>NC_132786.1:32325000-35122500 GCF_048418805.1 Vulpes vulpes
GGGAGACGGGAGATAGAACTGGACAGTTATGTGTGGACACTTGGTGGAGAGTCTTCATTGTCCCCTAAGGAGTTCAGATGCCTTCTGCAAGTATGGGGCATTATTGGGTTTTTTATTTTTGTTTCTTTTTGAGTCCGGATGGTGATAATAAGAGCTGAGCTTAAGGAGAGCATGTTGAAGGTGGAGTTGTGGTGTTAGGTTGAAGACAGAGAGATGTGGGAAACACTGGAAGCTTGAGGTCAGGGAGGACGTCACCTTGGATGTCCAGGAGAGGGTGGGTGCGACCTGGACAGCACAGGTGTCGTGCACATGAACACGGATGGATCATTCTCAGTGTGGCAATGCAACACTGCTTGAGCAGCTGCCCTTTCAAGCTTCTGTTTAGCTGGGAGCTAGGGCAGGAGGATTCCTGGAGGAAATTTCTGAGCAGAGCCAACTCATTTATCACCGTTGAACTTTCCTCAGGTGGTGAGCATCCTCTGGTACAAGAAAAGAAGGGTTTACCTCGAAGATACAGGAACTGCTGCCTACTTCTCTTTGAGAAATGGTGCAGCAGAAGGCTCCCTTGGATGACAAGATTGTTGAGTATCGTTCAGTCCACACAAACTCAGTTTATGGATGATGGTTCCTGGAAATCTATTGTTTAACCATGGGAGAGTATCTAGACCTTGGTAAACTATTCTTTGGATGGTCATCAACTCTCTCACCTCCCCGCGCTGCATCCCCCCATCCTGCCAAAAATTACAAACAATTTGCAGATAGGAAATACATTACCCAACACAAGTAGCCACAGGGAAAGAAGGAATTTCTGTTCATGGAGAGCCTACTATGACCAGGGCCTTACTCACACTATTTACCATAGTTTTTGCTTTACTGCTGAGGACACGAAGGTTCAGAAATGCAAAAGAGAAGCCCAAGTTTATGTAGCTCATAAGTGGCAGGCAGAGACAGGTGTAAAAAAGCCAGATCTGTCTGATATAAAAACTGTGCTTTTTCTCTTCACCTCTAAGAACTCTTTTCATTATATGGGAACTTGTTAAACAGTGAATTTCTTGATCAAGACTAGCTTATAGTCAGACAGAGTGTACCTTTCTCCTCAAGCTCCGTTAGAGCCTGCCCCACCCCTACCCACCTCCTCATACCCTCCAGCACACACACAAAAAGATGCTGTTTGAAGTGGCTCTTAAAAGCATGAAGTCCATGAGTTTTGCAACGTGCCATGATCTCGGAGTTTAACGCTGGCATATCGGAGGGGCTCCACAATGCCGGCCCCACGATACTTAGAACAAGTTTACACAGAGGTCTTTGCTGTCTTGACTGGAAGGAGATTGGAAAGTACAGACCCACAGAAGTGGATTTGGGCTAACGAAGTCAAGCTGGACATGTCATCAGTGAGGCCTGTTTTTATGTTGCTTGTGACGGAGCCACCCTTCAGGGAATGAGCCCCGGAGAAAGCACCAGCAAATCAGGCTGGAAATAGAGCAGGTGTCTAGAGAAATCGAGAAAGGCCCCTCTCCAATCACCAGAAAGGATCATCACTCATTTGCCAGATTAGCTGGAGACTCCCAAACCTGCCAGCCTCCGTCTGGGGGAGGTTCTGCAGCCTGAGCACCGGGACCTGCCTAGGAGCTGGTGATTTAGACCAGAGGATTTTATGGTCTGAAAATGGCTCTAAAATTTGTTTGGAATTACCCAGAGCACATTTTAACCACTTCAATTGCCATCTTCATATTTTTTAGTATTTGCAATTTACCTTAATACAATTCTTCTCCCGTCTCCCCCACCGCGTCCGGCACACCTCCGTCTTTCCTCTTGCCCTCTGGAAAGGCTCCAGGCTTCAACATTTCCCCAGCTCACAGGAGATTGGCAAGGGGTTTACCCATTCTCTCCCCAGCTCTTTGACCCTCTTTATTCTGGATTGATTAGTGTTCAACCTCTTTTTCTTTTTCTTTTTCTTTTTCTTTTTCTTTTTCTTTTTCTTTTTCTTTTTCTTTTTCTTTTTCTTTCTCTTTCTCTTTCTCTTTTTCTTTCTTTCTTTCTTTCTTTCTTTCTTTCTTTCTTTCTTTCTTTCTTTCTTTCCTTTCTTCTAGGCAGAATAGTGTTCCCCTGAAAACCTGGAATGCCAGAATATGACCTAATTTGGAAATAAGGTCTTTGTAGGTGATGGCCTCAGATGAGGCCATCCGGGATTAGCGGGGGCCCATCAGTTCAATGACTGGTATTCTTACAGGAAGAGGACAGGACACAGGCACACAGGGAAGGTGCCCATGTGAAGGTGAAGGCAGAAAGCTTTGGCAGAATGCCAAGCTCACTGGGAGCCACCAGGAGCCATAAAAACAAGAAAAAAAAAATCCCTAGAGCCCTCAGAGGGAGCCCTCCGTTTTGGACTTCTAGCCTCCAGGACTGAGAGAATGTATTTCCATTGTTTGAAGTCACACAGTTTGTGGTCGTTTGTTACTGTGGTGCTAGGAAGCTAACACAGCCTCTCAGGTGGCTCAGGGCTCTGCTACCTCTTCCAGGGGGCCCAGAGAAAGCTCCCAGAGGAAGCCCAGGAAGGTCCCCCTGTTTCTCACCCTTGAGGCAGGAGCTTAGGGGTTTTGTTAGGTTTAAGATCCATCCATTTTAGCCAGTGTTCAGGTCATAGGTCAGAGGTTACTCCCTTCATCCTGGTGGTATCTCCAAGAGCAGAACTATATTATTTATGTGAATTGAGCATACACTCGGTTCCAGGCCTTCTTGGTCTATGTTACCACTTATTCTTAGGTCAAATAGTCATTCAACAAATGTTGGCTGCCTAACTTGGACTCTGGGCCTCACCTTCCTGTGTGTTGGGAATAGGTGTAGATTGGTGTTTCTAACTGATCCTAGCTTCTCCACCTGTCCTTAAAACCAGGGCCAGAAGCTCCAGAAAGTTCTTCATGATCCTCCAGATGCCACGGGACCCTGTCTCCGACTCCTTTTGCCACCAGGAAGCCAGCCCCTTCCATCCTGCATTCCTTCCTCCTCCCTGCCCTGTCCCCTTTCTAATTGTGGAGGCCATGCTCCTGAGGGCTGTCAGAGGGGTTCTGCACATTTTATACCTGACAGGACCTCTCCAGAAACCCCGGAGGGAGACACCGTTAAAGTGTTTTATGTTGGGGAATAGGTTGGTTTCTGTGCAATAAAAAGCAAAGCCATTGAACAAGCGAGCTCCTGGGTGATTATTGGGACAGAGGAGATAGCTTCCATATGCCGAGTGGGTGCTCGGAGGCCAAGCCTGCATCTGTTCCCTTTGTTCTGTCAGAGAACAGAGCCAGGAGGGGGTCTGACCTCCCGATAAACCCTGAACCAGAACCCTCTGCCGAGCTGCAGGGAGAAGAGGGGGCTGGGAGTGGTGGGAGAGGTCAGGGGGCAGCAACATCTGGCAGAAGGAGGAGTGGGTGGGGAGCTGGGTGATGGCACAGGGGGGAAGGGCTGGGGGCCTGGGCCACCCCCTCCTTAATCAATAAACCCAGCTACCAGAGGAGATCAGAGAACCATTCATTAACGAGCTCGTTAAGTGATTGATAGGCTTAATTTTCCTGTCAAATGTGGACTTCCCTTGTAAACATGTCAATTGAGGAAAGTTCAAGCTTGTCACTTGGATTTATGGCTGGAATAACATGTAGGTGGGAAAGAGGGGCAGGTCCCTAGTGACCCATGCAGGCTGCTCTGGAATGGCAAGGCCAGTGTATCCAGGTGCTGGCAGGGCTCTCCTCTTTTCTCCCCACAGCTGAGACAACAATCACAGCCTCGGGCTCTCACTCTCTCATCCTCAAAGGAATGAAGAGAGGCCGCCCCGCCAGGGCCAGCTTCAGAGTCATTCACTGATTCACCTTGAGATCCCAAGGGAGGGCGGTGCTGGGAGGGCCCCCACAAGCTGTGCTCTCCTTTTCCTTCCTAGCTGTCCCGGACCATCAAGACTAAGTGAAACTAGGAGCTGAAAGCCCCAGCCGTGTGACACGAACAAGTCATCAGCTCCTCAGCGATCTGGAAAATTGCCGGTGGCACGTGGGGGCCAGGGTGCAGGGGAGGTGGGCACAGGCCAAGCGGCGCGCTCAGGACGTGCGGAGGGCCGGCGGGGGGCAGCTGTGGGCAGCAGCCTAACGGGCGGCCGTGCGGGGGCCCTGTGTCCACCGGGCTCCCTGTGACACTCCGTGTTAAACTAGCCAAGCACAGTTACACTCCCCAGATGTGTAAGAAACGCAGGCCCAGTACAAGTGAGCCTCCTGGATAATTGAAAATATGCTTCAACATCTACTCTAATCTGTTAGTGTTACTACCACCAGGCACTGAGCAGAGCAGACGAGCTTTCCGGGGCTTGGCCCCCAGGGCTGCTTTCACCTGCTGTCCTCCCTCTTCGCTATTCAAGGGGCCTCGGCCGTGGACCAACCAAGAGCAGGGACCTAGTCTTCCCCACCTTTGTATCTCCTACAACCCCTAGTAGATGGCCCGAGTGTGGGAGTGGCTGTCCCCTGCGTGCGGCTGGGCTGGGCAGCACCGGGGACCCTGTCTGCACTCACGGCCCTCGTCCCGGGGTACCAAGAGCTTTGTCGTTGGGATCCTTGGTGCAGGGACAGTGAGGTGGGATGGGGGTGCGCATGGGCTCCGGGGCAGATTATCTCTCCATGAGAACTCTGAAATCCTGTCCTAGCAGCACTTATCAAATTGTTGGGTGTGTGTGTGTGTGTGTAAGGTTCTTACAAACTTCAGACCCTCTCTAGGCCCTCCTGGCCTTTCACAAATCCTCAGTGTATGGAAACGTGCTACACAGAGGCACACACGGCAAGGTACTTATCTCGGCAATGACACCAAACTTGCCAGGCTCCCCTCCTTGGGCAAGGAGTCAGAGGGACACCTGGGCCTTCTGGTCACTCGCTCCGCTTTGATGTTCTACTTTTTCTTTCTCGAGAGTGGCACGTTTGGTTTATTTGTACAGACTTGCTTATACTTCCACATTCTCCAAGTGAGACAGCAAGAATAATGGGTAACAAAGTTGGCGGAGCTATCACTTCTTTGAGCACTTGCCTTGTGCTGAGCACTCTCCTGAGGCTCTGCCAACACCTCTTACTCTGTGACAAAGCCCCTGTTCCACCCAAGGCCACACAGGGCGTTGGCGTGTGGAGCCTGGCCGCCCGTGGACTCTAGGCACCGGGCTGGGCCACCACTCTGTGGGCAGTCCACGGCCACGTCGATGTTATGAAATTGCCACATGTTTGGTGCATTGGTCAGAAATCGGTATGTTTGTTTTTATGGCAGGATCTCGGGTACCCAGTGGCAGGGATTTTTTGAAATATGCTTAGGTTCAGACCCACAGGCCCATTTTTCTTCCTTATCTAAGTGCTGGTGGATAATAGGAGCTATATTATTGCTATAATGGGCTCTTGAATTGAGCCTCTGGAGAGGCGCCAGGACCGAGTTTGGACACAGCAAAGGCCTGGTTGGAAAGAGTTTCGTGGGGAGCTGGAGGCTCATCAGTCTTGGAGCTGCCTTTTGGCAGGCCCATGGACCCTCGCTTCCCTTTAATGCAGTCAAGGCCACTGAACCCAGGCCCAGATGGCCTCCCTCCATATGCTATGGTGTTCCAGCCTGTAATTATTAATTATTATGATTAAAGTAATATCTATTATTTATTGAGCACCTAGTCAGTGCCAGGGACAGCCCAAGCTACTTTACACATGCTCTTTCAGTAATCATCACATGACACTACCCTGTAGAAACCCTTGTTATCTCTGCTTTCAGATAAACTAAGGTTTTGAAAGTATAAATAACTTTCTCAAGGTTGGACGTAAGGGTCTACCCAAACCTACGGCCTCTGCAAATTCTACCAAACTCAACTGCCTCCTCTTCTCAGTTCTCCAGCTTCCTTCCCAGTACTCTCTCCCATTCCCAGTGCTCTGGCCTAAACCCCCTCTGCAGTGACACATTTCCAAAAACAATGAGTACGGAACTCAGCCTACATGCTGCTTTTGTTGTGGTATCCTCTTCTTTTCTGACCCAGTGTCTGGTGTGAACAGAAAAAGAATCATTGCATTATGATAGGACAGGAAGGGTTTGTGGCCATGCTTGGCCTCTGTGTCTGTGGAGTGTGCATGGCAGGCTTTCCCCAGGAAATGGAGGGATGCCTTCTATTCCAACATATAGGACTCATTAACAGGTTCCCTTGGCCTTCAAGAAGCCATGAAACATTCTGAGGTTTCTAGACCCTGTAGCTCCCAGGACTCTGGTCTGCATCTCCCAGGAGCCCTTGAGGCTGCTTCTGGGTGTCTGCTGGCCCCTTCATGCAGCACTGAGTCTGGGGTCTCAGGATCTTCTCTATCTCAGGATCTTCTCTATCAGGGCTTGCCCTTTTGGAGAAAGAAGCAAGAAGTCATGCCCTGCATTTATTTTGCAGCCCTTCTCAGCGTGGTATGTCCTTGAACCCAAGCATTTTCATGTAAAGAGGACTTTGATGAACTGCCCTATTTCAAAGACACAGGGAGGTTCTTTAGCTTGCAGGAAGTAGAATCCCTGTCTGTGCGGTGCTGGCTCTCGCCCCTGGGAACCAGCAAGTGAGATGAATTAGAAGCCTAGAGCAAAATATTTGGTTTCATGCAATTTAGTTCCTTTCTGCTACTTGCTTAAAATTCTGTGGAACAATTAAATCTTAAAAGTGTCTTGTGAATGCCTTGGGCTCCCTTCTTCAGGTTTATTGATTGTATTTGATATCACTCACAAGAGCATGATTTTTTTTTTTTTTTGACATTTAATACCACTTGGTTGGAACCCAGAAAGAGAGAGTCCACAAAATAAGAGAGCTATGGCAGTAGGCTCCGCGGGAGATCTCACCTCATTCTATCAGCCTTCCCTAGGTTGCCTTTAAATTGAGGACTTCAGCTGGGCCCAGTGAGGAAATAGTTATGAATGGAGGCTTGGCATTCCTGCCTTTGTGGTGTAGATTGTCATTGGAAATAAAGCAGAGAATCTCCCAGGTAAAGAGGGTTAAGGATCCTCTAAGAAAACAGATAAATACAGCAAAAAAAAAAAAAAAAAAAAAAGAAAACAGATAAATACAAACATAAACAGATGGATGGAAGGATCCTCTCCCTCCCTCCACCCCAGCAGAGTGACTGGATGGCAGATTTACCTGCAACACACCTTGAATTGGACTTGCAAACTTTTTGTATCAATCAAACCCAGTGTCTTAACTCTAGGTGATTCAGGAGTCAAGGAGTCACGAAAGGTTTAAAACCACCATATACAAGTACTTACACCATTTTTGCCTGACCTACACTTGGCCAGTGCTTCACTCGTTCTCCTTCGAGATGCTTAAGCTGAATGAATTCACAGCCTCAGTGAGCTGATTCAGCTGGGACTGGTGCCTGGACTTTTTTTATTTTTTAAATTCAGGTGAAAAATCTATCTTAGAATCATAAGACATACAAGCTGCCTCCTGTCTATCCTGGAAGATAGGATACCTTCCCACTCCATTTCAGCATGGAGGTGTCACTAGAAGCTTAAAACACGTGGCTCCTGCAAAGATGGAAATGAATGTTTCTCAGCAAAAGAGGAAATGAGGGGGCGAGAAGGTGGGGGAAGAGGCAGGGTTGCGCTGTGCTTTGATGGCCTTGTATTTTCAAGCCCTGAGAAAGAAGGATTTGGGCTGTAGCACTCAATACAGAGCAGCGATCTGTGGTCGGAGGAATGCGGCACATCTGCCTTTTATAGGTTTGGAATGAAAAATGTTTTTAATTAAGGAGTGGAATTGGGGCTTTTAGTCTTGCTACATGCTATGTACCTGTCAAACCTGCTGGATGGGAATCCAGTTCTGACCTCTCACCCCCACCTACTTTAACCAAAGGATCCCTGTGAGCGCTGGGAGAAATGGTGAGCACCTGAGAAAGTCTGAAGGGCCATTTCCAGGGTCACGCTCATCCTGGAGGATGCACCCCGATGTGATGCGGAGAACCCTCTCCTGGCTCAGCACGAGTGTCTTGCAACACGATTCCAACCGCCTGGCTCTGGAAGGAAGGCTGGGTCCGTGTCGCTGTTGGCTGTGGGCCGAGACCCAGAGCCAGGAAGGCGTAGGGACCCAGTGAAGCCAGAAAAACAAAGAGGAGAAATAATGACAATAAAAACCTAGAAATACAACATTTTTAAAGCAAGGCAGACCAAGAAAGGTCATGCTGTGTTGCAATACTCTTTGTTTGAAACAAGCCCCTTGCTGCCCCAGCCCCGCCCCCCCGCCCCCGCCCCACGGAAAGAAATCTCTGTAAGGGGAAGGAAAATCATTTTGTTGAGGTGACAGCTCTGTTGGAGACACTAGGAGGCAGCGAGGCTTGGTAGCATCTTTTATGAAATTTCCGGAGCCAGCAAAGGGAAGGAGCTCCAGGAAAGCAGCCACCGTTCTTTCGTGGCCATACACTGGGTGGTTACCTGAGCTTAGTTTCTCACCCTCCACCCTTTTTTGGTTTGTTTCAAATCCCTGTCAGCTATCAGGTGCTTCCATGTGAGGTATGACTCCCCCCATAAATATTGGAAGGAGCCTCCTGGGAATTCAGTCAAGGGCGAGCAATGCTTTTGGATAGTTTGAGTCATGCCTCCAAGGGGAGAATGGGCCACGTCTCCACGCTCTTCCAGGTCCCTTTGGTTTCCTTTTGTTTGACTCACCTTCCTTCCTTTCCTGCCTTGTGAAATGCTATTGGAATCCTTGAAGATCCAAGGAAGCCTGCATTATTAATTCCTTTCCAGGCCCTAACTATTCACTCTTGCCCCTTCATAGGTTAATAGAAGTTGAAAAAAATGTTTTGATAGGACATCAAGCATCTATGTACTGCATTTACCATGCCCCCCCACCCCGGCCTTCTGGTTTTCTAATTAAATTTTAGGAGAAGTTCATCAGAGCCGAACTATTCTCTCTGTCCTCGCTCTGTATCTGCTGCGCTGGCTCCTGGCACAGGTGTTTCACCCACACATTGGTTCTAGCTCTGGGTATAGTTCAAACAATACCTCCTGGGGAATGGTTCTCCTCTTGCTAGGCAGAAATAATTGCTCCTCTGCTGTGCTCCCACTCCTCCCTTCACTTGTCGTCTACCCTGCAGACACGTGAGGAGGGTGTACTCTTAGCACATTGTATCTCACTTAGCTCCTTATGTGCCTGTCTGTCTGTCTTCCCTGACCAGCCAGCTGCTCCAGGGCGAGGATGCCACCATGCTTCTCTGGGTCTGTGCTGCTTTACCCAGTTTCTGACCCCTGGAAAAGGTATGAAGTTGCTGAGTTCAGAGTAGAGGAATGAAAACTACAGAAGATTTTTGGAGTCTTGATGGAGTCTGGTTTGTTGTTTGTTTTCTTTTTTTTTTTTAGAGTGAGAGCACAAGCGGGGTTGGGGTGGGGCAGAGAGAGGTGGGGAGACAGAGAGAGAGAATCTTAAGCAGGCTCCCTGCTCACTGCAGTGCCAGATGTGGGGCTTGATCCCAGGACCCTCAGATTATGACCTGAGCCAAAACCAAGAGTCTGATGCTTAACCGACTGAGCCACCCACGTGCCCCAGAAAGTAATTCTTGCTCATAGACTGAAAACCGTCTGTGGATCCTCCGCCACCATTGAAGGCAAGGACAGGAGTGACGGATCAAAAATAAACCCTGATATAAATTATGTATATACATCTTATCTTTGATAAGATACATGTAATTTACCCCCATGGTAAACTGTTCACAATTCAGAAAGTGACTGAACACATTAAATTGTATTGGTTTCATTTCAGTTATTAGACTTAGTGCGTTGTTTTTATGATTATGGACAGGAAATTGTGACTGGTTTTTATCGTATTTAGTGTCAGGCATTGCATCATAGCCAGCAGAAATAACTGCTAACATTTATTGAGCCCTTGCTATGTGCCAGCCATTCTTTTAAGCACTTTACATATATTAACTTATTTACTTGAAACAACAAAACTATATGCAGCTCAAACATGATCTATAATTGATGCTATTATCTTGCATGGCTGCAAATAAAAATTTCATAATATCCTATAAGCATATGGATAGCAATACAGTTGGGAATCTGAATAGAAGACACTGAACTCTTGTGATTTAGTGAGAGTGTTTATCTAATCCACACAATCATGAATTCAGTTTGATGGCTTAAGAAACAAATGTTGACATTTGGACTCACAAACATTATAACTTGGGGGAAAAATGGGGTCTAATGTCATCACTATGGTGTCAGAGTGCTGGCCAGAGTATCAGCGAGCAAGCAGGAGAGAGATGGGGGGCCCATCCTTTGTGTTCCACACATTCTTGTTGGGAGGGAGCTGTGTCAGATCCCGTTGATTCATCTGGCTCCACGATGCTGGTGGGTCTGTGTGTCTGAAGGACAAGAGAAGGGATGGCTTAGGGGAACTTCCTTCAGTGAATTCCTAGGATAGGTGTTCATTTTGCCCCTTGCCATTATTGAGCAGTGATCATTCTTGCTATTAAGTCAAAACATAGGGTTTGAAGAAGTCCTAGATCAAAGAGGCTGTGGTGCCTCACTTTCTGTTCTTGTACCAAATTAATTTTTGGCCATATTGAGTAAAAAAAGAGGTTGCCTTTGCGCTCTGCACAAAACAGGGCCTTGATATGTGTTTGTTGAGTGAAGCACCAGATTTCTCTCTAGCCTACCCTGGCACTGTGATAGCAGGTTGCTAGCTTATTATGCTAGGTTCACACCCTATTAGTATTTATTTTAGTTAATATAATGCAATTAGAGTGTCATCGTATGAGTAGCTTTCAGATCATGTAAAAAAAAAGTTATTGAAATGCCAGTGCTAATGCAAAGTGATGGAAAGTAGTGAATGGTTGAAATGCTTGAGTTGAGAGAGGCATGAAAAGAAAGTTGGGGAATGGGTAGAGTGGGAGAATCAGATCTTTGGTTTCTTCTGAGATTCCTGTTTCAGTGCTTGTGGACTCAAGGCAGCTTGCCCCTGGTTCTCTTCCTTATGGGGATGTGATCCTTTTACTGTTTCTTGAGATGAAGTTCTCTGCTGAGATGTGTCCAAAAAGGTGGTCTTGAGGTCCATAATGCTCAGAAGATGGAGATGGAGCTCTAATTCCAACTTTGCTTAAGTGTCTGTGTGACTTGGGTCTGCCTTCTGCCTTCTCTGGGCCCTTAGTCCTTACCTGTAAAACAAGGAGGGTGACCTGGCTCATAATGAGGTCCCTTGGTGTAGTGATACCATGATTTAATGACATGATGACTTCTCAGAGCCCCAGCTGAGCTGTGAGGCATGTGAGCCGAACCCATTTTTCTTCTTTTTCTTTTTCTTTTTTTTTTCCTGCCTTGGAGCAACCCCAAAGCCACCAAGTGGCTGTGCAAACTGTTGAGACCATTCATTGATTTGCAGCCATGTTCCTCCAGGGCTTCTAGGACTTGGGTGGGCAAGTGTAGGCAAATATTTGCCTCAGAGCATATTAAACCTTTGTGAGGCCTAGGTCACACATTCTTTAGCTATTTCCCCAGCTGCTTGGCTGATTCTTCTTTTTCCCACCTGTGAAGGGGGCAGATGGGTGATTTGGGCAGGTAGAAAGTTCTGGAAATGAAGCCAAGTGAAGAGGAAAAAGTAGTCTAAGAGCCAGATACTGTTGCCCAATAGTGCTTTCAATTGCAAGGCCCCAAGACATCCCAGTGGTGGCTCCAGCTTTGGCTCCCTCATGGAAGGGTGTGGTGCTATCTTTAGGCCCTTGCTCAACTTTTGGACTCTTTGGTGTCACTGAAGCACTGCCACCAGAAGCTCATTGCTTGGGGTTTGTTAGGTATGGTGCAACTCTGAGGAAATAATTAACACTTATTTCTGAAGAGAAGCTTCCAGCCAGATCTGCACTTGTGGTGGCGCATACATCTCGCAA
Organism: Vulpes vulpes; assembly: GCF_048418805.1. Classification (NCBI taxonomy): domain Eukaryota; kingdom Metazoa; phylum Chordata; class Mammalia; order Carnivora; family Canidae; genus Vulpes; species Vulpes vulpes. Next base: position 32,336,883 of record NC_132786.1, read on the forward strand.
AGAATTGTTATTTAAGCAATAATCCTTGAGAAATTGGTCGTTACCCACATTAAACGACTCAGCCCATTGCCAAGGATGGTTAACGCTCTAATAAACTGGTCATTAACTGCAGTAACAATGAATTTCGAGGGGATTATTGCTATTATAAACCTTAATCAATGGTTTATAACAGCAATAATGTGGTCCTTTCTCTTAATGGTAAGTAGGGCAGCTTGTGCCATCGCCTTGAAAATGTTTTTGTGGTGGCTGATAAGTCAGAGGGGCGGCCTTCCAAGTGCCACCCACTCTTTGGAAACGCACCCTGGAAGGAGAAAGACACATCAGGGGCTTCTGATCCCCCGCGATTTGTCCTCCCAGGATCAGGTGTGGCACAAGGAGCAGTGTGTGTGTGTGTGTGTGTGTGTGTGTGTGTGTGTGTGTGTAGGATTCTCTTCCAATCCCTGTGGTCCTTCCCCATTACAAATCAGGTGAAGGACTGGGCATGGGGACTCCTGGGTGTGCCTGGCCAGCATGAGACTCAGGACTGAGGACACAATTCAGTGTGGGCCTCCTCATGAGTGGGGAATAATAAGCAAGAAGTGGCCATCTACTTAGTGGGATGGGATCTGCTATAGGTTCGGCTCTGTCACTATCTTGGGATGTGGCACCAGATAAATCACATCACTTTTATATTGCTTTAAAAGATGGAGCTTGGAATCAATGACTTCTCAAGTCCCTTTCTTTCTTTCTTTCTTTCTTTCTTTCTTTCTTTCTTTCTTTCTTTCTTCTTTCTTTCTTTCTTTCTTTCTTTCTTTCTTTCTTTCTTTCTTTCTTCTTTCTTTCTTTTTTTCTTTTTATTAGAGATAGAGAGAGAGAGAGAGAGAGGCAGAGACATAGGCAGAGGGAGAAGCAGGCTCCATGCAGGGAGCCTGACGTGGGACTCGATCCCGGGTCTCCAGGATAAGGTCCTGGGCGAAGGTGGTGCTAAACCACTGAGCCCCCCAGGCTGCCCTCAAGTCCCTTTCTGATGTAACGTTCTGTGGCTCTTCTCATAATATTGACATTATATATTAGAATATCATTATAGAGTAATAATAATAATAATAATAATAACAATAAACTTACATGAGACTTGGTATTATTCTTAGCTGTCGGCATATATTGTGTCACTGAATTCTTACAACCCCACTTCTCCTCCAGAGGACCTCGAGGTAGAAGAAACTAAGAAACTTGTCTAAGCCACAATGCTAGGAATTTGGATACAGCGAGTCCAGAACCTGCATTCTTGCTCTTTTACCCTATACCCTCTCTCTAGAAGTCTCCCTTAGTTATTTAAGTTGATCCTAACATCCTTTGAAGTAGGCTGGTTGGGCTACCATATTGGTTTTACAAATGAAACAGCCAAGATTCCAAGAAATGAGGGGTCCTGTTCAGATTGATGCAGTGGGGCTGAGTCCCACTCAGGCAGACCTTCTGCTTCTGGCTGTGAATGTGCTAGGAAGCTATGTAGACCAGGGCCTTCTCTCTCCAGTGTGTGGGCTGCACACATCCCAATGCCAGACTCCTTCCGGACTTCCTCTAACAAAAGGAAGGTGAAAATTCATACCCTCCTACATCACTGAAGCATGTTCTGGGGGCAAGTGGTCCAATCTATTTTCCTAGCATTGCTTAGAACACATAGGAAAATGGACATTGCAGTAGACTTTGGGAGGCAAGGGCATTTGAGTATTTTTAAATTTTTCTTTGTTATGGAAAATTGAACACATACACAGAAGGATAGTATAACGAACCCCCAAGTAACCATCACCAACTTTAGTAGTTATTAACTCATGGTCCATCTTGTTTCATCCAGCCAGCCCTCCCCCATCCCCTCTCATCTTAGATTATTTTCAAATAAATCACAGATGGCATACCATTTCATCGGTTATCACTTCAGTATGCATCTGTAACAATTAAGGATCCTTTACAAGAATAACTACAGTATTGCTATTCAACTGTAAAAATTAACAATAATTTCTTAATATCATCATCAAATACTGAGTCAGATTCCAAATTTCCCAGATTGTCTCATAAATGTATTTGGCTTTCCTGCTTGCTCCAGCTATTCACATACTCTGGGACCTAAGACAAATTCCTTCCCAATTTGTTTCCATTTGCTCATTTGCAGAATGGAAAATACAGTCAGCGCCCCTTCTCTTCTGTCACCGGTCACTGGGTGTGGGAAGCAAGGCCTCTGAAGTGCTAGTAGACTTTTCAGTGTAGTGTCTCTTAATAAGCCACACTGTCATGCCTAGTTCTCCTCTGCAGACCCCTGGGAGGAATCTTCGAGAAGCTGTCCCATAGCGTGCCCTTTTGAGTTTGACCTTTTTTTCTTCTGGCACACTCTAGAGAGCAGATTTGCTCTGGGAAACGGAAGGAAGGAGAGAGCAGAGCAATCTTTCAAGCCAGGCCTGCCTTCCTGCCAGGCGGCCTGTCTGCAGAGGGAAGAGGTACATATTAGTGACCTTTCTCCAGAAGAGGAACAGAGAGGCTGCTGGCTGTGTTTACACTATTAGGAAGGTGATGCTGCCCGCCTCAAGCTGGCCTTGGGGTAATCTGGCCATAGTGCATGAAACCACCCTATTCCGCTCTTTCCTTGGTCTTGGGGGCTATCACCCCAGCTCTGCTGTGGCCCCACTGGGACTCCATTTCCACATGACCATAGTGGGAGGACGGGGCTGGATATGCCCTAGAAGGGTGTGAAGAAACGTCTGGGGGCTTTTTCAAACCGTATTTTCTTCTGGAATTTATATATGGCTGGGAATGAAACGTCCTCCCTGTGTTTTGTCTCCCCACCACCCTACCTTTCCACTCACACTGAGTTTTAGATGAAGGGTTGACCAAAGTGCTTGATGTGCTAACATCCTACAAAGCCAGGGTTTTGTCAAACTTAACAATGTGTTTCCTGTCGTGCAAGACTAAAGGGGCCCTGTCTGCTAGAGAGTGCTTGGGATGGTGACTGGAGCAAGAGGTACCCCAAATGGCCTTTGGTGAGGTTCATTCTTTAAGATTTGTCCTCACACTTCAAATTCTTTTCTGTAAGATGTATTTAACACAGGGACTGGTGCCTGGTGGGGGTAGGGGTTGTAAGGAGCTAATTCATAAACATGCCAGCCCAGGGCATGGGATTAAGGATGCTTTAACAAGGAGAAAACCTACCAAATTCCTGTTGGCCTTTTTCTGGACTCTTAACTGGGCCATGGGCCATGGGCTAGTTTCCTTGCAATTCTCTCAGCGATGGTGCAGCCCGACCCCACCCAGAGACTTATCCATCTGGGCATTGTGGTGGATGCTCAGAAAAGGGTCCTTGCCTCTCACAGATAGGAAACATGATGGGGTTTATTTAAGGCACACATCCAGTGCTTCTACCCTTGGCTGACTCTCCCTCCCAGCTCCTGGGCCCTGGCCGGTCGGGTCAGTCTTACTAAGCTGCTTCTCCAGGCATGCCCCCAGGTCACCAGCCTCCTTCTGCTTCCTTATCCCCAGCCCTTGTAGAGAGAGAAGCCGGTTAGGCCAGGGTGGGAGGATGGGGGTGTAAAGAGACGGATTTGGAATAAACTGAAAAGTTTACTCTGTGCAGCAGTGAAATAAAAAAGCTCATTCGGAAAGTTAATGATTTATTTTATAGTTTCATTATCAGGGTCACATTACTCAATAGCATTTCAAACATGTCATTTGTACAAACTATGGTAATTAAAATTTATAACATACTTCATCAGCAGCATATGAATCTTTTAGCCGGCACTCTGCTGTCATATAAACAGTGTAATTTCGGCTGCAATTCACCCTTTATTGGCTCTCATTTGTGATTTAACAGCCATCAATGACTGTGCTATAAAGAATAAATTAACCATCCGTAAACCTTACGATGACAGGGACAGTCAAATAGACTTAAGCGCCTTCCGCCCAGCTCTCGGAGCCAACAGAGAGCAGGTGAAGGCCAGGTACACACCAGGCCTTCTGCTCAAAGGACTTTCCCTGCTCCTGCTCCCTCTTCTCACTGGGAAGGCTCCTGGCTGGCCCCGAGGTCCCTCTAGCTGCCACTGGCAAGAGAATCTCCTTTTCTGCTCCCAGGTAGGGAGTGGAGGGAGAATCAACTCCTTCACGGACCCAGCTGGGATGTCTGTGCCTAGGGAGGGCCCTTTGCTATTACCTACCAATAATTGTCAAGTGTGAGCCTCTGGAAATGTGTGGGGGCACCATTGGTTGATCTGGTGACCGGGTGGGGAAACCACAAGCGTGCCCCAGTTTGGTATCAGAGATACTAAGTCTTGCAATAAGCCAGATCTGGAGTCCCCCACGTGCCTCTAGTACCCCCACTGGGCCACACTGAGTCCCACCTTTTCCTTCTGTCAGGAGGAAGCAGGCCAGGAGAGGGGCAATGACTGGCTGCAGGCTGAACCGGCTCTCAGGCAGCACAGAAAGAGAATCTAGGACGAGCAGTCTGAAGGTGACGACTCCCAGGGCAGGTCTGGCTGGCTAGCAGGGAGTGACAGCAGGATGGATTGGGAACATTGCTTCCCTGAGGGCCACACTCCCGGGCACCCCCTCGGAGAGGGTGGTCAGGACGCTCTGGCTGGGCCCCGTGGCTGACACTGTACACAGCTCATAAATGAAGTGGATTGGATTTGTTACTGAGACGTCTCCAAGGAGCCTGGGTCATGCAGGCCAATAAAATTGGCCTCATAAATTCATCCTGACATGCAGGATTACTCCAGCCCGCTGAGGTCACCTCCTGCCCTGATTTATTGCCAGCCTATGGGTTAATAATACTGTTTACTGAGTGTTCCCGTCTTGTTCCTCCACCTCCCCTCCCCTTCTTGGAGCAGATACTGATCAAAGAGTCCCTCTGGAGGGGTGTGGTGGATGAAATGGGGGGGGGGGGTGGACATGTGGGTGGGGTGTTTCATTCCATGCTGTTTTAAAGCAATATTTCTTTTTTTCCTTTTCTGAGAAGTTACCTTCAGCCATTTCTGGCTAGGGCCCTGTTTGGAGTTGTACCTCAAAGAAGGTAGTTCAGGGACAGGTGGGTGCTCTCCCACTGTCCTATGCATACCTGTAACACCAGGTGACAAGCCACTTTTCTGTCCCCCTTTGGCAGAGTTGTGGCCCTATTTCATGTGCTTGGCATGGGGAGTCTCTGCTTAGATATGGTTTTTTAAATTTATTTATTCCTAAGAGACAGAGAGAGAGAGAGAGAGAGAGAGAAGCAGAGGGAGAAGAAGGCTCCATGCAAGGAACTCGACATGGGACTCGATCCTGGGACTCCAGGATCACACCCTGGGCCGAAGGCAGGCGCACTCAACCACTGAGCCACCTAGGTGTCCCTCTACTTAGATATGTTATCAGACTTAGGTTGATAAGGAAAAGATAGTAGAGATCCTGCATCTCTCTGCAGGATGTGCTTTCTCTTCCAGTGACCAGAGGGTGTCGATGCTAACAATAGGGGAAATCCTCCCACGGATGGATTTGAAAAGCCCTCCTCACCTCCTATTCTCTCCTTTGCTTTTTACTGCTTATAAGCTTCCAGCATGTAATTCTGGGTTTGCTGGCTATGGTTTGAACCATCGAGAAAACAAACAACAACAACAGCAAACAGAAAAGAAAGTAAAGATGAGATCAGTTGCTCTTAAAATATTTCCCTATACACACAACAAGGAGGCTGCAAGACGGAGTCAGCCCTAAGTGTCCTCCTACCCTGGCTTAGCAATGCTTCTGAGGTTAAAACCCTGAAGAGACCTTTCTGGTGCTGAGTGCTCAAGAGCAATCCTGGACTACCATACAACAGATAAACAATGAGGCTGGAGCAAGGATGACTTTCATCAGGAGTGAATGCCCCAGGAAATTGGAGTGTGTGAGGGAGGACTCAGGGGCAGGACTCTTGGTGGGACATAGTACCTTTAAGTAAATTAGCACACAATAATTGAGCGTGAGTTTGAGGCCTCAGGAAGTCTCTGCCCTCCAGGTACTTAGAGTCTACTGATGAATCAGTGATTTTGGTGATAGAGGCCCAGAGAACTATAGTGAAAGAGGAGGAGAGAGGTGGTTCCAGCGGGGGCAGAGCCGGGCTGTGGTGTGGGGGTCGGACATTGGCTCATTCAGTCCTCAGACACCTCTGAAGTCCAGCTTCTAACCGGCTACTCACCAGGCACTGGCTCCCTGCTGTCTGAAAACTTGTGTTGGCAGCTGCTCTGGGGCCCGATGACGGTGCAGGTCACAACCCGCCTCCATTCAAGTGACCTTTCTCTGCTCTGTCTCTCCAGCCACCACCATCCCCCCCTACCCCCCCCCCACGCCCCGCCTTTTGGGCCTTCCTCTAGCCCTGTGGATGTGCCCTGAGAGAGCATTCAGAAGACAAAACCACTTTGGAGAACCCAGGCCTGCTTCCACGACTGGAAGGCTGAGCAGGGCTGGGACGGGAGGCCAAGCAGCTGTGGAAGGGATGCTGTTGCTATGGGGCCAAGGCGTCCCTGCACGGAGCACGATCCTGCCCTGCCACAGCCAGAGGGCCTGCCGCTTTGCTTCCCATAGTCTCGCTGCCTGGTGGTTACAGGGCTTTGAATAGTTGACTCTGGACATAACCGGGCTCTGGTGGGGGCAGCAAGAAGAAAAAGTGAGGAGATTGGGGCTTTGTCACAGGGAGAGGGAGTCGGATGGATGGTGGCCATGGTGGCACTGGAGGCATGTGAGTCCTGTTGGTTGGCTTCCAGCCATTACCAACCCTCCCTCCTGCCCAGTAAGGCTCCTCCAAGCAGGGAAGAGGACAGATTCCCTGGTGACGTGATAGGTCCTTTCACAAATGCTGCCTCCTTTCTTGTCACAGCATCCCTGACTGGTGGGCATTATTAGCTCTTCTTCTTCTTCTTTTTTTTAATCAGCGGGGAGATCCACTTGGAGATGCTAAGCAATGAGGTCAAAGTTGTGTATCTATTTAGTCATTTGGACGCAGGCCTATCTGACCCTAAAGGGTATGCTCTTCAAAATCTCATCAGGCAGCTTTCCCAACCTCTCTGAGGAAGCTGACACTTGACATTAAGGTTGGGCCAGTTTCAGAGCCAGCTGGTGGCAGAACTGGTCTTGAACCCGAGTCCTTTCCGTCTTCCTCTGCTGCTCTCCACCTGACCCATCAGAAGTCCATGGCAAGTAAACACTTGTCCTCCCCAGAACATTCACTCACTGGTAAATAAAAAGCTTCAGGGAATTGGGGACTTTGGAGAAGAGTAAATACTGCCACTGAGGAGACTATATATATATATATATAATCGGATCGGAAACAAAGCTGGCTGTGGTCCTTGGGGCTGGTGGCCTGAATCCAGAATTGTTTCTGGGCACAGTGGTGCAGTAGCTGGAAGTACTTCAGTGCCTCATCTGTACCTTTCTCCCCTACAGCTTTGTCAAGAATTTTCACAGCCCTGCTTCTGGAGCCTGTTGCTGCCACAGCCGAGCCCCTGTGTTTGCCCAGGCCACATAACTATTCTGGTGTACCTCGTGGCCCATTGCAGACTCAGCAGTGGCTGGGTACAAAGGCTCTCCTTTTAACAAAACAAAATAAAGCAAAACACCCCCCCAAGATCCAGGGAAGTGGTTTGTTTAGGCTTAGCAGCAGGGCGGGTTTGGTGGTTCGCACAATCCCCGTCCATGAGTGAGCTGCTGGATGGTAGTCACTGCTTGGACTGTACGGCGCTAGACCCGGTGGGGCAGGACAGGGAGATGGCAGGTGGGCAGGCCAGCCACATGGCACAGGCAGCAGGTTTGTCCTGGGCACTTCCACGTCTAGCATGGGGACCATCTGCCCTCTGGGGCATGTGCTCCTGGGTGCTGGAAACCTCTCCTGGGTGAGGGGCACTCACATGCTGAGAAAGGCAGGAGCCACACACATCGGGTCCAGACCTGATCCTGTGCTCACTGCTGCCTGCGTGACCCAGAATAAGTCCCTTCACCCTTCTCTCTCAGTTTTTCCACTGGCCAGTCCAGGGGCAGCACGGAGTGACAGGACTTTGCAAACGAAGCATCATCACGACACAGAAGGAAGGCATTGTTACTTTTGGAGACGGGGTTCCCCATCATGCCCAGCCTGACTTTGAGACATCCTCAAAGTTGTGCAACATGTATTTGTGCTTTTAACCACATGGTGTGAGGGGTGGAATTGTATGGCTCCCAAATCCATATGTGGAAATCCTAAACGATCCCCCCAACTACACCTTAGAATGTGACTATATTTGAAGATAGGGTCTTCAAAGAGGTCATGAAAATGATTGTTGGGGTGGGCCCCAATCCTGTATGACTGGTGTCCTTACGAATGGGACACACACACAGAGGGAAGGCCAGGTGAGGACACGGGGAGAAGGAGGCCACCTACAAGCCCAGGAGAGAGCCCTCAGAAGAAATCTCACCTTCCGATACCTTCCAGCCCTCCAGAACCGGGAGGGAATAGATTTCTGTTGTTTAAACCACTCAGTCTGTGGTATGTTGTTATGGCAGCTGGAACAAAGTAATGGACACGGCAAGATGATTTAATAGGCATCTTACAGAGACACTCTGGGGGAATCTCAGATCGCCCACTGAGAGAACCGGAGCTGACTGAAGGGACCATCCACCCAGGGTGTGGGCGCAGTATTGGCCTAAGGTGTGCACGGAATCCGAGGGCTAGGTGGACGATGATTGCATGGGTGTTGCCGGCGGTTTTCTGAGTACCTCCCGAGGAGGAGGGATTCTCCTTTATGCTCGTTTCTTTAATCCTCCTTTTAACCCTGTGGATTTGGGATCACAAATTCCAATTTATTGATGAGGACACTGAAGCCCGGAGGCTTATGTGACCTGACTCAAGCCACACTGCTAATTTCAGCAGAAGCAGGAGTTCTAGAGTTGCATTTCTTAAATGCTTTGCTTGGGACCAACCCAGCAAATACAACTTGAGTCTTACAACCAGCTGCAGAGGTCACCTGCCGGCAGAACGATCTGGAAAAAATAAAGAAGGTGAGGGACAAGGCGGAATTTGAAAGCCTTTCCCTAATCAGGACAAATGGCTGCGAGGCTGAGGTTTGCACAGATAGCCTGCCACATCTCAGAACGCAGCTCTTGCCACAAGCCAATGCCTCGCTGGCTCTGAAATTTATGCTGGAATTTAGACAGAGAACACAAATCATCGTAATCTCCCGATGAAAGATCACTGTCTCTGCAAATGCATTACCTGCTTGGAAAGCGACATGTTAAAAAATACTGATAATATATGGGCACAGAGAGAGCGATTTCCATGCCTGGGCTCCTCCAGCTAAAATACGCACACCTGCACAAGAGGCGGCAGATGACAAAGTAAGTCACCGGGGCCCAGGAGCAGCTTCTGTGTCGGGGCTGTGGCTCTGACACTCCAAACAAAAGGCTCGGGAGCCTCTCCGCGGGGCTCCTCCCCTCCCCGACGTGGGCATCTTGGATGCAGGAGGCCTGAGTGGGGCACCGGATTCCCCCCTTCTCGCCCCCAGCATCAGGATGCCTTTGGCCTCTTCAGCAGGAGGGAAACATGCGAGCAGGAGTGACAGCGACCAAGGGGTCTTCTCGCCGGAGGAGGCTCCCAGGACGAGGTGGAGGGCCCAGGCATTCACACCCTGACCTGCAGTCCACCCCTAGTGCTCCCCGAGTGCTCCCTCTGCGGGTCTCATTCTCCCAGAGACTAGATCAGAGCCGGGGGCCGTGGGGGCACCGACCCCTACTTGGCCGCGAAGGCCGCCCTCCCCCTCGCCTCCCCGCCTCTCCCTCTGCTCCTGCAGCTCCGAGACAGCGAGGGGGAGAGGGCGGGCTTGGAGCCAGACGGGCCGGCTTCCGTGCTCCTGACTCCGCCTTGGCCACTAATTGGCGGCGTGACCTTGGGCACGTCCCTTCGCTCCCGCTCCCTGAGCCTCAGCCTCTCCCGCCCCGGGCCACTTGGCTCTGGCCTCAAGGTTCCAGTTGGCCTGGGCGACGCACCCCGTCTCCCCCGCAGCCTGCGCGCGTGCCAAGGCCGCTTTCCTCCACGCCTCTGCTCGGGGACGAGCAATTCGGAGTCTAATGGGCCTGTGGAACAGGTGCATCCCTCTTGCCGTAAACATTACTGCATAAACAAAGTGAAAAGAACCCAAACCCAAGTACATTGTCCTAAAGGGGGAAATAATACTTCAAAATGGCCAGAATGTTTACCGACCCAGCGAAGGGGAAACGGCAACGCTGAGCTGAGAGTCGCGCTCCTCGTTTTGGGCTGGGGAGTGAGCCTCTGGCGCCCCGGTGGTGGTGGTGGGGGGGGCGGCTCCCAGGCCTGGGCCCGGCCTTCAGAGGGATGCAGGGGCAGAAAAGGAGGTGAAGGAGATCTTCTCGACCATTTTGCTTTCTTTGACAGAAATGAAACGGAACCTGAGAAATATTGCCTGCAGAGAGGCCAGCTTGGAGGTATCTGTGTTTGCAGCAAAGGAGGGATGGCTGTCAGGAGACAAGTCTTGTGGGGCCTCTAACAGGCCTGTTTGGAGGACCTGACTGGTGAGGGCCTGGAACGCACGGATGCGGGATCGGTGTCTGCCCGAGTGGTCTGGCCTTTCCAAGAGTAATTCTGCCTCTAATGAAGCTGAGCAACAGGTGCACAGTGCACCTGCCCCTCCCCCTTCCCAGAGCCCACTTCCCATTTACCATCATTCTCCAAAATGCTTTCTGGCTCCATAAAACCGAAGGCATTTTGCTCATAAAGCCAAATACCTTTTGAGCGGTGGCCTTCTTGCTATGAGTTAATAAGAGAATTAACGAGCACGGCCTCTACACGGCTAGTCTCCCTAGATAGCTGTGACTGGGTGGAAGAGTGATCCCTCTTTGGGTTATCTTTCGTGTCTTTCAGATCTGGTCCCTTTTCATCTTACTTTTTCCATCTGTGGAACGACAAACTCTTCAAACAGGCATGTGGATACTGGAATTCCTTCCGTGTGCTGGGTAAGGCTTATAAGCAAGCAGGGAAGAGAGAAGAAAGCAAGAAGAGGTGTGGACAAAGACAGTGAAAGAAAAGTGGAGGGGGAAAGGGAGTATATAATATATACTATTATTATAGTAAATAATACTGTATTGCATATTTGGAAGTTGCTAAGACAGTGGATCTCTAAGAGATGGCATGGCCAGGACTACATTTTGAACAGGTGTGAGATAACACACATACAAATGTAACACTTATTCATTCATCTAAAAGTACTTATTGAGGACTTTTTTGTGTGTGTGTCAGCCACAATAAATAAATAAATATAAGCAAACAAAAATAGATGTATCTTTGCCCTTGTGGGGTGTATTTTAAAGAATCACAAAAATCATGTGAAGATTAGAGTTGTAGAAATGCTAAGGAGTGTTACCTCATCCTAGGAAAGCATAATATAGTAGCATTTGATCAAATTAGGGAAATCAGAGAAGACTTTCCTGAGGAAGTGATACTTGAGGTGAGATCTGAAGGATGAATAGGAATTCACCGGATGAAGTGGAAAAGGAGGATGAGCATCCCAGCTGGGCAGGGAAGCATGTGTAAAGGTCTGGGGCCTGAGGACGTATTTATAATAGACATAAACCACAAAAAGCTGGAATGAAGAGTATGAAAGGGCTCTTACAAATCAATTAGAAGGACACAAAGCAATCTCCTGAAAATAGGCAAAAGACACAAAAAAAGAATTGCTTAGGGAAGAAAACCTATTTGACTGATGAACACACATAGAGAAGTTCAGATAATTACTGATCAGGGATCTACAGATACCATTTTACACCATTGACTGGCAAAGATTAAAAGGCTGACAACTTATATGCAGAGCCAAAACAAAAACAAAAACAAAAATAAAAACAAAAAAACCCCTTCCAAACCAAGTTCACAGATACAGAGAACAAATTGGTGGTTCTGGGGGAGTGAAATTGGTGAAAGGAGTCAAAAGGCACAGACTTCTATCTAGAAAATCAATAAGTCCTAGGATATAATATATAGCACAGTGACTTATAGTAAATAGTACTGTATTGCATATTTGGAAGTTGCTAAGAGAGTGGATCTTAAAAGATCTCATCACATGTACAAAAATTCTATAACTATGTGGGGATGACAAATGCTAACTAGACTTATTGTGGTGATCATTTCACCATATATACAAATATTGAATCATTATATTGTACTCCAGAAACTAATATTGTAAGTCAAGTATACTTCAATAAAAGATAAACAGCTGACAATACCAAGTGTTGCAGAGAATATGGAACAATAAGATCTTTTAGACATTTCTGGCAGGAGTGTAAACCAGGGCAAACACATTGGCAGTCAGCTTCCAATAACTTCCTAAAGCCCAGCACTCATATACACTGGGATACACAGCAATAAATGTACCAAGGGGCATGTACAAGAATGTTCATAGCAGTACTGTTCATAATCAAAAACCAAACAAACCAGGAAGCAGTGTGATTGGTGATGAACAGGAGAGTGAATAAATAAACTATAGTATGTCCATACAAGAGAATATTACGCTAGTTGAAACAGACTAACTACTATGACATGCCACAATATGGATAAACTTAGTAACGTAATGTTAGTGATGTAATGTTAAATAAAAAACAAGTTCCCAAATAATACAGTATGAATTATTATTATAAAACAAAAACAGCTAAAATTATTTTTAGAAATGTACATTATATTTTATACACGCACATACACATACTCTATAAACAGCAAGACAAGGGCATGATAAACACAAGATTCAGGATGATGGTTGGTAACTAGGCTGGTGAGATGTGAGGTCATCAGATGGTTTGCCATTGATCATTTGCTTTTGTTTTGGTCAGTGGGATTATGAGTGTTTGTTATATTGCAAAAAATTACTTACCAACTTAAGGAAATAAGTAAGTAAATAAGCCAAGCCATGTATGAGCAATGATGACAGTGAGTCATTAAGTAAAGATTATGACTGATACAATTCTGCTTCTCTGAGATTAGAAAAAAAAAGTCTTGCATTTGGGGAAGGGGTTGTTTTTCCAGAGACTGAGAAAAAGCCACATGCCTGGGTGGCAGAAAGAGGTGGTGTGTGAGGTGACTGTGTGTGTGTGTGTGTGTGTGTGTGTGTGTGTGTGTGTGTAAGGCTCAGGGAAGAGGTGGGGGTAGACCATGTAGGCACTCATAGGTCCTGTTAATGACTTGGATTTAGTGGGGTGGTATTATGACATGATATTTATATTTCAAAAGTCTCATTCTGGCTGCATCATGGATATTTTATTAGTAGTGGTCAGAGAGAATATGGGGAGGGCTGGTTGGGGGGCTGTATTAACACTCTAGGTGAGAGGTGATGGTAGCATGGATTAAGATGACATAATGAGAGAAGTAGATAAATTTAAATAATAGTAAATAAAATTTGATAAGTTTGGATTGAATATGGGGCATGAGGGAGAGGAAAGAGTCAATGACAATGCTTCTGTTTATTTGTGAAGTAGGTAGATGGTGAACTATTTACTGAGAACAGTTGGGAAGAAAGTGAGTTTGTTTTTTGTTTTAAAAGATTTTATTTATTTATTTATTCATAGAGACACACACACAGAGAGAGGCAGAGACACAGGCAGAGGGAGAAGCAGGCTCCACACAGGGAGCCCAACATGGGACTCGATCCCAGGTCTCCAGGATCACACCCTGGGCTGCAGGCAGCGCCAAACCGCTGCACCACCAGGGCTGCCCGTGAGTTTGGTTTTGACTGTGTTGAGTTTGGATGCTTTTGAGACATCCTGATGGGCAGCTGGATAGTGGGCTCCGTAGGTTCCATGGAATCTGAGTTAGCTGGGGGTGTATAAGGAAGTCATGAATATGTAGGTGGTGATTAAAGTTGTGGAAGTTGGTGAGATTACTTAGAAAGAAACAGTGAAGTGAGAAGAAAGCTGTAAGTCAATGAAATTAAGGCAGGCCATGCATATCCTATAATAAGAGTGTACCATGAATCAAGGATTATGATTAATCTAGGTTAAAAAAGTTAAGGTCTAGCATTTGGAGAGATCTTGACTTTTCCAGAAGGGAAAAAAAGCCAGCACAATGGAGGTACAGAGGGGTGTGGGTGGTGGGAGGTGAAGTGGAGTGCAGAAGGAGCTAGAGGATAGATCACTCAGCATCTCATGGAGTGTGTTCAGGATTTGGTCTTTATTCTGGAAATGTTAAGAAAACCTTAAAACTTAATTTTTTTTATTTTAAAAATTTGTTTATTTTTTCTTAAAAAATCAATATAATTTGATTATATGCCTTATTAAGGTACATTATAATTTACATACAATAAAATTTTGTGTCTTATTTATTTATTTATTTATTTATTTACACCCACTCTAAGTCGAAGTGTATATTCCCATGAAACCTCTACCACAGTCAAGGTATAGAGTATTTCTATCACCCCCTACTCCACCAATTTCTCTTGTGCACCATTTGGAATCACTGATGCCCTTCCCCCATACTAGCCCCAGGTAACTACTGGTCTATATATTTTCTGTTACTAAGCACCAGGTTTTCTTTTTCTAGAATTCATGTAAATGAAATCATGCAGTGTATTCTTTTGTATATGGCTTTGTTCACTTATCAAAATGTTTTTTAGATTCATCCACACTATTGCCAGTACCAGAAGTTCATTCTTTTTATTGCAAGTATTCCATTGTATGGATTCATCATAGGTAAGGTTAATTCCATTGTATGGATTAACACTTACCTGTTGTTGGACATTTGCATTTTTTCCAGGATTTGCCATTATGTAGAAAGCTGCTATTAATTTTCATGTACAAGTCTTCATGCGAACATATGTCTTCATTTATCTTGGATACATACCTAGGACTGAGATTTCTGGGTGCTAGGGTAAATGTAAACTTTGCAAGAAACTATCAAAAATTTTCCAGAGTAGTTACGTAATTTTTTACCTCCATCGGCAATGTAAGAGATTTTCAGTTGCCACATGTCCTTGCCAATTCTTGACACTATCTTCTGAATTTTAGCCTTTCTCTTGGTGTGACGTGGTATGTGTTAGCAGTTTTACTTTGTATTGCTCTGATGACTAATGATGTGAAGTGTCTGCTCAACCATTCAGTCCATTATTTCATTGACTTTTCTGTCTTTTTAATTATTGAGTCATAAAAGTTCTATATGTATTTTACCCAAGAATCCTGTCACGTGTATCTATGGTTTTCTTCCAATCTGTGGCTAGTATCTTTTCATTTTTATTTTCTTAAAGATTATTTATTTATTTACTTGAGAGAGAGAGAGAGAGAGAGAGAGAGAGAGAGAGAGAATGTGCCCAAGCAGGGGAAGCAGCAGACAGAAGGATAAGGAGAAGCAGACTCTCCTGCTGAGCAGGGAGCCCAAGGTGGGGCTCTCATGACCTGAGCCGAAGGCAGATACTCAACTGACTGAGCCACCCAGGCACCCCCCCCCCCCCATTTTTATTTTTTAAACAGAGTTCATTTAAGGACAGAAATTTGTGAAGTAATGAAATTCAATTAAAATATTTTCCTAGAAGCTTTGTAGTTTTAGCTTTTACATTTAGGTTTACGATACATGTTGGGTTAAGGTTTGAGAGTGGCGTGAGGTCATGGTTGAGGTTCACTAAAAATAAAGGATATTTAGTTGTTCTAGCACCACTGTTGAGAAAACTATCCTTTCCACCTAGATCATATTTCTATCTGTGTCAAACATTAATTGAGCATATATGGATGGATCTATTTCTGTATTCTCTATTCTTTACCATTGATCTACATGTATATCAATATCATAGATCACACTGTTTAGATTACTGCAGTTTTATAAGTTTAGAAATCAGATAGCATAAGTCTTCTAAATATTTTTTTTTTGAAAAACTGTTTCAGTTATTCCAGGTCCTTTGAATTTTCATAAATTTTTAATTATTTTTTAAATTTTCTAATTTTTAAATTAAAAAAATTGTAAAGCACACATTACACAACATTTACCACCATAATCATTTTTCCTTTTCACTTATTTTTTTAAATTCAAGTATAATTAACATGCAGTGTTCTAATAGTTGCAGGAGTAAACTGTAGTGATTTAATAATTTTGTATATTACTCAGTGCTCATCATAAGAAGTGTACTCTTAATTCTCTTCACCTATTTCATCCATCCCCCAACCCACTTTTGTAGATAAATTAGGGGGGAAATTCAAATCTTCACAACACTGAATCATTCAATGAATAAACATCATATGTTTTTACACTGATATAGGTCTTCTTTACTTCAGTCATGTTTTATAATTTTTAGCATATAGGACCACACAAACTTTGCTAAATTTATCCCTACATATCTCATATTTTTATGCTTATGTAACTGGTGTTTTAAAATTTCAATTTCATGTGTCCTTGTTACCATAAAATGTACAATTGGCATTTTTGTATGTTGACTTTGTATCCTGTGACTTTATTAAATTAATATACTATTAGTTAATAATTTGAAACATTTTGAACAATTTGTTTGAATATGAATATTTCATCTGGGCTGCCAAATCACTGACATAAAGTCATTCAGAATATTTTCCCATCCTTTTAATGTCTGTAGGATTTGTAGTGATGTCCTATTTTTCTACAGTTCATATTTGTTACTTGTGTCTTTCATATTACCCCCATTTCTTTGTCCCTAGTTTTTATTAATTAGATTGTGTTACATTTTATGTTGTTTTCTTTGTGAAGTAATGCTCTGGATTCATTAAGCTTTTTGGATTTGTGGGTTCATAGTTTTTATTAAACTTGGAAAAAATTGACCATATTTCTTTAAGTGTTTCTTCTACTCTCCACGTTATTCTAGGACTCTAATTATCTAGTGACTGCTTAGTATTATTCATTAGATCATTGAAGCTCTGTTCATTTCTTTCCAGCCTTTATTTTTATTTTCTCTACCCTTTAGTTTGGATAGTTTCTATTGTTATTTTTAAAGTTCACTGATCTTGTATTCTGTGGTATCTAATCTACTGTGTAATTGCCAGTGCAATGTTTTTATTTAGAGTAACATATTTTTCAATTATGTGAGTTACATTTCATTCTTTTAAAACATTTCCTTTTGTCCTCCTTGAGTTTATATATTTCTTTAAAATGTTGTACATAGTTATATAGCTATTTAAAAATCTTTGTCAGCTAGTTTTACCATCTCTGTTTTTTTTCTAGATTTTTTTTATGTTCTTATTTTTCTCCTAAATATTATTCTCATATATAATTCTTGATTGGATGCTGGGTATTTAGGATATAATGTCAAGTTTCTAGATTTTGTTGTTATCATTTGAAAAGTTTTGGCTTGCAGTTAAATTTCTTATAAATCAGCTCATTCCATTAAAATTTATTTTTAAGCTTTGTTAGATTAGGTATAGAGTAGCCTTAAATATAGGGCTAGTATATTTGTGTTTATATGGTGTGACCTTCTTGGAATCTCTGCTGGGTGCCCGTTCAACAAGGTCTTACCAGTCTGGTTGATTAGAACTTGAGCATAGCTCAGCCTTTTTTGAGCTCTGGGGATTGTTTAGCTTAGAGCCTCACCTTAGTATCAGCCAAAAACTCAAGGGGATCTCTTTCTATGTGTATCTCCCTCTTCTCTGATGGTTTGTCCTGTGAATTCAAGTCATGTTTGCTTCCTCAACTTTGATTTCTATCTCATCAACTCAGCGAATCCAGTTTTCTGCTATTATTTTTCTTCCCTTTAATGGAATTCAGAAGTTACTTTCTTTCAAAAGTTGGGATGATTATAGGCTTACCTTGTTTGTTTCTCTTATCTCAGAGATTGTGATTCTATGCTGTCTACTTTCAGATGTCTGACATTAGTTCTAAATTCAGTGTTTCCAATTTTCTAGTTGTTTATTGCAGGTGGGCTCTAGTAAACTCAACATGGTTAGAAGCAGAAGGCAAGTTTTTAGAGTTCTGAGACAACATAGTAGAATCTGAGCCTATGAAGGAGGCTGAGGAGCAGCCAGACAGAAAGGCAGAAATGTGAAAGAGTTTTGTATTATGGAAACCAAGAAAGGAAAGCACTTTGTTTTGTTGTTTTAGAGAGAAAGAGCATGGAGGAGGGGCAAAGGGAAAGGGAGAGAGAGAATCTTAAGCAGACTACACACCCAACACAGAGCCCATCATGGTGCTTGATCTCATGACCCTGATTCATTACCTGAGCTGAAATCAAGAGTCAAATACGTAACTGACTGAGCCACCCAGGTGCCCCAGGAAAGACATTTAAGAAGAGAAGAGTATACAACTATGTGGAATACTTTGAGGGGGTCAGATGAAATTTAGATGAAAAAGTAGCCTTGAATCCAGTAACCTGGAAACCACTGGTACATTTATAGAGATTTGTTTCCAAGGAAGGGATTGGAAACTAGACTGGTAGACTGAGGGAATGAGTAGCAGGTTAGTTTATTGGCTAAAGTATTACTAGCTGTTGCAACAAATAAAATCCAAAACTTCAACACCTTCACTAAATAGAAGTTAATGTATCGTTCTTGCCATAGTTGTGTTTCTGGATGTTCCTGGTTATTGGGCAACTTTCTCTCAAGAAAGGATTCAAGGATCCAGCCACGTTCTTTTTTGGTAGTATCATCTCCTAGTGGGACCTCACCATTACAGTTGTCTGTATCTAACTGGCCATAAGGGGAAGCAGCATGGGGAAGGCTACCTCCTACAGCCTTTGCCTAGAAGGTACATCCAACTTCTGCTTCTATTACATTGGTAGACTTAATAACATGGCCATACCTAGATGCAAGGAACACTGGAAGTATAGCCTGGGCAGCCACCATGCTCCATAATTAGAAGACAGGTTTGACATTTGTAGGGCAACAAGCCATCTCTACCACAGTAGAGACAATGCTTTTGAGAAGTTTGCTTTGAATGACAGGAGAGTGATTGGCTCAAAGCTAGATAGAGACGAGAAGTGGAAGACATTTCTTTTTTTAATCTGAAAGACTGAGACATGTTTTCAAGCCACTGGGAATGATCCAATTCAAGAGAGGTTAAATATACAAGAAATGTAGAGGTAAACAGAATGAATATGAAAAAAAAAAAAAAGGCGAGGTAGGAGAGTAGGATATGCAAAGCCCAGTTTACAAGGACTGGCTTTAGGAAGGGTGAACAGCTATTCTGTTGCATCAGAAGGGGAGGACAAGAGGATGGGGGCATATGTAGGTTTTATGCCTAGTAATACAAACACTGGGAGTTCCTCTCTGTTGGTGCCTAGGTTTTTCTTTCCTAGGAATTAGGTGGTAAATTAAGGAGGAGGTATGGGACATGGGAAGTTTGAAGAGAGTGAAGGTTTAAAATTATTGTTGCCTAGCTCAGTACTTACTGTATAGTAGGTGCTTTATAAATGTTTTTTTGACTCTATTGATATGTGTGTTGCCTTTCCTAAGTTTTTAAGGCACCATCTAGGGATTGTCACAAATAAGCAAGGGTTCTTCCCTTCTGCCTCTGAGCAGGCACCAAAATCTTGCTGTAAATCCAGGAGCCATTGGCTGGAATTAATTATAAGGCAAGTTTTTAATTTTTTTTTTCCACACCTGGAGGAGCTTGGTTGCTGAATTCCTAAAGAATCTTGTTATAGAAATTACTCCTCTGACCTGGAACCCATGGAAATATTTTCACCTGCTGCCAGCAGCTGCAGAGGCCCTGGTCTCAGAATGGAGGTGGGGAGGCAGTGTGTTCTGAAGAGTGTCTAGTATCCAGTCGGCCGTCTGGCCTCTCTGAACCTACATGTTGAAGCCTTTGCCTTCCCCTCTCCTATCCTTTTCTGTTGCCTCCAGAATAGAGAAAACCAGACCTCAGAGTTAACAGGCACCTGCTTCCTGCTGCATGTATTTAGGATTAGGTCATGAACCTGAAATGAATGAAATAAAAGGTGGGCACTTTGCCAGAAAATAATGAATTTATAAAACAAGCGTGCTGTTGCCCTCACAAGATGGGCTCTCCGCCCCCCTCCCCATTATGGGTCCCTTCCCTCTCCACTGCCTGTCCCCTGTCCCCTACTTCTCCCACCCTCTTACCCTTTCTGCCCATTCGGCCTCCCCAGCAACCCCCCCCAACCCCGTTTCTCTGCAGTCTCCCCCCTGACCCTGCAGAGGCGTGCAAGCTGGCGACCCTGCAGCCCAGGGCTCCGGCAGCCTTCCTGGTGCCTGCTGCTCCCTGTTATTTTCATTTCCCTGTAATTCGAGGGGACAGGTGAGATGTGCTTCAAAACACTGTAATCATATTTTAAATGGAAATGAAATGTGTGAATTAAATGTAAATTACAGTAGAATGGAAGGACAATCACTATTAGTTAAGGTCTGACACCTATTTTTGCAGACCTTTCCCAAACGCCACAACTTGTTTCCCCACATGTGTGATGAGAAGTTGTAATTATGTGGCAGCTGCTTCTGCAGTGGGGCCGACGCTAGTTACTGGATCATTTGCGCGAGGGGGTCTGGGTGTGGGGCTGCATATGTATTTTAAATAGATACGGACTGCTGTTGGTACTATAAAATTACCCAGAAGAAATGATATTTTTATACAAGGGCCGTGAAAGGAAACCTTTCTCTCTCTCTCTCTCTCTCTCTTTTTTTTCCCCCCTTGGAAAGGTGAGGCAGTAATATAAAGGGACACTTTTATATAGTCAATTTATTTACGGATTCTCCATTTGCTTTTATATTGGAAAAATATGTGCTGTGCCAATGGGTTGCAATTTTGCCCTCAATCTTGGCCTGCCTGCCTCCCACCCAGTGCTGAGTGCCTCGGTGCTTCCCTGGGGAGCCTGCGGTCCTCCTGTATGATCATTAGTGCAGCCTTTTTCAAGACGGTACCAGCCCTTTGCTCTAATTCCTTGTATGATGAAAGCAATAATTTTATTATCTATCTACCCACAGCCATGACAAACAGCAAAAAAGATTTAAAAAGAAAATCATTTAATCCCAATCGGTCCAGTGTCTCATTTTGCTTTATGTGGACAAAACGACTGGTTGACTGAGTGTGTTTTAAAACTTTTGGAGGCATTTCTGTGGTGTGTCGGGGAACTTTCAGAGATAAGGGCCAATATGGATGAAAGAGATAAAGTTAGAAGTATGGGAGGATCAGTAAATGCATTAAAAAGTGATCTATTTACATGTTCATTGTTGATTCTACTCCTGTTTGCTTCAAGTAAATTCCTCTGTCTCCATCGGAGCAGTCAGCAGATAATATATGTTGAATAATCATGTGTGTCATTGAATTTTACAAATCTTGCATTTTTGAGGCAACGGAGATGCAAGCTCAGTCAATATTTAGTTCTTAGGGACACTGGCAATTAAGGTGTAATGTCTAGCTTGTGATTAGCAAAGGTTCTACCTTGAAGATTCTCTGGAATCTGGCCAATTCTCCCATTTGCACTTGACCTCAGAAGAGCTCTTCCCCCATGATCCTCTCCTGGACCACCAGCAAGGGCCGCAGAACCGCCCAGAACCAGGCTCCACATCACTGCCTGAGTTCACATTGTAAATGAAGCTCTGACCATGGCACTTGCCGCACTGGTGAGAACATTTGGGAGCCTTCGTGAGACAGAGTCGGGGTTCCTGTTACAGCTCCCAATACTCCAGGCACTTTTCCTCTGTTCCAGCCAATTCTTCTTTAAATGTCTGCTCCCATGTTCTCTGCCTGGTAATCCCACTTACCTTGAAAGCTTCTCAGACTTCTTGGGGCAAAGCTTTCCCAAAGCCCTGAAGTCCAAACCATGTCCTTGGTGACTATGTCCGGCATGCTGTGCCCATTACACTGGATTATTACTGACTTTATACATACCTACCTCCAGACTGGCATCAAAATGCCCTGCACAGCTTGACAGCAAACCAGGAGAAGCCTACTGGATGATGGCTGCTTCTCTTTGCAAAGTTGAGGTGTTAAAATAAATAAACTTGAATATAGGCCAATTTTTGAATTCCCTAACAGCTTTCTTCTTCTGCTGACATCATCCATCTTCATTTTAAAATAAAACATAAAACTGCTGTATATAACAAAATGTAAACCACATCGGGCATCTTCCTTTTGATTGCATTATATCTACCATCACCTTGTTTACGTTCATGTGGAAATAAAATTAGGTGGCAGCATGTGTTCTAAGTGCAAATCTGATTGTGGCGCTTGCTTCCCTGCCTCTGGCTTGGTGATAGAAAGGGTGGTTAGAAGGAGCAAAAGGGCAAAAGGGAAATTTTCATGACTTTACAGAGACAGTGTGATATTGTGATTTATAGTAAGAAATACACATTTGTTCTTCATCCTGTTTTTGGCACAGAGCTCCCCAAGCCATTAGAATTTGTCTTTTGTTGTGCAGCTGAGGTGACATTTGCACTGCACCGAAAGATGGGGGGTGTCAGAATAGCCAACCAGGTGATTAGAGGGTTAGAATGTTCAGCTCCATCCTTGACCTCCTTGGAGGGGAGAAGAACTAGAGATTGAGTTCCATCAATAGCCAATGACTTAATCAATCACGCCTATGTAATGAAGCTTCATACAAACCCAAAGAACAGGGTTCAGAGGGTTTCCAGGTTGGTAAACATGTAGAGGTGCCGGGAGAGCACACAGCCAGAGAGGGCATGAAGCTCTGAACCCTTTCCCCATAGCTCACCCTATCCTATGCTTCTCTTCCACCTGGTGGTTCTTGAGTTATACTCTATTATAATATACTGGTGATCTAGTATCTAAAATGTTTCTCTGAGTTCTGTGAGCCACTCTAGCCAATTAATCGAACCCAAGGAGGAGAACATTGGAACCTTGAATCTATAGCCAATAGATCAGAAGCAGAGCTGACAACCTGGAATGGTGACTGACATCAGAAGTGTGGAGGGGAGGCAGTCTTCTTGGACTAAATCCTTAATCTGGGGGACCTGACACTATGTCCAGGTAGACAGTGTCCAAATTGAGTCGAATTGTAGGACACCCAATGGGTGTCACAGAACTGCTTGGTGGCAGAGAAGAACCCCACACATTGTAACTGGTGAGCAGAATCATGACATAGTTAACAGGAAAGGGTAGACGTTTCTGGAGCCCCCTTCAAGTCTACTTATTTCTATCCTATAAAATAGAGAAGGTGTTAGTATTTCAATTGTATAGGTGAGGAAACTGAGGCTGATACAAACCAGAGAAATTGAGACAATGAAACATTAGATGGTATGTTCAGAGTAACAGTAACAGAGTTAGCCAGAAGCCCTGGAGCTCATAATTCCCTGGAGTAGCCTGGAGTTCTTGTAGGCTATGGCATGCCTAACAGGTATCAAAGAAGCCAAGTTGTTTGGAGTCCAACAGATTTGGCGAGTATTCTAGACAAGCCATTATTCCTATGCAATTTATTATTAAGAATCCTGGATATTTCCACAGAAGACAGTAATTCTGATTGAGATTAGCTTGGGGTACTAGGATGAGGTGTGATGGGGTGGGAACTGCCCCTGTTTGAAAGCCACACCACACATTAGAAAGTGAGTGGCCAAATGTCCTTCTGACCTGCACTAGAAGTTAAGGAAGTTCAACCAACCACCCCTCCCCACCCCAGAAAACTCAACCACTAGATCAGCTCTTTCTGTTAATACATCTAGACGGCCTCTGCAAACCTGGGATTTATGCTGGTAAACCTGGGTCTCGTCAGGGCCCAGCTCAATTTGTGCAGAAATTCCACCAACAGTGGAGAGTTGATTTAATGTCAGAAAAGGGTGTTTGAAACAAGTGCGTTTTCCTTTACGAGTCTTTTAACATCAGGAGAGAAATACAGCTGATTGCAATTGATTTGTGTATGTGGCTCTTTGTGTGAAGTGTCATAGTATGTTTTATAGAAAGAGGGAAACAAAGAAGAAGAAGGGAGAGAAATCGCTGCCCTCCAAGATGCAGGGCGGAGCACGAGAAGGCTCATCTTGCACAACACCCTTTGGCCCTCCCGGTGCCTGGCTGGGATTCCTGCTCCGTCACTTTTTGCTGTGTGACCCTGGCAAGTTGCCTAAGGTCTCTGAGCCTTGGTTTCTACGTTTGTGAAAGGGGAAGTACTATAGTCACAATCCCATAGGCTGTGGGGAAGGTCAAATCGGTGCAGCTGGAGGGGAGGACAGTGCCTGCCAGATTGTTGGTGCTCAATAAATGATGGCAAAAAGAAAAAACACTGGGGGCCCTGGGCTGCTGTGAACCCACAAAGTCAAGGCCCCAGGGAAGTCTTTCTGAAGTCAGCTGTCAAACTCCCCCTCACTCTCCTGGAACTGAATCTGTGAAAGCTGTGAATGGGGGCCCTCCAGGCTCTCCGCGGTTCTCCATGCTCCCAACCTCCACTTCATCTGCCTCCCTGAAAGCAACTTCAGGGAAAGGGCTTTACCAGAGCCCGCTGTGCTGAAGTATCACAGTCTAATGACCATTTAGAGTGTGTCCCATTTGGGAGACCCACAGAGCATTTATGGTTTAAGAGACACTGCCATCCATATGACTCACTGAATCATCTTGACAACTCCACAAGTTGTACAGGTGGGCCCCGACTTACCAGGGTTTGGCTTATGATTTTTCAACTTGAGGATGGTGTGAAAGCCACACACATTCAGTAGAAACCATCCATGGAGTTTTGAGTTCTGGTCCTTTCCCAGGATAGCCGTAGGCAGGACAAGCCTCTCTGGTGATGCTGGGTGGCAGCGGGGAGCCACAGGTCTTGGTCAGCCAGGCGATCACGAGGGTGGACTACCCGTACCCTGGCAACCGCTCTGTTTCTCTCTTTCGGTACAGTGTTTGATATATCACAGAAGATATTCAACACTTTGTTATGAAATAGGCCTTGTGTTCAGTGATTTTGCCCAACTGTAGGCTAATAGAAGTGCTCGGAGCACGTTTAAGGGCAGCTCAGCTAAGCCCTAATGTCTAGTAGGTTTGGTGTATTAAGTGCATTTCTGACTTCCGATGGTTTCAAATTATGATGGGTTTACTGGGGCATAACTCAATTGTAAGTCAAAGAAGATCTGTATAAGACAGGTGTTATTTATCTTATTTTAAAATGAAATATAAAAAAATAAATAAATAAAATGAAATATAGGCATAGAAAAGTTAAGTAAGCTCACAATTCATATTTTTGTTTCACATGTATAGCTTCATACATAAATGCCTGACTAAAAATTGCACAATTAATGAAGTAAGGATTTAACACTTGGCTTTACATTTTTCTGACTCTGGATATTAGTATATTTTTATTTGTTTGTTTGTTTGTTTATTTATTTATTTAAGATTTTATTTACTTGAGAGACAGAGACAGAGACAGAGACAGCTCATGGCAGGGGGAGAGCAGAAGAGAGGGAGAGGCAGGTTCCCTGCTGTGCAGGGAGCAGATGCCGGGCTTGATCCCAGGACCCTGAGATCACGACCTGAGCCAAAGGCAGATGCTTAGCCAACTGAGCCACCCAGGCATCCCTGAACTTTAGTGTATTTTAAAAGAAAGAATTTTAAGGCAAAGAAAAGACTAATTGTGGAATTTCAGCATAAGCCAATAAATCAAGGAGTGGGACTACTCTGTTGGGAGGTGTAGTAGAGGGTTTTTCCGGTGTCTCTGCTTTCACATTCTTCAGAAGCCTGGTTGTCTCTGGGGAAGGCCTAGTCCTGCCTAATGTATATAATAGGAAAAATTTCAACTTTTTCTTGGTCGTGAGCTTTCTTAATGTGCCTGTATATTCCTTCACTATCTTTTCCACTAAAATGGCTGTGTGAATCCACAAAGTCAAGGCCCCTGGGGAAGTCTTTCAGAAGTCAGCTTTTAAACTCCCCCTCACTCCCCTGGGACTGAATCTGTGAGAGCTGTGAATGGGGGCTCCAGGCTCTCTGCCTGTTGCCCATGCTCCCAACCTCCACTTCATCTGCCTCCCTGAAAGCAACTTCCAGGAAAGGGCTTTACCAGAGGTTGTGCTGAAGTATCACAGTATAATAAAGTTATCCCAAAACATAGCAACTGAAGCCAAATGCATTCATTATCTGGTAGTTTCTGTGGGTCAGGATTCCAAGCACCATTTGGATGGGCCTTTTGCCTCTTGTTCTCTCAGAAGCCTGTGTGGTCAAGGTGTTGGCTGGGACTGCAGTCATCTTAAAGCTCAACTCGGGAGTGGATTCACCTTCAAACTCATCAAGTTGTTGGCAGAACTCAGTTCCTCGCTGGCTATTGGCTGGGGTTTCCCTCAGGGGAGTTTCTCCAGAGGGCAGCTCATGACATGGTATTTTGCTTCATCTGAGTGAGAGAATGAGAGAGCGAACAAGACAGGACTTACAGCCTTTGTGAGGTTAATCTCTGAGGTGACATGCCATTACTTTTGCTGTATGCTCTTCACTGAAAGTGAGTCACCAGGTCCAGGCAGCACTTAAGAGACTTTACAAGGGTACACCTACAAGGAGGTGGGGCTCACTGGGATCATTCTAGAAGTCTGTTGACCACAATGCCTTTTGTAGGGCAGCCCTCAGGACCAGAAACAACCTCTAACAACTTCCTTTTCTTATTTCTTATTTTTTCTCTTGAACTCAGTAGTATCGCCTAACCCTTTGTGGTAGCGGTTGTCAGGGCGTTGTCTGGAGCCAAACCCCTAGCCAGCTGACTGGGTAATGGAACAAACCGAATTAAATCTAAGCTACATGTAACTGGAACCCATGTCTTGGCTGCAATGAATGAGAATGAGCACACTTCAGGATGGGGCAAGTCTTTGCTTCTTTGTTCTTTCCTTTACTCAAGTGGTTGTGATGATGCGTGAAACTACAGGACATGCTTTTCCAAAAGAATGATTGATAGAGACTCTCCTGTTCCAGTCCTAGGGCCCCCTGCGAAGGTAGGGGGGCCTCAGAATCCAGAGCAGGGATGCTGCAGTCCGCTGGGCAGTCCCCAGGGGGCAGCATCCCTGAACACAGAAGGTTTGCCCTGGGCCCCAGCTCTCGGGTGCCTGGAAACAGGAGCCTGTTGTTTCCCAAGAACATCGGGTCCCATGTGTGCAGAACCGTGCCTTGGCTTTGGCGAGTCCATTTTATTTCCACTCCTTTAATTGCTTCTCTCAGCTGTTTGTTTTATGAGGCGCTAGTTTCATTAGGCTCCTAAGCGCACGTGCTAGCTCAATGCACTCCAGCCTTGGGTTGATATTGAGTTTTCTCCTCAAAGTACCAGGTGCTGCTGAGAACATATAGGAGCCTGATATCACCCTCTTGAAGTTAAGTCGTGGCCTAGGTGGCCTCGCCCGGGACCGGAAAGTTCATCAAGCTTTTGTCTGAATTGGTGTGACTCTCTTAAGTAAAAGCCCCTGATGGTTCTCTGTTTGCAGGAAATGCCAAGCTTGTGGGCATGAACACGAGTCCTTCACAGCCTGGCCCCATCTGCCTCCCCATGGGCCTCTCCAGCTGCTTTTCTGGATCTCCTCCTGTCCACACAACACCTGGGATCTTAGACCACTTGCAGACTCTTTCTTTTTTCCTGCTTTTCCCTCGCAGTGGGAAGAATATGCTCCTACCCTGATCCCCTCTGCCCTCTCTGCATGGCAATCTCCTACCCATCTTCCAGGGCCCCACTTGGTCAAATGCCAACTCCACTTGGTCACTTCCTGACCTCCTCCTCTACTCTGGGTTAGAACTCGTGCATATATAGCAGCTGCCATGAGCACCCCACCCAATTTCCCCTTGGCATTTATCATTTTTTTTAAAAAAGTAATTTCTGCATCCAAAATGGGGCTCAAACTCTCGACCCTGAGATCAAGAGTCACATGCTCTTTCAATTGAGCCAGTCAGGTGCCCCACCCCAAATAAATAATTTTTTATTTTATTTATTTTCTTAAAACATTTTATTTATTTATTTATTTATTTATTTATTTATTTATTTATTTATTTATTCATGAGAGACACACAGAGAGGCAGAGACACAGGCAGAGGGAGAAGCAGGTTCCCTGCGGGTAGCCCAATGTGGTACTTGATTCCAGGACCCCGAGATCACGACCTGAGACAAAGGGAGACCCTCAACCACTGAGTTGCCCAGGTGCGCCCACCACGTTTGGACACACCAGCTTGACTTCCTATTGCCAGAACCTGGAACTCTTTCTCTGGGGGCTTTGTCGGCCCTGCTCATGTGAGGGAAGGCTGGGAATGGAGTCATGCCTCTAGAGCGGCCCTCTTGCAATAAACAGTGGGAGGTGGTGAACAAACACCACAGCTCCCTCACCCTTTGGGCAGGGCATTTCTGAGGCATTTCTCTACAACAGCCCCTGGGAGTCTCCCACAGAATGAAGCTCTACTTGCCCATGGAAGTAACTGGTTGATAACATGTCCCTCAGTGGTTCTTTCCCCCTCCTGTCTCACGTCCCCACTTGCCCTCTCACTGTAATCTCTGTTCACCGCTGCCCCCACCCCTATATATATTGTACATTAATGCTGTGCCCCATACATATAAGCATGTGCATTCCCACCACCTGCCAATAATGACTTTGTACTTGAATGTTTGCCTCAGGATCTGCTTCCGGGGGTCCCAACTAAGACAGAGAGCCCTTTATTTGTGTTTGTGCTCTGTCTACCCATTTGCTACAGCCCATATTACAAGGACTGTGTGTTGCCATGGTGTCCTTTCTCCAGAGTGAGCTCCTTGAGGACAAGAACTGTGTCTTCCTTCTCCCCATTCTGCACACCGAGTGCAATGTCTGGCACATTTCCAGTGCTCATGCTTTTGTAGAATTGATTCTCTTGTGCTTATTTTCCTGTTTTTCAATTTTCCTGTTTTCCTGTAGCTGGTAGAGTTGATTTTATTTTATTTTTTAAAATATTTTATTTATTTATTCATGAGAGACACACAGAGAGAGGCAGAGACACAGCCAGAGGGAGAGGCAGGCTCCATGCAGGGAGTCCGATGTGGGACTCAATCCCGGGACTCCGAGACCACGCCCTGAGCCAAAGGCAGATGCTCAACTGCTGAGCCACCCAGCCATCCCTAGCTGGTGGAGTTTAGATCTTTTTTTGCACCAAGGGATGAAGTGACCAGCCAGACCATCTTGGCATCCCTGGCTACTGTGGGCTCTGCCCCTCTTGTGGCTCTTTGTAGCAACAAGTTTGCCCAGAGGGTTGTGAGTCGGGTGACAAGAGAAGCCCCACAGTGACCACTCTTTGGCAGGCTGTGAGATTGCATTTTGCTTTTTTGTGTGGTTCCACTGGTCTTGATTTGGTCCAGACAGCATCTGCTCCTGTTTCTTTTATCCTGACTCTATTGTTCCAAATGAGAAATTGGGAGGAGCACAAATGAGTTATTGGAAATAAAATACCATGCTGCAAAGTGCTCAAGTCCCAGGGCCAGAAGGACCTATCCACCCTGCTATCCCGGGGCTACCTTAGACGTCTGCTCAGGTACTCTCACATCTGTTCCCTGGCCAAGTCAGAATTTCTCACCCTGCATGACAGAAGAGTAGAAGGGTGCAGATTGACACACTGGAAGGCTGAGTAAGATTCTCAGAACAAAGTCTTTCCTACAATATTATTATTATTATTATTATTATTATTATTATTATTATTACCCTGTCATGATCTTGTTCAGTTTTGTCTATAATTACTGCACTTTATTTTCAGGGTGAGAGAGGAAAAGGGACCAAGAAGTGTTCACCAGGTGAGGCACCATACTCTTTTGTGTTAAGTGCATCTTTACAAAGGACAAAACCCCAACCGCAGTGCAGGGAGCATTTGGGGGCTATTGGCTGAGCTCCACAGTTGAGAGGCAATCATCTGAAGTTGGCAAGCAAGCTGGGTGCCCTATTGGCTAGCCTCTGTCATCCTGTTGGAGCCTGATGTGCCCCACTTGCCTCACAGGCTTGACAATGTGTCTGATGGGGCAGGAAGGTGATAATAAGACTCTTAGCACCACTGATTATACCCCTCTTGTTTCCATTCCTTTGGTCCCTGGAAAGTTAATACTGTGGGCCTTTCACTTGGAAGGAGCTCAACTGGGTTATTCCCTGGAAGTAGATCCCTGGTTCAGAGGGTAATATATATACATATATACATAAATTTTTGTATATGTATAAATTTTATACATATCTATATATAAATATAATTATATACATACATTTTTATAAGAAATTATAAATATAATTTACATATTTAATATATAAATATTACATATATTTTATCAGTAGGTCCTTAATGCACTGTTATGGCCTTGGGCACACTGAAAGGAAAAATAGTACGGGGCATGAGGGTGTAAGGTGGCCCGTAGTTTTTTCTAGGGGACTATGCTTTGTTCTAAGATATATCTTTCTTAGTTTATTAGAATTAAGATATCTTCCTTTATGAGTGAAAATATATGGTAGGATTTTTGTTGAATCTTCTCACTTGGTTAAATAAAAAACTGGCAACAACCCCATAATTTTTAACGTCCTCTTTTAAAAATATACTTTTTATAGATCTGTGATATACAAGAGACAGGGAGCTGATACAGAGGACAGATTAAACACTTGATGAGTCCTCACCTAATCTTGATTGCTGTATTTTGTGTGAAAGAGTATACTTTGCCACAGATGCCTGGCTTTCCTGTCTGCAAAAGGGGGGCAGAGACCAGGCTGTCTAGTTTTATGGAGATCAACTGAGAAGATGACTGAGATAAGAAGATCCCATGAGAACTGAGGTTGGCTGGAAAATGGCCTCCAAAAGAGATCTACTTCCTAATCCATGGAACCTGTGCTGGTCACCTTATGTGGAAACAAAATGGGGGGAGGTGTCTTTGCAGATGTGATTAAGTTAAGGATCTCGAGAGGGGGAAACTGTCCTGCATTATCCACATGGACTCTAAATAAAATCACACATAGCCTTATAAAAGGGAGGAGAAGGAGACTGAGACACAGAGGAGAGGGAGATATGAAAGCGGAGCAGAGAGAGATTGGAAGATACTGTCTCTGAAGACTGGAGTGATGTGGTCACAAGCCAAGGAATGCCAAGGACTCCCAGAAGCCATGACAGGAAGGGGAATGGATTCTGCCCTTGGACTTCTGGAGAACATGGCCCTTTTGACATCTTGATTTCTGCCCAGTGATACCAACCTTGACATTCACATTCTATGAGAGAATAGTTTCTGTTGTTTTAAGCCATCAACTTTGTGGTCATTTATCACAACAGTCCTAGGTGACTAACAACAGGATTCCGGACTCTTTTAAGCTCCTTTAGGCTAGGGATTAATCCTATGTTTTCTTCACTGCCCCTATAATGCCTGTCCTCAGCGTGGACATACTTAGCTGCCCATGCCTATAGATGGTGATGACTTGGCACCGTTCTGCTATTTAATGGCAAATCTTCCGAGTCTTCTCTTTTAGGGCCTACAAATACTTCCTGCTAACCTGGATTGTTGGGGACATGTGCCCATGGCTCTTTCTCAATTTCATTTCTGTAAACATCAGACTGTCTCCTTGATGTGACACAGAGATATTCTTTCCAAGGCAGTGGTTAAGACTCGAAAGAACCATATTTTTTAGTAGAATGAGAAATAGGATTCCATGCCCTGTCCCCCTTCTAAACAGTGCTGTGAAAGCATACCTTTGCTTGGTTCAGGTCCCTTCTGAGTACGAATTTGTTTCCTGTTTTGCTTTTCAACCCAGTAAGTAACTGTGAGGGCTTGAATTTCATCTCTCTCATGTCGGAAGTCCTAACCTCCAAATGTGACCTTATTTGGAAATAGGGCCACTGCCCTTGTTATCAGTCAAGATAAAATAATTAGGGTCTGCCCTAACCCAGTGTGACAGGCAGCCTTACGAAAAGGGGACATTTGAACAAAGACACACAGACCCAGGGGGAACATCATGAAAGCAGAGATGGGGTAACACATCTACAAGTCAAGTAGCACCACAGATGGCCAGCCAACCAGGCAAATCTGGGGGAGAGGCTTGGGGCAGATCCCCATCTCCCAGTGTTAGGATGAACCAAGTTGGCAGATACTCTGATCTTGGACTCCTGACTTCCGGAACTTTCAGACAATACACTGCTGTCATTCAAGCTGCTCAGTGTGTGGTACTTTGTTATGGCCTGAGTCAACGAGTACAGTAACTCCAGCCCGCGAGTTACGTGGGGTCTTGTAGTGAGCAGCTAAACCAAAGCAAGTGAGCGAGCACGAGCACTAGTGTGCAGGGCGGGAGTGAGGTGAGGCCTTGATGTCTGAGTAGCAATCCCTCCACATCCAGCAATTTGTCTGGTGCCTGCGATAAGAGGATCCGTGGAGTCTCACAGCCACCTCCCCGGCCTAATCCCTCCCTGGGGATCCAGCCTCTCCCTCCGAATGGGGTCAGTGAAGGAAAGGCGGTTCAGTCCTGCCTTGCAGGTGGCCCTCCCCTCCCCTCTCCCTCTGGTCGCTCCCCCTTCCCCCCGTTGTTTCCAAGTGCCCAGCCTTGTCAGAAGAGAGGGGACCATCTGGTTAGTCCTTGTTTACTGCACACCCTGCCAGTTTGAGCTTATTAATCATATTTACCCAAGTATCTTAATTACTCCCTGTCTAGCAACTTGCTTTGCACTCAGCTGTTGACCTCTCTTTTTTTTTTTTATTCCTTTCTATCATTAATCACAGGAGCAGCGCGCGTACAGGAATTCCTGCCGCTTGGATTCCGCTGGCACCGCGACCACTCCCCGAGAGGAGCGGCTGGAGTTCACGGCTGGTTCCTGACAAACTTCCTAATTAATCTGCTGAAGATCAGAGGGGGACTAATAGGAGCTGAAGACTGTGCCGGGCCCGTCCCTCCGCCCTTTCCCCGGGTGTGTGCGTGCGTGTGCGCGCCTGTGCACGCTTGCAGGGCTGAGCTCGGCAGGAGGCAGAGCCTCAGCGGCGACTCAGCACAATAGCCCTCCTGCTGCTGCCACCTACCTTCCCTGCTGTGGGAGAAGGACTTTTGTCCTCTTGCTTGCAAGTTTGGAGGAGCGCCCCCCCCCTTCTGCTGGCAGGTGCGCGGTGGGAGGACCCCGTCCAGCCACCCTTGCCGCGGGCCGGAGCTGGGGCCCGGCGCAGGCAGGAGCTTCTCCCTCGCGGAGGGTGGATTCGAGCTTCCTCCCGGGGCCCCCCGGATCCGCGGGCCCAGGGGCGGCGAGGCAGCGGGACGGCGGGGAACAGCCCGCGGAGCACAGGCGGGCGCAGCGAGGGCAGCGCCCCTGGTGGGCCGGCCCGGGCCCTCGCAGGCCCCGCGCGCCCTCGCTTCCCTTGGGCGGGAGGCAGGGGTGCGGCAGGGCCCGCGTCTCCAGGCCGGGAGACACCATTAAGGAGCATAATTTGTTGATCCAGGCTCTCCTTGCGTTTCAGTGCAGAGTGGCATCGTTTTCTTTATGACCTCGTAAAGTCACAGCCGAGAGGCCGATTTGGAAAACAAACTGCCTCAGGTTGACAGATAATTAGATACAGGGGACATATTATATGCCTTTGCATATAAATGTGCTCCGAGGCGTGTTGGTTCATCTGAAGTTGAGGTTAAAGGCGCGCCAGGTATTCCTGACACATCAGGATATATATTTTCATACGGTCTCGGGCGCTGTGTTGGTTTTATAGCCCTTTCATCCTGGCGCTGACTGATGGGGAGCAAGCGCGAGCCCACTTCCAGGAGCGCGGCTGCGGCGGCCCCTGGAGCCTGGGGAGCCCTCCCCCGCCCCCCCCCGCCCTCCCCCAGCCCTCCCTCTGCCCCGCCCCGCCCCGCCCCCGCCGCTGCCCCAGGGGCAGTTCTTGGGCTCCCAGCTCCCACGCTGCGCCAAGGGCCAGTGGCCAGCTGGGGGCGGTGTGGGGGGCACGGGGTAGGCAGGATCCATTTATCTTTTCTTCTCCCCCAATCTTTTTTTTTTTTTTTTGCATTCTGATGAGTCCAATTGGTTATCAAATAGGAGCCTGTCAAGACTGGGCCAGACCCCGGTGGCATTCTCTCCTAGGGGCAAGGAAAGTGATGGGAGTGAGTGAGCGAGCGGCTCTTTTCCAGAAGGTTCTGTGGACTGTGGGGTCTGCAGTGTGGCAGCTCGGCCGTGCTGGGAAAGCTCCCCTTTCCCCTGGATCCGGTCTGGGGGAGCAGAGCCAGAGTCTGGGGCCAACCCGAGGAGGTTGGTTCTGACTTTCCCCTGCAGCTTCAGGTGGCTGGGCTGGGGACATGTGTCCCTGCACACAAAGTTCCAGGCAAATTCATCCCCACCAAAATGTAAAGAGCTTAATTTAATGCCCTTTGGGAGTAATTTCAATTTAAAAGTGGCATTACAGCCAGTGGCTGAAAGAATGGTTTAGCGGTTAGTCATCTTCCGTTTGGGCAAGTCACTTAATCTCTTGGAGTCTGTTGCTTCATCTTAAAATATGAATAAGGAGTAGTAGTCACCTTATAACATGGAGGAGATTAACTTAGATAACACTTGTCGCACAGCGCTTCACGCAGAGTACCTAGTCCGTCCGTGTTAACTGTTTTTAATGATGAAGATTAACAGAGCTCATCCTCATAAAACAAGATCAGAGAGGAGAGTGGCTCGGCCCCAAGGAAGGGGCTGTGGGACAGGCCTGTCCTCAGCACAGTGTGGAGGTGGCAGCTGGCTAGTGAGCTGGAAGGAGCCCTGATTCTTGGGAGGTCTGGTGCCGGCTCTGCCTCTGATTAGCTGTGTAATCCCGGGCATTTCACTCACTCTCTCCCACTCATTAGGCTTCTCATCCGTAAAATGAGGGGCCCTCTGGGGGCCGCGGGGGCCAGCGGCTGACCCCTGGCTGGCGGGTGGGGTGGGCCTGGGGGGGGGGGCACTCTCCTGTCCTCTGCCTGGCCTCTGCGAGGCCTGCTGTCATCCTGGCTTCTGGAACAGGCCTGCAGGGTTTTTCAGGCCGAATTAGAGGGCCGGGGGCACCTATTAAGACTTCAGGGAGATGGTTGAACAGTTCTCAGCTTGAAAGGATCCTCCTCCTTAAATCTTGCCAGGGGTCTATTAGAAAAGGACAGAGGGGGAGGGAATGAAAGGAGAGAGAGAGAAGAGGAGAGAAAGAGAAAAGGAAGGAGAGGGAAAGATAATAAACCCCA
This sequence comes from Vulpes vulpes, assembly GCF_048418805.1. Classification (NCBI taxonomy): domain Eukaryota; kingdom Metazoa; phylum Chordata; class Mammalia; order Carnivora; family Canidae; genus Vulpes; species Vulpes vulpes. Next base: position 32,371,857 of record NC_132786.1, read on the forward strand.
TAGGCCAGCCCTAAGGCCTGTTGAAGGAGATGGCATAAATAGAGTTGCTGTCACTTTGATGAATTAAATCCTCTGTTAATTAGGATGCATCGATTTAAGGGTTGTCCAAGCAGATAGTCCTTTCCCCCTTCCCAGCAAGTCACCACAGAGGGAGGAAGCCAGAGAGGGATGGCTTTCTGTGTTCCTTGCCTGATTGTGGGTTTCTCTAGCAGGCTTCATTAATTAGCCCAGAACATCGTCACTCCACTTTTCTCGGGGTGCCATTCTTCTTCTTCTTTTTTTTTTTTGGTTGCATCTTGGCAGTGGACTCCACAGGAGCTTTCTGGAGAAAAGACTGCCTTTGAACCCTACTCTTCCTGGAATACCGCTCCACAGGGTGGTCTGTTGATTTGGAAAGGGTCAGGAAAGGGTGAGTGGTCGGGTGGAAGGACATATATGTTGATCTCTGGGCCTGAGAGACAGTGTCAGGGATGATTGAAAGTCAGCAGGGCAGCTCACATCCAGCTCTGAGTTGACCCGATGTCAAAGGGACTCTCCGTATTGCCCTGGGAGGTCATTAAAACCTCAAAAAGAGAACAGAGTGAGGGTGCCTGTCTTGCTCTGTGGGCAGCCCTCTCTCTGGAGCCCTAGTTTCCTGGAGCCATCACTGGGCTGGCTGGCTGGAAGCCATCCTTGTAAATCACCCAGCTGTCCCTTAGGGCAAATCGCATTGGGTCCCAGGAATCTGAAGTTCCAGTGGCCTGTTCTGGATTCCATTTCCAAAAATGAAAAGACATCGTTCACGAGGACTCGGAAAATCTGAGTGTAGATTGAGTATTCCCTGAGTATTAATGGTTCAGCATTTTATAATACTGGATTAATGAGTGAAAATACCTTGGAGGAGCAAGACCTAAAATCAGCAAAGTGATTCATCTTCATTTGACCCCTTAGCTCCCCAGGGGGCCATGACTCAGGCCAAGGAATCATGTTCCTCAGGGCCTGGAGGACACCATAGAGATGAGCTTCTCAATGGCTTCCTTTTGATTCAACTTCCAGAGTTGTTTTATAAACAAAACAGAGTCTGTAAGAGAAGTCTCTCAGGTTTGGTCTTTCCTATCAAAACTCTAAAAATCCTGGTGTGACTAAAGGAAGGGAACTCTCACGTAGACTCTCCCTTGATTCCCCACAGCCCCATATATACTTATATGCATGCATCCTCATGCTCATGCAGAAAATGTCTTTCTGGAATTGCCTCCGCAGTTGAGTGAGAAAAGAGTTTCCTTGGTAAAAAGAAAAAAAAAAAAAAGAATTTCTTTCCTTGGTTTGAGGAAGAAGAATAAACTCATAAGATGGAACCGTGTGCTTGAGTGTGTTCAGAATTGTAGACTCGCTGACTCTTACCCAGCTGAGAGGATTTGCTCTGTTTCTGCCCTGGGTCTCAGATCACACGTTTCCCTGGCTGCAACAGGAGAATCTCTACCTGGATCATCTGATCACAGGCCAGAATCTCTCTGTTCCCCCATTGTCCTCTGTAAGGGGGTCTGTTGGGGCCACAGCACTGAAGTTCCAACTCCTGGGGAACCTGCCTTTTCCTTTCTCTGTTTCCAGGCCAAAGGGGATCTGCAAGGGAGGGGTCAAATTTGTCTTAGCAGGTTGGGCAAGCCAAAGGAAAGAGGTGGAGAGAGGGAGCAAGACAAAAATTGGAAACAGAGAAAATAACTAGAAAGAAAGAAGGAAAAATGCAAGAGGCCGAGGCAAGAAGAGAGAAGAGGAAAAGAAAAGAGATTGCCAAAGAGGAAGTGAGCGTGCAGGCGGGAGGTAGAGAAGAAGCAAGGAGAAAGGAGTGGAGAGGCGAGAGAATGGATGGCATGTTGGGGGGAGGCCCGAGACTGGAAATCAGAAGGAAGAGAAGGGATCAAGCAGGTGCTAGGAACAAAAAGGGGGGGGGGGCGTTGGTTGGGAGGGGAGAGGCGAGAGAGGAAGGCAAGGAAGAGGAGAGCAGCCAGGGGGTGGAGGAAGAGGGGGAGCGAGAAAGTGCTGTGCTGTGTGGATTATTGTGTGTTTGTCATCTGGAATGGTATAAGCTGTAGGTACAGCATCTCCTGCCCATGATTTATGGTCCCTGTCAGGCAGGGAGCGCGCTTTGTCTGCTGTAGCGTGGAGGATGAATGCATTGCTGTCATCCCAGCCTGGCCAGCCTTTCTCTCTCTCTGCTCCGAACGCTCGCTCCCCATTTCACGCCAGTGAACATAAACAATCTTTTGTAAACCTGACAGTCACACTTGCTTCTTTGGAAACATAAAGCAGAAATGTATGACTCGGCTTTCATTACCCAATTTCCTACGCTATATAAAAACACTCAGGAAAGACATGTAAGTGGTCACGAAACCTGGGAAATTGGAAGTGTCCTGGAGGGGGAAAGAAGAAAAAAAGGTGGAGGGGGGAGGAGGGGCGTTTGGGGGGTGGGACACTGGTGAGGAGAGGAGATGATGTGTCTAACCCCACCACATCCTTCCCAGAAAATGCTGTCTGATAAACTGGGCCATCCAGACACATAATTATATTATGTTTCTGAATAATAGACATTTCCTGCCTGAAATGTTGCCTTTTTTCCCCCCCTCCCTCCCTCCTTTTAACCCAGAGTGCAGTAATGAAACAGTCTTGAGATCAAAGCTGGCTGATAATGTTGCTTTGTTTTTTTTCTCCTCTTTCTGCTTTGCATTTTTCTTCTCTACTAGCCATTCGGCTAACTCCACTGAGTCAAAAGTGTAACTTATTTTTAAAGAGCTATTAGGGTGCAGATTGCAGTAACTTCTCTTAGCTGGAATGTCTCAGCTGGGACATTGAGACCCGGTGGAGAATCTGTATCCATCCTTGAGTCCTCGAGCCTCACCGGCCAGAGCAGGTAAAGGCAGCCCGTTAGGACCTAGGGCTGGCGGGAGGCTCCAAGACACGCTAGCGGCTGGCCTAGAAGCCACTGGACACCTTCCCAGGCTTTTCTTCTGAGATGGATGACTTCTCTTCCTGCCTTCAGTTATATTCAGTTGTAGTCTCCTATCCAGTAGAGGGCAGAGGACCCAGAGGTGCTCTGGTCACTTCCATTGTGCTGGGGTCCTGGCATCTAAAGTCTGGCATACAGAGTTCCTGGTGAGGTTACTTTGGTGGCATTTTAGGCCAGTGAGGTTCCTGACTGTGGATCTGTGAAATGAGAGCTGTTCATAATTACTGTAATCGCTTCCTTCTTTCAGACCAAAATCTTTGAGAGGCATGTGAGTTGCTTTAATTTCTTCGACTGTCTGCTTTTGAACATAAGGGGGCCTTGGAGTATCTACTGAAGAGTAGAGCACAGTTTCATGGACTGGAATATTATAATTCAAAATTATTTTGAATACCTACTAGGTGCCCACACTATATTAAGGTCTATGAAGTGCATGCTCTCAAAATGGTTTTTGTTTAATTGGAAAGGTTGTGATATATAGAGGTAGAGAGCTTGACCAGAAAGATCTAATTTAGACATGCATGCCTCCTTTTCTTCTCTCTCTCCCACCCCATCCATGCCCAAGTTTATTCATTATTCTTCCAAGATTGTACTCTCATTGACCTCCTCCATAAAAACCTTCTGCTCTCTGCAACCCCTGGTGAGTGGTCTGTCCCCCCCCAAATGTCCAGAACTTATTGTCTGTTCCTCATCTGTGGTGATTAATCATATGCTGTCTTGTGCTATTCTCACATTGTTTTCACGTCTTTGTGCGTACTATCCCTTGGGGTCGAGATTTTCATCATGTCTCATTGCTTTTGGTATCTCCCTAGCAATCAATGTGGGGATTTGCTATAAAATATACCCAAGACTTTTGGAAAGTATAGATCCCAAGACTTTTTCAGATTCCCCAATTTGTCCCAATATATAAGGGCAGTTTTGTATAGATTTCTAACTTTTTCCCTAACAATATGTTCATAAAGAGTTATGTTTAATTTAAAAATACTAACATAACAATTTAAACATCTTTTAAACTCATTCAACAGCCATCTATTTTGCACAGCGCAACATAGTTTTCATTATTTCAAAAGAATTCCAGCATGCATGGTGAGCATAGAACATGAGAGCACATGGAGATTAGGTGATGGGCGGTGGCTAGTCTCATCTACCTGCCGAATTGGTCCTTTCTGCTACTAACCTTTCACCATCATGATTCTCACTGGTACCTCAATAAAATTTTATTTTATTTTTTCTAGTTTTGGGACTGTGTGTTAGCTCACATATAGAGAAAACCACTAAGGAAATCTACGAAGCATCTCTGCAGTTGGTGCCCCAAATCTGGTGATTAATTGGAAATTAAATCATCCCTGAACAACACTTGCTTACCCTTCTCTCCCACCCAGGGGTCCCCATTCCCTTTTTTTTCTTCTTTCTTTCATTTCATGGTACAAGGTTTATTTGGTGGTTTGGTTGGTACAGTCTTATTTGTAATCTAAGGAGGTAGCATAGTGTAGTGAAAACACATAAGCTTTGGCTTCAGACTGGGTTTCACCATTTTACTAGTTATGTTGTCTCAGACAGTTGACTTCTTTTTTTGTGTATTTTTTGCAGATGACTGCTTTGAAGCTCAGTTTTCTCATCTATAAAATGGGCAGTATAATAACTCACTCACCCAGTGAGGATGAGACCTGTAATGACTATTGCATAGTAGATACTTATGTTCATTTCTTTTATCTCTCCATCGTCTACTATAGATAGAGCCCCCATTTCGTGACACTTAAACATAGGGCTTCAGGAAACCTCAATGCTCAAATCTCAATGCTGGCAAAACTTAGGTAGGAAATAAACAGGCAGCGTGCTGAGCACTCCTAACCGAGATATATATAGACTCTGATACAGGCTTGGATTGCTCTGGTGCTCTGGAGGAGCCCTTCCTCTGTTATTGTTAGGCGTGCACATTGGACAAACAAAGTAAGCACAATGAGATGAATTTAATACCTGCCAGGCAGCAGAACAAATGTCGTTGATCTTGCTGATACTATATAAAAAGCACAAAAGTGGATCTAGTTTGGTCCTATGGCGATTTATAATCCTTTTGCCATACTAGGTAATTTTCACTAGGACAGACATTCTTTTGCCCACTGGGGGCTGAGACACCAAATTATACAAGCTGCTTATACCACATCATTAGCAGACAGCCTTAGAAGTGGGGCTTCTCATGTGCCCAGAATCAGGAGAGTATAAAGCAAAGAGGGAGTAGTTGAGAATACAGTTGGACTCTGTATTAAGAGCATCCAATATATAGAAAGCACAGATCCTCTCTCACTTCTAAGCCTCCCCCACCTCCGCCGCCACAGATAAAATGAAGAGAAATTATTCATAGGACAGAAGAAGAATTTCTTCCCTTTTAATGATTCTTAGAAGTAGCCAGCTTCCTGAGTGGGTGTACAGAATAATTTACATTCAACTGAATAGGTATCACATTTTATAGAAGAATTGGGGAAGACAGAGAAATGACATTGGAATGTGCTGTGTTAGGGCTATGAGATGACAGATCTCATTCCCAACTGCCAAAAGTAGAGAGCATTTATTTTGAGGAGACTTAAGATGGTAATAATGCTAGCATGTTCCCAATAGTTGGCCAGCTAGGTCTTCTCTAAAATCTTGTCTGGGGCCATGGAAAAGAGATTTGTGTAGGTATCTCAGCCACACCTTTGGCTTTCAAACCCTAAAGCTGACTGGCCATTGCCAACGTTCAAGACTTAGGATAGGAAGGCCCAACTTTGCCAGTGAGGAAAGCCTGGCTTCTTTCTCTCATTATTATTATTATTTTTAAAGATTTTATTTATTTATTCATGAGAGAGAGAGAGAGGCAGAGACACAGGCAGAGGGAGAAGCAGGCTCCATGCAGGGAACCCAACATGGGATTCGATCCCGAGACTGCAGGATCAGGCCCTGGGCTGAAGGCAGGCGCTAAACCGCTGAGCCACCCAGGGATCCCCCTTTCTCTCATTATTAGATGGCTGCTAAAGCTGATGGCTATTGTGAATAAACCCGGCATTAACTCTTGCTCTGCAGTTCTCATCTTGTTTGGATCATGGAAGTCAATGCTTTCTTCTCTACTGGCTTTCTGCTACTGTGGAAGACAGCACCCCAAAACTTAGTGGTTATTATCTCACAGTTTCTGGAATTTTGAAACAGCTTATATGGGTGGTTCTGACTCAGGACTTTTCCTGAGGTTCCAGTTAAGACATTGGCTGAGGCTATAGTCATCTGAAGGCTTGACTGGGCCTGGATGATTCCTTTCCAAGCTAGCTCAGTTCCTCACCAGGCCTCAGTTCATCTTACTGTCGGCAGGAGGCTTCGGTTCTTTGCCAGATGAACTCCCTCCACAAATATGCTGGAATTTCCTGACAACATGGCAGTTGGCTTTCCCAAGACCAAGTGATCCAAGATAGCAAGGAGGAAACTACCATGTCTTTTGCGACATAGTCCTGGGAGTCACACACCCACTCTTGCCACATTCTGTTTGTTGAAAGTGAGTTGCTATGTCCAGCTTATTCTCAAGGGGAGAAAGATTAAGGTTGACTTCCTGAAGAGACATATTAAAAATTCCTTGTATTTTTCTACTTCTATCCTTATACATTTATTTAAATATCATAGCATTGGACCTTTACCTCCATTCCTAGACATTTCCATTTTCATACTATAAACTTAGCAAAATGGGATGTTGAAATTGAATAAGAATATAAAATACAAATAAACGCTTTTACAGATACTTATTAAGTATGCAAAACCAAACAGAGCAGAAGTGTGGTCTTGAATATTTTCCCTTCATGTTCCTTTTATGGCTTACGCTGGGTGAGGCCCTTCCCCTATCTTTTAGGTTTTTTTTTATAGACTTTCTTCATTGCCCAGGGACCTTTAATTTGTGTTTAAATTTATGGTCATTTATTTGGAAAATATTTGAGAAATATGCATTGCCATCTTGATGAGGATGTTAATGGAAGTTTTTGAATATTAAATCACAGGGAAGGTACAGTTTCCATAACAGAACCTCTTCTTTGTTTGCTTCAGGGATCTCTTGCTCCAAATGTAGCGCCGCCTGAGTCAGCTAAGATGCTGCCAAACTTGACTTTGGCCAACAGACCAGTTTTATTGAGTATCAACACAGGGATTGGTCATTTACTGGATGGCTGAAAGTATGTTTTGGCCATTATTAGCAGGGGTTCCACACTAAAACTGGTGACTTTTAACAGGCCACTGAACCTAGGATGGCATTCAAATACATGAGGTTGGCCGTATATAAAGTTTTCCCAAGTCCCCAGGTTCACTCATTCAATCATCCATTTATTCAACACATGTTTATTAATCCCCACTTTGTGTCAGGCATCATGCCAAAGTAAGATGGCAAAGAGTTTCCAAATAAGTGGGAGAAAGTATTAATATGAGGAAGTTGGTGCTGGATATTTTTACCAACAAAGAGCTGGCCGCTAGACTGATGTTCAGAAATTCCAGAAGGCAGTGACTAATTAAAGAGAGGGACCCAGGACACTTTTTAAGACCTTGGCATAGAGGCCCAGATATAAGAACTGCATTCAGGGTGGGGCTAGCTGCCAGAGATAAGGGAGACATCCAATTATCAGACCTGAGGTCAAATTAACAGCAAGCGAGACTCCAAGCTAAGTCTCTGAGCTTGGCAAGCATCAAGTTTTCCAACTGCGAGGAGAGTTCACTAGGAGAAACCCAGAGCCCAGCTGGGCCCAACACATCCCAGTTGCTTTCATGTGGTGGGGATTCACCAGGATGCTCTGCAAAGGAGAGAGAATGAGGAAGGAAAGGAAGGCGGTGTGATGAGCTGAGAGAACTCAATGGGTCAGGACAGGATCCCAGGTGTATCCCCAACACCTCCCCCACAAGGCCCTGCTGCTCAGCCACCTACAAAAGAAATCCTCCTGCCTCCTGATGCAAAGGCAGAGGAGGAGGCCTCAGGGGAGGCTTAGAAAGGGGTACCCTGTCTTGGCAGATCAGACGGGCATAAAGTCCCCTTGAGGCTCAGGGAGGTTTCCACCCTCCTCTCAGGCAGAGGCAAGCTCCTTCTCCTCAGGGGGTTCATTTCAATGTTAATGAGACTAAGAAGGTGGGCAAAGTTGTTTTCTTCTAAAAATTCCATTTCACCCTTCCTTGCTCTCTGAGCGAACCTCTCTGATTTAGATTCACTGTGTTTAATTAAAGCTGGGTTTGTTTTTTCTTCCTCCTTGGCTCTTTCCACTTCTTGCCAAATCCTCTCCCCCTCCCTCTGCTTGAGCAGACTGTGTTCCTCAGGCTGTCCCCCAAAAGCCCCAGTCCTTGCGGGGGGTGGAAACCTCTGGAGGTCAGCAGAGCGGGGCTTTGTTTTTTCTGCATTGCCATCTAGGATGAAAGAAACGTTTTGCACTAGATGGTGCTTTGGATGAGCATACTCCTCATTTTAGGTGAACCTGAAAACCCAGGTAGGAAAAACTTGGGTTGTCTGAAGACTAATCAACTAAGAGAGGAAAGTTTCTTGATCTATAAGAGAAGAATGGGACAGAAAATGGGAGGAGACGGTTCTCTTTTTTAGGGAAGTATTTAGAACAAGTATTTCCCATCAGACAAGTATTTAGAACAAATTTCCTTTAAACGGCTAACTCCTCTACTGCATTTCAAATAGCATGTAATCAACAAAATGAAGACTATAAAATATTGTAAGAGTCGAGGCCAGTGTTAGCTACCGTTTATGTGTCTGGTCCCATGGAAGTGCTTTTGTAGATCCAGTGAAATTTTTACTGAAGCTTTATATTATTTTACCTATTTTACATATGAAGACATCATGACTCAGAGGGGTTAAGATTCGTTTGGAGGTTCATATAGCTTGCAAATGATAGAACTGAAATTTGCATCTGGATTTGTCCAGTGCCCAAATCCCACATTTTCTTGTTCTATCCAGAAAGGACCTCAAAGGTCACCTAGATCTGAGCAATTCAGACTGTACTGATTTCTCAGAGTCTACAATGGCAATCTGGGGGCAGGAAGAAGAGGAGTGCTGGCTGTGAGGCCTTTCACATTGGGAGTCTCCAATGTCCAGAGGAAGGTGTGGAAGGTGTACTAGCAAGCTCCAGCCACAACTGGCTAGTCAGAGCTCTTGATATGGCTTGACTACTTTATTATGGTCAGACATCTGCTTGGTGGAATGCTGGTCTCTTGGTCTTAGGCCTACAGCCTTTTTACCTTTCTATGTTGCCCCTCACCTCTGCTGGGTAAACTGAGGCACCATGGCATTCAGTACTTTTTATACACAGGGTGCTCAGACTGGCAAGAACTAGTACCCCTTCTCCAATGCCATTAATGATTGTTCATCTTCAAGCTCAGGGATGCCCAACAGAAATAGGATGCAAGGCACATGTGTAATTTAAAATGTTTTAGTAGGGATCCCTGGGTGGCGCAGAGGTTTGGCGCCTGCCTTTGGCCCAGGGCGCGATCCTGGAGACCCGGGATCGAATCCCACGTCGGGCTCCCGGTGCATGGAGCCTGCTTCTCCCTCTGCCTGTGTCTCTGCCTCTCTCTCTCTCTGTGACTATCATAAATAAATAAAAATTAAAAAAAAATAAAATGTTTTAGTAGCCACATTAGAAAAAGTAGAAACAAAGAGGACAAATTAATTTGAATAGTATATTTTATTTAACTCAATATATCTAAAATACAAGCAATATAAAAAAGCAATATAAAGAGTAATGAAAAAAAAAAGAGTAATGAGATATTTTATACTCTTTTTTTTTTTTTTTTTTTTGTACTTAGTGCTCAAAATCCACTGAATACTTTTCACTTATCCCACACTTAGTTCTGGTGAGCCTACTGCAGGTGCTCTATAGTCACCTGTAACTAGTGGCTGCTGTATCAGAGAGTGCAGCTCTAATTCATTAGCTCTTCTGAGAGCAGAGGAGTTGATCCAGTTACAGGCTTTTCTCCCCGGAGCAGAGCTTTCTGGTTTCTTGATTCCAAAGGGAAGATTTGGGGAAGCAGACAAGTGTGTCCACTTCGTCTCTTCATATATTCCCTGCAGAAAACATCACAGGGTTGATAGCCTTCTCCAGCAAAGATGAGCTGCCAAGGGAGAGCATTTGGGTCCATATCAACATGTGGCCCTAGGTGCAGAGAGCAATTCAGAGGGGGATCACAAACTATGGCTCATGAAAACACATCCTGTTGCTCTTGTGCATTTCTGTTGAGACAAAGATTGACCAACTGTTTACAATCAGTGGAGGCAAGCTCAGCTCTTGGGAAACTGTGAAGCAGGAGAGGTTTGACTTCAATGTCCCTATTACCCCCTTAGCTTGCTTTTGTTCTTCAGCCCCCCAGGGACCCAGACTTCAGTCCAGTGGGAACCTCAGTTCCACCATGCTCCACCACTCAAGGGCCATTAGACTGGGTAGAAATACAGAATGCAAGTGGTAGCCCCATTTGCTATCACATGCAGTCCTATGTTGAGTCCTTGGTGGTTTGAGACTTTTGAGGAAACAGACTTTTGCTTGGTGTACAAAGATTGAGGTAAGATGTGTAGAATTGATTGAAGAGATGTCATGGGTCCTGTAGAGGGGACAATGACCAGCTGAGTCTCTGGCCCTTGGTTTCCCTCTCCTTGGGCACTGGTGCCTCTTCATAGGGGAAATTCACCCCCAACTCTGAGACCCACTCTCATTCTTGGGCAGGGATGAAAGAGAAGACTTGAGGCCAGTAATCCTGATTCAGCTGTTGCTTTTGCTTGATTCTGGTTGTTTTCTTTTGGCACCCCCATTTCCAATGATTCTGGATCCCTCCCTTATACTCTTGGTACTTAGAAAGATTCATATCTTATCCCTTAGACATATGGTGCCCTAAATTTATATCAAACTCTGCCTCAGATGGGAAGCCGAATTCTAGTCTTGCTTGGTCATTGATAAGGTAAGAGAATTCCACTCAACCAAAAGAAACACAAGTGCTAGTGCATTTTGGCAGTGTTATATGGGAAGTGTTTTACATTTAAGGAGTAAGGGGGAAAAGGTAACTCCTTCAGTTATATTATTAAGCCATCTTGCACAAGGAAGCAGCAGACAAATAGATTCTCTCCTTTAGCTTTTGTGTCTACTGGTTCCTTCCAAAGTTGTGCTGCCCCAGGAGGAGAGGGTGCTTTACCAGCTCTCTGATAGTATGTTAGTTAGCTCAGAAGTGAAACCAGCACACTTATCAGAATGACAGAAATCAGGACCTGGTGGTACCCAACATTATGACCTAGTCACATCATCATGGAATCAACTTTAGAAGGTGCCTTGCAACAACTGTTTTGATTTGACCTGGACTCCACCAGCTTCCTCCTTACCTCGTAACCTACCTTTACTCCCACACCTTCCACACACTCTTTGCTTTGGCCACACTGGCCTCTTCACTGTTCCTCAACTCACCAAGGCTTTGCTCTTACTGCTCCCTTTCTCTGGAGGGCTTATCACCCTCACATTCATGAGGCTTACTTCCTTACTTCCTTCAAGTCTTTTTTCAATGTTTCCTTCCTGGTGAGGCTCTCCCAATCACTCTTGCTTCTCTGTTTCAGGCTCACCATTTCCATCCTGTTAGCCCGTTTTCCTTGTCTTCATGGCATTATCATTACATGCCATTAGCACATGCCTTTATTTGCTTATTGCCTGTCCTTTCCACTGGAATATAAGTTTAAATAAGGGTAGAGACTTTGTTTTATTCATTTCTGTGTAGAGCACAGGATAGCCCATGGTATCTGGGAGATGAAAATGAAATGTTGATTGAGTAGCCAGATAAATGAAGCATCTGGTCCACATTCCACCTGTCTGTGGCATTCTAGGCAGATTCTGGGTTCTCCTCAAATATCTTTACAAACACTAAATTCAACAACATCTATTGTTGGATGGCTCCAACTGTTCTCAACTGTGGAAGGATGGCCTAGTGGAAAGAGCAGCAGAGTCTTTCTAATAAGACAAGCCTGAGATGCCTGGGGACAAGCCTGGGAAAAAGCAGCAGGTTATGAAGCTCCTCATCTGGCCTGGTCATGTCATCACTTTACAATGGGATGTTGGAGGATTCATTTCATCTCTCTGGTCTCGGTCTTCTTTTCTGAATAATGGAATTGGGTAGACATGTTAGAAAGAGGGTCCCCTGACCAGAACAGAAGCCTGCAGAGCTGCAGGAATCTGACAGAAGTAAAACAGTAATGCTGTTTACCCTAGATATTGGATCTTATGAGTGTATCGCCTGGTGTGTGTGTGTGTGTGTGTGTGTGTGTGTGTGTGTGTGCACGCACACATAGGTAGATAAATAAGCCATCTCAAACTAGCTGAAAGATTCACTTGGCTGAGGCTGCATCACCTGTTTCTTCCCTATTCCTCCACACAGCCTGTACAGAAACCGGGACCAGCTCAAAAGGTTGATAACTGACTTAGTACAAGCACAAGAATAACTGCGCATTTATGTAAAGGGTTTCTCAAAGGAGCTCTCAGCATTCTGCAGATAATGGACTTATTTATCCTTAGAGCACCTCTGTGAGGCAGTTACAGGACAGGGGTGACCAGACTCATGCAATAAATAATGTCAAGAACAGCATGAAGCAAAACTAGCCTATAAGTCTGAAGCCCTGGAGGAGATGGGATGGCCCAAGGTCACTCAGGGGTTGGGAATAGGACAAGCATCCATGCTCCAATGAGGTGATTTGTTCTTTCTGGCACTTCTGCTCCCAGGGCCGAACTGCATGTCCCCTGGGCAGCACATCTCAAGGCATATTCTATGGGCTATCAGAGCTGCTCTCATTAACCTATGGATTAATAAGTTCCAAAAATATTGGGTTTCACAGAGTTAAACAGGTTTCTTTACTGGAGGACTTTGTAGACACACCAACAATTTATTTTGTTCATTGTCTATCTCCGAGAGGGGTCACCAGGATGCAGAGTTACCCAAATTTACTTGTCCATGGAAACTTCCTTCCCCAGGATCTCACTGTATTGATGAGAGGCTGATTTCTTAATATCTGGGACCAGGACTTCCTTTGTAGGAGATACCTACCTGGGTCTAGGGAAGATGTTGGCAAGCCAGGTGGGAATGGGGGTGACTTTGTAAGTATAACTGTACTGGATGCTGAGACATCAAGAGGGAAAGCTACTCTGAAGAAGACAAAGGGAAGAATGAACTGTTTTTGTTCCTGGGAGGGAGGAGAAAAGAGAAGAGGAGAGAAAGAAAATGGGTAAGGTAGAGAAGTCAGTGGCTGGACGGGGTCAAGATTCAGTGAAACTCCAGGGTGGTAGGAGAACAAAGGACATTTCATAAGGATTCCTACTGCCTCATTTGGAGCTGCTTGAGCTACAGTGTAAACCTCTTTCCATGATCTTCCCCTCCCATTTTAGGGAAGTCTACTAGGGTCATGTATACTTTGTAGAGTGGTGTGCATGTGTGTGCGCACACGTGTGTGTGTGTGTGTGTGTGTGTGTGTGTGTGAAGGGATTGTGAGAGAGCTTCATTCCATCGCTGAACTTTTGTGACAGGAGAGCAGACAGCATTAACATACACAGGAGCCTAGAGACAGAGATGACCATGAGAGGTAAGCCTTTGGGTGTCCACATAACTCTGAGAGGATTGGGTACTTGGGACTTGAGCTAAAATAAACTCCCTAGGATCTCAGTTGTCGCAGTGGATGTGGTGTAGATTAGCTGACTCCTAGTGCTGTCCTCTGACGTGTCATCCTAGGGGCCTGATTACTATCTCCATTTGCACCATAGTAGTTCAGGCATCTGTAGCCACAGAGAACACATGTCTTCAGACAGTGATCCGATTTCCCCTTCAACAGTCTGTTCTCCAGATTGAACATACTAATTTCTTCCACATGTCTCATATGACTAGTTACCAGACTTGTCATCATCCTGGTCACCCTTTTTGGACACCCTCCAGGGTTTCAACGTGGCTCTTGGGGTTTCACACGACACAACAAGTGTGGTCTGCCCACTGCCAAATACAGTAGGGTCCCTACTTTCTGTGATCTGGACCTTCTGCTTCTACTAAGGAAGCCTAAATTTGATGCAGTGTTGTGTTTCTCTAGCAGTCACATTGCGTTCTTGACTCCATTAAACTTGTGGTCAACTAAAATCCTTGTCAGGTAATAAATAAGTTTTACCCATTTCGGTCACAGCTGTTCTGATTGTATGGTATTACTGCCACATGGGTGAGAGCTGCTGCGTTTCATGTCATGTTATATAATGATTATGGTTTATATCACGTTGTGATGGGGGAGGATGTCTTCAAATACATGCACATGTGCATAGGCATTGAAAGCTACCATGTGCCACTTTAAGGAGTGCCTGGGTGTAACGAAGCGATAATTAACAGCGTCAGTCACTAGCAACTTTTTTCTTTTCTCCCTGCACGACGCAGCTTGTTTGTCAGAGCTCGCTGATGCACTAGTGATAGGTGCTATGTAAACACATAGGTAGACAGAGGGAGAGCCTGGCAGACGGTGATCGTAGAGCAGTGCAGAGACCCCCATTGCAAACATCCTTAACAGTCATGACAGCCACAGTGTATAAACAGAATTCACCTTAAACAGCTTTTAAGTGCTTCTGGGGTAGGAAGTAGGGATGGCGAGGGTGTCGAGGTCTTCAATTATGTTAGCTGAGTTTCTGTCTTCTGTCAGAGTTGTGTTAAAAAAAAATCTCCCAATGGAAGTGGTTCGAGAGGGGTCAGAAGCCCCCAGAGAGCCATTTGTCCTTAACCTATGGCCTTGTAGGACCATGGGCTTATGCGGGGAAGAGAGAGAGAAGGTGTTTTCTCATCTCTGGCTCGCTAGCTGTGTGACCTTGAGTAGACCAGCCTTTCTGAGTCCCTTCATCTATAAAAGGGATTTTTCAGAGGGGACTTAGAGGATATTGGAAGGTAGAACTAGTGCCCTGCTGCCCTGGAAGAGCTATAACTTAGTGACCCGGCATAGTAATTTCCCCTCTTAGTCAGGGTCCTGTTTGGAGAGACAGTGGCCCGGTCATTCACACAGGCAGTATTTTGTGAACCTCTTGGGGGTCAGGCCTAGTGGTGGGGTCATGAACTTTCACAGCAGACAGTGATACCATCTTCCAAAGCTGGCAGCAGAGACCAGATCTGTGCATCAGTAACCACAATGCAAGGTAGAAGTGGGAAGCATTTTAAAAGGTCAAGATAACGGAGAAGGAAGAGTGTACCCGGAGTGGGAGGGTGGGTAGGGAGGAAGGGAGGCCCATAAGGGTTGGCATTTATGCTGATCCTGAAGGAAGAGTAGGAGATGGACACAGAAGGGGTCAAGAACTCCATTTTTGAAGAAGGGAACAAGTGTGACTCCCATTTGAAAGCAGATGATCTGATCTGGTTCAGCTCTTACCCCGATTATGATCACAATATAACACGGCAAAGCATTCACATGCTAGGCACTGTGGGGACTCTCTCTGCGGAGGCAGTGGTGAGGATCCTGTGGTTCTGTTCAGTAGTGTACTAGGGTGTGGGTAGGGAAATCATGAGAGACCGGTTGAAAGTCATTTCCAGGAGGTTTGCTTTAGTTTTGCAGGTGAGAAGAGCTCTGAGGATTTTGGAACAGGGCACTGACATGATCTAAGTAGTAGCTTTAGGGGAGTGCGTCAGGTCACTTTATCTGATATGAATGGAGAGTCCCCTCAAGGCTCTCTCTTTGTTGTCTGAGGGGCCTGGAATCATATTTTAGTTTGAAATCATGAATTCAAAGGTAGAGGGCATGTGAGACAAGGCTGAAATGAACCCACACAAAGCTCCTTAAATCTAGAGGAGTGAATGATTAAGTGATTGGTTAGTCACCTAATTCAGTCATTTGTTCTGTAGACATTTAGGAAAGATGCAAATGTGTCAAGCACGGTGCTAGGGAAAGGAAAAATGAACAAGGTCAGTTCCTGTTCCACTCAACCTCGAAGACTCAGAAGGAGCCCCTCTTCAAGAAGTCTTTCCTCAAACGTCCTCTGATGATAGCCTCTCCCTTCTCTCAAGTTAACTTCTAAGATGCTTCCCACTTTCTCACGTAGCTCACTCTCCACAGGCGGAGTTAATAGTACACTTGATTCCATGTGGGAGGCCATTTTGGAGCTCTGCATGGAGTATGATGTGAGTAGAGAAGACAGGCAGTCAGAGAAGACTTCTTGGAGGAAGTAAAATCTGAGCAGGACCTCCAGAGAGGAGCCTGGAGAGAAGTAGAGTATGGAGGGAGAACTAGAAGCAATTGGAGTTGTTACAGCAGAACACGTGAAGAAGGAAGTTGGGAGAGATATGGTGTGTGTAGATGGTAATCAGATCACAAAAGGACCATGTGCTGAGGAGTTTGGATTTTATCTGATAAATGACCAAGAGCCACTAATGTCTCAGTCTGAGGCAGAGGAATGACATGGTCAAATTAGAATTTTCCATGGATGATAGTAGCAAATACTGGGATTGTGAGGACTGTTTTAAGGGGCTTTGCAAATAATCCTCACAATAACCTTATAAAGTGAGTGTTAATATCAGCCCCATTTTATGGATGGGGAAACTGAGGCATAGAGCTTAAATGACTTGCCCAGGGCTGCACAGATAATCTGAAGACAGACCTAGGATTTAAAGCTGGGCATTCTGGCTCCTGAGTCCATGCTCTTACCCAGTCTGTTCCACTGCATTCTGGACATCAGGGAGCTATTCCAGGCAGCAAGACTAGAAGTGGGAGACCCACTGGGAGGTTGTTGCAGAAGTCCTGGTGAGAGATACTGAAGTCTTTAACTAGCAGTAAGAGAATGAGGTGTAATCTAGAAATGTTAGAGGGAAATCCATCAGGTATTGGTGACTACTAGGGGGAGAATGGAGTCAATGTGAGCTAGCTAGGAAGGGCTGGTAAATATTTCAGACTGTGAGGGGACAGGAAGATGGTGGGAGGAAGGCATCCAGGATGATCTGGGGAAAACACAAAGCAGAGGACACAGCTCCTTCCTGAGCCGGGGGCCCCTGCTTAGGTGTCCTCTAGGCAGGCGTACACGCTGCACACGATGGGAATAATTCAGAACCAATGTGTGGTGTTCGACCCCCTCAGACCTGAGCTGCTGCTAATAGAAGAACATTTGCAAGGACAGCGTTAACAAGCAGTGGCTTTCCAGCCCCCGCCTTGCCACCCCAGGCCTGGTGGTAATGAAAACACGTTTACATAAACACAGAGGTCATGGTCACACCACCACCCTTATGGTAAAGCGTTTCCGAATACTAATAGTTTTCATTTAATGCAAAATCCAGGTTGTACAGGAGAGCTTAAGGTGACCCGAAATACCACTCTAAATTGCACAACTTTATAAATAAAAAATCATTCTGCAGGCGATATTACTCCAGTGTTCTTCATCTGAGCTGGAGATGGGGAAACGTCTGAAATTATATCCCAACAAGAACCTTATGGTACCAATTAGCCATTAGTTAAATGTCAAATCATCAAAAAGAAACTTGGTAAAGGGCCTCTCCCTAGGCCACCAGCACCACAATAAACGTCTTACTGTGCACAGATGGCAGCCCTTTGGTAGGTGTTCACCATGAGGGGAGCCACTTGGGCAATAATAGTGGGCGGTCCATTTTTGAATAGTAACTGTGGGACAGGCACTTGGCCAAGGCCTCTGTTAATACACGATGGTAGATGTTTGGTTGGTGCTGATCACAACACGAGCAAAGAACAGGGGTCTTAGAGCCTGTGTCCAGTCTCTAAGTGGTTTTTAAACATTAAAAACTTTTTTTAAATCAGTGAAATCTCATGCACACGATCTCCTTTAAATGGAACCTCAATAAATAACACATAACTGAGGGGGCGGGGTAACCCCTTCTCGCATGGTAGGGCCTGAGGCACCCTAGGATTTTGCATCCTGAATATGATCTTCATTTTATAAAGTAGGAAGCTGAAACCCAGAGAGAATAAGTGACTTTCCCAAGAGCACATGGCTCTAGCTTGAGGCAGGCACTTCCCAAGTCGCTACCCACCTCACACTTTACAAGGCATTGTCACATATTTTTCTTGAGGTGGTTCCAGCTGTGGGCACAGACACTCCCATGTTAGCCAGCAACTTGATGACATGAAATCAGCCCTGGATTATGTGGCAGCAACTTGGGTTTGAGTTCCAGTTGCCACTTACCAGCATTGTGATCCCTACCAAGTATCTCTTAGTCCTGGCTTTCTCATGAACAAAAATAGAAAAAATCATCAGATTTGTTACGAGCGTCTCACAAAAGGAGTAAGTGAGAGCATTTGGTGAGAGGCTGTATTTATGGATGTAATGATGGCTGTTTGAAGCAGGCCTGGGTGGCCCCCCTACGGAGGCCCCAGCCTGTGCTCATGCAAAATGGAACCACATGGGATTTTCAACTAGCCCGATCGCATGCTCAGCATGTGAGGATAGGCTTTTTGGGGTTGGCAAAAAAAAAATACTGCTGCATTTCAATCCTTGCTCTGTGCCCATCTTTCTAGCTCCAACCGTGTGTCCCATCTGCCATCCATCTAGGCAACTGGGAAGGAGAAAAGGACTTTTCTTTACCCTCTAGTTCCTGGGCAGCATTCAAGAGTTATGGGCTTTTGCTCCCCCAAGAAAGAAACATTATCCTCAGCCTTCAAGGGTGAGGATTCCTGCATGTAACAGGACTGAGT
Organism: Vulpes vulpes; assembly: GCF_048418805.1. NCBI lineage: Eukaryota > Metazoa > Chordata > Mammalia > Carnivora > Canidae > Vulpes > Vulpes vulpes. The sequence goes on from NC_132786.1 coordinate 32,390,501, forward strand.
AATGGCTCTTCTTCGTCTCTCATACCGGAATTTAAGAGGACCCTAGAGCAGCTGAGTTTATTAGGACCCATAAGAACCATCCTATAACCAGGACACCAGTAGCCATAAACCTCTACCTTGAAGTTTGCAACAAATCCTGAAATGGTGAACTAGGACGAGCTCTTGTCTCTGTCAGCAGAAAAAAATAAAATAAAATAAAGGGAGAAATGCAAACTCAAGCAGAAAAAGAGAGCCAAGAAGGGAAAGGGGGAAGAATGAGCAAGAGTAATGACAAAGGTGATGCCATTAATGATGGTGACAATAATAATCATAACATAAAAAAAGCAGATGGTGTGTGGGAATATCCTCACACGTGCCCTGAAGTCACCTACGCAATAGGATGGGGCCCAGCTTGTGACAGGAAGGGGGAAGAAGAGGCAGTGAGAGAGGAAGACACATGCACACCCAGGGACACACACGCACACACAGGTACACACACACACATGCACACAGATGTATACAGACACGCACGCAGGTTCACCATGCACGCAGATGTACACGGACACGCACGCCGGTACACCATGCGCACAAGTGTACGCGGACACGCACGCAGGTACACCATGCGCACAAGTGTACACGGACACGCATGCCGGTACACCATGCACACAAGTGTACACGGACACACATGCAGGTACACCATGCACACAAGTGTACACGGACACACATGCAGGTACACCATGCACACAAGTGTACGCGGACACGCATGCCGGTACACCATGCACACAAGTGTACACGGACACGCATGCAGGTACACCATGCGCACAAGTGTACGCGGACACGCATGCAGGTACACCATGCGCACAAGTGTATGCGGACACGCATGCAGGTACACCATGCGCACAAGTGTACGCGGACACGCATGCAGGTACACCATGCACACAGGTAAGCACACACTGCTTTCGTACGCGCGAGTGTGCGCGTACACATACATAGCTTAACAGTGGGGAGGATAAGAAGGTGCTTGGAGGAAAGCAAAACCCAGGTAAACAATAAATGTCATCTAGGGGCCTCGTAGGCGCCTACCACTGATGGAAGAGCGTTTGGAGCAGGGTCTGAGGTGAAGGAGTGGGTACTCCCTCCTCCACCCCATGGTGCTACTCAGATGGGGCACTAACTCTCCTCTGAGTACTGTGAATTAGTTGAAGCTGCCAAGGGCCAGGCCTCGGGGTAGCGGAGAGCAGAACAGGCGGGAATGCATTTGGCCAGCGTGGCCACCGCACTTAGTGGCAGCAGTTGTCTGAGGGCAGACAGAGCTGGGCAACAGCTCAGGGGAGCAACACCTCGCAGGATAGAGAATATTTCCGTAAACAGCATGAGGAAAACACACACACGGCGGCCCCTCCTTTGTAGGGCCCGGTTTCCCCCCAAATCCCACTTCATCCATTTATGGCCCCTTGTTCTTTGGTTGCTAATACAAAACCCACTGCTCCCTAGTAAACAGAACAACATTTTTATTCAATGCAACCCCGTGTCCGCTTCATCGCCCAGGCTCTCTAGCAACCCTTTGGGACAGTTTGGTCAATGAGAGAAATGCTGAGGTTCACTAGTGGGTTCTGGGAAAACTTTTCCTAATACCAAGGATAACGAAAGCCTGAGTCATCCTTTCTCCTCAGTTCTTCCCCTGGACATGGTCATGATGTCTGGAGCTGCACGAACCATCTTGTGACCACAGAGTCACAGTTGGCGGGGGCAAGGGGGGGGAAGTAGGGGGGCAAAAGCCAATACCCTAAGGATTATAAGGTAGACATTCAGAAAGCCAGCGCAGCACCTCCAACCTCTAGACTTCTGTTATGTGAGAAAAATAAACCCTTCTTTGTTTAAGTCACCATGAGGGTTTTTTTTGTACTTGTAGCCAAACTCAATCATAGCTGGTACATTCAGGTAGAAAGGACTTTGGCACTTTTTTTGTTTTTTTAACTTCCAGCCTTCCTGCTGCCCCTTTGTAGCTTGTGAGACTTAGTTGCCAAAGTATTAAATCACCCCAACATTCTTGGCGGTGTGAAATGGAGTGTCTTGGGCCGGGCTGGGCCAAATCGAGAAGCGTCGGGGCCGGGGCCGGGGCTGTCTGTGAGCTCTCTGCCCCGGCCCAGCTTGGTGCCAGGGGCCCTCTGGTCCTTCCTTTGGTCTGTTTCTCCCTCCTTCTCTCTCCCCTCCATGATCTCAACTCTCTCTGGCGTCCACTTTGTGCTTGCTACTCTGACGCCGTCTCTGATCTAGAATGGGTTAACTTTTTTATTGATTTATTTTTTCTTTTTGCGAGTGTGTAGGGAGGAAGAAGAGGGAAAATAAATTATACATCTCCCAAGATACGATCTGTAGTTAATTCTTAATTAGGACTGACAGATGCTTCCCCCGTAATCCTATTCCCAACATGTTCCATTTGCTTTGTTTGGTGCTGGAAGATATATTGTGACACAGTAATGACCTTTCTAAGCTTGTCCTGGAAGTGTTATTGGCATTCTAATGATTTATTGCATGTTCCAGTTGATTACAGGGCCATTTGTCAACATTTTATTTCTCTCTCCATAAACCTGTCTCCTGCGTCACAGACATTCACTGGCATGAAATTTAAACAAATACAGTATATAGCTCTTATTCAACTTCTGTTTGCGCTTGGCGCCTCTGGAGCAAACCCATTCTGGCCAAGAAGAGGGCTTTTTAGAGCTGTCGGAGCTCTCCCAGGGCAGGAGGTGGTCCCTGTGTGAGAGGCTGGGGATGCTTTCCTCTCTATTGATTGGCAATTCCTTGCTGGGAATCGTTTTTTTTTTTTTTTTTTTTTGAAGCCAACTCTGTCAGGCTTGTTTCCTAATTACTTAGGTGGACTCTGTCTTCTGGTTCCCAGGTTGTCATCTTGGGTCCGTCGGTGTGCTGAAATGCTTGCTTGGAAAAGGAGGTGTTGGCTTGTCCTAACCAGTCAGTCCAGCAGATTTACCTCTTAGCTCCTTACAACCACAGACTCACCACGCAGGTGACAGGACTGAGCACGCCCAGGGGACACGCAGAGAGAATGTGAGTCATGCCATCACCACACAAAGGCTTGAGCTGTTCCCAACTCGAAGGGTGACCTTGGGCCCATCCCATCTCCTCCAGGGCCTCAGACTTAGAGGCTACTTTTGCTTCATGCTGTTCTTGACATTATTTATTGCCTCAGTCTGGTCACCCTTGTCCTGTAACTGCCTCACAGAGGTGCGCTGAGGATAAATAAGTCCATTATCTGCAGAATGCTGAGAGCTCCTTTGAGAAACCCTTTACATAAATGCGCAGTTATTCTTGTGCTTGTATTAAGTCAGTTAACAACCTTTTGAGCTGGTCCGTGACACACGGTGGGGTCATGTGACAGAAACAGAAGATGTTACCATTCCAGTTCTCCTTTGAGGAGGTGTGCATGTTCACCTGGATGCCTTCACACACACAAGCACACGCACTCTCCACTCCCCGTCCCCCCCCCCAACGGAGAGCACATCTTAAAGATACATTCTGAGCAGCGTCAGGGCTTAACTTCCCTCAGAGTCTTGCATCTGGGAGACTTTTATCCTGGTCCATAGCATTGCCTCCCATACGGTATGTGGCGAAGGCAGAGAGCTATGGCTACGCTTCTGTGCATTGTAGATATGGCCACATGTGTTTCCCACAGGCGTTCAAAATTACCAAGTTGATAACTGAACTTGTAATTAGTTTGCACGCTTTAGTTCCCTGAAAGCTGCTTTCTCTTGAATTATATCCCTCACTGAATGGCGTGAACATCTGCCCGGTGGCCCAGTTGGAAACCTGAGAAGCATCCTTGCCTGTATCCTTTCCTACATCTTCCTGAAGTGCTGTTGGATTCTGACCTCTCTATATTTATTGGCTTCAACCTCTTGCCACCATCACATGTTTTCAGACCCTCATCATCCCTCTCCTGGACCATGACAATAGGTTCTTCATCAGTTGGGGGTAGGGCTTGCAATAGCAGACACCCATCCAATCTTTCTGAGTCTTGCAGTCGGAGTGCTTACTGGGCGGATATGTGTGGTGCAACACCAGTGAGAAGCGAGGGAGTCAGGACGAGAAGCCAGCCAGGAGTCGAGAGATCTCTGGAGACCAGGCAGTTGGATCTCTAGTCAGGTCACTCACTATTCCAGTGATCTAGTTCTGTGTAAAAATTGCTCAAAGCTTAGTGACTTAAATGACAACATTTGTTTTGTTCATGAATCAACAATTTGGGCATGGCTTGGAGGGGATAGCTTATGACTCTACCTGGTGTCAGCTGGGCTGGCTTGAAGGCTGGGGCCCGAGGATCATCTAAAGACTCCCTCACTCACATGTCTGCTGGCCAATGCTGGCTGCCAGCTAAAAACTTAGCTGGGCTATTTGCTGGAACACTTACATGTGTCTCCTCCCTGTTGTCCAGGCTTCCTTGCAATATGGCAGCTGCATTCTGAGCGCAGGCTTCTCTGGAAAGAATGGGCCAGATGGAGGCCATTTCACCACTTTTTATGACAGCATCTCTGAAGTCTTACAGTGTTCCATTGTTTCTCTTCTGGAGAGGGAATAGACTCTGTCTCCTGATGGGGAGTGCCAAGACTCTGGAAGCACTCAGGGGGGTCAGGAATATTGCTGTGGCCATTTTTGGAAAATACAATCTGCCCTACTCTGTGAAAAGTCTGATTTGGGAGCAAGTGAGTGGCTAAGTGGCTAAGTGTCTGCCTTTGGCTCAGGTCATGATCCCAGGGTTCAGGGATCAAGTTCTGCATCAGGCTCCCTGTAGAACAGGGAGCTTCTCCCTCTTCTGTGTCTCTCTCTCTTTATGTCTCTCATGAATAAATAAATAAAATCTTAAAAAAATGTCTGTTTCTATTTACCCCCTCAAAATGCAATGTTCGTAGAAGAGAACTTAGTGTCAGATTGGCTGTGTGGGTCACCGGTCTGGTGCTGGCTACTCCAGAGTAGTGAGATGGAGAATCTTGCCCTTTGGCAACAGAGGAGGAAATTGTCTTCCCCCAAGGCTACACAAAACGGTGGGGAGTTTCGCCTGAAAGGGAAACCGGGTTGCTAGTACAAAGGTGGTGAGGGGGATGTGAAAGAAAGTATTAAATTCTAGAAAGCCAAAAAATGACAAATACCTTTTACAGCCTGCAACTTATCTTTCCATCTCTCCTTAGGTCTTTATGACCCTGATGCCATGGTGATTTAAAATTCTATGCTGATTATGTGACTCTCATGCCTAAAATCCTCTGATGGGTCCCTGCAATTTCAGAATCAGCCCCAGACTCTTTGGCCTGGCAGTAGACACTATGGGTCTGGCCCTGACCTATCTTGCTACGTGTCTTCTGGCCACAGCCCACATACAGCCTTGCCACCGTGCCACCTATTTTGCCACTGTGCCACTTTCTGGATGTTTCCCATATTTGCTGTACTCTCAATAGCCTCTCAGTTTTTGTGCTTGAAAATCTGTAGATTCTTCTATATTAATGTCCTTCTTCTCCATCCTTGTGTCCCAAGCTAGTTTTTATTTGTTGATGGGTGTCTTTGTCACGGGTCACCATTGAGAAGCCTTCTTTTCAGACTTATCCTTCTGTTAGCCCTGGCTAAGTGGTGTGGTCCCCTTCTGTGTGCCCACAGCACTCCACAGCTGTACTGCATGATAACCTTTGCATTCCTGGTCAATTTCCTCAGTTGGATGGTGGGACCCTCAAAGCAGGGGTGGTGTTTTGGTGACCTTTGAATCCCTCAGAGCATAGGATGCTGCTGGCCACTTAGTGATTGTCCACTGAATGGTGGTGGTGTCCTGTGGCCCAGATTCTATGTTCTAGGATGACTGTCTCAGGAGAGGAGTCATGGAGGGAGGATGCTCTTGGAGCCTAGTGTTGGAAAGCCAGATGAGAATTGTTTCTCACCAATGGCATGTGCCCCAGGGGGCTGGAGAGGTAGTCAGCATTACCTGCATTGCTGGACCACACAGATATTGAGGCTGGGGGCTTATGGGGTGGTCATAATTTGACCCTGGGGGGGGCAGGGAGGTATATATGCACACGATATAAACCTCAACCACTGCTGTGGTTCAACATCATCCCAGGAGAAATGAACACTTAAAATTGCAGAGAGGAGCAAACACCCATGTCATGAGTAAGGAAATAGTTGATTTTTCCATGTGTCTGTCTTTTTTTTCTCATTCTTTCTTTCTTTCTCTTTTAGATTTTATTTATTATTCATGAGAGATACAGAGAGAGGCAGAGATACAGGCAGAGGGAGAAGCAGGCTCCCTGCGGGGATCCCAATGCGGAACTCGATCCCAGGACCCCAGGATCATGATCTGAGCTGAAGGCGGATGCTCAACCACTGAGCCACCCACATGTCTTTCCGTGCATCTTTCTAATGTAATTGCTCTCTCCTTATGATTGGGCAGAAGGTGGAGAAAAGTAGGAGAGGTTAAGGTGGACAGGGAAAATTGAATTGTAGTTGGTGAGTGAAGGACAGAGAACCAACCTGTTCCTCTCGTATATGGACCCAAGGTGGGATTAGGCCTAGGGAACATCAGCTTGGGGGTAGACAAAGAGGCAGAGATTGGCAAAGCTTTCACTCTCTTTCTGGGGACTCATTTCTCAACCATTGCTGGCGCCCCAGTGCGAAAGCACCACTTTATCAAGGATACCCACACCACACAGGTCCTGCTGCGGGGGACCCCTGCCCTGTGCCAGGGCTTAGCATGAATTCTGGCCCTGACTGAAGAGGACAGATGGGGCAAGGAGAGGGGTATCCCTGAGAGACTCAGAGGTTGAAGAGCTCCCAATCCCAGTGCGAGCTGCATGTAACGTATGGCTTAATTTCCTCTCAAATTAGACACTTGATAAAAAAAGTTATTATATCTGTCAAATTGCCAGGGCATTTTATGGGTGTGATAAACTAAGAACCACTGCTTTACAAACCTTGATGGGATGTTTCAGTACCTGGAAAACAATTTTATGGCCGCCCAGGCTACTAACAAATTGCAAATACTGATTAAGCCATAAAGTTACAACAACATTAAAATATAATGAGAGGTTATTGCACGCAGGCAAGCTCTTCCCCCAGCAGCCACAGCTGCACTCAGCCGGCTAGGCAGGCTTAAGCTTTCTCTGGCAGAGTGCGATGCCTCAGGCCACAGTGGTCCCCTCGGGGTCAGGCCTGAGCCTGACCCCTGGGGGTGTCTAGGTGATCATTCCTCCAGGGAGAAGCAGAGAGCAAGGAGAAGCTGCCCTCATAGATGGCCGGGAGGCATTAGACACGGCTCTGAGTGCTTCTTGGGAACCCAGGACATAAGACAGGTCATAGGAGGGCCCAGTGTCTGTCCCATACACCACAGTGGGACACCCTCATGGGCAGTGTGACTCTCCTTTTGACCCTTTGTTCTTGATCCAGAAGGAGGGTCTATTTGCCATGTGAGGAATTCCTACCTGTGCACAGGGCAAACCAAATGGTCAGTGTGCCACGTTGACCAAAGGTGGGCACCATTGGATGCCCCAGGTAGAAATAAGACCTAGCTTCTGCCCCTACAGAACTGTAGTCTGGTGAGGAGATGGGACCTACATGAGAAGATAAAATTATAGTGCAGAATTTCCTAAGAGCTAGCCAAGTCATTACACGAAGTGCTGCTGCCGAGGAAGAAGACAAGTTGGCCCTCTCACTGGCTTCTCTTTGCCTCTCTACGCTTCAGCCAAGCTGAGATTTTCTTGAGATCTCTGTCTGTCATGCAAGGAAGAAACAATTCTTGTCTGGATCACTGGTCCATACCTTCAGCTAAAAGAGAATGTCAATCAAAGCTCAGCCTCCTGAATCTTGGTGGGGTGTCTGTTTGCCTCTCTCAGCCCTGGATGCTTTGCATTGTCCAACATGCCTGAATGTCTTTCTCCATCCTTCCCTCCAGGGCTGAGGTTGTCTGTGTGGTTCTGTTAGTCCTAGGTCTGAGCTCTGGTCTTCACCGCAGAGGCTGGCAGCTTCTCAGAAGTGGTGGGTTGATTCTTCACTGAGGGTGTACCATACCAAGCAGAGATCACAGGCTTTAGGACAACCCCAATATGCTCACATTATATCCGGGGAAGACCCGGATACGGATGTGCACTTTGTGGCACTGGGGTGGGAGGTGCAATTAATGACTTTTAGGGAACTTGTATAAAGAGTCAATAATGGCAGCAGTTGTTCAGTTTGGAGCTCAGAGAGGGGCCTCCAGAGTCAGGGGGATGGGGGTATGCATCCTGACCTGGCACTTATCAGCTGAATGGCCTGGGACAGGTTACAGAGCATTTTTATGCTTTAGTTTTCTCTTTAAAAAAAAAAACATATATATATATAAAATTATATTTCTACTATATTTATTGTTTGTACATTTATTATTTTGTACTTATCTTCATTTAAATTACCTAGCCACAGACTTGTCAGAGGACTTAGTGAATATGTACAAAGCCCTTAGAATGGGGCCTGGCACACTGCAAACCCTCAGTTAATGCTGGTGTTGCTGTTTATTGAGTGTTTGCCTAGTATTAGACTCCAACGAATTATATTTGTATTGTTAATATTCATACTCTTTATAGTAAATATCAAATAAACTTATCAGCTCCATTTTGTAAATGCAGAAACCAAGGTCCTTGGTTATAGTTAGTAGATGGCAGGGCTCGAATTCAAAACTAAATTGTTCTGATTTCAAAGTCCATGCTCAAGAGGTGATAATTAAGAATATCTTCTGAGACTTGGAGAATTAAGCCCTGGGGTGGATATTTGGGGAAGTGGGGAGAGGACTTAGGCTCCCCTGGCCCTCGAACCCAAACTTCCACTCTGTCTACCCTCGGTTCCAGGAGCAGCTTCAGCTCCTGGGCGTCTTCTGTGTGGTGTGATCATAGCCACCTGGTGTGACACCTTATGAGAGACTGTCCACCACCTTGGTGCGGCATCTCAGGTGTCTCACAATGAACAATGATTCTGTTAGGAAGGGGCTTGGAATGGAGGCTTGGAATGGAAGCATACTTAGGAGATGACAGGCAGTCCATCCTTTTGACTGTATTTGTATGAGGGGATGGGATGGTTTGAGAGACAGTGACAAGCTGGAGAGATAATGTCAACTATGGAATAAGTTACATGTTTCCCCCTTTTAGGATATGGTGTGTTAAAATGCAGCATATAGAGCAGTAGTACTGAGATTCCTTATTCATTCCTCCTTAATCATAATTTATTCCTCTAAATTTAACAGTTCATAACTACCTATGAAATAGTATCACTATATCACTATATAGCACTAAATAGCATCACTATCAGAAGGGGTGTTTGTTCCCAAGGTTGTTCAGAATAATGGACTACTGTAATGTCAATGCCTGTTGAGTATGTCAAATACTGTAACAAAGGGAGATACGGTAATGAGGACAATAGGAGAAAAGATGACCTGAGTCAGCTGAGGAAGGTTCTAGTGTGAGGCTGTGCTGAACTTCCATGATTAGAGAGAATCAGGACCATCATTTCAGTTTCTTTTCCCTTCTCTTAAGAATACTACTCCTTAGGGGGCACCTGGGCAGCTCAGTGATTTAGTGTCTGCCTTTGGCTCAGGTCATGATCCCAAGGTCTTGGGATCGAGTCCCACATCGGGCTCCCTGCATGGAGCCTGCTTCTCCTTCTGCCTATGTTTCTGCCTCTCTCAAGAATAAAGAAATAAAATCTTAAAAAAAGAATACTATTTCTTGGGCATTATTTACAATTACCAAGGTATGGAGGCAACCCAAGTGTCCATCAATAGATGAATGAATAAAGAAGAAGTGATATGTATATACAATATTACTCAGCCAGAAAAGAGTGAGATCTTGCCATTTGCAACAACATGGAGGGAGTTAGAGAGTATGGTGCTATGTGAAATAACTCAGAGAAAGACAAATACCATATGATTTCACTCGTAAGTGGAATTTAAGGCACAAAACAAATGAACAAAGAAAAAAACAAAGAAACAGACTCTTAACAATAGAGAGCAAACTAGTGTTTACCAGAAGTAGAGTGGGCGGGGGAATGGGTGAAATAGGTGATGGGGATTCAGAGTGCATGTGTCATGATGAGCCCTGAGAAATGCCTAGAATTGTTGAATCATTAGAGGGTACACCCAAAACTAATAAAATGCTGTATGTTAGTTATACTTGAATACAAAGAATAAAAAGCAAAAGAATACTGCTCCTTGGGCCTAGACTGGAAAAATATTCATGACAATAACTAACATCTCTGAAGATGTCACGAAAGGGCACAATAGCCCCACAAGGCGGTTGTTGCTGTTATTTGCTTTTGACAAATTAAGAGACTGGCATGCAGAGCAATGACATCATTGGCCTCATGTTTCTGGCTCCCATTGGTTCTTGGCCTGGTAGAATGTGGCTCCCGTGCAAGCAGGGACTTTTGCATCATTTGCCAGCACCAAAGAAGTCCCTGGTGTATGGTGGTCACTGGATAAACATCTTGTTGAAGGTGTGAATAAAACATAAATCCTTCACAGTTCCAGCACCTGTGGAACCATCTCCCTGACTCCTGGTGAAGTTTGGCCTGGAGAGAGTTTCTGTGGGAGGGAACATTACACCCCACAAGTCCTTTTACCCCTAATCCAGGGGCAAGGTTTGAGTGATGACTGTCCATACAAAGCAGCCTCACCTGGGACCTCTCCAAGGTGTGTGGTGAGCAGAAGCATCGTCAGGGCAGGGGCAGTGAGGGTGTACTCTTGGAGATAGGAGAGGGTTAGGATAAGAAAATTTTTCGCACAGTGGCCAACCAAGCTGGGGACAATCTTCTGGCCATTTCTCCTCATCATACGGGGGCCCCGTCGTGGCCCAGCTGGAATCAGACACAAACAAAGTAGCCTTCTCCATGCCAACAAGAGTGGAAATAAGATGTGTCAGCAAGACAAAAACCTCTCCTTGAGGCTCCTCTGCAGTGCCTATTAGGAGTGAAGTCAAGAGGCTGCGGGTGGCAGTGGAGAGCCTGTGGTTAAGAAAAGGGGAATATTAGCGCCGCCACACTGGGCCATAATGGAAAATGTCACCTTTTTTCAATTCCTTTGAAATAGTCACCTGTGGTACATTTTCTGATTTTGCTGCCCTGTTCTTAGCTGGGTCATTTCTCCTCCCGGGACCTTGAGAGAGGACAGAGATGGGAATAACGGAGGAGAAGCCAGAACGGGGCATCAGTCTCCATGCCTGCCATATTCTAGAACATATTCAGGTTGTGCCTCTCTGCCTCCAGTCACAGCGGTCCTGTCTATCTCAGGGAGTGATGCTCTCACCCTGGTCCTCATTCTCTCAGCCACTGCAGTTCCTCCGGTAGGAGTGGGGATGGTATATTCCTGGTCTATCCCATAGGTGCCTGCGGGTCAGCCATGCTGAACACCTCTGGATGTTGCTTAGGAGTTGCATTTGTGTATAGGACATCATCTTTGGCTTTTTGTATTTATTTTTTAAAAAGATTTTATTTATTCATTTGAGAGAGCCAGTGAGCAAGTGAGAGATAGTGCAAGCAAGTACAGAGGGAGAGGGAGAAGCAGACTCCCTGCGGAGCAGAGAGCCTGACGCGGGCCTTGATCCCAAGAGCCCAAGATCATGACCTGAGCTGAAGGCAGACACCCAGCTGACTGAGCCACCTGGGCACCCCTCACCTTTTGCTTTAACACACACATTTGTCTCTAGCACTAGGTGGCTTAACCTGCATCCCTGGGCCCCGGGGAAGCTGGTACAGGATGTGCGGTGATGGAACACTCACTAAAACAGCAGTACAGTCCGTGTTGCCACCTGCGATGCCACGCGCTCTAGTTGTCACTCTCTATACCACATCTCTCCTTTTCACCATTTGCCTGGGCTTCCATTTGCCCTAATATGTCTTTAGTGACAAGATCACACCTCCAAAGCTTCATGACAGAGTTTTTTAAGAGTTTAGTATGATGTATTTTTGATTTGTCCACATTTTTTTTTTTGCCCAAGATTTTTTTCTCCTCACTGTCCCTCCTTCTAACCTTCTCTCCACCCACAGGCATTTCCAGCCTCAGCCAATCCTTCTGCGGGGTAATGTTGGAAAAATCATATGGGTATGTTTTCCCATTACCCTCTCACTTTCTCCATCTTCACACCAAGCTGTGTGCTTATTTCATTTTGGACTGTGATGTTTCCAGCATCACTTGGTATTTGGGGCCGGTCAGCCTACTCTCCAGGTCCCACTTCCATTACCTTGGTCTCCTACATCCCAGGAGTGGATCTCTTATCTTCCTTGTCCAACATGTCATATGGATTCGCCGTGGAGCAAATAGCTCAGTGGTTCTGGGGGAAGCAGCCGGGGTTGGGCATGGGGAGTGCTGGGACTCCTGTGTTATGTCAATGTGTCTGTTGACCCACCATGGTAGGCATGTTGTCCTCATTTTATATATACGAATGAGGCTCACAGGACCTAAGTGACTGGCCCAAGAGATCATAGCTAGACCTAGGACATGGGTGAGCTTCCACCTTATGTCTGTCTGGTTCCAGGCTCTTTCCACTATGTTAACTTGCCTCTTACTGGAAAGGATAGTATTAGCCTGAGAAACTGGCTGAAAGGCTCAGGCAATATGTCCCCCTAGAAAATTCTCAAATACTACTATGACAGAATTAGTCTGGCAATAGCTGCTGTCCTACCAGTAGAAATTAATATACGTTCAGTCTTAATAGTCTTAATAGTCTGGTTGAAAGTATATATATATATATATATATATATATATATATATATATATATCAATTCTTGAATCCTTTTCATTTTTAAAATTCTTGAATCTTTATAACACTCTTCCCCAAATTTGTCCCCATTTTCTGTATGAGGAAACATAACCCCTCTTGACTGGAGAGGTTAAGACAATAACTATCCAGCGATACCAACTACCAACATGATAATGAGCACTATGCTATTTCTGAAATACACTCAAACTTACAAATATTCAGAAGGCCTCCTACTCCAAAAAAACCCTCAAACTACCCCGAACAGGACAATAAGAGATGCAAAGGGAATGAAGTGTGGCAGAAAGAATACTCAGCATAGCAGAATAATAATAATAACAACATCCTAATGAAGCAATAATATAACATTTCATAATGCTGCCAGGGCTCAAAAACAATTGCTTTTTTAAAAAAATATTTTGTTTATTTATTCATGAGAGATACAGGGAGAGGCAGAGACAAAGGTAGAGGGAGAAACAGGATCTCCACAAGGAGCCCGATGTGGAACTTGGTCCCAGGACCCTGGGATCACAACCTGAACTAAAGGCAGACATTCAAATGCTGAGACACCCAGGAATCTCACCAACTGCTTTTTTTAAGTGTGCCAAAATGTATTTCATTTTAAAACGGCATGATGCACTTGCATTCCTGGCAGGCTGGTCACGTGGGAAGTTAGCCTTGACCTGTGGAGGTGTTTGCTGGGCTCAGTGAAGTTTGCATTGTCTGTCTTGGGCCGGCCAGTGTCTGGGGCTCTTGAAATAGTGACTTATCAGTGCTTCATTGAGGTGGGGCCTGATAGATGCTTTTGGATGAAGGCACAACCACTTTCTTGAATAGTTTCATTCTTAACGACAAAATAGAGAATGAGAAAGTTGAGGTGCCATTGCAAAAGAGACTAGGGGGAGTGTGCAGAGTGACATAACTGCTCCTGGGAACTCCAAAGCTGTTGCATGGTGCTGTGTGGAGGCCCTGAGGCTGATGGTTGGCTGGCTTGGATTTGAGCCCCCTCTCTATTGCCAGTTACCCATATGATCTGTGATAAGTTGCTTCCCTCTTCTTTTTTTAAAATATTTTATTTATTTATTCATGACAGACACACACACACACACACACACACACAGAGAGAGAGAGAGAGAGAGAGAGAGAGGCAGAGACACAGGCAGAGGGAGAAGCAGGCTCCATGCAGGGAGCCTGATGTGGGACTCGATCCCAGGTCTCCAGGATCACACCCTGGGCTGAAGGCAGGTGCTAAACCACTGAGCCACCAGGACTGCCCCTGTTTCCCTCTTGTATCTGGACTTGGTTTTCTCATCTTTAATAGTAGAGGCTTGGGTTAAATGATTTTTAAAGGCCTTTCTTGTTTTTACTTTCCACTGCTTGGCTTTGTTCAGGCATTCCTCACTTTTGCCTATATAGGTCTCCCACCTGCCTCCCTTCTTGCCCTATGATCCACATTCCATCTTCCTACCTCTAGAGTAGTCTTTCTAAATAAGTCAACTTTAAATATGTTACTCTCTCACCTAAAACCTTCATGCCTATGGCGTAAAGACAGAAGCTGCCATGGATATAAATAAGAACATAAAGGGAATACATAACATAATGATGTGTGATTTCCCAGTTATATATGGAATCATGTTTCCTGCAAAACCAAGGTGCTCACTCCTCACAAAGTCCAGTGAAACACCTAAAAAACGGAACTTTATGGTCATAAGTTCCCTAAAGCAGAAAGTTTATTGCTCGCCTTCTTTGACCATGATGTATCCGTGCATTAAAAATGGAATTTACTAATACAATAATACTCACCAAACACTTCACAAATTCAAAATTAAAAAAAAAAAAAAACCTCCAAAATTTAAAACAGCTTTTTAAGAAGTAGCTGGTAGGTCAGAAAGGAAATAAAAATAGGAGTTACAGATTATTTAAAATTATTAAAAGTCTTTATCATGTCTTTAAATAGCTTTATTAATAAGAAAAACTGGAAAGTAAATGATGTAATAATTGGATTTAAAGAGTGAAAGAGGGGCACTTGGGTAGGTTCAGTGGTTGAGCATCTACCTTCCACTCAGGTGGTGATCCTTGGGTCCTGGGATCTAGTCCCACATCGGGCTCCTTGTGGGGATCCTGCTTCTCCCTCTGCCTATGTCTCTCCCTCTCTCTCTGTGTCTCTCATGAATAAATAAATAAAATCTTTAAAAAAATAAAGAGTGAAAGAAATAAAAGTTTAAAAAAACTAAGAAAAATAAGATGGAAAGAATTAGCAAAGATAAAAGCAGAAACATGAATCAGAAAGAGAAAAAAACTGGGCTCTTTAAAAATACCCCCCCCCACACCGAAAAGGGAGAAAAAAATTAAACTCTGGCAAGAATGGCCAAAAAAATGACCAAGTGACATATCATATGGGGTATAAAACTTACAACAATACAAACTTAGTCTCTTAAGTTCTGAAGGCCAGAAGTCTGAAGTCAGTTTCATTAAACTATGGTCAAGGTGTTGGCAGGGCTGGCTCCTTTTGGAGGCTCTGACAATGAATTTATTTCCTTCCTTTTTCTAGATTCCCGAGGCTCCTACATTCCTTGTCTCAGACCTCTTTCTGGCATTGCTCCAATCTCTTGCTTTTGTCATATTTCCTACTTCTTCCTTTAATCCTCCTGCCTTCCTTTTATAAGGATTTCTGTAATTACATATGAAATCCACTTGGATAATCCAAGAGAATCTTCTCATTTCTGTGTCCTTAACTTGGTCTAATCTGTAAGTCCTTTTTGCCATATTACTTAAGTAGCATTCACAGTTTCTGGGGATTAGGACATGGATCTCTTTTTAGGGGATATTATTCAGCCAACTACATTACATAATCACAAGTGTTTTCAGATAAATATCAAAAATACGAAGGAAATAATACATGCAGTTTGATTCCAAAAATTCTGGCAATCTAAATATAATGGTTTTCCTCACCCCGGGAAATGGAAAATGTCCAAAATTGACTCAAGAATACATAAAAAAAAAAAAAAAGCAATAAATCATCTGTTTCACTGGAGGCTTATAAGAAAAGGCACTAGGTCTAGATAGTTTTGTGGGCAAATTCTATCATGTCTGCAGTGAAAAGATAATATCCAGATTTCTCCAGAGCATGAAAAATATGGAATATCTTCAATTTTTGACTATTTTTGAGTAACTTCCTTTTTTTTGACTCTGATAATGAAAGTTAACGTCTCTCAAAGAAAAAATATAAAGCAATCTTTCTTGTTTAGAGATGTAAAATTGCTGAGAAAAATACCAACAAATCAAACACAGCAATATATTAAAGGAAAGATGTCATATCTCAGGACTTTTTTTCTAAGAATGATTATGAAGGCTTGTTTCAGCAATAGGAAATTTATTAATGTAATCTTTTGATGCAATATAATTTATTGCCTAAATAGGTTAAAGGGGAAAAACAGACATGATCATCTTGTTAGAGTCTAATAGCATTTTACAAAATTTAATAACCGGAAGTGGAAATGGTAATTTAGAAAACTTTAATACTTTAGAAATAGAATGAAATTTCTTAACACAAAAAAGTATATCAGAAACCAATACTAATGCTCATAGTAAACAATGAAATAGCTGAAATGGAGAGATCCATACTTTTTTCTAATACTGTTATCATTTAGGGGACTTACAGATGCATTACTGTTGAGATCTACACAAAGAAATAACATATGAAAAGCAAGTCAGATATAAATATTGGAAGGTAAGAGCCAAAAAAGTTCATTATTAATTACAGCAGATTGTGAACCTAGAGAATCTAAATTAATTAAATGAGAATCTACTAGATAAGAGAGCTCAATAAATTGGCTGATCTAAGATAAACTCCAATAGTTTTCCCTGTGCATTAACAATAATCAACTGGAGTCTGAGAGAGAGAATATCCTATTCACAAATGTAGCAAGTTGCTAGAAATTAATAATGTGAAATGTGGAAAAGCTATGAAATGCTACTGAAGGAGCTAAGAAAATAACTGAAAAAAAATTGAGAAATGTACTATATTCTCGCTGGAAATATTTGTTCTTGTAAGTATGTCTTAATCTAGGGTTAACCTATAAATTTATGGAATGCCATTCAAAATCTCAGTGGGATATTTTTGAATTTTACAAATTGATTTTAAAGTTCATCTTGAAGAGTGAATATATAAAAATAGTTAAATCTTGGAAAAGAGGAGAATACTGATGGTAAGATTTGCTTTTCTATCAAATGTGCTATGAAGTTATAGCAATTAAATATTTTATTGGCACAGAAATTGATAAATTAATTTGCCAAAGTTAATTCCAGAGGGATTTGGATTTAAATCCTAATATAAAAATATAAGAAAATATTCTTTAACTAACTTAGTGCAGACAGAAGCAGATCTTTCTAAAGATCTTTTGAAGGATTACATCAAGGCTGGAATCTTTTATGATTGACAGATTTGATTACCCAATAATTGTATACTTTTTCATATCAAAAGATAACATTAACAAAGTTAAAAGACAACAAATGAAAAAATATATTATGTATGTTAGACAAATATTTAACAATCATAATATACAAAGACCTCCAACATATCAGTAAGAAATAGAGGAAGTTAGTAGCAAAGTGATGCTAACTGATGATTTATAGATAAAGAAATATAAATATCCAACAAATGTAAGAAAAGATCTTCCAGTAATAAAAAGAAATTCATAGTAAATCTGTGAAATCCCACTTTTCTGCTTTAAGAAACAATGGTAACATTTATGGTTTTTTGTGTGTGGAAACACATGGTATTGGTGGGGGTATAAATTGGTTGGTGCAGTCATCTGGAAAGGCAATTTATCCATGTATATCAAATTTCAAATGGGCATTCCCTTTGACCTAGCAGTTACAATTCAATGTATTTATTCTACGGAAATAATCTCAGAAGTTTGCAAAGATCTGTATGCAATATTAACTGATATATTATTTATAATAGCAAGGATTTTTAATGGACCTGAAGTCTACTAGATTTGTTTTTTAAGATTTATTTATTTATTTGAGAAAGAGGGAGAGTGAGGGAGAAAGAGTGCATGTGCGTGAGCTCACATGTGTGCGAATGGAGTGCCAACATGGGGAGAGGCAGAGGGAGAGAGAATCATCAAGCAGACTCCCCACTGGGCACATAGCCCAACCCGGGGCTCACTCCCAGGAGCCTGAGATCATGACCTGAGCTGAAATCAAGAGTCGGATGCTTAAGCAACTGAGCCACCCAGGTGCCTCCCAGTTTTGTTTTAATACATTATGTCTGATTCAAACCTTAGTAGATGAGCATCAAGGATTAGCAGGCCTGCACCTAGCATTTTTGGGGCTGAAGGCAAAAGTACAAATAGATGACTACATGTTTCAATGTATAAAAGATACAAGTTAAACAAATGAACTGTTAAAAATATTGTCTTCCTGTCTTGATTAATATACCTTCAAACATGGGTTAAACTGTGGTTTATTTGGCTAAAGATTGTTAAATATCAATGATGACTAAGTTTAACTGTTATTGTGTATGTTTTAGGGCTCTGTTGATGGGCCAGTGGTTTTGGGGTGCATGATAAAAAAGACATCCCCAATTTATTGTAACTACATATTTATCATTAAATTTACTTTTCTGGTCTTTAATTCAGTGAGATCACTAATTATATTGTTATAAATGAGATTTTCACACAATTTGTATCATATTGACAATGCTAAAACAGACTTTGAGTTAATCATTGATAAAATTGTAATAAACCAAGTTGATGTGTGTACTTCTGGCATTTCATTAAGGAGAGGTTCTTATGTAGATTTTCACTAATTTCAGTTAGGAGAAATTTTGCATAGCTGAGGCAGTAGTGACTGGAATTGTCAATAGAAGTCTTATAACAATACACAGATTTAGAAATGAACATGAATTTTATATATTTATTCACACATTGAAGTAGGTCACAGGATAAATTATCCTTAGTTCAGGAAATATTACAGAGTATATCATTTTCATCAGACATTTTTATCTCTTCCATCTTGATTTTCACTGTCTTTTAAAGCAATATTTAGATCGACTCAGAAATGTGAAGAGGTGGTATCACAGTTTACCCATTTAACTTTAGATATAGATGTAGTGTATATAAATGTAAAGTATATAAATGTAATGTATTATAAATGTAAATGTATAGATTGTTTAGAAAGGCAAAACACACTTCAGTGACTACATGAGATTCTCCGAAATATCATAGCACTTCATGAATACCTCTGGAACATGGATTAGGACATGAAAAGAAGTAAGAAAATGGACACGTGGCTCTACTGATAAACAGCACTTCATTATGCAAGAATCTGTAGTATTCATGTTTTTTGAGAGGATCCAACTGGTTCATTGTTTTCGTGCTTACTTTTACCAAAGCCCTTCTGCCTCTCAGATCATCTCTACACTCTAACGCAGTGTCAATCTCTGGTGTCAGTGGTGGTACAATCCACAAATTTTTGTGGCATTTAGACACAACTCGTATTTGGAGGACAAAAGATGGGGACAAACTTACCTGGCATCTGAACAGCATTAGTCATGAGCATGAATGTTCACGGTGGTAATGAGTTACTCTGTGCCAGCATTAACGGCTGGGTCCTGAACAATGAAAGCACCATAGCCAGCCATTGGGCTACAGGATGGGGCAAGCTCCTGGAAATGGGGTTTGGCTGTGGACAGAAAATAAATGAATCGGCATCTAAGAAAGAGGCACAATCTTGTGGGAAAGGAACAGCTTGTTGAGCCTATGGCTCAAAAGCTCCAGACATCTCCTACTGAGAATAAAGCTTCTAGAACATCCTCATGAGGGCAGAGCTGAGCCTGCAGGTAGATAACCTGGGAACTACCCAAGAAATGGTTGCCCATGGGGAGACATTGGTGGGGCCTTTGCAATGTGAGGACACAAAAGGGGTGAAGAGTGGGGTAAGGCATTGGCTGGTTTATTTAGCACTGACAGCATCTTTCTATGAAATATTTTTAGCACCCAAGTGGTGAGCAGAGTTGGGACGTAGTTATATTATAGTTTCTCAGATTCATTACTAAACCATAAGCTCCTTCAAGACAGGTTTCATGTTGATCTACTATTATATTCCCAGAGCCTGACACACAGGACCTACTGACAAATATTTTTTTGATGAACACTTAAGGGGCAGAGTTAGGAAATAAGCATGAACAGGAAAAAAATGGGGAAGGTGGAAAGGCTGATTTTGCATTTTGAGGGGGTGTGCAAGAGAGAATTCTAGAGATTGGAAGTAGGAAGAGTTTTGTGCCTCCAGGATTCAGACTGCCTGTGTATAAAGTCTCATTATGGAGATTTTCATACATGGTGAGGCTGAAGGAAAGAGCAGTGAGACAACTATAAGGAGGGAGGGACCCACAGAGATCCCCCCTAGCAGATAGTCAGAATTTCCCAGGCTCCCCCACCCTGTATCCCCCAAGTATTTCTCACAACCCTGAGAAACCCGCTAGGTAGTCTTATTTACTCTTGAGCATTCATTTGAAGTTGGCTGGCCATGGGTTTCATTAAATCTACTTTATGGAATGGGAGATGAGGCAGATAAAGAGTCAGACTGAAGACAACACCATGAGTTAAGGTTGCATTTGGACAGGGTCTTCGATCTCTGGGCTCCTCGGGAGATTAATGAATGCGAGGAGATGCTGCTGGCCACCTCTTTCTTACCCGAGGCATCTCGGTGGTTTCCTTGGCTGTGCAGAGACTTCAAGAACATGTAAAGGCAGGAGAGTTAATGTCTCAACAAAGACCTGCAGCGGGCCACCCCTTGCTGCTTTCCCAATGACAAGGCGCATCCTTCACCTCGCATCCACCAAGCATTTGGCTTTGAACACAATGGAGCTTGCAGAGGCCTTGAAGATCCCCGAGGGTGGCAGGTGCTAGATATTAACATAACATCAACTTTTGTCAAGCAGAACGTTCACTCATGCTGCTGATGTGGAGCTCCCCAAAGTTTAGAAATATGCAAAACTGGCTCACCGGCATCTTTACACCTGGCCGAACCTCTTAATGGCATCTCTCCCCCCCAGCTCTGCCCAGCAGCAGGCCGCCTTGCTCGGCTTGAGCACGCCCACTCTTCTCTCTTCCCTTTGCCTCTTCTCCTGTCAGTCCTTCCCTCCCAGGCTTTTCTGCAGCAAGTCATTTTTCTGCAGTTGTCATTTACTGCTCCTCCTAACTGCTACATCTGAGCGTGGCCGAACTAATGATGCAGCAATTAAGAGTGATTAGGGTTATTGATAATAAAGAGACTTCATAAACTTGATTAAATGCGTTCATTAATGAACACGTTGTGGGGGCTTGTGTGGGGGGTGGTGGTGAGGTGGAATGAAAGGTGGGGGAAAATAGGAAAAAGGAACTCACTCCATAAGCGTCCCAGAGTGGATCTGAAGATGACGAGGAGGCTGAGTTATGTGACTGGATGATCGCGGGTCCTCAGGGGCTTAGACTGAGGCAAGTGCGGTGAAATTGCTGTCCTGAGCACATCAGTTATTTCTATGTTGTGGGGGTGGGGGTCCTCGGCTGAGACAAGATGCTGAAACACAAGAGTCCATGCCCCACCCAGGAGGCACCTGAAATGGTCCAAGCTTGAGATGTGTTTTGGTCCCTACCTTTCCCAGGCTGGTGGGCAGTGGAGGTTGCTATTCATGAGCACAAGCAAAGCTTTCCCTTCCCTTCACCTGCCAGTTCTGCTCCCGGGCCTAAGGACGGCTGCAGCTCTTGCTCCTTTATCTGGGGATACTAGCGCAGTGTTAATGACAGCCTCTGGAGTGCTCGGGAGGCAGAGGACAGGGTCCTAGTTCCCCATGCCACAACCAGAAACCGTGGGAAAACCTTAGAGCTCATTTCCATTAAAGGCTTAGAAAAATCTCGTTAACGCAGCACTATTATAATTCAAAGAGGAATGCTTTGGACTCTACCTTCACTTAGCACATGTAGATTCCAGGTGGTGCAAATAAATATGAGTTTTACTAAATTAGAAGAGAGTTTTCTTTCTTTCTTTCTTTCTTTCTTTCTTTCTTTCTTTCTTTCTTTCTTCCTTTCTATATGAGAATAATATTTTTATTAGAGGAACCCCCAACACACATTCTAAACACCCACTTACCTAAGGGTGTTAGACTGCTATGAGGTCCTCCTGCCGCAGAGTAGGCTCCCCCAGGACCTCCAAGACAAAGAAGTCTTTAACTCGGTTGTCATTACTGGTACGTCCAAGCAGGTATCCTGAATTTCTCTTAAACCAGTCAATGGTCTTTAAAATGAATCGGTAGTGTTCCTTCATTTGGCTTCAGTGAATGTGAGTTGGCGAGATTATGTTGTGTATTCCCGAACCACATTCTGGTTCTACCTGGAGGCTCCCTCTGCCAGGGAAGGGTCTGCTCCCCAGCCCCACTGCAATGCCCTCTGGCCCTTTGGGCATGGAGGCTTCCCTGGGTGGAGTTAACATGTGGGAGGCACACTACTTACTCTCTCCTGCAGTACAGCTAAACTGAAATGAAATACTGGAGCCATTTTAAAGATTTATAGGGCCATCGTGTAGCTGATACTGTGAAGAAAGATTTAATAGGCACCTTCGGTTTGTGAACACCATTGATTTAGCCCTCAACCCACTCCTGTCAGTTGTTGAGCTGGGCAGGGACTCTGTCATCTGGCCCACAGCATTTATTGAGAGCCCTTGGCATAGATGGCTGTACTGCTGGTTACGGGAAGTGACAGGAATGAAAAGAATCCCTGGAGCTCAGGATTGGATGGGTCCTTAAATTTCATCTCAGGTAGAATCCTTTGAGCAATATCCCTGTCACATGGTCCCCACTCATCACCTCTCAGGGAAGCCCATTTTATTTTGGGGGAACTCAGGCAGTCAGGAAGCTTTTCTTTAGGCTGAAATGAAATCACAAGGACCTAGAAATAATGGTGTGGGATTGTTTTGCAGGTGGGACCAATTAATAATGAAGTCTTTGTTGCACTTGAGCAACTAAATTCTGTGAGCCCTGTTGAATAATCCTATGGTGGGGAGAAGACCATCTGAGATGCCGGTGGTGCTAAGTTGCTCGCTCCATACTTATCTGTTGGCCAATGGGCCTTGGAGGATAACTGATTCCTCTTTTAGAGGAACTCCGAGTCTAGTTGGGGAGACAAGACATATCCTCATGAAGAGTCACTGTAATAATGAGCAATACCATATTAGCGAGTCAGTGAACTGTAGAGGAGCTCACCTTTGTAAAGGTAAAGAGGAATGCAGTGTGTACCAATAGCCTAAACACATATATACTTGGACCAAGAAATTCCACATCTGGGAATTTCCCCTTATAATATGATCTCAGAAAAAGACTGATATATAGAATGTTCATTGCAACAGTATTTACGGTAGTTAAAAATCAGAAATAACCATCATGTCCAAGAATGGTGTGATAGATGGATAACTTCTGGCTAAATGCATTCAGCGGAATATTATATAGTCATTAAAAACCATGCCTTCAGATCAAACCATGCCTGTGTTAAGGGTAAAGGACACGCTCATGATGGGACCTCAAATGACCCATTTGAAAATGAAAACAAACAAAATGTGAAGCTGTATATCCAGTTTTAAATTTTTCTCTCTACTTGTCTACCTGTCATCCACATTTAACACAGGTAAATACCGTGTTCTCTATGCTTGTCTGTATTTTCCAAAATTCACAATGAATGTGTAATAGTTAATGGAATATGGAAATTTATTTGTATATTTTTCTCTGTTTTATAGAGAAAGGATAAGGCAAGGCCAAGCTGCATGGGGTAAAAAATGGCATTTGTTAATTCAAGAAGGGAAGTAAGAATGAAGGGAACTGTCCAGTGTTTGTGGCTTTCTGGTCTTCTACACTTCAGCCTGGAGGGAAAGCTGGGCAAGAGAAGGGACAAACGCAGGGCAGAGACCTTTCTGAAAGATTGTGTAAAGAGGTGATGGTGAAGCAGGTGAGGAGGTTAATAGTGACGTGATCTCCCTGGCATTGCAGGTGCTGGCCTGGAAGGATGGAAGGCATGAGGGGGCCTGTTAGGATGCCTACATCAGTTGTGAAAGCTCATCCTGCAGCTCTGCTGTCAATACTTGGCCCTCATAGCCTAGGGTTTGGCTTCCTTTCGCTCCACTTGAACTTCACTGAAATTTCAGGAAATGTAATCATTCTAGCTTGTGCTATTCATTTCAGCCCACCTGGCCGAGAATGCCACCTGGTCCAGAATCACTGCTGGATGCTTCTATGATCCCATCTTTCCTCCAAGGAGTGGGCCTGGCCTCACTTCCTCCAACCATCATCCCTTCAAGACCGGCTCTTTCTCTTCGGGATGCTATAGCACTCACCTCTTACCTGGACCCCTCACACGTTGCCTTCAGTTATCAGTTTCCTCCAGGTAGGTCCACCTGACACAGCTCCTTAACTAGATAGTAAGACTTGGGAGAGCTGGATCTCTGTCTGATGTCCCTTTGTGGCCCTCACAGTGTCCCTGCTCAACTAACGGAGCATCAAAGCTGGAGGCTGCATCAACACTATCCTGCCAGCCCTGCATTTTAGAGCCTACAAAACAGAGACAGAGATCTGATGACTGGTCCAAAGTCACCTAGTGATGGATAAGAGGCGATTCATTTATTCAACAAATTAGTGAGCCCATGTCTTCTGGCTGTATGATCAAGGCACTCAGTAAATACTTCTTTGCTTGTTGATTGAATGGAAGATTTATTGAATTATATCCCCAAGGTGAAGTCTCAGATTTGACCATAATAAATGTTTCCAGCACCAATTGTTTGCCGGGCACCTTCTACACAGTCAACATCTCTTTATTCCTTACATCCATCCTACGACATTCTCTAGTTTTATGGATGAGCAGATAAAAGCTGATGATAGCAACCTGAGTGTCACACATATCTTGGAAGAGGTGGAAGTAGAACTCAAATCCAGGCTGTTCCTGTGTGGTCAGTGCTCTGGACTGGAGGTCGGGGGCACAGGTGCAGTCCTGCATGGCAACTCAAGGTCGAATACCATCTTGCCTCCATTCTCCAGGGCAGCTCTGACCAAAACTGTCTGTGGCTGAATGTCGTGTTAGGAGCTGTCCCTAAGATCATTTTTCTTTCTCACACAAGGAGACCTGGCATTTTGTTCGAGGTAGGGAATGAGTGAAGCCCGTTTTTCTAGGGGGCTTTGCACCTTTGACAATTAGGTCTGCAGTCTAGGAAACAAGGGCAGTCAGCCTGCACAGGGAGAGAGAAAGAAAATTCTATCATGTCAGAATAATGAGATCTGTGATTTCAGCACTTACTGGGTCAAAGACACACACAATGTGTTATCTGTAATGCTTTCCTCCTGACATTTGGGGAAATTGCATTTATGCAGAGGACACGGGACACTGGAACGTGGGACTCCACGGATGTCACTCAGAGCCGATAGACTGCAGCCTCTCTTGCCAGAGCCTGGGCTGATACTCCTGCAGGGGTCTGCAGCAGGGCCCAGCCAGGTGATATTGGGGTCCTCTCAGCTTCTGAGGCCCTGCCGTGCATGTGCTGCTCCCAGCAGTAAGGGAACATCCCAGAATCCACATGAAAGGCTGGTGGGTGAGTTAGTTAAGCAGGTCTGTGCATTCACACTCTTTGGGGGATCCTATGTGTGTGGAATGAGGTTACTCTTCCAACCCAAGATCTTCTAGACCCCTCTTCCCTTCCAGTCTTTCCCAGAATACTAGATATTTGGGGACAGCCCTGGGCTTCTTCCAGAGTAAGTCTCCATTTCTGTTGGGGACTTCCTCACTCTGCGGTTCATGCACACAGAAGCCCATGAGCACCAGAAACATGCGGCTTGTTGCTCTGAGGTAGATTCAGAGGCGGGAGGGTATGGCTCCCCCTTATGTGCTCCTCCATCCTTTTCCTGTCTCCCTGCTCTCTTTATCTTCAGTGATGAAGTGGTTGCCTCAGATGTCTGGTGCAGTTTAAAATTTCATCCTGCAGCACAGCAATGGGCAGGCTGAGGGGAGGTATGCACACATGCACACGTGCACATTTGTGCACATGCATGCATGTGAGCGCATGTGCGCGGACACACACACACATACACATATACGAGACCAAAACAGGGAGTGAATCTTCCCTGGACATAACATTTCAAAAGATTCTTCTCTTTGCTTGCAAGCTGGGAACTGTTTTCTCGTCTGGCTCTGTTGGAGAGAACGCGTGGTTTGTTAAATGGGCATGACAGCACATCCCACATCAACCATTCCTCAGAGGCTGGTATTTTCTGTGGCAGTCAAATGAGCCAGTTGGACTGATGAATAGCTTTCAAACATTTCTAGAGCAGAACTCGTTTTTGAAATGAAAATCTTACCTGGAGCTTCACTGTAAAAAACACATTAGAGTGAAGAACTAAATTCCCTGGCCAATTGAACTCTGCTCTTTGGTCCAACTCATGGCACTGTTTACAGTGTCTCTAAAGTAGCCCCTGGAATTTGTGCTACTTATTTGGAAATGCAGTAGGCCAGATGGTGAGCCCTTACTAACCAACCCTAAGACCAGAGAGGCTGAGACCCTAAGACCAGATTAGCCAAGGTCACATGGCAAGTTAGTAGTTGGATTGGGTCTGTCAACTGGATTTTCTATGCCCAGATACATCAGCTCTATTTGTGTTTCTGTGAAGGGATGGGGAGTAGGCTTTTGTCCATTGCACTAGATTGAGGTTCAGAGCTGAAGATAGGAAGCTCTAACCTCCACATTTTAAAAACAGTAACAGTTGGGCTTAACACTTTGTCTCAGAGCTTCCTATGAAAAAACAGCATTGACCCTCCCATAGTCATCAACCACGCCTCCCACCACTGAATCTCAGTCCATATAAGGACAGATCTGGGGACTAGGAAAGACAGTTCTTGGATCAAGCGGCAAGTGGAGAGCTGGCCCTGGCCATCTTGCCTGCCTCTCCCTTGAGAGAGATATTCTTAAAAAAAAAAAGAGATCTAGGGGCAAGAAATTTGGAAGTGGACCTCAAGTATCAGGATCTGGTGTGGAGGAGGGAGAGCCAGAGGTGGGGCTTACCTATCAGAGAACTGTATGTGGGGAGCACCTGCAGGATCTTCCAAAAGTTCCAATATGTGCCACACAAGGAGCAGTAACTACTGGTCACTGTAGGCCAGAGGAGCAATACAAACTGACATGGATACAGTTACCATCACACAGTTAGACACAGTGATGTTTCTTCCTCCAACACAGTATGTTGTAAGTCCCTAAAGCCAATGATAAGGAGACAGGGCTAACTTTAAATTGGATATGAAATTGAAGTTGTAAAGCCACTTTGTAACATGCACCATATGCAGCCTCCACGCACAAGGCCCAATAACCTCCTGGATTTTTTCTTCAACTTTTTATTATGGGAAATTAAATTATTATTACTATTACTAATAATTAAATTAACTATTTAAATAATTACGTTATGAAAATTTTATTATGTAAAATTTAAAAATAGGCAGAAATGTTGAACAACTGGAACAATGAACACCCATTTAATCACTCCTTAGTTGCACTAATTGTTAATGATTAGCCAGCCTGTCTTTCTCTCTCTATCCATCCACCTATCAATTTCAAAGTTGACTGCAAAGTCCTGATACTTTACCTCCAAACATCTCTTAAAATTAAAGATATTCTTCTTTATAATCACAGAACCATGATCATACCTAAGGAAAATAGTTCCCTAATGCCAACTAGCACTCTGAACCAGACTATTTTAATCAGTGGACGTGACTGGAAAGTTCTGGAATCTGCTGAGGATGCCATTAAGTCATAGGAGGGGGGGATTAAATTGATCACAGTTTGAGGCAAGGCTTGGAAGAAATAAAACTATTTCATGCTTGCATACCAATGAGTTGAGACTCCTTAAGGAACTTATATTTATCCTCTTTATTCCTTAAGGGAGATTAGAGTTGATAGCAGTTACCTGGGGACATTTCACAAAGGAGATGTGGCTTCCTGATTCAGAGTGAGTCACCAGAGATGGCCCCCCGTGAATCATGGCTCTGGTGTTCACAGCCTGTCCACTCCCTTCCCATGTTAAATCTGAGCTGACTTTATGACTCACTTTAGTCAGTAGTATGTGACCAAATGGTCTTGTGTTAGTACTGGTAGCTTTTACTTTTGTACTTTTGTGAGTCCTCAGCTATCATGTAGGAAGTTCAGCTACACTGCAGGAGCCACACGGAGAGATCATGTGGAAAGGCCATATGGAGAGCAAAAGCACTTGTGGCCACATGGTGGAAAGTGAGAAAGTCCTAGCTGTCCCCCTGAACCTGGTCATCCTGCCTTCCATACCAAGGCACCAGATACGTGATCAAGCCAAGGGAGGCTTTGCAGCCCAATCCAATCCCCAGGTGACTGCAACCCCAACTGATGTCACATGATGAACAACCACACAGCTGAGCCCAGTCCACCCACAGAATCTTAAGCAATCATTAAGACGTCACATTTTGGGGTGGTTTGTTACACAATTGAGAACCAGAATCAGAGCTCTGAAAGTGAAGCTTGTGTTTGATTTGAAAGCAGGCTTTCCACAAAACACATAGTGTGCCCCTGGGCATAGAAAAGGAGAGTCTCCTGCCTTAGCCCAGCAGGTTTCATATCCCTGCTCCTCCAGGAGAGAGAGGAATACACTACGTTCAGTTAGCTCCATGATAACAAGCGCCACATTACAGGGCTGGGCAGTGAATGACATTAGGATCCAGTGGACACAGGAGAATGATATTTGATGGTGGCAGTGATGACAGATCATGTTGTCTATCTATAGAAAACATTCCATCT
This sequence comes from Vulpes vulpes, assembly GCF_048418805.1. Lineage (NCBI taxonomy): Eukaryota > Metazoa > Chordata > Mammalia > Carnivora > Canidae > Vulpes > Vulpes vulpes. The sequence continues at coordinate 32,419,069 of NC_132786.1, forward strand.
TACCTGGAGCTGTCCCCGGAGAATGATGGAGGCACCTTTTTCTGCACAGCCAGGAGACCAATAGGAACCAGCCACTGAGGGCTGAGCCCGCCCCAGGCTGAAACCAGCTCCCAGGGGCTCCTTTGATGATGATGGAATTGACTCATAGTGATGTAAAGTGGGCAGCCCTGTCCAGCGGCCCATCTTTTCGGGCAATTATTTGGAAGTAATGAAAGTGAATGCATGACATTTAAAAAGAAACTCCTCTGTCAGCAGGAAAGCTGCCACATTCTCCTGCACCTCTGAGAATACGCTTAGCTTGAAATAATGTTCATTTTAGCCAAGTTGTAAATTACAAGTGTGTTGGGGTCCGAGGGGATTTATTACCATTTGGAAGGAGGTTATTGGGCCTTGTGCGTGGCGGCTGCATATGGTGCGTGTTACAAAGTGGCTGTGTCGTGAAGTTTGCAGCCAGGGAAGGTAACTTTCTCGCTTTCTTTTTCACTCTTTTTTCTTTTTTGTCCTTCATGGCTCCTCTCTGGAGGCTTCTTATTGCTAATGTTCCACAGAAGCACCAGCAATAAAGAGCACAGTGTTGCAATCTGATTTTCCAATTATTGCTTGCATTTAATCGGACACCATTAGTGACAAATGATAAGAGCCTGTTTGATGAGTGGGTTGGCTGGGCCCTCCGTCCCCAGATTGGGGGAGAGAAGGAAGCTGATGGTGTGTGTAGGGGTTCAGCTCAGGTCCTTGAAATGGTGGGTGCATAGGGGCAGCTGTAGACTCGGAGGAGCAATGGGCCTGACCTCTTGGTGTCACGTTTCCTGCCTGCCCACCGATGGTGTGTTGGTGGAGGGAGGGCCACTAGCAGGATGGAGATACTCAGCTTCCACCAACCACTCTGGTTTTCCTTTTCTTTAGAGGGCTGTGGACAGGCCCCTGGTAGTTGCTTTTAAAACAACCTTCTTTTCTTGGAAAGCATAGTGTGGGGGTAGCCACAGTGAATGCAGATCACTGGCCTTGGGGTCAGAAGGCCCTAATCTGAGTCCTGGGTCTGCTACAGACTCTTTATGTAACCTCAGAGAAGTTTATTTGAGCATCAATTTTTCCATCTGCCAATGAGAAATTTAAAAAAAAAAAAAAAACCTGCCCTGTCAGCCTCTTGGCATTGCCTTGAGCGTCAGCCTGAGAGGATTCATTCAGTGAAGGCTTCCTGGGAGCCATGGGAAGAGGTGGGTGCTGAGCATGCAGAGCTGGTTAAGATGCAGGTTTTGGAAGCACTTTGTAAACCGTAAGAGCACGCATGTCCTATTGTTTCTAGTTAATTCATGTTATATTAGTTTCTATTGCTGTCTAACAAATTGTCACCACAGTGGCTTAAAACAACACACCCACTTGTTATCTCACAGTTTCACTGCACTGGAAGTCCCAATTGCCAGGAGGTCTGGGGTCTGGGTCCTTTGCTCAGGGTCTCACAGGCTGTCAAGTCAGTAGGGGGAATGTGACCTCATCTAAGCCTCTGGTCTTTTTCCAAGCTCTTCCAGGTTGTTGGCAGAATTCTGTTGCCTGTGGTTGCAAGATTGATGTCTCCGTTTTTATCTAGCGGTCACTTGCAGCAACCAGAAGCCACCATGGGTTCTAGTCATAGGAATCCAGACATAGACGCTCTCATAGGATGGCAGCTTGCTTCGCACAGGCCACCAGGAGTACGTCTCTCTGACTTCTTTTTGAGGCTCACCTGATTATGGCAGGCCCACGCAGGGTAATTTCCCTTTGGATTAAGTCAAAGTCAACTGATTCGTAGCCTAATCATGGGAGGGCTATTTTATTCACCCTTCCTGCCCAAACCCTGGAGGAGAGGGCGGGAAGTTTGGAGCCATCGTAGGCTCCTGCCTAGCCAGGTCCATTTCTACATGGCATGGATATTGCAGGCGGCAACTCTGTCTTCCTTTTAGAAGCAACAGGGACCTGTGTCTGTTCAGTGGTTTCAGCAAGGTGCATGGCAAACAGCAAGGCTGATGTGCTGGGGTGCTGATGCCCATTGCTTTCTCTCTGTTTCTCCCCAGAGGACAGAGTGACCCACTTGCTACTTTGGTTACCAACAGTCCTGAAGGCAGCCCCTTCCTTCCGCAGCTTTGGGTCAATGATGTTCTTTGCTAGAATCATCAGAGAACTCCAGAGCTGGAAGGGTGCTTGGGGGCCAGCCCATGCTGTTGTTCCTACGACAGTGGGACCTCACAGGACATCTTGAGTCAGCAGGTCTGGTCTGAGTCTAGGGATCGCTATCTTTAACAAATGCTTCAGATAAATCTGATGAATGACTAGGCTGAAACCAAACCAAACCTTAAAATCTGAGGTCCAGAGAAATGAGCTGACCCGCTTAAGCTGAACGGCTCTGTGGTGACTTGCTTGCCTTCTTCGGAGCTAGATTTGGATTTTATAAGGTCTGCTCTCACATTTCCCTCTCAGGGGGCTCACAACTGTATTTTTAGCCCTCTTACAGGGTGTGACGTCTGCTAGAAGGGAGAAGGAAGGGGAGTCCGGGCAGCACCGGGTGGACGACCTCGGGGGGCCCTGCGTGCCTCGCTTCGGCGGTGTCGGTGTAACCTCCAAAATTTCAGCTATGCCTCCCGGAGCTGCATCCTGAGCACTGTGCAGGCCTAAATTGAGTTGTAGATGTGAATTATTTAGAGGCACCAGTGGAATATTGTTGTATGGGTAACATAGACTATCAGTTTGTGGCCTTGGGGCGTCCCATCACACACTCTCACATTTTCTCTCATGAATAATGGAGCAGAAGAATGACTCTGGTGTAGAGGATTCATACCCTGAGAAAACAAGGTTGCTCTGAAATTAATTTTCGGTACTAAAAGAGTGACAGAAAATCAATTAATCGCATATTATTCTATACGGGGCCAGAGTAAAGGAAACAGTGGGAATGGCTCGGCCCATATGTCAGCAAATGCCCAGTGTGCTGGGTGCTTTGTGGGGGCTCACCCCAGGAGTTCACCCGTCCTGCCAGGTGAGCTGGGGGGTCCCAGGGGATGGCCCTCTCAGGCTGGCACTGTACTGAGCACATTCTTCTGGCAACTTGCGGTCCTGCCTCTTCTCCCTGACCCCTGCCCTCCTACCTCCCAGAATCGTCCTTTGAGGTTCCCTCTGCCCTGACCCTGCCCTCCTTCTTAGGTGAATTGCCTGATGTGGAACCACCCAGGCCTTCTTCACTGGGGCAGTTGGGCACTTCATTCTCAACCTGCCAATGTTTAGTGACCTATGAATTGACTCTATCCAATGGCTTATTGGAAAAATGCAGCTCTCTGACTCCCTATGCCTCTCCTTTCCTCCCAGTAGGCTTTGGAGCCCCTTGCTGAACTCCAAAGCTTTCTAAAACAGGTACCTAAAGTCATGCGGGGTGTCAAGCCAGTGAAGAGGAGGATGAGGACTCATGATATACAGTAAGCACTCCCATGGGAACCTGGAATCAAACCCAGCATGCAGTGTCTGGCCTGCATGCTACATTTCAATCACTTCACACATACTATCCCTGCTATGGAGGGCGATTGTATTAGTCTTTTGTCACAGATGGGGAAACTGAAGCATGAGGTACTCAAGCGGCATGCCTAGAGGGACCTGGCACTCTCGATTCCAGCCTACAGCTCTTTGATTTGCTGCGCTGTAAATGTGATGGACACAGGTAGCTTGCCTGTTGATTGAGTTTTGTTACCCACCCTAAGTGAAGACTGATTTCCTTCTCTGGGGACCACTTGTTGATTTGTCAAGATGACTACAGAGAAACAACTACACAGAGAGACAGACAGTCTTCCTACTTATTTGGTTCAATGGACACAGACAGAACCTGCATCACAGGCCAGCCCCTGGTCTACAGGGATCAGAATTGAGCGTCCCGATGAAGAAGTTGGAAAATAAGAATCCAAGTTTCTGTCAGCTCGCCTCTCCTGGTTTCTTTGGCCATCAGAAGTAAGAAAGGAAATGATCACTTCTTGAGCAATGTCTGTGGTTGAAGCCTGATGCTTCACATCTATCATTCTCTGCAAGCAGCATAAAGCACTCCTGAGATAGGTAAAATAATATTCCATTTTAAGGCCAAGCAAACTGAGGCACAGATGAATCAGATAGCTTGTCTGAGAGGTTGCACAGTGAACAACCGACAGGGGTAGAATTCATCACAGGCCAGCTTGGCACAGAACACAGTGTGACCAGTCTGTCCTGGCCCTCTGCAAATTGTTCCTTTATAGGTTTAACTGAAACTTTTGGTGATGTTGGTTTTGCAGAACTGCTGACTGGTGCTCCTGCCCTTTCTTTATATCCACCAAGTCCCTTTCTGCAGGGTGGAGAGACTGTCCAGGAAAAGGAGAGATCAGGCCTTGTGACCAGGTTCATCTGGTGAGAAGTCCCTGTGGCAAGCTGATTTGACACTAACATGCAATTTGCATCTAAATTCTACAGGCTTCCAGCTCATGCCCCATCTATACTGCATTGTCCAAGATTACTTTAGAATATATTTAAACATGGGATGCCTGGGTGGCTCTGGTTGAGTGTCTGCCTTTGCTCAGGCATGATCCTGGGGTCTTGAGATCAAGGCCCCCATCAGGCTCTCCCCCATTAGGCTTCCTGCTTCTTCCTCTGCCTATGTCTCTGCCTCTCTCTGTGTCTCTCATGAATAAATAAATAAGATCTATAAAAAAAGAATATACTTAAACAGAATGTAATGTCTCCACGTTGAGTTGAATGGAAGCATAGCTATGTGGATGGAAAGAACGATATACTTAATATATATCTCACTGTTGAGGTTGGAGTTCTGAATCTGTGCTCTGACCAATTGTCTGCAAGTAGCTCAATTAGTTATTCTCTTCAAGCCTCTTTTTTAATAAGATGAATGCAATTATATCTCTCTACCTTACTTAGCTTATGTGTATATTACATGGAATAATGCATGTGAACAGTGCCTTGTGATTTGTCAAGCATCATACACCAATACGATGGATAATTATTATATAAACCTATTTTCTCCTTTGCCATCTTGGTTTCTTTCTTAGGAAAATGGAGAGAAATCCACACACCCTCCTTAAGGTGTCCTCTCCCCAAATTGCCTGTGCTGTTAGATAAAAGGTCACCCTGAGGAAAAAGTCTTTGAAAGTATGAAAAGACATCTGAGACACAATGGCTGCCCAACAGCTATATTAGTTATTGGAAGACTTTTCAAAAGGGTGCAGGATACCTTGGAAATATGTGGAACTTAAAAGCAAAGAGCCTTGGAAGGATGAATGGTGTGAACTTACGAGGATGAAACCACTGCTGTGTTCAACTGCACTGGGGTGACATCCCATGATTCCAGTAAGCACAGTGGCAATGCAGACCACAGGTCCTCTCATGTGGAAGAAAAGTCTTCTTCTGACACCCTCTTTCATTGGTGGGTTGTTTGCTGCCAGCCTCTCCACTGTGATGTATAAGATACTGATTTTTCCATGATCTTTTTTATGGAAAGTTATCGGCCTTTGTCTGTTTTTCTGGATGGTTTAGCAAATGGCTGGTGTTTCTGGCCTTTCCCTGGGAAGATAGATGTAGAGTCTGCTTAATAAGCTAATCCAGAGAGGAGGTTACGCTATTAACTGGGTGCTTCTCAGACTTGCAGCTGCGGTAGAAGAGTTGTCCAGGGATCCAGAAACTTCTTCTAGGGTCTAAAGAGTTTTGAAGGTTTTCTGTTTAGGCTGGAGGTGAGAAGGGGTGGACTGTTGAGATGGTGATGAAGGGTAGGAAGCCAAGAAGTGGAATAACAATGAGGGCATTTTTTTGTCAAATGAGAAAGGGTATGAGGGAATCAGAAGAGGAATTGTATCTGTTTGCAAACACAGGGAGGTGGTGCTCCTACAGGCCCTTCTCTGGATCTCTCCGTCACTGGGGGGGATGTCAAGTTATGATGTGATCTAGCATGTGAGGCAATGATATTTCTGGGACTTCTTTCTACATTGTTACTTCTCAGAAGTTCATTTATTCACTCATCTATTCATTTACCAATTATTTATTGAGAGACTAATATGTGGTAGGCACTCTTCTTAGAGCTACAGATACAGCAGTAAATAAAAACAAACAAACAAACAAAAAAATCCTGCCTTGTACAAATCCTCTAGTACAAGGAGGTAAATACTAAGCATAAATAGTAAATATATCAAATGATGATACAGCTATAGAGAAAAAGAAATCAGAGCGGGGAGAAGGTTAGGGGGGGCAGGGCTATTGTAAACTTTTAGGGTAACCATAGAAGGCCTATCTAATAAAGTGACATTTGAGCAGACATCTCTCTGAGGAGATGACTACATCTCTCTGAGGAGCCATGTGGATCTCTGGTAAAGAATGTTTCCAGCAGGTTGGACAGGTGAAAGTCCTCGGTGGGAGTGTGCATGAATGAGGAAAGTGGGGCAGGGGGGTGGTCAGTGTCCACAGTGGAATGGTTGAGGGAGAGAGCAGTAGACAGATTAGAGAACTGAATGGCAGGTGGCTAGGTCAGGCATAGGGCTTCATATTCCAGGGTTAGGAACTTGGCTTCTTATCCTGAGTGAGATGAGGAGCCACTGAAGAGTTTTCAGCCAAGCAGCGATCTGACTTTGGTTAAAATGATCCCCTTGGGCCACTGTGTTGATAATTCCTGATAGTGCAGGAAAGATCCTATGACAAAATCCAGAGAAGTGCTACGACTTGGACCAGATTGGCTGGGTGGCTGTGGCGAGTCAGATGCTGGACAATGGTTGAAGGTAGAAATTGCAAAATTTGCTGAGGGACTGGATTGGGGTGTAGCAGAAAGTGGAGAGTCAAGGACAGCCCAGAGGTTTTTTGGTTGGAACAATTACAATAATGAAGTTGTGATTTACTGGAAGGGAGGAAAAGAACCCTCCTCCCTCAACAGTCCTGTCATGCCTCCTTACTCCACCATCTGATCCATCTGACTATGTAACATCCGTCTCCTGCCTGCTGGAGAAATATTTAATGAGATGGTAATCAGTATGGCATTTGTAAAACTCAGAGTTTCGTGGTGGTGTTAATAATTCTTTCTTGGTGTAGATCTATGCTATGGGGCAGGTGGGGCGCACCTGTGCGCCCTTATCAGGCTCCTGCCATATACTTGACACCAATAAATTAACTTCCTGACCTAAAACATTAGCTCTTGGAATGCCATCCCCAGGGAATGGAAGCCATTGCAGAAAGAACACAAACTGGTGTGCCTGTACAGCCCTTGCATGGTCTCTGCATTTCTCTCGGCCTCAGTCTGCTGTTAGGTAAGAGGAGGGCGATATTTTCTGTTTGCTTATTTTGTGAGGTTGACGTGAGTTTACCCAGGAGTGTACTACACAAATGAAAAAAAAAAAAATGGACACAGTCCGGCATTTGGGACCTTCACACATTTGGGTACACAGGAGTGTCTGTGTTTTGTGTTTTGACATCACTATGATTAGCATCCAAGCTGCACACATTCTTTTTTAAAGCAGGAGAAACAAATCAGGTTGGAAAAGCTCTGACGTTTTCCATTTAGGGGTATATAGTGTTCAAGAATGCAATTATTTTTCAGTTAATGCTGGGTGGGCTTCAGGCTGCTCGTGAAACCACTGGGCATTCCTACCAAGATGGCAAACTAGCATTTGACAGTGAAACATGAATCAGAGGAACTGACATTCACAGGAGAAAGGTGCACAGGTCCCAAGGATATGGAAGAGTGGGGTGAACCCAGGGTGTGCCTGTGTGCATGTGCATATGTGTGTGTGTGTGTGTGTATGTGTGTGTGCATGTGTATGTGTGCATGTTGTGTAGAGCGGGTGGGTGACAGAAGCCTAGGGGTGGACAGGAGAGACCTTCCTCTCACACATGGGACATCCAGGACAATTATTACTGGCGCCACTGCAGTAAACGAAGAGCCACTGTCTGGAGTCCTCTCCGGGCAGCACCAAAGTCCTGATGGGATGAGGAACTGATGGGAGTAAGGGTGGGATGACCAAACATTTAGACCCACACTTCTCCGCAGGGGGAGTGGCAGCCGAGGGGAGACAGCAGTAGTTCTGGGAGCCCCTAGAGTCTGCACCTTGGGTTCATTTCTTCTCTTAAACTTGCTGAGTGAAAACAAATTAAAGCTTGACCCATGGCCCTTCACAGATATGCATTACCAGGCAAAGTGGCTGAAATCCCCAGAAGTAAGAAAATGAGCTCACAAGTTAAAATTAATGAAACACTCGAGGGACAGACACCAATAAAAAAGAAAACTGAATTATACATACCAATAGAAGTAGAATGACCAGAACAGATTAACTAAAAATAAGCAAAATAAAATATCTAAAGAAAACATTAGTGAAATGCAGCAAAAAAATCATAATCAAGTGAAAATAATAGGCATGACAAATATATTATTGAAATAAAGAACAGGATATGTAGAATAAAATGACAATAATAGTGTAATGTAAAATGAGGAATTACTCCTACATTTCTAAGAGATATGGAGAAGAGAATTAGAAACATCAGTGCCTACTTATTTATTTATAAAGATTTATTTATTTATTTGAGAGAGAGAGAGAAAGAGAGAGAAAGCAAGTGGGGGAGGGATAGTGGGGGTGGAGAATCTCCAGCAGACTCCCTGCTAAGCACGGAGCCTGATGTGGGGCTTGTTCTCACAAACCTGAGATCGTGACCTGAGCCAAACCAAGAGTCGAATGCTCAACCAACTGAGCCACCCAGGTCACTTGTCAATGCCTATTTGATACCAGAAATAACTTAAACTGCCCAATGGAAAGCTAGAAAGGAGGGAGAAAAAGAATAAAACATTAATAGAGAAAAAAAGTTAAAACAAATTGGAAGACTAAATAATTATTTAACACTGCTTATAATAAATCTAAATGAGGTAAAGGATGAATTCTCTACCTTCTCACACTTTTGAAGATGGCTACTATTTTTTTTTTAAAGATTTTTATTTATTTATTCATGAGAGACACACACACAGAGGCAGAGACACAGGCAGAGGAAGAAGCAGGCTCCATGCAGGGAGCCTGATGAGGGGCTTGATCCCCAGACCCGGGATCCAGCATCATGCCCTGAGCTGAAGGTGGACGCTCAATTGCTGAGCCACCCAGGCATCCTGAGGATGGCTAATATTATAAAAACAGAAAATGATAGGTGTTAATGAGGATGTGAAGAAATGAGAGCCCTGGTGCACTGTTGGTGGGCCTGTAAAATGGTGCAGCTGCTGTGGAAAACACATGGCAATTCCTCAAACAGTTAAAAATTGAATTACCATATGATTCAGAAACTTCACTTCTGAGTATATATCTAAAAAAACTCCAAAAAACAAAATATAGCAGAAACTCGAGAGGTATTTGTATACCCACGTGTGCAGCAGCATGAATCACAATAGTTGAAAGGTGGAAGCAACCCAAGTGTCCATGGTAGATGAATAGATACACAGAATGTGCTCCATACATATAATAGAATAGTATTTAGTCTTAAAAAGCAAAGAAATTCTGACCCATGCTATAACATGGATGAAACTTGAAGATGTTATGCTGAGTAAGCCAGACACAAAAAGACAACTAAGGTATGATTCCACTTACATGAGGTACATAGAATAGGCAAATTCATAGAGCCAGAAAGTGGAGCAATAGTTCCCAGGGCCTGGTATAGGGGGAAAGAGAGTTATTGTTTAATGTGTGTGAAGATTCAGTTTGGAATGATAGAGAAGTTCTGAGGTTGGATAGTTATGGCGGTTACACAACAATGTGAATGTACTTGGTGCCGCTGAACTGCACACTTACAAATGCTTAAGATGGGGGGTGCCTCAGTGGCTCAGTTGGTTAGGCATCCGTCTCTTGGTTTTGGCTCAGGTCATGATCTCAGATCATGAGATTCTCATGATCTCTCAGGTCATGGAATCCAGCCCCCTGTAGGGCCCCACCATCATCATGGATTCTTTTCCTCTCCTTCCCTCTCTCTGTTGCTCCCTGCCCCCCCTGCAGCCAAAATAAATATATAAACAAACAAATAAATAAAATCTTTTTAAAACTGGAGAAGATGGTAAATTTCATGTCATGTGTATTTTGCCACAGTTTTATTTTTTTATTTTTTTATTTTTTATAAATTGAAGGTTTTTTTTTTTAAATTTTTTATTTATTTATGATAGTCACAGAGAGAGAGAGAGAGGCAGAGACACAGGCGGAGGGAGAAGCAGGCTCCATGCACCGGGAGCCTGATGTGGAACTCGATCCGGGGTCTCCAGGATCGCGCCCTGGGCCAAAGGCAGGCGCCAAACCGCTGCGCCACCCAGGGATCCCTTTGCCACAGTTTTAAAGAAAAAAGACACATTCTCAGATTAGATTATGAAAAATCAATAGTATGTTGACGTACTTAAATGATATAAGAGGAATGGAAATGAAAGGATAGATGGAAGATGTTCTGAGCAAATATAAACAAAAGGAAATGGGGATAGTAACCTTGGTTTCTGACCTTTTGAATTCAAGCCAAAAATGTCACAAGATACAAAGAGACTCTGTTACATTTTTGGTTGGTAGGTTAGAATAAGAAGATAGAGCCCAAGGTGACAGAATGGTGAATGAAAAGGTCAAGTTGGTGTATTCGTAGGAGAAGGCGTGTGGAAGGGAATCCCCTGGTCAGGAAAACCGGCAGCAAATTGGAGTTTAGGCTGTAACCCTGCCTTGCTAGCCCGACACTGAGGCTGGAACATGAAGATTAAGCCAGGAAAGGCCTTCTGCATTGGAGGACCTAGGGCCTGATGGAGGGGATCTGACTGGATGAAGTGGACTGGGTGAAGGGGAGAATCGGCTTGACTGGGTGAGCTGGTCACCACTGGCCCTGTAAGTGCCCTGGACACCTGTGATTCATCACTACTACATTCTCACACTGGAGTCAAACATGCCTGACTCTCAGGACTTGGTAGATTCATTGTAGAGGGAGAAAAGGCAGTGTCACTTAGCAAGCAATTACTGTCAGGCTGTGTGAAGGATGAAGGCAGAGAGGACAGACAGGGTTACGGGCTCAGTGACACACATGGAGACCCAGTGCTGATGCTCCTGGGATTGTCATCCCACAATGTGCAGATTAGGAAAAGACCCCAAAGTAAAGGATTAGCTTCACCCCAGTGAAGAAGGTATAACCTGCTGGCCAACCATCTCTGGGCACGTGAATGATCATCAGTGGGCATTCTGCTCCTTAGGGCAGGGATCTAGGGACAGCACGGCCCTGGATGGGGGCCATGAGAGGGTCGCCATGGCCAGTATGACTTGAGGAACTCTCTCAGTGAGCAAGAAGGATGTGTCCTCCCCTGGCCACCATTAAGAGTTGGGCCCTCCCTGCTTGTATAATTAGAAAGTGACTAAAAAAGACCGAAGGCACAGACATAACTCAGAAGTTGAGCCAATTTTAACCTTATATGAATAATTTGACTGCCAGTCTGTCTAGATTGTTTGAAGCTTTTTTGTAGTACTTGATTTGGTGTTGTAGGAAAAATGATCCACAGACATCCAGGTGGCTTCATGGCAGAAGCTGCATCTATTGAAGGGGGTGCCCTGGGGCTAACCATATCACCAGGCTTGGAGTTTGCCTAGGCCCTTCTCCTGGCCTGTCAAGGGGATCCCATATACAGTGGTTTGCTGTTGTATTTCCCTAAACATACAAAACAGGACACAAAACTTGACAACGTTGGTCTCATGTCTTAGATACGAATTGGTAAGAAAAAGTCTTGCAGGGGGAATACAAATCAAGCCACATCTGCTCTTGCATTTCGTGAATTAGCCTCATTATAAGTTATTAAGCTGCTCTAAACTGGGGCTGTCCTGGGTAATGGGTATGTTCACTCCTAGGTTGGTGGGATAATACGGCTCAAATGACAACAAATAGCAAGCATCATGGAAAAACCATCTCTCCCACCTCCTGGTCTGGCAAACAGGAGCCTGGCAGGTGACGTGACTCGCCTAAGGTTACACAGCAGGCCTTGGCAGGGCTGAGATGCGGATTCAATCTTCCCACTTCTCTGGACTCCCTGCAGTGCTGCCCCACTATTTCATTCATTGACCATCATATCATGTGATATCACTATTATACATAATATAATCCATTGATATATGATAAACACAAGGAACTCCTGTTTCTCCTAAAAAGAGGATGAACCTGTAAGACACATGCAGAGTATGTCTTGGGTTGGATGATGCGCTGAATCAAGGCAGATTTCAGCAGGAAGCAGGCAGGGCCTGAATGACCCTGCTGTCCAAGGCAACCAACCCCCTGTGTCTATGCCACAGAGCCCCTGGAAGCTCTTTGACACTTGCTAATTACAGTGACTAATTAACATGTCATTAGCCTCTAATCATGAACCCAGACAAGATTAGTAATGATAAAACCGTGGAAATTAATTTACAACCATCTACCTACTTTTCCTTGACCTGGCAGGGCTCACGCGTCTCTTTGGAAAGGCAGAATTGGGGGGGTCTTTGAGCAGCGGAACAGAAGGCCTAAGGGAAAGGGGAGGTTCCTGGAGCCACGGCTGAAGTTGCACCAGGCAAGTGACCCCATGAGATGGAGCATCCCGAAGAAGCTAGAAACTCAAAAATAAAGTGGGTCAGAGGAAACAAAATGACTGCACCAACCCTAAACTGATCAAACTGTATGAAGGGTAAAAAGAAAATGTGATTCTAGGGTGATGTGTCAGAGTTACAGACTGTTCAAGCCACACATTTATTCAGACAGGGGGGAAGGCAGCAGACAGATTCTTGGGGCACCATCCCCAACTTCTGGCTCTCCCTCACTGTCCTCTTCTACCCCCTGATTGGCCTCCCCCACTGATGCCTCACTGCCTCTGTCCTATACCTGGCCTCGGAGCTTCTTGTTTGTAGTCTTGTGACAGTCGCCCATGAGCACTATGCCTGTGCTTTTTCTCCAAATCAATCCATTCTCCACACTAAAATAAAAACACCAACAAGAATAACAACAGTTAAATACCCTGCCCTCCCTAGCAGTCCAAACTCTCCAGCTCGGCTCTTAGGCTCCCTTACAATTGGATTTCAGCACGGCTGGGCCACTCATTTCCTTCCATGTTTCCCACTGTCTCCTAGCATCGTAGGCTCTTCCGGTCACACACTTCTCTTATTTCTACTCTCAAACCCAATGCATTTGTCCTTATTAATTTTTAAAATTATTTGCCATTTGAATTGGCAGTTTTATGAGATGTATAATATAGTTGATACATATATCATAAAACCTGCCCTTTAACCATTTTAAAAATTCAATGGTGTTAACTACAACCTGCAATATTGTATAACCATCACCACCAATGATTAGCTATTTCCAGAACTGTTTTATAACAGATTGTTTTATTTATTTATTTATTTTTTATTTATTTATTTATTTATTTATTTATGGCAGAAGTGCAGAGGGAGAGAGAGAGAGAATTTCAAGCAGGCTCCCTTCTGAGCATGGAACCTGATGCTCCATTTCATGACACTGAGATCATGACCTGAGCCAAAATCAAGAGTTGGACTCTTAACCTACTGAGCCACCCAGGCACCCCTCCAAAACTTTTTCAACACCCCAAAGAGAAAGTCTGTGCCCATGAAGCAGCAACTCCCTGTTCCCCCCTCTTCTCAGCCTATGGTAAATCCTAATAACTTACTGTCTCTTCAAATTTGCCTATTCTAGATGTATCATAGAAGTAGATTCAGACAATATTTGTCCATTTCTGTCTGGCTTATTTCACTTACCATAATGTTTTCAAGATTCATCCATGTGGTAGCGTGGATCATAGTTCATTCTTTTGATGGTTGCATAATGTTCCACGGCCTGTAAAGATCTCATTTTGTTTATCTATTTATCTGTTGATGGATACAAAAGATATTTCCATGGTTTGGCTATTGTGAATAGTGCAGCAATGAACATTGTCATGTCATACAGGTATCTGTGTGAGTCCTTGTTTTCAATTATTTTGGATGTATACCTAAAAGTGGAATTCCTGGGTCATATGGTAATTGTATGGCTAATGTTTTAAGGACTAGCCAACCTGTTTCCCACAGCAACTGCATCATTTTATATTCCTACCAGCAATGTAAGAGCATTTCGATTTCTCCAAATTCTCATCAATACTAGTTATATTACATCTTAAAGATTAGCCATCTTTGTGGATGTGTAATGGTATCTTGTCCAAGTTTTGATTTTCATTTCTCAAATGACTAATGATGGTCAGCTTCTTTTCATGTGCCAATAGGTGTTTTTAATATCTTCTTTAGAGAAATATCTATTCAGGTCTTTTGTCCATTTTTCATTTGGGCTGTCATTGTTGGACTGTAGGAGCTCTTTATATATTCTGGTTATCAAATCTTTGTTGGAAATGTTTCTCCCACATTAGGTTATCTTTTCACTCTCTTGGTAGTGCTCTTTCATGCACACAGTTTATAATTTTTCTGGATGCTAATGACACATGAATACCAAGGTGAAGAATAGCTTCCCACTGCTCTACAGTTAATACATTAAGCAACTGGGAGTTCCCCACCAGTTGACCTCTCATCCTGGATTCACTCTCACATTTGCTCAAAAGATTTGGTGACACCAGGTCACCAAACCATTTTCTTCTCTTGCGTCAAATTGAATCAAGGCAACAAGTCCTGATTGAACGACTCCTCTGTGCCAAATCCATTGTTTGGAGCTCTAGAGGGATGCAAAGGACTCTACCAGGCTTTGCACCTTCTTATTCCCACAGCACTTACAATGGGCCAGGAGTGCAAGGTTTTCAGGCAGGATCATATTGCAGAGCATTGTATTAGTTTCTGCTGCTACCATAACAACTAAACACTTAATGGCTTAACACAAAACAAATTTATCATCTCATAGTTCTGGGGGTTAGACATCCAAAACACATTTCACAGAGTTAAAATCTAGGTGTTGTTAGGGCTGCCTTACTTCCGGAAACTCTAGGGAGTTGCTTTTTCTAGATTCTGGCAGCTGCCTGCATTCCTGGACCTATGGTGCCAGCAATGGCATTACACCAGACTCAGCTTCTATCGCCAGATCTCCGACTCTGGCCATCCTGCCTCCTTCTTTCACTTTTAAGCATCCTTGTGACTACATTGGGTCCACCCAGATGATTCGGGATAATCTCCTCCTCTGAAGATCCTTAGGTTAACCATATCTTCAAAGTCCCTATTGCCATGTAAAGTAATATATACACAGGTTCTGGTTCTGGGCCCATGAACATCTTCGGGGGTGATAGCTCAGTCTCCCAATCAAGAACTATTGATCAAAAAGGATCCCTGCCACCACCCCCATGGTCAAGTTCATGCAGTAAGTGATGCCTTCCCCATATCAGCGGTCTTTATTTTACAGAGGAAGCTGAAACCTAGGGGGAGAGTCAGTGACTTACTTCAGATCCAAACCTAGTTGTTGACAGAGCTCAGCCTAGGAACAAGCTCCCTGACCTAGAATGGAAAAATTCAGTGACTTAACGATTGACCAGAGAAAGCAGGACAGAAGAGGAAATTGTGAAGAGGTCCCTTGCCCCCAACCCTCTTTCTCTGGATGCACAAAGCCTCAGCCAATCACACGCAGATGTGCCTATTTTCAGAGCCTGGATAAATTGAGATTCCTCCATCAAAGAGGGGCACGTGTATTTTGTGATCTATGTCTTCTTACGTCCTTGGAGGATCTCATGTTTTCCCCTTTATTTCTAATTCCTTTTGGGGAGCCATAAGAACTTCAAGTCCGTTACTCCATTGCTCTTCACAAAGTTAAAACCAATAGGAATTTTCTTATAAACACCCAGAGGACCCTCAGGGGTCTCGGAATGGGCCAATGCTCAGGAAAACCCTACTCCCAGATTGCTCAAGCCGACAGATTGCATTTCCCGTTAGCTCAGCCATTAGCTACCGCCTTCTGTCACTTTGTGCCCACACACGGTCTCCCCACAGACATCCAGAAACCTGCCTCCTGCCCACCCTTGCCACTCCAGCACTGCTCTCTGCTAGGAGTGACACCCCTCTCTGCCTGCCACTCCCCCCCGTTGTCTGACACTAACTCAGAGACTTGCGTCTGGGGCTGGAATTTTGTCGTTGCTATGGAAGTGGGAAAAGCTCAGCCTTCCAAACTCACAGAGTGTCCAAAAACACACACGGCATCTCGCGCTGACACACCACTGACAACCTGCGATGACGGGGATGTACTTTTGAGTGTCATCTTGACAAGGAGCAGGAGCCTCTATCTGCCGGCCCATCCGCCTGGCCATCTGTCTCCCAAGATTGTCTGCACCAGACTGGCTCGGATCCTGAGCCTCCCTTGGTGGGGTGTGCGTCCTTGCACGGCCTGACTGCCTCCAGGGGGTGAGAGGAAAGAGGCCCGTGTCAGTGGGGCGCTTCTGCTGGGAGGAGGCGGGCGAGGCGGGCTCCGGGGGGAAGCTCAGGGTCATTTCTTGGCTTTGGTAGCTCCAAGGCCATGGGTGGGCATTTCAGCCGGGTGGCAAAGGGAGGAGAGCCAGATCTCCTGCCTTGTTTGCGGCCTGAAGCCACAGCTTTTGGGATTTCCTTGGCTCTTGGAAAGGCAGCCCTTTGGGGAGGCGCCAGCATTTCCAGGTGGTGCAGGGAGGGCTGCCCAAGACACGTGGATTCCTTTGCTTCCTGTCTCCAGCTCCCTCTGTGAGGAAGGGATGGAGGAATTCCTGGCTGTGGTGGACTTGCCAGCCAGCTAATGCCACCAGCTTATTCCCCCAGCAAGGTGAAAATGAGGGATCAGTAGCATGAGGAAGGGGAGTCTGAGTGTCTGGTGGGACCAAAGGCTGATGGGGGAAAAGGAGAGGAGATAAAGATCTCTGAACTCCTAATGTCCACGACTTACCAATTCTGCCTCCCACCTGAGGTCCTGTTCTGCTCACTCCTCAGGATGGGGAGCAAAGCTTTTTGTCTTCCACGACATCTACCACGCTGCTTTAGTTGGGAAGGGACAGGCAAGTACATGCTCGCAGGGCTCGGCCCTCTGCAGTCAGCCCTTCCTGGGGCCTGATTTCGTATTCCCTTTCCTGTCTATCAAGACCTTTCTAGGCCTGGTCCATCTGGGAATAGCTTTGGGGGACCCAGTGAGCAGTCATCTGTATTCAGTCTTTCCTGAGCTGATTTGTCCCGAATAATCTCTTCTCTTATATTCCCCTCCCTCACTCTTCTGCCTCATGCATATGAGGTGCTGGGTTTCATGCATTTGACCTGTGCTGGGGCCTGCCAGCCCTGGCCCTTCCCCTCGACAGCTGCCTGGTCCTGAGCTGGGGGGTGCAGGCTGCCGTCCACCCTGGGGTCAGGGCCTAGAAACGCAGCCATCAGCACAGCATCTCCAGGATGACAGCTCTCCTTCTGACGTGGGGAGCCTACCAGTCCCAGGAATTATTAGCTGATAAATATTTGGCTGTGTCTCCTCCTAAAATAATTCTCACACATGATGATGACTGTCAGCCATGGCTCTTGGATCTAATTCCAGCCTCTCTGCCTACATCTGGTACCAAGGCTCTCACGTGACTGCTGGTCTCTCAGGGAGAAAAATGAGACTCTTGTTCATAAGCTGATAAAATTTAAATGCTGGGGGAGGGGGCCAAAGGGGGCAACCTGACCCGAGCAAAGCACTGCTGGGGCTCAAGCTATCAATCTAGTGTTGGGGCCATCCAGCATGTGGACAATACAGGTTCCTTCCCTCAACATGAACCCGGCAAATCGCAGCCCCAGCTCAATGCTTCCCAGAGCCGGCCCGTGGAAACCCTCTGGAAATCCTTAGGTTCACAGGGTCTCCAGCCATAGCAAGACAGTCCCTCTCTAACTCACATTTACTGGGGAAGAAACCATTACTTCGCGAGACCTCATCAAGCCAGTGAGAGTCAAGGGGATCACCAGTTGTGAGAAGCAGGAAGAAACAGTGGTGAGGGCTTCTGAGTGAGTCTTCCAGACACTGCTCACCGAACTTGACATTGTGTTTCAAATTTTCCCGTTCTGATTTCTGGGACAAACAAACCAAAATGTTACTAGTTTAAGTCGAAAAAAATTGATTTCTTGGAAATCAGTAGAATATTTTACTGTTGAAAAAACACTTGAGCAACTAGCTTTGAGCACCAGCAAAATGACTTCGAGGGGCTTCTATCCCAAACTGCTACTATTGAAGGATTGAATTTCAACTATTTTCTGTTTTTACGTCTCTCTCCCAAACTTCAAATTCTTGGAGGATGGAACTGTATTGGGCCAGCCTCAGCCAGTCAGCCATGGCTCAGGGTGTGGAATATTCCCTAGAGAAAGGAGGTCACTGTGGGCCAGGCAGCCACCCTGAGGAGTAACCAGGAGGGGTCTAGACTCCTCTGCTGCCTCTGACAGGGAGCATTTCCATGGGGCTGCTGGAGGCATTCACAAACATTTTGAGGGAAGGGATTTTGCAGGAAGTGTTTTCAGGTGGTCGCTATAGCCAAGGAGGTTCTTTTATCTGTAGAGGTCTGTGCAGAGCAGAGAGGAGCACAAATAGCTGAGGTTGGGAAAAATTTTGTTGAGTACCTGCTATAAGCCAGGTACTCTCTTGGACAGCTAGAAAAGAAGAGAGAGAGACAGAGAGAGAGAGAGAGAGAGAGAGAGAGAGAGAGAGAGATTCCAGCTTTTGCAGGGCTTACATTCAGAGCAGTAGAACTGCATTGTTTGAAGACCTCACTGAAGGTCGTGATACCTTCCTAGCACCCTATTTGAGGAAGGACCCCTCTGAGTAATGGTTGAGGCACACCTTTGCCTCACCCCTACCCAGCCCATCACCAAGTTCTAACCATGCTACCTACTAACAAACTCTTGAGTCCATTGGATGTTCCCCACCCCTATTTTCACTGCCCGAGACTCAGCCATCATCAGTCTCAGCTCAGCGGTTCCACAACCCTTCTCCCTGGTCTTTGCAAATCCTGTCTGGCTTCCCTGTTCCATGCTCACACTGCAGCCTCAGTGATTTCTTTTATTCAACATGAAAATCTGATGACATCTGTGCTGCAGTCCTGCCTTAGACTCTTCTGTAGTTTCCCAATGATCTTAAGATGAAGGACAAATGGGGCACCTTGGTGGCTTGGTTGGTTAAGCATTTACCTTTGGCTCAGGTCATGATCCCAGGATCCTGGGATTGAGCCCCAGGTCTGGCTCCCTGCACTGGGGGGAGTCTACTTCTCCCTCTCCCTTGGTCCCTCCTCCCACTTGTGCTTTCTCTCTTGCTTGCACTCTCTCAAATAAATACATAAAATCTCTAAAAAAATAAAATATGAAAGACAAATGAGCCAAGAAGGCCCTTGGCAGTGCAGCCCCTGTTAGCTTACCAGCTTCATCTTACACCACTGCCCCAGCTCCCTGGGCTATGTTTGGGCTACCTCAGGGCCCTTGCACAAGCTCTTTGCCACTCTGGGATCCTTGTCCCTCTCTTCAGATAGGAAACACTACTCAGTTCTTTTTATAGTTCATTGCTTCTCAGCTAAAGGGAGAAATATGCCCAAATGCTATCTTCCCTCCCCCACCTCCTCTTATTTATAAGTTTTCACAAGCACAGGAGCTTGTAACTGTCCATTCACTAGCACCATGACTGGGTTCATGTCAGTCTCTCCTACCAGGTTGCAAGTTCCCTGAAAACGTGGACCTTGGCAGTTTTTCCTCACCATTGAATTCCCAATGCCTAGCATGGGGCCTGAGCACCCTACATAGTAAAGAAGGGATTTAATGAATGAATAAAAAGGAAATAAATCCTCTCCTATGAGGGACTGTAATATTCTCAATCCCCCAAATTGCCACTGTTCCTTTCTAAAAAGGAGTTGAGAGAAATCTAGAGGCCTGCATTATTGGTGCATTCTCCACTTGTAGCCTCGTACTTTCTAACAACCAGGAGGAAATGAGGCAGTTGAGAAGACATAATCCCAGACACCTAGTGGGTAGCCGACAAACACTTGTTGAAGGGAATTTTAAACTGAATTGCATTCTAATATCCCAAACAAGTGTTTGCAGAGGCCAAGAGTCAGCTGAGTGATAAGGCTGCCTTAGGACTTCCATACGACAGGGAATTCTGTAATGAAAAATGGGGGCCAGTGGCAGTGAGGGGAAGAGGCCCCACCATAGGCAAACATCTAGTAGCTTTCAAATTAAAGGGCCTCTGACCTCCCTGTGAATTCACCAAATTAGCTGGCCTGTGCAGGGGAGAAACCTTAATAAGAACAAATGCCCTACCCTATGTTTGGAGCCATACTAGCAGAATGGCTTGCAAAGGGGCTCTGCTTTCTGGGGTGGGGGGTGGGGTGGTGGCAGGAAGTGGGGGTTGGGGGGTTTGGGGGGAGAGTGGGGCTGGGGAACAGCAGGGTCTAGGCCTCTAGGGCCTCTGCACCTCTGGATCCTTGTCTATAAGGTGGGGACAAAATATAGGTGCTGTTACAAGGATTAATTGAATGTTCAACTCACAACTATCCAGATAGCAGCTAATATAAGTTTTGAAAGGTTGCAAATCATCTTTTGATTCAACATCCAGTCTGCTGGGAGAATCTTCCCACCCCCTGGCGAGGCCTGCAGTACTC
The DNA here is from genome assembly GCF_048418805.1 of Vulpes vulpes. Lineage (NCBI taxonomy): Eukaryota > Metazoa > Chordata > Mammalia > Carnivora > Canidae > Vulpes > Vulpes vulpes. Next base: position 32,439,635 of record NC_132786.1, read on the forward strand.
TTGGATGCAGGGATCTCTGGTCCTCAGAGCAGAAGGGCCCTGTAGTTCCCGAGCACCTGCCATGGGTCGCCCTGGGCTGTCTCCTTGCCTCCATTTAGCATTTTGATTTGTGCAGCTTTGCTGAGAATCTCTATTGCGGCATGTTGACTTATCACTCATCCCAATAAGTTCCCATTCTCTCTCCTCCTGACAGCCTTGCCTAATGTACTTATTCATTCAATTTAAATAAATCGAACATAGGCCTATGACAGCCGATAAGTGAGTCACACAAGAACAAACAGAAGAGAAAGCTCTGCAAATAGTCAAATGTCAAGTAAGAATGGAAAACTGTCCCCACAGCTTCAACGAACCTTGGATGTCTAATATTTATGGCCAATTGATGTCATTAGAAAGTAAATAAGCCCTCTTATGCTGCATTACATAAGATTAACTGCAAGCAATGGAGTTTAAATAGCAGAGATAAGTGCAGATGGAAATAAACCTGTTTAAAGCAGAAATATTTGATGGGCCTCCTTGCTGCTTTTAAGATAATTGATCTGTATATCTGTATTGAATCTCGCCATAAAAGCTTTGAAGAGACTTGTGGCAAAGCCTGTTGAGACCCAAATCACATTTCTCTGGGGCCACCCAGCCAGGGTTGGAACCTTCCCAGAGAGGAACTCCAGGCCTGGGGACTGCAAAAAGCAAGAAGTAAGCACAGGGTGCCTGTCCCATTTTCCTGGGGTGCAGCTTGAACTCAATGACCAGGGTGGTGGTGGGCTCAGCTGGTATGGGCAAGAAAAGAAAAGGAACTAGGGTGGGCTAGCTTGGAGCGGAAAATTGTGGAGTGGGTGGGGTAAGAGGTGCTAAGTCACTCTCTGAGTATTTCCAGAAATGCTATGTAAGGCGGTGCTTCTCAATCCCAAATCATTCACGGTAAAGGGACAGTTTTCTCTTCTCAGGTGTCATTTCTAATCCTTTGATACATTGTGTCCTATTGTTGATGGCTAGCATGATGCCCCCATCACATGCAACTCATCACTCAAGTTTGAGAACATCTGACTGGTCTAGTCTATACTGTGTTCAACGAGACATGCCTACCAGTCACAAGCTAACTACTGTGGCAACGTCCGGTTGTCCTCACATTCTGTAAACTCAGTGTTGTACTTGTGGAGGCCAGATAACAAGCAGCTTGGGGATGAGTACAGATGCATATACCGTGCATTGAACCACGCCACTGGAAGTCTTGGTCTATCTGCCCTCTAAGGATGGGGAGGGTGGAAGTAAAGGAGACCTATTTGATCCCACCAGGACAAAGGTGTCCCTGAAAGTTGTAGCAGATACAAACTGTACTCCAGAAACTCAGATGTTCCAGCAATTTAATTTTAAACATTTTCTATAACAAAGTAATCCTATCATGATACCACATTGCTCGGCTGCAGAGATTGGAGCTCAGTCTGTTGGAAGCCTTGCCTGCCTGCCTTCCCCTGGGAGGGGCAGAAATGGTGGAGAGCTTGCAGAGAGCAGAGGCTACATGGGACCTGAAGGAGCCTCTGCCTGGCTTGGCATCAACTGTCCACGTCGGCAGCTGTCGAGATATCCTCGTCCCCATCTGGCTTCTGTCTTTGGTCCAGGCAGCTCTCTGTAGTGTCTTCCTTATTTCCACCACGAGGTCCCATCACATTTCTGGGCTCCCTGTGCCACATTCATGTCACTGTGGCTGGATGGAGAACAGCCCACTGCTCTCCAGACTGGGAAACTGTGAGGTCTGACCCTGTCCACTGGCACCCCCTGCTTCACTCTTCTCCCTGCATCGACAGGAGTTGGTGAGATGTTGGAGATCTTGCTGAGTCATTTGGCTCCATCATAGGGAGTTGGGGGGCATGGAGGTAGAGGTGGGGACAGATGGCTTTCTGCTTACTCTATTCTGGAAGGTCTATCACATTCCCCAGGACTGGCCCAGGTAGGAGTCCCCTCTCAGGGACTCTTCTGCATCTTCAGTTTCTTTTCTTTTGGACTCACTGTTTCGTTTGTTTCAGTATAAGAAAATATAATAATGATAATACTAATGATTAATATAATTATTTTTGGTGGGGATGATAGGTAGGAGTAATCTCATTTTCCTTTAATTCTTTTGTCTTATGGTTTAGACATTGGCTTCTGAAATTTAAAAAAATATATATAATTTGACTCATGTTTTGTTATCTCTTCCCTGAGGCAAAGGGTTTAGCAAAGCCTGGGCTGCTGTCTACACAGGGGAAGCATCCCGAGGTAATGGGCATTCCTGAGAATGTAGACTGCATTGGATAGTACATCAGATTGTCATTACACACCAGAGTCCAAGTTAAGAACAGATAGCCTGGGCTACCTTGCTGAGGTTAACAAATTCCCCACATCTGAAGACTTGAGCAGTGTCTGGACCGCCTGTTGGGAGGGACTTCAGGTACCAAGCGACAGGGGAGATGTTCTACAGTTCCATGACCATGAGGTGGGGAAAAGAGAGACTACATCAAGTCCCAAAGAAGGAGCCCAAAGAGATTTCCTCTGATTGCACTTGGGCTCATGAGAAACCAGTGCTTGTCAAAATAATGACTGAGAACCAGGACCGGTGTCTGACCTCATTTGCCACCACAAGGGCCATGTCTGTTCTACGTCCAACTTATCTACGTTTTGCTCCCCTCCCAGTTGGATTCCCAGGGTGGGTGGATTTAAGTGAGTCAGCTTATTGTCCTGGGTACCGGCGCTGTAACTGGCACTTGGTAAGTGTTAATTGGAGATAGAAATGGTATTCCCATTTCTTTCTGTAGGGATTCCAGTCATAGATGACGCACCCTGATAGTGTCATCTGTATTACTCATGTATCACTGAGAAAGATCAATAGCAGAACAGAGTGGCATCTGCTTTGTATGTGTTCTGTAAACAGTAGATTCTCTTCTTCTTCACCCAACATGTGGCACAGAGCCCTGCACAGAGTAACTGTACAGGATGTGGCTGCACATATGAGATGAGATTTGAGGTAATGGATGTAATTTATTTTGTGACTTGTAGGAGGTTCACTGGCTTGAACTGGTACCATGTATTTATTATGACAAATACTGTTTTCTCTATTGGTTACAAACCTAGCTCCCTATTGCAGTTTAGTTATTGGCTGGTTATATTTGAAGATTAAATCAGATTTTCTCCTTTCCTTATCATCTTCTCTCTGCCCCGATGCAAAGCAGAGGGAGTAAACGTGTTCCTTACGTATTCTTTCTATCTGTAGAAACTACTGGAAAGTAGGTATGTTCTTCTGCAGAAAATTAACTAGGAAACTTATTAAAAATACGGATTTCTAGACCCTATGCTAGAAATTCAGATTCACTAGCCCTTTCTGTGGATCCTAGTATGTGATTTTTTAAAAAAAATCTCCCAGATGATTGTAATCATGCAGCTAAGTTGGGGACCACTACTCTATTGGACTCAGAGGATTCTTATGGAATCTTTATTCAGGAATCTTTTCCTGGTTCCAGAAGCACCATTTTCAGGATGGGAAATTCTGGTATATTTAAAGCATGTAATAATAATACTCTAGATGAGGTGCCCTAACCAGATGCTGGTGAGGATATTAACCTAACCAGTGGGCTGTTGCTGCTCACTGCTGACCTGGAAGGAGGCTCATTACCCGCCCTGGGAATCCTTGAGTGAATGTGGAGGGGGATGAGAAGAGGCAAAAATGAGCCAGACTCTGGGGAGAATGGGGTATCTGGTTTGCTGTTTTAAATCCAGAGATACCCAGAGTCCTCCTGATGGATACTTCTGGGGGTTGCATCGCCTGACTACTCTAATTATCTAATTATAGTGAGAATTTCAGGCTATTTAGATAGAAATTTATAAGAAGTATGTTGGGGTTTTTCTCTTTTGAAACTTCCTCCCGGGCAATTAAAATGCTCTGAAAGGCTTTGGAAAAGCTCATGCATGTTCAGATGAACTAGGTGTCCCCAGATGTTTTCTGGTTGGAACACAGTTGCCTCCAGGCTGCCTCTCCCCGCATGTGACGTGCTTGTGCTCAAGATTCCAGGCCTTTGGTGTGTCGGGGCGCCCACCATGGAAGCCCGGTTTGCATCATCCTTCCACAAGCGTGTTGGCACGGTGGTGGCCACGCGGCGCGCGTGTTATCAGCAGGAGGAGCCGTAGCCCTTGCAGAGAGGGGGCCCTGTCGGCATGTGTGGGCCTTTGTCTGAGGGCGCGGGAACCCCGCGTGCGCACCGAAGCGGCCGGGGCTTAGCGGTGCGGGCGGTGGCTGCAGCCAACTGTTGAAGCCGTACCTTGTCCCCTGCACCGTTGTTGGCATGCCCACTGGGCACCATCTGCAGACCAAGAACATGCCAAGGCAGTGCCGCTGCCACTGTTTCCATCACGGAAACATTTCTTTGATCTTCCAGTGTTGCTTTCAAGATGATTAATCTCAGCGTGGCTCAGCGTGTTGAGGCTCTCCATAAAGGCAGGTGCATGTGTCCGTGCGCGGCTCTGTCAGGACTGCTAATGTAAGCGTCTGTTTTACAGCCCAAGTGACAGCTGTATTGTTCTGGCAGGGTTACAGCTCTGACATGTGGAATCAATCTTTTTAACCTGTCAATTAATCAGCGGGCAGCTGTCAGCCCAGCTGAAAGGCCTGAAGGACAGTGCCCTTTCAATGGATTATACTGGGGGCATGGCGAAGTAAAATTGAACACTTCAAGCTTCAAGGAACTCTTGTTGCATTCAAAGCCAGGCTTCACTCTCACTTAAAGGAAACAGGCTGTGGCTCCAGCGTGGGCCCCTCCCAAGGAGGCTCTATTGAGGCTTATGGGTAAAGAGCACGGAGCATGTCCCTGTAGTTACCTTACCAGGTTCAAGCGATCCTTAAAGGGGAGGCTCCAGAGTCTGCCAGGTGAAGCCATCTGTTCCCTGGGTCCGGTGGCGCAGGTTTGTTTTTGATGCCCAAAGCAAGCTGTGGCTAGTGGGGGCGGGGGGTGGGTAGGGCACTTGGTCTTTAGGTGGATTTACAAAGCGCCCTCTAGAAGGAAGCTTGCTTGTTAGCCCCATGTTGAATAAGCTCTTATAGATGGGGTATTGCCCTGAGCACTTGGGGGAATACAGAGCAGAGTAAAACAAGCTTCTGTTGCTTCCCTTCCCTCATCACCTTCTATATGAATGAGACAGATATAGGCTGCAAAAAAGCGTAACCAATTATTGTGTCCTCTATAACAATTAATTATTATTTGTTAAGTACTCTAATAAAAACAAGTTAGCATATGCTGAGAGACGAGGTGTCACTAAAATAAAGTTCTGAGCAGTTTGGAAGAGGAAAAGGTGCTGAGATCTGGGGCTGCTGGTGAAGATTTCAAAGAAAGGGTGACAAACCACCCTTCGAGCCTACACTTTGTTTTCCCTGCTGTGCTGGCTTGCCATTCCATAAATAACTAACTTTCTCTATTCCTCCATTCCTTCCTTCCTTCTGCAAATATTTATTTAGCACCTAATTTTTGCAAAGCCTGGTGCATGGTGCTGTGTGTGTGGGGGAATATGAAGATGATTCAGGCAAAGTTGCCTTTAACAGAAAAACATCAAAGATCCTGTCACTGCAAATCCTGAGGAGGGGCAGGCCTCTCCCCTGCTCATCCTGCTGGGCTTGGGCAGCAGCAAGGCTGCAAATTATTTAATTTCTTATTGGCCCAGGACTATTATCTGGCATTTGCCTTTTTTCCCTCATGGATCCTGAAGTGAGAATTGGATTCACTTTGTCTATGTGACGGAAGAGTTCTTGGTTTTGTAAGCCCACCAACTGGATCCTGTTATCATGTCCTTCACCAAATAACACATTATGTCTAACCCACTGTGCTTTTGAGCCAGATGGGTCTGAGTTGAATCCTAGCTCTGCACTTACTAATTGTGTTGACTTGGGTAAATTTCTTTGTCTTTCTGAACCTTAGATTTTTCATCTCTAGTACTTAGGTACCGACACTCAGCTTTAAAGTGTTGCTGGGAGAAGAGACCAGGATGACGAATGCAAGATGCCTGGTAGACAGTCGACATAGTAGACACTCGATGAGTGCTGGGTTCTATTTTTGTTCATCTTTTTTGAAAGGATAAAAATGGCTGCCTACTTTTTTCAGTGTCTTTTGTCACCAGTGTCTTTTGGTGACTGTTTCATAGTAGGTGCTCAGAAATACTTTAAAATTGTATAATTGAGCGACTAGTAACTCCGAAAGCTTAATGTGGTTACAGTCTCTCTAGGACTCGAAGAATGGGCCATAACTACAGGGCGTGTCCTAGTTGGAGGATCATCTGTGGCTGATTGACTTATATCTTCTACTGGGGTGCTGGGTGGAAGTTGTTGGTTACTCTCACAGGAGCTAAGAGCAAAGCAGCCACAAGAGCACCCAAGCCAATTGTGGAGGGTTTGAGAAGGAGTTTAGATCCCAGTAAACACCACACGAGTAGCATGATCAGCCCAGTCTTTCCTCCCTCTGCCACATGGTGTTCAGCATCTGCTCCGAGCAAACACACCCACGTCTGTTGAGACTGGCATCTGAGAGCTGTATTTTTGGTAGGATGCGTGTCTGCACAGTCCAGTGAGAGAAGAGCTGCAAAAACCTTGTACCCAACAGGGAAGCTTCTCTGCCACCCTGACTTGCAAAATTGGAGGCGACCTCCAGAGGAGGATATCATGAAATCATTTTGACAAAATGATCACTCAGGAGGGTGATGGAAGTTTTCACCAGAAGGGCAACAGTGCTTCCGTTTGCAGAGTGGGGTGGAAGAGAGAACTCCCTCTGGTTCAGGATATCTGCTTGGTGTTAACGGGCATGTCTCTGCATCCAAACTTTAGGAGCCAGATTTTTACCCTTCTCAGTTATACCAGAGAGTTGATGTAGGACACAGAGTGTTCTAGAACTCTGTAGTATTATCTTCATAAAGATTTTTAATTGTTGTGTGTGTGGCTAGGCAAACTTCCCATGTGAGCGAACCCATGGTCATTGTCAGAAGCCTAGTCATTTGTTACAGTATGGTGGGTTAGTGGAAAGTGGGTTTGAGTTTTGACTCTGCTGTTCTTTTAGCTCCCATGATCTTGTCGTTAAGGTTTTCTGAGTCTCAAGATTCTTTGTAAAGTTGGAATTATTTCACAGAGTTGGTATGAGGGTAACATAAGATAATTCATAAAACGACTTTGCAAATCTTGAACTGCTCAGATCATGAGAACCACTAATAGCACTTCATTGTGCCATTCGGCTCTGTTGCTGAAAAATTGGATTCTAAAAAGAGGTAAATTTGACATTTGGACCAGCATTGCCTAAAGTTATTTACTGAGTGACAGGGATTTCAGGAGAGTAAAATTCTCAGAAATATTAAGCTTTTCTCTAAAAAAAAAAATCAGAAATTAAAAATAAATAGGAGTTGAACAGTGTTTGGAGGTAAAAAGGACAAGGAGATGAGAATGGGAACTAGGGAAAGATTTGGATTTTACCCAGGCAGCTTGCAGAGCAGTTCCCTTAGTGGGAATGCAGTGTCTGCTTTCATAACCTTCACATTATGTACCTCCATCCTATTTTTACCTTCCGCCTGAACTCCATTCTTAAAATCTGAAATAGACCACGCCATGGATTGTTCCTTTCACAATCATTCAGCAAATAGTGAAGATGTTGCAAATACTCATGAGTAAGCTTATCAAATGCTGGCTATTGTGTTAGGTGTTAGATTTTACAAAAGTAAATGCAAGTAGAGTCATGCCCTTAGGAACCTAATCTGGGGGGTGAGACAGCCATGCACACACATCATTTTAATGTACTATGGTGTAATGTACAATGATGGATGTGTGCAGAAATGAAGTGCAGACATGTAATGCAGTTGACCTGGGAGTAGAGGTGAAGTGGTGCCTAAGAAGGGTTTTGAAGAAAAAAAAAATCATCAGATAAGCCATTGCTTTCCAGGAAAATGGTTGGGAAGATCTGAAGGAAACATGATTTGATAAATTTGATAAAGACCTCCTTGGAGAAAAGAAACAAGAAGACTTATGCTCCATGTTAGATGTACCACAGGTCATAGTTACGGTTTCCAAGCCTCAAGTTTTCCATCCTAGTGCATGAGACTTTCGAGGCAGGGAGCGGGGTCTCTTGGTGCTTGTGACTCTCATGATACAGTCTTTTAAAAAATTTTTATTATTTTTTTTTAATGAAACAGTCTTGAAAAGGCTGGGCACTGAATGAAAATGGATGATGGAAGGAGAAAAGGAAAGTTAAAATGGAAGAAGCAAAAGCTGATTGAGACTAATCCAGCTCCCATTCCTAAAAGTCCAGGCTTAAGGCAACCTCAAAATTCGGTCTCCGTCTGGTTAGGAGGCATTTTGATTTCAATTAAGTCTTCCAGGTCAAAAGGAATGAAGCAAAACCATGACCAAAAGACTGAACACCCAGAACGAAGTGTATTTTGTGGGAATCTATGTCTTTCTAGCCTGGGGCAGGTCATTTCATACCAAATGAGACTCTGTTTCCCACTATGCACTAAGAAAGGGATCTGAAGTTTGTGATGACAAATGGTATGCCTGCACCCAATGATGAGCCCACGAGGCCTACGTTGCTATGCCAATTGTAGAGAGATGGAGCAGTGCTCCCTGTCCAATCTTCCCCCATCCCGTGCTTTTTTTTTTTCTTTCTTTTCTATGAGAGAGAGAGAGAGAGAGAGAGAGAGGCAGAGACATAGGCAGAGGGAGAAGCAGGTTCCCTTGCAGGGATCCCGATGTGGGACTCAATCCCTGGACCTGGGATCACACCTTGAGCCTAAGGCAGGCACTCAATCGTTGAGCCACCCAGGGGTCCCTCATCCCGCGCTTCTTAAAAAATGTGGTCAGAGCATACTGGGCCAGTAGACGACCTGTGCTAAAATGGTCAGGAGAAGTCAAGCGTACTGAGATCTTGAACTGCTTGAACTGCTATCTTTTCCTGTTTCTTTTTCTTTTTTCTTCCTTCCTTCCTCCTTCCCTCCCTTCTTCTTTCTTATCCCTCTCTCTCTTTCTCTCACTTTTTAAAATCACTCACACACTAGTGACTATACCCCTCCTTGTGCTGTGAAACCAAATTCATCAATGAAAGGGATTCACGGTGGTGGCAGCCAAAGAGCCCCATGCTTAAGAAGCTTTCATTTCTGTAAAGATTGTTTTACACTGCAGTCACCTTGGTGCTCTCTTTAAATGACTGATTTGATGTATAGGGAATCCAGATAGATTCCCCTCTCTCTTCCTTTTTACTCTTAGGTTTCCCCCTCAAGTCTCCTTTGTTTTTATTTTATTTATTTTTCTTCTTTTTATAACCTCAGGTACCTAGTGCTGAACTAATTCTGTTTCTTTCATTCTTTTTTTTTTTTAATTGAAATACAGCTGACACACAACATTATGTTAGTTTCAGGTGTACAACATGGTGATTTGACAACTACATATATAATGAAATGTTCACTGCAATAAACGTAGTAGCCATCTGTAACTACATCTTCCTGTGCTACTCAACACTTTTTATTATGTAAATTTGTATTGAAATATAATCTACATACAGAAAATTGCACAATTGAATGGGTACAGCTTAATGAATTTTCACAAAGTTAGCAAAGTTCATAGGCATCCAGATAAAGGAACAAGACATGGGCTGAACCCAGGAGGACTCCCCTTGTGCCCGTTCTGAACTGGTCTTTCCCCTGTCAAATGGTAACCACTATTCTGGGTTTCAATACCAGACGGTAATTTTTGGTTCTTTTTGAATTATGCTTAAATGGAATTGTACTTCTTATATTTTCTGTTTGACTTCCTTCCCTGAACATTATGTTTGTGAGATTAATCCACGTTCATTTATTCTCATTGTGAAGTAGTATTCCATCGTGTGAATACACCAGAATATTTCTAGTCATTTTCCTCTGGATAGGTATATTTGAGTTGTTTCTAGTTTAGGATAGTCTAGATAGTCTATTATAAGTGACGCTTCTATGAATACTCTTATAAATTGTGATGAATATGTATATATATGCTTACCTATGGAGTACAGACCTAAGAGTGGACTTGTTGGGTCTTTGAATTTGTTCGGTTTTAGGAAACATTGCCAAGCTATTTTCAAAGTGGTTGTGTGGAGAGCTCAGGTTCCCTGCTGGTACTTGGCATTGTCACTCTTTATCATTTTGGTTTTCCTAGTTGATCCCTGTGGGGGTGCTCTGGGCCACTAGTTAATCCATTCCATTCAGAAGGGGGAGTCAACACTTCATTTTGAAAATCTATCTATATTACCGGATGTACCTATGTTAATTGCTCCATTTCCTAAGTGGTAGACTGTTGGAGCGTCTCAAATTCCCTGAGACGCCAGTCAATTATGAGATTAAAATACTTAAAACTTGCTGGATTCTAGCTCATGCAGATTCTTCCCAAGTACTGCCATGCTGTTCTCCATAATGGAAACACCAGTGTGCATGCCCACCAATAATGCATAAGGGTTCATGTTTCTCCATATTTTTCCAAAAGTTATGATCTGATTTTTACTTTTTTAAGGATTTATTTATGTATTTGAAAGAGAGAGAGAAAGAGGGAGAGTGCATGCAAACAGGGGAAGGGGCAGAAGGAGAGGGAAAGAGAAACTCAAGCAGACTCCTTGCTGAGCATGGAGCCCAACTCGGGGTTCAATCCCACAAACCTGAGCTGAAACCAAGAGTTGGCCACTCAGCTGACTGAGCTGTCTACTCACCTCAAAAGAATTATTAACTGATTTTTAAATTTTGGACATTGGGATGGTTGAAGAGTAGGATCTTACTAATACCTAAATTTAGTTATTTAATGGCTAATATAGTTGAATATCTCTTTATGTATGTTAGCTATTTGGATTTCCTTTTCTGTGAATTTCCTACTTAAAGCCCTTTTCCATTTTTATATTGAGTTCCTATCTTCTTGTGTTCATTTGTGAAAATTACTTACATATTCTAGACAATAATCCATTTGTTAATTTTAAACATCAGAAACAACTTTATCCTCTCTCCTACCTGTTTGTTATTTTGTCTACAATGTCCTTCGTGGAATAGAAATACTATGCTTGAATCCAAAAAATATTTTTAAAAATATTTTTTAAAATAGATTTATTTTTAAGAGAGATTGAGAGAGAGAGAGAGAGAGAGAGAGAGAGAGAGAATAAGCACAGAATTCAAATGGACTCTGTGCTAAGCTCACAGTGTCCTCTGGGGCTCAATCTCATGATGCTGAGATGACAACCTGAGCCAAAATGAAGAGTGAGGCACTTAATCTGACAGTATCACCCAGACACCCCCCAAAATATTTTTATTTTTATATTATGATTTTTGTGTTTGGGGTCTTATTTAAGAAGTTCTCCATTATCTCCTATCACAATTTATTACCTTACATTCAAAAATTATATTTGTAGTTTCACCTTTAATATTTGGTCTTAATTACTATTTGGTCTTTAATTCATCAAGAGATTTTGTGGCATAGAATCATGTCAGAGATCTAAAGGCTTTTTCCCCCTATATCACGATGCAATTTCCAAGTAACATCTATTCTATTTAAAAATCCACTGTTTTCTCACTGGTTTGTGGTGGCATTATATCATATATCATGTTTCCATTTGTACATAAACATATTTTTTGAGCACTAAGGTGTTTTTTCCAGAGTTCTATTTTCCTGTTCCTTCTACCGTGCCATCTATTGTAATTATTTCTTTTGTTCTCAAAATTGACTTAGCCACCTGTGAACCCTTATTTTCTATAGGAACATTAAAATGTTTGTCCATTTCCTTAAAATCCTGCTGAAATATTATTTAAAATTGTTGTGAATGTATATATTAGTTGGGTTAAAATTCGCATCTTTATATTAAATGACATTATCAATGAACAATGCTATCCATCTCTATTTTTCTCATTTTAAAAATTATCCTTTATCTCTTTTACTGGAGTTTAAGTTTTTCCTTTGAGATCTTGTGTGGTCTTTGTTAGTATAATTCCTAGATATTTGATTATTTCCATTACTGTCATAGCTCCCCATTTGAGATTTAACAGTGCTGTGGCCAGCCTATGCAATAAGAGAGAAATTGATAGGCTCAAAATGGAAGGACTAGTTTTCTCTTCAAAGAAGGTACATCATTTGTTGCTAACCAAAGATCAAAAGAAGTAGATGGAATTTCCAGAGCAAAGACAAGAGAGGGTTTCCTTTCATCTAGCAACTTTGGATTAGTCTGGAAAACAACATTAATTTAAATTCAAGCTTTCAGATTTCCTTATCTGAACAATAAAAAATGTGAAGAGAAAAGGCAGAATTCACATTCCCTTGATAACAACATAGATTGGGCTCAATTTTCCTTTTGGCTTTTCTCAGATTCAAATCATCTGAGAAGAGGTCATAATTTGTTAAGAGTTACCTTGAGTCTGCAATAGTTTTTCTTCTGTTATCAAATTCTATTCTTTGGCTAGAGCCAAGTGGGGTGTGTTCCCTACCCCATCCCATTTCCTTACCCCTTGGGCTTCTTTCTCTACATGTCTTTATGTCTTTCCCCAGGATACCTCCCCTCGGTACTGAAACTCCTTGTTATCCAGCTCCCATTCATTGTTAGAGCTTGCAAGTCTCTCACTTGCTCTCTAACCCCAGCCCTGGCTCTTGTACATATATGGGTCACTGTGATTCTGGGATTCATTTTTGCCATCATCTTTTTCTTGACCCCACTAGGCTCAATCACTTCCATAAGCCTCTTTTTTTTTCCTTTCTGCATGCTTGTTAAGGATACCCATTAATTCATTTCACTCATAGCATACTTACTTAATACCAGTTAGGTGTCAGATAACCTTGCACCCACTGTATACCTGCGAACTCAGGTCCTGCCTCACGTTTACTTACTGTTTTCATGAGATAAGGGAAATCTCAGGGAGTTAATAGGTAAAGAGCTCCCCACCTCTCCAGTTGGGCTACATTCTGGTTTGTTGGTTTTGAGTCCAGCAGGGACAGCATAGGGTGGGTATGGATGTGGCACTGAGAGGAAGGGGTTTGAGTGATACAAATGGATGATTTGGGTTCTCTGCTTACATTCTACCCAGTACCAAAGCACTTGGTGTAGAGTGTGGCCACAGATCTGCCTTTCAGTCCAAACATGGAGTTCTGCTATTCCCTTTTGCACCCGTCCCTCCTCTTTGCAGACGGTTTACAAGCCTTTTGGGGGAAGTCAGCGAGTTCTTGGGATGTGTTTATAACCCTCTTTGCTACACGTAGTCCTTATTCACTCTAGGAAGAGGGCAGAGGTCAGGCAGGAAGAGAGTACCTGAAACCATTTTAGTCATTGGTGACTCTTAGTATCCTGACAGTTGTTAGTATCCTGATAGTTCAAACATTCTCCCTTAGACAAAGACTCAGGCTGGCAAGCATACTCCAAGGACTTGCAATTATGGGCTTGGGAATGGGCAGAAGTATTCAGTATAAAACAGCTGGGCTCTGAGCATGGCCATCATGACTTGTGGCTCAGAGCCCCATGAACAGCAGAGAATGTTCTCTGGACTGTACTGCAACACTTCACATGGCTTGAGTAACCACCAACAAAGAGTACAAGTCAGTTTTGCTTTATGAGAGAAGTGGTAGCCAGCACTTAGAACTTATGAGTATGATAATTAGAGTATAAAAGCAAGCTCGTGTGTCCGTGAATGAGTTACTTAACCTCTTTGTGCCCCAGTGTTCTCGTCTGTAACTTGGGAATAATAATAATATTTGCTCCACATGGTTATTTTGAGGATAAAATAATTCATTTTTAATAGTGACTACTTACAGAAGTGTCTAGAATTTGTCAGTTGTTTAAAATATAAGGTCTAAGAGACTAGATTTAAGAAACAAAGCAAACAAAGACAAAAGAGACAAGCAAACAAACCAGGCTCTCAAATGCAGAGAACAAATGCTAGAGAGCAGGTGGGTGGGAAGATGGGCAAAATAGATAAAGGGCATAAAGAGTTCATCTATCTCGATGAGCACTGAGAAATGTATAGATTGCTGAATCACTATCTTGCACACCTGGAACTTATGTAACACTGTATGTTAATTATACTTCAATAAAAATATAATGAAATGCTAGGTCTGAACTTGACAATGTCATTGTGAAGTATCTTTAAGAGTGGGGTTCAGAGGGGCTAACTGACTGGCCCAGCCAGGGAGTGGTAGGATGTAGGCTTGGGTAGGGAGGAAAGGCCTCAGCTCTTTCAACTTGGCCACACATCTAGGTCATGAGATTCTGGTGACTTTGGGTGGAGGCTGATGCATTTCTCACCCTCTGGGAATCCCTTCCAGTCCACTGTGCCTGAAGCCATGTCTCTGAAGATCTCCCTCAGGTCAGCAGCAGGGCAGGAGTAAGAGGAGACCTACCTCTTCTTTTTCACCTTGACAGCTGTCCCCTTTCTAGCCACTTTGCCCCTTTAGAGGAAGGGGAGTCCCAGGGGTTGTTAGGGGCAGGTCTTCAGGTAGGCCAGGACCCTCCAGGAAGAAGCTGGCAGAAAGAGCAGCCCCTCAAACCTGTGAGAACAAGGAGGGTGAAGTGAGACATATAACCTTGAAAACGGTGGTATTTGCATGGTCCCTGTGGCCTCCTGTGCTGTCATGTAAGTTAAGCGGACATTAATTTGATTCATAGAAGAGATCTGACCCTACTCCACCAGGCTCTCTTCAGCCTGGGTATCTCTTGTTTACAGGAAGTAGATGGAGCCTTGTACATTTTTTTTCCCAGCTGTTTAGGAAGTCGCGTTCCTCTTTGCCACTTGGTCCCTGGGGACCAAGGTCCCAGCAGCAAAGATCCCCCCCATCTGCCCACCCCGCCCGCCCATGCCACCGCACCCTGCTGCCTAATCTATTAGAGAGCTCGAGCTGGCAGGAGGCTGGGGCGGGGGGGTGCCGTTTATTTGATTGTCGTATCATTTATGTGGCTGTGACTTCCAATGCTATTATCTTTGTTTAGCACAAACGGAGAGCAGTTAGCGCTCCTGGTAATCTATCTCGGAATCAAAAAGCTATGGAGACAGAGACAGCCTCCTCTCCAAGCCTTTATCTCCTTCCACCATCATTTTCCCAGCTGGGAGCAGGCGACGACCATGCTTCCAATATGCTGCTCAATGATTTTAGATGATTGATCTTTCTAAAGTGCTTTTCCGCTTCTTGCCACACAGACGCAGATAGATTAAGCAATTATGGATTATTTCAACATCAAATGGCCCAAGACAATTAGCTAGAAGAGAAGCAAAGAAGTGGCCCTGCTGGCTTTTGGTGAGGGGGAGGCTTTAGGAGGAGTTAAAGGTGAAAGCCAGGGTAGATTTGCCCATCGGGATGGAAAGAGGAGGACACAGGGCTCAGCTGATCTAAGGAGAAAAATTCATATATATATTTATACAGTGGCAGCGCTTAGCATTTTTTTTATCGTACCATGGCATGAAGAAGCCTCACTGTCTTTGAATCAAACTAGCACTTCCAAATAGCATTCCTTTAAGGGAGATTGGATTGTTGGTGCTTCTTGGAGGGGGAAAAAAAAGTTGCAAGAGGGAGAGACTGAGTAGTGCATGTAATAAAAGACAATAGATGAGACAGTCTCTGAATGGATCTCCAGGCTCTAAATCACTCCCCAGGCCTGGCTGCCGCCGTGCAGACTTCCCCAGCAGGGCCTTCATGGTTTATGGTGTCAGCGGCACTCCGGGAAGTGAGTTACAGC
Source organism: Vulpes vulpes (assembly GCF_048418805.1). NCBI lineage: Eukaryota > Metazoa > Chordata > Mammalia > Carnivora > Canidae > Vulpes > Vulpes vulpes. Next base: position 32,455,330 of record NC_132786.1, read on the forward strand.
CTTGCAGGCAGTGGGCGGCTATCTGTTATCCTACATGTAAACAGGTATTCAAATCCGGACTCCGGAACCTTCGCTTTGGCATTTAATCATCCCGGTAATCTAACCCCCGTCCCCCCGCCAAGGTCGCTGTTTGGATTGCGTGACTTTCAGACTCTTCTCTGGCACTGAAGGCAGGAGCAGCCGGGCTGACAGCCGCCCAACTCATCAACCGGGCTGACAGGCCCAAAAATTAACTTTGATATTTTGTGTGGAATAATTCAGTGGCAATTGGGCCAGATGATGTTCTGTAACCTAAATTCAATTTCCATCACCGGGAAGCATCACAGAGCTAGTCACCCGCTTGCCAAGAGCACCTAGCTATCTAGGAGGCCGTGTGTGTGTGTGTGTGTGTGTGTGTGAGCACACAAGCGTGCGTGTGCAAGTGTGTGCTGTACACCGGTCTCTGCTCTTCATACGTGGGAGATTAATACGTACATGATATATTTGCAGAGGCCGGCATTGATTATTTAGGAATGGTTATCCAGGCCCTGTCTTTTCTTTCCTCCTTTCCTCTCTGTGTTTAATTCTCTCCTTTCCCTGTGGTGAGGGGCAGACGGGCAGGGGAGGGGTGTTGGAGAGGGAGGGGAAGTGTAAAGCACGCCATTATGCTCCTTAGCAGTTCTCAAAAAAGCCTGGGGATGAAGGGAGACATAGCTCTAATGTGAAGTTTGGGCCTCACTCATGGCTTTGCATGTTGCCCCTTCTCAGGCAGGGTCGTACAGTGGGAGGTGGGCCACCGACCCAGATGCTCAGGCCAGAGTGGAATCCCAGCTGGGTGTCTTCGCATGTATGCGGCCTTCTTGACTCACTGCATCCCTGGAGCCTCAGTTTCTCTGTTTGTAAAATGGGGAAAATCATTCTCCCTGTGCTCGGCCCAGGGTAGGTGTGTGCCGGCAAAAGCTGTCCCAGGTCAGCCAACCGAATGCTTTTGAGTGTACTTCCCTCTCTGCCCTTGTCCCTTTGGAGGGGCTCCCCCTGCTGATTGGGCCTCTAAAGGGCAGATGCCATCTCCAAGTCACTGGGGACCGACCAGTGCTTCTCTGAAGGGAAGAAGTGGTGGGGTTGGGGAGTAAACCCTTCCAAAGTAGTCACAAAATCATGGACATGAGGACTGGTGGTCCAGTACTCCCCATGCAGGTATTTGCCAGCACAAGACCCTGAGACTTGGGCAGCTCAAGTGACCTGCTTAATGCCACATAGCTGTAGACCCCAGATCGCTAGCATGTCCTGTCTGGTCCCATTCACAAGGCAGAGCCATCGTCGCTGAGAGGGGGTTGGAGATTTGACCTTAGGGCCAGGCCACAGGACTGAGAAGAGGATTGGTTAAGCTTCTTTTGGCGCAGGCTAACCCAGAGTCTTTAGAGCCAAATGAGCCAAATTCTGCTCATTTGATTGTGGTGCTCCTGGGAGTTTTGTGACAGTCCCTCCATCACTGTCGACTGAGGTGCCATAGTGGAAAATTGCCTCATTTACTTTGTAGTTGGGTGAGGTTGGGGGAGAGGGTTGGTCCTAGAAGTACAAAAGGAGAGAGAGAACAAGAGTAAGAAAGAAGTCGTCTCCAGGTATCAGCACGTATAGCACCTTGTGTGACTTCCCTGGAGCCCTTCCGAAATTGTCTGACTAGCGCCGGTGCTCTCGTCTGTGACATCTTGTTGCCACCAAAGGCAGGTTCTGACTGGCTTTACATTCATAATCTGGAGTCTAGGTCACCAATTAATGTCTCTTCCTGGTGAGGCCCAACATCTAAATGTGAATCCAACGGGCCTTGGCAGTGCACAGGGGGCCGTTTGCCAAACGTCTGGATCTTATTTGTTCCCTCCTGTCTCCCCAGGCTATGCTCTTGTTCATTTAAATACAGACATGACCACGTTTGTTGAGGACCATGTTTTTTTTTTTTTTCTTTAAATAGAAATGCCATGTGTGATGTTTTCTTTGAAAAGGAAAGCCCAGGGATCGTCTGCATCAGGTTATGAAATGATCCCAAGGTCCGTTCCTGGCTCTAAGCAAGTTGAGTATACATCACCTCGTTTAATTCAGCAATATCATCAATGTCAGTGCGTATCCACCGGCTGTTGGCTATTGGTCATCCGGACCTGACACAAACTCAATAAATACTCCATAACCCCTGACAGCCGCTAGCAGATTAGCCTGAAATGAGCGATTGCCCAGCCAACACCTGCTGAACCAAATCAGCCCCGTGACGGATGGGCCTGTACTGAGCTCTGACCACGAGTGAGATCAGTGGAAGAATGATTTTATACTTTAAGAAAAGAATTAGAGATGGTGGTGGCTGGAGTGATTGGAAAGCTTTCAGAGGGGGCCGTTTTTCTTCTCTTTCTTCCTCTTCCCCCGACAGATCCCCTGCTGTAGCTCCCCTCCCACACCCGAGTCCATTAGGAATCCTAAGCTCCTTGACCCACAGGAGGAACAAAAGTGGGGGAGCCGGAAGCCGCTGAGGCTAGAGCTGGAAGCTGCTGTTGGGCACACACAGAACATAGGAGGTGCTCCCTCAGGGGATGAAGGAACCACCTCAGAACCTTCTGGGTAGTGGCCATGCATCTGACTCCATGGTGCAGGAGATGGCCATTCGGGGCTGGGCAGGGGGTGGGGGATGCACCACATATCCAAAGGGACAGCTGAGTCCGAGGATCCCAGGTGGAGCCTGGCCTGAGTATATACTTTTGGGCTTCTTCTTCTCTAGTAGCAACTGTTTGTGGGCACTTCCAATCCTCAGAGGCCACTCCCACTTGTATTGTCTAGATTTGAACAAACTAGGCTTGGTAAAAAAAAGAAAAATGCAAACAAAACTAGATTCTTTGTTTGAGTTCTTGCTCTTTTGCTTAATAGATGGGAGGCTCTGATAGCTAAGTCAACTGGACAATCTTTTGAACCTCAGTCTTCTGACACGTGAAATGATGATTATCCAGCCTCCCCATTCTCCTGGTTTCTCAAAAAATTGACATTTTAATTGAGCCAGACTTTGGTACTCAGAACGTTTATACAGGTCTCCTGTGAATTATCATTTTTCTGATTGGTTAACAATTTGGCTTTGTGACATTGGCCTATAATGAGGAATATTAAAACAACAACAACAACAACAACAACAACAAAAACAGACCTGGGAAGCTCACTGCCATGTTTACAGAAAGGCTGTTTCGAGGATGTTATTCACTAAATCACAAGACCCTTTCCACGTGGGCCTAGGGGAGACATTCCTGTTTGGTTTCAGTTCCAGGAACTGTTATGTTTATCTTGAACAACTGTTTAGATTTTATGTTATGAACTCTGAATTGTGTAAATGATACCATTTTCTTTTGTGTTGGGGACTAAAAACACAGAGCCAAATTAGGGGGCCTATCTCTCACCACTGTCTTGAATTCACAGTGTGTTGACGCTTTGATACTCATCTCATCCGCTACTCCCTCCCCACCCCCTCTCTCTATATTTTTTTTGCCTCAATTCTCTTATTTTAAATGTATTTAATTTTGTGGAATGATGTGGAATTTTTTCTGAGCCAGCTTCTTCCATGTGTTGGTACCAGGCAAGGGGAGGTGTTAAGTAAATCGAGACACTCCCCCTGGCTAAGACAGCGCTCCTGAACTTTTCACCCACATGCTGGGACAGGTAGGGTAAGAAGAATGCAAGCACAGCTTTCTGAGAGGAAAGGGTAACTCCGCCCCCCAACCCCCAAAGTCCCTGTTAAATAAGAGGCAACCGGTTCTGGCAAGGTCCAGAGTGCAGACAGGTTGGCATCCAGCTGGCCAGGGCCAGGAGAGGGAGCCGCCGAGAGCCTCCCACTGTCTCCCTCCCACTGGAGGGAGGTGTGAAGCTGGTGTGAAGCTGGCCCAGGTAACAGACAAGGAAAGTTTTACAGAGGTGGTTCACACTCCTTCCTTCTCTTGCCAGGGGGAGAAGCAGACCCACAGAGGGCCCCCGGATGCTTCAGGCTGCATCACCCCAGGGAACGCAGGGCAGAGTCATTCATCTTTTGCTTACCTGCTGCTTAATGGTACTTGTGATGCTGCTCACCCGTCGGCTTGTGCTTACAAACTCAGCTGCTCTCAGTGATTCTTGGTGGACCACCCCAAGCCCCTTCTGCTCCCAGAGCTCACAGAACCTTCTCTTGTCCTCGCGGGTAGGTTCCTGCCCCTATGGTCTCTCATTCCCTGTCCTGCATGGGTCACTGTGGCTCTGAGACCAGACCCTCATTCCTTTCCCTCTTGACCCTTTTCTCCATATCTGAACATTAACAATAGCTTCTGGGCTTTATTTAGCTCAGCGAAGTCAGGGTCAGCCTCAGCCCTTCTTAGAGCTCCCAGATGGTATCTCTGCTGATTTTTGCTCCAGAGTAAGTCAGAGGTCATCAGCTCTGGCTGCACATTTGGATCATGGGGCAAGGGGGTGGCGGGAGCTTTTGAACAAATGCTAACATCCCTGCCACCCCAGATTGACTGGAGCCCATTCTCGGGTGGAGGGGTTGGGGGCGGGGAGTGGCACTGGGCATCTGGAGCTTTTGTGGGAGGCTGGGTGCATAGGGGGGTGGTGCAAGCTGGGGGCAAGTCAGAGCTGGGACAGGGCCCCCAGAGCCGGGTGCAAGTGTCTTTCCTCAAATCTCCCAGAATTTTGAGAGACACTTCTCTCATGAATCAAAGCTGAAGGCCTGTTGATTGTCAATAGCCATCAGCAACACCCCCATCTCGGCTCTGGGGACCCTGGGGACTGGGGGGTGGACGGTGGAAGGGACAGCAGAAGAGAAGGTGAGGACAGGAGAGCCACATGTCCGTGACACTATTCCCAAGAGGGCTGGCACGTGCTGTGCCCCGGTGGCCGTCACGGGAGAGCCCACGCCGCGGCGGGCACCCAGCACTTCCCATGGCGAGGCGGGCGCTGGGTGGGTGTTGGGCAGATGGGGGAGTCTCAGGACATCATGAGCTGCTGGAAAGGTTACGGGAGGCTGTTTTCTTTCCTGGGCCCCGTCGCTGCAGCCTTTACGGGTCCAGTACTGTCTCATTTATCTTGCACTGTCACGGGAGGACAGCGTTCCACTTAAGTGAATTTTCCTGAATTCCCAAGCTTGTTCTTTCTCAACCTCCAATTTAATTTACTTCAGGTATTCTGGATGGAAGGCTTTCTAAAATGCATTCTACACCTTCTTGACTTTTGAGAAACACAAGAGAGTTGAACCCCCTCCTGATGGCCCTGCCTAATTTCTATGACCATCCAGCACCCACTGTTGCTGTTGTGCTCGCTCTTGGCTTCGTCCAGCTGCTCTGCCACCAGGCTGTCAGCTGTCAATTCTCATTGCCACTATTGAGCTGTCTCTAATGCCTCCCTCTTTCTTTCCCAGGACATCTTATGTATGCTACATCCAATTTGCAGGGCCTGGGAAACCAAATATCTGAGATTGTTAGACTTTTATGTTAAGCAAGAGTGAAGAGGCTTTGACCGAGTGCCTTGGCCCTTCTAAGCATTGCAGTCCATGAATTCAGAGTAAGACCGTGCATTAGTTATTTTAGATGTCCAGGCTTTCTTTGCTTGCCCACAGAGAAGTTACTAGAAGTCAGACCTCAAGATAAGTGGGGGGTGATGCTGTAGTGGGTTTGAAGAATGGTATAAGTATTTTCCCCTGACTGTTCATTTTCAGGAATGTCATGTGTCTTATCCAACTAGCCGGGTCCCCACACTGGATGTGTTATTGCCTTCACCTGCCAGACGACCTGTCACTGGGTTTTTTGTCTGCAGGTTTCATGAGTCTGGACTTTGTCTGACAAAGGACCCTCCCATCTGGAAAGAAATGAAGATCAAAAGTCCCTTCAGGAATATGTCCAGGTCTTCAGGCTCAGAGAAAGGGCCCCAGTTTGAAGAGCTGTCAGATTCAGACAGATGCAGTGACATTTGGAAAGTAATTTGAATTACCAGAGGACCATGGATATTGGATGGTTGGCAAAAATGTCTCCCCCACACCTGCTGTCAGCACCAATCAATGCTGGTCCAACTTCCTCCAGAGAGGAGCACTGCCTTCACCTACATTTTGGTGTCTTACAGAGTTAGATCATCTGGGCTGGCAGTCTGGGTGTGTTGCCAGCAAGAAATAATAGTCTGTGACTGGGATCATCCACAGGGAAATTTCTAGGGTTTAGGAAGCTCAGCTCTGGTGTTCTGAGTTTTCGAATAAAGATGGGGCCTTGAGTCCTTCTTCCATAATCATCACCATCATCAGGAGTCACCCATCCTGGCCACATGTGGGCACGGCCCTTCAGCCATCCTACGAAGTGGATGTTGTAAGTCCAGTGTTAAAGAGCAGAAGCTGAACTGAGGAAGGTGGTGGAGCTGAGATTGGAACTTGGGTCTGTGGGTCAAACTCACGACTTTTGCTTCTCCGGTCACTGGACCTGGCTGTTCTCTGTAGCCTTAGTCTACTGAGACGCCCTGGCCTCACACTCTTTTTGTCTAGTAGCACAAGGAGAGGGAACCTGGAGCTTGGTGGGATGATGGCAGGCCCTAGAACTAGGCAGAGGGCAAGGCCAGCTTAACATACAGAGGGACCCGGGAGCCGTGTCCGTGGGGTTCGAGAACACCGACATGGCACTCTGCTCTGGAATCACTACTGCTTGTGTCCTCTGGGTTACCTGAAATCCCCAAGGTGGAGTTTGAAAACTTTAGCTTTAAAGTTTTTTTTTTTTTTTCTGCCCTCAAGATGCAAAGATACAAATAACTCTGGAAAGGTACTACTTTAAACTGTTACCATTTATTTGTAACTTTAGAAAAAGAAGTTTTGCATTTTTTTCTGCAGAGATTTTTCTTAGAAAGGGGGCACAGGGAAAGTGGGAACAGTATGTGTTCAGGTTACCCACTAAGGGGTGGAAAAGGCTACAGAGGAGCAGGCCTGGGGTAGTAAGATCAAGTTCAGCCCCCTCAAAGCTTTATTTTGGCCCTTGTTTGGAGATGATGCTGAGGTTAGAGATCAAAAGATACTCTGGAAAGTATGCACTTGGCACGTCTTGCCCCAAACCCAGAAGACAGTGTGATGGGTGTTGGATTGGAGCCAAGCACCATGCTGGTGATTCAGGAGCCATAAACACTGATCACAACTACATCATCTTGCACAGCCTACTGTTTCCTGCACCAGTCACCATCTATTCATTTTTTTTTTAAAGGATTTTATTTATTTATTCATGAGACACAGAGACACAGGCAGAGGGAGAAGCAGGCTCTATGCTGGGAACTCGATGTGGGACTCGATCCTAGGACCCCGGGATCACACCCTGAATCAAAAGCAGATGCTCAACCACTGAGCCACCCAGGTGCCCTCAGTCACCATCTATTCAAAACCTAAAGAAATCTTCTAGTACTTAGCAGCCTGTGGCACAAAATGAGGCACAAAGAAAGGGCAGTACACGTTTGTTCAATATTAAACATTCTGCCCCAGATACACGTTTCTGTGAGGGACAGAGGAGATCCCACCTGCATGCCAGCTGCACATGGGGGTGCTAGAGGGAAAGCACCCCAGGATGACACATGTCCTTGTCAGAAGCAGAATCACCTGCCCCCCGCTGAGAGAGCTAAGCAGGCTTCTCTGGCATTCTTCAGCTCCACATCAAGAAAGACCATCTATTTCTACCTGGTAAATAAGAAGAAATGGAATGACTTTCAGGCCTCAGGCAACCATGCTGCCCAACAGTTATCTGCCCTCTGCGTCACTGCCAAGCCATGCCAGGGCCCGGCACCCAAGCTCCTCCTGCTGACCTTTCGGCCTTCTTTCCCAGTCGCTCCTCCACTCACCTTGCCCACCTCGTCTGCTCCTCTCTGGCCCCAGATGGTCTCTGGATTACCGCTGAACACACAGTGTGCATTTGCCGCTCTTGCTCTGCCAAAGCCCTCCCCCTCACCTGCCTGAAAACGTCTTTGTTGAGGCCCTTTGTCTGAGTCCTGGCCTGATGATAGAGTTTGTTTTCTGAAATCTTGTGGCACTCGTGGTCAGTCTTGGCCACCTAACACTTGATAATTTGCTGCCTTGCTTCAAATACATCGTGGGCAAGATCCGTATCTTAAATGTCTTATCTGAAGGACTTAGCATGGTGCCGGCACCCAGAAATTGCACAATAATGGCATGATTATGGCACTGTTTCCAAGTCAGTAGCTACTTAATATTTCAGAAGTTATTCACATATGCCTTATGAAATGTGGGTTCCCTGGTCGAATGTTTAGCAGGTGCTAAGTTAAATTAAGTGCTTCCTTTCTGTAGAACTTCTCTGAATCTGTATAATATGCAGAATTTCCCACTTACGGGGAACCATGGGGCCCTTCCCCTGGACCTCTTAACCTCTGTATACACTATTAGCATTGTGTTGGAATCAGCTTGTACCTGGTTGCAAGAACCATTTGTTGAATTTCCAGGAATTTTTCAAGCTGGTAGATGTCATATCAGTGCCTCAAAATTGGCCCCTTAGTGGGAATATTTACACCACAGAAATTGCTAAATGTTACCAATTGAGGCTTCCCCCCCCCCCCCCCCCCCCCAAGGATGCAGTCATTAAACATTTACCAGCACTGGAGTCCTACGGAGTACAATTTGGGAAATGCTGGATTACAGGGGCCGAGATGAGAGGGTAGTGGCAGTGGGAGAGAAGAAGGAACGGAAAGGAACAGTTAATCTGGCAGCCAAAAGGTTACAGGATCCTTCTAAGAGCTTTCCTAGGGGAGAGGTGCACAGCATTGCTGGTGGGCCACAGAGGTGATAATGAAGATGATCGGATCTAACAAATGTGTGTGTCTCGCTCCAACTTAATTTGTTCCTCACTGCCTTACAGAGCTTGCTGCCAATTAACCAATTAGTAGCTAATTTAATTTCCTCATCAGGGTTGCAGCAGAAGGTTTTCTGATTTGAGTGTGAGGCATGCCAGGGCAGGTGCAAGCATGTGTCTGTGCCTGTTAGTGACAGGCTGGCCTGCCCGGGGCTGTGCTTCTTCGGGGAGACAGAAGCTAGGCTGTTGGTTGCAAATAAGCCACCATCTGGCTGAATGACCCTGGCCATGTCCCTTAGCCTCTCCTGGGTGAGGTTTTATCTGCAAAATGAAGGGTCAAACCTGACAGGCCCTTGGGTCCCTTTCTGTTTCAGGGCTCTGCGTGAGTGCCCTGTCACTTCCTCCGTTACTCTTACTGCTGTCGTCCCAAGGGAGACCGACCAGTCACCGGTCTGATTTTTGGAGACCTCAGCTTCCACGGGGCACACATGCAGCTCAGACAATAATAACCTGTGGCCTCGGGAAGCAGAGTTTCTCTTGCAGGCATGTGCTCTGCCTGAGTCCTGCTGGTTTGTCCTACAGCAGGTGAGCGAACCCCAACCCACAGGGTTTTGAATTCTTCCTTCAAAAAATGAAGAAAATACGGTCCTCTCTTAATGGCAAGTAAGATCTTTAAGTAACCCTCCTAGATTAAACACAAACCGGACTGGGAATCACTTATCTACTTTACAAATGGATCATTCATTCTGGAAGGTGATGCTTGAAAAAGATATGTTCCTTAGTGAAGTTAGAATACGAGGCAATTGGAGTGCTCCTCCTCTCTGGCTACCCACCTGTTGGTTGCCAGGTCGGTGGCAGTTGGGGGGGGCACCCTTTGGGGCGCTCTCCACCAGTTTCGGTACCACTCCCTCGCACCTGTTAGAGCTCCTGACTGGTCTCTGCTCAGCCAGCCTTCACATCCAGTTCACCTTGCATTATGTACATATTTATATTTAGGAATGCCCAAGTCACAGCCCACCCACACCCCCAGGCCTTTCTTACTCTACCTCCCCTTGGACCCTCTCTAGATTCCAATTTGAGGGCTGGGGAAAGTTCTAGATCAAGAGGTTGGACTGTTCAACCTGGGGCTCTGATCGTATAGTGGAGAAAATTGCAAAAGAGTCCGAAACAGTCATCTGTGAGTTCTAGGGCTGGGCTGGAGGAGGGCACCCTACCTGGTGTTCCACTCACCCAAGTAAGCAAAAGTAGAGGACACCACCTTACTGGGAATAATTTCGTAAAGCTGAAATTCTTTTTCATAGAAAAAAAAATCACATCCTCGTAAATCCCTCTGGGACCCAGATTCTCTTAAAGCTCGGGCACCACATGTATCCCTTTGTTCTTATCAATGAGATGCTCGGATGTGTTATCTTGGTAGGTATTCATTTTATGAATATGAATTATATTTCAGTTTCACATACAATATAATGTACCCATTTAAAGTGTACACAATGGTTTTCAATATATTCAAAAGTTGTAAAACCAACACAACAGTTTCAGGACACTTTCATCACCTCAGAAAGAAGTCTAAAACCCATTAGCCATCACTTTCCCTTCCATCTCCCCACCCCCACCCCCCGCCCCCCACCAGTTGTCGGTAGCCAACCAGCCTTTTTTCCTTCTCTGTAGACTTGCCTATTCTGATATTTCATATAAATAGAATCATACATGGTCATTCGTTACTGAGTCTTTTGCCTAGCCTAATATAGCCAAGGTTATAGAATGAGTCAGCACTTAATTTCTTTTTATTGCCAAATAATGCTCCATTATATGAATATATAGCTTTTTAAATCTATTCATCAGTTGATGAATGTTTGGCTTGTTTCTATTTTGGGGTATTATGAATAATGCTTCTGTCAACCTCAGGTACAAGCCTTTGTATAGACGAGTTTCAGTTTCTCCTGGGTATGTATCTAACAGTAGAATTGCTTGGTTACATGTTAACTGTGTTTAATTTTTCCAAGAAGTATCAAACTCTTCCTTACTGCTGCCTGCCCTTGCTGTCCTACTAGTACTTCACCAGGATCCCAATTTCTCCCCATGTTCACCAACGGCTGTTATTACCTGCCTTTTGATTACAGCCATCCTAGTGGTGTGCGGTGGTATCTCATTGTGCTTTTGAGATGCATCTCCCTTATGACTAATGATATTGAGTATTTTTGTGTGTGTGTGCTTATTGGCCATTGGTTTATCTTGTTTTGGTGGATGCTTATTCAAATGCTTTACTCATTTTAAAACTGGATTTTTTGTCTCTTTAATTTTGGGAGGTAAGAGGATACAAGTCTCATCAGATACATGATTTGTGAATATTTTCTTTTGCTCACACTTTTGAATGTGAGTTCTTTTTCACTATTTTGATGGTATCATTTGTAGCACAAAATTTTTTGTTGTTGTTGCTTGTATTTTGGTGTCATCCCTAAGAAATCAACGCCTAATCCAAGATCATGAAGATTTACCCCTCTGTTTTCTTGTTAAAGTTTTATAGTTTCAGTCCCTACATTATTCATTTTGAATTAATTTTTGGGTATTATGTGAGGTAGAGTTCCAGCTTCATTCTTTTGGATATGCACATCCAGTTGTCCTGGCATCAAATAGGACAGTTGAAAACACTAGTTTTGGGTGTCTGGGGGCTCAATTTGTCCTTCTGCTCAGGCCATCATCCTGGAGTCCTGGGATTGAGTTCCACATCAGGCTTCCTGCTCCATGGGGAGCCTGTTTCTCTGCTTCCCACTCTCTCCCCCTCTTTTGGATATAATTTAAAAAATCTTTTTTAAAAAAAGGAAAACACTATTCTTTCTCCACTGAAATACCTTGGCACCCTTGTTGAAAATCAATTGACTGTAAATATGAGGGCTTATTTCTACATTTTTAATTCTTGTCCGTTTATCTGTATGTCTGTCCTTATGCTCGTACACATTATTTGGATTAGTTTAACTATGTAGTGAGTTTTGAAATCAATAATTTTCAGCCCTTCACCCTCTCTTTGTTTTAAAGATTGTTTTGGATATTTTATGGCTCTTAAAATATCATGTGGATTTTAGGATCAACTCCTCAATTTCTACCCAAAAGCAAGCTGAGATTTTGAGGGAGGTTATGTTGAAACTGACATCAATTTAAAGAATAGTGCCATTTTAACAATATTAGACTTCCAATCGGTGAAAATGGAATGTTTTTCCATTTATTTAGATGTTTAATTTATCTAAGAAATGTTTTGTAATTTTTAGTAAACAAGTCTTGGGGTTCTGTTAAATTCATTCCTAGGTATTTTATTCTTTTTGTTGCTACTAGGGATGGAATTGTTTTCTTAATTTTGTTCTCATGTTTGTTGTTGGCATATAAAAATATGATTTTTATATATGATCTTATTTTTGTAATCTTGCTGAATTTATTTACTAGTTCTAATAATTTTTAATTGAATTCTATGACATTTTCTCCATATAAGATCATGTTATCTGCATTAGAAATATTTTTATTTCTTCCTTTCCAATCTGAATTACTTTCATTTCATTTTCTTGCTAATTGCCCTGGTTGAGACCTCCAGTACAATGTTGAGTAGAAATGGCAAGAGCTGATAGGCTTATCTTGTTTCTGTTTTTAGGGGGAAAGAATTCAGTCTTTTGCCATTGAGTGTGATAGTAGCTGTGCGGTTTTTGTAGGTGCCTTTTTAAGAAAAAAAAAAGATTTTATTTATTTATTCATGAGAGACACAGAGAGAGAGGCAGAGACATAGGCAGAGGGAGAAGCAGGATCCCTGCAGGGAGCCCAATGTGGGACTGGATCCCAGGACTCCAGGATCATGCCCTGAGCCAAAGGCAGAACTCAACCACTGAGCCACTCGGGCATCCCAGTGCCTTTTAATCAGGTTGAGAAAGTTCCTTGTTGGTCCTAGTTTGTTAAGTATTTTTTGAATCGTGAAATGGTATTGGATTGTGTCAATGATTTTTCTGCGTCTATTGTAATGATTGTGTGGTTTCTTTTTATTCTATTAATATGGTGTATTACCTTGATTAACTTTTGGATGTGAAACCAACCTTTTGTTCCTGAGACAAATGGCATGGACCATGGTGTATAATCCTTATTACATCGCTGGATCTTGTTGAGGATTTTTGTGTCTGTATTCACAGGGAATACTGGCCTACAAGTTTCTTGTGGTCTTTGTTTGGTTTTGGTAGCTGAGTATTGTGGGTCTTCTAAGATGAGTTGGGAAGTATTCTCTTCTGTTTTGGGGAAGAATTTGTGAAGAATTGGTATCAATTCTTTAAATATTTAGTAGAACTCACCAGAGAAGGCATCAACATCTGGGATTTTCTTTGTGAGAAGTTTTAGAGCTATTAATTCAATTACTTGTTATAGCTCTATTCAGATTTTCTATTTTTTCTTGAATTAGTTTCAGTAGTTTGTGTTTCTGTAGGAATTTGTCTATTTTATCTAAATTATCTAATTTGTTGGCATGCAGTTACTCATAGGATTTCCTTATAATCCTTTTATTTTTGTCAGATCAGTATTGATGTCATCTCTTTTAGTCATGATTTTTACTAATTCTAGCATCTAGTTGCTGTCGTTGTTGTTGCTGTTGTTTGGTCAGTCTAGCTTGAGGTGTTGATTTGTTAAGGTTTTCAAAGAATCAGTTCTTGGTTTCCTAACTTTCTAAATTGTTTTCTATTCTCTATTTTATTTATTTCTATTATAATCTTAATTTTTTTCTATCTTCTGTTTGTATTTAGTTTCTCTTTTCCTTCTTTTTTAATTTGTTAAGCTGCAGATTAAGTTATCAATCTTTTTAAATAGGTATTTATAAGTAAAAAGTCTCTTCTAAATATTGTTTTAGCAGCATTCAATACCTTTTTAATGTGTTTTTGTTTCTGTTTATTTCAAGGTATTTTCTAATTTCCTTTGTGATTTCTTTTTTAACCCATTAGTTATTTACAAATGTGTTGTTTACTTTCCATGTTTTTAAATTCCCCAAATTTCCTTCTGTTACTGATTTCTAATTTAATTCCATTGTGGTCAGAGAATATATTTCAGGGACACTTGGATGGCTCAGTGGTTGAGCATCTGCCTTTGGCTTAGGGCATGATTCTGGGGTCCTGGGATGGAGGGAGCCTGCTTATTCCTCTGCTTATGTCTCTGCCTCTCTCTCCATGTCTCTCATGATTAAATAAATAAAATATTAAAAAAAGAAAATATACTTCATATGATATCAATCTTTTTATCTTTATTAAGGCTTATTTCAAATCTATTTTGCTAATTTCTCTTTTCTACTTCTTAATTCATTTGATGTAATCATTGATGAGATAGAACTTAAAATTGCCATTTTGCTATTTTTTGCCATGTGCCTTATGCCTTTGTTCCTCTAGGACTTCTTCTTTGTATGAAATAGACATTTTCTAGCACACTATTTTAGTATCTTTGTTATCTTATTTACTTTATTTTTTAGATTTTCTTTTAGTGGTTGTTTAGGGGATTACAATTAATATCAAAGCTTCCAACAATCTAGTTTGAGTTAATGCAAACTTACTTTCAGTATTATACAGAAACTTTGCTCCAATATTGCTCCACCCCTTTTCTTCTACTTTGTGCTATTATTGTCATACAAATGAAATCTTTCTATATTATTGGCCCCTCAACACAGTTTTGTAATTATTGCTTTATGTGGTTAGTTGTTTTTTAAATTAGGTAGAGAAACTATTACCAAAGATACGTTAAAAAAAAAAAAAAGATTTTCTTTATTTATTCACGAGAGACACAGAGAGAGACAGACATAGGCAGAGGTCTCCCATGGGGAGCCTGATGTGGGACTCCATCCCAGGACCCCAGGATCACACCCTGAGCCAAAGGCAGATGCTCAACCACTGAGCCACCCAGGTGTCCCAAAAGATACCCCCCTTTTTTTTATTACAAAAGATACATTTATACTGTCTTTCATTTTTACCTATGTAGCTACCTTTACCAGTGCTGTTTATTTCTTTGTGTGGGCTAAAGTTATGATCTAATATCCTTTCTTTTAACCTGAGGGAGTCCCTTTAGTATTTACTGTAGGGCTTGTGTGCTGGTGACCAATTTTCTCACTTTTTATCTATGATGTCTTAATTTCTCCATTGCTTTTGAGTAATAGTTTTGCTGGAAATAGAATTCTTGGTTGACATCCTCTTTCTTTCAACATTTTAAATATGTCTTCCTGTTGCCCTTTGGCCTTTATGATATATGATGAGAAGTCAACTGTTAATACTATTGAAGATCCTTTGTATTTGATGAGTCATTTTTCTCTGGGTTCTTTCCTTATTCGCTTTTTGTCTTTGGCCAACAGCAGTGTAACTATGATGTGCCTAGGTGTTGACCTCCTCGAGTTTATACTATATGGAGTTCATTGGGATTCTTGAATGTGTGTTTTGTTTTTCATCAGATTTGTGAAGTATTCTGCTATTATTACATCAAACTTCTTTGGTCCCCTTCTTTCTTTTCTCTACTGAGATTTCCATTATGTGTATATGGGTGTCCTTTGTAGTGTCTCACAGGACTTGGAGACACTGTTCATTTTTCCCCCATACTCTCCTATTTCTCAGATTAGATAATTTCATTTTACTTGTCTTTAAGATTGTTGTGTCCCCTCTCTGTCATTCAGATCTGCTGTTGAGCTAACTCTTCTAGTGAATTTTCATTTCAGTTATTGTATTTTTCAATTACAGAATTCTTTTTCTTTCTCTCCTCCTCCTCCTTTTTCTTTCTTCTTCTCCTTTTTGTTTTTTTTAATCATTTTTTGATATTCCTTATTTTATGAAGCATTGTTGTCAAACTTTAATTCTTTAGAAGGTCTCCTCTAGTCTTTTGAATATATGTATAAAAGCTGAAATATTTAAAATATATGTCTGCTAAGTCCAACATCTGAGTGTCTTCCTCACTCCCCTTACTAAGTAGTTTCTAAATACTGCCCCCCCCTTTTTTTAAACCTATCTGGAGGTCATGCTTTCTTGTTTCTTTGCATGTTTTATAATTTTTAATATATTTTTCTCACACACTAGACATTTTTGATAATATGACAGATCTGGAAATTAGATCTCCCTCCATGAGAGTTTATTTTTGTTGGTGATTTTTAAAGTATTCTTTTGTGGTTGTTGCTATTTGTTGGTTTAATAACTTTCCTAGACAAATTCTGTGAAGCATGTATTCCCTGTAGTGTCTAGTCACTGAAATCTTTGCAAGGTTATTGTAGTGCTTGGCTAATGTTGGTCACATATTTCCTTAAGTACCTTGAACTAATAAGTCTTTCATCCTTTGATGAGTGGCTTTGTGTGCTTTAGGTATGCCTTAAATGTTCAGGAAGCTTACAACTCTGTCTTAGCCATAGCTTTCTCCTTTCACAGGGTCTCAAGGACACCCAGGGGGGAGAGATTGAAGACTTCTCTTATCTTTCCGGGGTATATGCACAGCCCTGCATATGCTCATGGACTTCTAGATTCCTAGGAGTATGTCAGAGCTTTCCAAATAACTCTTTGGACATCTCATCCCCTAGATCTTCTTTTTAAGTTTTTTACCAGGCTCTTGTTTTCCTCATTTGCTATTACATCCCGTTTGCGATTTTAAAGTGTTGCTATTGCTGCTAATTATAATTGTAATTATTATTATTTTGAAAAAAAAAAAAAACCTCTGAGGATAGGGATTTTCTTCCAAGCAGTTCCAAATTAGGACAAATAATTATGGGGCTTTTTCAAGAAGCTGACATAAGTAATGACAATGCTCTGGGGATGGGACTTTTTGAGGGCTTTAACCTGGTCTCCAAACCACCTCTGGTAGATGGATGGCAGTTGGTTTTCAAGGAAATGCAGAACTGAGAAAAGGGGGTTGGAAGTAGGTCAAGTTATGGTGCCGAAGTCTCTGCAGTTCTGAAGGTCTTTCCATCTATGTAGTTCCATTTCATCCATGACTTCATGCCTTTCAAGTGTCAATAATGGATTAAATACACTAAATAAGAATAGCATTTATAGTAAATACTAGGAAAAGCATTTTTTTTTTTTTTGGTAGTGAGTGACAAATTAGCCCCTCCAGCTTTGCATGGGAACCTGCTGTGTTCAAGACTATGGGGACCAGCTTTTTTGTTGTTTATGTCCACATTTGTCAGTCCTTTAAGAATTACGGTAAAAAAAATTCACGTTATTTAGGTAGTACTTTACATAGGCTTTTGTATCCATTATCTCGTCAAAACTCACAGCAACCTATGAGTTTAGATGAGGGAAACTTGACTCCTATATATCAGGAACACTTCCTCGAGGTCACACAGCGGGGCTCTGATACCCAGTCACAGCAGGATTTAGCCCTTTGGTTTCTGACCCAGCTTCATAGCTTTTTCCACAACACGGCTGTCTTTGTTGAAAAAGAAGTGAAATTAATATCAATCATTTTCCACCATTAGGGAAGCTGCTAAAAATGTTTGGTGGGGAAGGAGTTGAAACGAATGGCTTAAGTGAGGTTTTTCCACACCATCTGTGGTTTCCTTGGCTTCACAATAGGAAACTCTCCTGGATCACCCTGCTTCTCTTGGACTTCTCTGCTGACTCCTCCTCCAGTGGATGCTTATGTCTGATGCTTCTCAGGCCTTGGCTTGACTCCCTTTTCTCATTAACTCTCTTTTTCAGAAAGTGGACTTTCAGAAGAGTTCAAATCTGTTTGCAGCCTCAGGGTCCCTCTTGAATTCAATCTGCAAGGATTCCTGCTTGCTGGGCATCTTTCATTGGAATCCCACTCTTAGAGGGAGATACTCTGTCCTTGAGCACATTAATTACAAGTCACTGAATATGCATGCTGCTTAGCCAGGATTTAGTCCTTGCAGAAACACCCACTCTGATTCTCTCTTTGGTGCAAGGGTTGTTCATATTTTGTCAACTCCAGTGAACTTCAACAACTGACAGCTTTATAGACTCTTGGCCTTCTAGAGTTCTGAAGCAGTTGTTTGGTTTTTTTATATGTAATGATGGAATAGAGGATTTTCCTAGAGGACTTAGCCAAGCAAAAGGGGGTTGTTTGGGTTTCATTTCTCTGTTGAGAAGAGAGATGATTCCTCCCCAACTCTGCAACGTCTGCCAAAGGTCCTCTATATTCCCTTCCTTCCCTACAAAATAAAATGAATCCTGAATGTGAATTCTTGTTCCTTTCACTTCTGTGATGTTATTTACATTTAAACCCTGGAGGATTTTGGCCCATTTGGGCTTCCTAGCCTTCCTAGCCAGAGGTTAGAGACAATAGGCAATCAACAAATGTTCCCTGAAGGGATGAATCTTTTAAACTCACTTTGCACAGAAAAGTACACAGCCACATGATATCCATCAGTATCATTTAGTGAATGCTTCTGATTTTAACAGCGCTCAAGATAAATTTAGGCCTTGTGTTCAGGAGCCTATACAAAGAAGATAGTGTAGGGTGGGTTTTTGGATGATAGAATTTTTATTTATTTATTTATTTATTTATGATTTTATTTATTTATTCATTAGAGACACACACACAGAGAGGCAGAGACATAGGCAGAGGGAGAAGCAGGCTCCATGCAGGGAGCCTGATGTGGGACTCGATCCCAGGACTCTAGGATCACACCCTGGGTCAAAGGCAGGTGCTAAACCTGCTGAGCCACCCAGGGATCCCCTTGGAAGACAGAATTTTTAAAAACATTTGTTTACATCCTACTCATCTAGGTGAGATTAGGAATCCCCCTCCCATCTTTTTTTCTGACATTTTGTGTCCCTACAGCAAAGGAAGGGAGTTAAATGAGAGGATTCCCTCAGTGATTTTTACCCTGTATATAAAGGAGGGTGAGGGAAGGAGAATAGCTGTGGCCAGGAGAAGGGCTCTGTGTAACTCCCAGCTGGGATTGATTGTACAGCAGGGGCACAAGGTTTAAACAATGTTAGTTGAGAAAACAGTTTAGAAAACAGAGAAGCAGAACATGTATTTTTGGTCTAGTTGCATGTTTTCAGTGCCTTTTCCTTCCCCTGGATGACTCCACTCAAGTTCTAAGTGACAAATGTTGTTCCTGAAATAGGGGATTTGAGGTTTTATTTAAAAGATAATTTTCCTAAGGTCCTGTAAGATGAATGCTTAATGCATTTATCTTCCCTCTGAAGTATTTTTATGTAAGAGGAGATCTCTTATAAAGGAGAAGTCTCCTGGACACAAAGGAAGAATTATCCCAAAGTCAAGAATAATGAGTACGATGATTTGGAGGAAAGAGCCCTCCTGACTCTTCTCAAATCAACTCACTTGAGGGACTGACTACCTGGATGTCCTATACCTAAGGTTAGCTCTGGGTGAGGTAAGAAACGTGCTTATGAAAAAAAAAAAAATAAAACATGCTTATGAAGAGGTGATATCATCATTGCTGGATCCTCAGCCTTTTTGGAGTTAAAAAAAAGTTCAAAAGCCCAGCCATCCCAGGTTTCACTTGCCTTCTTTATTTTCTTGCTTCTGCTCCTACCCCACCCCCAAACCAGTCTGACACTTTTTCTGGGTGCAGAGGGCACCTGGCACTGCTGCCACTGGCTCCTGTCACTCCTTGTCAACTCCAATCACCCTCATTTTGTTCCTTCTCCACAGTCCATTAACAGAAGCTCTTAGAAACCTGGGTGCTTACCTGCAGCCCCTGACCCTTGGCCTCAGGTATCATATTCCCAGGGAGTGATTCTTTATGAAAACGAATGAGCAAACCTTAGCCTCTCTCAGCCCCCTGTCACCTTCTGAGGAGATAATTCTCAAAAGGGTGGAAAATCCTTGGATGTTTTATATATATATATATATTTAAGTTAATTCTACAGACTGCTGTGTTGGTGACATTTCCTTCAAACTGCAATAACTAACCTGTCACAGCCCTACAAATGCTGACAATACAGCACCATGTGGGGTTGACTTAATAAACCTCATTTACATTCATTTTGATTCACTCAGGCGTTGAAAAACATTTCACAGGAAAAACTAGGAACCTCTCCAAGACGACATGATGTTTGCTGATACGATATGAACAGACTTAATAGGCAGCATATATGAAAACATGCATTTCTTAGGTTATTAGCAAACTCAGTACTTTATTTTTTAAAAAGCATTTAAAAATTATTCTTTTGGACGCTGGGCTTCTAAGCTGTGAAATGTGTCACCATTTACAGAGTCTTTCTGTTGAGTAGGTAGATAAGGAACAGTTAACACTCTCTTGAGATATGAAATTGGACAAATTCTTAACCTCTCTGCAATCTCATGTGTTTCATCTTCTTGATGGGCATCTTAAGAATTCCTATTTACCTAACTGTATTAGTCAGTTCTTGTTGCAACAGTGCTGCCTAACAAACATTCTTAAAATGCAGTGGCTTACAACTACAAGCATTTATTGCTCATTTGCAGGTCTCTAGGTACATGTGCCTCTGCTGAAATTGGGTAGGGTCCACTGCATGTAGATCCAGGCTGTGGGTTGGATTTGGGTGATGCGCTACATGTCTTTGAACCCTCCTTGGATCAGCAGCTACCTCGGGCATGTTCTTCTGAAGGCAGCAATGTAAGAACCAAGGCAAATCACAGGAGCACATAGAAAGGCTCTGCTCATGTCATGTTTCCTTACATTACATTGACCAAAATGTAGACACACATTTTGGGCCAAGCCCAAAGTCAATGGGTGTGAAGATGTATTCTCTCTACTGGGAAGCACTTCAAGGTCACAAGAAAGAAGGAAAGGGTAAAGGACTGGGAATTCCTACCCCTCCATCTCATAGAGACCTTTTGAGAAAAGGAGCGATGTATCGAGAGCTCTGTAAATTGCAGAGTGTCATGCAGATGTTAAGTCTTGTGTGACAGTTCTACACGGGGATGCTTTCTCCCAATATGATTGTTTCTGGTTACCTGGTGTGTGTACGTGAGTGGGTCTGCCATCTTCTTAGGCACTCAGGTTGAGGCATTGTCATCCTATTTCACTCCTTCCTTCCCCTCATCTGCCATGTTGCATCACTATTGAGGAGTCTATCCAGAGATAATCACTTGTCTGCTTTTTCCTTTCCATTTTCTCTGATTTTCCTCAGTTTCAGCCCCTTCTTACCTCTTATCTCTTTCCTAAAACTTAGCTCCTAATGGACTTCTCTTAATCCAAGATCTCCTTACTCTAAGCCATCCTACTCAGCACTACTAGATTCATTTCCCTGTTGTGTGGCTTTCATCATCACCCTTCTACCTTAGGCTGGGTTTTCCAGATGCAGAGGTAGAGACAGGAATTCCTGTTCAAGATTTACTGAGGGAGTGCCCTCAAGCAAAACCTCTTAAGGAATAAGGGAAGCGAAAAATAAGA
This sequence comes from Vulpes vulpes, assembly GCF_048418805.1. Lineage (NCBI taxonomy): Eukaryota > Metazoa > Chordata > Mammalia > Carnivora > Canidae > Vulpes > Vulpes vulpes. The sequence goes on from NC_132786.1 coordinate 32,476,456, forward strand.
AGCAAACAAAACAAAACAAAACAAAACAAAACAAAACAAAACACCCAGAACAGAGGAAGCAGATAAGCTGAGATCTAGCCTCAGCCTAATTGCACAGGGAGTTCTGGAGCATAAATTGCACCAAAAAGGTTGTTCCATACACAGGCAGGAAGACTGGGCATTTATTCATCACTGGCCACAGGCCATCCCTCCTGAAAAGCACAGTAAATGCCCTAGAGGAAGATTCTGGTGTGAGCCATTAGAGATGTCTGGTTGAGTACTGTTCTGTACATGTGTGGAAGGAAACTACTCGATGCAGAGGGAGAAGCACCAGAAAGAAGTAGGCAGAACAATTCCTGGAGCCCAAGCGGAGCTAGGAATAATTTATATACCCACCTTAGTCATTTCTGCGTCTTTGTTTTTGTTGTCGTTCTCATCGTTGTTATTGTTCTACTTTCCGGGAAATTTCCTTGAGTTTAGTTTTAACATTTCAGTTAATTTTTAAGATCTCTGCTATTATATTTAAAATGCATAAGATCTCTTTATTCTCAGAATATATTCTTTTAAATGTATCTTCTCTCTTTTGTCATAATTAATCTTTCCTAAGTCTTCTGTGGCTATCAATCTTTCAAACAACCATATTTTGATTTGTTAATTTTCTCGATTTTGTTGATTACTTTTCTTTTGGGGCAGTTCAACTTTATTGCTCTTAGCTCCAAATCGGCCTTTGATTGCCTTGCTTGCAATTCTGGAACGTTTCTTCCTCATCAGCTGATACAAAGTGAAACTTTGTCAGTAGAGGGCGCTAGAGGGACATTGCAGGAGGAAGGGGCTTCACTTCCTGGTTCCAGTATGTTATTTCTTCTGGCTGGCTCCTGTGTTAGGAAAACACAGTGGAGAGCTCACCCTTAGCAAATTTTGGTGGTACTTCTGCAGGCACTTTCCCCGTGAGTTCTATGGGTGCCCCAGCTGGCCTCTAGGTGATGAATTCAACAGCAACCATCACTGGCAGCTTCCAGAAGACTGTTGTCAACATTTCCAGTGAGCAGATTCTTGCTCACCAGGCTTGGCCTACTGGCACTCTGGTGGAGGTTTCCCTGCTTGCTAGTCCTGTTCTGTACTTCCCTGATCATCAGCTCTGCCTGGTAACTGTGGATCAGCTCTGGCTCAGGGTAACCCCCCGGCAAACATCTTAACCATCTCGTGGGTTACAATCACAAGCTCTTTAACAAATTCTGAATCTCATATCTGAGTTCTTTGGTAATAGCTAGTTGATCACAATGTTCCTTGGAACAAAATGGCTGGGCAGCCTACTAAAGTATTTCTTGATCTATGTCATAGAAAAATCTGTTAATCTGGCCAAAAACTTGACTTGAGTCCCCAGTTTCCAAACCTAAGTCAATGCACAGACCCAGGAACTCTTGATGGAAGGGGACATTGAATCCCCCAGAGGAAGGAACCTGCTGTATTTTCACAAGTAGTCACTGTAAATCCAAGTCTAACCCAAAAGGAGCTAGGCCCATTTACTGGGGTGCCATGTAATACCTTAAAGCTTTCAGATATCACTAGATACCAGCCATGAATGAATACTAATTCCTGGGCATCCAAAATGTGAGTCTGACCCGTCTAAGTGGGGTCTGTAGTAATCAAGTAATAGCTGGAGACTCAGCTACAGTTTGACTCACAATGGGCCTAATCTATCCATAGATTAGGACTAATCTATCCATAGAACCACCCTGTGGGTTGTCCACAGATTTTAAATGTGTAACTCTAATATATGCACTTGGAAATTGGAATATCCCCCATATTGACTCCTGGACCTGTGATATAAGAGCCATTATGATAGGAAGGGCTAAGTAGAGAAACCCTCCTGCATACCAAGGAAATAAATCAGAAGCACTATTGCATCTCTGAGGAAATTTCAGAGATTTATGCCATCATCCAAGCATTGAAAGAAGGAGTGGTGACACCTATTCTATTCACATTGAACTCACCCATTTGGCTCATGCAGACATTGGATGAATACTGAAAAATAACGGTGGACTGTCAAAAGTGAAAGGAGGTAGTAATTTGAAATGCAGCTATTCTCTGTGTTGTATCACCACTGGGGAAATCAGTGCAATTCCTGGCATGTAGTTATTGATGTGGCTAATGCTTTTTCTCTGTACCAATTTGAAATGACCACCAGTAGCAGTTTGCTTGTACCTGGCAGTGCCAACAGTATGTCTTCACGGTGCTGCCTGAGGCTATGTCAGTTCTCCTGTTCTCTGCCATGATAGAGTCTACGGAGATCTGGACTATTTTGACATTCCACAAAACATCATGCATCACTGATGGCATTATACTGACTGGTTGATGAGCAGGAAATTAGCAAGCATTTTAGATGCCTTAGCAAGACATATACAAACTAGAGATGGTTTAGCAGCACCCCCAGGGGCAGCTGCTTTGCAAGTTTTGTTGTTATCCCATTGGCCAATTTTCTGCCAGCCAGTCTCAGCTCTTTGCTCCCCCTCTTGTTGGGGGTTTCTCATTTGCCAATCTAGGCCTGTGGTTCCTGCCAAGTGGGGACATATTCTGGTCCACGGAAGTCCAGAGAACTTCTCTGACATCCAATGGATGGCCACCACCCTTTTTCAAATGATGTCTGGATTCCAGCCTTGAGGAAGGACCTCCTTTGATTCTCTTTGCTTCCTTGGATACTCTCTCTCAGACTTTGGGTATTCTTTACAGTTCTCATTTTATCCCCACCATAGTAGGTAATTCCTTGCAAGTAGATAATAATTATTTATATTAAGCATTTCTTGTTCAATATTTTTTTCTGTTTTTGTTTTTCTGACTGGATAATGATCAATATACTTATTTTTAATATTTCCTCTCTTGTTTATTTGGACTTAGTTTAATCCTTGTTTCTAGTATCGTGTGTTGAATCCTTAGCTTACTTGTTTTTGGCCTTTCTTGGTATTTAAACAAGTAAATTTCCTTTTAAATGCTATTAATTCTGTACCACAAATTTTGAGCTGTATTTTCCTTTTTAGTTAGCTCTAATATATATTTCATTCAAAATATAAAAAAAACCAAAATATCAATTTTTAATTCAATGATTATTTAGTAATACATATTTAGCTCCCAAATATGGGATATTTTTTTAAATTGCTTTGTTATGGATATAACATTGTATTGTATTATTGTCTAAGAACTTAGTTGTATTATCTAATTTTGGGGAATTTATTGGGTTTCCTTTATGGTCCAATATTCAATTTAGATTTATAAATACTCTGTAATACTCAAAATAGCAGATTGTCTATTCACCTATTATTTTTGTTGTTCAGATCTCTGACATCTCTATCCATTTCTTTTGTCTGCTTGATCTCTCTCTTTTGGGGGAAAGGCTTGTTGAAATCATCAACTGCAATTGTTGATTTGTCTCTTTTTCCTCTAATTTAGGTCAGTTGTTACTTTTAATATTTTGAGCCTGTATTGTAGGTGTGTTCATGTTCAAAATGCTCAACTCTTTCCGGTGAGTACCTTTACTAGTATATGATATTTTTTTCAGCCCCTTAGGGTTTTTTGCTCCAGCATGAGATTGTATTTTGCCCAGTATTAAAAGAGCTCACCCAGATTTATTTTTGGTATAATGTCTTTGAGGTATTTTGTTTTGTCAGTTTCTACATTTTCAGCTTTTCTGGTTTTGGTTTTTGTTGTGGTTCTAAGCATGCTTCTTACAGACATCATATTGTTAGGTCATTTTAAATATCTAATCTGAAAGCTTTGCTTTTGATTAGTGGGTATATGAGTTTGCTCAGGCTGCCATAGCAGAACACCATGCCCTAGGTACTTTAAACAACAGGTATTTACTGTCTCACAGCTCTAGAGGCTAGAAGTCCAAGATCAAGGTGTTGGCAGGTCTGGTTTCTTCTGACGCCACTTGTCTTGGCTTGCAGATGGCTGCCTTCTCTCTCACATGGCTTTTCTTCTGTGCTTGAGCATCTGTGGTGTCTCTTGTGTGTCCTGATCTCCTCTTTTTATAAAGGACAGAGTTAGATTGGATGAGGACCCACCTAACAACCTCATTTTAACTTAATTACCTCTTTAAAGGCCCTATCTCTAAATATAGTCACATTCTGAGAGTGGGGTTGGAACTCCAGCATATGCATTTTGAGACAACACAATTCAGTCCATGAGATTAATCCATTTTTATTTATAGTAATGACTATTATATTAGGATTTATTACATCTTGCTTCATATTTTCCATTTGCTCTGCTGTACTCCCCCATCCTCTTTCCTGCTTTCAGTTCAGTGTCTTTTATCTTTCTTTAATTCTGGAAGAGATATCTTAATTTTTTGTTTTACTTTTAATGTAAGACATAGGGTATGAGTTTATGGAAAACATGTATGTAGAGAGGATATGAATTTATGGAAAACATATATGTAGAGTTTGAATACAATTTTAAAAACTTACCCAGGTACTCACTACAAGATCAAGAAACAGAACAACACCAACTATGCAGAAGCACCTTGAGTACATTTCTCCAACACTCCCTCCCCCTTCTCCTAGAAATGACCACAACTCTCAGTTTTGTCTTAATTATCCTCTTTTAAGGTTATTTATTTATTTATTTTACCACCTAAATGTGTATTCATCAATAACATATTATTTATCTTTCTCTGATTTTTACCTTGATATACATGGAATAATACTGCATTATTTTCTTTAAATTATATACTTATTTTGGTTAATGTTATGTTTTGAGATCTATACATGGTAATAATTAAAGCTGTAGTTCATTCCTTTTCACTATTCTATATTCTACTTTATGAACATGCTATAATTTATTTGCTCTTACATGCTCTTGGTGGATATTTGATTTTCCCCCAGGTTTTCCCTATGAAGGACAACACTGCCATAAACATTGTTTTACATGTTTCCTGCTACATGTGTTAGAGAACTTTTCTAAGATCTATGTCTAGTGATGGAATTGCTAGGATATAAATTGTATGCATGTTTAACTTTACTTCAGCATATTGGATGCCAACATATTTTCCAAAATGGTTGTACCAATTTATGTCCCACCAGCAGTAGGTGTGAGCTCCTGTTATTCCATATCCTTGACAATGATTGGTATTTTCTGAATTTTTAACTTGGTTTATGTCTTCATTATTGCTTCAAATTTTTTTCTTCCTGTATCATCCCCCATTCCTATTTGCAGTTATTAATACTTCCTTAGGAACTATTTTTTTGCTTTTAAAAAATTGTGTTTCCATCTCTTCCTGTTTTATGGAAAATTTCTTCACTTAGGCCTCTCAACATCTTATTTCATTTTTCAGATGTATCCATTATAGACATTATGCGATGTAATTCTTTCTTTCTTTCTTTCTTTCTTTCTTTCTTTCTTTCTTTCTTTCTTCTTTCTTTCTTCTTTCTTTCTTTTTCTTTTTTATTTTTCCTTTCTTCTTTTTTCTTTCCATCTTTCTAAAGATTTTATTTATTTATTTGACAGAGATAGAGAGAGAGAGAGAGAGGGAGGGAGCACAAGAAGAGGAAGCAGCAGGTGGAGGGAGAGGGAGAGGGAGGCTCCTTGCTGAGCAGGGAGCCTGATGTAGGGCTTGATCCCAGGATCCTGGGATCATGACTAGAGCCAAAGGCAGATGCTTAACTGACTGAGCCACCCAGGCACACCTGATTCTTGATTTCTGCTATCATTTTTCAAATATAGTATTTCACTTGGTTCTTTTTAAATGATTTGTTGTTCTTGTTTCACAATGCTTATAGCTTCTCTTATATCCTTAAGTTCAGTTGACCCTTGGACAACATGGATTTAAACTGTGTGGGTCCATTTCCCTTCAGGTTTTTAAAAATAAATGCAGTACAGTACTATAAATGTGTTTTCTCTTCCTTGTGATTCTCTCTTTTTTAAATCATTTATCATTATTTTATTTTTCATCCTAATAAATGTACTCTAATCCCCATCCCCTGTTTCTCCCATCCCTCTTCACTTCTCCTCTGGTAACCATCCATTTGTTCTCCATAGTTAATAGTCTGTTTCTTTGTCTGTCTGTCTGTCTGTCTCTCTTTTTTCTTCCTTTGCTCATTTGTTTTGTTTCTTAAATTCCAGTGTGATAATATGGTATTTGTTTTCCTCTGACCGATTTATTTCACTTAATGTTATACTTGTAGCTCTATCTATGCTGTTATAAATGGAAATATTTCATTCTTTTTATGGCTGAATAATATTCCATTGTGTATATATATATATATATATATATATATATATATATATATCTCACATCTTTATCCATTCATCTGTTGGCAGACATTTGAGCTGTTTGGCTATTGTAAATAATGTTGCAATAACATAAGAGTGCATGTATCCCTTTGAATTATGTTTCTGTATTTTTTGGCAAATACCCAGCAGTGCAATTCCTGGTTTGTAGGGTAGTTCTATTTTTATTTATTTTTTTATTTTTAATTTTTAAAAAATTTTTATTTATTTATGATAGTCATACACAGAAAGAGAGAGAGACAGGCAGAGACATAGGCAGAGGGAGAAGCAGGCTCCATGCACCGGGAGCCCGACGTGGGATTCGATCCCACCGTCTCCAGGATCGCGCCCTGGGCCAAAGGCAGGCGCCAAACCGCTGCGCCACCCAGGGATCCCTATTTTTAATTTTTTTGAAGAAGCTCCAACCTCCATACTCTTTTCCACAACGGCTGCATCAGTTTATATTCCCACCAGCAGTGCAAGGGGGCTCCTTGCTATCCACATCCTCACCAATTCTTGTTGTTTCTTGTGTTTTTGATACTAGCCATTGTGACAGAAATGAGGGAATATCTCACTGTAGTTTTCATTTGCATTTTCCTGATGATGAGTTATGTTGAGCATCTTTTCATGTGTCTGTTGGCCATCTGGATGCCTTTGGAGAAATGTCTGTTCATGTCTTCTGTCCATTTTTAAAATTGGATTATTTGTTTGGAAGTTATTGAGTTGTATCAGTTCTTTATATATTTTGGATACTAACTATTAGTGATTTTCCTAATAACATTTTCTTTTCTGTAGCTTACTTTATTATAAGAATAGAGTATATAATACATATAACACAAAATATTTTAAGTGACAATGTTATCAGTAAGACTCCTGGCTAACAGGAGGCTGTTGGTAGTTAAGTTTTGGGGGAGCCAAAAGTTGTATGTGGATTTTTTTTATAGATTAGGTGGTCAATGCTCCTAACCCCCATGTTGTTTGAGGATCAACGGTATATCTATCATGCTTATTTGAATTTCTTGTTCTGTCTAATCATTTTGCTTCAGAGGGTATATGTTGCTCATTTTGCTCTCTTTTTTGTAAATGGTTGTGTTGCTTGGGTGCCTTGGCCTGCAGGCTCAAGCTTCTTTGGGAAAGAGGAGTCTTACTGATTGAGCTTGAGGAGAAGGTAGGGGTGAACCCCAAGTGAAGGGACTCAAGCCCCACAGAATTATTGCTGATTGTTCCCAATTGCCCCCAGGTTTATCGGAAAACTTTCTGCTCAGTATTTAAATGCCTTTAAATTCTTAGAGTGAAGCATGCATGAGTGGAGAGTAAATGCCCAAAGAAAGCTGCTCAGGCTGTACTTACTTTCTTCGCTTCTCATCCCCAGAGTACTTCTGTCCTGACATCATCCAGCTGACAGACATCCTGGAGGTGGAGCTCAGCAATCTTTGTCTTGACCAACCTTCCATGTAATTCTTCAGGTTGATTCTGAGGGAGAGAGCCAATAGTCTGAGCTAATTTTCTGCCTTGACAAGAGCTGGAAACTTATTTCAGCGTTCCCATTTTTGGATATTCCCTGTTCCTCTTTCATAAATGTAATATCTTCACTTCCCCTTTGGAAATGATTATTTTTATTTTCTTCTTAAAGTTTTCTTCTTTTTCTTACTTCCTTCGTTGTCTACATTTATTCCAAGTTTCTTATTTCTGTTTTGTTTGCTTGTTTTAGTTTTGGGCCACCTTCTTTCTGGTTGAGGATTTCCTCACATGTCTGGTAATTACTGAATATCTGTTTATCATTAAGGGGTGAGGAGGTTGATGGGAAGCTTTCCCCATGGGAAGCCTGCATGAGGCTAATGCTTTGGTGGGTTTTCCTGTAAGCTGATTGCGCTGTGTCCCAGCCATTTCATCTGGGATTCCCCCTACCATTAGGGTTACTAACTGCAGATATTTTCTCTTTGGCTCATCAATTTACCAAATAATACTTAAATGTTCTACCTAGGATATTCAGCTTGACTGTCAATTTTGGGGAGCTGGGATATGTGTGTGTGTGTGAGAGGGAGCGGTCAATGTTCTGTTGAGATAAAGAACTTCACCTAAGCCATTAGTAGTTGATTACTGTTTTTATTTTTTAATTTAAGTTCAGTTTGCCAACATGTAGTATATAACACCCAGTACTCATTCTATCAAGTGCCCTCCTCAGTGCCCGTCACCCAGTTATGCCATCCCCACGCCTCCCCTCCAGCAACCCTTTGTTCGTTTCCCAGAGTTAGGAGTCTCTCATGGTTTTTCTCCCTCTCTAATTTTTCCCACTTATTTCTCCTCCTTTCTCTTGTAATCCCTTTCACTATTTCTTATATTCCATGTATGAGTGAAACCATATGATGATTTTCAGCTACTGCTGTTGTCCATGATGTCAGACGCTGTCTGGCTCAGTCTCCACGTAGAACAGTAGTTCTCGGACTTTAGCCTGCATCAAAATTTTCTAGAGGGCTTATTGAAACACAGATTGAGGGGCACCTGGGTGGCTCAGTTGGTTAAATGTCTGCATTCAGCTAAGGGAATGACCCTGAGGTCCTGGGATAGAGCACTGCATCAGGTTCCCTGCTCAGCAGGCAGTCTGCCTCTCCCTCTGCTCATGCTCTCTTGCTACCTCTCTTCTCTCAAATAAATAAAATCTTAAAAAAAAAAAAAAAGAGAAACGCAGATTGCTAAGCACCATCCCAGAGCTTCTGATTCAGTAGGTCTGAGACGGGGTGCAAAAATTTGCATTTTTAACAAATTTTTTGGTGATGCTGATGCTGCTGGTGCCAGGGCCACATACTAAGAATGATTGTTATAAAGCAGCCCTAGCAAAGAAGGAGCTACCTGGCTACATGTGTAAAATAGGGCTCCTGTAAGCCTGACTACTTCTTTTAAAGACTTTGAACCAACACTTACATGTATAGTCTTGTCCTGCACCCCTGCTTCAGAGGTACCTGGTGACTTTAATTCCTAAGCCATTTGGGGATACATCGTGAGGTGGCCTGGCTCTTGAGGCTTCATTCTTGCTGCCAGTAGAGATTTTAGCTTTCCCTTGTCTGTTACTTAAGCAATCATTTATCTTTTTGTTTCCCTTCCTCCAAAATTTTGTTTATATGTCTTGTTGGCTGTGACTCTATTTGTTCTGTTGGTGAATTTGCTGAACTTTTTGGTTTTTTATTTTTCCTTTTTGTTGTCCTCTTAGTATCATTAGTCAGAACCTAGCAGAATGAAATACATATACTCAATCAGCCCTCCCTCTACCTTACTTTTAAGCTGCCATCAGCTCTCACCTGGCAATAAATATCTTTTGCAATGATGAATGAATGAACTTTGACACACGGTGAAGAATATAGTCATGAGGGATGAAACGTGACACTGCTAAGCCTCACTGAGATGCATCTCCATCTTGTTGTTCATATAAACATCTCTTAAAGTTTCAGATGTCAGATGCTGAATTATCGCTTTAAGCAACTTTCAGGGTTTAATTAAAGTACAAGGTCTGACTGGCAGGACTTGAGATGAATTTCACTGTCTCAGAGGCAAGCTGAGATGTGGCTTTGAATTAAGGGAATAAAACAATCCCAAAGAGGTAATATATAAGGTCACAAAAGAGCTTGATTCAGAAAGGAAGGAAAGAAGGGGAAAAATGAAAGCCAACATGTGGCAGGTTCATTATCTTTGTGTGTGTGGGTATATTCCATTTAATAAGTTGGAAGACTTTATAATAGAGGGCTATGACCATAGATATCTGGCCTTTAAGCTGATTTTTGTCATTTTGCTGATTACTTACTTAAAAGAAATGTTTCTGCATCCAGAATTATCTGTGAACCTAGGACTCAATAAGCCAGAGGACAGTTAAAAACATGTTGTGCTCGTGAGCACTGGATATTTCCACACAACCAATTATCCATAAATTGAATAATTTAATTTGGATGAAGGCAATTCACTGTTGAAGCTGACAAAGTGGACAATCCTTTTCTAGCCTGAAAATTCTGGGGGCAGAAGGGGAAAGTGATAAGCGGCATCTCTGCCACCTCTGTCCTCCACCCCCATATAAAATGTTAGTTTAACACATCTTATTTCGTGATGAACTACTACAAGTCACATGGCTTCAAAGGGGACCTTCCTTTCCCCTCCACTCAGGGTGATGATCAGTCTGGGACAGCAAATAACCTCCTGAAAAATTGGTCCACTTCAGTTGAACACTTAATGGGTGGGGCCGGCAAACAGCTGTTGAAATGATTCTTGTGATGCCAAGATTCAAGATTCATTTCTGAAGCATGTGTGACATCCTGGTCTTTGTCCTCTGAGCCCACTTCTATCAGCAACATTCCCTCCTTTGGTCCTTTCCTTTGTTCTTTTGACACAGACAGTGGCCTTGGGATGCTGAGTAGATGCCTTGTGGTTTTAGTGGCTGTCAGTTTTCTGTTCTCTGGGATTTTTTTCAGTCAAACCCTTGAGTTGCTCACTTGCCTTTTCCACTTCTCTCCCTCCTTGCCCCACCCCCCCCTCAAGAAAACCAAGGGAAATTGACAAGCAGCAGGACAGGGGAAATTGAGCTATATTATTTCTCCTTCGGGAGCCTTCCTTTGCTGCCTTTATCTGAAAGCTATCATTTTCTACATCTCTTGGCAAGAGTTCTCATCGACCAGTGACCCCTAAATGCCTATGCTGATCAATAGTCCCGGTATCTTATTGACATGCCCATTGACAGCTCTCACCGAGCTCAGGAATCAGGGATGGCAGCCAATTGCAATCCGTTCAGGCTGCTTGAGAGGCAGGGAAGGCCCCGCGTTGATATTGACACTGTAAATGGAGACAGTTTACTTAGCGCTCAGGGAAAGATGCATTTGTTAAGGAGACCGATAGATCTCATTACTATTTAAGGGCAGAGGCTTTTCTGGCAGCCCACGGGGCTTGCTTATATCAAGCCTTCCCACTCACTGAGCCTGGTGAAATAAACCCTGAGTGATGTGTCCTCCTCCTCACCCACATGAAAGGAACCATAGGATGGAATTGAATGTAAGCCAGGGATGGGCACAGGATCCAACAAAGGGAGGCCTTGACCGTGGCCTATAGGCTTTTGGTTCATTGGAACCTCAGTTCCCACTCACTGATGAGTGGCAGTGTATCTGGCTGAGAGGGTGTGGGATCCTGGGCTCTCCTGGAGCAAAGGCAAAATCAACAATCACAGGCTCGAAGGGCAGGAAGGGATTTGGGACTTTAGAATTCATCTGCCCCCATTTCCTATTCACTGTGGGCGTTCCTATGTTGACATCCCCTGAATATGGCCATCTTGCATGTGCTGGTCCACCTCGGTGGCATAAAACGCGCCAACTCGAGAAATAGTTCATGTCCATGATTTGGTAGCTGCGGTAGTTGGAAAGGTCTTCCTTCTCCAGGGCTGAAATGTGTCTGCCTTTAGCTTCTGCTACTTGCTCCTACATGGATTTTCTGTAGCTCTGTACATGTACTAGAGGTACCAGCTTGGCATTTAGCATTCTTCATCCCTGATCCTGTCAGTGAGTCCTCACAAAGGCACCCTCCTACCTTCGCCTGCATTCCCATTTTACAGATGGGGAAACTCAGTTTTTGAGAATTTAAGTGATTTGCTCAAGGACACAGAACTGGGATCCGGGTGTGCCTGAATTCCCTGTTCTTCCTGCAGCCCTGTCTTGTCTCCTGTCAAGCAGAAAGTCTGGCCTGATTTTCTTTCCTTTATTATCACTCTGAACAGGATAATTCATGCCCAAAGAGTAACACACCACTTCTGTATTGTGACTACTCTGGTTCTCAAGAAGCTGTTATTTTACTTTGTCCTTTGAATTGCCTCTGGATCACTATTTTCCAACTCTCTCAACAAAAATCTTTGGCGCCTCTGCCTCCCGATGCAGCACTATTACCCCCAGCACCAAGTGTATTCCAGCTGTGACCAATTTCCAACAATTCTCTCTCCCTTCTACTCCCTTGCCTAGAGGAGAAGGTTGGTACAGCTTGCTCACGCATCCCATCAGGGCCAAGAATCTAAGACAGAGGCAGAGGAGAGCCATAGCTGGACCAGTCAAGGCCTCCGCTAAGCCCTGGAGATTGAAGGCAGGTTCCTATGTCAGGATAGGATGGGAATTCAGTTTGGGATGTGTCTGGGGAGACGAAGGTGAGTGCTCTGTGTTGGCCTGCACCACTGTCCAGTCTCCAATATGAAGGAAAAGGGGGCTGGCAGGAACAGAGCATAGAGTGCAGCTTCTTGGCTGGAAATTTGATGTGACCCTCTTTTCTGGGCACCTGTGCCTTTGAGGTCTGTGGGTGGGGTGGCGGCAGAAAAGCCCTAGATTATCTGCAGTCTCTGAATGGAAGGGGATTGTGGCAAAGCCCAGCTACCCAAGGGATTTTGAAAGCTGCTGCCAACACTTCTATCCTTGGATACGTTGGGCTTTTATGACCCTCACTGGGACAATTGAGAGGCAATGAGTGGGACCAGAAATAATGAGGAGAAGTGGCAGAGAAGCAGGTTTTGAGGGGAAATTATTCCCAGGTGAGGGCCAAAGGGAAGCTGCCTATGAATGGCCTGTGGAGGCACCATTTTCAGAGTTAGTAAGCCATGGTTTTAATATGCAGACATGTTGACATATTGTCTTCTAAACCGACTGTAAGTTGAAGGGGGCCACTGACTACAGATGATCTGCTTACATATTAGAAATGCCTGAAAGGTGCTGGACAGAGGCAAAGACTAATGTTCACTGCCTCAGGCTGGACTTTGGCCACCGTCCATCAGAGCTATTCTAACACCTCATGCATCTTCCTGTCCTGCAGCCTTTCAACATGCCATCCGACTGTCGCACGCCTGCAGAGCTAGATGATGTCACACTCCTCCATTCTCCACTGTATTGAGAATAAGGTCAAAGTTCTCCACCACGGCATTCACAGTTCAGCATGGTCTGCCCCAACTTTAGGTTCCATCATGTGTCTCAGACTCTCTGTGATAAAGTCACACTAAAACAGTTGTTCGGCCCTGAACCTGCCAAGTGCTCCCACGCCTTTGTGCCTTCCTTCCTGCTGTTTTCTCTCCTTGATGGGCTCTTCTCCTTGCTCCTTTGCCTGTTGAATTCCTAATAATTAGCTGAGACTCTACCTGGAAACCTTTCTCGAGTCTTCTCATCAGAATGAACCCTGCCTTTCACACTCCTATTCTGTGGATATAGTTCCTAGAACACTTAATTCACCCTGCTGAATATTGTGATTATTTTTGCATATCTTTGCTGGATCACTGAAAGGGAAGACTGTGACTCTTTGGTCATTTTATATTTGGGGGTCCCAACAAAGTGCCTTGCACATAGTAGATATCAATGATTAGGACTTGATAGATAGGTATCAGTGCTAGTTGTGGCCAGTCAGTACCCCGAGGCTCTGAAAGTAAGAGAAAGTCTAGTGCTCAGCCACATCCATCCCTCCTCTTCTTCAGGGGCATGTGTAGTCCATTGTTCCAGCCACCCTAGTGGTTACAGACAGGGCAATAGAATGTGAGCAGAAGTGACCAGCACTACTTCCAGGCCTACCCCCAACAACCTCCTTCGTAGGAGCCTCTCTTTCTCTGTATGGACTGCAGAGAGCTCCAAGGACCTAGACTTGTTTGTTCTGAACAGAAAAGTAAAGTAGAATAGAAGGCACCTCGGCCTCTGAAGTGCTCCATGTTGTAGGGCCTCTACCATCACCTCATGATGGTTCTGAACTATGGAACAAATAAAGTCTTATGGTGTAAAGTCCAGAAAAGATGATGTGGTTTAGAAAGCAGCTAACCTAGCTCGATGTGCTGACCAGTCACACACATGGTGTGTGGATGTGTGTGAATAGCTGGAAGGGAAAGGCAGATGTGGCTCTTTTACGGAGAGGGGCTATGAGCTAAACTCAACAGTGCTCTTCTCCTGAAGGACAAACCAAGTCTCCTCCAAGCTAAATGCTCACCTCTTCCTACCTTTCTGGATATGAAAAGTTCTCAGTTTTCCTTCCCACGTTGGTAGCTCAGCTCTGGAGACACATCTGTTCTCCAAAGACCATTGAAAATGCAAGTGAAGCTGTGGTGTAGCATGCTGGTGGTTGAGATTTTGGGCTCTGGCCCTGCATTGTCTAGATTTGATTCGTGGTCTCCCTACTGCCAGCTACATGACCTGGCATCTCTTCATTTCCTCAGCTAGGAAATTGGGGCAACAGTAGTCCCACTCATAGTAAAAACTTTAAACATTCAGAAATTCAAAGGATACTAAGTTAAACATGCTACTGCACTGGAGGTAAATACTCAGCAACTTTAAACAGTTTTATTACTGTTTTATTATTGTCATAGGAATAGATATTTCTGGCATGGCCTGAGGACACAGAGTAGGATGTTCCATGTAACAACCATCTTAGCTTGAGAATAAACTTTATTTTGAGGGTGCTTGGGTGGCTAAGTCAGTTATGCATCTGACTTCAGCTTAGGTCATGATCTCAGTCCTAGGATGGAGCCCTGTGTTGGGCTCTGCATTCAGTGGTGAGTCTGCTTCTCTCTCTCCCTCTCCCTCTGCTCCTCTCCCTGCTCAAGCTCTCTCTTTCAAATAAATAAATAAAATTGTAAAAAAAAAAAAAAAGAACCCTTTATTTTGGAGGCAGCCTTTATCACTATGGAGGTGATGTGTCTGTCAAACCCCCCAACTCATTTTCATGCTTGCTGCTCTTGAGGCACATTTTTCTCCCTCCCACCTTCACTCAATTCCACATTTGAGAAGTTGGTATTTTGGGCCCAATCACAGGACCTTACATGTGTCCCTTTATGTTTCATTTAATTAGACTCAGTCCTTTGTTCCAGCCTGTCAAGATCGTTTTGAATATTGGATCTGTCATTCAATATACTTATTATCCGTCTTGTCTTCCCTTCACTTGAAAATCTGGTAAACTTCCCATCTGTGTCTTGGTGTAAGTCATTGAAAAAGTACTAAAAAGGACAGAAGTGAGAACAGAGCCTACGATCTGCCTTAGAAACTTTCAGATGCTGCCCGGCACTAGTTGGTAAAATCATTCCCCTAGTTATAAATCCATCCCAATCTAGTATTTGTTCATATTTTCTTTCACTAATTATTTCTCTCATTCATCAATCAATCAGCAGACCTTTTCTTTAAAAGGTAAGCTAGTAAATATTTTAGGCTTTATGGGCCATCTGGTCTCTGTTGTAACTACTAGCTCTGTTTTTGGAGTGCAAAATGGCCATAGACCATTTGTCAGCTGCCAGGCATGGCTGTGTCCCGAGAAAATTTATTTTTTTAAAGATTTTATTTATTTACTTAAGAGAGAGAGAGAGAGAGAGAGAGAGAGACTCCCTGCTGAGCAGGGAGCTCCATGTGGGGCTCGATCCCAGGACCCTGAGATCATGGCCTGAGCCAAAGGCAGACACTTACCAGACTGAACCACCCAGGCACTCCTCAAGAAAACTTAATTTAAAAAGAAACAGGCTGTAAGCTGGCTTTGGCCTGCTGGCTGTAGTTTGCCAATACCTGGTCTAATGTATTACTCTTCACACTGTAGCCATCTTTGAGTGTTCAATGACCATCATCCTTGGCATGGGTAAGAGCTTACATGACTCATTACAGTCACAAATGGAGCCTCTTGCTCTTTCTTCCCTAATAGTTCCCCTCTTCATCCAATAAGGAAGAAAAACTCTAGGCCACCCCGAGTCACAGTTCTCTTTCTATAGCAAGCAAACTACTGGCATTCTAGTAAAACTCCGCCCAGCGGTGTTTGCCTCCTGGACACAGATGCTCACCAGGATCTCTATACGAGGTCAGGAAGAGGGCCATTGCTTATGAAAGCTGTGTGGTTGGAAGCATATCTCTAAGGGGTGGAAAATGCCCAACTAAAACTACTTTGATTTCAATCTCTGACCCTAGAATGGCCTTTCCTATCTTCCATGAGGGAAGATCCCAGTGATTTCATTATTTGTTTCTTGGACTTCATTTCTTGTGTAATACTATTGTTAATCAACCCGATCCCCTCCCATAAATATTTATATCCATGACTCAATTTCTGGCCATTCTGACTTTTGCTCATTTTTTTGGAAGTTCATCTGTTCATTTCATGGGTTCCTATTTTCTCTCTCTTGAATCTTACCTTGAGAGCACCTAGATGCTGTACCCTCCATGGCACGAGGTCATTCTCCTCTCCTTCCCCAGCTACCCCTGACTCAGGTCAGTTGAGAGAGGGGTGTATGTATGGTTGTCAGGGTAGGGGTGGGGAAACAAAATAAATGCATGAAAGGGAATATTGGACTTCTAATGCATTGTAATTACCAAATGATTCTATCTCGCCCGTGATGGGTCCCGGTGGGATTTATTGCCATATTAACAGTGGTTTTCCCATTGCATTACTTAATGAATAATGTCTGAGCTAATAACCCACCAAAAAACCCCAGCAACAACAACATAACTCCCATTCGCTGTAATTATTATTTTTTTCCTAATGTGGTGGTTTTTATATGAATACTGATGTCTCTTTACTAGGTTCTTGTATAACTACTTGCTTAAGTAATGGGCCCTATTAAATCGCCATCAACAGTAGCATGCCATATGTTAGTGTTTTGCTGATATCTTTCCACTGTATGGACTCGGGTCCTCAGGCTGTCTTAGGGCCCTGTAGGTGGTACCACCACCCACCCACCCCCCCAACCACCCATACCCTCCCTGCCCCCCACCCCACTCCTACCTGGAATTGATGGCATTAGAGAAGCAGGACCAGGGCCTCAGCTGTGCAAACACTGTGCTTCTGTTTATTTTGGTAGCCTCCGAAATATTTGTTGAGAGTTATTCGAGCAGAAAGGCTGAATGGAGATCATTGCAATGTGTCAAATTAAGGAGTGCTTAATGCCTGCCTAATCTCTTGGTAATTACTGTTGTGGCAGCGGAAGGCTTCGGAGCCCGGGAGGAAAGCTAATGATGGTGGGAGACATGAGGCTGCCCGGGCGTCCGTGGCACTGCTGCTCGGCACAATTAGAGCCCCCACTTCCATGTGAGAGACGGGGCCTCTGTCACTTAAGGGAGAGAACATTGGCCTTTGGAGGGGAGGGGTCAGCAGGAGTGCCAGCCTGGGTCACTGGACAGGGGACTCCTTCAGCTGGGTGTCACTTTCTTAATGGGGTTCTAAAATGTGACAGTCTTGTGTGTGTGCATGTGTGTGTGTGTGTGTGAGTGCTCGGGTGCACCCGCATGCACTCTCACATGCCCCAAGGATGGAGTCTGACTTCAGGCTCTTTGGGGAAAGACAAGTAAACAGAGAGTTTTCTTCCTAATTTTTCCCATCTTTGTCTATCATTGTATCATTCAGTCTGTCCTCTTTCTTTGATTCTCTCTCTTTGGCCTAATTTTCTCTTTCTGAATCTCTCTCTCTCTCTGTCTCTCTGGCTGATCTATTTAACTGGCGTCTACCTCCCAATCGTGAATTTTCACAGAAGCAGAAAATAATGTTGAAGCAAATAAAGATGAAGAAAGTAAAACCCTCAAGAAGACCCCCAAACTCTGCTTGAGGAGGGAGGAGAAAAATGTGAATTTAAAAGAACCCAATAATCAAATTCACATAGAAACAAGTCAGAGAAAAAAAAGAAGTCTCTGACATGCAGATCTGTGGTGGCAGATATCAGAAGCGGTCCAAGGAAACACTCTGGCAACATAAATTCCTAATAATGAACTTGGAACCCGGATCAAGGTTCACTTGAAGCTCCAGGGATCTAAGAGTGGCCCTTGATAGGCGGTCAGCCAAGTGAGGTCCAGTCCCAGCTCTAAGATCACCCACTAGTGCTGTGGCTTTGGAGGTGCTGGTTTATTCCTTTGTAAAATGGGGAAATACTTAGCTGCCATGGGTGTTATAAGAATCAAAGGAAAAGCGGGAGAATGCTCTGAAAAGAATAAGACACTGTAAATCAGTCAATCAAACAATTAAGCAAGCCATCAACAGAGATTAATGTGCAAAGCACAGATAATGGCGGGTGGTGGTGGGGGTGGGGGTGGGGGTGGCTCACAACTTGCCATCATTACTGAGATCATAGCTGCCGCTGGTTTAGGCAGAAAGCCTAGCTTGGTAGATTTGCTACTCCTTTGAACAGTGGCCTGGAGGGGAGGAAGTCTCTGCCTTTCTTGATATTCCACCAGTCACCATTGGGATTTCAGGGGAACTAGAAGGTGTAGCAAGCACTTGCAGGGTCCCTGGCAGGGACGCCCTTAGCTTGAGGAGGGAGGATGTTGGAAGGGTGAGGGGGCCTGATTACTTCCAAAGGTATCTTGAACGTCCTGACGGGAGAAGGCTGGGACATAGAGTGTCTTGTCATGCCACACATCATATAGTGCTAATTTCAGTTTAATCATGAAGGTGTGTAGTCACATAAGGAAGGAAATCCTGAGGTTGACCAGAGGTTCTTGTGAATCTCCACCATGTGCCGAGAGGAGGAAGGTTATAGACTGAGTGCCCTCTGGGGATGGTAAATAACCTAGAATATGAAAGACACTTAATCAAGAAATAATATCAGGTTCCTTTTGGGGCAAAATTCTGGACTATCGGGTGCAGAAGAAGCCCTTTTGTGACTCCTCATTTTTGGAGCAGCTGCAGCCCAGAGGGCGGAAAGTCTTTGATCTGCAGTCACCTGACTTCTCCCTCTGAGGACTCTGGTGCTAAAGGCGTCGCACTGTGAGTAGCTGCTGTGTGTAAATGGTGAGCATCTTTAGATTTCCCAATAATCTGTTGAGAGTATGCTGCTTTCCCAAAGGACAGTTCTATTTGCAGACCAGTCTGTCTGAACATCAGCCCCTGAGCCTGATTGGCGAGAACATAGTCAACTCAGCAGTCTTGTAACTTCAGAGTTTCTTAGACTTCACAACAGAGCAGAGTTTAATCTCTCCCGAGGTGTGATTGGAAATTCAGTCTTCCAGAGAAGACACGGAGAGGCTGGCCAGGGCCCTCTATCCTCTGCTCCTGCCAGGGCCAATTTGCTAGGCCAGTGATGCTTCCTGGTGACCAGACAATGACTTGGTGTTGACTTGATGGGTGGTCCCGCCCTGAGGAGGAGGCCATTCTCTCATTAGCAGAGTGGGGCGGTGGGAGGTGAGAGTGCAGAGGAGATCTGTAGGAGAGAGGGTGGGAAGGGCAGGGGAATTGTGCCGGAGTTGAGCGGAGTGGGGTGGGGGAGGCCAGCCTAAATTGGCCAGTTCCAGTCACAGAGCTCAGCAAGCAAGAGGTTCATCATTAACTGTCAAACGGTGGTTTAATCAGCTCTGCTCCTCAGTGGAAGATAGATTTAATATCAAGGCACATTTTCAGAGCCATTAGTTTAATTATGACAGGTGTCTGCAAACTGGACGACTCTGCTTTCAGACCTGAGTGACAGCATTTAATTCTCCAGGGCCCTGGGGATGCGGGGGTGTTTTACCAAAATGAGCCTACACTACAAGTCTAAGTGTTTTCTTTTTGCTTCTCCCCCCTTCTCCTTGCCCTCCTCCCCTCTTTTTATTCTACTATACACATAAAAAGAAGCAAATGGATAGAAAATTGTGCTTCAGTAGAAAATAATTCACCTTGCCCATTGGAACCCATTTCACTGGGCCTCCTAGCAGCTGAGTTCCTGGGCAGGCAAAAGCGGTTATCGTTTCTCTTAAAACTTTCAATCAACATTTAGTGCCACGTCCACAGTGATTGCTTGCAAGTGTCTGGGTTTGCTTTTGTGCAGAACCCACGGGCTCTTCCCTGACACAAGAGATGGTGAACATGGCTGTGCTCACTGTGTGAGCAGAGACGGGGGCAGCTCTGAGAGCATAGGCTGGGGGCAGCCTCAGAGGGGTCTGGAAGCATCTGTTTCTCAGCCACAAGCCTGGCTCTCTGCTGCTCTGTGTTTCCTGGGCTACCATCCTTTACGATTCTCCTCCCCTGAGATGGCCTTGTGTGATTGAGCAGCTGGCCCACACTGGCTGGGTGACCGTGGGCAGGACACTTGGTCTCTCTGAAACTTCTATCTGCATGTCCTAATGGTTGGGCCAAAGGTGAGTGCTTTTGACACATTTTCTGTTTTGTTGAAACAGAAGGAAGCTTAACAATATAAAATCTCAGGAGTCCCCAAGTTCAGATGAATAGGGCTCTCTGGTGGAAGCGTGGCCCACTCCCTGCACTGCCTTCTCTGATCTCAGAAGCTCCTGAGACCCTTAGGAGCCCAGGGCCCAGAGCATCCACAGAAGATGGTCTCTGAGGGCCCTCCCAGCTTTGCTGTGCCTGATTTCCAAAGCTGGGGCCTCATCCAAGGGGCTCACCCACTCACAGGCAGCTGATCAGACCAAGAGGAAACAACACAGGAACAGGTGGTCAGGACATAGCAGTTAAAGTGCCCCCCCGGGAGTGATAGGATGTCAGGTTAGGGCTGAGGACGTGTTTTTATTTCTCTCTGCTTAGTTTACACCTAAGGTCAGGATGCCTCCTCTGGCTGGGGGAGGAGGGCACTCTGTTTTACCCTGTCCTCTCACAATCGCTCCCAGATTCTTTTTGCTGTCTCTTTTCTGAAAGAATGCTGAGGCAAGACACAGTGTGGCCTGGCCTGGTGCCTGCCTGAAGACCCAGGGACAGGAGAGCCCGGCCCACTGCCCGTCCTGTCCTTGGGACTATGGAGCTGAGTTCCTCCGCTGGTATACAGTGACCCCTGCTGCATGGCCAGGCCATTGGGGGGGGGCGGGGGAGTGGAGAGCTGAGAAAAGATCCAAGGCCTTCCTGAGTTTCTGTAGTCACCCCTTTCTTTGGCCAGAACCCTGCCTGAGCATCCTGAGGTTTTTTCTGCTACTCTTTTCAAAATGGAAAATCAACCATCAATCTCTAGAGACCAGAGGAAGCAAATAGCTTCAAGAAAAACCTGGTCTGAGTTTCTGGGGGGGCCAGCCCTTTGCTGAATGGGGCTGCTGAAACCACATTTTGAGGCTCTAGAATCTGTGGAGTTCTATGGGTTTGCTCCCTTTAAAAGGCATGTGTGTGAAGGAGGGATGAGAGGGAGACTGTTCCAGGCAAAGGGCTTGGGGACATCACGTGTGATGGAGCTTACCTCTCCGGCCAGGTTCTAACCCGCGTGCCTGGCTGCGGGAGGCAGCGTTCTGCAATCTGCCCTCATCCTCAGAGGAGGATGCAGCCATTTTGTGTTCGTTTGTTTGTTCACGGGTTCATTCACTGGGTCACAGGTTCAGGTATCAGCCATGGCAAGCAGATGCTGGTTGGCCCTCTAGCTTTGGCATATTGTCAGACGGGAGGGAGTTTCCCGGGGTGGTCTCTGCCTGTTAGTCTGGAGGCCCTGCTGTTCCATCTGAGGACACAGCGCCCACTCTGCCCGGGTGCAGAGAATGCCCCCCCCAAGGGGTTATGGTCTAGATAAAAAGCGCTATAGGAATCTCTAGAAGCAGAGGCTGCTGGATTCGTTGGCCTCTCACTACCTTCGTATTTTACAAAGGGTCCATAAACATTTTTCCTTCGGAACCTGAAGAATATACTCTCTTCTTTCAGCCTTTGCAGATATGGCCCTAGCTGCCCACTTGAGGGTGGACGGGGTATCTTGTGGCATTTGTGCACATAGTGGGGATTACAGATGTCAGCCCAGACTGGGTCAGTGGTAGAGCAGGGTTACCTCATCTTCTTCCATGCCTATTGGCTGGCTTTCACTGTGGAACACCCTTCCTTCTCATTTTTGCCAAGCCCTGTCCTCCATAAAGGCCCCTCATGCCCAGGGCACCTGGACTCCTCCCCCTTCTCCACTTAGCTTTGGTCTGCGCCACACTCTCGAGCATTTGCTTTTATCTGGTCTGTGTGGAGCTCCCTTTTTCCTTGTGCTGAGCCCTGTTCCCTCAACTGGTCTGTACGTGCTGCAAGACCAGAGTGATGTCTCACTTTCCCTTGCCTCCCCCAGCCTCTGGCCTCCTAGTGTGGCCCTGGGAGACACCTCGGCACACAGACACACCTGTGGGATTTCCTGGCTCTCTTTAGAAGTCGTCTTTCCATGGAGTGTTGTTTACAAATCTTCCCAAATGTTCTTTTGCCACAAGATGGCCTGGCAGTCCAGTTTACAATTTTCCAGCTTTAATCGGTCTTCAAAGAGGGGAGTGCCAGCAGGATGCAGCTTACCCAATAGCACCTGCATAATTAAATATTTGAAGGGATCTAGCTATTTGAAATATGCAGAACGTACACATCCTTCTCTCCTGACTACCCAGAACAGAGGCTTCCAGGAAACCAGAGCTGAGAAGCAGCTTCAGTTTGGGAAATCTTCTAGACATCATGGAATGGGACTCATGACTCTAAGGGCATTGATGGGCATTCACAAATCACCTCTGCACACCTCTCAGGGCCCATGTAAAGAAAACCCAGAAGTCAATTGCATTTCTTCATTTCACTGTGGGCCTCCCTTTTTAGATGGAAGTAGTTTCATCTGCTTGTTTCCACCTGTAGAGCCGCTTTTGGGGGGGGGTATGGTAGTGAGTTTTGTATATTAGACAACTAGACAAAGTACAGAGTCCATAGGACAAATTATGCATATAAGATTCAACTCCAGGATATTATGAAAATCTGGCGATCATAGAAGGTATAAGTTGCCACAGGACAAGGACTATCATTCAACAGCTGGCAAACTCTGTGGCTTCACAATGACTACGTATTTTTTATTTGATAGCAAAAATTCATAGGTTCAAAACTGCAGTATCTTATCGTAATACTTTCACTCAATTTACCTTTTAATTATAACAGATGTAACAATGCTCTGTAACTGGGTTCTATTTTTTTCTCTCTCTCACAAAAGAGAGAGAAATAAGCAGATCTTAAAAAAATGCATGGAGTAATTAGTTTAGTGACTAATTAGCTGAAATGACTGTGATGAGTATACCTCACTGAAGTAGCAGCGAGTTGCTTGAAGGAAACGCAGAGTAGACTGCTCAAAGCATTTCAAGTTCTGAATACGTGTAAACCTAATCAGTGTGGGGATCACACACAGTATCATGGTTTATCTGAAAATGGTTAAGTACTTGTCTAGGTTTTCTTGGCTTATATTTTCCAGGGGTTAAACCTGACATCTTCTCATTTCTGCATTGCTGGTACAATTAGGGCAAAATCTGGGTTTTTCCTCACTCCACTCCAGAAACTGACGGCACAGCTCTGCCCAGGCATCACAGAGATATGTGTGGTCTATCAGCCCTGAGAGATGATCTGCTAGGAAAATACTGTGGCATTTCCTCTTAAATATTATCAGTATACCCAGTTTGTTAAAGATCTACAGTATTGGAAATCTGTTTTATTTTGCTTGACCCAGTGATTCCCAATCCTAATCGACCAAGAAGACTTTTTTTTTCCACTAACAGAAACACAGCTAATTAACATCTTGAGAGCCTTACAATTTTATGGTTTATGGATATACATTTGATATTTTCAGCTCTCACCAAAACTACACTAATTGGCTCTGCTTCAAATCTGTCATATCCTCCTCTTCTGCTCCTGAACTGCTAGGTCAGAAGCCCCATCCCTCTAGAAGTTCTTTCCTCAAATTGCCGACAACATGCACCTTTCCCTCTCTCTCATCCCATGGGTGTATTGATTATGCCAATGAATGTTTTACAGCAACTTGGGCTTGAGAGCCAGAGATCAACTTGAGTATTGGAGTCAAAACTTTGTGGAACTTTCAGGGGTGCCTGGGTGGCTCAGTTGGTTAAGTGTCCAACTCTTGGTTTCAGGTCAGGTCCTGATCTTGGGGTTGTGGGATTGAGCCCCGCATTGAGCTCCATCCTCAGCATAGAGCCTGCTTGAGATTCTCTCTCTCCTCTGCCCCTCCCACTCCAGCTCTTTCTCTCTAAAATAAATGAATAAATCTTAAAAATAAAACAAAACAAAATGGTGGAACTTTCTTCCTACAGTCTAGTTAGTATTCAAAAGATTGGGACTTTTGAAAACCAAATGAGGCCCATTTATCCAAAACCTGAGATTTAAAAAAAGTTTTGCTTTTAGCAATTGAGAATAAGGTGGAGCAGTGGAAGAAACATGGGCAGTAGAGGGACTGAACTGGGTCTGATACTGGTGCTACTTAATACTCTACCTGCACAGCTGTGTCACAGGATCTGGTGACCTCTGGTGCTGGGCTCGCCACGCAACCCAAGTTCTCAGTGTCTGACTGTGAAATCACATCGTGTTCTCTTGCTCTATCTCTCTTCTCTTGTCATATGAAAGCTCACTTGCTTGGACAAAACCTAAGCCACATCTGGAACCCTAAATGTAAGGGAGTTTGGAAAATGTAAATTTTCTTTCAGCTTTCACCCTCAGCAATTCAAGGAGGACCCAAGAAAGACTGGAATGAGGAATTAATTAGACAATCCACGGTGTATATGAACCTCATCAGGCCTTATTAGAGTTCCATTGGTGCTTTTATGTCATCTTGTCCCTCCCTCTCCATACTCAGGAGGGCTCTAATCCTGGGTCTTGTCCTCCCAAATTATTTCTACTTCCTTTTAAAACTTATATTTATTTTTCCATGCAGGAATGCTGCCCTGACACCATTGCCTCTATTCTCTCTATGCTATGCCTTACAATACAATTTTGTACCTTTTGCACACAAAGAAAAACCTCTATGATGAAGTCTACAAAGGAAAAATATCCTATCACTCAAATAAGAATTTCAAGAAAGAACTTACGAACCTAAGAAAACATACAGTTTCTTTGAAACTGAAGCTGGTCCGTGATATCTGGGGCAGAGAATCTTATTTAGTGGGTAGAGAAATATGCAGACATTGGCCAGAACGGCACTGATGCCTTTCTTCTTGAGCTCACAGAAAGACCATAGTTCACAGCTTTCCCAGCCCTCCAGGCAGGGAGGGTCCCCCCTAAGGCAGGGAGGGACTGGGTTCTGGCCAGCAGAATGTGCATGAAAATGTACATGCACATTCCCTCCTCTCCCATCCCATTTCTGGTCCTCATTTATTTTCTCAATTGTTGGTTGGCTGAAGAGAGAGGTTCCAGTGGAAGACACTGGGGAGAACTTACAAGATGGTGGAAGCACCAATTGGAAGACTCTGGATCCCCAAATAGCCACAGAGAAGACTTTCCACTGAATTTCTAATTGGATTGTAATGTGAATGAAAAATAAACTTAAGTGTTAAATTTAAGCCACCAAGATTTTTGAGGTGCTACGATATCAGCAACTGTAATTACTCTGACTGCACAGGAAATATTGCTCAACATAGGTCTATCCACATGACAGTTGTAAAATTCTAGCATAGAGCATGGTAAAAAGCAGGTACTTAATGAACGTTAGTTCCTCCATAAAAGACTTAGGTCAATGATAAAAAATTGGGCAAGAACTAGACACCAAAAGCGGGGGGGTATGTTTCAGGTACTTAACTGAATACCTTCGTTTGAAACTAGGGAGATCAGATAGGATCAAGAAGACAGAGTAAACACCTGTGCACTCCTTCTTTCAAGCACATTATCTCATTTAGTGGGACTTGCAGCCCTAAGAGGTCCACACTGTTATTACCTCATATGACCAAGGCTTAGAGAATTTCAGCAAATTGTCCAAAGTTATACAATCAGCCATGATGAAACAGATTCAAATCTGGACATGGTCGTTATAAGACTGAGTAGTCACCACATTTTGCGCCACCAAGGATTCTAGCCTGGTTTGGCTTCCTGAAGTATTATTACCCCTGGAGGCCAGATCATTTCTCTTTCTCTCAGGGTTTCCCAAGTGACTTGTATAGATGGTACTTGGTAGAGGCCTCAAAAATGTTGACTTATTGTTTTATGTGAACTCTCTGAGATACAAATCCAAGAAAACCTGGATAGGGATGTCTTTTTACCACAAACAGGCATATCACAAAAGAAGTACATTTTAGGTTGTCTCAGAGTGAAAAGGCAGCCATTCTGCCCCTAGGTATAAGTAGATGGTCATTCCTAAGTGAACGACATGGCATAGTGCCTCAGAGCCCTGAGAGCTGAACATTGTGTAACATTCTCCTGAAGAAAGATCTGAAAGGCTGGCTCACTTTTACTGGAACCTTCTAAAGATATGGTTCTGTATTTCAAGTTTCTGGTTGTAGGGGATTTTTTTGGTGTTGTTTTGTTTTGTTTTTTTCTGAAACCAAGTTCCCTTATTTTTTTTTTTTTTTTTTGTATTAAGGAGAAATTTTGGGAGAGTTTTGAAAATACAATATATTTCACTGTAGGAAAGAGTAAGAAAAAATTTCTCATAGAGAAATAATAATTATTAACATTTTGGTATATATCTTTGTAGCTTTCTTGATGTACGTATGTATAATGTAATTATTCTTATACTGAATATTCAGCATTCTCTTTTTTATATTGCATTCTTTGTGTTATCCCATGTCATTAAATATTCTTGAAAAACAGTATAATGGTGGAGTAATAACCCATCTCAAGGATGTGATATAATTTACTTAAATAGTTCTTTATTTGGGGGAATTTAAGTAGCTAAGTTAATATAAATACGGTTGTGCTCATATAAATAATACCATGATGAACATCTTTGCATATATATCATTGTGCTCTTACTTGATTTTCTTAAGACTTTCTTAAAAATGTTTATACCAAGAATAAGTTATAAGTATTTTGACATGTTAAAACATATTAGCAAATACTTTTTAAAAATGTGTGAACATATGCTTTCACCAGCAGTATATAAAATATCCATCCTATTATACCCTTATTATTGATACATTAGCATGAAGTTATAGGATTTCTGAACCTAGGTTCTCATGAATCTTTGCGTGGCATCCAGAGGACTGAGAGAATCCTAAAATTTGGTGCTAAATTTCATAAGTGTGTACATTTTTATGAGAGAGTTCTTGATGATGGAACATTTAAGAGTTGAATTATTCTTGTGTTTATATAATTTTTCATGGCTTAGATAATAAATGAGGTTGAACATTTCTTCGTATATGATTGGCCATTCATCTTTCTGTTCTTGTTCATGTGCTATTGGGATTTTCTCTTCATCTTTTTGAGTTCTAAAAGACTTTTCTATATGAAGGATGCTAATCCCTTTGTCTGCATATTTGTGTGACAATTTTCCAAGCTTGGTGGATTTTCAGAGAGAGGTCTGAAATCCTTAAGGAATAAGCATTATAGAATTTTTCCTTGGTTACCTCAACATCATGCTTATATTTCGGAAGGCCTTTCCTAATTAGAGATCAGTACAATATATGTCCATGATTTCTTGTACTGTATAATGGTTTGCCAAGTATCTAACCCATCTAGAACTTAATATATTATTCATTCTTATTCTTTTCTTCTTCTAACAAATATCTGTTGTGTCCTAATTATATATCAGGCACTTAATGTGAAGTGGGAATTTAATTTGCTATTTTCCTTGACTGATGTAAACTTTTTTTCTCTGTTACCATTTGTTGTATTCTCTACTGCTTCCCTTATTATGTTTTGTTAATCTATATTAAATTGGTTAAATATTAAAATGCAGCTACTAGTGTCCTATATCATGAATATGTGCACTTATGTATTATACCTTTTTTTAAAAGACTTATTTATTTACTTTAGAGAGAGTATGAGTGCTGGGAGAGGCAGAAAGAAACTTTAGTAGACTCCTCACTGAGCTCAAAGACCAACACAGAGCTTGATCTCATGACGCTGAGACTGTGACCTGAGCCGAAACTAAGAGTCAGAAGCTTAACTGACCCTTTCTTATACATTTTTATTAAATATTAAATACATCTATCAATTGTTTCACTAAATGAATATATTTATTACTTTTAACAGTAAATAAATTTATTAATTAAGTAACTGGTTTTTTTGGTGACATTTCTTTTATTTCACACATCTTTCTTTGATTTTTTCCATTGATTCCATACTCTTTAGATGACTGTAGCTCTAAGACTTATTTTATATTTATAGGGCTTGCATAAAAAATAATTTTTGTCCGTATTTATATGTTACCCCCTTTGTCTACCATTGGATGATATATATGTGTGTAGCTCCCATCAGAATTGGCTTTCTAATCATTTCTGCTGGTATTTTATAACGGGTTGTTGTTGGTGGGGTGTTGCTATAATTTGCAGAGTTTGATGTTTTTTCATTTGAGATACACCATTTCCTGACTGTTTATTAATTCATTATGTATTATAAATTGGATCTCTTGATCTCAGATTTTGGTCCCAGATGATACACAGCTACTGGACTGTTTTCCCCTGAACTCTGGAAACACTTGGATCCAGAGTTAGTGTTTTGAAGGCAAAGCATCTTTTTATTCCACCTTCAAGATTTTGTGAATATTTGGGACAGACTATGTACAAGTGAAGGTAAGAGTCTTCCTTGTGATCTCCAAGAACTCACTGAGTGATGTGAAATTAAATAGATGTTGTCACGCAAATCAGTTTGAGAATCTTTTTCCTCAAACTGAAAAACTTCTCATTTTTATAATCATAGCATTTCCACATTCTATTATCTAGTATAATCATTGGGTCTGTGCTGTTTTTCTTTCATTTCGATATGACACTATCTCCTGACTCTATTATCTAGTTTTGTGCTTTTTGGTTTATGCTGCTGTGCTAATTTCTTTGCATCTGTTCTTTTGCTATGTAAACGTGGTTTAGTTATTTTAATAATTTGGAAGCCTTTCTCCGTGGAAGGCAAAATCACATCGTGATACTGACTAGGTTTGCTGTGGAGCTTGACTCCAGAAATGAAAAGTGGGAAGTGTGTTTTATAGAAGTCAGATCATGGTGTTTGCTTCAACTTCTCCCAGATTCTCTGGAGCTTTCAATAATGCATAAAATCAGAGGAGGGAATCAGTAACAAGATGTCTTAGCTATAATCTGCTTTACAAGGGTCCTCACCTGCATAGTTGCTTATAGTTGATTGGGGAACTCGTCCTACAGGAAGCAGAACAGCAGGAGCAGGTCATTCCTAACTTGCTGGGAGAGCACAGGAGGAGCCCTTGTCTTCCTGGGGATGGAGCAAATTTGTGCAGTGAGAACCCAACCATCCAACTGAACAGAGCATGCACATGTAATGTAATTCTTAAGATGCTAATTTGGGGAGTTTTCATAGGGTAACCTTTAAGATAGATTATTGTATATAGAAGATTCTACTCTTGACTGTTTGCAAAATTCTCTGGGCAAATAATTCTGCAAAATTGTCTACTTTATATAGCTCTCTTCGATTCTGTGGTTATGCAAGCTTTTTGTGTATAGGCTACTCTTTTTCAGATTCTGTACACTGATTGTTGTTTTGTTAACACAGTCTTGGATATTGGTTGTTGTTAGTATAATCAAGTACACATTTAAACTTGTCAAGTACACAAATAAACTCTAATTATCAAAGTTAAAAATATCTCCTGACTTCCAGTAAAATATGAATGTGGTGCTCTATTTCCCTTGCCCCCTCCCACTCACCCATGTTTGTTAATTTATTGTTAGCCATAGAAATCCATGTCAATAACAGTTTGTGCATATTTGATTAACATTTGAAACCCAATTCACAACAGCTATGTTTATTCTATATAATTAGTTTTAAGAATGACCTCTAAGTCTCTCAGTCTATGATTTTTCTATTTCTAGTGTTTTATTTTCAGTCATCTCTCAGCTTGGTTTTCAAGCAGTTTTCCCAGACTACCAGAGTGACATATCCTCTGAGTGGGGGCACACAGTCTGCCTATGTGCTAAATCAAATATAGATGAGAGCAGAAAAGAACAAGTAGGAAAGAAGAGCGTGGGTCTGTAGCTAGGGTCCGTGCAGTTGGAGATGCCTCTTGCCATTCTCACTGGTGCAGCGCCTACACCTGAAATGTGGCACAGAGAGTTCAAGCCTATTTTAGCTCATCTCTACCTTCTTAGTAAATGTGATTCTTATGCTGCTTCAGAATATGGGACGTAAAATTATGTGGCCAATCATATATTTCTCAGTCCATGTTTACATTGCCGCTGGTGGCAATTTTGCATGGCTTTGACAGAGGGTATTCTCTCACATTTAATTCATTGGGTTGATTGAAACATTTTTGTGTATCTTTAGTTGGAAAAAGATGTTGTAGGGATATCTCTTATTCACTCAATATTTATTTATTATACTTACCTTGGTGTTAATCCGAAAGCACCTTTCAAAACAATACATACAATAGTATCTTCAGGTCTATATGTTATACTAGAATCAAACCCATGCTGTATGGAAAGAAAGGAAGAGCTGTTAAATACCATTTTTAAAATTAAAGTCTAAACTTAGTGTTATGCCCCCTCAAAATGGGGTGCACCTCTGTCTGGGACACCTTGTGTATTCTCC
This sequence comes from Vulpes vulpes, assembly GCF_048418805.1. Lineage (NCBI taxonomy): Eukaryota > Metazoa > Chordata > Mammalia > Carnivora > Canidae > Vulpes > Vulpes vulpes. The sequence continues at coordinate 32,507,005 of NC_132786.1, forward strand.
TCTGGCTTTGGGGCATCTTAATGAAGAAGTTTGGAAATCACTGGTTTCACAATTGTTGGCAAGCCACTCAAGGCTTTTTTCAAGCAGAGAAGGAAAAAGGAGACACACCCAAAAGCAGAAACAGAAGATCCTTCAAGAGTTCAGGAGAGAAGCTGATCAACTCCTGAAGTAGGCTGGTGATATTGAAAGAAGAGAAAGGTAGGCATTTCATAAAGATTTCAGAAATAGAATTGGGGAAGGCATGAAGGAAGAGGAGGGACCTTGACCTCCAGGCCTATGGCATGTGTAGCTAAGAGAATATTGGCAACATTGCCTATGGCAGAGGATTTGGGGAGAAGAGATGCTGTATGTATTGCAGGAGAGAAGCCACAAAGCCCAGACCTGACTCAGATTACTTACTCAGTGTTCCTTTTATTAATATTTAATAAGAAATATATAAGAAAACATATTGCTCTTATTATAGTGATTATCATGAGGATTACTGATTGCATGGAAACTTTGTCTCTGAGTAAACTGCTTCCAGCAACATTTATGTGTTCTGAAACCAGAGTCCTTGTCATACTTGCAAAAACTGTCTCTTCTATCATCAAATTACCTTCCTATCCCTACATAGGAATAGCTATGCTAGCTATCATAACTATGATATCTTCTGATTATTATCAATCTCCATGACCTCTACATAATTCATTGAGAAAGCAAGGGGACAAAGCAGAGACAATACAGTAGAAGCATTTTTGAGATCATTTTTGAGTCAGGATTGCTGAAAAACAGAACAATAATGAATAGTGAAGAATCAGAAGAGGAAGATCTCCACTCCATAGGGGAGAAGTGCTCTTCACCACCTAGAACCCCTGACACAGAGGAGACAGGATAGTCTTGTTTCATGAATCTGTTTCTAGTGAGACTTTTCAGCCAAGACCAGCAGTGGAAGGAACACTGGACTAGGAGTCAGAGACATGGGCTCTATGCCCCATCAGGCATCTTAGTCACTTCCCTGTGTGGTGCTTCAGTTTCCTTATCTGTTGAGTGATTGGGTTCTTCTAGTTCTAAAGCTCCGAAGGGCTCTAATCACCTGCCCTATGATGAACCTAATGCAAACAACAAAGAAAATACTGGTGACAAGTAAAGCATTGTGGTTACTCAAATGAGCCACAGGTAAATGATAACTTTGGAGCCAGACCTAGCAAGAGGAGTTACTAAACACAGTCTCAGCATAAATGTGTTTTGGTCCCTTTGTCTGGCATCTGATCAGCTTCTTACCACCCATATCATCTGAGTACAATGAGCATCTCCATATGTTCTATCACTAAAAGGCTCTCCCCTGCCTGCTTCCTCAAAGCCATGTGGGTAGTCAGTTTCCCTCCTCACTGGCAGGCTGCCACTTTAAGTCCAATTATCACCATCACCTTAGATGTTCCTTCACAGTCACCTCTGGGATGAAATGAGTTGAAGCTTCTCACTTCAGCATTGAGAGAGGGATGTCACACACACTCAGCCAAATGTGACTCCTGCAAAAATAAATTAGGTTGAATTTCCCCTCAAAAAAAAAAAAAAAGAATTTCCTTTACCAGGGTTTCAGCTATGGTCCAACAGAAGAGCCATGAGGGGGGCCTGATGACTGGAGACCCGGTAAACCTCATTCTTCAGCCCAGCAATGGAGCCACTGTTCCTATTACTCAGGCTAGAAAATGAATTATACTGGGACAATCACACAGAAGATGCTATGATGTAAGACCCTCAGCAACAACCCTACAATGGATGTGATGATGAAGGTCATACAGAATTTCCTCCTAATACCCATCAAGGTGAGCTGATAGTGTCATTCCAGAGAAACATTCAGTACAAGTGTTTCATTGATGTCATCACAAAATGGACCAGAGAGGATGAGTTCGGCTGGTTTGTCTTGACCCAGGGATAATGAGCTATCTGCTTCCCTTTCAGGCACTAACTGGCATTAGATTATCCATGAAAAGAATCAATTCCACTTTTTTTTTTGATTGAAGTGGACTCTCCCTGGGATCAGTACCAGTTCTGTACTCCAGTGTATTAGTAAGGGATACTTTTGGCTTCAAGTAACCAGGATGTCATTTAACAGTGGTTTTATGACACAAACACATTTATTGTTTACTTAACAGGGAGTTCCAAAGACAGCTGCCTCGTAGTTAATTTAGCAGTTTAAGTTTGCCATAAAAAAAAAAAAAAAAAGAATGAAGGCTCTTTCTTTCTACTCTGCCATCCTGAGAATATGGCTTTTTTGTGTGTGTTTGGTTCCTTCTGGTTGCAAGATGGCTGCTGTGTGCCAAACATTCCAGCCATGTTCAAAAGCCGGTAGTGTGGATCAGGCAACAGGTGTTCTCTTCACACGGTTCTATTTATCAAGAAAGTTCTGCTTTTCCCATAATGGCCCAGCAGACATCACCTTTCACTGCACTGGTCAGCCCTGGGACGTGGGTTACCCCCATCTGCAGGGGAAGCTGGGTGAGAGCAGAGGAGCAGACTCTTGACCATAGCTTCTGAGTAGCCAGATAATAGTATCCTCCACACCCAGTGAAGTGCCTGAGACAGAGGAAGCCTTCACCTTGCTTGAAAGATTGTTTTCTAGGGCTACAAAGACCTTTGCAGGAGGAGCAACAAACTATAACTGCCTTGGACAAAAATCTATTCAAGCTTAAAATGCAAGAGCATTAGCTGCTCAGAGCCGTCACCAAGGAGAGATAAAATACGTCTGCTCTCTCAAGACCTGGGAGATGCTTGCAGTGTGATTATTTTTTTGGCTGGGAAAGCTGCTTAGCTGACAGAAAAAGGAACGTACCTGAACATTTATGAGTCGGCTTTTCAAAGACAGCGACTCATCTTCCTTTTCACCCCTCCCCCTTTCCCCTTCCCTGTAAGGGAACACTTAGCAAAACTAAATAAATTATCAGCCCGGCCATGAAGAAATGCTCTCACCGGGTTATGCAGGGGAGGCTCGAAGCCATAAAGGCAAACTCTGGAGCTCAGGTCATCTGCAGGGAGGAGGGGAGGAGGGGAAGAGGGGAGGAGGGGAGGGCCTCTACAGGGGGCCAGCTGAGAGACATGAGAACACTCAGCTGCCCTGTCATCTTGCTCTTCTGGGACTGGAACAGAGGAACCTGGGGCTGCTTTGCGCTGACCCAAAGGACGAGGTGGCTAAATTGTTCTCACTGGAGGCCACTCCGGGTCATGTTATTGTTGAGCTAGGACAACGTGCTGTGGTGTAGTGAGCTGAGCGTGGGCCCAGCTTTACCAGCTGCTTGCTGGCTGATCTCTGATGAGTCGTGAACCACTCTGAACTTTGCCTTATTTGGAAAAGAAGGATAATAATGGGAGCATTATACTCTGCTATAAACTGAATTGTGCACCCCCCTACCCCAATTCACATGTTGAAGCCCTAGCCTCCCTGTGACTGTATTTGGAGCTAGGGCTTTTAGGAGGTAATTAAGGTTAGGTGAGGTCATAAAGGTGGTGGTGGTAGGGGGACCCTAATGTGACAAAGCTGATGGCTTCACAAGAAGAAGAAGAGAGATCTTCTCTCTGTGGGCTCTCAGAGGAAAGGCCACATGGGGACACAGACAGAAGGTGGTTGTCTACAAGCCAGGAAGAGAGCCCTCACCAGGAACTGGACTTACCAGCCCCTTGACCTTGGGTTTCTGGCTTCTAGAACCCTCAGAAAGTGCACTTCTGTTGCTTAAATCACCCGGTCTGTGGGATTTTGTTATGGGAGCCAGAGCTGACTAATGCCATCTCCTAGGGTGCTTGAAAACAGCAAGGAGAGGCAATGAGATGATGCTCTTCCAGGTCCTGTGCTCTACACAAGGGTTAAACATCACTGTGCCATGTAGCACGTGAGGAGTCCGAGGCCAAGAGGTGTGTTCAGGGACTCTCCCGAAGCTGGGCGGCTCTGGGTTCTGTTTGGGAGGATGAGCCGTTTCCACCTGTGTCCAGCCTGAGGAGCACAGACAGGCCTCCCCTCCTGCACACTCCTGCTCCGCTAGAAACCAAGTCCAGCCTCCTTCCTTCTCTGCAAAAAGCAGCAGGACAGGACTTAGCCACTGTCTCTTCCTGAGATTTTTGTGTCCAGACGTTGTAAGGAATAATCAATCAAAACATGACTTTCACTTATCATGATCTCAAACCTGCTGACCTACAGGGATGACCTATCTCTGTGCTTAAAAGGAAAATATTTCTGTCAGGGTCGAATCTTTGAGAAACGTTATTTCTATTTAACTAAAAAAAAAAAAAGTTTATGGTTTAGGATATGCATATTCTATCCCCTTTTGGATTGGGGGGAAAAAACTAACTAAAGATATATGCTACTTCCCAAAAGAAGGAGGCCAGATTCTGACTTCTTGGGTTGCTGCTTGGCCTCAGCCAGACCCTGGGGACTGAGGTGTGATGGCTCCCCCCATGAGACCCTCAGGCCTCCTGCCAGAGCTCTGGTGACCCGGCTCTGGTCAGTGGAAAATGGGGGCCTCGGGAAGCACTCCCTCGTTTTGGCAAGGTTGGGCAGAGCTGCCTGCTGGTCGGCTGGTGGTGCTGGATGTGGGGGTGAGCATCCTCAGCCTACGGCCCATACTTGTTGAGGGGAGGGCTTTGGCCTGGCTTGGATGGGCTGAGTGGATTAGCTGTTGGTGCAGGATATTTGCACCAAGTCCTCCTTGTTACTTTTGACGTGTTTTTTATTTTAACCTCAGCATTTCATTTGTTTTTGACTGTCAGAAAGATCACACGCACCCCCACATACACCCATACCCACCCACATACACACCCACATACACACCCCCTCCCCCTCCATACACATGCGCTCCAAATCTCCTTGTAAGGAGAAAAGCGAGGTAGGTTATAGTTTCCCTCTGTAAAAAAAAAAAGAAAAAAAAAGAAAAAAAGAAAAAGCACCACCAACTCCTCACAGTATGATTTCATAGGCCATGCTAATTATTTTTTAGGGCGAGCATAATAAAACCCAGGTGATTTGCCTTCAGCAGTTTCTCCTTATCTTCACACAGCTCTGGATCATTTACCCACATGGCAAGCAATTACCATGAGCCCTGCAGTTTTTACCAGACATTCTTTGTGGGAACCCTGCTAGAGTACACAAAGGTTAATACGCTTTTGCACTACAAAATCTGGGCATTATCTTGTGTATTGTAAGACATGCCTGTGACACGTTGAATTCAGACGATTTACAAGATCAGCAAAACAGAAGGGGTTCCCATGGGGAGTTTTTTCCACTAACGATTTCCTCATCAGAACGTGGCTCGGCGGCAGTGTGGTGTTTTGCCCAGGCTCTCTGCCTGCGGGGGCAGGGCTTGGCCATCCCACCCTGCTCCTCTGGATAGCTGGGGCGCTGGGGGTGTCAGGCGGGCCAGCGCAGATGCCCGGAGATGGGCTGCCCGCCCCCCAGGGAAACCAGGTTTTCTTCTTATAATTGTTGCATAATGTCTTTAAGGTAAGAGCCAGATGTGAAATGCGTCAGTCATGTACAGAGTTGACAACTCTGACCACCGGAACTAAAACAAATATTTAGAATGATTTTCTAGAAAGGGAGACAGGGACCTAAGTATCAAGTAGATTCTTAGGTACGATATCTGCTCTCCACTGGTATCTCAGCTCAGATGTCTCCACTTCTGGGTGGTGTGGAGGGGTGGTGGAGGGTAATGAATGCCTGTGTTGTGCTGTCCTGCCACCCTGTCACCACCCTCCCGTCCCCTGGGCTTGTCCTGCCTCCGCTCACTATTTTTTGTAATGCTCGTGTGTGTGTTAAATAGATTCAAGGCCCATCACTACCTGTTGAATGTAACCCCACCCTGTTCCTGTCACCCTTTGGTCCCCAGAGCCAACTCAGTGCCTGGCCCAGAGTCAGCCCCAGTAAGAATTTGTTGAGTTTTCACATATTTGGTCTCCACAGCTACAGAGAAAGCACAGGTGCTGGGCATGACAGCGTTGGGTAGGGACTTGCATCCGCCACGTTTAAGGACCCGTCATTAATTTCTCTGATTTATTCATTCATCTGTTCATTGAAACGTGAACACAGCCACACACTCTTTTTGACAAAGTCGCCGTAACAGTCACCCTCAGTCCAGAATTATGCAGTTTTGAGAGCGCTGTCTGGGGATAGACAGAACCTGCGAGGTGGCTTCCTGGTTCCTCAGACTCACTTATAGAGCCAGGGGCCCCTCTGCACCTAAGCCCTCACTGTCCTGGAGAAGAGGACGGGGGCATTCAGAGTGAGAGCTCCCCGCCCCGCCCCCCCCCCCCCCTGACCGCTGTCCTTTATAGTTTCTGACACTTTCATCTGCTGTCTGCTCCTCCATTTCACAGAAGTACAAATCAAGGCTCCAGGGGATTAGGTAACCTATAGGCCCAGCTGGTGAGCAGTGAAGTCACGATGAAGAAGCACTTTTTCTGATTCAGTATGGATGGATTTTGCCAGTAAGTCTCAGTGTGAGCTTTGTTCACATAGCCAGAGACGAGGCCCCTGCTATCCCCTTCCTGGCCTGTTATTTAGGGACAAAGCAAGGCAGAGTGGCCATAGCCGTGGGGGGACTCAGAATTGAAAATGACTTTCTGGATCATCCAGTCCCTAGATGAGGGTAAGGTCAGGAGAGATGAAGTAATGTGCTCAATGTCACATAATCAATCAGTGCCAAGGTCAAGGTCAAACTCCAGGTCTTGGGGTTCCTGAGCTAGTGTCTCCAGGCACATGACCTCTGTAACCTCACTGAGGTGTCACTGGGCAGCCTCCTGGGGGAACAAGGGCTGCAGAGCACACCCTGGAGGGAGGCGGCAGTGTCACTCTCTCTGTTCATCTCCTTGCTCAGCACCTCCCAGCACTGCTTTCCCTCTCAGCTCTCCCACAGAAGCCCTTGCCATTCACCCTCCTCCTCCCCCTGGGCCAGATGTCGCTACTGAAGCTGGAGTAACTGGTGCCATGGCCAGTGGCAAGGCTGTGCACAGAACATCTTGGTAGTTATGCTGCAGGAAGCCGCATTCGCTGAGGCTTATGGGACCTGCCCCAGGCACACCCCCAACCCATTTTGCCGTATTGGTCACACTGTCCTGCAGTCACGCGGACGATGCCCTTCTTTGCCCAGAATGCCCTTTGTCCTAAGTGCACGACAGCCCGTCCTCTGAGCACAGACTCGGCATCTCCTATTCTACGAGTACCTCTGCTCTTTGTGGTCTCCTTCTCCAAATTCCTCCCGCAGTGATGACTTAAGAGTACCGGCTCCTCACCTGGAATGAAGCCTTTCTGGCTGCCCTCTGTTATCTAACGTGGGGCTATCTTGTCTCCTGGTCAGATTATGAGCCTGGATCACATGAGTGTCATCCGGGTCCCCAATAAGTGTCTATCAATGGACTGGCTGGAGAAGAAATCTTTTTTTGTTAATTTTTTCAGCAACAGAGAACAACAGAGTAACATGGTCTTTAGCAGTCCAGGTGGGATAAATTGGTTGCAGGTGAGTTTCCTGCGCTGGCGCCCTCCGGCTTCTAATGCTCCTTAGTGTTAGATTTGGGAATGTGAATTCAGGCTTCTACTCCCCACCCCTTGTCCTCTAACCCCTGTGCGAATTTCAATGAATGATTCATCAGCCACAGTCACGTCTGGTCTGGAGGTATGGTGGCTTCTTGTAGCCTCTGCTCTTCCTGACAGGAAGCTGCTTTCAAGTTCCCGACATCATTTTGATTACGTCAGCCATAGTCTTGATGTCACAAGCCCCCGATGATCATCTCGTAGCTGGAATTGGTCATTGGGAGAAACCACTGGGGCCAGTTGGACGGCAGCCTTAAAGGTTTTTTCCAAACACAAGCAAGCCCGCCTTGACATCAAAAGGGGTACTGGGGAATATCAGTCTGAGAGGTTTCTGTTTTTATCAACAAGCTCTCCAAAGCTTCCTCTGCTTTCAGGAGTCTGACAATTCCTTTTAAAACGCAGATCTGACCCTGTAGGGGTCTTGGGAAGACTGTGGAGCATGAATGCCATAAAAGCAGGGGTTTTCAGTTCACAAAAATAACAGCTGCAAGACTTGATGGAAAAGGCCTTGAAAGTCCAGGAGAGGAACATGTTCACAAGCAGGCACACGCACGCTGCAAAACCTGTGTGGACCACGTCTGTCCTCATTTAATTAAAAATGTACAAACCTGAAAAATTAAAAAAAGAATAAAAGTTCAAGCCTGTAGCGAGCGAGCAAGTCTGAGAGAGAGAAGAGCCAGGGCTCTGTCTGTGTTCCTCATGGCAAAGAACCTCTTCCCTTCCACCCGCACCCCAACCGCCCCCCACCACCCCCCTCCCCGCACCTCCTTACTCTGAGTTTGCCCCTGAACAAGTCATTTACGAGAGATGGCTGTCGTGGAGCATAAAGAAATAATTAAAAAAATCTTCAAAAGGCTGGCAGCATAAAAATCCCTGGCTCTGTCGTTTCTCTGTTTCTGCAAGCAGCAAAAGATCCATAATTCTCACACTTAATGTAATTCCAAGGCATCTAAAGTGATTTACAGTCGGTTTACTCAATACTTTCAGCTTTATTTAATGTAACAGTTATGGCACATAAAAAGTTTATTGAAAATCCTTTGGGAGTGCGATTGAGTAAGAAAGAGTCGTTGCTAATACCATTATAGGAACAGGAGGAAAGGGTCCCGGCCTGTTTTCTCTGTGACCTTTATGGTTCCACGAACAAGGGTTAGGGAGGGAAGGACTTCTCCCCCCCTCGGCCAGCACACAGACCTGCTCACTGCCAGCTGCGGGGCTGCCATCTTGCTATTTCTGGACAGCTCTTTCTCAAGCTTGGCTGGCAAGGTGACTTGGATGATCGCCCTGGGTTTAGATTACCCTGGAGTCTCTATTATTATGCAGAGGCCAGGTTCAGAAAGGCCTGCTAAAGGGAAAAAGAAAACATGATCATTTTTTCCCCTCTCAGGCTGCCCTGTTTTCTGGTTTTTAATAAGGCCCACTTTCCAGTTGGCCCGCCTCCGTGGGAGTTCAGTCCAGCCCCCTGGAGCCCCGCAGCTGTGGAGGTGACCTGGGGCAGCATGGGCGAAGAGCCCCCCGACCCCTTGGCAGCCATCAGCTTTGCTCATTGCTGTGGGGTTGGAAGCTCTGGTGTTCGTGTGCTCCCCATGGTGTCTGCCTCAGAAAGGAAGTAAAGCGCTAAGCTAAAATCGTGCCTTTTGCCATTGTCTCAAAATACTCGACATGTGCCCGCACAACTTCCCATTGGCTGTGAAAGAAAATTGAAGTGGAGAAGACGTCGAGGAAACCCAAGGAGTCTGACTCTACGATGTCTGTGGAATCAACAAAAATGGCTTCTTGTCTCCCAACCGATAGTGTCATTTCCTGTGTCGGCTGTACCTCTGGGATGGCTTACACCGGGGCATTCTAGGAACCTCCATGGCCAAGGAGTGCACTTTGGTGCAGAGGAGCAAATCAGCGGGCAGCCCAGGTGGCTCAGCGGTTTAGCACTGTCTTCAGCCCAAGGTGTGATCCTGGAGACCCGGGATTGAGTCCCAGGTCGGGCTCCCTGCATGGAGCCTGCTTCTCCCTCTGCCTGTGTCTCTCTCTCTCTCTCTCTCCATGTCTCTCATGAATAAATAAATAAAATCTTAAAAAAAACAAAACAAAACAACCAAAGCAGCATTTAGTTCTTCATTCACTTCCCTACGAAATGTGCACCTAAGTGCTAGTGTAAGACATTTCTTCAATTCTTCAGTATAGTAGTACCCTTGGGTCTCTCGCACAAGCACATGCACACACACAATTTTCCCCTTTCTAATTTTTCTCATTGCTTTTCATTTTATTTTCCCTCTACCTTTCTAATACTTAGACCAAGTAAGACACTATGTAATCCCATTTAAAGCTTGATTCTCTGGTATGTATGTTCTACAGAGGGGTTTCTCTACCTGCCTCCTGCTTCTTGCTTGCACTTCTAATATTTGTTGTCGTCAGGTATATATTTGACATACATGTGATATATGCGAGGTGGTATATTGTACATGTGTATGTGAAGACGTATATGTTTACACATGCATGCATATGCTTGGCGGGTAGTTAAAAATAATTTACAAAATTTTTTAGCACGATTATATATGAGGGTCACAATATTTCCTTGCTGGCTCGACTCTGTCAAGGAGATATAATGCCATGGTGACTTTGATGCTTCCTTAGGAAGTCTCAGTAATGACTCTGCCTCTAGACATCCAGTCCTTAGGACCTAATGTGGTCGCTGACTTCACCTGTTTGAAATCCACTATTGATTAAAAGCATTCTCTCAATATGTCTCAAAAGTCTGATGATTCATTTGCGTCGTGGAAATCTCTTCTGCATTAAAAAAAAAGAAAACACACAGTTGGCCTTCCATTGAGGAAGCACAGATGAGGAGAGTGAGGCTTTCTGATGTGAGAGCACCATTCCCAGCTTCACTGACTCACTTGCTCTAAGCCGATAGAACACCACCCAGGGCCCTTGCCTCTGCCTCAGGAAAGGCACAAAGATACAGCAAAGCTCATTGCAAAGTTTGTATCTTTCTACTCAATTATCTTCATGACGGCCTGTTCTTCAGCTCTTTTAGTCACTGCTATAAAAAAAAGAAATTTCTTCTTCTCACTAGTGGACCTTCCATGAATCTGAGAACCTTTGGAGTGACAGTTTGAGATCTGTAGTATTCAGTGAATGTGGAACCCTGTGGGGTTCATTGGAAATGTCCTAAAACTGGTCTCTGGCAGTAACTAGTTACTGGATGGCACAGGCTTTGCAGAGTGCTTTGACGTGTGTATCTAATTTAATCTCTTGCAAACAACTTGTTGGGTCAGTATTGTCATGTTTTGTAGATATGGAAACTGATCCTGAGAAGTGATTCAGTCAATACTGCATAGTCAGTGAGTGGCAGAGTCGGGACTTGAAGCCAGATCCAGTAGCTCCAAACCGTGCACTCATTCCATCCTGAGGAACTATACTCCCTACAGCTTGCAAAGCAAGGAATGCCACCCAGTCGGCTTTGGGCAGCTCTTGGCAATACTGAGATGGTGAATGTCTATATTTGATCCTTCTCTCATATCTCACATTCTATTCCCTGAAAGACCTTACTTTCAACAAATACTACCGAAGAGTTATTTATAATAGAAGATATTGCCAGCAGTCCTAAGGGTATTTTATTTCAATCAGGAGCCTCTTAAAGACCCCAAAGCCCTCAAGACTGAAGCAACTAGTGGCAGACAGAGCAGAAGAAAAAAAAAGTGTAACATGACACTTTTTATTCAGTGCCAGTGACATTTCAGTATCTTGCTAGTGCCAGCTTTCTTGTGGGAATAGCTTGGTGATCATCAACTTGCAGGACACGTTGGCCCGCGGGACCGACACTGGGGCTCCAGGGTCGGGGTCGTTGGATCTGTAGCCACCAGAGGGCAGCAGAGGGCTGGGTCCGCTGGTTAGAGGGAAAGTAGGCAAATTCCTCAGGAAAGGGTCAAAGTATATAGTCCAGAGGGACGTCTGGATGGCTCAGCCATTGAGTGTCTGCTTTTGGCTCAGGGCATGATCCCAGAGTCCTGGATTCCGCATAGGGCTCCCTGTGAGGAACCTGCTTCTCCCTCTGCCTGTGTCTCTGCCCCTCTCTCTGTTTCTCATGAATACATAAAATCTTAAAAAAAAAAAAAAAAAAAAAAAAGAAACCATATTCCAGAGGCACACAACAGATCACCACATGTAGTGATGCTGTGAAACTTGTCCCAGAAGTGCCCCCTCTCAGGCCCCATGCATGCATCTCTCAGCTGCTGGAGCACCGGCTGCTGATGGCTCACAGCTGCAGGTGCAGATTCCCCAAGAATAACCCTGGGCAGCAGGGAACTGCTTTGCCCAAAGATATGCCTTCGCCAGGGGAAGGGTGACCAGTGACCCACTAAGGCAGGGATAAAAATGCCTGGCTCCTTTGTCTCAGTTTGGCACAAACCTGAAGGGCCGTCCAAGATCCAGAGCTGCAGGACAGGTTGAGGCCTAAATGTTGGATCAGTTTTCCCCCCTCTGTCCCATCGTGCCTTCCTGGCTTCCCTACAAGGCTGTCTCCAGAGACCACAGCCTAATAAATGCATGCCACTCAGAGTGACTTTCCAGGGAGCCCTGTCTAAGAAATGCAGCTAGTCAGTATGGATAAGGCCAACCATTAACCCAGGGGAGGTAGGGAGCCGAGTAGCGTTCAGCAGGAAGCACAGATGGAACACAACCTGGGAGTCCAAGGTCAGGGCTGGAGACAGAGGCACGAAGGGAGATGCCAGGCTAGGATTAGGCAGGACCTGGGACGAAACTGGACTCAAGTCCAAGGTCCAGTAGAGCTGGGGCCGCCAAGGCCAGAACTCAGAGGACCAGAAAGAGTAGGCCAAGGATGGAAGTAAGATTGCTTCAGTAACACTTAAGCAGAACTTGTTTTGTGTTTGCTTGTTTGTTTGCCGGAGCCCTTGCAAGGTGGTTGGATTTAAAGGTCTTCTCCTTCCCTCCTTCCCTGCCACCCCCTCAACACCGCACAGCTGGCAGCCCGCACTGCCTCCAGGCCCCAGCTAAGCACTGAGTGTACTTACATTAACTACGGTTGCATTTACACCTCTTGGGGCTACCCTCAGCTAGGATCGCACTGCACCTTCAGACGTGCCCAGAAACCATTTCCTATGAAGACTTGGCCAAAGGCAACTGGCAGAAAAATAGAGTTCCTTTGCTTTAAGTCTTACTCTCCAATTTCCCTGGAATTCTTTTTAAGCCTAGGGCGGGGAGGCACTGCCTCCCTGTTTTTGAGTCCATGGTGGGGCTATTCCACCGAAATAATACAGGGGCCACGGCTCTTGGGCTTGGGCAGAGCCCCCTTCACTAAGCCTCCCATTGTTCAAGAGACGGACTCTTCAAATCACGTGCAGCACAGCCAGCGTGTGGAGCTTGTACCAGTGTCTGGAACCTCCGCGGGGAGATGACTGAACGGCCTATGGATTAATGTACTATTATTACATTACTCTTTAAGCTTCAAAGGTCTGCCAGGAGGGCTAAGCTCGCTATCTATTCCATGACATTTTAAGAACAAATAATACATTAATATATTTAATTTGAGAATAAACACATACATTACAGGCAGGGGATTTTGTCTATGCTGATAAGGCACCAAATGACCTTTCCAGAGCAATCCCAGCACGCAGAGCCGAAAGGGGACGTGTTCCAAAAAACCTTTTGTATCTCCCGGCTGTAATATGTGGGCTTTAATGCAGGTTTGGCCTGTGTGGATCTGCAGCTGCCACGCTCTTCGGAGATGGGAGCTCTCGCTATAATTACCCCTTCGACACTGATCTGCAGGAACACTAAATCTTGTTGCCTCAAATTAGTTAATCAATTAAGTGTCAAACCACAAAATGTTGGAGATTTTGGTTTGTATTTATTAACTTGGCAGGCACTTCCTCCCTCAGCCCCTTGGCTTCTTCTCCCTTCCCCTTGCAGGGGAGCTGGCTTTTAAAAATGACCAGTCACTCATTGTTTATTTCTGGCCTATTAGCAAAACAGTTGAAGTTACATAAGCCTGGTGCCCGGCACTGCCGGCACTGGAGCAGCCCTAAGATTGACGGCTTGGAGAGCACTCAGGCAAAGTTGTGTGTTTGTGTGGTGCCTTTTCTGGGCTGAACTTAGAACAGCACAGAGCTGGTGAGGCAGGCGTTCTGCTGGTTGGCTAAGGTCAGCCATTGTGGAGCTGACCTTCATTGTTTGAGAGCCTTGTTTATCGTTATGTCACTCTCACGAGGTGAGCGAGGGACAGGCAGTGGTGTTTCTAGAATTCCCTGGTCAGAACCTCTATTTTCTCCAGGGCCCTCATTGCATACACCCCAGGCCCTCCCCCACCTGTGTCTAGACATGCTACAGCTGTGGGCTCCAGGGGACCAGGAAGTGGCTGGGCAAGCTGTCAGGGGCTGTGTGTGCCCAGAGCCCTGGATCTGGCCGCCCGTGTATCCCATTGGTTCCACTGATGTGACCTCAAGAGCCCATCACTTCCAGCTCAGCTCACTCTTCCCATCTGTCTCAGCTGGGCCACAAGCATGAGCTCATCCTCAGGTCTCCGATAGGCACAACCCGAGTAACCACTCTGATTCTACTTGGTGATGAAAATCCCAGGGTAAGACAGGACCCTAGTGCTTAAGGGATGGATAGTCTCATTGAAGGGATGGAAACAGATGCACATAACCATAAAAAAAAAAAAAAAAAAAGGAACACAGGGCAATGCACATTTGTTCAATTCCTGAGCACATAGATGGGGCTCACCGGTGAGTTGTTGTTACTCCTCCATCTCTTTCCTCAGAGACAGTATGTCTTTTTTAGCTTAATAAGTGATTGGGCTGTTTCAGTGGTTCCAAAGAGTAGTCTGTGGATTGGAACCTCTTTATAAACTTTGGAGAGTTAAAGTCCTTGTGACATAAAAGTGAAAGTCTATGGTAGTTTTTTTCCAACGTTCAGATTTTGCCAAATAAAAAGTTGACAATGTGGTGTTATGTGCCCTGGATTTTATCTGGTGCAGATTTTTATTTTAAAATTTTACATCTCTAAGAAATCAGAAAAACCTGAATTTAAAAATCTAAAGCCCACAAATATGTGTCTTCATCAAGCTTATTACTCCTGCGTTCTAACCCAGGAGACTGAAGAGAGACATCAGCCTCTATTTGTCACCTGCTGCCTACAAACTCTGATCATGACGCCCCCCAGGTCCCAGAGTGAGAGAAGGTCAGGACTTGTCATGGTGCCACGCTCTGGTCAGCACTGTGTATTATGGGCTGCTGGTTGGCACTGGGAATTCCGGGGAAGGCACTGAGGGGTGACAGAGATTTCTCATCTAGAGGAGATCTTTGGCATTGTCAAGTCCAGCTCCTCAGTTTGGGAACTCAGAAAGGGGGATGGATTCCCCAAGAGCAAGGGCCACCCCATCTCAACTTGGGGTTCCATGGTCTGGCATCCAATGACTGGCTCCCTCCAACAGCCTTGCTGAGTCCTAGATGCCAGACCCCTTGGGCTGCTTTCCTCAGGGACCCTTCCCATGTCACCACCCCTGTGATCACATGCATGGAGTCCCCAAAGAGTCCTTTTGGGGTCTTCCCTGGTGAGAGTCAGATGATTCCTGGGGACTCGGTTAGTATTAGGTATTGCAAAGGCCTGGGTTTGAAGTCAGAGAGGTCTGTATTTGAATTTTCTAGCTTGGGCAAGTGGCTAAATCTCTGGATAGCCATTGACCCATCCTGTCCTTGAAAGATGGGCACAAAACCTACCTGGCAAGCTGTTTTCAGGAGCTATATGATAATGTGCCGAAGGCGCTGAAGCAGAGCAAGCACAAAAAGCAAAAATTCTCTTCCCCAACTTCCTTTAGCCCATACTATTCCTCAGGAGGCTGAGAGAGTAGTTGTGGGAGGAAGGGCCCTGCGAACTCTTTACAGGTCATAGTGATTACCTCGCAAGCTTCCTGACGGGGGTACCCAGCCAACACTCCCCAGAAACACCAAAGCAGTTTGGTCATCAAAATAGTAGTGGGAAAACCAGACCGAGATGCACGACATGCTTAAATCTTCATTGAGTGTCGGGTTCATCTAATCCTTCTTATCTTACCTGCGTGTTAATTAAGGCTTGAGGAAGTCATTCTAGAGTGGGGTCAAAACCTCCCTGACCTCCTGAGCAGCTCTGCAATTTGAGGATCTCTCTTCCTATGCAAGTGTGAGCAGAGCAGGCAAGAGCTGCATGAGCTCAGCGTGTCTACAGGCTCTGAGGAAATCCAATGGGCCCGTCCAGTCAAGGCCCCTGGATTGGCCTGGTCTTACACATCTGCCCCTTTTACATTCAGCTTTCTTTCTTCTTCTCAACCCCTTAGATCCTTCCATTTTAATTTCCCCTCCAACACATATAAAACAATGCTAAAAACATTCCTGGAAACCAGTGAGCCTCTCCTCCAATGAGGCTTGTGCGAGTGAGTCCCTCCACCTACTTCCTTGCCTGCCTGCCTGCCTGCCTGCCTGCAAGACACACTGCTCAGGCACGGCTTTGTTTCCTCAGGTTATGATTTACGCGGGTGGACCCCGGGCAGGGAAGAGTCGAGTATCAATTTCGCTGGGTTACCGTGTTAAATGACCGATGCATGGATGGTTATTGCTGCCTCGGGAGCAAATGAAAGCCCTTCGCCTCCCTGACACCACCGTCCCCCCTCTGCTGATGATCAGTTAAAAATGTAAATAAAAAGACTGCACTTTGGAGAGAGTCAGCTCAGAAAGGGAGGGGGGAAATTGCAAAAGCGAAGTTTATTGATCCCCTGGTCAAGATTGATGGCACAATAAGAACAGGAGGCGAAGAGTGATTTTGCTTTTGAAAACGTTGATGAATAAGCACTCAAGGGCAACAAATAGCCAGGCTCCCCGAGTGATGGACGGTGGTGGGGGAACAAGATGCATTTTTATAAATGGGTGAAAGGAGAGGAGGACTTATTAAAAAAATGAATGACCACATGTGGCAGGGAGATGCCAGTAGGGAGAAGAAAGCCATTGATTTATGTGTACTACTGGCATTTGAAAATTCAATAATAACATTGACAAATGAGAGGCAAACCTGGCCACAGGACAGCGCTGAGCCTGGGATGGAGAAAGAAAATGCCAAGGTCAGAGAGAAGGAACAGAAAAACATGCTTATGTTGGAAAGCCTTTACATTAACTCATCTATAGAAAGACATTAAGAAAAATCCCTCCACTATCAGTGCCCTGCTCTCTGAGTGTGCAGGGCGGGCAGGCGAGGGGAGCCTAGGGAGAGGAGAACCAGCGGGAAGCCAGGGGTTCCAGCTCTCCTCCTGCTGCTGGAGGGGAGAAGGTTCTCGCTGGCCACGGGGTGCCTGGCCTTCATTGTGCCTCCTCTCCCTGCTGCCAGAGCCCACTGGAGGAGATTTCCTGTTGACCCCTATACCTACACATTCTGCCCCCAGCTTTTCCTTACTGGGGCCCCATTGCTAGCACTTTCCTGTGCTATGACCACTGTTTTTGTTCACTGTGATTTTTGGACATGTTGTCCCTCTGCTGTGGGTCCTATGCTCCCTGCAGACAGGTCTGTCTTGGAGCCCGGAGTCCCCCAGGGTCTTGCAAATCAGTAAGTGACTGTAACGAGCTCAACGTTTCCAGCTCCTCCGGCCCTTACTGCCTCCTCTCTTCTCCACTCCCTACTCAGCCCTCATGCTTTTTACCAGAACATCTTTCATTCTGATGTTATTATCCATCCATCCACTCATTCATTCAGTCAAGTCCCTGTGAATGAAGCACTGCTCTGCACTAGGCACTGTGCTGGGTGAAAATACAGATATTATCCTTGATTTGAAGGATTTGACAAGAACCTTCTGCTGAGCAGTGCTTACCGCTAGAAGGTATGGGTACAGAGCTCTTCACTCCCATTCCTCTGGCCACTTGGAACAGCTCTCCAAAGTCACATTCGATGGCTGCCCTTCTAAGACATCTCTTGGGTGAAGTGGAGCTGCTATGGGGGTTCTGGGCTTGCTTAGCTTCCAGCCACTCTGGGCAATATTTTATTCATTCCTCTTCCCCTTTCTGGCTCTCCCTAATTTACCACCAGTTGTCACTCAGCTAAAGAAGCACACTGGAAATCTAACAAGCCTGAAACAGAAATAGTACTCTCTGACTACATGGGTATACAGGACCTTGGACACCCACCTGCAAGTGTGCACACTCTTCCCCACCGACCACAGTACTTGGCAAGAGATGACCTTTGACCCATGGTCTGCACCAGCCTCGTGATCCCAGTGGATGCTGTACCAACTTCTCTGCCTGTAACCACCAGCTTCTTGACAACACCACAAGTCGATAATGTGATTCTGTGATTTTAACATTTTAGTCACTTAATACATCCCCTTTCCTTTTGTTCCTAGGCTCTGCCTTAAATGGCAGAGGAGCCTGAGAGGAGGAAGTCCTCCCGGGAGAGCGCTGGTCACCTGTCAGTGAGCTCTCTTTGTTCATTCCCCACTTTTGCTGCTTTCCCCTTGTGGCCTCGGCTGGCTCCTATGACGTCTTTTCCAAATGCTACAAGGTGAGAGGGGCTTGAGCAGAAACGTAAATCTTTGCTAATATCCTCTTGGCAAAGTCTGGAGCTATAGCTTCTCCCGGGGGCTTGTCCATGGGCCTGGTCCAAGAGGATGAAGGGGCTATGGGGCCCAGGTGTGTGTCCATGACGTTTCCTCAGGGTTCCATAGGGCTCCACTGGCCTCCAGCAGTTCACTGAATTTTCAAGTTTAAACATTTTATTAACTTTTACAATACAACCGAATCTTCTTTTCTCTCCCCTGCTTTTCCCTTTATGTCTTAGTTCCTAGTGTCAGATGATTCAAATAGGAGAGAGAGAAAGAGAGAGAGAGAGAGAACGAACATGGAGCTGAGGACTGGGATGATACAACGGACAGATTGTGAGAGTCAACCCAAGTTTTGCCAGCCTCTCTCTGTGGATTCTCAACCCACAGTTTGAAGAAGGAAGGTTTTTGTACATCTGCTCTTCTCGATCTAAGGATCTAAGCATAGTTAGAGATTCATCTGTTACCCATTCTTTGAGAAAACTTATACTAAACACTTGGGATGATTCCCCTTAGGCCAATGAATACAGTAGGGGTCCTGCTTTCCCCAAATCTCTGAGTGTAAAGAAGGATACACAAACAAGGAATTGACTGTGTATCACTGACATATCTCTCAGTGCCTAGACCAGGGTGGTGCCTGGCTTAATTGTTGAATGAATGAATGAATGAATGAATGAATACAATGTATCAAGTGTTATCTTAGAGAAATGCTAGTATGCACTGGGGATATGGAAACTTCCTTTTGCTTCTGAGAATTAAGGAAGTCTTAACAGGGGAGATGACATTTGAATGCCTCCTTCAAGCTTGAATAAGAAGAATTCAGGGGATGAAGCAAGGTCCCTCTAGCGGAAGTAAAGGGGGGAGCAGAAGGGAACCACTGGTGCCAGAGAGGCCAGTTTATGGAGAGCTGAGTGGTTCAGGTGAGAGATGATGAACAATTTAACTCAATGAGTAGCAATCACTGACATTTGCTGAGCACTTACTATGGGTTTTGTTTTCACACAGACGACGCTGCACTTTTAGCAATAATGTCTTTTGACAATCACAATGTTATTTTTATAGACACTAGGGCTCGGAAAGAGTTGAGCCATCTGTGGCTACACAGATGATGAGCCCAGGCTGGAGCTCACTTGGTCCCACCCAACGCCCAGGCTGCAAAGCTCCAGGCTGTGGGGAATTTCTACCTCACCTGATTTCTGGGGGATGGAGCCAACCCAATAGCTGGCACACAGCTTGGCACAGAATAGTGACTCAGTAAATATTTGCCGAATGGGTAAATAGTGGTTAATTACATGGTCTGGGCGACTGAGAGGCTAGGCTCTGCTGTTTTCCTTGAACGATAATCCCAGGAAGGAGAAGGCAAGGGCTGTTTGGAGAGAATCGCACTGGCCATTACATTGAATGTGGACTCTATAAGAGTCGACCTTTAATCACCAAAAATGCTCATGTCACAAAATATAGGGGCTGGAGGCTACCGCCAATAACCTCCTCAGTGGTTTTCCAGCGTGGTTTCAGTCTTACCAAGGAACTGCCTTTCTCCAGATGCAGGATCTGGCTCAGCAGTGTGGCCAACAGAGATGGGCAGGGCTGTCTGTTTGGACTGAGTAGGGTGGGGGTGGCTGGGAGGTTCGGAGCCCACCCCTCGTCCTCCTCACAACCCCTGGCAGATGTTGCTATGCCTCAACGAAATCTTAGGACAACTCAGAACATAACCTAAAACTCTTGCTGGAGGTCTGGCCCTGAGGGGGCTCCTAAGGGCAGGGGAAGGGAGATGATCCGTGGACAGCACACAGCTGGATAATGCAACTCCCGGATTCAGCTGTAGTACCCTGGCCTCAGGGATCACAATTATTTTAATCAAATTAAATAAGGACCCTGGAGAAAGCACTCTTGGGCAGTTTGCAGGGATTTGGTACCATGTGGGCACAGCGAATATTGGTGAGAAGGGCCTCGTAAAGATTCCAGTTTGCTTTTTTCTGCATTCTTTCTGGCTCCAGCTCTCACAGGGAGGCAGGGGGCACATGTCTGCTCACCACTGAGGCACAGAACTCTCTCCTGGCAGGTGTCAAGGGACACCGAATGGGACTCTTTCAGGGCAGGAAGACCATCTCGTTCATCTTTCCATTCCCTCCAGCCTAGTACGTTGCTAAACGTTAAAGCTGGTATTTGTTGACTGAATAATAGAAGTCTGTTTTCCTCTCAGGCATTGCTTGCCGCGAGGAGCCCATCTCTTTTGTTCAGATGAATCCACCAATTTTAGGTATTTTCTTCCTTAAACTTCTCTCCCACCCACACATACAAGGCCACCTTTTGTTCACATAGATACCAACTGGACCGGAGTGGGAGACAGGGCTGGGCAGGGGAGGAGGCCAGGCCACCACCCTTTAGAGTCATTGCTCCAAGGAAGGTCACATGCTTTCTGCAAGACCTGATTCAAGGTAAGGATAATCACTATTTCCTTAATGAGGATATGAATAATCAACATCTCCTGCTCATCTTACTTCTTCTAAGGGAGCAGGGCAAGCCATTGGCCCTTAGCAGCTTGGGACCATGGACATTACCACCCAGGGCTGCCTCGGCACTGCTGCCAAAGGTAGGTCCTGCCAGCCTGGGCAGAGGGCAGGCAAGCCAGGTCCCAGCTTCCTGGAAACATGAAAGGCAGTTATGGGGCAGGGGTGGGAGGCAGAGGCTCCTTCCTGTCTCCTTGGCCACATATGGTGAAGCTGTCCTGAGTAGACCAGGAGGCTGGTGTGACACGATTGCTACTATGCAAACTGCTTTTCTGTAAATTTGCTCTTTCTCCCATGGAGTGATAGGAATTATTTTCATCTGGAAGCAGATCATCCAGCCCTCCAGGCCAATTTTGTGACCTAAGTGCTGAGTGGCCTTAAGTCTGTCTCTGAGCCTGGGTTTTCCTGTTTGGAAATTGGGGATAACCACACTCCCCTCACAAAAATGTTATAGGAATCATCCACCATTAATGAATGAAACACCATGTAAGCTATCATGTGCCATGTAAATGCAAAATTACTGACTAAAGCAGCTGAGGCCAAGAAGAGGTTTTCCCCTCGCTGTCTCATGGTGCAAACCCCAGGGAAAGTTTACATCCACTGGTGTCTCGTCCCAGCAGCCGTGATGTCTCGCTCCCCTCACGAAGATGGTGACAAAGTGGACCATCAGGCTGTCTAGCACAGGGGCCTGGGGTCTAGGGGTGGGGTGCACAAGGGAGGACAAGGAGGAGGAGTGGAAGGGCAGGCTCCTACTTGTTTAGTGTGTGTTTTTCATCTGCTGTTTATGGGTGGATGGTTGAGGCCTCTCATTCCACATTGCATGAGTCATCGAGTGGGAAATGTGCGCAGTCCCTGCCTTCATTTATACAAAGCCTTTGCCTCCTTCCTGAGGTGCAGGGTCATGGTTAGATGTGGTAGGTGGAAACAGTCTGGTTTAACTTAGTCCCTTTCTGGTCTAATCACTTTTTTGGCAGAGGGTCTGTTGTTTGTCATTTACAGTGTTTCCCACTCAGAGTTACTGCAATCCCTGGACTCCATCAGAGTTGAGGAAGTGAGAGGACAAAGACAGATAGACAGGCAGATAAACAGACAGTCAGTCAGACAGAAAGATCCAGGTTGCAAATTTCCAGTAAGTGAGTCTGGGAAAAAATATATCTCCCTTTGCTGCTTAGGGAGGTCACTGTGACAATGAGGTCAATAGGCATATTGAGTGAATTTGAAAATGAGGCGAGGCGATAGTCACATGTATGTCTCATTGCTGTGACTCCTCAAGACAACGTCAAGAGGATCCTAGTATCACGTTGTCCATTCTCCTTCTGCTGCGCCAGGAGGATGGAGGCAGAGTCAGGAAGGCCAGGAATGTCATAGCTGTAGCTGACACTTTTTTCTCTACTACTTGCCATCATCTTGATGCCAATAGTAGGTCAGGATATAAAGTTTAAGGGTTGGATAGATAAGCATTGCCCATTTTCCTATATATGCCATAACATACCAACTTTAGACATCTGGTGAAATAAATAGAAAACTCTAGGAGATCATCTGTCACACGCTATAAGATGTTTATTAACTGGGTTATAAATGGCGTGTTTCCGTTGGCAGTCCTAATCTATAGGACAACGGACACCTCGCATGGAATTCCATTTGATATCCATTCTTTCTTCTCAAAGGCTGACTAAAGTATATCAGCGGCTCAAAAGTGGTGGGGAGAGGATGGAGAAAAAACAGAAAATAGTAATAAGATATTTTCCTTCAGGCTCAGTTTCTGGCCTCAGCTCATGACATCTGAAGTCCTGGTTCCAAGGCTTATGCCCCATGTGCCCCAGGGTGAAGACTTAGCCTCTGTCTTCCTCGTTTCCTCATCTGTAAGATGAGATGACAGTAAAAACCATTCTCTTGTTGTTCTGAAAATTAAATGAGTTAGTCCATGTAGATTACATAGAACATGCTTGGCTCATAGTAAACCTTCAGCCAATGTGAGCTCCTGATAGTATTCCAACTGGAAAGTATCACTCAACGGTGAGCCCCATGGAGGCAGGGGCATGGCTGCCTGCCTCACCACCCTGTTCTTAATGTTTAGCACTCCGCTTGGTGCCTAGTAGACCCAAATAATTATTTGTTGTTGACTGAACAATGGGTAGAGTTTGGTCCCATGGAGGTTGTCTAAATTGCTGAATTTGTCAAGTATTGTTAAGGCATGATTTAGGATTATGAGGAAAAAAGTCAGTGTCTCTTAACTCTATTGCAGCTTCCATGTCTTAGAAATGACTGAGAACACACAGAGCAATCCTGGTGTTGTGAGTCTGAGGCTCAGATCAAGCACGCCAGTAATCTGGTTTTCAGCACGGTGGCGTCTAAAAGCTAGCGAAGTGTAGAACCGCCTGTAGCCCGTTGGGAACAGTCAAGGAGTTCAGACAAATGCTGACGGTGGCATCAAGGGTCCATGATGCATATCCATGAGAACCAGCTACTCCCCAAACTCTAACTCACAGTATTTCTAGTCCTGTTGTTTTGGCAAGGGCCAGTGGTCAGGGGGACAGGGGCTGTCATAGGGGTGTAGGGTGATGGGAAATGAAGTGTCTCTTTCTCTGAGGCAGCTGGGTTTATTTTAATGGGCAAGGTCAGCAATGAAATGACCAGGAAGAGAAATTGCTGCCATTATGCATCAATTGCAACCTTATATCAATTATTCCCTGTACCATTCCCTTTGCCACGGGCTTCAGCAAACATGGCCCTAATCAGTTTTACATCTCCGTTTAATTTTATTGGAAAGAAGAGCTGGCAATGCATCACAGAGGCCAGTGTGACATGAAAGGTGACCCCCCGCCAACTTAATGGCACAATACATAACCCTTAATGAAGTCGCTATCTTGTCCCTCTTTTCCTGTCTCAGCCCTGTGATTTACGATGGCATCATTTTGCTTTGCCCTCTTTTCATTTCAGCTTTGACAAAGTGGATGAAACAATTATCTTCGTTATCGGCCAGAGCGGTAGAAATGGGATGGTTGGGAGATCTCTGCAGGTGGAAGGCCTTGGCCGGGGATCAAAACCGACGGGGAAATGTGCTCGGGAATTGTTTTTCCTCCTCTCCCCTTCTTCCTGTGACTATGGGCTCCTGAAGATGGATTGTGTATCCCAATGAGCAGTGTGAGCCCTATATCATTGTGGCAAGAAGTAATTTCAGGAGAAGGGTAAACTGCAGATAGAAGAGAGCTTGGAATTTTGCAGTCTGTTCTCTTTGAGCTCCTTATATTTGTTTTTCCACGCACGCCCCGGCCAAGCTCTCTCTATCAGACCATGCATCTTACCTGCGTGAACGGAACATGGATTTTTCTATATTATTAGTGATACCTTGTGTTTACTTAGCCTAAGTTACTCGCTCATCCATCATTCAATCACCATTTATTGGGCACCTTCTAGATAAACAAAATTAGGTGCTGTGGAAAGAGAGAGGGAGAGAGAAGGAATACAGATTTTATCCTCAAGAAATGGTATATTCTACCGACGGAGGTAAGACAAGAGTGTCAGCGCATGCAGTAAGATAGAAAGATAGATTTGCCTATCAAGCACGTAGGCAGAGGGTCTTGAAGTTGTTCAGAGGAAGGTGAAGTTATTTCCAAAATGGGATAGCCAGACCTTAGAATGGGGGATGGGATTTGAGCAATTTACGTTCACGCATTTGCTGATGGGGACTCAGGGGTGTGTATACATAAATGCGCACTGTTGTTGGCTGGTTACTGTCTCTGGGCTCCACAGTTTTCAAAGAGATGAGCTTGTCAAAGCCAACTCCAAGTATCTTTCTTTCCATTGAATTGGCTCAGGGAGAAACTGCAATTCGTTTTCACTTACTTATGGGTTCTATGACGTCCAGAGATAATTGGTTGGAGGTCCTTTAATCAATGAGCCTCTCTTTACAAATACTATCCAAATGAAGCCTGTGTTATTAATGGGATGGTTAAAATGGTGAGAGTTTTTCCAACTGCATTTTTCTCAGGTGGAGAAAGCTGTAACGCTGACATGGTTAATTGGGGTCTTAAGTAGTTCCTTCATATAAATCCGCATGTAAGTAAATTTTAAGAAATACATCATATACATTGACATATGTGTGTACAGAGAAACCATCTCCAGGAACGTCAATATGCAATCCATTTAGCCTCTGTCCCCACTCTTCCCCTGTTCGGTGTATAGAGACTGAGGGGAGCCAGGAGGAAGGCAGCTCCACATCCTGAGTCTAAAAGTAGCACCTATTCAATACTTAACTCTAAGCTAGTTGGTTGACCTATTGGTTGCGTAAGTCTATATAGTGAAAATATTAAAGGAAGCAGCGTGAAAGCAAGAGTCACCCCATTCACCATGAAACCGAAACATCAATGGGTAGACAGTAGGGCACACAGAATGGAACTCAAGAGGGGCATTCTTCTTTCTTCTCCTACCCACCTGCCTGGTCCCTGAGCCCACTCCCAGCAGCGTGCCTGCCCTGTCCACAGAAGTCTAGTCATCGCTGCCTCTGATGGTCAGACCCACCTCAATTTTGTCCCTGATGGGTGCTGTGCAGAATGAAGCAGTTAAAATAACAGCAATGGCCACTATTAAACACCCAGAGCTGTTTCCTGTGGCATTCCTGTGGTCCAGTATCCACGAGAGGGAGCAGCCCACTTTCACCTGCTCTGTTCTTTATTCCTGTCCTGTGGGGAGTCGAAGGGCCTCAATGACCCAGAACACAGTTTGTCCATCATGAGGAGTGCCATGTGTCTGGGGACCTTCCAGAGACTCCCCTAGAACAGGCAGTGGAGGGTGATGGGATAATCTTTGGGAAAGAAAACAAGACATTTTTTGGCCGGGGTTGGAGAAGAAGGGAGGCGGGAGAGGGGGAACCCTGCAGTTACTTCCTTCGATCTCAGTAAATTGGAAAGGTCTTTCCCCTGATTCCTGCTGATATTTCCTGATGGAAATTTCTTCCATTGACAGAGATACAGATGGAGTTTACCGACATGGGACTGCAGACACACTCTGGGATAATGAAAAAATGCCCAAGGTAGCCATATGCTCCGTGGCAGTTTGTTAGAAGGAACTCCAGTTGGGTGAATACATAATAGCATTTTTGGCAGCATTGACTAAGGGAGATCCTCTGTATTTCTATGTCTTTTTGCATTTTTTTGTCTCGTTTGTGTGAATTTTGAAATTAGAGTTCTGTTTATTAACATTCTTTATGAGGCGCTCGTTCCTCCAATCCGGGGGTTTATTTCCAAGAGATCAGAATGAAGCGAGGCAAGTCTAAGCTGAGAATAGATCCTATCTTCTATGCATCTCCTTAAAGTCTCTATTGCTACCTTCCTTTTCTCTCATTTGAAAGAGTGTCATAGCAAACAGTGATGCTTTTAATGAGGATAGTGATAATTAATATTATTATCCTAACAGCAACCATTTATTTAGCATTATGGCTTAATTGTAGACATTGTTATCCTTGTTTTACCATTGTGAAGACTGAAAGTCTTTGAGGTTTTTGCCCAAGGGAACACAATTAGTGATGATCAGATTTGGGGTTAGAATCCAGATCAGCCTTATCCAAAGCTTCCAGAATTCCATGCTTTCCAGAGTAACATGTGTCTGTATAATGTGGGGACAGGAGTGAATGACAACAGTAAGTGTCTGATTGTAAAATATACCTCTCAGGGGCAACTGCACTTCAAGTTTAGCTTCCTGGCTCATTTTATAACCCATGGCTGCAAGGTTGCCAAGATAATTCTCTTGAAATACCTATCTTTATTATAGTCTTTTCTGGAAAAGGGTTTGTGTGTGGGGGGGGGGCGGTATTCTAGTTTTAGAGTTTACCCAAATATTATTATTTTTTAAGATTTTATTTATTTATTTGAGAGAGAGAGAGAGAGAGAGAGAGAGAGAGAGAGAAAACATGAATTGACAGGGAGGGCCAGAGGGAGAGGGAGAAGGAGGCTCCCCACTGAGCAGGGACCCCAGGATCATGACCTGAGCTGAAGGCAGATGCTTAACCAACTGAGCCCCCCAAGCACCCCCCTCAATATTATTTAATTCTATTATATAGTCCTGGGGTATTGAGGGTGACTGGCAAAGCTTACCATACCAAGTGCTTGGGGGATAAAGCAAAACACATACTTTTGTCCATCTAGTGACCTGACTCCTTTTCTTTGAGCCACATGGCAGAAATAATACCACAGTGGAACACCTTTTAGTGTGGGAATTTGTAGGAGGGGAAGTTCAATTAAAGGAAAAATGTTCTGATCCAGAATGAAGCCAGGGATTTTTGGAACCAGTGTTTTGAACCTAGCGTGCACAGTGAATAATTTGCCTCTGGCTTTCTTGATGTAGGATGTTAACTGACTGTGTGTAGGCCTGCAAAGTGTGCTCTGGAGGGAGGCTGGAGAAGCAGAGGTGGGTCATATTTCTTCCTTTCCAACACTGCAGTCACATTGTTCCACATTGTGGGCCAAGGTGAGCTGGGTGGACCATACAGTCAAGGTAAAAAGTACAACCTGTCAGGTTGAAGGTAAGAGGCTCCTTCTGTAGATGAGTCTGCTTCTTTCCTTTGGAAACATTCATAAAAAGCACACCTCCCCTCTCCCCCCAACCCCCCTATAGGATATCTTGCTCCCAGAGTTCCTGCCCATTCTTTCCAGGTCCAGCTCCTCTCTAGTGGCATGCTCCTAATTATGCACGTCTAGCTCATTCCTGAATCTTCTAGAACATATTGATGAACCCACATTGTCTGGTCAGGCTCTTGATTTCCTGAAGCTTCCAACTATCTTTCTGCAAGGTCTGTTTGGTTTCTTGTCCCGGTCACTGATGCCTGCACGAGGAGGGCAGAGCTGGCAGATGGGAGGGGAGGAGGGAAGACATGGTGGGTGGGACACAAAGGGCTCTCAAACCATGTTTTACAAGGGGGCTCTAGAGGTGGGGTGAGGCTGTGTCTGGGAGGAAAGGGCATGGCCTGCAGCTCCTGCCAGCTCATTGTGCTCCACTACAGAGGGGCACAGAGCAGACAGCTGCTGAGGATTTCCTGGGCTGCAGTTCCAGAACTCAGGCAGCTACACCCCTGTGCTCCTTGTAGTCATCCTGAAGCTCTGTGAGGGGTAAGTATAGCTTTGCCCTCTTCCCTCTTCAAAGCAGGGGGCCTAGGTATGCAAAGGGGAGTGTTATTCTGTTTGGCCACCTCACCACCCTACCCCGACCTCCAGCAAAGCAACTTCATGACTAGAGGCCTGGTTCATTTTGTGGTTTAAGTGTATCAGGGACATTTTATTATTAATTCCCCCTATAATTCTACTTTTACGAGAACATGATTTTATTCATTTGTTTCTTTCAGGGGCACAGATTTGAGAATATAGAGCCTTCACGTTGGCTGATCACTCCAGTCTGTGATCAGGTTGGTTTTGCTTTAATTGCTTGACCCTGCTTCTCTGGCTCTGATTTAGGGCCACCCACACCACCACCCGTTTGTTTGTTTGTTTGTTTTTCTCCAAGAACTCTTGCCAGGGCTTACCTGTGGTAAAGGATTTGTCCTCAGAGCAGGCGGTAAATCTGTTCCCTTGGCAGAGGGTTGAAGCCATACCTTGTGACATTCTCCTGACAACCCAGCCAGGCCACAGGGCGGCCAGCATTTCCGCAGGGGGTGGGCATCACATATGTAAACAGAAATTGCTCCCCTGTAGGAAGCAGTTTCCACTGACATTGTTTGTCACCTCTGAGAAGTGCAAGCAGGGTGACACGTTTGGTACTGGTGGGAGGGCGGGATCTGGGGGGGGGCAGATTTAAGGGGTGTTGCTTTCTTGCCTTTTATAGGAGGGGAAGCCTAGGTACAGAAAGGCCAAAGGATTGTAACCAGACCTCTGCAATGCCTGAGTAGGGCTGCGAGAATGTGGGGCCTCAGGGCCGCCTGGGCCTCCCCGCATACTGAGAGGCTTCCATCAGGTGGGCATACCTGTGCCTCCTCAGGAAATCACAACTCCAAGCTACAGATTGAGGAACTCTGACATCTTCTAATTAGGTAAACACATGACTGCACGTTCAAACAAACAACAAATCAGTGCCAGGCTTCATGAGGCAGCAGGAGCGAGCGGGGGGCTGGTCTCCCCTGGGGAGTCGGCCTCACTGGGTGCTGCAGCTGGTTCATAGGTCCAACTGGCTCCCTGGCTTCCTCTCCCAGGAGCTCTATGGGGTATTTCCAGATGATCTTTTTTCTAGCTGAAGAGGGTGCCACTGTTGATTCTTCTTTGGGCAATGATATTTTGCCCCTGTGACTTCAAGGCCGATTGGGTGTGTGCCAGCGTCCCGTGCCTCAGTGGCTGGGCCACGGCAAGGGCATGAACTTCACTTGGGCATTGCCTTTTCTTGGGAGGAGGAGAAGCTTGGGGCAAAGTCATGCTCTTTTTTGGTTTACACCACTGCCTCATCACAGAGCCCTTCAGACTTCTAGGCTCTAGGGGCTGATTGCTCAGAGGTGCAAGTTGCTTGCCTTCCTTTGCCATGTCAACGCAGGAATCTGTCAGGCCCTGTGCACCCCATACCACAGGCTCTCTACCACATATCTGCCACCTTCTTGTGGCCACTGGCACTTGGAAGAGGCCGTGAGGGGAAGCAAGGACAGATGTGGTGCTCCTGCACCGGGTCTCCTGCTCTGGAGAAGCACAGGTTATAGTAGGAAGTAGATGGACCCAGAATAAGACAAACATGAGTCTGAAGGCCAGCTTTAGTACTTAGTCACTCCATAATTTAGGTAAATGACTCCACTGAACTTCAGATTCCTTATTTATTACATGAGGATAGCAATATCTCCCCAACAGGGTTGTAGTGACACCAGAATGGAACACCACAAATAAAAGGCAGACCAAGGTGTCCTGCCGATTTTAGACACCCATGCATTTTCCTTGTCCTCTCCTCGCACCTCTCTCACTAATATACTCTCAGAGGAGAGCCGTCTGAGCCCAGGGCAGCTTCATGTGCTGGCTTCCTAAAGGTGAGACCTGGGATCTGCTTAAAAGGGGTGGTAACGTGGACAGTGACCAGAAAAGGACAAATGACAATGGCAAAAAAGCCTATGAAAACACAGTCAACCTCATACATCATTAAGAAATTGCAAATTACAATGACAATGTGATCTCACTGCACACCTATTAGAACGGCTAAATCCAAAACAGTGACACCACCAAATGCTGGCAAGGATGAGGAGCAACAGGAACTCTCATTCATCGCCATAGTCTGTCGGTTTGATAGTCTGTCTGTTTCTTACAAGACTAAACATATTCTTACCATATGACTCAGAAATCACACTTTTTGGTATTTACCCAGAGAAGTTGAAAACTTACGTCCATATAAAAACTTGCATGTGGATGTTTATAGCAGCTTTATTCATAATTGCTCAAACTTGGAAGCAACCACAATGCCTTTCAGTAGGTGACTAGATCAATGAACTGTGGCACGTCCAGACAATGGAGTATAATTCAATGATAAGAAATGGGCTCTTGAGCCATGACAAGGCATAGGGAAAAAAATGGAGTGAAAGAGGTGAAAGAAGCCAATCTGAAAAGGCTATGAACAACATGATTCCAGGGATAGGACATTCTGGAAAGGGCAAAACCAGAGAGACAATGCAAGGTTTAGTGGTTGCTAGAGGTTTGTGGAGAGGGAGAGAGGGGTGAATAGGTGAAGATTTTTAGGGCAGCAAAAATACTATGGTTTATGTAGTATACTGTATATAATCCTATACATATAGTACAGTATTGCATACTATACTATAATGGCCGGTCGATATATTTGTCAAAACCCATAGAATTTACAACACAGAGTTAATCCTGAAGTAAACTACCCACTTTGCTTAACAATAATAATGTATCCATATTAGCTCATTACTGATGACAGATGTACCAAACTGATACAAGAATATTAATAATAGGGGAAATGGGGATGAGGGGAAGAAGGAGGTAAATGGGAATTCTTTGAACTTTCTGCTCACATTTTCTGTAAATCTAAAAGTACTTTAAAAAAATAGAACAGAACCACTAACATAAAAATCAAACATGCCTAGACTCTCAGGCTCCAAAGTGGTGCGAAGCCCTCACTAGCTCCCCAGTACCAGGCTCCTCACACCTGAGGGCTGGGAACTCGGGGGGCTGGAAAAAACTGTGAGGTCAGAAAAAGAGTTTTGCAAGGGGACACAGGATGAAGATAAGTCTGGGAAATATGACTAGATTGTTCAAGTTTTGAGGATCATATTAATACCTTCTTGTTTTTAAGACCACACAAATCTTAACTGTGAACTAGGGCTCTTGTTCATAAGCACAACTAAAGCAGAAGATGAAGAGAACCGGCATTAGGACAAACATTTACCACGTGGACTTTGCTGTAAGATGTGAAGTGACATGTATAAAAGGGGCCTTCACAACCTCTATGGTTGACCTAATCTCAAAAATCATTGTTACTTAAGATTATTTCTCTTCGGTTATTTATCAAAATAATGTTATTTTTCGGGACTCTTGGGTGGCTTAGTTGGTTAAGCGACTGCCTTCGGCTCAGGTCATTATCCTGGAGTCCTGGAATCAAGCCCTGCATTGCATCAGGCTCTCTGCTCAGGGAGGAGCCTGCTTCTCCCACTGCCCCTCGCTTCGCTTGTGCTCTCTCTCTCTCTCTTTCTTTCTCTCTCCCTCTCAAATTAAACCTTTTAAAAAAATAATGCTATTTTCCATACATACCATAAAAATACAGCCCCTGGATGCTGGGCGAGATTTGAAGCGCTATCTTGGCTACCATGTCCTCAGATGTTTGAGTGTCCATCTCGTGCTCCACTTTGTTCCCTCTGTTCGATTCTGGTGACAAGGAATTCTTTCTTTTTCAGGGAAGCCTAGCCTATCCTTGGACAGCTCTCAAAAATTTCTTTCTTCGTGACATCTTACCACTTTTTAACATAAAGTTTTAATGCCTTTGAAAAACTGGCTACCTGAAAGCCCTCTCTTTCCCCTGAGTTAATATGGCTCAGAATGTAAACTTCAGCTGTCAGAATTCTTTACTACAATTGTTTTCCTCCCTTTCTGTTCACTTGAGCTCTGCACCACCCCCGCCCCCTGCCATTTTCCAAGGATGAAACACTGAGAGTCGGTATTATGGTGGAAACAGCATCTGGCAGCAGTGAATGCAAGGGACCCAAGGTATAGAGAGACAAGTGGGATGGTTCTGTGACACTGAGCCCCGGCCTGGGAGCCCAGCCTCAACGTCGGTCTCTGAAACTGCCCTTGAATTAAAAGCCATCTCAACAGAAACCTCAGAAGATGGAAGCCTAAACAATTGTCACTGGACTCAGCCCATTATTTAATAGGTGACCACAGAGAGTTCTTTCTAATTGGGCTTATTTTCGAGCATCATCATTTTAGGGGTTTGATCCAGGAGTTTGTTGACAGAAGTGGAAAGCAGCCATCACTCAAAGCTGTGCCAAATAAAATAAAAATAGAGAGAAATAAATACATAAAAGTGAGATTCAGCCAAAAATGGGAAAAAGGAAAAAAAAAAAAAGCAAGCAAGAAAGAAAGGGAGCTCACATTATCAACCAATAAACCCAATAATCCATTAGTGACCAAGGTTGCTGAATAATATAGTACTTTCTCACTGCCATAATTTATCCTGCAGACCAGAGAATAGACACGGTTATTAGAGTGAGGGCTACTGGATGACACATGATGCATGACCGAGCGGCATTGATCTTCACACAACAGGAAGGTGTCTAGACCGGGAGATGTATGGCTGTGCGATTCAGAGCAGGGCATATTTCATGGGAGGCCTAATGGAGTAGTGGAGCTGGTGATGGATGGGTGTGCCCAGTTTCAGCAGCAGTGCAGTTATAGCAGTGCTAATGTCTGACCTCTTCTGAGCCTCGTGTCCTTCATTCCGTCAGGGTGACCTCATTTAAAGGGACAGAAAATGAGATAGGGAGAGGGGAGCGGGAGGGGGGCGGAGAGGCCCGAGTGCAGGCTGAGCGTGGCACGGACGGGCCAGCAGGGGGCGCTGTGGGGAGGGATTTAAATAGGGGCGGAGGGAAGAAAGCCAGCCCGGTGGCTGGAAGGACAGGACAGCCAGTCCTGACACCCAAGTCCAAAATAATTTGCTGACAAAGTAAATGACTAGAAAGCCCCTCAGTGCTTCTCTGCCTCTTCCCCCTGTCCCTAATTCAGCAGCGCCCAGGAGTGGGATGCGGTTGCCCTGGGAAGCCTGGGGCTCCCTCCTCTGTGAGAAGAGGTCTCCATCCCCAGAGGAAGGCACCGAGGAAGCAGGTGAAGCTGGATGTGAGAGACAGGTCTGGTGCTAATGGGGTGAGGCTGTTCAGTGAGCAAGTTGGAGTAATCTGCATCGATTATGCAATAGCAGAGAGAGCCCGTCCTCCCCCGGCACTCCCCATGCCCTGTTAGATGATGCTTAATGCATCCTAATGACACTCTTGATCATTCCTCGAGAAAACTAATGACTCATGCTACAGCCAATCCAAACCCAAGTAGCTTGGTTGGTGGTGTTTTTCCTTTCTCTCTCTCTTTTCATAAATTTCTCTCTCTGTTTAAGTGTTGAGAGATAGGCAGGGTTCCAATCAAGCTTCTTAGCTGGTATTTAACTAAGAAGGAAACATTTATCATCCCCCATGTTTCCCTTCATTCCTAAGTTACTCCTTATTTGGAATTGACTGGTTTTGCTGTGGTAGCAAGGACTCAGACACACCTATAATACTGTATATGTGGAATAAAGGGGATGTGAACCCACTTCTATTTCTTTGATACTTTCCCCTGCCACCCAGACGCAATAAACACACAACCTTCTCTCTCAAAGACATGCCTACTACACTCAGTCCCGTCAAGACTTTAGCCAATTTGACTTACAACTCTGTTGCGTTCTAGAATTAGAAAAGGATCCCATGGGTCAGACGGTATTTGATCAGTTCAGGTACCACAGACTGTACATGCCAGGTAGTAGGGCTGCTAGGGCTTAGGGTATTTTTCATGTCAGGGCCTTTGAAAATTTCTTTGTAACTTTGGCCTTTGCCAAAAATTATTTCCTTATTCCTCCAAAAATTGTGCATGAAATTATGTCAATCCTATACCTCAGGCTGTTCTTAGTGATCATTAATTAACATGGCATACATTAGCTGGCAGAGATGAGCGCTAGGGGGTGGGAAGAGGAGGTACTCATCCAGCAAGTCAACTAATATTTATAGAGAGCCTTACAGTGGGCTGGGCTCTTTGTTCTGAAGATGGATCAGAAAACAAAACAAAACGGATCTCACAGTATATTAAGAAGACAAACATTAAACAGATTATCATATAATAAATAAGTCACAGAAAATAACTCATGTTGTTAGGAGGAGAGCAGAAAAGAAAGCAGCGTTACTAAACACCTGGTTTGTAGCATGCACTGTATTTAGGGAGTGATAGGTACTATTTTATTTAAATGAGAATATCACAAAGTGAGTGTTAACTGCTATGCCCATTCTACAGGTGGGACACTGAGGCTCAGAGAAAGGAAGCATCTTCCCCAGGGTCACATGGCAAGGAAATAAGAGGCAAAACTAGAATGTTAGCCAGTTCTATTTAACCCAAAACCTATTCATAAAATTAGCAGTCTCCTTTACATCATACACAGAAATAAATTCCTAGTGGAATAAGTGTGATAAATGAAATCACTTAGATGGAAATATATTTCTTAGTCAAAAGGCCCACATTTAAAAGCAAAACATTAGTAAATTTGATTGCATCAAAAATCAACCTGTGGAGACTTCGCTTCTGTCCAAGACAGGTAATAAGCACTCACCCTCGCACCTGAAGCAGCAGAGAAAACAACCCAAACGGACGCCAAAACAGGTGTCAGGGCACTGAGCATCAGACAGGGATCTCAGGTGATCCCTAAGAGGTGGGAAGTAAATGAGGTGAGTCCTATCATCCCAGGGGGTCATTCCCAGGCCATTGCAGCAAGGAAGGGGAACCCAGGTCCAGGTGGAGCTCAGTGGTCTCCTGAGTTGAAGACACAGAGCTGGGAGTTCACAGAGGCCACCACAGCTGGAGTTTGCTGGGCAGGAGGGAGAGGTTATAGGTGCATAGAGAGAAGCATGGTGCAGGGGAGCAACCTGAGTATTCACCTGTGTGCCAGTCAGTGCACGTGGGTGAGGAAAGACCCCGAAAAAAGAACCAGTGCCAGAAAAAGGGTCGGAAAAAGAACCACCTAAAACAATAGCTCTCTTAATACATTTTTAAAGCACTTATTTCTTTTTCAGAACATTAGAGTAATTGAAATATTGAAACATTGAAAGTAGATGTTTTAAAACTAACAAGTTTATTTTATGTTTAGACTCAAACTGAAATTTATTTTAATCTTATTTTTTTGGATTTAATGTCAACCAATGCATCAATAAATATTTTCAAAACCAATTTCTCTGCTTATCTCTTTTTCAATTGAGAAAATTGTGATGTTTAACACTTTTTTTTCTACACTTTCTTCATTCTTTGAATGACTAAGATTCAATTGACTTTAGCCATAAATTGTTCATAAATATCCTTCATTACATTGAGGAAGTTTCCTTCAATTTCTACTTTCCTTAGAGGATTTTAATATAAATGGGTATTGAATTTTGTCAATTGCTTTTTCCTGTATTTATCAAGATAATTTTTCATCTTTAGTCTTTTAATGTGATGAATCACCCTGACTTCTGAATGTTAAAAAAAAAAAAACCTGTTTTCCTGGTTTGAAGCTACTTTGTCATCCTGCATTATATTTTTTTCTCTGTTGCTGGATTAGATTTACTAATGTTTTGTTTAAACATTTTGTGTCTATATTCATGAAGAAAATGAGTCTGTAGTATCCTTTTCTTATTTTATTTTTCCTGATTTTATTATCAGAGTAAACCTGATCTCATAAAATGAGTTGGGAAGTGTTCTTTCCTATTTCCTGGGAGACATTATATATAGAAATTCTATTATTTATTCCCTAGACTGTATTTGGTAGAATTCATTAATGAAAAGATCTGAGGGTCTTTTTAAAGAAGATTTTTAATTATTAGGTCAATTTTTAAAATAGGTATCCTACTACTTCAAATTCCTATTTCTTCTAGTAATTTGTAACTTCCAAGTAATTTGCCCACTTATTGCAATCTAAATTGGCATGCTTTCATAAAGTTCTTTGTTTATTCCCTTATCTATTAAAGGGATAGTATCTTTCATTGTTTATATTTGGAATTTCCTTTTCTCTTTATTAATTTATTTATTTTATAATTTATTAATTAATTTATTCATTAGTGTACAATTTTATTGCTCTCTCAAGGAAACAATTTTTGGTTTTATGGATTTTTTTCTAACATTTCCTATTCTACTCTTAATTTCTTTTTCCCTTCTTCTACATATCACAGGTTTAAAGGGCTCTTCTTTTTCTAGTTATAATGCTTTTAAACTTTTAAAAATAGAAGCATTTAAAGCTACACGTTTTCCTCTGAGCACTGCTGTAGATGCATAGTGCATGTTTTTATAACTTACTTTTTGGATACATTTTTAAATTTTAGAACAGCTTTGGATTTACAGAAAAATTGTGAAGATAGTACAGAATTTCCCCAGAATTATCCCATATCCAGTTTCCTTTATTTTTTTACATCTCACATTAGTATGGTCTATTGGTTAAAATTAATATACTAAGTCCATACTTTATTCAGAGTTCTTAATTTTTACCTAATGTCCTTTTTGTCTTCCAGGATCCCACTTAAGATATCATGTTATATTTAGTCATCATGTCTCATTAGGCTCCTGTTGTCTGTGACAATTTCTCAGACTTTCCTTGTTCTTGATGGCCTTGAGAGTTTTGAGGAATACCAGACAGGTATCTTGTAGAACTTCTTTCAATTTGGATTTGTCTGATGTTTTTCTCATGATTGGAATGGAATTATGTATTATTGGGAGGAAGATCACAGAAGTGGAAATGCCATCTTCAGTTCATTACACCAAGGTTACATACCATCCTCATGCTTCACCACTGCTGATGCTGACCTTGACCACCTGGCTGAGGTAGCACTTGCCAGGTTTCTCTACTGTCAAGTCACTCTCTTTCCATTCTGTACACAACCCACACTTGAGTAGGAAGTCATGTTCCACCTCTTTGAGGGCAGACTGGCTACATGAATATTTGGAATTCTTCTGCAGGAAGATTTTGCTCTTTCCCCCCATTGGTTTATTTATTCAATCATTTATTTATATCAATATGGACTCAGAAATATTTATTTTATACTTTGCATCATAAGCTGATAATTATTTTGTTTGTCAAATTGTTCCATTGCTGACCATTGGGAACTCTTTCAGTTGGATCCGGTGTCCCTTTGTCCCCATCAATGTGTTGATTTTTGCCTTATTTTTAGTTTTTTGAATACCTCTTCATTTTTTTTTAAAAGATTTTATTCATTTATTTGAGAGAGAGAGAAAGCACAAGCAAGGGAGGGGGGCAATGGGAGAGGGAGAAGTAGGCTCCCCAATGAGCAGGGAGCCCAATATGGGGCTTGATCCCAGGACTTTGAGATCATTATCTGAACCAAAGGCAGACCCTTAACAGACTGAGCCACCCAGACAACATGAGTACCTCTAATTTCTGGCAGTATAAGACCTTCAGGCTCATCTATTTTCTGCCCTTGTCTTAGAATGAGCCATTTCTAGAAGGAGCTCTGGTTCTTTTCATGGGGGAATGATATTAGAAATCAAGATCTAAGTATGTTTCCTGCTATCAACATGCAATTGTTTCTAGCCACCCCGTGCCTTCCCCCAACAAACGCCCAAGCTGACAGAATAAGGAAATACACGTGTGTATACTAACCCTAGCATATACACACTGTAATCATTTCCAAGGGCTGCTGTAACAAAATACCACAAAATATGTGGCTTAAAACAACAGAAATCTACTTCCTCATAGGTCTGGAGGCAAGAAGTCTGAAATCAAGGTGTCAACAGAGCTGTGACCCCTGAAGGCTGTGGGGAAGGATTCTTCTTTGTCTCTTCCATATTCTGGTAGCTCTAGTTATTGCTTGGCTTGTGGAAGCACAATTTCAATCTCTGCCTCTGTCTTCACTTTGCCTTCTTCTCTTGTTTCTCTGTGCTTTTTCCTCTTCTTATGAAAACACCAGCCCTTGGATTTAAGATCCACCCTAAATACAGGATGATTTCATCATGAGATACTTAACTAATTATATCAGCAAAGACCCTATTTCCAAATAAGGTCACATTCCCACAATTAAGGGAGATGCTCATCAATCCATTGCAGACTCACATAAATATAAATATTTCCTTGTGTAACCATCTGTATCTGTACTAAGCTAAACATGAACTCATACTGATGTTTCCAACTCTAATCCATTACCACATGGGTTGATCTAGTCTCCATCCCTTGCTTATCTGAAAACTCCAACAGCAGTGAGAAACCTAAATCCCTCAGTCTGCCACCCATTTACTTAATTGTCCAGTTTCACTGGACATGAATAAGCAGTTTCAGATTTTAATCCATCTCTCCATGGAAAAATTTTATCAACTAGAGTAAACGCTTATGCACAGTTCCTTTTGCCTTTGGTTTCACAAACTTCGGTCATTTCCAAAGTTACTTATGTCAGTGCCTTTCTCACCATCTCTTCAAATCAAGACTGTTTTACATACGTGTAAGACAGTTAATATCATTTTGTCACAGTCTGCATTCCATCCTGGGATCCTCTGACTCTCTGATTTATTTTAAGTTTACACACATTAAGGTTCACTCTTTGGGCTGTGAAGTTCAGTGTGTTTTGAAAATTTCGTGGTGCCATGTATCCGTAATTAAATTATCATGTAGAATCATTTTGCTACCCTGAAAACTCTCTGGCACTTCACCTACTCAATATTCCCCTCTCCAGAAACCCTAGCAACAATTGATATTTTTATTATTGCTACAGGTTTAGCTTTCCTAGAATGTCACATAATTGAATCATGCAGTATGTAGTTTTTGCAGACTGGTACTTTCAGTTAGCCGTATGCCTTTAAAACTGCTCCATGTCTTTTCATGGTGTGATGGCTCTTTATATCACTTACTATTATTCCCTTTTCTGAATGTTCCACAGTTTATGCATTTACCTACTGAAGGACATCATAGTGGCTTTCATATTCCAGTATGAATAAAGGTGCTACAAACATCTGAGTGTAGATTTTGTATGGACCTACGTTTCCAAATAACTTGAGGAAATACCTAGAAGCATGATTGCTAGATCATATGGTAAGGGTACATTTAGATTTGTGAGAAATTTCCAGCGTTCCAAAGTGGCCCTCCCAATTTTGCATTCCCACCAGCAGTGAATGAGGTCCCTATTGTTCCTTAATCTCCCAGAATTTGGTATTATCAGTTTTATTTGATTAATTTTAGTCGTTTGAATAGGTATGCAATGGCATCACATTCTTGTTTTCATTTGTAATTCCCTGATGACAAATGATGCTGAACCTCTTCTTATGTGCTTAATTTTCATAGGTGTATTTTCTTTGGTGAGTTGTCTGTTCAGATCTTTTGCCCATTTTTGATCCTTTCCCTATTGCTGAGTTTTATGTGTTTTTGCATATTCTGAATAAGTGTTTTGCAAATATTTTTTCTCATTCCATGGCTTGTCTAATGATTTTCTTAACTCTGTGTTTTCTTAACTGAATATTCTTATTGCATGTATTTCACAGAGAAATTTTTAATTTTTAATAAAATAAAATTAAAATTTAATTTAATTTAAAATTACAGTTTTAATTTTAATAAAGTCCAATTTAGCTATTTTTTCTCTCATGGATGTTTTTCCAGTATTATATCTAAAAACTCATCACTAAACCTAAAGTACCTACATTTATTTTCTCATATGTTTTATTGTTTTTTATTCTATATTTATATCTATAATTCATCTCAAGTTTTTTTTGTGAAGACTTAGGTCTGGTACAGGTTTCTAAATGTATTTTTTCATTTATTTTGCACACGGATGTCCAATTGTTGCAACACCATTTGTTGAACATACTATGCAGAACCCAATGAGGATCTTAGCTTTCCAGCCTCTAAAACCATATAAATTTCTGTTGTCTATTGGTCACCCAGTCTGTGGTATTTTCATACAGAGCCTGAATGGATTAAGATAATGTACATCCAAGTTTCTGACCTATGTCATTTTCCTTCTCCCTGAAAAACTTCTTTTTCATTTCTTACAGGACAGGTTTGCTCTTGTTTGTTTGAAGCAGTTTTTACTTCTGCTTCATTTTTAAAGTATAGTTCCACTGGATAGAGAATTCTAGAGTTTTGTCTCCCAAACACTTGAAATACTTCACTCTACTTTCTTCCTGCTTACATGCTTTCTGAAGAAAAGTCTACTGAAATTTGTACTTTTTCCCCCTATAAATAAAGTGTTTGCTTCTGTTTGGTGTCTTTCAAGGTCTCTCTCTCTCTCTGGTTTTCTGCAATTTGAATAGGATCTGTCTGGGTGGGGTTTTGTTTTGTTTTGTTTTGTTTTGTTTGTTTTATGGATCCTGCTTTGTGTTCTCTGTGCTGATATCTGCTTTCGTATCTGTCAATCTTGAAAAGCTCTCACATATTATTACTTCAAATATGCTACTTTATTTATTTATTTTAAGATTTTATTTATTTATTCATAGAGACACACAAAGAGAGAGAGAAAGAGAGAGAGAGAGAGAGAGAGAGAGAGGCAGAGACACAGGCAGAGGGAGAAGCAGGCTCCATGCAGGGAGCTTGACATGGGACTCAATCCCGGGTCTCCAGGATCACACCCGGGCTGAAGGCGGCTCTAAACCGCTGCGCCACTGGGGCTGCCCCAAATATGCTACTTTATTCTCAATTCTTCTGGTGTTCCAATTATGCTTATATTTTTTGAAATAGTCCTACAGTTTCTGGATTTCTGTTGTGTTTTCTTGCCTTTTGTTTTCTCTTTGCATTTTGGTTTGTGGAGTTTTTACTGAAGTTTTATTTCTTCAAGCTTGCTGATTCTGGTCTTGGCCATGTCTAGTCAATAAACCCCTCAAAGGGTTTTTTTTTTTTTTTTTAATATCTGTTACAGTATTTCTTTTTTAAGGATTTTATTTATTTATGCATGAGAGACACACACACAAAGAGAGAGAAAAAGAGAGAGAGAGAGAGACAGAGACAGAGACACAGGCAGAGGGAGAAGCAGGCTCCATGCAAGGAGCCTGATGTGGGACTCGATCCCGGGACTCCAGGATCACACCCTGGGCCAAAGGCAGGCGCTAAACCCAGGGATCCCCTGTTACAGTATTTTTGATTTCTAGCATTTCCTTTGAATTTTTCTCAGAGTTTCCATTTCTATGCTTACTTACCCATCTGTTCTCACATGTTGTCTACTTTTTTCATTCACCCTTAACATATTAATCAGTTATTTTAAATTCCC
Organism: Vulpes vulpes; assembly: GCF_048418805.1. Taxonomy (NCBI): domain Eukaryota; kingdom Metazoa; phylum Chordata; class Mammalia; order Carnivora; family Canidae; genus Vulpes; species Vulpes vulpes. The sequence continues at coordinate 32,548,056 of NC_132786.1, forward strand.
TGTCTGATAATCCTAACTCTATTATATCTGAGTGTGGTACTGATACCTACTTTATTTCTTCAGATTGTGGTTTTGTTTTTTTTTCTGTTAGTATGCTTTTATTTTTTATTTTTTTGGAAAATGTAACATGCTGTATCAGGTAATAGGGATTGAGGTAAATAGGCAATTGGTGTGAGGTTTTATGCTAATCTGCTAAAAATTGGGCTGTATTTAATGTTTGATATAACTGTAGGTATCAGAGGCCTCAAATTCCTTGAATGTCCATGTTTCTGTTTCCTGTTGGTCTTTGGGCTTCTTTAAGTACCACTCCTCAGAGTCTTGGGACTCTTGTACCTGTAATGTAGTGTTATATTGGAACCCTGTCGGTGCCCTGGTAGGGTTTTGGAGAAGCCTTCAATACTCTTATGGTTAAGATTTTTTTAAAAGATTTTATTTATTTATTCATGAGAGACACAGAGAGAGGAGCAGAGACACAGGCAGAGGGAGAAGCAAGCTCCCTTTGGGGAGCCCCATGTGGGGCTCGATCCTGGGACCCCAGAATCACAACCTGAGCCAAAGGCAGATGCTCAACCATTGGGCCCACCCATGTGTCCCTATGGTTAAGATTCTATCTGTCAGTGGGCCCATGTCTTGAGCTGTGATCCTCATTGGATTGTCTTAGCTTTTTTCCTGTTCTCTTGGTGAGATGGGAAGGACAGGACAGATGATAGAGTTTAACAAGTGTCTTTACTCCAAGTGGGATGAACTTTGGTAAAATCTTTCCACCTGGGGATTGTCTTTGTTATGGATGCCATCCTGGATGTATTTAACAATGATTACTGGTCCTCGTTTCCAAGCAGTGCCACCTACCTATGAGAAGATAGAGAGATTCATGGAGTTAAGACAACAGAAATGTTGGGCCCTAAGACTAACTGCAACCCTAGGAATTTGGTATTTATGCTAGTCTACACTCAGCCTCCAGCAATTTGTCAAAATTACTGTTTAAATGTTCCTAACAGTCAACAGTTCCAGTGGCTTCTGCTCAAGGTAAGTAGTTCTCAATTGTGATTCTCTGAATTCTCCTATCACTCTAAATTTTGGGGTGGCAGTTTGCCCTGCAATCTCAGTTCTCTGATGGGTCCAAGAAAAGTTATTCATTTGTAGTTTTTCTAGTTCTTTCTTGTTATAAGAAAGGGAGTTATGACTTACAAGCTCTTTGCATGTCAGAACTGGGCATCCTGTTACACTCAACATGGAGCTTGAACTTACAACCCTGAGATCAAGCATCACATGCTTTACTGACTGAGCCAGCCAGGCACTTCTATCTCATTATATTTTCAAATAATACTATACCATTTCATGTACAATGCAAGGACATCAAACAAGTATACCTCCAAAAGAACCCTTACAATTCAGTAAGAAAAGACATAGAATTCAATTTAAAAAATGGGTAAATGATCTGACTAGATTTCCCTAAAAGAAAATTTACAAATGACCGATAAGTATATTAAAAGATGTTCAACATTATTAGCCACTAGAGAAATTTAAATCAAAACTACAATGAGACACCACTTCACACCTACCAGGATGGTTAAAATCAAGACGACAGACAATAGCTAGATTTCATGAGTATATGGAGTCATTGGAACCCTTATATGTTCCTGGCAGGGAAGTAAAATGGTGCAATTGCTTTGGAAAGTAGTCTGGCAGTTCCCCAAAAGGTCAAACATAGAATTAGCACATGTTGTATCAATTCTTATAGAGCCAAAATAATTGAAAACATGTGTTTGCATAAAAAATTACACAAAATGTTCATAATACCATGATTAATAATAGTGAGAAAGTGGAAGCAAGCCAAATTCACATCAACTGATGGATGGATAAGTGAAATGTGGTATATCAAAACAAGGAAATATTATTTGGCAATAAAAATACTTTTAAGTACTGATACATGCTACATCATGGATAAATCTTAAAAACATTGTGCTAAGTGAAAGAAGCTCTCAAAAAAAAAAGCAATGTGCTATATGATTTCACTCCTATGAAAGTCCACAATAGTGAAATCTATGGGGTGAGAAAGTAGATTAGTGGTTGCTTAGGGCTGGGTTAAAGGAGGAGGATAACTAAAGGGAGGAGGATGACTAAAGTCTATGAGGTTTTTTTTTGAGGTAATGAGAAATTTTAAAAGTCGATTGTGGTAGAGTTTGCATAACTCTATGCATATACTAAAAAGGAGTGAATTATATACTTCAACTCAATGAATTGTATGTTATGCAAATTATATCTCAATAAAGATGTTACCAAAAATAGTATACTCTCATACTACATTCTCTTGTTCTTTGTGTTATTTTTGTCATATATTTCACCTCTTTATATGTCACAATGTTATTTTATAATTTTAAACAATTATAGTGAAGACATGTCTTTAATATTTACCCACATATTTACCATTTCTGAAAAATTGTATTCTTCTGTGTAAATATGAATTTCTACTTGGAATTATTTTCCTTTAATATATAGAATTACCTTTAACATTTTTTGTAGTGTAATTATCTGATAAAGAGTTAGCTTTTGTTAATCTATAATTTTTACCTTTATTTTTAAAATATATTTTCATTGAACAGAGATTTCTAGATTGATAAGTTTTGTTTGTTTATTTTGTTTTTGATTTTGTTTGCCCTTATTGATTATCATTCTAGCTTATATTGATTCTCATAAGAAATCTGTTGATATTCTTATTTGTACTCCCTTCTTATTTCTTTGGTTATTTTAAAGAATTTTGTCTTAAACACTTCCCAGCATCTTTAATGATATATAGTTGAATAGCTTTCTTTGTATTTATTTTTCTTGGGATTTCTTGAGAAACTTTCATCTGTTGGGTGTTCTTTTTCATAAAATGTAGAGATCATTTAGTCATTATTTCTTTAAACAATGTTTTTGCTTCCTCCATCCCTTCTCGAAATCCAATCACACATATATAGGCCACTTGATATCTTTTCTTTTCTTTCTTTCTTTTTTTTTTTGATATCTTTTCAAATACACTAAAGTTCTAACAACATTTATTCCTGTGTTTTTTTTCTAAATGCTTAGTTTTGATAGTATTTGTTGCTATGTCTTTAAATGTACTTATCTTTTATGCTTCAGTGTCTAATCTAGTTCAATTCCAGTAAATTCTAAATTTCAAATACTATACTTTTGACATTGGAATTTCCATTGGGATCATTAATAGTCTACATTTTATTCTTTATTATGTTCATGTTTTCCTTTAAATTCTTAGACATGATTCTGATAGTTGTTTTTAAGCACTTGTTTCCTAATTTCATCCTTCTATCATTTCTAGGTGTGCTTCTGTCGATTTGTAACATTCTGTGAATTAAGTTTTCTCATTATAATTGGTCACATTTTCTTTCTTCTTTGTCTAGTAATTTTGATCAAGTACTAGACATTGGATTTATTGCATTATTTAGGGCCCATATTTGTTCTTTTTTTTAATGGATACTGAGTTTTGTTTTCAGGCAGTTAATTTTACTTGTAGATCATTTTGCTCCTTTTGAGACTTTATTTATATCTGTATCTGTATCTATATCCATGTCTATATCTATATGTATTTATCTCTCTATATTTTACTGCATGTCTAAAGAAGACTTTATACCTGGGTTAATGTAATCTAACCTATATGTAATGGTTTTCTGACATTTTTCCTGAATCTTCTGGGTGTTCAGTGAAGACACTTTTATTCTGGTTGCTTATAACTCTAACATGTCCTGGTCTTTGTGACCTTTAGTAGCTGTTCATGTTTCATTTTGCAGGTAGTTGTTCTTTGCCTTGCCTTGTAAATGCTCACACCACAAGTGCACAATTTAGAATCAGTCAAAGAATCCTTGGTTCCCCTATGCTGATTTCTTTTGTAATTTCTTGGTATTCTTCCTCATAAATGCAAGCTGCCTCCGTCCCTCTGCACTCCAGTTTTGATCTCCTCATTCTGCTGTTCTGCTTAGGTTTTCTTTGTGAGGGTCTGATAAATGCCTTAGTGAAAAATGCCAGGATGAGTGTATGGCTCATCTCAAGTGTTTTCCTTTTATGATTAAAAGTCCAATATTACTTGGGATCCCTGGGTGGCGCAGCGGTTTGGCGCCTGCCTTTGGCCCGGGGCGCGATCCTGGAGACCCGGGATCGAATCCCACATCGGGCTCCCGGTGCATGGAGCCTGCTTCTCCCTCTGCCTATGTCTCTGCTTCTCTCTCTCTCACTGTGTGCCTATCATAAATAAATAAAATTAAAAAAAAAGTCCAACATTACTTGTTTTACTTTGTCTGAATATAGTTATTTCACTTACTTTGTCTAGTTGTCTAGTATTTTATGATGATAGGACCAATTTCATACCAAAAACTCAATTATAGACGGAAGGAAAGGCCCTCTCATCCTTTTCTAATTCATTTCCATTTGGAGCAACATTGTTGTTATGGATATAAGGATGGGATTTTGTAAAAAATAAATAAAAGTATGTTAAAAATAACAGCAACAATAACAAAACTTGCTGTCCATTTGAACATAATGTTGTTACTGGCTGGTATTTTTCTCTATCACATTTCTGCTAGTCAGAATCTGCTACTTAACTTCTTGTTGTATCCTTTGCAAATTAAAGAGTCAGTTGTTATAGAATTTGTATAGTATCACAGTATTTCTCTAGCTTCTGAGATAATAAGAATAACCTATGGCACTTGCTTAAAATTGTGGCTTGTTTTCCAGACCTCTCTCCTAGACATTTTGATTTCCAGGGTATTAGGTAAAGCCTTGAAATGTAAATCTTCAAAGATACCTTAGATAAATATTTTTTCATCAGGCAAAATTGGGAAACTAGTATATTAGTTTGGAGCACAGATGCTGAGGCCAGAATGCATGGGTTTGAATATTGATGCACTCTCTAGGATCCCTGTTACCTTGGGTGGGTTTTATCCCTTATTTTCCTCAGGGTCATTGCAGATAGATGATTGTATGTTTTGTGCCTTACATAAAGGAATCCTGTTTGTGAAGCCATGGAAAAATGGTGTGTTATAATTGGTCTGCCCAGAAAAGATGTCTTTCTCATTTTCACAGAATCACCATATAAGACTCGCAGTGGCTCTGCTCTCCTTATCTTTGAAATAAGAAAAATAACAGCATGACTGGCTACATAATTCGCAGGGCTCTTGTGCAGAATGAAAATGCAAGGCCTCTTTTTGAAAACAAAAACAAAAACAAACAACATACAGGAATAAAAGCTCTTTTCTTTTCTTTCATTGTTTCTCTATCAACTTGACATGGTGTTTTTTTTTGTTGTTGTTGTTAAACATTTAATGTTGATCTTCCTAGGAAAAACAGGGATTCTTATGGGGCAACACAAACCTTCACTGGTACTCTCCTGCCCCATAACCTGACATGCAGAGTTCAGACGCTTGACTCCAACTCTCCCTGTTCCCAGGATGACACGCAGGGGCAGAGGATGACAGCATTTGCTGGGTAGGAGTGAGAGAAGGTGACTGAGAACCCATTCTGGAGAGGTGTGGGGGCAGAGAGTTGTGACCATACATGAGCTAAGGCTCCCAACAACTGCCAGTGCATGCTCCATTGTCTTGTCAGACTTAACTTACAAGACAAATTTCAAGGTGTTAACCTTGAGCATTACAAACATGGGGCTGCCTACTGAGCATAGTGTCCTGTGCAACTGCAATGGTCACACACTTACAAAGCTGGCACTAAATAATAATGCTTGTATTTGGTGCCTGAAATGTAGTAAGTGCTCAAGAATGTCAGTTACAATTATTATTTTTACAAAACATCCAGCCTGAAAGCTCAGTCCTGCTCAGTCCTTGGTAATAAGCACAGACTTATATAGTAAGACTGGAACTAATTTTGTAGCCCTGACCCTGTCCACAGTTCTGTTGAGTATTGATTTTGTGAGAGGCACTACCCTAGGCACTGAAAAAGTCACCCAATCTTTGGGCACAGTCTAATTAGAAAAAGAGGCAATTACAAGATAAATAAGAACCAGAGCAATAAAGGGCAAGTTGGAATACAGAAAGAATTATAGACACTTTATCTCAGGCCTAGGGTGGGAAGTAGTATGTGAGCTGAGTCCTAAGGATAAGTAGAATCTAAGGAAGTAAACACAGGGGGTAGGGAATAGGCTTTGTGAATAGCAGGTACAAAACCTTTGGAACGAAGAAGAGAGAAAAGCCAATAGTTTCATCATAACTGATGAACTGATTAATCTATGAGGAGTGGCAAATTAGGAGGAGGGAGAGGCAAGCAGGATGCAGAACTTGAAGGTTTTTATTGGTTATTTTCTGGAGTCCGTGCGTTATCCCAATGACAACAGGGGGTGGAGAGTGGAAATGGAATATTTTTAAAAATACTTAGAAAAAAAGGTGTTATGATATTTGCATTTCAGAAAGATTTGTCTGGGAACTTCTGGGTAAATGGAGTTGTGATTATGGATATATAATTTTGCCCCCTAAAATCCTGTGAAAATGACCAATACATTTTTTTTTTTTTGCAATGAGAAAAACACATAGCTGTGCCAGGTACTAGAAAGGGTGTTGCCTGTGATCCAGCATGGAAGTTCAACAAAATTTGAGTAAATAATGACATTGGATATAATGATACATATATCATATCTCTTAATGTATACAGAATCATGTACTCTCTAAATAGAAATACATCTCCTTTTGAAACATCCATGCTGTTTATGAAAATTAATCCTACTCCTGGCTACAAAGAAATCTTCAATAAATTTAAAGACTAGAAATTTTACAAGCCTCACTATCTGATCATGATGCAAAAACAAAAAATTCTAATAAAAGTATATACATAAACAATCAATCATTCGGACGTTAGGAGAAAAAAGAAAAACAACTTTTGTTTAGAATTAAATAAAAAGCAAATAGAATCTACAATTACAGACTATTTAGAAAGCAGCCAGTAAGTATGGATGCATTTGAAAAATCAATAAAAGAATTATCTCCCCAAAGTATTTTATGAGAAAATATCCAAAGAGGAAATACTTCTTATGCTATTTAAGCCTGTTTCAGAGCACAGGAAAAGATAGAAATCTTCTCAGTGGACCAGCTGTCATAATGTTGAACCCAACATGACAGTTAATATTTTAGATATAAAAGCCACAGGTCAATCTTATTTTGGAGTATAAGTATAAAAATCCTTCAAATATTAGCAAATTGTATCCAACAGAAAGCTGAAGGATGATTACCGATGGCTAAGAAAGGATTATTTTAGAGATGCAAAAATATTTTAGCATTAACCTGTTTTACATATTTTAGGATGCCCTAAAAGATTTTATAATATGATTTAATTTAATTTTCATTCCTGATTAATTACAAACACAATTCTTACTAAACTTGATATATGAAGTACTTTAACATGATAAATGACAGGTATACTAAATAAAAAGCCATAATTATATTTAAATAATAAAACATTATAGACAGTCTCTCATAAGTCTAGGAAAAAGAAACATACTGGCTCCCAGCATTATCATTTAATAGTATTCTGGAAGTCCCAGAAATAGCACAAGAAAATATGAAGCTAAAATATTGGAAAGGAGAAGAAAAATTATGTAATGTATGGATTATATTCTGATAACCTGTAAAATCTACAAGAAGCATTTGTAAAACTGTTAGCATTAGAGTGTTTAATGAGATGACTAGTTACTAAATAAATATACAAGCATTCGTATGTTTATTCTACACTAACAACCTATTAGAAAACATATTAATAAAAATCCTTTTCAGATAGCATCAAGAGTATGTATATTAAATTTCTGGAAAATAACCAAACAGAAAATTTACATGAAGAAAAGTTCATAGCTACTGAAAGATATGAAAGATGACTTTAATTAGTAAGGATACATGACATGTTCAACTGATAGAAAGAATATTAATTTATAACCCTAATGTAATTACAATAAAAATTTCAGTAGAAATCTGGGGAACATTAAGGAATGATACTAAAACATTAAAACAAGGGAAATACTATAAGTGAAAATGTTGAAAGATATCATTACATTAAATTTATAAATTTTCTAAAACATAATATATAAAATTAAAGGGAAGGTTAAAATTCTTGGAAAATACTTGAGGCATACATAATATCCATAGCAACTTTCATTCACAAAGAAATCAATAGTAAATAAACATCAAAAGCAAAATGTGTAAGTGCATGAAGCAATCATTAAGGAAAGCATATTCGAATAATTAAAAAACATGTGAAATTATGTTTAAGTTAACTTGTCACCAAGGACATGCAAATTAAAATAATGGTATATTATTTTATTGATGAAATTGGCAAAAGAAAAAATACTTAACATGCAAAAGTTATATATTATTCTGTGAGAAAAGTAGTATCAAAATGTGTGTAATATATGAGATCAATTTTAAAATGTGTAACACATACATATATGTATATGCACATATACATAAATTGTGAAATGTTAACAATGATCACCTCTAGAATTATGAGCCATTTTAGTTTTCATCTCAGTGTCTTCTTTGGTTTCAGCATTTTCTGGAATCGATATGTATGACTTGTGTAATCAGAAAAAAATATTTTAAAAATCAACATAGCCACAATGTGGGAAATGAATTTTAAAAGTATAAACCAAAAGCAGAAAGTAGACAAGGGTTGTTGTAATTGTAAAGACTAGAAGACAAAACAGAGGCAAAAGCTCTGGAGATTGAAGTGAAACCACTTATTTCAGAAATACTAAGGTCGCTAATAGTAGGTGGCACGGGAAGGGGAAGAAAGGGAAGATAAGGAGCCAAGCTGGAGTTCCCAGCTTTATTTGGACCACTGGGTGAAGTGGTGATGTTGTTCACTGAGATAGAATCAGAAGGACCAGGCTTGGGTTGTTGGTGGGATGCAGATGCTAGTATGTTGAGTTGGAAGTACCTGTTGGTCCTCTACCAGAAAAGAAGCTGCAATTCAGAAGGAAGGTCTGGGTGTGACTTATTTGTCTTCTCTCTCTCTCTCTCTCTCTCTCTCCCTTCCCCCCTCAGAAAGATACCATCATATAGATGACTACTGGAGCGAAGATGGGGTCACTCACAGATATTTTACAGAGGAGAAGTCTGATCCTAGAACTTGGAGGAACATTTACATTTAAGGGATGTCACAGAAGGCAGGCTGAGGAAGAGGAGACTATAAACAAGTCTGAGAGGTGAAGGGAGCCAAGAGAGTGGTGTCATGGAATCCAAGGGGAGAAACATCCAAGGTCCAATAGGGGGTGAGAACAGTGAAATCTCTGAAAGATGCCACCCTTGGCAACCGAAGAAAGGTAGTCAGGTTGGGATGGCGCATCTCAGTAAAGAGAACAGGGTTGGTCATGTCAAATGCTTCCAAGAAGACAAGAAAATAAAGATGGTTGGGATTTGGGCAGTTTAATGAAGTAGGAGGGAAAGCCTAAAGGGGGCAGATAGAGAAGTGAGACAGAGGTGAGGAGGTGCATAAGGAGGGAGATCCCTCTTTTGAGAATCCTGGCTGTGAAAAGGGTAGACGCAGAGAGGGTGGAAGCTACAGGGACCAATGAGCTATTTTTATTTCCAAGCTGCATCCAACGTGAGCTTGTTTAATGCTGATGAGAGATAGGGCCCATGGGGAGAGGTGTTGGAGGTGACAGTGAGGAACACAGAGGTGAGCTTCCCTAGGGAAAGAGCAGGAATGGAGAAGATCTATGTCCAGGAGGAATTGCTTTATGTCAGGCATGATGTAGGGAGGGTGTGTGTGTGCGTGTGTGTGCGTGTGTGGAGGGTCAGTGGAGGTGGGGAGTGGATGGGTGGTGGTCTTAGCTGGGGAAGGGAGAGGACAGGGAGAACAGTTACTCCAAGAGCATATTCTCCATATGTGGTTGGTGCCTTTTAAAAGGTAAAGTGTTTTTGAGAGAAGTATCATGAAAGCCAGGTCAACCATTGTTGTGACCAGATCGTGAGACGTTTAGGGGAGCTACCGTGCCAATGTTTGGTGTGCTCACCCTTCTACCCACCAGCGGTGACCATCCTGAGTATGTTTCTGTATCTCTCCCCACAACCAGCTGCCTGTCTTCAACAACGAACTGTGGCACCTTTTAGGGTTTTCCCTCTCCTACTCCATTTGAGATCATGACTATTTTGACTTCTTTTTTCATTGTGAGGTAGGAGCTGAACTAGTTTACTGAGACAGATGGAAGATGGGTGTACTATGGAATTTGAGAAGGTTTAAAATACCAAATACCAATTTTACTCTCTGGGGGAACAGACTCAATGGCAAAGGCTCTGAAACAGAGAACTACCAGCTTGTTGGAAGAGTAACACAGAGGTCAGGGTGGCCAGGGGGTGGTAAGGGAGGTGCTAAGGTGGGATCACAGAGGGAGTTAGGGGTTGGATACTATGGATCCCTTTCCTGAGAAAAGGGTGGACATTGGCATTGGGCTTCTTCCTACCATCTAAATTTATAAAACAAAGCTGAGTGGCAAATGAGACATTTGTGAGGTCTGGGGAGTGACCTGAGTGGCAGAGGAAAACCACTCTGCACAAGCTGTATCTCATCTCAAATAATTTGTAGATGGACCCATGTGAGGTCTGAGATGAGGCCGGGATGGTGCAGAGGATTCCAGCATGAGTAGCTAGTCGGATGGTGGTGCCATTACTGAGCCAGGAGAAGGTTAACAAAGTAGATGAATCTCTAGCAAAATTGATCAAGAAAAATAAAGAAAATGTAAACACACAAGTAAAATAGATTTTTTAAATGTTTTAAATGTTAAAAGAAAATTTTAAGCAGTTATACGTCAATATATTAGCAAATCAAGGTAAAATGAAAACTGTTAGAAAAGAATATAATATTGGTAAAATGCGAATTAAAATATATCAAAATAAACAGCTCCTTCAAAACTTGAGGGACGCCTGGATGACTCAGCGGTTGAGTGTCTGCCTTTGGCTCAGGTCCTGGGATCGAGTCCCACATCGGGGTCCCCAAAGGGAGCCTGCTTCTCTCTCTGCCTATGTCTCTGCCTTTTTAAAATAATTTTCATTATTTCCTCACATATATATGTATGTATGTGTGTATATATATATAATAGATACATAATTAAATTTCTAGGCCTAGATTGCTTTCTTTATGGATTTAACTATTTTTATTTTTATTTATTTATTTATTTTTAAAATTTTACTATTTCTAAAAGACAAATGATTTAAGTTTTCAAAAAAGAGAAAATGAGAGAAAACCGCAGAGTTTATAAAGGTGGAGGGAGGGCAGTTAATATTTTCTTCTGATCTCATCATCTTAAGTTGTTTTTTTTTAGATTTATTTATTTATTTTAAAGGTGGGGGAGAGACTGAGGGAGAGGGATGGAGGGAATCTCTAGCAGATTCCCACTGAGTGCAGAGCCCCACATGGGGTTCAATCTCATAACCCTGAAATCATGACCTGAGCTGAAATCAAGAGTCGATGTTTAACCTATTGATCCACACAGGTGCTCCTCACCTCATCATCTTAACATCTTAAAGACCAACTGCTGCACACCTCTGCCTGGGCCAGCCATGTCTACAGTTAGGTTAAAGATTTTGGCGTGATCGTGACTTCCTATAGTACAGACCTGGGTTTGTGACACTTACAGAAAGAAGGCAGGTCAGGCAAGGACCCAGGGCAGGCATTGGGAGGTACATACAGGGAGGGGGATGGGCACGTCCATAGTACATTCCTGGCACTAAGAGAAACTGAAGATGAGTCTGCTCTAGATCCAGGAAGCCTGTGTGTGGAATCTTTTTGCCAAAGCCTTCCTGTTGGAGATTCTGGGTGGAAAAGTGTTATTCTATTCCTTTGTTCCTTGGTTCTTCCCTTTCTTTGGTCAGAAATCTCATCCCCGTTTTTGAAAGTGCATGGCCTGGAGTCTGTCCCCCAGGTGGGTCACCCCAGGGCCGTTCCTAGTCTTCCTATTCTAATTCATTGCATCTCCTCCAGCAGCCCCTGACTGTTGGGAGTGCCTTTCCCATGGGGGCCACCTCACTGCTTCATTCCTGAGACACTAGCTCCTCTTCTTCTGAGAAAAGGGTGGACATTGGCATTGGGTTCCTTCCTACCATCTGGATTTATAAAACAAAGCTGAGTGGCAAATGAGACATTTGTGAGGTCTGGGGATTGACCTGAGTGGCAGAGGAAAATCTCTTTGCACTTTTAAAGGTGGATGGCCATCTGGCCTGGCAAAGACACTCATTTCACTTTTCTACTGGTACATGACTGAAATCATTTACCATTAAGTTCTATTTGAATAGAATGGTAGTAGACATTTAGGTAATATTACAGAGCAATAAATGTTTAAGAGCCTTAGGGGTATGAGCTTTCTCCAAAGGTAGTTGAGACCCAGATGCCAAAAATGCTTTACACACACACACACACACACACACACACACACACACACATTCATTTATATACACATATGTATAACCATTTTTTTTCACTTTTGGCTTTTGCACACATAATGGAAGAATTTTATCCTCTTACCCTTTTCTTTCACATTTTGAATTGTTTAAGAGTTTCCTGGCTACAGTTGGCTCCCCCTCCTTTTTTTTTTTTTTTTTTTAACTACACTGGGTAGAAGAAGCATGAGGGAAATGTAGTTAAAATTCAAAATGCTTCCCCTTTATCATTACCATGAATCAACACAATAAATGAGCCCCTTCAGAGCACGGTAATAAGAATTTGATAAATCATCAGCCAAAAATTAACTAGATGTCAAAACAATCTTTGGGAAGTGTGATGGATTAGGGGTGATAGCAGCAATTAATCTCCCAGCCTGAGTTCACCAGAGAGACACAATGTAGGGAGATGGATGGGGGGGATTCAGGCCTTGCAAGGTCAGGACTCCACTGAAAAGAGTGGGTGGAGGCTGGAGGGAGGGAATGAGGGAGGGAGGGAGAGAGAGAGAAAGGGAGAGAGAGAATCATCTGAGTTCCCAATACCCAGGCATCCAGCAGCTGAGCTAGAGGTCAGTTACATGCCTTTGAAAAGTGCTCTGTCTCCAGCTGCTCTCTCTGATGAGGCAAGCACTTTCCCTCTTGCACTAATAAATGCCACAAGTCGGCTCATGGGGCTCAACACATGGCCTCTAAGAGTGGGAGACTGCTGAGGGCTTAATTTACAGAGAGGGGTAGCTCCTTGTAAACAACAGCTAGGAAGAGAAGGGGTCTGGGAGGCCAGGCAGGGAAGAGAGAGAGGAGGTCTGGGCAAGCCAGAGCAGTGACAGGAGCTCTTCAGAACGCAGAGTTCAGCTCTGGACATTCCAGGGCACAGCCCAGGGAATATTGATGGTTCCACGGAAAGAGGAGTAGAGCCTCTGCAGGCGCCAATATCATAAATCTCCCTCTTTTTTTTTTTTTTTTGATGAGGCTGCCTCTTTTATTTGCTTTTTTATCCCCCCTCTGGTAGAGTTCACAAGATCTGAGGCAATGGCAGTTTGGGAAGAAGATGCAGAAGAGCCCCTGTTTTTTACCTTCCTGGTCAGGCTGGAAGCCTCACGGGGGAGGGGGGCCGTCTCCATACTCTAAGATCATAAGCTCATGAGTCTGAAAGCTGGATTGACAGGGGCTGGGGGGAGGGGAGTGGTTGTGAGATCAGCAGGAAGGAGAAGGGGGGGGGTGCTCACAGCTCCATTTAGCCAGTGGGAGGGTCCACGGGTCCTATATTAATGGCTGCAATATTGGGATGTATCGAGTCAGGCCATGGGAGTTAGCATTCCTGGGTTGTTCGTTACTCCTCTAGAGAAATCGAATTCTTTATTACCAAAGATTCCTGTAAGATTTACCTAACCAGGCTGCTCCTGTTAAGTTGGTAAGTGTTTCCTGGCTAGCTTTACAAATATCAATAAAATTATCATAATGCCTGACAACTGTCCGATGTTTTTTGTTTACAGAGCTCTGTGAGAATCCTGGGTCCTCGCCAGCATACCCTTGAGATTTTTTTTTATGACACATCGCTCTAGTATACAATGGGATCCTAGCGGTTTGTCATGACGCAGTCTATCCAGAACTCCTTAGTTCCCACATAAGGAGAGATAGGCCAGGAAGGTCAAGTGATTTGTCAGATATCACTGATGGTAAGGCCGAGAACACCTGTCGAATTACCCAGAACCAGCTGCTGATCCTCTCAGCTTTGCCTCAGAGGGCATACCTCATCTTCAAGTTCTCCAGCTCTGATATTGGGGTGTATTGGGGGTTGGATAACTTTGGGTTGTTTCCAACCCAACCAAACACAAAGGCACAGCAACTTTCTGGAGCTGAGCGTTTTTTAAAGCAAAGACTTAGCGCTCTCTAGCTGCCAGGAATGAAGAATGGTAACCTGATCTCGAATTCAGGGTAATGAAGACAACTTGCAATAAAGCCAACCTCTGGAGGATGGAAATGGTTAATGGTTTCTCCGCTACTGATTAGCTGTTGACCTTGAGCTAGTTACTTAATCTTTCTGAAAGCTGGTTTCTTCATCTGTAAAGGGGAATACCAATCACTTGACCTCATAAGTTTTTGTGCAGATCGGATGAGTTTTGTGAACAATGGCTACTGCCACTTAGTTCACCCTAAGTGTCGGTTAATGTTCTTCTGGGGTTGACTCTCCATCGTGCCCATAAACTCCTTATTGGCTCTGCATGCTGTACAGTGCACTTTGGCTCTTGCTCTGTAAGTACTCATGAGAGGAACTCTTCATGATCCCAATCATGAAGCAAAGGCACCCTTAGAGATTGAGATCAGGTGCTGGGTGTCATCCCTAATCCTTTTCTACAATCCTTCACACTGGTTTCCTACTCTGGATGCTTACTAACTACCCTTTCATTCACCAGACCAGGAACTGATCCTCAGTAGGCAGATGGGCAACGTAGAGGTCAGAATCTTGGGAGGCATGCATAGTGTTATGGAGTGAACCGTGTCCCCCTCCCAAAATAACATGTGGAAGTCCTAACCTCCAGTGCCTCAAAAATGTGACCCTAATTAGAAATCGGGTCATTGCAGATGTAATTAGTTACATTGAGATGAGGTCATATCTAAGCAGGGTGGGCCCCTAACCCAGTGTGATCGGTGTCCTTACAAGAAGAGGAGAGAGCCACACAGGGAAAGTGCCATGTGATGACATATTGGGGGGTGGGAGGGGCTGCTGGTCCAAGCCAAGGAACACTGAGGACTGCTGGCAAATCCTTGGAAGCTAGGGAGAGCCAGGGAAGGACTCTGGTTTAGAAGGATCACGGCCCTGCAGACACCTTGATTTTGGACTTGTTAGCCTCAAGAGGTGTGAGACAGTACATTTCTATTGTAAAAAACAATTCTATTTTTATTCTTATTTCAAGCAAACCAGTTTGTGTTACTTTGTTAAGGCAGCCCTGGGAAACTAGTTTACATGCATAATTTGAAGAGAGAAAGCTGTATTCAATTATTTCACTATACTTTCATATTTTGAAAATCAAAACAAAACTGTCTTGTTTTGAAGGAACAAGTGTCAAAAATAAAGCACCAGGGGTGCCTGGTGGCTCAGTCAGATAAGTGGCTGCCTTCAGCTCAGGTCATGATCCCAGGGTCCTGGGATTGAGCCCTGAGTCAGGCTCTCTGCTGAGTCTGCTTCTCCTTCTGCTTTTCCCCTGAGTTTGTGCTCTTTCTCCCTCTCTTTCTGTCTCTCTGTCTCAAATAAATAAATAAATAAAATCTTTTTTTTTTTTTTTAATAAAGCACACACAGTCCTCTAGGCTATAGGCTCAAACTCTCCCCATTTCCCCACTTCCCTGGCCTAGAAGCTGAAGTCCTCGTGTGGCCTCCAAGGCCTTCCTGCCCTACCCCTAGTGCCTTTCTGACCTCTGCTCCACTTCTCTCCCCCCACCTCCCCATTTGTTCCCCTCCAGCCATACTGGCCCCCTCCTTTCTCCTTAGGCCAAGCAAGTCTCATACCACTACCCTTGCAGGGATATTCCTTCTGCCTGGCAGGTTCTGCCTCAGGTCACCTCCTAGCTCACTACCTTAAGTCTCTGCTGGGATATCACCTCCCTGCTGGTCCCATCCTCCTCTCACCTGCCCCCCTCCCCCATCACCTTCTTCGTGTTCTCCTTACTTTGTTCTCATTTATTTCATAGCAATCATCATTTTCCAGCATACCATTTAATCAACTTACTTTCTATGTATGTTGTCTGTTTCCCCATGAGAATGTTAGCTCCAAAAGAGCACGATTTTTAAAAAATTTCTCTTTTGTCCCTGCATTGTGCCTAAAATAGTCCTAAAATAGTGTCCAGCATACACCAAGTGCTCAATATATCTTTCTGAAGAATGGAAACTTACTCTCTTGTGTATCTGATTTTCATGGAAGTTCTTCTCTGGGAAGTGTCAGGATCCCTAGGGATTTAATACCTTTAGGTTTACCTGGGGGAAAGCATGGGTTTAAAAATGAAGATGCACGAAGCTGGGCAGACTGCAGCTGAATGTGAGGCTCTACGAGCCAGTGGCTGGAGCCCTGAGCGGGGAGTCCTGGGTGGCTCATGGAGGAAAGACAGATGAGCCCACCTGCTGCCCCCCCCCCCCACCTCTTGGAGAATGTTGGGAGGATGAAGGAGATGATGCATTTAAAAGTGCTCTGAGGTCCTTAAACAAAAGGCATGCTATGGAAATGGAATGTTATTACATAAACTAAACCCAGAAGCATCTCAGGAAATAGCTGAACTGAATCACAGCCAGTCTCAGAGCAATTTTTTTTCCTGAAAAATTTAATAGAACAGCTTACAAAACTATGGTGCAATTTTCTTGCACATTTTCTTCCTTATCAAGTGTTCCCTACCTTCGGAATTCCAGCCCAGGTGCTATCTTTGTTTCTCCTAGATGGTAAACAGATCCGCTATAGAATTTCTGGATTGGACGGAGGGTGGGGGGCGGTGTAAATCACCAGGCCATGAAAATGCCTTTCGTATTTCTCTTCTTTTACAGCGGCTCTTACTACAGGGAATAAAATGTATTACTCAGAACAAATGGCTGCATATTTAATTATGTCAAACCCTAAAGCATTTTTGGTCTCATATTTCAAGTGTTCTTTGTTGTGCAGGGGATGTTGAGAATTAAACTCTGATATTACTTCTTTAAGGGCAGTAAATGTAACTTGAGCAGTGTTGCTAACATCAAGACTACTGCGTACAGACCCTAAGTACTATTTCCTTCTTCCTTTGGCAAATCTTCGTGCCATTTAGCGCCCTCTGCTGTCTGGAGGCAGCGTGGTGAAGCCTCGGGTGCACTGCCCAGGCTGCTTACACCTCACACAAAGATTTTTTGGTTAATCTTTTTCTTTAGCGGATTTTAGTGCGAATATTAACAGGCAGCCCTTACAATTTCAAGTCCTATTAAGTTGCTATTAAGTCCTATTAAGTCAAGTGGCTCCCGTTGGCCACTACAAGATGTATAGAAAAAGCTGTCAACAAGTTAAGGGCAACTTGCTAGTAAGTTGGTCTGTCCTCTTTTTCCTGCTGTCAGAGGATGCCCTTGGGATACCGGCCCGGGATGAGTAGGGTGGAAGACCAGGAAACATCAGGGCAGATGTTTATAAAGAAGGAACTTCTATTCATGAAGAAATAACTCAAAATATAGTCCGTATGACAGTGCAGAACATGGATAGCTCTGGACATTTCCCTACTCAATCTTGATTAAGTCCCATAGATAAATCTCCAATCTTATGTGTCTATATTTTAGGGTTTTTCTCCATATTAAGCAAATTTATCAAAACATAATTATTCTTTGGTGATTGCCATTTAAAAATTACTTTTATTTTTGGAGCTAGCACAGCGTAGGAACGTTTTAGACTTTGGAAGTCAGAGCTGGGTTAAAAATGTTTACCCCTTGATTAGAGATTGTTTCCTTATCTGTAAACAGAGACAGTAGCACCTACCCTGTAGGATTATTTTGAAGATTAAATGAGAAAATGTAAACAAAATTCTTATTGAAAAACCTGGTGTACTATTGGCACCAAGTAATTTTTAAAAAATTTCTTCTTTATATTTGATTCTAATTCCAAGCTCATATAATAGAAATATCTTTATTTCTAGTTTAAAGAATTTCTTAGACATATTTTTTATTTTTCTTTAGTATGATACTCTCCTGGCTTGTTGGTGGGGCAGGGAGGGAAGTGAGGTAGAAAGGGAGGAGCTTGAGGCTATAGAGACACTTTAGTAATTATTATTTTTGTTGTTGCCGCTGCTTAAAATGTGAAATAGGAGGACATTTAGCTAGTTGATCACTCCAATGTATTTTCCTTCCTTGAGAAAGATATAAGTTGCACTTAGGTAAGACACATCTATCTATAAACAGATAAGAAAAAAGTCATTTATTGAAAGGGGAAGTATCATAGGGCCCCTAATTTTTCACTAATAAAACTATTTTGACTAACATTTAAGCACGGAAATAAATAATGTCTCCTTAATTTCACTGATGGGTCAAAGCATCCAGTATTTGTGCTTTTATTTCCTATTGCCCTGAAAATTCAGAGAACACTGCCAAGAAAACTAGCCTAGGTTAGAAAACAACATTTTTTCCTCCTCTAGCCTGGGAGTCAATCAACAGGAAAGCAGAAGATGGCTGGTGTCAAGCACAAAGAAGCAGTTATGCCACCTCTTACTGCCTCCTAAAGATGCCTTCTGGAGAACAGGACACGTCCTTTATGGAAGCTTCCGATCACTAAATAGAGTTTATGCTTCTTTTTTAGACATTGCATGAAACACTAAAAAGTTCTTCCAAACCAAGCTGCAGTCTGTGGCATCTTATGAACTTCCCCAGCCTGGATGATTGAAATGTTTGCTATTGCCTAGAAACAGTGTCCTACACTGGATTATTTCTTCAGCATCCTGCCAACACTGAAGTTCTTTGGTCTTTCAACACTAGTACCAGCAATGGAAATAAAACTAAGGAAGTGGGGGGGTGGTTAAAGGAAGTCTTAGAATCCTCAGCCTCTGCGTTCATATCCACACTTAACCTCAGCAAGTCCCAATCTTCATCAACCCACTAGGAAGAACAAAGCAGCTAGGTCTCAAAAGGGAATTTTGTACCATGCTGGTACTACCAGTGGCACATGGAGGGAAACAAGTTTAAAAAATTGTGTATTGGACTACTATTTAAGCCTTAGAAAATATCACTAAAATTGTTAATGGTAGAAACTCCTGCATCTCCCATTATTATATACATAAAATTTATATAAAATTTCTCCTTAGGTCAGTCTACTGGCACATATTGTATCTCCGTTTTTGTCTGGTGAGATATATTGTAATAAAAATAATAAGTTTGGAATTATTTGGGTTTGAGTGACTGGTTCACAACTTACAGTATGATTGTGCGTGTCTTTCCTGTGTCCTGTGGTAGGGGTGTGTGAGCATGTGTGTCTGTGTGTGGTGGTACACAAGTAAGTAAAATGTGAGCTAGCCTGTGTTCTAGGAAGAAGAAGCACAGAAGATGGAGCAGAAATATGTACAAGAAGCCTCAGAGGTTAAAGATCATGGCACCTGGATTGGAGTGGAGGGTGGTCAAGGAAGATTCCCTGAGGGTGATGTTTGAAGGGCACTTTGAAGGGCCAGGAGAAGTTAACAAAGTGGTATGGGAAGCAAGGGGGGTGGGCATCAAATATGGTGAAGATCACATGAACAGTTAAGGAGACTGTCGTCCTGAAGCTGCAGGCAGACCCCGATGGTGGAACACTGGTGGGGAGGGGGTGTAGTGAGAGGATGGTGCTGGGGTTGTGAAGGATTGCACAACATTCTGAGGGATTTGAGTTCTCTTCTTGAAGTGATGAAGACACTGGAGGCATCTTCCAGAAGTGGCCTGAGGCCTCCCATTCCTGGCAAAGAAGGACCGCTGTGGGGGTGGTGAGGCAAGTGGCCTGTATGGGGAAGCCCGCCCCTCCCACAGCAGATAGGAGGGAGGCTCTCAGGCAGGTGAGAGGGCCCTGGGTGGTGTCAAGCAGTGTTTGTGGGTAGTTAGCAGCTGCTGCTTTCAAGGGGAGACTGGAATGTGAAAATGGGACTTGAAGGCAGGCTTGGAGTTCACCAGTACATCTGGGCATGCTGAGGAAAAGGCAGAGGTAGATAATAGAAGTCAGGAAGGACCAGCAACTTGGAGGGCTGGTGTCACAGAAGGCAAAAGAGGAGAGGTTAGCTGTGTGTGTCAAATGTCCTGGGGAGGACAAATGGGTTCATCAATAGGTAAGTCTGAGATCATTGGTGATAATTACTGATAAAATTATTCAGGAGAAAGTAGGGGTGACTGTGATGACAGAACAGGAGGCCATATGGTCATGTGGTAGGCAGTGCCCAGGCATCTAAATGCTCACCCAGCTTTCTCCCACATTCTGTGGGTTCAGTGTTCACCAACAGGGATCCTTGGAAATTGTTGTTTTTCATCTCTGTAGTTGGAGAAATTCAACCTTTTCTTAGTGAAGTTAAAGGAGTGACATTCAACCTTCCTCTTATAGCCAAGTAGAGGTGTCATTACCAAGAGGAAAAAGATCAAGTTATTTTGCATTTGGAAGCCAAAAAAGTAGGCAAGGGGGTTACATTTATTTACTCAGTTCCAAAAAAAAAAAAAAAAAAGAGAGAGAGAGAGATCACACACTGTGATCACAATTTCTCTAAGCAACGCCATAAGTGCTATTATCCTCTGTGATTATTTTGACTTGATTTGAAATGTTTATTCAAATAGTTACATGAATGACTAATCAAAAGGATTGTTAAAACTGCCTTACATATGTGAAACACCTTCCCAATAATAACAAGGTTTGCAAGGAGCTTATATTATGCTTTTAATTGCTTTTGTCAGTCAAAAATATCAACTGAGCACCCACTTGAAGCTGAATACTGCATCTGAGCCGAGATGTGGCAATACAAAGGAAGCCCAGGAAACCCTGGATTAACTTGAATGCTTGGGACATGCATGCTCTGATTAATTAGGTTTGCAGGTGAGCTCCTGGTGAACCCTTTATGAACTGTAATGATTTTTGTTTCAACTCTTCTAAAAATCCTGGTCAAATTTTCTGGAGAGATGGTGACCCTTGACCAGGTGTCTAGCTCCCTCTCCCTCTTTCTCTCTCTGATTTTAATTGAAATGACCAACATAATCTAAAAATAGAAGAACTCTGTTTCAGTGCAGGAAACAGAGAAGGGAAGTCATCTACCTGGGAAACACTTGAAGAAATTTCATCTTGATACAGCTCAGAAGGGCTGGAATTGAAGTAGAAAAGCATTAGCTTTAAAAGTGGATGACTGGAATTCCATTTCCAGCTTTGCCAACAATAGAGCCATTGAACCCCACGATTCACCCTTCAGTGACTCAGTGTTTCCATATATAAAATGAAACTGCTGGATCCCAAGTGTCCCCTTTAGCTCAAGGTTTCTATGAGATGACACTGGTTAAGGCACAGGGAGTATAAAGTGATTAGTTCTACAGAAGACCCCACAGATTTCAATCTCAGATCTTCCATAGCCCAGTGATGCCCTGTAGGGCAAGTTAATTGCCCTGTGTTTATTAATCTGAGCCTTTGTTTATTCATCTGTAAAAGAGGCATAATAAATTCTTGTCCAGATTGTTGCAAAGACTAAATTAGATAATGTATATAAGGTCCATAGTAAAGTGTCTGGTACATGTTCAACACTGAATAAAAGCTATTATTATTATTACTATTACTATTACTATTACTATTACTATTATTTATGATACCAAAGGAACATATCACAGATTTGTAATTTACTTGCAAGGATCTATGTTAAAAAATGCAATCACCACAAATCCTATTTGGAATGAAGTAGAAGGTATATATGTATGCATATGTGGGTGTATAGATAGATAGAATAGATAAGGGTATAAATACGTGTGTATTTTAAATCTTATATAGTATACACAAATATATGAAAAGTACATTTACATTTGTGATAAGGAGATGCTGGAATGGTTTGAAACCAAAGCTAGAGACGATGAACTTGGGATGATTTTTCATAGCATGTGAATTTTAAATATGGTTTTCATAAAACAAAAAAAGTCAGAATTGGTTAGGTAGGGATCTGATTAGCTTGCATAAAAAGACAAAAAAAAAAAAAAAAAGTTGGCTAGCTGGTTTAATTGATACATTTGGTAGAAAGAAGCAAGCCCAGAAAGGGACCTCAGCAGCCACCTGGGTCAGTGGAGAACCTGCACTTGACTCTCTCCTTCAGGGTCCAGAAACATATTGGCCATATATCTGTCTTCTGAGGCCATTGAAAGCAAGGGTCACGGTCCCTACTGCTGTGACTCCACCACACTCACTGATGTGTATTACCCCCTGTCTGGTGAAAATCCCAAACTTGGAAGACAGAATCCAATTAGGTCAACTAGTTACCACCCAGGATGTCACGCTCTTGTTGGGCAGAGCTCTTAAATCAGACCACCTCTTCCTGGTTCACATGAGTTAAGCTGCTGTCATGGGTTGAATTGTGTTCTGCCAAAAAAAAAGACAAGTTAACGTCCTAACTCCCAGTACTTCAGCAGTGATCTTACTTGGAAATGAGATCTTTCCATGGGTAATCAAGTTAAAAATGAGATGGATAGAGTGGGCCTCAATGCCATGTGAAGAAATCTGGACACAGACACATGCATGCACAGAGAGAGTACAGTGGGAAGAGCCACAAGGAGAAGGTCCATGTGGAGATGGAGGCCGAGGTTAAAATTATGCTCCCACAGTCAAGGAACGCCTGGGCTTACCAGTAGCTGAAAGAGCTAGAATAGATCCTTCCTCCACAGCTTTCAGAGGGGGTTGGCCCTACCAATGCCTTGATTTTAGATTTCTAGGCTTTATGACCATGAGACAATTAATGTCTCTTGTTCCGAGCCTCACAGTGTGTGATATTTCATTAGGGCAGCCCTAGGAAACAAATACAATGTCCTTTCTGGTCTTGTTGTCTGTGACCAGAGTAGAAATCCACATAAACCAAACTATGGCAGCTCCTGAGCAGGGAACAGCTGACGGCCACTTTCTTGAGGGGGAGGTGAGGAGGGTGGTGGGATCTCAGTGTTTCTTATATTAACCAGCATGGACCTGATTTGGTTGAGATGTGGCTTCAACAAATGTCTGAGGAGCTTTTATGCCTTGGTATTTTATAGCATGATTCATTTATACTTAGATATCTGCTCAATTACATGATTAGATGACATCCAACCAACACACTGTGATTCCCTTGGGGTTAAGGACTTGTGTCTTTCTGCTGGTGGCAGCTCAGGGTAGGATAGGCTCATGGCCAAGAGCAACAGACTCCAGAGCCACCATACCTGGATACGAACCCTCTCCTTCACCTAAAGCTGTATGACCACAAGCGAGTTACTGAATTTCTCTATGCCTCATCTGTGGTGATTGTAATAGCACTTACCTCTTGATCAAAGGATCAAGTGGGTTGGAAGGTAGTCAGAACAGTGCTGAGGGCAAAGTAGACACCCCATCCACGTTAGCTATTATGTCAATTTACCTTGTCCCCAGAATCTAGCATGGGCGATAATATGGATTATGAGCTATAATATGGATGATAGTTTTTGGGTTAGATAGCAGAAAAACAGTTTTGTCTTGAGTGAAATTATTATGTTTTGCTCAAGTAATGGAGGACATACCAGAGAAGTTTGGGGAGTTTTAATAGGCATAATCTTGATCTACTGCATTCATAGAGAACCTGAAATATGAGTCTTCAGTGGTCATGGGAACTTCGTATTTTCTTTAAAGGGAAAATTGGGATCAAGGGATCAGGAATGAGACCCTCTGAGTTCTCATATATTTCTGATTTCTTTCTTTGGGATTATAAGAGACGCAGGAGGGAAGGCCATTTAGAGGGAGACCATTACACACCTGCTGGCTTGATAAAAGAGCAGTTTAGTCAGCAGGGCTGATGATTCATTGTCTCCAAATTGATTTGGGAAAGAGGTTTCCAATCCAATTCAGTATGAGACAGAAGGAAAAACAATTAGCATTAACACACTGAGAAAAAACAAAAAGAAAAATGACCCGTTGCTCTTCAACGGAATGTAGGGTGCTTTTTCTTATAAAACAAAACAAAACAAAACAAAGAAACCCAAAGACATGACTGTTTCCTTACTAAGTAATCCACAAGTACGTTTCCCTCCCCACTGCCATTCCTGAGCCATTTCAGAAGTTCATTTGTGGCTTCAAAACTCAGGCCACAGCTGTAAACATCAGAAGCGACGTCCACACTGTCAGGCCACAGTGATTCTACTGGAGATCACAAAAAATGCATGTGGACCATTAGCCCTGACATGGGGCTGGATCCCAGGATCCTGAGACTGGGGCCTGAGCGGAAGGTAGACACCTAACCGACTGAGCAACCTAGGGGCCCGGAGACTGTATTTTTAGATCTGAGCCCTACCTCAGGCCAACAGGCTGTGGTTATTTAGATACTTCATTCGCCAGGAATGTGGGGCCAGGTCAGCAGGCCCAGGTGTGGCCCTGGTTGCTGGAGCTCCTCTCTCCTCGGCCAAGGGAACAGACCTTCTCCTCCACTTAAAATGACAGGCCCGTGGCAGCTCGGGATGTGTCAGTACCTGGGGTCTTGGCTGCAGCTGCCTCCAGGGATCGGCCCCTGGGGACTGAGCCAGGGACCCCCGTGTTCAGCCCAAGCTGATAAGGTGCCAGTCCCCGGGGCAAGCGGCCCTTCTCCCTCGCCTCATTTCTCCCCGTGAGAAACTTGCCATCCTAAGTCAAGTGTACCTCTAACGCTTTCAAAAGATTATCACTTTCCTCCTTGTCATCTTTAAAGTTTTATTATTGCCTTCACTTCCACCTCAGTTTTTAGGACTTGATCCCATTCTTTTCATTTCAAAAACAGCCTGGGGCCAAGATGGAAAAAGAAACAACCTGCAAACCAGTTCTTAAGCGTTTTTTAGCTTACCAAAAATGTCAAGTTATTGCACCTCTTAAATCTCAGTAGATCTATTTGTAGAAATTATACCGAAATCAGCAATTTCCCTGCTCTCATCTTCCCTCATCACCCCACCAATGAATCCGTTTGCACAAATCCTCCCGTGTCCAGGTGGCTGTGGGAGGCCCTATAATTGGGTGTAATCGGATCCCAGAGGAGCTTTTCCAATGAGGCTGCGATTCTTTTGACAGAAACTTTTGAGCACTGGAGTCGATATAATGAAGTCCAGAATTTTCCAGACTCCTCTTAATATATCCATCATGTCCAGCCCCATCATTGACATGTCGACTCTCTTGTTTCTGATTTAAGCTGTCAGACTCAGTAAAACTGCCCCGCCAGCTTTAACATATGTGGCACAACACTGACAAGATGTTACTTACACCTAATTAAGGCTGAGAGCATAATAAACAATCCTGGCATCCTAGCAACCTAATTTCCTCTGGTTTCGAGTTTTCTGGATCTTGACCTCAGCACTTTGAAATCCAAGGGAATTGGATACGAGGATTCTTAGGGACACTGCAGCTGCCACATTTCAACTGTAATATCGAAATGGACGATAGAGAATTTGCGGGAAGAAGTGGCAAAGTCACACCAGGGGTCGGTCTGGGCATGTGACCCATAAGAACTGGGGGATGACCTGTGGTCCCCTTCTGCCGTTTCCACGGCCTCTGTGGCTGGGGATAAATCCAGCAGGATGGGTAGCAGAGGGGCGAGTACAGAACTCGCTTGCGGGAAAGGTGAAGAGGAGGGAAAGGATCCTGTGCTTAGCACCGTGTCTGAAAATAGAATGTGCTAAGCTTAATAACAAGCAAAATTGTTCCAGTCATTATTAAAAAAGGCTATGGGATATACTCCAGGGGGAAGGGAAAAAATCCCCGGTGCTCTAGTTGCTTAGAGCAAGTTTCAATGGAACCCTCTGGGTGATGTGAGATGGAACAGGTCCATCTTGGCCTGGGTGGGGGCCCTGTGGTTGTCCTGTCCTGACTCTTTTCTCTCCGCCTTTGTCTCTGGCTGACATGAGGCCTTGGAGGACCGGTCGTTCCCTCACAGGGCACCATGAGGTCACCAAGTGCCCCAGGACTTAGGGCACCTTGACCTTCTCTATCCTGCACCCCCCCCCACACACACGCCCCCTGCAGCCCCCAGTAAGAATTCACAAATCCAGTTAAGGGTGAGATTTTGCCATTTCCTCTGTGGAACACAGAGGTTTTATGTGATGACAAGTGAATGGATTTCTTCTCCACTCAAGTCTCCAATTCTCATATAGTTGCCAGAGGCAGAAAAAAAAAATCAGTACTTTGGCAGCAATAAACAGCCTTTTGCCTTCAAAAATGCTTCCAGGTTTTTTTTTTTTTTTTCCTCTTTCTCTTTTTAAAAAATTTTCCTTTTGTGTGTGTATGTAGGAGGGAGAGTGATTTTTAGTTTTCTTTTGCTTGGTAGGAGACAAGGAAAAATTTCGAGGTGAAATCCCAAGTTGCCTGGCTCCGCATCTGATCATTCTGGGAGGCTTGGTCCCTGCCTCCTTCTTTGCCTGCTCTAGGGTCTCAGGAATGCCTTGGCAGGGCCCTGGTCTCTCCTACAGAGGGTGAGCCACAAAGCACATTCATCCATCCCCCAGTATCCAAATGACTAGGCCAGGAGTTGAGAAGAACTCAATTTCCTGGCCTGATTCTTCTGGACTCTGATCACTCCAGGTGTTGGGACCACTCAGGAAATAAGAGGCAGAACATGTGTGTGTGTTTTTCAAAAGTGCACAGACCACTTGCTGGTGATGACCTAGACACTTAGGCTGTTGGCCTGCCAGCAGAGCAAGGCCTGGCTGGGGCGGTAGGCAGGGCGGGGGGGTGGGGTGGAAAAAAGAAGGGAAGGAAAGGTTAATAATTATTGACAAAACAAAATGAAAAGCTTCAGAGGCTCATGTGATTTGAAAAGACAGGCTGTTTCTGAGCTCCATGTAAAGCCAGGTGACATCTCCCCTGTGGGGTGCATTTATGGGTTAGTTCAGTATTGGGAAGTGGGGGAGGATGGGGGTATTCAGTAAGAGAGTTAGATGTTTTGTGGACTTCATCATGTAGAAGAATACATTAAAAAAAAAAAACCAATAAGTTCATTTTAACAAATAAGAGACTTATTCAGTAAGTTGAGAATGACTTTAAGGAGAATGACTTTACCTTGGCAATGGCCAGGCTGGAAAGAGTGCCTCCTGAGGCCCTTGGTGCTTCCCTTGACCAGAGAGTCCTGTGTTCTTTGGTTTTCCTTTCTTTACCTCTAGCTGGGACAGGAGCACATCGGGTACAAGTCTCCCACTGAAGGTGTCTGGTCAGGGCGGCCCTTCTGGCTTTTCTGACTGACCCAGACTCAGGTCATCTACCAGATTTTGAACCAGAAGGACTGTAGGGTTTATTTTCTCCCAGCATCACACACCTCTTACCACCACCATTGAAGACACTAGGAAACTGTGACCCAGAGGAGTTACAAGAGTTGCCCAAGTTTAGGAACCAACGGGTAGCATAATTAAATTCCGTAACCCAGATGTCACCCTCTTTACCGGTGCATCTCACAGTGTGTTTTCCTGTGGGACAACAGAAGTTCTACAGTATGTTATTATATTTGGTGCAAAAGGAGAGCTAGAAGGAGAGAGAGGGGGGAAAAAAAGTGTGTGAGTAGGGGGAGTAGAAATGACGGAGATACCCTTCATTACAAGTATAGAAAATGTTGGGGTAGGCTAAATTAAACAGATTTCTTTAAAGCAAGATTTCTCTCTTTACTATGTTAACTTTTTTGGGGTGGCATTTCATAATTGACTATTTCTCTAGAACACACCGTGGGAAATCCTTCTCAGCATTCAGCTCAGCCCTTTTTTGGCTAGCTGTTAGCAAGTTGCTTGCTTTCGCTCATCTTGGCTTACAGATGGCAATTGTCAACTACCAGGACAAATGTTTTACAGTACTCGCTGGGGCCCTAGGGCTTCTAGGCAACCACGGATCCTGAGTTCTCCTCACCAAGTGCCAGTGCAGACGAAGTAACAGCGAATTTAGGGCAGTTCCTGTCCCAGTCTGCATATTTGATGTCAATGCGCTTCAAGGACAGGAGTCCTCTTGTGCTCCTACTGGTTTTTCAAGCAATGTGTGGAAAGTTCTGGATTAAAACTTTTCCCCCTCTGCTTCATCATCTGTCTCCTCATTCTCTGAAAGGAAGATGAGGAAAGCCGTTTGAGGCCCTTCCTGTCATGGGGTGGATGTGCTTTCTCAGGGAAGGCTGGTTTTGCTCGTCTGACTTGATCATTGGTGCTCGTGTCCCACCGGGGCTGTCTGGTGTCCCTTTCTCTCTTCTTCATTTCCAGCTGGGCTGTGTGTGCACTTTGGGGAGTCAGTGGGAGAGGTGATGGTTGTTGACCTCCAGTCATTAATCAAGCTGACGGAGCCATTTCACGGCCAGGCCTGCAGCTCACTGGCTCTTGGGAATGGCCTAATAAAATGCCAAGAGGCAGGAGTTTATTTCCTGTCCCCAAGTTCTGAAGAGGAATGGGATAATGGGAGGGAGGAGGGCTGGGGCAGGAGCCGGGAGTGGGAAGAAGGGAAGAAGCCAGACTTTGGGGAGACAGGGCCACCTTCTGATGGTCCGTGTTTCAGAGTATTTATGAACCATTCATGCTGACTCCTCAGACCTAGGTGCATTGCCTTCCATAAAGAAATTTCACAATGTGTTTAGCAAAAGGGACTTCACTGCTCCTTTGGCCCGAGGTGACCTTGTGTCACATCTCCCTCCTCCTTAACCCTGGATTCAGGGGGCTGCCAGCCTTTTTTTCTTCTGAAGGGACCTTTGAGTCCCAGGGGTGGCAGGAACGGGCTTTGAGCTGTTGCTTCCCCATTGCTGCCAAATACCTGCCCTGCTTCCAGGAACAATCTGAAGCCAGCCCAGTGTTGAGAAACCCCAAGATCAACACAGTAGGTATTTACCATCAGGGATCCAAACCCCCAGCCCATTAATCATCGGGTCAGAGGGAGAAGCTGGGTCCCTCCATCCCCGATGTTCCCATCTTCGGGGAACACTTTTAACATCCTACAACTGGTAACAATCTTCTAAAATTAGAGTTTTTCAGTTTCTTTCTCTCCCCTTCCATGGCCCCTGGTCTCGCCTTCCCGCCCAGCCGCCCTGGTTAATGGGTCTTTTGTTCCGCCTGCCACTTGCTGCCTAGCTAATCAGGGTCTATCATATGGGAGCGATCAAGACACTCAGGGCCTGATTTAGGGAGGAGAAAGCAGGCAAAATCTGAGGGAGCTTTCATGGTTCTGTGACAGAATGGCATCCCAGAGAGGGTGGCTAGGGTGCGTGGACAGCGGATCCTGAGGACAGAAACCTGGTAGCTTTTACTGCAGGGCTTATGACACTTGCATTAACCACGACTCCCCACGCCCCTCTGCTATGGACACGTTTGTGCGTTTTTCCACTTCCCAGATCCCTTCCTGCTTTGAAACGGACTGTCTTTTTCTGGACTGTTGTTGCCCAGGAAACCAGCGGCTTTGGCCTCAGAAGGCATCTCGGTGGGCCTGACAGGCTTTCCCATTGCCATCCGTCCAGTAGGGCCACCGCCAGAGAAACCGCCTTCCCCTCAAACTGCCACCTTTCGGCCTAAAAAAGCAAACAAAGCGAGAGGCTGTGCCTCTAAGGCAGGATCAAAAAAGTCTTTTCTCAAAATACCTTCAAGATCAGGGTTATAGGGACACCTGGGCGGCTCAGTGGTTGAGCAACTGCCTTTGGCTCAGGTCGTGATCCCAGGGTCCTGGAATCGAGTCCGGCATCGGGCTCCCTCCAGGAAGCCTGCTTCTCCCTCTGCCGTCTGTCTCTGTCTCTCTTTCTCTGTGTCTCTTATGAGTAATTAAATAAAATCTTTTTTTTTCCTTTAAAGATCAGGATTATATTGTAATTCCTTAGAGGAGCGAAAAGGTGGCCTTCACTCACCCACTCATTCAATAAATAGTTATTAGCAATGTTCTCGGTGCTGGGAGCGTGCACATAATGAGAATAAGATCCTCCGAGGCCCTCTTCACTCTAGCCTCGCACCATCATGAGGACACTCAGGCAACAACACGCAGAGAAGCAAATGAGGTGATTTTTGTGCTTAAAAGCGCTGAGTGCAGAACACAGAACACTGGTCTCAGGTTTTTCTTTTATCCCAGTTCATCATACAAATGAAATTTCTGGACCATGCTCTGTAACTATCAAAAGCTTTTTGCATCCATGTCACGCTGACCTCACCCCAACCTCACTGCGGGCACACAAATATTATTATTATCACTTTAAAGATGAAGCCGTCAGTTCAGCGAGCTAGGGATTTGCACAAAGTCACATGTCCAATAAACTCTGGAGCCAGGACCTAGCGCCAGATCTGCTTACCCTGATTTTAGTGGGATTTCCTCCATACCTCGCCACTTCCCCACATCCTAAGATTATGGGTTCCACGAGGTCTACTCTGACAACAGTCAGGGACCAAGGGCTAGGGATAAAGAGGAGTGTATGTCAGCGGGGGAGGCCGTGGAGCCAGAAACAAATTTTTCACGAGAGCAGGAAAGTTCCCTAAGTGGCCTTTGGCTTAGCAGAGGCTCTGCTTCATCTCTTCTTGACGTTGTCCCTGGGAAGAGGGGAGCTGGGGTGGAGGCAAAGGGGAATGTGGGGAAGGTTGTCATTTCAATGTTGTCTGTTATCCATCCACATGGCCCCTGGGGCCCTATTTTCAGACTTGTCTGCTTGCCCAGAAAGGGGCAGGCCCAAGTTTCACAGAAATTAGAAGCACATACACTTGGCCTAACCAACAGAAATGATGAAGAGATGCATGCTGGTTCAAACCAATGCCTTCAACACTCCGGAGTAGGAGTGGGGGTGGGGGTGGGGCTTTTTTCTGCCTGCTTAAAAGTGAAGACCTCTAATTAGAATCAGAGCTTCATAGAATATTAGAATGGCAATGAATTTTAGAGATGACAGTCCAATTACTTCATTTCAAAGGGCTGAGAGGCAAAATGACTTGGCTAGAGTCATCCAGTGATTTAGTCCATACCAGAGCTGGAGTTAGGGCCACAGCCCTTCTGACTCCTGACCCAGGGCTCTTTCCTCCACAGCAGCCTGCCTCTCTAGTTAGCTACAAAAATCGGAGCTTGCTGACAGCTCAGGCAAGAGGAGTGGTTGCTGGGCTAGAGGCCGATTTCCACCCTCACCTGTGACTCTGATGTTCGGCCTCGTGAATATCCTCATGAAGCCTCTGGCAGCCCGATCCCATGATTACTGCAGAGAGAAGGTGGTAAATCAAGGCCTGTGCAGGGTCGGGCATCATCGCTTGCTGGCATGTGCATCTAAGCAAGACGTGCCTCTTAGGAAGGACCTCACTCTCTGTAGCAACTATATCATACCTTTTACAAAAAGTCACTTTGAGGTCACTGTTTTTTGTCCAGTATTTCAATACATTAAATGCAATTACTTCATTGTTGATTTACCTGTCATTACAGGCATGTGTTTGAACATGATTTATTGAGTGAGTTTTGTGCCAGTTGACTTGCAATAGATTGCACAATATTCAAAGGGGCTCATTTGCTTGGCATTACATTAGAGGCATGATGATTGCAACACAAAGCAATGTAAATGAATTCTGAGAGGCTCCATCATTCATGTTGTCATGTACTGAATCCTATTATTATTTATTACCATAATTGTACTGTGTTTCCTGGGGCGATAAATTAGGAGTGATGGGCCCCACTGCCAGTCAAGGGCTGGACTCGCTCTATATAATTTAATAGGGATACTGGAGGCTCTGTGTGTTTGGAGGAGATTTTGGTAATGGTTAAAAAAAAAAGAGAGAGAGAGAGTTTTTTTTTTTTTTTTCTTCACAAAAAGTACAAAAAAGCTTTCCAAGGTTTTTTTTTTTTTTTTCTTTCTTTCTTTCTCTTTAATGCCTTGGCTGCATTTTAAGGCCTTGATAAAAGCTGAACTAGAAGGAAGAAAAGTTCTCTCTTTCAACACAAGATGGTTAAAGCTCATTGTCTCATGCCACAGGGTTTTCCACATCGAACGCTGACAGGTGGTGTTAACTCTAGCACAAACAGGGAGTCATCACACATGGGGAATCTAGACTTGGCCGAGCATCCAGCGGTCAGCATGACGGCAACCGCATTAACATAGGAAGGCTGATGGACTCAGGGAATCTGATCTAACAGGGCAACACTTCTAAAGAAACCAAAGTCAGATTATAGATACAAAATTGCCTTACAAGATGTTAATGGGTTGGGCAAATACCAACATAAGGTATTGTTAAAATCTCATAATACGATGCTGGAAGCGAAACAAGAGGTACCCCAATACAACCATTTCATGTTTACAGATGAGGAAACAGAGATGCAGGGGGAAAAAAAGTCATCACAAATACTCCAGTCATGAGTATGATAATCAACTTTTGGTTTGACTGAAGTCCAAGGAGTGCTAGGAGTAGTGAAGCATAGAACTGGATACTTCCATAAGTGGTCGTCAAAGGAAAAGTTCTAAATCAACTTAAACCTCCCCTTGCATCTTTCTTCTGTCAACTAGCAATGGGTACAGCTGTGAACAAGGCTAGAAAGTAGTTGTTTGCCAAATGGTGTTAGCCAAGAATATCTTAGAATCCCCATTCAACATAAATCCTATGGGATCAACTTTTTTTTTTTTTTTTTGGATAATAATTTGCTTCGACCCCTGGGTCAGAGGTCGAGATTTCATAATCGGATGAAAAGAAACTTGTACCGTTGGATTCCTGTCTTCATTGAAATCATAAATACCACATTGGGGAGCTCATTGTATGCAAAAAAAAGGGACCATCCTGATTAAAACTAGGAACAGAATAGAATTCTGTTCAGGAAGTTGAGACATTGGGATAGAATTAAACGAGGATCTGTTTAGGCTGATATACATAAGCTTCTCAGTGGAGAACCCATTGAAGGAATTTTATTTTCTGTGCTTCGAGAACTTAAAGGAAAGGTTTCATCCCACTTGTCTTTCAGCTGTGTTTGTATGTGGCACTAAATAGTTTTATTCAAATTGATTCAAGCAGTGCCACAAAACCGATGCATTGCCACCTAGTCAATCTGATTGGGTTTTTAAAACAAGTGAACTAATCAGACCACTTCTTAAAAATCAGATCAGATCATCAGTATGTGATTGGCCTGTTCCCTGGGCAACTGGCATTATAATCAGGAATGCACCCCACATAAGCTCAGCCAACACCCCCACGTAGTTCTGACCCACGTCCACTCCATCCCTACAGATAAGGCATCAAGAAACATCTCCAGGTTTGGTCAGTTACACGTATGATCTAGAAGAGGGCATCCTGTGTACTCCAATGGATGGCAATGGCAGTGGACTCTGGACATTTTCATGTCTCACCGCAGGTGGCAGAGGCTTCTGTTTTACAGGATTAAGGAACAATCTGAGGCGGCAGCAATGAAGAAAAAGGAGGGAGGAAGCTGCTGGATGGAGAGCATAGCTGGTAGTTGCCTACCACCTTGAGCTTGAAATAGGGTGCTCGATTTATGGGTGGGCTCCCCAATGCAGAATGGACTTCATCGTTTCTCTCTAGATAATCTCAGGAAGAGATAACTCACTTAAAAGAAAAGCTGTGTCTAGCTTCACCACATGGTGACCCTCAGGATCAGTCTTTCATTGACAAGGCAGGGGGACACAGGTAGTCATACCAACGGCAAAAAGAGTCTTAGGCTTGGTATTTAGGTTCTGATTTATGCTTTTAAAAAGACCCTGGCTTGGGGCCTAAGTAAATACAGTGTGTCTCTATCAAATATTTGCTCTTGTTGGTGTCCTGTCTTCTGTAGGACTGGGGAAATTAACAAAGTGCATTTATCTATTTATATCATGATTGTGGCTAGATGGGTCCATTATGATAAATAACCACCACCAAAACGTGGGCAGGGTAACAGCATGAAAAGGCTAAAAGGCCCCAAATTATAAAATAGTAATATAGATTATAATTTTGACATTAAAACAGAAGAATATCATGCATAATTGATGAGATTCTGTATGAGTAAAGTTTCGCATCCAAAGGCAGAAGTTCTGGCCAGCCAGAGGCCTGGGTCCATGATATGCAGAAGCTATCTACCCTATGGTCACTGGCAGATTTACTGGCCCAGGTTTGAGCAACACCAGAAGGGGTAACAAAATAACAGAATGGAGTAGTGACTTTGGGTAGAAATAAATAAGTTCACATTAAGAAAGTAAATAAGACAACAATAATGCCTATTTTAAGTCAGTCCATCATGATGTGAGTTAATTTTGTTCTAGACTAGGATCAATTTACCCCAGATTTATCCCTTCAGTATCCTCTCATAACTTTTTTGGTGGTTTGCAAGGGCGTCATTGGAAATAATAAAAATATAGACATTTGTTGTGGTTAGAAATATTAACTCCTGTTTCCTCTTTTCTCAATCCTTTCCACACACACACGTGTGTGTGTGTGTGTGTGTGTGTGAGAGAGAGAGAGAGAGAGAGAGAGAGAGAAACATGCTCATGCTTGCATGCATTTTAAAGTTTAAATTAAACGGATGGTAGCCAAACAGAGCTCAGGTGTCTTTCCTCAGGTACTAAAGATACAAAGTAAACGAACATGTTTTAGGCTTTCAGACACCCCTGGAACCCCCAACCTATGTCCTTTCTCCTGGAAGCTCCTATCTCAAAGCTGCCCCAGCTTTCCTCCCACGGAATAAGCTAGTTCCTTCCTGTAAGGGATATCACTTGTAAGGTTCTTAGAGAATGTTTTTGATCAGAAGGCTCTGACCACAAGTCTTGCCAGCCACTCAAAAACACCTCAAAACAAGGCAGACAGTGCCACTTTCCTTTGTCCCTTGGCCACTGCGAAGCAAGCTTACCACAATGAGTCCATGTAGACTTTCTGAGGTATGGGCCTGGAAGGCGGTAGTAGATAAGGGGTGAGAATATGCTGAGTGAGGAGACTTGTCAATGAGGAAACCCTGTGGTCAGCAGAGAACATTTTAGGGGCCTTTCCTTTTGAAGGAAAAAGCTCTGATGTGGTTAGTTGTCCCAGGGGTGGAACAGTTGAGCTGAGTAAGTAAGAGAGCTTCAGTGTTGATAAAAACCAACTTGGCTTAAAATCCTGACTCTGCCATTTTGTTAGCTGTGGGACTTGGGGCAGGTCAGGGAGTCTCTCCGCACAACCCGTGTACAGTGTGGTGGTGGAGGGCTGGAAAGTTCCTGTCCTGTGGGTCAGAATTGTTCTCACTCTCAGAAGAAAAGAAGGCCTCTTGGCAGGGGAAGCCCAGACAACTGAACTTTGCTGTGAGGTTTGTGGCTCAGGGACAGGGTGAGACAGTTGGAAAAAGCAATCTTCAGGGGTCGGTTGAAAAACTGAAGCTTTGACCTGTGACATTTGACACGCTAGGACCGCTCCGTCCAACAGAACTTCCTGGGGTGATGGAAATGCTCTGTATCTGCATTCTCCAACAGAAAAGCCCCTAGCCATCAACACTTGAATGTGGCTAGTGTGACCTGGGAACTGATTTTTAATTTTCTTTGATTTTAGTGAATTAAGCTTGAAGTAGTCACAGGTGGGGATGTGGCTGGCAGCTCTAGAATAGTGATTCTCAACTCAGACTGCCCAGTGGATTTCTCTGGAAAGCTTTAAAAGATATCGGTGACCTGACCCCGTGGCCCACCAATCCTGGTTTCTGGTGTGGGACACTTGGCATCAGAAGTTGTAAGAGTTAATAAATAAAATATTTAAAAAAAAGAAGTTGTAAGAGTTCCTTCAGTGAGTGTAATGTGCAGCAGGGCTGAGGACCCTACTCAAGGGTAAGGCAGGGCTTTGGCTGTGTGACTACTGTGTCAACCATGCCTCTCTTCTTGCTGGACAGGAGTGCAGTGGAGATTGGCTTGCTTTGTAATATTTCCATTTGGATTTACTCTGTTGAGAACTCCAGTAAGTTTGCTCTTGGAAAATTCTAGATGTCTCCCTTGCAGGCAGAATAATAGGCCATTTTTTCATAGTCCTGAATTTGTGTATCCCTTAGCTGATAGGATTGGGAAGAGGAATGATCTAGAAGAGGGTAAGAGGAAGGGATGTGAACCAAGATTCCTACAAGGATATTGAAAGGCTTCCTCTCCACGTTCAGAATAAGCTTCCCTCTTGTGTTTTCCTTATGCCTTCCCAAAGGGAAGTTTCATTTCATACTGGTGGTAGGAGGGCTTTTAGAAGGACACAGGGGTGTCCTACATCCTTGTAGAGAAACTGTATCATTGATAACTTGAAACCAATTAGACCAGGAAGGAAATGCTTTGTTGGGACTGGAGGGGCCAGAATAGGGTTTTAATGAAAAACACATTTTATTTCTAAAGTAACTGGTCTTATGTTTATTCCAGAGAAAGTCTTCAGGGAGCAGAGGAGAGAAATGTAATAAAATGATAATGAGGGGGCCCAGGACCCTCACAAAGGGACTGTTGCTATAAGTAGTTACTTCGAGGAAGTTTCCTGCTGATTCTCCAGTCCTTATTAGATTTGTTGATTCCAGACCAATGCATGTGGATGCAGCCCCCTCAAAACCTGAGAGAAA
Source organism: Vulpes vulpes (assembly GCF_048418805.1). NCBI lineage: Eukaryota > Metazoa > Chordata > Mammalia > Carnivora > Canidae > Vulpes > Vulpes vulpes. The sequence continues at coordinate 32,584,590 of NC_132786.1, forward strand.
AGTGTACTGAGAGGTAGGCTTGGATGTGGAAATAGCAGAAGCAGCATTTCTCTTCATCACTTTGGTGTAACTAGAGAGTCTTGACAGCCTGCGGCTTTCCAGGTGTGCATGCCTGCTGCGCACTTGGGCTGTGGAGCTGGACCATGCCTGGGCCATGGGCCATGGTTGGCCAGGTCCTAAGCAGGCCGAGGAGACTCACTAGCCCTTCCTCCACACTGTCACCCCAATCCCGACATCTCATTTCTCAGCTGTGCAGACGAAGCAGGGAAGGCAAAACATGCCTCCAAGGAAGGATCAGGTTTCATCTGAAGACCTGAAAAAGCTTTCTGTCAATGGCTTCACCTTCCACTTGACAGAGCTTCACCTTGTCTCCCCACATGAGCCACATGGCTGTGCTGGAGAGAATGCCAGTCCCTAAAGAGCATGTCCTAAGGGAAAGAGTCAACAGCTGTTCACAGTTTCCCTTGCCATATTGAGCATCAAGGCCTCTGGCACCATTGCCTCATAATGCCCATGCTCTAGTTTCTGATGCCAGGAAACATTCCCTCTACTGGACTGTGCTGACCACATGTCCTCAGGGTCCCTCATGTAAAAATATGTTACATGTACTATCTCATTTAATTCTCCCAACTATCCTATGAACGCCTGTCACTATTATCTCCATCTCATTATCTACATTTGACAGGAAGAATAGTGGTGTATCCGACTCATTCATCTGACACTGAGATTCAGAATTTGAACCTGTGCTCCTAGCCTAACCTCCTCACTGTTGGGTGAGAAATAGGCAGGAGCTCCCCCTCGTGGTCGTCCAGTGAAACCAACAGTTCCTGCAGGAATGGGTTTCAGCCTCATGGCTATTTCTCTTCCTCTGTTTTTTTTTTTTTTTTTTTTTTTTTTTTTAAGATTTTATTTATTTATTCATGAGAGAGAGAGAGAGAGAGAGAGAGGCAGAGACGTAGACAGAGAGAGAATAAGGTTCCATGCAGGGAGCCTGATGTGGGACTCGATCCCAGGACTCTGGGATCACGCCCTGGGCAGAAGGGGGACACACAACAATTGAACGACCCAGGCATCCCTCTCTTCCATTGCTGAACAGGGACCCCACCCAACCTCTTCTTCCCAAACCCTGGCCATTAAAGCAGTCTTAAATCTCAAATTTCACCTTCTCTCCACCTTAGCCCTTATTTTCATCCCCATCCAGAGAGCCCTAAATGCTTGTCTTTTCTTTATCTGACTTCAAACTATGCACCCTACCCCTTGGGAGTCTTTATATTAACAAAAAAAAAAATGAAGTACAAAAAAAATCATAGGTGTCTCCAAATAATTCTTTGTACATCTTTCCATCTCTTCGCATTTGACAACCTTTTCTCTGAAGGCACCGTTTCTCTTGTGATCATCTCCAACATTCCTTTCTCTTATCCCTTTCCCTTCACTGAACAGAAGGTGGGGATGGCATGCCCATTCTCCCCACCACTTCTCCCAACCATCATTTTGTGACCTTTGTCAGCAACGTTGCCAAGATGAAGTTCACCAGTGTTTATAACACTTTCTTACTTGCCTTAGTGACTCTAGCACCTGGCTCACAGACTTCCTTCCCTTGCTGTACAGTCTGAGGGACTCCAAAATAAAAGCTGATCATTCTCTCGACTCTGCACTCAGGCACAGCTCAAGTTCCATATCCTCAGGGAGTTCTGTCTTCCTCCACAGAGCGGCTCACTTGGGTGACACTAATTATCAACTTGGGCAGCTTGGGATTGACTTCTCTGGAGCTAACGAAACTAGGTTTGAATTTTAGGTCAGTCACTGTGTGCCTCTGAACATCTTGTTCCTTAACTTATTCATGTGTAAAATGGGATAGTAATACCCAACCCACCAGGATGCTGTAAATATTTTGTGTGATAACACATAGATATTGTTTAGCATACTGTCTAATGCCATAATCTTAGCCATTATTATTATTATTACCAAGAATTCCTCCATTACTTAGATCTTCATCTCTTACATTTTCTGAGACCACACCCTCCTCCCTTCTTTACCTTTATTACCCTCTCATTTTACTAATGCAAAGTTGAACTCTCCTCCAGATCTTGCCCACCATTCCTCTCTGGCTTCCTCTTTCATTCTGTGTTCTACATCTCATGGCCTCCCTCCTCTTGGGCCCCACGCTTCTCAGCTTCCTTCAGTTTTAGTGGGTTCTCTTTTTTTTGATGACCTGAGAAGACTAAACTCTCCCACCGGAGATCCCTCAGACCCTTGCCTCTCTGCCAAGCACCCCTGCTTTCTCTTTGTTGTTTTATCCACCATCACATTCTTTATTTCTCTCACAGATGGGGAGCCTGCACTTTCCCCTAATCTGTGAGTCTTTCTACTTATGTTGTTCATTCCATCCTTTCCTACTTCTTCTGAGACAGCGACTCCACAGGTGCTTCCCACCATGCAGTCACATACCTTGTTCACTCTGTAAGGCAGGCCCTGCTGAGAATTTGTCCCATGTAGCTTCCAGAGATCTGCATTATTCTAAGTCCTCTCTGCATTGATCACTTCTTCACATCCCCACATTTGAAAGTTTTATTTGTGGGGCGCCTGGGTGGCTCAGTCAGTTAAGCGTCCAACTCTTGATTTCAGCTCAGGTCTTGATCTCAGAGTCGTGGCATTGACTCTGGTATTGGGCTCCACACTCAGTGGGGAGTCTGCTTGAGATGCTCTTTCCCCTGTGCCCCTGCACCTCATTCCACTTGTGCATGCTCTCTCTCTCTCAATAAATAAATAAATGAAATCTTTTTTTTAAAAAATGGACACTTCATTTGATGTCTTCTTTCTTTTCCACCCCAGACTTGTAAGCCATTTGTTAGGTTCTACTAACTGGCTTCTATTTTCTAGTTTATACTCTTCCTATTGGTCGGATTCACTCCCATATGTGTGTCATTTACATCCATTCCTAGCTCCACACCTGTGTGCTGAAGATTCAGATGCACACCTCTGGCTCCCTGCTAGGCATAACCTTCAGTGTATTCAATTATCTGAGTTAAGCTATCATTTGTGTTATCATATCCTGTCCACCAGACCTCCCCCATCCTGCCAATACCTTTGTTTCTAATTTCCATATTTCTGTCTGTGGTACCACTCTTCTCCTTTTTCCAGAGACTTGAAACTTCAGAGTTGACCCTGAAAGTTCTCTTTACTATAATCGTCACATTTTATTAGCTGCCATTTTCCATAGAGCATGTGTTCAGGATGGCTTTCATCTCTTTGCACTTCCTTCCACTGGCCTCTGAGTTGATTCAAGATCTCATCTGCTTGGACTAAGTAATAGCATCACATCCAGATTCTCTTTCTTCCACTTAATTCAACCTTCATACTGTTGTTCATATGTTACCGTCTAAAGTCAGCTATGTTCATGATTCAATTCAGCCATTCAATAAATTACTCATTCATTCATTCATTTTCTAAAATTTATTGGGTTTCTACTTTGCACAAGGTCCTACAGATAAGGAGATAAAACAGTATTGTTTGCATAAGGTGAACAACAAACTGCTATAACCTACATCTCCAAAATTTCAGTGGTCAAACACAATAGAGTCATGGTCCAGTGCAGATATGGGGCAGCCCAGAGGGGTGTGCTCTGTTTCACACAGACTTTTGATGCCCAACCCTTCCATCCGGTGGCTTCATCATCTTCTACAGCCCTGAAGACCTCAGTTGGATCCTCTTCACTTGGTTAGCAGAAAAAGGAGTATATAAAGAACACACAGACAGGCTTAGAGGCCAGGAGGTGGTGCATATTACTGCTATCACATTTGTTTGACAGAACTGTGCAGGGCTGGAAAATGTAGTCCAGTGATGTGGACAAAAAGAAAAGGAGAAGCAGGGCTATAGATGAGCCCAAGCATCCCATTTTGGAAAACATATAGGGTTTTGGAAGGGCAATCAAATAAGCTGACAGTTAAAATATAATGCACTCATTGCCCACTGACGTAAGAGCAGGCTTTGAGCTTGACTTTTAAGAAATTCCCAACTTTAGCCCCAAGAGACCTTACCCAGTTTAACTCCTCTAGAAATCCCCTGGGTTCCAAATGCAACTGCTTTGTTCCAAAGCATTCCCTGTGCCTTTTTCCCTGCTGGATCTTTGTGAATTTCCCCAAGACTTCTCCTCTCTGCCAACTGGCAAAGTCCTAGCATCCCTTACAGACCTGTCTCCAGTGTAACCATGAAGTCTTCCCTGACTCCCTTTCCCCTTCTTAAAGTCTTTGTACCTCCCTGTGTGGTCCATTTTTCATTTTGCCTCGTATTATAGTAGGGTTTTATCTCTTTACCAGGCCATGTGCTTTAGAGGAAGTGTAAGTTGAAGCTGTGACTCCTCTTTGAATCTCCTGTAACGTGTAGTGGGATGTCTTGGACAAAGCTGGAATGCGAAACATATGCCTTGTTAAACTGAATCCTTATTTTCTGTGCTATTTCTATGTCTCCTATCATACATAAAACTCAGAAGTGTAGACATTCCTAACAAAGTACCTTATGTATGACCTTAATACATGTCTGTTTCTTGGTTTCTTGATTAATTGATAAAGATAGAACATGGTATAGGGATAGTGAAAAAGACTCAGCTTCTTCTCCTGAATCTACCATGCACTAGCTATGGGACCTCAGGCAAGGCAGTGCACATATTTAAGCTGCAGTTTGATCATATATGGCATAAAGGTTGAATTAAATGACTTCTCTGTCTGTCACTTTCCAGTTCTATGGGCTAGTTCTATGCCTTGCTGACTCCTCCAGGAACACTCCTAAGGCTCTGGGTTGGAAGTGAAATAGTTCAGAGAGCCCAGTTTGCCAGGCTAGAGCAAAGAAGTTAGGGTAAGAGAGAAAGATATGCTTAGTCAAGTTGCAAAATCAGATTACAAAAGGCAGAGAAAGAAGGAATGAAGGAGAGAGATGCTGGAGAGTCTGGGGAGAGAAGTTGTGCTCAGACAGAATGGCAAGCATCGGCAATGTAAAAAAGCTCATAAAACAGTGGTTCTCAACATGAGTGGGGAGGATGAGTGGCTTTCACCCCTGAGGGAGTTGGGAAATCACAAGACTGTATTTGATCATAATAATTGGCATTTAATGGATGAGCCAAGCCAACCAACATCCTGTGCTGCACTGGACAACCCCACACATCAGAGAATTATCCTTTCACATTTAATTTTCAAATGTCCTGCTGGACATATAGTTGGGTTAAAGGCTTGTTTCGAATTGTCTCATCCTCAATCTATATTATGTGCAAACAATAGAATAATTTTTGCACTATTTAAAAAAATTTTTTTTAATTTTTATTTACTTATGATAGTCACAGAGAGAGAGAGAAACTGGCAGAGACACAGGCAGAGGGAGAAGCAGGCTCCATGCACCGGGAGCCCGATGTGGGACTCGATCCCGGGTCTCCAGGATCGCGCCCTGGGCCAAAGGCAGGCTCCAAACCGCTGCGCCACCCAGGGATCCCTTTTTGCACTATTTTAAAACTCACTAAATTTTCTAGTGAAGTATCCATTATGTAAATAGGCAGCAAATAGTAGTTTATTTTATTTGGAACTTCATCAACAACTGTTCATCTTTTTAGGAAATACATCACTAAAGCAATGCCATTGCATTGCTTGAATCACAATAAAATACCAGTTTCACGTGGCTGGTACATTCCCAGTGACTGCAAGTGGAAGAGCTGGCTTCTAAATACTACATGCTGTCTTCTAGGGTACTTATGCTTGAGTATTTACATATTAAGCATTCACATATTTCAAGTAGAACATCAAAAAAAATTTAAATTATATGTATACTTTAAATTACAGTATGTTTTATTATCTGTGAATTTCACTTCCGAATAAAAAATGGAATCATTTAAAATACTTGATATAAAAAGGGCATTAGATATTATTGGACTAAGAACTCTGATGTGAAGAAACCAGGGATTCATGATAGGCTGGCCATAGAAGATCACCTTAAATACATTTGTATTCATATTGGGACAAAATTAGTCTTTCATTCTGTTATAGGGACTTGTACAAATATAATTTATATGTAGTTTACATGTTTCTAATATCTTCCCATCTATTAAAACAAAAAACCTTTCCCTACTAATTAATATTTGCTTAATGTTTTACGAGTAATGGAACACTTATATTTCAAATATTCCATTTGGTTCTCAAAGCCATCCCATGAGGTAGGTACTGGTCATTGTTATCCTTATTATTTGATGAGGAAATCGACATAAATGGAGAATATGTGACTTGCTTTAGGTCACCTCTCTGGTATGTGTAAACCTCTCTCAATCAAACTTTCTTGTTGTGTCACTCATACTGAAAGGATGACACTTTATGGGTTCAGAATGCACAGACAAACACACATGGATTCAAACATCGACTCTGAGCCTCAATGGAGTTAACATTTCATAGAATTTCTATGAGAATGAAAGAAGGTAATATGCGTAAAGTTTTAAGAACAAAGCTTGGCAAGTGAAAAGTACTCAGCACTGATGCCTTTCCAAACACCCTGGCTACATGAAGGTACCCTAGTTTTTTCCTGCAGGCAGAAAAGACTGGGTCTACTCGATGGTCATGGAGAGCTAGAAGCACCTTCTATCCAAGGGGAAAATGTAAGGGCAGGCTCATATAGAGATCATCCTATTTTGTCCATGGTCAAAACATATCAGTGGAGCATTCTTCCTATGCTAAGTATGTTTGTATGTATGTATGTATTATGTGTGTGTGTGTGTGTGTATGTATGTATGTATTGAGAGGGCATGTGAAGCAGAGGGGTGGAGGGAGATGGAGAGAGAATCTTAAGCAAACTCCATGCTCACTGCGGAGTCAGACACAGGGTTAGATCTTATGACCCTGAGTTCATGACCTGAGCATAAATCAAGGTTGGAGTGGAGGATAGAAAGCCCTTAACTGACTGAGCCACTGAAGCGCCCCTTATGCTAGGTTTTGTTTTGTTTTGTTTTTTTTTGTTTTTATTGGAGTTCGGTTTGCCAGCATATAGTATAACACCCAGTGCTCATCTCATCAAGTGCCCTCCTCAATGCCCGTCACCCAGTACCCCCCCCCGTCCCCCCGCCCACCTCCCCTTCCACTACACTTTGTACATTTCCCAGAATTAGTTTGCTTCCTTCTCTAATTTTTCTCTAATTTTTTCCCATTCATTTTCCCTCCTTTCCCTTATAATCCCTTTCACTATTTCTTATACTCCCTGTATGAGTGAGACCATATGATGATTGTCCTTCTCTGATTGACTTACTTCACTCAGAATAATACCCTCCCGTTCCATCCCCGTCAAAGCAATTGTACTACTGGGTATATACCCCAAAGATGTAGTGAAACGCTGGGACACCTGCACCCCAATGTTTATAGTAGCAACGTCCACAACATGCTATTTTTAAAAAATATTATTTATTTATTTATTCATGAGAGACACACAGAGAGAAAGAGAGAGGCAGAGACACAGGCAGAGAGAGGGAGAAGCAGGCTCCATGCAGGGAGCCGGTCGCGGGACTTGATCCGGGGACTCCAGGATCACTCCCTGGACTGAAGGCGGAGCTAAACCCCTGAGCCACCGGGGCTGCCCCACGCTAGGTTTTTAAATGTCTTTTCCCCTTGTGCCACTTTTGTTAAGGCTGCTGTACACTCCTCATCTCAAAGTGAATAGGCATGAGAGCTGTATTTAGGGTCATGTTCAGATCTGTAGCTAACTCCCTACTCAGTAGCATTGTTGGAAAGCCTGGCAAACAGGAAGAAGTCCAACCCCGCCTGGAAGTCTCAGGGGAGGCACTGAGATCCCAGCATGTGGCCCTGAATTTCCTTCCACCCTCATCTCCCAAGCATGGACCCAACCTGAATAAATAGAAGGCACAAGAAAAACAGGAAGCAGTAAAATAGCACAGTGGAAACCAAATTCACAGCAAAGGCACAGAGCTTCTCTCTGGCTCCAAGGCTCTTGCGAAGCTGAGGAATCAGAATCTATGAGGAAAGTCCTCTCTGGTGACTCTGGTCGGCCTCCAATTCTGTCCACTGTTCCAGCCACCCTAGCATGTGCACACACATATACATACATAATTCTGTCTCTTGGCACTCTGTCCCTCCCATGTAATAGGCTCACTCTGTAAAGATTCTACAAGACCACAATAAATTTGTTCTAAATTAAACCATAGGTAGTTACTTAACCCCATTTTTCTATATTGTTGATATCTCTCTTTTTTAAGCTTTTCATCAACGCAATTGAATGTGAAGCTGACTATTGTCCCAATCATGCCCCTAAATGTATCACTGTTGGAGAGGAAAAATTGAGGAGTAGGTATCTAGGGGCTTGGAGTGTTGTTCTAGCTCTGCCTCTGAGGTCAGATCAGTACTCTTGGCTTTAGTTTCCTTGGTAAGATGCCAGAGCAGGGATAGATGATATTTAGGGAAAGCAGGACACTCTGAATCCTGGTCCAAGGCCATGAATGTGCAGAAGCACTTCAGGCACTTTAACATGTGTGGACTTTTCCCTAATGAAAACAGACATGATATCCACTTGGGAGAACATTCCTCTGTCCTCTGTCCAAGAGATAAACTGTCTCTGAGGCAGCCAACCAAGTCTCTCAGATGTCTTAGAAGACACCCTTATGAAATGTGCAGAGTTAACCTTTAATTCTTTTAAAATTATAGTTAAGTTCTACTGTAAATTTTAAAAGGACAATGTGTAATTGGCTCAAAACATATGTTCCGTAACATACTTTTGCTATTGCCTCTCCAAATCTTTACCACTTGGGGAAAGAACTGGGTCACTTCATCCTCACACCTACTTCTCATTTTAACATGAAGATGATTCTAACATTCCTTTGGACATGAGATTTGTTGAACATGACCTATGAACTAATGTAATCTATAAACTCAAGAAAGATCTAAAAACCTTGGGCCATCTCTGTTCCAGCAGTAGATCAAGAAACTAGTGCCACTTGGCTGAATGTCTTCAGAAAGTTGACCAGATAGCCATAATCGAGGTTCCTGTTTCCTCACACTGGGTAAGTGACCACTCATGTCTTGTCATGACTTTGGAGCAATGTTATTTTTATTGTCTCACTCCTGAGAGATGAAAGTTGCCTTTACATTTAAAAAAAAGCTCTTTTGGGCAGCCCTGGTGGCTCTGCGGTTAGGCGCCGCCTACAGCCCAGGGCCTGATCCTGGAGACCCGGGATCGAATCCCATGTCAGGCTCCCTGCATGGAGCCTGCTTCTCCCTCTCCCTGTGTCTCTGCTTCTCTCCTCTCTCTCCTCTCTGTGTATTCTCATGAATAAATAAATTAAAATTTTTTAAAAAGCTCTTTCCTAAACCCCTCTTAGGCATTAATGGATTTTTGGCCTGAGATTTGCTACATTGTGATATTGAGGGGTTGAGGAAGGAGAAGATATGTTTTTAGAGCCTTCCGTCAATACATAGGCAGATTCCCTCCAGACAATGAAGCTACTGTACAGGAGAGTGCCTGATTCGGCAAATACCAGGTAGTTTGATTTAGGAGGTGTGCAATACCTGCCAGGCACCACAGAACCATTGTAATGGCGATTATATGCCAGAGGAATCCAGGATTCAGAGAGCACTGTAAGTACCTGGATTTGTGGACTTGCTCTATAGGACCATGGCTGGGTTTCTAATTTCCCTCTCTGCTCTAGGGTATATATTCTTCTCTATCTTGATGGTATTTTCAGGGTAATATTAACCTACATGGCCTTTTCAAAGTTGGTTTTTGACTTTCTATCCTCTCATTCCGTGTTTATCATCCTACAGAGGCTCTGAGCTTAAGACCCCACTGACCCATTTTTTTTTCTTTGAACTCACTGCTCTGAGACTTAGGTCAAAATGTGGCCTTAAGAATGAAACTATTGCTGGGCAGCCGGGTGGCTTAGTGGCTTAGCGCCGCCTTCAGCCCAGGGCCTGATCCCGGAGACCTGGGATCGAGTCCTGCGTCGGGCTCCCAGCATGGAGCCTGCTTCTCCCTCCACCTATGTCTCTGCCACTCTCTCTTTCTCTCTGTCTCTCAAATAAAAATTAAATAAAAAGAAAAGAATGAAACTATTGCCAATGCCCTTTATCATTTTGAAGTGAGTCATGGTGCCAACAACATGCTATCAGTATAGTCTTCTGATATTATATTTAAAGCAGTCAGTAGTATATATTTCGAAGTTACTAACACAAGCACCCACAAGAAGTTTGGAAAGTAGGTAAGCCACCATCACTTCTGTTGGTTTCAGAAGCATGCCATTTTTATTGATTTAGGAGTCAGGAGGCATGACTAAACATCACAATGTTCTCATTTTTGCCCCCCTCTACATCTATCCTCTGACAGATTGAATTATGGAAATTTGTATTATTGAAAATTATACTTCTGAAAATGTAATTATTTGCATATTTGTCTCCTCTCCATTAGCAACTTGAGCCAAAATATTATACCTTTTCACTTTTTAAAAAAATTAGTATTCAGAAAGGGTCTGACACATGGAATTTCCTTAACAAGCATTTATCAATGAATGAATGAGATTGATGTATTCTGATTTTAGACATGACACCAAAGATATATATAACCTCAGTCAAATTCATATCTATGAGCTTCTCATTCCATGTCTCAAAAATAAAAGGGGTTTCAACAGATGATTTTTGAAGTTCCCCTTAGTACAAATATTTGGAGGCACTTTTTCTTATTTCAAGATGTCTGTGGTGAGGTTTTGCCTAAATTTGATTAATATACAAGGGAAATAATAAAGCTGGAATTATAGGCTTGTCTCAAGGAATATTTAGAATAAGTAGGTCCACCTCATTTCTGAAGCTCATTAGGAATTATAGCACCTTTCTCCGTGTTGGGTGGTGCAAATTGCATTGTTAATTCATGCATTAATAATTCCATGCCTAGGGCTTAAATTGGAAAAAGGGAAGTATAAATACTGGCAATGCTCCTCACCTCTGTCAAATATTAAAAGTGGATGATATGTGGTTAAGTATAAATGGTAGACTTTAAAAGGGAATATTGGATTAGTGTATTGCTTTTTTTTTAAACTTGTCTAATAAGTTAGGATCAAGAAAAGAAGGGGTTTTGAGCAAATTATAGGGAAGATGATGTGTCTACCGACATGCCTCCATAGTAAGAGAGATTCTAGGTCTCAGATCATATCCTCATCCCACTGCTGTCTCTGCTTGAAGAAATCTTTGAGTATAAGCTGTAAAATGATTTTCTTGTATAATAACAGAAGCCTACCTAAGGATTGACTGACATCCTTCCAAATATTTTTAAAGACTCCAGAAGTATCCAGGATTAAAGGAAAGTACAGGGTAAGACTTAATTCATTCTATCATCTTTGTACCAGATTCTATGTTTTTTTTTAAAGATTTTATTTATTTATTTATTTATTCATTTATTCATAAGAGAGACACACACACAGAGAGGTAGAGACATAAGCAGAGGAAGAAGCAGGTTCCCTGTGGGGAACCCGATGTGGGACTTGATCCCAGGACATAGGATCCCAGGATCACAACCTGACCCAAAGGCAGATGTTCAACCACCGAGCCACTCAGGTGTCCCCAGATTCTACTTTCTCTTTGACTTTGGGCAACTGTTGTCCCTTGTCCACAGGATCTGTCCCCATCTGTGGACTTACCTTTTCTTCTTTATTCATCAAGTAACACTAGCCCAATGTGATTGTTGTAATAGACTTAGTGATATTTGGGGTGAAACGGAACACACCCTAGTGTAACAAAAAATCATGTATAATCTGAAACCATGCTTTCCAACCTTCTTGCCATCAAAATATTTTCAGAAAATACCTTGGTCCTTCAGCCACCTTCTGTTGCCAGTGGTTGGGGCCTCTTTCTCCATTGCTCTAGAACTTTATCCAGTTTTTCTTTCCTTTTCTTTTCTTTCTTTCTTTCTTTCTTTCTTTCTTTCTTTCTTTCTTTCTTTCTTTCTTTCTTTCTTTCTTTCTTTCTTTCTTTCTTTCTTTCTTTCTTTCTTTCTTTCTTTCTTTCTTTCTTTCTTTCTTTCTTTCTTTCTTTCTTTCTTTTTCTTTCTTTCTTTTTTTCTTCATTTCAGTGTCCCCATCCTTTTCTATAGCATCAAAAAGAATATCACCAAACTTTCTGGTTTTGATTCAGCTTAATGATTAGGCTATTACTACTTTTACATTATCAGAATTGTCCAGAGAGACCCAGAGTACCCAGCACCTCCACTACAGGAGAAAGGGCTTCCATAATTTCTTTTTGAAGATTGCATTTTCCTCTAACTTGTCATATGGCTAGGTAACCCCTTACATTTGTAGCATTTTGTTATCTTCATAAGGACTTGTTTATCCATCATCCAAAGGGCTTGCATGGCATTTCAGCACCAGCTGGCCCATACTTCCCATGCATACAGCTCTAGGCATGTTTTTTAGTTATCCAAACATCCCTCCTGCTTCTCTAAATGTGATTGCAATGCAGTGTCACCTGGGGAGCATTTTAAACATGAATTCTCCTGGATACCTATCTCAAGCCTAATAAGCAGACTTTGAGTAAGAGAGTATGTTGGATGCACAGCCCAAGATTGTGACATTCAAAAACTCTTCTCGTGGTCTGCTGGTCTTAGTACTGGCCATAGGGAACTGCTGCCATAAAGCATATTCTCCACAATGAGCAATATGGTTTTCTTTGTCCTTTCGTCCATACCTTCCCCCATCTGTATCTTTTGTCCTCTCCCCCTTCTGCACTTTATTATCTTTTGCCTCCATCAAATATTAAGTCTGCAATATGTCTCCAGTATTTGACCTGATACCCTCGTTGCTCTGCCCAACTGTGGTAGATTCATCCTACTGCTATCCTTCTTTGCCTCTGCCCAGCCCCAACACCCCCAATTGCAAGGAAATGACCTGGTCTTCTAAAGCATATATCCAACTATTTCATGAGTCATTGTTCCCTTCTCATATTCAAATGTTTCAGGAGCATATGGGCAGTCTTTCCAAAGTTACTATGATGTTGCTTTGGAAATACTAAGATATTAATCCTATATCTCATTGAATGGTGGCCATTATCATTTGCAGTGAAGCTGCTCTTCAATTCTGTCTTCTTTTAGAATCACTTCTAGTTGAAAATGTCTTAATGGCCCAATGAGGCTGAGTGGCTGAGTGTAACATTTATAATGGTATCTAGATAAAGAACAATGGGGAAGATCCATATCTGTGGGAACAAGTTTGGCACCTTCAGTGATCGTCTTCATGCCCAGGAAAAAGAATCCTACTCAATTTCTCTTTCTTTGTTTTAATTTTAATGCAATGAAAACCAGACCACTTAGGAATTATTCTAATCTTCCAGTTCCAAGCCCCATCCTTTTCTCCAGTCATGCACGTATTTAGACTTTTTATTCCTTCATTAACACAGGGAAAATGCAGACCATTATGACAGCAGACATAATTTTAGACAAATACAACTTCTTATCAAATAAGCCTGCAATAAGTATTTGATGAACAGGGCTCTTCAATGTAACTTCCAACACTAATTTAATGAGAAGTATCAAATGAATTTTTTTTATTCTGATATCTCCCCTGAGACAAATGATACTTTGCAGGCCTATTTTTAACAAATGAATTATTGACTTAAACTGGCACAATTAATCACAATATAATGGGATCAGGGGATGTTAGGGGCTCATTCATCATAGCTGATGATGAGTACCGACTCTTCCGAGAAATGAAACTCTTTAATCACTCCAAGATTAACAGTTACATGCTTTCAAATTTCAATCATAGGAAACTGGCAGCGGAGAATGAGAAGGAGCCAGTGCTAGAGGAGAAAAGAAAGGGAGAACATGCAGAGTTTGTTGTCTGTAGTCAGAAATTCTACTCTTGCCAGAACTCACCAGTGGAGATGGAAAAATGATTCATAGCAAGGCAGTGTGGGTAATGGGCTGAGAGTTGTGGTGGCAATTAAAATTCCTGAGAGCTGGGCTTAACTTGCCCATTAAAAAATCTGTGTGACTCCTGAGAAGTGCTTGATTTCTTTGAACTTCATCTTCTTCATCTACAAGCAAATGTAGTACAACTCCCCAAGTGAAGTTCTCCGAAGAGGAGATGTGATAGCCCACGCCCTCATGCTTTGGATGGTTAGAAAGCGAAAGTCCTTTCATGTGATCCTTATAATTCCTTATAATTGTTTTGGGGATTGTTTGTTTCTCATCTTTAGGGCCTATCCCAATTACATACTTTTGACTAACTGAAGAGAGATATGAAATAAAATGTGAAAGTCAAATAAGGAGAAGGTATATCTGCTAATTCAAAAAGTGTGCCAACTCTTACCTTAAGCCCTGCTCTTATGAGTCAGACATGAATCTGCTTCTCTGGGAGCTCATGACCACATCAGGCAGACAGCAAGAGTCCTATCACTTGGGCATATGAAAAAGTGAAAAGGTGGGCACCTAGGTGGTTCAGTTGGTTAAACATCTGCCTTCAGTTCAGGTCGGAATCCCAGGGTCCTGGTATCGAGCCCCACATTGGGCTCATTAATCTGCAAGGACCCTGTTTCTCCCTTCCCCTCTGCTTGTCCCTCCCCTTGCTTGTGCACTCTTTCTGTCAAATAAAGTATTAAAAAAAAAGTTAAAAAAAAAAGCAATGAGGCAGAGTTTTTGTTTTTGTTTTCAAGTAAAGGTATGAAATAGAAAAAAATCAAATGGTATGGGAAGTTTAAGCAACTGCTCCCTTCCCTATCTGGTGACCATTCTTCCCAGCCTACCCAGTTGAGTCCGGGTTTATGCCTCTCTTCCTGGCACAATTTTTAATAGCATAATTCCACTCTCAAGAGTGTCTTGGTTTGGATAATGCATCTTTTAGTGAACCTAATTTTAACCATGTTTTTCTTCTTTTGTGCTATTGCCAACCATCTAAATGATATGATTTTATCTCTATTTTCCTCAGTTTAACTTTGTGATACAGAGTTTGCCTTGTTCTCTATCTTTCTAGAGATTGGCACAGCTCATACCTCTACCAATACAGTTAAGTAAGAATTCCAAGTTTCTACTTTCACCTCATCTGTAACTTCAAACATCATTCTCAAACCTTCATACCATATTTGTAAGAACAATTCTCTTGATTCTCCATTTTTATGACATTTTCTCTCCCCCAGTCCCTCCATTTCTATTCCCTCTTCTACCTCTTAACTGGTGCCTAGTATACCTTTAATTTCATATCATCAAGGTTGATATTTCAACCTGATATTTTACTTCTTCTTACTTGGGCATTTGCTACTGTTTGTACTTGATTGCTTTTCCCTAACATGTCTGTCTAAGAATATCCTCATTCTGCCAGATGCAGCAAAAAATGTCTGCCCCTCTGTGATGTTTTCCCACAAACCCCATTATTTCAGCTTTGCACTTCCACAGATTGCAATAGATTCCACTACAAAGCAACCACTGCTTTATCCTGCACATGTCTTCTGCTGAATCTGAGCTCTTCAAAGGGAATATTTCAGTGTTACCCAAGCCAAGCAGAGTTCTTGGAAGACAGTTACCATTAAAAACATATTTTGGGTTTGGTTTGGTTTTGCTTATATTTGTCTACATAAGTAAGTAACAGTTCTGATTCAAAGTGGCATTTGGCTTAAGGCTCTGTGTGGAGCTTCTTACCAAAATACTTCTTACTAAAATATTGATTAAGATATAGAATAGTATTTTTTAGAAATTCATGCCACCACCAAAATTTGATAGTGCCAAATAATCAATAGCAATCACTTAATATAAGCAGGGCTGCTAATGAACAGATGCATCAGAAATCCAGACTTGAGACCAGGCAAGGAAGCATGAGTAGCTGAGGGAAAGAGAATGTGAAATGACTAGAGGAAAAAAGAGTTATAAACACTAGCAATGATGACATAACCAATTACATAAAAGAGAATCATTCTTTTCTTACTTCCCTACTGGGATCATTTTATGTGTATATAAGTACACACACATACACACACTCATCGCCCTAAAATGAACAGAATGACATGGAACTTTGGTGTCCTCTTCTGGGAAGATTGTATGAGAGAAATATTTGTATCATATTAGGTGAAGCATGGTTTTCCTATTGTCTTTATTTAGAAGTGTCATTGAAAGATTTGTGTATGATGCCATATCAGTGAGGCTTATACTGTACTAGATTGTTTTATTATTGACTTAGTTGAGATTTCCTAGAATCTCCTTCCCAGGTAGAGGTGGCCAGAGAAGGTATGTGTATGAGATTTAGCAGGTGGAAGGTTATGACAGTTTAATTGTGGTAACAGACTCAGAGAGGCTGGAGAGTTTCCGCTCTTCATTGGATACTTCAACTACATGTGCAACTTTTCTTTAACTGCCACTCCATGTCCAACGTCTTTCTGACTGGTCCATAAGCAGACACTAGACTGTTACCTATAGATTTCTCCCCCAGATTTCTCCCTTCCACAACCTCATTTTAATGGCTGGGTGTATGAAGCCTCTCAAAATAACTTGTTATTGACTTCTCTGATCCTCCAAACCCCTTTCAGACATGCACTCCCGAGCTTGTCCTATAATTGGGCAATGTCTGATTGTTGTAATAAATCTGTTATCCTGTAACTCACAGGTTTCCTGCTTATCTGAAAGCTGATTGACCCAGATGCCATTAAGATGGATTAAGAAAGAGTTTTAGAAAGTAAGGGAGAAATAAACAGAATTGCAATGGTAGTAGAAGAGTGTAACACATATCTCAGCATCTTCTATAGATGAAATAGAAAAAAACAAAGTTATGTAAGTCCTGAATAATATCATTAATAAGGCTGTATGTGTAAATGTGTATATATTGATCTTCATATCCTGCAGAGAATATCCTTTATTTTCATTATCAATAAAACATTTATGAAATATTGATCTACATTATGTCCCAAAGAAAAACTTAAAAAATAATTATAAAAAGCAGGAACTTAGATCAATGCATAAGCCTTGAGTATTTATAACAGATGTCACAGCTGATGCTATCTTGCAGGACTAGAGAAAAATTAGAAGATAGAAATCAGTATGATTCAATAAGCATTTGTTTAATCTGGTGACCCAGGTATTATTCTAGATGTTGGGGTCACATGACCCCTTCCTACCTCCAGTACTTACCAGTCTCATAGGGGCATTCTAAGGGCATTCTAAGCTGGCTACAGAGCATGGGCAGCAGCTTGGACTTGAAACAGCATCACGTGTCCCAGATATGCTGGGAGGTGAGAATGATTGGTGTCAGAGTGACTGAAATCATATTGTTGAAATATATGAAGAAATCAGATAGTAAGAAACCTAAAAGCATTTTCATTTCATCCAATTCAAAGTGGGAGCCACTGGTGGTTTGAGATGTTTTAGGAGAATTAGTTTTAGGGGCCTGTGGGATAGATTGGGCTGAGGGAGCAGGACGAGGGGTAAATTGGACAATGAAGTGCCATGAGAGAGGATTCAGGCTGGAATGGTCACAGTGGAACTAGAAAAGAAAGGTTGAACTGCAAGTAGGACATGTGAAGTTTGCTTTGAGACAGGGAGGAAAAGGAAGGAGTCGAAGTCACCACACTGATTTCAACCGTGCATGGTTGTTAGAATGGCATCAACACTGGAAGAAATAGGTTACCAGTGCTTTCCAGTTTCTGAAATGTGTTTCCAAACTTTCAAGGAAGATCGTAATTGAAACACATGCATCTAACCTCTTGCCTCCAGAGTCCTCAAAAATTACCTCTAGATAATAATGGGGCTATTCTGCATTGGAAGCTGGGGAAGGATGCAAGACAAGCTGTAAAAACTTGGAGTACATTTTACGGGATACAGTGAAGGTAGAAATCTACTATCTCTGTCCAAGAAGATCTGCATTTTCCTGCATAGAAAAGGACAGTTAGGGGGATGCACTGAAGAGATCTCACCTAATTCCTTCAAATCCCCTATCCCCTATAGTTCTTAGCATGGATGTTTGAGAATGGACATGCTGTGGGGGTGGCCAAGGAGGCCGTCTGCACTCTATCAGTTTGTCCTTGGCACCTGTTGTGTTCCAGAGACTGCACTGAGCAGGTGGTTGGTGGCACTTGTTAATCCTGGCATAAACAACAGAGAATGGACAATAGTGTCCAACAATTTATGACTGCCTCACCACACCTAAGACAAATGTACCAGCAGGAAGGCCAGGTGATGACAAAGTTACCTCCAGCCTGGCACCTCTATATTTCTCTAATGTTGGAATATCTCTGCACTGGTCAAGTCAAACCAATGTAGACTTGTATCTATCTATTTTCTTTTTGAGGCCTAAAAGTTTTGTTTGTTTGTTTGTCAAGGAACCAGAAACTCTATGATAGAAAACTTGTCATGTTTTAACACCTTAATAACTTTTCACAAGCATATATAGCCCCTTTTAAAATGCCCATATGGAGAAAAACCACTAGCACAAAAATATTCTTCAGTTTAAAAAGAAACCATTCTGTGGAATCAGAGCAAGATTCTTTCTATAAAACCCAAATTGCTGCAATAAATGGAGAAAATGTTGGACATTTTCAATGTATGCACTCTACAATACTCAAGCAGATATTACACTTCTGAAATTTGAGAGATATCCTGGAGAGGTAACACTATGAAATCATGAATGACCAAATGAAAAATTTAAAATGCAAGTCTAGAATTTAAAATCTCAGTGTAGCAGGGAACAGCTGAATGGATACTGCCAACAAACTGAATCTCTAAAAATGAAGGCATATCCTAGAAACTCTCCCAGAACTCAAAGGGAAAAACAAGAATTGAAAGTCGGGAGGGAAGTTGAAAAGGCATGATCCAGGAAATAGCATATTCATAGCAGAGAGTGCACAAGACAGAAAAATAACAAAAGAAAAGTCTTTTGAGAGAGTTCATGGGGTACCAAGAGCAATGAATGAAAATACAGCCTAAATATTTTTATGGGATCTGGTATCTAAGAATAATTCCCCCTCTATAGATCTGGCTCTATCACCCTACCAAGGTTCAGACACCCCATGTTTCTATTTAAAAATACCACTGTTTAAAATGTGCAAGTGGAACTCAATTGCTTGGGTTTTGAAATCAGTTGATAAGTTTAATGTAATTCCAGTCAAAATTCTAAAAGGATTTTTTTTTTAACTTGACAAACTAATCAGAAAGTTCATCTGGAAGGTTGCGAAATGTTTGAAGAAGGATAATACGCATGACGAGTTGCCTTTCTAGATGTTAGAAGATTTTATGCAGCTGCTGTAATGAAGCAGAGGTGATAATAGAATAGAATAAAAGACCCTGGAGCAGACCACAGTGTTATAATGAATCAAATGATAAAGTTAGTACTTTAAATCAGTGAATAGAGATAATATTGAATAAATGGTGTTGGAAATATTGGCTAACTGTGAGAGAAAACAGCTAGATACCTGCCTTGTATCATTTGTCAAAGAAAGTTTTAGAGGAATTAAAAATATAAACATAAAAGATGCAATCATTCAATGACCTGGAGGAAAATGTTGATAGGTAGCCATCCGATATCACATAACAGCAAAATAAGAAATTATAGAGAAATATATTGATAGATTTCAAAACCTCAAATAGTTAAAGCTCATATTTACAAAAAACAAAATAAAAAACAAACCTCTAAATGAAGTTAAAAGATTTATGATAAGTTGGGGAACTATTTGCACCATATATAAAGACAAAGGTATTAAATATAGAAATACAAACATCTAAATACACAGCTATGAATATATTTGAAAAATCCACTAGAAAAAAAATTAAATTCCATAGTAGAAAAATGGGCAAGAGACAATAAATAGGCATTTTCAACACAAGAAGAAATATAGCGGTCAATAAACACAGGAATATAGGTCAAACCTAGTGTATTAGTTTTCTCTGAGTGTTGTAACAAATCACCATGAGCTTGGGTGCTTAAGACAACAAAACATGATTCTCTCATAGTTTAGAGTCCAGAAACTCGAAATCGGTTTCACTGGGTCAACATCAAGGCGGCAGCAAAGCTCTGCTGCCTGTGGTGGCTCTAGGGGAGAAGCTATCCCCTGCTCCTTCCAGCTTCTATGGCTGACAGCAGTCCTTTGCGTCTGGCTTTGTGGTCACAATTGCCCCTCTTCTGCCCCTCTTCTAAGCTTCCTCTGCCTCTCCTTTCTAAGAATGCTTGTGATGGCAAGTAAGGCCCCCTCAATAATCCAGGATAATCTCTCCATCTCAAGATCCTCTACTTAGTCACATCTGCAAAGATCCATTTTTCCAAATAAGGTACATTTGCTTGCTCCAGGGATTAGAAGCAGATATATTTGGTTTGGGGGGTCATTATTGCACTTAACTAGTAATCAAATTTAAAACTATTGCACATGATTTTCATTTATTGAGAGAGAAAAGATAGTAAAACCAGTGTTTGTATGGGGCTGGATGAGGGAGTATTGGGAAATTGTTTCAGAGGCCAAGTTTGGCAGTAGACATCAAATTACTCAAGAATGTTTCAAATTTTTTCACTTTTCATTGTTTTTTAAACAAGTAATGAAATCTATGCACAAAGATCATTATCACAATATTATTAGAGTACTGTTTATGAACATGAAACAGCAACCAGAATGTTTGGAATTTTTTTCTAAAGGTACAGTATGCCGAGCATACATTAAATTTTTTTTTTATTGAAGAATATGTAAATTGCACATGACAAAATGCTAACATGCAAAGCAGGGAACTAAACTGTACAATTCCAAACTCGTTAAATATATTTGAAAACAAATAACTACACATATCCCAACATGAAACTAGAAGAACCTGTAATATTAGGAGGGGATATCCCTGGGTTGTGAGGTTGAGTGATTTTTATTTTCCCTTTCAAATATAAAAAAAAAATTCCATATTGTTTTTCATTGAACAAGTTTTGCTTTCCTTTAACGCTACATTTCCTGTTATACCGAGGCCCTAATTATTTAATTGCTTAACATTTGGGCAAAAAGGGATGAACTGAGTTGGGTGGTCTACAAAGAGGAGAGAACATACAGTGACTTTCATTTTTTATGCTAAAGTGGTTATGGAACTCCTAGATGTCACTTGTGCATGGACTTTGGGGTCTTGGTGGTGGGGTGAGGCAAGAAGTGCAAACACTACCTCTCTGGAGCTGTGCCTAGTGAAGCCCTAAAGGATCCATGCTAGCTTTCTGGTGCTGTGGAATATGATTCTAGTATTTGTCTTAATGCAACTCCAGATTCTGAACGCAGTTTTTTCTGTATGGGTTTATGTGCACTGGCTGCCTGACCTGCAGTAACTCATTTTTCCAACAAAATATAAATAAATTAAGATCTACATTTCATATTGAATAAAGTAAAATTATCACCATAGTTATATTTCCATTTATTTCTTTTTCTTATGTTGTGTAATGTCCAATGAGTGCAACCTTTCAAGTTTGCCTGTCCCTAAACAGTGGAAGCTAACAATGGAAAACCCTACACTCAGAGCATTAGGCAGATCTCAGTTCTCACTGCCCAAGGATATAGAAAACAGAATTAGTTTCTGATCCTGTGTTGCAAAGAGAGCATGCTGTGAGGTATGACAGTTCCTAGGGATAGTGTGTTGGTGAAACATA
This sequence comes from Vulpes vulpes, assembly GCF_048418805.1. NCBI lineage: Eukaryota > Metazoa > Chordata > Mammalia > Carnivora > Canidae > Vulpes > Vulpes vulpes. The sequence goes on from NC_132786.1 coordinate 32,606,173, forward strand.
GACTACCTGCTCTCAGAGACATCTATGTTTGGCTTCCAGGAGTGTAATTTTTCCTTCTCTCTTGAGCAAAACTCATACTGAACTATAGAGTAGCATTTTGCAATAACTAATGGCAGAACTGAATGCTAGGCTCCAAGGGGAAGGAATGAGAATGCGGAAGCTAGCAGGCCATGGAGTGCCTGAACCCTGCTCCCTGGGCAGAGGTATGAAGAGGCAGCTCAGATGCCAGCAGGGCCTGAAAATAGCAGAAGAAACCACAAATATTCATAGCAGAAATGAAGCTAAGAGAAATGGGGCAGAAGCAGAAGGAGCCATATGAATACGAAGATGTCCTAGTATCACCACACATAGACCAATGGTCAAGGGCCAGGCTGGGAGGGGAGAGGCCCACTTCTGTGGATACTCCTCTAAGGCGAGCACATCAAGGTCTATGTGTCTGATGCACCGGCAGTACTTAACAGCTTCTAACTTGGATGCAGCCCCAGGGAGGTGGGAGACAGGAGGGCTGGAATGACTCAGTTGAATTTCTGAATCAGGGCTCATATTGTTACTACATTGATTCCATGGCCCAGATTCACGTGTGGTGAACCAGTCTGCCCATCAGCTGGACCACTTTCCCATTCAAGTGAGGGCAAAGCTGGAGGAGAGAAGGCAGTGGGGATGCACCTGCAAAGGAAAGAAACACAGCCTTTTTTTCTTTTTTTTTTGCAGTGCTTTTTGTCATGCGTATGGTCTGCTCACAGTCAGGATGAAGAAGCAGGCATGGCCACTGTACTCTTGAGCAGAGTTTGAGCTTTCACTCTGGGGTTAAGGCTGTATCTGGGTATCTCAAGGGGATTGGTAGCCAAAAGTACTTTTATTTATGGGCATGTCAGAAAGTTAGAACTGAGGGGTGAGGACTTGTTTTACAGAGGGGAGGAAATCCGGAGGCCCAAACATCGAGCTGGCCCTGTTTTCATTCACTGGTTCCATTTACCAGCCTCTCCCAACATACGCAGTTTACATTATGGTATCCGGCACATGTAGACTTTGGCTGGGGTTATCCTCCTGAGTTCAGAATTTATGATCATGCAAATAGACATCCAAGCAAGGAGTAGGCGCGCCAGAATCACAAGAGGGGAAAGCCTTTATTCTGTTTCTTTGGGGCTATGTTAACTCTGTCCTGACCAGCAGGAGCACAAAGGGATCTCCATTTCCCCGAGAGGAGATGAGGTAGGAGGCAAATACTCTGAGACTCTGTTCTGGGGTTCGCAAAATGTGGCTTCTTGCTTGTTTGCTTTCAGTCCCCCAGAGCAGGATACTGAAGAAGGGAGGGAGGCCAGAGAGCCCTTTTCTGGCTCTAAGAAAATGAGGTCATTTGAGCAAGAGAAATAGCAGACCAGTCACATAATAATAGCAGGACCCAGAAACCTTAAAAATACTTTCTCATTAGGGCAATACAGCAGTTTATGGCCAAACTCTTAATAGGGTCCTTTGAAGTCAACAGGAGTTAAATTGGAGGAAAGGCTGTGAGCATGCTCGTAGCTTCGCTGCTGAGTGGTATTATCCACTCACTGCAGAATTACGTTTAGTCAATGTCAGAGCACTTGTTGGGAGAGGAAACCTGGTGAAAGGAAAGAGAAATATAAAACATTGACGGGATATGATGATTTATGCAATTATCTGGATATCACATGCAATTATAATTAAATTATTTAATGTTCCCATTGAGTGTGCCTACTTCTTACACTATCTGTGCATCTTTGTGCTGAAGCATGTAAGGCAACAGTGAACACAATGTCTGGATCCTTTGTGCATTGTCACTGTCAGGGAAAAGAGAAGAGACAATGGAAGAGAGGGAAATTGTAGTTACTCACCTATCATTGGCCAGAGTGTCATATATACTTGATTGTCATTACTTCCACTTTGTAAGTGAGGGCATGAGGCACAAAGAGGTTAAGTAATTGCTTCAAGATCACACAGATAAAGTGGTTGAACCTGATTTAAAACCAAGTCTATTTTCACTGTCTTACTTTCTTTGTCTTCATCTTACTCAATAGCAGCCTCTGGTTTTTAAGCTCCTCACTCCCACTGTACTACTTTTGATGGTGTCACCAAAAATCTCAATTGCCAAAACTGACCAGAATTTTTTTTAGCATTTTGCCTCTTTTATGAGCAGAATTTCAAGCTGTTGTCCACTCACTCCTTTTCTGAAACTCTTTTCTTCTTGGAGTATGATGACTATGTTCTTCCTATTAAGTGTTGACCTCTTTGGCCACATTCTATCTCCTATAATTATAACAAATAATTAATTGTATTTGTAGGAATATTAAATGTTCCCTATCTTCTAGGTATGGTACCTTGTCTCCTAGTGAAATTTCACAGCTACTGTGTGAGGTGGGTGTTATTATCACTGTTGAGCACAGAAGAAAGCTGGGCTCTAAAGACTTTTATGTAAATTGAATAAAGTGGTGCAGCCCCTGAATTGCAGAGCCATGTTAAAAATTGAGGTCTGTCAGGCTCTTGTCCCATGCTGGCTGGGATTCCTGTGCCTATTCATGTCCTTCATTTTCTCTCCTAACCCTACACACTATCCTTGAATAATTCCACTCGGAGTCATGCTTTCATCTACACCCTAAATATGGATGACTCCTATACTTCTCTTGAGCACTAGATCTTCTGTTCAACTGTCTTGATGTTCATCATTCCCTGGAAGTCCCCTGAGACCTTCATCTCAACATGCTCCAGGCTATCCTTGCCTATTTCTCTTACCCTGTTGCCTTTGATGGTGTCATTTTTCACATGACTGTTGGAGCAGAAATTGGGAGGGGTTCCTAGAATCCTCCCTCCATCCGCTCACATCCAAGCTCCAGAGTTCTTCCTCCTGAATCTCTCCCCATCTCATCCTTTCCCTCCCCTCTCACAGCTTCTCTCAGCTCCTCCTGTCTCTAAGTCAGAGGACCTCCATGTAATCTGAACATCGTGATCTTCTCAACGTCAAGTCTGATCATATCACAATGAATTCTTCAGGGTTGTCATGGTGGTTTCCTTAAAAATATATATGTATTTTAAGCAGAGGATTCCTATCTGCATTCAAAATGCATTTTATGATAAACCTGGCATTTAATGATAAACTCTGATAAATAAGATGAGCAAAGGTAAGAGGAATCACTAAAGCTGATCTGTTTCACCTTCTCCTTCTTCCCTTAATGGGCTTTATTCACTTATTTGGCAGTGCCTATTTACTGAGTGCCAGCTATGTGCCATCTCTCTTCCAGGCATGGGGCATAAACCAACAAGCTATGGGGAAGCTAAGTTCCTGCCTTCATAGCACTCACATTCTAGCTATGATAACCAGATGAGATAGATAAGAAAGAAATTAAAAGTATATATGATATGTTAGAGAGTGAGAGGAAACATTACACATGGTAAGAGATCAGGAAAAGCTGAAGTGGGTATGGATTCGTTTCATAAAATAGGGTAGCCAAGGATGGCTTCTCTAATAGCGTGATATTTGGTTGGAGATCTGAAGGAGGTGACACAGAGGGCCCTGGTTGTGTTAGTGAAAAACCCTCCAAGTCTAGGAAATGGGGAGCTAAACCTCTGAGGCTGCAAGAGCCCTGAGACCAGAGTGGCAGCAGGTGGCTGGGGGAGGGGACAAGGTTGGCCATGAGATCAGAAAGGTATGGGCATAGCAGGTTAGTCATATGAGTTATTTTAGCCCACTGTGGAGATTTGGATCCACTTGTCCTCTGAGTGAAGCGGGGATCCCCCCAAGAATTCTGAGCATAAGATCCACACAATGTAATCTAGATTTTGAAAGTCTAATGGAAGTATTGGTAGTAGGCTCTGGGGAGGCAATGGCAGGACCAGAGAGACCATGTAGAAAGGTATTCCCAAACATCAGGTGAGAGATGGTGGTGGCCTAGGAGAGGAAGAGGGAGAGGTGGTCAGATGTAAGACAGTTTCTTAAGGTAACAGAGTTATAGTACAGATCCAGGGCATGATATGAAAGCTGAGGATGTAGAAGTTAAACTGGCACATGCCTCTGAAAGCCTAGAAAACTCCTGCTGACCAGGTCCCTACCCATTGCCCAGCCTTGTTGTGAAATGCCCTATGTTTCCTGTGCTGTGGTGATGCTGGTCATGACTGGAGCCCACCGCCTTCTCTCTAGACTGGTGCCTTTGCAGGAGCTGTTTCCTCTTTCTAGTTCTTTCTTTCCTCTTTCTAGACCTTTGCAAACTCAACCATCAAATCCCAGCTTAAATGCCCTTCCTTCTTTGAAAACTTTCCTTGGTCCCTCAGTCTGTTTATATAACTCTTCTTTGTTTCTTTGTTCATAACCCCATCAAAGCAACTACTTGATGCCTTGTAATCAATTGTTGAAGTTGCTAAGCTCCTTGAATGTCTAGGCTGAGTTGTTTTATTAGGTCTCCTTAGCACCTACCTTGATGCTGACATGTAACCAGTGTTTTATAAGCACTTCCTGAATAATAAATAAGTGAGTTTTAACTTCAAAACTCATTTCAGAATGTGAGTAGTGTTCCAAGTGTGAGTCCAACTTGAGCAACAGGACTCTCAGGGCCAAATTTCCCCTAGATGTTCCATGGTGTAAGTGGAAATTTAGAATGTGGCTCCCATGGATCAATTGAAGGTTTGCTTTTATGAGATATTTGCACATAAAGTATCCATCAGTAGGTTCCTTGAGTTGGGGTAATGGGAGCTAGAGGACTGTGTTGACATGGAACATGGGCCATCCAATGTTTGAGATTCCTTGGCCATTTGCAGAGTTTCCTGAAGTTAAGAGAGCTCATATAAATTGGTTTTTTGCTATAAAACCTTACATCCTGTAACATATAAAATATGTATGTGGGATACTACCCAGCCCCAGGCTGACAGAAGCTATCCCATGTTAAGAGATGCATCATGAGACTCATGGTTCCAAATTTGCACACTGGACACTTTCCCTGAACTGGGAGGTTTCTTTAGGGACAGAAATCTCTCCTTCCAGTCTAACCCTTGGCTTGATACCATGGCTTGGGGTGTTATTTGTATAATCACATCTGTTTTCAAAAGTAAAAACTGAAACATTTGGATCAAAGATTTCTGTCTGCAACAGGACTCCCAGAAATATATGGATAGCCACGCTGCAATCAGCCAGCTGTCAGTTGTTAGAAAAAGCTCTGTTGGAAAATACTTTTCAAGTGCATTTTTAGTAGTTGTTGATTTAAAACCAAGGAATAATGGAATGAAACAGATTTGAAGCAGAATCTGCATGTTCCCAAGAATGAGAAATAAAAATTATTATGTGCTGTTTCTATCCAGACACTTCACATTTTTTATCTTATTTAATTCTGACAACAGCTTTTCAAGGTATTTTGTTCCCACTTTCCAAATGAGAAATTAGAGGCTTAAGGTCACATAGCTAGTTGCGGGTGGGGGGGAGCCAGTTTTAAAACAAAGTGATATCAAATTACAAAGTTCTTTCTACTATACACTGCTGCCTTTTTGTCTTAGTTATTTCTTATAATGAACACTTTTGTTCCGCAAGATATACACCCTGTTTAAATAAGCTTTTTTCAGGGTGTTTATAAATCATCTTTGAATAAGGTGACCTTATGTCTTGGTTTGCCCTGAACACCACTGCTTTATGACTATTGCCTTGGTAAAATTATTAATAACACTGCCTTTCACTCTCAGAATTGTTCTAGTCTGGAAAGTAAATTATATGGCCATCCTCTCTTTGAACCGGTAGATCACACTGCTTATCCAGTTGCTTCCTGGTGAATCCTTTGCCCAAGCTGTTGGGCTAGTGTTTTTGTTTTTGTTTTCAGATTAACTACTTACCTTCTAGAACCATCTAGATTATCAGAAATGCAGGAGAAAAATCCAAACAGAATCATTATACCACAAAGCCAACAAGGCAACATAAGCTGATTTTAGTTCACTGAACAGATTGACTGAGAATTTTTCCAGTTGTTCATCTAGAGAACCAGATTTAAATTGTGTTGTGTTAGAAACACTGATATGTTTAAAAAAAGGTATATATATATATATGTATATATATGTATATATATATAAATTATGTGTACACACACACATACACACATGATGGTGGAGAGCAGTTCTCTGTAGGGTTGGCAGTTGGCAGGCACAGAACCTGTGAATTTCAAATAAAGAAGAAGTTGATCCTGTAAATCCTATATAAAAATAACTTATTCTATATTTCTTAAGATCTGTAATCTTCCCTTTGATGGTAAAGGATGTCCCTTCTCTAGGTTATCTGGGTATAAATCTGGAGGAGATAACCTTCCTTTTGTCTTAGTAAGCCTGCTCATGAAGATAAAGATCCAGAGATAAACCTTTAAAATGTGTGCTAAGCAATGCCCCAAAGCCATTGCACTCTTCCCAGCCACTGGCTTGCCTTTTTAGGGTAGCCCATTCCTCATCTGTGCCAGTTATCCTTGTGGGGCTCCACTTCCTGTATTGCTCCAGCTAATTGAATTCCCTGGTGGGATGAAAGCACTTTTGTGCTGGCTTGAGAACAGAAGAGTCCAAATGCGTAAACTGTAAATACTGATGACAACAGAATCTCATCCCTCCTGTTGTTATTTATTTTAAGATTTTTGCTGGGGCAATAGCTTTATGTTTGACATTTATATAGGTCACAGTGAGCTAATAGCCATCTGCCATCTGGGGACTCTTTTGTAATGAACATTATAGAAGACTATGGAAAAATTCTCTGGCATTTCTGATTTGCACACAAGCAGAAATGGGCTGCTCTTTACAATGTTCTGTTCTTGCTTGTATTAGTCATGTGCTCCACCTAGGTGCTCACCCACATTCAGGCATGCAAGAATGGCACCCTGGGAGCCTGGGCTGGGCTCAGTCAAAGCTAATTTCTGCATTGCTCTCTGATACATCTGAGTGAAGATGAGTCTGGGTTCCAAGCTAAGGACTTCAGGAAACTTAACATAGATCTAATGGTACCTGGGCTAGATGAGGAGTTTTCAATGAGCCCTGCTTTTTGTGTCAGGTTTTCAAAAGAATAATGACTATCGGAAACAACTCTGAGTATGCTGCCTTACAGACAGCCTGGTGCCATTAAAAGGGTGCGTACTGCCTAATTAGAAGAGTTGTGCTCATTCACATCAGACTTCCCCTTGAATTCTTTAAGCCTCCATTCCTTCCTCTATAAAATAGAAGTAAAATGTCAACTTTATTTGTTTTGAAAATTACACAAAATTACACATATGAAACATCTAACACACCACTTTGTAAATAGAATTTCCCCCTTTAAGTTGTTAATTTCACTTTCATATTCTTTTTTAGCTCCCCTACTTTCCTAGTAAGGATAGGGAGCCCTAGGGTGGTAGATGTAGGTGGGGAAGGATGAAAGGAGAAAAACTTCCCTTTAATTTATGGTGTTTCCTCAGTTCTACCACTAACACCTGGTCAGTGGGTCTCAATCACTCAGAACACCTGAAAGACTCTGGTTGATGTTGCAAGGGCTGGTTTGTGGGTGCTGGCAAGCTTGTTTAATCCTTCCAGAAGGGGTTGGTTCAGTAACCTGTACAGTGGAAGAAAAGAGAAGGCTCATACTCACCATGACCCATGAGTAGATCTGGTCTACTTGGTGAGGCCCCAGGGAAGAACAGGGAAGGGGTGAAGGGATTTCTGGTAGTGTTCAGAAGATGAATGACTCACAGGGAAGATGTGAGCCTGTGGAGGTGGGAACTTTGTTTCTCTCAAGTTACCAGGACCTACTTCGGGTCCTTAGACTATTCTAATACCCAGAACTCATTAAGGATGGCTGCTTTCTGGAAGCGTTGACTATAGAACTCTTTCCTCTGCTAAGGGGTATTACAGGCAGTGAGTATTCCCCACCATAGTGTGTTAGAGTCATCTCTGTGGTATTACATGTGGATGGCAATAGGGATGAGGGTAAAGGTAAAGAGAAGGGAGCAGAACTGACTTCTGATTCTTTTAAGAGATGTAAAACCCACATCTATGTATTCTAAGAATATATTAGAGAATGGGTTTCACACAATCAAAAGAACTGAAAACAAAACAAAACAAAAGACTGGAGTTATTGAGCATCAGTGGATACTAATATAAAAAATGTTTGATATTCTCTGTCCTCTGATAAAATAATGCAAAACCACCTATAGTCTTACCAAGGGATCAACTCTGAGTCTAATCCACCCTCTGGGCCCAGCTAAAATTTTGCAGGAAATGCAAATTTCCAGGCGGAACATAATGACCGGCATCTTGAGTTTGCATTTGAGAATGCCCAGACTATGACAACTTTACAAGTCTGATAGTTCGGGACCTTCACCGATGAACTGCACAGAAAAAAAAGGCATCTGAAGGTATAATCTTCAGATTAATGAGACTTAAGACACACAGCAAAATTTTTTCACCAAGAAGATTAAACCTTAGTGTTTAAGGATGAACACATGGTGTTTAAATATAAAGAAAAGCAAGGACATGATTATTATACAATTCTGGATATGACTACTTTTGTTTTAAAGATTTTACCTATTAGAGAGAGAAAGAGAGAGAGAGAGAGTGCTCACACACAAGTGGGGGGGTGGGCAGAGGGAGAGAGAAGCAGACTCCCTGCTGAGTGGGGAGCAGACATGCAGCTCAATTCCAGGATCCTGGGATCATGACCTGAGCTGAAGGCAGTTGTTTAACCAACTGAGCCACCCAGGCACCCCTACAAACAACTCTTAAAATTAAGGAGAAAATGACCAAGAACCCTATAAAAAATATTAAGACTTAAAAAGATAATTCACACACACACACACACACACACACACACACACACACACATCAAATATAAGAAAAGATATGTTCAGGGATCCCTGGGTGGCGCTGCGGTTTAGCGCCTGCCTTTGGCCCAGGGCGCGATCCTGGAGACCTGGGATCGAATCCGACGTCGGGCTCCTGGTACATGGAGCCTGCTTCTCCCTCTGCCTATGTCTCTGCCTCTCTCTCTCTCTCTCTCTCTCTCTCTCTCTCTTTGTGACTATCATAAATAAATAAAAATTAAAAAAAATTTAAAGAAAAGATGTTCAGCCTTACTCATAAGACTGTAGTGAAATATGGGTATTTTCTCAACTCTTAAGCACGCTCTGGTGGTAAGACTGTCGGAAAAACAACACTCACACACATTGTTGGTGAGTACTGAGATGCTGTAACCACTTTAAGGTTATCAATAATACTGCATACATACTTACCCTTTGACCAAACAATTTACCCTGAAGACATATTTCCAACGATACAAAAATATATGAATGAGGTTAATCATGGCAACATTGTTTGAAACTTCAAAATATCGGAAATTACCTAAGAGCCCAAATATAGAAAATTGGTTGAACAAATTGCTGTTTGCACTCTTGGCGAGACTAAGGAGCTGTAAAAAGAATTAGGAAGACTTCTGTGATTTAATATTAAATGAATTTAAATATATTAAGCAGAAAAAAAGTAGAAAAGAATGTGTGTATATTATTTTGTATTAAGGAAGGAGAAATAAGAAAATATATGCATATCTGTTTATTTTTTATTTTGAAATAATTTGCATTTTGCTAGTTTATTTTGGATAAAGAATATTCAGAAAGTATAAACCAGAGGCTAAGGAAGATGGTTCCCTACAAAGGACAGAGGTTGGGAAGAATAAGGTGGACAGGATAGGAGAGAGGACAATACTTTTTAGGGTATAACTTTTCATATGATTTTGACTAGGGGGATCATATTATTTTTCTACAAATTAAAAAAAATGAAAGTAAGACAGTGAGGATGGGGGAAAAGCCCTAAAACAGTTTGGAAACAGAAATAAATAGACTCTACTTTACTTCGATGTAATAATATAACCACATCAAAGGGAAGGATAAAAGCTAGTTTAAGTAACTTTTGAAAAGAGTGCTCTGACTATATATATCTTCATCTAAAGAAAAATATGCAAACATATCTTGAACTTTTCCCATTTTTATGGTAGTTGTATGCATATAACTTAGTTTAAAAAACTATTTTGTTTATGTATATCATAGAACTAAACCAAAGAATATATTTTATATATATATATATATATATATATATATATATAATTTTTGTTTGTTTGTTTTGTGAGCCAGGATTCTCACTGTGAAGCTGAGAGATACAAATAAGAAATAGGCAAAGGCAAGAAATATCTACAAGAATTAGTTTGGAAGGGAGGTACCAGTATAAGCAGATAATTTAAAAAATATATGTTATTGGCTCTCTCTGCTGATAGGACCTTAAATCAATAGCATCCCAATTGCAATGACCACACCTAACACCTAAGTCTTGATTTTTAAATACCATTCCTCATTCAAAGGGACCAGAGACCTCTGGATAAAGGCTAATTTCAGGAAATAGGCAGAAAAGACACAAAGGATCCTACAACATTCTGTATTGCTAAAAATTTAAAAAGAGCTCAAGTTAAAAAAGGTGGGAGGCACATGCCAAAAAGATCAAGGAGAGCCTGAAGGGGTTCTTCTGGCCAAATCTGGGATAATCTGAGCACCAAACCAAATAATGTCAGCAATGTACTATAACCCAGTGAATAAAAGGCGAACAATTTACTGGCGGCTAAATCCACTGATGGAGAACAGAATATTTACACGTGCTGAAAGTACTCCTTGCAAATTGCTTACTAATTATGAAAAGAAAACTAGTAACTCTACAGCAGAGAAGTCATTTATCAAAATCAACATTATCAATGAGGGGCAGACTTAGTGTGCCTCCAGATGTGAGACTCTGAGAAGAACACAACCCTTCTCATGCAGTCTCCAGTCCAAAGGGCCTGACCTGAATCTCATGGGGGAACATCAGGTAAATCCAAAATGAGGGGCCTTCTGTGAAAAGACCAGGCTGTACTCTCCAACCATGTCAGCTTCATAAAGGACAAAGAAATGCTGGGACTCTGCAGATTACAGTAGTCTGAGGAGGCATGACAATTAAATGGAAGATATAACCCTGGATCGGGTCTTGTGTGGGGAAAGTGACATGAAGGACATTATTAAGACAACATTGACATTTGAAAATGAACTATGTATTAAAATACTGTACGAATGTGAAATTTCCTGGATTTGATAACCATTAGAGAATGTCCTTGCTCTCAGGAAATACACATTGAAGCAATCAGGGGAAACAGGCCCAAAGAAACCTACTCCAAATGTTCCAGAACAAATAATATGTGTGTGTGTACAGGTAGATAGAGAACAAACACAATGTGGCAAACATTAAAAAAATTGATGACACTGGGCAAGGGGCATATGGAGATCCTTTGTGCTAATTCTTAGAACTTCTCTAAGTTTGAAATAATTTCAAATTAAGGTTAGTGAATACAGACTTGGATTGTCAGAAGTTGCTTGAAGGATAATGCAAATATTAGGTTATTTAATGCCCTGTGTGAACTATTATTTGATGTTATTTTATCAAGTATTTATTGCCTTCTTTGTGCTGGGAACTGTGCTAAGTTTTAAACTTTGACATACTCTGTTTCTTTATGCTTTCTTTCATTCAGAGAATGAAGATGGCATGCAATAATTTTTTCACCTTCTGGGAGTCCAGGTTTCTCGAGGCCTCACTCTTTTTATTTTAAGATTTTATTTATTTATTCATGAAGGACAGAGAGAGAGAGAGAGGCAGAGAGAGAGAGAGAGAGAGAGACAGAGACAGAGACACAGGCAGAGGGAGAAGCAGGCTCCATTCAGGGAGCCTGACGTGAAACTCGAACCCGGGTCTCCAGGATCACACCCTGGACTGAAGGCGGCACTAAACCGCTGAGCCACCCGGGCTGCCGAGGCCTCACTCTTTTTATTTTTATTTTTTATCTTTTTAAATTTCATTTAATTTTTATTTTATTTATTTATTTTTATTATTTGTACGATGTAGGCAATGAAATAGATGTCCTCTGGTTCTAACATTAATGATTCTCAGTGTCTACTCAGTTCCTTTAATTCTTACTGTTTTTTTTTTCTTCTGGACCCTTCTTCTTCTTTTCTTGACTCTTCTCTAGAATATCCCTGAATGGCCAAATTCTAGGTGTTGCCGTGGTTGGATCAAGGATGCCAACTGCAGTGACCTTTCATAAATAGGAAAAGCAGCTTGGAATCCAGTTGAAGAGGTATAAGTTGGCAGCATCCTCTTCTTTCCCCCGAAACCATTGTCTCTTTGGCTCTGGAAATGGCCCAGCACTTCTGCAGGCAGGGGTCCGCACACATCTTCCAACCACTGGCCGAGTATGCTAGTTTTCAGTGTTGGCACTTTACGTTTCTATTCATCAAGGTTTGCATGTGGTTTAGAGAAACTATAACTCAAACGTCACACTGGGCATGTCTCTCCCTCCACAGCAGAACTGGGAGTTGGGCACTGGGGAGCTCCTCCATAAGCCTAAGGCTTGTAAAGAAAATCATAAAATGAAACCAAAGGCCAAATCAGCAAAAAGCAATTGGGACATTTAATTTTATTTCCTTTATTTGGAGTTGAACAGTTAGTCACTGTTTCTGATTAAGAAACTTCTGAGCAGGAACAAGGGCTGTTAAAAAGAAACACGTGTTTTGGCAGAAAAACTTAATGACTTAGAACATAAACCTTTGTCACAGGAGCAGAAGGCTCTGATGTTAGAGAGAGGCCAGGCTGAGCGCAGTAACTCATGGTGGAACTCTTCATCTTGTCCTCTCCGCTCCGTCCAGGAGGCAGGGGGCCTGGAGTCGACTTCTCATATAAATTAGCTGGCTCTATTGTGCCTATTTATTTTCCTAGACCGAAACCAACCTTGGACTTGAAGAGAGCCCTGTGCAGAGATGCAGGAGAGGATAAGGTACCAGAACCTGAGAATCTGGTGAATTTCTCTTAAGGGTTGGCAAATGGCACCAGATGTGGAGGACATCTGGCCAGTTTTGAAGACTATGGGCACAAACCGTAGTGCTTGGAGTATACCATTCTCATTCACACATCCTTCAATTTTACAACATTTGTTGAGAACCTTCTGCATTTCAGACATGATGCCAGGCCCTGGGATACTGTTGCTCTTGGAACAGACAGACTGATGGAACAAACTGTTCCACAGCCAGATAATAATAATTTATTGTGGTAGGTGTCATTTTTTAAGTTCTATGGGAATATAGGAGAGGGAAAAATTCATTCTGCCACAGAACATTCATTCTTTATGGACAACAAAGTCTCCATAAAGGAGGTGATAACTGCCTTGGAATATGAAAGAATGAGAAGCTCATAAGGTGAAAAAGGAGGAAGGATATTTCTAGCAAAAGAAAAGGAAGACATTTCTGAAAATCAAGGTATACCATTGAATTGGGCTGGAGTCGAGATACTCTGCAGTGAAGGGTATAGGATTGTACAGGAAGTGTGGTTGGAAGTATGATTTTAGATGTCCTGGTGTACTTCCTGTGGGTGATAAGGAGCTAGGGAAGGGCTGTGAGCAGAGAGTTCCATGCTCACTCTGGTAACTGTGTACAGGTGGATTAAGAGGCTGGTAAAAGGTTATAACAGTGATCAGGATGAGAGGATGAGAGGTTCTGAATGAGTGCTAGGGTCGAGGGAAGGGAGAAAGCTAATGGGTTCAAAAATGCATTATCTGGGGATAAATTGGAGGTTGAGGATAAAGAAGATGAGAGCTTTGTTTCTTTTTGGAAATCTTGCCTTGTACAGCTTTTCTCTTTTCTTCCCTTTTCCCTCTCCTCCCCTCTCCCCTGCCCCCCTCCCTTCACCTCCTTCGCCTCCTCCTCCTTCCTCTTCTTCCAAATTCTAGTGAAGTCTAATTCACATCTCATTTCCCCCAGTGATTTGCAAAACTTCAGGATGATGGAGGGCTGCATTTCCCAGTTCCATAGGAATCGTACTTCATGTCCAAAGAACCATACTCTTCAGTTACAAGCAGACTGGTGATGTAGCCAAAATGGCCACTGAGCAGAATTTCCCAGATCTTCTTAGCTCATTGCATCAGGGCTCAGCACACATCCTGGGCAGTAGGGGGTGGCAATGTTTACACTTCTGGAGCTCTAATGGTATCTACTTCCCATGCTGTCATCTTAGTTTGTTTTCTGTATTTCTACCCTAGTGCTCTATCGATATACCACAAACTGGATGGCTGAAAATAACAGAAATATATTTCTTCGCAGTTCTAGAGGCCAGAAGTCTGAAATCAAGGTATTGGCAGGGCTATGCTCTCTCTGGTGGCTGGTGGTTTCAATGGGAAAATCTTTCCTTGCTTCTTAAATTTTGGCAGTTCTTAATAATCCTTGGCAATCCTTGACTTTTGGATGTATCATTCCAACCTTTGCCTCCATTGCCATGTGGCCATCTTCTGTGTGTGTGTCTATATCTTCATGTGGTGTTCTCCTTTCTTGTGAGGATACTCAATCATATCGAATTAAAGGCCCACCCTATTCTGATATGACCTCATCTTTACTAATTACATCTTCAATGACTCTAGTTCCAAGTGAAGGTCACATTCTGAGTATTGGGGATAAGGATTCAACACATCTTTTTTGGGAACACAATTCAACCTTAACACTCCCTAATAACCTTTTTTGCTTTCCCTGAGAAGACCAGAATTCATTAAGCTACTTTAAACTGAGCTACTCTTCTTTTATAAGTGAGTATCTTCTAATATTGGGCTGAGGTGGATATTTATAACCTAGAAATCTTTCAAAAACCTAAAAATTGTCTTTCACATGTCTTCACATAAATTTATCTGAAAGGTTTTGTTCTAGACTTCAGATGATCACTTTGGGGCAGAACGTGCACCTAGAGTACTACCTGTATTTGTGGCTCAAATTTCAGCTCATGGTATATAATCAAACACTGACTCCTGGTGATTTCTTTGTGAGGTTATGTGTATACATATGTATCCAGGAGCTCAAGAAATCTGGGTGCATCAAGGAGAGCCCCAGTGATGCCTCATACTTAGCAACTATTTCCTGTGTCTCTCAGATACCAGGACACTCTCTGCTCCTCTTGTATACTTTTTAGGTTTAAAAATTTCAAGGGAAAACCATAAACAAAAATAGATAATATGGGGCCTTTCCCTTTGTGGTAGATTGAATCCATCTTTTGCTCTGACCACAAAACCATCCAGTGTTCTCTACACTATGGTCAGGAAGAGTCTGGATTCTTTTTTACAAGCCACAGTATTATCAATTGGGGGTGGACCATTCACTATTAGTTAATATGAGTTATTATACAGAACAACTCAGAGCAGGATGCCATCTAAGTCATAAAACCTGAGCTAGGATTTTGCAAAAAATATGATCAAAGTTTGCTAAATGTGGAAGGAGGTATATATTTCTAGTACTAGAAGCTGGTGAGGGTGGAAACAGATGTGTAAGCCTGGGTATTTGGGAAGAGTGTTTATGTTCAGATTATTTAGGCAAACACTAACTTCAGCCTGAAGTGGAGGGCTAGAGATTCATTCCTAGACCATCACGGCAGACCACATCCTTTCCTTGAGCCCTGGGAGAACCAGCAGACCCTGGGGTCAGAAAACACATTCTGTTCCACAAGACCACCAGAAATTTGGAGAAGAAAATTACTTCTGAAATTCAAAGGATGGAAAAAATCACAAAACTTACAATTCATTATGGATTGGCCAAGTCGACTTGAACTATTTTATCTAACAAAATGTATTGAGTGCCTACTGTATGGCAGTTACTGTGCTAGGTACAGTATGCCCTCCAGTCCACAGGACAGAAGAAGTATTCAGGGCTTCTCTTATGGGTGGGCAGATTTTGCCTTGCACAACAGGGCTTGACTGAGGGCAGAGTGAGCAGTTAGATTTCAGGCAAGCTCTCCTGGCTGACTCTTAAGCCTAAGAAGCTGTAACCACCTGTGTGGGGGTGGGGCAGCGCCAGTTCCCAATTCCCACAAAGTTTTGTTATGGGCTTTGGTTAGAGGTCTCTGTTCTTGTGGAGGGGTCTCTGCTCTCCAGTGGGATGAGAGAGATACTGAGTGAGTGAATATCTTATAAGTAAGAAAATTTCAGAGCAAGTGCTACAGGAGATGCCTCTACTGTACGTGCCCTAGCCCTTTGGCTTTGGCCCACCTCTGATTGCTGCCTGTACCCTTGGTGGACAATTCGATGTAAGCTCAGACTTTCCTGGAGCTGTTAGTGTCCTACTTCTAGTCTGCTTCCCGTGTCTCCTGCTTTCTCCCTTGGGTTGTCTCAGACACCTCTCAGGAGATCCTTGGCCAGCATCAGGCAGCAGTGAGGGACAATTCATGCTTCCAGGAGGCAGCCTTCAACTAACAGGGGCACTGGGAATTGGTGGGTGAATGTTCTGGGCTTCCAACCTTTAAGGTGGACAGTGCTGGACTGTGTTTTTTCCTTTTTTAAATTAAAATTTATTTTAATTTAAATATAATTTACCAACATATAGTATAGCGCTCAGTACTTATCATACCATCTTCTTGGGAGTCTGACTGGAATCAGGCACCTACAGCACAGATCATGCTAATACATGGTCTTATTGGCTTTCCTCTTTGCTCCCTTCCCTACATCTTCTTCCTGGGATCAACTATCAAATAAATGACCCATGAACCCTGGTCCTTGCCCCAGGTTCTGCTTTTAAGGAAACCCATATTTTAAGATGCACTTGATGAAGGAAATTAAAAACATATAGTGACTGAGGGTTAGAAGGGAAGTACTTTAACTGGAGAGACTTCCCTAAAGAGACCATAAGTGAATTGGGTTAATTACTAGCTCTTTTAACAAAAAAGACCTGCTTAAACTGTCATCTGGGCTCCATATGTTTTAGTCTGGGGAGATCATTGTGACAGTGACACATAGGCTTGGGTCACTTACTAACCCCTAAGCACCACCACCACCAAATACCAGTGTCATCCAGTGGACGGCAGCCCCACTGAACACTAGGACTTGCCAAAGATGACAGTGCTTTCCTGACTGAAGAGAGATCAAGATCCTTCTCTTCCACTTCCCCCTCCACAGTGTCACCAGCAAGTGTATCCCCAGGGACAGCACGGGAAGGCTCTTGACATGCCTTTATATTTCACAACTTAGTGTGCTTCCACAGAAAGAATTTGGGGCATTTATAAGAAAGGCAGAGAAGGTTGGATCTGAGATGTCCTAGAAGGCAGCCTGAATGATTTACTAAAATGGAAGGAAGAGCAGAGAGCCTCAGATAAGTGGGACACTCATGTGTTGATACTGAGGCAGGACATACCACATATATGGGGCCAGAGCTGAACTAGCTATCAACTCCAGGTTTTCCCCCTCATTAAAGCGGTGTAGGGACATTAGAGGGAATGCCTGGAGGCAAATGGCTTAACAGCAGAAACCCCCTTCATCTCTGCAATTCTTAACTCTTCTCAGCCAATGACATTACTGTTCCCAATGCTTGTCTGACTGATGACTTCAGGGCTGGCCCTCTGGTTCCAGCTCATATTAGCAAAGCCCTGGACAGGAGCATGGAAGCAGCCAGGGCCAGGTCCCACACCACACTTCCCTGCAACCTGGAACAGACAGACCTCTGGAAACAGATCAGAAACTGGGATCTAAAATTAATTTTCCACTCCACTCTTCTTTTCAGCTTGGGTTCCAATGGGCTTACCCTGCCATCTTCCTGGTGACCTTGCTTAGTGCCTCGCTTTGGGATTTTTTGGTCTGTAATGAATGACCTCCGCTCAGATGAATCAAAATGGGCATGTTTGAAGGTCAGTGTGGTGCAAAAGTAGCTAATTTTACACATTAGGTTGTTTCTTACATGTTGCCTGGAAATTGCTTCTCTTAGCTTATTTATTTTTTTGGAGGAGGCAGCCACTTTCCACCATCCTACCTGTCTGTTCGCCATTTGGTAATGTGTTCTTTAAACCTTGTAATCGTTAATTTCCCAGCTCTGCTCCATCTCCTAAGTGACATATCCAAACCTATAAACATATTGTGAGGAGCTTACCACTGAAAGAATCATCTGCAACATGAAAATCCTCTAATAATCATAAAACGTCCCATGCCCATGTCTGTTTTATGATGTCTCTTTTTCAGGTCCTCCCCATGTGGCCCTGGTATACAATGCTGCCCATGCCCACTGTCAGCTTCCTTCCCATCAGACCTGCCCACAGTGCCACTTCAAAGCCAGGTTCTTTGTTGCAGTTTCTTCCTGTGAGAGCACTGCTTGGTGTTTGGATTTTTTTTTGCACTGAATTTTCACAAAATGGGACTCATTTATATTGTGATATTTGCTTTGGCCTGATGGTTCTCTAGTAAATTCTAGATCATTAGAGAGAGGTCAGTATTTTAAGTTGGGGGAGTTCAGAAAGTAGGTTTGCTAAATTTGGCTTTCCTGCTTCTTTTTCTTTGTTTTAAATTTGATTCTTAATATAAAAGTGACACACAGTATGATAAATTTGACTTCCCACCTACTACCCAGAGGTAACTGCTGTTAAATCTGTTATGTATCCTTCCAGAAATTAAATAAATTTAAATAAATCCAGATATATCTAATATAAATTGGATTTTACTATACATACTCTTCTGCAATTTGTAACCCCCGCACCCCCCCTTCCCAATTAAACAGCATATCTTTTCACTTTAGTGGAACCAAAATGCTTTGGAACTTTGTTCCTGCCTTCTTTTCCCATTGCTATCTCTTGTAAAAATCTCAACTGGCTGCAAGCGGTGGCACATGTGTGGGTGGAATTAGGAGAGACCCAATCAGTGTTCAGGATTTGGAGGGAACAGGGTTAAACTCGTAGGCCAAGAGGCAGAAGTTGGAAAATGTGTTTGGAACCAGGCTGGGCTCTGGAGGATCTGGGCAAGGATGGGACTGGCACTGATACATTCGAGATTGGTGTATCTGAACTCAGCTGAAGTGGGCGATGGCCACAGGGGACCCATTCTAATTTCTTTTTTTCCTACTAAATAATAGGAAAGGTATCATATCTGCATAATAATAGCTTTTTCATGGTACAATGTTAGGCAATGGGGCAAAATGTATAATAAATAATTCCTACCATGTATTGGGCCCCTGGTTTTCAGAAAATGCTTATACAAGGCCTACTACATATTCTGCACTGTGTATGCATGACCTCAAATGCCACCTTCTAGATGGCATCAGCCACATTTTATAGTTAAAAGGAATGAGGTAAGAGCTTATACAATTTTCCCACAGCCTTGAATCCTGCTCAAATACCAACTTGCTCACCCCTGGACTCCATTCCCTTTCTGTCCCATCACATTGCCTACCATAAGGTGACATCCTTTTTAAATTAAAAAAGTCTTTGCAAAGGAGAAAGCCATGCTAATAAGATAGGAAAAAACACCATTAAAAAGAAGAACATCAGGTGAGCTTATAATATGTGACTGGGCTTTGATATTCAGTTTTGCTGCCTGCTTCCTATGAACCAGCAGGGCCCACAAGCTTGCACCTGAAGCCGTATCAGAAGAGTCCCTTCAAGCCATATCAGAGGGGGCACCTGGGTGGCTTAGAGGTTGCAGATCTGCCTTTGGCTCAGGTCATGATCCCAGGGTCCTGGGATCAAGTCCTACCAGGCTCATCGCAGGGAGCCAGCTTCTCCCTCTGCCTATATCTCTGCCTCTCTTTGTGTGTCTCTCATGAATAAATAAATAAAATGTTAAAAAAATAAAGTCCATTAGACCCACAGAAATCAAGTCTAGAAACCATGCAAAACCTAACACCTATGAGTCTTAGTATCCCTTTGAAGTTGTTGATTTGTTTTAATGGAAGATATCTGTGACACTGTTAAGATTCAAATGGAGGTTGGCGAACATGGGTTTTATCTTCTCAGTCTTGGGGATGTGACACTTCTCCTGCCTGATTTTTGATTCATTTAATTCCAGTATGTCCTTGACATTTAAGTGCTTGAGTTGTTTATCAAAGGAATGTGGTCATTTTTTAATTCCTAAGGAAAATATATATTGATTTAATGCTATACCTCAAGAAACAGCCCAGGAGACTTTTCTCAAAAAAGAAATATGTGTACATGCATGCAGTCTACATGGACAGGCTGATTGTATGCGAATGTGTCCACGTTTAGGCTGAGACCAAGCCTCTCTGTCTCTGTTCCGGCCAAGGAGCCACTCTTGTTTCCAGGAGCATCAGTGGAATAATGGGAGCCCTGATGATCTCTGTCGGTGCAAAAACTTCTGAGATCAAATTAGTCCCATGATAGCAAAGAGGGTGTCTGGATGGAGCAGCTCTGCTAGCATCCTTCAGCAGCTCCAGGATGATGATGCCCAAGCCCAGCAGTGAATAACCTAATCAAGCCATTAAAGGGAACAGAAGCCCTCTGCCCTTTTTGATTTCTTCCCATAATGATATAAAGTGCAGTTTAATGAAGTCAGAGGGGTCCTGGGCCTCTCAGCATGGTCAGGCCTTGGGAGGCAGCACTATTGAGTCTGTTGCTGGCGTTCATTACCAGCCTGCTGCTGGCCGCCCAGCCAACAGGCAGGCCCTGCTCGGAGCCACACTGTAGCCAGGGTTTTCTGGGGCAGTTTTCTGGTGGCTGCGGCCCCGCCTGCATTTTGTCTACATAAATTAGACCTTGTGCAGCATATTGGCCTGTCAGGGGACTAGGAAGAAACTGTATATTGTTTCTGGCATCCCTGAGCCCTTCTGCCCCTGACATCTGCTGCGCCTGTGACAGGGAATACATTCTTGACTCATTATCCGAGCAAGTGGAATCCCACCCTGACAGGACCATTAATCAGAATCAAGCAGTCCAGCAAATAAAAAAGAGAGTGAGCAAGTAGAGCATGTGAGTGAGGGAGTGACTACAGAAAAGAAAAGAGACACTTTCTAACTTTGGCTTTG
Source organism: Vulpes vulpes (assembly GCF_048418805.1). Taxonomy (NCBI): domain Eukaryota; kingdom Metazoa; phylum Chordata; class Mammalia; order Carnivora; family Canidae; genus Vulpes; species Vulpes vulpes. The sequence continues at coordinate 32,626,989 of NC_132786.1, forward strand.
GTGTCATTCGGGGGTCTGGACAACTAGCAATCTATCTTTCTGAGTGACAGACCTGATGGATGGCATTATTTATGCTTTTGTGTATTAAAAGACAGCTCTGGCACTGGCTTGTCATTTTCACAGAGGTTTACAAAAAGTTGAAATTTAATTTGGAGGAAAAGGAGGGCAAGGATCAGAGGAGGCTGGCGATTTGACAGTCTGCAAAGACAAGAGAGGGAGCTGAGGGCATGTGAGTCCAGGGATCGCTGGATGCCAGGGGGCGATGGACGCTGCCATTGGGGTGGGCACGTAGGTACACTGCAGTGGGCTTCCCCTGTGTCTGCACTGATTCTGGATCTCTGGGGCTTTGCAATTTGCATTTGGCATATGTTAATCATTTTATTGAGATGAATGTTTGGGTTCTTGCTGGGAAAAGATGGAAATGGAAAATATTCTGGAGTGCTTGGAATGGGATCTTACACATATGTGTGGGGACATTTTAGGTGATTATTTCCAAAACCAGAGAAATGGCCCAAATTGGATGAGACCTCAGCAACATACTGGTGATGCTGCCATCCAGCACACATGAAGTACTGGATAACAAGTGCAAGTAATTTACCTAATTGCATTGATTAAACCACTGGGTGGATCTGTAAATTACACTTTCACATGTATGAGTATGCACCCAAGTGTTGGGTGAAGCTGAGAAGGTCGCAGAGATGGGGAGGGGGTAACCAGTTCTGTAGCACACATTTCTTACACACTATGTGTCATTTCTACCACCCAGAGTAGGACACAAGGTGTCCTGTGTCCTTTTATTCCTTAGTTACATCTTTTAGAGGTCAGATGTAAAGGGGAATAAAGATGCAACTAATAGGTTAAATAACAGACGTCACTAAGAGGTCATAGCAATGAGTTGTAATTAATTAATTAATTAAACACTAATTAATTTTTACATCTTCATTGGGATATAATTGACATGACACTGTATAAGTTTAAAGTGTATGATATGTTGACTCTATGAGCTCATATATTGCCAAATGATTACCACCATAGTGCTAATGCTACACCTCCAGCATATGACAAAATTACCATTTTTTTTGGAAGTAAGAACATTTAAGATTTACTGTCTCAGCAACTTCCAAGTATATGATATAGTATTGTTAACTATCATCACTGCAATGCATATTTATGACCTTCATTCACAATGCTATGCTCTTGAATGCCTCACACTTGGCTATTCCCAAAGACATCTGCTTTTGAATCCACCAGCTAAAATGCATCATTTGCTTTAAATTAATAATGTAAAAAAATTCCAGTCCTTGTCTTGTTCTCTTTTTCCATGCCTGCCATACTGGAATGTCATACTTTCTCCTGGAGGGTTCTGCACCTGGGGTGGCTGCAGCACCAGCAGCATTCCCTGGCAGGGCAGCAAAGCCCAGCCCCTGGTTTATGAACCGTGAATGGGACACAGCCTGAAGCTCAAATGGGGCCAGCATCAACCTCCAGCCCATTAGCTGCTCTTCTTCTTCCTGAGTCTTCTTCTCTTCCTGGAAGGAGGTGTACTTGGATCCTGCTCATCTGCTCTGCTTTTGCCAGAATCCCCTAGGTGTTGCCAGTTCTAGGCTTTGACCCCGAAGGATCATGGGGAGTTGAGGGGATCATTTACCCCCTAAGAATATACAGATGGCATGGAAGCAAAGATCAAAGATGCTGCAAGGTAAACTATCTCAAGGTAGGGTTAGGTTTAGTCTTAAAGAGAGGGTAGATCAAGATAAAGGTCTGACGTGAATAACTGTACCATAACAGCAGCCTTCCTCTTTAAGAATGGGGTCATGCGCTCCACTCCAATGAGCAGGCTGGTCAGACACATTTGATGCCTAGATTGACAGGCATTGGATGGACAGTTGGCCAGTCAAGAATTTGATGTCAACTATCAAGCTGAGTGGGACAACCATGACAAAGAATCCTCTTGGGAGGAGGAGTTATGTTTTTGTCATGAGGATTTAGACTCCCTTAACCACCCCATTTGTTGGCTTTGTTGTCAGAGTTCTGTGTTCTAGTGGCAGTCCTGCCACTTTTGAGCCTTCCAGTTTTTGGTGTCCTTAATCCTCAATAAAATAGAGATGATTATAATTCTTTCAGTTGCAAAGATTAAATGTAAAAATATAGCTAAGTTATATCATTAAAATGCTAGTGCACAGTAGATGCTAAAGGAGTATCTCAAACTTAAAGGATCTGTGGCTCTAAAAGGAACACATTTATCTTCTAGAGTTTTCACTGATATCTTTAGTTCCTTATCTCCAACTAGGAAACCATTCTTTTGAAAGAATACCTGGAGCTTTCATTTTACAAAGTGTCATGTAGTGGTATGAACTATACCTCAATTTGAAACAAGAAAATTAAGGGTTGAAAAAGTGAGAAAAAAGAATGAGCTGGTGATATGTATAAAAGGCAAATATAACATGGAGGCTTTCTAAAAGTGACGTTTTATCTGTTGGAAAATACCTGATCTTATGTCATACATTAGATCATATAGAACAGGGTTGGCATGGGAGACTATAGGACATGTCTCTCTGTGGCCCTGTGAGACTCTAATGTCTTATCTCTCTAGAAGAGAGGCTGCCCTGAGGATTGCATGTTGAAGTTTGAAGCTGGCTATTTTAGACATGGCAGCATGATTCCCCTGTCTGGTATGAACAGTTGCTTCATAAACAAAGGGAAGATCAGAGAACTTGTCTTCAATGTCTTAACTTTAAAGTAAATCAACTAATATTGATGGGTCTCAGTTTCTTCATTGGTAACATGGAGATGATCATATTTTCTTTAGAGGGTCATTAAATCACAGATATTATGTGGAAAGTGCCCAGTCTAGCGCAGTGCTTAGAGTATAGGGTATTCAAAAAGAGATCTATTATTATGGCCATAGTCTGGCTCTCAGAAAGAGGTCTGCCCAAATGGACTGGGCATTGACCCAAGGAAAGAATCTATATGTAGGATAGATTGTGTCCCCAACCTCAAGCGTCCTTTAGGAAAAACCTACTTAAATAGATTTGCTTCTCCATATTTTTCCTTCAATTGAATATTTAAGTATACTGGAAGTTTTAGCCATTCTTGACAAGGATGATTAGAAGAAGAGGAGACTGAAGACTGGGCAGAGACAAAGGACATGAGGTAGAAGAAGTAATAGAAAGAATGGGTATAGGGATTTCTACATACTGCTTTAAGAGAGGGAAAGAAAATATAGATGAACTAAACCTGACCTTTGGAGCATGTTCTTGTCTTCAAGATGGATCTGAAACTCGGAAGAGAGGATGGGCGGAGGTAGGTGGTCAGGATGTCCTTCCATGTTCTTGTGTAACACCCTTTGTGCTCTCCTGTGAAGTTAGCAAGGGTGGAACAACACTGTGTTGGGGAGCAAGGAGGAGGATTGATAAAGCCTCACTTTTTCCAGTGTAGGAGCCCGAGTTCCTCTTCATCTCTAGACCTGTGGTGGGATCTAGGAAGAGAGTCAACAGCTGAGTCATTATAGATGAGACCTTTAACATCTAGATGGAGGAGCAGCCACTGAGGGAAAAATCCTGTTGGTATCCATATTATCTGTGACTAATTAAAAGACATTGATATGCATCCCAGTGAAACTCAGAGCCTGAAAATATTCCAGCATGGGGGTAAGTGGTAGAGTAACTAACCTGAAATCAACTGTAAAGTAGCCTGTTGTAATAATTAAACATCTGGAAATTTTTTTTGATAGTTTCTTTTTTTTTTTTTTTTGATAGTTTCTTTAGTGTATTGTTTTCATTATTTTAGCAAATCTAAAAATACTGTTTAAAAAGGCTTCCATTGTCCTCCTACAGGTATTTTAAGGCTTGGGGAGGGAAAAACTACAGACATCTGCCCTATTATTTTTCTGGGCGGGGGGTAGATGGTTAACTTTCTGCTGAATAGGTCATGCAACTGCTAATGGAATGGCAGATCTGTCACCAGTCATTCTGAATCTTCTCTGGACTAGTCCTCTGACCTAAATCCAATCATTTAACTCACCATCCCTTCCCCTGCACCCTGCCCAGACCTCAAGCTTTGGTCATGTATTTTAAAATCTTGATATACTGCTTTCATAGACTGTTGAAAAATGCATGCAAATTTCTTAGCACAGTGTCTGGCTCTTCCTAGAAATGCTTTCTATTCTTATTATCACATTCCTATGACAGCAGTCATCAAGCACAAATGGATAAGTGCTCCATTTCCACAAATGGAAAGTCTAGAGCTGATATGTTTTACTTGAGGGAGAGTGAGGGAAGAGCCATGTAGAACTGGACGATGAGGCAAACAATTTCAGGAAGACCTACTACCATAATTTATTTCCATCCAACAGTTCGCTGGTGCCAGGGATGTAGAGGTGAAAAAATTTAGTCCTTGCCCTCGTGGTCCAGTGGTGGAAATAAACATACAGATGCACAACCTCTATGGATATAGCTACACAAGAATAAAGGGATCTTCAAAGGAGCACTGCCTATAAAGCCTCCGGGGCCTGTTAGCTGGCCCCAGCAGCCTTCTCTTTGCTCTTTGGATGCTAGGAGTGGTATGGTCATTTATTTGCTACCTGGAAAAAGGAGCTCTTTCTTGTTTTCAGCCTAGAAGTTCTAAGTCCTCAGTATCCTCCCAGGACAAATCTCTATTAGGCAGGCAGTTTGCTTCTGGGTCCCTGAAGTTCATTCGGTGGACTCAGCTGTTTGTGAAACCCAAGGGAGTTATTCATTAACGTCAGTAAGAAATGCTTGACTAACATCTGGCTTGTTGGGGGCTGGGCTTGGTTAATTCTACTTGGAACAACACCAATATTAGTTCTGCTTGGATTAACACCAGCACTAATGATGACATAAGACTCTTACTTCATTAGCCTGATGAAGGGAAAATCTTGCATGTTCAGCCTGAGCCAAAGAATAGAGCCCAGGTCCAAGACTGGGGAGCTGAGCCTAATGAGTGAATCAAGTTAACTGGACAGAAGAAATGACCCAAGCATAGAGGGAGGCACAGCAGTGTGTTACAAGGGATACTCTGAGTCCAGACAGATGTGCTGGGAACACCTAAGTGTTTTAGAAGTTATAGGGATTGAAGAAGGCATACTGACCAAGTCTCATTTTTTTAAAGTATAGTTATAGCCAGCCAGAGAGCTGGTATAGTTTTTATATCTCAAATGTTCAAATGCTCACTGATACAGGGACAGTGCTCAGGAAAGAAAAGCATCAGCAGTTTGGTTTGGAGTCCTTCTCTTCTCCTCTAGAATCTCTCTCCCCACCATTGGGCTCAAACACCTATCTACTTATACACACAGTTTTCCCACTTTCCACTCAGACTGCAGGTATTTAATAGGCATATGTCATAAGTCTTGTGAAGTGCCAGAGCTTTAGAGACAGATGAGGCAGACATACACCCATTTGTGGAACTCAGACTGGAGCTAGGGACATCCTGACAAGTAAGCAGAACACTAAGGATATTGAGGTCCTACTAATGGAATTAGCACTTCTCTCAGACCTGGGCAGGGCAAGGAGTGGGTGAAGGGAAGCCCTAAGGCTGGGATGAATAGGAGTTACTCCGAAGAAGGATGTTCTGGCAGAGAAGACAGGTACAAAAGACCCTTCAGAAGAGGGAGCCTGGGAGCTGCAGAGGCAGAGACCATTCTAGTGAGTTCTGTACCAGAGCTGGGAGTAGTGAGAGCAGAGTGGAGAAACTTGCAGGATCTAATCATAACCTGCCAGTTGTATTGAAGAATTTGTCAACAGCTTCATCTCAGATGACATTTTTGAGACTTTCCAACCTAGAAGCATGGTCAGAAAATCACTTCAGGCAACTGTAAAGTCCTACCAGCCAGCATGTTTCTACTACTGTTTCTCAGATTTCAGATATTTAGGAAGGTCGTGGCTTTGTGGTGTGAGTTCAGATTCTGATATACTTCTTTCTTTGTCCCAACCTGGAAATGATAAATGTTGAAGGCAATGTTTGTGGTCCTGCTGCCACTCTGACCCAGACCAATGGCTACCAGTCCAAGAAGGCTGCCAGCCTCGAGAGCATTCTTGGGCTAGGAGTTCCCCTTGGGGACAAGAAGCCCCTTCCTTGGGGTTGGCCTGATTCTCAGCTGTCCAGAGTTACTTAATGCTCAGCTCCAACTTATTAAAAAACTTTTTAAAAGATTTTATTTATTTATTTGAGAGAGAGAGAGAGAGAGAGAGAAAGAGAGCAGAGGGAGGCACAGAGGGACTGGGAGAGAGAGAATCTCAGGCAGACTCCTGCTCTGCATAGAAGCTACATGAGCTAGATCCTAGGACCTTGAGATCATGACCTGAGCAGAAATCAAGAGTCCAATGATTAACTGAGTCCCCCTGACGCCTCCCAATTTAATCAAATTCATTCATCTCTGCTTACAGAACACTTACACTCTCCTATTCATGTTTATGCAAAGATAACATGCCATTGTTTTAAGTGATGGAGTCAACAAACTTGCTGTGACCATTTTATCTGCTACCATTAATTGCTTCCAATTCTCAGAAAATATTTCCCCTTTTGTTTGCATACTGAGTTGAGTCACTAGTGGCAGATGAATCCAAAAGCCCCACAGGCTCAGCCTCAGCTCCAGATCCATAGCAGCCAGCAGAATTCATGAGTGTCGTGAGAGGCTGCGGTCTGATTCCAAAACCAAATATCTAGTGATGGCAGGATTTGAAGAATACAGCTTAATCCCCCTGAACAAACAGGAAACAGTTTGCTAGTAAAACTGAGTTGAGTTTATTACAGTTGACAATATTAAAATTAAAAGAAAAAATTGTTTATGCTGGCTTCACTTTTCATTGACCTGACGAAATGCAAATGTACAGTAGGCAAAAGCTGGTGACTTTGTTGTGTTTTTGTCTCTGTGGCAGAGAGCTGAGGTCTGAGGCTTTTGCTGGTTCCCTTGGCTGCCACAGGGCTGGGATAGGGTGAGGCTGGGAGCACACACATGGTGGGTGCTGAGTTCTCTTGCTTTTTTGCCCCTGATTTGCCGATGGTTCCTGAACAGGAGGTTTCCACTGCCCTGTGGCAATCCCTGGTAATAAAAGGAAATGGCTATAAATGATGAGTGGGGTCTCTGCAAATGTAAAACTTAATGAAGACATCAAATGAAGAAATAGAAAGTCCAGTTTTAAATGTGAGTTTTCTTGGCAGTAAGAACATCTGTTCCTCATAAGGTCTGGCTTGAGAGGTGAAGGGATCAGTTTAGATTTGGAACAAGGAGCTAGAGCTTTGAAGGAGTTAATCACCATTGATGAAGAAGAGAGAGGTCAATTCTGAGTTCCCCGTTTATAGAAGGCCATCTCCGATATTACTTGGGTCTATGAGATGTTGAAGCTAATATTACTTTCCAGAGGATCTAATGTTGATTGATTATATATGTGAAGTGAATTATATACATTACTTATTTAGTTCTGAAACTCTGTGTAGTAGACACTGGCCCTTCTTACAGAGGAGAAGAGTTGGGTCCAGAGAGATGAAGCCACAGAGTGAAGTATTGGAGCTGGGACTTCATTTGTCTGATTCAATACTTACTCTTTCTTCACTATTCTTCCCAAAGGGTATGGAGAAATGTGATAGATTTTAATAAATACTTTACTTCATGTAGCTTTAATGTTATTTTACTGTAACTGCCCTTTTTGATGGTGTTTTCTGGGGAGAGAAATTAGAAGGACCAACCATATGGAATGTCCCACTGGATTGTCCTTTATGAGTAGGTGCCCCTCCCCCCACTCTATCCCATAGGCTCTGGAGCAGTTAACCCTGTCTCTGTTCCAGATACTGCCTTTGCCACCCCTTTCTGCAAAGGGAATGCATGCATGTACACATGCACAAACACACAGATACACACAACTCTGAGTTACATTTCTTTTTTTTTTTTTTGAAGATTTAAAAAAAAATTATCTATTAATGGGAGACAGAGACACAGAGACAGAGAGAGAGAGGTAGAGACACAGGCCGAGGGAGAAGCAGGCTCCATGCAGGGATCCCGACATGGGACTCGTTCCCGGGTCCCCAGGATCAGGCCCTGGCCTGAAGGTGGCATTAAACCACTGAGCCACCCCGGCTGCCCTGAATTACATTTCAAAATCATTTGCCACTCATCTGACTTGTCCCTTGTCCCTGGATTTCTCCCCTGGCTGCAGGAAAGAATATCAAAGTGGGTGTGCCTTCGAGGTGGGTTGTAGAGATCATAATCACATGATGTTTATAACCAGTTACTCACTGGTTTATGAACCATCCCCAGCCTCCAAAGTACCCATATTCTAGTTCCCATGCTCTGCTTTCATTCTAGTATCAAAGTACAAGTCAATTTGGAATTATTTTCTGAGCCAATTAGCTTAAGTATAACATATTTTGGCCTCACGTATTGGATGGTCTCATGAAATCCATGTTCTGGATGCAGGCAAGGGTTAGTCCCCACTTCCCTCTCTGCAGACTTCTGGTATTTGACTCACATACTAATAGAACAGATCCGTATGACTTCCCTAGAGCCACTGAAAAAATTAGTGCAAGCTTGGTGACTTAAAGCCTAAATAGAAATTTATTTTCTTGCAGTTCTGGAGGCCTGAAGTCTGAAACCAAGGTATAGGCAGGGCCATACTTCCACCAGAGGCTATAGGGGAGAAACTATTCCTTGCCTCTTCTGGCTCCTGGTGGTCATTGGCAGTCCTTGAATTGTGCAGCATCTCTCTTTGCTCCATCTTCACCCTCTTCTCTCTGTATCCGTCTTAGAACTTCTTCTACCTCTCACCTATGAGGATATTTGTGATCATATTTAGGGCCTATTACCTCCAAAACAGGAAACCAAAGCTTTTCTTCTAAAGATCCTTAAATGTAATTGGATCTTTTGCCATGTAAGGAAATATTCTCAGGTTCCAAGGATGAGGAGACTGTGGGAACCACCATTCAGCCCACTACACCCTCTCTGCTTCTTGGATTATCCCCACCATCAATCCTTGTAGTGTGGCATGTCTGCTCCTTCTTGAGCCACAGTGCTGATTGATTTATGGTCTTCTCTTCCAAGGGGCAGTGGAGCACACGTGTGCCTGATAGTGGTGGCCACCCTCGCTCTCATAGTCTGTTTGTTTTTTCTTTCCCATCAATCAGCTGTTGCATTTCACCTTATGGTCCCACACCCAAGGGACTGTGATGTGATGCATCTCCCCTTCACTGATCCACCCCATCCTTTGCCCTGCCAGAGCAATGACTACTTCCCACAGTAACACCATCTAGGCAATATCAAATACTGCAGTACTCAACTCAAATTTCCTTGGCCCTGGATGAGAAACATAAAGAAAGATTAAGAAAAGAAGCAACTAGTATATTAAAGATGATTTTTATCTTCCATAAAACTATTGATTTCCCCTGAACTAAAATGCATTAGATAAAACATAAGGAAAATGTCCAGTTCATGCAGAGCTGTCAGGTCCTAGAAAGTAAAACCCTGGCTGGTGATGAATTCTTATTCTAAGCAAGAAGTTTTCTAAGATCAGAGATTGAGAAGAAACATAATCCAGCAACAGTTAATTTAGACCCAGAGTCAGGAAATGTGGATTTTTTTCATCTTAATTCTCTTACCGACAAATTAGAGACCTGGGAAAGTTACTGCATCTCTCTCTGGACCTTAGGTTATTCATCTGTAAAATGGGATTAATGCTGTCAGCCTTGGGGCACCTGGGTGGCTCAGTTGGTTAAGCACCTACCTCTTGATTTCAGCTCAGGTCATGATCTCAGAGTTGTGAGATTGAGCCCTGAATCTGGGCTGATTCAACCCCTGAGCACTTCATGCTCAGCAAACAGTCTGCCTGAGATTTTTTCTCCCTTTCTCCCTCTGCCCCTCACCCATTGCACACACCTTTTCTCTCACACATAAATAAATCTTAAAAAAATAGTGTCAGCCTTGTGTGCCCCACAGGGTTATTGTGAGGCTCAAATGACAGCTTTGGAAACACCACATACAATGTGTGTCTTTCTTCCAGCAAGCAGACAAGAAGGAGATTGAGCTTGCTTCATATAGAGCAACCTCAACCTTGGCTTTGGGATGCCTGCTGTCTCTTACCTACCTTCTCCTCAGCAAGTCATTGGATTTGGAGTCTGCTGAAATGGATAGGAGTCATTTCTTTGCATTTGATGTGTATGTGAGGTTGCAGGTAAATATTACTATATTTGAATCTCAGCTTCCTCTTCAGTAGAATGGGGATTCTCACCCCTATTCAGTGTAATCACATAAAATCATATAGTGAGAAAGGCCTTTTTGAAATTACAAAGTACTATACAGATTGAAGTTCATGTTATTAAGATGACCAAATGCCCACTGCCCTTCTCTTTGCATGCCCAAACAATCGGGATAAGCCATGGGATGTAGATCTCTCACCTCCTGTGACCCCAGGAACTCATGGTTGTTTCCATCATCCTCCTTTATACATAATGACAGTGGAGATGGCATGGAGCCAAAGGGCACATTTCAGATTTGCTTTCTTTTGCGTGTTGCAGCAACTAAAGGGTATTTTAGGACAAGGTAACTGCTGTAACAAACAACAAATCTCTATTGGCATAATAGAACAAAGGACTATTTCTTTCTTTTTAAAATTATTTATTTATTTATTTATTTATTTATTTATTTATTTATTGGACTATTTCTTTCTTGTGTTACAGTCTGAAGTAGGGTGGGGAGCGAGGGCAGGTGGCTGTGACTGCTTCCATCCTATGACTCTGCTATCCCCTTAGGCCTCTGAATCTTCCACTTCATTCAATGCATCCAACCTGTTGATGAGAGAAAGGAGAGAGTCTAGAGGACTATATGGGAGAGTTTAGAGATCAGTCCTAGAGGTGGTGTACATCACTTCTACCTACACTCCACAGGCCAGAACTCAAGCACATGACCTCACCTAACTTTAAGGCAAATGGGAAATGTAGCCCAGTGGTGTACTCAGTAGGAAAGAGAGAAATACATATATTGCTAAACCCTAGCAATCTCTGCCAAAGTGGAATATTTTAGAATGATTTAGAGATATTTAAATATGTATCAATTTTCCTTGGTACATAGCCAGAGACAATAGACTAAATCTACATGATATTAGGCATTTTTTCAAAGCAAGTTTATGTGTGTGTACACATACATGCATGTATTCCATACCTAATGGATGAGTCACGTTCTTCAGATTTATACAATAAGTCAGTTGTTTAAAACTTAAACACATTTTTTTATAAAACCAAAGGAAATTGGAGGGTATATCAGTTAAGGTATAAGACTTGGGGTCTGATAGCCTGGATGCAAATCCCAAATCACCATTAGCTAGCCAAAAAGCCTTGATAAAGTTACTTAATCTAGTGGCTTTCAAACACTTTTTAAAAAAAGATTTATTTATTTTAGAGAGGAGGGAAGGACAGAGGGAGAGAGAATCTTAAGCAGATTCTGCACTGAGCATGGAGCCCAATACAGAGTTCAATATCATGACCTGAGATCATGACCTGAGCTGAAACCAAGAGTCATATGCTTAACAGACTGAGCCACCCAGGTGCCCCTCAAACACTTTTGAATATACATACACACGTACATATATACACATACTGTATATGTAATTAATACACATGTATATGTGCATGTATATGAGTATATATGTGTGTATATATATGTATATTTTTATTGTTTATTTATTTATTTATTTATTTACTGGACTATTTCTTGTCTTACAGTCTGAAGTAGGGTGTGGAGCTTATATATATGTATATATGTGTATATATATGTATGTATATGTGTGTGTGTGTGTATATATATATATATATATATACACACACACACACATTTAGGCTGAGAATCAACCTCATTGATTTCATACCTAGTGGTGGGCCATGACCTTCATTTGAAACTATTGACTTAACCTCTTATTAGTCTCAGTTTCCTCAATTGAAAAATGGGCTTGTTGCATCAAACAAACTAATGCTCATAAAGGATTTCACAAAGTGAGCACTTAATACACGTCAGCAATTGTTGTTGTTATTATTATTGTGTGATATTTATGATAGCTTGCCAAAATTCACACAACTAGTGAGAGGTAAAGACCAAATTCAAGCAAGGGATTGTTGTCCCCTTTCCATGTTAGCACAGTAGGATCATTTAATTCTTCCTTTTCTCCTCTCTTCATTTGGTCAAACATGAAATACTTATTTAGTGCAAAACATGCACCAGACACTATGATAGCATTGGGAATGGAAGAAGGAAGAAAGCATGGTTGTTGTTCTTATGCAGCTTGGATATCTAGAAGCGTGCTGTGTATGACAGTGGCCACTCACCATATGTGGTTATATTTGTATTTACATTTCAATTAATTAAAATGAAATAAAATTAAAAATCCATCCCCTCAGTCACTCCTAGTCACATTTCAAGTGTTCAACTGCCATATGTGGCCAAATGGCTGCCATACGTGACAGTGGAGGTATGGAACACCTCCACCATCACAGAAAGTTCCAAAGTATAAATAAAGTGCCCTGATAGAATGGACATCTATTCTTCAAATTTGGAGGATGAAGAGAAAAAGAACTCACATGAAATGACCTTCATCCTCTGAGGAGACTTCAGGGTTTCCCAACCATTTTAGAATGGCACTCATGGATCCAGCTCTGCTACTCTCAGTTTACCCTGTTACCCTGGGCAGGTACCTTTGCTGCTCATGACTCTTCTGCTCTTTGCTGAGGGTGGTATCCCTCACAATATCTAAGCAGCTGTACCTGGATCAGGAAATAGAACCCTATGCATGAGGAAACAAAAAGGACATGCCTGATGTGGATGTTGGTCCCAGTTGGAGCCACTACTTGTGCAGCCTTGCCCCTGAGGCTGAATATAATAAATCCCTTTCTTTGAAGCCAGGGAAAGCCAGACCTCATGTCTCCCTGGGAGCATCTTGTCCACTGGAGATATGGTTGAGGGAGTGCTTGCAGGTGAACCTCACCCTGGAGGCCTGATGAACATGGGACTATCACTCTGTGTTGACACAATGACTGAATCCTGGTTCCTGTGGGAAGTGGATCTTGCCTGTTCAGCTAGTGGCCTTGATTGCCATCTGACGACTACCATCCCCCATCTTCAAGCATCAGATCACTGGATATTTACCAGCCAAACCCCACATCATCTTGGAAAATTTTCCCTAAACATGTGATCCTGGCAGCTCCCTGATGCATAAACCTACCAAAGCCCAGAAGCATCTATCCTGATATTCTCTCCCCACCTTAAGAGAATATCCATGCCAGGAACTTCCAGGAAGCAGAAATGAGTCTTATTGGGGCATGATGACTTGGTGTGGATGAGATCCACTGTATTTGATGTAATGGGAAGAGTGAGAACTTTGGAAACAGGGCGGGGTTCGAAATCGTAACCTTTTAAGAATTGAAGTTCTTAATAAGTTACCCATTTACTCCCACTGTTAGGCTCTTTGTTCTACAAAGCAAGGATGAAAGTGGACATGCAAGCTAAGATTTATTGTCTAGGAGGTAAACAGGTGGAAAGGGACTTACACATAACTGATGGAGCTTTCTTTTCCCCTTCTCTTCCACTTCCTCTCCTAGAGGCTTACCTATCCTGGCTTTGGCTGATTCTCCCCTTGAACCAGTTCTTCTCATGTGCTCTGTTCCCCAAACCTTTCAGAGAATAAAGGGGACCCTCCAAAAGTAGAGTGTTGCAAAACCTTATCTAAGTGAGGGCTTGTGTTTTATTCTTTTGTGCAGTGGCGTGAAACTCAGATCTGGACTAGGACCCCCAGTGGGGTGGTTTTTTGTCTTTCATGCTAAAGGGTAAGAGCCTTTCACTTCTGAAGGCAAATTCATGTGGGACCATGGAGCTTATGAATCAGGAAAGCAGATTATGAAAAAGAAACAGTTATTTGCTTATACCAACAGTCTGTTTATTTGGAACTGCAGAAAACAGAACTTTCATATGGAACTGAGAAACATAAATGAACTCCCCAATAGGAGGAAATATGAGAGGTTTGACAGATGCATTACTGAGGTCACAATGGTCCTTGTTTAGATCTTTAAACACCCAAGCTCTTTTCTACCATATGATCCTCACATATGTGCTGACTCCTTCTGCCAGGAATGCTCCTCTCTCTCCCAATCGGTTTTTGGCCAAACCCTATTTGACATTCATTTCTCAACTATCAGTGTGACCACTACAGAAACTCCAGTAAAAACCATGCCACCTGCCTATTCTACCTCATACCACATGCCTTATTCATAATGCTTATAAAAATATCAAATTACCATATGTGTTCATTTGCATGATTATATAATTTATATCTCAAACTGGACTATAAGCTCCATGGGAACATGGAAACCTGCTCCAAGCATGAGATCATGCTGGACCTTTTCTCTTCTGTATATAAAGTAGCATTGTCCTTGGTCTAATGGCATGTGAGTCCTTGATAGTGAGAAGGCTGTGGTCCAGGTGTACACTGGTCTTCTTTATCCACTTTCGTTCTGAACTCTGAGTTTAGATATAAAAAAGGTAGAAGGGGTGAGCTGAGATTGAGGAGTAAGTGGGTGTAGGCATTGGTAGGCAAATTGGGAGAAAGAGGATTTCATGGGATATAGAATTTCATGGATCTTCAAATAATGACTGAGGAGGGAATCCACAATCTCAATTAGCAATTAGGAGGAGCAGTGTAATAGCACATCAGTGAGACTGTGTGGGAAGCAATGTGCTAAGGGACCTGCTCAGTTTGCCTGCATTTATTAGTGGGAGAAACACATTCCTCTTGTCCATGTCCTCTTAAACTTATGAATGAGAGTGTGCTTGGCCCAATAGACATCTGTTGAATGAACAGTAGAGTTCAAATGGCTTTGAACTAAACTAAAAATAAATAAAATTATATATATATATATATATATATATATATATATATTCCAAGAAAATAAAAATAAAGACAGAATAGGGGGTTCATGCAATTTGATGTAGCTGGGAGCATCTAACCTTGCCCTACCAGCTGGCTTTTGAGGAAGTTTTGGACTGATGCTTTCTGAATTTTTTTCCAGTCAAGTCCTTTCTAACTGTATCTTAATGTCATTATAAACATTGCGTCAGTGAGAAAGGGATTCTGAGTCTCAACTGAGGAAACTAGAGCACATTCCCTTCCTGTGGATTAGAGGAATTGATGGAGGCTTCTTCCAGGAGGAGTAGAGGCTGCATTTGTACATTTCCTGGCCAAGTTATCTCCAGTGTATTTTGAGGGATAAATACTGATTTCTCTGGGGGTTGAGGAAGGGTGTAGGTGGGAGTTAAGGGGGTGGCTCCAAAGATATACTTTGACTTCTTTCTTCAAGAGTCATTTATTTGGTGTCTATACATCTGGGTATGTGTCTCCAAAGAGTGCCATGGAAGTGCTGGCATTTCATATTCTTAACTGACTTGCTGCCCATCAAGCTCCATCTGGGACCCAAGGAAGCAAAATTCTCCATCATCCTTTGAGATCCAGTTCAATTCACTGGGTCTTCTTCCATGATTGCTCATCCCAGCACTTCCCCACACAAGGTGTCCTTTCTCTCCTCTGACATCTGACATCTTTTTTTTTTAAATTTTTATTTATTTATTTTTTTTATGATAGTCACAGAGAGAGAGAGAGAGAGAGAGAGAGAGAGGCAGAGACACAGGCGGAGGGAGAAGCAGGCTTCATGCACCGGGAGCCCGATGTGGGATTCGATCCCGGGTCTCCAGGATCGCGCCCTGGGCCAAAGGCAGGCGCCAAACCGCTGCACCACCCAGGGATCCCCTGGCATCTGACATCTTAGCATTTGCTCCGACTCTTGTCCTTTCACTATATCTTCATCACATACAATCTTGTGGCAGCATTTGTCTGGTTGAACTATATTGGCCAAGGAGTCTATCCACTGAGGACTCTGCAGTAGACAGAGGGTGGCTGCCTCTAATGTCCTTCTCCTCTTCTCTGGAACTGGTGGGTTTGTTACCTCACATGGCAGAAGGTCTTTGTGGGTATGATTATATTAAAGATATAGAGATGGTGAGATTATCCTGGCTGGCTTATCTGTGTGGGTTGCATGTAGTCACAGAACTCTTTCTAAGAGGGAGCAAAGGCATGAAGTCAGGAGAGAAGATGTGACAAAGAAGGAGAAGTGAAGAGCTGTAAGGATGGAGGAAAAAGGTGGGGACCCAGGGACACAGGTACCTCTGGAAGGTAGGAAAGGCAAAGAATCAGATTTTCTAGACCTCCAGAAGGAATGTTGCTCTGCTGATACTTTAATTTCAGTCCATAAGGTCCATTTTGGACTTCTGACCTCCCGAAGTATAAGATAAAAAATGTATGTTGTTTTAAGTAATTAAGTGTGTGGCAATTCACTACAGCAGCAATAGGAGACAAATGTATACATTCTCCGCAAACACTTGTCTGCCTGGATTAAAGCCTTATGGGATAACCTGCAGGCTGATATACTTCTGAACTTACTTGGAAAGCAATGAAAAGGATGTAAAATTTTCATGTAACCTATAAGGAAAGGGTGGTTATATATGGGAAGCCCTAGAGGCCTAGCCTGCTCTACACTAAAAAGGCTGCAGGCCTTAGCTCTGCCCCTGGCTCCGGCGGCCCTTCACAGTTTACAAAGAGAGTCTATGTCGCTGCCACAGAACTGGGAAGAGGATATAGTTCATAATTTAGCTCAAAGTGGGCAAAGCCTCTGCCACTGACATCGTGTGGCCTGTCCTGGCCAAATGAGGCAGCCTCTCCTTTCCTGCTGGATGCTCTCCAGGGCTTTGGTGGAGGCAACACTGTTATCCCAGTGGAAGTCAAAAGCCAAACTGCAACAGGATTGAAGGAATCCAGTTCTGTCTGGCTCCCAAGTGAGATGGTGGTAGTTAAGCAGATTTCCTCCAAGCCAGAGAAGCACAACTCTGCCAGGGAAATCAAATTAAAACAGGAAGGTGGAGAAATGATCTTCATTAAAAGCATACCTGCCACACTATTTCTCCAAGCCAATTTGGCACAGAACTTGCCTCTACTGCTTTTAATAGGTGTGAACTGATGTTTTATTTAACTGTCCACCTTCTCTTGGCTCCTGATGCTGCCTAGAAAAATAAAGGTTTTAAAATTTATTTCTGATTTAGCTGGCCATGAGTCCAGGCTATTCCCTGGGCTACAGCCTCAGGAACACATTAGAGAAAATACTCATTTTTTTTTTTTTCAGAATTAGTTATTTCATTCAAAAACTACTGAGCTCCTACGAATCACATTTGGAACCATCTGAGCTCAGTCTTTTTTCTTTTTTTTTTTTTTTTTTTAAAGGATGTGCGTTGTTATTTCTCTTTTTGCAATACTTTTGATTTTCTCCCCCGTGGTTATTAATCAATTTAAATGTTCTTGCTTTTTGGAGCTAATTTGTATAATTTACATTTTTCAGTAAAATCTTTATTTTTATTCATTTTTCAATTTTACTATTGAATGAAGGGTTTAAAAAATTCTTCTAATTTCCATGAAATCTGTGAATATACACCCTTTATCTTGTCTGCTATTGTATACTTGTGTTTTCGTTTTTATTTCTTGATAGACAAGTTAGTAGATTCAACTACATAGATTTTACAAAACCCTAATTCATTGAGTTTTGGTTTTATCCATGTGAATTTATTTCATATAATTCCTTGAGATTTATTTACTTATTCTTCTAAGTTTTTGAATACTGATTATTTATATTGGTTTTTGTTAAGTAATGATATTGTTTCAGGCTATAAATCTTTCTCTGAGTACAATTTTGTGTGTGTTCAGTAAGTTTGAATGTGAAGGTTTCCTTTACTGTTACTTAATGTTTTAATTAAGATGCTGATGTTCTCTTTGACCAGAGGTTTTTTTTAGAGTTAAAATATTTCACTTTGTGAATTATCTGTACTTCTGTTATTTATTTCTCTTCTTGGAGCCTTGTGGTCAAAGAGGGTGTGGAGTTCTTTGATATCTATTTAAAATTTCTTCATATTTTATATGATCAACTTAAAAATAGTTGCTAGCATTTGCACATAAAAGATAGATATATTTTTATTTATCAGATATGAAGTTTGATATATAGAATTTGAAATGATATACATCATTACTTTATGGATTATACCATTCAGAATAGGTATGTACTATTGAAAACACTGAAGGCTTTTTGCATTTGACATGAAACAGTATTAAAGTTTCCTACTCCTAGTGAGTTTCAGTAAAATTTTCATTGCATTTTAAACTGATTTTTGTTTTATATAGTTTAAATTTATTCTCCCTGACATACATTCATTGTGTGTTATGTCTTCATCATTAAAACAGGTTTCTCTTTGCCTTGTTTAATCGTTGAATTTTGAATTCCACTTTGCAAGACATAACTCTTAAACTTCTGACTCCTTCTGTTTTAGTTGTACATGTTTTTATTTCACTTTTCACTTACCTGCTATGCATTTGCACACCATTTTAGTTTTGGCCTTAATGAATATCTGCTTTCTAGACATATTTTTTGTGGACTGAAATTATGTTTTTTTAACCCCAATCTGGGATTTTTTTCCTTGAATAGCTCTTCCTTCCTTCTTTCTTTCCTTTCTTCTTTCCTTCCATCCTTTCTATTTAGAAATATTTTTCCTGTTGCCCATGATTTGCATTTGCATGTATATCTTTTGCTCTATGTTCATGATCCTTGTTGGGTCAGTTTTTTGAGAACTGTATGTTGTTTCTTCTGGTTGGGGATATTTTTGTATTTAACTAATGTGCCAAAACTTATAATTATCACTTAATGAAATTGAAAAAGTAAATAAAATTGATTTTTTTTCTATTAAAGATATAGAAATTAGGTGATTTAGACTTCACTCTCTGGGTTTTGTTGTTATATCCCTGTGTGATTCTCTTAGCAAAATTATTATTACTACATTAAATTATTAAATTATATTTCAGTCCTTATTTTCTCTATTGCATATCTTGTCTTTGGAGAATTATTTACCCATGATATTTTCCTTCAACAGAGTTAACAAAATGACTTGGGCCCAACTCTGTGTTTCCATATGTTAGATGTCCAACATTAGCTTTTCCCAAATATTCTTTATTCACAACCTCTTGATTTTGATCAATCTCTTAGTTGGTTAGACTCTATCCTCAAGAAGGTTTTTCAGGATGTGCTGTGCTTCAGTCTTTGAGTTTTTCTTTCTGCTGTCAACACACATGAATAGAAATTTGGCTAAGTGTAAACATTCTTGGTTTCCTTTAAAACTCTACAAATATTGTGCCATCTCCTTCTGGAATATTTTGTTTTTGAGGTTTTGCTTTGTGGTCAGTCTGATTGTTTTCCTTTGTAAGTTATTTTTGCCTGGATTTTTGTAGCATTCCCTTATTTATTTTTGAAATATGAAAGATTCTTTAGACTATGTCTTGAAGCTTATTGATAATTTCAATAAATTATGATAAATTCTTTCAGTCTGTAGGTTGAAATCTCCATGAACTCTAGGAATGTTTTCTTCTGCTATGTCTTTGTCTCATTTCTTCTTCAAGCCCGTTTATCACCTGCATGATTATTTTCCATTTTCCCTATATACTACTGTTTTTTATTGTTTTATGATTTTCCTCTATAGTTTAGGTGCTTGCTTTTTGCTTTTTTTTTTTTTTTTCAGGCCTACCCTCCATATCCCTGATTCCATTGCTGTTTTCTTAATTTTTAGCTTTCCTGGACTTTATGCCATTTAACTGCAATGGCATTATAATATTACATTTTATTATTTCTAGTAATGGTCTCTTTAAAAACTCAGGATACTGATTATTCCTCTCTTTTAGTTTGTTACATAGTTTGTTTTCTTTAATTTCCTTGTACATCGATGCTGTCTATATTATTCTTACATCTTATTATTTTATCCTGGAGGATATATTTCATTTAAAGTTTATGACATATTCATTTTCACTTTTGGGATGCTCATTTATCATTGCAGGATTTTTACATGGATCTTACATGTGTTTGGTTGTTTGATTTGTTTTCCTGGTTGTCATTTGTTAACATGAGAAACTCTTTCTGGCCTTGCTATTTGCCCAACTGATGTGAGTTTTTCTTGTTTCCATTTTCAGTTTACTTGTACACCATTTTGATCTTCCCTTTAATTTTTATCTGAAGTCTTCTATGATGGATTGAAATGTTAGGTTCAGCTATTCAGTAATCTGTGGAAGAGATCAGACCATGGGCAGCTAAAGAGGCTGGTGTGCAAATTTAGTCTGTGGCGCCAAAACAACTGTTTCAGGGCTGTTTCTGCTTCAAACTGTGTGTCTCCATACTAGTAAGGTTTGTCTATGTTGCAAAGTTAGCCTAGGAGTCATGTTAGAGAGAAAAACATGTGGCATGACTGTGCAATCTTCTAACCTAACTGTTGGATTATGGAGTACATTTGACCTCAGTTGGAAAAGAAAAGGAGAGCAGGGTGTTTGCTTTTTTTTTTTTTTTTTTTTTTTGCCTATGGCTAGTTCAATCTTCATTTTAATAAATTGAGGATTAAGTCTTTAAAAAATTATTATATAGAATTTCTTCATCTTCCCACAACACTTCATAGATCTCTTGGGAAGGGGGGTGGGTTGTCAGCCTCTGATGACTCATTTCAATTTGGACCAGATTGTATCTAACAGATTTCTCAGGGCTTCATAATACAAAGTAGGGATCATTTCCTCAGTGCAGCAGTTAATAAAGTATTTTTCTCTACTTTGCTTCTTTTGGGGTTTTTTGGACAGTGTATATAAGGAGGTTTTGTGAACATTCATTTACATTATTGTCTTTGCCAAAAATTCTCCTTGGCATTCTGCTCATGACTTTGCTAAGCAGCTATTAACACGGTACTCTCTAGTGCCTTCTCTCTTCTCTTACCTAATCTCATGCCTTTTCCTTTTCCTGGAATAACAACCACCTCCTTTCTGTCTCTCCAAGTTTCACATAACACACAAGACTCTAATAGGGTCTCACTCACTATGTGAAATCTTTCTTGAACACCACATCTTGTGTTCATTTCCCCGTCCAACATTTTACATTAATGTTGTGTGTGCCTGGAACATACAAAGATACAATATTTTTCTGGGTGTTCTATACCTTCTCCTAGCTATATTTTAATTCCCCAACATAATGCTTTGCATGTCATAGGCAGCAATAAATTCTTGATGCCTCATGACAAATAGCTTTTGAGCAGGTAAAAGAAAAAAATTATCTTTTCAGATCCCTCCCCAATAATGACCCCGGCCCAACCCTTCCTAGTCTGACCACCTGGATTAGTTTAGAGTCTACAAAATAGTCTTCATTACTCTAAAGTTTATTTGGTTTTAAAATTTTCTCTGAAATCTTAATTTAAAGGGTTATCCACAGGTCAACTGTTTAAATATCTCCACCAGCAATGTAAACAGTGAATCAAATTACCTATTCACTCAGGAGCCCTTTAATTTCTTCTATCCCTTCATCACTCCTTTGCTTTTTATTGTTCTCACTCATTTTGTCCCTATGGCAAGAAAAATTAAATGAGACTGAAAAAATGCAGCTGATTAGGGCAGATGAACAGAGCTCAGGGAACTATCTTCCTAGGCCTCATCAAGTCTTTACAACAGATCAATTTTATTTTCCATAGACAGCCTGGCACCTGAGGTATGGATGACTTTAAAACCTCATATGTTTTTGCTTTCTGGCTGAGCTTCAGGTTTCTTATGCCAAATAGACTAACAGGGAAGAATAAGGAAGAAGCAACTTTTAAGAGGATTAATCCTTTCCTGATTTCTTAAACCTCACTCAAAGACCTCTCAATAAATCATTTCTAGGGATTTTTCAATGTGGTGGCACTGTGAAGGAGCTGATGATTCATAGCAAGATCAGTCACAGAGGGAATCAAGCTGGTGAATGTAATTCTATATTCTATTTGCAACACACACATATACACACAGAATTACAGTGTAAACCAACTTTTCATGGAATGCTCACTGACCCAATGGATCAGGATCAATCCTTGGATTGCTGCTGCTGCCTTTGGAATACCTTTGGTAGCAGGCAGGCACTTGCTATTTCTCCTGCACAGAAAATCTTTAGGAATTTACATTCTGCCCCTCTTATCTCTGTCTGTCTCTGCCAAAAGCCTGCGTTAGGCTCTGGCACTCTTTCAGAAGTTGCATGTCTAGTATTGTTGTTGTTGTTTTTAAAGATTTATTTATTTATTTATTTATTTATTTATTTATTTATTTATTTATATTAAAGAGAGAGATCGAAAGAGCATGAGTAGGAGGGACAGAGGGAAAGAGAGAGAGAATCTCAAGCAGACTCTGCTGAGTGCAAAGCCCGACATGGGGCTCCGTCTCATGACTCTAAGATCATGACCTTAGCCAAAACCAAGAGTCAGATGCTAAACTGACTGAGCCACCCAGGTGCCCCTATGCCCAGTGTTTTGAGCACTATCTTTTCTTAGATGAGGGAGAGAGTGAATGAGACCACAAACTGATGGTGTTCACATGTGGAAGTACGGCCTGGAGCTTCTAACAGGGCAGCCAGCAGAGAATCTAAAAGCCCCATTGACCAATGGCACACAGGAGAACCAGGCTTGGTGTCGACCATTTAACATTTACCAGATTGCCTAGATGTCAGGCACTATGCTGAAGCTTCAGGTGCTCACACTGTCTGGAGGAGAGAGGATATACAAAAACAATTGGTGCATGCAAATAGCACATGCAGAGTAAGGTCTCATCAAATGTACGTGTATGTAGTCATGAGTAAAATTATGTTCTGAGAAAGAAAATATACAAGATGGATAGAAAAACAAGTCCCTAATGATGATGTAAGATGCCCCACCTAACCAGAAAATGTTGTCCTTCCTGATGAGTAGCTAGGAGTTTCTGACTTCATATCCCTGGCAGCTCCTCAAATGGAAATGGTCACAGCTGGGGGGCTCTGGACAGATGACAGGGAAAGAAGGAGCTTCCAGGTGACTGGTTTCCTCTGTGGGAGAGGGGAAGCTGATGACGCTGATGATGGCTGTTTCAATGTTAGCATTCTATCCTTCCAGGGGAGACTTGAGTCAACCATCCCAGGAAGGTCAGAGGTCCCAAATTCCAACAGGGCTGATGATATGTCAGAAGTAAGGAAGAAATCAGATTTCAACAATTGGGGCAATTTATTTGTGGCCTCTGCTAAAATAGGCAGATAAAACAGGTCATGGCATTTACATCCAGGATCTCTGGAGCAACAGTGTAACAGCAAGTTATGTTATATGCTCAAAGGTCCTGGAACACTAGAACCTTTTTGAGGCTCAGTAGGTGGGTTAGAGTTGCTGCCACATGGTATTCTCATCTTCAAAGCTCACTGTTCTTATTATTTATCATTTCTCTGCTCTATTGCTCACTCCATAATTAATAATCATTATTTCTTGCTTTCTCATTTTTTCCGTTTGTTTCTGCTTTGTACATTTGACTAGAGTGGTAATTCTCAAGCATGGTTTCCAGACCAGCAGCATCAGCATCACCTGGGAACTCATTAAAATGCAAATTATCTGGCCCCACTTCAGACTTACTGAATAAGAAACTCTGGGGCTGGGTCACAGCAGTCTGTGTCTTAATAAATCCTCCAGGTGGCTCAGATGCCTGCTAAAGTTTGAAAACCACTGGCTTGAAATTGGGGTTATCCTAGGCAAAAGATGTCAGAAAAGAAAGGCTGCCTGAAGGAGATGTCAATGAATATTTATCAATGGTCTTCTTGATGCTCCCTGTGGTAGAGACTGCTAGTTGCCTTCCAAATATTTGTCTTAATTTCCCCTCTCATTTCCCTAATTTCTCAAAGAAAATTTGACTTTTAGCTAGGGACATTATCTCCTGACTGACGACTACATTTCCTGGCCTCCCTTGTAGCAAAGAGTGGCCATCTCAGTTTTGACCAATGGGTGGCAAGTGGATTGGTCATGAGGACAAGGGCACGCTTTTCCAACTCTCTTTGTCTACCCTGCTACTTGGAAATGAATGTGATGGCTGGAACCATGACAACTGTCTTAGACAAGTGGACAAAGACTATATTCAGGGTTTTGGAGGAATTATAAGTAGGAGGGATGTTGATTCCATTTAGGCAATTTTGGAACTACTGGATGAGTCTTGGACTTCTTTACCTCCAACTTCTCTTACATGACAGAGAAGTAAACTCCTACCTTATTTGAATTACTCTTTTCTGGGTCCCTGCTACTGACAGACAAATCCAATTTTAAACAATGTCCTTCTTACTTAATCTGCAAGAAAATACCCCCCCCCCCTTTTTTAGATTATTTATTTATTCATGAGAAACACACAAAGAGAGGCAGAGACATAAGGAGAGGGAGAAGCAGGCTCCCTGTGGGGAGCCCGATGCAGGACTGATCCCAGGACCCCAGGATCATGACCTGAGCCAAAGGTAGACACTCCATCACTGAGCCACCCAGGTACCCCAACAATACCCCTTCTTGTACTTCTACTTCCTCAATCCTTAAAAAAGAGGAAGTGATTTCATATTACTCTGCTAGTCGTCTCACAGGAATGCAGAGCATTTGGCAGAAAATTGCCTAATTCATCCCCATAGTTTAGGTTTAGCTTATTGACTGTTAAATGAAGCAGTGTATAGAAGGTAAAAATAATTTCCTCATAGGTTACTTTTCATTCTGCAATGCAGCACAGGTTGCCTTGACACTGATGGGAATATTTAGTTTCTCAAAAAGGTTGAGGATTGTTCTGTCTGATTAATAGATGGACAAATTGAATGTGAGGACATTTGAGTCACTTTTTTTAGATCATATAATTGTGCTATGAGCTCCTTGAGAAGAATTGTGTCTTCCGCATGCCTATAAAAAATGTTTGGGACATAGTAAGTCTTCAATAAATTTTATTAAATAAATTCATTAACTAAGAGAAAACTAGGACCAAATTCCATTGCTTAGTCCCTCAATGGATCTATTTCAGTCAGATAAATCAAGGGGAGATGAGTTGTGGATCTTCTTCAGTCATTTTCCTTTTCTTTTTTTTTTTTAAGATTTTATTTATCTATTCATGACACACACACAGAGAGAGAGAGAGAGAGAGAGAGAGAGAGGCAGAGACACAGGCAGAGGGAGAAGTAGGCTCTGTGCAAGAAGCCCAATGTGGCACTGGATCCCGGGACTCTGGGATCACGCCCTGAGCTGAAGGCAGACGCTGAACCACTGAGCCACCCAGGCATCCCCAGTCATTTTCTAAACTGAGTTTTAGCCCTAACTTATCTTAAGTTAGAGTAATGGGGAAGGGAGAAAAGAATAACAGGAAGTGTAGAATTTCCAAGATGGCGGACATGGTAATTTTATTATCATGACAGTGGAGGATCTCTTTATAGTCTTAGTTATGCCTACAGTAAATTCTGGTAATTGAGATGATTCTAGAATAGTTGGTCTAAATTTTATTTGTTTAGCCAGATTCTACTCTTTGATCATTTTAATTGTGGATTGTCTCAAGAAGAAGCAGAATTTTGACATTATTAGTCTCATCCTTAACCCCAAGTCTGCCCTATTGTGGAGCTCTGTCATTAGCCCATTTCTCCCTCTATCCTTCTCTAGGGTAAATTTCCCTTCATTTGAAGACTCCATCATTGACAGGACTCTGTGCCAAGCTTGGGAGCCCAAGTCTTTAGTTCTAACTGGTAGGCTAGTTGAGAGGTATCTGGTTTTAAATGCTGGCTTTTAGCCCTACCTGTGTGCTTTGGGGTAAGATATTTAACCTCCCTGGGTCTCATTCTCCTCATCTTTTTTTAAACTTTAATTTATTTTTTATTTTTAAAATATTTTATTTAAATTCAATTTGCCAACACATCGTATAATACCCAGTGTTCATCTCATCATGTGTCCTCCTCAGTGCCTGTCACCCAGTTACCCCCCACCACCCCTCCCCCTTCTGCTATCTTTGTTTGTTTCCCAGAGTTAGGAGTCTCCCATGGTTTGTCTTCCTCTCTAATTTTTCCCCACTCCGTTCCCCTCCTTTTGCTTAATAGTCTTTTTTTCACTATTTCTTATATTCCACATATGAGTGAAACCATATGATAATTGCCTTTTTCTGATTGACTTATTTCACTCAGCATAATACCCTCCAGTTCCATCCACTTCAAAATAAATGGTAGGTATTCATCCTTTCTAATGACTGAGTAATATTCCATTGTATATAAATAACACATCTTCTTTATCCATTCATTTATTGAGGGACATCTTGGCTCCTTCCAGTTTTATCAAACTCAACTCCCAAGAAACAAACAATCCAGTCATGAAATGGGAAGAAGACATGAACAGACATTTCTCCGAAGAAAACCTATACACGGCCAAGAAGCACATGTGAAGAAATGCTCCACATTACTTGCCATCAGGGAAATACAAATCAAAACCACAATGAGATACCACTTTACACCAGTGGGAATGGTTAAAATGAGTAAGACAGGAAACAACAGATGTTGGTGAGGATGTGGAGAAAGGGGAATCCTTGTACACTGTTGATGGGAATGCAAGCTGGTGTAGTCACTCTGGAAAACAGGGTGGAGGTTCCTCAAGAAGTTAAAAACAGAGCTATCCAATGACCCAGCAATTGCACTCCTGGGTATTTACCCCAAAGATACAGATGTGGTGAAACAATATTCATAGCAGCAATGTCCACAATAGTCACTCTCCTCATCTTTAATGTACAAATGATGATACACATTCATAGGGTTGATGTAAATAGAAACTAAAAACATATTTGAGTTACCCATTAAGGAATTTTTTTCAGCTTTCTTAATGCAAGCAAACCCAGAGACTCCATGTTTGACAACATTTTTGACTCTGGATATTTATTTTCTTCTTGAGGATTCATTACTAATTTCTACTCCTACCACCACTGCTCACTTTTAACTAATGATTAAGCATAAACTCACAGGCCAGAATATTTTTAAATAACCACATAAAACAAGAGGAGTGGAGAAGATAGCATATAGAATATTGTGCTATTAGCTTATATGGTCTAGCTCATTTATCTTCATACATATGTCCATACTTGTTCAAGTGTCCACTAGTTGCCAGACACTGTGTAAGCCCTTGGCTGTTGAACCTCATGGAAGTGTAAAACTTTGATCTTATGGAGCTTACACTCTGATTTTTCTCCTTACCTCATTTCCAACCTGTCTTTTGTGGGAGTGATCATCTTTTCCCTACTTTCTAGAAACACGTTAAAAGTAGACTTAAGAGAATGAGTATCAGGGAAAGGAAGTTGCTTTCTTGGTAGTTTCACACTGGTTCCTGTTTGCTTTCTAAAACCACCTCTTCCATCGATACTTGACATTAAGGAAGTCTATGTGATTCAGGTAGAGATCCCACCCTCAACCGAAGGCTACTCCCTATGTTTTATAGTTGTCATGTCAGAACACAGCCAAAAGTAGAACCACAGGTTATTTCCATTATGTCTTGTCCTGAACTCACCACATAACCCATATAATATATTTTAGTTCTATTTCTCATAAGAGATTGGAATCCAAATAACTGTGCTTTGGAGTCCTTGTCTTCTACCATCTGGTCCAACATTATATCTCATTATTTCTCTACTTGAACTCTCTGTGTTAGCCAAACTGGTCTACTTATTGTTCCTAAATAAAACTTGTTTTTTTTTTTTAAGATTTTATTTATTTATTTGAGAGACAGAGAGAGACAACAGGAGTGGGGGAAGCAGCAGAGGGAGAGTAAAAAGCAGGTTCCCCACTGAGCAGGGGATCCCAAGACCTTGAGATCATGACCTGAGCTGAAGGCAAATTCTTAACTGACTGAGCCACCCAGGTGCCCTCAAACTGTTATTTTTGTTCACATATTTATTTCCTTACCTCCAATTCTCTCATTTTAGAAATCTATTTCTTTCTTTCTCATTCAAGATCAGCTCAATTTTTACTATCTCTAGGAAGACTTCCTAAATTGTAACCTGTTAAGACATCTTCCTTCTCAGCATTTATTTTCATATCACTTGGTCAATACTTATTCAAGTTGTTACATGCTGATGCTTATCTGTTATGGTTATAGCTTCTTTGTATAAATGGACTGTGTCCTTCCTGAAGGCAGATGACAAGTTATAGGGCTATAAGAGCAGTATGTTCTCAATGAAATTTACAGATGTTGAAAATAAATTCTTAGAGTGTTATATGATGACAGATAGTAGCTACACTTGTGGTGAGCACAGCATAGTGTATAGAGCTGTAGAATCATTATGTTGTACACCTGAAACTAATGTTAACACATATCAATTATACTTCAAAAAATTATAATTACCCCCCCCAGAAAAATGACATAAGTAGAGATGGTCCAAATGCCCATCACAATTAATCGACTTATCTTACAATAGATATTATATCCAGAGAAATGAATAAACTAGAACTTCACACAAGACAGTGGATGAATCTTAGAATGAAAAATTAAAATCATAGGTTACCTACAATTTGCAACCATTTTTATGAAGTTCAAAAACAAGCAGAAGCCAACAATATACTGTTTGGAGAACATATATGTAATAAAGATGTACTGAAAATAATGTTAGATAACCTTTTAAGGACAATGGTTGCTTCTAGGGTAGGGACACTAGGAGTATGGGAAAGAAAGGAGCACACAGGTCGAGGCAACAGTCTTAGTAATGTTCTTAACTTGGGTGATTAGTTCATGATGTTCATTTTGTTCGTGTGCATTAGTATGTTAATGTTATTTATGACATATATTCTTTGTATAAAACAAAAGATAATACATATTTTTTAGAAGAAAAAAATCCACTGGTGAGACTTAACAACAAATTGGAGATGGTGTCAGTAAAGTTAAAGATAGAGAAATAGGAAATATCCACCTGAATAAATGAGAAAAACCAAACCAAAACAGGAGTGCGTGGGTGGTTCAGTTGGTTAAGTGTCTGACTTGATTTCGGCTCAGGTCATGATCTCATGGTCATGAGATTGAACCCCGCATCAGGCTCTGTGCTCAGCATGTAGTCTGCTTGAGATTCCCTCTCTCTGCCTCTGTCTCCACTCGTGCTCTCTCTCTCTCTCAAAATACATAAATAAAGAATCTTAACAAAACAGCAACAAAACAATCTTCCTCCCAAACAGAAACCTGGTGTTGTGAGCAAACACAGTATCAAAAGGTCTAACAAAAGTGAGATGCCATAAGAAGAGGAGAGAGATAATGGGGCAGGGAAAAAAAATATTTGAAGAAATAATGGTAAAAATTTGCTGAGTTTGGTGAAAGACCAACTTTATTGATCAGTGAACTCCAAGCTGGATAAACACCAAATCAAACTAAGCAAAAATAGCCACATATTATAGTCAAAATGCTGAAAATTAAAGGGAAAGAGAAACTTCTGTTAAAGAAGTGACATTATTTGTCTGTATCAGCACATTACTTTTTGGAAACTCGGAATTTGGGAATTGGAGTTGAGGAGAGGGAGGGTGAACACAGTTGCTAAGTACATGGGTGCAGCTGTGTCTCTCTTGGTGCTCCCTTGCTTCTATGTTGCTGCTTCTATGTTCTCCAGTTTACAATATGGCTCTGAGACAAAGTTAATTTGCTACAGAGCAGTAGGTATTCTATGTCCTCATCAAGTAACAAAGTAGGGGAAGAAAATATTAGAATTCGGAGACTGAAGTCTCCTCTGTCTGTGATCTCTTTGGTAAGAACAAAGTTAATATCCAGGTGTTTCACAGGATCCCTGGAAATCCTCAATTTATCATGAAGCTTTCATCTGGACCCTAGGAATTCAGGGAGTGTCTGTCAAATTAACCTCTTGTGAAAAGAACCAGGAACTATGTGCTCTGGCCATGCTCAACCTTTCTGCGAATCCTAAACCACAATGACATCATAAATCTTGCTCTGCCTCACCTTGTATTCTTCATCACTCCAGGCCTTTCATTCTCCAAATGCTTTATAATTCTAGCAACTCTTTTCCTTCCCACGTGACTCTAGGATACATAATGGCCGATAATGAGTGGGCTGAGAAGGCCCTAAGGGGCAGGATGGGGTCCAGTGGTTGGGAGGACCATGGTGGGGTGTAGCATAGCTGGGGATGGAAACCAGGGGGTGAGAAAGAAACAGAAACCAGCCTCCTCACCAGATGCTCGCAGCCCAAGGAGGAATATCTGACTTTGCCTAAGCCTTCGTATCAGCATTGGTATTAGGTCCAAAGCTCTAATTCTCTGAATATGTAAATTTTGAATTCTATCCCTCATCCCTGTAATGACAGATTTGTCAGCTTCTGTGAATGTTGGCAGGCGGGGCATGTAAAGGTGAGGAGAACCTTCATCATGAGGGCACACCCCTGGGAAGCTTATACTCACTTCCTCTCACCTAAACCTTCCCAGCAGTAACACTTTCTTCTCTTCTCTACCTTGTCAACCACTCCCCTCCTCTGCCCAATGGCTCACCTCCATTACCCTGAGTGAATGCTTCTTTCAGCAAGGGGATTTTTCCACCTGGTTGACTTGATGAAAGCTTTATGAGTTGACATTATGTGAAAAAAGAACAAAGTGAAGTCTGTGTGTGTATGTGTGTGTGTGTGTGCAGGGGCAGAGGTTGAAGCAGCTAGAAAGAGCTGCTGAAAACTTTATTACAAACTAAGAGACGTTAGAAGCAATAAATCACTCATGTGTCTGCCATGAGGCAACAGAAAACAGGGCTGGCTTTCAGGAAGAATTGGACATGCATGTACCGTCTCTGCTAACAGTGAGGGGTCCCATTTCCCCTTGAAGCTGGCCTGGGCATTGTTGTGGACCTTTCCCTTTTTCTATTTCTTACACTTTTCTTAACCTAAAGAATACATAAAATCAGCAGAAAAGTGTGGAACAAAAGAAAAAGCCATTAGCTGCCTGGGATGTGGGGCTTTTAGTTTTCCCCTGCCTGCTGTGGGAAGGCTAAGAAATTAGGCATTAGACAAGCTTCCTCAATCGGCTTTATGTTTTTCAATTTGTTTGCATGTGCAAGCACACATGCGTGTGAGCATCTTGTTCTTGAGTCTTCTTCATTTTTTTCTTAATGGGGAAGACAAAAATACTTTGCCTTTAAATCATCGCACGTCCCTTCCAAAGAACACCAGTCTTCCTCATGACCCTCACACACACTGAAGGGAAGAGATGGGGCTATGTTAAGGGATGAGAGGATGAGTAGGAGAAAAATACATGCGGCACTCTCTGTCACTTCTGTGGATTGTTTCAAAGTCTGGGCCCTGTATGTTAACTAATCCACCTGTTTAATTAAACAAGGAGGCCATTAGACTGAGGTGGCTCTCATGCCTTAGGAGCCCACATGAGAAAACCAAACCCTAAGCCTGAAATGCCTCAAGGTTAAGAAATTGAAACCTAAAGACAACCAATCACAAATAGCCAACCAGACTTTCCAAATAAGGCAAATGCTTAAGCTATAAGGAATCAAATAATTTCCTTGCTTTGTTTCCACATCTTCCTTATAAAATCTTTCCCCTAGTTCCTGTCACTGGAATATGCCTAACCATTTGCACTTTGGCATTGCCCAATTCAAATTGATTTTTGCTCAAATAAACAATTAAAATGTTTAATATGCCTCAGTTTATCCCCTAACACACCTCCAGCTTTTACTCTTCTCAATCCCTTTAAATCCTTTCCTAGTGTGTTTGTCATAAGGAAACTGGTATATGTTTAGACTCTTCTCTGATTTCTTCAATTTCCTGTTCTAGCTGAAGACTGGCTGCCCACAGGACACTGACCCCTACTATGCTCCTAAGTGGGGGCTGTTTTTTCCTCTCTCAGCAGAGTCTTAGGGTGGACTACTGCCCACCTTTCCCACCTTTGCAGTTTCCAAGGCTTTTGTCTTTAACCCGCCCTTTGAAGCACACACCATCCTCCATTCGGTTATAAACTGTGCTCCTGGGGTTTCCACTTACATTCCTGAAATCTTAGCATGCCCCTCCCCCACTTGCACTACGGGGTCCCCTCCCCCTCTACTCTCATTTTCATTCTTGGTGGCTTCAACATTAAAGTATGAAAATCCATCTGAAACCCTGTCCTCTCAGTTCCCTAACATTCTTCTCGATATGGATACATCTCTACTCCATTTTAGCCACACACCACTCCCTTGGTCATGGCTTAGTCTTTATCATTATTAATGACTTTCAGCATCCCACCCTTTGATCACCACTTCCTACCATTTTCCCTCATTTCTTCAAAGCTCCAACAAATCTTTGGGTTAAGGAGGATTGCCAATTTATTGACCCTAGTGCTTTTTTTCTCTATTCTTTATAACCCCACCACCCACAATAACCTCATGTTATTCTTATCAGCTTAAATTCTGTGGTCTATGACTATAGTTACAGTCTTGTATACACCCTCAATACCCTTGCCTTTTCTTCGTTTATAATATTAACCCAGCAAAACTCCAATCCTGAGCCAATTCCACTCTACCTAATTTTGTAGCTGATTTTACTTTGACATAAAATGAACCTCCTACCTTTTGGTTCAGGATCTGTAAAGGGGAAATACAAATCTATTATGGGGTCTGGAAGAAGTGAGTGGCCCTCTCAACTGGCATCTCCCAGATACCTTTAAGGAAGTGGAATTCTCAGGGAAAGACTCTCCTTTGGATTAAAGGAGCAACAAAGCCTATCAGTTAAACAAGAGATGTAATTGAGAGAAGAGTCTATTCTTGGCCAAGACACTGGCCTATCTCAAGAACTACGGACAATTTTGATCTTGTTTTTTGTAATTCAAAAGAAAAATACATGCTCATTGAAGAAAACTTAGAAAAAAATATGTATAAGGCCAAAATTCTTCCAAAATCCCATTACCTAGGATTCCCATTATGTTTCTACGAAATGTATTTATATAAGACCATAACACTTGCAAATATCATACTTATACCTATGCTACAATTGAAATCATTTTTGTCATGGCCTAATAAAAGACCGATCTATTTGTTTCACCTTATTTCCAATGACCTTTGGAGACATTAAAGAATGGTAAAATGAATCCCTTGGTGGTCCAGGGTGAGTGATCCCTCACTGGACAATTTAAAGGCTGTGATGGAGTTGGGTTCAGAACTTCGACTTCTGAGGATGCCATTTGTAGCTCTTGTGACCAGCACCTTATTGACCCAACTAACTCCATGGAGAGGGAACTTCAAGGAGAAAATCCTTCAGGTCAAGAATAAAGCTGAAGGTGCTGGAGAATGTAGTTCCTTCTCCTTTTGAAAGGAAATTTATTATTATTACCAAATCATTCTGTAATTGTTATCACAATTATAACTTCTATTCTGCTTTAAAGTGAGGGAAATCATGATGGTTAGTTACAAGGTCTCAGTAAGTGCCAAGTGCAAAGCTAAATCTAAGACAGTTCTTTTTGTTTTGCTTTGTTTTGTTTATAGAGCCAGTGCTTCTTCTGCTATACATCTGCCTCACTGGATTAACATATGACAACTTTCAAATTGCATTTGTCCATTTTGTCTAATTTAATTCATATAGAAGTTCTTTTTTTTTTTTAAATTTTATTTATTTATGTTAGTCACACAGAGAGAAAGAGAGAGAGGCAGAGACACAGGCAGAGGGAGAAGCAGGCTCCATGCACCGAGAGCCCGACGTGGGATTCGATCCCGGGTCTCCAGGATCGCGCCCTGGGCCAAAGGCAGGCGCTAAACCGCTGCGCCACCCAGGGATCCCTAGAAGTTCTTTAAATTATGCACTACTTATCCTGGCTTCTGTCTGATAGGATTGTCTGAGCAGACCTGCTACACTAAATCTAAGGGTTAGTGCCCTTCCATTTCATGTCAAGGAAAGCTCCCTTCCTGCATTATAAAACAAAACAAAACAACCCCCCCCCCAAAACAATAAAAAACAAAACAACACACATATGACATATAGATTATCTCCTAAAACTTACTTCGAAGTTTACCCTTGGCTCTCTGCCAGCTTTCCCACTTCTCCAACAGAGCCAAGTTACCCCTGGAACAGTTCTCTTAACCAAAATGTCCATCATCATCTCTTCACTCCCAACTTCCCCTGCCCTGTAATTATCAACATAGCCAAATTGCCAAGCAATGCTTTCTACAACACAACACACACCCAAGCCCTCCACAGTTCCCCCACCCAGTCAGGCTGCTGTGCTCCACATTAGCTGCGCCTGCCTTCACCCTGTTCCTGGTCTCTGGGGCGCTACTCTCTGAGATGCATTTTGCAACATAAGCTATTCTCCTGCTCTGTGAAGCAAAGCAAAGAATTAAAGACAAGCCTGAAATTAGAGCTACCACAGCACTGGGATTCAGAGATTCATAAAATCATACAATTTTTCTGGTTGGAAGGGACTACAGAGATCTTTTCAACCTGCTGATTTTACAGAATGGGGAAATGGAAGACTTACAAGAAAGAGATTGTGCAGGGAATCTTAGAACCAGAAATGTTCAAAAAAAAAAAAAAAAAAAAGAACCAGAAATGTTCAGGCCTAGTGATGATGTTAAATTATGGGCCATGAGTGGGTGACCAGTGTGGGAAGGATAAAGGTAAACATGCCAAGTGTAGCAATTGTCTAGCTAAATCTGAGCCCATAGTTGTTCCTGAAAGTTTTGTGATGGAAGGAACGTGCTCAACATTTTAGACCTAGAGGCTGGGTCACTCTGGTCCTTGCCCGCCACACCTTACTTCCATTTAAAGTAAGATAGTCAAATGCTTTCATCCCTTAGATATGGGTAGAAAAGGGAATTTTTCCTGAATATCATAGCATATTGTTTGGCTCATTTATTTGTGTTTTTAAGCAAAGCTGGAAAAGTAAGGAGGATTCTCTGAGGGGGTATTCTGATGTCTGCAAAGTTATTTTTAAAAATCCAAGAATTAATTTTTTTCTGCTAAAACAAGGGACTAAAGTTATTTCAGGGAATGTTAGTTAAAGTCAGAGTAGCTTCCTTTCTTCCCAGATTTTAACTCTTCCAAAAACTTATCTCCACAGAAATGTCTCATTACCATCTGAAGATTTTATTCTCTTTCTCTTTCTGCCTCATGAAAAACCAAGTCATCAACCAAGTTTCCATAAGGCTTCAGAACAGTAAGAATCCATAGGTAAGTCATTTTGAGGCCCTAAGTGATTTGTAAACTTCTATGTGTTCACACATTTTCCCAGAGATTCAATTAGCTTCCAGCATCTTCTCAAAGGGGCTAAAAGAACTCTAGCTCAGACCTCCTTGTATTAGTTTGCTAGGGGCTACTATTTTGGATTCTGGATCCAATTCCAACGCGTGGAAGAGGGGTCTCTCCACACACGCAACCAAGCCATGCTTAGGACACCAGCTGTGTGTCCTACAACTAGCTCAGTTCTGGTGTTATCTACCC
This sequence comes from Vulpes vulpes, assembly GCF_048418805.1. Taxonomy (NCBI): domain Eukaryota; kingdom Metazoa; phylum Chordata; class Mammalia; order Carnivora; family Canidae; genus Vulpes; species Vulpes vulpes. Next base: position 32,662,322 of record NC_132786.1, read on the forward strand.
AGAGACAGCATCAGATGCCCACAAGACTGGCCCTACTTCAGATGCCAGTGGTAAGCCCAGGTTGTAATCTGTGCTTTTGACCAACTGGCTATAAATCAGAAGTTCTCATGACCCCCTCCTTTGGTTCAATTAATTTGCTAGAGCAGTTCACAAAACTCAGGAAACCCATTCCCTCACTACATTACTGGTTTATTACAAAGGATACTAAAGGATACAAATCAACAGCCAGATGAAGAGACAGACACATAGGGTGATGCCCTGAACAAAGGAGCCTCTGTTCCTGTGGAGCTTGGGGCCTGGCATGGTGGCTTCCCAACCAGGAAGGTCTCCAAACCACCTCCTTTTGGGTTTTTATGGAAGCTTCATTTCATAGACATACTTGATCAAATCATTGGCCATTGGTGAAGGAACTCAACATCCAGCCCTTCTACTATTCATTGAAATTAGGAGATGGGATTGACATACATGGTTGGTTCCTCTGGCAATCAGCCCCCATCCTAGAGGGCTTTCCCAAAGTCACCTCATTAACATAAACCCAGTTGTGGTAGAAAGGGGCTTGTTATGAATACGAAGATTCCAATTTCACTTTTATGTCTCTGAAGAGTTCAGAACTGAGGACAAGAAACCAAATATTATAACAAAAGACACTCCCATTGCTCTTATTGAGTAGAAATTCCAAGGGTTTGGGAGCTGTGAGCCAGGAACTGAAGATGAACAATAAATATATATGAGAAAGACATTTTGGTCATCTGACCAAATATATATTTCTTATAAATCACAGTATCTCTGTAGCCATACAACATAAGCCATAGTTTGGGTGGCTTATGCAATAGAAAGTTTTGTTTTGTTTAATTCTGGAGGCTAGAATTCCAAGATCAAGATGTGGTATGGTCTGAATGTTTGTGCCCCCCCCAAATTCATGTGTTGAAAATCTAACCCCTAACGTGATTTTGTTAGGAAGTGGGGCCTTTGGAAGGCATTAGGTCAGGAGGGTAGAGTTCTCATGATTAGGATTAATGCCCTCATAAAAGGTTCCAGAGAGATTCCTATCCTTCTACCAGGTGAAGACACAAGAAGTCTACTACCCAGAAGAAGTCTCTCACCCGACTATGTTGGCACTCTGATCTTAGGTTTCCACCCTCCAGTACTATGCAAAATATATTCCCATTGTTTATAACCCACCTGGTTTATGACTTTTTTTTTTATAGTAGCATGAACAGACTAAGACAAGGTAGTGGCAGGGTTGGATTCCTCTGAAGCCTCTGTCTGTGGCTTGTAGATGGCCCTCTTCTTCTCCCTGTATCTTCACATAAGCTTCCTTCTGTGCATGTCAGTGTCTTAATCTCCTCTTATAAGAACATTACATTTAACTTTATAATTAAATGACTTCATTTAATCTTAATTATTTTTTGAAGATCCTACTTCTACATACAGTCACATTCTGAAGTTCTAGGGGTTAGAACTTCAACATATGAATTTTGGGGGAACGCAATTTAGTCCATAACATTACCTAGTTCTTTCCCTCATTGTGTAGGTGGGGACACTGAATCTTGGGAAGGTTCAAGCATTGACCTTGAGCATATGGTAGAACCCAGGACAGAGCCCATGTTTCTTACTGGCCCCCACTTATCCTCAAAGCCCCTGTCTTTAAGGAGGTCAAAGTCTAATAAAGAGCAATTGACACATAGATGAACTACCAGGGCACACTGCAGATGTCATCTTGTGTGTGATGTTGAAATGGGTAAGGCCTTGCTATACAGGGAGGGACCACTTCTACCTAAGAAGGTCACAAGTCCAAAGTGCTCCTAAAAGTCATAGGCACTGGGTCGCCTTGCTCCATGGGAAGGCAGCATGTGTGATGGAAGGAGAATTGGACTGAAAAACTGAATATCCATGTTCTGGATTAAAAAAAAAAAAAAACTACGATGGCACTTTCTCGATGTAGGTTGCTAAAAGTGGAAATGGACAAGAGGGCAGAGAGGGACAAACAGGCCTCAGTCACCAGCTGGGGTGGCACATTCATACTCGAAGCTTGCTGACAGGCCCCTGATCCTGTAGCCTGATTCCAGGAACTTGTTCTTGGCTTTCACTGTTCTCAGGGTAATGAGCTTCAGCCTCACACTTGCTAACACTAACAAATGAGGCCAATGGCAGCTCGGCTGTGCAATCACCTTTCAATAGTGGGTTGACAAGGAGAACAATGCATTTGTTTGTGGCTGTTGAGTCTTCAGGGAGGATCTGTCATCATTGTGGTGAGTGTCAAAGGGGTTTCAGGCTTCCTGTGACTGTCAGAACAGAGCAGAGGAGAAAGGCAAGTTGGAACCTGCTGACATTTCTCGGGTGAAACTTGCAGCCACCTTTTCCTCTTCTGAGTTTCAACAGGAATAAACTTTGTTCTAGTCAAAGAGGCTTTTAATTATAACAATTTCACACTGCCAATTAGTGTTTTTATTTTTCCTGAAGGGTAGTTACGTATACAACATTTATAGATTCATGGCTACGTGATGGAGGAAGGGTAGCTGCCTTCTATATATAGAAGTATATATTCATGCCTAAATAAAGCAATTGTTCTCACCTTCATGCATCTGTTGATCTTTTCTGGGCTGGAGGTGGTCTTGTGCCTCTTGGAAGATTCAGTCTGGCTATTTGGAAGACAATAAGCAGAACAACATGCCTACTGTCAAGCCTCTGGTGAAGCTGCCCTTCTATTAGCTGGATGACCAGGTGGAAGGGCCAGCAGGGGTCTCAATTATTAGGAAATTTCCCCTGAAGTACTGGACATAACCCACTGACGTGAACAATCCTTGGCATTTGTCAAAGGACAAATGGGAACTTGACAGCATATGCAGAGCTGTACAGAGCTCCTGAGGCAGGAACCTATGCAGGTAACATTTCAACCTCTGCTGGTTTATCTATTGGCAACCCCAGTGGGAGGCATTAGAGCCTCTGCTCATAGGGTCTCTGTTTCCCTGAGATGCTCTGAAGTAACTGGTATTATTCATTAGTTGGGTATTAAGTCACAGTCGGTCCCTGCTTTCAGACCCCATTTCTGCCAGCTTCCTATATGACCCACTTTTCTGCAAACCGTTAACTTGAGTGTCTCACAATTCTATCCAGTTGGATGTGACACTTGCTTATAACTGAGGGATGCATTTAAAAAAGATGGAAATTTAGAGAAAACAGAAAAGACCCTCTAATGTTATATAAATTAACCCTACACTTTCTTTTACATCTACCTTTATGAGGTCAAAATAAGTTTTTTTTTCCTCCTTCTAAATTTGATGGAAAGAAACCTCAACACCCATAAGGAAGAGATTCTGCAATCTGGAAAGGCAAAAACAAAACAAAACAAAACAAAAACATCATGATGATCTATAAGCAAGAACTCCTAAAAGCTGAAGAGGAAGAAAAGTAATTTCAATGATCCAACTCCTGCATTAGGCTCAGGGTTCTCTTGGGTGGCACTTGACCTGCATCCCACAATTCAATCTAGAGATTATTTATCCCACAAGGAGCCTTAACAACTGAAGCTGCCATGATTCCATTATTCCAGGCATGCAATTATCCAAAATTTCTCTCTTCTGATAGAAGGAGGGGGTTCAAACTCCTTCTCCTTTTCCTCTCTTCATCCCTCCAAAGACAGGTCTACCTCAGAAACATTTTATGTTTTAAAAAATCATAAACTATAAAACTTCCCACCTCAAGCAATGGAGACACTGGGTGAAGATTCTTCGTCTACTCTTAACGTTCTTGAAAGAGTATTCAATTAAGAAGTCTGGAGACTGGCTCTGCCACCAACTCATGATCATGAAAGTATTAAATAATTTTTAAAATTTTCTCACCACAAAAATTCCATCAATTCCCCTCTCTGATCATGGCAATCCAACCCCATTTTTCACTCATGTCCACTTCCACCTCTTCCATTAGGTTGTCCTGGGGGTGCGCCCCCACAAGTCCCCTTTGTTTTGTTTGTCCTTCCTTTTTGACATGTCCCTGTAGTATTTATGAATGTGTAGGTGCATCTGTCCTACTGGATGATCAGCCCACCAGCCACTGACAGCTGACAGCTCTGCTGAAAACGTCTTTGACTGAAGGACTTCATGACTGACCCTGTGGAGACATGGTGTCAGAGGCTCTGCGGTGAGTGTTACTGATACTCTTCACTGTCAATCTTCATCCGTTCTATCCTCCAAACAACAGCAACGTCTTTCTCTGTCTCAAGATCACCATGTTTGCTCTCACTAATAAAAATGGACTGGAAAAGGGCTTTGTAAGCTCTCTGAGATTCTAGGATAACAAGTATCTTGGTAGTACTTATTGAGGGCCACAGCCGTTTTTGAGAGGGGAGAGAAACACCCTTGTGTATAAGTCCAGGCATAGGGATGAGATAGGAATGCATGATGACTCCAAGCTGGATACAAAACTTTTTAGGATTTATGTCTTCTCTGGGGTCCCACTTATCTTTTATGGATGAAGGTAAAAATGAGAGGGCTCCAGCTACAAGGAATTCCTAGTCAACAGCCTGGAGAAGATTTGCCTTCTGGGACTGCTGCCTTCCTCTGTGTCTGAATGGCCACCAAGGGCCTGGTAGACTGCAACTCCAGCAACCTTCAGAAAAGCCTGAAACTTGCTGCTCTCAGAGTTGGGTGATTGTCACTCGGATCAGTGGATAAACTGATTTCCATGTTGTGACTCAAATATGAGTCTATATTCTTCTATAGAAAACCTTGATAGTATTTTGCTAAGTCACGACTCCTTTTCTTTTTGCAAAGTACAGTCATTTGGCTGAGAAGTCCTACAGAACAGGGGTTGGCAAACTCTTTCTGGAAAGGCCTAGACAGTAAATAATTTAGGCTTGTGGGCCACACAGTCTCTGTCACAACTACTCAACTCTGCTGTTGTAGCACAAAAGTAAGCGCAGATTATATGTAGACAAATGAGTGTGACTATATTCCAGAAAATCCTTTATTCATGGACACTAGCAGTTGAACTTTGTAAAATTTCCATATGTCATAACATTTTCTTCTTTGGATATTTTTAAGCTATTTTAAAATACAAAAACCATTCCTTGCTCATTGCCTGTACAGAAATTAGGCCGCAGACCAGGTTTAGCCCATGGGCCTTAGTTTGCCCAGCCCTGCTATAGAAGAAAACCATTTACTGTGGAAATCTGTTTCTCCAAGCACTGGGTGCTTACACTAGCCTCATCCTGACAGCCAAATTAGGGTGTCTCTTCAAATCTGTGAAACTAAATAAATGAGGGCAGGCCCCTCTTACCATCTAGAATGCAGTGTGTGTACACTGGTGTTATTTCACATATCAGATTCCTGCACGGAAAACACTGTCATGCCATTAATAATCTTCTAAGGAACACCTTGAAACCTGACTCTCTGAGGGCACGTTGCAAATGGGCTCTAATAGCTTTTATTTCTCATTCTTGTCACCTCAGATCTAATCAGCTATTTTGTCATTTTTAATTCCCATTTGGCAGGATTCTCCCAACTTCCCTAGCCTTTTAGATAGAGGCTCAGAGGAGAACTGGGCCCAGCAGCTCTTGGGACTGGAGAATATGTAGGGAGATGAGGGTCTGAGTAGATGGTGACCTTCAACCTCGGCTGAATCAGGAGGACCAGAAAGGAACCTAAATCTCAGAATGGCCCCCCCGTCATGCCCTTCACCTCTCTTCTCAGATTCACCCATGCCCTGAAATTGCTTTTTCTGGGGGGAAAAGATCTCTCACTCCTCAGTTAGGAACAAGGTTCAGAACTTCCATCATTCTGTGTTGGCTCAGAAGTAGATGAAGCTCTGAATCGAAGGCCTCTCAAACATGTGTCTCTTTTTTACACAGAACAATTGAACTGTGGTCCAGTTCCCCAAAAGAAGAACATCCACACCCATCTGGCCTTGAATAAACACCTTTGACTAGGACTCTACCTTCCTTGGAAGGCAGCGAGGAATTGTGAATAATGAAAAAGAACCCATTTGGTAAAAATAAAATTACAATTAATTATATGACAACTAAAAATAAATAAGTCAGACAGATAAAAGCTAAGTAGTTACTAGTGTTTGCATGATACTGAGCATCTTACCTATATTAGCTCATTTAATCTTTACTGTAACTCAAGAATATAACTCTTTTCATTTTGTAGGTCAGAAAAAGAAGCTCAGAAGGCAAGTAGTTTCTCATGGCCCACAGCTGGTAAGTAGCAAGGCAGTTTACAAAGGCAAATATAGCTTGCTTCAGAGTCTATGATTGAAACCACACAGGGGTGGTTGTGCATCTTTGCCAAATCAAGTCACCTCTGTGAGCCTCAGTCTTCTCGCTCCAAAATGAAGCTTAAGACAAGAAAATCTCTAACCTCACTTCCTTTTTTTTTTTTTTTTTTTTTTTTTATTTATTTATGATAGTCACAGAAAGAGAGAGAGAGGCAGAGACACAGGCGGAGGGAGAAGCAGGCTCCATGCACCGGGAGCCTGATGTGGGATTCGATCCCGGGTCTCCAGGATCGCGCCCTGGGCCAAAGGCAGGCGCCAAACCGCTGCGCTACCCAGGGATCCCCCTAACCTCACTTCCAAAGCAAAATTCTGATTCTATTCTTTTCAGCCTTTCCCTTTTAGGAGGGGAAAAAAGTTAAAGAAGTTCATGTGGTAACTTATTTCAAACAAACAAACAAAAAAACAAGAATTAAATCTCCAGGGTATATCGAATCAATGCACTATGTACTAAAGAGTGCAACCTCCTATCCCTTCTTTCTATAAACCTATGAGACAATTAGTACTCAGCCTTTCCTAAGCTTGGTGAAGAGATAGTATAAGGGGCCTGCTCTGATCTTTGCTTGCAAGAAGCTTGTAAAACTATCTTGAAGGTAGGTATAAATCAGAGCAAAGAGCTTTTCACTCAAAAATTCAAGATTCTGAATTATTTAAAAAAGCATTATGCTTATTACACTATATTTATTAACACAGGAAAATAGTTGATAGCAAGATTTTTCAGCAAGGATGGAAGCTCTAGGCACTTTGGAGTTGAGCAGAAACTTGTTTAATCCATCGTTTCAATGAGTAGTATTTCTATTTAATTCAGAAACATAAGTAGGCAATTAACTAAGACCCCTATTTTCTGGGGTGTTCTGATATTGAGTGTCAGAGACAGATGGAAGGATCAGAGCTGCGATGATAAAACTCAAAGCCCTCTCCCGAATACCTACTGAGTAAAAGATTGAAGCAATGTCTTTCTGACCACTAAATCCAGCAATCCGGGATCTATCCCAGCAGGGACATGGGGGATCTGAGGAAAGTGATAGCCCTACATCCAACCCAGGGATGCCAGCCAATCAGCTCATAGGGAGAAGGCACCAACCCCTCCCCATTGGGCACAAAAAATAGCCAAGAGTATCTGACAGAAGGCAGATTTTCTCCCCTGTCTTACAGGCCCTAGCAGGGTGACCTGCTCCCGGTCTCATTTATATGCCTCATATTGGTCTTTTAAATATTGATTTTTAAAGTATTCTTCAGGAGAAAGCCCTTTGGGGACCTTTGCGCTGGGGTTCACAAATGACGCATGCCCAGATTCGTTTATTGCAGGGTGGAAATAATAGACTTTTCCCTCTCCTCCTTTCTCTCCACCTAAGTATCTCTTTATTCATTACTTTAATTACCTAATCGTAAATTTCTTTAGGGGGTTACTTAGAAAGAAAATTAGCATCAAAGCTTGGCAGTAAATTCTGGGGCTTTTGGAGACAGTCCAAGCTGTTTCACCTGTGATTAATTAGATGGATTTTTTTTTTTTCCTTTAAGTGCCAGAAGGCTGTTGAGGTCTTTAAGCAGTTACATGACTGCTGGCAGTGCTGCGATTATGATGGATGCGTGCGTCTGGAGTCTGGAGCTGCAGCCCGGCACTCGTTGGTATGTATGTGAGAGACAGAGACAGAGACAGAGGCAGAGACAGAGACAGACTTGGAAAGCACAGGCTTGGAAAAACTCCAAGGGTTTAAAAAACACAATGAGATGCTTCTTTAATATTCTTGCAAATGCAAATCTACAAGCTCCTGGCCAGGATCTCCTGTCAACATGCTTTGGCAATTTCAGAAATGTTGGTTTAGCAGCACTCTTCCTCACCATTAGCCACTTCGGTCCTCTGTGGCTCTTTGCGTAAGCTCTTTATGGCATGCGCTAAGGAATGCACATTTTCGACAATCCTTTTGCTATATATAAAGCAGAGCAGTCACACCTGTTTTACCATTTCACCCTGGTGAAAATCAAGAGGGGGAGAACACAGTCTCTTTGGGTAATTCATTAGGTATAAAATTATCCCCAAACACTGGCATAAAGTCAAAGTGACATCTTGGTGTATTTGGAAGAAAGTTAATACTTCCAGTCAGAATGAATATGCTACCAACAACGCAACGGAGACATTTGGTGACTGTTTTATTACAAGCGCCGGATTATCATTTTTTTTTTCTTTATTCCCTGTGTGAATGAGAGAGTGAAAGGAACCTTCAAATCATTTGCCTCAGTCAAGGTAGCAGAACCTCTAAAGTTTTTGCCAACTTTTGCTGACGTGTCCGTATACACTCAGAAACTCCTAAGCTCCTGGCATTGAGATCATTGTCATCTAACATGCATCGCTCCATCTGACCCTAATGTCCATGGCAATATTTAAACAGCAAATTAAATATCTGTTGCTAACCTGCCCCCCCAAGGCTGACAGAAATGTTAGTCAGGTGAGCTGAGTACAGAGACTTCTGCCTAGAGCTGGGATCCTCCAAGTCTCCCTGTAAAGAGTCAGAGGGTAAATGCTATAGGCTTGCGGGACGTGAGGTCTCCGTTGCAACCACTCAAGCCTATTGTTGTGTGAAAGTGGCATGATCAAGAGGCAAATGAATGGACACACTGTGTTCTAATAAAATGTGTTTGCTGACCCCTGGCCTACGGCACGGCTTCTCAAACTTTAATGGGCGTACAGGACACATGGGGATCTTATTACGATGCAGATTTTAGTTCGGTGGTCAGGAGTGGGCCTGTGATCTGCAACTGTAACACCCTACCGAATGGCGATGATGCTGCTGGTCTGGACCTCACTTTGAGCAGCACCCCACAGAGTCTCCTTGAACTATATCCAGGGTATTTCCAATAACACTGAGCTGCAGGGAACAGGGATGGGCATTTAGTTCATTAGGAATACTGCCGTAGGACTAGTATTAGATTTATACCCTTCAAGCCTATGCTCTTCAAAGATTCTTCCAGCATTCCTCCCCTTGGAGGGCCCAGATTTCCCTCTCCTGAATGTTACCTTCCTTTTTTCACCTTTAAGATTGGTTGTTAAGGTCTCGAGTTCCCAAACGGACAGATGGCTCCGGCTGTGGTGCAGCTGCACACACAGCTCATCACAGTCATTTATGCCGTCTCTGCTGCCTAACTGCCAGCACCTTCCCGGCCTCGGCGTGGAGGGCTCTAATGGCCGAGAAAAGGGCCCTCTGGCCTCTGCCTAATTGGCTGCAATGCAAGAGCTAATGTAGGTTGAGAGACCAATTAACTGGGCTTGTTTCTACCAACATTGCATCTGAACATCAATTATGCTAAACACCACGCTATATTAAGACATTTCCCTGCCACTATCATTTGCAGTGGGACACCTCAAAGCAGGGCAGAGAGGAGCTGCCTCTCACTGCTTGCCTGAAGGATATCTCTCTCTCAGCCGTGGAGGGCTGGTGATTGGGAGCTCAGTTTCAGAACTAGAAAAACCACACCTCAGGGACATATCTGACATTAATTGGTTACCTTCTCTGGGCCCCAGTGTCTAGACCATGGGGGTTCAGGCCCAAGATGCCTGAGACATGATGCTAATCCTGCATGACCTACTGATTCCATTAAGAAATGGAAGATGTTAAGCACCGGGATACTCCTATGGTACTTTTCCTAAAGCTGGAGAAAAATCAGCAACTAGAAGCTGTTAGGAGGAGGAAGGTCTATTTTCTTCTACAGATTTAGCTAGTTTTGAATTCCATCCCTCCATCATTTCATTGTGAGCTTCTCCCTTGGAATGAGCTTCTTTATTTTTACATCCACACTTTGGTCTTGAGGCAGCACAATTCCTTTTCATTTGTCTTGATTGTGCAGCTTTCATATATTGAAAATGCTGGATAATCCAACCAAATCTATGACTCAGTGGAGTTTACAGTTTAGTTGGGAAGATTGGACAAATTCTGAAAACTACTCGTTTACTAAATAATTCATCCATTGAACAAATATTTGTCAATCACCCATTATATTTCAGGCACTCTGTTAGGCTAGAAGCACTAGTCCTACTCTATCTAGGTTTATTGTTACATAGGCAGATAATCAAATGAGCAAAAGTAAAGTGATGTTAGATGTGCTATTATGTCTGCCATACATGCTACAAACTGTACAAAAAAACCTCTCAGAATATAGTTATACCTCTATATTAAAGCATTAACATGGAATGTATGCTTAAAATTCTCCATTACCCACAGCTCTTACTTCAAACTTCTACCACTCTCCTTGGAACTTAATTTTTTAAGTTTCTTTTGAAAGCAGAATATCAGATGTAAGCCCCCTCAATTTCCAGCCATTGGAAAGCTATGTTTGCATTTATTCTCAAACTCATCCTTCCGGTCTTGTGGGAAGAGATATTATTTCTCTTAAGGTCCTTCCCTCCACCTATGCTCTTGACCAGGACCTTCCTGCAGCTGTGACTTCCTTTCTTCTTCCCAAATTGGCAACTTCATCTCAATTGGTCCCTTCTGCATAGTGTGAAATTATGATCAAGTCTGTTGTCTATCTTAAAAATAAAGTCCTCCCTTGATCCTGCATCTCCTTGTCTTTTCTTACCTTCCAACCCTAGAAGTCTTGCTTCTTCACTTGTTTTCTGTTATTTCCACCTTCTGCTCACTTGTCTTTCAAACACATGCCGTCTGGCTTCCTCTGGCCCTGCATGCCCCGACACTGCTTGGGCAAAAGGCCTAAATAATCATCTCCAGCTAAACCTAATGCATTTTTCATTTGCCTTCATCTTTATCTTTGACCCCAAATTTTACATTAATGACTATCTAGTTCTCTCTTTTCCCTCTTTGCCTATGTCTTGGTTCTCCACTACTTCACTGACCAATCCTTCTCCTGTCCTCTGCTGACTCTTATTTATCTGGGTGTACCTTAAATATTGTGTCTGCCATGCATGTTTCATTCTTGGATGTTATCTCATTTCATACGATCCCTGATCATCTGCTGTCACCTGCCACCATCTGTTGACTGTCAAAACGCATTCTGGCAACTCTGTTCCTCTGAGCTTCGGCCCCCAACACCTGCCTCTCAGCCATCTCTGCTGGTTCTAAACATAAGTCGTCAACTTTCCACCAAAATCTGCTATTCTTTCTGCTTTGGTGAATGGTGAGATAATGTGGAACTTGGATGTTGCCATCTATACTTTTCTTTTTCTCACCCTGACACTTGATCAAATGATAAGCCCTATTAACTCCATTTCTCTACCATTTATTTATTTCATCTTTTCTCATCTCCATTTTCACTGCTCTTCTCTTAGTTCAGGGTTCATCATCCTTTACATGGACAAAAGGCAATTAGATTACCACCTTTTTTTTTTGCCTCTGATATTATCTCTGATTTTATAGCCTTTGAGTCTACCTAGCCCAAATTGTGGCCAGGGTTTCCTTCCTAAAATACAAATCTGATTAAAAAATAAAAGCACACACAAAACCTTTTTGGCTGGCCATTGCCTACAGTGGTTGTCAAACTATACAGGAGAGGTTCAGCTGTGAAATTTGAGCACCCTCTATGAGAGGGGATAAAGAGGATAATTAAGGACTTTGAAATCCAGGCTCCTTCTTTCTGCTCCTTGCACCTCACTCCATGTTGTGCTGACCAATGTTTACCAGCCAACCCCTTAAAACAAAAGCTGCAAAAACCCTTATAAAGTTTGGTGGTTTCCATGGTACAGATAGTTCCACTATCGCCAATTTCATGTTACAAATATCACTGGAGTTTGGAAGAAATGTTCATAACTGACTCTTACAAGACCATAGCTTTTGTATAGTAGGTATTTCTATCATGGGGGGCAGGCTAAAATCTTTCAGTCAATGTCTGAAAGACACTGCCCATGTCTGGCCCATTGTCAGGGGAAGCTTCTGACAAGCATCACCTGGAGTCAGCACAGTCCTAGATGGGCCTGGGCCTTCCTGCAGACTGTTCTGGAATCAGGGAGAAGCAATGGCATGTAGGAGCTGAATGCAAATGGATGAGATGTCTGGGCTCTGTAAACAGAAGGTGAGGTAGAGCTGATGCCAACAGCAATGCTATGCAGCTGCTCGTGAGAATGCCCACTTTTCAACCCAGAGGACAGGAAAGCTTAATAAAGGGCTGCCATTGCTCATGGACTGGCCCACCACCATGCTGATGCCCTGCAGCTGGACTGCCTGAAAGTCACCCTCCAGATGGCACTGCCCCTGTTCCCCAAAGCAGCACACATATAACTTTTTCATAACTGTGACCAAATGGATTACTCCTTTTGGTACAAGAATATATGTCATTGTCAACATCAAAAACTTCCCTGCTTTGCTCTGGCAGCACCTGCCTTATTGAATGGGTGCCTTCTGAACAAGTCATTCACATAAAGCATTTAAACCTATCTGACTTCAAACGTAAGGTAAGACAAGCCACGTTGAGTAGTATAGCACACATGTAATATGATTATTTCTCCTTTTCCTGGTGATAATAGAATTATGCAAAAGCCATCTTGACCCAGTAAGGATTTGCTCTTAATAATTAAATCTCTGCTTTCCCCAAACTCATCACTCCTCCCATTAACCCCCATCCCTCTTGCTTTCTTTTGGCATTGCAGCCCATGTTTGTGCTCCATCTTATAAATCTAAGAGTGTGTCTTTTGTTAAGTACAGCAAGCTAATGAAAAATATGGCCAGATTTATTTAGTATGTAAATGATGAAGAAGAGACATCCATCTTCATCTATTAGTTTATTCTGAAATGTTAATTATCTCCAGTGTGACTGCAGTTAGCTCAGCTACATTTAAGAAGTGAGACTTTTTACAACTTTCTCACGATTCCCCCGAGTTATTATCATCTTCGAGTTGTCTGAATCTTGGGAGGAGGTGGGCCCTGCCAGGGGCACTAGTAACAGTTGACTGATAGATGGCTAAATGGAGCCCTTGGAAGGAAGATCCAGAACAAAGCAGCTTTCAAAAACCAACCAGCTCCAGCAGGGGGCCTACACTTTACTCATGGACATGGTCCCAGAAAGAATATGCCTATTCTTCACAAACACCCTATAAGGAAGTATTATTAGCAATCTTTCATGGGTCAAAAAATGATATTTGGAGAGGTTAGGCCACTTCTCCAAACATGCCTGACAAATCAGCAGATCCTGAACCAGAATGTGGTCTCTCTACCTTTAAAACTAGATTCTTTTCTTCATCTTCCATTTTACACATGACTGGTGCTCAGACTTTCTTTCACCTCAGTAGAAAGACAGTGTTTGCCTAATGAGGGTTTATTAGGTTATTTTGTTAGGTGGGTTATTAAGAGGCAAGAATAGAATGAGATTGCAGTGAAAATGGCATTTGGGAAATGTTGGAGTGACTTAAAAAAGAGGCAGGTTCTATTAACTGTGGAACTTTTAATAATCTACTCTAAATGCATGGATTAAGAAAGTACATACTTCCTGAAGAATTATTTTCGAAAAATAATTCTTTCTAGACTTTTTTGAGTACTAACTCTGTACAGCAAGATAGGAAGATTTCCTGAGTCTCAGATCATAACCCCATGTGTGTTATGTCCAGATGTCCAGGCACAGAGTATCTTTTTTTTTTAAAGATTTATTTATTTATTTGAGAGAGAGAGAGAGAGAATCTCAAGCAGACTCCCCATTGAGCACAGAGCCCAACACAGGGCTCAATCTCACGACCCTGAGATCATGACCTGAGCTGAAATCAAGAGTTGGATGCTTAACTGAGTCACTCAGGTGCCCTGACACAGGGTATCTTTGATAGCAATAAAACAATGAGCTGACATTCTTCTGAACTGCTTTTGTTAATGTCTTTAGTGGTTCAAACTTCAAGATTCATGTTCTGACAACAAATTGTAAATTATTTGTGAATTAAGTAAGATTTTGTAAAACTCTAAAAGTTATTCCTTTGTTATAAAATCTCATGTTAATTCTTAATTTATTCATCTAATATCCATTCAGCACCTAATGTGTAGGAAGCACTATTCTAAGTGTTGAGAATATAGTAGTGGATGGGGCAATGAGTCTTTAAAAAAAAATCTCACTTAAAGCAAACTGATTTAAAATAAGATCTCTTAGGAGGCCAGGAAACAGTCCCATTGCAAAGTGGTGAACTAGAGGGGAACTAGGTGGTAGCAATAGAGGGGAAATGAGTATATGAAACCAAGATATGTTTTAGAAGTAGAAGTGACAGAAATTGTTAATGGATTGGATGTAGACTGGAAGAAAGGAGAGGATAGGTCATTCCTCCTTTGGTCTGAACAACTGGATATATGTGGGTGGAGATAACTGAGGTACAGTTCCATGGAAGAGGAAAGGATCTGGGGCCAAGGGAATGGTGGTATCCTTTTGGCCATATTAAATTTCATATGCTATCAAATATATGGTGTTGAAACTAATAGATGCCCAGAACTCAGGGATTATATAAGGGCTGAAAATATGAATTTTAAAGTGATCAGAAGATCTTTAAAGTTATGGATTTGAATGAGGTCAGTAAGGAGGGCAATTAACAAAGGAGATGAAGCCGCTTAGGTCTGAGCTCTGGAACTTTCCAACATTAAGGAGTAGATAACGGGATCTATTCAAAATGCCTGGAAGGAATGATCAGTGAAAAAGGAAGAAAGCCCAGAGACTAAAGTATCATGAAAGTGAAGTGAAGAAGGGGTTTTCAGAAAGAGACAATGATAATCCATGTAAGATCCATGATTTTAAATGCCAGTAGCAGTTAACTAAGAATTGCTAATTTTGTAAAAGGACAAGTCTGTTTCAGTGTAGGTT
The DNA here is from genome assembly GCF_048418805.1 of Vulpes vulpes. Classification (NCBI taxonomy): domain Eukaryota; kingdom Metazoa; phylum Chordata; class Mammalia; order Carnivora; family Canidae; genus Vulpes; species Vulpes vulpes. The sequence continues at coordinate 32,677,367 of NC_132786.1, forward strand.
ACTTGTGGATGCTCTCAGTGGAGAGTTTTAAATCAAAGCTCTAACTACACAGCTTCACAAGCTTCATAAGAGTCAGAGATTTTCCTCTTCCCCTGAACAAGTGTCTGGTTCCTTCTGGAAAGTCCAGGATCATCGGGCATATGTTTTCTAGCTTTTCTAAGTAAAAGTTATTTCAAGTCCAGTAGCCAAGACAACAAAAATTCAAAATAATGGAACAGTTCCTGTGATGGTAGATAAAGCTAGATATAGGGTGACACATGAGCTTAGCCTCATCCTGATTGCGAAGGTACTAGTTTGCTCTTCCAATACCAAACCCACTCAAATCATGGTAGAGAGACCAACAATGTGGAAGGTCCCAGAGGAGATCCATGTAGTAGGAATAGGAAGTCTGGTTTCTTTTGTTCTGTAATAGATTACCTTTTAAGAAAGACAAAAGAAGGGCACAACAATGTGAGAGTTATATATAGAGAGAGGTATAGATGCAAATAAACAATTTTATGATATAAGCTGTATGTGCTCCCTCTATACAGTCGACATCTAATCTGATTTGTTAAGTCACTATGCCACTATCTTTTCTGCAAAAGCCTTCCATAAGAATGTTCATGTAGATGGCAAGGGTGCTTTCCCAAACTGTCACTCCTCATAATGCCATAAATGTTTGAAATTCAAGAATAATTGAATTCATTGGCCTCTACCTGTCATGCTTTCACCTGGCCCCTACACAGCTCTACTTTTGGCCAGAGTTTATCAGAGTTATTCATTAAAACATTCCATTTGCTTTCTAGCCAAAATAAACTAGAACTTTTTCTTTGGTCTTTATAGTTGACAGTCATTCTAGAAGGGCCCCTTCATTGCAAAATAAATACACTTTGCATAGGAAATGTGCTTTGAGGCACTGCTGGCTACATAAGGGGTAGAGGAATTTTCTATAGACCACACCTTAAAACATGCAAATAAACAAAAATCTACATGCTATGTTCAGGGATGCAGCAGTTTATTGGGCCCAAGCATGTGACATAGGCATGTGGTAGATATAAGGTTACTATCAGGAGGTAGAAAGTTGAGCTTGGAATCACCCATTGAATGTAGGGTGTATATGTGTGTATGTGTGTGTGTATGTGTGTGTGCTGGGAGAATGGCAGTGGTAGTATTGAAGTGATTCCAGTCAGTGGTGCCATCTGAATAGTGGCAACAGTAGAAGCAAATCCTTTCTGGAAGAGTTTCACAATTAGATCCAAATAATTCCATGGACTAAGGTCAATAAGCTTGAATGAAATATCAGCAAACCCAGAGACATCAGATAATGACGAAAGTCAGCAGAAACAACAAAAAAACAAAAATTAGATTTCGAAGGACTGAAATGTTGGGAGTTGTTAAGCATGTCATACATAAAATGTTAACCAAAAATTAAAGGATACAACCACACATACACACATAAAAAAGATACTGTCAAAATTAAATGCACAGAATTGAAAAAGAATACAAATGACGTGTTTAGAAATTAAACATTTAATAGCTGGATTTTTAAAAATCTAAGTAGAAGAATTAAACGGAGATTATTAATAGCTGAAGAGACAATCAGTAAAGTGAACAATATAGTCAAAGAATTGCAGTCTGCACAGAATGATAAAAATGGACATTATAAAACATACATTATAATATATAGAAGATATGTCTAAGTATAGCAGTCAGAGTAGCAGAAGTAAGTAAACATGAAGAGGGATAATATCTAAAGAAATAATGGCTCTAAATTTCCTATTACAAACAAAAATCCCATTAGTACAATGTATTCGAGGCAATTCATATCTGGGGCCATAATAGGATAAACAAAGACAAATAAAAGGTTTTAAGACAGACATTAAGAGCAGACATTTGGAATTACATCATACTCCTTAAAAATAATAGTGTAAGCCAGAAGACAATGGAATAATAACTTCAAGGTGTTCAGAGAAAATAACTTTTTAAAAAAAATGATTTTACTTATTTATTAATGAGAGATACAGACAGAGGGTCAGAGACATAGGCTGAGGGAGAAGCAGGCTCCCCGCAGGAAACCCAATGTGACACATGATCCCAGAACCCCAGGATCACGACCTGAGCTGAAGGCAGACTGAGCCATCCAGGTGTCCTAGAAAATAACTTTCAACAAATAATTTTATACCTAAGAAACTGTTTTTCCATTATGATGAGCTATATCTACAGAGACATAAAAACTGAAAGTTTATCACCATACATGTGCTTAAAGAATTTAAGATGTATATCTAGAACAAGGAAAATTATTGCAGAACATTTTGAGATGCAAGATAATGAGGTACAGATAACCTAGAAGAAATGGATAAATTCCTAGAAATATACAACTTACCAAGACCAAGTCATAAAGAAATAGAAAATCTGAACAGACCTAAAACTGGCAGGAAGATTGAATCAGTAATCAAAATGCTCCCAACAAAGAAAAGCCCAGGGCCAGATGGCTTCACTGGTGAATTCTCTCAAACACTTAAAGAATGAATGCCAACAACAAAAACAAAAACAAACAAAGAAAAAACAAAACAAAACAAAACAATCCAAAACCTCCCAAACAACAACAAAAAAGAAGCAAACAAAAAACAAAACAAAACAAAATTAATGCCAATCTTTCTCAATCTCTTCTAAAGAACTGAAGAGGACAGAACTCTTTCCAACTTGTTTTTTGGGGCCAGTATTACCTTGATGTCAAAGTTAGACTTAAAAAACACTATAAGAAAAGAAAACTACAGGCCGATATCTCTGATGAACAAAAAGGATACAAAATCCTCACCAAAATACTAGCGAGCCAAATTCAACAACACATTAAAAGCATCATACACCATGACTAAGTGGATTTATCTTGGGATACAAGGATGGTTTAGCACATACAAATCAATTAATATGATATACTACATTAACGTAATAAAGGATTAAAACCACATGATCATCTCAATAGATGCAGAAAAAGCATCTGACAAAAGTCAATATCCTTTCATGATAAAAATTATCAAAAAATCCCTAAGAATAGAAGAAAATTACCTCACTGTAACAAAAACTATGTATGAAAGACCCACAACATACATCATAGCTAATGGTGAAAAACTAAAAGTTTTTCCTCTAAGATCAGATAAAGGCAAGGATGCACACTCTCACCATTTCTATTCAACATAGTACGGGAAGTCCTAGCCATATCAGCTAGGCAAATAAAAGAAATAAAAGAAAGGCATTCAAGTAGGAAAAAGAAGTAAAACTGTCTCTTTATGCAGACAACATGACCTGATATGTGAAAATCCCTAGAGACTCCACTTAAAAACTTTTAGAGCTAATAAATTCAGTAAAATTGCAGATTATAAAATCAACATGGAAAAAAATTGGTTGCATTTCTGTATATGAACAATTTAATATCTGAGAGAGAAATGAAGAAAACAATCTCATAAACAATATCATCCAAAAGTGGACTAAAAACTCTGAGACACTGATGAAAGAAATTGTAGAAGACATGAATAAATGAAGAGATAACCTGTTTTCATGGATAGAAAGAATACTGTTAAAATTTCCATACTATCCAAAACCATTTAAAGGTTCAATGCAATCCCTATCATATTTCCAATGGCATTTTTCACAGAAGTATGACAAACAATCCTAACATTTATATGGAACCATAGAAGGATGTAAATTGGTGCAGCCACTATGGAAAACAGTATGGAGGTTCCCAAAAATATATAAATTCTATTTCAAAATAGAATACTATATGATTCAGCAATACCAATTCTGGATATATAACCAAAGGAAATAAAATCACTATCCTAATAGTGATTAGTGATTAGTAGAGAGATATTTCTACCTCCTCCCTGTTTGTTGCAGCATTATTTATGAGAGCCAAGACATGGAAACAACTTAAGTGCCTGTCAACAGATAAGTGAATAAAGAAAATGTACATATAGACAATGGGATATTATTTGGCTATAAAAAAGAGAGGAAATTCTATCATTTGTAACAATGTATATGACACTTGAGGGCATTATCCTAAATGAAATAAGTCGGACAAAGACAAATACTCTATACTCTCACTCTTATGCATAAGACAAGGAGTAAACTGGTGATTGCCAAGCGCTGGGAGGTGGAGGGAAATGGATGATTGTGGTGAAAGGGTACGAAGTATAAGTAAGTTCTGGGCATCTAACGTATAGCACGGTGACTATAGTCAACAATATTGTACACGTGAAAATTGTATGTTAACCTTATCATGGTAATCATTTTTTAAAGATTTTATTTATTTATTCATGGCAGACACACAGAGAGAGGCAGAGATATATAGACAGAGGGAGAAGCAGGCTCCCTGCAGGGAGCTCCATGCAGGACTTGATCCCTTGACTGGGATCATGCTCTGAGCCTACGGCAGACGCTCAACCACTGAGCCACCCAGGCGTCCCATTATGGTAATCATTTTGTAATACACAAGTAAATGTATATACACTTTAAAGTTACACAATGCTATATATCAAATATATCCCAATAAAGCTGGAAAAGCTGAAAGCTATTATTCTTTAAACATTTTTTAATGGTTCGTCATTTTCTGATAACTTTCTCCATTTTGTCAATTTTTCTCTTTCTTTTCATTTTTATTTCTCTGCAGGACTTCAGCCTTGTTAATTAAGCAGCCTTGTTTAGTAAGCAGCCTTGTTTAGTAAGAGTCTTAGAAATCTTACTGTGGAAATGACCGAAGACCAAGAGGTGAATGAAGATGGGCTCTTCGCCCTCCACACACCTTCTCACTCCTGTGATAAACAATCTACCATGAGGAATTTTACATGAGAATCCTGCCTCAGAAAGGTGTTTACAACAAAAACCAGAGAGTCTGAAGAATCACAGCCCGCAGGGTTCTTGTTCTTCAAGAGGGTGTGAGCCTGGACACCTCACAAACATGCTTAGCCCTTCAAGAGATAGACATGAGGTACTGAAACATCTACTGTGACCCCTTGAGAGTCACTTTGCTTTAATATATTCCTGAGACTGGGGATGATGAGTGCAAATAATGTACATAAAGTTGAAAACTGACAGGTTACTTGAAAAGCTTTGCCATGTTCATACTAGGAACTATGATTTCCTTGAAGATGGGCATGTATTTCAGATTCACCTGCATTGGGGCCTGTTCTAGAGTCTTGATGATGGTCTGCTTTGTATTCTTCTAGGCCAGTGTCCCAGCCAGGAGCACGCCAATGTGGTCATCCCTGAAGTCTTGGTGTTGACTGATCAGAGTTGAGATGTCCAGATAGAGCAGAGGAGGGTCCGTGAGCTTAATAACTTCTGTAGTGGCAATGATAGCATTACGATGTCCACCTATATCTTCACGAAATCCAGAAGCCAGCTTCTGGAATGAGAAGTGGAGTTGCTCAGCTTCCCTGACCACCCTTTCAGCACCATCCCTGTGTTCCTTGGTGCTCCAGAATGAGATATGCTTCTGCATGCTGGCCCATAGGTACTCCACTTGCCATCCTCCTTTTTTTATATGGCTTTTGGATTTTGGCAAAATCATTAAAATATTCTTCCACAGTGAGACAGATGATGTTTACAGTGTTTGAGCCTAACAGCCACTTCTTTGTCATCAGCTCATTGAGATGTTGCTCCAGATCCAGGAAAACCTCCCCCAGCAGGCTGCGACAGCCCTCTTTTGCAATAGTGTCTGAAATCCCATCCGTTTTTGGTTGGCTCAGGGATATGCCCTCTTCCATTTCATTCAAAAAAATATATCCTTTTTAAACCAACGATAAATTCTTCAAAGCTTTGACAGTTGTTGATGGCTATCATATATTGAATATAGTGTAGGTATCATTGACTTCTCAGCTGTTCTTCATACAACCGAACTTCATCTTTGCATCTACTTAATACGAATTCATTTGCTAAAGACAGAGACTAGTTTGTGTCACAAACCTTTGTTTTTGCTTATCTGAGGAGCAACTTCAAGAATTTGTTTAACGTCTAGAAGAGAGTGTTACTTGATACCCACTTTGTTCAGCTTTAGGCTCAGCATCTTTTATCCAGTCTTTCTTGTCTGTTTCTAGTGCTTTCTGCAGCCAGATGATAATGTCTGAAGTGAGAGTTGAAAGGTACCTGTGGAGCAGATCAGGGACTACTTTAGAGAAAGTAAAGGCTGCTATCCACTTCTGGGCCAGCTCCACATCCTCTGTCATCTCTGTGCTTGTGTAGGTGTTTGACACCCATGTCCACAGGCTCATGATTTCATTTGCTTCTAGGTCTTCTAACTCAAGCTCCTGCATCCATGTTCTCAGAGCCTGGTGGTACATGTTCAGGAGGTTTCTGAAAATATCATAATAGGGAGGAAAACACTTAACCATCAGGTTTTTGGCAATGACAGGTCATCCAGGACATACTTACTTATGATTTCCAGGTGGCAGATAAATCTTATCTTGTTGGACTCCTTGGGGTCTGCCTGTGTGGCCTCAGTTCTAGTACTCATGGCTCTGTCCAAGATGGCAAACATTTTCTCCTTGCAATTCTTGGGCCTCTTGGAAGAAAACAAGCTAGTTTACTACTACCCCTACTTCTTAATACTTCTTCTTCTTCTTCTTCTTCTTCTTCTTCTTCTTCTTCTTCTTCTTCTTCTTCTTCTTCTTCTTCTTCTTCGGCCAGATACACATTGGCCAATCTGTCTTTCTTTTTGATGATTCTGACAACTGAGACCAGTAAGTGGGGTCACAGGAGATGACCAGCAAACTCTGCAGCACTATCCACATCTGCTTGGCTAGCTCATCTGAGAGTCCCTGCATGCTCCCAAAGTAGCCATGGATGAGGATCATGTTGTTCACGTTCCCTCTGTCTACATAGGACTGCTTATAGATCAGCCCATCTTGGGAATGAGCACTCCAGCTCCATCAGCTTCCAGTCAACCTGAAGGAATGCCCCTTGTTTAATGAAGTCCTGGGTCCCCCTCATAATCTGGGGTCCTGAATTGTCCTTGCGGGTCTCTGAAGCTGCAGTGAACTGGCTATGCCACATCACAGCATACTTCATATCCTTGACTCTCTCGATGGCACTGATGCTCTGTTTCCAGTCTTTGCTGACATCGGCAAGGGACTTCTAGATATGTCTGATGCCATTAGTAATGTGTGGAGCTGGCTCAGGCCCATGTGGCTAACCTGTCCAATCACAAATGGATAGTGGCCATCCATCTAGCCTCTGTGGAGTGCTTTTTCCAGCCTGATGCTCTCCTTTGTCCAACTGGCCTCAGTACTGAAGCGGCCCCACTTCCCTTTGGAACACCCTTGCAATCTGTTTTCTTGGTGCCTAAACATTGGGTAAAATCCCTGCACCTGTAACACTAGAGTTACCCTTCTTCAGTAAGAAGAAGTAAGAAGGAAGTAAGGTTTGGGGGCCCATCTAGGTTGCTACAGAAAAACATAAATTAAGGCGAAGATAAAACTGACTCCAATAATTTTTATACAGTGCTGTATACTGTGTAAAAACTCTGAATAGTGCTAACTTCCAGAAGAGAGTGCTTATTTATTTTTTACTTATAGGTAGTTACAGTAGGGAATTGATCACCTTGATACAATCAGAGAATGGGAAGCATGCAAGCTGATTTCAGGCTTTGTGAGAACTATTCTATTTCTAGTTTGAAGTAATCCTAAAGTAGGACCTTTCATGAATATTAACTGAAAGCAAAGGTTGTTTACCTGGCCCATTCCCTTGCTAGGCTTTGGCCAATTTTCCCTTCCCCAGTGCTTGGAGACTGGCAAAGGCTCTGCTTAGCTTTCCAGCTTCTTAGTAAATCCTTTCTTCCTGGCTTCTCAGCCTCTTACACTGAAAATGTTAGGAATAAATAATATCCTCCGGGAAAAAAGAAGCACAGAAAGTCATGCTCACAGTTTTCCCATTCTCTTTTCTCCCAAACCTAAACCCCTCAATTCCTAGCAGCCTAGATAACCCTCAATTCCATTTTTTTCCTTCTCCTAGCCCTAACAGAGCTCTTAGCTTTAAAATTCAACTTGACCTCCTGGTTGGTGCCAATTACTAGGGGAGAAACAGCAGAGCCTGCTGAGCTTACGTCAATGTTCTTTTCTCTTGGATCTTAGACTTTCAAGTTCTTACTGACTATGTTGCTGTATGATTATTTCAAACAGATAATTTCAAAACTTTTTTTTGAAAGATTTTATTTATTTACTCATGAGAGACACACAGAGAGAGGCAGAGACATACGCAGAGGGAAGAAGCAGCCTCCCTGCAGAGAACCCAATGCAGGACTTGATCCCAGGACTCTGGGATCATGGCTTGAGCCAAAGGCAGAAGCTCAACCACTGAGCCACCCAATGCTCCTCAAAACATTTTTATCCACTTTTAAATTTTTTCCCTTAGAGTGTTGGTCTGCTACAACTACCATAACTATATTATCATAACTATAAAAAATATATGGTATTTTTAAAAAAAGATTTTATTTATTTATTCATGAGAGATAGAGACACAGGCAGAGGGAGAAGCAGGCTCCAGGGAGCCCGACGTGGGACTCAATCCCGGGTCTCCAGATCAGGCCCTGGGCTGAAGGCGGCGCTATACCGCTGAGCCACCCTTGCTGCCCTTATAGCATTTTTAATAAAGATTTTATTTATTTGAGAGAGACTGAGCCAAAGAGAAAGCATGAGTGGGGCAAGGGCCAGAGGGAGAAGCAGACTCCCCCATGAACAGAGACCCTGATGCGGGGCTCAATCCCAGGACCCCAGGATCATGACCGGAGCCAAAGGCAGATGCTTAGCCAACTGAGCCTCCCAGGCACCCCAAAAGCATAATATTTTTATGTAAAAATTAAAATTCTCAATTTCTCAAAAAATATTTGGCAAAATGAGGCCCACATTCTTGTATGGAAATAATGGCTTGAGGTAAGTAGCTCCTGTTCTTTTAATTTCAGGTATACGCTTTCCAGTTTTAATTATCTGGATTACTCAGTGATCCTCGAGAATAAAAAAAGAAGGAGATCCATAATCAAGCTTTGAATAATGCTAATACCTAATTGTGTTGTATAAAAGGAGAGCTGAAGGCGACATGAGAATGCATATTCAAAAAAAGGAAAAGGAAAATTAGAAGACTGTTGTATCATGGAAGTCAAGGGAAGACAATGTTTCAGGACGGAAGGCAAGAAGACTGTGCCGATTAACTGTTCTAATTCTATATTGAGTGACTGAAGTGTAATTAGTGATTTTGAAAGAGTATTTTTATAGAATAATGGAGATGACAGCCAGGTTGGGGTGGCTTAAGTAGTCAATAAGATATGTGGAAACAAAGTAGTGAGTGTAGAGGGCTAGTGAAAAAGAGTCTGTCTGTGACAGGAGGGCAAGAGAAAAGATGTTTCAGGGGAAAGATGGGGTTGAGTAATAAATTTCAGACAAGAGTGGCCTTTCTTTACTGTCTTCTTCCCAGTGCCATCAGCCAGCTTTTTCTTGCTTCCTTGCAAGATGAAACGCTGCTAAGATATTTTCTTGAAGGCGAGAGACAGTGAAAGGTGGTCAGCATTTTCATCTCTCAAACAAGAAAGAAACAAGGCTCGCCAGGCCATCTGGAGCCTGATTTAGGTTACAACCGAAAAAAGTAAATTAAGGCAGTGAGAGGCTGACTTCAACCATCCCCCTGACCTGAGGAGCCACCGCATCCTCAGAAGTTACCCCGCTTTCCTGCCTTTACCAGAAATAGTCGAGAGACAGCAGCACAAAAGCTGCCTTTTTTCCTTTGGAAAAGCAAGAGGAGCGCTGAGACATTTTCCCCCTAGCTTCAGGGATCTGTTAATTGGCTCCCCAGTAAAATTACAGAAGCAGCCTGCCTGATAATGATTGTAAATGACAGAGACGATCAGGTTTACCTTGTGATGTCCCCAGGGGACTTGCAGTTAGTTTAGTCTGAACTTAGCATCAGCTGCTCAGGTACCTTGCTTCCCAGCACGCAGTGGCTGGACTCATCCTGTATTCTTTCAAGCCTCATTAGTGTTCCAGCCTTCTCTCCCTCTCCCTCCCATCCCCAGCAGCCTCCTGCCTCTCACTGTCCCCCTCCTCCTTCTCAATTTCCAGGACTCCCAAAGCATGCCAGTCGAGAAACTGAAGTCATATTCCTTGCAGAGGTTGGGTTCTTTTGTCTTCTGGCCTGGAAGAAACAACCAACTCATGGCTTTGAGCTGCGGGTTATTATCCCTCCAGGAAACTATACACCAACTTCACTGAACTCCAACCTCTATTAACTCCTTTACAGTTCGAAGGTACTCAGCTCGAGGATTTTATAGTTCATTAGAGGTGTTTGGAATGTACCATGGGTCTTAAAGAGAAGTTAATATGCCAAATAGCTAAATGGTGAAGGAGGCAGTTTTCATTAAAACCAAATCTCCAGTCTTTTAATTTTCCAGAAGCCACCGTGTATGTGGATGTAGTTACATATGTCTGCGTATGTATGTATGTGTGGGAATATGAGGATGTTTAATAGATATTACATACATATTACATATATGTATATAATACATGCAATCTATGTGTACATATACAGTATGCGTGTGTATGTATGCATATGTAATATGTATCTGTAATATATCACATATACATACATATTAAAACAAAGTTTAATGCATAGATCACTTATGGACCTTGTTAAAATGCAGAATCTCATCTAGGTCTGGGAAGAAGCCCACTCTCAGGTAACACAGATGTTGCTTTTGGGGACCATGTTTTGAACAACATATCTTTTTTTGTTTTGAACAGCAAATCTTAAAGAGGTCTTTGCTTATTCCCCCCAAGCTTTTTCATCCTAACCTATCTGCCCTACTCCTCAATTATCCACTTGACAGAGGGCTTTTTTGTCATTTCTCAAAATAACAAATACTTAGCTACTGAGGAAAGCAGACTCTGGTTTCCTGGTGTTCTGATTTCCTGTTCCAGAAAGTATACTGGGAAATACCAAAGATAATGTGAAATCTTTTAAGATTTTTATTTTTATTTTTACTATTATTTCTTTAATTTGCTAAGTTGAGCAATTACCTAACGAATTTCTAATTAATCTTATCCGTTTCCACATATGCGTACATGGTTATAAATTCACATTTTGTTCTTATTTAGATGTATACCACATTTTTTTAAATTGTGGTCAAAAACAAAATTTACCATCATAACCATTTTTAAGTGTACAATAGAGTACATATAGTGTTAACTATAAGCACATTGCTGTACAACAGATTTCTGGAACTTTTTCATCTTGCACAACTGAAACTTTGTCCATTGATCAGCAACTCCCTTTTTTCTCTCCTCCAGCTCCTGGCAATTATTATTCTCCTTTTTGTTTCTAAGAATATGACTACTATAAATAACCTATGTAAATGGAATATTCAGTATCGGTCTTTTTGTGACTGGCCTGTTTCACTTACCATAATGTTCTCAAGGTTCATCCATGTTGTAACATATGACAGAATTTCCTTCTTTTTTAAGGCTAAATGATATTTCATTATACGTATATGCCACATGTTCTTTATCTATTCATTCACTGGTGGGCATTTGGTTTGCTTCCACCTCTTGTCTCTTGTGAGTAATGCTGCAGTGAACATGGGTGTGCAAATATCTCTTCAAGTTCCTGTTTTCAATTTGGAGGGGGGATATACACTCAAAAATGGGACTGTTGGATCTTATGGTAATTCTATTTTTAATTTTTTAAGGAACCTACTTTCCCATAGCAGCTGCACCATTTGATATTCCTAACAACAATGTGCAAATTTCCAACTCCTCTAGATCCTCACTAATGTGTATTTTTTTTTCTTTTTTGATAGTGGCCATCCTAGTAATTGTAAGTTGGTATCTCATTATGGTTTTGATTTGCATTTCCCTGATTAGTGATACTGAGCATCTCTTCATGTGCCTATTGGCTATCTGTAATGTCTTTAGAAAAGTGTCTATTGAGGTCCTTGCTCATTGTTAAATTGGATTGCTTAGGTTTCTTGCTGCTGAGCTGCAGAAGTTCTTTAAATATTTTGGATATTAACCCCTTATGGTAAGCCATATGGTTTGCAAATATTATATCCCATTCCATAGGTTGCCTTTTCATTCTGCTGATTTTTTCCAGTGCTGTGCAAAAGTTTTTAGGTTTGATGTAGTACCCTTCTCTATTTTTGTTTTTGTTGTCTGTGCTTTTGGTGTCATTTCCATGAAACCATTGCCAAATCCAATGTCATGAAGCTTTTCTCTTATTTTTTATTCTAGAAGTTTTATAGTTTCAGGATTTATGTTTAGGTCTTTAATCTATTTTTTAATAATAAATTTACTTTTTATTGGTGTTCAATTTGCCAACATACAGAATAACACCCAGTGCTCATCCCATCAAGTGCCCCCCTCAGTGCCTGTCACCCATTCACCCCCACTCCCCGCCCTCCTCCCCTTCCACCACCCCTAGTTCGTTTCCCAGTTAGGAGTCTTCATGTTCTGTCTCCCTTTCTGATATTTCCTACCCATTTCTTCTCCCTTCCCTTCTATTCCCTTTCACTATTTTTTATATTCCCCAAATGAATGAGACCATATGATGATTGTCCTTCTCCGATTTACTTACTTCACTCAGCATAATACCCTCCAGTTCCATCCACGTCGAAGCAAATGGTGGGTATTTGTCATTTCTAATGGCTGAGTAATATTCCATTGTATACATAGACCACATCTTCTTTATCCATTCATCTTTCGATGGACACCGAGGCTCCTTCCACAGTCTGGCTATTGTGGACATTGCTGCTACAAACATTGGGGTGCAGGTGTGCCGGCGTTTCATTGCATCTGAATCTTTGGGGTAAATCCCCAGCAGTGCAATTGCTGGGTCAGGGTGGGTCTATTTTTAACTCTTTGAGGAACCTCCACACAGTTTTCCAGAGTAGCTGCACCAGTTCACATTCCCACCAACAGCGCAAGAGGGTTCCCTTTTCTCCGCATCCCCTCCAACATTTGTTGTTTCCCGCCTTGTTAATTTTCCCCATTCTCACTGGTGTGAGGTGGTATCTCATTGTGGTTTGGATTTGTATTTCCTTGATGGCAAGTGATGCAGAGCATTTTCTCATGTGCATGTTGGCCATGTCTATGTCTTCCTCTGTGAGATTTCTGTTCATGTCTTTGCCCATTTCATTATTGGATTGTTTGTTTCTATTTATTTATTCATGAGAGACACACAGAGAGAGAGGCAGAGACATAGGCAGAGGGAGAAGCAGGTTCCATGCAGGGAGCCTGATGTGAGACTCTGGGATCATGCCCTGAGCTGAAGGCAGACGGTCAACTGCTGAGCCACTCAGGTGTCCCTGAGTTAGTTTTGATATATGGTGTAAGGTAAAGGTAATGGTCCCACTTCATTCTTTGTAGTTGTATGTGTAATCCTGTTTTCCTATCACCATTTGTTGGAGGAGCATATCACAAATTCTAAAATATAGTCTTTCAATGATCATTTAGATATCAAAAGTTTGTAATATCCATTATGAAATTTTAAATTTGACCCATGGTTGATTTAGATTTTTTTTGTTGTTGTCTTATTTCCAAATATGTTGGTAAATTTTATTTGTTGGGGTCTGGGTATTTGTTACGAATTTTGAATTTTATTGCAATGTGGTTGTTATTATCACTGGTTCAGAGAGACTAGCCTTGTGAATGACTCCATAGGAAATTAAAACATATAATACGTGTGTTGGAAAAGAATGTCCATTTGTTACTCATTAGATTATCTATCATCTATCTATCATCTATCTACCTCCCATTCAATCAAGCTAGTTAACTAGTTTACATTATTCTGTGTAAGTACTAATTATTTTTCTGCTTTATCTATCATTTAAGAAAAGTGTGTTAAAATTCTTCCCTATGATTATTGATTTCTCAATTTTCTTTATAATTTTGTCAGTTTTAGTTTTATATATTTTAAGGTCATCTTTATGCATGAATTTCAGAATTGTTATATTATTTGGTAGTTGAAGATTAGTATTATGGTTACAAAATGAAATTTTTTTCTTCAGTAATGATTTTTGACTTAAGGTATACATTATCTGATACTAATAGTACTTGTTTGGTCCATATTTTTCTAGTATATCCCTTTATTTTTTTTCAGCATCATATTTTCTGAATCATTACATTTTATGCTATAAACAACATGTAACTTAAAAATCTAATCTGAAAAGCTTTATCCTTTACATAACAAGATTAGTCCATTTTCATTTATTTATTATCAGATATTTGTATTTATTACTAACCTTTCTTTTTTTTTTTTCCTACACGCTATTCTTTTAATTTGCTTTTCTAAAAAAAATGCTGGTTTCTCATGAATTGAGTCACAATTGATTTGGAAGTCATGTATTCTTCCCTTTGTCTTTAAAGTTAATTCTCCAAATTTTTGACATGCTAAAGATTTAACAAATTGTAAGTTAATAATTATCTTTGCCCTCCTCCTGAACAATGATATGATGTTACAATAATTTTGCTTAATCACACCTCTTTCATATCCCCTATTATTTCTATTTAGTTATTTTAGTTTCAACTTGTTTTACCCCTTCTAAAACTATTATTAGTAGTACTACAATTGACATGTATTTATATTTACCTTAAAAATTTCTGTTTATTTTCTTATCATTGGTCCTTATATATTTCTCCATCATTTGGAGTTTATTCTTTTCTTTCTGAAGTATATCGTTTACTAGCTCTTTCAATAAAGATTTCTAGGTGTTATGTTGTCTGTCTTTGTTTATCTACAATTGCCTTTATGTTTGCCCTCCCCCTTTGAATGGTAATCTAGATAGTATAAGCATGTACATTTTTTACCACTTTTGTTATTTTTGCCTTTGAATGGTAATCTAGATAGTATAAGCATGTACATTTTTTACCACTTTTGTTATTTTTGCCCTCAGCATTTTGATGTTATTGGTCGATTACCTTTTCTTTCCTCAATTTCTTAGGGGTAATCGCTTTGTAGGGAATTTGCTTTCCTGTCCAAGTATAGATATGTCTATATGTAGAATCATTTTAATTTTCCCTTTCATGACTCACTGGACTTCTTATATCTCAGGATTCCTATATTTTATCAATTCTAAAAGATTTTTTTCTTTCTCTTTCTCTTCTTTCTTTCTTTCTTTTTTTTCTTTCTTTTTTTTTTTTTTTGGCATCATCCATGTTATCTCTCTATCCAGAAATTGAATTATTTCTATATTAGACTTCTTCATTCTCTCCTCCATGTCTCCTCACTTCTCTTTCATATTTTCCATTTTTATCTTTTTGTTTTACATTTTATGTAAATTATTCAGATTTATCTGTATCTGACATTGCTTCCATCGACATTGAATTTTATGTAATCGGCTATTTCAAGAAGTTCTAATTTTTTTTTAACTCTCGCTGCTCATTTTTTCACAGTTCCTTTTCTTTCTTTATGATTTATAATCATATCTTTTTAACCTTCTTTATCATTTTAAATGTATCAATTATATGGTCTTTTTTCAGATTGTTCTAATCTCCAAAGTCTAGGGTCATGCTAACCCTCTTGTTTGATTTGTTTGCTGACACTGATTTATGAAGACAATTTCCTCATTTCAATTCTAATTTTTTTATTGCAGGCATATTGTAGGTTTTTAGAAAAATTTGAATTCATTACCACCCCACCCATACCAGTGGAGTCCTGTTTGTTCTGAGTTGTAAAATTCTTTCCTGCAAAGCATTATTAATTTCTTTCTACAGTTATCTCGAGAACATTGCTTGTTTGGAACCAGATTTTATTTTTCCCATTAACTTTCCCAGTTTTAAACTCCTGCCACACAGCGTATAAATTTGGATACTACCCTTACACATAATATGAACTTGAGGCTTCAATTTCTCATGATAGGTGTTTTTCATACCAATATCCCTAAGCAGAGATAAGCTTTCTTGTGCCTTTTTTGGGCCAGAATGAAGAACCTGTTTATTGCCTCTTAACAGATAAGCTGATCTTTCACGGGTGGTGGTTACCTTGGATTTCAGTTCTTATCTGTATTTCCTAGCTCCAGGTGGCATTACAATTCCAGCCACTAACTAAACAGTCCCACATATGAGTCTTATATCTCTCACAGGCATTCTCTCTATGACCTCTTGCTTCTGGCTGAAAGTTTCCACTTGTTTCAAAAACGGCTATATATTTAAAAATTCTGTTGTTATAACTTACTGAACATTTCTGAGTATTTGGAGCAGGAAGAAAATCTATTTGAATTCAATTAGTCATACTGTTGAAAACATAAGAGTCAGAGTGATCTTTCAAAATATAAATAAGAAAGCATCATTCCATTATTTAAAATCGTTAAACAGCTTCTCACTGTACTTAGAATAAAATATAATCTCTTTCTTATGGTCTAAAACTCTTTCTTAATCAGGTCCTGCCTATCTTTTAATATCATCTCATGCAACTCTTCCTGTGGTGTATTCACTCTTCTCTAACCATACTGGCTTGTTTTCTTTTCTTTAACATGCCAACTTCCCTTTCCTAAGACAGTGTTTCACAGGATCCTTCCAATCCTTCACTGGTTCCTGAGTAACACATTCTCTACCACATCAATATGTTTAATTCTTTTCTATTATGAATGTGCACATAATTAATGTTCAAAATCTTTTAGTTCAACTTTTTGCTTTTATAGAATAGTAAAATGAGTTGGGAAAGGAGCTGAGAAAGTTTTAAGAACTTGCCCCAAATCCTGTGTTTAATGAGACATTTAAAACAAGTACTCACGTCTTCTGATTCCCCCGACCTATGTCTTTCTGGTGACTACTCCAATGATTATAGAAGACCCAAATCAAGGATTTGGGAAGAGAGCAGATAGACTGCAAGGTGATCCATAACCTCCATCCATTTATATGATGAATTTTGTGGAATATATAGACACATTAATTTTCTGGGGAGGAAGGTTGTACCTTTTATCCAATTTTCAAAAGGGTCAAAACCTCATGTCTTTTGCCCATTTCATGATTGGATTGCTTGTTTCTTTGCTGATTGAGTTTAATAAGTTCTTTATAGATACTATATACTATAGTATCTATATACTATAGATACTATAGATACTATATACTATAGGGCTAGATACTAGCCCTTTATCTGATATGTCATTTGCAAATATCTTCTCCCATTCTGTAGGTTATCTTTTAGTATTGTTGACTATTTCTTCTGCTGTGCAGAAGCTTTTTATCTTGATTAAGTCCCAATAATTCATTTTTGCTTTTGTTTCCCTTGCCTTCATATGTGTCTTGCAAGAAGTTGCTGTAGCCAAGTTCAAGAAGGGCATTGCCTGTGTTCTTTTCTAGGATTTTGATGGATTCTTGTCTCACATTTAGATCTTTCATCCATTTTGAGTTTCTCTTTGTGTCTGGTGTAAGAGAATGGTCTAGTTTCATTCTTCTGCGTGTGGCTATCCAATGTTCCCAGCACCATTTATTAAAGAGACTGTCCTTTTTCCAGTGGATAGTCTTTCCTACTTTGTCAAATATTAGTTGACCATAGAGTTGAGGGAATAGACATGGCCAACAAACACATAAGAAAATGCTCTGCATCACTTGCCATCAAGGAAATACAAATAAAAACCACAATGAGATACCACCTCACACCAGTGAGAATGGGGAAAATTAACAAGGCGGGAAACAACAAATGTTGGAGAAGATGTGGAGAAAGGGGACCCTCTTGCACTGTGGTGGGAATGTGAACTGGTGCAGCCACTCTGGAAAACTGTGTGGAGGTTCCTCAAAGAGTTAAAAATAGATCTGCCCTAAGAGTCAGCAATTGCGCTGCTGGGATTTACCCCAAAGATATGCATGCAGTGAAACAGCAGGACACCTGCACTCCAATGTTTATAGCAGGAATGTCCACAATAGCCAAACTGTGGAAGGAGCCTCAGTGTCCATCGAAAGATGAATGGATAAAGAAGATGTGCTCTATGTATACAATGTAATATTACTCAGCCATTAGAAATGACGAATACCCACCATTTGCTTCAATGTGGATAGAACTGGAGGGTATTATGCTGAGTGAAGTAAGTAAATCGGAGAAGGACAATCATCATATGGTCTCATTTATTTGGGGAATATAAAAAATAGTGAAAGGGAATAAAGGGGAAAGGAGAGAAAATGAGTGGGAAATATCAGAGAGGGTGACGGAACGAGAGACTCCTAACTCTGGGAAACGAACAAGGGGTAGTGGAAAGGGAGGTGGGGAGAGGGGTGAGGTGACTGGGTGATGGACACTGAGGGGGGCACTTGATGGGATGAGCACGGGTGTTATGCTATATGTTGGCAAATCGAACTCCAATAAAAAAATATAGAAAAAAAAGGGTCAAAGCCTCAAAAAATTCTTAGAAACTACTGGTCTACACATTGTTTATAAACTATTATGTTCCTTGCATATTTTCTCTTGTCTTCATATCAGTTTTCCTATAAATAGGAACTGAACAATCATTATGGAGGTGAAAGACCTATAGCCCCAAACTATAAAACCTTGATGAAGGAAATTAAAAGATAATACAAACAAATGGAAAGATATTCCATGCTCATGGATTCAAAGAATTAATATTGTTAAATGTCCATACTACCCAAAGCAATCTACAAATTTAATGCAATCCCTATCAAAATACCAATAGCATTTTTCTCAGAATTAGAACAAATAACACTAACATTTGTTTGGAACCACAATAGACCCTGAATAGCCATTCTTGAGAAAGAAGAACAAAGCTGGTGGTATCACAATCCAGGATTTCAAGGTACACAATTCCAGATTTGAAAGCTATAATAATCAAAACAACATGGTACTGGCAGAAAAATAAAGTTAAATCAAAGGAACAAAAGAACCCAGAAATGAACCTACACTTATATGGTCAATCTATGATAAAAAGAGACAAGAATATACAGTGGAGTCTCTTCCATAAATGGTGCTGGTAAAACCGGACACTTACATGCAAAACAATGAAACTGAAACACCTTATTATGACATACACAAAAATAAACTCAAAATGAATTAAAGACCTATATGTGAGGTCTGGGACCATAAAACCCCTAGAAGAAAACATAGGTAGTAATGTCTCTGACATTGGTCATAGCAATAACTTTCTAGATATGTCTCTTCAGGTAAGGGAAACAAAAACAAAAATAAACTATTGGGACTAGATCAAAATAAAAATCTTGGGCACAGTGAAGGAAATCATCAACAAAATGAAAAGGCAACCTACTGAATAGAAGATCTTTGCAAATGACATATCTGATAAGGAGTTAATATTCGAATTACATAAAGTATATAATTCGATATCAAAAATCCCAAATAATCCAACTAAAAAATGGGCAGAGGACCTGAATAGACATTTGTTTCCAAAGAAGACATACAGATGGCCAACACACAAGAAAAGATGCTCAACATCACTAATCATCGGGGAAATGCAAATCAAAACCACAATGATATATCCTCACACCTGTCAGAATTCTTATTATCAAAAAGACAAGAAATAACAAGTGTTAGTGAAGATATGGAGAAAAAGGAGCCCTCTTGCGCTTTTGGTAAGATTTAGTAAATTTAGTAAATCAGTGTAGCTACAGTGGAAAACAGTGTGGAGTTTCCTCAAAAAATTAAAAATAGAAATAGTATATAATCCAGGGATGTCTGGGTGACTCAGTCAGTTAAGCATCTGCCTTTGGCTCAAGTCATGATCCCAAGGTCCTGGGCTTGAGCCCACATGGGGCTCCCTGCTCACTGTGGAGCCTCCTTCTCCCTCTTCCTCTGCCCCTCCCCCCTGCTTGTGCTCGCCCTCTCTTTCTGTCAAATAAATAAATAAATTTGTTTTAAATCCCATAATCCAGTAATTCCACTACTGGATATCTACCCAACGAAAACAAAGACACTAATTCAAAAAGATACATGTATCTCTATGTTTATTGCAGCTTTATTTAAATAGCCAAAATATTTTTAAAAAGTAGGTGTCCATCAATAGTTGAATAAATAAAGAAGATGTGGTGTATGTGTACACACACACACACACACACACACACACACACACTGGATTATACTCAGTCACAAAAAAATATGAGATCTTGCCATTTGTGAGAAGATGGACAGACCTAGAGGATATCATGCTATGTGAAATAAGTCAGACAAAGACAAATACCATAGGATTTCACTTATATTGGAATCTGAAAAACAAAACAAATGAAGAAAATAGAAACACACCCATAAATACAGAGAATAAACTTGTGTTTGCCAGAAAGTAGAGAGATGGGGAAAAGGAGTGAAGGGAGTGGGAGATACAGGCTTCCAGTTATGAAACGACTAAGTCATGAGGATAAGAGGTAAGCACAGGGAATATAGACAATGGTATTGTAATAGCACTGTATGGGAACAGACAGTAGCTGCATTTGTGGGTGAACATAGCATAACCATATAGAGTTGCTGGATTACTGTGTGGTAGGTACACCTACAATTAATGTAATACTGTGTGTCAACCATACTTCAGTAAAATAAAGGACTGAATAATCATTATGGATTCCTTTATGAATTATGACAATATCCACTATATTGCCAAAGGATTTAGTGTTATGACTTATATTAAAATGTTGCCATTTATGAGCAAAGGATTTGCTTCTGGAGTTATGGAATCACTTTGCACATGAGTCTAAGGGTATTTTGACAATTTTATTTATGAAGACAATATAAATACAATATATATACTCAAAAATATAAATACTCAAAAGTTGGCTATAGTGCATATACCTCAATATTTCTTTAGCCATATTTCTGGTCCCAATCCCCTAAAATACTGAAAAATAAAAAATTACTCATTCTGATTTCTCTGCTGTGTTGAAAATGAGATCATTTGTGGGATAAGCTTTCACTCTGGAGAACTGAGTTTGAGATGCTAAACAGCTTGATTGATATGTGTACAGCAGAGATGTGGATTTTAAATAAGCATAGGAATAATCTTTACTTTTCTTTCTCAGGAATATTTTGTTTCTACCAAATTTGCTATGTATATAAAATGACCTGGTGGAATGATACTGCCTTTGCAGTAGATGTTTGGTAAAATGTCTTCCCAGACTATGAATCAATTTCCCTTCCTTCACTGGGGGCACTCTCCACCTCCGCCATTGATAGCTGGAGTGGAGTGGCTAAAGCTGAACCTACTACATACTTTCTTTCAGAAATTAGGATTTGAGATTCAGAGACAAGCTAGTGAAATCTTTGATGCATCTATAACTACCTATGAATGTGGAACTGCAAGAAAATAAATGTTGCATATGTAATGAAAAACAAAAAAGTCAGTCTGTAGAAAGTGAAGGATGAAGAAGACTCAGGTAAGCTTAAAAAAGAAAAAAAAATTCCTTGATCTCTGACAGCTTTCCTTACAATTACTCCTTTTTTTCCCATATAGGCTGAGTGGATTTTATTACCAACAAAGTTTAACTAATATAAAATTTTATTTCCTGTGGATTAGTGTTTTGTTTTTCTTTTGTGTGCTTAGATACAGAATGTTTGTAAGTGCTAGAGTCAAGACAACCATGTTTAAATGTTGATTTGATCACTTGCTAATAAAGTATAATAATTTGGATGCAGGGACACCAGGGTGGCTCAGCGGTTGAGCCTTTGCCTTCAGCCCAGGGCATGATCCTGGGGTCCTGGAATTGAGTCCCACATCGGGCTCCCTGCAGGGACCCTGCTTCTCCCTCTGCCAGTGTCTGTGCCTATCTCTCTGTGTCTCTCATGAATAAATAAAATCTTTAAAAAAATAATTTGGGTGCACTCATACTAAAAATTTACTTGTTATCTGAAATTCAAATTTAACTGGGTATCCTTTCTTTTATCTAGCAACCCTATTTGTGACATAGTTTTTTCCTTTGTATAATAGAGCTAATAATACTAAATCAGCAAAGATGTTGTTAAAAATGTCAAGGATATCATAAGCATTATTTAAAATAATGTATTAGAAATATGGTTTATTATTTTCTTTCCTCTTCCCTTTACCTGTGTTGTATCTAAAACACAAGATGTTGCTTACAAAGCTCATCATTATAAGATAACCCATTGGGAGTAAATGGTTTATTTTGGAACATAGGGAAAAGTTTTAGACCTTTTATGCAATGAGGTCTTTATCCTCAGATTAGAGAATTTGGAATCTGTCATATATTTCTGTCTACCTGACTTCACCTAGGCACCCCATCCCAGGATACTGGAATAATTCATTCTTGTGCGAGCCATATAGCTAAGTCTTACTTACAAACTGGTTTCCAATTCAAATCAACATCTCCTCATCTGATCTTTCTTACCTCCTATAGAAGAAGATGAAGAAAGAAAGAGCATGAGGAATAATGAGAAGGAGATAATATACTAGCTTACTATTTGCCTGCTTAAGGATAAAGAATGTAAGAATCTTCATTTGAGGGCTCTTTACGTCTCGTCTTCTTGGGTTCATCCCTATTGGATGAACCCAAGAAGTACTGAAGAATCTCTTTTACATAACTCAATCTAACATGTTTTCTGCTCAAGG
Source organism: Vulpes vulpes (assembly GCF_048418805.1). NCBI lineage: Eukaryota > Metazoa > Chordata > Mammalia > Carnivora > Canidae > Vulpes > Vulpes vulpes. Next base: position 32,699,883 of record NC_132786.1, read on the forward strand.
GACACAGAGCAATGAACTTTCCTTACAGAACATTCATCATCCATTTCTTTATTTATCACTCCAGATCCAGTGGGATTGGATCAGACTTTGGTCTCTCCCCAGTATGGGCTTGCTGATCCACCACTAGGCACTGGGCACAAAAGTGGCATGCTTCTGTTTTTATTTTCCTGTTCAAAGTCACCATCTCTGGATTTGCTTTACAAGTAGCAAGCGAGGGGCTTGTGGAGAACATCCACGGGTCTAGTTTGGTTTTGAAGAAGCAGGGGCATTCTCCTCTGGGCTTTCCTTCTTTTTTCCTCTCCCATTTTCTTTCATGGTTTCAGTTTTACCTAAATGTGTCTGGGATAATATTTTACTCCTCTGAGTCAATACAGCTTGCTTAGAATCACTAACAGAGATAGTTGCTGGCTGCAAACAATGAACGGTTGTAGTCAAAGGTTGTGTTGTAGTTGCTCAACTGGGTCAGTTGTAGGAGAATTATGTATTTTTGTACGTTTCTCTGATGTTGGCACTGTATTTGTCATTTCATATAAAGCTTTAGATGAAGTATCCATTTTGTAACAAGAAGTGCTGAAAGGGATGGCACAAAACACAAGATCCGAGGGCAGTAGCTTAAAGTCATTGTCTGGCCGGGTAATCACAAACCTGTAAGAAAAGCCAAAGATGACTCCCAAGCTTTTGCAGGCAGGACAGTGTGGCTACAGACAATGGCCCAAACAAGGAAGTCTTTCTGCTGGGCCAGAGGAGGAAATGTTTTTTTGTTGTACTTTGCTTCATTGGTTTCTGATTAAGAGTAAATATCTCTAGCAACGGAAGTCCTTGGCTAGGAATCAGAAGACTAACATTCGCTTCTGCCTCAACCCTACTTAGGCATGGCATCTCCCTTCCCTGGGCCTTCCTTTAGTCATCATTTTAATGGGAGAGGGTTAGGGTGGAGGTATTGACTGATTGATCTCTAACAGTCTTTTTAATATCCACTACAGTAATGCATTTAGTCAGCACAATATTGAACACTTGGCCAAGCTTTATCAAAATCAGAAGATCACATATATTCAGCTATTTCTATTCTAGCTTAGGCCTACTCTAATACTTATGCCACCAACTATCACGAAAAAATGTAGTGTGGCCAGTGGGGGAAAAATATTAAACCAAAATTTTATTTGAAATTTTGACTAGTAAGCAAATAGCAAATGTCAATGAGTCTTAAAGAACTCCCAGAGCCTGGACTTGCATAAAAAGTCTTCGCAGGGAAGCAGGATACCTTAGTACTGTATCAGGCATATAGCAAATCCTCAGTAAATGTGAGTTAATTAATTAACCACCAGCATTCATGTCAGCACACTGAGGCAGAATCACCTTTCATATCTTTCAACCTGTATTTCTTCATCGCTACCCCAAGTGGTCACCTCTTCTTTCCTGAACATCCAACTCAGGGCACCTCAGACCTCCTTTTACTGAATTTTCCCACCTTTATCTTTCCTACTGAGTCCCCTACAATGTCTATAATTGTTTAAGCAAAACCTATTATAGTCACACATTCTCTTTGAAATAGAAATATCATTTCCTTCCTGGAGGTCCTCTCAAATATGGGATGCATGTTGTCCCAAATACTGAGCTCAATGGGTTTTCCAGAGGTGTTGGAGCAAAGGCATTGAGTTCAGGAAGAGAGAGAGACAGAGAAACGAGCATCATTTATGCTTCCTAGTACTGCTTCCAGAATATCACTGCTCCCCCAACGTCTTTGTGATTAATGCTCTATAGCTGCATCACCCTCCCTCTCGATTCACCGGTGTCATCTACAGATCTCCAAGCTTATTTGCTTCTGGCATTTGGGACACTTTTTCTTTCAAATTCCAGTGCCACTATCAGCTTATGTGCATGCAGTGTTTATGTGGGTTACAATTCCAACAGCCAGCGCATTTCCACTTCCCATTGATCTTACCTCCAAACCACTTTCCTAGTCATATACTAGGTGTTATCATTTCTTGATATGCCCTGCCACTAAAATTCTATGCTTCCATAAATCATTCTCTGGCTGCAACTTCCCATCATTCTTTCCCCTTTGATTCCTGAACTCTGAGTACATCTACTCTTTAACTGCATCAGGATTTTCAACACTTTTTCCTTTAAAGTCTGGTGTTGCTTCCATAAACCCACAATAAACCCTTCTTCCATTTCCTCTCAGGAGCTAATACACTTTGATTTCTTTTTCAATTCCCTGTGATACTTCCTCCATCTTTTCTCCCAGCAATGGCTATGCCTATACTTCACAGAAAAATCCTGGTGTTACATACAAATTCCTATTAGCACAGCCCTCACCTATGGCTATGTTTGCCTTGGCACCCATTCTTTTCCTTCTGATGAGTAGAAAAGACTTTCCATTTAAGACTACCCCACTTTGAGTAACTTGGTTTCTTTCCCCTTAGAAAGGAGAACTCGTTTCCTTCAATCTTCTTCGTCTCTACTGTTTTTAATTTCTCCTTCTTATACTGAATCCTGTCCATTCCCATTGTGAGGATCTTACTTTGGACCTACATTATTGTGTTGTCTGTAGACTGCACCCTTTTCTTCCCCCTCCTACCCCCCCATACATTTTCTTTATGTTCTCCTACATTGTGGTCAGATTGCTCTGACTTTCAACTGAAATCTGAACATGTCGCACCCATAACTTATATAGAGAGATCACAGTGGGCTAGAGATGAGGCAGTCAATAAACATTTACCCAATGACTCTAGCAGAAATAAGTAAATCTTTCCAATGTGGACAGTGGCTTTCAACTTTAAAAAGTTACATAGAAATAGATGAGGGGTAATCTGAGTTTACATTTCATTTTTCACTGGGTACATGGACGTCATTCTCCTTATATGGTCAATATTAATTGGATCACCAATTCATTCATGTTAAGTTACACACATGCTTCCTTCTTCCTACATAACTGTCTACTTCCCCCGGACCCTTTTTTGTAACTACGGACCTTGAGCTCTGTACTTCTCTTTCACATTGAATAAAGCAGCTTTGGCTCTTATGCTTGGATAGATGGGTAGCACTTTCCAAGCTAGCATACTCCCCTTTTTTGTTCTGGCTTGTTCTCCTCTTCATCTATCATGCGGTATAAGCCAAGGCAGAGGATTCCAAAATTATCTAATGAGCCACAGAACACTTGCCCAAATGTCTTTCTTGGCTGGGGAGGAAAGAGAAAAACATGTGTCTGTTGGTACTTCAATTTAAGCAATAACAAGTATTTACTGGAAAGCTATTGTCGTTCCTTGCAGCAAAAATTTGGAAGACCCAAAAGCCGTTTCCTGTTATCTTTTATAGTGGCAGTGTCAAGTAGGAAATTAGGTTTATGATACGTTTTGAGCATCTAATCCCAGTGATTATTTTTATCACTGTGGTCTTTCAAGAGTATCTTGTGGGCATGGTATAGGATGTTGTTGTGCTAGTTTTTATTACTACTGCTATTTGGTAACCATTAAAGAAGTAATGATGAGTAACAGGTTGGGAAATTCAGTTTTCCAGCTATACAATGGGTTGAGATGTTAAATGACCTCCAGAGAGTAATCTTTTTATCCTACTCTACAACAGCTTACAATCCCAAACATTCCTCTTGACACTGCTCTCTGGCTATAGTCAACAAAAGCAGCATGAGTAGCAGACAACAGGGTCAAAGCAGCAGCAAATGAAGTCACATGAGAGCAGTTTGTTTCATTATGATTCCTTAGGGTAAAGAATAACGTGGGGACAGAAAATAAGTGGAGAAAGGAAAGAGAAGAGTATTGACCAGTCCACTGTCACTTCTGATACTGACAAGAAGCTGCCAGTGGCAGTCGTCCTGGACTTATAATCACTCATAAGGTAATCGTGGGTGAAGAGCCCAGGACCACAGATATGCAAAGGACCAGACTATGCTACGGGAACTTTGCACCTGGAATTCAGATGTACAGAGGTTCTCCCTTTTTGGCAGTATCTATTAAGACATACCAGGTGCAAGAACTGGAAGGGGCTGCTCCATGTGAAGGGAGCTCTGCTGATATCCTCTCAACAAACAAAAAATATTTCCTTACAATGCCCTGCCCCTGACAACTGGTAGAGAGCTAAATGTAATTTTAATCAAAGCTAAACTAAAAGACACCAATCAGTACTTTACTCATCCCCAGGCTGGACTTCACTGTGATTCCCAAACACTCAGATGCCCCATTGGTTATGCCATAATTATGGCACATCTTTTCCCCTTGCCATAATCTACTGCTCACCAGCTCAGTGGGCTAAGAAAATTCAAGCATTTTCCACTGGCCAGCCCGATCAGAATCTTAGACCCAAACACAGAACTCTTCTGCCTGATTTCAGCTGACATCATCAGATTTCTTTATCAGCTCAGGTGTATAGGAAGAGTGAGCCGAGCCTGGGTCAGACTGCCTTGGAGGGTCCTCTGCTTTTCCAGTGGGACACAATGTGGTTTCAGGTAAATCCTTGTTTCTCTGAGTCTTGGTTTCTTGATCTGTTCAGTGCAATTAATAAACAATGTCCTACCAAGTAAACCTTTAGACAGATTAACTAAACAACAACTAAGCAGACAGGCACAGGGAAAGTGCTCCAGTAAATATTAGCTATTAATATTTATTAATATTATTATATTAATAATAATTAATATTATTATTAATTAATATTGTTATTATTATAATTATTATTATATCCTCGCTAAGGTGCAAAGTTGTTAGACCTCTCAGATGCTTCTTGCAGACTTCGATTTTTTTTTATTTAGAAGATAAGGATAATAATAGCTGCCTTATCTACCTCTTGGAATTATTGTAAAAAATAAATAGAACATGTGAAAATGCACTTTAAATTATAAAATACTCTGTGAATACAAGATTGTATTAGTTTTTGCTATTATTTCCATGCTATGGACCATTTGGAACCCAAACAGCCTGAATCATTCTCAGAAACCCAAAGTGGTAAGGAAGTGGGAACCCCTATTATGACAGGAGTAGACTCACTTTAATGTCTGACAAAATTGTTTGGTCCAAGGACAGAAGTCCCAGCTTACAACGCATTCTTCCAGACAAAACTGAACTGTAGCTCTGGACCATCCCACAGATACTCTTATCCAAATGTTGTTCCAGCTGAGAACTTATCCCTCCTGTCACCAGCATCTGAAGTAATTCCAGGACATGATAATTGTAGAAGGCCTGGAAGGCAAGGGCAAACGTGTGAAAAGTCAGAGGAGCCAGCACAGAAACTGTGGAGGTATATTGTCTTAGACACTTGGGGAGCATTGCTCTTTGAAATGGATCCAGTGAGGCAAAACAAGGTCTCTCATTATTATTAAAATCAGCTAAAATGTCTCCATTCAGGTAGGGCACTGGGTTAGGCAAAGTACAGAGAAAATAACACTTACTCGTTTCTTGCTCCCTCAGAGCTTACACTGTGGCAGAAGAAGAAAATGGGTAATGATGCTAACACCAAGGATGTCTTCTCTTCCAAAAATAACCAAAGGAGTATGTTTGGCCACAGATACCTTAATAATCATCACCATATATTTAAAACTGTGTATTTAATGAGACTTCTATTAATGTTTCCTTAGGCTTTGACATTATTACTGTCATCAATAACTGAATCTTCTGAATGCAAATCTACTTATATTCTTTTTAATTGTGACTTACTTGGGGACAGGTATTTACTTGGGTCTTCTTATTATTTAGATCTCCCATAGCTCTTGTATACTACACAAATGGTAGATGTTGAATAAATTAATGGAATTTTGGAATCTCTGGCATCAAAACAATTTCTTATTTTGAAACTGAATAACCCTAGCTATGTTCTTGAACTACTTTCCTAAAGGATTCCTACCACATATAGTGTAAAATAGATATCGGCATACCTGTAAATAGCACTGTAATATGTTACCCATTAGATTTTCCCAAAACTATTGAATACACAGTGTTTTAAATGTTCTACCTTTTTAAATCTAAATTAGATTTTTACTCTGGTTGACATGAAAATTTGTATGTTTATATATTACCTATACAAAAATCAATACTTTTGTTTTTATTAAAAATAATAGGAAGGACCTTAATTGTTACTGTCATAGAAATTTTGCTATTTACTTTCTCTAAAATTCCGGGACTTGTCTTATGCAGACCGAATTATGATAGGGTCCTGTTTACTAGTCTTCCTGTCTTATTTTTCTTCCTACTAACAATCCTTGTTCAAAATGTTTCCAGAGAGATTCTCTAGGACACAAATCAAATCATGCCGTCCAGCTCCTCAAACCTGCGATGTCATACCCCGATGTACCCCAGGCTCATCTCCTCCATGAATGGTGCCCTCCAGTGCACACTATAGTCTATCTATTGCTCAAGCTACATATTTATTCCTTTATGCCTTGCTTTGGAACATCTGACTGATCATTCATCAAACTCTCTGGCTGGCAAACTTTAAGCTGGTCTCCTCATCAGAAAGAAGTTTCCCTGTCTTTGTGATCCCACAAAAGCCACTGGCTTTTGTTCCATTTCATCCTTCTATATTTTATAGTTAGTAGTTTGTCTGAAACACACCTGACTTTGAATCTTGGACTGGCATGTCTTAGCTGAACACCTTTGGACAATTCATGTGTTCTTTCTCAGAAACAGTTGTATAACTTTTAACATTGATGTGATAATACCATCTTTGAGCCTTGTTTGTAGGAGGAGATGAGATATATCACATACATTACTGAACTCTGTTCCCTTCAACAGTGGTTCTTATGTATCGAGATCACCTGGAAGGATATTTGTGAGTGTAGATTTCTGGGATCCAGGATCTACGGGATCAGAATGTATGGACAGGAGTGGGAATCAGAAATTTAAAGGCCACCTCTGGTGGTTCTGTCACTGGTTGGTGCTCAGATCACCATCTGGGAAACACTTCTGTAAATGAAATGTTCTTTTGGAGGACACACTTTATCTACTTAGCATTCATGTCCTCAAAGTGCATGAAACAAGACAGGTATTCAAAAGCTATAAGAATATTGACAGCAACTGGCAGTTGATTTTTAAGAAATAAATAATGTTAATAAAATGTAAAAGCCACTGGGATAAGAGGGTGTAGGAAATTAAATATGAGCTATATGAATTAAGAGAGAATAAAAGTAAAATGTTTTAAAATAGTTTTTAGATTAAAAGATGACTTCAAATGCCTTCTCCTCCCTAATGTCCTGACTGAAGGGTTCCCCTGACTGATGGTCTCCTTCTCACATTTCTTCTTTGTTCCATTTTGCTACCACCCAGAAGGGTGCTTACAGAATCAGCTCCCTGAAATCCAGGCATGAACAGGGGATATAAATCCAGGTTGAGCCACAATCCGTTTAAGAACAAGTGGCCATCGTGTAGAGTGATCAAACATAATGCTGTTAGAATAATTCTCCACTGATTAAAGAAAAGGTACAAATTTTCAGGTTATCCTGGTGTCAAAGGCTCTAGGGAAACATGTACTTTACATATTTAACTTAGCCTTTGAATATATCATTTTTTCAGTTTTGACATCAAAAGGATTGCAATTCTATATTGGGAAAAATAAAGGGATTTATGTTACCCTTATTCCATGAGCTCATCTAGTATTCTTATAATTCAGGATTCTATGGTATTGGTATCTTTCTTTTTTCATACCTCCTTCCCTCTTTCCTTCCCTTCCTCCTCCTATCTTTCCTCCTTTCCTTCTTTCTTTTTTCTTTTTCATGAAAATACAAAAGTTGAAATGTGCTTCAAATAGTTTAAGACCTTTAAACTTGGATAGTGTTTCTTTTTTTTAATATTTTATTTATTTATTCATGAGAGACAGAGTGAGAGAGAGAGGCAGAGATACAGGCAGAGGGAGAAGCAGGCTCCATGCAGGGAGCCGAATGTGGGACTCGATCCCAGGAATCCAAGATCATGCCCTGGGCCAAAGGCAGGCACTAAACCGCTGAGCCACCCAGGATCCCCTTAGATAGTGTTTCTAATATAGTCATATTTACTAGAATTTGGACTTCCAGTGTTAGAAAATGTTGCAGCCCATGGTGTTATAACTTTTAGCTACAATGAAGACAGAGGTCTCTTTTACAACTTACAATATTACTTAATAATGTAGATACTAACATCCTAGCTACTTGCTGCTCTTTATTCTGAAATCTAATCTCAAAAGACCCTAAGACCAAACATTCATTGAGAAATGCTTCTAACTGAGAATGAGGCTACATGATAGGAAAACTGCAACTAACCAGCTGAGTGACCTTAAGGGAGTCATGTAACTTCTGCGAGCCTCAATTTCCCTACAAGTAAGGAAACTTCCCTAAGTTCATGTCTGGTTCTGAAGTTCTATTGTTATAAAGCTGTACAGGAATCCTGCTTATGGATCTGAGTGTCTCTCCCTATTTTTTTTTATAACATTAAGCTGATAGAAGATTAAAAGTGAATCTGAATTATACTTTATAGGTATGTTTTCCCATCTGGGGCAGGAGTTCACAGCAGTGTACCAGAGGCTATTTGGAGCCCTGGTGTCAGCTGTATCAGATTTGGAGGGAAACAGTATTATTTTATCTTGAAAAAAAATTACAGGTGTATCAGGGCATAGAATGAAAAACTACACGAAATCCAAAGCAAATTTTCAGTAAAAGCAGTGATGGGTTAATAGCGTAATATTCAGGCTTTGTTCTATCCTTGGGACTTGCACATTCAATTCTTTATATTTTTTTAATATAAATTTATTTTTTATTGTTGTTCAATTTGCCAACATATAGAGTAACATCCAGTGCTCATTCCGTCAAGGTGCCCCCTCAGTGCCCGTCACCCAGTCACCCCTTCCACCCCCTTCCACCACCCCTAGTTTGTTTCCCAGAGTTAGGAGTCTCTCATGTTCTGTCTCCCTTTATGATATTTATTAAGGGGGAATGGAGAAAAAGGTGGAGAAGTCGGAGTCAAGACTGGTGATCTCATCTTGTTTCTGACCCAGCTGAGGTGTTAGCCTCCTTTTTTTCTGAGGGGGATCTGTTCCGAATGCATCTATATTCCTCCTTGCACTTCTGTGTAGTATGGGCATCAGGGAAAAATAACTAGAATTCTAACCTCTGACCATGCAGCAATGGGGAAGAGATCTCTTGGTGCATTGAGCTTGGCAGCAAATTGGAAGAACCATCTAGAAGGTGTTCTTTGGAGAGGAGAATTATGGGACAAAAGGCACATGCAAAATGGGGAGGGATGGTGGACTCCTGTCATATAGGACTCTTGACTGGGAACTGGAAATCTGTCTCAAAAGAGAGGACAGGATTCTGGTCTTCTTATTTTATGCCTCCCTCTCTGTTGGCCACGTATTCTAACTTACAGGGAGTGGTTTTCCAAATCTCCTTAACAGGAATCTTCCTTTACATCAAATCCTAGGCAGAAGCCACACATAGTTCTGACTGGGGGGAAGAGTGCAGGTGGTGGTGGGGGCATGATGGGGTGGGTGAGTCCCTCGTCCCTGCTTGTCTGCTCAGCAGCTCCTGAATACCCTGGGAGGCAGATTCCTTTAAGCAAAACTTGAAAATCAGTGCACTGGAAGGACACACATAATCACAGAAAGAGATGTCTGAAAAGACAAAGGACTATAACAACGAGGTCTGACTCTGTAATCATAGAAAGTGGGGTTCAAAGACTAGCTCATCATCTGTAAGTGCTGTGACATTGGCACTTGATTTGTCCCCCTTAGCTTCAGATTCTTGATCTTTAAAGTGAGGCTTATAATTGTATTCTCCTAATTGGGCTGGAAGAAGAATTAAACAAGGTTTTGTAGCAAAGATCTTGGCCCAGAGTAAGTGCTTCAGAGGTCTTATTACTATTCCTGCCACAGCTATTGTTCTGATTATTAATATTATTCCAACAGCAAAACTTATTGGAAGAAGTTACCTTGAGGTCTGTGTTGGGAAAGATCCGTAGGTGTCATCTGGAGGCAGAAAACTGTGATCATTAGTGGCCTCTGTCTTGGGAATGTGTTAGAGGGAGTGATAACCATGGAGGCCAGAACGGCCATCCTAACTTTAAGGGGAGACTGAGTTCTTTGCCTTTCTCCCCCACTTCTCAGCATGAAGATGCTCCCACATGTATGGAGAATAAACTGGAGTGTTAATGAACATATTCTGCAGCCACCACCACAGTGTTGGCTCCCAGATGTTTTTAGTGCCAGAGGATAAATGGTCTCTTCTTCTCTGAGGCTACTGCTATCATTTCCATGAGACCAGGCACAAGATCAGGAGGCCAGCCAAGATCAAATGGTACTAGAAGACTGTAGAGGATAGAATTGGAAGCCCAGACTTGACCCGTGGGCTCCTTCTTTCTATGTGGCTGGACAATGGGAAGTCACCCCCACCCTTAGAAAGCCAAGTGGACCGAGTAGCAGCAGACAGAGATGCAAGGGAAACAAAAGTGAGTAGTATGACCTGATTATTTGCAAAGGTCTAGTTCAGCTCATCATGGCTAGAGATTTGGGGCTGGAGCTCTAAATAGTAGAAAAGTGTGTTCATTTTGTTGTGCCATGCATCATTAAGGATTCAAGAGCTTAGGCAGAAGGCCACTAGGTAGATATGCAGAAGGTTAAGACCTAAGCCAGCCCTCTTGACAGAAAGGCTTGCCCTGAAGCTCCATTGCTCTTCTCACCCTGTGTTCTGTTCACCAAGCGCTAGTCCTAAACTTGGCATTTACCAGGAGCCCTTATAGGCAAACTGGTGGTCCAGTGTGGCTTGTGACCTCATGTGACTCTCCCTTGTGTCAGACATAGTGTGTGGATTTTCTCTCTCTCACAGTCTTCAGAAAAGACTCCTGAGTTTTTTACCCAGCTTATTTCCTTCTCCAGGAGGACTAGACTGTCCTCTCCCACTGAGAAGCCCACCATCACAATATCTGAAGGCAGCCTGGCAGGCAGAGGTACTCCTCAGTGTGGTCACAGGACTGACGGCAAGTGGAGGGAGGCTGCTGGATCTCAAGTTTGAGCTTCCTATGCGGGTTGATGTTATGTGTTCATCTGTTTTTATTTCTACTCTCTTTGCCCTTCTCTGCCCATCTAGCTCTTCCCTCTAGTTGTAAATGGAGTTCATGGCTTTGTTCTACCTCTGTGGACCAATGGAGTTTAATTAAGGCTCCAGTTCAATTTAAGGCACAAAGTTGCCTGCCATCTAGGGATCTCTGAAGAGAACTGGGACCTTAACCCCATTTAAAATGTATCCCGTAGACAGGTCCAGTTCATCCAAAATCACCTCCTGCCTGATGCTTTAGTCATTAATTATTGGAAAGTAACTGACATATCAATGACAGACAGTGATAAAATCCTTTCCTTGTTAGAGCCACCTTACTAGAAAAGTCACCTGACTTGACTCCCAGCTCAGTCAAGGCCAAATGCTGCCTCACCCTTTAGGAAATTCATCATCTACCAACTTGTTTAATGTTGAACTATCACTGACATAGTTTTATCTCTCTGAGAGCTTGATAGGATTTATGAGATCTCCCCCTGCCCCCCAAAGCTTAGGAAAACAGAACCCAAGGTGACACAATCCCCTCAGGATCAGTGGCACTGATGCTATGAGGACAGTGCATGTGCCCCAACCATGCTCCCCTAAAAGTGCAAACTGTGCCTTTGAGGTGACCACACAGTTCAGGAATGATGCCCCTTCCCCATAGAATTACAGAAGACTGCAAGGTAATCAAACTGTGTTCAGAGCCCTGTGCGTCTGTAGGCTGATATTCAGCCCCTCTGCAGCCCTTCCCTTGGAAAATCTGGGGAAAAGGAGTCTGGGAGGTGGTAGGTAACAAGGATTTCCTTTGAAGGAGTTCTTGCACCCACGTACAAATGGCTACATACAGATTTTGTGTTTTGATTCAACTCCTTGAACACACCAAGGGCTCTTGCACCTCACTGCCTTTTCCCTTCTTCCCTGTGCCTGGAGTGTTTCTTCCTCAAAGATCAAAATGGTGGGCAGCCCCGGTGGCCCAGTGATTTAGTGCCACCTTCAGCCCCGGGTGTGATCCTGGAGACCCAGGATCGAGTCCCATGTCGGGCTCCCTGGATGGAGCCTGCTTCTCCCTCTGCCTGTGTCTCTGCTTCTCTCTCTCTCTCTCTCTCTCTCATAAATAAAATCTTTATTAAAAAAAAAAAGAGAGAGAGATCAAAATGGTGTGTGCTTTCTTTTCCTCCAAAGCTGGACTCACATGTCACCACATCGGTGCTGCCTTCCTTCTCCAGCCACGCTATTGAAACTTCCAGCTCCTTTCCTAACCCCTATATTTCTCATCTCATATTGCCTTAGCCTTATAGCTATCTGACACACCACATGTGTTCCTTATTTATCGTGTTTCTGTTAATCTCCTCCATGAGCCCGAGCTCCACATGGGCACAGACTTTGGTCTGCTTCATCACTGCTGTGCTTCCAGCAGTTAGAACAGTGTGCCCTGCACGGAGTATGTGATCACATGGTGAATTAATTCCACTTACAGAAATACTGTAGTCGAAGCAAGGGATCCACTGAGAGGCTAAAGAGGAGCTGAGAGCTGAAATGCAACCACGAAGTCGAAAACACATCCCAGGAGCGGGGCAACTTGGAGGGAGAGCTGACCTAGCTCTGAATAAAGCTCATACTACCAAGGCTTCTCCTTGGTCCCTGTGTCCCCCTATGTCTGATTTCTGCATAAGTTGATGGGGATATTTTAGAGAGAAGAGAAAGCAGTGTCTCCTAAGCTCTGAACCAGAGCTTGATCTGCCTAGATGCACTTGAAGCTGAAAGGTAGGCATCCTGCTTTTTATGCGCTCATTCCTCCTGGTACCAAGTGTTCTGGTCCTAAGGGCCAGACATGTTTTTAATCTTGAAAATGTGAAAATTTGGCTTCCCTTGCCAAGTAGTTATATATAAGAGAGAGAGAGAGAGAGAGAGAGAGAGAGAGAGAGAGAGAGAGATGGAATAATGTATGTGAATAAGTTTTTTCAGAAAAATCAAAGAGAACTCCAAATTGTGAGGCATTCTCATCATTTTCCTAAGACTGAACCATCCTTTCTCCCTTCTGCAAGCTTCACTTAGCTGCACTTACTGTGGCCAGGAGGGAATCCAAGAAGCTGCCAGAAAAGACAGTGCCTGTGGAAAAGGACGTGCTAAGATGCAGGCTTGTTCCTGCGAAGGATTCATCCAGTCCACTCAGCTGTTCAATATAGTGGATATTGGAAGGATTTTCTGTAAGGCAAAAATGGAAAAAAAAAGAAAGGCAGGCAGACAAGCTTAATACAGGAGTGCCATACATGGCAGGCCAAGGGGTGATCACTGATCAAAGAATTTGATGTCTATTCTGGGGTCAATGTGGGATCTGCCCGTACTTCAGTATGTCTATCTATCTATCTATCTATCTATCTATCTATCTATCTATCATCTATCTATCTATCTATCATCTATCTTTTTTATTTCCAAGTATCTTCCTCCCCTAAAGACATCTATCCTTCTTGGGTACCTTCATAATCAAGGGTATACCTTGGTACTTCAAGCCCAGCTCCTCCAAATAAGTGTCCCCAATGTCACCTTTGTATAATTTATCTCTCAGACCAGAGCACTTTTGGAAGTAAAAGGGTGTACTCTCAATAACTGCACTGACAGGGAGGCCTGGGTGGCTCAGTAGTTGAGCGTCTGCCTTCGGCTCAGGGTATGATCCTGGTCCAGGGATCGAGTCCTGCATCGGGCTCCCTGCAGGGAGCCTGCTTCTCCCTCTGCCTATGTCTCTGCCTCTCTCTGTGTCTCCTATGAAAAAATAAATAAAATCTTTTTAAAAAATAACTGCACTGGGGAAACAGGCATAAATAGGAACGTATGATCACCCCGGTTACAGACATTTTTCATAATACCATGCCATAGATACCTCGGTATTTACTTGGGTTTTTAGAGTTGTCTGGGTCCAGAATGAGTTAAAGCAGTACCTCTCAAAAGCTTAATGTGTATACGAATCGCCCAGGGATCTTGTTATTACACAGATTTTGATTAACTGGGTCTAGGGGTAAGAATGGGATTCTAGGTACCCAAGAAGCTTCCAGATGCTATTGATGCTACTGACTCTTCGACTACACTCTAAGTAGCAGGGCTTAGAGAATCCTCTGAACTGGGGCCCATGTAGCAGTAGTCAAATTAACCATTAGCACATCTTTACTTATCCCAGATTTCAACTCAGATCCCTGGAAGAAGCCTCTGAAGGGAATGGAATTGGTCATTGTTGCAAATACAAATAGAAGCACTGATTGCCTTTGTTCCGAGATTATTGTTTCAAAAATGTTTAAATTAAAAATAGTATTGGAAGATAGAGATAATATCTCTCACCAGAGCAAAGGGAATCATGCTTACTGCCCATTATAAAAGCTTCTGGTTCCTGAAGCCTGGGGTTCCTCTCCTATAAAGCAATCCATGGTGGGTACAGGTATCATTTGGCCTTTTTCATGTCATCCTGTGGGAACTGGCCTTGAGCAAGCAGCACAAAATTGATGATACTCTGGCTATGGCCATTGCTTTGAGTAATAAACTGCTTTTTAAATCTCTGGTGGAGTGGTTTTGTGTCTTCTGCCAATATCCACGAAACTGTGGCAGGTTAACTTACTGGTTTACAAGTAGCATAAGATCTTACTCACATCCTTCACAGTTCTTGACAGTCCTATTACAGATCAAACCAAATCTACTGAGCGTGATGCAGAATACATTCCTAAGACTGGATTTTTCCTAATTCTTTAAGTCACTCCATGTTTTTATAAAAGATGAGCAATAATACATGACCATATCAACCCACATTTTTTATGCACATATATTTTTTTTTCTCCTTGCATTGCCAACCCTCAGCACGCACACATACCCCAAGAGCCCTTGTCCAAATCTTACTGTGTCATCTTAAAATATTGGCATCCACTTTCCTAGACATTTTCCTGCAGGCCACTGTACATTCTGTACTAAAGTGCTAGAGTTCAGACTTGCAGCTCTCATGTCATTGTGACCCTTTCCAGCCAGCCAAAGAACAAAAGCTGCATGAGCTGGCAGGTGATTTGTTAGACTAATTTGACAAGGGTTGCCTGGTGCCAGCAAGTCGTTACTTGAACAAAGCTCTAAGTCCCTGGAGAGTGACCAGATGTACTTTGGAGCTAGTGAGAAGCTGGCTGTTCCCCTCCTAAGCACTCCAACTTACATCATAGTCTTCTAATCAATGTCCTTAGTGTATATACACCTTGGCTTAAACATGATTAAAAGGACAGAAAAAAAGAAGATACAAGTAAAAATGGCTGTCTCAGGTTCTAATATGTGTTAAAGATTCCCCTTTTTCTTATCTTCCTCTTTTCTTAACAATTATTGTTAGTATTAAATCCTGGTGTCCCCTATTGCCTCCCAAACATATCCCCAAATGCACACAGACACCTTCCCTGCCTTCCGCAGCCTTTCTTCTACTCCCAGAGTTCCTCACAGCTAGGAAAGTCTCATACATGTGCATTTTCCATACGGTGTTGGTGAGAGATAACAGCTTATTCTGGTATTTCTGCATGGAGTATTTCCATTTTAGAAGAGCACCACTCAGAGCCAGGATTAAGATGACACAAGGGAGATATCTGGAACATAAAGTTTAAGGACCTCAGGGGTGGGTGCCTCCTTAACATCTGCATCCTGAGTGCCTCATTTGTGTCTCCCTAATCCCAGTCTTGGTATCAGTACAGGAAAGGACCTGCTTGGTTTAGAGACCCATGACTGGTAGGTAAGTGAGTATAGGGAGATCGTTCCTAGCAGTCCTCAAACCCAGGGCCCGTCCCATAGAAGATTTCCTCCAAACAAGGCTGAGCCAGTTGCTGGTCTCCCTCTCCTGATAACTGAACAGGAGGAGAAGGCAGATACTATTCCTGCACCCTGACACCCAGATATAACAGGCTCTGTTTGATGATGTCACCAGTTAGATAAAAGCCCAATGTGATGTCCAGTCAAATACTTAATGCTTCTCTTGTTCCCTCTCTAGTTCCTCAGTTCTTTGACTGTAGATTCTAAAAGGAAATCTGGGACATCGATTATGGATAACAACAATTTCTCCTTTGCATTTTGTCCTTGAAACACAACTTACTCAGTTCAGTGAGGATGGGGATTCTTCGGTATTTGGATCTCCCAGGAAATCTGAAGGTCTCTGAAGTCCCTTCTGTGGACACAGACAACAGAGATGAAAAGAGATTGATAAATGCAAACAAAGTATCTTAAAAAACTTAGCAATGACATAGAAGCACACCATGTAACCTGGAGCTTTATCTTAACAAAGTTACTCTTATGTCCAAACCCGTTTCTTTCCTTATATTTAGGGGAAACAATTGGGGCCTCCTTAGCATCTCCTTTTGCAAAGTGATTTGTGTGTTTTAAATGGCACTTCAAGTGAATTACAAAAAAGGCAAAGCTCACCCAGTGGTTGCTTATTGACCACATAAGCAAAATATGATTCTTCTCTGTGGAGTGGTAGTGTTGGGTGATGGCTCAGGCAAGCTGTGCCTAAATCCACATCCATTTGCTTGTAGAACTTTCAGGAAACCATGAATAAATAGGTGGTGCTCCTCAACCAGTGCTTTTGGAGACACCGCAGCTGGTTTCTGGCCCCTAGTGCTTTAGGGTTCTTTGAGATGCTCTCTGGGTACTGTTCACGTCTTCTTTCTTCTTCGTTAGACCTGGCTGCCTCCCATCCCTAGTTGGCTTGCATCAATCCCCAATGCTTTGGGAGTTCCTTAAAGATGGGCAGGGTGTCACTTGGAACCTCTGAACTTTGCTTTCAGTTTACAGACAGATTTCCCTCCTGCTTGAGAATGTGAGGCCCTTCACTTTCCTCTGTGAGTCTCAACTCCACCAGACAATGATGCACAGCTCCAGCCTGACACACAGTTTTACCATGTAGGGAATTATGGACAAATTCAAAACTGGGCGAAACACCAGAGTTTTGGTCTCTAAGCCAAAAAATGTAAAGAATGAAAAGGGAAGAGAGAAATGGGGAACTAGCATCTACTTAAAAAAGAAACACACATACAATGTTCTCATCAGATGTGATGCTTTAAAACTGTTGGTTGCCTTTCTTGAACCTTCCTGAGAATGCTATATAACAGGGACACACTACTGTGAAAGGTAAAAATTCTATTTATAATTAAAATTCCCTGCTGCTTTTGAAGAGGGTCTGCTGTTTACGGCGCCAGGCACACAGGAGGGATGGGAATGAGATGGGGAGTGAACGGAGATAAGCATGGTGGTAAGACAGGCTGATAGGCAACAGGAAGGCTACTGAGACAGGGGCAGGAGAAGAGAAACAACCCAGAGGGAAATTTTTTTCAGAGGGAATACTGCATACTACAATATTTACCAGCTCCTCCATCTCCCTGAGACTTTCAGTAAAAGAGGCACTTCTTGTTAATGCAGAGTAGAGCTGAATATATTTCTGAGAACTGCTAAAATTCTGAGTCATGCTCCAAGGTAGATTGAGGGTGAAACTCCACAGGAAGTTCCCAACCTATCTGGTTTATAGCTAGAACTGGCAAGGGCCTTAGGAATTTAGCAAACCCTCCAGCTTCAGGTGGGAAAGTGGAAGATCAGAGGGCTAACTTTGCTCACACAGCTATTTAAGAGGAAGGCTTACATCATGGTTAGAGATCAGATATTCTAACCCATTGGTAAATCTTATTTGTAATGAGATCTGAATACATTCAAACTTTTTCCCTTAAAAAAAGTCTCTGGGATTTCCATAATGCAGAAAGATTGGCGGAACTAAGATTTTCTTTATTCTCAGAACTGTGTAAGATGCTTTCTCTGCTCTCTGTACCTTTCCTTCCTTCTTCCTCTGCTAATATTTTAAAGAGAGTCTATTCCATGCTAGGACTGTGAAGAGTCCCTGCTCCAATGACATTCTATGTGCTATGAATATAAAATATTTCCAGATAGTGACGAGTAGTGTGGAAAACTAACTTTTAGGGACCAGTGATTGGTGAGGAAAGGTGACTTTAGATAGAGTCTGAAAAGAGGCCTCTCTGATGTTGGAATGGAGTCCTGAGGATTGAAAAGCTACCCAGGCAGAGGGGATGGGATAAGAAATCCAAAGAAGGAAAAAGCCAGTATAAACAGGACTAAGTAGGAGAAAATTCAAACACCCTACTGGCCTGAAAGATGCTATGTGATGTTCCTATAACTGTCACAGGTCACATAGAATTTAAAGTAGGGAAATGACATTACAAAACATTTTTAAAAGATCCCTCTGACTGCTGTGACAGTGGAAACTATAGAGATATCAGAATTTTACCACAGTCATATCAAATCTGTGAATTCAGTATATAGAGGCAGATACTTTGATATCACATGTTCTTCTTGGGTGCAAAAATATGCATATCAGTTGAAATAAATGCTTTGGACATAAGCTGAAGGACAACAATGGAATTTCTGCCTTAATTCTATCTTGTATTGTAGAGCAATAGTTAATTTGAATATATGTCAGATCATAGCCTGGGTATATTTTACTAGTGTCAATATTTTTGCTGCCTAATAGTACACAGTATTATACCTGAAATATTTCAGTCTGGCAGGGTGCTATTACAAAAGATTGCTTAATTGTAGATTACTACCGTACATTTAAATTTCAGTAGCATATTAAGTTGTCAGACTTAATTACCGTTATATGTTTAGATTATGCCACAGATTATTTAGTTCAGTACCTAGGTTTGCCAACCTGTTCTCCTTGTGATGCGACAGGGCAGCAATTAGAGCGTCACTGGAAACCCTAAAGTTTCCCATGGAAATGTCCAGAGGGATGGCATTCTTACTGATCTTTCAGAGAGTCCTCACTCTGCTGTCTCCAACCCCTAACATCCCTTGATGCCTTGGTGGTCCATGATGGCCTTTGTATGTAAGTTTATCATGACTGTGAAATGTGGGAAAGCCCACTGATCCCACAAAAGTCTTACCAGATATTCTAGGGCAATGTTTCTGATCTTGATACTATTGACATTTTTGGTCAAAAGGTTTGTTTGTTTGTTTGTTTGTTTGTTTCTTTGTTTGTTTGTTTGTTTGTTTTAAACCTGTGGGACTGTCCTGTGCATTGTAGGACATCTACCAGCATCTCTGGCCTCTACTCATTAGCTGTCAATAGTATGCCCTCAAGTTGTGACAACCAAAACTGTCTCCAGACTTTGTCAGATGGCCTCTGGGGGCAAAACTGCCCCTGGTTGATAACCAGTGTCCTAGGGGAAGGGAAAGTAAACTGCCCATTGGCTAGTCTGATGTCGGTGCCCAGAATGCAAGATGTTCTCTGGCTCCTAGGAGAATTTCCCAGTCCTTTATACTGACAATTCTTGGATATGTGTATTCCCATTTCCACATTTTAAGGATGGTGCAAGAGCAGTATTAACATGAAATGGGAAGAATGGTTAAGAGAACCAAACAGGCCTCTCTGAGGATTTGGAATTTCTCTATATAAACTCCAGGTAGATTCCTATAATGCCAGAGTGATTGATAAAATTCCTGAGTAATGATACTTTGCTCTTCATAAATGCTCATCTTGTAACTTTACTGAGGCTATGGCACCAGATAAGTAGACGCAATGACCTTCATTAGGTGGCACAGTAGAGCTTGACTGGATCTACATTTCCTGGTTACACAAATGGGTATGATGACATCCATAAAAGAAATGGTACCAAACCTGCACAATACATTTTTCTTTAAACTTTCCCTTTTATCTTTGGGGAAGGCACCTACTCATACTTCATAATGATTGAAATACTTTGATAGTCCTTCATTTTCTTCTGCCTCCTTTCAAAACCTTTCTCCCCCTCTCCTTTACCTCCTTCTACCAATTCGTCTTTCTCCTTTGAGGGCAACCTTCCAGCCTGTAACAGAGTACATGGTGCATCATACAAAATCAATATCATTTTGTTGAATTAATGAATAAGTGAAAGGATGAAAATCACTAGATATAAAGAAAATCAGAATTATATTCACAGGTTTCTATCTTTCTAGCCTATATAATATGTGAGACTTATAATAGGAAGGACAAGTCACCCAGATGATTAACTAGATGGTCAGTCAGTGTCAGTTCATCACAGACTTAGGTTACATGGGCATTTTCATTTTTTTAAATAATAACATGTAATTATTGAACAGCTACTTGTTACTAGTACAATGCCTGGTGCTATGTATCATATAGAATTTTTTTATTACATTTTTATTTAAATTCAATTTGCCAACATATAGTATAATATCCAGTGCTTATCCCATCAAGTGCCCTCCTCAGTGCCTGTCACCCAGTTACCCCATCCTCCCACCCACCTCCCCTTCTGCAACACTTTGTTTCCCAGAGTTAGGAATCTCTCATGGTTTGTCTCCCTCTCTAATTTTTCTTACTCAGTTCCCCTCCTTTTCCTTATTATCCCTTTCACTATTTCTTTTGTTTTTAAGATTTTATTTATCTATTCATGAGAGACACAGAGAGAAGAGGCAGAGGCATAGGAAGAGGGAGAAGCAGGTTCCTTGCAGGGAACTTGGTGTGGGATTTGATCCTGGACCCCGGGATCATGCCCTGAACTGAAGGCAGACGCTCAACCACTGAGCCACCTAGGTGTCCCACCCTTCACTATTTCTTATATTCCACATATGAGTGAAGCCATATGGTGATTGTCCTTTTCCGATTGACTTATTTCACTTGTATATTGATGATATTGCCTATGAAGTGAATACTTCCTGTCTAATCAAAGAGAGTTGTAAATATGGTGTACACACACACACACACACACACACACACACACAATTACTCTCACATGTACCACACACAGATCTTGTGTAAATTTGAGTGATTCTAATTGCAAAGCTGAAGATTTATGTGCACAATACAACAGCATTTTTAGATTTGCTTAGCAGTGATATGGCTTACACCTCCTTAGTCTGGAATACTTTGATATTCATAAAGTGCTTGGTTACTAGTCTGCTTTGCAAAACATCCTGAAACTCTGAATGCCGAGTCAGCTTTTAATGCTTAGTGAGGGTGTCTCAAATAGGCGGTTCAGTTCACCTACCAAAGATTAGGTTAGATTATTCATTTAGTCCTTTGGCATAAGAATCTTCTATTTTTCCACCTAGCAATAGTGCTCTAGGAGTCAGAGAGCATTCTTTTAGTTTCCTAATTTGATTCTGAACATTTTTATCCACAACCATAATCACAAAAGCCTTCCCATGCCTGTAATGTCTGACTGCTCCAAGTTCCATGCACAGTAGAATAGCTGTGCTTAGCAGATGCATGGCCAGAAGACTGAGTTCTTGATACTGATACAAGAATTAACATCCTTGAGGGAAATGGCTGGGTCAAGGGGACCCCAACCATGATCTACTTTTATTTTTTGACTTGAAAATCTGTTTTAGATACAGAAAATTCTTCAGTAATAGTACTTTCATGTTAGGTTGGGTGTCTAGTAGTCAATTTTAGAAACAGATTAATAGATAAGCCTTTCCCTATTTGGGGGAGAAAGGAAACTACAGTTTTTATTGATCATTTACCTCAAATACTTGGATATGGTGAAATATATGGGAACTCTTCAAATGTATGGGAATTTACTTCAAACACTTGGTATAATGAAATGAACTTGGATATGGTGAAATGTATGGGAAGTCCAGGTACTGACTCATTTGCTTCAATTCATTAAGTATGTGGTAAACATCTAAGTGACCATAACTGCCCTAGGCACTAAGAGGACTACAAAGGAGGAAAAGACTTGATTCCCATCCTAAGTAGCTCCTGCTTCTCATAATCTCTTTCCAATCTGAAGCTTCAATATGACATTTTTAGAATATAGAAGTTGGAAGAGAATTTAGAAATAATCTAAAATTCATAATTTGAAAAATTGTAACGGAATAAAAGAGAATTATACCTCATTCTCTCAAACATAAAACTATGAATAGTAATGGGACATCTCTAAGATCTAATGAAGACTGATAGTACTACTACTAAATATTATTAATTATAATAATATGCCAATTTCTCTCTTAACTAATAATTAATCAATAACAAAAACATCCTTAAAATTCAGTGATTTTTCTTAAGATGGGTAAACAGTGTTACATGCATTCCACTTAGAAGGTAGAAATAGCTTTCATTTGACTTAGGATTCCCAAGGACTTAACTGTCTGTTACTTCTATTACAGAATTCTCAGAGTTGGGAGGGGCCTTCAAGGATATCTGACCCAATTTTCCTTCTCCTCATGATCAGAGTACTTCAGAGAGGAGTTAATTCTCTTTCCTTATTCCATTCTCTCTAGCCTCCTCCTATCAGGGAATTGTTCTTACGTGATTCTTCATGTGTCTGGGAAGAGCAGCTAATCCTCAATGATCCAATGTTGAGGGTAGCCATGATGGTCTCTGTGTCTACCAAAGCTGGGTTGCTTGATGCCTTGGATGAGGAGGATAAAACAGCACACATGGAACATTCCTCTATGTTGGCTGCATGGAGGTCTTCAGGAAAGAGTGCTGATCCCTAATGAGAGAAAACCCAGTAGAGGAGGGACTCCTCAGATGGAGGGATTTTTGAGTCAAAGCCTCTCCAGCCCCCACTGACTTGGTTTTAAGACTAAGTACCTGATATCTGAACATACTTAGCTTCACTGATCATTGATCATTAATCATTAATATCTTACTGTGGGTAAATTTCATAGACTCTTTCCTAACAGCAAGTCTGGATGAGCCAAAGGAGGGTAAAGAGGGAGAAGCGTACATCCATTCAGATGATTTAAGTGGAGGAAGCAAAATAGGGATAATAGTAGGGGTAATAAAAAACATTCAGAGGATGAGGAAGTTATGGATCTAACTTTGACAAATGGATCAAGTTGTACAAATTTTGCATCCTCACAATTTCGCTTGCAGCTGGTCTTTCCTATACTCTGAATTAGCTAACATAGTGGTGGTTTCTTCTTTTCCAATTTGGTGGAAAAATAGGATTAGATCTGGTCCTGCCTTCAGGTAGTTTAGACTTGAATACTGGTAATTCCTAACACTAGCCTGATCTAGAGATTTCTGCTCCTTTTCCCAGCTTCCTTTCTATGGTCTAAAGTAAGGGTCTAGTGCAGAGTACTTTATGATGGCTTTTTAAAAAGCAAATGAAATTTGTTCCTTCAGAGAACCATTTTTGAAATTTGAACTATGTTACATATTGCAGCCATTATTTCATGAAAGAAATTACATGCTTTGGGGGCATTTCATACTGCACATACTTTTTTTTTTAATACAGGGAAAGAGTGGCACACAATGGCACACGGGCTTATAAAGGTTCAGAGCAAATACAATTACAACCAAAATGCCACATATTCATAATGGATCCATTTCTCAGAAGTGGAAACCTAATTCCTCCTTCTTATACATCTATCGAGGACCATGTGACATTATGTTTTCCATAAATAATGTATTTTCAGAAAAGACAAGATAGAGCACAAAGGCTTGCTAGTTTAACTACAGACATTAAGTCAGAATAAGACTCAGAAAGGTGGAGAAACTCTTATTTATATATTTATTTATATAAAGACCATAAAATATGATTATAAACATAAAATGTATAAGCTCCTGGGCATGAACGCAGGACCTGCAATGGCTAGGTTTAGATATTAGTTCTGCTACTTATCTTCATGTCATTTGGACAGGTTACCTACTCTCTCCATGTCCAAAGGTCAACACCTTTAAAATCTACCCCATCAGATTCTTGTGAGGATTAAATGAGTTAAAGTTAATACATATAAAATGCATAGAAACGTTTTTGATACTAGTAAGCACTATATAGCTACAAGCCACTGTTTTATTATTATTAATGCTAGTGCCATTAGTTTTATCATCATAATAAATAATCACTATCTCGTATGTGATACTTACAGATAGAATGTATATTTGGGGAAAATTTCGGAGAAATAGCCATTCTCTCTTCAGGTATTCAAGGGACCCAATGAACACAATATCCTTCAGCTCCTGCCGCATATAGCTGCTAGCTCTCAAGGGCATTACAAAATTCCGAAGCCCTATCAGTGTTGAATGGGCATCTCCAAAGATGCATGCTATGACGTGGTTCCGAAACTCATGTTTTGACTTGTCCATTCGTTTCTAAGCATAAACATGCAGAATCTGGTCAGTTTTAGAAACAAGCTGAGAGTGTCTCAAACAGGACTCATCCTTCCCCTCATCCCAACTCTTTTCCAGGTACATCGATAGGAGGACTTTCATAAGGATAAGGAAATTCTGCAAACTGCTCATAAAGTGGAATTTATCTACCACAGGGCAATTGTACTTTTTATCCTTCAGTGGAGTTCCTCCTTATTCCACTTTTTAAAGTCTTTTATCAGCCTGGAGTGCATCAATTAAAACTCAGATCAATATCATTTCTCAAGGTGTGAAACCATACAACCAAATGGGGAGCACATCTTTTATTTTATCATGTGGTTTTGACCTTGTATGTGCTATAGTTAAGATTCAATGAAAAATTAAACATTACAAATTCCATTGCTAAATTTATGTCTTCTAGTGAGCCCTGAAAATCACATTAAGTTGTACAATATGTTGTAGTTTTTGGTGGATTTTCAAACATATGAAGATATCTATTAGTTTGGAACATATGAAGTTTTCTTTTTATTGGCCCCAAATGGTTGAATATTGGCAATTTCATATTGTTCAAACTGACATACGAAACTCATTCAATAGATGCTTTCCAGAGTTGAGGAAGTTTGTTATACAAAGTACAGAAAAGAAATGAAAGGGTCACAAAAATTCCATTTGAACCCAAACATTCAAACATGTTGTGTACTGCTATCAGCATCACCGACTATTAACATTTCCTCTATATCTCCAAGTTGAAAATAATCATATACATGAAAAATATTTAGTTTAGCTTTCCCCCACATTCACAGAGACTCTTAAGAATGATGAATGTAACTTAAAAAAAGAGGTGATGGGATGCCTGGGTGGCTCAGTGGTTTAGCACCTTCCTTTGGCCCAGAGTGTGATCCTGGAGTCCTGGGATCGAGTCCCACATCAGGTTCCCTGCATGGAGCCTGCTTCTCTCTCTGCTTATGTCTCTGCTTCTCTCTGTGTGTCTCTCATGAATTAATAAATAAAATCTTTTTTAAAAAAAGAGGTGATAATACTATAGGAAACTCATTTCAAGCCTTGGTCTGATTTTTTCAAGGGAATGAGTCAGTGTCTTCTGGGGTGGCTCTGGGATGGGCTAGAAAAAGCACTGGATCTGGAGGAAGACCTGATTCTGGATTGTGTTGTATGACTGTGAACAAGCTAGCTTACTCTGTGACACTCAGTTTCTTTAAGTTTAAATGGTTTAAAAAATAAAAGTTAATTCTGTGGTGGAAATGAAATAATATATTGAAAGTACAGTGTTCAACTCATTAGCTGTTGTTCAATACCTATTAACCAACTCTGAATCTTATTGAATTCCTAGAGTTTCAGAGGAGGAACTCTTGGAAGCTGGTAGAGAACAAGTTAAATGCATTTAAAAGCACCTCATGTATAAGTGTGTTCTACATTCCTCGGTGTATGAAGACTCAGAATACTTCAAATGGATGTATCATCCTCTCTTATGCCCATCTTTAGCTGGGTTAAATGACAAGCTTCTGTGAAACAGGGGGTGATAAAATCTAATAAGATAAATAAGTAACATCTGACTTCTCCAAAATTAGTTTGTCAAATTAGCATATACTAGGAAATACTCTCTTTTCAAAGGGAATTGCCCTGTGAGGGGAAATAAAGCTACTTGTCTGAAGAGCCTTCCTAAAGAGTGATGTGAATCGTAACCAAATCTATTAAATAATTGTCTCTAGCTAATCCGATTAGTTTTAACTTGAATAATGAAGCCTCTAACGGTATTTAATGTAACATGCCTGAAGTCCAACGATTGCTCTTCTGAGTAGAACTAAACAATTAGAAACAAGATACATGGCAAAGTGCATTAATGGGCACAGCTAGAGAGGCAATTTCTCCAAGAAAGTGTGGCACAAAACTGTCTCCCAATTGAGAAAGATGGAGGCTTTTGGAGGAAGGGGAGGATGCACTATTTGTTCAAAGTAACTTAAATCGACCACTTTCACTTGACCCTTCTGCAAACTAAACCAAATTCAAAGCCTCTCTGAATTCCACAATATGGACATTTCTCCTCTAGGGTCACAACTTTCAAAAGCCTTAGAATTTCTTAAACTAAAAGCCCTTCTAAACTTATCAAAAGACTCACTTGGTGTTCTGAACTATATTCCATATCAAGTATCATAAAGGAGATATCTATCATAGTAACCTGTCTGTGTGTTTAAGAAATATGGTATAATAAAACATCTGCTATGTCTATTTCTTGGTCTTTTGGATGCCTCCATCTGCAACCAACTTCTCAACCTTTCTAACGACTTCCCTCCCACTGAAATGTTTAGCTTCCTGCTCAATGGAGTTTATTTTGCTTAGAAGAAGACATAATTGCTAAAATGGTGAATTTCAGCAGCAACCCTAGTAGTTTTCTAGTTATTATGATAGCTCTGACAATTTTATGCTTCTGATCAAATGATTGATCATGTTTTTATAAAAACTTATATATTGTCAGGACACAGGTACCAAGCCACAAAGAGTGAGTGAGTGTGTGTGTGTATGTGCGTGTTTAGCAGAAAAAGTGAGCTGAATTACTTTTGGAAAGCAAGAAAAGACATTATTATCAATTAGTTATAGTTGAAAAAATTATGTAGGGTTCATACAACAAATTATCACTTTTATTATATTACCAACTACTGTTTGCAAGGTAAATCCTGAGATTATGCTTGAGTTGCTAACTCTGGAAAATGAGAATAGATGGGGACCCAGAAACAGGTATCAGAGTCTGGATGAGGATACAGAATTTTTACATCTTAGTTGCTGGCATTTCAGGAAATTGAGTTAGTTCATTTCCTTGAGATAACAGAGACAGAAGCAGGATTCTCCTAATATTTATTAGGATTCATCCATGTGGTGCATCTAGGAGACACATTCTTGACTAATGTGTTAAGTATAAATATAACCAACTTTAAGAGAAACCACTATAGAAAATCCAAACAAAACCAATAATTAGGAAAATGTTTATTTACTCAAAAAAAAAAAAAGAGAGAGAGAGAGAGGAAAGGTTTCAGAGTTCTTGTAAATGGCTTCCCTAGTGCATTTAAATTAATTAGGTTTACTAGAAAAACGGCAAAGTGTCAAGAGAACATTATTCTAAATAACTGACTCAGCTAAACTGTTAAGGTGGGGGGGAGAAGTAGTTGAACAATCTGATCTACTTGTTTCAAATCTCAGCATATTATCTACATAATCTTTGTCAAATGCCACATCTGTTACCCTGCATACCATTCATATGGCTGGTGAGGAAATGTGTTTTTCCTTTGAAACTCACAGTTTACAAAGAGAAATGGCAGATGCTTATAACTAGTGTAAGGATGTTATTTACCATAGCTATAGCTTTATTTCATTTGAGATTTGGTGCAACATCACCTACCAGAATCACATTGTCCAAAGGGGTTGCTCTGCACCAGTGAAACATGCCGCTGCTATCAAGCTGGTCAGAATCTTGTTCTGTTTCATACAGAAAAACCCTAAGTAGGGAGAATGGAGAGTTAGTTGAGAACATTTGTGGCATTTGTATAACAAAACCAAGATGTCAAACTTAGAACCTTGAGCTCAAAGCTCAGAATAACACAAGGAGAATAACCTTGGGCCTACAGAATAAAGATTCATGTCTGAGGGACACCAAGAGCTGAATGTCCAGAATGTATCACAATTGAAGATATACTGAACACTTTGTGTGTGTGTGTGTGTGTGTGCACCTGCACATGTACATGTGCTTGTGTGAGCATTTAACAGACCTATCAATCTCTCCTTTTACCTTACATTATATGTGCCTTCAATGTATTTATTTTTGTTTTTTTTTTTATTTTTGTTTTTAATTTTGCTACTTTGGCAATGCTACTATTGCTTGGGAGAAATCACAAAGGTGTTTTGGGCCCCTGAATATAGAATTTAAAAGTCTGTGAGATTGAGTGGTGAATGTATCTCTCTCCTTGGGTTGTTTTCCACCCCTCTCATTTCCATATCTTTTTGTATGAGTCCCTGTTGTAACATTCTTACTTATTACATGCATTTTGTATTCTTTGCAATTTCTATCACTGGCCTGCATTTGACTTTACTATAATCTTGGGTTAGGTCTTGGTAAAGCCCTCGACCTGAACACTGAGATTGGGCACAATGCTTGTCACATACTATATTCAAAGCATATTCAATCACCCAAAGGATTAGATGATCTTTGGAAAAAATCCCATCACATCTGAAGGAATGCAAATTTGCAAGATAGAGAAGAGAAGAAACCCTTCTAGAAGTGCAGAAAGTTTATAGTCTGAACCTATTTGGGTCGGGAGAATTAAAGCTTACTCTATTGAAACAACCTCAAAATTCCAGGGGCTGAACAGAACACAGGTTCTCTCACTCACACTACATATTTTCGTCAGATGAACAGAGCCTTAGGAGTGCAGAGTCTGTACCATCTTAGAGTCACACACCTAGAACACACATCCTCCTTAGTCATTAAAGCAAGGAAAGAGCAAAGCCTGGGCTTTTAACTGTCATGGCCAAAAGTGACACACATCATTTTTGCTCATATTTCATTGGCCAGATCTAGTCACATGGGTCCTCTTAATCTATGGGGTTGAGGAACATGGGAAGCAACTGAAATACTTAATGACCATTTCGGTCTCTGCCAGACTTTAAAGACCACTCCTTATTTTGTGGGTAAAAGTCAAAGAGCTAACAAATGGTAAAGCTGGCATTTGAATAGAATGCTAAGTTTGAGAATATTGATGCTCAGAGGATCCAATTTTCCTTTCCTTCTTTGGCAAATGGGCAGGTCAGATGGGGCCCAAGACTAGTTCTGACCAATGAAATGTGAGAAGGGATAGCTGATGAAGGGACAAGCTCCTGTGTGATTCTTCAAACACTCTCTTGACCTTCTGTAGTGATGACCAGCCTAAGAACATGAGTGCCTTCGTGTCACAGAGTGCCCTGGTCTCATTGACCTGTGTCAGACATGTAATATGAAAAAGAAATACACCTTTGTTGTGCTAAGCCACTGAGATTTCATGGTTGTTACTACAGCATAAATCCATCCTATTCTGAAAGAAATTGCCTACTCTAAAACAAACATAACACATGGAATATTAGTAACTGTAGAAGTCGTGAGGAAATGCTTTCTGCAGTCAAATGAAGTTTGAGAAAGATGTCCCCTCTTTGAGATTCACACTGCACTTCAGTGTTTGAAAGGTTCAGGAAAGTCTTACAAAAAAGAAATCCTTTAAAGTTTGTATAATGCAGTATTTCACACATTTACTTCACCACACAAGTTTACCAATTTACTCATTCATTTACTCACTTAAAAATATCTGTTACTATCTCTTGAAACATTCTATACAGTATCACTCTGTAGGTTCAGCCCTGCTGATCAGAACATTCTGACAGCACTCTCTTGTGAAATTTTGCTATACATTCTGGGAAAAATACAACATATTGTGCTCTGTGCTGCAGGGTGATTTTTTTAAATTTTATATATCTTTTAATTAATACCGCTTGTTATTCAACACCTGGCCCAAAGACTCAGACTCTAATATAGTATCAAGCAATTTTGATCTTTTTAAACCAAGTCAGTTTCTAAATTGCTATCTTAAGTCATAATTTTTCAGACAAAGGAATTTCAGATTGTTAGCTTAGAAGTATCAGACTTAAAGTAATGGGATAGAGAGAGGACCCAGAGAAGCTGACATGGGAGAAGGGTTTGGAAAGTTAAGAGCTTATTGCTAATGAGATTGGCTAATGCTGAAGTACAGCCCTTCATCTTCCTCCCCATTGAAGACCTCTCTGTAACCGTGGTGGATTCTAGTCATTTACCTGGCCAGAAGATGTTGTAATGTAAGCCTTAAGGTCAGTTTGACCAAAATGGGTTACGTTATTCTTTCAAATTAACATGCCTTTTGGTGGTTTAAATATCCTTAACTCATGAGCTCCTACCCCCAAATTCTAAGAGCCACAGAGGCTCTCTTAATGGTACTACATAGGACCGTGGGGATGGCTTTATGCCAACCTGGTTAAATAAACTCACCAGGGAACACACCTGAGACCCAAGTCTGTTTTTTATTTTTATCAGGATCTGGAGAACTGGCTATGTTACTCATTCATAGAACCCATTTTTTCCTCCATGTGTAGCTCCCTAGACACCATCTCTTAGATGTTGATTTAATACACCCAAGTTACCTTCAGAGAGGAAGCTTCCTGCTCTCTGCCCTCAGCACCCAAGTCTACATGACAACTGCTACTACTTTTCTTCTGGTCACTTTCTTCAGACTTTTCACTTTTCCTCTCCTTCTCCTTCTTTTGCCCCTTCCTCATCCTCATAACGTATGAAGACTCTTGGTCTGGAAATTAAATGCCCTTTTGGCAAATGGAAAACAATCTTCTCCCAAGCACATTTTAGCTTGACTTGGAATACCAAATCAATCACTGTACACTTTTCTATCATAATAAAAGCATGATCTATGTACACAAGCTGTCACAGACAATGTCTTTCTTCATTCTGATGTTATGGAAAACAGATATGCCTTAGAGGAAACACCTGTTGGAGACCTGCATAAAAGAAAAGGCTGGAGGAGCCCCACTTCATCATAAAGGCATCCATCTGGTGTCCTTGCCAAGCAAAACCTGATGCAACTTATTTCACCATCCCTTAACTATAGCTCCCTTCTGCCATATGCCTTGCAAATGACATGATTCTTGCAGAAATATACCTTCCTAAAGAGAATAATAAATCATCTATGGGAATGTGCAGCACTAGCAGTCTTATTAACTAGGAAATGAGGATTCAAACATAAAGGCTGATGCTATTGGAGGAAAAAGGAGCCATAGAACACCATCCGTATCATTCAAGGCAAAAAAAAAAAAAGAAAAGCTATATCCCAGCCACAGGCAGAAGCCTCTTTCTTGAGTGAGGGGTCTTTCTGTGTAAGAGAGGCTGACAAGAAATATGGTAGGAGTTAACTGAGAAGGCCCTCAGAAGGACATGCTTGGGATGAGGGTGGGGGAGTTCACTAGCCACAAGATTGGCTTCTCCTTGCCCGAGCAAAATACGATACTTCCATCTGGGAGCATCCAAGAGGCATAAAACCCTGAAATGTCCTCAGAATCAGGTCTCTGATTGCCATATTTAGAGGCTGACAGGCCTAGTGTGCTGGGTGAGAATAGCTTTTGTAGCCAGTCCACTTGCAGATGTGCAGAGCAGCATGTGAATGAAGGTTCCAGCTTTCTTTGTTGATGACTGCCTTTCTCTGTGCCACTTTCATGTGCATGAAGCCAACTGTCTTGTGATCTTGTGAGCACAAGCTCAAATGTGTCCCCACTAAGGAAGGCAGACTCTTTTCTCACTGATTTCTGGAACTCTGCTAAAGAGTACTTTAGCAATGACTCTTCCTTGTCCATAGCAACTTATCCTGTATGAATCTTAGTACTTAAAGGAAAATGTAAGCGAAGGACCATGTGCTTTTAGTTTCCAATGGTGGCGTCTGATGAAAGAGAGGCTCAAACCATGTAGGAAACCTTCTGTTAAGGTGGGGTGGGTTTTAGTGTCAGGTCAGGAAGCACAGTATCCAAGAGTATAAGTTTGCTGACACTATTTCCTTCAGTTTACGAACTTGACTCAGATTATTCTTGAAGATGATCTACCAATGGATGAGATTCTCCACTATTCACAATATCTATTATAAAGCTTAAAAGCAATAGACAGTTCCTTTTTTCCCCTCTCTTTTGCAGTCCTCATTTTTGGAAACTCTGGCATGTAACTATTCTATTTGAAGCCTTTTTAAAACTCCATAGGTGGCTTATAAATTCTTAGGACAGAGGTTTCTGGCCTGGATGTAGAACAATATATTTTTTTGCTCAAGACCTGAGTTAACTAAAAATAACAAGTTTCAAAGTCTTAGCATAGAAAAGACAAGTCCCTTGACCAAGTGTTGAAAAGGAGGGGGAGGCATGTGTCAGTGTGTCCAGGAGTTTCATTGCCCTTCTTTGTTCAGTTTTTGGAAAAATCCAGTGAAACTGTATCTTGAAGGTAGTGATCAAATTCCCACCGAAAATGGAGGGGAAAATCCTCTGTTCCATGATGGTGCTGCTAAAGATTTTGTATCTTGCAGGCTACAACTGCCCTCTCTCTAATGACTTCATATATAATGATGGGATTATTCAGCTTATACTTAATCTGAAAATACTAATTGATTGTCAATTCTGTCTACCACTTTTTGTGTTCTGGGAAGAAGGCAATCACCTAAAATCTGTGAATGTGAGAGCAAATTGCATAATCAGAGCTTCCCACTTTATCCTGTGCTTGTCTCTTTCTCTTTCTGTCTTGCATACATTCACACACACCCTTACATACTAAATGTGTGCTATAGTCAAATTTCAGAATATGAGTCTTTAAGGCCACATTATGATTTCATTTTTGGGAATTTTACCTGGTTGCCACATATTCATAACAAGGCATTATTTTTGCTGGGAGGAAAACTTAAGGTTTAAAAATATGGATAATTTTTTATAGTCCATTCCCCTGGGAACTTGTGTATGAACAAATGGAAAAGGATTCCTGTGAGGTCTGAGAGGTTTTCAGGATCAAGAAACCATGTAAGAATCTCAGGAAGGAGAAAAGCACAGTCCACCTTACCCATTAGAAGGATCTCTGTGATCACTTCCTTCTCCATGAGAAAGGGAAAGTGTGCACCAGGCTTTGTGCCCTGACCAGATATCATTGCTGAGACTCCTTTACCACCAGGTAAAATGCAAGAAAACTTGCCATGAAATCTCATGGGATATTCCACATGTTAACAACAGGCTGGTTATCTCTAAAGCATCATGTCCTCTTGGTTACGTGTGGGAAGCCTTTTGAAGGGAGGGGAATGGCTGCCACTCTGTGCTCAGACTGAGGGTTTCCTAAGATCAAAGACTTTCAGCCCTAAAACTGGGCACTGCACTACCAGAATGGGGAAAGGCTCCTTGGGAGGGAAGAAACAGGAAGAAAGAATAAAACACTTGAAACCCTATGCCCAGACAACCTTCCACACCTTTATGTCTGTAGGTGGGTTTGGTTGATGTTCAGTGGAAGAAAAGACAGTTAGGTGGTCAAAGGCCTGTATGTTTTAAGACATATAGGGAATTAGATCTTCCAACACCCCTCTGGTTTCTGTCTCTTGATTCTTTGAATAAGAAATCATTGTAATATTACAAACTTTAATAGTGTAGTTTGTGGGCTTGATTTTTAAAAAATCTGTAAGTGGTATTTTAAAAAGGAGACATATTAAAATTCAGGATATCACTGTATTCAGTATAATCTTATTTCAATCTACATAGGAGAATATATAAACTGTGTGCTAATGTAAACCAAATCAGCTGTGAATAGAGTGTTCTGTTTGCCTTTAAATGCTGCTTTACAGATGGAGTCCATCAAATCCATGGCCTCTGTTTTCAATGTTTACAATTTAAAATCTCAAAAGAGACATTTTTTCCAACCTTTTGCTTAGAAGTGAGAAACAAGGTCAGAGTGGTCCCAGACCAGGTGAAAGCAAGAATAGGATGGTGTTCCTTTCAGATAAACCCACATCTGAAGGCACATTTAAGCATCTCTCTGTTAAGCTTTGCTTTATTTCTGATGACTATAAACTGACAGCTTTCTGAACAGCATTTTCTATCAAAACATACATGTAGGCATCTAAGAATTTAAATGGTTACCAGACAGGAGATCAAGGAGAAAGATAAAAAAGATAGTTTCCCTCTTCCTCGCCCATTCCCCAGACAGATCCTCATTTAAATTCCTTTATATTTTATGGATATTGCATTTGGGATTTCCTACAATGTGAGGACAAATGAGGCATTACCTGAAGCAGCAGGTACCTCTAATAAGGGCTAGAGTTTGTGCCCTGGGTAGAAGAGCCTGGGGCTTGGGGCAAGGTACACATCTCAGAATAAACCTCATAGCCAATCTTTTCAGCATGAGGCTATATTTTTTAGGTGTTCTTTCCCATACCACCTAACACTTTCTACATATCAAGTGACATACTAAACAGAGAGGTTGACCTAAATGAAAAATATTTTCCACGGAGTTTGGGATATAGTTTTCTTTGTTCAGTGGACTAGGAACTGAACAATCAAGTCAGTTACTGATACTTCTGATCCTAACAAATGTGAATTTCAGGCCAAAGACTTTTATTTTTTTGGTGGGATATGGAGTTGAGAAATAGGAATTTGAAATATCTGAAAACTAGCTAATTTTTCATTGTACTGATACCCTTTCTAAGGTATTATGGGATTGAGCTTGAGTCAGAGATTAGTATGACAGAAACGATTTCCTTAGGCACTGGGTGAGAAGCCTGATCTGGGAAATTACCAATAATCATAACCCCTCAGAAGAAATTAGGACAGGAAAAAAGTAGCATCTGCCGCACTGTTACTGGTTTGAGTGTTGTGCATGTGCTTGTATGCATGTGCTTGTGTACGTGTGTGTGTGTTTGTGTGAGAGAGAGAGGGAATGGGTATTAGATTGAAAGGTACACGTTGTGCAGAGGAAACAAATAATTCCAGGGTACATGAATACTACTAGGTTTTCTTTTTAAATAGGAGGTTCTTCGTGAAGCTTCCTTATCTGTATTCCTTAGTTTCTCTGACATTCCTGTTGCTAGATGTCAACATGGAGAGAGATTATCAGTGTGCTGGGGACTACAGATTTTTGGAAGCACTGAAAGGACGTAATGATGTGTTGAGGACCACAGACTTTTAAAAATTTCTTCCCATCTGGAAACCATCACCAGGGGGTAGGCTGTTGAATAAAGGCACCCTGAGTGTTATAACATTTTACTTAGCACCAGTGACCCGTCAAGAAGCAATGGGCATAATGGAGGGGGAGGCCACTTGGGATCATTCATGACATGGGGCCCTCCTTCTGCTCAATGGCCACATGAAGGCTCTTTTTTAAAAGAAGAATGCCTTGATTAAAGGTGAAAAGTTAGAAGTAGGAGCCTCTGGTGGGAAGGAAAAGGTTGTGGCTAGTGTTCTTTAATGAGAAGAAGAAGAGATTAAAGCCAGGCTGTTATTAGGGATGAAAGGTAAGAGTCAGGATTTTTTTCATGTGTGGAGGACATAGAAGAGGATCTGCAGGATGAGGTTAAGGTCACAGGCAGGAAGTTCATAAGCACTCTAACTTAGAGGTTCCCTGTGTTTTAGCTTTTTAAGTGAAGGATGAATAAGAACGAAGGAGGAAAGAAGTAGAATGTTCATCTTGTTCTGCTCACCTCTAACTTGAAATTAAGTTTCTGCAGCACATCAAGTCTTTCACTCTTCTTAGTGTGATTATGAAGATGACATTCACATCGGGATTTCCTGAAGCTGAGCCTGTTGTATCAAGGAACCATCTGGATGCTCTACCTCTTACCACTACTACTTAAGCTCCAGAAGGAACTTTCCAATGTTGTTTACTAGTTGCAGCCACTTAGAGGCAGGAGGGGAGGAGGGGAAGAGGGCGGGTGGGAAAAAAGAGAATGGTTCTACAAATTTTCTAGGAACTTTATTATAGTATAAAAATCACCACCAAATAAAATTCCTTTGTATATCTCCCTTAAATGTGTCCTGTGCCATGGAACCACTGTGCAGGCTGATAAGTGAGTTTTGACTCGAATCTTTCTTGCCCTATTTCACAGCAAGGACAAGATAATCCCATGGTCCATCACTAGTCACCCAGCAGGCAGAGAAGTGCATGCATATCCCTCTTAGCTGCCCATGTAAACTAAATGGAAGACCAAAAATAGTGCATTGTCAAAGGTTTCAGCTAAACACTCTGCCGTTTGTACATTAGAATAAATTGGCATTTGTATAGAATTATACAGACACTTAATGCAAATAAAAATGGTATCTATCTTCCTGATGAATAGTTTCTTGACTATTTTGCAGGAATGCAAATGCTTTCCTATCATCTCTTTCTTCTCCATATCAAGATCTCCATGGGAATAGATTCCAAGTTATGTCTAAGCTCTCATCACTCTATGAAAGAATAAACAAATTACATGCTCTGCAAAATCTTCCAACCTCTTCCATTAGAGCATTTGAAAGAAATCCATCTTGTTTCAGGATGTTAGGGCAAAAGTACAACAATAGCCACACTAGATTTCAGGTATCTTAATGGTTATTTGATTCCACCTTTTGATTCTTTAATCGTCTACGTTATTTTTTTTTTTTTGTCTCAGTGGAAAGTTGAGATTATATAATTGAAGAGTCACTTTTTTTGTGGGCACTCTTTATTCACCTCTACTTTTCTAAGTTCTTCAACACTCTTAATTTAAACTCAAAACTTTTGGTAATAGTTTGGGATGAAAATTAACCTCTTTGTGAAATTGTCCTAAAATTAATCTTTATCTATTCCAGACATCTGATGAGATACTAAAAAACTTCTCTATCTAGAACAGGATCAACAAGTTATTTTCTGTGAAGGGACTGAACAGATAGTAAGTATGCTAAATTTTGCAGGCCAAGAGGCAAAAGTTATTTTATGCAGTAGTTGTATAAAAAGAGAAATTAAATTTTCACAATCTCTCATTGATGATATTCAAAATACAATAATAATAGTGAGGAAGAAGAAGAAGAAATAGAAGAAGGAGGAGAAGGGGAGGAGAGAAGAGGAGGAGGGGGGAGGGTGAAGGCAGAAGGGAAGAGGAGGAAGAAAGGGGGAGGAAAAGAAGGAGGAAGAGGAGAAGGAGAAGGAGGAAGAGAGAAGGAAGGGGGAGTTTTTTTTAAATTATAGGATATACTAATAAAAATAAAGATATTTTTTAAAGGATTTTCCTTAATTGGCATGCAGAGTTAGTGTTCTCTGTATTCAAAATTAATTGCAAATGTTCATATATTAATGCTGACCCTAATCAATTTTAACACATATAATCTTTGAAAATGTCTGTTTACACATATAGGTACTGCCAAATACTGATAGTACTCCAAAGGCATATGATTCTAATTGAGCATATCACTTAGAAGGCATTTATAGAATTATGTTAAACTTTTCTCTCAATATTTGTCTTTTAGTAGGTCATCATATGGCAGATTAACCACTTGCAATGGAAGATTAGGTGGGAATTCCTCAATTGCAGTTAAATGAACTTAAAAATATAAATTACCTTTGCACTTGTATCGAGGTCCAAAAAATAAACAAATAAACAACATTCCTGGAACTGAGATCAGAAAATCTGTCAACTGCAAACTTGTGTGGAGTTAGTGATCTTACTTCTTGTTTTAACTTCTGACATTATAGGAAGTGTATAAAGAAGTATGGCATTATTTGTGATCCAAAGAATGATAGCTGACATTGTAATGACTTTATCATAGAATAAGTTTCACATACAAGCTCTGTTTTGTTTTTTCATTTTATGCTGGTTTCTTTAAGAAACATTTTAAAACCTACAGTAAATGCTAAGTTTTGAAGCTACTTAATGTTCTATAAAAGTGATCAATTGCAGTTTTCCAGAAAATTTTCAGTCTTGACCTAGAGCTCAATAAATAAATAAATAATAAATAAATATATAGATGAACAAACAAACAAATAAATCAAAACAAAACAAAACAAGATAAAACAAATCAAAACAAAAAAACCCAAACCACTGTTAGGCTCTTGTGGTAGGGTAAGTAAAAATACTCAGTTTATATTTCTGAAAAAAATTCATAGAACTAACAAGATTAAAGTCCTTGAGAAAAAATGAAATTTACCATTGACAATATTGGCCAAATAAATATGATAAATTCAAATATTTTCCACCACAACCCTGCTGATGAATAATACAATGAATAGCTATAGTATTTACACACCTTGAATTTCACAAATTTTGTAAATGTGTCTAAGTAAGATTTTTTTTTATCTGCTACTTGTATTTTTTTTATCACTATCAGTTGTAATACATCTTAGCAGGTTCCACTTCAGATTGTACTGGATTAGTGTTTTCTCAACTTATTTGAAGATATTTGTGCCACACAGACTATTCAGGTAGTTGTGCCACACAGACTATTCACAGAGGCTAATTTTTTCAGTTACTTCAAATTCAGCGTTGGCTCCCTTAATGAACAACAACTAGACACTATCAGTAAAATTTGTTGGCTCACAAGAAGCCCAGGAAAATGACTCAAAATCATTTGCCTTAATTTTTAACTAACTATTGATATTTACCCCAATGTCAACTCTTCAAGCAACTGTTTTTGCTGAAAGGCTAGTAGTATTAAATCATTTTATTTTCTCTGGACACCCTTGTGGGCTGCTGTGAAAACAATTTAATTGACTTACCATCAGTAAATGACTTTCCTTGCTTGGTTATTCATAAACTTTGGTTGCAAATTCTGCTGGGATTAAATTGTCTTTTTAAAATTTTCTAATTTTTTTAAATCAGTGCTTTAGCATAACAAGGACTACTGCTATAAGTGCCTAATTTGATAATATCAACCTATATTGCATTCTTTTAGCACAGCTATACTGCCACTGAGAATTAAGTACAATGTTTTACCATTGAAATGGCATACAAAAACAAGTGGTGGGTTGGATTTGGCCTTTAGGTCATAATTTTCTGACCCTGGATCTAAAAAACACCCTGACATAATTTTTAAAATAACATCTTCACAGACCAAAGATATCACAAAGTCCCTATGGCATTTGTTAATGGTAAAATTTGGGAGCCAAAAGTCCTTGAGAATGGGAAGTCCATGGGAGCTTTGAAAGCTTTTTTATTCATTCTAGGAATCTAGAAGGAACCACATGTGGGTACAGGGCTGTGCACACGATGCCCAAGAGACCTGAGACATCCCTAATTTCTTACTTCTGGCTGCCCTTGAGAATCTGCACTAGCAAGAAGTGAAGGCTAACACAGAGATGTAAGCTGCTAGGGTGTTGAAGGCATTCTCCAACATGCACACAGAGCTGCTGGCAAAGGCGAAGAGATGTACTGATTCAAGGCATTTAAGGAAATCTCAGTGTAATCATTAGCTAACCACAAAACTGAGTGTGTAGAGACTTGGTATCAAAACACTATGAAGAAAATGGACTTTAAAGATTGATTTCAGGACAGTTATGAAAGAAACAACAGGAACACCATCAACAGTAAACTCCGGGGTTAGCGAGGGAAATAATTTCTAGTTGCCATTTCGTATTGTTAAAAACATGTGGTTTAAACAAGACAATGAGACACAAATATCAAGGAAGTATGGCTCATACATAGCAAAAAAGTAGTCAAGAGAAATTCCCTGAGGAAGCCCAGGCCCTGGACTTACTAGGCAAAGATTTTTAAAGCAGCTGTTACAAATACAGTCAAAAACGAGGAAATCATGTCTAAAGAAATAAAGAAAATTATGAGAACAATGTATCATCACATACAGAATATCAACGAAGAGAGAAAATAAGAACCAAATGGACATTCTGGAGTTGAAAGTATAATGATTGAAAATACATTTTTTAAGTTTTTAAATTCTAGTTAGTTAATAGTGTTATATTAGTTTCAAGCATACAATATAGTAATCTGACACTTCTATATCACCTCATGCTCATCATGACAGGCACACTCCTTAATCCCCATCACATATTCCACCCATCCTTTCAAAAATCTCCCCTCTGGTAACCATTAGTTTGTTCTATAGTTAAGAGTCTGTTTCTCGGTTTTTGTCTCTACCTGGTTTTTCCTTTGTTTATTTGTTTTGTTTCTTAAATTCCACGCATGAATGAAATTGTATGGTATTTGTCTTTCTCTGACTGGTTTCTCTTAACATTATACTTTCTAGGTCCAACCATGCTGTTGCAAATGGCAAGATTTTTATCATTTTCATGGCTGAATAATATTCCTTCATATATATATTGCAGTAATATTTACAGTAGCCAAATACCCCACATCTTCTTCCTCCATTTATCTATTGATGGATGCTTGGGCTTCTTCCATAGTTTGGCTACTGTAAATAATACTGCAATAAACAGGGGTGCATATTTCCTTTTAAATCAATGTTTTCATATTATTTGGGTAAGTACCCCATAGTGTGATCACCAGATCATAGGATAGTTCTAGTTTTAATTTTTTGAGGAGCTTCCATACTGTTTTCCACAGTGGCTGCACCAGTTTGCATTCCTACCAACAATGTATGAGGATTCTTTTTTCTCCACATCTTCACCAACACTTGTTGTTCCTTGTGTTTTTAATTTTCACGGTTCTGACAGGTGTTAGGTGATATCTCATTATGGTTTTGATTTGCATTTCCATGGTGATGAGTAATATAGAGCATCTTTTAACGTGTCTGTTGGCCATCTGCATGTCTTCATTGGAGAAATGTCTATTCATGTCTTTTGCCCATTTTTAATTGAATTATTTGTTTTCTTGGAGTGGAAAATATTTTTACTAGAGATTTTAATTGGAAGAAAAAATCAATAAACTTGACTGTAGGTCAATGGAGTTTATCTAATATAAAAAATAGGGGGAAATGAATAAATATGAACAGAGCTTCAGAAAATTAAGACATCAAGTATATCATCTTACCTGTAATGAGAATCTCAGAAAAAGAATAGAGCAGAAAGAATATTTGGTGGAATAATGACCAAATACTTGCCAAATTTGGTGAAAACCTTAATCTATGTGTCTAAAATGCTCAACATACTCCAAGGAGGATAATCACAAGGAGATTC
Source organism: Vulpes vulpes (assembly GCF_048418805.1). Taxonomy (NCBI): domain Eukaryota; kingdom Metazoa; phylum Chordata; class Mammalia; order Carnivora; family Canidae; genus Vulpes; species Vulpes vulpes. The sequence goes on from NC_132786.1 coordinate 32,740,662, forward strand.
AAACCTAGGTACATTATAATCAACTCTGAAGGTCAAAGACAAAGAAACAATCTTGAATGCCAGAAAAAAAAATACTATGATTAGACACAAGACAAAAGATGTCAACTCTCACTGTTTTTATTCAGCATTGTACTGGAGGTTCTAGTCAGGTCAATCAGGGAAAGAAGTAAAGAAAGAAAGAGAGAAGGGAAGAAAGGAAGGAAGAAATAAAAAGGCATCCAGTTAAGACAAAGAGAAGTAAAAAGTAACAACACTGTCTGCATATGACACAATCCTATATATACATGCAAAATCCTAATGAATGAACACATAAAATCTATTAAAACTAATAAACAATGTTAGCAAGTTTGCAGGATACAGATTGATGAACAAAATATATTGTATGTTTATATACTAGCAATGAACAATCTGATAGTAAATTGGAAAAAAACAATTCCATTTACAACAGCATAAAAAATTAAAATACTCAGGAATAAATTTAACAAAAGACAAGCAGGAGTTTTACAGTGATCACTGCAGAATTTTGTAAAAGAAATTAAAGAAGATCCAAACAAATGGAAAGACATGCCATGTTCATGGATTGAAAAACCAAGTACTGTTAAAATAACAATACTTTCCAAATTCATCTGAAGTTTTAACTCTCTCTTTATCAAAATTCTAGCTGTATTTTTTAGGATAACCTGACAAATTGATCCTAAAATTTATATGGAAATTGAAGGAAACTCGAATAACCAAATCTAGACAAAGAAGAAAGTTGAAGAATTGCAGTTCCTGAATTAAAAATTACATTAATAAAGATATTATGTTACTGTCATAAGAATAGAATTAGCAATCCAGATATGGACGTTTTCACTAGTGGCCAATTTACTTCCAATAAGGAAACCAGCATAATTCAATGGGGGAAAGAATAGCATTTTCAAGAAATACTGCTGGGACTACTGGATATCCACAGGCAGAAGAATGAAGGTGGGCCCTTCCCTCATACTTTAGACAAAAATTAACTCAAACTGGATCAAAGACTTAAATATAAGAGCTAAAACCATAAACTCTTAGAAGAACAAAGGTGTAAATCTTCAAAGCCTTGGATTAGGCAATAGTTTCTTAGACATAACACCAAAGTGCACAGGTAATAAAAAAATATATAGACAATTTGGATGAATTAAATTAGAAATATTTGTTCGTTCAAAGGACTCCATGGAGAAAGTGAAAAGACAACCCATGAACTGTGAGATAATATATGCAAATAATAGATCTGACAAAGGACTTTATCAGGAACATATAAATAACTTTTACAATTCAACAACAAAAAACCAACCCAGTTAAAAAATGGATTAAAGGGCTTGAACAGCCATGTCTCCAAAGAAAACCTACAAATGACCATCAAGCAGATGAAAAGATTCTCAAAATTATTAGCCATCAAGGATATTCAAAATCACAATGAGATGCTTCACATGTACCAGAATGGCTATAATTAAAAAGACACATAATAACAAGTGTTAGGATGGGGAGAAATTGGAACTTTCATACACTGCTATAACCTATACTTTTAAGTGTATAATACCCAATGGAACTGAAAACATGTTAATACAAAACCCAGACACAAAGGTTTATTGCAGCACTACTCATAATAGCCAAGGAAAGAAACAACCAAATAATTATCAACTGACAAATGGATAAATGCAATATAATGTGTTGATACACTGGAATATTGTTCAGTGCTAAAAAAGAATGAAGGGTTGTTGTGCTATAAACCTTGAAAACATTATGCTGTAAACAGTAAAAGAAGCCAGATACAAAAGGCTATATATTGTATCATTCAATTTTCATGAAATGTTTATAATAGGAAAATCTATAAATGTAGAAAGTACATTAGTGATTACCAGAGGGTATGAGGAGGGGTGAATGGGAAGTGATTGCTAATGGCTGTGAAGTTTCCTTTGGGAGTGATGCCTCCATTCTGAACTTAGATACTAATGATAGTTGACAACTCTGTGACTATACTAAAAAACCACTTTAAAGGGTGAAGATTAAAGAATGTGAATTATATATCAATTAAGTTTTCAATAAAAACACAAAGTAGCCACAAGAAGAGACAAAGTATAACATTCTACAATTTATTTTGTACTATTCATTATTTTTTTAAGATTTTATTTATTTATTCATGAGAGACACACAGAGAGGCAGAGACATAGGCAGAGGTTCTCCCTCTGAGGAGCCTGATATGGGACTTGATCCCAGGATCCCGGGATCACGACCTGAGCCACAGGCAGATGCTCAACCACTGAGTCACCCAGGTGTCCCTATTCATTATTTTTTAAATATATTACAGCACTACTATAGTATTCTATTTATTTTCTAGTAGAGTCAAATTCTCCTCCAATTCAATGAACTATAACTGTGCTATGTACCATAATACATATGATCAGCGACAGGCATAATGATAATTGAATAGCCTAGAAGTTCAATTATAGTAAATGCGTTCTTTCATAAAGAATCAGGAAAGTGCCTATGTTTCTAGGATTATTTCCAACTAAAGTTGTTAAATGATAATACTTAGATAAGTAAGTTCTAGGCAAAGCTATCCAGAATGATTCATTCCAAGAGTTCTGATTCATTGAGGTTGAAAAATCTTGTAATGAATATTTCATAACATTGAGATTTATAGAAGATGAGGTACTATTCAAATTTCCTCTCTAAGTCTTACAGAGAACCTTTTAATGTACTATTAAGTTCCATGAGAACAGAGTTCACATGTGTGACCTGGGATCTAGCAGTGTCTTCTACAATGAAATTATTGGGGGCATTTATTAAATTTCCAATAAGTATTGGTTGGCTTAGTGTCTGGAGACTGAATAACTAATGAAAGCCATTGACTATATCTCCAAACTTCACCAGTTGTGTTGCCATATTTTATTGGTTTAAGAGTTATAAGTCCAGCATCCCTCCTACTACTAAGAAGGTCAAACTCAAAAATAAAACTCAACTTCCTTATAGTTTTCCTTTCCATCACGTTCCATGATGTTAGAGAAATTCATATCTATTTGTAGATACATGGTGATTACAGTGAGATGTGCCCCCCAAAAACTGTAAAATGACAGGGAAACTTTAAGTAATAAAATCTACATGATGAATAGTATTGGATGTATTAGAGAACAAACCAAGAGATTATCTAATACCCCCAGATTCACAAGGAAAATGTTCAGGATAGCAGGTTGAATATGATAGTGATTTAGGAAATGGATCTAATAAACACCATTTTAAAAGAAATATTCTCTGAATAAACTCCCTTCAACCAAGGAAATGAAGAGCTGCTGGAACCAACATCACTGATCTAAACTTTTCCCATAGGAAACATTTCCATCACTCGTGGACTCAAACTCATTTGGCAACAGGTTGGAGAGGAAGCTCTACTTCTGACATGTAGGTGCAACAGGCTGTGATTAGCATAAGAATCATTCAATTAATTAATTCTGCTCTAATTTCATTTTCTTCAAACAAATTTCAGATTATAATCTGTTTTATAATAGGTACCATGTATTGAATGAGCACACACATTTGGAAGGCACTGTGTGAGGCACTTCACGTTTATTATTGCTAATCCTGCAATGGCCTATTTCCAAAGGAGGAATTTTAGAAAGTTAGATAACTTGAGATCCCACTGTTGTTCAGTGAATAAAGAGAGATCTACCGGCCAAACCAGCTTGAGTATTTACATAGTTTTATCATAAAGTAACATATGACCATTTGCTTGGTATATCCTTTCCTGGAAGGCCACATCAAAGCTGATCAAACTGAAAAGCAGACTCCAATGAGTGGCAAATAACCAATATGATAAAATATCAACCTATGAGAGGGCTTGAAAGCAAGCAAGTATTGCTAACCTCTCCCACTTCAACAGCATTTACAAAGGCAAAAAGTACTGGAAATTCTTTGGGGGAAAAATGCATTTCTGCAGTGTAATGAATTCTTGGGAGAACAAATAGTACAATATGCTATGTTTCAAAACATACACAAATTTTATCTTGTTTATAGGCAACATTAGCCTGAGTTTAACCAGGTAGGTAATGTTTTCTTTGTTTTTATTATCATTATAGTTTTGCCTTTTCTTTCCGAATTTCATGTAATTTGAATCATAACATGTAGTCTTTTCAGACTGACTCCTTTTTTCTTAGCAATAAGCATTTAAGATTCATCCACATCTTTTTGTGACTTGATATTTTATTTTTTTAAAATAACAGAATAAGGGATCCCTGGGTGGCGCAGCGGTTTGGCGCCTGCCTTTGGCCCAGGGCGCGATCCTGGAGACCCGGGATCAAATCCCACGTCGGGCTCCCGGTGCATGGAGCCTGCTTCTCCCTCTGCCTGTGTCTCTGCCTCTCTCTCTCTCTCTCTCTCTCTCTCTCTCTCTCTCTGTGACTATCATAAATAAATAAAACTAAAAAAAAATTTTTTTTTAAATAAATAAATTACAGAATAAAATTCCATTCTTTGAACAGCACAGTTTGTTATCTACTCGCCTAGTGAAAGACATCTTCATTGCTTGCCCTTTTTGGTGTTTATGAATAATAGGTTATAACAGGGAGACAGAATAAAGACTCCTAACTCTGGGAAATGAACCAGGGGTAGTGGAAGGGGAGGAGGGCGGGGGGTAGGGGGGAATGGGTGATGGGCACTGAGGGGGACACTTGACGGGATGAGCACTGGGTGTTTTTCTGTATGTTGGTAAATTGAACACCAATAAAAATTAATTTATTAAAAAAAAGAGGCTATAACATTCACATGCATAGGTTTTTGTGTGGATGTAAGTTTTCAAAGAAGTTGGGTAAATACCTAAAAGCACAATTGCTGGAATGAATAGTAAGACTGTGTTTAGTTCTGTAAGAAACTGCCAAACTGCCTTCCAAAGTGACTGCCATCTTTCATTCCCACAATAAATGAATGAGAATTTCTGTTGCTATGCCCTGTTGGGAGCAACTGGAATTTTCAGTTTTGTTGAATTTTGGCCAAATGAAAAGTTAGGTAATGGTACTTCATTGATGCTTTATTCTGTAATGACAAAATGAGTTGAGGATCTTTTCATATGTTTATTTTCCATCTTTGTATCTGTTGTTGTTGTTGTTGAGGTGTCCTTTTAGCTATTTGCCCATTTTCAATTAGATTGTTTTTCTTATTGAATTTTAGGTGTTCTTTCTTTATTTTGGATATAATAAGTCTTTTATGGGATATGTGCTTTGCAAATATTTGCTGTGGCTTATTTTTTCATTTTCTTAACAGTGTCTTTCAAAGAACAGAAGCTTTTGAGTTTAATCAGTTCTAATTTATTGATCCTACAATATTTACCTTCCTAGATTATACTTTTGGTGCTCTATCTAAAAACTCATCCACAAATCCAATTCCACCTGAAAATTCTCCTATGTTTTGTTCTATAAGTTTTATAGTTTTGCATTTTACATTTAGATATACAATCCATTTTGATCCAATTTTGTTATAGGTATAGTAGTATGCATCTAGGTTTTGTTTGGTTTTGGTTTTGGTTTTGCATATGGACATTGAGTGGTTCCATTACCATTGTTGAGAATACTATCCTTTTTCCATTGAATTGCCTTTACTCCTTTGTCAAACATCAATTTATCACATTTGCATGGTAAAATCTCCTGGATTTTAGTTTATTATGTTTTATATTGATTATGTGTATATTCTTTTATCAACATTATGATGTCCCAATTAATGTAGCTTCCTAGTAAGCCTTGCAGTTGGGAAGCATGAGGAAGCATGGGAAGAAGAACTTTGTTCTTCTTCAATATTGTATTGGCTATTCCAGACCTTTTCCTTTCCAAATAAACTTTGCAATCAGTTTATAAATATCTACAAAATAACTCACAGGAATTTTGATTGGGATTGTGTTGCAGCTTTAGATCAAGTTCGGAAGAACTGATATCTTAAGAATACTAAGTCTACCAATTTATGAATATGGAATCATTTTGCATTTTTAGATCTGTAATTTCTTTTGTCAATTTTGTTTTTTTGTATATAAATCCTATACATATTTTGTGAGGTATATGTAATTTTCTTTTGATGCCATTGTAAATAGCATTTTTAAAATTTCAAATCCTAATTGTTTGTGGCTGGGATACCAGAAAACAGTTGATTTTTGTATATTAACCTTATAAGATTGCTATTCTCACATAATAGTTGCAAGTATATTTTTGTGGAATCTCTGGGATGTTTATAGACACAGTCATGTCATCTGTAAAGAAAGATACATTTACTTCTTCCTTTCCAATTTGTGTTTTATTTTCCCTTTCTTGCCTTATTTCACCTACTAGAGCATCCAATATATTGTTAAGTAGGAGTGATGAGAAGGCATATCCTTTTTTTTCTTTTTTTTTGAGAGGGCATATCCTTGCCTTGTATCTGATGTTAAGGGGAAAGCATCCAGTTTCTGATGATTAAGTATGATATTACCTGTATGTTTTTCATAGGTATTCTTTACCAAGTTGAAGTTAGCCTCTCTTTACCTAGTTGGCTGAAGTGTTTTGTTTTGTTTTCTTTTTAAATCATGAATGAATGCTGTATTTTGGCAAATGCTCTTAATGCATTGATTAAAACAGTCATATGATTTTTCTTCTTTAGTCTTCTCTAATCAGTAGGTCATTGATTGATTTTTCAATGTTCAACCAGCCTCATATAGCTGTAATAAATCTTGCATGGTCATAATAAAAATTATTTTTATATATTATTGCATTTGAATTGCCTTTATTTTGTTGAGAATTTTTGCTTTATGTTTATGTGAGATACTGGCCTATAGTTTTCCTTTATCAAAATATCTGTTTAATTTTGGTATTAGGATGATGCTGCCCTTGAGTTAGGTAGTATACACTCCTATTTTGTGAAAGAGATTGTGGAGAATTGGTGTCATTTTTTACAGGCTTGGTAGAATTCAACCAGTAAAAAAACTTTGGGGGGGGGGGTGCAGAGGATGGGTATTAATCATTGGATATATTTATTTAATACATATAGGCCCATTCAAAGAGTTTTGTGTAAGTTTTGGTACTTTGTGGCTTTCAAGGAATTGTTCCATATCATCTATTATCAAATTCTTTGCATAGAGTTAATAGCACTCCTGAATTATCCTTTCTATGTCCATGGAATCAGTGGTCATGGCTCCTCTTTCATTTGGTCTGGCTAGAAGTTTAAAAATCGTATTGATATTTCCAAAGAACTACTTTTGGGTTTTGATTTTCTCTTTTGTTTGTTTTCACTATAATTGATTTATTCTCTAATTTCATTATTCCTTTTCTTCTGATTAGTCTAATTAGGCTTAAATTTTTTTTAAGATAGAAGGTTGGATTAAGTTCTTCTTTCCTTTCTAATTATATTCATTTAGCGTAGGCACTGCTTTTTTATCCCACTAATTTTGATAATTTGTATTTTCACTTTTTTTTAGCTCAAAACATTTTAAATTTCCTTTAGACTTCATCTTTCACCTATGTGATATTTAGAATTTGTTTATTTCCACGTATTTAGATTTTCCAGCTCTTTCTGTAGTTGATTTCTATCTTAATTCCCATTAAGTTCCCGAGAACATATTTTGTATGATTTTGATTCTTTTAAATTTGTTACTGTATCGGCCCAGAATACAGTCTATTTTGTGTATTTAAGAATGTGCATTTTGCTATTGTTGAAGTATTCTACAAATGTCAATTAGATCAAGTTGATTGATAATCCTGTTTAGAGCAACTATATCCTTACTGATTTTCTGCTAACTTGATCAATTACTGAAAAAGGGGTCATTAAATCTCCAACTTTAAGAGTGGATTTGTTTATTTCCTCTTTCAGTTCTATCAATTTTTTATTCCATGTATTTTGATGCTCTGTTTTTAAGTACATATACATTTAGGATCATTATATCTTCTTGAAGGCTTAACCTCTTTATGTTATGTCCCTCTTTATCCATTGTTCTTGTTTTGAATATTCTTTGATTAAAATTCAAGCTTTCTTTTTCATTAGTATTAGCACAGTTTATTTTTCTCCACCTTTTCATTTTTAATATATCTGTTTTTTTGTTTTTTTATTTTAAAAAATATTTTATTTATTTATTCATGAGAGAAACAGAGAGGGGGGTGCGAGACGAGGCAGAGGGAGAAGCAGGCTTCATGCAGGAAGCCCAGTGTGGGACTCGATCCTGGGACTGCAGTATCACACCCTGAGCCAAAAGCAGATGCTCAACCACTGAGCCACCCAGGCATCCCTTATTTTTAATCTATCTGAATACTTATATTTATTTAAATTGGGTTTCTTAAGATAATTATTTTTATACTTTATATAAATATTTATATTTAAAATGGGTTTCATATTAGGTTCTGTTTCCTTATTCACTCTGACAACATGTCTTTTTGCTTCTTTTATGTATACCATTTTTATTAAAAGCAATTATTGGTAGAGTCGGATTATCTATCATGTTTATAATTTGCTATTATTGGTAGAGTTGTATTATCTATCATATTTATAATTGCTATTTGTTGCATTTGTTCTTCTTCCACACTTTTCTTCATGCCTTCTCTGGTTTTAATTCAGTATTTTATAGTATTCCATTTTATCTCCTCTCTTAGCATATTGCTTGTTCTTCTTTCTTGTTTTTTAATTAGGAGTTGCCTTTTAATTTGCAACATACATTTTTGACTAATCTAAGTCCATTTTCAAAAACACTCTAATGCTTCATGTGTAGTGCTGGTAGCTTATGACAGAGTATTCCCAATGTCTCCATCTCCTCTCTCATGACACTGCTATTATTCACTTCATGTATATATATGTTATCATCACCAACACAATTTTACTATCATTGCTTTAAATGAGTATATTTTAGATCAACGAAGAGTAGGAAAAATATTTTACCTTCACTTATTACTTCTGTAATTCTTTTTTTTAACATATATATGTATTTTTATTGGAGTTTGATTTGCCAACATATAGTGTAACACCCGGTGCTCATCCCGTCAAGTGCCCCCCTCAGTGCCCGTCACCCAGTCACCCCAATCCCCTGCCCACCTCCCCTTCCACTACCCCTTATTCGTTTCCAGAGTTAGGAGTCTCTCAGGTTCTGTCATCCTCTCTGATATTTCCCACTCATTTTCTCTCCTTTCCCCTTTAATCCGTTTCATTATTTTTTATATTCTTCGTATGAGTGAAACCATATGATGATTGTCCTTCTCTGATTAACTTACTTCACTCAGCATAATACCCTCCAGTTCCATCCACGTTGAAGCAAATGGTAGGTATTCGTCATTTCTAATGGCTGAGTAATATTCAATTGTATAAAGAAGAACACATCTTCTTTATCCATTCATCTGTCGATGGACACTGAGGCTCCTTCCACTGTTTGGTTATTGTGGGCATTGTTGCTATAAACATTGAGGTTCAGGTGTCTCAGCTTTTCACTGCATCTGTATCTTTGGGGTAAATCCCCAGTAGTGCAATTTCTGGGTCATACGGTAGCTCTATTTTTAACTCTTTGAGGAACCTCCACAGTTTTCCAGAGTGGCTGTACCAATTCACATTCCCACCAACAGTGCAAGAGGAAAATTCCCCATTGGGTATAAAGCCTGATGCCACTGAGGTGCCCCTTTCCTTCACTTCTGAAGGAAAATTTCACTGCATATAAAATTTTAGGTTGATGGGTTCTTTTTCTATCAATAGTTTAAATTTTTCATTTCACTCTCTTATTTTTAAAAACTTATTTAAATTCAATTAATTAACATAATGTATCTTTAATTTCAGAGGTAGAGTTGTTATTCATCAGTTTCATATAATACCAGTGTTCATTACATCACACACCCTCTTTAATGTCTATCACCCAATTACCCCAATACCCACCCCTCCAGCGACACTTTGATTCCTATATTTAAGAATCTTTTATGATTTGTCTCCTTCTCTGATTTCATCTTGTTTTATTTTTTCCTCTTCCCCTATGATCCTCTGTTTTATTTCTTAAATTCCCTGTATGAATGAAATCATATAATTATCTTTCTCTGATTGACTTATTTTGCTCAGCCACATCTACTTCTGTCCATATCATTGCAAATGGTAAGATTTCTTTTCTTTTTTCTTTCTTTGTTTCTTCTTTCTTTCTTTCTTTCTTTCTTTCTTTCTTTCTTTCTTTCTTTCTTTCTTCTTTCTTTCTTTCTTTCTTTCTTTCTTTCTTTCTTTCTTCTTTCTTTCTTCTTCTTCTTCTTCTTCTTCTTCTTCTTCTTCTTCTTCTTCTTCTTCTTCATCTTCTTTTTGATGGCTGAGACCCTCAACTTCTGGTCAACTAATCGAAAAAAAAAAGACAATCTCTTCAATAAATGGAGTTGGGAAAATTGGACAGCCACATATAGAAGAATGAAACTGGACCGTTTTCTTACATCATACACAAAGCACTTCATTCTCTTCTATACTACAGTCTCTGAAAATAGGAACACTGTGATTATTATTCTTGCTCCTCCATAGGTAAGCTAGCTTTTCTCCTCTGGTCTCCTTCACAAATTTCTCTGTTTTTGTTTTTAGCAGTTTGATATGGTACATATAGTTGTAAATATTTTCATATACATCATACTTTGTATTCTCTGAACTTTCCGGATCTGTGATTTGCTGTCATTAGTTTTGGAAAGTTCTCAGCCAGTGTTACTTCAAATATTTCTTCTGATCCATTCTCTCTTGTCTTCATATTCCAATAATGCATGTGCTACACAATTTGAAATTGTCCCACATTTCTTCAATATTTTTCTAATTTTTCATTTTTTTAAAATTTCATATCAGTTTGGGAAATTTCTGATGATATATCTTCAAGCTCTCTCATTTTCTCTTCTGCTTCAACCAATCTACTGGGGAGCCTATCAAGGCATTTTTTTTATTTCCATTATGTTATTTTTTATTTCTAGCAAATCCTTTTGATTCTTAGATTTTCCATTCCTCTGTTTACATTACTCATTTGTTCTTCTATGCTGCCTACTTATTTCATCAGAGCCCTTAACATATCGCTAATACTCATTTTAAATTCACTGTCTGATAATTCCAATTTGGTGAGATATCTGAGTCTTGTTCTAATACTTTGTCTTTTCAAATAGTCTTCTTTCTTGCCTTTTTATCATGTCATTTTGCTTTGTTTTGTTTTACAATGAGATATGAAGTACTAAATAATAGGAACTAAAATAGATGCGAGGGTGAAGTTTTAAGTTAATCTGGCTCGCGGTTGCACTGTGTTTAATGTTCAGTGTTGCTGAAGTTCCCAGAGGCTTCAGATTCCTCTAGTGTGCTTGCTTTTGTCTCATCTGTCTGGGTTTTTTTTAAAAAACTGCTTCTTGCATACTCTTCACCTTGTAGCAATTTCAAATATAATTTCACTGCCATTATATTAGAACTCTGTTGATGTAGTGGTAATATATGAAAAAGGGGAAGATTACTTAATTTTGTGATTAAATCTGTTTTCAGTGGCCCTGTACATTGGAACTGTGATCTTCACAAGTGTATCTTAGCTCCATCCTGCTCCCCTCAGGTGAGAAAGAAGGCTCAAGGGGCTAAAGTGGGAGAAATGCCATTCCCTCACTTAAGATAAGCACTGGTAAAATCTTTTTCCCTATGGAATAGGCCTGTGTTATGGTGAATCCACAGTTGTATTTCACCATTGTTCCCATTTTGCTTCCAGAGTTACTGAGAGTATTTTTCTGGCTCTTAAATGTGAGAATTTGGTAGAGTTTCTAGAGGTAAAACCTCCAAAGGTATGGAGGCCCCTGAAAGCCTGAAGCCTCAAGGAGTTTCTCACTCTTCACTCAATCCACATTTGATCTCCAGTAATTAATTAAATTTAGCATTTAAGTGTTCATACCAGTTTACAGTTCCATTGGCACTCTCCCCAAGTGGGTGATCTCTGCTGTGACTTTCCAGATTTCAGGGTGATGGTTTGCTCTGCAAACCTCAGTTCTCTTATGGTTGAAGACAAGTCTTTAATTTTCAGTTTTTTTCAGGTGTGTTTGTTTGTTTGTTTGTTTTTCCTTTTGTGAGAACATGAGAACATTAAAGTTCTTTACATATTGGAGCTAAAATTGGAAATTTGGCAATGGATTTCCTTATTCTCTATAATGGAAGTTTCAGAGGCTGGTTCTTCCATGTCACAGAATCAGGCAGCTCACTTCTCAAATATGGTTCATCCCAGCTACCTGTTTAATCTGAGAACTCCCCTATCAGTAATTAAATATACTTTCTTTATGGGTCATTATGATGTGATTTATGACATGTGTGTAATTGTCAGAATTACTGTCGGTAATTAAAATATGAAGTGAATGCTGCCAGAGGCTTCAGTCACTCTCAGTGCCCTCATTAAAAATCAGGAGCTGACCAAATTATAAATAGACTGGTTTGTACAAGTTCCCGGCAAAACCTAATTATGAAACTTATCCTTATTCTATCAGAACTCACTCCATTAGTCATGCAAATTCTGAAAATGATTAAGTTATTTTATGTGCTGGAATTGTGGAATTAATAATAAAGAGGTGAGTAGCCATAATTAGACATTACTATGAAACTTTATTATGTCAGGTCATTCTTGGTCATACTGTTTCTCTTCCTGATCCAACATCCAACACAACACAGACACAGACACAGGCACACAGACACACACACACTTTTAAGATAGTTTAATAGTTTTAGTGGATTTATAAAATTATTAATGGGCTTAATGGTTTTAGTGGATTTATAAAAACTTTTTAAACGAGAGCTAAAACAAAAGAAGGATTGTTTTATTCTGCATGAGGTATTATCTTGGAACTGGTCAGAGAAAGATTTGGTAATTATTATCAGAGAAATCCTTTCTACAAAAGGCAAACGATCACAAGGAGAGATCAGTTACTATGAGGATGTTTCAAGATATGGAAGCTGAACCAGGAACAAATGATAAATTAAAGTTTAAAGGAACTTTAGATGACCATGTCTAATTTACAGATGGGCGATTTAGCCTAGAGAAAATATGTGGCTGCCAGTGAATAAGAGAGTCAGGCTTTGAGCTTGGTGCCATGCTTCTCTTCCCTAACATGCAGGAGGATGTGGACTGATGGGGAAACTGGTGAATATCAAAGTTTTCTCATAATGGGACTGAGTAAGAGTATACTGAGAGCAGGTCCACATCAAAGTATGGAAAAGTTAATTCATTGGTGCTTTAGTTTTGTGAATAATATTCTCATCTGAAACAAGAAAGTTACTATATGGGAACAGAGCCATCAAGATGCTTACTCAGAAGAGCCTGAGTACTTTGATGACTGAATCAATAGGGAAGCAAAAGTAAATAAAGTTTAAGAGGCAACAGAAAAAGAAAAGGAGGGAGGAATAAGAAAAGGAGAGAAGAGGAGGAGGAAGAAGAGAAAAAAGAAGAGCACACCTTATACACAGGTGAAAGATATAAGAGTTACATATTTATCAGTTAGATTGTAGGGGCTTCAGCATTGCCAATTCAGCGAGGCTGGGGTGGGGTTTGTGTGAATATTCCTTTGTGGGGGACCAGGGGGAAGACACAGTGTGGGTGAGGAAGAAAGAGGGGTAGAGGGAGGGAGGGAGAAGGGTACATTTCTAACAGGGGTACAGATATTTAACTCTGCATAACTAACTAACTGCCTTTATAAACTCAGTAGATATTTGAAATTTATCCTTTGGAGCTCTCTCCTTGGGTTAGGGGCAGAAAACTTTCTGAGCTCTCAGATAAAAAAGGCAGGAAAGCTGTGAACTTTGCCCAGAATGAAGAGGTTCTTCCCTCAGCCCTATGGGTTTCAGGTATGCAAGGTGAATGTCAACAATTACACAGATATACCCAATTACACAGATGTATCCAGATGGCATCTTCATGCAAATGTGACAAATAAGCAAACACGAAAGGGCCTTGGGAAGATGACATGGAGGGAGAGATGAGGGACAAGAGAGTCAGAGGTATTGAATGAGAGAATGGGTCTGGTCTTGGGGAGGGGGCTGCTAAAGCTCACATTATGGGTCTACAAGTCACTCCTAGTAAGGTAACAGTTTTAGGAGATAGTGGAAGGAGGGTCTGACATTAAGGTGTCTTGGGATAAGGAGATGAGTGAGAGACACTGATAAACTCTAGATAATACAGAACTTTATTGGAGAGAAGGCAAGGATCCGTTAACAGCTGCAGGACCCAGTCACTTTTAATGGTGGTGTTTGTGTGTGTGTGTCTGTGTGTGTGTCTGTGTCTGTACATGCACATTGTATGATTTGACTTTTCATAGCAACACCATGAGGTAAACAGGAAAAATACTACTATCCACTTTTTATGATGATGAGAAATTGGGTGACTCACTCTAAGTCCTAAGCAACGACTTTGGATTCCTATTACTTAGACTCTATGTCTACTATGTATTCCTGTACAATATGCTGGCACTTTATAGAACTGCTCTGAATGGATGTAGTAGTAAATAGTGAAGGTAAGTGAGAAAAATTCATGTGTGCTTCCCCCTACCTTTTAAAAAGTTGGTTGACTTGGGGATCCCTGGGTGGCTCAGCAGTTTAGCTCCTGACTTTGGCCCAGGGCATGATCCTGGAGATCCGGGATCGAGTCCCACGCTGGGCTCCTTGCATGGAGCCTGCTTCTCCCTCTGCCTGTGTCTCTGCCTCTCTCTCTCTCTCTTTCTCTCTCTCTCTGTAGTGGGTTTGTTTTCTCTCCTCTCCAATGGTGGCAGGGCCTCAGGTCTCCAAAGAGGGGTTCATGGGACAATTAGGCAGCTGTCCAGTCCCATTAGAGAAGGACAGCTAAAGACCACCAAAGTCACACCTTGCCCTCAGTGTACAAGGCTTTGCAGACCTCTATCCCTGGATCTTCCAAAAAGGGCAGAAAACCTCCCTGGGGTGACTTTCATTTCTTTTATATTGATTTTAAGGGCTCTGCTGAACAATTCAGATTGCACAGACTCCTTTGTGCACCCCTACAGGATGCTCTTATATTTGTCACTCGCTCAAAGAATAGTAAATCCTTCCAATGTGTCTTTCTTCTTATTCTGTGTGTTTGTGTGTGTGTTTCAAATTTCTCAGCTTTTTTAGGATAAGAGTATGACACATTCACCTCCGAACGTGGAAGTGTCTCAGCAAGAGGCACTAGGAGAAAATGCATTTGAAAATGGCATTTGTTGGCTCCCTGGAGCCAAATAGAGCCACCTCATCTCTTGCTTGAAACCCAAACAGGGTGGCTGCCAGTCAGAGATTCCAACCAGCTGGTGGAATTGGCCTACAGAATTTCACAAAAGGGATCCCTTTTCCTTAACAGCAGCTTCTACACCTCTTTCTCTCTCCTTTTTTGCTTGAGAATGCACAGTTTTGCACTTGTCCTTCATACAAATAACTGGAGGGTGGGAATTATTCAGAAAGCTCATGTTCGACACCCCATCTGTTCATTTCTGACGGCAATATATAATGTAAGGCTATAAAAACTTGAAAAATAATGCAACATAAAAAGGGATTGACTCAGCTCCAAGAGGCCATAAATGGTAACAAATACCACTGGATGATTTATTTCATGCTGTAATCTTTACAGTAAGTCATCTTTCAGACATTTCCTTGTGACAGGTTTTAATAATATTAATGCCCAGAGCAATCCAAATCATCGCCAATAGACGTATTTATCAAGCTGCCAATCCGAGTAAATGAAATTCTATAAGCAATAATGTAACATGTTTAAAGGAAGCTAATAAAACAAGTCAGCAGAGAAATATTACTTCAAAGTATTCTCTCCCTGTAATCCAGTCCTGTATGTTATACAGCCAAAATGCAAATCTTTCCATACTTGATTTATTGCTCCAAAAATACCAATGACCTTTTCCCCAAGCTTCTGTATATTCACTCTCACACATTCATAAAGCCTGCAGTGCATCCTGCCAGAGTTGCTGAACACTGGAGTGCTTAGCATTTATTGTTATGTTTGTCTTGCTTTTTACCCAGGTACTTGATTGGCAGCTGCAGTGAATAACATCTAAGTTTCCAAGCCTTATTAAAATGTAACAAATATCTGAGCCATAAACCAATCTTTGCAGTACCCATTCTAGGCAGGCCTTCCAGAATATCTGAGAAAGCAACTTGAGCAAAGTCCTGATGGTTCACTAGTTGCCAGGTAAATTTCACAGGAGGGAAAACCAACTGCATTTTCCTTCGATCAGGTTTGCTTTGCTTTGCATCAATTATTTTTTATTCATGTAGCTCACACAATCCCAGCTGTTAAAGCATTTGGCATTTCAAATGCAGCTCAAGATCTGCCTCCTGCAGGAAGCCTTCCTTATTAATTTCACTAATTTTCTGATCTCTAGCACAATGACTTCTAATTAATGAATCCATAAAAGCACAATGCACCTCAAAAGCACTCACCAAATATTAGATGGAAATACAAAGATTTATTTGATCCATTCTACAATGAATGGATGCGTGCTTTTTTCTTGCATATCACTCATATGTTCCTTGAAGATAGATTTACTGTTTGATGGGCACCACAAATGCTCACTATGCCAATGTGTACCCTGCAGGGGCATGAAATTATATGTATTTTTATATATATTTATATATTAATTACATATATTCTATATTATTACACACATTAGATATATGTCCTCTGATTGAGATATTATTTAAATGTGTTTATTTATTATGATTATAGTTCCTGTGTTTATTTGGAGTAGATCCTTTGGAGTGTCTACCAAGCCCACTATCTGCACTTCTTTACTTCTTTGGGAACTGCTTCATCCCCCACTATTGGCCAAGTCTGTTCCTGATGACTCCACTTCCTGGATATGATAGGACAAGTCAGGGAACCTAATTTGAGCTGAGCCAATCAGAGACTCTTTTTCTATAATGAGAAACTGGGATATTGGGAATCTTGTCCCCTGGTTTATGGTGCCAAAGCTGGGATGTGGCTTGAGGACAGGAGTAGCCAGATTCTGCAAAGCAGAGTTACAGAAACTTCTGTGAAAAGGATGAAGCCCATGACCCAGTGGGGGTGCAACTGGTGAGCACTGCTTCAAGGCACACAGATTTCCACTTCTTGGCTCCTGTCTCACCAGAAAACATACAACACTTTCTCCCTTGTGGTTGTCCTGTTTTGTGATTCCTTATTAGGAGTTCTGTTATTTTTCTTTAGTTTAAAAGAGTTTCTGTTTCTCACAAGTGATTGGACACTAATTATAATGTTTATATTTCATTGATAAATCAGTTTTATATAAGACCACATGAGACACACTTTTGTTTGAAAGGAGTTCATTACTTATAATGAGAAGCCAGATTTTTATCGGTTGTGAATCAAATACAAAGCCCTTTGTATCTTGGTAATCCAGGATATTTTGAGTTGGGTTTTGGAGTACGTTTGGAAGAGAGTGAGATTTTATTAGGCAAGTATGAGAAAGGAAGCACATTCTTGGAATATGCACAGACCCACACCAGGAAAAGGAATATGGCACATATTTGGACAAGTAAGAAAATACACCAGAGGACTTTTCTGAAAGGCAGGGACCACATGATGAAGGGCATCGTTAAGGATTCTGATCTCATTCCTACATGTACTGAAAACCACTGAAGGGAAACAATACTGTCAAATCTTCATTTTTGATACTTATCCTAAGTGTAATAGACAAATAGGTAATAAGGGACAAAAGGGGATGTGAGGAGACCAGGTAAACCACCATTTCACCAGTGGTCCAGGAAGAAAAAAGATGGTGGCCTGGACTGGAAATAGACTTGGGAGAAGGAAAGGGTAGAGAGATTCATACTATTTTTTAGGAGTAAAATTGAGAGAATAGGACAACTGATTGAATCCGAGAGAAACCTATCTCACAACTTCCTCACTTGCTACTCTTACCTCTCACCAGGACTACTAGCCCAGGCATTGGCTGCTGATGGACCTGGCTAGGTTCACCATTGGCTTTATTGTTCATGCTGCCTTTGTTTCTGCCTACCCTAGAGTTTGTTTCTAAATACAATAAACAGGCAGATTAGAAATCAGGCACTTGGGGAAAGTATTAATTTGGGGATTTTTTTGCCCATTTGGTATAGTGAAATTGGTTCTAGAATCGTTATTTTTCCTACTTCTCCATTTCTTCTCACTTCAACTTCAGTGCTCCCATCAATGATGTCTCACCTTATACCCTGTGATTCTCAGTGTGAAAACAAGCTAGCCAGCGGTGATATTAGGATAGACTTTGAAGAGGCCTCTCATTCCCTGAAAATTTTATTCTAGGCCCACACACACATACTCATACTCCTAGGAATTACTGTTTTATTCCTTCTCTATTTTTCTGTTAGTTCCTGGCTTAGAAAAATAATATGATGAGATCTGGTGGCTGAAACAGTAAAATGAGGGAGAATAAATAAGGAGTACAGGAAGGAGAGAGAATGGGAGGCAGCTGCACAGCTTTGGAGGTGGAGCTGAGAGTATCTGCCTAAAGAGTGAGAGAGTGATGGGTTAGGAATGACGTTCCATTACTCCCACTGCCCTAAAGAAGGAAAAAGGTTCCAAGTGGGCAGGTAGACCAGGAAAGTCTCTCTGGATGGAGGAATATAATCAGAGTTGGCAGAGATAATCTGCTTATGCAGATTGCAAAATCATGTTTCTCCTGTGCTCTTCTTCCTGGTCCCAAATAACCCTTAAGATTTAGAGTCAGTCACCTGACATAGGCCAGTGACTTTGAAAAACAGATGAATGTAAACTCACCCAGGATGGTTTCTGGCTGTTTTATTCTTTAATATGTTCACCTTTCCCCTCCTACAACTAAGCTGTTAAAAAAAAAAAAAAGACACATAGAATCCATATAAAGAGGTCAGAGCCTTATGCCAGTGGGTTCATTGATTTTTTTTTTCACCTTGTTCCTGGGTGAGCTTAAGGGATGCAGATGGAAATCAATTATTTGGGGTGGGGTGTGGGTGCTGAGAACTATTCCTGGAATACTGAGCTCAGGCCAAGCAGATACTTGACCTGGCCCTACAAATCCTTCCCAGTTATCTTCTCTCCTAAGCCATCTCTAAGTCTCTTAAAACTGGTTTCTGGTGTTGATCCACAAAAAAGGATTTCTCAAGGATTAAAACAGAAATAAAGCAAGAAAAAAGGAAACATTACCATGGTCCTGACAGTTGAATACCTGTGTGTGAGCAAAAATTGAAACCAGGGACATTTAGAAAGGCTCAAGAATATTCAGATCCATCTCCAAAGAGTGCCAAGCCAGACACAAGGTTTGACTGACTGCAAAATCTAACAATATTTCAGGGGAAGAAAATCTAGCTAATCAGTATGAAAATGCTTTCCATAAAATGTTATTTTAAGAGCTAGAAATATTAGTGTGTCCTTACTTGTGCTAAAATGCAAATATAAGGTTCTTAATCCTAATAATCACATGAGTCAGGAAATAAAGATTGTGAACATTTTCATGTCGGAAGATTATTCACATTGTTCTCAGTTACTAAGTCATACCAATGGATGAAGATGCTACTTGGAATCAAAGCCTATAAAGTTTGCTACTCCCCATTTCAGGCTCCTCTACATCTTTCTGTAAATATGTATATATGTAATGTATGTATATACATGTATGTATATATAGGTGTGTGCAAAACTAAATGGATAAAGTAAATCAAATATATGTATATATATATATATATATATGCCTAGATATATGTGATTTACTTTATTGATTGATTCTTATATAGCAACACCAGAATTTTTCCCCAAAGAGTAATTTATCCACAATATATGCACTAGTGATTCTAAAAAATATGTATTAAAAATTTCTTCCATTATCTAAACTGAACATTTTACTGGAAGTTTAAGTCTGAAAATGGCAGCTTCTTTCACAATTGTAAATTGTTTTATGATTTTTTAACTAGCTTTTCCCCACTGGTACTTTAAACACAGATGAGATATAATAATACCTACATTTTATTATAAGGAAACCAGAAAGCAGAGAGGCAGTAACCTGTCTGGGTTAAAACTGGAACTGGGATTAGAATTGCAGCCTCCTGAAGAGGGGTCAGCCTTGCCTGATGGACAGAGAGGCTCCTGCAGCAGAGAAAGCCCAGCCTAGCAAAGGAAAGTAGTGGGGCTGATGCCATCTTGTCTGGGGGAAGAGCTATCTTCCCAATATGATCCTGGGAGTACAGGAAACTCTGAGTTTTAAAACAAAAATAAAGGGTTGCTTCTTGCCTTTACATAAGGGTTCTCCATAGAAGCACATATAATGACCCACTCACTTAGAACATAAAATAGAATAGCATTTAGAAAAAGAAATCTGATTTCTACATATTTTAAGGAACATGACTATTGCTTAAAGACAGTTGGACTTTAAATAAATAAATAAATAAATAAATAAATAAATAAATAAATAAATAAATAAAACAGTGACTACTCAGCTTGTCTTGGGGCTTTGGGGAGTTTAGAGCAGGTTTTCAAGGAGCCAGTTTATTTAGTTTACTTTTTAGCACTATCTACAGCAATATTTCAGAGTGAAATAAGTAAAATATCTGTTCCTTTTCATTTGGCAGCAGCAAAGATCTCGGGGAAAAAAAATAAATAAGAAATATGTAATCCCCATGGTGTAATCCCAGGGTATGGAAACTCACTTCTCTTAAATACCTCCCTCTGGTATAATTGACTTTTCATATGCATTTTAATAATGGTATTTCAGCAGGTTGCAAGGGAATTTTTTTTTCTGTTGTTGTTGTAAATTATAGTTTGGAAAAATGTGTTATAAATCTAATTACATTTTCACTTATATTAACAAGTCAGCACAATCTTCCAGCATGTTTACCAAGCAATTCCAATATTTACAGCTGACCTAATTGGTTGTGGGGTAGAAGCAATGAACAATATTTTATTGTCCTCATAGTTGTGCATGTGCTGAAGACAGCTGCAGAGGTGTGGAGACCCTGAGTTTTGCCTGACCTGTGTTTGCCTCGGTCCACCAGCTGACCAGAACAGGATGCAGGGAGGGAAAGGGAAGAAGGTCCTAGAGTGGAGAGGAGAGGAGTTTGTTAAAAATGCCTTTTCTCAATCCTCTCCTGACAAGAAAGATTGTCTCAATTATTTGGGGACTGTTGTAGACTCAGAATGAAGTTGTTCTTGGTAAGTTTGGATGAAAAATCATAAATAATTGCATAAAATCCAACAAGGTATTGGGTGAACATCCTTGATATTGGATGCTGAGTTGAGGACAATTATGGTCCTGTCTTTGGCTTTCACTGTCAAAGCCATCATGGTCTTTAGGAGTCCAGCATGGGGCTGACTAACATTGGCTGAATTCTAATATTTTTACGTCTTTGGGGAAAGAGCTAAAAAAGCAATCATTCCGACCAGGCAGAAATCATATTGCCTCATGGGGATTCATAAACTGGGTCTCCCTCTCCTATTACTAAAGGTGAGTACTGTGGCAGCTTTGCTGTCCCTCAGATTTAAACTGAGATGATATTTCCTCTGTCTTTCCTACTCAAACTATTGGTGGCAACGCAGATGTTGAGTGCTAATACAATTTTAGCAGAAAGTTGCATTGAGTGAATCTCCAGACCAGAGATTCAATTATGTCATACTTCCTGTGTCATGATAATTTGCTAACATTTATTGCGTGCTTACTCTTCACTAGGAAGCTGGCCCAGAGTCCCACACTTGGTCTTCTCAGCAGCCTCCTGAGATCGGTGCCACTTGTTTTACAGAAGAGGGATCTGAACCACCGTTCAGGAAGTGCTTTGCTCATGATCACATAACATGAAGTCACAGAGCTGAGGTCTTATTCTCAACAGTGCACTTCTGGCATGTCCACCTTGCCCATAGGACTGGACAGCTTCCTTCCTTATCACTCTTGCTGCAACTTAAAAACCAGAAGGCCATAGCACACAATAGGCTTTGATTTGTGATTTTAGATGTACCCAAAAGGCCCTTATCAAATGTCTCCTAAAAAATATCTCCCCTTCTATTTGATGCCTGAAATCCTATAGTTAGGGGGATTCCATCAGCTGAAACCCTTGATCACCAATAAGAGAGAGGCTACCCCTGGAAAGGATAATATATTAAACCTCTGTTTTGGTAAATAATGGTTCAAATAGTAGATGTCGATGGGGATAGTAAGTAGCTGGGAAGTATGAGTCCTGGAGGAGGGTGATGATGGGTCTCAAACAGAGCAGAGGACACAGAATGAAGTCTATGACAATTTTCCCTAGAAACATTATGAGCCACATCCTAGTCCTTGAATAGAATTTTACACAGAAACAGTGACTAAGCTTCCCATAATCTTCACCTTGTCTTGTTGAGTTAGTCTTTTATATATGACCTTAAACAAACAAGGCCTCATCCCTGCCTTTTAAGACATTATAAATGACAAGAATGAAAACACACAAAAATGAACTACTTAATGCAAATAAATATATGCACTCAGTAAATGATCAGTTGTCCCACTGTAATTTTTATTTCCATATTAGGAGAGCTGCTTCCTCATCTTCCCATCCAGCTAAATCAATGGAAATTTCCATACCCGCAAGTCCTAGAATTTGACTTCATTTTTCTTAAGACCTGTCCACAGATTAACAAAGAGGTTTAAAAAAGGTCTTTGTTCCTCTTTAATATAGCCTTTCAAGCTAGTCAAACAGGGCAAAGAAGGAAGGATGGAAAGAATAAGTTGAATTTTCCATGGAATTCCTCTGACATTTTTCTGAAGCCTGAAGCTATTTTGTCTTCTTTTTAAATTAGTAGTAATAAAATATTATTTATTAATCTGAGTAATCCATTTATTTAATAAATATGTGATAAATCATTTTTCTCTATGTAGTACTTTGCTAGCATTGTACTTTGCTTCTCAGAAATCCAATTTTTGCCGCTAGGTACAAGACAGGAACTAGTTCTTTCCAAATTTGTATTCTTCTGCTCTTAGCCCTAACTCTTTCACCTGTTTTTGGAACTCAGGCTCATTGTGCTTAAAAATATCATTTCTACCTGTGTACATGCATGTCTATCTTGATCCTTACCCCCATACCTATCTGTACCTGTAACTATACATGATACATTTGTATTACTGTTTTCTTTGGACTTCCTATTGAGACTTGATAAGGATGCTTATCACACTTCATAGCTAACCTACACCCTTGGTAGGGATTCCTACTTATCCAAATACCATTCATTTCAACAAGGAGGACATCTTTAGAGGTTCTGGAATCTCCAAGACTACAAACATAAGTGCTGTCTGGACTCTTAGAAAAAGGTAACTCTGGAAGATCAAATGCTGTCTATCCTGTATTAAGTACATATGGGTTTCTAGAAAATGATTTGAAATCCTACAGTAAGGGCAAACTCAGTATGCATGTATGAATGAAAGAATCAAAGTTTGATTTAATAGTTATGGACTATATTTTATTCAAATAAAAAAGTCTATGCATGTCCAGAGGGAAAGTCATTTTAAAAGCTTAATATGAAAAAAAAAAAAAAAAGGAAAAGTACCCGCTCAGAAAATCTTGTATGCTCAGCTTCTGTAGGAAGCTCAGATACGATGTGGAAAGAGAAGAATCACGTGTGGTGATTTATACCCGACATTCTGACCCTGGGATGGTACTGAAAACTGGTCCTCAGTAGGAGTTCAGACATTACTGAGGCTAAAAGATGGTGTTTCTCTTGCTTGGATCATCTGGGGCACAGAGTTCAGTAAGGTATGTACAACTGAGAATAAAAAGAAAGGGTGGTCTGGCTTTCTTTCTCAGCTGTGTGAGTAGGGGGAGGTGTGAGGGTGCATAGCCTCTGAAAATGGGTGGTCCTTGGGGCAGATGTCTCAGGAGTCCTCCTTGAGAATAAATTATATAGGGCTGGGAATGGGTGTGTCAGAAAAGAACCAATCCCTCCCAGTTAGATGGATTTCCCCATGTCCTTATGGATGGCATACCTCTGATACTAACAAGCTTCTGATCTGGAAGAAGATATAAGAGTAGTCCTTCTGGATGAACTATAATTTGCTCAGAAACTGAAGACTGCCATGAAATGAGCTGTGCTGGAAGACACTGGGAAATATCCAAAGAGGAGCTGCAATTACCATGGAAAAGAGTGTTCCTGAGGGGAAACAGCAAACTATAGGCAGATGTGGGCATGGAGAAGCGATTGCACCAGTGGGAGGTTCTGATTTACAGATTTTCACTGAAAACCCTGATGGTATACTCTGTTGAGCCAATGGTCTATGGATGGATGGTGTGGGTGGCAGACAGCAAAAGAAATTTTGGAAGGTCTGAAACTTCACACCCTCTCCCTCTGAATCTGAAAGAAATTGGTTGCAAAAGCATGAAAGTCTAAGAGCCAGGAAAATAGTGGCAGAGGAGGATGGGGGAGCAGAACAACAATAGCAAGGAAGCATTTCACACTTGCTCAATTTTGACTGTGAGGTAGGCTATACAAAAGAACTTAATCTGCTTTATCTCAATTATTTGGGTTCTCATATTATGTCACAACTTACAATATTTCAATTATTTAGGTTCTAATATTATCTATATTTTGCAGAAAAGGAAACTGAAGCATAAGGGCTAAAGAGGATGGTGATTCAGGGTTCATACCTGCTATAGGAACAATGCTCATGACAGATATCTGTGGGATGCTTGACCTTCAAAGAGCTATGCTTGGGTTGGACTTTAAGAATAAGAGAAGTAATGACATTTATGGTCTCTGGTGTCTCTAAAAGAACATGGCGAGTATGAAGATGAAGTTGATATATTTACATAGGTTTCACAAAGATATATAGTGGGAAGGGCAATTATGCAGGAAAGTACAGTATTTAGATTTCAATATAATCTGTAACAGTTGAATTAAGCAGACCCAGAGGGAGGTATTCCAGGGAAGGGCTCATATGCCCCAAGAAGACAAATCTTTCTGTTGGAAATGGTTTCCTCTCCTGGCCCAGATCTATCATAAACTGCTTGGAAATTTCTGCCTCCTCTGGTTCACTTGATTAAACATCTGTCAATATGTACTCGAGTTTATAAACACCTACTTTTAAAAAACACTGAATGGCTTAGTGTGATTATTGTGTTACTGGTCAGTCGCAACATAAAATGAACTAGTTGTGTCTAAATCTTTTCTTTGTAATATCTAATTAAAACTCAGTTTTACTGAAGAAGTAAATAACAGTGGGCAGAATTCTCTCAAGCTCACCCAAAGTCAAGTGACCATAATAAATAAATTGGAAGTGAGGGCAGAGGGGCTCCAGGAGCAGTTGAAATGAATTTTTTATTTATCATAAAATTTTGCATATGTCTAACTGGATCATCGTGGAAAGAAGATATTCATCTTCTTTCACTTATGTTACATGATATCTTGATTTAAGGACACAGAACTCAAGTGAATAGAGCTAGCGTTTGTTTATTTATTTAATAAATACGCGTTTAACTACCATCTATTAAATAGACTTTCATGTGCTGGTCTGAGAATTTAACTGCTATTTATAACATTGCTTATTCTATGTGAGGAGAAAGAACCCAGGGATGCAATGAAATATTGGACTATAACTTTTGTATAAGTTAGGGCTGTCTGTATTGCTTCAAGTACTAAGAATAGAAGATAGTCATTTCTGAACTTACTGGAAAACCCACTGGTGGCCTGAAGATTACATCTTTAAAAGCACCAAACCTTTGTCAGCAAAACTATAAATAATATGCTGTGTTGGGTATGTGAATGTAATACTCTTAACACACCAAAAATGGATCACAAATAGCACATACCACACATTCTACATTTTTCCCTTGATAGTGCTTACTTATTAACTCTATTAAGCCATCAAGTTTATTTTACCACTCATTGTTATTACTCAGGATATATGTTTGTCTATTTGCTACCTGGAGTTATCTTAGCCCTATTGCTAAGAAAACTTTTTTTTATGAAAAAAAAATGAAAAGCAAAAACAAAACAAACAAAAATACACCCTATTCTAATACGAAGTGGGAGCAGGATCTGTCATTGATCCTATTAACACTGCACTTAAATCAACTAAGCTAACCAACTCCGTTGATGAAATACCACAGAAATGAGCCCACAAATGGCATTAATACATACAGAAGTGTATAACATGATCACTAATCACTAGTATGACTAATTTATTTTTTAAAAACCTGTAGCTCATGTGAACACACCTTGCTTTTCAATTAAGAACTACAGATGACTTCAGCATCATCTTTAGAGATGTTCTGGATGGCTAACTTGACCTTCTGATGACCTGTGACCTTCTTTAGGGGCCTTCAAAACATATTCAGGAATTCCACAGCCATATACAGAGCTGACAGGCCCAGTTTATGGATGGACCATGCCATCTAAATCAATCCTCCTTTTAGATGCCTGTGTTGGACCATTTCCTTATTTATCATAGACATGGGGGGATTAAAGACAATGGGAAGCATACCAGTAAGTTATTGCATTTTTATAGCTGTGCTAAAGAATAGCGAGATTAAGTTTATGAAACTGAACAGCTACATGTACATTTAAGGATTCTCCATGGCTTTTGGTATCCATTACTTGCCAATCCTCTATTATCACAGAGAAGACATGGGAAAGAATAAATGAAAACACAAGCATGGTTGGAGCACTTCATGTGCTACCCCATATGCTGTCTTTATATTTTCAAAAACAATTTTTAAATGTGAACTATGCTTTTGTAACAATTTCACACTAAAATAAACCTAGCATATTCACGAATACACACAGGCACAATATCAATAGCCAAGAATGTATTCTTAAGAAATTTGAGATGTTATATCTTACAACACTTGAACACATATTCTCGCCTCCAGTCAGACCAGCCAGTACATGGAAGTATGCCTTGGTCATGCCACAGCCTTCACAGAAGTTGAGATGCACACTCTATCTTACCTTTCCAAATCCTATCTACCACAGGAAACTTTATGGAACAACCCATCCATCCCTCATTGACCTCTTCTTCCTTTGACCTCCTGCCAGAATCATTGATGTAGTACTGAAGGTGTGTTGTTTTATTTGGCCTCTAATTTATTTTATATGAATTCATCTTGTTTACCAAACTAGATTGCATGGGGGTGGAAACATCATTTCTATATCTATAAACACACCAAGCAGAGTGCCTACTTAGCACATGGAGGTACACAATAAATACCTTTTATCAATCATTTGAAGAGGAAAAAAAATGCAAAATCCCAATTATAGCAAGTAGCTGCTTTTTTATCACTAAGAGTGAGAAAAAATGTGAATTCCTGAAATACCAAAGCACTTCCCCTACACAGTTCTTAACCCCTTCCCACAGATTATCTGTTTGATAAAATGTTGAAAAGAAGGCACAGAAGGGCCGAAGCTATAATTCCTAGAACTTTTATATTCCTCTTAGAATGTGTACACATGAAGAGGTGGTCAGCCTCAGCTGTGGGAGTGGTACAATAAAACTTCTGTTAACCAGACCCATCTATCCAGAATCTCCAGTTAAACAGAAGCATGATCCTTATATATTAAAAGAAAGAGGTCAGTTATTAAAACAACCAACCAAACAAACAAACAGGATCAAGGACTTATTTCAAAATTTACCTCCTTGGAAGTCTCTGTACTTGCTATATATTCAGATCAATTTTGCACACCTTCCCAGATATAACAATCGATAATTTTAATAAAGAACACCTGTGAGGACTTATTGCTGGGTAACAATTAAGCAAAGTATTTTAAATACCTAATCTCATTCAATCATTACAAAAAACCTACAAAGTATTCATGACTATTAATATAGAAAAACAGAGACACTAGAATTAAAGCAACTTGCCCAAGATCATACAGCTCACAGACAGCATTTGAACTTAACCCTAACCCTAAACCACACCACATTATATAATGTCAATGCACAATGACCATGCTTTGCTGGTAATACAATATTTACCTGTAGATAATCACAATCATTAAAAATTTTCCTGGTAGTGTATGCGTACTAAGCTGAAATGTTACCAACATACTCTAAAGCTATTTACAATAAACTTTGAAGTGATAGAACTCTTAGATCGACTCTCTATTTAAAATCAACTGAACAGATCACCCTCTACCTTCAACTCTGCATTCAGGTTAATCAAGATTTTAATGTACTGTAGGGAAAGAGAATGAGGGAGGAAGCAATTGTTGACCTTGTTCCGCATATTCAAAAACAAAAGCAATCTCATCATCAGTTTTTTGGAAATAAAGAGATGGATTAATAATAGAAATTGGGAATAATTGAAATTTTACTCCAATCCACATATCTAGAGTGCCTGAAAGGTGATCTGAGAGAAAACTGGGTACATGACTATTGGTTATCACAGGTATAAAGTTATTTTGAGCCACGTTGCAGGGAGGTATATTAGTTTAGCTTAATGACATTGGGAAAAGCAAAGATGAATTCACATTGGTAAGGAACAATTCCACTGGTCACTATAAGGGCTGATAAAGCCAATATTCTTGTTTACATCACATTTTTATTGCCCAATGATCCTTAGACACCCTCAGGGAACCAGGGTTTTCTGACGCTTTTACCTGGTGCTGAAGCTCAAATTGCTTATCGGCGGCTGTCCCCAGAGCATACGATCAGGCACAGTAGAATCAGAGAACACCCTCATGCTACTTTTCTTTACCATCACTGTTGCTCCTGCAAGAACACAGCAATCTTAATGAGTCAGCCTATCTTTCTAGAAGGTATTTTTGAACCACTCCTACTGACTGAGCCATTTCTAGGCCCTTGGCTAGGGAGAGGGTAGAGATCCTTAGCCACAGACTAAAATAAGAGGATGGATTATAGAAATCTCTTACATTTCCATCTGCAGAGTTAGAGAGTGGGTGGAAAGTGATTGTGAGGATTTCAATACCGTATGGATGCTTAAAACAAGCACCTACTGAGTTACTACTGTACCTTTCTAAGTCATTACTCCTCTGTCTTACCCAAGTGTAGCATCCACAGAGCCTTCCTGCCATGGGAAGAGTCCATAGCCACTTTTGGACTCTAAGAAAAAATCACTATACAAGTCTTCTTCTCCCTTCTGCAGATACTACTCAGGCTGCAACTTATTCTCTGTGGATACTGCCTTTTACTTTATTTTTTCTTTCAAAATATTTCTTTATTATTAATTTTAACTCTTGAAGAATCTTGATCTTACATGGGCTGGGTCTCAAAACATTTGTGAATTTCCAAGCCTGGAAATAACACAAAGGCAAATAATCTTCTCATCTACAAAATGGGGATAATATTGGGACTTCAAAGGGTAACTGTCAAGATAAATGGAAGACTGTTTGAAATTTAATAATTAAATGAGCAAAATAAAGCTGAGATGAAAAAAAAATGACATAGGAGCCATTACTTCATCCTGCACCCATATGTTGGTATTAAATCATGCCATTGTTATTCCAGAACCCAGATTCAACCTAGGAATCCTTTCAACCCACTGGGCTAGGATGTCATTATTGGATGATAAGGATTGGCACTTAGTATTGTGTTAAGAAATTATCATTCTAAAAGATGCTGGGAAGGTAAATACTTCTCTTTCACTCTTCAAGGACCCTGCACCATGGGTTTCCCTGAACTAGATTCCTGGGTGATCAGAGATGTGGAACTGTCAGAGAAGAAGTTATCAAGGAGATGGACAAAGTCAAAGAGAAGCCATTACTATTATTCTTCTTCCTTGCCCATCCGAATGGAGAGAAGAAACATGGCCTTTTCCTCCTGTCTCAATTTAAGGATCATCTGTTGACTACTCTTTTTTCATGTGGAATAAATCTTTAAACCCACATATGTAAGTGATATGTTTAGAGGTTTTAGACAATGGCCAGCAAGAAGAGCCACACAAACATCATGGTTTCCCTCTTCTTTTGATTTAATGCTTTCTGACCTATTCTAATCTGTGGGAAATATCAATTGAGTGAAAACACACTTCTGGAAGAAGAGAGACCTCCTTTGGATATGTGATTTGTCAACTTTAATCAGCAGTAACTGCATCACACAGGTGTTCTAAGAGCCAGGTTTGGAATAAGACTGCTCCCTACCTGTAATCCTCAGAAGCCTTCACTTACATTTGGAGGCTTGATGGGGGTTTTCAGGTTGACTGGTGTTTCCTTATTTCCTGGTTACCTTTTGCCCTGGGGAAAATGGCTCAGGGACAGAACATCTGAAGAAAATTCTGAGTGAGAACTGGTGTATCAACTGTCAGTCTTTAAAGGCTAGCCTCTGAATACATTTGATAGAAGCTGAGCTATGGAATGCAAAAGGCAACATGCCCAAACTGGCTTAGGAACAATGGAACTTTCGGGAAGTCTCTGCTTTCTCAAAGCCTAACCCAGCAGCCGACATTTGCACGGTATTAAAAAATGGGTGGGAGGGGATAAGTGGGTAGGTGAATGCTATGTATGAATCTCTCAAAATTTTTGCTAAAGCTTTGAATCTTCCCTTGTACTATTCTTAAGAAAATCTCTTCTGAAAACACATTAAAGATCTGTATAATTTTGGAAGCTTTCATAGTTATGGAAGTATGTACATGTGGGGGTCAGAAAGAGGAGCCTGTAGGGGCTGGGGACTCCTCTGGCCATGGGCTGACTGCCTAAAGGTGAAAGGTTAACTGGTCCTGTGACCACTCTTGATCCCTTCTAACTAATTCTATGATCTGAATGACCTTCACAAAGGGTCTAAAAGTGTTCTTTCCAGCAGGTTGCAGACAGGGCAGTTAAGAGCATCCAACAATCTCATTGCTTTTGCCCCCAGCTTCTATGCCACTTCAAGCAATTGAAGAAAATGTAAAGAATACCATAAAAATCAGAAGTCCTCAAAGCAGTCGAAAAACAACTAAATTTGTCTGATTATGTTCTAAGACACTTTGATCATTTTATTTAGTTATATTTTTATCTATCTGCAGCCAACAGCATCCATGTACTTCTTCATGCTTTAGGCAAGAAAAGAATGAAATGGAATTTTGCCTTACACTCTAGCAACACTGTTAACATCTTGTCATGGCTTTCTATGACCTCCCTATAGATATTCTGAAGGTTTCTGGATAAACCATTAGACACCAAAAAGGACATCTAAGATCTGTGAATAACTGAAAGAAAAAAGCCCCTATAAAAGGCCAACATTTTGATTATGTTTCTCTCTTCTTCAAGAAGTGATATCCTCGAAAGGTACAGGTAAGCATTTTCTTCTTTGGCATATGTGATAGGACTGCATGTGAAGACATGCCTCATATATGATTTCCATACAGATAGCAGTAATTCTAACC
The DNA here is from genome assembly GCF_048418805.1 of Vulpes vulpes. NCBI lineage: Eukaryota > Metazoa > Chordata > Mammalia > Carnivora > Canidae > Vulpes > Vulpes vulpes. The sequence goes on from NC_132786.1 coordinate 32,771,904, forward strand.
CTTTCTTGCCTCATCAAGAACTCTTATCATAGTCCAAATAAGCCAACATGATTCCTATATTGTTTGGGTAATTCTGAATTTGCCCCAATTTACTAAAAATGCAAATCATTACAATTATTTACAAAATTTAATATTTGGCAACCATTGTGACACATCTAAAAGGTGACAGTATGTATTCTGTATAAGAACCATTACCACTACTCTGGAAGATGAAGAAGAAGCAGGACAACAGATCAAGCCAATGCCTTAGTCTTACAAAAATGAAGGATAGCATTCATCTATCTTCTTATTTTCATTTATATATCCATTAATGGTCAGAAATTCTTTTCAAGAAGTTATTATAGCCATGAAGGATGGCATGGATTGGCATAGGTGGCAGCTAGATCCAAAGAAACCAGCTTAGAAGCTATTGTAATCACTGGGATGAGATATACAGAGGACCACAGCTGAGGTGGAGATGGACACCAAGGACGGGAGAAAATGGAGCCCACTGTCAACTATAGGATTAGAATAACAACTTTCATGAATATAGGAATACAAGATAGTTGTGTATGGTCTTTGTAGTTATCAAGTTGCTTTCCTTTTTACTGAAATTTTGTGGACATGTAGTCCCTGACTCTGCTCTAGATAAGAAGAGTCACATAAGAACCCTTTCTATTCTCTGTCATACTGAAGGCCAGTACAGGAGGAGAGCTCTGACTGGGCTTCAGAGCAGCTTGGTTAAGCCAACCCAGAGAGACCAGCTGGTAGCTTGATCAGGGAAATTCTATCTCAGCTTTCTGGGTTTGGAATTCTCCTCCCTGAAAAGTAGAGGCTGGGGTGACTCTTGTCTTAAAGAGGTCAATTATTCTTGGGTATTTATGAAAAAAGTGACCCAGGGTTCAAACTTAAAGAGAACCATGAAATGGGGTAAATTTAAGTTTGAATCATCGACCCAAACCATTTTGTATCTTGCCCCCTGGACTTGATTCGTTTCACATCCTCTGTCCATCTTCCTTTTCAAAATTCTCCTCCTTTATGTGTGACTCCACTGCAAAAACTAAGATTTTAATGACGACTCTAAAAGAGTGCTCAGCGGGGTGGAGATTAGGGAAATCTAGACACAACTTTCCTTGGGGCTTTTTTCTTTTTTTGTTTTGTTTTGTTTTTATTGAAGTTTGATTTGCCAACATATAGTATAATATCTGGTGTTCGCCATCAAGTGCCCTCCTCAGTGCCCTTCACCCAGTTACCCCAACCCTGTCCACCTCCCCTTTTGCAACCCTTTGTTTCCCAGAGTTAAGAGTCTCTTGTGGTTTGCCTCCCTCTCTAATTTTTCCCACTCAGTTCCCCTCCTTTTCCTTATAGTCCCTTTCACTATTTCTTATATTCCCCATAAGAGTGAAACCATATGATGATTGTCCTTCTCCAATTGACTTACTACACTCAGCATAATATCCTCCAGTTCCATCCACATCGAAGCAAATGGTGGATATTCATCCTTTCTGATGGCTGAGTAATATTCCATTGTATATCTACACCACATAGTCTAGTCATTCTTATTGCCTGCTTGCTCCATCCCACTGCTCACAAGATTTGTGTAAGCTCCTCCACGCCCTGGTTAAGGACTACTACTCTGCCACCTGAGGCGTCAGAGGTTTCAGAGTGAAATAGCAGGCAGTGAACTGTATAGTTAGGGCTGAGGAACTTTCTGTCCAATAATTTATCTAACTATAGTAAACAAAAAACCAGACAACTACTCCTCCTCATCTCAAGGTTAGCCCAACTCGTCTTCCTGCTCTGAGCCCCCAAACCATCAGGAAATGGGTTAAAATGAGTATAATCCACTAGGACTTCTCTGGCAATTCTTATTTCATCTGCATTTCATTGATGAGAAAAGAAATAATGACATTCATTTTGAGCTTATGGTCCCACGGGTAATATGATAATTAACACACATATACTTACTATTTTCCAGCTACTGATCTTAATGCTTTTTATATTAATATACTCAATTTGTATACTCCTTATGTACTAATATTTTCATTTAATCTTTTGATATATGTGATATTATTATCAGCATTTTATAGTAATCTGAAGCACAGTGAGAGTTTGAATAATTTGCTTAAAGTCACACAGCTAAGAGGTGACCAATGCAGAATTCATATGCTGCCTCTTCAGATGCTAAGATTATGAATATAAGTAGAGAACCTCTGGTATGGTTTCAGTTAAGAAAAGTAGAAGTAATAAAAGGCAAGAGGGGTTATAAATCTTCGAACATCAGAATTGAAAATGGCCATCAAGATGATAAGAACTGCCCAGTTTGGAAATAACAACATTGAGACCCCAAAGAGTAGCATGTCTTCACTTAACCATAGTGAATCAGTGGCACAGTTATCCATAGCATTCAAGTCTTCTGAACTCTCAATTAGCATAGTAGGAGGAAAAAATTGGTGGGAATGAGCAAACTCAATTAGCTCAAGAAAGAAAAGGCTATTAAAGAAGAGTGGACTGGGGATACCCCACATCAGGCTCTGAAACATGAAATCTTCAGCCTGAAATTTGTAGTAATCCAAAGTCAGAAAAATTTTCTATTTTGCTACCTATTGCTAGGTTCTTAAGTTCTCTTTGAAGGTTAATTCATTGGGAGAACTTCCAGATATTATCACGACTTTTAAATCTACAAGGCCAAACAGCCCCCTTCTAGAGTGATGTGCTCTCCAGCACATTTTGACTAGAGCTCTCTCCAGATTCAAATTCCCACACAAGCATGCCAGGCCCATAAGCATTTCATGGTACTCTGCTGCCATCGTCTGGCGAAATGAAGTCAAGAACAGCTGACATTGCCCACTATTTCAGCATCTGGATACCAAATTATTTGATAAGAGTTCTCCCTGACTTAAGGGATAGGCATGGCAGGAGTGGTGACTGAGGATCAGGGCCCAGTAGGAAGAAATGATTCTATTATGAGAAGAATCAAAGATTCTGAGAATTGTGATAAATACAGCGAAGCTCAAACATTAGATTATAAGTTGAAAGTTTTACTAATTTATTCTCTAGATACTATTAAATTCATATTACAGAGGTGGGTAACATTTGGCATATCTATACATATGATGGCAGAGCCTTTCTATTAATGCAAAGAATCTTTCCCTCTTTATACTAGAGCAACTTTCTACTTTAAAAAATATATATAGTAAGGGTGCCTGGGTGGCTCAGTTGATTAAATGTCTGACTTGATTTCAGCTCAGGGTTGTGAGATCAAGCTCTGTCCAGGAGGGAGCCCTCTCCCTCTTCCCCTTCTCCCATCCCCCCTCCCCACTTGTGTGCTCTCTCTCACTCTCAAAAAATAAAAATAAAAATAAATAAGATAAAATAAGTAAAATAAAATAGTAAAAATACACTTAAAACTTGCTAGAAGGGGATTATTAATTTTTATAAAACATTTTTGTTTTGCAAAATGACTAACAGAATTATATGCATATAAGAGTGTATACCGAACTTGCAAAAGTTTGATTTACATTGTGTTTACAGGAATACATCTACTGTGTGAAACCATGTTAAATTTTCATTTATTATAAAGATACATGTAGTGAGATGACACTTTTAAAGGATTGATTTTTCTTTCTTCTTTTTTTTAAATGAAATATTTCTCCTATATATTCGGTCTCATCCCTTGCCTCAGGGAAGATTTATAGATTAAAGAACACAAAAAGAGTCAATGTTTCGCTTCTGAATTCCAAATAAGGTCTTAAAGCCCATTTAATTAACAATCTTCAGACTTAAGCATTCAGTGGCAATCTTATGCACAATAGATATTTCAGGTTCCCCTCATCCCAACTCACATCTAAGGCAGAGATTCTACAGTGAGAGAATCAAACCAAGAAGACCAGAGGCTACCACCACTGCCCTGTGCCCTGCTCAAAAAGCATATGTGTCATTTCAAGAGAAGTAGATCACTGTCCCGATTCCCAGCTCTGGAGCAGTGGCTCAGACATTCTGCCCAAAGGGAGAGGCAGATCATAGAAACAAGAGCTGAAGCTCTTCCCAAGGGAGTTGGCTTTATCTAAAAAAGTGTGGGGATCCCTGGGTGGCGCAGCGGTTTAGCGCCTGCCTTTGGCCCAGGGCGCAATCCTGGAGACCCGGGGTCGAGTCCCACGTCAGGCTCCCGGTGCATGGAGTCTGCTTCTCCCTCTGCCTCTCTCTCTCTCTCTCTCTCTCTCTCTCTGTGTGTGTGACTATCATAAATAAATTTAAAAAAATAAAAGGAAAAGTCCCCCTGACCATGGTTTAAAAAAAAAAAAAAAGTGTGGAAAAGTTCAAGCTGCTCTTGAAAACAATGGTGGTTTTAGTGGCAAACAATTAGATTGACGTTGATAGCTCCGTGAGAGCAACAAGGTAAACCATAGTAAACCAGAGTTTACTACAGTGAAATGGGAAAAGAGACAGCTAATAAGTGTTTTTTTTGGGGTCTGGAAGGACCTCAAAGATTGGTCTCAAAAACTACTCCTGCAATGGAGTCCACAATTAATTGGATAATACCTTAGAACAATATATGCCTGAGGGATTGTCAAGAATAATAGAGTCTGCAGCAGACAGTTAGTCTACCCCAAGAGCTGGGTGTGATACCAACAGAGGCATAGAGATGAACAGAAAGATCTGCAAAAGAGATAAATTTGCAAATGGAACTAAACGTGTTAATCAGCTCACCTTGAAAAATTTTCCCGGATTAACCAGGTGGGCCCAATGTAATCACCGGAGTTCTTTCAATATGGAACAGGGAGGCAAAAGATCCAGAGTTAGATAAGGAAACATGATGATGGAAGCAGAGTCTGAGTGATGAGACCTGACCTGAGTGAGAAAGTCCTGACCAGAAATTTCTGGCTTTGAAGATAGAGGGGGCCATGAGCCAGGAAGTACAGGCAGCCTCTGCAACCTGAGTAAGAAAGGGTATGGATTCTTGCTTGGAACTTCCATAAAGCCTCCTGCCAGGTAGGGGCAGGAATACATTTTTAGACTTTTAGACTCCTGAATGATAAAGTAATGTTAATTTATCAGTAAGCCACTAACTGAATGGTAATTTGTTATGGTAGCAGTTGCAAACTAGTGCAGTGCCCAACGATAAATTTGAACTGCCAGAAGAAAAAGATCAGCAAATATAAGGACAGATTGATAGAGACCACAATTGAAAAGAGCAAGAGCAAAAGAAAGAGAGAGGCATACAATGAAGAGAGAGACAAGAGACAGAGAGAGAGGGAGAAGAAAAACAGTTCGAGAAAAATGTGGATCCCCATTAAGTGTATCATTTACATGTAAAGATAGGACCGATTAGAGGAAGAAAGATGAAGGAGAAGAAAAAATACTTAAATAAATAATGAATTAAATCTTCCCAAATTTGATGAAAAATATTCATCTACAATTATTGGCACACTTCAGAGGCATTGTGAGTTTGGTTCCAGACCACTTCAATAAAGCAGATATCAGAGTAAAGCAAGTCAATAGTATTTTTTTGATTTCCTAGTGCATATATAAGTTATGTCTATGCTATACTATAGTCTAAGTGTACAATAGCATTATGTCTAAAAAAGTACATATTTAATTTAAAAAATACTTTATTGATAAATAATGCCAATCTTTATCTGAGCTTACAGTGAATCACAATGTTTTTGCTGGTGAAGAGGCTTGCATCAGTGCTGGTGGCTGCTGACTGATCAGAGTGGTGGTTGCTGATGGTAGGGGTGTCTGTGGCAATTTCTTAAAAATAAAACAATGAAATTTCCTGTATCAACTGACTCTTCCTTTCACTTGAACACATTGAAGCATTGTAGGGTTCTTAACTTGCCTAATTTCAATATTGTGTCTCAGGAAATAAGGAAGCCTAAGGAGAAGGAGTGGAGTAGCTGGTCAGAAGAACATACAATACACATGCAATAGTTATCAATTAAGTTATATGTATTGTATGGGCATGGTCCATGGTATCCAAAACAATTACAATAGTAACATCAAAGATCACTGATCACAGGGACACCTGGATGGCTCAGTGGTTGAGAATCTGCCTTTGGTTCTAGTCATGATCCCAGGGTCCTGGGATCAAGTTCAGTATTGGGCTCCCTATGGGGAGCCTGCTTCTCCCTCTGACTATGTCTGTGCCTCGCTCTCCGTGTCTCTCATAAGTAAATAAATAAAATCTTTAAAAAAAATCACTGATCACAGATCACCATAACAATTATAATAATACTAAAGTTTGAAATATCACTACAACTACCAAAATGTGACTCAGAAACGAAGTGAGCAAATGCTGTTAGAAAAATGGTGCCAACAGACTTGCAGCTGTAGAGTTGCCAAAAAATTTAATTTGTAAAAAATGCAATACCTACAAAGCACAATAAAGTGAAGCACAATAAAATGAGGTATGTCTGTATTATTTTCTTATGAATGCTATAACAAATTACCCAAAATGTTGGCTTAAAACAATATTCTTTTATTTTCTTCCAGTTCTGGAGTTAAGAAGTCTGAAGTAATTTTCCCTGGGCTAAAATCAAGGCATTAAATTCCCTGTAGGGATTCTAGGGGGTAATCGATTTCCTTGCCTTTTCCAGCTACCAGAGAAGCTCCCTGTATTCCTTGCCCAGTGGCCCTGTCCTCCATCTTCAAAGACAGTGACATAACATTTTGTCACTCTGAATCAGCTTCCATCTTTTTTCACCATAGCCCCTTTCTTTTGTGTACATAGTTAGATCTTCTTTTGACTCTATTTCATAAGGATCCTTATGATTACATTTAGATTCCACATAGATAATCCAGGATAATCTGCCAATCTCAAGATCCTTCATTTAATCACATCTGAAAAGTTCTTTTGCCATAAGAAAATAACATTCACAGGGTTCCAGAGGTAGGATATGGATATCTTTGGGAGCCATTACTTAGCCTATTACATTACACATACAAAGATCTCAGTGAACTTGAAATAGGATGAACAAAAAGATATCCAGATACAGATGTATCATAGTAATAATGCAAAAAGTCAAAGACAAGAAAATCTTGAAAGCAACAGGAGACAGACAAACAAAACTTGATTTACATGTAAAACCCAGTGAGATTAACAGATGACTTTTCATCAAAAAGAATGAAAGCTAGAAGGCAGTAGGATGATGTAACCAAAGTGCTGAAATAAACTGTCAAACAGAAATTTTATATCCAGTAAAACTCTCTTTCGATATTGGTGCTGAGGCACACCCAAAAAAATGATAAAGACTTCAGAAAGTTTGCCCCTCCATAAAAACAAAGAATAAACTAAAAAAAGCGGTCAGAATGATGTTTTTTCAGAATTCTGAAAACTAATTGGCAGTAACCCAAGAACAATTAGTTCAGAAAAACAAATATATCTCAATAAAAATAGCAATATTTGTGGTGTCTTAACTTATATTAGTCCTATCTCCAACTCTATAGCTAATCAATATCCTTGAAATATAATGCCCCATATTCCTGGTGCCAGAAGGAGTAGAACAGAACTACATTTCTCTCATAGCCTTATTTCCAAAGAAGAGTCATTATTTGACTCGTGTAGTAGTTTCCTGGATGATCCTACTTGAATGGATTGTCTTTTTCAACCTTATTTGAATTTAGCTAGTTCTAAAATCCTCTACCCAGGAAGCTATACCAAATGTTTTAGCTTCACAGGTGTCTGAAACAATGGATAAAAGATAGGGCAAACAATAGACTAAATAAAGTTTAAAGGGGAAACTGATAAATGACTTGTCCATAAACATTTTAAAAACCTCTGGAGTACTACCGAGAACAACAACACACATCCCAGGACCCCAAGACTATGTACAGATGTGCATGCTGCAAAGGCCTTAGCTCTCACCAATTGCCTTTGGTATTCTATGCAAGCAGGAAGTGATGGCTAAAGCAGAGTTGTCAACTGCCTACCTGAATATTGAAGGCATACCTCAACAAAAACACAGAATCCCTTGACAAATACTGGGAGATTTACTGGTTGCAGGTATTTAACAAGATCTCTGTCCAATTATTAGATGGCCGCTAAGCTAACACAATAGAGAATTCAGTGGCTAACAATAACAAAGATGCAGATATTATGTAGTTCATAAAAGTCACTAACATAATGGCAACTACAACAAACAGTAACAACAAAAAACACTGGGGAAGAAGGTGGGTGAAATCTAATTTCCATAATTACCACACTTACAATATTTTCAATGTCTAATTTACAACAAAAAGTTATGAGACATGGAAAGAAACAGGAAAATATTGTCTATACACAGGATGAAAACCTATCAATAAATACTGTCCCTGAGAGCGCCCAGACATTGCATTTACTAATCAGACTTTAAATCTATTAAAAGGTATTTTAAGTATGTTCAGAGAACTAAGGGAAATTATAGCTAAAGAACTAAGGAATATGAGAGGGGCAGCCCCGGTGGCACAGTGGTTTGGCACCGCCTGCAGCCTGGGGTGTGATCCTGGAGACCCGGGGTCGAGTCCCTCGTTGGGCTCCCTGCATGGAGCCTGCTTCTCCCTCTGCCTGTGTCTCTGCCTCTCTGTGTGTCTATGAATAAATAAATAAAATCTTTAAAAAAAAAAAAAAGAATATGAGAATGATGTCTCATAAAACAGAATAGCAATAAAGTGTTACAGTTATTAGGGGTGCCTGGCTCAGTCAGTTAAGCATCTGCCTTTGGCTCAGTCATGATCTTAGGGTCCTGGGATTGAGCCCCACATCAGGCTTCCTGCTCACTGGGAGCCTGTTTCTCCCTTTTCCTTTGCTCTCTTTCTCTTTCTCTTTCTGTGTCTCTCATGAATAAAGAAAATCTTTCAAAAAAAAAACCTTTTATTTTATTTTATTTTATTTATTTATTTATTTATTTATTTATTCATTCATTCATTCATTCATGAGACACACACACACACACAGAGAGAGAGAAAGAGAGAGAGAGAGAGAGAGAGGCAGAGACCGAGGGAGAAGCAGGCTCCACACAGGGGTCCGATGTGGGACTTGATTCCAGGACCCCAGGATCATGCCCTGGCCGAAGGCAGGTGCTAAACTTCTGAGCCACCCAGGGATCCCCAAAACCCTTTTTTTCTATCTGATTTAAAAGATGAATGTAAAAAGAAATAATTGCAAATCTATGCTGATGGCCACATATACATAAAGAATTTGTGATGATAACCTAAAGGGAGGAAATGGAACTATATAAGAACATAGTTTTTGTATACTATAGAAATTAACTTGGCATTAATCTAAACAAAACTATTATACATTGTATGTTAACATTAAATCCCAGGCCAACTACCAAGAAAATACCTAAAAAATATATATGACAATAAATGGCAACAGAATTAAAATGGTACACTAAGAAATATCTAACACAAAAGAAGTCTGTAATAAATGACTTAAGAAACAAAAAAGTTATGACATATATAAGAAACAGTAAAACAGCAGTTGTAAATACTAAGTTATCAGTTAATGCATTAAATGTGAATGAATTGAACTCTGCAATAAAAAAGCAAGGATTGGCAGATTGGAGAAAAAACATGATCCAACTGTATCATGCACACAAAACACATACTTTCAATTCAAAAACACTAATAGATTGAAAGAAAAAGGATGAAAAAGATATTTCATGTAAATGGTAACCAAAAGAGGGCTGGGGTTATGCTAATTCCATGCAAAATAGAATTTAAGACAAATATATTACTAAAGACAAAGACATTTTAGAATGATAAAATGGTTAATCTAAGATATAACAGATCATAGGCACATAACAGTATAAACCCAAAGCCTATGAGTCATAAAGCTAACATATTTAAATGGGGAAATAGATAATTCAACAATAATAGCCGGAACTTTAGTACCCCACTTCCAATAACAGATAGAACAACTACCCATTGTTCTATCAGCAAAACTCAGCCAGGAAATATAAGACTTAAAAAAAAGACCCTATAAACCAACTAGACCTAACAAGCATCTATAGAACATTCCAGTCAATGACAGAAGAATAGTCTTCTCAACTATGCATTGAATATTTTCTAGGATAGAACATATAATTGTCCATAAAATAAATATGGATAAACTTAAAGGAATTTATATCATACAAAGTATGCTCTTCAACTACAACAAAATGAAATGAAAAATCAGTAACAAAGGAATTAAGGAAATTCATAAATATGTGGAAATAAAAAGAACACATGTCTAAATAACCAATGGGTCCTCCTCTTAAAAATCAGAAGTGAAATTATAAAATACTTTTAGATGAATGTGAAAATTAAAACACTACTCATCAAATACATGGCATATCCCTAAAGAGTGCTTAGAAAATCTTTTTGATTTTACACTTCTATTTATTAAAAAACTTATAAAATCACATGAGCTAATGTAATATTTCATGTTAAGATATTGAGAAGAGAAAATTAACCCATGTCAAGCTTAAAGAAGGAAATACTAAAAATTAGAGTATACATAATTTAAAGATTGAACAATAGTAGATAAAAATAAATTAAAATTGGTTCTTTGAAAAACCCAGCAAAATTGACAAGCATTTTTGGCAATATTGGCCACAAAAATGAAGAAATATTCATATTACTAAAATCATAAATGAATGGGTGGATATTACTACTGATGTGACATAGATGAAAAGGATTATAAGGAATATTTATGTATACAATACTTTATATGTCAACAAATTTGATAACAGAGATTAGATGAACAAATTTCTAGAAAGAGAAAACCATCAAAACTGTTTCAAGAAGAAACAGAAAACCTGAATAGGTCTATAAGTAAAGAGATTTAATTATATATATATAATTTTTTTTAATTAGGCCTATGGCTTTACTGGTAAAAATTTATCAAGTGTTTAAAGAAGAATTAACAATAACCCTTCACAAATTCCTCCAAAATCCAAAGAAAAGAAATTCTTCTCAATTGATCCTTTGGGGCCAAATTTACCATGATGGGGAAAGCAAAGACATCACCCCCCAAAAAAGAAACTACTATCCAACATCTCTATTGAAAATAGATGTAAAATTCCTCAACAAAATGCTAGCAAACCAATTCCAGCAGATATAAAAAGGATTTTACACTACAACCAAATAGGATGTTGGCTTAATATCTGAAAATCAATTAATGTAATATTAATAAAATAAAGGACAAAAACCACATGTTTAAAAAAAAAGAAAAAAAAACATTTGACAAAGATCAAAACCATTCATTATAAAACTAGAAAAAATAACTCAAGAATTTAGGAATAGAAGAGAATATCCTCAACCAGATAATGAGCATCTATGAAAAACTCACAGTTAACCTCATACTTAATGCTTTCTCCTTAAGGTCAGGAACAAAGCTCTTACCACTTCTATTCAATATTGTACTGGAGGTTATTCCAGGGTAATTTTGCAAGAAAGTGAAATAAAAAGCTATAAATAAAGAATTAGAGCTAATAAAACAAGTTCAGTAAGGTTGCAGAATACAAGATAAATACACAAAAATCAACTTTATTTCTATACCCTAACCATGAATCATCTGCAAACAGAATCAAGAAAACAATTTAAGAGGCTCTTGAACGGGTCAATCAGGTAAGCATCCAACTCTTGGTTTCAGCTCTGGTCATGATCTCAGGGTTGTGAGACTGAGCCGCATGTAGGGCTCTGTGCTCAGTGTGGAGTCTGCTTGAAATTCTCTTCCTCTCCCTCTCCCTCTTCCTCTACATTCACTCACAGTCTTGCTCTCACTCTCTGATTTAAAGGATTAAATAAAATCTTTAAAAAAAAATTCATTAACAATAGTACTAAAAAGAACAAAGCACATAGGAATCAACTGAACAAAAGTAGTGTAGAACCAATTATCTGAAAATTATAAAACACTGTTGAAGGAAATTAGAGATATAAATAATATAAAAACATTGCATGTTCAAGGGTTGGAAAACTTACTATCTTCATGGCAATACTTCCAAAATTGACCCACAGATTCAACACAATGCCAATCAAAATCCCAGGTGGCTTCTTTGTAGAAATTGACCTGTTTATCCTAAAATTCATAAGGAAATGAGGGACTAATCAAAAAAATCTTGAAAAAGATAACAAACTTTGAGAACTCATATTTCCCATTTTCAAAACTTAATACAAAACTGCAGCAGTCAAGTCAATGTGGTACTGACACAATGCTACACATACAGATCAAAGAAATAAAACTGAGCCTCACAAATGTACCCACACTTTTGCAATCTATGGTTTTTTGATAAGGATACCACAGTTAAACAGGGGACAATTTTTTTTTAAAATGCTGCTGGGACAACTGAATAGCCACAAGGAAAAGAATGAAATTGGATCCTTTCCTTGCACCAAACATAAAAATCAACTCAAAATAGTTCACTGACCCACAAGTAACAGCTGAACACATTAAATTCCTAGAAGACAATATTGGAGTAAATCTTTATGACCTCAGGTTAGCTATTCCACATACATACCATAAGCAACAAAAGATAAAATACAACACTGGACTTCATCAAAATTTAAATTTTTGTACCTCAAATTATATGAAGAAAAGAAGGAGACAAACTCCAAAATGGGAGAAAATATTGGCAGAACTTACATCTGATAAAAGAAATGTATATATTCTAAGTACATAGAATATATAAAGACCATATACAACTCAATATCAGAAAGATAATAACCCAGTTTAAAAAAATGGGTAAAGGAAAAAAAATTAAACAAACAAACAAACAAATAAATAAAAATGGGTAAAGGATCTGAAAAGACATTTCAAAGACATACAAATGGCCAATAAGATCCTCATAAAAATATGCTCAACTTCATTAGCCATCAGGGCAATTCAAGTTAAAACCACAATAAGATCCCAGTATACCCATTAGGATGGCTTTTTTTTTTTTTTTAAAGGATGTGGAGACATTGGAACTCCTGTGCATTGCTGGTGGAAATGTGAAATAATGTAACCACTGTGGAAAATTGTATAGTAGTTCCTCAAAAAATTAAACAAAGAATTAATATCTGATCCAGCAATCCTACTTATGAGCATATACACAGAAAATTGCAAGCAGGAACTCAGATATCTGAGTGCCAATATTCATAGCAACATTATCCACAATATCAACAAGGTGAAAACAATTCAAGTGTCCATCAATAGATGAAGGAATAAACAAAATGAAGTATATCCATAGAACAAATAATGTTCAGCCATAAAAAGAAATGAGTAACTGATACATGCTACACCATGGCTAAGTGAAGGGTGCCAGACACAAGAGATCACATGCTGTCTGATTCTTATTTCTTGAAATGGCCCATACAGGCCAATCTATATACCGAGACCGAGTAGGAGTAGCCAGGAGTGTGGACAGAAGAGAATGGGGAAGAACTGCTACTGAGTATGTAGTTCCTTTCTGAGTTATGGAAATGTTCTAAAATTGTAGTGATGGTTGCACAAATCTGTTCACACACTATGACCCACTGAATTGTACACTTTAAATGTATTTATTTCATGGTATTTAAATTATATCTTAATAAAGCTATTGAGATATAAAAATGTTAGAGCCAGGATCCCTCAAAAAGGACCCAGTCGGCTTCCCCGACACCCAATATACACAATTTGTGTTTCAGGTTGGTGAAGGGTGGCTGGAGAAGGAAAATAGTATAGCTCTGCAGTGTGCAAGGGGAAAAAATGAGAGATATGTTTCCACTTTCATATGGATTTTCACTGGTGGAGTGTGCTTAGAAGACTGGTAACACTGCAAGATGACTACAGAGGAGACGAGGCAGTAAGTGGGCTTAAGCAGAGAGAAGGCCCACCTCGTGACACACATATATACACTCCAGGAGACTGGAAAATCCCAAACAGCCGAGGGGCCAAAATAATATATGGAATGAATTGACCAGGAATACTAGAAAAGGGGCTTTGCAGAAGTTTCTCTCTCTCCCTCTCCCTGTGCCCCTCTCCCCCATCTGTTCTCTCTCTCACAAACAAAACAAAACAAAAACCAATTATGATGTTAAGCACACTCCTGCATTTAAATAGAATACTGGAGAGAAGGAAAGGATAAGAACCTTAGAGATGAGAATAGTCCTAGTAGGAAATTCAAATTTCAAATTACGTTTAAAATGGTGAAACACTGGGATTTTACCCATAGAATCTTAAAAAACCTGGAAAAGACTGTTTTAAATCTTCCCTTTAAAAAGGAAGAAGTTATTATGGATGCTTGAGATTAATTTCTCTTCTGCAGCTATTAAGTAGGAAAGGTTGTTGGTAAGCGATTGAGTTCAATTAGAGATGAGGAAAAAATTACATATCCTCATCACTGTGTCAGAATGAGTAAATTTTTAACCCCATGCAATCCATTCAGGAAACAGAGTACTCACAGAATAGGTATTGTTCCCAACACTGGGAAAAATGATAATCATGTGACACAATAGAGGTGTTAACTAACACTATAATGGCAATGATACTGCAATATAAATATATCAAATCAATACTTTGCACACCTTAAATTTACACAATGTTGTTTGTCAAATAAACGTAACTCAATAAAAAAATTTTTTTTTTTTTTTTTAAAGAGTAGTCATGAGGTGGCCTGGTAGCCAAGCCAGTAGTCAGATACAGGCTGAACTTTGGGACTGAAAATGGGAAAACCACTGTGATGGAGTGAAAAGCAATCGGCTGAAAGTCAGCTGGTCTGGAATTGAGTTGGGAGGTGCCTCCAATTGGGTCTTTAACTTTGAACGTTACTGAATCTCCTTCGGATACCCATTTTTCTGGCCTGTGAAGGAGTCTAACTAGACATCTAACAAGATTTCTTCCAGCTCCGAAAGATTGATTCTCAGGCCTTGTATTCCCAGTGGGAAAATCTCTGCCACTTCTTGGCCAAATTCAAATGGGTATTTTCTTTTAAGAGACAGAACTTCCCGCCTTTCTCATCCCCAGAAGCTGGGCTGAGGGCAACCAGATATAAAGTGCAGTTACCTGGGAACTGTTCATGGATCTTGGTTTTGCAGCTACATTTTCCAATCAGCTCAGGAATAAAGATATCACTGTGACAGGAGGCACAGTAAAGGGAGGCTCTAGACAAAGAAAGCAAATCAAGAATGACTTATGTGAGGCTTAACACTTACGGAAACTCAGTCTGCCTTCCATTAACTTGCATTTGCTTTAGGACTTTCTCCCCACAAAGTAATTAAAAAATTACCTTACGACTTCCTTTGTAGATTCAGCAATAAAGAATCCTAATGTGTTCTTACGTAGCCTTACTTGTGCAGATGGATTTAGTAGCAGACCACTGGAAACAGAAAATAAAAATACAGTAATTTTCCCCTTTAATTTCTGTGGCAATGTTTGGTGTTTCATTCTGTCATTACCAATGGATTCCCTAAATCCATTAATCCAGTTAATAAGACCATCCCCTTTTACTGCCAAACACAATAGAAAAACTGCATTTGACTATATTTCTTTGATTGCTGCTAAATATCCAGAAGGGAGCCAGGTCACAACATGATTGCTGAGTTGCACACAATTGATGTAAGAGTGAGCTCCTTCCTGGACTGTGTCTTCAATCTGAAATGGTTACACCAAATCAGATGCAATGAAGCCTAGCTAATTTAGGCTATCCAATGTTGTGGCCACAGCCACATGGTTGCAAGTCTTATAGCCCTAGTAATAGTGTTTAACCAAGGCTACTTGCCTCGTAAAATTAAATTATGTCTAGTTACCCAGCTGGATTCAAAAGTTCCTTTTATTTGCCTATGCAATTTTTGAACTTGCATATTTCTTTTGACTTCATTTTTTTTTCTATCCCGATTGCCAGATTTTTAAGATCAGGAGCCACTTGAATTGTTACTACTGCTACATGAACACTTTGATTCTCTCTTTTCTTATGGTTTACATATTTGAAAATGACATCTTACAAATTTCACCCATGGTATTCATATTCCTTGGTGCAGTACTACATTATGACTATTTGAATTCCTCACATATCCCCCTATGTTTATTGGGATATTCCATCCTTATTTCTTTTAATTCAGACTTCCAACACAATGAGGTCTTATAACCTTAAAACTCCCATCACTTCATTTGCACATGGTAAGAGTACTTTTTTCCTCCCTTAAAACACTCCTTTTACATTAATATTGGAAAGAAGTCAAGTCTTAATTCTGGAAAAGCTTATTTTGTTGTTAGTGTACTCCAACATAACTTTTGAGTGTAAGAGGCTTACAAAAATAAAAGGGTTGCACCACAAAAGCTCCGCCAGACTATACCAAGAGTAGAAAGATGCTGGATAGCTGTGTTGAGGCTATGTTGAGATAGTTTATTACCTGAGACATTGAACAGAATTTTCCAAATATTTACTGACTGATATTAATGAGCAGAATAAATACTTTTAACTTTGAAAAGAAAAGAACATGAAATTATGCCTCCACCCCAATATCATCAACTGATGTTCACTAGCTAGCAAGCATAAACTTAGTTGTATCTTCATATCTCTTCTTTTTAAGGGAGCCTCCTCTGAACTCATATTAAATATTTAGTTATGAAGATACTATCACAATATCTGTGTTTGCATTTGAAATAAGAGGTGAACTCTTTTTGAAGATTTTTCCAAACTGGCTTAATATCCTCTACATGGATCATGTCCAGTTGCTCTCTTAGAGAATGTTCACTACTGGAACAAGCTTATAACATTATCTGACTGGGGTCAGATCCAGATTTACTCTTAGCAGATGACAAATTAGTCCCTAAAACAAATCCTTATGACTGTCAAAGGCTTTTCCAGGTTGTGGTGTTTTTTGTTTTTTGTTTTTTTAAGATTGATTGATTGATTTATGAGAGAGATGCAAACATGCAAGCAGGGGAAGGGGCAGAGGGAGAGGGAAAGAAGGAGAGAATCTCAGGCAGACTCCCCACTGAGCATGGAGCCTGATGCAGGGCTCCATTTCACAAGCCTGAGGTCATGACCTAAGCTGAAATCAAGAGTCAGATCCTTAACCAACTGAGCCACCCAGACACCCTAGGATTTTTCAAGTTGTCAAGTATATTCAAGTGTATGAATTAGAAGAGAAAATAAAAGGTGAGAAAAGATAGGTTTCCTCTCCAGTTTTTCCATACTCAAGTCTAAACTCTAGCTCAATTGAGATGCCCTATTTTCCTTCCACTTATGGCTGTGGTGGATTTAGTACAGCATAGTGATCAGAATCACTGCCACCAAAAAAAAAAAAAAAAAAAAAAGAATCACTGCCACCAGAGCCATGCTGAATTCAGATTCTGGCTCTGCCATTTGGAGTTGATGTGAGTTTAGGAAAATTATAACTTTTCTGGGGCTCATCTTCCTGCCCTATAAAATGGGACTAAGAATGGTACCCATTGTTGTAAAGATTCAAGAGTTTATATAAGTATCTGTAGCACTGTTGGTCATGAACTAGCAATAGTGTAAAAGACTGCTATTATCCAAATGAGGATTTAATCCCATTGATTTACCTTACTCTTTGGTGAGAAACCAAAGTTAAATCTAAGTTGGAGCAGATTCCTCTTTCATTAGGGGTACATTATGTGCTAAGTAATAAACAACACCAGGACATCTTGAACATATGTGGAAATTAGCTGCCTAATAAATGTTTGTGTTTCTGGTCTGTGATGTCCCACAGTCATTCTAATAAAGTTTAAAGAAATCTAGGATGCTAAAATTTGGTTCAGTAGTTTACAAATACCAGTGAAAAATTTGACTATATCATGGGAACTTTAAAAAAATCTGTGGACCCACCCTTGAAGATTTTGATTTTATAAAGTTCAGAGTGGGATTTTGGAATCTATATGCCTTTAAAACTTTGCAAATAATTCCAACTCATAGCCCATGTTGCTGAAGGCCAAGTTCTAGGCCACTCTAAAACCTCAACTGCCTAGCAAATGGGTTCTAAGACTGGAGTCTTTTTACCATGACCTATTTTTTTAAGATTTTATTTATTTATTCATGAGAGGCAGAGACACAGGCAGAGGTAGAAGCAGGCTCCATGCAAGGAGCCTGACGCGGGACTTGATCCCAGGACTCCAGGATCATGCCCTGGGCCCAAGGCAGGTGCCAAACCATTGAACCACCCAGGGATCCCCTCCATGACTTATTTTTGGCAGAGAGGACATCTGTGCACAAGTTTAGATTTTGAGATTTTCTTGAGCATGGCAGGATTGTTAAATAGAATTTAGTCAGCCTGACAATATTATTTGTTATTCTCTCCATAGTAGTATTCTCTCCTTTGTACAGTATTCCACTGACTTCTTTTGACCGAAACATTTTGCAACATCTCTACTTAGGTTTTTCTTCTTTCCAGCTTTTCATAGAAAATTGTCCCTTTGTAGTACATCTGACATCATTCAAGCTTCTTGAATTTTGACTATTTCACTATAATTTTAAAGCTCCTGATAATGTAAGTTTTATAGCTGGAAAGGGTCTCAGGTATTAAGGCAAACTCCTCATTTTATAGAGAATGGGCACTTCTCCAGCACCACAGGACTAGCTAGTCATAATCAGGATCAGAAGTTGGTCTGTTGATTACAATTTAACTCAACTTAGTTTTCCACTAAAAAACATACATAAGCCAATATCCAATGTCTTTCTTATCCCCCATCCCATTTAGACACTCAGTTTTTCTTATTTTTTCAGCATATTTATCTCTATGTATAACATTGTAGCTGATCTGCTGTTTTTCCTGGATTTTCTTTTTTATTAGACAATAAATTATCTTACTCCTCATATTATCTATCCATTATGGGTTCTTAAGAAATTCCAATGGTCTAATAATATTATTTCTTTCTTTTATCTGCCCTAACAATGGCAGACTTTGTCCAGTAACCAAAATTTCCATTTTGCCATATTTTGTAGCTTAGTTTCTAAGGCTACATTTGTGGGAGCATGTTTTGGTCATAAATAATTCTCCTAATGCTATTTTATGGTTAAGACTTACAAGATTTGATAATAAATTAAAAGGAATAGATCTGAGAAGGAGACAATTTCTTCTCTCCTCAGCTCATGAAACAGAATTTGGGGAGGGCCATAAGAACAAAGGTAAAGAACAATGGCTACCCCACTAGCATAACCATTCTAACCTCAATCACTAGATTCTAACCCCAATGATTAGAGACAGTACTAAGTGTACCACAGCAGACTGGGTGCCCAATAAATTGGCTCTCAACAAATGGCAAAAGCTTAGTTATGGCTGTGTTTTTGGAAAAGTCTTAATCATAAAGAATCTCCTTTTAAAAAAGTGAAGAGATTCAAAGTCTTATTGGTACCTTTGACCATGAAACGTGGATTTGTGTTCAATGGCTATCAGCATGAGTCCCATCTTCACAAAGCAGAGCCTAGGAAGGAAGACAAGTAATTGTGAGGAAAGAGGATAGCCGGGTGCTAATTCATAAGAATATGACCAACACTTTGTGCTCCATCCATGCCTAGGAAAACACTAGCACCTCAGCAGAGGAAGAGTCTCCCAAATGTAAGGGAAATCATTCTCAAGTAAGTCATAGCCATGTCGAGGGTACAAATAGGGAACTGTCCTACACAGATTGCAAACTTCTAAACTGCAGAGATTCACACTTGCTTATTCTTACATCTTCAGGGTTTATCATGGAGCATGGCCTATAGTGGGCCCCCAGTGAACATTGTTGAAAGAATGCCATTGCATGAAGAATGAGGAAAGCATTTATCTTAACTTACCGGGAAACTTCAGGAAAACTCATTCCAGTGAAGTCATCAGAGAGACGTTGAGTCAGGATTTTGTTCTTTAGGCCATTAAGGAAATATTTTTGCCATGGCTGTTTAGGAAAAACCTGGAATACACAATCATGCCACATGCAGCATACTGACATGGGATATAGGATGTTATAATTCAAATTGTATATCCTGCTAAGCAGCAAACCAGCACCCGTTGCACTTAGGTCACAGAAAAGAGATTTGTCCTAGTGGTTAACTGAAGACATGTCCAAGGAAGAACTAAAACTCTTACATCTCAACTATTTATACTAGAGAGCTCAGAATGAAATGAAAGCATCATAACTTGGTTTCTTCATACATGGCATTCAATGGCATTCAAGACTCCTTGCTGGAAACTGGAATTCTTTTAATAATTTCAGCACAGTAGACTGGTTTTTAAGTCAGTAACAGTAAGATGAGAAGGATAACATGGAATCGAAGTTGTCTCTTCACAGAAATGGCTGTTCAAGATTGTTTTCTAAAAATATTAGTTTTCTACTGACTAGCCACATACCACAAAGAAAAAAGTTCGTGGCTTCTGTCCTGTATTGGAACTCTTCATAGCTTTAAATGAACTTAAAGAGCCATCCTGATCAATGGAACTGAGAATATAAAACCAAGGATAGCAGTGGGTTTGCAGAGAAAAAAGCAATGGGAAGGGAGAAGGATATTTCTCAAAAATGCTAATACAGTTTGCAGGGTGTGTGGCTGTTGGGTAACTCGTCTCTGATATTTGTATAAGAATTTTATTATGCTCCATACATCCTCATCATCCTCTCCCATCTACTGCCTAAGAATCCCTACCACACTGCTCTGACAGGGCAGGACAGGTCCCTTTTAAAGCCCAGAGTCTCAGGTGAATGTCTCTAATTTCTATAATCTCTGAAACACTGTGGCTATGAAGAGTTAAGACCAGTTCAGAAATACTCCTCATGGCCATCCTGTGGTTTAGGAAAAACAACACACACACACATACACACACACATATAAAGAAAACAAATCCTGTTTTACAAATAAGGACTGCTTGTATCAGGCAATCCAAGGACTCCCCCTCTAATCCCCTTTCCAAGATTTAGTGAATCTCCTGCCTTCTCTCAATCTCTTAAATTTCTCTTTTGAGGAGTGCTCACTTCACTGGGAGTCCCTATTTAAGTTCCATTAACTGAAAAAAAAATGGCTTAATGTTTCTTACATAAATGTTTCAGTGAAAAAAATGATAGAGATGGAGAAGATTTCCTGTGCTTACTTTTTAAAGATCAGAAAAGGAAAGATAAGATGGATTTTGGATTTAGATAGTAGTCAGGGAGCTCAAGTATTTTAGTTGGAATAGATCTAATCTAAGTTTAAGTCTAAGGCAATGCTGTGTGATTTGAAGCAACTGGAAATGCTCTTTGGACTATAATTTCTCACCCTGAAATTAATATAGGTAAAACATATATCATTGATCTAAGTTCTTGGAATCTGAGTACTGGGAAGTTTTACAGATATTAATGTAATACTTAGAAAAATCAGGTTACGAGATTAATAACTTATTTTATTGATACAGAAATTGACAGGGAAATTAAATGTCTAATCCAAGAAAAATGGGATATATGACACTATGGAGTCCTGGCTGTTAAACCCAAGTTAATAGTTTATTAGAGAATTTAAAATACCAGAGCAGAGTGTAGCATTAAAAACCATCTTATCCTAAATGCCCAGTTTAAGACTTCTGAAAGTATATTTTAGACTTAATTTCAAAAGAAAAATTACCATGACCACAAATCTCTCAATTCCTATATACCAAAAAGCTCTCATATGATGAATATTTACAGATGATCATCTTCAGTGAGGAGGTTACAACTTTAGATTACACAGAGAAAACAACAATATGATATAGGGTTAGTTTTATATCTCTTCCTGTATTTCCATAAAATAGATGAAATCTTCAGAGAGGGCACTTATTCCATTTACCTTCCCAGCCATGGAGATTAAAATCAGAGTCATTACTACACATGTTATCTTGTTACTATGTAGACTATGTCTACTATGATACTACTAATGTCTTTCACACTCCTTAATGTTCTCAAGTATTTACAGTCTCCCCAGACCAGCAGCCTGGACACCTTTGGGAGCTTTTTCAGAAATGAAGCCCCATTCAGACTTTTGGAATCAGAATCTGCATTTTTTTTTAAAGACTTTATTTATTTATTCATGAGAGACCAGAGAGAAAGAGAGAGACAGAGACAGAGACAAAGACAGAGGGAGAAGCAGGCTCCATGCAGGGAGCCTGTCGTGGGACTCGATCCCGGGTCTCTGGGATCTGGACCTGGGCTGAAGGCGGAGCTAAACCGTTGAGCCACCCAGGCTGCCCAAGAAGCTGCATTTTAACCAGCTCCCCGGGGGATATGCACGCATATTAAAGTTTTGGAAGTACCCTCTCAAACATCCTTGTCCTTGAGAGTTGTGAAAAAGGATGGATTCAAAACCTGCTGAGTGGCTACAGTTTACAAATTCCAATGTCTTGGTTGGAGACTCTGTGGAGAGCCCAAGCGAATCACTATGGCATGTGTACATAACAATCATGCAGAGCAGTTATCTTGCACTAAGTGTACAGTACAAGCAGACAATTTCCTCACAAGTGATTTTCTAGGCTGTACATAGTGAGCAGGAAGAGAAGGCAAAGGCAGGTTCATTATAGCAGCATCAGGGCTCATTTCCTACTGCCTGATGGTCATTTCTATTTATCTATATATGACATTTCCTCACATTCATAGAAAGAATTACAGAATTCCATCTGTTCTCAAGTTAGCATTTTGCTGGCCAGAGCAACTTTCATGTTTTGTTTTGTTTTGTTTTGTTTTGTTTGTTTTTTGGTTTGGTGGATTTTGTTTTGTTTTGTTTCTTTAAAATAGTACCAGGATGAAACCAAAAAAGATGTAAACAGGGCAGCCCGGGTGGCTCAGTGGTTTAGCACCTGCCTTCAGTCCAGGGTGTGATCCTGGAGACCCGGGATCGAGTCCCACATGGGGCTCCCTGCATGGAGCCTGCTTCTCCCCCTGCCTGTGTCTCTGCCTCTCTCTCTCTCTCTCTCTCTCTCTCTCTCTCTCTCTGTGTGTGTGTGTGTGTGTGTGTGTGTGTGTGTCTTGCATGAATAAATAAACAAGATCTTTAAAAGAAAAAAAGATGTAAACATTTTTTGGATTTATTAACAAAGGAAATAAAATGCAAAGAAAGGCCAAGAGGGAAATTGAGTAAAAAGGCAGGCATATGGAGAGGAAAGGTCACTCTCTGTAGAGCCTTTGGACAATGGGATACCGGGTCCACCTGAGGGGTAGAAACTTCCCAGGAACATTTCATGGGGGTAGCATTTCAAAAGTCATACTTTGTGCTATAGCAGTCATCCCAATACTCCCCTAAGCCACGTATTTTGTCTCAAAGGTAACAAAAGACCTGATGTGGGAGATTGTGAGTAGATACCCAACAGCCACAGGCATCAAACCTAGTGGTAAGACATGAAGTCAGACAATTCTCCTCCTGCTTAACTTACTATATGATCAAGCTAGTTAGCTTCACTGACTCATTACTGGAATTCTACTTTGAAATGTCAAGGGGAAACAAAATGCATTTAAAATGAATGACATAGTAGGTACTCAATGTATGGTGACTATTGTTATTACTTATGGAACGTTCCCAAAATAATCTGAAAAATTAGATTTCAACTGTTATTTGCATCATCATTTGTTCAACGAATATGTTTATTATTATCCATTTTATGCATTTAACTTATATTTAAATATATGATTTTGCCACTAACAATATAACATTCATTTTTATTTATATTTTTGCTCCACTTATTCAAAGTACTCCTACATTTATATTCATCACATTGCAGACTGCAGGTAGGAAGCAAAGACGTGATTTCTATTTTGCAGATAAATATTCTTAGACAAGAATAAGATCAATAACTTCTTCAAGGTCAGTGCAGTACCTGGGACTTTGATCTAGACTTCTCAATCCTTTTCGTAGTTCAAGTGGAAGTCAAATCTCATTTCTTGGGACATTCTTGCCTTCCTCAATTTTTTTTTTTCTATTTCTGATCCTGACATGTGAGGATATGGGGGGAAAAAAACCAAGATTCAACAGCAATTTATAAGATTACCTTTTTGTTTTGCTCAACAAATAGAGATGTTAGAAAGGTACACAAGCCTGGTACCAGACAGCCTTGGGCGATGAATCCAAGCTTCAACTCGGCAAAGCAGATGATGTTGTCACCAGCAGTCCAGCTCCAGCTGGGGATCTTTGGCAGAAAAACCTGTTTTGGGGTAGAACAAATACAGTTCAAGGAAGTTGTTTTCTGAATGGACATCTTTCCTGCATTTATTTTAAAGCAGTTCCCTGAAAGCATTTATTGTGCCCATGTCAGTGGAAGTGATGAGAATAAATTTAGCCTTTAGAAATTGTTAGTGATCCACTTTTTAAAACAAAAATAGTGAGAGTTTTAAAATTGGGTCAGATGACATAGACCTCTGACTCTAACCTGAATGTACAATATTTGTTTTTGTCCTTGTTTTTACTGAAATATAATTGACATATGACACTGTATTAGCTTCTGGTATACAAGCGAATAATTCAGTGTTAGTATATGTTTGAAATGACCACTGCAATAATTCTAGTTACCATCCATCATCCCAATGTTTACAATTATTTTTTTCTTGTGGTAAGAACTCTTAAGATCTACCCTCTTAGCAACTCTTAAATATATAATAAAGTATCATCAACTATGGTCATGATGTTGTACATTATATTCCCATGACATATTTATTTTATAAACAGAAGTTTGTTCTTTTTGATCCCCTTTACTCTTCCACCTACTCCATCCCCATCACCCTCCACCTCTGGCAAACACTGATCTGTACTATCTAGGAGTATTTTTTGTTGTTGTTGTTGTTGTTTAATTTTTAAGGTACCATATATGAGTGAAATCATATGGTATTTGTCTTTTTCTGACTTATTACATTTAGCATAATTCCCTCAAAGCCCATCAACACTGTAGCAAATGCAGAATTTCCTTCTTTAATATGGCTGAGCAAAATTTCATTATATTTACATATCTTGTTATATATTTCTTTAAATATAAGTGGAGAATTTAGTCCATCTATATTTAAAGTGGAGAATTTAGTCCATCTATATTTAAAGTAATTATTGATAGCTATGTACCTATTGTCATATGTTAATTTTTCTGGCTATTTTGTAAATCCTTCCTTTCTTCTCTTAATCTCTTCCTTTGTGATTTGGTGATTTTCTATAGATCTTAGAGTCCTTTTTCTTTGTTGTGTATCTACTATAGGTTTTCCCTTTGTGGCTACTCTGAGGCTTATATAATTCATTTTAATAACAACCTATACTTAAGCTTGATCACGTTCTAAAACTATGTTTTTACTCCTCCTCCCACATTTTGTGTTTGATATATCACAGCATACAGCTTTTGGTCTTGTGTAGCCCTTACTAAGGATCACAGCTATAGTTATTTTTACTACTTTTGTCTTTTAACCTTCATACTAGCTTCATGAGTGATTAATCCACCTTTACATGATTCGATTATTCTGAATTTTACAGCACATTTTCCTTTGACATTGAGATGTATATTTTTGTATCTTTTCCTGTTAGTAATTAATGCCCTCTCCTTTCAGTTTTAAGACGTTTCTCTAACATTTCTTATAAAGTAGTCCTAGTCATGATGAACTCCTGTAGATTTTGCTTGTATGGAAAACTTTCTTCTTTAATTTTGAATGACAACACTGCTAGGTAGAACATCCAGGGTTGGCAGTCTTTTTTATTTCTTTAAGTACTTTGAAAAGATTAGGTCACTCCCTTCTGGTCTGTGAAGATTTTTGCTAAAAAATCTGCTGGTAGTCTTATATTGGCTACCCCTGCCTTTCTTTTCCGTTTTTAAGATTTTACTTATTTGACAGAGAGGGAGAGAGCAAAATCAGGGGGAACAGCAGGCAGAGGAAGAGGGAGAAGCAGACTCCCCACTGAGCAGAGAGCCTGCTCGGTGGTCAATCTCAGGACCCTGGGATCATAACCTGAGCCAAAGGCAAACAACCAACTGTAGCCCAGGTGCCCTACAGTAGTTGCATCTAGTCTGCTGTTAAAACTCCTCTATTGCATTTTTTGGTTCAGTTATTAAATTCCTCAGCTCTGTGACTTCTATTTAGTACTTTCTTATATATCCCATCCTTTTGTTGAAGTTCTCACTTTCTTCATCCATTCTTTATGACTGTTTTGAACTTTCTGTTAGGTAAATAATTCATTTCTGTTTCACTGAGGTCTTTTTCTGAGGTCTTATCTTATTCTTTCATTTAGAAAATATTCCTCTGTTTTGTCATTTCCCCTGAAATTCTGTATTAGATAAAATAGCCACCTTTCCCTGTTTTGAAGAAATGGCCTTGTGTAGAAGTTGAGCCTTATCATTCAACCCTGCCATAGCTTCTCATTGTCTCTCAAACCTTTGTGACTGTTTAATTAGCCTAATTAATTTTTAGGGGCTTCCAATAGTTGAGATAATGCCCAGAGCTGTCAGTGTCCCAAAGAAAAG
The DNA here is from genome assembly GCF_048418805.1 of Vulpes vulpes. NCBI lineage: Eukaryota > Metazoa > Chordata > Mammalia > Carnivora > Canidae > Vulpes > Vulpes vulpes. The sequence continues at coordinate 32,798,220 of NC_132786.1, forward strand.
GATCTCAGCACCTAGATTCAGGTGGATTGGAAGTTAGACTCTCAGGCAACAACTGTTGAAGTATGAAACTATATTTCTTTATGAATTTACATGTTTTTAATATTTTATTTATTTATTCATGAAAGACTCACACACACAGAGGCAGAGACACAGGCAGAGGGAGAAGCAGGCTCCACTCAAAAGGCCTGACGTGGGACTCAATCCCGGGTCTCCAGGATCACACCCTGGGCTGAAGGTGGTGCTAAACCACTGAGCCACCTGTGCTGCCCATGAATTATATTTTTAAGTGATCTTTAAAAAAAAAAAAAGATTTAATTATTTAGAGAGAGAGCAAGCACAAGAGTGGGAAGAGGGGTAAGGAGAGAGGGAGAGAACCTTCAAGCAGACTCCCTGCTGAGAGCAGAGTCTGATGTGGGGCTTGATTCCAGGACCCTGAACTCATGACCTGAGTCAAAACCAAGGGTCGGATGCTTGAATGACTGAGCCACCCAGATGCCCCATTGTGATTAACAATCTTAATAAGACTCCAAATTTCATCCATAATTGGAAACAACTTTTTGAGTGCAGATCTATAGGTCTATTAATTATAGAAATTAATAAGTTATCTTACTTAGATAGAGTAAGTCATTTAACTCCATAGACTGAAAGAGGAAGAAAATAAATAGGCCGGAATTATACCTTGTTATGGGATTGAAGTATCTGTATGATGACTCTGGTACTAGGGTAATAGTTCTTGATAGAGAGAACCCTACATGAATAACAAATATGCTCATCAGTGATGTGCCATATCCAATAGCTTTGCAATAAAATTAAATTCAGAATTAAATTGATGTGTGGGTAAGTATAATAAAACAACACATAAAATTCACTGCTATGTTGTTTTCTAAAAATGTTCTGTTTAATAGCATACACAGGAAACAGTGCTATTGTTTTAGTGATTTAATAAATGAAATCTATGATATAGTCAGCTCTTGGTACTAGGAGACTCTAGTCTTCTGAAACCAGTTCTTGAGGAGGAAATAAACTGTTTCATGTATTTAAGCCTTCAAACTCAAACACATTAATTACAGGAAAAACAGATTGAATTTCTGTCTATAACTTGAAGTAGCTCATGGACTGTCTTGTTGAACTTTCTCATTATACATATTAAGAAACTAAGGTCTGGTTCATATATATTGTATTATTAACAGCATATGTTCTCAATAGCTTATTGCTATTTGTAGAATCACCTTCAGTTACTTATGTTTATTTTGTTTTGGGGACCAAGAATTCATCTGGGTTAGGCACAATTCCATTGCCATCGCAATGATAGTTTGAAGCAATTAATACAAGAAGATCCCACTCACAGATAGCTCATAGTTAAAGATGGTCAACACCAATTCTAGCCATCTTGATGACATTTGCCAATAATCACAAGCAAGTTATACCAAATGATATACAATATTTCACCAGAACTACTGGAGGAAAACCCAATAAGTCAAGTCTACTAACAGAGCTCACCAATTACAAATGGCATCTTTATTTTTGGTGGGTTAAAGATGTTATTTATGATGGTGTTACCTGAACAATTAGTTATCAGTTATTTGTATGCTTGCTTTTTTTTCAACTTAGTTATTATCCATATGAAACTTTAGGCAAGTGGGGGTGGAGAAACACAAAGATACTCAGAATACTATTCTATTTTTACTTCCTTATTCATACATCTCCACAGCCTTTGGGAGAAAAAAAAAGGCATAAACCTGGACTATAATGAACCTAGGCCTATAAGAGATGACATCTTTTCCTATTTAGTCCAATACACTAGGCTTTATTTTAAAAGAGGAAAAAATAAAATCCGCATTGAAGAATATAAAACAAAGTGTCAGCTTCTTACCTCATAATGTTTGAAGTGTCTTCAGCATGCAAATCACTGCACAAAGGGTTAGCTATAATCAGGCATGCTTCTGCAGATTCCACCTATTCTTCAAGATTAAACAGCAACCATCTTGTTAATTACAGGGGAAATACTCTACTGTTCCCCCTTTGGGTTTTCCGATGGTTGTTTTTTTTATAAATTTATTTTTTATTGGTGTTCAATTTGCCAACATATAGAATACACCCAGTGCTCATCCCATCAAGCCCCTCCTCAGTGCCAGTCACCCAGTCACCCCCACCCCCCCGCCCACCTCCCCTTCCACTATCCCTAGTTCATTTCCCAGAGTTAGGAGTCTCTCATGTTCTGTCACCCTCTCTGATATTTCCCACTCATTTTTTCTCCTTTTCTCTTTATTTCCTTTCACTATTTTTTATATTCCCCAAATGAATGAGACCATATAATGTTTGTCCTCCAATTGACTTATTTCACTCAGCATAATACCCTCCAGTTCCATCCACATCGAAGCAAATGGTGGGTATTTGTCGTTTCTAATGGTTGAGTAATATTCCATTGTATAAATGGATAAAGAAGATGTGGTTTATTCCTATGGTTTTGTCATAAAATTTCCCCTAAGAAAGAGAACACTCTTGAGAAAGAGTTGTATAAAGGATGTCTTTACATCAGGATGAGTCCTATAGATGCTGTAAGGGTTGGAAGTGCTCTGACAAAGATGCAAGACTGCCTTAAAATGGGTAAAGTGGATGCTTATGTTTTTCCTGTTGTCCAAAACCAAGTTTTTAAGCAACTACCTGTATATTTATTTGCCTTTCGGGACAGCAAAGAATAGAGGAACTGGAAGTATGTTTGGTCCAAAGTAAGCAGCCATTCAATATCTCTGAATTCTGAATCTTAAGGGTCTAGCAAATTATTGAAGTGGCTCTTGTAATACTGAGTTGTGGGAAAAAGAAAGATTATTCTGAGTCTATCACTTTCTATTTCAATTCTCTATGTTGACTATAGATTTCTGATCTTAAAAACTGTAGCCTTTGTTTATATGAGTCTATGAAACCTAAAACATGGGAGGAAACTGGCTTTGATCTTAATTGAAAGCTGTCTAGATGGTTGGACTTTGCTCATTATTTTTCATTCCAATCTTAATGGGATTTCTGCTATTTTCCTTCATGTTTCTCCTATCAGAAGGCACATCAGTGTGTTTAGAAAAAGTTGGGAAATCTGTCATCTGGTAATGATCCTACTTGGTTGGGAAGATTAAACACACTTTTGCTATCCATAACTTTTCAGATTTCTTAGACTTATAAAATAAAACTGCACTAGACAGAATTTAGTGAAGTAAATAAATGTAAGCATAGGCAAACAGTGAGTTCTGCTTGATATCTGTCAAGGAGGAATTAGAAACCAATTACTACATTTCCTTTATGATCAGTTTTTAAAATTGAGGAAGTCTTATTTTCTTCCAATTTAAGCATCTGGAGTAATACTTTTAAAAGAGCAATATACCTTATCATCTTAATTGTTGCATCTTAGGGAAACTAAAAGAAGAAGAAGAAGAAAAAATACTAGTTCTTACCGCAACTCGTCTCAGATCATCCCACTTAAGTGCAGATCCAGAAATAAAAGTTGTATAGGCCATGTTGCACTTAAATACAGTTTCTAATTCCAAAGAAGGAGGGACCCTGGGCAAAGAATATAGTACCAAAGATGTAAAAAGATGCCTGAATTTGGTTTAGAGATTGTTATATCTTTAACAGAACTCCTAATCTCCTCTAGGAAAACATCCATCCTCCTTTACTAGTCCATACTGGTCTTATTTCAGGCATGGGCTTGAAGCTCAAGCCTAGTCAATCACAGTGATAAGAAAAAATACAAATCAGGTTGATGCCCAAAAATTAAAAAAAATAAAAGGAATTACTAAGGATGAAGTTCAGTATAAAATAAAAACATTTTGATTATTCAAAAAGATATGGCTTTTTAAAACAACGATGAATTTAATGAAATAGCTTCTAAATATATAAAGAAAAAAATTAACAAAACTAGAGAGATTTAAATTGATGACTGACTTGTCATTGTCATGAGAGATTTCAACACATCTCTTAATTACTGATTAAGCAGGAAAAAACCATCAAGCTTGATGTTCCTAAGTCCTTTTTTCCCTTCATTAAGGTATAACTGACAAATAAAATTGTGAGATACATAAAATGTATCATGTGATAATTTGGTATGTGTATATATTGTGAAAGGCTTCTTCCCATTAACTTAATTTTCACATCCATTACTTTACATAGTTTTGTCTTTTTCAGGGTAAGAACATTTAAGTTCTACTCACTTAGTAAATTTTAATTACACAATATAATGTTTTAAGTTTTAATCACCATGTTATACATTAGATCCTCAGAAATTATTCATCTTAAGACTGGAAGTTTGTACCTTTTTACCAGCCCCTGTCTTGTCCTCTCCCCACATCCCAGCCTAAGGCAACCGGTTATCTTTCCACTTTCTGCTCAATGAGTTTTGTTTTTTTTTTTTTTTTTGTCTGGCTTATTTCAGCATAATGCCCTCCAGATTCATCCATGTTGTTGTAAATAACAGGATTTCCTTTTTAAGGCTGAAAAGTACTCTACTATGTATGTATGTATATATGTTTGTATGTGTATGTATGCATGTATATGGAAGTATATCTATACACAGTATGCATATACACACATGTGTTATATATATGTATTTATATATATATTCATTCATCAATAGACACTTAAGTTAGGTTGTTTCTATACCTTGGCTATTGTGAATACTTTTAATTTTTTTTGAGAAAACAAATATTTATCAAATTACTTGACAAATAAGGAAAGGCTCAACATACTACAAAAATTAATTGTTATGATCTCTAATCACAATATATTTTAAGTTAGAGGTTGATTACAAAAGAATAGACTGTTAAAAGTCACATGGGTTAGGAGGCAATTATAACAAATGTTATAAAATTCTTAGAAATAAATCATGTTGCAAACACTAAACATCTAAGCTTTTGGATACAACAAATGCAATGCTTTAAAGGAAATTTATAAACCCAAAGAAATAAGAAGAAAATAAAAATAGGAGTGCAAAGAATGAAACAAAGAAGATCAACAAAACCAAAAACTATATCTTTGGGAAAAAAACAACCAATAAAAAACTAATACAATAGGCAAAGCTGTAGTAAAATCAATGGGGAGAGAGAGAATACAAAATTTCAGGGAATCGAATTCTATATATTGAATGAAGAAGATAAAATACCTACAGAAAAGTCAAGATAAAAATAAGAGTGAGAGAATACAGCAGATAACCAAATGCAACAGCTTTGAAGATTCAGACAAAACAAATTACTGAAAATATATCTTATCAGAACTCACTCTAGAGGAGACAAAGCCCATATAGTCCTAGTACCATTAAAGAAATTGAAGCCATAATTTAAAATCTTTTAAAACAAACTAAAAGCAGAACACACACATACACCAAACAAAAATTTAAATCCACCAGTTCTAAATGGTATTACAGTATCTTCTACCATACTTTCAAACATCAAATTATTCCATTTTCATACGGTGTCTTTTGAAGATATTAAAAAGAGGGAATAGTCTCCAGCTAATACTACAAAGCCAAAATACCCATAACTTTAAAACTATCAATGTAATTTACCACATTAACAAATTAAAAGTGTGTGTGTGTCTCCAGCTAATACTACAAAGCCAAAATACCCATAACTTTAAAACTATCAATGTAATTTACCACATTAACAAATTAAAAGTGTGTGTGTGTCTCCAGCTAATACTACAAAGCCAAAATACCCATAACTTTAAAACTATCAATGTAATTTACCACATTAACAAATTAAAAGTGTGTGTGTGTGTATATATATATATATATATATATATAGAGAGAGAGAGAGAGAGAGAGAGAGAGAGAGAGACTTCAGATGCAAAGAAAATGTTGATAAAAATATCTTTACCCAATTAAGAAACACAGTTCATAGTGTATGAGGAATAGAATATCCTTAAGACCACAAAGAATATCTTTAAAATAAAAAGGATGTCCATAATAACAAAATATTAGAAGAGTTTTCTTTGTGAGAAAGAAAAGATATAATTGCCATTTTTTTGCTAATGTTATATTTGATATCTCATCAAGTATAATAATAAACTAAAATAAATTGTACACAGGATTGGAAAAGAGAAATAACTGTCTTTATTTCAAAATACTATTTACATAGAAACCCCTAACACCACTATAAAAAATGATTTAAATAATGGAAATCGAATAATATGGATAGATAGAAGTTTAATATACAAAAGTCAATTTTGTGTTTTATACCAAAAGCAAACAACTAGAAAAAGTAATTAATAAGACAGAATTTCCAATAACATCTGAAAATACCAAGTACCTAGAAATATAAACAAATATAAAATATCACATTATTATTGTTTTATGTTGTATATTCTCTAAGCCTAGTTATCTGGCTCTTCTGGAAGTTTTGAGAGCTATATAATTACTATTTATACATTTTTTCTGCTTAATTTAGTCATAAATAATTTTGTTGCACACCACTAGGTATCCTGACTTACAGGAATATAAATTAATATTTTACCCTTATGACAATTTATATCATATCTTTGATTTTTTTTCTCAAATAACAGGTAACCAAAGAAATAAAAGTAACAATTTCTCATTTTTGCTTAAAATTTTGCAAGATTTTTGTGGCCTGAAATAGCAAATTGTTATTTCTTGAAATTCCTTGGCTTCATTTGCTCAGTTGGGTTTCTTTTTGGATCCATGCAATTTTGTTGGAGTCACTCATATGTCTGCATTTACCCGGAAGAGCTGGCACATGGATGGACCTCCCGTCCATCAGAGTAGGTGAACTTCTATAATGGTTTAGGGCTCCAACAGACTGGAGGCTGAAGCTGCCAGGCCTCTTAAAGGCTGGGCCTATAACCAGTATATATATCACTTGTGTATATTTTAATAAGTCAAATTTTAAAATTATTAATATTATTAATATTTTAATAAGTCAAAATGCTGGTCCAGTTTCAACAGAAGGGTGAACAGACTCTACTTTTGTTGGAGGAGTAGAATATGTTAACAATTGGGAGGAATATTGGCAGACATCTTCTAAAACACTCTTCGACAAGAATTCACATCCCTCCCCTGGACAAAATATCCTCATTTTGTCTCCCCAAAGTTTTATTTCTTTAAAGCATCAGCTTAAAGTTCTGGGTCTTGTCATCTACATCGGGTCTAGAATGGGGCTCCTCAGGGACAGCTCCTCCTCATCTGATGACTATGACCTAGGTAGACAAGTCATCATCAACTCAATGCCCAGCATACCATGATGAGCAAAGATAGGAAAACTAGAGCAGACACTCCAAACCAAAAGATGTGAGGGGTTACCAGATGGCATGTAGGAATGGTCCACCAAAACTGTGAAATTATCTGTGCACATATTATCATTACCCCCTGATTCAGATGTTTTTGATTAGGGGCCAATTATGCTCTCATGAGTCGATCCATTGTTTTTCTCAGTTCTTGTCTTTGCCCTCTGACCCTATGATCCCCTTTTGTTTCCCTAAAAAATGGCCCATGTTTGTCCCTGAGTGACTCTCTCAGCCTAATTTCTGCCATGTGCTGAGTTGGGAGCCCAGATGCATTTGTTTCCATTGTGAAGTCTCTTTGTCCCATTTACTCCAAGCTGGCAATTAATTTAGCAGTAAAATCTTCTTTAAAGCTTTGATGACTTTCTATAAATATTATTCAGGTACATGCCCCCAAACTCATACCCTTTGGATTCCTTTGGAGACAGATCTCTATTTTGAGACTGTGAGAACTCTGGGGAGAATGTCCTTCAGCTTCATAGAAGCCCTTTTTATACCCAAGAAGAGCATCTATAGGTCACCTCCTTAACTTTCCCTGGGGTCTTAACAAAGGATCTTACAGCTGCACCCTTGATTGGATACTGTCCATTTACATTAAGGTAATATCTTATAGCACCTTGAATTTGATATTTTTACCCCCTGAGGTCATTTACCTCTGACATTCTTTGGCCAGCTGGAGAGACTGTTCTGAAACTTCTATATTTCGTTTAGGTTCTGCTTGAAAACTAAAAACTTTCTTTTTTACCTCTATTTTCCTACAATATCTCATCATACATGATTATACTGAAGCAAAATGACACTTATCATTCTTCCAGGAAATTTTCTCAGCCACCTTCACTATCATGTTATTTTTTGGTGACATTGTTACCAAAATTGTGCTCTTCTTCTTGCACCCAATAGCAATTGTCCCCACTGTTTTTCTACCTTCTGCCTACCACCTGTTCCAAGGAGAAAGCCACATTTTGACTTTTGTTATGATGGCAGCCCACTTCCAGGACCACATTTATATCAATTATCTCTTTCCACAAAACAAGCCACTCTGGAACTTACTGATCTAAAACAAAAACAATCTACTATTGTCTCTCTTATGTGATCGGAGCAGCCGACAGCTGTATGAGCCTTCTCCCCAACAAGTTACTCTGACTCATCACAGGATGGCAAAGGGCTTCAAGACAGTGAAAGTTGAGACTGTCAACCCTCTTAAAAAGGCTAGGCCTGAAACCAACAAAGGGTCATCTCTGTGGCATCCAATTTATCAACTCAGTCAGAGGCTAGCCCAGATTCAAAGAGAAGAGGAAGAGACACCATCTTTTATTGAGAGGAGCAGTATGAATATACAGTAAGAGAAGGAAATGTTAATAGCTTTGTTAAAGAAGGACACCTAGGTGGCTCAGCGGTTGAGCGTCTGCCTTTGGGCTGACTGCATGAAGCCTGCTTCTCCCTCTGCCTGCGTCTCTTCCTCTCTCCATATGTCTTTTATGAATAAATAAATAAATAAATAAATAAATAAATAAATAAACAAATAAATATTTTAAAAATAGCTATGTTAAAGAAAGATCTACCACAATTGCAGATTGTGAGGAAATATAATGGAGTAGTGAGAAAGAAGGATTAGAAGACTCTAATTTAGGGGTATCTCGGTGGTTTAGTGGTTGAGCATCTACCTTTGGCTTGGGTCGTGATCCCAGGGTCCTAGGATTGAGTCCCACATTGGGGTCCCTGCAAGGAGCCTGCTTCTCCCTCTGCCTATGTCTCTGTCTCTCTCTGTGTCTTTCATGTATAAATAAAATAAAATCTTTTAAAATATTAAAAAAAAAGAAGACACTAATTTAGATTGCTTGAATTAGGGGTAGGGAGTACTCTCTGAGTGCTGAAGAATAAGAATAAACTGGTCATATAACAGTAGGAAAAGAGCTTCTGAGAAAAAAAGCACAAATCATTAAAGTAGCCTTTCCAGAAACTGAGAAGAGACAAAATATTAACTTTGAATGGGGTTGTGATAGTGGAGTTGAAGGGGTAGAAATAGAATTAGTATTTATTAAGGAGACAAAATTGGGGATCCCTGGGTGGCGCAGCGGTTTGGCGCCTGCCTTTGGCCCAGGGCGCGATCCTGGAGCCCCGGGATCGAATCCCACATCAGGCTCCCGGTGCATGGAGCCTGCTTCTTCCTCCGCCTGTGTCTCTGCCTCTCTCTCTCTCTGTGACTATCATAAATAAATAAAAAAATAAAAAAAAAAAAAGGAGACAAAATTGATGATCTTGATGAAAGTGGACACAGGGTTTGAGGAAGAGAGTTAGCAAAAACAATGCTTCAGTCTCTGTTTTAAGGGACTGCACTAATAATGTTCTATTTGCTGAGATAGAAAGTGCCAGTTTCTTTCCTTTATATATATATATTTATTTGTCTTATTAGCTGAAGAGAGGAGTTTACTTTTGAAAATGTTAAGTCTGAGGGCTTTTTGAAAGGAGATGGGAAAAAAATAAAAAATAATAATTTAAAAAAATGAAAGGAGATGGAAATGAAGTCTGAGGTGGAAATATCCAATAAGCAATTAGTTGTGTGAATACGGATCCACAGAGAATGTCTGGCAAAGGATATAAATTTTAGAGTCATCCAGAATTATATGTAATTGGAAAAATTCTAGATGAATTTTGCATCATTTAAAAAATTTCATTCTCTTGATAAGTACCTATAATAACCTACATTAGTCCATGAAAATACAGAAGTAAAAACCTTTTCTGTCTCAACTGGATTATAATTATTAGCCCTTTATTACTAATTTTAGCACTTTAACTATTTTTAAAAATAAGGATTCAAGTAATATACAAATTACTGAGAAAACAGGCAGGCAATGATACTTTAACAGAACTGTTGCTGTCCCTAAATAGCACCATGAAAGAGTCCAAAACACTTATTGGTTATCCCATATACAAGAGCCCAAAGTTATAGTGGACTGGGGATTCCCTAATGTAAAAAGTACAAAATGTTAAGTATAAAATGTGTGAAGGTTGAAGTGACTCCATATACAATGTTGTATAAGATCAAAATGTCATTTCAAATCTGTCTGACTTATTTAGTGATGTGTGCATAACTGATGAGCCACTTGCAGAAAATAAGGAAGTTGGTTCACAACAATTTATACAAAATCAATTCCAGAGAGCTTAAGGACATTGCTTGAGGGTATTGCTTAATTCTAGAACAGAGAGGCCAAAGAATGCCAGATGTCAATATGAAAGAGCCAATGGATTTTAGTGCATGTAAATCCAACACTCTGTACTAAAAAAAAAAAAAAAAAAATGCATGCACACACACGCACACAAAGGCAGAGAGAGAAAAATATTTACAACATACAACACAAAAAGTTTAATGTCAAAATACATAAGACTGCTTAGAAGTCAGCAAAGCAACAGATAGCCATCCTTGTAGAAAAGAAGATATGAGAAATGAAAAGACAAATTCCTTCATTCATCAAAAAAGAAAACAGTCAAAACCTAAAAATTTTTCAGTCTCAGTAGGAACCAAAATTGAAAAAATAAAACAATGAGAAACCATTTTGCCTACTGAAAAATCTTTTTGCTTGAAGTATGCATTTTCCAGTGTTTCACAAAATAGTTGACCTGGATTCTACTTGTGGAAATGTAAGTTTCATAGAACAAAAACATCATCAAAAACAATACTTTCTGCACCTACGTGAACTCACATTTCCAATTCTAAGAATTAACAGCATAATAATTATAAAGTACACTAGACTTGTGCACATTTCATGGCCATATGTAATAATAATAAATATAGAATACTTTCCTAAGTAAGAAATCTCTTAGACAATGTTAGGACATACACAGAAAAACATCAGGCAAGATATATTCCAAAAGATATCCCTGGTCATAAGATTGCCTTTTCTTTTCTTTTTGCTTATTGTTATTTCCTAATTTTCTATGAATATTGCAAGGGCAATTCTCTTCCATTATAAAAATGCACCCATATTTCAATTGTTAATTTAGTGCTCATGAACCGTACAGATACACTTACTCTCCCAGAAAAACAATCTCGATGTTGATTTCCCCAGGCTTATACCGGAGAAAATTTCTCAGGAAAGCAGTCACACTGTCAACTGTAATGTTTCCACAGACCACGATGAACCTAGGGAGCAAGACTGTGTGAGGTGGATCATTGGAGGAACAGAAGTATCTTGCTGTCAAGACTTAGATATGGACAATTTGCTTAAACACAGTTATAAATCCATCTGGTATTTGAATTACTCAGATTTTAAAAATAGAAACACTGAAGAATTCATCTCCAATAGAGAAAAGAAATGTCAAATTTCTGTAGTCCCAGTTCACCCCATGTTGGGGTATGAATCCAAACATTTGAATTACACATACCTTTTCAGGAATACAATAATAACTATCATAATTGCTATATTTTTCATAGTTGTTATAACTTGTAATTGACTGGCACATGTGTTACTTCACTTAATTTTTTTCACTTGATTCCTGATTAGCTGATATAATCTTTTTTCAAAGGAACAACAGAGTCTCAGCATGGTTCACTGATTCTCTCATAGTCAAACAAATGGCAGAGGTGGCAATACACTCTAGATCATTTTGGTTTATCTTCCACATTGAAAACTATCTAGTCCATACAAAAAAAGTGAGCCCAGTGGGGAGATATCTAGGGCAGGTGCAAAAATCTATGCATGTAACTTTTACAGTGAAAAATTGCTGTCAATTTCCTTAGGTTTCCTTCATTTAAAGAAGCTATTTTTCCCTGTATTATTCATTTAAGGAAACTGAAAGTGTACATTTAGCCTAACTTAATTTTAAATTTTTCAGACTTCTTGGGCTACTTTGGCATATGTTCCACATCCCTGTCCTGCAATAAATTAGGTCAGACTTTGGCTTATGTAGTTCATTTCATTGTTTTCAACTCATTTTTATTAGTAGTAGTACTACTACTACTATTAGTAGTAGTAGTAGTCCCAGTTCACCCCATGTTGGGGTATGAATCCAAACATTTGAATTACACATACCTTTTCAGGAATACAATAATAACTATCATAATTGCTATATTTTTCATAGTTGTTATAACTTGTAATTGACTGGCACATGTGTTACTTCACTTAATTTTTTTCACTTGATTCCTGATTAGCTAATATAATCTTTTTTCAAAGGAACAACAGAGTCTTCAGACTCCTGGGTCAATCCTGGTTTTCATCCAATTATGCTAAAAGACCACTCCAAGAAAGTTTTTCACTGTACTTCCTCCTTCACTGTATTTCACTTCTCTTCCTCTATTGCCAATCAAGGCAAAATAAAAAAGATTGGCTTCAAATTTAAGATCTCCAATTCATTCTCTCCTTCTTAGATGTGAAAACCATAATGGAAACTGAAGTAACACATTACAGAGAAATAGGGTAAGAAATAGCACCAACTCTGTTTCCCTTTTGGAACAGGTGGTTGTGACACAGACAAAACAGGTGATCTATGAAGTGTTGTAGAAGATGTGGCAATTGTTATTCCGCCTAGGAAACCTCTGCCCATGAACGAGCCCCCATGTGGTATAGGGGGGTTTGGGCCAAGATAACAGAACTGAAGTAATTATTTTAAATTTGAACTGTGACTTTAATTTGATCCATTATGTGAAGTTAGCCATAAGTTAATCACATGATTAAAATGAATAGGACAGTTAGTAAAAGATGTATCAGAATAGTTGGTGATAAGAAACGTAGAAATATTGCCACAATCAACACTTGACAGGGAATGACAACATTCTCTTGTCATTTTAGTTTATTTACTAAGTGCTAGGCATCTATATAGCAGTGTTTATCAAATAGCAAATATCTTCTTATGGTATTTATTTTAGCCCAACTCTGTTAACTGAATGAAGGACCTTGCCAATATATTCACCTAGGCCAGACAATAGGTGTTTAGAAAGGGATATGTGACTAGTAGGAATTCTCAAACTGTAGAAATTATACTTGAAAGCTATACTTACTTCTTCCCTTTGACTACTTCATAGGAACTGGTGTATTTCCTCTTGTTAGCAAAAAGTTCTACCATTTCAGGTATATAATTCGCAAATAGGATCTAAAATGATCAGCAAATAAAATCTTAGGTGTCGTTATTTTCTGACATAGGGGGAAAAGAAGATGCACAAAATTTTCTCTTATCTAGGAGGGATGTGACTGTGAACTCTCTTTAAAAGGCAGACCATTTTTTTTCTTCCTTACTTCAACCTTTGGATTTGGTTTAAATCGAATAAAGTGCTTTGCAGCATTCAAAATGATGAAAGCAAAGACAAGCAGGAAGGCAACCTTTTTTCCTGCCCATTTTGCTCCCTACTCACATCTAACTGCCTTTCTGACTCCTGGAGCTGGTACTACTTGAAGCCTTCGAAAAAATAAAGCATGTGGGACACAGCCTCTCTCTCCAAGGAAAAATGACTGAAATGAGGGGATGTAACAATGGACAGAGGAATATCACCATAGTGGAATGGAGAATTCTGTTAATGGTTTTTAAGGAATTGAAATTCAAGTCACTAAAAGAAAAGGAGGTTTCCTTTGCCCATGACAAGTGCAGATACTCACATATCTGAGGTAAAATGCTCCTTCAGAGAGAGCTTATGCATTTGGTCTGGAAATAACAGAATTTTCTTCAAATCTAATCTCAAATGCCCTTCTTCCTCTTTGGAAAAAAAGACTGATGGGCAAAAGATAAAGGAATATAGGGTTGCCCAATTCAGTGTAGAGGCTAATAAGGAAAGTCTGTTCTCCTTTGTCTGTCATCCTCATGTTTGGCAATCAAGCGATTACATCATGCTCTCCAGGGGATGTGGTTTGGGAAATATGGGCTCTTAATATCTTCCATTTGCATTTGACATCTGCTCTGAATAATGCAACATTCACTCTCAAACCTATATTGCTTTATTTCTCACCATTAACTACATGTTTTTGGTTTATGTAGCTATATTCAAAGATATTAAAAATATTCTTCACCAAACTCCCCAGAGTGAAAAACATGATGAAGGTCCGTCCTAGGGATGTCTTGGCTACCACATCTCCAAAGCCAACAGTTGACGTTGTTGCCATGACCAGGTAAATAGACTCAAAATATGATATATTCTGTGAATTTCTACCTTTGAGCCAGGGATCACCAGAATTTTCCACCTGTCCAAAGAGAGGAGATTCAGGAAAGATCTCTGAATGGAATCTAAGGGAAAGTTTATAAAGAATAGGCAAAATACTGCATTAGTTTCAGTTAATTCAATCCAAATGAAGTATTAAGTGATTCCCAGGACACACTAAACAGTTTGCAAAGTTTGGGTAGTTATTGTGAGTCTTGTTTTCCTTTATTGTGCTGAACTCTGAGAGGACATGGTAGCTTGAACCCACATTTGGAGGGCTCCATGGGACTGGCTGCCCATATCTTTTTCTCTTCATCTGGGCAAGTGATCACATCCAAGAGTCATGAGACCCCAAAGGCTCTCAAATGGATTAATTATTGTTTTTTCTTATTTTTCACTAGCTCAGGGTTATCATTAAAGAAGAAGCACTTAAAAAAAAAAGAAGCACTTACATGAGCACTTCATTTCAATGAGCTTAAGCACATGAAGGCTAGTGTCTAAGGAAGAACAAACAAACAAGTTGTCCAGGTTATTCTGCCCCCAAAACAAAAAATCTTTTCAGTGATCAAGAAAAACCTGAAGAATTTTTCCTCTGATTTCTCCCAAATAATAATTATATAATGTATAAAATTTTGTTTTTCCATTTTTAGACTTTTCCAAATAGCTTACATATTTCCTTGCTATTCTATTTTTATTTATTGCAAAAAATGATAAAATGTTAGATATGACTGAGAAAAGTAGATTTGTTTCAGTGTTCAGAACTAAAACAGAAATTAGAAATAATATAGTTCACTCAAGTATTTGATCACTTTTTTAAAGTGACCTTTTCTTTCTTTCTTTTTTTTTTTTTTTGATTTTATTTGTTTATTCATGAGAGATACAGAGACAGTTGGAGAGGCAGACACACAGAGGGAGAAGCAGGCTCCACGCAGGGAGCCCGATGCAGGACTCGATCCCGGTACTCCAGGATCATGACCTAGGCCGAAGGCAGCGCTAAACCACTGAGCCATCCAGGGATCCCCTAAAAGTGACCTTTTCTTAAGTCTATCTTTCAAAAAATATTTTATTTATTTATTGAGAGAGAGAGAGAGAGAGCAGGAGTGGGTAGAGTGGCAGAGGGAGAAGCAGACTCCCCAGTGAGCAAGGAGCCCAATATGGGCTTAATCCCAGGACCTTGAGATCATGACCTGGGCCAAAGGCAGGCATTTAACTGACTGAGCCACCCAGGTACCCCTAAGAATGAATTTTTCTTAAGTTTGATGAGTAGGTTAAGAGTATAGAATCCTATAATACCCTACTCCAAAATAAGAAAGGGATCGTATGTCTTTATTTAACGCCCATGGCTGGCAGGGGATTTTGTTGCAAAGTCTACTAATCTGCTTCCACTAACTTCTGAAATCTTCACTGTTTTCTAAGACTAGTGCATTACAATAAAACCAGTCTAAACCACACAGATTAAGTCATATATATGTATTTAGTCATATATATATATAATATATGACTATATATATGTATATTCCCACAGGATTAAAATTGTTGCTTGAGACAGTTTCAAGATAAAACCCCATAGAGTCTTTTACAGCATCATCTCAGGACAGGGGTTCGATCCTATTCTGGCACAACATTTTGTATAAATTAAAAGTAAATTTATTTCAACCTGGAAATCTCCTTCACAAGTTAAGTCACCCTTTAAGGTTTAGCTCACTCTCTTTGGGAGTGTTTAGTGTTTCAACCACCTTCCCTCCTTCCCTCCCAGCACCTTTCTAAGATCTGACAGCCTCCTGCTGGTCTACTTGTCCACTTTGCTCTTCCTCCTAACCATGTGAGCATAGACCCATCAGTCCCAGATGGAAAATAAGCTAAAGTTAAGGTAAAGGATTATGGGCAAATGTCAAGATATCACTTTTAACTCCATATTGCAAAATTAAAATTCCATGTTTTAAAACTTCATGTTGTTTAACTTTGGATGAGAAGTGCTATAGAGGAGGACACAAGGATGCTCTTCAATTTCCTCTTACCTCCCGACCATTTGCACAAGTTATGTCATCTTTATATTGTACACATATGTGTAGTCCAACCATAATTCCCTCGGTTATGCCTTAGTCTACTTTTAATTCGTTCAATAATGATCACCACTACTTTATATCATGGTTTCCTCATTCCTGAGTTCCTAGTGTTGATTCATCTCCTATGTGGTTGGATTTTATCATCAAGATATATTTTTAGAAGGGACTCATGGGTGTTATTTTCTCTTGCATACTTAAAATGACAGGATAGGCTATAGTTCCACACAACTTTGCAGCCCCTACTCTATCACCATCTGGTATTGCTTGATGTTGATGAGAAATCTGAGGCTAGGTTCATGTCTCCCCCTTATATAGACATTGCTTTCTTCTGCTTGGCTTCTCTCCTTATCTTTGAAGGTCAGTAAACTGATTGGAATAAATAATTTCAGGTCATTTTTCCCAGGACATAGTATACCTTTTAACCCATAGATTCAAGACTTTATTTTAAAGCATTTTTTCTGGTGCCATTTGTCATGTCCTTTTCTTCAGAAACATTAATCTTATGTTCAGTTGACATTGCTGGAGGAATTTATTCTTTTTCACATCAGTGTTTTTGCTGCAGTCCTGTCTACCATGCTCCTAAGCATGTCTTTGTCACATTTGTTAATTTCGGATCCTTCTAATGTAGTTTTCAGCTCTGGTAATATTTTTCCCTCTTTTCTCTGATATCATTCAGCCCATTTTTCCAACTCCTGCTACTGTTTAATAATCCTTTATTTAAAACCTTATGTATGGGATGCCTGGGTGGCTCAGTGGTTGAGCATCTGTCTTTAGCTCAGGGCATGATCCCAGGGTCCTGGGATCGAGTCCCACATTGGCGTCCCTGATTCTCCTTCTGCCTACATCTCTGCCTCTCTCTGTGTGTCTCATGAATAAATAAATAAAATAGTTAAATAAAATAAAACATATGTATTTTCTTTAAATTAGGATTTTTAAAGTTTTTCTAGCCTTTTATTTGTATTTTTCTCAAATATAGATTTATTTTTCTTAACTTCTCCTTTGTTTCCTTGGACAAGTTATCTTATAATTGTTCTTAAAACTGTTATATTAAATAACTGTTATTATACTTATGTCTCTGTGTCCTCCACCATAGCTCCTTGTTATTTTTGACAGAATTTACGCATGGGCATCATCCTGATTTCTTTCTGGTTAATACTCACCTTTTAATGATGCTAATTTTTAACCAAAGGCCAATAAGTATATGTAAAGATGGTGAGTTCGGACAATAAATAGCTTTCATTTGGCTTTGTCATTTCAAATATCCTCCCAAGAAAATCTGCCATTTTCTTTGCTCTTGGATGTAACTCTTCTAGGTTTTCAACATTCCAGATGTTGGAATGCCTACTTACAGTGGATATCCTTAAGTCATAAGCCATTTGGTTGCTTCTCTGTGTTGCTCTGCATGCATCCTTCACTGGAGGTCTCCTCACCTGGGTGACTAGATGCCCAACAAGGGCACATATTCACATGCTTAGAAGGGTCAAGAAAGAGACTTTGATTCAAGTGAGCCTGGTGGAAACTGTGTCCAACCCAAGAGCATGTGCTATTAACAGGGAGTAACTAGTCTTCAACTAGGACTGTTGGTGGCCTCGGGAGAGTGGATTGCCAGAATTTTGTATTTTCCCAAAGAATACAGAAACTTGAGTTTTTATGTGAGCTCTTTATAAAAGCAAGAAAAAAAATATAACAGAAAGTACAAACTAATTAGGTCAAATAAAATAGGTCGATAGGCCACATTCAGCCTAAAAGCCCTACATTGGAACTGCTACTGAAGACAAAAACATCCTGGTACCATGGTTTCTCCTATAACACTCTGTTGCCTACCATTCTGTGATGACCAGCAGGTCTTCAGAAGGACACTGATGATTGCTGCTCTCATGGTGAGCCCATGCACCCCACCGCAATCCTCTAGACTCAGAATCTGCTTGTCCTACTGTGATTTTCTCTCTGGGCAATTTCTCTCCTGCTTAAGGATTGAGGAGGGATGCGGCTGGTTTCAGATTTCTTGAAGGTTCATACCATAGTTTGCATTTGGTGTTTGACATTTTGCTTGTCAGCTGAAGATGGTAACTATTTTTTTTCTTTTTTTATCATTAGTGCTTTAATTAATTTTGAAAGAAGGACTCAAGTGAAAAGACTCCTGCTGTATTTTTTTGTTTTGTTTTGCTTTTCTCAAAGACCTCTGCTCTTAAGATCCTACTTCAATATGTGCATTTTTAATGACTTTTCCTCAACTGTCCTCAAGCAATAGAGTTAGCTCCTTCTTGTTGAAACCTATTTATTATAATGCCCATTATGTGAGCTAAGAATGAGCCCTTCCTGCAGGCAAAGGAGGCAGCCATGTATGCAGATTGATTTTAGGAGATCTAAGAAAGCCCCAAAGCTCCCCTTTGCAACTCACCAATTCCTCTCCCACAACTCTTCAGCTTTATTAGTGTGAAAATCTCTCACTGCCTTCATTTCTTTGACTTTTTATTCTTTAGTAAAATGCTGAGACCCCTATAAAGATATAGCAATAAGTTTCACCTATTGCTTATACATTGGAAAGGTAAGCTTGTTAGATCCTTTCCTGAGAGTAAGTTTTGAAAGTTGGAAGACAGAACATAGATGCCTTGAGTGCAGGAAACATGTATTTGTGAAAAATATGGGGGTGCAGAAGAACCAGAAAGGTGAAGTAAAATGATAAACCTCACAGAGTGAGACAGGAATTCAGGTTTGCCTGCATTTTTTAAAGAAAAGAAGTTTATGCTGACCAGCAACATTAGAGAGCTTAATGAGTTGCTTACCAGGTGAATGAATCCTGCAGCAGTGAACCAGGTACTGAGGATTATTGATAATAGTTTGGAAAACTTCACTGAATTGCTAGAGGAAGAAAGACAAAAAGCTGTTGGGTTCTGACAGGTTCCAGAAAAACACAATACCCCATCCTCTAAACTCTGGCTACACTAGTGTGGTTCATGGGGTAGAAGCAATGGTACGTTTACCTGGAACATTATTAAAAATTTGGGATCCCAGACACAACCTCTGATCTATAGATCTGCATCCTCTGCTTGATTCATATAAACATTAGAGTCTCAGATGTCCAGCTCTAAACATACTGGGTCATACACACTTGCCCAAAAACTTTACACTTTGTTATGATACCCACTAGCCTGATATTATACTGCTTTTAAAGATATGTGTGTATCATCATAAAATAGATTTGCTAGATTGCTACACTGTCTAAAGTAAAAATAGGAAGTGCAGTGCCCTAGGAATACAGAGCATGGGTTCATAAAAAGGAATTTTGAGTGGATCACAGAAATGTCTCATATTGCTAACCTCATACCAGGATCTTTGAGTGAAAGAGATCAGACAAGCTTCTGTTTCCCAAGTAAAGCTCTAAAATTTAGCTGAAATCTCTGTGGTTTTAAGGTAGGGCCACCTGTTACACCAGAAAAGCCCAGTCCCCACTGTTCCATAACGCATGAACACTTAGCAATGAAATCCACCTGGCCTATAAAATTTGATGCTTCTAGGGAGGATGTAGAGGCATGGAGATTTTCAGTGGGTAACATTAAACCGAACTGCTTAAAACTTTAGAAGTATTGCTGCTCAAAGGTAGTTTGGAATTTTTTTTTTTTTTTTTTGAGGCATTTAGGTGGCTCTATTTTTGTAAGCAATTTCACTGCTGCTACTGGGCACCTCGTGCTCAGAAATTGTCTTAACATTCCTAGACAGAAGAGATGTGATTCATGATAGCAAGTATGTAGAACCAAAGCCTCTGGATTACTTTTAAAATGTTTTTTGAGGAGAGAGACAGAATTAAAGTCTAAATGGCCTTGTTCATTGCAACTCTGCAAAACAAAGTAGAAACAAACTTTCAAGTGATTGCAAACTTCTCAGCCAGCATATGATGTTAATACAGTGGGAGGGAAGGAGTTAATAGTATCTTGGGAGCTAAAATTCTGATGGGAAATGAGTTGAAGGTTCAGTTTACATTTTAATTCCTAATCCAAACCAGCAAGTTAGCAGGACTTAAGGCAGGGCTCACATTTACCTGGTTCTGATGGCTCGGAGAATTTGCAGGATTTGAGGGAGTTCTAGCAACCGCAAAGCTCTCAAGAACCTTAAACCTACAAAGCAATCAAAAGGAAAAATCTGCCAAAAGAAGAGGGTCACTTCTGGGAGTGGTCTGGGTTATAACACAATTGTGACTGTTCATACTCTTCCTCTCTGGGAGATGCTGAAATACAACAGAACACTGCAGATTTAAGAGCGTGGCCTCTAGTTCAAATCCTGGCCCTGGCACTTAACAGCTGGTACAATCTAAAGCAGTTCCCTTAACTTCTCTAGTTCCTCATCTGCAAAATGGGAATTATAAGTACCTACCTCATGGGGCTGTTGAGCTAATAACATAAAACATGTGGAAGCATGACTCAAGTATCATAAGCACCACTCAACACTTCACTCAATTTAACTGCTCTTCAGAATAGACAGTAAATTACTCATAAACCACTTAAACTCCTGACTATAGAATCTCTCAGATCTGCTCCTCAGCCTTCTTCAACGTGATGTTTTGCTTTACAAAGTTGGATAATTCTAACAGTAAGGAATATTGGTAGGTAATAGGTAATAATAAAGAATTCCATAAAAAGTGATAAAAGCCACATGCTCATGTGCTGTTCATACATCCACATTAAAGACAAAAAAATAATTAAATAAATCTCTAACATGTCACAGCCTGTCTGGATATGATGATTTACAGCTTTTAAAGACCAAGGGAAGCTTTTAATTTCTTCCAGTCCATGTGGAATCCCAGCATAAAGGTGCTGCAGCGGGATGGGATGTTTGGGCTTTGCCTTTGAGGGTGTGGATGAGCCAGTCCATAAACAATAAACAAACACTGTCACGTACTGTGCATCAGCTATATCACCAGGCACTGAGGTTAAAAAATTAATAAGTTCTGAAATTATATTACAAAACCGTATAATCATATGATAAATATTTTTAAATAGCATTTAGACTTTAAAGGAAAATGAAGGATACTTGTGAGTGAACATAGAGGATTTTTTTTTTTTTTTTAGAGATTGTTCCTGAGTCCCACAACACACTTACCCAGCCAGTTACTCCTCAAATAATAAGAAATAAAGGTTGGTGGAATGGTAAATATATCCACAATTGAATTCATCTCCAACCAGAACTTGATCTTGTCATCCGCTGCCACAAACTATAATGTAAGAAACACAAAACTCCAAATTCTGTTACCCTCAACATTTTTCAAATGAACATAAGAGTAGCTTCTTTCAGCTATATTTCACTCATCCACAAAAGCTTTGATCTCATTCCATTATACATGTGTATTTATAATATATATATCTACCTACACATATGTACACTTAGCTATATAGATGAATATATATTAGTATAGATCCACTTCTACTGTCCTTATATCTATAAGTGGGTATTCAATAAATGAACCCATTTTACTCACCAGATCTCAACTCCCACACTTCAGAATGAATACTTTGACCTTCCCTACTGCTCCCGGAACTTTCTGATATATGTTATTACATAGATAAAGCCTCCTATTTGTGAGCAATGAAGATTTAGGGAAAAGTACAACTGTCTGGAGGCTTGGCTGGCCAACCCTGCTCTCTGAGCTTCCCTATTTAGATTGAGAAAGTAAGCATTTCCAGAGGAAGATTACTGTAAAAAGAGGTTGATGGTCTGTGTGGTGAGAGTTAAGTTTTGAAGGAAGGTCACAAAAATACAAGTTATATATATGCACACACAGAGACACTGTACACACATGTATATATACACATAATGTATATATACACCTGGATATATACACATATACAGTCTTTGATAAGCATCAGATGGACAAATACAATGAAATCCAGATCTAGGATGGATCTTCAACAAGTGCCTGTGGAATGAGAGAATTATTTAATAAATGAATGTAACAAAGATGAAACAAAGATATGTACTTTATACAGTTATATGGCATATTTGCCATCAGTGGAATCAGTGGAGCCAATGGCAGTTTCAGAGGCTATTACTCAGGTTTGCTAGCTTGTGGTTATTAGCAAAGCCTTTTCAGTTGTAGGTGGGAAGCCCATACGGAGGACAGTGTGACAGAGTGATGATATTTAAAAGGAATCATTTCATTTTCATTGAGATTTTTGGCCTAGATACAGTTTCAAGTGCAAGAGAGAGTTTTCATGTCTCTTTATACATTGGACAATTTGGGCACAGACTGTCTAGTTTTAGAGCCTGAAAACATAGGCAGATTGTACAACTAAGGCACATACAGATCTCTCTGGGTTGCACCTGTTGTGTTCATCTGTTTACACCCACTCTCCATAGATACTTACTCTCAACCCAAAATAGAAACTAAAGAACACATTGAAAGTCAAATCAATAGGGATGGTTTTGTCTTCGTAGGAAGAACAGCTTCCAACAGGGCTGGAAAAGGAACAAGAGCAATTTATAAAGATGTACATTTTAAGAGCTCTGACTATATAAGACCAAATAAAGAGAAAGAATAGACAATGTTCTGATTATTTACCATGAATGGTTAATCCAAGACACTTAAGTTCACATCTTAAGGAAATTACTTTTCTCGTGGGAAGAGGTATATACAAACAAAACCATGGACTGCACATGTCGTTTAAAATAACAGGACAATTACCTGTTTTTCCTTTCATAGAGTTTATTGGTTCTATTTCTGTTTTATCAATGAGGAATCAGAGGCATTGAGAGTATGTGGCTCTTCTTGGTTGCAAGACCATCTACCCAGGCAGGACATTTTGGATTCTATAGCCCTCTGATACAGAGCTACTCTAAGCCAAATGGATTGATCTGAACCCAAATTTAAAGAAATTTCCTAAAAAAAATCAGTAAGGAGTTCACAAAAGAATGACTGCTAGTTTCCCTAGGATTTCTAAAGTTACCTGATTTCTGTGTCCCTTAATCCCAATTTTACTGCAGCTGGAAATCCAATGTAATTCCCAGCTGATCAATGTGGAGTTCATATTAGATTGGGTTGTATCCAAGAAACCATTCTAACTTGGACATAGAAGAGAAAAGCTTTAGAGAAGAGCAAACAATAACATGCTCCTTTATCCCAGGTGAGCTCTAGCATTTTCCTTTTTCAAAACCATCCAAAGTTGTTTGAAATCTATGAGAAACCCTGAAACAGCTATAGAACTGCTGTTTCAACACTTGAGGACTCCAAAGGCATAGAACACCCTCCTAAGTGGTCCAAGGTTGGATACCATAGCTGGAGGCTTCTAGTCTCAGAGAATCTAGAATAGACCTGTGTACAGCACCCCAGCCCCTAGCAATGCATGATGATAGGATACACGGGAAACCCGTGCATTTTTCTGTGGAAATGTGTATAGTGCTTCTTGGGGAGAACACTTATCTTTTTTATGAGCTTGTGTGTGTGTATGTCTAGAGGCATGTTAAGCATTACTCTTAACAGACAACTCCAAATTAGCTGGCAACATATGGACATAGCAGACAAGGGTTACTGGTGATTTTACTTACTCAGAAGAGTTGATGAAATAGATTATAAGAGACCCAATGCTTAGTACAAACACAAGGATCACCTGGAAAGAAAAAAAAAAAAAGAAAAACAAGGACCAATGTACAAATCATTTTATTGACATATAAATAAACCAACAAAATTGTGTTTTCTATTTTAATCTTGCCTATATATACATAGCCGTTTTTTCATGCATTCATTTTTCACGCATTCATTCATTCATTTATTCATCTGCTCAAGAAAAACTGTTTGTTTGTTTGTTTGTTTGTTTGTTTGTTTTAAGAAAAACTGTTTGGACTTTTACTGGGTATTCAAGAAATGACATGCACCCACTCATTTAACTTATATAATTTTAATTCCCATACACTTTAGAATAAACACTTTGGCCCTCCTACTGCTCATAAAGCCTTCTGATCCCAAGAAGTCCTATCATTTATTCATTCCTTCACTCATCAAACCTTTATGGAGTGCTTAATATGTGTTATACACTGTATTGTGTGCTGGAAATGAAAGCTGTTGTATATAGGCTCTGGACTTGAATTGCTTATGATACTGAAACAGAAACAGTCCCAATAGAACCATCTAAAGGATAGTCAAGATTTCGACAGGAGGGAGTGTGCTGTAAATGAGGAATAGAGAAGGAGTGCATTTAACATTCCAGTGTGTCTGGTTTGTGAAAGAAGCAGAGCTGGTGAAATGTAATCAGAAGTTTACCCCTTCAAGATCCTCAAGGCATTTGGATGAAACTTTTGAAGCCTCCATGAATTTTCAGGTAAACTTAAGGTAAACAAACATTCCTCCAGTAATTTCTAATTTCTGAGCCATTTGTTTCTTTATGTTCAGTCCAGTGTATTGGTAATACTAATAATAAAACTGAATTTTAGTTACAATTAAAGCTTTACTCCCTTCCAGCTCAGGTGTTCCTTGAGGAGTTTCCCTGTACTGGGAAAAGGGTCAGTTTCCTCCCTATTAACCATCTTTGAATTTTTATTTCTAGTTGCCCACTGACTAGGTTAACTCTGGCCTCTCCAGAATGGTAGGTCAATGTTGGAGAATGAATAGAAGAGGGTGGTCAGAAGAGGAAATGCTAGACTTGACTGCAATTAGATAACCAGGCTTTCACCCTGGAGCTCTGGGAATGAGAGGTATTTAATGTTTACTTGTATGGGCCATCTCACTGCTCTTTGGAAATACCAATTCAATTCATATTCAAATTTAACAGAGTAGTTTTTTAGTACCCATCATGACCCAAATATTATTCTGGTGATTGGGATCAGTGAACAACATATATGAAGATCCCTGTCATACATCTAGACAATAAATAAAGACAATATGTAACTTGCATGGTATGTTAGAAGTTACATGCTAGGAAAATAAAGTTAAGCAAAGTAAAGGGGATCAGAAATACAAGGGCACTGGGGAGAAGGGTTGCAGGGGGGGAAAATATGAAATCACTAATGTCTCATTTGCAATTCCTTTGAATTGGGTGGAAACATGTTTTTGAACTCATTGGTCATGACTCTTTTCTCAGTACACCTGACATGCCTTCTTCTGCTGGAACCCATACCCCTCCAGATGCTTACTTGAGGAGGTAAGAGAAGACTCACATGTGACCCAAATCTGGCCCCTGGAACAGTTCAAGCTTTCTTTGCCCCCAAAATAGCAGAAGTACGGATTATCTTCAGTGTGACAACTTCTGCATAGAGTGGCTAGCCCAACAGCCCCTCATCAGAAATGAGCCAGGTGTCAGTCCTCTTGTATCCCCAGTGTTCCAAGAGATGCAAACTGAAAATTCTGAGCAGTACCCTGTAAGCCTCTTTCCTTAGGCTTGATGTAAGAAGAAAGCACTCCCACACCTCTGACACAATAGAACTTATTCCAAAACTCCTCTTTTATTTCTGACTTCTATTTTTTTTAAAGTTTTTATTTAAATTCCAGTTAGCATACAGTGTAACATTAGTTTCAGGTGTACAATGTAGTGATTCATCACTCACATACAACACTTGGTGCTCATCACAAGCACACTCCTTAATCCTGATCACCTGTTTCACTCCCTTCTCATCCCCACATCTCCCTTCTGGTAACCATCAGTTTGTTCTGTATAGTTAGGAGTCTGTTTCTGGATTTGCTTCCTTCTCTTTTTTTTCCCTTTGCTCATTTGTTTTGCTTCTTAAATTCCACATATGAGTGAAATCATATGTTGTCTTCCTCTGACTTATTTCACTTAGCATAATATGTTTTAGTTCCATGCCATTTTGCAAATGGCAAAATTTCATTCTTCTTTATGGCTGAGTAATATCTTATCCATTTTGTGTGTAAATATCTACACACACACACACACACATACACTATATATATATATATATATATATATATATATATATATATATATCACTATATATATATAGGACATCTTCTTTACCCCTTCATCAGTTGTTGGGCACTTGTACTGTTTCCTTAATTTGACTACTATAGATAATGCTGCTATAAATACTGGGGAGCATGTATGCCTTT
The DNA here is from genome assembly GCF_048418805.1 of Vulpes vulpes. Classification (NCBI taxonomy): domain Eukaryota; kingdom Metazoa; phylum Chordata; class Mammalia; order Carnivora; family Canidae; genus Vulpes; species Vulpes vulpes. The sequence continues at coordinate 32,824,735 of NC_132786.1, forward strand.
GAATTAGTATTTTTGTATTTTGGGGATAAATACCTATTAGTGCAATTGCTGGGTCATAGAGTAGTTCTATTTTTAACTTTTTGAAGAACCTCCACACTGTTTCAGAGTGGCTACCCCAGTTTGCATTCCTACCGAAAGTTCAGGAGGTGTCCCTTTCTCTACATCCTTCTCAGCATCTGTTGTTTCTTGTTAGTTTTAGCCATTCTGACAGGTATGAGGTGATATTTTATTGATTTTATTTCCCTGATGATCAGTGATGTTGAACATCTTTTCATGGGTCTATTGGCCATCTGTATACTTTCTTTGAAAAAAATGCCTACTCATGTCTTCTGCCTATTTTTAATTGGATTATTCATTTTGGGGGTGTTGAGTTTTGTAAGTTTTTAAATCCCGTACCATGATCAAGTGGGATTTATTTCTGGGTTATAAGGGTGGTTCAATGTTCACAATTCAATCAACGTGATACACCACATTAATAAAAGAAAGGATAAGAACCATATGATTGTTTTAACAGATGAAGTAAAAGTATTTCACAAAGTACAACATCCATTCATGATACATATCCTCAACAATGAAGGTTTAGAGGAAACATACTTCAACATAATAAAGGTCATACATGAAAAACCCACAGCTGTTATCATCCTTAATAGGGAAAAACTGAGGATTTTTCCACTATCGAAACAAAACAAGACAGGGATGTCTGCTCTCAACACTGTGATTTAACAGAGTACCAGAAGTCTTAGCCACAGCAATCAGACAAGAAATAAAGGCATCCAAATCGGCTAGAAGAAATAAAATTTTCACTATTTGTAGATGGCATGATACTCTACATTGAAAACCAAAAGGTGCCACCAAAAAACTAGAACTTGTTAAATGAATTCAGTAAAGTTGAAGGAATACAAAATTAATGTACAGAAATCCATGGCATTTCTATACGCCAATAAAGAAGCAGCAGAAAGAGAAATTCAGGAATCAATCCCATTTACAATTTCTTCAAAAACAGTAAGATACCTAGGAATAAACCTAACCAAGAGGTAAAAGATCTGTACTCTGAAAACTATAAGACACTGATGAAACAAATTGTGGACGACACAAAGAAATGGAAAAACACTCCATGACTATGGATTGGAAGAAAAACTATTGTCAAAATGTCTAGTCAATACTATCCTAAGGAATCTACACATTTAAATGAAATCCCTGTCAAAATACCAATAGTATTTTTCACAGAAATAAACAGTCCAAAAATTTATATGGAACCACAAAAGACCCCACATAGCCAAAACAACTTTGAAAAAGAAGAGCAAATCTGGGGGCATCACAATGCCTGACTTCAAGCTGTATTACAAAGCCGTGATCATCAAGACAGTATGATACTGGCACAAAAACAGACACATGGATCAAAGGAACAGAAGAGAGAACCCAGAAATGGACCCTCAACTCTATGGTCAAGTCATCTTCGACAAAGCAGGAAAGACTATTTACTGGAAAAAGGACAGTTTCATCAACAAATGATGTTGGGAAAACTGGAGAGCAACATGCAGAAAAATGAAACTGGACCCTTTTCTTACACAATACACAAAAATAAATTCAAAATGGATTAAAGAGCTAAATGTGAGACTTGAAACTATAAAATTCCTAAGAACACAAGCAGTAACTTTTTTGACATGGGCCGTAGCAACTTCTTTCTAGATACAGCTCTGGAGGCAAGGGAAACAAAAACAAAAATAAACAACTGGGACTTCACCAAAATAAAAAGCTTTTGCACAGCAAAGGAAACAGTCAAACAAACTAAGGGCAGAATGGGAGAAGATATTTGCAAGTGATATATCTGATAAGAGGTTATTATCCAAAACATATCAAGGACTAACTTACCCTAATTTACATGTGACTGGGTAAGAAGCTGAGAGCTTCAATTAGTTTTCTTCCAACTGCTTTGTAAGTGGCAATGTTGCACCTTAGTTAATACCTGAGAGTTACTGTCATCTATTTCTTTAGGGTCTCAACTCTCACTATAAGCTCCATTGTAACATCTACATTCGGTGTTGATGGAGGTGTTACTAAGTTTGTGGGTCTAACGGCAGTTACAAATATATTCTGCAGCTCACGAGATTGGGAGGTGGATATTTGGAGATTATATGCACATGTCTCAAAGTATTGATAACAAAAAATAGTTTCAATGAAATCTTTTTCTGCTCTTTACACATGATTTTTTTTCTCCAAGTGATTCTTCAAGTATAAATCATATATTAACAGGCTTCCAGAAAGACGATGGCAAGCCATATGTTTACAATCCTCCAAACCACAGAAATTAATCCACCTGAAAAAGAAAATTTTACTTTCATTGAAACTAAGAACAGGGCAGCCCTGGTGGCTCAGCGGTTTAGCGCCGCCTTCAGTCCAGGGCATGATCCTGGAGACCCGGGATCCAGTCCCACGTCTGGTTCTCTGCATGGAGCCTGCTTCTCCCTCTGCCCGTGTCTCTACCACTCTCTCCCTCTCTCTCTGTGTCTCTCATGAATAAATAAATAAAGAATCTTAAAAAAAAGAAACTAAGAATACCAATCTTATGCCACAAACCGAAATAATATTATCCAGAGATAATGTATAACAAATAGAAAAACACATACCCAAACAAAAGCAGGCACTGGGGGCTAACAGCTTATGAACACTGCTCAGTGAGTCAGGCAAAAATAGGAGGGAATTCCCAGAGGATGTGTTAATTTCTCTTGGGTTGAAAAGGCAAAATCCAGAAGCATTGGCTATTTGGGAGTGCGCGGGGTGTAAAAAGCCCTCCATCTGAGCCCATGTACTGCAGATGAAGCCACAAAGCCAGAGGGTCCTGGAGGAGACTGCAGCCACACCATTGCTGATAGGTGGGGGGGACCTCTTGACTAGCAGCAGCAACACTACTTTTCCCAGAAGAGCCTGAGAAAGCAGTCAGAAAGAAAGAAACTGAAAAATATGAGACCTCGTCCAAAGGAAACATTGTTTGTGAAGCCGCTGGCCACAGCATTATCTCCTGTTTTTGTGTGGAAAAACACACAGTAAAATGAGATAGATTTCCTCAGTGGGATGTAAAACTGCCCATTTACTTGGTGGATAGTTATGCGTATCTATGGAACACAAACAGCAGCCAACACAGGAAACAAGGGACACTGAATGCTCTAAACCTTCATTTATGATTATTAGCAGATGACAGAAAATGCTGTTCACATGGGAAATGTAAAAAAAATAGGAGGATTAAGTAGAGGAAAGAGATAAAATGACCTCCAGTGAAAGCATTAATAGAGAAGACATAATTAAACTTTGTCAAATCACAATCAGTGTTCCTTGTGAGATTCTAAAATCTGTTAAACAGCATTGGAGGTTTGGACAGGTAAAAGGAGAAGATGGTAATATAGAGGCATACATGAAAGAAGGAGCACCCCAAGGTCTGGCTGGGAGATTAAAAAAAATGGGTAGGGATCATGAATATTAGCATCTTAAAAGAGATGGCCTTTGGACTTGAATTTCAGGCCTCAGAAGAGGGGGTCTTAGTGACCTGACTAGTGGTGGTACCTCTGAGAAGATGATGTGAGCCTGGTTATGGCAGGTGTTGGAAAAACTGGAAACCAGAACCAAGAACTGCTAATAGAGTGAAAAGCCATTGCCTGGGCAAGGTTGTTAAAAAACTGATGCAAAACTTCTAACGCTAAGCTTTCCCTTTCCTCTGGTCCCCTCACTGGCAGAGCCCATCTATGAGCACAGGCAAGCGGACAGAGGACATGTGTAATTGCTGAGGCCTGACCTCATGTCACAAAGAAGAGGAGAGAAAGAGTGGATTTAGAGTTGAGAAAAAAGAGCTTCAGATCTAGTAGGTAGTCTTAAGTGCTAGAAGATATTGGAACCGCATTTACAAAAATTTTAAGAAAAAGGACTGAAAGCCAAAAATTCTACATCGGACAAAATTGTTGTTCATGAGAGAGAGCAAGGAAAAAAATGTTTTTGAATATTCAAGGTACAAAAGCAAACCACCCACACTTTCCCTTGCAAATGAAGATGGGGAGTCTCAGGAAAACATTCAGAAACAAAGAGCATGTTATATAAGAAAAACTGGTGCCTAATGAAACTGATAAAATTAATTTTTGACTCTAAAGCAAATATCAAGAAAAAAATCTTACCAGATGTATAATGCCAAAAACAAACAAACAAAAAACACAATAGCAATCTGGAACTGAATGTTCAGATTTGTTCATCAATTTCTGGAAGGATGGAGAGTGACATGGTGTAAAAACATGACAAAGATCTCATGCAAGGAGAGGATATAGAAATAAAACATGCAGAGATACATAGAGAAGATACAGGATGGGAAGTTTGTTCTGAACTTGATTTACATAGTTTGTCTATGATGTCTCTCAAAATTCACAGTCACCATGTAATTCTGGTCACTCCAGTAAGATAAGGAACTAAGGCTGTGACAGACCTCTTAGCTGTCTCATGTCCATTTTCCTTTTCTTTACTAACTTATCTCCCATTTATTTTTAAGCTCCAGATATTTAGATATTCTATTATGCAACAAACTCAATCTCTAAGTATTATGAAGACCAGTAAAACAAATCACTGTAAAGAAGAATAAATTCCCCTGGTAAATTAGCAAATAAATGTATTCTTAATTCTTAAAGCCTGCACTTACATAGGATGAACAACAAAGGACAACAAACAAATACCACTAATAAGTAATAAGAGAACAAAAATCCAGCTCCATGATATCTACAGGAGAGACACTTAACAGGAAATTATACAAAAAGATTGACATATAGCTGGGCAAAGACATCCCAATCGAGCATGAATAAAAGGAAAGCAAAGTTACATGTTAATATTTTATTCAAAAATATTTAAGCAAAAAAGAAAAAAAAACATTAAGTGTGACAATAACATTTCTTATAGATAAAAGGTACAATCAAGTAATAAGATTTAATAGGTAATTTTATGCAGCAATTGATATTAGGTAAAATATATAATTTGAAATGTGTTAGAAATGCAAGATATTCAATAAAACTACAAAATCATAAATGAAAAATTTTGACATGTCATTTCAATCGGTCAGCAAATAATTAAGGATACGGAAAATACATAACATAATAGTGCTTATATATCAAACAATACATATTCTTTCACAAGTCAATGGAGTAATAAAAATTGAACATGCACTAGGTGACAATGAATTTCCCCATAAATTTCATAAACCAGAAGTCATAAAGGTAGTGATATTCTTGGACCATAAATTTTACTGAAGTGAAGATACCCACTCTATCCCAAGGAAACAAAAGCCTATGGCTTTCCTCTAAATAGACCACGAATCAAACAAGAAATCAAAACTAAAATTCCAAACTATAAGACAAATTAGACATTCATAAAAATAATGATAATACTTGCTAAAGTCTGTGAGACAGGGTTAAGGAAGTACTTGGAGGGCAAGTTTTTGTAAAACAGATTCCACTTAAGAAGCTGGAAATGAGGCACAGAGCAGGTGCTGCAGGGAGTGCAGAGCGAGAGTGTGGTGGGAGCCAGGGCTGTGGGGCATGCGCAGTGCTGTCCTGTGCCTTCCAGGTTAAGCCAGGTGAGGTGCTGGCTGTGCAGCCGATACCGGCATCCCCAGACTGATGATGAATATTACCGCCAAACTCCGGCGGTGCGAAAATAAACTTCGTGCTTGGAGACCCAGTGATCAGTAAATTGACGAACACGAGGAAACAAAATATGACAGAGACACGGGAAACTGTGCAAAGGGAGCAGACTGAGCAGGGCTGTGCTGCTTTTGCAGAAGGACAGCCAACCACCTGCCATAACTCCGAGACTAGCCCTCCATCGGGCCCTGAACATCCCGGAGCCAGTGAGGGCTGGTGCCCATTCTCAGGGGTGGCGGTTTTTACCTGATCCCTGCCCCCGCTAGCTGACCATTGTGCCCTCTTCCTGAGCTGGTGTGCCAGGAGGAAGCAGCCCCCCCGGGGGGGGGGTGTGCTGAGAAGCCTTCACACCAGTGGCTGGTGGCTCTCCACAACCTTGGAAGGTGATCAGGAGCCCAGGATGGCAGAGGTCGGGTGCATGGTCAGGTGTACCCTGGCCGCCGCCACTAATGGAAGGAGGGTAGAGGCCACAGCAGAAGCCCACAGCCCTCTGCAGTGAGAAACCATGTGACCCTGGCCCCATTGAAGAATAACCTGCGTGTTAAGGATGGTCCTTTTAGGGGCAAGCTTCACACGGTGGAGCAGCATGTTTATTGCTCATTAAGCCTTCTTCGGGGGGCTTGAACTTATCTTGTCGCAAAGGGGAAACATACCGATTTGGGGATTTCTCCCAATAAACTAAGAGTCCATCCAGTCAACTATTCCCCAAGCTCCAGGTGGACTTTTGGGTGATAGGATAGCAGGTTTGGTGACAGAAAAGATTTATTAAAAAATTCTCACCCTGAACTGGTGGAGTAGCATGTTAGGTAGTATTATTCATTAAAATTGACTGGAGGGAAGGAAATTAATTAAATGGGAAAAAAACGGGATATTGAAATGAAGGATACAAAAGACATTAATTACATATACATGTGTGTGTATCATTGAAACTAATGAAATACAGAAATGTCTAGCATGGCTAAATGAAACCAGAAGAGAGGGACGTGGCCCATCATGAGAGAAGAATGGTGTGAATTACGTGTAGAGAGAAGAGAAGAGTGATCTTCAAAATTGCACTCCTTCTGGTGGCTCTTTTCCTTGAAAAATGACCTCTGGCTTCAAAAAACAAATCATTTAAAACTAAGAAGGCTATACTATTTATTGTGCAAATATATATATGTATATATATACACAATATATATATTATAAGTATACATAATAATATATATTATATATACAGTATATATATTTGCACATATATATACTATTTATATAAGTAAAAAACTAGGAAGGCTATACTATTTATTGTGCAAATATATATATATATATACACACAATGTATATTATTATAAACATATTAATACAGTATATATATTTGCACATATGTATGCACATATATACATATATATATGTGTGTGTGTAAATATATATACTTCTAAGAACAGAAGTAGCTCTATGTAAACAGACCAGGACAACTGGCAGAAACCTGAGCTTATGATCATCACACTTATAATGTATATTATTGTATTGATACAGAAATAACTGCTTAACTTGTATAAAAAACACCTGGGAGAACGGGTTTTTAGTCTCAAAATAGGTGCAAGAAACTAAAAGGACATCTAAATTTTCTGACACCAGTCTCTAATTTTTTTTTAATTTCTTCTAGATTGAATCATCATTAACTTGTTAACATATCTGATTAAAGCAACAGAATTCTACTACATATTCTAACAATTTTCAAATACTTTTTCAAATAATAAATTTTCAAATAAAAAGTAAAACTATAGGAAATTCATCCAAAAGAGGTAGATTTTTTCAACTAATTATATGAGTATATTACTTGTTGCTAGAATGAGATAGGCTTTAGCATCAATTTTAATAATGTTTTTTTTGTTTATAGAAGCAGGCACTAAATACTGTTTATAAAAATATTAAGAATAGTTATATCTGCATATGTATTATATGCTAGACATACATATATATTTACTTATTAACTAGTAACTCATGTAATGATTATGTTAATTAATTCTCATATATTAACTTATTTATTCACTGAAATAAACTACAGATAGTATTTTTTATTCCCATTTTATAATTTTTGCATTTTATTTCTCTGTGCATCAGATTCCTCATTTATCAAAGAGGTAATGACAATACCTCTGTTTTGTGAAATGGATTTTAAAAGGGTGATAAGAGAGGAAAACTGGTGTGAGGAGTCTCAGGTAAATCCATTTTAGGAAATAACACCCATGAAACTTGGAGAACTGATATAAAACAAAGTGTTGAAACATCCACCCTACCCTGCTTTCCCAGGATATATTCCAACTTAAGATCAGTTAACCTGAATTCAGATCTAATTTTGCCTTCACTAGCTGCATTAGCCATTCACTTTACTAGTCTCCACAAAGAACTGCCACAAATAACACATTTTATTATTTCAAAATTTAAATTTTATAGATACAACATGGGGAAGAAAGGTTGTCTTAAGTGACCCAAACACCCAGAGAAAATATATCTGAGAATGATGCTGAGCATCTTGAGGTTTGAAAGAAGCTCAAAGCAGTGGATGGAGATAGGGATAAGGAAGAAATTAAGTTTTTACTGTGTATCTTTTAATATTTTTTGAATATTGTGCCATGTGCAAAAAAGACAAATAATGTAACCATGCACAAATAATCAGTGGGAGTATTGTCCAGTATCTCCTGCCAGTCTTTTCCTTATTCATATTCTAAATTAAGGCATAGTCTCATAGAAATTAAATTCCTGATGCTTGATGGTACATTAAATATAAAATATGAAATAATGGAAGGAAATGGAAAATAAACCATAAAGATACAACTCATCTCAAGGTGGTAGAAGAGGTTTTTAACTTTTTTTTTTGCATAAACAATGGATATAAGGTATGAAGTAAGAGACTGATTTTTATGTCCCCCCCCAAGAAGTATCACTGCTTTATGAAAATGAGCAAACCCTAGTGAAATAAATTTTTATTTAGTCAATTTTTCAAGTATCATTTTTGAAATATTTTTTCTCATCTTCAAACAAATTATGATGCTCATTTAGTTGTGCTGTATACTAAAACTGACAACTGTTACTCTAGCTAAGGGCTTATTTGCAAATTTACAGAAAGGATTACACTTTCACAGAAAAGATTACACATTTATGGAAAGGAGTTAAAACAGAATACAAGGTCACATAAAGTGATGTATTACCTGAGAAAATAGAAGCAAGGGAAGATGGGGAAAACAGAATGTGGACTTAAAATGGTGCCGAGAATGATGCCAAAAATAGATACATTTATTAAAGAGAAGTCATAATTTTAGTTCTGAATTTTCTAGCCATTAAAACAACAGAGAAACACAGTCAGTTATACAATTTGCCACAACCTCTCTGCCCCTGAAAAAAAGGAAAGATTGTTTAGGGAAAGGACTATTTGGAACTTAATGCAAAAGAAAATCTCCCAAAGGTAGTCATAAAAACATAATTTGTGTCGACAAAAACAATAAGACCACACAGATACTACAGAGTTGATCAATACTTTGTCATGTTTTAATCTATAGAGAGATTTTTAGAAGGTATCCTGTTTTGAAAATAATATATTTTTCCCTTTTGACTATTAGAATTTTCCTCCTTATTTTCTGTCTTTTTCTTTTCCTCTTTTTTTCACCTTCTTCTCTTTTTCCTCCTCCATCTTTTTGTTCTTCTTTCACTGAGGTTGGCTATGTCCTCTCCCTAAGTATTAAGGATACTAGTCTGTAGATATTTTTTTTTTGCTATATTTGGGAGTTTTTATATAGATACTATGCTTTCATTAAAAAAGAAAATTGAATGTTTTCTTTTTTTCCATGCCCTGTTTAATTAACATTAGGGATATCCACTTGTTGAAGATTTGATTGACTAGACCTTGGAATCATCTAGGACTCTCACAGATGGAGAAGGAGGAGGGGTGACGGGTGATGGTGGTGATATAGGTCTTTGAAAAATCTGTATTCTTCCAGATATTTGTCTAAGTTTCTTTAATAATCAGTTTTGGTAACTTATATTGTCCTAAGGAATCATCTAGTTTTCAAATGTTTTTATTTGTACTTATATCCTCATTTTAATGTTTAATTTCTTATATATTTGTGCTTTTCCCCTTTTTTCCATGTGTAGACTATAAATTTCTCTATGTTATTGTTTCAAATAGTCAGCTGTTTTATAACCCATTAATTTCTGACTCTTTATATTCTGCATAGATTTAATGTGTTTTCTTTCTCTAACTTTTTGAGATTGATAATTCATTTATTTTAATTATTTCCATTTATCAAAATAAGTTTTTACTGTTAGGCATTTAACTCAAAAGCACTTCCATCTTGTACTCTAGGTGCAAGGGTTATATGGTTTTTTCATTATCTTTATGTTTTAAATATCCTGCAAGTATTAATTTGATCTTTCTGAGTTAAGGGTCTTTTGAGAGGGGGAAATGTAACAATTTGTAGCTGTAAGGTCTTCATTTTCTTTTTTTTTTTTTTTTTCTGGGCTTATTTAGTTTTCTCAGTTACTTATTGTGCTGTGTTCAGTTAGTTTCTGTTTGTATTTTGTAAGTTTCATAACTGGGACTGTTTTTGTGTGTGTGTGTGTGGCCCAATATATGTTAAATTTTTACAAATAGTCCGCAGACACTTTTAAGTTTAATATCTGTTTTCAGCATATGGAGTTTCATCACTTAAATCAACTTTCTCTTATTAATTAAGTTACTTTGGGAATCCCTGGGTGGCTCAGCAGTTTAGCATCTGCCTTCAGCCTAGGGCGGGATCCTGAAGTCCCGGGTCAAGTCCCACATCGGGCTCCCTGCATGGAGCTTGCTTCTCCCTCTGCCTGTGTCTCTGCCTCTCTCTGTGTGTCTTTCATGAATAAATAAATAAAATCTTTAATAATAATAATAATAATAATAATAATAATAATGTTACTTTGATCTTCTTTATGCTTATTATTAAAAAGAAACAGGCCCCAAATGGAGTTGCTAATGTTAAGCCCCACAAAAGACATAATACCTAACCTAATTGCTGTTTTAGCCTTTCCCAGGAGTGTACGTTTAAACCAATCAGTCTGGAATTTCCTGACCAGCATTATGAGGTAATCTGCATGATATGACCGCCCACTGTGTCCCCTAAGGGAAGGTGACCTTGCCTGAAACAATTTTTTTTGTTTCGTCTGCTAATAGCTTCCTTGCCCCATTCTCTTTCTATAAAAATGTTCCATTTTGTACAACTCCTCAGAGTATCTCTCTGTTAGATGAGATGCTACCTGATTCATCAATTGCTAAATAAAGCCAAGTATATATTCAAGTTAACTTGGTTGAATTTTGTTTTTTTAGCATTATTTTTTTTCTATTTGTTATGTCCTGATATGAGATAGGTGAACTAAAAGCTCTTACAACCAATGTGTTTTTAATATTTCTTTTTTGTATCTTGTAATTTTTTTTTATTTATTATCTTGAAGTGTTATTTTTGGTGTAGTGATATTCATGATGTTATATCTTGGTTGAGATTGATTACATTCACCACTACAAATATTGTGTGTTGAATTGTGTCCCCTGCAAAAAAATATGTTGAGGTCCTAACCCCCAGTACTGCCAGAAATGACGTTGTTTGGAAATAGTCTCAGCAGATATATTCAAGTTAAGATAAGGTCGTGAAGACGGGCTCTAATTCAGTATGACTGGTGTCTTTGGGAAGGAAAATTTGGATGTATACACAAAAACAGAGGAGACACTGTGTGAATGACATGGAAAAAAAGGCAAAGATCTGGATGCATGTATGAGCCAAGGCACACCAAAGATTGCTAACCAACCAGCAGAAGCTAGGAGAGAAGTATGGGACCAGTTCTCTCTCACAGTCCCCAGAAGGAACCAACCCTTGACCTTTGACTTCTAGCCACCAGAACCACAAGACAAAATATTTCTGTTGTTTTCTGTTGGTGTGTGGAAATTTGTTACAGTGATCCTAGGAAACTAATGCAAGTTACTTGGCTTAATTTTTTGTTTTCTGCTCTGAATTCAAACTTACCTGATATTAAAATGTGCACCCCCAATTTCTATTGTCACTTGCCCGGTATATTTCTGACAGTTCCTTTATTTTCAAACTTTAGTGCCTTTTGAATTTTTTTTCCTATTGAATTTTTAAAACATAATTAGACTATGTCAACTCCATGCTCAAAAAAACCCTCAATGACTTCCCTTTGCCTTAGAGTAAAATTACTCCATTTGAATAGCCTACTTGCTTGATATGAAGGGCAAAGCACTGCATAGTTCTCCTGTCTCTTCTCAGACCTCATTCTGCTCTGCCCTCTGAGATCTCTAGCATAGGAGTCTCCCTGCTGTACTTTCAATAAGCTAAGCTCCTTACCTCCACAAATCTGTTCAGTCAGTAACCTTTCTTCCTCCATTTGTCAATGGTTTTATACTTCTAATTCTTCATGTCTCAGCTCAAATCTTACCTTTTTGGAGATTTCTTCTCTGATCACTACATTTGATGTGATCTAACTCCATTTCCACCAAAACTCTCAAACACAACACTCATAATTCCCTGATAGCACCGATCATCATATGAATTTATCTTATTTGTTTATGTACATATTTGTCATATCTACCCCACTAGAATATAAGTCCCATAGGACTTAAGACTCATGCCTGCATTTTCACCATGTCTAGAGCATTGGCCTTGCATGTAGTTGGTAAACAATAAGTATCTGTTGAAAGAAGTAAGAGGATTACAAAGAAAGGAAGGATGGATGGGGGCAGCCCCGGTGGCTCAGCGGTTTAGTGCCACCTTCCGCCCAGGATGGGATCCTGGATACCCAGGTTAGTGCCGCCTTCCGCCCAGGGTGGGATCCTGGAGACCCAGGTTTGAGTCCCATGTTGGACTCCCTGCATGGAGCCTTCTTCTCCCTGTGCCTGTGTCTCTGCCTCTCTCTCTCTATGTCTCTCATACATAAATAAATAAAATATTTTAAAAAAAGGAAGGATTGATGGATGGATGGATGGATGGAAAGGAAATCTATAAGCCATTTTGTTCTCTTCTCAATCTTTCAAAAAATACCTGCTCTGGACTCCTACTGAGGGGTGCCTTTAAATGTTAGAGTGTCTATTCTAATCTAACTTTTGCTCTACGCTTCCTGTTGTTCCAACTACTTAATCAGCAGCAGCAACAGACTGAAAAAAATATTTTTTTCCATTTTCAAAGAAGTAATTTTTATTGATATGCAACCAATGATCATTCCTTCTTCACCCATTCTCCATATGCAATGCTCATACATGGTGGATAGCGTAAGTTCTCTTCTTCTTCACCCCAGAGACCTTTAATATGTTATTACTAATATTATCCTCATACAGTTACACATGATTTGAACATTTGAAGAGATCTTAGCCAAGAAATCGCTGATATAATCAGAAAGAATCACTAAATTCTTCTCTAACAGCTCATACTGACAGGGATTTCAGAAAAAGGACCAAAACTAGAAGAAAGAAAAAGGAGAGGCACATTCCAGATGATTCAACATCCCCTCTAGATTTTATCAAGAACAGTTATATTTATGTACTTCCAAATAAGTTTTAAAAAGTAATTTTTATCTTAAACAACATTAACCAGAAAAGAGCTATGTTTTTACTGATTACTAAAAAAGCAGAAGATAATCTCTAGCTTGCATACATCACTTCCACCATACCACCATCTGATGGCAGCATTCCCTCAAAATATAGATTTTTAGCTTTTAATGTTTCAGATCAATTCTATCCTTTACAAGGCATCTGCTATTTCCAGACAATGTGATATAAATATTTCTATGGCATAGTCTGTTCTCTCAAGGAGCTCACAGTACACTGGATGAGACAGACTTATACACAGATCATTTTAAATAACAGTGTGCAATGAATATTATAGAAGCTTAGAGATGGGCTCTTAGCCTAATATGAAGATAGGATTTTCCCCTATGAGATTATGCCTGAATTGAGTTTTAAAATGTACAAGTTACTTAGATTAAAACAGATAGTAAAATGATAAATAGCATCTTAGAGAGGAAAAAAAATAAGGTTTGTGTATAATGAAGAAAAGAGGTTATTGGAATCAAAGGAGGAAAAGATAGCTGTACATTTCAGGCTAAATTATCCACTAAAAATCACATTTTTGGGAAATATTTACTATATGCCAGACATCCATCTACATACAAGGAGAACAAAATGAACACAGTCTTTGCTCTAATAAAGCTTTTCTTCTAGCACATACGATGATGATTAATTGAAACTATAAGCCAAGTAATTATATTCAAATTAAAAATACACAGAATAATGGATAGGGTAGACACAGGGAGATGGCAGTAGGGAGGCAGTGACATTTTAGATAAGCCACCGGGGAACACCAGATGTTTACCTAGGTGATAAAATTATATATACGGACTATAATCACACTCATGACTGAAGTACATTAGCAAACTAACAATCCACTTACCAACACTTGCCCCACAAGCGTCTGTGCTGAAAGCAGCATTTCTACACGATTACGAAATATTCCTTGGAAGTGGAGACTTTTTAAATGTTTATTACCGATGCTCTTTGTCAAGAGTAGTTCCTAAAAGCAAGAGAAAAGAAGTGAGAGTGAGCTGGATCCCAGGGAAAGTAATCTGTTTTATGTATGTTGGTGGAGCCTCCTACTGTGTTATCAGCCGGCAATCACTCCCCCCTTATCCAACTCAGAGAAACCTGAAGTCGTTTATTCAGCATATTATGAAATGAATTTTACTGGGTATGCATTTTACTGATCTTTTGCACAGCTTTTTAGTTAGGAATTCTGCAGTTTTCACCATGCCTTCCTCACAGTCCAAGACGATTCAAACTGACATTATTGCAGTGATCAGGATTGGGAGTAACAAGCTTCTTCCTACCCTGGGAACATATCCTTTTTTTTATCAAGATACATGGACAAGGAAAAAATATCACGAGTTGATCTTTAGTGATTACTTAAGTATCTGCTTTTTTTTTTTTTTTGAGAAAGAAGGAAAGTTTCAACAATTTTATGTTGTTTTTAGTTCCTTACCTGGTGTCATATCCTGCTGCTTTAATCCCTCATATTTATAAAATGCCTTTTCTTATTATATTTAAAATTTATAGTAATCCTATAAAGCAGACAAAATAAGTGTGATTAAATCCACTGTCTACTGATAAGAACACTGAGGTATACAGAATTTACGTGACTGGCCCATGAGCAGGGGATGAGGAGAGGCTGGAGTCTGAAATAGCCCCCATATCTGTTGGTAAGCTATCACCAAAAAAGATACAAGTGAGCTAGGACTGACCACACCTTGCTGACTGAGACCATCCAACTTTTAGAAAAACTCATTATATTTGAAGCCAAGGTTTTAAAACGATTTAATTTTTCTACTCTTAATTTCTGAATGGTAGGAAGAGAAGTCTCATTAAATAACTATTTGATAGAATTCTTACCTTGATCAATAATTTGCCCTCTAATACTCATCATGTGCATTCCTAAGGCATGGTCTGAGAATTGATTTTTAAAAATATTCAATATACCATTAATATGGAATATTCCTTTGAATTTCATTATGAAATTAAAGGTGCCTTCTAGAGGAAAACAAATTGACCCTAAGATATAATAAAACCATACTTATGAATGTAGTAAACATTTTAAAAATGCACATTTAAGGAAAAAAACTATGATTCCAAATTTTTAAAACAACTTTGACAGTTATGACATTCTTTTTTTGCATTAGGCCACTTTCTCAAAGGCTTAGAGAAAAAAATGCAGCACTCTCAACTTAATTAAATATAACAAGTTACTACTGAGAAATCACTCTACTTATCTCAAATCCTCTCCTCAAGATTCAAAACCAGAAAACTACAGTATTCTGGTGGCTTGGACCATACTTCTTAACATTTTGTAATAGTTGCTTCCTATTAGAAATTAAAAGACACCTCTGGACAGAAGGGTGGATATGAATTGCATCCAAAATAAGGGAAAGATACAGCAAATGTTTATGGACAAATGGGTTCTCACGTTTTTGTAGCCACACAAAAATAGATATAATGGGACTAGAAGATATATTTTCTGGAGCAGAAGTTCAAGCTGATTAAACAATTCTACCAATTCAATTGTGCATTGGGAAAAAAGAAAAAAAGGTAGAAACAGACTCTCCATACTCATTACTGTATCGATTTTGTGAAGAAGTAAGTGCACTTCAGTATTCTTTCATGGATCTTAAGCCACTGCCTAAAGTCTTTACAAACAATAATTAAGAATAGAGGGAATGTGTTTAGCAACAAAATCTGTGAACTGGGTACATATTGAATGTAGAAACCTGAATTCCGTTTTATGATATTGCCAATGACCTCAAAAAACTACCACAAAGGTTATTATAGATTCTGTTATTTTTATGTCAGTGTTTACCATTAGAGAAATGTCTTTTTTTTTTTTAAGAGAAATGTCTTATGTGTTCTGTTATAGAAATTACTATATCAGAAAAACAAAATTTGGGAAATGAAAATTGGAAACAAGTCACACAGGGCATAATAAAGCTCTTTGCCTTTGACCACTGGTAGTAGAGCAGCCATTATATAGCATTTGAGAGTTTTATTTCAAGCTCGTATTCAAAATCTTACCTGGGTAAGATGCCATTAATCTTGTCATCATCATTTGCCAGCTATTATTCAACAGCTCCTACCTTTGCAAAGTTTGGTTGGTTTTGAGAAGTATTTCTACTTGGTGGCTGGATAGCACATGGATGTATGCATGGGTTTCTGGGTGAATGTATGTATGGCTAGGTGTGTTGTGCGAACATAGTATATAAGAGGCAATGGACGTGTGTAAGTATATAAGCATCCTGCACACATGATTCATGAAAATAAGGTTGACCTGATGGTCATTTCTGTATGTCTTATAGTACCAAGCACAAGTACCATTTTAAAATTCAAATAGAGGCATAGACAGAATGTTTGTGGACATTTTTTTCAGAATAGTGATCCTTTGTTTCCAGAGCTACCATTCATTATTGGCCACACCAGACATTGCTTCTCTGAGTGGTGGGAGTGGAGGCCTGGCTCTCTGTACCTGCTGCCTTTGGAATGGCAGCCTGTGGTCCTGTTTTCCACCCCAGGAGAGGATCAGCCCCTTTCAAGGGCATCTGATCAGAGCTGGGTCTGTTAGTTCCTGACAAGGGCATGAAGCTTAAATTATTTACTAAACCCAATCACTTGCCAAACCTGTCTCCATCTTCATACAGTGGGATCCAAAATAAGGAAACTGACCAAGAGAATTCCTGTTCCCTTGATGTTTTGCCATTTTTTAATGGTTCTCCAGATTAGCCTGAAAATGAATAAGAAGAGGAGTCCAAGGAAGAAGGTCACAAAGGAGGAGAAAATAAACGCGGCTTGGATCTCAGTTGAGCAGGCCATTTTCCCAGATCCTCCCCACTATCACTCTGGCTCATTTGAAAGATCAGCAGACGGAACTGTTGGGCTTCTGTGATGTCATGATCACATGGTAATGATTCCAGAAATTAGAGTTTAGTGTATTACTGAGTCCTGGTCTTAGAAGGACAGATGAGAAGAGCAGTTCAGGATTTTTGCTTAGCACATTAGTAAGAAAGGTATGATAGTGCACGTATTATGGAAGGCAATTTTACCAATGCGAATATGGTCAACTGATAAATATTTGAGCCCAGTAATCCGTTCCCCTTATCTCTTCTTTATGGGACTCTCCTCTTTCTTGCTTTTATCCCTTCCCTGTGAGCAAACACTTTGGTCCGGCAGAGGTAAAGTTCAGAATGCCAGTAATTTCTTTTATTTTCTCTGATG
This sequence comes from Vulpes vulpes, assembly GCF_048418805.1. Taxonomy (NCBI): domain Eukaryota; kingdom Metazoa; phylum Chordata; class Mammalia; order Carnivora; family Canidae; genus Vulpes; species Vulpes vulpes. Next base: position 32,842,222 of record NC_132786.1, read on the forward strand.
TTTTCAAAGGCGTAAGAAATGTCATGCTTTTCAGTGTGCACAAGTGGCAGGCAAAATGTCAGAGCCTGATGGGGGAGGGTAGTCTCCTGAGTTATTGTGAAGATGGCCTGACACAAGGTGATGAGACCCGGGAGAAATGTTGTTGTCCTTTCGAGCCCACCATGATTCTGCTCTGTGTGGCAGACTATTTTGAGAAGAGAATTACAACATTTCCTGGGACGGCTGCCACAGTTATCTCTCCTTCTTCTAAGCTGAGCTGTAATTTCCACAAAATCTAGTCATTACATTAGCATAGGGCAAAATTAGGAAGGACTCTGGTCCAGAGTTGGGAGCCCTGAATTCCAGTCCCAGTCTTTCAATTAAGTTGCTGTGCGATGTCTATTACTTTTCACAGTCGTATTTTATGTTGTAAGTAACATAATAATATACTTGACGGAATTATGGTGGGGATTCAATCAGATAGTGTGATCATATTTTGAAAAGCATAAAACCCAAAACCAGAAAAGATAACCGTTAGTATTTCAGTTCCTTTTCTGAATGGCACTGATTATAAAGCAAAGAAGAAGGAAAGAAGAGGGGAGGAAAGAAAGAAGGAAGAAAGTATGTACTTAGGTGACATGCACACATGAGCACAAGCCCCTATAGCTAGATATTTGGAAAATAAGATCACAGTTTCCAAGTTAAAGCTCATTTACTTAGTCTGATTAATCTTAAGTAATGATGAAGCCATCATCATCAATTAAACTTTCTTATTTTCCTAATTTTTGCTATTTAATATTGTCAAAGTAGCACCAATTTTTTTTGAGGATGCTATCTAGGCATCTTTCCCTTTTTCCCAGAAATTGTCCTAAGAAAACAAAAAGATTCAATTGCAATTAAACAGGTCATTTGACCCTCTAATATTATGTTATGGTGATGGTAATATTAGTTACTATGGCTGAGTCAAAAAATGTATGGGTGATTTCAAAGTCAGACTTTTTCAAATTTGTCCTGAACCTGGGGTGTCCAGGTCATCCAATTTCCCTGGAACTATATCAGCTTTGGTACTGAATGTCCAACATCCTGAGAAGACCCTTGGTCCTGGGCAGGTTAGGGTAGTTGGTCCTCCTGCCACCCACCACTTCCACTTCCTCATCTACACAGTGCTGCAGCCACACTACCCCATCCTACCTACTAGATCATGCAAAGCTATTTCTCTCTCCAGACCTTTCCAACACACTGTTCTTTCTTCTGAGAATACACACTCATGTCTCTGGCAGCTGCTTTTTCCAGGTGTCTTTTTAATGTCCCATCACACTATCCTGACCATCCAACAGAAAGGGAGGGTCAGGCACATGCTCCAGAGTTTTATGATGGCCTTTTCCTTCGCAGCACTTCCTAGCACTTCTTGGAATTACCTTATTTCCTGTTGTCTCATTTATCTTCTATCTTCCTTTTTTTAAAAATTTATTTATTTATGATAGTCACAGAGAGAGAGAGAGAGGCAGAGACACAGGCAGAGGGAGAAGCAGGCTCCATGCACCGGGAGCCCGATGTGGGATTCGATCCCTGGTCTCCAGGATCATGCCCTGGGCCAAAGGCAGGCGCCAAACCACTGTGCCCCCCAGGGATCCCTATCTTCTATCTTCCCTCACAAGAATGTAAGCCTCACAAGCTTTGGGATCATACCTGTTTTATTCGTGAGTGAGTAGCCTGTGTCAAGTAATATTATCTGCCACATGCTTGGCAAGTCACATGAACTTCAGAAATATCTGGTGATTGGATGAATAAATCCTAGATCCTTAAAAATATTTGCTTCATGAATGAAATACTGACTCTACATGGACTTTAATCCCAGTTAGCCACGCTTCTCTACTCCATTATTTCCCACCTCTCACTACAAACTATTTCATCAAGTGTGCCATCTGTGCTTATGCACAGTGCATAGTATGTGGTGTGTGTGTGTGTGTGTGCTTAGAATGTGTATATACAATGTGTGTGTAAGTTTTGCGGTGTGTGTATGCATATGGTGTGTGCATGTGATGGTGGTAGTATGGGTGTGCAGGTACATGTGACATGTCTGTGCTTATCCAAGCGGTGTGTATGTGTTGAGTGGTATGGTGTGTGTGTGTGTGTGTGTGTGTGTGTGTGTGTAGTGGAAAGGCCTGTGATCTGGATCAACTGCCATTCAAAAAGTTAATATCTTTGCTAATAGATACAAGTTTGACAACTTTCTCAGAGTTACTGATATACTTTATCATGGCATAAGTGTGTGATGAAGGAAAAGATGCCACTTATAGCTTGGTAGCAATTCAGTATTTACAACTAGCGAGACAGACAACTTTGAAATATTACATTTTACAATAACTGAGAAAGGACTCTCTTTGTACTAGATAGTTCAAAGAAGAAAAAAATGACTATTCTGTTGGCTACCTACTATCAGCCAGGATCTGTTCTGTGTGTGTATGTTGAGCAAGTATTATGTGCCAGGCACAATGGAAGCACAATGGTCAACAAAAGAAACCTAGTTCATACCTTCAAAGGGGATATAGTTAACTGAGGAAGATATTTACAATTAGAAGTCAGGAAAAGTGGGGGGGAAATAGGTGATGGAAGAAGGGACTCTAATAGAGGTAAGGAGGCCAGAAGCTGCCTCGAGCATGTTGTGTGTGAAACTGAGGGTGGAAGCATGACATGCTATCTTGGCCAGATCCCCCAGTGGTGTGGAGAGGCAGGGAACAAGCATTGCACCCACTGTTTGGCTGAGACATCTTGGGCAAGGATGGGAAGGAGGAAGATACTTCTGGAGAGGGTGGTTGGATGGACAGTAATGACCCAAGAGAAAACTGGCTGCATATGAAGGAGACCAGATCATGCAAGACCTTGTATTCCAGCTTTAGATAAAAAAAAAATACAAACAAATAAAATTCAACCCAAGAACAAGAGAAAACATGAGAAAGGTTTCAGAGAAAGGCATTAAGTGATTAAATCCCTGTTGTAAAGGTATTGCTCTGATATATGGAGAAAACACTGCTGCAGGCAGGATATGCTGGCTGGTGGAGACAAGTGAGTGGATGGGAGTGAAATCTAGGAGGTAATATCTGCTCCCCTGCATGTGGGAAATGAAGGAGAAGATTGGTTAAGGCTACCCTGCATTTCCAGCTGGTACTTTTGGGTGGTTCTTGGGACCATTCACTGCTATGCCTTTAAAACTCCATCTAAGAAATGAAGACTATAATATAAAGAACTTTTCCCCCACTCAGATGAATTTTTTATTTTTAATTTTTTATAATGATTTTATTTGAGAGAGGGAGTGCAAGAGAAAGCATGAGCAAGGGAGAGGGACAGAGGGAAAAGCAAACTCCTCACTGAGCAGGGAGCCTTATGTGGGGCTCAATCCCATGACCCTCGGATCATGACCTGAGCTGAAGGCAGATGCTTAACTGACTGAGCCACCCAGGTGCCCCCAGATGATTTTTTTTTCAACATGTCAGTGATTTGATTAGAAAAATAGCTTCACTTTGTACACACCTCTGTAATTTCCTCTGGGCATTCAAATATTCTGGAAAAATTTTTCTTTATAATGAGACTGAAAAAATGTTTTATTTTAAAAATTTAGTTTTCAACAAATGTGCCCTATTCGACAAAAGTAGCAGTACTTATGAGTGTGTATGTGCATGTGTTTGTGTATAATGCTTCTGAGAATAATCATATTATAATATAATCTTTTAAGGGCCCAAATCCATCCATCACACTAAATGGTATAACCCTACCTTCTTCTGTTTCTATAAGTTGAGGTTCTTTTCGTACTCCCAATGAACATCCTTACCATCTGTCAAATACTGGTCAAAAAATACATATCCTCAGTTCATGAAGCTAGTCGATGTTAGAAACAAACCTAAAGTAGGGGATGAAGGTGGCTTCACCTCTACAGAACACCCACGTGCTAATGAGAGAACCTTAGCTTTCTGGGGTAAACATCTTCTGGTGGATCTCACGCATCTGTAGCTTGGAAAATGTTACTTACAGATTGTAGCTTCAGTGTCTCAAGGCATTTGCATGAAGCTATTTTAGTCACCAATTCTTTACCTTTCACTTTCTGCAGGCTCCATTTCTATTTTTGGTTTAACATCTCAAGTGTCAGGAAATAGGAGAGAGAGTAACTTTACTACATTTTGAGAAAGCTTAGTTTTGAGGGAATACGATTTAATCTATATTCTCTTTAGAGGCATGATCCCACTTTTAAAAAATTCACTGTTCTTTTTAACACCATATGTATCCTAAGTGGACAAACCACAGAAAAATGTTCCACCATAGGAGGCACTTCAACTCAATTGGATGTCTTTACCTTTTGGGGAGACTATGGGTTTGTGTTTAGAAACTATCAGCTCTGAAGAGGCTGATATCATAAACAATGTAGTTGTAGTTAAAATCCATAAAGAAACTCAATTTTCATCAAATTTGTTGGTTTACTTCTGAAGCATAAGCCTTCAAGCAAGCTTCTTATGCTTCCCCATCTTCATTTCTCATTAGTAAAATGAGAAGCCTGCTACTGGTATTTGGGATTCTTACCAGCTTCAAAACATGAGTCTTTGATTCTATAATCCTAGATTATGACTCTACTGGATTGTAAACTCTATACCATATACCAGTGTCTAACTTCAACCACCAGATGAGTTCATTAAAAAAATAAACAAAAAGGAAGAAGCATGATTTCTGAGTGGCTTTTCACCAAAGGGGTCTCCCCTTTGATAAGCTAACTTGGAACCCAATTTGGTTTCTTTTTTAAAAAATATTTTATTTATTTATTCATGAGAGACACACACAAAGAGAGAGAAAGAGAGAGAGAGAGAAAGAGAGAGGCAGAGACACAGGCAGAGGGAGAAGCAGGCTCCATGCAGGGAGCCTGACAAGGGACTCCATCCCGGGTCTCCAGGATCACACCCTGGGCTGAATGCAGTGCTAAACCACTGAGCCATCCAGGCTGCCCAACCCAATTTGGTTTCCTCTTGGATCTCATGGAATTTTCTTCATAGAGGGAATATGGTTATGTTGGTCACAGTCTCTGATTCCAATTGTGCATCTCGAGCCTCTTTCCCTATGTGATCTGATTAGAAATGTGCTAACTGGGATCCCTGGGTGGCGCAGTGGTTTAGCCCCTGTCTTTGGCCCAGGGCGCGATCCTGGAGACCCGGGATCGAATCCCACGTCGGGCTCCCGGTGCATGGAGCCTGCTTCTCCCTCTGCCTGTGTCTCTGCCTCTCTCTCTTTCTCTGTGACTATCATAAATAAATAAAAATTTTTAAAAAAAGAAATGTGCTAACTAGTTTGCCAGAAACATCATCTCTTCTGTTGTCTGCCCAATCTCCTGCTCCTCCTCTGACTAACTTGTTTTCTGTGGTCTCTACAGAGTTATGCTTCACTTTGGGTATTTGCAAACAGCATATTTAAGTTCATATGTATATCAGATATATGGGTGGATTGATAAGTGCAAAGTGAAGGATTTCCTCAGTCTTTTAAATTTTCTCATGTATTATTCCTAATTGCACTGTTGGGAGGGTGGTCTTAAATCGTAGTAGATAACCATAATAAAGGTTAAGATGTGAGCCTTTTCCATTTGGCCAGCAGATGGGAGTATTTCACAGGGAATTAGCAAGCTAAGGGTTTTGTTTTGTTTTTTTGTTTTTTTGTGTTTTTTTTGTTTGTTTTTGTTTTTGTTTTTTTTTTTGAGAAGATGAAGGACCTTTCTGGAAGAAAAGTAAGAACAAAGGGAGGGGCACCCAATCATATAAAATACAGTGCTTCCAAGCAATCTCACCAAAAACCCATTTTCTGTGCAGGCTTTCTGTTTATCCTCTGACTCTGCCCATTTTGAAAGAATAGAAGAATGAATTAAACTGTTGATAACTCTGGAGTTTTTGTGTTTTTTTTTTCTTTTTTCTTTCTTTCTTTTTCTTTTCTTTTTTTTTTTTAAGTATAATCTCTATGGATTGTCAAGAGTCCTAAAAAATCTTTTCATGAGAATGAATAATGCAATCAGTCTCTCTAGCAATCAGGCCAACTGAACATCAAGCTGGTGATTTCATCAGAATGCTTAATGCCAACCAGCAAAAGTGGTGTGAGAGCAACACAGAGGAGGCTTACTGTTGGCAACTCCAACCAGCCATTCTGGCCAGGGTCTCAATGCAGTTATTGTTATATCATCCCTTTGCCCATCTTCTCTACCGCTCCTGTTTGGATTTATTGGTCTACCATTGAAAAGATTAAGGCAAATCACCAAGGATTACCCCAGCAGCTGGTTGCTGTGTGACTGTGTTACCACAGTCACAATTTCAATGAACTGTGTTTGTTTGAGTCTCTGGGCAGTTGTATCCAACCTGAAGATTAGATTGAAAAAAGGAGTTGTCACCAACAGCATAGGAGATGAAAGCCATCTCTTCTGAATCAACTTCCTTTAAATTGGCTGTTCTTCAGATTCTCCTCTCCAAACCCTCACAGTCTCCTTGCAAGCTTTGGCAGGAGACGAAAGAATGGACTGGCGTCCTGCTCCATCTTTGGTTTGAGGATAGGCCAGCAGCTTTCCAATTATTCTCAGGAGAGAAACTAAAACCCTATAGATACAAAATAATTTTCTAAAATACAAATTTATTTTAATCTACACATTTTAAAGAAAATCTCAACAAATGATATAAGATACATATGCAAGGCAAATGAAGTTCTCTAAAACTGGCTAACATCTTCTAAGATACAGCTTTGCATATTCACTAGCTGTATTATTTCTCCCACCAAAGGATAAAGTTGCCCTCTTTACTGGCATTTCTGACTTTCTTCATCAGTATTGTGATTTTAATTGCATTTATCCAAAACTGCCTCTGTAAGCAGTGCCCTTGATACAGTGTGTGAAAGTAACTGTTGCATTAATACATTTATTTTCTTTTTTCAAGATGTCCTTGAAGTAAGGGTCTTTTGGAATATAATATGCAAATACTATGTAGATAAGCACTGAGGCACAAGAATTACTGAGTATTAAATCTGTTTATCCCTAAGTCCTACTAATTTATTTTGAAAACGAGGAAACCAAGACCGGGACAGAGGAATTTATTCTTCAGTTTGTGAAAACAGAGCTACATCAACCTGTCCAAACGCATAGCATCTTGTAGAAAAAAAGATAAGCCTATGATGTTGCGTAGTAATCAAAGTCCAATGGTAAGCTTGTTTGGGAAAAATCTTTGGGCCTCCTGAATATTTAAAGATGTCTTTTAATCTCACTTCTAACAAGCATTGAACTGATAATGCGAAAAGTAAAAGTGCTATAAAAGAGATAAGGATCAAATCCTTCCTGACCAGGAGAGATAGTGAAAGGAGAGAGTGTAGCAATTTAGCTGTACGGATTTATTTGCTAGTTGAGAAAGTCAAACTCCATGGAATGGCCATCACTGAGCAAGTAAGAGCATCCCTTTCCTCATTTACACTCATTTGTAATCAGTAGTGCCAAGGGCCAGGTCCTTGTATTGCAAGTCCTTGTAGTTATTCACCAAAGGCTGCGGTTTGGAAATCTTGCCACTAGGGAGCAACATTGACTAAGTTTTGCCCTATGGGGTTTTTTGTTTGTCTAGGTTTGGGGACGGGGCGGGGAGCTGTTTGCTTTGTTTTTTTAAGGGATAGTTAGGAATACATCCAAATAAACCCTTCCAAAATTATACTTTTGCAGTTCCTGTTCACAGGAAGGGGAAGGATGGAGTCCTGTAAGACCAGAAGATCAAGGAGAACATTTGACCACCCTTTGTTTGCAAATACTTTGGCTCACCTCAATGAGGCTGGAAGAAGAGATGTACAGATCTATGCATATGAATCTCATTAGACTGGGAAAGGTTATTCAGGATTCCTTTCCTCTCTGGATTTTCATATGTCAGAAAACTGTAACTTGTATTTTCAAAAGTTAATCCTTGTCCTGAAACATCATCCTTGGGTTTCTTGGCTTAATGAAAGAATGAAAATAATGCATTTTTTTTACATCTCCGCTCAAAATATCTTCTTTAGCACAGACTTTTCTTGTTGCAAAGACCACCTTACAAGAGTGATCTCAATCATAGACAGTCAAGGCTCATCGCAGGGATCAAGAAATTGGCAAGAGAATCTTAGAAATGTTTCCCACTTAATGCGATGAAGCAAAACAAAGCACAGAAAGGTAGGAAAAATTCAACTAGTTTCCTCCAAAAAGGCAATGGTGCCATAGAAAAGAAGGTCCAGGATTTTCTTCTTTGGCATCCTGAGTTATTCCTGATCCCTTGCAGCTGGAAAATAAGCTTCTGCGAGCTCTTTGGATTTCTAGACTCTTCTTTCTAACCCTGTCACACACTGGTTTCCAGTCTACTGTTGCATATGCTTCTCACTTCTGGAGTGAAGCAACAGAGAGTAGTAGAGGTGTGCAGAGCCTAGTACGCCACCTGGCCCAACAACACCCTGATAATCACATCACTAACCTTTCCTTTGGATGTGGAGTGGGGATGAGCCAGCTCTGCTTCACTGTTTGCTGGGACTTCCTAGTTTGAAAAACAGACATTTCTGCCTAATGCGCAATCTGTCACTTACACTCTAATAGAAATCACCTGCACCTAGAATAATCATTAAACAAACTGACAGCACATAATAGCTGGACTTCTTAGCTGTAATAGTACCTGGCTGAATCAAGTAGATGTAATAAAAACAACCAAAACACACCACCACACATTATTTAGAAACATTATTCACAGGGGAATCATGGTCTCTGCAGATGCCTGGAGATTCAAGAGGTCCTTTCTGGCCAGGGGCAAGTGCCCTGGACCCTCAAGGGATGGCTTTCAGTCTCAATTTTACTTAACAAATCTGGGGAAAAAAGCAACCAAAAACAAACCAAAAAATCTCACTACTCTCCTGGGAGATAAAAATACCCTGTCTCCTTCATAGATTGTATGAGGGTCAATATTTCTATGGGGAAAGCAGTTTGTAAATTAAAGTATTAAGCCCTCAGTGGGATAACTCTTTGAACACTCAATAATAATAGCTGTCATTTACTGAGCATAGGGCTCCGTGTTAAACACCTTGTGTAGATTGTCTCACTAAATCTTCACAACTATAGAGATTAAAAATTTGAGGTACAGAGAAATTCAGCAATTTGTTAATTTTCTCTGAGTTAAGAAGTGATGATTTTGATTCAAAGCCCAGTCTGCAGTCTAGTAGACTCCAGAATCAGTGTTCTCACTAATGAGGTTCAGGACATGCTGCCTCAAAATACTAAAGATCTTAAGGGATCTTTTAGAAGACAAAAGCAAGAAGTTCACTCTGATTTCCCCTGCCCCTTGCTCTTCCTCCCTGAAACAGTTCATAAAATTCCCATGTAGGGGTATCTTCCCATACCTGAAGGAAAGAAAACATTCTTATCACCAGACAGGGAATTTATGATTTATTTTAGTACTTATTACCCCTAGCCCAAATTCTTAAATCTTGTCAATTCTCTACAAATGTATTTTTTTGTTGTCCAAAAGGTATAAAAGATTTCTGCTCTAGTCACTTCTTTGGATCTTGATTCTCTTGTGAAGGCTCCCTTGTACATGTAAAAATTCAATTTTTATTGTATATGCTTTTCTCTTGTTTGTCTGTTTTTGCCAGTTTAATTATCAGACCCAGCCAGAGACTCCACAAGTATGGAGGAAAATTTTTTCTTCCTCTACCTCACCGTTAAGCAACACTGCTCTACAGACTGGCTTGTTGCAACCTGTCACCTATATCTTGGGCAGAGAAATCTGCAGTATCTGAACCTCTTCCCTGCAGAGAGGTTAAACCTCCTTCCTCTTCTAGGGCCACAAGGTTCATTACAAAGAGGCACTGGACACTAAGGAAGGATCTTTTAGGGGGGGTGCTTAACAAACAAATTTATTATTATTATTATTATTATTATTATTTAAATTCAATTTGCCAACATTATAATATAACATCCAGTGCTCATCCCATCAAGTGCCCTCCATAGTGCCTGTTACCCAGTCACCCCATCCTCCGCCTTCCTCCCCTTCTTCAACCTTTTGTTTCCCAGAATTAGGAGTCTCTCATGGTTTGACTTCCTTTCTAATTTTCCCCCATTCAGTGTCTCTCCTTTCCCTTATAGTCCCTTTCACTATTTCTTATATTCCACATATCATTAAAGCTTAAACTCAACACCCAAGAAACAAACAATCTAGTCATGAAATGGGCAGAAAACATGAACAGACATTTCTCCAAAGAAGACCTACACTTGGCTACAAGGACATGAGAAAATGCTCTACGTCACTTGCCATCAGGGAAATACCACAATGCTAACGAAATAAAAAGCACAGTGCTAACGAAAGATCTTTAATGGTCTTATATAATTATCCCCATTGCCTCCGCCACTCTAATTTGGAAGTCACACTGTGATGTAAGGGAAAATCTTCATACTGAGAAGGAAAGAACAGAGCTGGAAATGGAGAGAAAGGAAGGCAGAGCCATGGGATGAGGCCAGTCACAATACCTAATTAGCAGCATTTTTCATCCTTCAAAGAGGAGAGCTCTCCTTACTGTCACATTAGGAGGTTATGGTGTTGGAAGACCCCAATGTCCCCTAGGTGACAGGAAGTAGAGTGTGAGTAGTAGGCCCAGGTCATCTGGAAGGTCTCAACTCCAGAGAAAGTGGGCAGAAGAGGGTAATAGCCTCATAGCTCCAAGGTGTATCAGGAAGATCTAACCTATAATATATCATTTACCATCCAGTGTTTGGTGTTTGTAGGTGAAATTAGATTAACCACTCCATACATGCATATTTCTTTAAGACTCAAGTTCCTTTGTTAGAGTAGGGTCAGCAGTAAGGATTAATTTCTTGTATACTAATTCTATTTTGATAAATCAAAAAATAATCAGCCAGCTGAAATTTGTAGATATTTTGCTTCCTCCATAGCATCTGGCAAAATCTGTTCATTTTTTAAAAGATGAATTAAGTGGAGCAGGTAGTTGTTCAGAGAAGGCACACATACAACAAACAATGAGAAAATATGAAGAGATTGGTAGGAGACCAGAACAGAAAACGACAATCAAAGTCCACATCAGAGAAGATGGCAGTGTGATAATGAATAATGCTGGTAGAAACAGAGAAGAGTAGATGGATGTGTATTTAGAAGATAAAAATGTGAGAACATAATTATACATACACATAGGAATAGTGGTAAAGTGCGCTAGTGTTTATCATGTAAATCTAATTGAAGTTTGTTTACTAGACTGGAAGAGTTAACAGTCTGAGTTTTATGATAATCATTCAAAAAAGCCTTTAAATATTCCTTTAGCCAAGCAAATTTAAACCAGAAAAATATTCAAGGGTAAGCCCAAATCAAAGTAACTAATTCCAAATTACATAAGTAGCAGTGGAGAGATCCCATCTCTATATCACCAGTTAGGAGTCTGGGTTTCTGGCTCATTGGACCACAAGTTAAATCTTTCTATAGTCTTTCTGTGACAAAGCCAGACAGTGTTTTGACATACCTGTCTAATAGTTCTGAGGTGAACTGGTATTTGATGGGGAAAACAGGAAGAACATAACTATTAGAGTGTTCATCTATACTGTATTTCACGCAAGGGACTTTGGAATTTGATGCTTCCACTATACATTAACAATGCAATTTCCCCTTCCATTCATGGTGTTAAATACAATACATCTCATTCTGTTTTCATTGGTGAAAAAGACCTAATAGATCATGGTGTATTTTGATCGCTTGGCAAAGAGCAGAGCATTCACTTTGGGATAATGCAGGAAATAGAAGGTTTGCTTTCCTATGACCTAGGGGTGTGCCAAGAACATGGATTATAGTCTTTCTTGTCCCATTAACAATCCAAGCCAGCTTTGTTTGCCGAGCTCATGTCACACAGCCAAATGGGTAAGTGAGAGCAACTGTTTCATGCTAGGGATGGGGTTACAAACAGCAAAGTATCTACCTACACTAATTGAAAGGGGGGGTAAGCTAGGCATTGGGATAATAAAATAGACTATTAAGTGTATTACTGGGAATCAAAAACCATCAAAAATAAAACAGTAGAATAGATTCTTAGCATTCAAGGGTAACATTTTAAATTTTAATTATTTAGGAACATGTAGTAGTAATTAGTAACTTAATAGGACTGATGAATTTGAACTTAATGTTCTAAAATGGGCTAAGATGGCAAGTCTCTTAGGGAGTAAACTTAGTGGCTTGCCTGTATCTGAATCTTGACTTAACTCTGCTCTCTACTTATCAGTGTCTATTCACTACTGGTTGTGATTGGGTTTAAAAAACAAAATTAAACTAAAACCACACATTCATGTATTTTGAAAAATGACCTTGAAGAAGTCAACAACTAAGTTTGAGATGAAAATGGAGAGGCTCCAAAGGTTATGTTTCTCAGACAGATTAAGAAGTCTAATGGTGAAATCAACTTAGAACCATGATGTACTCTACAGAGAAACAAGAGTAAGCAATCTGTGAAACTACTTCAGCAATTGCTTCCACCAGAATTTATTTTAATAGCTATATAAAAGACTTTAGGACTAAATTTATGGAATCATTAATTGTCTAAGGGGGTCACTTAAAATTTTAAGTTACGCTTTATAGCATTTTATGGAGGAAATGATATGTAATAGCGGTATTTTCAAACTTGTGAATTTGAGAAGACTTAGGGGCATTTCCCTCGGCAATGCATTTTTCCCAAAGCCTATGGCACAGATAAGAAAAATGGAATACTTCAGAGAAGAAATGATGCAAAGTAGTTAAAAAAAAAAAAAAAGGATTCACTTTTTCCAGGCAGATGTGGATTTGGGAATCAAGGCAGTTTGAGCCATAACTGCTGATAACAGAAATGCCAATAAAAGATGTGGTGATGCAGGTGGGAGATTTGAAACCCCTAAAGCCATGTGCCAACAGGAACTTCATGTGAGCAAATTCCACAAACTATGAATTAGGAGTGGAGGGCCTAGAAATCTGGTCCCAGCCTTCTCTGAACTATCACTGTGACATTGGGTGGAAAATCTTTTATCCTTTCCCATTCTTTTCTTCTTCTTCTTCTTCTTCTTCTTCTTCTTCTTCTTCTTCTTCTTCTTCTTCTTCTTCTTCTTCTTTTTAACCTCAATTTTTTCATCTATAACATGATTGCAGCGACCTGGATGATATCTGAGATACAATTCAGTGATTTTATGGCCTGTAGCTAATCATACTATATAGTTTTGCATCCTTTTGTTCCTATTGTACATGAGATATTAAATATTTTTCACATAACTAAAATTACCTTAAAACATTGTTTTGATGATTGCATAATACATATTAACTTAATTATTTAGCCATTTCCTATTTAGGTTTTCAATGTTCTTATTATAAAAGTGCTGCGATAAGTATCTTTGTAAATATTTCTTCTCTCTCTAGTGATTTCCTTAGATTGAGTCCTAAAAGTGAAATTACTATGTAAAAGAACATGAGCAGTTTTAAGTGCTGGATATTTATGGTCAAATCTCTTCTTGGACAGCTTGTGTTGTTTTATTTTTACTAGAATGTCTAGGTCCTCTGTCTTCTACCCACACTGTTGTGTTTCCCGTGTTTCAAATATTGGGTCAGTTGATAATGCTTCATGTAGGGCAAGAAAAAGTTTTCCTCCACCTCTTCATGTCGCTAGCTGGATATGGAAATGAAACTGGCAGAGATAGATATACAGGAGAAAAGTATATGGATTTTAGTGAACTTTTTGCATGTACTTAGGAACCTTCACACATACAAAAAAATGAAGATCCTGGGCAGCCCAGGTGGCTCAGCGATTTAGCGCCACCTTCGCCCCAGGTGTGATCCTGGAGACCTGGGATAGAGTCCCACATTGAGCTCCCTGCATGGAGCCTGCTTCTCCCTATACCTGTGTCTCTGCCTTTCTCTCTCTGTGTCTCTCATGAATAAATAAATAAAAATCTTTTAAAAAATGACGATCCAAAGAAGTGACCAGAACAAGATTTTTTTTTTTTTTTTTTTATAAACAATACATCTGTGAAGAATTAACAAGGCAAAGGGTTTTGTACTGGGGGAAGTAAATGGTGAAGAAATAACTGGAAGATAGAGTTTGGTTTAATCAAAGTTTGTTTGTGGTTGCTTCTGGTGCCCTTTCTGGGCTAATAAGAGTTTTTTTTTTTTAATAAAAGAAGAATTTATATTCTGCCTTTAGGCAGAAAAGGGGGAAATTTTTCTGCATTTACTGTTTCTTAATTGCCTTCAGCTCAAAATAATTTTTATGTCAAAGAGGCATGTATTGGGGTGACATATCCTAGTTTCCTTCATTCATTAGAAAATTATGTGTTGCTCTCCATTGACATATTTTTTTCTATTGGAAAGGCAGTCCTTTCTTTGCTTCAGTATTAAGAATATCTTTTATATTAAAGACAATATTAACCCTTTGGCTCTTCGTAACCCATAGATGTCCTGGTCTCACCTACCAGTAATTATAAATTTCTGCCATTCACAAACCTTAATGTTCAGAGCTTTACCTTTGCTGATAAAGCACTTCTGGGATTTCTCTTGCTACTTTATTCTTAGGAACTTGGGTAGGGAAGGGGAGGAATTCACATAAAGATCAGATATTTGTACCTTCTCATGATGGCTGCTCCTTCTGCCTCAGAGTTTGATGACAAAAAACCCAATGCTGTTCCTGGCATTCCCTAAGCAACATGAGGGCTCTTCTTTCTGATTGACCAGCAGATAGGTTTCTTATTTTTTTTTAATTAATTTTTATTGGTGTTCAATTTACCAACATACAGAAAAACACCCAGTGCTCATCCCGTCAAGTGTCCACCTCAGTGCCCGTCACCCATTCCCCTCCAACACCCGCCCTCCTCCCCTTCCACCACCCCTAGTTCGTTTCCCCGAGTTAGGACTCTTTATGTTCTGTCTCCCTTCCTGATATTTCCCAACATTTCTTTTCCCTTCCTTTATATTCCCTTTCACTATTATTTATATTCCCCAAATGAATGAGAACATACACTGTTTGTCCTTCTCCGATTGACTTACTTCACTCAGCATAATACCCTCCAGTTCCATCCACGTTGAAGCAAATGGTGGGTATTTGTCGTTTCTAATTGCTGAGTAATATTCCATTGTATACATAAACCACATCTTCTTTATCCATTCATCTTTCGATGGACACCGAGGCTCCTTCCACAGTTTGGCTATTGTGGACATTGCTTATAGAAACATTGGGGTGCAGGTGTCCCGAGGTTTCATTGCATCTGAATCTTTGGGGTAAATCCCCAACAGTGCAATTGCTGGGTCGTAGGGCAGGTCTATTTTTAACTCTTTGAGGAACCTCCACACAGTTTTCCAGAGTGGCTGCACCAGTTCACATTCCCACCAACAGTGTAAGAGGGTTCCCTTTTCTCCGCATCCTCTCCAACATTTGTGGTTTCCTGCCTTGTTAATTTTCCCCATTCTCACTGGTGTGAGGTGGTATCTCATTGTGGTTTTGATTTGTATTTCCCTGATGGCAAGTGATGCAGAGCATTTTCTCATGTGCATGTTGGCCATGTCCATGTCTTCCTCTGTGAGATTTCTCTTCATGTCTTTTGCCCATTTCATGATTGGATTGTTTGTTTCTTTGGTGTTGAGTTTAATAAGTTCTTTATAGATTTTGGAAACTAGCCCTTTATCTGATAGGTCGTTTGCAAATATCTTCACCCATTCTGTAGGTTGTCTTTTAGTTTTGTTGACTGTATTCTTTGCTGTGCAAAAGCTTCTTATCTTGATGAAGTCCCAATAGTTCATTTTTGCTTTTGTTTCTTTTGCCTTTGTGGATGTATCTTGCAAGAAGTTACTGTGGCCGAGTTCAAAAAGGGTGTTGCCTGTGTTCTCTTCTATGATTTTGATGGACTCTTGTCTCACATTTAGATCTCTCATCCATTTTGAGTTTATCTTTGTGTATGGTGAAAGAGAGTGCTCCAGTTTCATTCTACTGCATGTGGATGTCCAATTTTCCCAGCACCATTTATTGAAGAGACTGTCTTTCTCCCAATGGATAGTCTTTCCTCCTTTATCGAATATTAGATGACCATACATTTCAGGGTCCACTTCTGGGTTCTCTATTCTGTTCCATTGATCTATGTGTCTGTTTTTGTGCCAGTACCACACTGTCTTGATGACCACAGCTTTGTAGTACAACCTGAAATCTGGCATTGTGATGCCCCCAGCTATGGTTTTCTTTTTTAAAATTCCCCTGGCTATTCGGGGTCTTTTCTGATTCCACACAAATCTTAAAATAATTTGTTCTAACTCTCTGAAGAAAGTCCATGGTATTTTGATAGGGATTGCATTAAACGTGTAAATTGCCCTGGGTAACATTGACATTTTCACAATATTAAGTCTGCCAATCCATGAGCATGGAATATTTTCCATCTCTTTGTGTCTTCCTCAATTCTTTTGGAAGTGTTCTATAGTTTTTAGGGTATAGATCCTTCACCTCTTTGGTTAGGTTTATTCCTAGGTATCTTATGCTTTTGGGTGCAATTGTAAATGGGATTGACTCCTTAATTTCTCTTTCTTCAGTCTCATTGTTAGTGTATAGAAATGCCACTGATTTCTGGGCATTGATTTTGTATCCTGCCACGCTACCAAATTGCTGTATGAGTTCTAGCAATCTTGGGGTGGAGGCTTTTGGGTTTTCTATGTAGAGTATCATGTCATCAGTGAAGAGGGAGAGTTTGACTTCTTCTTTGCCAATTTGAATGCCTTTAAT
Organism: Vulpes vulpes; assembly: GCF_048418805.1. NCBI lineage: Eukaryota > Metazoa > Chordata > Mammalia > Carnivora > Canidae > Vulpes > Vulpes vulpes. The sequence continues at coordinate 32,858,968 of NC_132786.1, forward strand.
GTCTTTTTGTTGTCTGATTGCTGAGGCTGGGACTTCCAGTACGATGTTGAATAGCAGTGGTGAGAGTGAGCATCCCTGTCTTGTTCCTGATCTTAGGGGAAAGGCTCCCAGTGCTTCCCCATTGAGAATGATATTTGCTATGGGCTTTTCATAGATGGCTTTTAAGATGTTGAAGAATATTCCCTCTATCCCTACAGTCTGAAGAGTTTTGATCAGGAATGGATGCTGTATTTTGTCAAATGCCTTCTCTGCATCTAATGAGAGGATCATATGGTTCCTGTTTTTTCTCTTGCTGATATGATGAATCACATTGATGGTTTTACGAGTGTTGAACCAGCCTTGTGTCCAGGAGATAAATCCTACTTGGTCATGGTGAATAATTTTCTTAATGTGTTGTTGGATCCTATTGGCTAGTATCTTGTTGAGAATTTTTGCATCCATGTTCATCAGGGATATTGGTCTATAATTCTCCTTTTTGGTGGGGTCTTTGTCTGGTTTCGGAATTAAGGTGATGCTGGCCTCATAGACGAATTTGGAAGTACTCCATCTCTTTCTATCTTTCAGAACAGCTTTAGTAGAATAGGTATGACTTCTTCTTTAAACGTTTGATAGAATTCCCCTGGGAAGCCATCTGGCCCTGGACTCTTGTGTCTCGGGAGGTTTTTGATGACTGCTTCAATTTCCTCCCTGGTTATTGGCCTGTTCAGGTTTTCTATTTCTTCTTGCTCCAGTTTTGGTAGTTTGTGGCTTTCCAGGAATGCGTCCATTTCTTCTAGATTTCCTAATTTATTGGCGTACAGCTGTTCATAATATGTTTTTAAAATCGTTTGTGTTTCCTTGGTGTTGGTAGTGATCTCTCCTTTCTCATTCATGATTTTATTAATTTGAGTCTTCTCTCTCTTCCTTTTAATAAGGTTGGCTAATGGTTTATCTATCTTATTAATTCTTTCAAAGAACCAACTCCTGGTTCTGTTGATCTGTTCCACAGTTCTTTTGGTCTCGATATCATTTAGTCCTGCTCGAATTTTAATTAACTGTCTTCTTCTGCTGGGGGTGGGGTCTATTTGTTGCTTTTTCTCTAGTTCCTTTATGTGTAAGGTGAGCTTTGAATTTGAGTTCTTTCCAGTTTTTGAATGGATGCTTGTATTGCGATGTATTTCCCCCTCAGGACTGCTTTTGCTGCATCCCAAAGATTTTGAACGGTTGTATCTTCATTCTCGTTAGTTTCCATTAATCTTCTCAATTCTTCCTTAATTTCCTGGTTGACCTTTTCATCTTTTAGCAGGATGGTCCTTAACCTCCACGTGTTTGTGGTCCTTCCAAACTTCTTGTTGTGATTGAGTTCTAATTTCAAGGCATTATGGTCTGAGAATATACAGGGGACTATCCCGATCTTTTGGTATCGGTTCAGACCCGATTTGTGACCCAGTATGTGGTCTATTCTGGAGAAAGTTCCATGTGCACTTGAGAAGAATGTGTATTCAGTTGAGTTTGGATGTAAAGTTCTGTAGATATCTGTGAAATCCATCTGGTCCAGTGTATCATTTAAAGCTCTCGTTTCTTTGGATATGTTGTGCTTCGAAGACCTATCTAGTATAGAAAGAGCTAGATTGAAGTCACCAAGTATAAGTGTATTATTATCAAAGTATTTCTTCAGTTTGTTTATTAATTGGTTTAAATATTTGGCAGCTCCCACATTCGGGGCATATATATTGAGGATTGTTAAGTCCTCTTGTTGGATAGATCCTTTGAGTATGATATAGTGTCCCTCTTCATCTCTCACTATAGTCTTCGGGGTAAATTTTAATTTATCTGATATAAGGATGGCTACCCCTGCTTTCTTTTGAGGACCATTTGAATGGTACATGGTTCTCCAACCTTTTATTTTCAGGTTGTAGGTGTCCTTCTGTCTAAAATGAGTCTCTTGTAGACAGCAAATAGATGGGTCCTGCTTTTTTATCCAGTCTGAAACCCTGCGCCTTTTGATGGGGTCATTAAGCCCGTTCACGTTCAGAGTTACTATTGAGAGATATGAGTTTAGTGTCATCATATCTATTCAGTCCTTGTTTTTGTGGATTGTTCCACTGAACTTCTTCTTAAAGGGGAATTTTAAGAGTCCCCCTTAAAATTTCTTGCAGAGCTGGTTTGGAGGTTACATATTCTTTCAGTTCCTGCCTGTCTTGGAAGCTCTTTATCTCTCCTTCCATTTTGAATGAAAGCCTTGCTGGATAAAGTATTCTTGGTTGCATGTTCTTTTCATTTAGGAACCTGAATATATCCTGCCAGCCCTTTCTGGCCTGCCAGGTCTCTGTGGAGAGGCCTGCTGTTACCCTAATATTCCTCCCCATAAAAGTCAGGGCCTTTTTTTCTCTTGCTGCTTTAAGAATCTTCTCCTTATCTTTGGAATTTGCAAGCTTCACTATTAAATGTCGAGGTGTTGAACGGTTTTTATTGATTTTAGGGGGGATCTCTCTATTTCCTGGATCTGAATGCCTGTTTCCCTCTCCAGATTAGGAAAGTTTTCAGCTATGATTTGTTCAAATACATATTCAGGCCCTCTGTCCCTTTCGGCGCCCTCAGGAACCCCAATTAAACGTAGGTTTTTCTTCCTCAGGCTGTCGTTTATTTCCCTTAATCTATCCTCATGGTCTTTTAATTGCCTGTCTCTTTTTTCCTCAGTTTCCCTCTTTGCCATCAACTTGTCTTCTATGTCACTCACTCGTTCTTCTACCTCATTAAGCCTCGTCGTTAGGACTTCTAGCTTGGATTGCATCTCATTTAATTGATTTTTAATTTCTGCCTGATTGGATCTAAATTCTGCAGTCATGAAGTCTCTTGAGTCCTTTATGGTTTTTTCTAGAGCCACCAGTAGCTGTATAATAGTGCTTCTGGATTGGCTTTCTGACATTGAATTGTAATCCAGATTTTGTAACTCTGTGGGAGAGAGGGCTGTTTCCGATTCTTTTTTTTGAGGTGAGGTTTTCCTTCTAGTCATTTTGCTCAGTGCAGAGTGGCCAAATACAAGTTGTATTGGGGAAAGGAGAAAAAGAGAGAGAAGGAAAGAAAAGAGAAAAAGAAAAAAGAGAAAGAAGAAAAAAAAGGGGGGGGGAAGATAAGAAAAATTGAAAGAAAAAGAAAGAAAGGAGAAAAAAAAGGGGAGTGGGTGGGGGAAGCAATCCGAAATCAAGAAGAAAGAAAAAAAGCACAAAGCAAAACAAAAACAAACAAAAACAAAAAAACAAAAACAAAAAAAACACGGGGGAGTATCTTCCGATTCTGTGTTCTTTAAGTCCCTTGACTTCCCTTGGAACTGGTCCGTGTCGCTGGTCTTCTGGGGGAGGGGCCTGCTGTGCTGATTCTCAGGTGTTAGCACTTGGGGGAGCTGCTCTGCCCCTGCCTGGTGCAGGGCTCAGTGGGGGTTGTTCACCCCGTGAGGCCCCGGGAGGAAGCCACAGTGGTGGGGGCAGCTCTGGGGCCCTGGAGTCAGCTCCCGCAGTAGCTCCGGGGCTCTCCGTCTGCAGGGCCTGGGGGCTCCCGGGCGGGGCCGCTGATCTGCTCAGTTCCAGGCAGGAGCGTCCTTGCTGCCCTGGGCCCTCCTGGCCTCTGCCTGTCTCGGGGGAGGCTGGATCCTGGGCTGTGTCCCGGCGCCCTGTGCTCCGGGGCCTGCGCTGTTGGATTCGCGCTCCCGCCCCGCAGCCCCCTCCGCGGAGCTGCCGCCCGAGCCCCTCCGAGCTGTTCCCGGAGCCGCGCAGCCCCATCCACGCGGAGCTTCTTCCTCCGCCCGAGCCGCCGCCGCCGAGCTGTTCCCGGAGCCCCGCAGCCCCCTCCGCGGAGCCGCCGCCCGCGCCCCTCCGAGCTGCTCCGGGTCCCGCCGAGCGCTGCAGCCCTTAGGGAGCTCGGCGCACTCTCCCGGGCGCAGTTCCTCTGTTAGTGTCCCAGGGAGCTCGAGGGCATCCCCGCCCTCCTGGGTCCTGCTCTAACTCCCTGCGAGCCCCTTTCCGCCCGGGAAGGTTGGTGCAGCTCCTGCTCCTCCGGGACGGGGCTCTCCTGTCCTGGGGACACTCGCCCCGGCCTCAGCCCGGCTCCTCGCGGGGCCCCTCCCCCTTGGAGGCCTTTTGTGTCTTTATTTCTGTTTTCCTCCGTCTTCCTACCTTGATAGAAGCGCGAACTCTTCTCACTGCAGCGTTCCAGCTGGTCTCTCTTTAAATCTCAGGCCGAATTCGTAGATTTTCAGGATGATTTGAATGTTTTCTAGGTAATTTGTTGAGGACAGGTGACTTGGGGACCCTACTCTTCCGCCATCCTGCCCCTCCCTCCAGCAGGTAGGTTTCTTTAGGTTTTTTTTAACCTGTTCTTTGGAAAGAGCCTTCCAAAGTAGGATAGTTGGGTTTCTCAATTATATGACAGGCTTGGCCTCTCTTCCTCAGATAGCATAGGTGATCCAAGGATGGAGGTGTTTCTATAGCAGGCAGTGGACAGGCCAGCTTCACACACTTCTTGGCACCGGTCTTCACACTGATGGTTAAGCTCTGATACTTTCTTTCTGACATACCCCTCAATGTTCTCCTGTCTGTCCAGTTTACCAGTCAGATCTGCAAATACATTTGAACATGCTCAAGATTCCTGCTAGCTCTTTCAGACTGACTCTTACATATTTCCAAGTCAGAGGTTGGTTTGAATAACCATTCCCTTTCTTGACCATTTCATGGCAGTTGGGCAGCCAGCAGGTAGGGGTGAGGAGACTTCAGGGGGTGGTACAACTGGAAGTCTTGAGGATCATAGCACCTGCCTGACTCCTACCCAAATACTGCTACATATTGTGCAAATAATTCTTCCAGGTTTGTTTCTGTTGTTTTCCCATGTACAGAAGTTCATGTTTTTATGTAATCAAATTCAGGGTTTTTTTTTTCCTTTAGAATTTGTTCCACTTTTATTCTGTAACAAAAGTACCCCTGTAGTCTGAACTCTGATGTTCATCTGGAAAAGACTTCCTATGAAGAGCTAAAGAGGGGAAAATAATATTTTGCTGTATCAGTTACTACAAAGTTTATCAAGTCACAATGATTAAAAATAGATTGGCTTTGCAAAACAGGCATTTATATATATCGCCATGACAGAGTGGAAAATCATAATGTAGATCTTATATAAACATGTAATATGTAATTGAGAAAACATTGCATGTTAGCAAACAGGAAGCCTATTATTTCATGATTAGTGTCTGAATTATTGGCTATTATAGGTGAAATATCAAGATAGAATTTCATGTAACAGTGAGGTACATGTATGGCTATTTAACCCAATTTCAGACAAGCAGTTTTACTTAAAATGTTAGATGCTGTTCTAGGTACTGAAGATACAACTGTGAAATAGACAAGGACTCTCCCTTATTTTAGCAGGAGGAACATGCATTAAATGAATGAAAAAAAGAATAAGTTAATAAAACATCTCACAATACAAGTTATTTGTGGGAAATAAACACGATGATGAGTTAGAAAAGAAATAGGTAGGGGGTAGAGCGACTTCTTTTTTTTTTTAAGATTTTATTTATTTATTCATGAGAGAGAGAGAGAGAGAGAGAGAGGCAGAGACACAGGCAGAGGGAGAAGCAGGCTCCATGCAGGGAGCCCGACGTGGGACTCAATCCCAGGTCTCCAGGATCACGCCCTGGGCCAAAGGCAGGCGCTAAACTTACTCTGAGCCACCCGGGCACCCAGTAGAGTGACTTCTGAGAAAGATGGTCATAGAAAGCTCTACTAAGAAGGTGGAATGTGAGCAGAGGCTGCCAGAATCACCTCTTCAGGAAAAGAATGAGAAAGAGTAGATGACAGCAATAAGGAGCATGGCATCTCTGGGATATCTTGATGGCCTGAGCACGTGAGGTGCTGGGGTATTGCAGGAGGGAAGATTGGTGGCAGGGCACAGGCCCTAAGGAGTGAGGAGAACATTCCAGAATGAATGCTTGTTAATAGCTGTTTGATCCTGTGCCTGATGTGCTAATTGCAAGGAGATCTTAGAAAGGGAATACTTGAACTTCTATAATGGGAGGTAGGCTCTACCTCTTTTTTTTAGCTCCTAATTTGAGGAAATTCCCAAATATTAAAAGGTGATTAAAATAATGGTCAGGAAAAATAAAGTGTTGTTACTGCTATATATAACTCTTTTTGTTGTCCAATACCAAGATACACCCTAGACTCCTACAGTTTCAAGATTTTAGTATTTCAGGAGGATAGCATTTCCACTAAAAGGCTAAACAGTAAGTTTATTAAATCTGAAGCTGTAACATACACCCAACTATTTTGGGCTTCTTATAGCAACAGATTAAAGAGAAAGACAAGAGATTTGTTGCCTTCGGCCCAGGATGTGATCCTGGAGTCCTGGGATCAAGTCCCATATTGGGGTCTCTGCATGGAGCCTGCTTCTCCCTCTGTCTATGTCTCTTCCTCTCTCTCTTTCTCTCTCTCTCTCACTCTGTGTGTGTGTCTCATGAATAAATGGATAAAATCTTAAAAAAAGAAAAAAGGAGGTTTGTGATATTAGAATATTGGTCAAGAAAATTGATTTGATTATCAAGAGAAGATAGGTTAGCTGCTACATGAGGTGAAATTTTGTGTGAGGGTCATTATGTGTACAAAACTAAGAGAGGATCTTTTCACTTTGACCTCTTGAATCCTGTACTTGTGACTTCAGGAGGAAAGAGCTCCATTGTTGGTTGGTGGCGTAGAATGAATACCAAACCTATGTACAACACTCCTATCTTGTTTGGTGCTTTCTCCCAGATAACATTATGTCTACTTTTTATAGCACTGGAAAACATTGAATCTTACTGAGCCATTCTACAGTTTTACAGAGCTAGCTGCTACCAGATGATGGATTGGATGTTAAGATCAGTAAATCCCATGGCCTTGTATTCTTTCACTGTAAAGTGAGTTCACTGAAAAGTGAGTTCCTTGGCTAAAAAACAGTGTGCTGCATAATATTACTCTATTTTCTAAAATATTATTGGAAATATTTCAGTTTGAAGTGTGGGGTGTATATGCATGTCTAAGTTAACATTAATCTCTATACTTCAGGGGTGGTTACATAATATGTGAACTGTGCTACTCAGTAATTTACACTTCAGAATATTTCACAGGTGATTGGTTAGTATGTGAAACCTTATTCCACAGTTCATACTGTCCTCAGAGGGGACTCCAGAAAACTGTTTCACATATCATAGTTTGATTTGGCACCAGAGAGTTTATTAATTAACATAAATAATATTAAATTATGTCACCAGAGAAATGGATAGTGTCAATATATGTCAAACAGAAAGATTTGCATAGAAAAATCTACCATTACATGATTAATAGTCTGAAAATCCCTGTAGGCTAATATTTTTTGAGCAGTTGCTTAGGTCTAGAACTCTTAAGTAGAGTTTCTGAGTTCCCAGTTTTATATATAATTCTTTGCTCTTATCAAACCAGACACATTGCCATCCAAATATTTGTTGTGACAAGATGAATCTTTCCTGCATGGGCTTGTGGGGTGCCTAAAGAAGAAGAGTGGAAAGGAGGGGAGTGAGGACTTCACCAAATTTGCAAGATTGATTATCTGCATGTTTTGATGCTGCTTGCTAATAACTATTGGTACCTGTGGCAAAATTTGGTACGGTGTTTGCTTTTAAAAAGAAAAATATAAACATATTATCTAATAATGACATTGCAGAGGAAATTATTATCTCCAACCATCACTAATCACTGGAGGCAACCAATGTGTGCCCAAAAGACTCTGAATGGGTATATTGTCTTCATTCAGCGTTAACAGATTCTTTAGGGTGAATAGTGCTTTCAGTAGGGTCGCAGATGGCCATGGTGGCAGGTATATGATGGTCAGGGATCAATTTTATGGTTGTTCCCTGACTGGTTTCACTGGTATACAGAAATGAATTGCTTTATATTAACTCTGGCCTTCTTATAGATGGTGGCTACTGCCAAGTAACTCAACATAGGACATTCGTCAATGCACTACTGCCTTCCATAAAGTACTGAATCCCAGACCCCAACCCACTAAGATTCACAACATCTTAGAGGGGCCAAATGAAGCTGTGCTTTCTCTGAGTCTTCTGGGTGCTGGAACCATATGGTAATCTGAAGAGAAATACAGAGAATACCTTCATCCCTGGTTCTGTGATGACTTTCTACTTGGAAGCTCTTTGGGTTCAGAGCCTTACATGCTTTATCAAGGAAACAATTGGTTTATCCTGTGGTTTTAGCATCATTGTCCACAAGAACCACTGCAGTTCAAGAGACCCTGAGAATGGTAGCCAATGTTCCATTACCTTATTACACCCAGTATCCCTATATAGCCAGAAACAAAATACCATGTATATAAACTCACACAAATAGACACTTCAAAGAGAAATAAGTCTGTGTTTGGGGGTATGTGTAGGGAGAAAAGTGTTACTGAGACTCCCTGCCAGGCTGTCTTTAGGATAAGGTCATATTATACTAATGTATAACACAGCAAAAAAATATATTTGGCAAAAATTAGCCATTATTCAATCTGGGACAATTTCTTTGTTGTGCTTAAAGTCTCTTGATACTTAGAATACTTCAGAATGTTTATGACAGAATGAAATTTTACAAAAGCAACATAGCATCTGCAGATAATCCAAGGTAGTGTATGGGACAGTTGCATTCAAGCCCAGAGAAACATACCATTGGGCCTAAGGATGGTGTTTTAAGTTTTTTAAAATGAGCTGTTAACATTTTAAAATCAAGAAGCTTCATTTTGAAGTATCTGAATTTCTGAATGTGTTTGAAAAGTCATACTGAATCCTCATTCCCAGAAGGCAGTAATACACTCTTAGAGATAGCACTCTTCCCTAGTTTTTTGCACTTCCCACCTGCCCATTTCATTCTGTTGGCACTTATATTGTGTTCTCTGCTTTGGAACCTCATTCAAAGGTGTATTTAGGGGTGCTTGGGTGGTTCGGTGGTTGAGTGTCTGACTTCGGCCCTGATTGAGATCCCAGAGTCCTGGTATCGAGTCCCGCATCAGACTCCCTGCCTATGTCTCTGCCTCTCTCTGTGTGTCTCTCATGAATAAATAAGTAAAATCTTAAAAAAAAAAAAACAAAGTGGGAAAGTTTAAAAACAAAACAAAACAAAACAAATGGTGGAGGTCCCCAAACTAATTCTACAGAAATTAACTTAATCTACCAAAAGCCCTACAAATACATTTTTATGGACTCTTGATTTTAACTACATCTTGTCCAGTGGTTTCCAAAAATCTGGTCCTGAACTAGTGTCTGGATGGCTGCAAGAAAATTAACTGGGGGAGTTTTCTGAATTCAGATTATCAGAGACCTTCATCCTCAAAGATGCCTACTATCTTTATGACCATATCTAGAGAAATTCTCTTGTACAAGTGTATTGAGAACCATTGGTCTCCTCCAGTCCTTCTAACTCTTAGGAGTGAGGGCATTGTGGGAAGGCCATGGAAGTCAGGTAATCAATCACTGACTACCAAAGCTTGACTACTTGATGGGTCCAGAAATACTGATAAATAGAATAAAATTTGTTGCCATTAATAATTTTGTTTTGACCAGAGCAGTCCACTGAATACAAAAATCAAAATCTAAGAGAAATATAGCTGAAGCCAGAATTAGGTCAGAAGCAAAATCAGGTCAGAGATACCTCTCTATCTCGTGTTTCTTCTATTTTTCTCCGATCTGTTCTCTGAAAACATAAGCATTTCTGCCCTTCACATCCTCTTAGTTCCCAGGCTTCTTCCAGTTTTTCAAAATGCTTACCAGAAATGTAAGCAGTGGAGTGATTCTTGGGTTTGATATCTCTCTCATTTTTCTCTTCTACTTTTTCTTAATCTCCTCTGTCCACAGATATTCTTGTACAATATCAAGATAGAACACTGATATTCCAATAGTGGGTCACATAAATATCTCTTATCTAAGTTATGACATTGATCAGTTTTTTTTTTCTGGCCTTTGTCACTGAATAATGTTCATCATTTATTTCATGACTTTATATACATATCCCCCCCCCCCCACACACACATACACATATACACACAGAGGAGGTTATACTCAAAGGAAGTGAACTGTATGGTGGGGTTAGAGGAAGAAATTAGTAGCTTCAGATTGGAGTCCAGAATCATTTGGCTTCAGGAATCTGATTATTGTCTTTCTGAAAAAAAATTACCTCAATCAATACTCTGTCCACAGCCTTAAAAAAGTAAAGCACCAATATCCTAATGGGCACAAGAAAGCAAGATGTTCTGGTATGGGCTTAATCCAAGAGAAAAGTAGCAGTGAGTAGACTAAGTAGCTGCTCACTGCTGGAAGATTGGTGCATCTGTGCATATGAACTAATGGCAAAAGAAGAAATTTCTCCTGAAATATAATTAGTTCTTTTATCTCTATGAATAGTTCAAACCTCAAGTTTGATAAAATAGAGGAAACACCACATAAGCTCCATGACTTTGCTGAATGCCACCAGTGCAGCAGCAGCCCTGATTAAATAAAATACAACATTCAGGACATCCATGAAAAATGTCATTCACATGCTTAGGGATTCTCTTTTTTTCCTTTCTGACTTCTTCTTCCTCTTTTTTTCCTCAATCTTCCCCTTTTGTCCCTTTCATTAATTATCTTTCTCTATGCAAAACACCATCCCAAACAGAGTGGCTTAAAACTACAAACATTTATCTCACATTTCTGTGAGATAGCAATTCTGCTTTCAGCTTGGTTCAGTAATGCATCTGGGGTCAGTTTCTGGTCAGCCAGGAGGCTCTGCTTCTAAGGGTTGGCTGCTTATCAGCAAGATATTGAAGGTAATAGAGCAAGTATCTTTCCATACACAGCCAGCTTGCTTATAACAGACAAATATATATATACACTAGGAAAATATAAATGAAAGGTTATTGGCAGCGAGGAATATTTGAACCACAATGAACTTTGTTTAGCTACCTCAGCTCCCTGTTTATTTATAACACAAATCTAAGCCCTTCTGATGATCTTTGATCTTGTTCCATACAACTTAGATAATCTCTTGCATTTTCTTTCCATACAACTTAGATCTTGTTCCATACAACTTAGATAATCTTTGATCTTGTTCCATACAACTTAGATAATCTCTTGCATTTTCAGCATTTTATTTCCAATGATTTTAAACATATTTAAAATCAGGAAAAAATAGTACAATTACTCCCCTATATACCTACCACCTAAATCAAACAAATGACAACATTTTGCTATATTTGTATCATATATACATATATGCATACATAAGCATGTATTTATAGATATACGTATCATATATTAAACACTGATGGTACTAGAAATACTGTCATATAGATTATTTCCCAATTATAAGGGGAAAAATAAACATTTACGATGGGGAAATCTGATTAATGATCATCACAAATAATGAAGCAACTAGTTATTTTGTGTTTCCAGATATGATGCAACATGACGTACTGACCACCACCAATGAATTATTTTGTTAAATTGTGATAAAATACACATAACATAAAACTTGTTGTTTTAACCATTTTTAAGTATGAAGTTCAGTGACATTAAGTATATTCACATTATGAATCATCACTATCCACCGCTAGAACTCGTTTTCATCCTGCCAAATGGAAACTCCCTACCTTTATTTATTACTTTTTTTAAAATTTTTATTATTATTTTTTTTAACTCCCTACCTTTAAACATTAACTCTCTCTTTCCCCTTTCCCCAAGCCCCTGGCAACCACTGTGTTACTATTTGTTTTTAAGAATTTGAAAAAGAATTTGACTACTCTAGGAATCTCACATATGTGAAATCACAATATTTGTCCTTTTATGACTGGTTTGTTTTCACTTAGTATAATGTCATAAGACTCACCCAAATTATAGAATGTTTCAGAATTTCTTCCTTCTTAGGATTGAATAGTATCCCATTGCATGTACATACCATGCTTTGTCTATCCATTCATCCACTGATAGGCATTTGCTTTGCTTTCAGCTTTTGGCTATTGAGAATAATGCTGCTATGAATGTGGATACATATCTGTTTGAGTCACTGCTTTTGGTTCTTTTGGATAGTCTTGAAAATGTTTTCTTAATTTTCTTTTTTAGATCATTCATTGTTAGTGTATAGAAATGCAATTAATTTCTACATGTTGACTTTGCATCCTGCAACTTTGCTGAGTTAATTAGTTCTAACAGTGGTTTGTTTATTTTAATCTTAGTGTTTCCTACATATAGCATCATGGCATCTGTGAACTGAGATAATTTTATTTCTTCCTTTCCAATTTGGGTGCCTTTTCTTTCTTTTTCTTGCCTAATTTCTCTGGCTAAGACTTCCAGTTCTGTGTTGAATAAAAGTGGCCAAAGTAGGCATTTTTTGTCTTGTTCCCAGTCTTTCACCATTGAGTATGTTAACTATTGGGTTTTTTTATATAAGATTTTTATTATGTTAAGATAGTTTCCCTCTATTCCTCATTTAGTGTTTTATCATTTGGTGTTTTTATCTGTTAATGAAGTGTTTTACATTGATTTTTGTATGTTGAACCAACTACGCACTCCAGGTATAGAACTCTTTTAACATGCTAGTAATTTTGTTGAGGGTATTTGGGTTAATATTCATAAACAATATCGGTATATAGTTTTCTTTTCTTGTAGTATATTTGGCTTTGAAATCAGGATAATGCTGGCTTCACAGAGAGATTTAGGAAGTTTTACCTCCTCTTCAATTTTTTATGAGTTTGAGGTTGTGCTACTTCTTCTTTAAATGTTTGGTAGAATTCACCAGTGAAGCCATCTGGTCCTGAGCCTTTCTGTGTTGGGAGGTTTTTGACTATTGGTTCAATTTTCTTGTTCTTTACTGGTCTGCTCAGATTTTCCATTTCTTAATGATTCAGGCTTAGTAGATTGTAAGTTTACAGGAATTTGTGCATTTCTTTTAGATTATAATCCTTTTAATTACTGTCAAGTCAGAAATAATGAAAGCCACTTTCAATTCTGATTTTATTTACTTGAGTCTTTTTTTCTTAGTTACTCTACTTAAAGATTGTTGTATTGTTATCATTTTGGAGGAAAAAAAAACAAGGATCTTGCTTTCACTGATATTCTCCATTATTCTATTCTCTATTTTATGGACCTCTACACTAATGTTTATTACGCTGTTCTTTCCACAAGCTCTGAGTTTAGTTTTTCCTTCTTTTTCTAGTTCTTTAGGCTAAATTCTTCATTTGTGACCCTTGTTCTTTTTAAAGATAAGCATTTACAGTTATAAATTTCCCTCTTTGTATTGCTTTTGCTGCATTTCATATCTTTTCATGAATACACTATTTTCTAAAAAATCATGAGTTTTTGTAATATTCATTTCAACACAGAAGAAAATTTACTTAATGTTTGAACTTTGTATTTGTGTGTCTTTTTTCCATACAGTGCAATCATGACACAGAATAATGTTAAAGTGATTATTTATTTGTAGCATAACACAAGATTCACAAGAGCCAAACTAACAAAATAAATATTAACACAAATTAAATTACTGAACAAAGCTAAAGACTGCTTTTTTACTTCTTTTTAAAATGGGCCTATCAGTTGTTGCTTTTTAAAAAAAATTGCGATAACACATTAAGGGTTTTTGAACTTCAAATCTACCCTCTCAACAAAATTTTAAGTGTACAATGCCATATTATTAATTATAGGCACACTGTTGTAAAGCAGTGCTCTAAAATTTATTCATCTTATACCAAAATTTTATATTCATTGAAGAGTAACTTCCCATTTTTACCTCCTTGTAGCCCCTGAGAAACCATTTTCCTTTGTGTTTCTATTTTAGATAACTCATATGAGTAAAATCATGCTGTGTTTTTCCTTCTGTGTCTAGCTTAATTTCACTTAGCAAAATGTCTTCAAGGTTTACCATGTTTTTGCATATAGAAAAATTGACTTCTTTTTAAGGCTGAATATTCTATTTTATGTATATGCTCCATTTTCTTTATTCATCTGTCCATGGACACAAATTATTTCTCTATCTTCATCATTGTGAATAATACTGCAACAGACATGAGAGTGCTAATATCTCTTTGTAATTCTGATTTCAGTTATTTTTGGTATATATGTAGAGGTAGGATTGGGGGTCATATGGTAATTCTTTTTTTTCATATGGTAATTCTATTAATTATTTGAGGAGCTTCCATGTTTTCCTTAGAGGTTGAAAAATGTTACATTCTTTTTTTTTTTTAAAGATTTTATTTATTTATTCATGAGAAACACACACAGAGAGACAGACAGAGAGAGAGAGAGGCAGAGACACAGGCAGAGGGAGAAGCAGGCTCCATGCAGGGAGCCAGATGTGGGTCTTGATTCCCGGTCTCCAGGATCACAGCCTGGGTGGAAGGCGGTGCTAAACCGCTGGCCACCAGGGCTGCCCAACAATGTTACATTCTGGTCAATAGTATATAAGGATTCCAATTCTCCACATCTTTGCCAGCTGTTGTTATTTTACATATAATAGCCATCCTAACAGGTATGAGGTCATATGCCTTTTTTAAATTTTTTTTATTGGAGTTCAATTTGCCAACATATAGCATAACACCCAGTGCTCATCCCATCAAGTGCCCCCCTCAGTGCCTGTCACCCAGTAATCCCCACTCCCTCCCCACTCCCTTTCCACCACCCCTTGTTCATTTCCCAGAGTTAGGAGTCTCTCATGTTCTGTCTCCCTCTCTGATATTTCCCACTTATTTTCTCTCCTTTCCCCTTTATTCCCTTTCACTATTTTTTTATATTCCCCAAATGAATGAGACCATATAATGTTTGTCCTTCTCCGATGGACTTATTTCACTCAGCATAATACCTTCCAGTTCCATCCACATTGAAGCAAATGGTGGGTATTTGTCATTTCTAATAGCTGAGTATTATTCCATTGTATACATAAACCACAGCTTCTTTATCCATTCATCTTTTGATGGACACCGAGGCTCCTTCCACAGTTTGGCTATTGTGGACATTGCTGCTATAAACATTGGGGTGCAGGTGTCCTGCCGTTTCACTGCATCTGTATCTTTGGGGTAAATCCCCAACAGTGCAATTGCTGGGTCGTAGGGCAGGTCTATTTTTAACTCTTAATATTTTTCCATCTTTTGTGTCTTCCTCAATTTCTTTCAGAAGTGTTCTGTAGTTTTTAGGGTATAGATCCTTGACCTCTTTGGTTAGGTTTATTCCTAAGTATCTTCTGCTTTGGGCGCAATTGTAAATGGGATTGACTCCTTAATTTCTCATTCTTCAGTCTCATTGTTAGTGTATAGAAATGCCACTGACTTCTGGGCATTGATTTTGTATCCTGCCACACTGCCGAATTGTTGTATGAGTTCTAGCAATCTTCAGGTGGAGTCTTTTGGGTTTTCTATGTACAGTGTCATGCCATCTGCAAAGAGGGATTGTTTGACTTCTTCTTTGCCAATTTGAATGCCTTTTACTTCTTTTTGTTGCCTGATTGCTGAGGCTAGGACTTCTTAGTAGTATGTTGAATAGCAGTGGTGAGTGGACATCCCTGTCGTGTTCCTGATCTTAGGGGAAGGCTCCCAGTGCTTCCCCATTGAGAATGATATTTGCTGTGGGCTTTTCGTAGATGGCTTTTAAGATGCTGAGGAATGTTCCCTCTATCCCTACACTCCAAAGAGTTTGGATCAGGAATGGATGCTGTATTTTGTCAAATGCTTTCCCTGCATCTATTGAGAGGATCATATGGTTCTTGTTTTTTCTCTTGCTGATATGATCAATCACATTGTTTGCTTTACGAGTGTTGAACCAGCCTTGCATCCCGGGTATAAATCCCACTTGGTCATGGTGAATAATCTTCTTAATGTATTGTTGGATCCTATTGGCTAGTATCTTGTTGAGAATTTTCGCATCTATGTTCATCAGGGATATTGGACCCTTTTTGGTGGGGTCTTTGTCTGGTTTTGGAATTCAGATGATGCTGGCTTCATAGAACGAGTTTGGAAGTATTCCATTTCTTTCTATCTTTCAGAACAGCCTTAGTAGAATAGGTATGGTTTCTTCTTTAGTCGTTTGATAGAATTCCCCTGGGAAGCCATCTGGCCCTGCACTTTTATGTCTTGGGAGGTTTTTGATGAATGCTTCAATTTCCTCCCTGGTATCAGCCTGTTCAGGTTTTCTTTTTCTTCCAGTTCCAGTTTTGGTAGTTTGTGGTTTTCCAGAAATGTGTCCATTTCTTCTAGATTGCCTAATTTATTGTCTTACAGCTGCTCATAATATGTTTTTAAAATCATTTGTGCTTCCTTGGTGTTGGTGGTGATATCTGTTTTCTCATTTATTTTATTGATTTGAGTCTTTTCTCTCTTCTTTTTAATAAAGCTGGCTAATGGTTTGTCTATCTTATTAATTCTTTCAAAGAACCAACTCCTGGTTTTGTTGATCTGTTCCACATTTCTTCTGGTCTCCATTTCAGTGAGTTCTGCTCGAATCTTTATTAATTCTCTTCTTCTGCTGGGTGTAAGATCTATTTGCTGTTTTGTCTCCAGCTCTTTTAGGTGCAAGGTTAGCTTTTGTATTTGGGTTCTTTCCAGTTTTTGGAAGGATGCTTGTATTGTGATGTATTTTCCCCTCAGGACTGCTTTTGCTGTATCCCAAAGATTTTGAATGGTTGCATCTTCATTCTCATTAGTTTCCATGAATCTTTTTAATTATTCTCTGATATCCTGGTTGACCCTTTCATCTTTTAGCAGGATGGTCATTAACCTCCATGTGTTTTAAATCCTTCCAAACTTCTTCTTGTGATTTAGTTCTAGTTTCAAAGCATTATGGTCTGAAAACATCGGGGGTACGATCCCAATCTTTTGGTATCGGTTAAGAACTGATTTGTGACCCGGTATGTGGCCTATTCTAGAGAAAGCTCCATGTGCACTTGAGAAGAATGTGTATTCAGTTGCGTTTGGACATAAAGTTCTGTAACTATCTGTGAAATCCATCTGGTCCAGCTTATCATTTAAAGCTCTTGTTTCTTTGGAGATGTTGTGCTTAGAAGACCTGTCGATTGTAGAAAGCACTATATTCAAGTCACCAAGTATAAGTGTATTATTATCTAAGTATGTCTTAACTTTGGTTATTAATTGATTGATATACTTGGCGGCTCCCGCATTCAGGGAATAAATATTCATGATTGTTAGGTCCTCTAGTTGGATAGATCATTTAAGTATGATATAGTGTCCCTCTTCATCTCTTACTACAGCCTTTGGGACATACTTTAATTTATCTGATATAAGGATGGCTATCCCTGCTTTCTTTTGAGGACCATTTGAATGGTACATGGTTCTCCAACCTTTTATTTTCAGGCTGTAAGTGTCCTTCTGTCTAAAACGAGTCTCTTGTAGACAGCAAATAGATGGGTCCTGCTTTTTTATCCCGTCTGAAACCCTGTGCCTTTTGATGGGGTCATTAATCCCATTCACTTTCAGAATTATTATTGAGATATATGAATTTAGTGTCATCATGATACCTATTCAGTCCCTGTTTTTGTGGATTGTTCCCTTGGATCTCCCCTTTCTATTACAGGGTCCCCTTTAGTATTTCTTGCAGAGCTGGCTTGGTGGTCACATATTCTTTCAGTTTCTGCCTATCTGGAAGCTCTTTATCTCTCCTTCTATTCTGAATGGGAGCCTTGCTGGATAAAGTATTCTTGGCTGCAGGTTCTTCTCATTTAGGACCCTGAATATATCCTGCCAGCCCTTTCTGCCCTGCCAGGTCTCTGTGGAGAGGTCTGCTGTTAATCTAATATTTCTCCCCAAAAAAGTTAGAGATTTCTTGTCTCTTGCTGCTTTAAAGATCTTCTCTTTATCTTTGGAATTTGCAAGTTTCACTATCAAATGTCGAGGTGTTGAGCGGTTTTTATTGATATTAGGGGGGGATCTCTCTATCTCCTGGATCTGAATGCCTGTCTCGCTTCCCAGGTTAGGACAGTTCTCAGCTATGATTTGTTCAAATACATATTCTGGACCTCTGTCCCTTTCGGCACCCTCGGGAACCCCAATTAAACGTAGATTTTTCCTTCTGAGGCTGTCATTTATTTCCCTTAACCTATCCTCATGATCTTTTAATTGTTTCTCTCTTTTTTCCTCAGTTTCCCTCCTTGCCATCAACTTGTCTTCTATGTCACTCACTCGTTCTTCTACCTCATTAACCCTTGTTGTTAGGACCTCTAGTTTGGATTGCATCTCATTTAATTGATTTTTAATTTCGGCCTGATTAGATCTAAATTCTGCAGTCATGAAGCCTCTTTAATCTTTTATGCTTTTTTCTAGAGCCACTAGTAGCTTTATAATTGTACTTCTGAATTGGCTTTCTAACATTGAGCTGTAATCCAAATTTTGTAACTCTTTGGAAGAGAGGACTATTTCTGATTCCTTCTTTTGAGGTGAGTTTTTCCTTCTAGTCATTTTGCTCAGTGCAGAGTGGCCAAAAACAAGTTGTATTTGACAGAAGTGCAAACCTTCTCACAGCATTCCAGGCTGTTCTCTCTTTAAATCTCAGGCCGAATTCATAGGTTTTCAGGATTATTTGAAAGTTATCTAGGTAATTCTGTGGGGACAGGTGACTTGGGGACCCTACTCTTCTTCCATCTTGCCCCCTCCTGATAATATCTCATTGTAGGTTTTGATTTATAATATCCCTATGATTAGTGATATTGAGCATCCACATTTAAATAGTGAAAAAGTAAATTATAAACTCAAAGAAATTTAGTTTCTTTGTCCTTTCACCCCATATCCTTTTACCACTTCTATATAACCATTTCTATTAATTTTAGTTATTTCTTCTGATGAATATCTTTATGTGTATATATTTCTATTTTTATAAAAATAAAATAATATATATGTATTATTATTTCCTCTCCTTCCTCACATAAATACTAGCATGCTATATACAGTGTTCTGTACCTTATTTTTGATTAATGATTTTTTTCTAGAGATTTTTCCATATAAGTATATAGTTATCTTTTTCATTCTTTTATTGATTGCCTATTAATTCAATGTGCAAATGCATCATATCTTACCCAATCACTCCCTTACCAAAAGACATTTTGTGTTTTTTCCAGACATTTACTATTACAAATAATGCAGTATTAATAACTCTGTGAATGATATTTTGGACTTCCATGGGTAGGTGTTTAAAGCAAATTACTCTAAGCAGAATTATAGGTAAAAGCATGAGTGCATCTATAATTTGCCTAACTTAATTTTACCATCTATCCAATGCCTGTTGCTTTTTCCACATAAGTACTGCAGTACAGTGAGAATACTTAGGCTTGGAGTCTCACTGGTCTGGGTTTGAATCCTGATGTTATAACTTACTATTAAATTTTGTGGCCTTGAAGGTTAATAATCCTTACTTCAAGGGCTATTAAAAATAAAAGAAACAATGTTTAATGCATCTAGTATCTTATCTTGTATCAGAGATGCTCCCCAAATATTCATTCCCTTTTCAGTTGCTTGAGTCAGTAACAGCTTAATGACTTTGGTTGTAATATATTTTCAGAATTCTAGATTCCCTACTTTTGATTCTTTTGTGGCATCTCTTATTAACCTTCACACAGATTTAGTTTACCGCAGAATATTCTGAGTTTTTTTCCAGAAATCTCCAACTATTTTGTTGTTGTTGTTGTCGTTGTTAGCTTAGAGTGCCTATTGCTGAATGCAACATATCTGTGGACTGTAGGACATCGTTCTTCTCTGTGTCAGAGTTGTTTCTCCCTTTTCAATAAGCTACTTTGCTGTGTAACCTATGGAAAGAAGGGCTTATCAGTCCATACCTGACATTCTCTCCGGCATCTGTTCCTAAGAATCTAGAAATGAAATATATATGATTGATTTCTATCTTAAAACACCTCACCATTTGAAAATCATAAAAATTTTCTGAGCTTTAGGTTATCAGACTTTCTCTGTTCTCCTACTTTTAATTGTCAGAACAATTCTCATGGATCCTAAGTGAGCACACATAGCCTAGGTCTGAGAATATAAGAGGTTTTTAAAGTGCTTGGATTATACTGGCTCAGCAGTACTCATGCATATAGGCATGAGTCTCCACAAAATATTGAATCAAACAGAGACCATCTTACTAAAACAGTGTTTCTAACTTAAGAAAGTAATTGCTTTTGGATTATTCCAGTGACTTATGTGATTCAATAGTCAATATATGACTTATATGATTCAATATTCAATACCATTCTTGGATTTTAAAAATCTATTTCATATTGTATGGCACATGAATTTTATTTTTTTAAATATTTAATGCTTTTCTTCATTTTAAGTTAAGAATATCTTTTAACAAATATTCACTTTTTCTGGGCAAATATATGTATTTTTCGCTAAGAGGTTGTGTTGGCTATGAATAGGGGTTCCTAACTCAATATCAACTGGATGATTTCACTTATATGTGGAATTTAATAACAATAAGCTCATAAAAACCAATAGTAGAGTGGTGGTTGCCAGAGGCTGGGGATGGGAAAATGGGGAAATGTTGGTCAAGGGGTACAAACTTTTAGTTATAAGTAATTTTCCAGGATCTAAGGTATATTATAGTAGTTGTAATCATTACTGTGCTGTATACTTGAATGTTGACATGAGAGTAGACCTTTAACATTTTCACTATAACAACAAGAAAATGGTAATTATGTGAGGTGAACAATGTGTTAACTAACCTTATTGTGGTAAATATTTAATAATATATACATGTATCAAATCATCATATTGTATACCTTAAACTTACACAAAGTTATGTGTCAATTATATCTCAATAAAGTTAGAAAAAATTCAGGAAATTTAAGTAAGTCATAAAAATAATTGTTAATATTGTCAACATTAAGGGACATTGCATTATAAAAGCTTTTATAATTCAACTAGAGATAGTGCAATCTCAAAGTCTTGAGTATCACTTCTTAATAAAGAGGAAATAATTCAATTCAGTTCCCACCCCCCACTTCTGCCAAAAAATTATGACAATCGACTTTTAGTAGGGGCTGCCCATATTGTGAGGAACAGAAAATTACCTACACTAGGTTTATTAATCCTGCCTTCTTGGTAATTCTTCACATTTGATTAAAATTCAAATGAATCCTGAGCCTGGAAAAAAGAGAAGTTGAAAAAATATCAATTGATAGGACAGCCCAGAACTGGTTCCTAATTTGACAACTGTTCTAGGATTATGATATCTTCTAGATTAGGGTAACATCTTGAATAAGCCCCAAATCCCATTTTATATAAGAACCTAAGCTCCTAACTTGCTCTTTAGTATCTTTTGTTCTGCAGCTAAGAGTCAGTAGACAAATGAGGAGGATTACACCCAATCAAAGCATTAGAAGACAAGAGATCATTTTCTCCTGGTGAATTATTTTAAAGACGATAAGTCACTTTGAAAGAGATTTATATTCTGTCAGTTTATTTGAAAGAATGATATAACATTTCAACCTACTTTTATTAACATTTCTGAAGAGAAATAACTTTTCCCTCTTTAACATAGTGAACTAATCTTGGTTTCAAAACTTGTGACCACACCACAGATATCTGATGGCAGCTTAGAGTAAAGGAAACAAAGAAAATAACCATTTCTTAAATGGGATTATGAACATTGTTGTAACTGAATATATTACTTTTCTGTTTTAAACTTTACTCCAAGCTTCTGATATGCCACATAAATTTTCTTGCTTACTTATGCCATCTTGAATTGCAATATGGAACACAAAAGAGATCTCCTGGAATCCAGGAGGCTAAGATTGCAGCTATGGACACTTCTTCCAAATGCAAAGCACCTCCTTTTTCATCCTTAGTCCCTGGGTCTCTGGGATATTAGAGGATCCATTGGACTTTGAAGAAAGAGAATGGCCATGTTTCAAGTGTTTCCTTCAAGTTGTAAGGGCAGCCAGTGAGCTGTTGGCAGCTAGGTATCTCCTGATTTTGCCCTCGTGTGTAGGTTCACCCTTGCAGAAATCCTTGGGGAGCCACTTGAAGTCCCTATAGCTCTACCTGTTTTCTCCACAATATTTTGTTTACCAGCAGGTGTTAACTTTGGATTAAGAGACTCTCTTTCCCCCGTTCTCCAGTTAAATTTAACATCTCTCATAAGAATACTCACTGCTAACAAATTGCTAATGAATTACAAAACTATTTTGAGAATTATAGAAGAGAGATAAAGGAAAACTTAGAACAATGTATCCTGAGTGGAGAGTGCCCTGGTACACTCCATATACTGTGAGCACTTGGTAAATCGAGGTAAACAGGAGAGGGAGAGATGGAAACTTTCCAAAGACAAAGTGGGCAATTGTTGACACCTCCAAGTGTTTATATATTCCAGTCATTTTATGGATAGGGTTGGGAACAGAATGGCTTTTTCTTTTTTTAAATTTATTTATGATAGTCACACACACACACACAGAGAGAGAGAGAGAGAGGGGCAGAGGCATAGGCAGAGGGAGAAGCAGGCTCCATGCACCGGGAGCCCGACGTGGGATTCGATCCTGTGTCTCCAGGATCACGCCCTGGGCCAAAGGCAGGCGCCAAACCGCTGCGCCACCCAGGGATCCCCAGAATGCCTTTTTCCCACCTCCCCATAAATTAAAGCATAAACCATCAGCCTTGAAGAGGAAAGGGGCCCTAATTTCATTGAACTTTTTCCCGTGGGTTAAACAAATAAGGTCTTTTTTTTTTTTTTTAATTTTGTGGAAAGTTTTCTCCTAATTCACCATTTTTGGGCACTTTATGTGGCTTAACAGTAGAACGGAATTGAAGAATTATGAACAGTAATTGCATAGGAATATCACATTTCAAAAAACTGTAGTAAGGGGTGAAACAAAGTTTGAGATCCTTAGTGGATAGCAGAGTGTGGCATCAGTAATTGACGAACACTGGGCGACCCTTGGGCTATTCCCACACCTGCTTCTCTGCTAGTCTCTAGCACTGACCCAGCTGTAGCTTTTCCTTTACTTCTCTTCATGCCTGCTATGTTCTCATACCTGGGGAGCAGCTTGTTTCTCTGTAGTTAAAAGGTTTAGATCTGTTTAAGCCCTGGCTCTGACATATTTCAAATGTGCAACCTTAGGGAAATAACTTCATCTCCTTGAGAGATGGTACTGCATGCTTAGCACTTGCATTATGAGCCACCAGGATCCTATTCCTAACAGCTGGATAGTGTTTTCCAATTGACAAGGTCTCTTCAACTGTTACTTTCTTTTTTTTTTTTTTTTCTGCTGTTGCTCTCCCAAATTGAAGTATACTAAAATATTTTCTGAATTATCTTTAGTAAAGCTTTGTTACATCATATCTATAAATTAGATATATTATGAGCAAGGAAAAATAAAATTATATGTTTTACTCCATATGGGCTTTTTAGTTTTAATGTGCATTTATTTATTTATTTTTAAATTTTTGGCTTTGAAACAAAAAATTCTCCATTGTAGATTCATGGCTTCTGAGTTTCCTCTTAAAGATTTAATAAAATCCTTCCTTTCATCCCTTGGTTTGGAGCTCTCTCTTGTACTGATATTACACTGGTTTCGCTGATGCAAAAAACAAAACAAAATGAAACTATTGACCTTGTTCAAAATTCTTACAATATGATGCTGCTCCAGGACTGATGAGCAACCTAGAAAACTTTATAGTCACCTCTATACAGCTGTTGCCTGTGAGAATAGAGGGAATTTAAGCTCAGGAAGCGTGATTATATTGATATCAACTATAGTAGCCTGAATGCTAATGAGAACTTGCCTCTCAGATATCCAGAGCAATGACCCTGACATGAGGGCAAATAAAGCCTATGCACTTTGCATCAGTGAATTAGATCTAAAACAGCATCCATTCATATTGACCAAGATGATAAGTGAGAACTTGAACATCGGCCTTACGAAGAGGATCGGAAGAAAGGAACTGTAAGTGTTGATATTTTTCCAACAGTTCTCAATATGCAAGTACCTTAAAATTCTTGTACACATATTTGGTGTGTTGACTTTGCATTTTCTTCCAAATAAAATTATTACTATTTATTATGATTTGTTATTATTGCTACTCTAATATTTATGGAATCATGAAATAAATAGGGATTGGGTCAACGTTCTTCAGACTTTGGAATCTTTTTATTTTTCCATAAAGATTTTGTTTATTCATGAGGGACACAGAAAGAGAGGCAAAGACATAGGCAGAGGGAGAAGCAGGGAGCCCGATGTGGGACTCGATCCCAGTACCCCAGGATCATGACCTGAGCTACC
Source organism: Vulpes vulpes (assembly GCF_048418805.1). Taxonomy (NCBI): domain Eukaryota; kingdom Metazoa; phylum Chordata; class Mammalia; order Carnivora; family Canidae; genus Vulpes; species Vulpes vulpes. Next base: position 32,883,237 of record NC_132786.1, read on the forward strand.
CAGGTATCCCCAGACTTTGGGATCTAATAAGATATTGAATGTGTGGTAGAGACTGCTAATCCTTTCCCTAACATCTGCTGTCCTTTTCATTAGATGGAGAGCCCTGATTTGTAGCTGAGCACATTGCAACCCGGAATAAAAGAATATATTCCCAACCTTCTTGGCCAACTAAAAATGCAAAGGGATGAATCTTTACCAGGGAGATTCTGTGCTTTTCTGTCATTCCTCCTCCTTCTTCCTCAAAAGAGTTAGGCATAACCACATAACCCTTGTGACCTGGACAAGGGAGCCATAGGCTGAAGATAGGGGAATAAACCAGGAAGAGCCAAAATTCCCAATAATGCCTTGGAGTTCTCACCCAGCCTAAAGATGTTGTTTCAAGACTTCCTCTATGCAAGAAATAAGTTAATTTATCTCTTGTTTAAACCACTGGTTGTTATTTTATTTGTTATTTGAAAATAAATCCTAAGTTTTTAAATATTGACAGAATTAATAACAGTGCTAAAAAAAAGAATTAATAACAGTGCTATAAAGGGGTTGTACTGGAGCCTGAGATAAGGCAAATACAGTACTACTAATCACATCGTTATTTAAAAGTTCTGATATTTTGTTTACGTAGATTTTTGCATACATTTTGATGTTTTAAAAATATTGCTTTGGGATTCCCACTTCCGGTAAGATAAATTAGACATACTTTTCCCTATTTCTTCTAAGTATAACTGAGTGTTTAATATTATATGTAGTTATATGTAAGCTATGGACTTTAAGCTATTAAATGTAAATGCAATTTCACTGACTATAAAAAAAAACATACTGCTCTGGGAGGGGATGTTGATAAATGAGGAAAGCTGTACATGTGTTGGGGCAGGAGATAGATGGGAAATCTCTGTACATTTACTCAATTTTGCTGTGAACCTAAAACTGCTCCAAAAAATAAAGTCTGTTTTTAAAAAACTGATAGAACTGAAAAGATAAAAAGATAAAACTACAATTATATTTGAAGAAGTCAACATCCTTCTCTTAATGATTAATAGAACAATTAGAAAATGAGCATGAATATAGAAGAATCCAATACCATCAATGAATGGGATGTAATCTACTTTCATAGAAAATAGCCACACTTGGGCCATAAATCCAACTTCAACAAATCTAAAGAAAAACAAACTCAGATTGAATGTTTTCTAACCACAACTGAATTAAAGTAGAAACCAATAACAAGAAGATAACAGAAAAATCTATAAACATTTAGAAACTAAACAACACAATTCCAAATAATCTATGGGCTAAATATAAGGTTAATGAAAACATGTGTTGAACTGCATGAAAATGAAGATGCATATCAAAAATGTGTGAAACAGAAAAAGCGGTGCAGAGAGGGAGAGTAATAGCACTAAATGAATACTTCTTGAAAGAAGAAAAGTCTCAAATTGTTAATTATGTATTCACTTGGAAAGTCTAGAAAATGAAGATCAAAATAAACAAAAGCCAGCAAAAGGAAAGAAATAATAGTGGTAAGAACAGAAATAAATGAAACTGAAACAAAAGAGCAATAGACAAAACCAATGAAACAAAGATCCAGCTCTTTGAAAATATCAATAAAAGTGACAAACCTCTGGCAAAACAAATCTCCAATGTCAAGAATGAAACAGGTTGTCATTAGAGACCTTGCAGACATTAAAATGATAATAAGGAACTATTAGAAATAATTCTACATGCATGCATTTAACAAGTTAGATGAAAAGGACTAACTCTACAGAAAACATAAGTTACAACTCACTAAATATGAAATAATTTTAATAGCCCTATAACTATTAACACAATGAGCTCATCATTTAATAATTTTCCCCTAAAATGAGCTCTAGGTCTAGATGGTTTCATTGGAGAGTTCTGCCAAACTGTTAAAGAGCTTTAGCTTTTTAAGAGCAATTCTAAACAACTGTTTCCATAAAATAGAAGAGAAAGAAACACTTCCCACTTTATTTTATGAAACTGGAATTAATCTGACCAAAATAAACTGGACCACAAGTATAAAAAATGAAAACTACAGAGCAAACTATCTCATAAATACACATAGTAAAATCTGTAACTGAAATTTAACAAATAGATATCAGCAGTTTATAACAGGAATTATATGCATGACCAAGTTGGATTTATTCCAGGGATACAGTTAGTTCAATATTCAAAAATAAATCAATGCAATCTACTATAAAAGAGGGTAAAAGCAAAATGCACACAATCATATCAATCAGTGCAGAAAAATAATTTGGCCAAATTGGCCTGGTATTCATGGTAAAAACTCTATGTAAAATGAGAATAGAGGGTAATTTCACCACCTCACAAAAAACATCTACCAAAACCTACAGGTAACACTACTGTTAATGATGAAAGATTGAATGCTTTCCCTCTAAGATTAGGAACAAGGCAAGGATGTCCACTCTTATTAAATATGGTGTTGGGAGTTCCAGCCAATGCAATAAAGAAGAGAAAGCAAAAACAAGTAAATTAGAAAGGAAGAAATCAACTGCTTTTTATGTGTGGATAACAAGATATCTACATATGGTAAGTTGAGGAAGGTCCCCAGGATATAAGATAAATGTAAATATATATATATATAACTTCTCTCTCTATAATTTCTATATGCTAGTAGCAAACACATGGATACTGGAATTAAAAATAGAATACCATTTACAGTCACCTAAAAAACTAAATGTGTGGATCTAAGAGAACACTTATAGGACTTGTATTTTGAAAACAACATAATACTAATAAGATTTTAAGGCATCCTTTGTATGTGTTTCATATATCAAGATACAGAACTGAAAACCAAAAGTCCTGTTTTCTGATCTAGGCAGTCTTGATTTCCTTGCACTTTAGTTTCGTCATCCTTGCAATGAAAGAGTTGTGCCAGATGGTTCATAGGTTCTCATTGATTTTAAAAGCAATTCATAGCTTATGGAATATCAAATTGTCTAATTCGTTTCCCACTCATTTTCCCTCCTTTCCCTTATAATCCTTTTCACTATTTCTTATATTCCCCATATGAGTGAAACCATATGATGGGAAAAATTAGAGAGGGTGACAGAACATGAGAGACTCCAAACTCTGGGAAAAGAAAAAGGGGTAGTGGAAGGGGAGGTAGGCGGGGGGACAGGGTGACTGGGTCACGGGCACTGAGGGGGGCACTTGATAGGATGAGCACTGGGTGTTATATGTTGGCAAATCGAACATCTATAAAAAAAGGATATCAAATTGTCAAATATTCTACTAGGGTGGTAAGAAGACATGCAACTTCATGCTTGTAAACTATTCATATACTAAATGCACATTGTCTTTGTGAATGCATATCTTTGTAGGCTAGAACATTCCATAAAGTACAGAAAATCAAGAAATGTGCTGATCTGCCAACCTCTCAGTGAGCATTAGTCACCTAATGGATGTCTACCAAATGTCAGGAAATTCACATCTGGGATGGTATATGTTCATGTCCACCTCACTTTCTGGTCATTTATCGTTAGCTCTGATAACATTAATATATGCTTCATTCCTGCTGATAGGGTTTGACAATCAGCATTGATTTACCTTTCATTACTCTAAAAAGATGAGCATTAGGTGAAGTGAAACTAATTTCAGAAAACCAAATTATTTACTCTATTTGAACAAATCTTTATTCTGGAATAGAAAACTTCTAGTTGGGGAATGATATTCTATAGCACTTGTTGAGCACCTTTTATGTGCCTTGCATTGTACTTTATTTGTAATTCATATGTACAATTTTATACTCATTAACATGACTGTAGTTTTATCTTACATTTACCTTTAAGTTTTATTTATTTTATTATATTTTAAATTTATTTTAAAATTTTATAATAAAAATGTTTAATCATCTAGAAAAGTAGACAGCATAGTGTAATGAGCATCCATATACCCATTACCCAGACTTAATAATTTTTTTTTCAGACTTAATAATTTAAAGTTAACATTTTGCTATACTTTATCTCATTTTGAGTTTTTACCAGTAAGTTGCAGATATCATGACAGTTTACCCTAAATTCTTTAATATGCATTAAAATAATCATAATTTCTGAAATATCCATTAATGATACCAGTAGAGTGTCAAAATATAGCAATATTTCCTTAATATCATCTAACATCAAGTTCATACTAAATGTTACCATTTGTACCCAATTTTGTCTAAAACAAGGATCCAATAAAATAACACAATATTTATTTGATAGTATTTATGTTAATGATCTTTTCCTTGAGAATAGGCTTCCTTCCATCTTTTTTGTATGATACTAACTTTTAAAAGAGACTGAGAGACTTCCAGTTTCAGCTCTGAACGTAAAGGCTAGAAATCATCATTCCCAACCTCATGGCAACAAAATACTAAACAAAACTATTGACTTTTTCTTGGACCTGTCATAGAGATGAGGTCTCAGGAAAAATCTCCACAGCAACATTTGGAGACATAGGAAAACCCAGAGAGTCAGTCAAGACCTTCTCATGTGGGATAGAGGTCACTTGAGAAATAAAATGATAGTAATACTTAAATGGTAATTTTGACAGATTGGTGGAGGCTGAGAATGGACTAGTATGAAAATTAGAAACTGCTGGTGGCCACAGTCTTAGGGGGACCATCACAATGTTTGTCTACAAGAATCCCAGCAGATTCACACATTGGAGAACCAAGAAAGATCCTCTTGTGACTCTGGCAGAGGGAGCAGAAAAGTACCCATTTAGAAACATATTTTGGCTATTTTCCCAAAGACCTACTTTCTAGGATAAAAACTACCGTAGGAGTATGGACCACACTGACTCCATCTTGCCCTCTGTCTTGCTCATATCCAAGCAATGACCTCCCCGGGGGCTGTGGAGGTTAATTTATGCCCTGACCAGAATGCAGGAAGTCTTGATGTGATATTCCCTAAAGTGCTGCACCTGTCATTAATATGTTAAAGCATAATGGAAAAAATAGACAATGTGTGAAAATAGATGGGTAATATAAGTGGATAAAGGGGAACTCTTAAGAACACTCAAAAGGAAATGCTGCAACTCAAAAATTCAGTAACGGAAATGAAGAAATGAGGAATGCCTTTTCTGGACACCTCAGTAAATTAGACACATTTAAGAAGAGAATCAATGAGCCTGATTACATCAACAGAAATTTATCAAACTGAAATGCAAAGAGAAAAGAAATGAAAAAAAAAAAAGTAGAGAAACATCCACAAGCTGGGATAAAAATCAAAGAAATAATTTCCACATTATTGGAATATAAGAATAAAGTGAGAACAGAACAGAAGAAATATTTTAAATAATAATAGAATTTTCAAAATTAATGACAAATATCAAACCTCAGATCCCTAAAGCTCAGAGAATATCTTATACCAAGAATAAATAGCAAAAATTCTATACCTAGACAGAGAATAAACAAAAAATAATGAAAAAAGTCAGAGGAAAAAATTATCTATTGAGCAAGAATAAAAATCATGGTAAACTTCTCAGAAATGATGTAAATGAGAATGAAGTCAACTATTTCAAGTGATGAAAGAAATACCATAAATCTAGAATTTTATATTCATCAAGATTACTCTTGAAAGTGAAGGAAAAAATAAAGACTTTTTCAGATAATTAAAAACTAAAGGAGGGATGTCTGGGTGGCTTAGTGATTGAGTGTCTGCCTTTTGCTCAGGGTGTGATCCCAGAGTTCTGGGATCCCCACAGAGAGCCTACTTCTCCCTCTGCCTATGTCTCTGTCTCTCTTTCTGTGTCTCTTATAAATAAATAAATAAATCTTAAAGGAAAAAAAAAAGCCTGAAGGAATTCATTGCCAGCAGAGTGGTCTTACAAGAAATGTTACAAGAAATTCCAATAGAAGAGAAATAAGTCATATGTCAGAACTCAGAATCCATATAATGAAAGTAGGAGCATCAGAGAAGGATTAAATAGTGAAATAAACAGCAAGATAATAACTGATGAGAGGGAAGAACTGGGAATACTTTGTTTTAGGGTACTTTGTACAATGTCTTCAAAAATGAACACAGTTTATTTGTAAATATATATTGCAAACACAAGAGAAACCACTAATTATTTTTAAAAAGAACTATAATTGATATGCTCAGAGAAGGTAAAATAGAATCACACAAAATGCTCAACTAAAGTCAGAGAAGGGAGAAAATGAAGGGAGAAAAGAAAACAAGTACAACAGATAGAAAAGTTACAACTGTGACATATAATAATACAATTATAGCAACAATCAATTCATATGTGAATGATCTAAATGCACCAATTAAAGGATAAAGATTTTCAGAGTGGTAAAAAAAAAAAAGACCCAAACGTATGTTATCTGCAAGAATCCCATTTTAAACATAAAGACTCAGTTTAAAAGTAAATGGAAAATCCCCCAAATATGTAGCAATTTAACAATACACTTCTAAATAACACATAAGTCAAAGAAGAAATATAGAGAAATTTCAAAACATTTTGAATTCTAAAAATGGAGCACAATTTTTCAAAATTTTTGGAATGCAGCAAAAGCAGTATTTAGAAGAAAACTTGTGCCCTTTTTTCTTCAGAAAAGAAAGAAATCTAAAATCAAGAACTTAAATTTTCACCTGAGGAAATTACAAAAGAAAAAGCAATATGAATCCAAAGTAAACAGAAGAAAAGAAATAATGAGAATTAAAGCAGAAATCAATGAAATTGAAAACAAGAAATCAATAGGAAAAAAAATCAACAAAACCAAAAGCTGGTCCTTTGAAAAGATCTATGAAGTTGACATGCCTGTGGCCAGGCTAATTAAAAAAGAAAGAACAGGATGCCTGGTGGCTCAGTTAGTAGAGCTTGTGACTTTTGATCTCAAGGTTGTGACTTTGAGCCCCACATTGGGTGCAGAGCTTACTTTACAAAAGGAAAAGAAAAAAAAAAGAGGGAGGACAGAAATTACTACTGTTGGAAATGAAAAAGTAGACATCATGACAAATCTCATGGATACTAAAAATATAATAAAGGAATACTGCGGATAACTCAATGCCCACAAATATGAAAACTTAGTTGAAATGTATCAATTCCTTGACAGATACAATCTGCCAACTCTCACACAAGAAACAGTCTGAATAGGCTTATACCTATTAAATTAAAAAAAATGAATCAACAACTAATAATCTTCCAAAAAAGAAACCAATGGAGCTAGATGAGTTACTGGTACCAAACATTTAAAGAAGAAATTTTACCAATTTTTTATGATCTCTTTAAGAGAGAGGATAGAAATAGAGGGAATACTTGCTAACTCATTCTGTAAGGCCAGCATTACCCTGATACCAAAACCAGACAGACATTAAAAGAAAACTATAGGTTAATATCTCTCATAAGCATAGATGCAGAAATCCTCAACAAAATATTAGCAATAAAAATCTGACAATGTATAAAAAGAACTATACACCAGTATAGTCTTTTCAACAAGTAAAATTATGGACACATTGTCTAAAAAGGAATCTAAACACATTTACAACTGTCACAAAATTAAATGGATCAGAGGCTTAAATTTAAAATAAAAGCCTATAAAACTTTCTTAAAGATAACATTAGAGAAGATCTAGATGATCTTGGGTTTGGTGATGAGTTTTTAAATAAACACTCAATGCATAATCCATGTATGAAAAAAACTGTAAGATTGATAAATTGGGCTTTATTAAAATTAAAAACCTCTATACTATAAGAGACAAAAAGTCTTTCCTTCTTTTTTGTTGTTGTTGTTTCTGAAAAGATTTTATCTTATTTGAGAGAGAGAGAGAAAGAGCATGAGCTGGGGGGAAGGACAAGGGAGAGGGAGAAGTAGACTCCCTGCTGAGAACAGAGCCTGAAATGGAACTTGATCCCAGGACCCTGAGATCATGACATAAGCTGAAGGCAGGTGCTTAACCAAGTGAGCCACCCAGGTTCCTCTTTTTTTCTTCTTCTTCTTCTTTTACTTTGAAGAGGATATCCTAGTACACCCTAACTACCAAACCCATATTACCATTAGTAATACGGTAGGGCTTCAGAGTTTTCAGAGAATCTACCTTCCTTCTTCTGAAGCACATACTTACCAAGGGCTCCAAAATAACTGCCATTTTTTGCTTACTCTGCTCAAGAGTGTTTTATTCATAAGATGGACCAATGTAATATTCAGTTAAAAGACCAGATAGTTGGAGCCACTAGGAGGGTGGAAGAGATAACAAGTGTGATGTAGATGCATTCTGTTGTCAGTCCCAGGTGAGCAAGAACTGCTTGGGAGCCTCTTTTCTGATAGAGAAGGAAAAGAACACATTTACCGGATTAATGATATGAATGCTCTTTGGAGGTGGCCACAGGCTCATCCTGCAAGGAGGCAGAAATCTTAGGTGTGGTAGTCCCCTGAGACCAAGCACAATTCCTTTAGAAGAACGCGGGTTAGAGGAGTCAGAACTAACATTCCTCTGGCAGCTGCCTAATGGGTAATGAGTCCTGGCAAGGAGATGTTAGTGGAGACCATGGGAGCCATTACAATAAATAATTCCCATAATCTTATAGAGAGTTAAGTTATGTAAGGTATGTGCAAACCAGAAAGCATTAGTAAGATTTTAGTATTGCATTTAGTTACTGGAATCGAAGGGGAAGGAAATCTAAATTAATTAAGTGATAAGTGTTTTGGAAAGTTCTGGCATTATTATCAGTGGCTTTTTCCTTAGTGAAGTGGATCAGGAACTCAGAGGGTTTAGCAGGATCTTCATGTGATGTGGTTTTTTTTTTTTTTTTTCTTTTCTTCTCTCTCAGTTACTATACTCTTTCAATGTGTGTGTTTTAAGTTAATTTGACTTTGTCACTTTAAGAGGGTTCTCACTTGGCTCCTAGAATCAATTTATAGATGTGGATAGCCTTGTTCATACACAGAATACTGACACTTTCCAGCAGGGGGGAAGACTATTACCAATAAGAATTCAACACAAGGGACCTGGCCGACTTTTGCAGTTACAAGGAGCAGAAACCAGAATTAAGGCTTGTCTGTGATAGTGTTCCAGCCAGGACTAAATGCAATAACACACATATTGATTGACCTTGCTCCTTCAGCCTTGCAGTTTGTGTCATGGTATAGGTTAGAAACAATTTGATTTCTTTGTTTCTGCCTTCCATAATGCAGACAAGTTCACCTGGCCCTTGGATAGCATTCCTGAGGGGAAAAACAGCTCATCTTAAAGACTTATCCCAGACTTTGCTGTGGTGAGAGAGTGAAATCATTCTGCCCCTCTTTCCCACATGCTTGGGGTCTAAATCTTGGAATCGCTGGGTTTCAATTCTATTGTTTTAAAATAAAGAGATTGGAATTAGTGATATCTGTGGACACCTCCACTCTGAAATTCTTTTCTATCTCCTGATACCACCTTTTTGTAGTTAGGTTATCCAAAAATTGACTTTTACTACCATTGGTAAATGCATCCCATACTCAATTGTGTTTAAAACATTCATATTATCATTATATTATTATTTTATGTAAAAATAATCCACGCTTTTCAGAAATAAGCTTCTCTGTGAATCCAAATGCTTAAAAGTGATGGGTAAAACATTACAAAGGGGAAACCAAGCACCAGGGGGAGAGATGTTCCTTTTCCCCAACTCATTTGCGAAAGGAAGTTGAAAAATGCCACTGCTGGCAGTTGCTGGAATCTGTGGCTTCTGTTGGGGTGCTGCATCTCCAGGGAAGTGATGTGGGGACACAGATACAGACATCAGACCAAATCTAAGCCAATGTACCCACGGGATCAACTAGATCTATGCTATCTTCACCAGTAATCAGATTCAGTTCTGGCTCAGAAGCCTGAGAGAGATGAAGTAAAAACAAATGCTGCAACTAAAGAGTAGGTATTCATGACAAGAAAAAAGGAGAAATTCTCCTCTCCATATGGCTGCAAGCCAAAACAAGTAGGCAACTTAATACTGAGAAAGATTATAAAATGTCAATAACTAGAACATGAATTTTCTCTAGATGATATTAAATTAATAAAACATTCTGAAAACTTCCATAAAGTGTTCATATAATCAAGAGATAAATGTGTAGGAAAAATTAATAGAAAAAATACAGAAACAAGAACTGATGGAAAAATGTTTTTAAAAAATTAGAAATCTTGGAGAGGCCTGGGTGAGTCAGTTGGTTAAATGTCCAACTCTTGATCTCAGCTGAAGTCATGATCTCAGAGTTGTGAGTTCAGATCCTATGTGGGGCACTGTGCTGAGTGTAGTGCTTACTTAAAAAAAAATTAGACATCTTGGAAATAAGGGCCTGGGTGGCTCAGTCTGCTAAGTGTCTGCCTTCTACTCAAGCCATGATCTGAGGGTCCTGAGATCAAGCACCTCATTGGGCTCCCTGCTCAGCAGGGAGCCTGCTTCTCCCTCTCCCTCTGCTGCTCCTTCTGCTCATTCATTCTCTCTCTCTCTCTCTCTCTCTCTCTCTCCCCCAAATAAATAAATAAAAATCTTTAGGGAAAAAAAGAAATCTTGGAAATAAGAAATGTAATTACTGAAATAAATATATTTTTAAAAAACATTTTAAACTCTAGGCTGACACAGGTATGGAACTAATACATTGAAAAGCAGTACCAAACATTAAATTACACAGAATGACATGAAGAGACAGATTTTAAAAAAATGAATGTGTAATTAAGAGTCATGTGACACCAATTTTGAGATACCAACATGCATATGGAATGATTTTAATAATAAGAGGATAGAGGGGCTTTCCAAGGAACATATTTAAAGACTTAATGGGTAAGGACTTTCTGTATTAAAATAAGACATGAGTTTCAGATTGAAATTGCACTCCATGTGCAATTTGGATAAATTAAAATAATATGTAGGACATTGCAGTGAAACTGCAGACCACCAAGGTAAGAAGACATTTTAAAGAGCTGCCAAAAATTGAGTGAAAGGAGAGGAAATTGGCTCTCTACTTAGTGGAGATCTAAGGGGTCTCCTTCTGTTTTGGAGCACTTAATCATATTTTTCATTAATAGGCAAAATAGTGATATAGTGTTGAGAGGTGCATATAGGGATAAAACTCCTTTTAATTAAGAAACAACCAATACGATTGTCCTAAATGTAAAGAGATTGGTTACTTGTATGGAAAAGAGAAGAGACTGATTGTGAAGGGGCATACCATAAGCTTTCAGGATGCTAGTGATATTTTATGGTGTGGCCCAGACTGTGATGATATGGTTATTTACCTTAAACAGTATATAAACAATGCACTTTTCAGTATGTGTGATATATCTGAATTTTTTTTAAATGTGGAAATAAAAAAACTGCTTTCAGAAATGACAGATTTCTAGCTAAAAACACAAAAGCAGCCCAACCATAGATTTCCCATCAGTGATAGCAGCAGAAAAAAAATGAAGTAGTATTTTCTAGCTTGAAGGGAACATACTTAATGCAGAATTCTATACCCACCTAACTTATCATTTCAAAATAGGGGACAGGGACACCTGGATGATTCATTCAGTTAAGCAGTTGACTCTTGATTTCACTTAGGTCATGATCTTAGAGTCTGGAGATCTAGCTCTGTATTGGGTTCCCTGCTCAGCAGGAAGTCTGCTTGTCCCTCTCCCTCTGCCCCTCTCCACCATTCTCTCACTCTCTCTATATATACATATTAAATAAATACATTTTTAAAAAATAGAGGGGCAAAATAAAGGCATTTGCAGATAAAGATTAAGAAAATTATTCACAAACTTTCACTGAAAGTTTTTTTTCAAGATTTTATTTATTTATTCATGAAAGACACAGAGACAGAGGGAGAGACATAGGCAGAGGGAGAAGCAGGTCCCATGCATGGAGCCTGACTTGGGACTCAATCCCATGTCTCTAGGACCATGCCCTGGGCTGAAGGTGGCGCTAAACCACTAAGCCACCTGGGCTGCCCTGAAAGATATTTTAAAAGTAATACTTAAGCATGAGGAAATGTGAATGCTGAGGTAAAAAGCAGGATGTAAGAAATAACAGGAGTAGAGGCATTAATAAAATTGGATCACAAATTTAACTAGTAAAAATTACTACTTTTATTAGAAACTACCAACATAATCTCTGAGCAACTAAAAAGATGCAGGTGAAAGTGTTATTTGATTTAAAGGTAAGTGAGGTATGTTCAAGTTCTCACCCTTACAGAGGTTGTTGGCTACAGATGCTCAGTAATCACAGACTTTGTTAGGGAAATTATAGTTAATATGTGTATTAAAAATAATATTCATTATAGAAAATTGGGAAAATAAAAAATAGATGAAGGTAGAAATGAAAATTTCATATAGCATCATCCTCAGAGAGACAACCATTATTTGCATTTGATAGAATTCCTTCACATATGTAATTTCTTTATGTATATATGTAAATGCCCTCAAAATATAAAGTCACACATATGTGTATGTATATATTCACATATATGTATGTATTTATATATACATACACACAATTGTACAGTTTTGTTGTCAGCTGCACTCCTATCCTGTCACCACTCACAGATTTGTGACATTGGGTCCAAATTCCCAAAGTAGGGCTGATCATCCTTTAAAGACCACTCACTATTTCTGTGCTTTTTCCAAGTTTTCTATGTCCTTCTATTTCTCTCTCTCACTCTGTCTCTATCTCTCTGCTTCTTAACTCTAACATTTTTGCTTTTAGTTTGTAAAATTTAGCAACTCCTTGATTGCAAAATTCCTTGAATGCAAAATTACCTGATCTTATTAAAAAAAACCTCTTTCAAATTTTGTGATCTTATATTTTAAAGATCTACCTATCTATCTATCTAAGAGAGAGAGAACAAGAGAGCACATGCAGGGGCAGGGGCAGAGGGAGAGAGAGAGAGTGTGGGAATAGCAAAATCCCCAATGCAGGGCTCTATCTCATGACCTTGAGATCACAATCTGAGCCAAAATCAAGAGTCGGATGCTCAACCATCTGAGTTACTCAGGCACCCTAAATTTTGTGATCTTTTATTGAAGATTAATGTAGAAGGTGATGGTGACAAGACAGTGTAATGATGTGGAATATCAGGCCTTCTCTCGTTTGCTGGCTTGCTTATGGTTTACTCTCTCTTAACTCTTCTTTCCCTTCCCTGACTTACAGTGTTACTCCCTCCCTATGTCTCCTACAGCATGGTGCCACCATCACTCCAATTTCCTCACCATGGATCTTCTCAATGCCAAGACTTAAAACTATATTTTCCAGCAAATGCATCAAATTTCCTAATACATAGTATTTTTTCATTTTGCTACATTTTTTTGGTATCTCTCCCAGCACCATTTTTTTAACTTAATATATTACAAAGAATAAAAAAAAAGAAAGAATATTACTTGAGATTGTGATTTTAGTTATTGGCCATATGATAACTGAATAAATATGCCACATTTGATTTCATCCCTCATTAGCATACATGGCTCTTCCTATAGTTCCTTAGGATATGTGACTTCTGTTGTCTTCCTAGAAGAAACAAGTATGTTTCAAGTATGTCAAGTATGTTCATGTTCTCTCATCCAGTGACCTCACTTCTAAAGCTTCTGGCACGTATCTGATGCTTTCCTTTTTCTTTTTTTTTTAATAATAAATTTATTTTTTATTGGTGTTCAATTTACCAACATACAGAATAACACCCAGTACTCATCCCATCAAGTGCCCCCTCAGTGCCCATAACCCATTCACCCCCACCCTCCACCCTCCTCCCCTTCCACCACCCTTAGTTCATTTCCCAGAGTTAGGAGTCTTTATGTTCTGTCTCCCTTTCTGATATTTCCCACACATTTCTTCTCCCTTCCCTTAAATTCCCTTTCACTATTATTTCTATTCCCCAAATGAATGAGAACATATAATGTTTGTCCTTCTCCGATTGACTTACTTCACTCAGCATAATACCCTCCAGTTCTATCCACGTTGAAGCAAATGGTGGGTATTTGTCGTTCCTAATGGCTGAGTAATATTCCATTGTATACACAGACCACATCTTCTTTATCCATTCATCTTTCGATGGACACCGAGGCTCATTCCACAGTTTGGCTATTGTGGACATTGCTGCTATAAACATCGGGGTGCAGGTGTCCCGGCGTTTCATTGCATCTGTGTCTTTGGGGTAAATCCCCAACAGTGCAATTGCTGGGTCGTAGGGCAGGTCTATTTTAAACTCTTTGAGGAACCTCCACACAGTTCTCCAGAGTGGCTGCACCAGTTCACATTCCAACCAACAGTGTAAGAGGGTTCCCTTTTCTCCGCATCCTCTCCAACATTTGTGGTTTCCTGCCTTGTTAATTTCCCCATTCTCACTGGTGTGAGGTGGTATCTCATTGTGGTTTTGATTTGTATTTCCCTCATGGCAAGTGATGCAGAGCATTTTCTCATGTGCATGTTGGCCATGTCCATGTCTTCCTCTGTGAGATTTCTCTTCATGTCTTTTGCCCATTTCATGGTTGGATTGTTTGTTTCTTTGCTGTTGAGTTTAGTAAGTTCTTTATAGATCTTGGAAACTAGCCCCTTATCTGATATGTCATTTGCAAATATCTTCTCCCATTCTGTAGGTTGTCTTTTAGTTTTGTTGACTGTACCCTTTGCTGTGTGAAAGCTTCTTATCTTGATGAAGTCCCAATAGTTCATTTTTGCTTTTGTTTCTTTTGCCTTCGTGGATGTATCTTGCAAGAAGTTACTGTGGCTGAGTTCAAAAAGGGTGTTGCCTGTGTTCTTCTCTAGGATTTTGATGGACTCTTCTCTCACATTTAGATCTCTCATCCATTTTGAGTTTATCTTTGTGTATGGTGAAAGAGTGGTCTAGTTTCATTCTTCTGCATGTGGATGTCCAATTTTCCCAGCACCATTTATTGAAGAGACCGTCTTTCTCCCAATGGATAGTCTTTCCTCCTTTATCGAATATTAGATGACCATAAAGTTGAGGGTCCACTTCGGGGTTCTCTATTCTGTTCCATGGATCTATGTGTCTGTGTTTGTGCCAGTACCACACTGTCTTGATGACCACAGCTTTGTAGTACAACCTGAAATCTGGCATTGTGATATCCCCAGCTATGGTTTTCTTTTTTAAAATTCCTCTGGTTACTCGGGGTCTTTTCTGATTCCACACAAATCTTAAAATAATTTGTTCTAACTCTCTGAAGAAAGTCCATGGTATTTTGATAGGGATTGCATTAAACGTGTAAATTGCCCTGGGTAACATTGACATTTTCACAATATTAAGTCTGCCAATCCATGAGCATGGAATATTTTCCATCTCTTTGTGTCTTCCTCAATTCTTTTGGAAGTGTTCTATAGTTTTTAGGGTATAGATCCTTTACCTCTTTGGTTAAGTTTATTCCTAGGTATCTTATGCTTTTGGGTGCAATTGTAAATGGGATTGACTCCTTAATTTCTCTTTCTTCAGTCTCATTGTTAGTGTATAGAAATGCCACTGATTTCTGGGCATTGATTTTGTATCCTGCCATGCTACCAAATTGCTGTATGAGTTCTAGCAATCTTGGGGTGGAGGCTTTTGGGTTTTCTATGTAGAGTATCATGTCATCAGGGAAGAGGGAGAGTTTGACTTCTTCTTTGCCAATTTGAATGCCTTTAATGTCTTTTTGTTGTCTGATTACTGAGGCGAGGACTTCCAGAACTATGTTGAATAGCAGTGGTGAGAGTGGACATTCCTGTCTTGTTCCTGATCTTAGGGGAAAGGCTCCCAGTACTTCCCCATTGAGATGATATTTGCTATGGGCTTTTCATAGATGGCTTTTAAGATGTTGAGTAATATTCCCTCTATCCCTACACTCTGAAGAGTTTTGATCAGGAATGGATGCTGTATTTTGTCAAATGCCTTCTCTGCATCTAATGAGAGGATCATATGGTTCCTGTTTTTTCTCTTGCTGATATGATGAATCACATTGATTGTTTTATGAGTGTTGAACCAGCCTTGTGTCCCGGGGATAAATCCTACTTGGTCATGGTGAATAATTTTCTTAATGTACTATTGGATCCTATTGGCTAGTAACTTGTTGAGAATTTTTGCATCCATGTTCATCAGGGATATTGGTCTATAATTCTCCTTTTTGGTGGAGTCTTAGTCTGGTTTGGATGGTGCCTCATAGAACAAATTTGGAAGTACTCAATCTCTTTCTATCTTTCAGAACAGCTTTAGTAGAATAGGTATGGTTTCTTCTTTAAATGTTTGATAGAATTCCCCTGGGAAGCCATCTGTCCCTGGACTTTTGTGTCTTGGGAGGTTTTTGATGACTGCTTCAATTTCCTCCCTGGCTATTGGCCTGTTCAGGTTTCTATTTCTTCCTGTTCCAGTTTTGGTAGTTTGCGGCTTTCCAGGAATACATCCATTTTTTCTAGATTGCCTAATTTATTGGCGTATGGCTGCTCATAATATGTTTTTAAAATCGTTTGTATTTCCTTGGTGTTGGTAGTGATCTCTCCTTTCTCATTCATGATTTTATTAATTTGAGTCTTCTCTCTCTTCTTTTTAATAAGGCTGGCTAATGGTTTATCTGTCTTATTAATTCTTTCAAAGAACCAACTCCTGGTTTTGTTGATCTGTTCCACAGTTCTTCTGGTCTCGATTTCGTTGAGTTCTGCTCGAATCTTTATTAACTCTCTTCGTCTGCTGGATGTAAGATCTATTTGCTGTTTTTTCTCTAGCTCCTTTATGTGTAAGGTTAGCTTTTGTATTTGAGTTCTTTCCAGTTTTTGAATGGATGCTTGTATTGCGATGTATTTCCCCCTCAGGACTGCTTTTGCTGCATCCCAAAGATTTTGAATGGTTGCATCTTCATTCTCATTAGTTTCCATGAATCTTTTTAATTCTTCCTTATTTTCTTGGTTGACCCTTTCGTCTTTTAGCAGTATGGTCCTTAACCTCCACGTGTTTGAGGTCCTTCCAAACTTCTTGTTGTGATTTAGTTCTAATTTCAAGGCATTATGGTCTGAGAATATGCAGGGGACGATCCCAATCTTTTGGTATTGGTTCAGACCCGATTTGTGACCCAGTGTGTGGTCTATTCTGGAGAAAGTTCCATGTGCACTTGAGAAGAATGTGTATTCAGTTGAGTTTGGACGTAAAGTTCTGTATATATCTGTGAAATCCATCTGGTCCAGTGTATCATTTAAAGCTCTCGTTTCTTTGGAGATATTGTGCTTAGAAGACCTATCTGATATAGAAAGAGCTAGATTGATGTCACCAAGTATAAGTGTATTATTATCTAAGTATTTCTTCACTTTGGTTCTTAATTGATTTATATATTTGGCAGCTCCCACATGCGGGGCATATATATTGAGGATTGTTAAGTCCTCTTGTTGGATAGATCCTTTAACTATGAGATAGTGTCCCTCTTCATCTCTCACTACAGTCTTCGGGGTAAATTTTAGTTTATCTGATATAAGGATGGCTACCCCTGCTTTCTTTTGAGGACCATTTGAATGGTACACGGTTCTCCAACATTTTATTTCCAGGCTGTAGGTGTCCTTCTGTCTAAAATGAGTCTCTTGTAGACAGCAAATAGATGGGTCCTGCTTTTGTATCCAGTCTGAAACCCTGCGCCTTTTGATGGGGTCATTAAGCCATTCACGTTCAGAGTTACTATTGACAGATATGAATTAAGTGTCATCATGATATCTATTCAGTCCTTGTTTTTGTGTATTGTTCCACTGAACTTCTTCTTAAAGGGGAATTTTAAGAGTCCCCTTAAAATTTCTTGCAGAGCTGGTTTGGAGGTCACATATTCTTTCAGTTCCTGCCTGTCTTGGAAGCTCTTTATCTCTTCTTCCATTTTGAATGAGAGCCTTGCTGGATAAAGTATTCTTGGTTGCATGTTCTTCTCATTTAGGACCCTGAATATATCCTGCCAGCCCTTTCTGGCCTGCCAGGTCTCTGTGGAGAGGTCTGCTGTTACCCTAATACTCCTCCCCAGAAAAGTCAGAGATTTCTTGTCTCTTGCTGCTTTAAGGATCTTCTCTTTATCTTTGGAATTTGCAAGCTTCATTATTAAATGTCGAGGTGTTGAACGGTTTTTATTGATTTTAGGGGGGGATCTCTCTATTTCCTGGATCTGAATGCCTGTTTCCCTTCCCAGATTAGGAAAGTTTTCAGCTATGATTTGTTCAAATACATATTCAGGCCCTCTGTCCCTTTCGGCGCCCTCAGGAACCCCAATTAAACGTAGATTTTTCTTCCTCAGAGAGTCTTTTAATTGTTTGTCTCTTTTTTCTTCAGTTTCCCTCTTTGCCATCAACTTGTCTTCTATGTCACTCACTCGTTCTTCCACCTCGTTAACCCTCGTCCTTAGGACTTCTAGTTTAGATTGCATCTCATTCAATTGATTTTTAATTTCTGCCTGATTAGATCTAAATTCTGCAGTCATGAAGTCTCTTGAGTTTTTTATGCTTTTTTCTAGAGCCACCAGTAGCTGTATAATAGTGCTTCTGAATTGGCTTTCTGACATTGAATTGTAATCCAAATTTTGTAACTCTGTGGGTAAGAGGACTGTTTCTGATTCTTTCTTTTGAGATGAGCTTTTCCTTCTAGTCATTTTGCTTAGTGCAGAGTGGCCAAAAACAAGTTGTATTGGGAAAAGGAGAAAAAGAGAGGAGAGAAAGAAGGAAAGAAAAGAGAAAAAGAAAAAAGAAAAAAGGAAGAAAAAAGAAAAAAAGAAAAAAGAGAAAGAAAAAGAAAGAAAGGGGAAAATGGGGTGGGGGAAGCAAACAAAAATCAAAGAGCAAAAAACAAAACAAAACAAAACAAAACAAAACAAAACAAAAAAAACAAATAACACGGGGGAGTATCTTCCGATTCTGTATACTTTAAGTCCCTTCACTTCCCCTGGAACTGGTCCGTCTCCTTGGTCTTCTGGAGGAGGGGCCTGCTGTGCTGATTCTCAGGTGTTAGCACTTGGGGGAGCTGCTCTGCCCCTGCCTGGTGCAGGGCTCAGTGGGGGTGTTTACCCCGTGAGGCCCCAGGAGGAACAACCGCAGTGGCGGGGGCAGCTCTGGAAACCTGGATTCAGCCCCCGCGGTAGCTCCGGGGCTCTCCGTCTGCAGGGCCTGGAGGCTCCGGGGCGAGGCCGCTGATCTGCTCAGCTCGGGGCAGGAGCGTCCTTGCTGTCCTGGGCCCTCCCGGCCTCTGCCTGTCCCGGGGGAGGCCGGATCCTGGGCTGTGTCCCCGGCGCCCTGTGCTCCGGAGCCTGCGCTGTTGGATTCGCGCTCCCGGCAGTGCAGCCCCCTCCGCGGAGCCGCAGCCCGAGCCCCTCCGAGCTGTTCCCGGAGCCGCGCAGCCCCCTCCGCGGAACCGCCGCCCGAGCCCCTCCGAGCTGCTCCGGGTCCCGCCGAGCGCTGCAGCCCTTAGGGAGCTCGGCGCATCTCCCAGGGCGCAGTTCCTCTGTTACTGTCCCAGGGAGCCCGAGGGCATCCCCGCCTTTCTGGGGATCCTGCTCCAATTCCCCGGGAGGCCTTTCCCCCGGGAAGGTCGGTGCAGCTCCTGCTCCTCCGGGACGGGGCTCTCCTGTCCTGGGGACACTCGCCCCGGCCTCAGCCCGGCTCCTCGCGGGGCCCCTCCCCCTTGGAGGCCTTTTGTTCCTTTATTTCTTTTTCCCCGTCTTCCTACCTTGATAGAATCACGAACTCTTTTCACTGTAGCATTCCAGCTGTTCTCTCTTTAAGTCTCAGGCCGAATTCGTAGATTTTGAGGATGATTTGAAGGTTATCTAGGTAACTTGGTGGGGACAGGTGACTTGGGGACCCTACTCTTCTGCCATCCTGCCCCTCCCTCCTGCTTTCCTTTTTCAAACAAGAATTCATAAGCAACTAATTTAGCAGTGAGTAAATAAATATCTCCATTCCTGAAAAGCAGTTAGCCCTATGGTAGAAATAAGCAGCTCTCTTAACATCAGGCCATATGCCTGAGGAAACCATGGTAAAGAATAAAAATATAATTAACAAAATCTCCTATGTCCACTCGAAATGCTAGAGTTACTTTAAGTAGGAGTTGTGTTATCGTCCCATATGTTTTAGAAATACCCAGTTCGTTGTTGTCAATGCACACTTTCAAACACACCTAAACTCATGTACTTATAACTCAAATTTATAAGAAATATGGGTCCTGTCTCTGAGCAGCTTAATACATAAAGGATAAATATGAAGTAGATTTATCTGGAACCTCACTACTAGCATGTCTACTTCTAGTGGGGAAAAAAAAGGCACAAGATAGTTTTATGAGCCTGTGGCCAAAATTTCATTTTATGATTCATCCAAAAGGAATGATAAACAATCATGTCAACAAGTTAGTACAAACCACTTCAGGAACTTTATGTAAACCTCGATTATATGACATTAAGAAAGCCTTAAAAAATTATTCATTCCAAAAAGCATTTGGCTTATTATTAATAAACAGATTGGCTTTCCAACATAGGTAATAAATACTAGAGTTGACTAACTGTTGTCTGCTTTTGTTCACTCCTAAACAACCCCCCCTCCCCCGCCCAGATTACCATGGAAGTTGTAATAAAATTTGTATCTGGTGCTTCATTCACATTTCAATATTATTTTGTCACTATTAAAACCAGTGAATTGAAAACAAATTTACATCATGATAAGAGTACAGGCAGATGCTATCCATAATGTTAACTACTTGTCATACGTGGAGATGTATTTCCCTCCCTTGGGAATAAGATTTCTCATTTCTCCTTACGGTAGAGCAATAACATTTATTGTCTCTCGGCAAAAGCTACAAGGCATTCATTGGATGATGTGTTTTCTCAGAATAGAGTTTTACAGTTTATAGTTTCTCTCACTGGCCTCATCTCTGCCTAAAGCCTAAGTGACAGAGATTCTCTCTGGCAAGGAGTATGGAGAGGGAAGAGAGGTTAAATCATGCAGCTACAAACTCCTCTTTCCTGTGACAGCCCACAGGGACCCCATATGAAAGCTTTGGGTACCCTTAATAGAATTCCCCAGTGGGCAGTGGAATAAGCTGCTGAAAGTGCCAGAGGCCAAGAGATGGAAAACACTGGCAAGTGGAGTTTTATCAGTCAAGCCTAATTGAATCCAGTACCTGAACTCTCTTCCCTGAAGTTAAGTTTAAACCCAGATAACAGTTTTTGGCATTTCCTGGAAATGCTCTTGCTGACAGCTTGAGAACTCTCATCCTCTACTTTCCATATTAACTCCCCTCAGTGACTACCAAGAAAATTTTTGTAGAATCTATTAAAATGTTGTTAAGGAACTAATAGGGGATAATATCCATGTTCTGTACTCTTTTATAGTAATACTGACAAAATAACTTCTTAAGGTTTGCAATCAGGTTAAGTGAGTGGTCATGTAAGCATTGTTGACAGAGTGGCACTCTGCTTATTCCTGGCAGGTGGACTGTGAAGCAATTTAGAAAGGCAGGAATTTCATTGTCCTGGACAAAAGGGCACCTTAGATTTGGTTCTGGCTCAACCATTCAGTAGCAAAATGGCCTTGGATGAGCCACACAGCTTCTCTGGAATCTATAGGTTTCTTACCCTCAGAATGTTAAGAGTCTAAGATGTTTTGCTCATTCTAACTATGATTCTTCGATTCTGTTCCTCCAATTGCATGGTGTGTGGGCAACATAGACTTTAGAGCTAGAGAAGTTTATCTTGTTTATTTTCACATTCTAGTTCTACTACATAGAGTAGATATAATACCTTCATTTCTTTGTTCATGTTTCTTTACTTATAGAGAGGAGATTATAACGAACACCTCCCAAGGTTGCTGGAAATATTAAGTATAAAAACCCAAATAAAAAAAGAAAAAGCTTAACCATTTACTGGCACAAAATATGCAAACTGAAAATGACAATTTTGTTCACTTTTATGTCTGAATATTTTCACATAGAAGTTTGAATACTACTTATATATAGATAACAAAAAATAAAGAATAGTATACTTTATACTTTTTGAAAGAATTCTGGATTAGAATAAAAAAATCTGGATTTAAATTCTGCTGTGTGGATGAAAAGGAAAATACAACATACCAACACTTGAGGAATAAAAGCTGCTGATAGGGTGTAATTCATGGGATATATGTCTTTTAAAAGAAAGACTAAATATCAATTTTCTGAGAATTAAAATCAAGATGTTAGGAAGGGGGACCTCTGGGTGGCGCAGCGGTTTAGCGCCTGCCTTTGGCCCGGGGCGTGATCCTGGAGACCCGGGATCGAATCCCACGTCGGGCTCCCGGTGCATGGAGCCTGCTTCTCCCTCTGCCTGTGTCTCTGCCTCTCTCCCTCTCTCTCTCTCTCTGTGTGACTATCATTAAAAAAAAAAAAAAAAAGATGTTAGGAAGAGGCCAGTGTAATAAATACAAAGAGAGTATAAAAAATGAAAGAAAGTAAAAGTAGGAATTAATGAAATAGAAAACAAATATACAAAAGAGAAAAATCAACAAACAAGATATTGGTTCTTTAAATAGACTAATAGGATTGAAAACAGATCAAGAAGAAAGAGAAGAGCACATATCACCAATATCAGCAGTGAAAAGAGGAATATCACTACAGAATCTTCAGATACTAAAAAATAATTGGACATTGTATGTTAACTATACTGGAATGAAAAATAGAAACTTAATAAAAAAAGGTGTCTTTTTAAGAACGTAATGCTGACAAGTTAAAAAATTTAGATGAAGTGGACAAAAAGCTTATAACACCAAACTCATACTGACTCTTTCAGAGAGTAGAATAAAAAGGGAACATCCATATGAAACTTGCATAATGATGTCACCAAAATCCTTGTACAAAAATATTGTACCAAGGGAAATACAGAATCATGAGATAGATGCAAAATCTTAAATATTGGCCAACTGTATTTAACTTTATATAAGAATGTTTTTTTAATTTCTAATTTGTTCATTTTAAAGATTTTATTTATTTGAGAGACAGAAGGAGAGAGAGCACGAGTGGGGGTTGGGTGGGGAAGAGGGAGAAGGCTCCTCTCAGTAGAGAGCCTGATGAGGGGCTTTATCTCAGGACCCAGAGATCATGACCTGAGCCTAAAGGAGACTCTTAACTTACTGAGCCACCAGGCACCACAGGAATGTTCTTTTATAACACAACCAAATTGGATTTATTTTATGAATGTATGTTTGATTTCACATCAAAAAGTCAGTCAATGGAACTAGCTACATAAATAGAACAAAAGAAAAAAATAATGTACTCATTTCAAAATACACAAAAGAAGTATTTGATAAAGTCTAATAGTCATTCATAATAAAAACTATTCACAAATTAGTAATAGAAGCAAACTTTCTTAATCTGTTAAGATCAGTGTTTATTAAAAAATGATATAAACAAATAATACACTTAGGTATCTTACTAATAGCTGAAAATGGGAATGGGATAGGATTTATGCTACCTCCACCTCAACTCAATATTTAATAAAATTTCAGACAATGCACAAAGACCAGAAAATGAGATGAAATTGTAAGGATTTGCAAGATTAATTAAATTGTTATTATCTATACAAGGCCTTAGAGTGTGAATAGGGTAAACAAAGAAATCTTCAGAAAACCAAAAGAAGTAATAATTTAGTGAGGTTATTGGATTCAAGGTAAACATACAAAAATAATTGGTATTTCTATATATTATCTAAAACAAGTTTTTTTTGAAATTTATTAAAAATACTATTAATAGTTGTAAAAATAATATCAGTTGTTTAGGAGTAAATATAATGAAATATGGACAGGATTTCTATACTGAATTCAACTTGCTGATATAAATTAAAAAAATAAACTAATGGAAAGAATTATTATTTTATCCATGAATTGATACACCCAGTATTTCAAGGTATCAATTCTCTCACAAATTCATTATTTTAATTCATAACTTCTCAGTCAAAATCTCAGAAATATTCTTGTTTTATTTTGTTTTCTTTTGGAAACTGACAATTTATTTTATAATTTTTTTCTATGTTTTTTATTGGAGTTTGGTTTGCCAACATATAGCATAACACCCAGTGCTCATCCCATCAAGTGCCCCCCTCAGTGCCCATCACCCAGGCACCCTAACCCCCTGCTCACCTCCCCTTCTACTACCCCTTGTTCAATTCCCAGAGTTAGATGTCTTTCATCTTCTGTCACCCTCTCTGATATTTCCCACTCATTTTCTCTCCTATCTCTTTTATTCCCTTTCACTATTTTTATATATTCCCCAAATGAATGAGACCGTATAATGTTTGTCCTTCTCCGGTTGACTTATTTCACTCAGCATAATACCCTCCAGTTCCATCCACGTCGAAGCAAATGGTGGGTATTTGTCGTTTCTAATGACTGAGTAACATTCCATTGTATACATAAACCACATCTTCTTTATCCATTCATCTTTCGATGGACACCGAGGCTCCTTCCACAGTTTGGCTATTGTGGCCATTGCTGCTAGAAACATCGGGGTGCAGGTGTCCCAGGATTTCACTGCATCTGTATCTTTGGGGTAAATCCCCAACAGTGCAATTGCTGGGTAGTAGGGCAGGTCTATTTTTAACTCTTTGAGGAACCTCCACACAGTTTTCCAGAGTGGCTGCACCAGTTCACATTCCCACCAACAGTGCAGGAGGGTTTCCTTTTCTCCGCATCCTCTCCAACATTTGTTGTTTCCTGCCTTGTTAATTTTCCCCATTCTCACTGGTGTGAGGTGGTATCTCATTGTAGTTTTGATTTGTATTTCCCTGATGGCAAGTGATAGTGATGCGGAGCATTTTCTCATGTGCTTGTTGGCCATGTCTATGTCTTCCTCTGTGAGATTTCTGTTCATGTCTTTTGCCCATTTCATGATTGGATTGTTTGTTTCTTTGCTATTGAGTTTAATAAGTTCTTTATAGATCTTGGAAGCTAGCCCTTTATCTGATAGGTCATTTGCAAATATCTTCTCCCATTCTGTAGGTTGTCTTTTAGTTTTATTGACTGTTTCTTTTGCTGTGCAGAAGCTTTTTATCTTGATTAAGTCCCAATAATTCATTTTTGCTTTTGTTTCCCTTGCCTTCAGAGATGTATCTTGCAAGAAGTTGCTATGGCCAAGTTCAAAAAGGGTGTTGCCTGTGTTGTCCTCTAGGATTTTGAAGGATTCTTGTCTCACATTTAGATCTTTCATCCATTTTGAGATTCTCTTTGTGCATGGTGGAAGAGAGTGATCTAGTTTCATTCTTCTGCACATGGCTGTCCAATTTTCCCAGCACCATTTATTGAAGAGACTGTCCTTTTTCCAGTGGATGGTCTTTCCTGCTTTGTTGAATATTAGTTGACCATAGAGTTGGGGGCCCATTTCTGGGTTCCATATTCAGTTTCATTGATCTATGTGTCTGTTTTTGTGCCAGTACCACACTGACTTGATGATCACACCTTTGTAGTACAATGTGAAATCCGGCACTGTGATGCTTCTGGCTTTCGTTTTCTTTTTCAATATTCCCCTGGTTATTCAGTGTCTTTTCTGATTCCACAGAAATCTTAAGATTATTTGCTCCAACTCTCTCAAGAAAGTCGACGGTATTTTGATAGGGATTGCATTGGATGTGTACATTGCCCTGGCTAGCATAGACATTATCACAATATCAATTCTGCCAATCCATGAGCATGGAATATTTTTCCATCTCTTTGTGTCTTCCTCAATTTCTTTTGGAAGTGTTTGGTAGTTTCTGGGTATAGATCCTTTCCTTCTTTGGTTAGGTTTATTTCTAGGTATCTTATGCTTTTCAGGGCAATTGTAAATGGGATTGATTCTTTAATTTCTCTTTCTTCAGTCTCATTGTTAGTGTATAGAAATGCCACTGACTTCTGGGCACTGATTTTGTATCCTGCCACACTGCCAAATTGCTGTATGAGTTCTAGCAATCTTCAGGTGGAGTCTTTTGGGTTTTCCACATACAGTATCATGTCATATGTAAAGAGGGAGAGTTTGACTTGTTCTTTGCCAATTTGGATGCCTTTTACTTCTTTTTGCTGCCTGATTCCTGAAGCTAGGACTTCTAGTACTATGTTGAAGAGCAGTGGTGAGACTAGACACCCCTGTCATGTTCCTGTTCTTAGGGGAAAGGTTCTCAGTATTTTCCCATTGGGATGATATTTGCTGTGGGCTTTTCGTAGATGGCTTTTAAGATGCTGAGGAATGTTCCCTCTATCCCTACACTCCAAAGAGTTTTGATCAGGAATGGATGCTGCATTTTGTCAAAGCTTTCTCTGCATCGATTGAGAGGATCAAATGGTTCTTCTTTTTTCTCCTGTTGATATGATCTATCACATTGATTGCTTTACGAGTATTGAACCACCCTTGCATCTGGGGATAAATCTCACTTGTTCATGGTGAATAATCTTCTTATTTACTATGGGTTCCTATTGGCTAGTATCTTGTTGAGAATTTTTGCATCTGTGTTCATCAGGGATATTGGTCTATAATTCCCTTTTTTGGTGGGGTCTTTGGTATCTGGTTTTGGAATTAAGGTGATACTGGCCTCATGAAATGAGTTTGGAAGTATTCCATCCCTTTCTATCTTTTGGAACAGCGTTAGTAGAATAGATATGGTTTCTTCTTTAAACATTTGATAGAATTCCCGTGGGAAGCCATCTGGCCCTGGACTTTTGTGTCTTGGGAGGTTTTTGATGACTGCTTCAATTTCCTCCCTGGTGATTGGTCTGTTCAGGTTTTCTATTTCTTCCAGTTCCAGTTTTGGCAGTTTGTGGCTTTCCAGAAATGCATCCCTTTCTTCCAGATTGCCTAATTCATTGGCATATAGCTGCTCATAGTAATACGTTTTTAAAATCGTTTTTATTTCCTTGGTATTGGTTGTGATCTCTCTTTTTTCATTTGTGATTTTATTAATTTGAGTCTTTTTTTTTTTTAATAAGGCTGGCTAATGGTTTATCTATCTTATTAATTCTTTCAAAGAACCAACTCCTGGTTTTGTTGATCTGTTCTACAGTCCTTCTGGTCTCTGTTTCATTGAGTTCTGCTTGAATCTTTATTAACTGAATAAAGTTAATTCTCTTCTTCCGCTTGGTGTAGGTTTTATTTCGTGTTCTTTCTCCAGTTCCTTTAGGTGTGAGGTTAGTTTGTGTATTTGAGTTTTTTCCAATTTTTTGAGGGATCCTTGTATTGCGATGTATCTCCCTCTTAGGACTGATTCGCTGTATCCCAAAGATTTTGAACGGTTGTATCTTCATTTTCATTAGTTTCCTTGAATCTTTTTAATTCTTCTCTAATTTCATGGTTGACTCATTCACCTTTTAGCAGGATGCTCTTTAACCTCCACGTGTTTGAATTTCTTCCAAATTTCTCCTGGTGACTGAGTTCAAGTTTCAAAGCATTGTGGTCTGAAAATATGCAGGGGACAATCCCAATCTTTTGGCATCAGTTGAGACCTGATTTGTGACACAGCATGTGGTCTTTTCTGGAGAAAGTTCCATGTGCACCTGAGAAGAATGTGTATTCAGTTGCATTTGGATGCAAAGTTCTGTAGATATCTGTGAAATGCATCTGGTCCAGTGTATCATTTAAAGCTCTTGTGTCCTTGGAGATGTTGTGCTTAGAAGATCTGTCATTTGCAAAAAGTGCCATGTTGAAGTCTCCCAGTATAAGTGTATTATTATCTAAGTATGTCTTTACTTTGTTATTAATTGATTGATATACTTGGCAGCTCCCACATCAAGGGCATAAATATTCATGATTGCTGGGTCTTCTTGTTGGATAGACCCTTTACGTATGATATAGTGTCTCTCTTCATCCCTTACTACAGTCTTTGGGACAAACTTTAATTTATCTGATATGAGGATTGCTACCCCTGCTTTCTTTTGAGGACCATTTGAATGGTGAATGGTCTCTAATCTTTCATTTTCAGGCTGGAGGTGTCCTTAGATCTTAAATGAGTCTCTAGTAGATAGCAAAGAGATGGTCTTGCTTTTTTTGCAGTTTGAAACCCTGCATCTTTTGATGGGGTCATTTAGCCCATTCCCGTTCACAGTTACTATTGAAAGATGTGAATTTAGTGTTATCGTAATACTTATTCAGTCCCTGTTTTTGTGGCTTATTTCTTTGGGCTTCCTCTCTTTTTTTTACAGAGTCCTCTTCAATATTTATTGCATAGCTGGTTTGGTAGTCATGTATTCTTTCAGTTTCTGCCTATCTTGTTAGCTCTTTATCTCTCCTTCTATTCTGAATGAGAGCCTTGCTGGATAATGTATTCTTGGCCGCAGGTTCTTCTCATTTAGGATCCTGACTATATCCTGCCAGCCCTTTCTGGCCTGCCAGGTCTCTGTGGAGAGGTCTGCTGTTAATCTAATATTTCTCCTCATATATATTAGGGATGTCTTGTCTCTTGCTGCTTTAAGGATTTTCTCTTTATCTTTGGAATTTGCAAGTTTCACTGTTAAATGTTGAGGTGTTGAACATTTTTTATTGATTTTTTGGGGGGATCTCTATCTCCTCCATATGAATGCCTGTTTCCCTCCCTAAATTAGGGAAGTTCTCAGCTATGATTTGTTCAAATATGCTTTCTGGCCCTCTGGCCCTCTGGCCCTCTGGCCCTCTGGCCCTCTCGGTGGTTCAGGAACCCCAATTATACATAGATTTTTTCCTTCTGAGGCTATCATTTATTTCCCCACTTATTTCCCTTAGCCTTTCCTCATGGTCTTTTGTTTTTCTCAGCTTCCTTCCTTGCCATCTACTTGTCTTCTATGTCACTCACTCTTTCTTCAACCTCATCAACCCTCATTGTGAGGACCTCCAGTTTGGATTGCATCTCATTTAATCGATTTTTAATTTTGTCCTGGTTATATCTAAATTCTGCAGTCATGAAGTCTCTTGATTCCTTTATGACTTTTTCCAGAGCCAACAGTAGCTTTATAATTGTGCTTCTGAATTGGCTTTCTGACATCGAATTGCAATCCAAATTCTATAACTCTGTGGCAGAGTACTGTTTCTGATTCTTTCTTTTGTGATGAGTTCTTTTTTCTGCTCATTTTGTTCAGTGCAGAGTGGCTGAATGAGTGGGCTGAATCAAGAATATCAATCGCGACTTATGAAAATTACTCCCTAGATGATTCTGCTGAGGTCAGAGACCAGAAATTGAAAATAAAGATCAGAATGATATAAAACAAAAGAACCACTAAGGTGTAAAACAAATTTTTGCACAACGTAGTAAAAAATAAAAGTCCAAGAATCCCAAAGAAGAAGAGAAAAGAAAAAAAAAATAAGTGGGAAGAAAAGAAAAAAACGGGGTACTGGGAGATGGTGGTGGTTAGGAACTTGTAGTAGAGGGAGAATATAGTCTGCCTGAAGGGTTCTAGAGGGTGATCCTCTTGTTTCTCAGTATATTAAGTTCTGTATTTTAGAAGATGCTCAGTCCCAAATTTATATAAACCAGAAACACTTGTAGAGGGCCCCAACATTGACCACCAAAACATACATGAGATAAAAGAGGGGGGCAGAATGGGAATGAGGAATCTCACAAAAGGAACCAGCACCGTATACCATTTAGTTCTGTGTACATACCACTCATATTTTGGAAACTATTAACTTCCACCATTGTAGAACAAAATGAAGCAGAGAAAACAAAAATCAAAACAAATAACATATCTTATATGTCTCCCAAAAGTTAGTTGAGTATGTTGAATGGAATCTAGAAGTGGAAAATATATCTAGGACCTGTAATTGTAGAAATATGAAAGTCAAAAAGGAAGAAACTTAAAAATGAAGAGGTGGTAAATACTGTAGTTAAGGTTGGGAAAGAGAAAAAAAGTTGGAAATTTACAGTCTGATATAAAAATGAGTTGTACTGGAAAAAGGAAGAAAAAAAGGAGGGGTATCCTCTGGTTCTATATACTGTAAATCCCTCGACTTCCCCTGGAGCTTTGCAGCGCTGCTTGGTCAAGAACTTGCTCTTCCCCTGTCCTTCCAGCTGGTCTTCTCGGGGAGGGGTTGCTGTGCTGATTCTCAGGCGTGTGCACTGGGGGAGCTGCCCCGCCCCCTGCCAGGTGCCAGGCTCAGTGAGAGCTCTTTACCCTGTGAACCCTCTGTTCCCTGGCAGCCCCACTCCATCCCAGGCACAGGGAGACACAAGGAGGAACAACCACACTGGCGGTGGCCAGGTCTCCAGCCCTGGAGTCAGTTCCCCCAGTAACTACCGCAGCTCCCAGTCCTCCCTGGCCTGGATGTTCCGGGGGGGGGGTGCTGACCACAGGTTGGGGGCGCCGGGCGGCAGGAGAGTGAGTCCTTGCTGACCTGTGCCCTCCCCGTCTCCACCTGTCCCGGGGAGAGCACAGGATCCTGGGCGGTGTCCCCCATCGCCCTGGGATCCGGGACCTGTGCTGCTGGAATCGCGCTCTGGGGCCGCGGCTCCCGAAGGCAGCAGGGCGCAGACCCTCCGCCCGGAGCCGCTGCCTGAGCTGCTCCCCAGGCCCTGCCGGGCGCGCTCCAGCCCTTGACCGCGCTTGGCCTGGGGTCTGTGGCGCCCTCTCCCCCTGGGCGCACCTCCTCTGTTAGTGACCCCGGCAACCTGGGGGCTCCACTGCCCCTCCTGCCATCCTGCTCGAGCTCCCGGCTAAGCACCTTTCTGATCCGGAAGAATCTGGTGCGGAGTTTTAAAGTTCCTGCTTCTCCAGGACTGGGCTTTCCTGTCCCGGGGGCTTTTGCCGCGGGGGCCTTAGCCCGGCTCCTCGCGGGGCCCCTCCCCCACTGGATTCTTTTTTATTTTTATTCTTCTGCCTTCCTACCTTGTTAGAAGCGAAGACCTTTCTCTCTGTAGCATTCCAGCTGTTCTCTCTTTAAACCTCAGGTGAAATTCGTAGGTTTCCAGGATGGTTTGAAAGTTACCTAGGTAAGTTGGTGGGGCCGGGTGACTTGGGGACCCTGCTCCTCTGCCATCTTCTTGAACCCTGGAAACTGATAATTTAATCATAAAATTTATTTTAAAAAGTCTAAGTCCCAAGAAGAGACAAGACAAACTTTAAAAGACAAAAAAAAAAAAAAAAAAAGTTAAGTACTTTCTACAACAGATATTAAAACTTAGCATGAAGCGACATAATTAAACTAGTGTGTTATTAGTGTGAAGAAAGACAGCAGGATGTTGAAATAAATTAAAGAGTCCAAAAAAGAGACCTATATGTAGTTACTTGATTTATTTAAAAATTGCCACTGCAAAGAAATGGGAGAAAAGTTTTTTTTTTTTTTTTTCCAGTAAATGGTGTAAGGTTAATTGTATTTTCATATGGAAAAAATGTATCTTAACCCGTACTACACACTATGCACAAAAATCAATTTTAGATGAATTGTACATCTGAAAGTGAAAGATAACATGATTAATCCTTTTTTAGAAAACATAGGAAAATGATTTCATGATCTTAGAGTAGGCAAAGATTTCTTAAATAGAACAGAAAAAGTGCTTATTTTAAAATAATTGATTTATAAAAAGAAACCTATTGAAATTAAGAACTTTTATTCATCAAATATATATTTAAAAATAAAAAGGCAAGCCACAGAGTGGGGAGAAATATTTGTAATATAAAATTCCATCAAAAGATTCCTATCCAGAATATATAAAAATCCTAGGCAAAGCAATAAGAAAAAAATCAATAGAGGAAAAACAGACATTATTTTTAAAGAGGCAGTTCACAAAAGAGTAATCCATGTGGTAAATAAATATATCTAAAGGTGTTCAATTTCTTTAGCTATTATGGAATGCAAATTAAAAGTACCATAGCACACTCACCATAATTGCTAAAATGAAATCTTAAATGTTGTCAAGAATGTGTAAACACTGGAACTCTCATATACTGAGAGTGTAAACTACAGCAATCATTTTAGGAAGCTGTTTGGCAATGTCTACTAAAGCTGAATGCATGCATGTCCCAGGACCTAGCATCTTCATACATATGTATATATCCAGTAGATAACACACACATGATCATGAATATTCATAGTAACAGGATTTGAATACCTTCAAACTGCAAAAAAAACCTAAATGTCTATCAGCAGTAAGATAAATAAGTGATGTTATAATACTATACAACAAGCAGAGTGAACAAGCTACTTCACAAGCAACAGGAGTGAATGTCACAAACATGATGAAGAACTAAGCCAGTTACAAAAAAAAAAGAGTACACTGTATCGTTCCATTTAGATGAAGTTCAAAAGCAAGCAAAGCCAATATATATTAGTTCTTAGAATAGTAGTTAATTAGTGGAAAAGTACTTATTGAGATGGGACACAAAAGGCTTCTGAGGTGCACAAAATTTTCTATTTTTTGATCTGGATGGTAGTTACATAGAGGTATTCAATTTGTGTTTATCCAGCCAGATACTTATGACTCATGGGCATTTTTGTATGCCTGTTATATTTCAATAAAGTGTTTACTTATAAAAATATTGGCTCTGTGACTTATTAGCTTTTTGTTCTTCAGAAAATCACTTATAGTCTGTATCTTATTTCTCTCATCTCTAAAACAGAGGTGAATGAATAACTATTCCACATTGTATAAAATGAGATTTTGGAAGGTGGGGGTCTCTGTTTCTCTTTCAAGTATGGTGTGGTCCATTCGTCAATATGTTGTCACTCGTAGGGATAGGATGGTGAGCCACACAGCTTCCCTGCCTTGAATGAAATTGCATTTTGTTTGTTTGTAGATACGAGGACAAGGATCACATTTGTTTGAACCAGGGTTCAACTTTCATTTTAAATCTCCACACAGAACATTGCTTTAAAAAAAGTGGTAAAGATTGGTAAAATTCATATTTGATGAAGACAAAGATGACATGAATTTCACCTTTGAGTCTCCACCATTCCTCCTTTAGATCAGTAAAATGGAGAGAGTATAGATAAGGTAGCTGGGATAAAGTTGAGAGCAAACAATCTTGTCATTTAATGTGTTTAAGAAGCTTAGAAATGTTGATAGCACTGGTTTTCTTCAAGCCTAATCTTTGTAGTTTTACTTTCTTTCTTGTTTTTTTGATCATTCAGCAAGGACCCAACTTTCAAATACAGTCACTTGTACATTCCCACTCAAGATGCAGCTTCCAGCCCCTTTGCCGGTGACTTTCCTGACCAGTCCCCAGTGCTCATGGTACATATCTTTCCTTGCCTTGGCTTCAACCTAAAGAGAAAGTTGTAAATTGTTACATTTCCAAGGCAACTTTTTATAGGGTTTTTGGGTCTCAGTAGGAATCTGTACACCATTCCCGTACACCACAGAAATCTCAACAGAAATCTGTACACTGTACCTAGCACTGATAATAGAACACCATGGTGTACGAGTAAAGGAATGAAGAGAAAATAATCTTTCCTTTTTGACACCTGGGAAATTGGCACAGCTACCAAAACATGTGGATTTTTTTTTTTTTTTAAGAGAGAGAGAGAGAACACAAGCAGGGGTGGGAGGGGCAGGGAGAGAGGAAGAGAGAATCTTAAGCAGATTTCACACTGAGCATCAGCCCAGGAAGCACTCAATGTCAGGACCCTGAGAATACCACCTGAGCTTGAACCAGGAATTGGGGCTTAACCGACTGTGCCACCCAGTCACTGCCAAAGCATGTGGATTCTGATTAATCTTAGAACTGGCCTAACATTAGGGGCTCCTGAGTTGGTTGAGCATCTGCCTTCGACTCAAGTCACTATCCCCGGGTCCTGGGATCGAGCCCTTCATGGGGTTCTCTATTTAGTGGGAAGCCTGCTTCTCCCTTTTCTTCTGCTTGTGCTTCCCAACTCTCTCTATCAAATACATAAATAAAACCTTTAAAAAAAAAGAAGTAGGCTAGCTTTACTTCCATTTCCCTAAGGAATGTGGAACATTCAGGAACTTTTGAATCTCAATCAGCATTCAAGGTAGGTTAAAAGGGAAGATGTTTGGGAGAGAACTTAAACTCCTGAGCTCAGTAATGCTAAATTATTGTGTATCATTAAAGATTATCAAAAGCCTTCCTTACCAGAAACAATTTGACTTCACAGAGAAGAGATTCTATCTCCCTAATATACCTCTCACATTATGAAATGTAGACATGAGAAAACATCCTTTAGTCAGAGTTAGTCTTATAGCTTTGCCCTAGATTTTGTCAACTCTGTCGTGGTTGAGCAGTGACATACAAAGTCAATTGCCCCAGAAAGTAGTAGAAAGTAGATCTTTTCATATTATACTTAAAACCAGTGATGACTCTGCAGCATCTCTCTCAATAACAATCATAGTAGTAAGATCTTAGTACGTATTAAGTGCTTGCAATGTGTCAGATGCCATTCAGAGATTTCTTATCTGAAATCATTTATTCTTCACAATGTTCCTATATGATGCACTTGTTTTAAAAATTTTTTATTTACTTATTTATTTGAGAGACAGAGAGCACAAACATCGGGGAGGATCAGAGGAAGAGGGACAGGGACAAGCAGACTCCATGCTGAGCATGGAGCCCTAAGCCAGACTCAATCTCATGACCCTGAGATCATGACCTGAGCCAAAAGTCAAGAGTCGGACACTCTACCAACTGAGCTACCCACGTGCCCCCATGATGCACTTTTTAACAAAGCTTTATTGTGATGTAATTGACATACAGTAAATTGTACATATTTCAAGGGTAAGATATGACATATGTAAACATCCATGAACTCAACATCACAATTAAAAATTTTTAAAAAATCGATCACCTCCAAAAATTTTCTCATGCTCTTTGTAGTTCCTCCTTCCTGTCTCCTACTTCGATCCTTGTCCAACCAATTGTGCTAAGGGCTAAGGTTTTACTCTTTAGGTTTTCCATTTTTTTCCGCTTGTGCATTGTTCCTATGCAGTCCCCTCTGGATGAGTTGTGAAGTCATATTTGTCCATGCAAAGATGCTGGCATATGCTGTACTGGAAAGGTCCACTGTCACCATGGCAACTCATATGCAAAGCATACATCACTTCATCCAGAAAGACAATGCCACAGTGAACATATTTTGTTGAAAGTTCATCTTGAGTACTTCTATCAACTTTCTCTGTTTTTACTACATTCAAGGGACCTTCACTTTTTACATTTGATGGTTCCTTCAGTTTCTCCTTGGAGGCACCATTTGCACTTGGCCCAGGTCTGGAATGCTTGATTGCCAAATCTAGAGGAATGTCATTGTCTGATCCAACACCTGAAAAATGAGGAGGCAGATTGAAAGTGGGATAAGGCACATAGTTTTGGCAAGGCTTTGGTAGGCCAGGCACGTGCCTTCTGCTTTCTGTCACTATAAATCACTTTGTACTTTCTAGAGTTTCACATGAATCCTATAGTTTCACACGAATCATATAGTTTTGGGGATGGTCTAGCTTATTTCACTCAGCCTAAGTATTTTGAGATTCATTCATGTTGTTGTAGGTATTTGTAGATTACCTTTATTACTGAGTAGTATTCCATTGATGGAGTGGATATACCACATTTTATTTATGTATGTATCTGTTGATCTATATTTGGATTGTTTCCAGGTATAGGTTGTTACAAATCAGGCTGCTATGAATATTTGTATATAAGTATTTTTGTACACATATATTTCTATTTTTCTTGGATAAATATCTAGTAGCCAAATAATTGGATCATATGATTTATCCATTTAGAACACCGCCAAATTGTTTTATAAAATAGTTGTACAATTCAGTATAGAATTTTACTTTGTTTCAATGTATGAGAATTCTAGTTACTCTACTTCATTGCCAATACTTATTACTGTCTTTTTAATTTTATTGTTATTATTATTTTTTTTCAGTATAGCCATTTTGTTAGGTATGTTGTAGTATCTCCCTGGTTTTAATTTGCATTTTCCTAATGACTACTGATACTGGGTATGTTTCCATGTGCCTATTTGGTGAGTTGTCTGCTCAGATCTTTTGCCCATTTTTGGGCAAAAGGGGGTTGTTTATTGTATGGAGTGTAAGGTATATGGAGTGCTCTGGAACATAAGCAAACAAACCCTAGTTATAAACAGAAACTTACATTAGAGATATAAGTTATCCAGGTTAACATATTATTATTTTACCCTCATTCTTCTCTAAATTTAGGTAATTTAATGGATTTCATAACATAAATGACAGCATTTCTTAGTTGGCCTTTCCCTTAGACAAGGTTGAGCCTGAGACTTTTACTGTAGAAAAATACTGAATGGAAAGAATAGGATTTTTATTGTATAGGATTAAGTTCAAGTATTGGTTCTACCACATGCTAGTTGTGTCACATTTGTCTCTGAGTCTTAGTTTCCTCATCTGGGCAATTGGGGTTGAACATGAGGGTAGTAATGTCTCCCTTACAAGGCTGTCATGAGGATCAAAGGCTCTAAGGACAAAAGTAGGTACCCAGAACTTGTTTTACATTTCCTTCCCTTTCTTTTTCTTTCTTTCTTTCTTTCTTTCTTTCTTTCTTTCTTTCTTTCTTTCTTTCTTCTTTCTTTCTTTCTTTCTTTCTTTCTTTCTTTCTTTCTTTCTTTCTTTCCTTCCTTCTTCTTTCTTTCTTTCTTTCTTTCTTTCTTTCTTTCTTTCTTTTTCTTTCTTTCTTTCTCTCTGTAACTTAAGTTGGAGACAAGGCAGAGATATGTGTAGAGCTTGAGAAAACAAATATATGACATTCTTTGGGGGATTCTTTTAAACGCTCTTTAAGTATATGCCTTTATTCTGCTTAACTATACATTAGCAATGAGCAAAAAGAAGTTGGTACTGCCTCTGTGTCAGATTTTGTGTAAGTCAGCACAGGGAATATCTTCCTTTAATGCTTGAAGCCTACTTAGGGACCCAGACTATTTCCCCATAATTCTTCTTTTTTATCATTTCAAGTTTACGAAATGTTTTCTGGGAAACAAAGGATCTCCTTTGGCTAATGCTGAATGATGTTGATGTTTTTATGAAATATGGAGATGATGTTGTTTGCTAGATTTGGGTGGGGAATAGACTGGGAAATTGGGATTTGAGGCTCCTCAATAGTGCTAAGTATTTGTAATGCATTTAAATCTATTCCAAAGTACTTTGTGGTAGACTATATTATTGTCTCATAAGTATTTATTCATTCCTTAAGCCTTGTATCCCTGTGATTAGAATACCTTTCTATGTGGTATTTTTCTGACACCAAATATGTTATTTCAGGTCTGCAATTCTTCAACACTGACTGGGTGTCCAACAATTTGATTCAATTCTGGAGATAACTACCCATAATTAGTGCTGACCCCACAGGGCCCAGTCCCTCAAAACTGTCTCCATTTCAGATGTCAGCTACCCACTTCTGGATGCTAAATTGAATCAATTGAGGGTTCAAACACCCCATCTCAAGTTACAATAATTTGCTAGAAGGATTCATAGAATTCAGGAAAGTGCTTTAGTTATGTTACTGGTTTATTGTAAGGATACAATAATCCTTATATCAACTGGAAGAGATGCATAGGTCAAGGTGGGAATGGGGAGGCGTAGAGAACTTCGTGCCTCATAGCATATCAATGTATTCATCAACCCAAAAACTTTCTAAACTCCATCACAGGAGCTTTTATGGAGGTTTCATCATATAGGCAAAAATGATTAAATTATTGGACTTTGGTGATTGAACTCAATTTCCAGTCCCTCTTCTCTCATGGAGGATAGAGCTGAAAGTTCTGCCCTGTATTCTCACTGTTGGTTTTTCTTTTTTTTTCTTTTTTTTTTTGATATTTTAAAAGTTTATTTCTATTTTAACTAGCCAATAGCCCCAATTCTTTGAGAAATGAGCTGATTTCTTTCTAGCACAATGTCTATGGACCTTGCTCATGGTAACTTTCTTCCCATCCCCTTCCAAAAAAAGTCAGCACCTTCCATCATGATGCACATTTTAAGTTAAAATTGTCAATACAACCCTCAAAAATGCAAGTTTATTGAATAAAGCTGAGAAGAGCAGTAAACAAACAAAAAAAATGCATCACCTAAATAAAAAAAAATTCACGTATTTACAAAGTTCAGTAACTGTTAGGTTTTCACATGCAGAAGTTAATGCACAGGAAAATGTTGGTAATAGAGTTTGGATGTCTTGACACAGAAGACACAGAAACACATTAAGTTTTAGCTATAGGTCAATTAATGAACCTATGCGGTCCCCACACAGTCACACATTTTCTCACTGTTGGTTTTTCATGTGACAATGACCCATCTAAAACTACCTAGGACTCCTCGCCTCATGAGTCATCTCATCAGCATACAAAAGACGTAAATTATGAGAGTTTGAAGAACTCTATGGCAGGAACTAGGAACAAAGGCCAAACATTTATTTATTATTATACCATATTTTCAATGCCCCATTGACACTGGGCTTGGTCATGTGACTTGCTTGGAACAATGAAATATGGGCAGGAGTAACATTATTTCTGCTCCAAATGAAGCATTTAAGAGGAATTCTACATTTCTGTTTATCCTCTTGAACTTCTCTCCACTATCACCAGAAGAGCATGCCCCAGAGAGTGACTACTCCCTGAGTGCTCCTTGAGGTTCCAAGAATATGACTAGCAGAGCATATGTGAAGTCAAATAGCAACCCAGAGCCAAGCCCAGGTGAGCCCAGCAGAGTCACACCCAATTCACAGACCTGTGAGTAAGCAATAGATGTCTGTATCATTAACCACTGAGATCTTGAGTTTGCTGCTGCCATAGCAAAAGCTGGCAAATACATACATCAACATGTGCCACTACATTTTTATCCTTTGCTTACTGCTGTATTTTGAGTATAGTTGTACAACACGCTGGCAATAAACCATTTTTCATTAAGTTCAGAATTGACATCGATTTAGATTATTTTCTTTGCATCTTGGGTTTTAAGCAGAACTTTAAAAGTCTTAATTGTAATTTTCTCCTATAGATTCAGACCCTCTTAAATCCACAAAGACTTGGAAATTAAAGGAATAAATAAGTAGTATACCTGTGGGGCAAAGTCCAATGCAGACTTTGCAAAATCCAATATGTCTGAAAAATATGTTCCTTGGGCAGCTCAGTCCAAATGCCACCGGCTTCCTCCATCCCTGGTTGATAGTACATTATGTTCAGGACTTATCAAAAATGCAGCCAATCTGCAATTCAAACCTGCTCACGTGGAGGCAAGGATCCCAGTGGGAGATGCTTCAGAGAACTTAGTCATCTCTTGACTAACAATGGCTGGTCCGGAAATACAGCTCTAAAAAGGAAAATGGGATCGAGGGGGAAATACATGCTGAAGAAGAAATGTACATAAGAAAGACACAAGAAGACAAGAGAGGGGGGAAAAAAGAAAGAAAAAAAAATCCTGAAAAAAAAAAACAAACCCAAAGTTTGCCCTGTAGAAATTCAACTTGATGTATGTGTGTGTGCAGTAAGATACTTCAAAGCCCAGGGAATCAAAGCAAAGAAGACCTTAGCTTATAGCAAGAGGCGAGCACATGGCTTCATTGCTGTCTCGGTGCTGGGGCAGGTGCTAACTTGGAGTATAGAAGGTGGAAAATAAACTAGAGCTGCTTCTCAAAGCCTTCCTCGAAGTTGCCTGTTTTGGCTTTTGTTGTTTGGCTTTCCCCTCATTTCTGGTGTTTTTCCAGCAACCAGGCCACTTGCAAACTCAGGGCTTGAAAGCAAACCTAACTCTGTCGAGCTTATAGGAAAATGAGCATAGCAAAGTCTGTCTGATTTATGATCTCTTTGCCATTGATCTTTTTCTCCCTCTACAACCATAAGAAAAAAAATCTTACAATATCAAGAACATGAAGTAAATTTCCCTCCTGAATCATCCTTAATTAGGTTTTTATTAACTCATTTGTGAATCTCTGGGCCTAGGCCCAAGAGTCGTGTGACTGGTTGCTTGATCTCAAAGGTAAATGCAGAACTATTGACAAACTCAAGAGAGTTTGGTCTAGAAATACCTCAGTTTTAATATACCCAACCTCAGTCTTTCTTTGAAACCCATTTTGTTGTTGCATATAATGCAACATTTTGGTCTGTCTTATATCTCATAATCTCTATGGATATTGGGTGAAATTGGTTTTCAACTAGTTTTAACCTGAGCCATCACCAATATTTTTTTTCAATTTTGGAGTTTGGATCGGTGAAATAATTGTTGGATCTTGTTAATTTTAGGTAGATTGATTTCCATGATCTACTACCTGTCTGCTTCAAAGTAAATAGCCATATTTGGGAGGGAGGGACATCTCATTTTTCCTGCTATTTACCTTTCTGAATAAGCTTTGAAAACTAATGTTTTAAGAAAGTAAAGTGTACTTGTCATTGCCATTGCATCTATGCATTAAGGAAAAAAAAACCTATAATTATTGGAGATAAATGAATGGAGCTTTCTTCTTAAAGGAGATGATTTTCCATGTAAATAGTTCATCATTGTTAACACTGAGCTCCTGTTTGTGCTTTAGTTTCAAATTCCTCCTGCTAGAAAATGGGATGCAGTGAAAGCAAGGCCCAGCGGAGTTTGGGTCCTGTTTAAAATACATGATTCTTCAAACATTACTTCCCCATGAGCAACCTGGCAGAGCCTGCATCCTGGAAAGCAAGCCCTCTATTTACACACATGCTCTCCTCTTGGAGGTTCATTCCCCTGATGACCCTTACTTGACCTCACACATAGGAATACAGTGACTAAATGTTGACCTGTCTGTTGAGTAGAATATATAGGAGATTTTCCTATGGTCTGACATTTCTCAAACTTGAGAGAAGGATGATGATGGAAAAGCAGACTTCGTCTTGCTCCCATGCAGCCAGAAGAAAAGAAATGAAAAGAAAATGAAAGCTTTCCCTGGGTGCTACCAGACTCTGCTTCCAGCTTCTTCCTCTGGTGGCAAGCACAGATCATTAACATTGGTAATGTCCTTACTAAATCTGCTTGGAGAAAGTGACAAGTCTCATTTGTTACTGACAGACCAACGGCTGGGAGTATGTTTAAAATGCATTGCTCTTGCTCCTGGACCCTTTGAATTGCTGTGTGGTTTCTGTCAGGTACGCTTGGTATTTAGTTAAAGACTATCTGTAATTTCATCAATCTCCTCAGTGGCCTCCCAGAGGAAAGGCCCACCACTTCAGTTCCCTCCTTTCCTCAGTCCCAGGAACAGCCTCTGCAGCAAGCCCGAAGGTGCTGTGATTCGAAATTCAGAACCTGGGGAGGGATTCCTTAAGCAAGTAATTACCATTAATAATCAATAGCTCTCAGGCTGACAAATAATTGTGACAGATCTGGGTAAGCCTAAACGTGTTCTCTGAGACATATGGATGTGGCAATGATACTGGCTTTCATTAACTAGAAAACATATTCAGGGCCCCATTTTGATATGCTGTAAAGTGATTTTGAATTAAACTAAGTGGAGTTTGAAAACATGATGCAAATAGGATCTGCGAGAAATGGAGATGAGTTAGTTTCATGAAGGAAAAGCTTAAATCATGACCTACGACCTAGAATTATAAGACTGTCAATTTTATTTGGGAGAGGATCTGATCCCAATGCCAATTTAATTCAGGGTAATGATTATGAATTTTAAGTGCCAAATGAAGTATTTAGACTGTACATTAGGAAGATTCTTTCCATAATGCAGGTATTTACCTTGTACAAGGTGCCATAAAGGGAAACGGATCAAGAGTTAGCCAGCTATTTACCCCTATGCTATTGGCCTCACTTCTAGTTAAAATTAAAGGTACTGAGTCTTTGAAAAACATTTCATGGAATTCTCAAATTTTCCACCTTAAAGTGAGTTCCAAACACACACACACACACACACACACACACACACACACACCAAACAAACAAAAAAACAGTGGGTCAGAATTTAAAGCCAAAGTCGCATTCTTCTTAAATTCTGCATATATTTTCTTTTTAGTTAATGTCAGTGGTTTTCTAATTTAGTTTTAGAAGCTTAGTCTATGATTTAGTAAATCCCATGTCAGTCTCACCCAAAACCATATGCACTATAGGAATGAAATATAAACCAATAATAATTGAGCCCCTGTTAATGTACCAGGCGTTTTGCTAAGCATTGTACTTACATTATCTCAATTAATCCTCTAAACCTAAGAGATATTTACATCATCATTTCAATTTTCAATAAAGAAACTGAAGTCCTAAAGATCACATAGATTTAGAATTTCAAGCATTTGAGAAGAAAACAAGTGGAAGATAGTGTAGGAAAATTAGAGCCACATAAAAGCAAAGTCCAGGGAAGGACCTTTTCAGATGGCCCTGATTTGGAAATAGACACAACAAGATAATGATTTATCCATCAAAAATATCAAGGGCACAGAGATCTTTAAAATTAAATATGAAATAGTCCCCAACTTTGAAACCTGAATGTTACAGAAAAAGCTTGGGGAGGGCATATTTCCAAAGGGAATAACTGGTGAACTGGGTCAGGACTATGGATGGAAGCATGCCAAGGCAATTCCATGGGAGGAGCTAGACATCAGAGGAATCTGTTTAGCATAGAGGGATAGCAGGCCAAAGAGGCAGATGTTTGTGTAATGATAGGAAGTACAGTGTAGTTGGAATATAGATGGTATCAGTTTGGTGAAGGGGAGTTGTGATGAAGGTAAGGGATAGGGAGTTCTACATGGCTAGCAATGAAGCCTGGAAGTTAGGTTGGATCTGGATGCTCAAGGAACTGATATATTACAACATTAGGAGAAACTCCAGGTTAGAGGACTTTTAGCAGTACAATCTTCACTTTCACCTTTGGATTGTGCAATCAAAGTCCCGGTACTGCTTCCTTTCATCTAAAGACTCCAGAAACTTTGGCTTTTGTTGAGTGCAGAAGCTCACTGGTCATGCAAGACTAAAGGATTGGTTTATCTACTTACCACCCTGGAGAAATCCCTTCTGGGTTTCAGCACTCAGATCAGTACACTTCTCTTACAGCTTTTTCTTGTCAGTTCTCCCCTGATGTCTGGAAGCATTATACATATTGCCACTACGGTCTCCACTAGCCGAGACTGTAAACTGAAAATGTTGGACTTCCTTCCCCTTCCCTCCTCCCAACTGCTGACAGCTTAGTGATACGTAGCTTGGGAGACAGATGCTTTTATATAAAGAAAGCTCCTTCCTCCAGGTAGACACAATCACTTTCAGAGCACAGGGCTACTACATTTGCATCACCACTCTTTTTGTTCGGCAGGACATTGTACCTATCTCCAAATGGTTGCATAAACAACCATACTTTGTAATTCTGGCCACCAATTTCCAGATAAACAGCACAATGGGATGGATCACACTGCCTCAGACTATAGCAAGCTTTTGCCACTGGGATTCCAAGACAAAAGCTGAATCATCATCAACTATTAGTAATATTACAGGGAAGATTTCTGGAATGAGTGAGACACTAGAATAGATGACCTCTCAGATCCTTTCTGACCCAGAAATTCTGATTCTTCCCTGCTTTATGATTTCCCAAAGCACTGTAGCCTGTTACCATTGACTGAAGGACTGTGGGTATGTGTAGTTGGGTGCGAACAGCTTTTGGAACAGATGGGAAGGACAGATTTCTTAATGGTAATTGGCCCCTTGGATACCAATGCTCACTTTCTACCTCATTTTTTTTTTCTACCTCATTTTTTGAAGGTCAATGTGTCAGTATAAGAAAAAAAGAATTTTTCAGATATGAATTATTTTGTAGCTTCATAAATTGACTGTAAGTTGAGTATCTTCAACTCCTACCTCATCTCCAAATACCAAACAGGCAGAGGCAGGAAATTCAGAGGTTTGCATAAGGTCCTGGCTTTGCCATTAACTACTTGTGTGATCCTAAGTAAGTCACACTGCTTTTCTGGATCTCAAATTGCACATCTATAAAACGAAGGTATTTGAGGACATTGCCTCTGTTTTCCTATCACTATTACCTAAACTGTGAGGCTAGGCATGAGTCCCCTCCTCATTTGCCAAAGGCGTCATCCTACAGAAACCTGGACTCCAAGGCTACTCACAAATGCTTCTACTTCCTCCTTTTCTGCTAGGAAAGGTAGAATGCTTGTGCTCTGACCATTTAGTTCTTTTCCCAGCAAGTGACATATCCAGCAGCAAAAAGAAGCTCTGCCTTAAAAGATTATTTAAATTGTTATGGCTTTGCTCTGATTTAAAACTAAAACTAAAAATCAGTTATAGGCCTCTGGAGGTTTGAGTAGAGACTCATTCAAATATTTGCTTCTAGGACTGCTATATATTAGTTTTCATACGTTGCCCTGTATAATAACACAACAAGATGTTTCCCACTCTGTGGACTTTTACTACAGAGAACTCCCATCAGTCATGTTGGTACATGTTTAATATTGGCTCCATAAGAAATGCATCTTTTTTAGTACATTCTGCATGGCTCACTATTCTGCTACAGATTGTACACATCACTCCAGAGTTGCGCCAATTGCTGTTTATTTTGGAGAATAAGTATAAATGTAGGTACACTGTGTGGAGAGTATATTTATATTCACAGGGTAAATTTGTGTGACTGTGCATATTAATTACAGCATTATTCAAGTGGTTCTTGTGGAGATGCGGATGTATACTGTATACAAGTCATTTAAAGTTCAATTTGAGTGGAAAATATTTAGATAAACCAAAAGCAGCATTCCAGTAAAGGCAACA
Source organism: Vulpes vulpes (assembly GCF_048418805.1). Lineage (NCBI taxonomy): Eukaryota > Metazoa > Chordata > Mammalia > Carnivora > Canidae > Vulpes > Vulpes vulpes. Next base: position 32,927,782 of record NC_132786.1, read on the forward strand.
TTGATTCTTACATTTTTCTAGTATTTACATTACTTTCTGTGCTTTGTAGGTCTCAACATGAAAAGTGTACTGTAAACTGCTAAGCAAGAGAAGTTGAACAAAAGACACATTCAATTTGCATGGACAAGAGTCAGTATTAGACTCCACACTTGACCTTATGTAAGTGATATGATAAGGTCGAGAGTGAGCCAAGAGGTCATTCTTCTCCATAGAGTCTGTATCAGAGTACAAGGACATGAACTGCTCTACTGTCTAAATCAGATGCTTTGTCTCTCTCTTTTTTTGTTCTCTTAAATAATTCCTGGGTGTCTAAATCTCATTTGAAATTTACTACTTCAATTGAGTGTCAAATTTTTTTTTTTTTTTTTTTTTTTTTTTTTGTCAGATGGGATTTGGGGCAAATTACTGAGTTTTAATTTCCTCACTAGTAGAACTGGTGGAAGTTACTTAGGTAGGAAAATGGGGCTAATATCTGCTGTAAGCCCTTCCCAGTGCTATCTTTGTATAGAATGAGCTTCTGTTGTGAAGAGACATTGTAGTACAGTTGTTGAAAGCAAGCCCTTTGTAAGAGTGGAGAGAGGCTACAATCCCAGAAGGGTTGGGAGATTGGCAGTTTACCAGTAGTGGGACTCAGTTACCAGGCCTCAAGACCAACAAGGGCAAAGAGGTTAATTGGATGGGTTTTTTCACTCTTAACCTGGAGTTCTTTAAATTCCCTCTAATGGGGAGATGATATGTCCTGGTGTCTACATGAAACTAAAGCCTCCTGATGGGGTCAGGCTAGGGATTGAACTATTGCTCTATGGCTTTAATCCTTGATGAGACACCCTTGCAATTCTTGTTGGATTTGTTCCCATGAACTAAATACTTAGAGACACATCAATTGGTAAGAATTTAAAGGAGTTTGAAAAATACATGCATAATCCACAATGAAATAAAAATGGTACAAGACCAAAACCAGTGAATATTCTGAATCATACTTTTCTCAATGCCTTAAACTTAACACCTTTTGAAAACTAACTCTATTCAAGAGTAGTTGAAATACTAGCTGCATTCAAGCTTCTTATAATAAATAATGTCTAATTTCTAATTGCATTTTAAATATAAAACAGGTTGGACTGAGAGAATTAGAAAGAGTAGCACTGAGAATCTTGTGGTGTACCCATTCTTCTGAGATATGTAACTAAAAATTATAAAATAATAATGCCAAGATGTGAAATAAAGTAAGGAAGTCCATTAAGATTGACTTTTTTCCCCCAAAGATGACTCATTTATGCTTTTCTAGAGAGATGTCATTATTAAATATAAAAGTCTTTCAAACATTTTTTGATGATCCTGCCTTGTGGAGCCCTAAGTATATGCTTTTTCTGCCTGTTGAGAAACTCCAAACTGACTGAACATAGCACGGTATGTCTCCAGGGCAGCAGTGTATCTCTTGTACTCTAGACTGGGGAAAAGAATGAAGGCTCAGGTTCAACAAACCCTTGCTGCAAAAGAACGGAGATAGGACTCCGACAATAGCAAGGGTTAGTCAGGCAAGAATGTTGCTGCACCACACCCCAAAGAGCTTCTCTGGAGTTCTGAGGTTGCACTGTCACTGAGCAGTGTGTCAGTAGGTAATGATAAGATTGGTAGCTTTTCCTTCTGTAATAGTGGTGGAAATGAAAGAACAGATATATTTCCGTCCAGTTATTAATCATGATGAGTCAGCAGCAAGTTTAAAAGGAACAAAACTGGGATGCCTCGGTGGCTCAGTGGCTGAGTGTCTGCCTTTGGCTCAGGGCGTGATCCTGGTCCAGGACTGAGTCCCACATCAGGCTCCCTATGAGGAGCCTACTTCTCTCTCTGCCTGTGTCTCTGCCTCTCTTTGTGTGTCTCTCATGAATAAATAAATAAATAAATAAAATCTTTAAAAAAAGAGAACAAAAAAAAAAAGAGAACAAAATTGATAACACACTTCAAACCCTTCATGGAAACTGATATAATGTTTAAAACCTGGCAGCCTGACCTTTTTGTCTCCCTTCTTGTTTTTTCGGATGTGGCAATATGTTGGCTGGGTAAGACCTCTCAACATCTGATTCAGGGTGGAGGAGTCATACTGATCACTTTCATATCTTATCTTTGAACTCCCTTCTTTGGTCTCAAGACCAAAAGCCAGAAGGATTTGTTGATGCTGGGATTCACATGTCTCTGGAGAGCAGTGAAGATAAAATTGTCCCTGAGGCATGAAAAAGAGATGGGGCTAAAGAATAGAGACCAGAATAAATAAATAAATTATTAAAATAAAATAGGAAGGCATAGAAAAATAGTAGGTAATCAAAGAGAAAAGAAAAGGAGGGAGTCAGTTATGGGCTGAATTATGACCCCCAAATTCATATGTTGAAATCTTAGCCTCTAGTGCCTCAGAAATGTGACCATATTTGGAGATAGGGCCCTTAAAGTGGAGTTTTAGGTAAAATGAGGTCATATGGATAACTCCTGATCCAATATAGCTGTATCCTCATAAAAATAAAAGATCAGGACACAGACACACACAGATGGAACACCATGTGAAAACACAGAGAAGAGAGCCAAGGAGAGAGGCCTCCAAAGAAACTGAGTCTGCTGACACCTTATCTCGAATTTCTAGCCTCCAGAACCATAAGAAAATAAGTTTTTGTTGTTGAAGCCATTCAATCTGTCAGAGCCAAAAACTAAATAAAATAAAATCCTCCAAGGACACATAGGAAGAATAGAGAAAAGTAGCAGATAGCTAGAAATCCACAAGAAAATAAGATGAAAATAAATGAGTAATAACATGCAAATAAGAAAGGAAGGAGGAAAATGGGGAGGGCCAAATCAAAGGATATGGTGGCATTTCTGGCCAAATTTCTGTGGAAAAGGAGATAATGAGGCCTAGAAGACTAATAGTCATGGAATGAAGGAATATAATAAGAGAAAGTAAACATTAGGTGGTGTGTGTATGTCATTAAGGTAAAATTTGAATGATTGGTTGAATTTCCTTACATTTAGAAACACTGACCCCAGAGAAAGCCTTGAAGTTCTTTCCAGGAAGCTTCAATTATTTGGGGAAATAGATATGTGAGTGAAATAATCTTGATTGTATATAAGAAACAATTTTTTAAGATTTTATTTATTTATTTATTCATGAGAGACAAAGAGAGAGAGACAGAGAGAGAGACAGAGACACAGGCAGAGGGAGAAGCAGGCTCCATGCAGAGAGCCCTACGTGTGACTCGATCCTGGGTCTGCAGGATCACGCCCTGGGCTGAAGGCAGCACTAAACCGCTGAGCTACTTGGGCTACCCTAAGAAACAATTTCAAATGAAGAATAACAGTGGGGAAAATGCCACCAGATTATTATTTCTAAAAGAACAGATTTATCCATAGGTTGAGCAGGTAATTAAGATTCTGTTAATGATGATGTTAACCTGGCTCATTTTCTGTTCATATTGGCACTCTCCAAAACAGAAGTGTTGCTGATGGTTTGCCCCATAATATGTCACAGAAACTGTGGAAGAATGTGTGATATGTGAAGCTTAAAGTCAAGTGCTGAGAAGAGGGAAAATGTGTTCCAGATTTTTTGCAGATGTTCTCAGATCAAATTATGGTGTTGAAAAATTGTATAGTATGTTCAATGGAGCATCCAAGATGAAAAGACAATTCAGTGGCTTTGTAATCTGGATAAAAAAAGAAACTTGGAGCCATGCTTATGTAGGGTGTAATTCACAAATTCAAAACTGTCAATGGCAGAGGTAATGACAAGGAAGCTAAAACATTTGACTTTTTAAATAACTTTCCCATAGAAACTTTTATATAAAAGCCCAGAAAACAGATCTTCCTGATTTCTTATTTTCTAGATCTATGGAGCAAGTGTTCTGTTTTGTTCAGATTTTTAAATAAACTAGTATACGTTCTATACACATGAGATGCTTAAATGATCAGATGGAAGAATGAAAATATCACAGAAATCATAGAAATACTCATAGAATTTGAGTGAGGAACAAAACCAAGCATCATTTAGTTTATGCTCTTTAATTTTCATTCCCATAAAACTTAGGGCCCAAGAATCTAAGTTATTTTGACAAAGTCACCTTGCTAGAGACTGTGATAGATCAAGACTAGTACACAAATCACTGCAACTTTTGAGTTTCCTCGACTTTTGAGATCTTTGAAAAAAACATGCTAGATGTTCTAGCCAACACTTTTATTATGTTTGGAAAAGAAAATAAACCTCTTAGTAGACTGTATCCTTGATAAGGAGCAGCCCTATTTATATAAATTTGGGACATTATAAGATATACTGAAAGTGTTACAAAATTACATTGGAGGGATATCATTCTCTCATCATTCAGCAAGTACTTATTGAGTACCTGCTATGGGCCAGGCACTGTTCTAGGCACTGGGGATACAGCAGTGAGCAGAACAGTAAAAATTTTCTGCCTTTCTGGAATTTAAATGTTAGTGTGGGGAGATGCTAAAAATAAGAAAAACATATAGAAAGTCAGATGAAATAGTGCTATTGAGAAATAGCATTTGAAAAAGAGATAGGGAGTCCAGTAGTAGATTAAAATGAGCTGATCAGAGTAAGCCCCACAGAAAAATGGTGTTTGTGCAAAGGTCTGAAAGAGAAAGGAGAGTGAGATGTGCAGACCTCAGGGAGGAGCATTACAGACAGAAGGAGCCAATTCTGTGCAGCTGTTGAGTTATTCCCAGTTTCTCATCATTTTGGGGGCTGAACAACCAAGATTACTTAGCAGTAATTATTAAATGGAGGGGATATTCAGGGTAAGTGCCACTTATCCTCTTCACTGTGTAAGGTGAACATCTTCTTGGATTTCCCAACAATCTAGAAATATACAAACTGGCTTGGAAAAATGGGCGAATGTAATGAACTGGCTGTGTGAAAAAAAGAGAACCTTTGTCAAATTCAGTCAAGAGCTACTTGTTTGAGGAGGTGGGGCAAGATGGTGGAGAAGTAGGGGTCCTCAACTCACCTGGCCCCATCAACTTACCTAGATAACTTTCAAAACCATCCTGAAAACCTACAAATTTGACCTGAGATTTAAAGAGAGAACAGCTGGAAGGCTACAGAAAGAAGAGTTTTTGCTATAATAAGAATCATCTAGAGTGAAATTGATTTAGGTCACGGTTGATATTCTTGATTCAGCCCACTCATACAGCCACTCTGCACTGAGCAAAATGACTAGAAGGAAGAACTCGCCACAAAACAAAGAATCAGAAACAGTACTCTCTACCACAGAGTTACAGAATTTGGATTATAATTTGATGTCAGAAAGCCAATTAGGAGCACAATTATAAAGCTACTGGTGGCTCTGGCAAAATGAATAAAGGAATCAAGAGACTTCATGACTGCAGAATTTAGGTCTAACCAGGCCAAAATTAAAAATCAATTAAATGAGATGCAATCCAAACTGGAGATCTTCACCATGAGGGTTAATGAGGTTGAAGAAAGAGTGAGTGACATAGAAGACAAGTTGATGGCATGGACAGAAGTTGAGAAAAAGGGGGAAAAACAATTAAAAGACCATGAGGAAAGGTTAACGGAAATAAATGATAGCCTCAGAAAAAAAAATCTATGTATAATTGGGGTTCCTGAGACCGCCAAGAGGGCCAGAGGGCCAGACGGCCAGAAAGCATATTTGAACAAATCATAGCTGAGAACTTCCCTAATTTAGGGAGGGAAACAGGCATTCAGAGAGAGAAGATAGAGAGATCACCCCCCAAAAAATCAATAAAAAACGTTAACACCTCAACATTTAACAGTGAAACTTGCAAATTCCAAAGATAAAGAGAAAATCCTTAAAGCAGCAAGAGACAAGAGATCCCTAACATATATGGGGAGAAATATTAGATTAACAGCAGACCTCTCCACAGAGACCAGGCAAGCCAGAAAGGACTGGCAGGGTATATTCAGGATCCTAAATGAGGAGAACCTGCAGCCAAGTATACTTTATCCAGCAAGGCTCTCATTCAGAATAGAAGGAGAGATAAAGAGCTTTCAAAATAGGCAGAAACTGAAAGAATAGGTGACCACCAAACCAGCTATGCAATAAATATTGAAGGGGGCTCTGTAAAAAAAAAAAAAAAAAGAGGAAGCCCAAAGAAATAAGCCACAAAAAAGGGGACTGAATAAGTATTATGATGACACTAAATTCATATCTTTCAATAGTAACTCTGAATGTGAATCGGCTAAATGACCCCATCAAAAGACGCAGGGTTTCAGACTGGATAAAAAAGCAAACCATCTATTTGCTGTCTACAAGAGACTCATTTGAGACCTAAGGACACCTCCAGCCTGAAAATGAAAGGTTGGAGAACCATTTACCATTCAAATGGTCCTCAAAAGAAAACTAGGGTAGCAATCCTCATATCAGATAAATTAAAGTTTATTCCAAAGACTGTAGTAAGGGATGAAGAGAGACACTATATCATACTTAAAGGGTCTATCCAACAAGAAGACCCAACAATCATGAATATTTATGCCCCTGATGTGGGAGCTGCCAAGTATATCAATCAATTAATAATAAAGTAAAGACATACTTAGATAATAGTACACTTCTAGTGAGAGACTTCAACATGGCACTTTCTTTTTTTTTTTAATTTTATTTATTTATGATAGTCACACAGAGAGAAAGAGAGAGAGGCAGAGACACAGGCAGAGGGAGAAGCAGGCTCCATGCACTGGAAGCCTGATGTGGGATTCGATCCCGGGTCTCCAGGATCGCGCCCTGGGCCAAAGGCAGGCGCCAAACCACTGCGCCACCCAGGGATCCCAACATGGCACTTTCTGCAAATGACAGATCTTCTAAGCACAACATCTCCAAGGACACAAGAGCTTTAAATGATACACTGGACCAGATGCATTTCACAGATCTCTACAGAACTTTGCATCCAAATGCAACTGAATACACATCCTTCTCAGGTGCACATGGAACTTTCTCCAGAAAAGACCACATGCTGTGTCACAAATCAGGTCTCAACTGATGCCAAAAGATTGGGATTGTCCCCTGCATATTTTCAGACCACAATGCTTTGAAACTTGAACTCAGTCACCAGGAGAAATTTGGAAGAAATTCAAACACGTGGAGGTTAAAGAGCATCCTGCTAAAAGGTGAATGAGTCAACCATGAAATTAGAGAAGAATTAAAAAGATTCAAGGAAACTAATGAAAATGAAGATACAACCGTTCAAAATCTTTGGGATACAGCAAATCAGTCCTAAGAGGGAGATACATCGCAATACAAGGATCCCTCAAAAAATTGGAAAAAACTCAAATACACAAACTAACCTCACACCTAAAGGAACTGGAGAAAGAACACGAAATAAAGCCTACACCAAGCGGAAGAAGAGAGTTAATAAAGATTCAAGCAGAACTCAATGAAACAGAGACGAGAAGGACTGTAGAACAGATCAACAAAACCAGGAGTTGGTTCTTTGAAAGAATTAATAAGATAGATAAACCATTAGCCAGCCTTATTAAAAAAAAAAAAGACTCAAATTAATAAAATCACAAATGAAAAAAGAGAGATCACAACCAATACCAAGGAAATAAAAACGATTTTAAAAACGTATTACTATGAGCAGCTATATGCCAATGAATTAGGCAATCTGGAAGAAAGGGATGCATTTCTGGAAAGCCACAAACTGCCAAAACTGGAACTGGAAGAAATAGAAAACCTGAACAGACCAATCACCAGGGAGGAAATTGAAGCAGTCATCAAAAACCTCCCAAGACACAAAAGTCCAGGGCCAGATGGCTTCCCACGGGAATTCTATCAAATGTTTAAAGAAGAAACCATATCTATTCTACTAACGCTGTTCCAAAAGATAGAAAGGGATGGAATACTTCCAAACTCATTTCATGAGGCCAGTATCACCTTAATTCCAAAACCAGATACCAAAGACCCCACCAAAAAAGGGAATTATAGACCAATATCCCTGATGAACACAGATGCAAAAATTCTCAACAAGATACTAGCCAACAGGAACCAATAGTAAATAAGAAGATTATTCACCATGAACAAGTGAGATTTATCCCCAGATGCAAGGGTGGTTCAATACTCGTAAAGCAATCAATGTGATAGATCATATCAACAGGAGAAAAAATAAGAACCATAAGATCCTCTCAATAGATGCAGAGAAAGCTTTGACAAAATGCAGCATCCATTCCTGATCAAAACTCTTTGGAGTGTAGGGATAGAGGGAACATTCCTCAGCATCTTAAAAGCCATCTACGAAAAGCCCACAGCAAATATCATTCTCGATGGGGAAACACTAAGAGCCTTTCCCCTAAGATCAGGAACATGACAGGGATGTCCATTCTTACCACTGCTCTTCAACATAGTACTAGAAGTCCTAGCTTCAGGAATCAGGCAACAAAAAGAAGTAAAAGGCATTCAAATTGGAAGAAGTCAAACTTTCCCTCTTTGCAGATGACATGATACTGTACGTGGAAAACCCAAAAGACTCCACCCCAAGATTTCTGAACTCTTACAGTAATTTGGCAATGTGGCAGGATACAAAATCAATGCCCAGAAATCAGTGGCATTTTTATACACTAACAATGAGACTGAAGAAAGAGAAATTAAGGAATCAATTCCATTTACAAGTGCACCCAAAAGCATAAGATACCTAGAAATAAACTTAACCAAAGCATCTATACCCTAAAAACTACAGAACACTTCTGAAGGAAATTGAGGAAGACCTAAAGAGATGGAAAAATATTCCATGCTTATGGATTGGAAGTATTGATATTGTGAAAATGTCAATGCTACCCAGGGCAACGTACACATTCAATGCAATCCCTATCAAAATACCATGGACTTTCTTCAGAGAGTTGGAACAAATAATCTTAAGATTTCTGTGGAATCAGAAAAGACCCTGAAGAGCCAGGGGAATACTGAAAAAGAAAACCACAGCCAGAGGCATCACAATGCTGGATTTCACATTGTACTACAAAGCTGTGGTCATCAAGACAGTGTGGTACTGGCACAAAAACAAACACATAGATCAATGGAACAGAATACAGAACCCAGAAATGGGCCCTCAACTCTATGGTCAACTAATATTCGACAAAGCAGGAAAGACTATCCACTGGAAAAAGGACAGTCTCTTCAATAAATGGTGCTGGGAAAATTGGACAGCCACATGCAGAAGAATGAAATTAGACCATTCTCTTACACCAGACACAAAGATAAACTCAAATTTGATGAAAGATCTACATGTGAGTCAAGAATCCATCAAAATCCTAGAGGAGAGCATAGGCAATACCCTTTTTGAACTTGGCCATAGCAACTTCTTGCGAGATACATCTCTGAAGGCAAGGGAAACAAAAGCAAAAATGAATTATTGGGAATTAATCAAATAAAAAGCTTCTGAACAGCAAAAGAAACTGTCAACAAGGGGTAGCCCTGGTGGCTCAGTGGTTTAGTGCCGCCTTCAGCCCAGGGCCTGATCCTGGAGACCAGGGATCGAGTCGCACGTAAGACTCCCTGCATGGAACCTACTTCTCATTCTGCCTGTGTCTCTGCCTCTCTCTCTCTCTCTCCCTGTGTCTCTCAAGAATAAATAAATAAAATCTTAAAAAAAAAAGAAATAGTCAACAAAACTAAAAGACAACCTACAGAATGGGAGAAGATATTTACAAATGACATATCAGGTAAAGGGCTAGTATCCAAGATCTATAAAGATGGTAAAACTCAATGGCAAGGAAAAAAACGATCTAATCATGAAATAGGCAAAAGACATGAACAGAAATTTCACCAAAGAAGACATAGACATGGCCAACATGCACATGAGAAAATGCTCTGCATCACTTGCCATCAGGGAAATACAATTCAAAACCACAATGAGATCCCACCTCACACCAGTGAGAATAGTGAAAATGAACAAGACAGGAAACAGCAAATGTTGGAGAGGATGCAGAGAAAAGGGAACCCTCCTGCACTGTTGGTGGGAATGTGAACTGGTGCAGCCACTCTGGAAAACTGTGTGGAGGTTCCTCAAAGAGTTAAAAATAGACCTGCCCTACGACCCAGCAATTGCACTGTTGGGGATTTACCCCAAAGATACAGATGTAGTGAAAGACCGAGACACCTGCACCCCAATGTTTATAGCAGCAATGTCCACAATAGCCAAACTGTGGATGGAGCCTCGGTGTCCATCGAAAGATGAATGGATAAAGAGGATGTGGTCTATCTATACAGTGGAATATTACTCAGCCATCAGAAAGGATGAATACCCACCATTTGCTTCAACGTGGGTGGAACTGGAGGGTATTATACTGAGTGAAATAAGTCAATTGGAGAAGGACAAACATTATGTGGTCTCATTGATTCGGGGAATATTAAAGAATAGTGAAAGGGACTAAAGGGGAAAGGAGGGAAAATGAGTAGGAAATATCAGAGAGGGTGAAGGAACATGAGAGACTCCTAACTCTGGGAAACAAATAAGGAGTAGTGGAAAGGGAGATAGGCAGGGGGATGGGATGCCTGGGTGATAGGCACTGAGGTGGGCACTTGATGGGATGAGCACTGGATGTTATACTATATGTTGGCAAATCGAACTCCAATAAAAATTATACAAAAAAAAAAGAGCTAGTTGTTTTCTTCTGTGTCAGTTTTTATCAGTGGACACAGTATGATTGTTTGGGTTAAGGAGTCTAAATTGGAATACTACTTTCTGATAAAAATAGGATGGATTAATCTAGTATGTCACAGCTAGAAGCATACCCTCCTGGGGAAATGAACAATGTAGCAGTTCCAGGTTACAGGAGCCTATGAATTCTACCTTCTGATGATGATACTGTTAGGCTTGTTTCGTATAAATGCAAATCTTATCAGAGTAGTATGTCAGCAGGGTTTGGAATGACTTTTTTCCTTAAATGCTAACCTAAGAATTGGTCCTTCCCAAACATTCAATTTTTGTGCTATGCGAACCTTTACAACAATTTGATATATGAAAATTGAAAATCTAGTGCAGATACACTGGAAAAAAAGAAAAAAAAGGAATTTCTGCTTTTTATTCATACATTTATTTCTTGTTTTCTATACATTAAAATACATTAAAGTACATATTGGCACATATCCAATTTACACACCATTTATTAAAGTCAGCTGTTGAAAATAGTAAAGTCTTCATTATTGAGATGATCCACACAAATCTTTTAAAGTTATCAGATACCTCTCACAGGTTCAGTATGGAGTGGGAACAGGCTAGGGATGAGGACAGGTGGCAGAGCGGGGAGATAAGTGGCAGTAGACTATGGTTCCTAGAAATATTTTTAAGCACTTGAAGTATGAGAAAACAGTGATTTGAACAAATACTCTATTTTTTAATATGCCTGGAAGTAGGATCCACAATGAGACCAACACCAAAAAATGATTTTCCTTCCAGGTATAATGCAGTAACCCAGCTTTATAAACAGTTTCTCTATTTGCTTAAGAACTTCAGTTTCAAATCCAAAGGTGTCTTGTGTAGAGACAGTTTGGGAGAGCAAGCTCTGACATCAGATATAGGGATTCAAATCTGAAATTTCCTACTCACTTGTGGGATATGACCACTCTGCCCACTTCTCCTCTGTTTTCTGTTAGAATTGCACTAAATTTAAATGGCATAACACACATAAATGCTTAGAACAGTTTTTGGGATAGTGGAAAGGCTCAAATATATTAAGTATCACTGTTCTGTTTCAGTGGCTTCTGGAATAAAAAATTGGGAGTTACAAATATACTACCAGACTCATTGCTTCAGATTCATTCTGGTATGATGTGAAGAGCTTGGGCTTTGTGGTTAGACCGGGGTTCTTCTTTTTTTAAAAAGATTTTATTTATTTATTCATGAGAGACAGAGAGAGAGGCAGAGACATCGCAGAGAGAGAAGCAGGCTTCCAGCGGGGAGCCTGATGCAGGACTCGATCCTGGGACCCCAGGATTATGCCCTGAGCCAAAGGCAGACACTCAACCACTGAGCCACCTTGGTGTCCCTAGACCTGGGTTCTAAACCCAGCCCCATCTTTTATTAAACTATGTGACAAAGTAAATTCTTTATCTTCTTTCAATTCTTGTTTCCTCATCTGTAAAGTGAAGGTATTGATGCCTTCCTGGCAAGGATGTGCAACAAAGTGACAAGGATTAAATGCTAATCCTCAGCAGGAATGGCACTCCTCATATTTACCTTATGGATATTTAATGTCATATTAGAGCTATCACACATCCACTTAACAAAAGTTTGTAGAATGCTTACCATGTGCCAGGCATGGAGTAATGTATTTTATGAAGTGATGGCTAGATTTACAAATGTATTTTTATAAAAAGTGAGAGAAAGCAAAGGGAGAAGAGAAAGAGTATGGTGACATTATTCAATTATTCAATTATTATAATATATGTAGACAATGTTTACTGAGAAGTGCTTTTCTTCTCTCCTGCTTCAAGATAAGAAAAGAAATTAAGTGAAACTCTGAGAGAAGTTACTCCCAGTGTTCATATTCTGTAGCCTTTTCTCCTGATTATTAATGGTGAAAGGTGAATTAAGCTTCTCTTCAAATGAGTACATAAGCTAGATACCAAGGAAGACTTCTCATCAAAAAATTTATCAAGCCATAGGATCGTTGTTGTGGAAACCATTAGAAGCCTCATCTGTGGAGTCCTTTAAAGAGAAAAATGGACAGGATGATGGTGAATTGTTGTAAATAACTTAGACTCTGACTCTGTCCAGCTCTGTAAAGAGCCTAGTGCATTTTGGGACTTAATAAATGTTGAATTATAAGTAACATTCTCACATAGCCTCTGGGGATGGACTTTCAGCCCTAATAAGACTTTTCCAACTCTAATTTTCATGATTTGCAGCTGTGTAGGTAATACTCATGAATTCAGCAAGATCTATAAATGCAAAGTATTTTGTAGTCTCAATATGTCAAAGATAAGATTTCATTGAAAATAGCATTATAATGAACACTATTGAGTAACTCTAAAATGTGGATCTAAGGACAATCTACAGAATTTCATATATGGTGAGCATCATATGAAGTGCTAAGCTGGGTTAATTTTAAGGTGAGATTGATTGGGAAATAAGATTAAACAGAAATGAGAAGAAAGATCATTATCCTCCAAAATGAAAGCTGCTGGGAGATTTATGGTGGAACAGAAGCAGAAAGGACCAGAACTAGTGAATTAGGTAAAAGTTCAGTATATATCAAACCAGTCATTTTGGTACTAATACATTTCTGAAAGAATCCTGCTCTAGCCAGTCTATGAAAGTGCATAATGTGTATATATGGGTGGTGAAATGTGAAGTACGTGTGTGTGTGGCAGGGTGAGGATTCAGAGAAACTGAAGTAGAGGTGAGGTTAATGCATCTTTTGGATTAATGTAGTCATAATGTAACTGATGCAAAGAGAGAGTAGGTCATAAATTGCTTCAAGGGAATCAGAGGGCAATAGGGGGCCTGGGAAGATTCTCTGAATAATAGTTTCAGAGCATCTGCTGTGCAATATGGTTAGAACCTTTTGAAGCCCCATTGTATAACTCACTTGTCACTTGGCTTGAGGAAGAGATGACAGATCTGCCAGGAACATTCAGGAAGATTTTTTTTTTCAGGAAAGGGAACAAACCAGATGTTCATGTTGTACTGATATTTTAGCAAATGCATTGATTTAGCATTCTGAATATACCTGGGATTTTAATATTTCATATATAATATGTTGAGGAAAGATCTGCCCTAGCACCTAGGAAATGCTCTGAAGAGACAAGATGAAATCTGGAAGATGAATTTACTTAGTAGCACAAAGTCATTTTAAAGATTAAAAAATACCTTGTTTAATTTTCTGTTATATGCTTCATTATCTTCTCTTGGAGTTGCCCTTCACCTCGTGGAATTAATTCAGGAATTTGACCTTTTCAAACTGTGCAGAAAAATAAGACTGCTAAGGCGCCACTCGTGACAAAAGCCAGGATTTGGAAAAGTACAGATTGTATCTCAGCATCTCTCTTTCCACATATCCACCTGTCACTCACAAACAGCCATCTCCCACCCCTGCCACATACACTCCATCATCTGCATGAGTCAGCCATTTATGTTTCAAATTACCCAAAGATCCCTGGCTTGTTGTCTCAGCCCTCCTCTAAGCACTGCCTCTTCTAATCTCTCTACTTTCCAATCATTGGAGGGATTTGCTAAAAGTTATAACTGATTTGTTACTAATTGCCATTAAAAAGTTGATCTTTTCTCATTGCTTTTAGTCCCCTTAGCAAAGGGGTCAAGGTCTGAGTTTTATTGGCCTTTCAGCTTCATCATCCCTCACCATTCTCCATGAACTTTAGGACTGTTTTCAAGGGTATGTTTGCTGTTCCCGAACATGCCATCCTTTTCCTTGATTCTTGATTTATGATTGTTGTTTTCCCCACCCAGAATTTCCTAAAGTTCCACTACCTGTCTTCTTTGTCAGGTTAAATCCTAGTCTTCTGTCCTCCATGGCTTAGTTCAGTTGTCATCCCTTCTAGAAAATTTCCCTGGAAAGTAGAATTCATGGGTCCCTTTTGCATGCAGCTTTTGTGCTTACCAGTTCAGTGCAGTGGCTCCTTGTTTATGGTGGTGGTGGTTTTCTCTCAATGTTTTGAATTCATTGAATCAAGAAATATGGCTTACCTCTTTTGGAATCCTAACCACCCAGGATAGCTCTTGCTTGTGGAAAGTTTTGTGGAGTATTTATTGATTGAGCACTGTCCCCACTAAAGGCTGAGAGCTTATATTTGGGAGTCCCTGTTAATTTTTAAGTTTTACCTTTCTAACATTTATTCATCCATATCAGTCCCCAATGTCTGGTTAAAAACTGTAGCCTGAAAAAAAAAAAAAAAGGAAAAAAAAAGAAAAAAGAACTGATGCAAAGAGAGAGTAGGTCTCTGGTTTCACATTTATGTGGTCAAGTCTTGCATATCTTGTCCTACATGATTTACAAGGCTTGTACTTCAAATTATATTAAATTATCCCTTTTATGCTAGAACCAAATTCCCACTATTTGCCATTTTTAAAATTTTCTTCTTTTTATAAACCTCAACTGTCACCTATCTTAAGATTACTAAGACATGTTCTCCTTTGTTCTCTAGGGCCATTTATTTGTTCATTCATTGGGAATTCTTTACCAAATGTCAAGTACAATGCTAAGTGCTAGGGATATAACAGATTTCTGTCTTCCAGCTTACAGTCTAGATGTGGGATAACTGTTAGATGTAATTAAAATCATGGCAGTAAATGAGTTCTCCCAAATAAGGCAGAATACTGATACAATAGAACCCAGGACAGAATTGATGGGATGACAGAAGAAAGAATCCTTAAGGAAGATGGATCAGAGGCAGAGGAACAACTCCATGGTCTATTTGGGACCAAGAAGTCTAAGGGATCAAGAAGAAGGAAGTGGCCATCAGTATCCAATGCTGCTGTGAGACAGTAAGTGAGATAAGGACTAAAAATATTTATTCATTTAATTATAAGAAGGCCTTTGGGTCAGTGGTACATTGAAGATAGAAGTCAGGTAAGAGTGGATTAAGTTGTGAATGAGAGAAGGAGAAAGTGATGATAGTGAGGAATACCATGTTTTGGGGTTGTATTGTGAAAAGACAAAAAGCAGTTGTTTGTTTCCAGAAATTTTCTAGTTCAGGGATCCCTCCAAGTTCTGACACTTTCATTCTTTCCCCCTGAACATCTTTTGCATTTTTGTAGTTATTTAAGTCATTGATTTTCAAGAACCACAAATGCATCTCGTCTAGGGAAGGATTGGAGGTTTCCACAAAGCCCCAAAGGCACCACTTCAAATGTGTTCAAATGTCTTTTTAGTAATACAACTGTTTTCTTAAAAATCTCATGAATAATTCTAACATGTTAAAAATAGATTAACTCTGAGCTACTCCAATTTAAGTATAGAGGGCTTGAAGCTCCAAGCTCAGGACTCTTACACAGTTTTCTGAGGTGACCTCTCACAGGTATTCCTGGTAGAACCCTCTGGATCCAAGGAACTCATGTTTAAAATCACCCCTAATTCACAGGATATTTGGACTGAAAGAGATCGTTGGTCTCCTTGTTCTGAAGTTTTTCCTGCAGCTTTCTTCTAAGCATTTACTGAGAAATGCCATTTGCTGTCAGCACATGTCCTAAGACAGAACAAAACAATGGATTTTTAAGATAGCAGGGATCCTAGTGAAATTTGAATTCAGCCAAACACCATTTAAATGGCACCTTGGTCTCAAAAATATCTTGGTAAACAATTCCTTTTCTTAGCACATTCCTCTGGGCAATTTTAACTATCCTCACTGTTAACTCTGTAGAGCCTTCGGAGACTGGGGGAGAAAATGGAATGACAAAGATGAGGAAGCTGCCCAGCTTTGTGGGGAGCTCAGTACATTGCCTCCCAGCTTCTCAGAGGATACCAAAGCATGTTAACAGATGAAATCTGAATAATGTCCCTGTTTTGACAAAATATAAGCTATGTGGGGTCTTATAGAAATGACAGCAGCATAAATAATAGAAAATAGCAGATATTTGTGCAGCACAAAGTGCATGAAAGAGCTGCCCAAAGTGAATAGGATGGAGTATTCAGGACTTCTTTCTGTATGTAACTGTTGGCAGGCAGCAGAAAAAAATCAGTCTACTGGGTGAATGAATGTACCTATGAATAAATAGAAAGGAAGAGAAACCATCCTTTACTGGAATAATATAATATACAATATTTTTAAATAGTATATGCCCTTCCTAGTAATCACAGGAAAGCCCATAAGGAAAAAGAGGAGAAAATAAAGCACATATTACCCTTCAGTAACTCTTCAACACTTATGGAGGAGAAACCTGAGATTCAAAGAAATTGAGGGACATATGTCAAGTCCCAGAGCTGGTAAGGGGAGAAGCTAGGATTTTCTCACATCATTTTCAAAGCTCTCATTACAACAGTAAGTTTCAACATCAACATTCTTCAAAACTGTAACTAAGTACTTACCATGAGGAAAATGCAAGACCACCTTTCCTTGTATTTACTTTTCAAGATAAGCCATAGAAACACTACTTTTCATGGTTCCCTTGTACTTGTTGATCAACACTTAAGTCAGCTTCAGAGTCACATTTTTATTATGAAATATCATCTAATGAACAGGAAGACCAGGGGGTGGTTGCAAAATAAAATTTGAAGTGCTGGGGTGCCTGGGTGGCTCAGTCTGTAAGCATGTGCCTTCGGCTTGGATCATGATCCCAGGGTCTGGGGATGGAGTCCTGTATTGGGCTCCCTGCTCAGTGGGGAGCCTGCTTCTCCCTCTCCCTCTGCCTCTTCCCCAGCCTGTATGCTTGCTCCCTCTAAAAGAAAGAAATAAAACCTTTTAAGAAAATTAAAATAATAAAATCTGAAGTGCTGATAAGAAGAATGCCCTCACTACATCCAGTTACAGGCTAAGAATTTCAAAATCACTGCCTGTTATTCTACCATTAGAACTTTTTAAAAATTCCCATTTGAAATGACATGGATGAAACTAGAGGGTATGGTGCTAAGCGAAATAAGTCAGTCAGAGAAAGACAAATATCATATGATTTCACTCATATGTGGAATTTAAGAAACAAAACAGGTGAACATAGGGGAAGGGAAGAAAAAATAAGATAAAAAACAAAACAGGTGAACATAGGAGAAGGGAAGAAAAAATAAAATAAGATAAAAACAGAGAAGGAGGTAAACCATAAGAGACTGCTAAATATAGGAAACAAACTGAGGGTTGCTGGAGGGGAGGGAGATTGGAGGATGGGGTCATTGAGTGATGGGCCTTAAGGAGGGCACTTGCTAATGAGCACTGGGTGTTGTATGCAGCTGATGAATCACCAAATTCTACCCTTGAAACTAATAACACACTATATGTTAAATTGAATTTAAATATAATCTTTTTAAATACTTAACTTTTCAGCTCTTGTCCCCTTTAAAAATGCAAAGTTCCCTCAGTGACTCCAGTTAATTCACCCTTTCTTCAGATTTTATTTTTTTTAATAGTAAATTTATTTTTTATTGGTGTTCAATTGTCAACATACAGAATAACACCCAATGCTCATGCTGTCAAGTGCCCCCCCCCTCAGTGCCTGTCACCCATTCACCCCCATCTTCAGACTTTATTTATCTGTAATCTTTTATTGGGTACAGTAGTTGAATTATCTAAGGCCAAGAGCTATGGCTTCATTCCTTGTAGTAATGGCAGATGTGGAGTTCGGAAAGGAGCTCCCCTATTACTAATTTTTTAAAAAGCTAGAATTCACATTTGAGTAATCCATTAAAACACCTGGCCCTGTTCCCATGACAAATTTGAGGTGGCCCCCTTCCTTTTCCACATAATTCCTCTCATGTTTTTTTTTTTTTTCTTTTTATGGCTATTCCTCCGAACGCTTTCAATGACTATTTTAACTGGATTTTTATTAGAATAAAAATGTTGGAAGTTGGCACCACATGGACTCAATGTCCTAGGCATGCCTCTGGTCCTCAGTTAACTCTTGAGGAAATAGATGTCGTTGCATTAGTTGCCCTAACCGCTGTCCAAGGTTCTGATACACTTTGCATAGACAGACATGAATGTCAAAGAAAACACTGCAGGAAATTCTGCCCTAATGACCACTCAGCTAAGATGAACTGTTCTAGTCTGAGTTCCTTCTCTTGCAATATCATTTATTTAGTATTTTGCTTAAATTGTGATTGGGACATACTGTCCTAACAAGGGGCATGGGGTGGGGGTCGGGGGCATTCTTCTTTAAATCAAATGATTCTTATCAGGAGTGATTTGGCAACATCTAGAAACATTTTTGGTTGCCAAAAATGGGATTGGGAGAAAGGTACAGAAGTATTACTTGTATCTAGTGGATAGAGACTAGAATATTGGTAAATATTCTGAAATGCACCAGACAGACTCCCACAACAAAGACTAATGCAGCCAAAAATGTCAATAGTGCCAAGGTTGAGGATCTTTATTTTAAATCAATCCCCAGAGAAAAGAACATTACCACGCTCCTTCTTCTACTATGGTAAGGTGACTGGGTTCTGATGTCTGACAAAAAAGCCTTTTTTTTTTTCAGAAAAGCTTCTAAAGGCAGGAACATCCTGGTTAAGAGTTTGAGCTTTGAGTCAGACAAACATGGATTTTACTCCGAGATCTGCCACTTAGCTCTATGATCTTAGATAAGTTACATAACCTCTCTACAAAGGATTTTCTCAGGTGTAAAATTAGCACTGGTATTTCTTTATTGGGTTGCTATGAAGAATCAGTAAATTCACACAAGATGCTTGGCACAAACCCTGGTAAACACAAGCATATGTTAGCTATAATGGCTCTTATTCTCCAGTGAGAGTTTTATTAACTCTCATTTCAATGCACTCAGACCAGACAGAACTAAGTCTTGGTGTAAACCAGATCCAGAAGAATTCTCCAAAGGATACTCTTCCAACCCTTTTCTAATATTAACTATTTCTTAGCCCACTGTTGCTGTCATGAACCCTTTCTTTGCAAAAGAGGAAGATGAGGATGAGAATGGCATGAACAACGTGGTTAGTCACTAATGTGGATTCATT
This sequence comes from Vulpes vulpes, assembly GCF_048418805.1. Taxonomy (NCBI): domain Eukaryota; kingdom Metazoa; phylum Chordata; class Mammalia; order Carnivora; family Canidae; genus Vulpes; species Vulpes vulpes. The sequence continues at coordinate 32,947,376 of NC_132786.1, forward strand.
CATTCACTACACCTAGCTGGGCTTGAGGGCAGGGGGAAAATAAGGAAGAGTAGATTAGCTCTGAGGGTGAAACAAAGATGATTAAGATGTGATTCCTAATAAAAGACTCAAGGTACTAGTTTAGAATGGGGGAACTAAGACACAGACACAGGGGAGGTTGATACAGAGTAAAAAATGATAAACTGCCAGGGAGATGAGACCAAAGTTCAGAGAGCTTTATGGGACTTCCATGGAGAAAAGTCTACTTCTGGGTAGAGAAAATTTTGAGGAGGTGGTGATATTTGGGCTGGACCTGAAAATAAAGGGATTGTGTTGGTAGATAAAAACTGGGCAGACAAAAGAGATGGCCCAACCAGTTAATCACACAGAAGCAATAAATCATTAGGTATATGGAAGATGTAATTTGGTATAATATGGCAGGCACATCAGTTATGTGTGATGAGATAAGGCTACAAATAAAGGTGGGGACTGGAATGCAGTGGCCCTGAATGTTGCATAGTCACTGCTCTTTGGAGCTCAAAGGCCTTGGTTCAGACAATCCTCATGCAAGAAGTTAAGTTCTATCACAGAGGAAGGTATAGCAACTGTAAGAGGAGGAAAGGTCTGCCTCACCTAGTGGAGCCAGAGACAACATCAAATAGAGGTGACCATTCAAGTTGAGGTTTGAAATATGGTTAAGCATTTTCTAGGAAGGAAAAGAGCTGACCCTACACCATGGGAAGGTACTCTAAGCAGAAAGAACAGAATAAACATTGACTTAAGAAACTAAAAAGAATCTTTTTGATATAGCTGAGCCAGGAGTAGATGCAGAGGTGTGGAAGAGGATGAGATTTTAAGCGTAGGGAAGATCACAGAGGATTCTGTATGCCACATTACAGAATTTGACTATATGTCTGCAGTGATGGAGACCCTGAGCAGATTTAATACAGGGGACAATAAGGAGAGATCGGTTGTTCAGTACCGTCACTCTGGCAGCACTGGGAAGAATGGTTTGAAGAGATGAAGACTAGAAAAAAGAAAGAAGCTAGTCAAACAGGTATCAATTGTTAAAACCCATGTGAGAGGCTGAGTCTAGCAGTGCTAGTGAGAATGTGCAGGGAAAGCTGAGTTTTCAGAAGGCAGAATGTTCATGACTGGATGACTGACAGGATCTAAGGTGGTGGGAGGAGTGAGGATAGACTCCAGAGGATAAAATTGGAAGTGACTAAGACACATGCTGTGATGATTGTTAAGAGCACAGGCTCTAGCGTCAGACTGTCTGGGTTTAAATACTGGCTCTATCACTTACTAGCTCAGGCAAGTTACTAAGCATCACTTTTCTCATTTTTAAATTGGAAGTGGTAAAAACTGTACCAACTTCATATGGTTGTAGGGTCTCCTGCAATCCAAGAGAAACAAGTAGCATAGTTCTTGGCCTAGGCAAGTGTCCTGTAAATATTAGAATATCAGCTCCTCTTTCCATTTCCCTGCCCCTCTTCCTCCTCCTTTCCTTCTTCCTCTCCTTTTCTTCTTCCTCCTCCTCCTTCCCTGTATTATTGTTTTTATCTTCAGCTTCAATTCATCATCATTATTATTTCTAAATAATTCTAGTTGAAATGGTGAGATGGTAAAGCTATTTTCTAATTTAACAAAGACAGTCGGAGGCACAGTGGAGAACTATTTTCTAACCTTTTCAATATAATCTGATCATTTATCACAACGAGGCTGTAGTGCACTCACCAGCTTGATTCATGCTTGTGTAGGTCAGAATCAACAAAGTAAAGTGAGCTTACTTTATATGTTCTTTTTAAAAATAGCTTTTATTTTTTAAGAGCAGTTTTAGGTTCACAGGAAAATTGAGAAGAGATGGAGGTTTCCTTTATGCCCCTTGTCCCCATTCAGGCATAACCTCTCCCGTGGATAACATTCCTCACCAGAGTGGTACATTTGTTAAAAATGATAAACCTACACTGACACATTATTATCATCCAAAGTCTATAATTTTCATTAGGGTTCACTGTTGGTGTTGTACATTCTGGGAGTTTAAACAACTGTATAACAGCATGTATACATAACTGTAGTGTCACACAGAGTAGTTTCACTGCTCTAAAAATCTTTTGTGTCCACCTTTTCATTTTACCCTCCCCACTGATTTCTTGACTGTCTCCACAGTTTTACCTTTTCCAGAATGTCATATACTTATAATCATATAATATTTAGCCTTTACAGATTAGATTGGCTTCTTTCATGTAGTAACATACATTTAAGTTCCCTCCATGTCTTTTCACGGCTTGATAGTGCATTTCTTTTTAGATGCTGAATAATGTGCCATTGTCTGGAGATACCACAGTTTCTTTATCCAGCCACCTACTGAAAGTTATCTCTTGGTTGCTTATAAGTTTTGGCCATTATGAATAAAGCTGCTATAAACATCCATGTGCAGGTTATTATGTGGATGTAAGTTTTCAACTCTTTTGGGTAAATACAAAGGTTGCAACTGCTGGATCATATGGCTAGGGCATGTTTAGTTTCGTAAGAAACTGCCAAGCGGTCTCCAAAGTGGCTGTACCATTTTGCCCTTCCCACCAGCAGTGAGTGAGAGTTTTTGTTGCTCTATATCCTCACCAGCATTTGGTGTCAGTGTTTTGGATTTTGGTCATTTTACTAGGTGCATAATGACAACTCATCATTGTCTTAATTCTCATTTCCCTAATGGCATATGGTACAGAATATCTTTTCATATATTCATTTGCCATCTGTATATCTTCTTTGGTGAGATGTCTGGTAAGGTTTTTTGGCCCGGTTTTTAATCAAGTTGTGATATGCACTTTTAACTTGAATGAATTCAATTAAACACACTTGGCAGAGGGAAATAGAAAGCCAAGGGGGAAGGGAAAAAGAAGGCAAGGAGGAGATAGGAAAATTTATTTATTTATTTATTTAAAGATTTTATTTATTTATTCATGAGAGACTAGAGAGAGAAAGAGAGAGAGAGGCAGAGAAACAGGCAGAGGAAGAAGCAGGCTTCATGCAGGGAGCCCGACGCAGGACTCGATCCCGGGTCTCCAGGATCAGGCCCTGAGCTGAAGGTGGCACTAAACCGCTGAGCCACCTGGGCTGCCCCAAGATAGGAAAATTTAAATAGTGGACCTAAAATAACCTACTAAATAAGCACTTGCCTCAGGGTTAGGGGCAGGAAAGAACTGTTTGGCCACATTGAGTGGTATTCCATTGTTTAGAGGTGTATGCTTCTTAAACTACATGTTCCCATGCACAGGCCAACCCTTTCTTCTGTGACCGAATGAAGACAGAGCTGTCTCAGCCAAGGCTAGTATATTAGACTCATGAGGTGGTTAGTCTCCAATGTGCCATTTTCCTAAGAACATTTTACAGGTAATTTTCAGTGTATATGATTTTTTGTTTTATGAGTTGGCATCAGAAACCAACTTGTATGTAAAATGTTATTCTACTCTGTGTACACTCTTGTTTCACCTTCGAAATATCTCTCATCCTGAATGTCCTATGTGAATGCTCCCCCCATAAAATAATGCTTGATGCATAGCCATCGTGCTAAAAGTATTCATGTTTATTTCATTGATTACCTGAATGATATCTGCAGTGAGGTGATAGGCCAGATTTTCATTACAGAATGTAAAACTCTAAAGGTATTTCCTTAGCAAAAACAGATTGAGAATTTCAGTTTTTGATGGAAGACATGGGAAGAAGGAAATTGCATTAATGATATCAGTGTCTCAGATGAATGAGATAATGACCTGCCATTGGTTGTAAATAATTCCCTTTATATTTCTTTTTATGTTTATATTTTGGATTAAGGAACTGTCGGTGACTACCCTATTATACCTAGCTCTATAAAATGAAGGTTACTTTTTCTCTCAATGATCTTGCCTACTGAGTTTAGACTGAATTCAAATTCTGATTCTACCCATTCTTAGCCATGGGACCTCCGGGGGTTATTTTGACAACTCAAAAAGTCAAATAACATACCACATGAAAATGCCATGTGTGATAAATAGAAAGCTTTAATCAATCATTAGCTACTGCTGCAGTGATGCTCACTGATGTTATTCTTCCCTGAGCACAAGGTCAAGAGGCTTCAGTGGGAGCATGTAGGGTAGTTCATGGGGAAACCTGTGTTATGTACAACTGGATCTATGAAGATCTGGGCATGCTCTGGCTCCCATTTTGATTCAATTCACTTTAGAGAAATAAAAGCTTCCCCAAATATATGTGATCTTTTCCCTAATAAACTCAAAGTTGATCTCTTGGGTCCTTTCTAGTGTCATGATAAGGGAGAGAATTTTCAATACCTGGTTAATCCAAGGTGCCAGCTAGGTACACGAATCACTCAAGCTGAAATGTGGGGGTTGGGGTTGGAGCTTTCTGGTTTGGTTATGTCTGTTGGCCAAATGCACTGCATAATGACAAAATTTCCTCTTCCACCCCACAATCCAAATGCAAGCCTGTCTCTGGGATTTTGATTAGCATCAAAGGGAGGTCCAGCACATGCACACCATAGAAGTTGCTCACAGCAGAAATGAGATAGTCTCCTCTTTGCAAAGGCCTTTGAAACCCTCAGACTGCATTGCCATTTCTTTTACCAAGAACATGACTAGAATCCATTTTTTTCTTTTCAAAAATAAAATAAAATAAAATAAAATAAAATAAAATAAAATAATGCCTAGACATCTCAGGTGTCCTCCAGATTAAGGGCTTGTATCACTTTCCTAAATAGCAAACATCATATTTTCTGTCAATCTTTGTTTCTTACCAAGTTTAGAGCAATTTTATTCATTCCAAACCAAATGATTAATTAAAATGATTCCTGGAGTCCTCCCTTTTTCCCTTCAGCTTTGCTGGTAATTAATCACGGTTATTCCTGGCTTTTAACAGCATTCCATATTTACTATATTGTGCTTTACTATATTATTTTGATTGTCTCTTAGAAACTCAACAGTGTCAGCTTACAACAATGCAGAGAATAGGTTCAGAAATGTAAGTTAACCTTGATTCACCCCATCTCTTAGAGGGAGCTCCTGAGTCTTTAAGGAGAATGCTCCCCACCTTCCCCTGTCACTTCATGTGAAGTTATCCATTAGGTACCAGATGTCTGGAGTTTTTCACAGTGCTTTTAATAGGAGGCCCGATTATTTGGACCAAGAGAAGCATGTTCTGGAACAATACTGGACCATTTCCCTATTTAAATAGGATTACAGTGGTTCAGATCAAGAGACAAGAACATCAAAGAGGAAATATTGTAGGGGTCTTAAAATCTCTAATAAAAATTTATGTTGAAAAATATCACATCTTTTAAGACCTCTTTCAAAATAAAGAATTAAGTTTCTTATTGAGATGGTGATTTTGCTATTCCGAACTCTCTTGAAATTCTTATCAATATTTGAAGAGGAAAAAAAGAGGATGTAGTTAACACACACACACACACACACTCACACACACTATAACAGTATGTAATTTCTCAGTGTTTGGAAGGTCTGTGGTGACAAAGGATCTGATTGGCAGCAAATACTGATAACACACTTGAGGGAGAGTAAATTTTCTTTCCTAAAGAACTTGAAGACGGATCCCTAAGTGGCTCAGTGGTTTAGCGCTGCCTTCAGTCCTGGGCCTGATCCTGGAGACCAGGGATTGAGTCCCATGTCAGGCTCCCTGCATAGAGCCTGCTTCTCCCTCTGCCTGTGTCTCTGCCAATCTCTCTCTGTGTCTTTCATGAATAAATAAATAAAATCTTTAAAAAAAAAAAGAACTGGAAGGAAGTGATCTTATTCTTGAACAGAGACCCAAGGTCTGCAACAACAAAAAACACTGAAGCTAACCCAGTGTATTGTCTACAAAGTAAAAAGACAGAATGTGGAGAGGGTTGGTGGTCTGGTGGTGGAGTACTGAGTTTTGGGAGTTATAATTTCAACAAGTACATCGTGGAGTGTAGTGAAGACAGGAGGGGACCTTAGTGCTCACGTATTTCATCTTAGCTGCATAGAGAAAAGAGAAATAAATCTAGGGAAGTTGGCTCAATTCAATCCTGCTGTGCATGGAAGGTATCTTAAGGTCATGAGATAGAAGCTAGTAGCCAAGCAGTTTAATTTGTTCTCCAGCTGTATACTTGAAGAAGGAATTCCACTCATATCTGAGGATATACTTGCCAGCTGCTCTGTTTAATATGCCCATCTACTATTTGGATAGTATAAAATGAACAATAGGCTAGATAGAGCACCTGGGTGGCTCCTGGTTAAGTGTCTGCCTTTGGCTCAAGGTCATGATCTCAGGGTTTAGGATCCAGACTGATGGAGCCTGGATAGCACTCCAATCCAGCCCCAATCCAGCTCCAATGCAGCTCCAATGGAGCCTGCATAGGGTTCCCTATTCAGCAGGGAGTCTGTTTCCCCCTCTATCCCTCTTCCTGGCTTATGCACTCTCTCTTAAATAAATACATAAAATCTTAAAAAATAAAATAAAATGAACTGTAGGCTTCTGGATTGGTTAAGAAAATTTGCCTTTTCCTTTTGGTACACAGAAGACTTTTCCTCTGTAAGTGCATTCTTTATAATCAGGGAAATGGGCCATCAAACCAAATGAAAGACTGAAAATCAGGAACAATGACAATACAAAGCCACTCATAATCTAATTTAAGGCAGGCCTCCTTTGCCAATGCTAAAATCTTTCTCCCCTTGTGTATCTCCCCTTCTCTTATTTACTGGGGTGTTTTCTAGCCTGACCAAGAGAACACTATTTTTTTTTCTTTTTTTCTCTAACTTCGTTTTCTCTCCCCAGTTGAGAAGCTGATCGCCAATAAGTTTGACAAATCTTCAAGTTATAAGATAGGTAGAACAATGGGACTATATTACAGTTTCATTTGGAGTACTGAATGTGATAATGCATGTAAAACACTCACTACAATGTCCCACACATAAAAACATAACATAAAAACCTAGAAAATGTCATGATCCAATATCCTCATTTGGGAGCAGGTCATACATACTGCCCTGTCAAAAGAGACTTGGCCTGCAGTCAGTGAAAAAAATTTGAACCCAAGACAACTCAGTAGCAAAGGCAGGGGAAGCGCATCCAGGAGGGGGTCACCTTGAACCCAGCAGGTGTGACATTCTGCTACATTGTATCCTTTTTGTTCAGCTATCAGATATCTCTTTTCTCTCATTAAAGGAAATTGGGCTCACTTCTCTTTCCTTCAGAAAACAAAGTAGAAACTTATCCACATGATCTACAAGAACATTAGTGACCTCATCACTAGGAATTAGGAATTAATTCTCTAGCTGTGAGCTAGAGAGAGACAGGCTGAGAATGAGGCCATGCTGAGCAGGATCTTTCTTGACACTCATATGAGGACCTAACTGGGGGCGAGGGGGGGTATTTTTCAATCTGCTACTATAGCAAATCAGTGCTTTGGTACCTATAATCTTTATCTTACTGGTTTACTATAGAGCTGTATCAAGGCAATGCTACATGCTCTAATAGATGACCCTCAACCTCAATGGTTTAACACAATAGAAGATTGTTTCTCACTTGCCTCAATACCAAATCATGTGCTCCTAATCACAGGCGATTCCCTTCTAGACAGAGATTCAGGAACTTAGCCTCCTTCCATCTTGAGCAAGTGGCTTCCATGAGTGTTTGAGTCAAGCAATTGCAGACAGAAAGAACAAGAGCCTTTGATGGGCTAGACTTTAGATAGCAGACATTACTTCTGTTCACATTTCACTTACTAGAACTTAGTCACATGGTCACACCCAACAGGGTAGCCTGGGAAATGTTGCCCAGTCATGGGACCAGAGAGGGCATGGTCAGTCATCATAAGGATCAGGACAAGCCATTCCATGAGGTCTGCTGACAAATGCATAGTCAAGAGAGGACTTTCGTCAATCTTGAATGAACATCCAGGGCACACACACACACACACACACACACACAGAAGCACATACACACCTGCAACAAGGATTATGTAAAATCCTTTGAGTCAGGAAAATTCACAATATTTTAAGACTCTGTGGGGCACCCCACCCACAAAATTATTTAATCCAAGAAATGGAAAAATATGGTACCTTCAAATCCATAGGAAGGCATGGTCTCTTTGAAGCAGCTATGGAAGCCCCAAGGAGAGACAGGCTGAGAATGAGGCTATGCTGCAAATAGAGTCATCTTAAGAAATGGTATCTCATAGAAAATACAGCATCTGGCTTTTTCACATAAATATGTATGATAAATATTTTCTTAAGCCATTCCATCCACTCTCACTGCTTTTGAAGGCTTACATTATACATCCAAATATTCATGATTGACACTTCTCCTCAGACACCTTCATTTTTTTCTTCTGCAGACATGTGGAGGTATGCTTTCTTATTTATTTTTTTAATAAAGTTTAGATCTTAACATACACACGTATATTGGGAAAACTGATATAATGTGATATTGAATCTTCCCATCCAGAAATATATTACTCAATGTATTCAGGCTTTTCTTTTGAGCCACTCAGTAACATTTTAAAGTTGTATTCAATTTATGCACATTTACTTACTAGTAAACTTAAGCAAGTCACTTAAACTTCCAAAGTATAAGTTTGCTTATTAGGATTAATAATAGTAGCTACCTTATAGGAGAGTTTTGAATATAAAATGAGATAATAGGTATAAAAAGCACTTATCATAGTGCCTGACATACTAAAAACTATTCAATAAGTGGGAACAATTATTATTATTATTATTATTGCTATATTTATTATAACTTGTTTTCTAATTTATGTCAATTTTATGATTAGGATCATGTCCTCATGTTTTCTATTTTTTTAAAGATTTTATTTATTCATGAGAGACACAGAAAGAGAGGTGAGACATAGGCAGAGGGAGAAGCAGACTCCGTGCAGGAAGCCCAATGTGGGACTCGATCCCAGGACCCTGGGATCACACCCTCAGCCAAAGGCAGTTGCTCAACCCCTGAGCCACCCAGGGGTCCCTCTCCATGTTTTCTAATTGGCTTTGTAGATTTGAGGAAATAGTGTTTTTGTGTATCTACTAGATTCTGATTTACTAAATTCTGATTGTTTCTAATGGTTTTTCAGTAGATTATCTTGGTTTTTCATGTTTTTCATTATTACATTATTAATTTATTTTATTATAATAATAAACATTTGAACCTAATACCTCATTTTAGTCCTTATATTATCATATAGGTTAAAACTTCAAGGACAAAGCAAATTAACAGTAACAATAGTAAATGTGCTTGTCTTGTTTGTAGGCTATGAAGATGAAAAGTAGTTCTGTTAACATGGGATACACGGTCTACTTGAACTACATAATATTTATATTATTAAAAAAAGCAAACTTTAACTCCTACTTTTTGGAGGGGAATGCTGTTTTTTTTATTTAAAAATTATGTAAAACCATGTTGCTTTTATCATATACCTTATAGGAATAGGCCTGATCTAATACTATTTGAAATTAAGTAAATAGAAGTTGTTGAACTATTTTCACATTACTAGGGTAAATCTTACTTGGTTTTGAGATGTTCTTCAATAAATTTCTGGGTTTGATTTCATAATATTATATAAGGATTACTGGATCTATATACTTGAGTAGGATTAGATTCTGGTATTTTTTAAGTCCATTGGCAGATTTTGGCATTGAATTCATGAAATGATTTGAGAATTCTATGTCTATGTTCTAAAAGAGTTCACATAATATCTTTTTAAAAAGAGTTTCATGTAATTACTCATAAAACCAGCTGGAATTGGCACCTTTTCTGAAAGTAATTACTTGGCATACATTTTTAATTTCTTCTTAGCTTATTATTTATACTTCCATCTTTGATCTTCAGTCCATGTTTAAGTTATATTTTCCTAGAAAATCATCTACTTCACTAAGGTTTTCTTATAAAAAGGATAAGTAAAAGTACAGTGTGCTTTTAATTAAAATACTTTCTTAATTTGGATCCCAATTTCTCTATCTGTAAAATGTGAATCGATTCAATGAAAATTGTTCAAAATTTCAGAGAACTTTTTAAGTCTAACACTTTACAACTCTGATTCATTAATTAAACCAAGTCAATTACTTGTGTCAGTGGGAACAAAAGTAACTTTCTTGTGATATACTCATCTATTCCTTTGTACCTAGGCACCATCTCCCTGGCTCTCCCCATCTTCCTTATGAAATACTCCCATTCGATCCCTTTTCATTCAGTGTCACTTCCTCAAAACTATGTCAAGTATTAAGGCCAGATTTAGTTTCCTAAAATTAGTTTGCGTACAATCCCTATTAGTGCACTGGTAATGCTTTCCTGTGATTACCCTCTATTTCACACTCACAGTCTGTTTCATCATATCTACACATGGCCTGAAAGCCTCACAGGATGTGATGCTCTCTTTTCTCTCAACACTTCATCTACTTCCTCCTGTGCAGCTCACCTCATTCTAGCCACTCTGGCTCCCTTGTTCTTCTTCCAACAATGCAACTTTTTTTTCTGTCTCAAAAGCTTTCACTTTTGTCTTTGTTCAAAATTCACCTCCTCACCGTATCTGTCTGTAGTCATCAGTATATATAATATCAACTCTCATGACAATTTATCTTCTTACCTTGCTTTATTTGTCATGACCTGACAGTTTTATTATTAATTCATTTATTTAAATTTTACATATCTTCTCCACTAAAATGTAAGCTCCATGAGTGAGCTTTGCACATTACCCTGCAGTCTGCAGGAGATTGGTACAATAATATTCCCTTCAGTCTCCCTACTGTTACCACAATGTTTTCTTTGCAATTTATATGTACATCATCGTGCTGAAATTAATATTTCTAAAGCCAACTTGCAACCCAATGACCAACTTGCATTAAGTTGTATGTTAAGATGTTGCTTATTGCTTACATAATTATGACAGAACTCCTCACTAGGATGACTTGATACAATCTTAGCCTAGATTTTAGATAATTATCTCTCACTATTCCTCTACTATTTATTTCAACCAAATTAGACTTTGCAATGCACTCAAAAAATATACCCTAATCTCCACCTTCATTTTGCTGCACCCCCCAAATTTTACCACTTTAGAAGTCTTACCTCGAATCATTTCATCCTCATGAAGAAATCTCCAATTCTCTTTGATTGAATGTGACTTTTCCCCTAAACTTTGAAGAAGTTGGCCTATAACTCTTTTGTTGTACTTACCTTGTCTTTTTCTCTGTCCTCCATTTCATTACAAGGCCAAGACCATGTTTTTACTCATCTCCACATGACCCCAGCAAAGCAGTGTTCCTGACACCCAGTTGACATTCATTTATTGAGTACCTGCTGATTGTAGACAGGCTGAATGACCTCTGGTCCAGAAATAAAATAACTACCCGAGGTAGAAACTATTATTAATTCCATTCTACATCTGCGGTTGGATAACTTGTCCAAGGTCACTGTGGTGGAAACTAGGGCTCTCAACTCAGTCATCCTCTCTCCAGGGCATACTATGTGGAAAGGACAGTCACAAGGTACGTGATCTGAAAGAAGATCATGGAAAGACTTACTCGTAATGAGACTGCAGAATCTGGGGAATATAACATCTGGTTATTTTGGGTGTGAATTTTAGGATTTCTGTTATTCCTTCCTCATGGCTGGTGGCAAGGGTTTATTTCTGACACATCTCTGTGTGACATTTTATCTTTTTGATGGAAATGATTTGCCATACAGATTTACAAGATTGTTGTGAAAAATATGCATTCTATATTTCTACTCAATTGAGTCACCTGATATTTCAAGCCAGTCGACATTGCTTATCCAAAAACAATCAAGGGACCAGGGAGCAATTAGTCAGAAGGCCTTGACAGCCAGAGAGTAAATTACATTTATGAGCATACTCTGGAGCCATGACAAAAAGCTCTTTAATGAGAACATGGGCTATTTGTTCTTGTCCATTAAACAATATCTATATGGAGGCTGGTTGTTCATTTGTACACCCCTCAGCTTTTGTTTTTATAGGTCAGAGTGGAGATTCCTCACACATATTGTTGTCTGGACCACTTGCAAGGGAAAATGAGCTATATTGATCAGGGTATCAGCATTTCTTGGGCTTGGAATCCATACTCATCTTTTTTTTTTTCATACTCATCTTTTGAAGGCACTTCAGCATATTTTTTTTTTTACTTCAGCACATTTTTTATTGGGTATTTGGGCATATGATATAATGGAAAATGTTGTTTTTTTAAATATATTATTTATTTATTTATTTGAAAGAGAGTGTGTGTGTGTGTGTGTGTGTGTGAGAGAGAGAGAGAGAGAGAACATGGCAGGGGGTGGTGGGGTGTGCAGAGACAGGAGAAGCAGACTCCCTGCCAGGCAGGAAGCCTGACACAAGGCTTGATCCCAGGACCTTGAAATCATGACAGGAGCTGAAGGCAGACTCATAATTGACTGAGTCACCCAGGCACCATTACAGGAAAATGTGTTAAGCTTGAATTTGGGATTCTCCATCTTCATCTGACCATTTCATGACCTAGGCTGTCATTTTACCTCTCTGGTGTAAAATAGGGGATGGCAGATTAAGGTTACCTCCTACTTAAAAATTCTGATTGTATGTTGGTCATTTCTTGATGCGAAGATGCAAAACTCTATAGTTTATAAAAATCTAGTATAATTTAGAGATAAGTCTTATAGTTTCTTGTAAGAAGGTTTCCTTAGCTTCAGGAAAAGATATTAATATGTGAAGGGTGCTTGGGTGGCTCAGTGGGTAGAGCATCAGGCTCTGATTTGGGCTCAGGTCAGGATTTCAGGGACATGAGAATGAGCCCCAAGTCAAGCTCTGTGCTGAGTGTGGGGCCAGCTTAAAATTCTCTCTCTCTCCCCTCTCCCTTTGTTCCTTTCCCACATATGGCACAGGTTCTCCCTCTCCCTCTCTCTCCTTCTTTCCCCTTTTCTCTCCCTCTCTCTAAAAGATCTTTAAAAATTGAAAAATATGTAAAACAATGTCTTCATACTTACACTTGGGAGAGGAACTAGATTAGATGTTATTGGTCAAAACCAAGCTCCAGAGTCCATGTAATGGGGTTGAATTAAGATAATTTCCTGTGTTTCTGTTCCTTAGATTGTACTGTTCTACCAGAACCAAGAAGTACAGTACCTCTTGATGTGGAGAAATAGTAATGTAGCTCCCCAATTACCCTCAAGTACTTTTTTTTTAAAAAAAAAGATTTTATTTATTTGAGAGAGAGAGAGAGAGAGAGAGACAGCATGAGAAAGAGAGCACAACCAGGGCAGAGAGACAGAGGGAGAGAGAGAAGCAGACTCCCCGCTGTGCAGGGAACCTCACATGGGGCTGGATCCCAGGACCCTGAGATCACGACCGAGCTGAAGGTAGATGCTTAACCAACTGAGCCACCCAGATGCCCCACCCTCAAGTATTCAGTCTTGTGTAACAGATCATTAAAATGTGTTCAATTGGAACTAAAAGAAAATCCAACTTAAACTGCTATAAAAATAGAGAATTTTATTTAAAATGTTGTATACCTTCATGTATACATGTATGTATATGTATGTATGCATATAGCATATCTGTATAAGGTGCATAATATGTAATGTATAAATGTTATATGATTTAACACATACATAGCATATAAAATGGTTTTTAAACTTTTTACTCATTTGATATATTTGGAATTATAACATTATCATGTATATTATACATTGTAGCATTATATATCTTTGGTATATGAAACAATTTGAATTATTTTAACTATCGTACAGTGGTTGTCCATTTTAGCCAAGCCCTATACTTATCGACATTTAAATTGTCTAGTCATTTTCTTTCTTTCTTTTTTTTATTTATTAATGAGAGACACACACACACAGAGAGAGAGAGAGAGAGAGAGAGAGAGAGGCAGAGACACAAGCAGAGGGAGAAGCAGGCCCCACTCAGGGAGCCTGAGGTGGGATTTGATCCTAGGTCTTCAGGATCACGCCCTGGGCTGAAGGCGACGCCAAACCGCTGAGCCACCTGGGCTGCCCTAGTCATTTTCTTAAAGACAACATGTCAATGAGTTATTTGCCTATCAGAGCAAGGAGGCTTCTTAGCCCAGGCCATGTGTTGTGCCAGAGTCCTTCTTGCTGGTTCTGCCTGGCCAGCTTTTTGTGTGAACATAAGTTTTTACATCTCTGAGGGAAATGCCTAGGAGTGAAATTTTTGCTTTGTAGTCTTTCTAATTGGGGGGATATATTGTAGTTTTTGGGGGGTCTCATATATAATTATATGCAATTGGACAAAAGGGTAATCTCTGTTTTCAAATGATAATATTTGATAAATTTCAATTAAATATACCTTGTTGTGTCATTTAGATTTTCTAATCATACTTACTTTTATCTATTTCATCTATTCTGTGTTGAAAAATGTAGATTAATAAGTCATAAGGGATTTTAATCTACATTTTTCAGCCTGGGACATGTAGAGTTTCTTTTTATTTTATGAAGAATTTACTATAATTAACTATAATTTTTATCCTTCATGAGCTCTTATTCTGTGTTTTTAGATTAGTATTCATCACTGTCATATTTTTAGTGTTGATTATTCCTCTTATTATTATAATAAGTGCCTTATTTGTTTTATTTTATGCTTTTACTCCTAAATTCCACATTTTGTAATAGTAAAAACATATAACCTGCCTTAATTTTCTTGCATTTCCTACTATGCCATTGTTCATCCTTTTATATTTTTCCAATGTTCTACTTTACTTTTTTTTGGCTATGGCTGTTAGATACAGCATATAGTTAGACATTGGTTTATGATCAAATTTGGGAGTTTTAAACTTTCGACTGAGTGGCCTTATCCCACTTGTGTATGTTGGTAAAATACATATGTGGACCTAGTTGTGTCATATTTAAATTTATGCTTTTTATGTAATTTTCCTTTTTAAACAATATTTTACTGGCTGGTTCAGATTTGCTTTGCTTAGTTGTGTGTATGTGTGTTCCCTAGACTAATCTGGAAGGTTAGTTTTCTATTATTTTTATTTTAGTTCTGTTAATATAAACGTTTAGAACATCCTTCAGTTTATCGGTCTCCCATTATAAGCACATATGAAACTAGAACACCACCAGCTGTGTTACTCTTTCCCTACTCTTTCCTCCTCTATCTGATTTAAGATCCGGTTTCTTAGTTTATTAACAATTAAATTTGTGTCTATAAGTATAATTTTGTAGCTGTTACATGATTTACCAACTTTAACTAATATATTTTGATCACCTGATTTATAATCTCTTCCATTTCTTGCCACTTCCCTTCCAAATTATATTAGTTCTTATATTTTTGTGTATTTATTGTGTCATCTTTACATTCTCTTCCTTGGCCACTGTTGCTTCCCATTACTGTTTTAGCTGGACGTGTTTGGTGCTTATCACCAGCCCTTTTTGCAAGTTTCTGCATTCATATGTTAGTTGACAAAAGTCAGTCCTCAGAAAGTTTAAAAATAATGTTCAATCGTTTTTTTTTTGAGGAGTTAGTAGGCATTGCATCAATTTATGGTTTTGTGTGTAGGTCTAAATGATTATGTTTCCTATCACAGGGAACATAATCCTTTTGCCTGCATACTCAAAATGTTCTTTATTTAGCTCTGACATCAGTTAACTTTGCTAGAATGTGTCTTAATGATGATCATCATGTATCTTTTTATCTTTAACACAATCTGTGTTCTCTTTACTGTCTTTAGTCACGTCTCTTCTTTGAAGGTAAGCTTAATGGTGGATGGGGCTCCATCTGTCTTCCACACTGCTATGTCCCTTGAATATAGAATAATATAGTTAGCTCCACACTCTATATCCATGTCCTCGGAATATAGAAGATGCTCAATATCTGGAATTTCTTCCTATAATTGTAACTTTGAATCTTTTCTTCTGATCCACTATGCATTTATATTGGCGGGAGGGGGAGGGGCGACACACTAATTTTGCATATGTTATATATCCTTCATCTTCCAAATTAATTTTTCTCTCTAATCCTTTTCAGTTCTCATTTCAACTTGCTCCTGTTGCTCAATTCTGCCTATCATTTATTTTGTTGCATTTTCACAAATATCTCTTCTCCAGGTTCCAGAGACCCTTATTTTCATGACTGTTTTATTTTTTCCACTCACTTCTTTTCTTAACTCCATGAGCTCATTTGTTTCTCCTAATATCTTTTTCCTAAAGTTTCTCTGAATGCTGGCATTTCTACTTCAGCATATATTTTTAAAATATACTATCATCACTCTTTTGATTTAATAGTTATTAATTTTAATGATTTTTACCTACTCTATGGTAACACTTTTAGGTGTGCATTTATTATCAGATATTTATTTTTCTCCTACTTTTCACCTTTTTAAATTCTTCATTTCTTCATTTCTATTTTGTCAAATTTTATTTTATAGTTTCCTATTTATTTAATTTCTTCATTTCTTCATTTCTATTTTCTTCATTTCTATTTTGTCAAATTTTATTTTATAGTTTCCTATTTATTCAATTTTTTAAACAATGTTTTATTACATTATAGATTGGCTTTGTTTGATTGTTTGTTGGAGTTACTTTACTAACTATTCTGTTTGAATGAGCTATGTTCTAACTGGCTCAACTATTTCAGGTGTGGAGGAATTTGGACACTATTCTGGGACAATAAGAATTTTCCTTGATTTCAAGAGAAGTCATTAATAACAGTGCATTATCTGTGACATGTTTAACTTTGCTTCTCCCATCCAACAAAGATTAGCAGCTGAAATATTGCTCCAACTCATATTTTATTTCCCCTAGCCTAGCTTACCAGCAAACTGTTTGCTGTAAACTTATAGTTTGTGTAGTCCTACAGGAGAAATCATATGAAAATGAGAGACAGAAACTCCTACTTTTGAGCCTTTCTCCCCCCAAAATGGGACTGTTGGGTTTGTTTCTTAACAAATGCCACCAAATTTGGAATACTGAACTCTGCAAGCCTTTTTGGCACTCTGCAGCTGCAAAGCTGGACCTCTTTTCATATGTTCATGTGATACTACCTTTCTTGATATATTCAGATAAACTCATTTATAGCAAATGTGGCATTTCTGTTGTGTTTATCCTTTTGGTTTGGGAACTGGTTCTGAAAAGAAGGAGGTGAAAACCTCTTCATTCTGCCATCTTTATACCAGAAATCCATTGTACTACTATATCCCAAAAACAATGGCCAGTAATGTAGGGTTGTTTTTGGTTCAGGGTTCTGGAGTCAGAGAGATTTGGAAGCTTCTACCTTCAGTATCTGATCAAAAATTAACACCAAACATGTCTTTGTTGGAATTCAAGGCATGTGACAATGGGAAGCATGGCTGAATGCTGCCTCAGCTTTTCTAAGGAGACCACTCAGTGTCCACATGAACCAAAGAGAATCTTTTCAGTTGGGATTTTGCTGCCAAAATCTTTTCAGTTGGGATTGCAAGGACCTGCCTATCTGATCTGGACAATTAATTCTATAGAAAATTACTAACTTATGTCTAACTTAGTGTATTAGTCTCCTGAGGCTGCTGTAGCAAATTGCCCTAAACTTGGCGGCTCCAGACAACTGAGATATTGTCACACAGTTCTGGAGGCCAGAAGTCTGCCATCAGTGTCACTGGGCCAAAACCAGAGTGTAGACAGGGCTGCACTCCCTGCAGAGACTCTGAAAGAGAATCTGCTCTGTGCCTACTTCAGCTGCTGGAGGCCAGCAGAGATTCTTGGCTTATGGTTGCATCGCTCGAATCCCTGCCTCTATCTTCACAAGGGCTTCTCTTCTGTATCTAATATTCCTCTGTCTTTCTCTCATAAGGCAACTTGAGATTACAATTAGGTCTACACAGTTAACTTGGGGTGATCTCCAATTTCAAGATCCTTTGCAAATAAGGGAACATTTACAAGTTCCAAGAATTAGGACCTGATATTTTTAGGGGTCACTTTTAGCCCACTACACTATGAAAAACCCATTTCTAAAATTCCAGCAGTTAACACATCATCCACATCATTCCCACACACTCTCTAGACTGGCACTCATCTGTCTACATCTATAAATGGCTCTCATACAGGTTTTCAACTAAAAGCACTACTGTTTTTAATAGAGACATATAGGATTACATGAGCTAAAATGGAAAAAGAAACTTTAGAAACAACAAACAATCTTTCTCCAGTGATCTTTATCCATTAAGATTTAGTTTTTATCTGAGCTGGTGTACAGGATAGTAGAAACAAACACAAACGAGCTTATCCATCAAGAAGCATGTGTGTGGGATATTTGTTGAAAGTCATCTAAAGTCAATGCCCTGAGTCTAAGAGACAAACTGCTGTAACCAGCAGAAACAATTAGGTAGTTGAAAGGATTGTTACTTACAATAAGATAGTTCCCTCTGTCTTCTAAGCGTTATCAAAGTCAAAATTAAGTATAGCAGGAAGTATATAGTACAATGTAACTAACGGGTCCAGTGACTCAGATGAATGAAACTTGAATATATTTTATACTGAAAATTATAACAAAGCCAACAAATTAACTCATCGAACATGAGCAAAATGTAACTGAAAGACTGCTTTACTCTCATTAAATAGATGTGTGGCTTCACTTCTCTAGAAATCCTTTTCATATCTAACTTGGTGTGGGTTTGGGGATAGGGCAATGAAGTGGCAGTTAAAAGTATGATGTCCGGCAATTCTTCAAGTCATAATAAAGGTGATGCCATGATATCATGCCTTCCAATGTAGCTTTCCCAGGAGCATGAACTTTTGGGTTTCAGAACCTAAACATGGATATAATATTACAATTGGAAATAACCAAAGAGAAGACAATTGGATTAATTCCAGCTTTTATTTTTTGCAGTTGGTTAAAGTGGGTTGCATTGAGGTCAATGATGTGGGTTCAGTTCCTTTAAGGGCCCAATGACTTTGCTCTGTTTGGGGGCAAGAAGCTGCTATACTGGTCCTCTACCAGTCACCTCACTAATGTGTACCATTGGTCCTGGAGGACAAGAAGATAAATCAGAGTCCATGCCCTGTGAACAAACAGGTCAGCATCATTATGGAACCCACTATTTACAGAATCTCAGGGTTGAATGGAATAGTGTGACCTTCCTGAGAAAAAAGGAGAAATTAGTATCACCATTACTATGCTATTTTGAAACATAGTACTTTTACCTGTTTATTTTTGGCTTTTCCTTTCTCTGAGTAGGGAATTTCTTAGATTGGGATGATATATCACTTAGGGTTTCATAGAAAAGCAGAATCACTCTGCCTGATGTAGAGTAAGGTATTGAAGATAAGAGTTTGACTTCAAGTGACTCTGAGAACTGGCCTCTACCTGCCTCTGTGGCTGGGCCTGATCTTAGCAGGGCTGGCAGTGGGAAGGAGAGATGGATGGAAAGGGGGGAGGGCAAGTTGAACAGGAACTCACAAGGTGAACTGCTACTCATGGGACATACTGGAACTCACATCTATGTCTCATGACCACCAGGCCCCCACCGTTTCATTGACATGGATGAACTGCTGAGGAAGAAGCTGGTATCCTTGTCCACAGATCTTCACATAAACCTGGTCAACTTGGAGAAATTGAAGGAGGTGGTCTAGCAGGAGCTAGAGCAGCTGAGGACTCAACTACTACCTCACCATCAGGTGAACCAGTAGATCAACAGCCCCTGTGGGCTGCACCAACACTGAGAGTGTAAAAAAGTTGTTGCTTCAAGCCTGTAGATTCATGCACAATGTGACTTGTGACCCATGCTAACCTGAAGATATACAAAGATAAAAATTCTGGGAAACACACGTCTGGCTAAGCTAAATTGACAGCACAAATCTACCATAGATGAAAAGATTATACTTGAAAAAATAGTAAATGAAGCTCATCAGTTCCATATATGTATGTATAAATATGTGTGTATATCTGTGTGTATGCACACACACACACACGCACATACACACAACTCTCACCTTTCAAGAGTAATGATTGTATTACTTTTTCCCAAGTGTCTGGATGTTGAATCTCTCACCTGGGACAGACGGGTCTCTGGTGTCTTCCTTAGATTAGTAGAAAGCAGAAATCAACAAACTATAGATTGTGGGCCAAATTGGGGGCACTTCTTATTTTTATAAAAATCATTTTCTTGGAAGTTAGGTACTTCCACTTATTATTATGTATTATCTACACTTCTTCCCCAGTACAGCAGCAGAGCTGGGTGGTTGCAACAGAGACTGTATGTCCTACAAAGTCTCAAATACTTCCTATCTCTCTGTTTACAGCAGAAGTGTGCTGACCACTGGTGAAAAGCCCTACTTTAGGCTGTTCTTTTGACTGCACATTCTGCACCACCCTCAGACATCTTCCAACTCATCTTCCAACCATTCTGGTGATGATACGTAAGCAACAAAACAAAGCCCTCTTACTCCAAGTATCTCCCCCATGAAACTGATTGTTCTGATACAATTCTGAAAACTCCATGTTAGCATTAAGGTAAGCTTCCACAAAACATCTTCTAACACTGCCGATATACCACCAGGTTTTACACACTCACATTAAAAGCAATTAATGTGATTCCGTTAAAGCCAATTAATCAAGTTTATTTAATAAACACAATCCCGGAGAAACAGAATGCAGAACAGGAAGTCAGTGTTGGAGGTTCAGGATTGTGAACCAGTCATTTTAAATCTCAGGGCTCCATCTGTGTTGGATAGACCTCTCTGGGTCTTAAAAAAAAAAACAAAAAAAAACAAAAAAAAAAACAAAAAAAACAAGAGCTAAGGATACCTATGCCCGGTGGTCAATTATGAGAGAAGTGAAAACAGAATACAAGCTCTACTTCTCCATGTCGTAATTTTGCTAAGGATCAACTCTGTAAACAGGAGAGCCTGTTTCCTCTCCCAGGGTGAGCCAGGTACAAAAATCAATCCAGAAAGGCTCAAAATTTTAAAAGAACACTTCCAGATTAAATCAGAGCAGTTAGGTCAGAATGTCTGCACCTAGTTTATAGCTGTGGGCCTGTGTATTTGACGGGTAATCCTTGACTCATACTGTAATTGAAGCTCCAACTCTGTTGAGTCTGGCTAGTTCAGCAAGGGAGTCAATGACCACTCTTTTTTCCTTTTTCTTTCAAGATAAATCTCTGCTACAGGTATCTCCTTGGACTGCTTCTTTTCATCTAATATTGTATATACAGCAGGGTTCCTTATTTAGATGCCTGAGTTTCTTTCTGCAAATGGAAAACTTTATTAATAAGACACAGGGAAAATCTCAGGAGTGTTTTCTCCTGGGAAGTGACTTTCAGCTCAGTCTGAAGCTAACAACATGGTAAATAAAGGTTATTTCTCAAGGTCTCATGGGCTAGAAAGTCAGCAGCAATGAGAGCAAAAGAAAGGTCTTGAGTTAACTATTATAGGGGCTGTTTAGTGTGGTTGTACAGCTTATTAATTACACAAAGTCACTTTATAAGCAAGAATGAGTGTTCTGTGGGGCTCAGTGTGTGATTTAAAATGACAGGCTCAGTGTATCTTGAGGTTGCTATAATGATGGTGCTTGCCCAAGCTTTCCAAATCGTCCAGAACCTTTTAAACTTAATCCGTGCTCTCCTTGTTGATGTGTTGATGTCCTATTTTTGAATACTATGATTCCCAGTCTTAGAAACAAAAGCACAGTAAGAAAGTGCCCAAAGCATAAGAGAGAACACTCATAACCTATAACAGTGGAAACTCGTGGTTTCTAAGGAAATGAAATCACTAAGCTTTCAAGAATGCAACACTTAATCCAAATAATCCAAAAGCAATCTACTTGGCAGTCTAATTATATTTCCTTAGGAGGAAAGTACGATAGTGTTTGTTTGCATTTAATTGCCTCACTTTAATATGTTTGTGTTGTACTCATTTCTGACTCCTTTCCCAATCTAAAGGTCCCTTGTAATATTTGACTTAGCTTTCCAAACTAACCCAGAGGATTACTCTTGGATTCATACATAATAGGATAAGGAAGATCTTATTTTGTGTATGTCAGATCTGATGTCAGTTTCTAGAAACAATCTTTTTTCCTAGACAGGTAGAAAGGAAAACTATAGATTTAAATCAACTCATCTGTTTTGTTCTACTGATGTAGTGAAGCATTGGCAACACAGAGAAGGAAAATTCTATGCCTCTCTTTCTCTCATTACATATTAAATGGTGTGGACAAAGGATACTAAGAAAATGACTCATCTCCAGCCATATGTAACAGAGCAATACCTGTTTAATAATTAGACTCTGGTGTGGCCCCCATTCCTTGATAGCAAGGAATTCCTTGCTTGAAGCATTCCTTGAAACAATGCTGTTTATACTTAATTGGAAACACCACATTGACATGTCCTTCCTGAGTATTTTCAGGAATCTCAGAGGAGCTGGGTGAAGGTTGAGACCAAATTACTTCTGACCAGCAGGAATGTCACACCACATTCTTAACTTGAAATAGTCTTGCTTATATGTAAAAAGACAGGCATTGCTTTGAATCCTAGCAAGTGTTTTTCCTTTGTCTTGTGCTCTAGCATCATGATGGAGTTTCGGTCCTCACTCTAGCTGTTATATCTTTTCACATGCTCTTCTTTGGCCTGGAACGTCCTCCCCAGGACTACTCTTTATTCCCGTCTTTTCTCCAACACAGTGAAGCAGGCAGACCGAAAGCAAACTTCTCTTATTAAAGAATCCTGCTTGACAAAATCTTGCTCAAATAATATTTCCTCTCTGAAATTGGTCCTAATATCACTCCTGACTCCAGAACCATAACATTTTGACATCAACCAGTTTTGATATAATATAATAAATGCTGCAGTACAATAGCCTCCAACATAGTGTCCAAGGTCATATTTCTCTTGGTATCTCCAACATCTAATCATAGTGTCGTATGTGCTGCAAATGCTCATATTTGTTGAACAAATGGATGGATATCAATATTGTGATATGCAGTAAAAACCACCTTCTGCCACATTCAGGAAAGGAGAATGTTGCACAAAGTCTTTTCATGCCCTTTTTAGATTCCACCCTTTGGGGGAAAGAAAAAGATACATAATGAAAGTTTCTCTTGACTCAAGTAGGCATATTGATAAAATCTACAGCTCCTGATAGTGAATAGGGTGCCTCGAGTGCACCAGGCCAGAACAATCTTTCATGTCAGAGGGCCCATTTGGGTTAAAAATTTCTATTTGTTAGCTTTTAAATTTTTCCCTTTAAGTGAACCATCCTTATGCTCCAGTAAAAATATTAAGAAAGTGAATAAACAAGTAAATGAATGAATGAATGAATGAATAAAACAAAGAGAGAGTGCTAATTAAAATGCATAAAACTAAAAGTGGTAGCAGCTAAAGAGTATAGGGCAGTAATAAAAAATGCCAGCCCTTGCAAGGACAATTTGAACTTGGCTCTGCACTATGCCCTTGAGGTCAGCCAAATGAGCCTCTGCAAGAAGGAATAAAGCAATTCCCAGAAAGGGGCCACTGTTTTTCTCTCCCTATCTTCTATGCCTAGTAAAATTCTTGGCCCCCAGATTCTGCTCATGTGAAAGCCATGACTTGGGAAGGGATATTGGAAATCTTAAAGAAACTATTGTGAACATAGGGCAGAATTTTCCTACTTAACAAGATAGGAATCAATATACCAAACCAAAAGACATTTTTAACAGTGATTATCTCTCAATGTCCATCTGAGATAGATGTACTCGTAACACCACCATTTGAAAGATATTCCAGCAAGCAAATGATGGTTGAGGCTGCAAACATTTTGAGTTAGAATATGTTTTCCAAGATACACTTTTATAATTATCAGACATATTCATTCATTCATTCATGTAACAAATATTTATTGAATATCTATTAAATATTCCAAGAGTATGAGGATAGAACAGTGAACAGAAATAGTCTCTGCTCTCATACAACTTACATTTTAATGCACAAGGATAAATAGGCAATAGCCAAACAAAATTAGCTGACAGCATGTCACATGGTAAGAAGTGGTATGAAAGAATATAAATAGAATAAGGGGATATAGACTGTTGGGTGGATCAATTTTAAGTAGGCTTATTTGGAAATATCTTTCCAACAAAGTGACTAACATCTCTCAGTGATGTGGAGAGAAGAGAAAGATCTCAAGGCTGCACCATATAATTCCAACATTAGAAGGTCATGGAGGGGAGAAGGATATGATGAAGAAAATGAGAATAAGTGGCCAGTCAGGGAGGGGTGCCCTGCATGCACAGGAAGGCCCAGGTAACTTGACTACAGACCTGAACAAGACTGATTTGTAGTGCCACAGTGATTGGGTCTACCATGTGACGACCCCAACAGAATGTCTGTTCTAGCAGGGCTCTGAGGGTAATAGTGATCTGGCCTATATTTTTGGGACATTGGGATCTTGACTGCTATGTCAATTTGGACTCAAGATTTTCCAGGTTCTTCTTAGCCATAGCTGAATGAGGTCTTGCTATTTGGCACTTAAAAGCAGTAATTAAAGGATTCATAATGTCAGAATTTTCTTTTTTTTTTTTAAGATTGTATTTATTTATTTGAGAGAGAGAGAGTGAAAGAGAGCACAAGCAGTGGGTAGAGAGAGAAGCTGGTTCCCCACTGAGCAGGGAGCCTGGGATTATGACCTGAGCTGACAGCAGATGCTCCACCAACTGAGCCACTTAGACACCCATAATGTCAGAATTTAAAGCACAGAATAAATCGTGTGTAATTAAGAAAAAAACAGTAATTTAAATACAAAGTGTCTTCTGGTGTTAACTCCAGCCTTCTTCCATCATCCAACAAGGTGAGAGTAGAGAAATTGTTCTATCAGGACTCTCATTTTGCTTGGTCATCATCCCCTGGCCTAGATTGCTGTACTTTTGTATATCCTCCATCTTCCCACAATGGCCTCTTCAAAATTTACCAGGATCCAACAGGCCACTCATGGAGAGGCAACTGGGTGGTACAAGCCAAATCCCTCCTGCAAGGCCAGTTCTAGAGAAAGCACTATGAGTCACTGGTCAAGAACTACAATTCCTTGATGAGACGCGGTCAGCAAATCACAGCTGCTCACCATTGCTTCTCCTTGAACTTCCTTCAGATCACACACATGCTGCTTCTCTCGGAGTGGACCTTGTGCTGGCTGGATAGGGTGGTTGGTGCAGTGACCACTAGACCTAGAAGCAAGAGAGTGAGCAAGTGGGGTAGGTCACCTAGAACTATGGCAGGCCCTTCTGGAAAGGAAACCACTCACCAACAAGGTGCAAACTTCTTTCTAAGCATCTCTGTCCCTTTAAGACACCCTTAAGAAAGGAGATTAATAAGAAGTATTTGAGGTCTTCTGAAAAGTTTAAGAATAAACTCTGTCTAGGCTGATATAGACACTTTCAACAATCATCTACTTTTCAACATTTAGTCATTTGTGTTATGGAATCTTCACTGTGTTTCTAAAGCTGTAGCTAAGTGTGTTTTAATTAACTTTGTTAGATCCATGAAAATGTGGGGACTTGACAAGTCTTACTC
Organism: Vulpes vulpes; assembly: GCF_048418805.1. NCBI lineage: Eukaryota > Metazoa > Chordata > Mammalia > Carnivora > Canidae > Vulpes > Vulpes vulpes. Next base: position 32,972,854 of record NC_132786.1, read on the forward strand.
TCCTACTCTGTGTTCTGTAAAGATGCCAGTCACAATTATTTGATGAGCCCCAAGAATGGCATCATCTCCCCCACAGGAATTTCGTACATTTCCCTGAATTATGTCCAAAAAAAACACCTTTCAAGTTGAGTGTTAGAATCTTCCTTAGATAAAAATAAATATCTAACTGAAACAATTTAAAAGATCCATCTACTCTTTCTGTAGCAGACTGGGAGTTCTCAGTTTAAGACTCTCCTGCCCTCCCCACTCTAGTTTTGGGTAGGTTTTAATTTTTTTTTTTTTTGGTTTTAATTTTTTTTAAAGTACATATATGCTTTTGGCTTGTTTAAATGATTCTCTGTTAAGGGCTGTCGACCATGTGCATTAGCTTATTAAATATTTCTTTTAAAATTTATACAGAAAATGCCTACAGAATAACCACAGAATCATAAAGCCTAAGAAATTAATGCTCAAAGTAATTCAGAAATGTTTCCTGTCTCACAGCATGGCAGGGGGAGGGCCTGGACAAGATCTTGGGCTTCACATACCCGTCTCACCACCTATAGCAGACACTATATGGATATCCTCTAACTATATGTTTATCCTATATCCCATATCTCTGCCTGTGTGAGGTCACTGACATCCAAGGGAGACAGTTCCCAGCACACAATGGTGTTCCAACTAGAGCACCTAGTCACTCTTCTTGTGCTTTCACTGGAATTATGGGAGCATGATTAACTGTACACAGGTTAATGCCCTTAGGGAAACCCTCCACAATTAAGGAATAAATAAATATGGTGGATTAAAGGTTCCTACTTCCATGTCTTCTGAAATATGCCCCATGTGGTTTCTCAGAGTATCCTTGTAGGATTGGGTCCCAGTTTCTCACAGCACTCTTGATTGACTTTATCTCATTACCCTGCATTACCTTCCCCTTCTTTTTCACTGAGCTTTTTGGAATTGCCTCTACAATAATCTACCAGCACCAACATCTCTGTTTCTATTTCTGTGCTAAACCAAACTAAAATACTATTATTGCCTAAATATAGTCTATCATCTGTGAGTCTGAGTCAAATTTTCAATTGGAGTCCCAACTAATGCAAGTTACTGGATGGAAACTCAGCTACTTTGTATTTCACGTCCTATGGCCTTTCAAATATAGTAGCTGGTCTCTGTCTCAGAGATTTCTCTCTCATTAGGACATTTATCTGCATTGACTGGGTGGAAACTAAACAGTACATCCTACTATGGGTGACACAGTTCTAGGATCATCTGAATGACTTACAGCCTCACCAGAGGGAAATCCAGTTGTTGAGGACCTGCAAAGCCATATTCAGTAGTGATGGATAAAAGTCTTATGGAGATAGATTTTTTTTGACTCAAGAAGAGTCTCTTTTCTTGGTCATAGAAACATAAGAAATTTTAGGCCAAAGGTACATAATGTTATTTTATTTCATTGTTGATTTACTTCTCTTTTGGCTTGGTTCTAGTGATTAGAACAGTACCTGGCACTCAGAACAGTGTACTGACACTGTATACCTTGGGCAGAATATTGGTACCATTCATGTGAAGACTGCCTGATGGATGAATAAGGCCTTGGTCAATATGACTGGTCAAGTTCTGAAACCAGTGGTCCTTGTGAATTTAACTCTCTGCTGGTACTTACACCCCTTGAGCACACAAATGGTACCTTGGTGGTGTTTATTCTCCTAAGTCATCTACCCATATAATTTCTTTGACAGAGCATACATGTGTTCTCAATTTAAGAAAGGGCCCCTTGCGTGTAAAAACTTGAGGCACATGGGCCCCTTCCTTTCATTATCAGGAGTCCCATCTACATCTTCATGCCTTCACAAAATAAGCATTAATTCTCATACTCCTCCCCTACAGGAAGCATAATGACTTCACAAATAGCTACTAGTTCAATATAATAGAGTATAAACCTTTAGCTGTACAACCTGGAGGTCAGGTCAATGGACTAACCACTCTTCTAAAGTGGAAGAAAAAAATCTATTCATTTTCTATTGCTGTATAACAAATCACCACAAACTTTGTCACTTAAAGCAACATTTGTTATATCACAGTTTCTGTAAGTCAGAAGTCCAGGCGTGGCTTAGCTGGATTTTCTGCTGAGCATCTCACATAGCTAAAATCAAGGTGTCAGCTGGGGCTGGGATCTCATCTTACAGTTAGGGCTCTCTTCCAAACTTATTTAGGTTGTTCATAGACTCAGTTTATTGTGGTTATAGGACTGAGGTCCCAGGATTTTGCTGATTGTGAAATGCAGGTTGCCGTCAGCTCCCAGAGTCTGCCCACTGTTCTCTGCCATGTGACCCTATCCACAACATCACTTTTTACTCCTTTGAAGTCAGCAGCAAGTGTCTCTGATGCTTCAAACCTCTAACTACCTCATTCTGACTTTTAGACACAGATTTAAAAGGCTCATAGATAATCTCCATTTCATTAACTCAAAGTCAATTAATTCATATATTTAATTGCATATTCAAAATCCCTTCCTGTCATGTAAGGTGACATAATCACTGGAGTGAAATCCCATCACATCCACATATCCTGCCCACACTCAAGGTAAGGGAAACGTATAAGGCATGCATACCAGGAGTACGTTTCTTAAGGGACATCTTAGAATTTGCCTATTACAGGAAAGTAGAGGCTTCTATTATTTTTTTTTCATCTTGTTTTTTTTTTAAAGCAGTTTTAGTTTTAAAAAATTAAAAAAGAGGTAGAGATTCCTCATTATGCCCTACCCCACACATGCACAGCCTCCTCTGGTATCAATAGCATTCATCAGAATGGTACATTTTTTATGAAGAATGAACCTATATCAACACATTATAATCATCCCAAGTCCACAATTTGTATGAGGGTTCATTCTTAGTATTGTATGTTCTATGGGTTTGGACAGGTATAATGATATATACCTATCATTATAATGTCATACAGAATATTTAAAAATCCTCTGTGCTCTGTCTATTCATCTCTTCTCTACTCCTACCCTGCCTTGTTTTTTTATTGTTTCCATAGTTTTATTGAAAAGGAATGGGAGGGAAGGGACATCCTTGCTTGTATCTGATCTTGGTGTGGAATCTTCAAGTTCCTCATCATTAAGTATCCCGTTAGATAAAGGTTTTTTTGTAAATGTTTTTTATCAAGTTGAGGTGGTTCCCCTTTGTTCCTAGTTTACTGAAGGTTTTTTTTTTTTTTTTTAATCAGGAATGGGTGTTGGATTTTGCCGTATGCTTTTTCTGCATCTGTTGATATAATGACATGATTTTTCTGTTGATGTGATGGATTACATTAATTTATCATAGAATGTTGAACCAGCCTTGCATACCTAGAATAAATCCCACTTGCTTATGGTATAAAATACTTTCAATGCTTTTGGACTTTGCTAATGTTTTGCTGAGGAGGTTTGAATCTGTGTTCATGAGAGATATTGGTATGTAGTCTTCGTTCCTTAAAATGTCTTTGCCTGGTTTTGGTATTAGAGTAATGCTGGCTTGCCTTATATAATGAGTTGAGTAGTATTCCTTTTCCTTCTATCCTTTGAAAAAGATTGTAGAGGGTGATTTAATTTCTTCCTTAAATGTTTGATTGAAATTCACCAGTGAACCCAGCAAGGTCTGGTGCTTTCTATTTCAGAAGAAATTATCGAATCAATATCTTTAATAGCTATAGGTATATTGTTCAATTTTACCTTGTGTGAGTTTTAGCAGATTACATCTTTCAAGGAATTGGTACATTTAAATTTTGTTACAGGTTTGTGGGCATACGGTTGTTAATTCTATTTCTTTTTTTATCTCTTAATGTCCAAAAGATCTATAGTGATGTAGCCTCCTTCACTTCTTATATTAATAATTTGCGTCCTTTCTTTTTTTCTTATAGTTATCCTGGCTATTAGTTTAACAATTTTATTGATCATTTCAAAGACCAGCTTATGGCTACATCAATTTTCTCTGTTGATTTCCTGCTTTCAATTTCATTGATTTCTGCTCTAATAATGCTTACTTTTTTTTCTTCTGCTTACTTAGAATTTAATTTGTTTATACCTTCCTATGATGGGAACTATTAATTTTAAATCTTGTTTCTCTTCTAACATATGCCTTTAGTGCTATAAATTTCCCCCGAGGCCCTGCTTTTGCAGCATACCACAAGTTTTGATGATTTATTTATTTTTAAGAGATTTTTATTTATCTATTTGAGACAGAGAGAGAAAAAGAGAGGGAGCAGGAGTGAGGAGGTGGAGGGGGAGAGGTAGAGGGAGAAGTAGACTTCCCACTGAGCAAAAAGCCTGATCCGGGACTCAATCCCAGGACCCTGAGATCATGACCTGAGCCAAAGACAGACACTTAACTGAGCCACCAAGGCATCCCAAGATAATTTGTTTTCCTTTTCACTTGGTTCAAAATATTTTAAAATTTCTATTGAGATTTCTTCCTTGATCCATGTTTTATTTAGATGTGTGTTGTTTAATATCCATGTATTTTGAGATTTTCCACCTGTCTTTCTGTTACTGATTTTTAGTTTAAATTGATTATAGTTTGAGACCAGATTTTGTATGATTTGTACACTTTAAAATTTATTAAGGTGTCTTTTATGGCCTAGAATGGGATGTGTCTTGGTGAATGTTTCATATGAGCTTGAGGCAAATATGAATTCTGCTCTTAGATAAAGTAGACTATAGAGGTCAGTTATATCCCATTTATTGATAATGTTGAATTCAACTACATCCTTACTGATTTTTTGTCTGCTGGATCTGTTTCTGACAAAGGAGTGTTAAAGTCTCCAACTCTGATAGTAGGTCCTTACAATTCATCCGTTTTTGCTTTCTGTAGTTGTTAAGGGCATATATGCTAAGAATTGTTAGGTCTTTTTTTTTTTAAAGACTTTATCTATTTATTCATGAGAGAGAGAGAGAGAGAGAGAGAGAGAGAGAGAGGCAGAGACACAGGCAGAGGGAGAAGCAGGCTCCATGCTGGGAGCCCGATGCAGGACTCAATTCTGGGACCCCAGGACTACGCCCTGGGCCAAAGGCAGGCGCTAAACCCCTGAGCCATCCAGGAATCCCCCAAATCATTAGGTCTTTTAAAGAATTGACCCCCTTTATCATTATGTAATACCCTTCTTTATACCTGGTAAGTTTTTTTACCTTGACATCTACCCTCTACCCTGTCTGAATTTCATATAGCTATTCCTGCTTTCTTTTGATTAGTGTTAGCATGGTATATATATCTCTATCCATTTACTTTTAATCTATATGGGTCTTTATATTTAAAGTGGATTTCCTATAAACAACATATAGTTGAGTCAAATTTTTTGATTCACTATGACAATCTATCCTTTAATATGTGCATTTAGACCATTGACATTCCAGGTGATTATTGATATAGTTGGATTAAGAGCTATCATATTTGTTACTCTCTTCTATTTGTTGCCTTTGCTCCTTGTTCCTATTTTTGTCTTCCACTTTTTTTTTGCCTTTTAACTGAGCATTTTATATGATTCTATTTTTTCCTCTTTCTCTAGCATATTGATTATACTTAAAAAAACTGGTTTTAGTGGATTTTAGTGGTTTAAAGTATGCAATATATAATTACACAGCTGACCCACATTCACTTTCAAATAATGCTATACCACTTCATAGATACTGTGTCTTAGAATATCAAAAGAAGCCTTACTCCTTCCTTCTATCTTTGTGTCATTGCTGACATTCATTTAACTTTTATATGAGCATATATATGTTATATATATATATATTTTGAACAGACTGTATCTGTTAGATCAATTAAAATAAGAAATAAAGTTTTTATTTTATTTTTGCTTTTTCCTTCTTCAACAGTTTTCCTTTCCTTAAGTAAATCTGGTTTTTTGACCTATATTATTTTACCTCTCTTTAAAAAATCTCTTTTAACATTGCTTGTAAGGCAGGTCTACTGCCAATAAATTTTCTCAAATTTTGTTTATTTGAGAAAGTCTTTATCCCTTATTTTAAAAGAATAATTTCACAAGGTACAGAATTCTAGTGTTTGGTGTTTTTTTCCTGTCAATATTTTAAATATTTCATTTCACTTTCTTCTGGCTTGAATGGTTTCAGAGGAGAACTTGACTGTAATTCCTATTTTGTTCTTTGATAGTTAAGAGATTTTTCCCCTTCTGAAAGAAGTCTAGATGTAGTTGTTTTGTTTTTTTTTTTTGACATTTATTTTACTTGGTGTTCTCTGAGCTTCTAGGTCTGTAGTTTGTTATCTGACATTAATTTGGAGTAATTATCAGTAAATATTCTTTCAAATCTTTCTTCTTTCTTTCTTTCTTTCTTTCTTTCTTTCTTTCTTTCTTTCTTTCTTTCTTTCTTTCTTTTCTTTCCTCTCCTTCTGGCAATTCCATAGTGTGTATACTAGTCCCTTGTAACTTCTCCCATAGTCCTTGACTATTCTGATTTATTTATTTATTTATTTATTTATTTATTTATTTATTTATGTGAAAAAGGCAGCATGAATGGAAGGGGCAGAGGGAGAGAGAATCTCAAGCAGACTATACACTGAGCATGGAGCTTGATTTGGGGCTCAATCCAGATCCCTGCATCATGACTTGAGCTGAAACCAAGAGTTGAAGTCTCAACCAACTGTGCCACCCAGGTGCCCCTCTGTTCTGTTTTATTAGTCTTTGTTCTCTTTGCTTTTTGGTTTTTCAGGATCTGGTTGATATATCCTTTATCTCGGAGATTCTTTCCTCAGTGCTGTCCAATTTAATAATAAGTCCATCAAAGGCATTATCCATTTCTATTACGGTACTATTTTACCCCTAGTATTTCTTTTTTAGGATTTTTTCTTAGGATTTCCATCTCTACTACAATACACATCTGTCCTTGCATGCTGTCTCCTTTATCTATTAAATATGTTAGCATAAAATCATAGCTGTTTTATATTCCCAGTCTGATAATTTCAACATCCCTACCATGTCTTGTTTTCATGCTTGTTCTGTCTGTCTCATCAAGTTGTCCTTTTTGCCTCTTGACACATCCCTTATAGTTTTTCTCAATTGCTGGACACAATGCACTGGATGAAAGGAATTGCTATTAAGTAGGCCTTTAGTAATGTGGTGCCATGCAGAGGTAGCATTCTGTACTGACATGATAAGGTCTTCATCTTTTAGTGAGTCTATGCCTCTGGACTGTAAACTTCACAAATGTTTTTTAGGTTTGTTGTTCTTGTTGTTGTTTCTCTTCCCTTTGGTAGAACAGTATGGTTAGAGTTTGTTGAATTTGAGTATTTTCTCTCTCCTATATGGAAAGCTAGAACAAGCTAATATTGGTTATTTCCCTTCCCCAGATCAGTTAAGCTGTAAGAACTCAGTTAGTTTGGCCCTGGCTGCATGTTTCCCTGAGGTTGGATCTTGTTAAGAAAAATAGAATGTTTTGATGTATTCCAAAATAGTTTCTTTCCCTCTTCTCCATGTAGAAAGCCTGAAAGGACTTTTCTCTGATATGCTATAGGAATATGGTTGAGTTCCTGGAAATAAATCTTACAATATTATGATCTTCACCCCACCTACCCCCATGACTGGGGTAGTGGGGGAAGTTTTAGCTCTCGGAATTGTTCACAATGAGCTTCCAGCAATTTCTGAATTACAGTTCAGATTGGCACTGGTTCCCATGTTCCACTGGAAGTTCCCATGTGAACTTCTGCTCTGGTAAGCCATGATTCCCTATATTCATTGGTCTATCTCTCCAGTCTTGGAGGCAGTAATTTGTCCTGTGTCCTCCCTTTTCTTATGGGTCAAGAAGAGTTGTTAGTTTTTTGGTCTATTCAGTTTCTTATTTGTTAGTATGGAGTGGTGATTTCCAAGCTCCTTACATTTGGAACCAAAAACCAGAAGTCCTTTTATCCCTTCTTGAAGTATCATTTTCTTATTAATGTGAAGAAACTTTTTTTTTTAATGTGAGTTGAACTTCTCCACTCTGTTCTATGTGGAGTGTGTAACCACTCAGCAGGGAGACATAGGTGTCAGAAGCTTAGAACAATGAGGTCAGTGCAGTTCACTTGCTCCCAGACTGAGATCTGTACTGCTGTGACCCTCTGAAGGCTTAGGAGCCTTTTCTCCTACTGTACTGCTCAGATGTTCAGCATGAGTTAATGAGAAGAAAGGCACTGAGAACATGAAGTAGCTTTTGATTTCATCCATTTATACAGGAATTTTCCAACTTGGATCCTTTTCCAAGGTTATAAAGTAAATTCTAGGTGATCATTTTCCATGTGTTAAAGTTTCAAGTCTATTTGTTCCAGGAATCTATATCATTCATGGCATCTCTCTCTTATTTTGCCTGAATATTTACAGAGAAGTTATAACATTAGGAAGTCCTGAATACTTGAGGAGACATCAAGCTGTCAGAGTCACAAGAAGCCCTAGAAAGCTTATCTGTAGTCACTTGATGAAGGTAGTATTGAGAGAATTACATGAGGGTAGTTGGACTGGGAAATTGCTTAACCCTCTGACATTATCTTTATGCCTTTCAAAAGAGCTGGTGAACTCACCTAGCATTTGTTCGGCTGATCTGTCCTGTCCAAAAACCACCATCTTCTCTACTTAGAGACAAAAGGCATCTCCCTTTATAGCTTTTCCTGACAATTTCCTGTCAGGCATTTGCAAAGTTAGTCAGACACGCAGACAGGAGCCTTTGACAGAACAAGGGTGACATTTCAAAGAAAGGACGATGATAGGTTGCCTAACAGCACACTCCAGAAATAAGTGCCTTTGAAAGGTACAGTGGAAATTTCTGAACATCAGCCTGGTATTTCACCATGTAGTGCTATCCATTGAGTCCTTTCATGTAGCTCAACATGAGTTAAATTATGTAGAAGTTGCAAATGCCAAATCACAGAAAGGGGAATTTAAAATTCCTTTTTTACAGTTCCGAATTAGTGTGGACACTTCCCATCAAGAAGGACATTTGTTTCACTTGAGTCCTTGGCACAAATATTGCTCTTTTATGAACAAATTGCAGGTGGAAAAATGGTACTCCCCACAGGAAGAAGGAAGGTATTGCTTTTACATTCTCAATAACTAAATGAATATGTATTTTTGATAGCTACTTTAGAAATGCCTTCCTTGTGGAGTGTTAGAAACTATAGTTACCACTATTTGAAAGTAGGCCTTAAGTACTGAGAAATAGCTTGCCCTTTCCATAATACAGAATTGAGCAGGAAAGTAAGATGCTGTTAGTGGCTAGATTGCCAGCTTCAGAGGCATACAATAGATGATTGAATTCAGTGAGGGCAGAGACAACTCTTTGGGCTGTTTTCTTCACTCTAGAATAGAGTATAATCCTCATAGATGAGATCCCACGTGATGTTAGCATATCCATTCTGAAGGGTTGTGGGAGCATTGTAATACCTACTGCAGGAGCATTGTAATACCTACTTCCTGCCTGTCTCAAATGCACACACACAGTGAACAGATCTTACCTTGTTCATTTCCTCTCAATGAAGGGTTAAAAGTTTGGGGTTTAATCCCAAGTTGAATCAAATATATAATCTTTAGAAATTTTCCAACTTCCCTGGGACTCAATTCTTTAACCAGCAAAATGGAGAAATCTGCCTTTCCCAGAGATAAGGCTAAAGGTCTGATAATGGCCCTTAGGCCCTCCAAGGTCAGGCCCCATGTTGTTCCTACTACACATATATACACCTATACTCTCCCTTATTTCCTCTCTTAGTAGTATATTAGGAGTATACATACTCCTTCTTGCTGTTTTAAATAGGCCTCACACATTCCCCCTACTAGGATTTTGTTCTGACTGTTCCTGGCAGGATCATGTCCCAACCATTGATTCTCCAAGGGCCCCTGCCCTTCACCCTATTTAAAATCACAGCTCTCTCTTTCCCTAGCACTCTCCCTCTGCATTCCTTGCTTTATTTTTCTCCATAGTACTTATACATTGACATATTATATACTTCACGTTTTGCTTACTTACCTTTACACACACACACACATGCACACACACACTTGAAAAAAATCACAAACACAGAGATTTTTGTTTCATTATTCACTACTGTACTTTAGGGCTAAGAATACTACTTGGCACACAGCAGATATTCCATAAATATTTTTTAATGAATATATAGTAAACATTTTTATGGGTCTTAAAGATTTTTTACATAATTCTTATTCTAACAGGAAAAGGTCATTTTATTTATTTTATTTTTTTTTAATTTATTTATGCATGAGAGGCACAGGTAGAGAGAGAAGCAGGCTCCTGGTGGAGAGCACGATATGGGACTGTATCCCAGGACTCCAGGATCACACCCTGAGCGGAAGGCAGATGCTCAAGGCTGAGCCACCCAGGTGTCCGGAAAAGGTCATTTTAATTCCCTTTTTATAGATTATGAAAATTAGGATTAAAAGCATTCAGACATATATAGGGCCTAAGGCCCTACAATTGGCATGTGATCAATTGGGATATACCGGGAGCCCCTTTTGAATTCGGATCCTTTTTTTCTTTATTACTCTATCCTGCCTTTTTCTACCTCAGAGGCTGCTGTGAGAACTTAGTTTAAAATTATTCAACGACTTTAAAAACTGTAATGTCAAAAAAAATAAAATAAAAAAATAAAAACTGTAATGTCCCATTTTCAAGAAAAGCATACTAAATATTTGTATCTGTTTTTTGGTGAGAACACAAGCCAGTGCTCTTTTTTAGAATCCATTTTTTTTCCTCCACACTGGATTTTGACAAGCATAAGCTCAAATGTATCCTTCATATGATAATAAAAGTGCTACCTCTTTTTTTTTTCCTTCAAAAAGATCAGTTACCATCTTTAGTAGCTGCCATCTTCTCAGTTCATCAGCCTCTAGGTTTGTTGCTCATCTCTGTCTGCGTCTCAGTGAAAGTATATACTATGGTCCCCAACATTGCCTATGGGAGGAGTCAGGGCACCCCAACCTGCCTGCCACCCCACCTTAGCCTCACTGCCTGAATTGACCACTTATGTTACCTTGTGCCCTGTTCACATTCCATCACATGTCAGCCTCAGCTGTAACTGGGTAAATGCCCACTGCTTCTTGAGTGGAATATACAGAAATATTCAACAATCAATCATTCTGCCTGTGGAGTATTCACTAATTACCTATGGGATAAGGGTGAGGGCCAGACACCATGCCAGTCACCTGGAGCTGTAAGTAAAATAGCACACCTTACCATTCAGGAGTAAAATATATTTGGACAATGATTTACCTCCTCATGTGAGAAGTGTTTTAATAGAGGCCAACCAAAGTGTGGGTTGTCTCTGCCCTCCTAGTTTCTGTGTGTGTGCAGTCTGCCTCTGTTTCTAGTCCTTGCTAACCTTGGACAAAGAATTTGTCAGCTTTCTTTGGTTTTCTCCAAAGAAAAACATCTGAGTAAGAAATGTTGACTGGGATTTCATAGAGGAATTGGGTGAAGGGTCTACTACATTAGATAGCATTCAGCAGACCACATGAAGACCCACCATTGACAATGTCTCCAGAGTTTCTTTGGCCCTACCACTACTGATGAGGTTGGAGGTTCTCTCTCCCAAGTCCCATGCCTGGCTGACTCAAGTCTAGATGCTTAATAATAGTTATGGAAATTATTATTTTTATTGTGGTTAATTGATGGGTAAATTATTATTTTCTTATTGTGGTAAATATACATAACATGTAACTTACTCTCTCAACCACTTTGAGGTATACAGACAGTGATATTAAGTACATTCATACTGTTGTGTAGCCATCACCACCATCCATCTCCAGAACTCTTTTCATTTTGTAAGATTGAACTCTGCACAATAACTCCCAATAATGCCTTTCCGCAACTCCTAGCAACCACTATTCTATTTTCTTTTTTCTTTTTACATTTTCCGTTTTCCTTCACACCCTACCCACAGGTAACCATTATTCTACTTTGTGTTGCTATGAGTTCAGCTTTGTTTAATTCCACATATGTAAGTGATATGCAATAATTGTCTCTCTGTGTCTGGCTTATTTCACTTTGCATAATGTCCTCCAGATTCATCCATGTTGTTGCAAATGTCAGTGTTTTATTTATCTCTCTATGGATAAATGGATGCTTAGGTTGTTCTCCATATAATGGAAACATATTGTAACATTATTCATGGAAATATGAATAATGTTATAATAAACATGGGAGTGAAGATATCTTGAGGTAGTGATTTTCTTTCCTTTGGGTATTTATCCAGAAGTAGTGTTGTTGAATCATACAGTAGCTCTGTTTTTAATTTTTCGAGAACCTACATACTGTTTTCTATAATGGTTGATACAATTTACAGATTGAGTAAATGAATAAATGAAAAAGTGATTAAAACATGAAAGTAATGGTTTAAGCAAATCAATTTTTCTAGATTTCTTAAACTATGACTCATCAAAAAGACTTTTCTATAATCAAAATTTGAGTCCTTAAAAAGCTACAAGTAAAGCATTTTTAAATGATTGAAAGAATTCTATACTGAATTATTGAAAATTGAAAAACTAAGAATATTTTTGTAAAAAATCAATAAATAATTAACAGAGTTAGGGCACATTAATCAGCTTTTGTAAAGTTGGATTTTCTTGTATCAGGTTTATTCAAAGTTAAATTAATATGCACAGGAATCATGATCTCACTTCTCTTTTTAAAATTTTTTTTTTTATTTTGGAAGTTCAGGTTTATAAAGCAAGACCATATTTCCCTGTAAACATCCAGGAAGTGAAAGCTGCCAATATCTAACTGAAATATTCAGGGGGAAAAAAGCCAAAATGTCACATGGGTGAGAAATAACTTTCAATCTCCTATCAAAGGAGCTCTTCAAGTTATGTATTGATCCCAACACAAGGAAAATATGCCTAGAAATTTAATTTGACATTTACAATCAATAGCACTCAGATGTCACTGGAGCAGAGGGTAGAAAAAAAAGATGACTTTAAAATTGCAGTCATGAATTTATAATTACAATAATGAATAAAAGTAAATTTATTGAATTAGCATTTCCAGAGTATAGAAAAAAGTCAGCATGCCACAGCATATTACTGAAGAAATGGAAAGGCAGGATCTTAGTTTTTCACCTCAATAACTCAACTGTTCCTTTCTCCTTATCCCATCGTTTGGTTCTCCATGCTTCACTATTTGAGCTGTGCCTACAAACTACTGCATACTAAGCTACTGCAAAGATTAGGTCACTAAAGGCTTTGCTAAATAAGCATGAAACTTTGCCTCTATTCACTATCTTATAGCTGTCCAAAAGTCCTAGAGAAAATGCACTTTGTGTTCTGGTGGAGGAATGCTTTGTTGGAAAAATAAAAAGCATTGCACATAGGAGGTGTTTAAGGATCCATACTGAATCAGCCAGGAGTCGTTGGCTTTAGTAGTGTCTACAAAAAAAAAAAAAAAAAAAAAAAAAAAATCCATATAGTCACAGGACACACAAACTAGAGATAATAAATATAATTAGGTTCTCAAAACAGAAAGACTGTGATTGCACAGTTAGAACTATAATTATAAATATTCTGGGGCTTCTTTCTCAACTTGGTGAGTTCTTTCTTTCCTCCCTGGCACACACTTCTTTTCTTTTTCTACACCATTCCCTTGATAACTTATCTGATCTCAGAGGGCTAAATGCCATCCTTTTGCTAACGTGCCAAGTTACTTCTCTGGCCATAAACTCTGTCTTTAACTATTTCTTTCCTCCTGGCTACCCAATACACATATTTTGATGTTTAGTAGGCACCTCACACTTGACATGCCCCAAAATCAAAGTTTGTGATTTCCCCTTCTCCAAAGATGCTCCTCTTCCAGGCTTCATCTCTGTTAATGGCCATCTCATCCTTAAGACAGAACCACCTTTTGACCCCTCTATTTTATCACAACTCATATGCAATCTACAATGAATCCTTGTCATAAAAATACATACATTTGAATCTGGCCAATTCTTAACCATTTCCTCCCTGGTCACCTGCCTCAAACCATCATCTTTCACTTGGATTATTACAATGGATATCTTACTGGTCTCCCAGCTTCTGCCCTTCTTAAGAGCTGACCTTCATCTATAGTCTATTCTTAACACAGTAGGCAGAGTTGTCCTTTCAGACCACACTCTCCTTTACTATGACCTCTGTGGTGCCCTCTATCTCAGAGTAAAAGCCAGCTTTGTACAGTGGCTCCCCTGCGACTTCATTCATCTTACCTCCTTCATCTTTCCCATCTTTAATTGTATTTTGGCCATTCTAATCTTCTTGATGTTTCTTGAACATGCCAATCATATTCCCATCTTGAGATGTTTGATTGTGCTATTTCCTCTGCCAGTAGTGCTCTCTTTTCTATAATCAAAATTTGAGTCCTTAAAAAGCTACAAGTAAAGCATTTTTAAATGATTGAAAGAATTCTATCATTATAGATAATGATATAAGAATTCAATTCATTATAGATAATGATTTGGCTTCATTGCTTATTTCCTTCAGCTTTTTGCTTACATATCACTTAATCAGTAATGCTAGGGACCCTGGATGGCTCAGCAATTAAGCCTCTGCCTTTGGCTCAGGGCGTGATCCCGCAGTCCTGGGATCGAGTCCTGCATTGGACTCCCTGCATGGAGCCTGCTTCTCCCTCTGCTTACATCTCTGCCTTTCTCCCTGTGTCTCTCATGAATAAATAAATAAAATCTTAAAAAAATGAGTAATGCTGAGCCTGACAACCCCACATGAAATGGCAATTGCTTTCTCCCCACACAACCGTGCTGCTTCTGCCTTCCCATCCTCCTTCTTTGCTGTTTCTCTGCAGTTTTGATCACCATCTGGTCTACACTTCATTGGCCTATTTTATTTACTCCTAATATCTTCCTACTTGAAATAAGTTTCATGAGGAAGGAAACATTTCTGCTGCTTGTTTTTGTAGCTGTATTGTCAGTGTGTAGGACAATGCTTCAATAAACATTTAGAGTGAACTAAATGGATTATAGTTATCACTCATTCCAAAGCAAAACTGTATTTGCCATTTGGAGGAGTCCAAATCTCTGTATTACTCAGCAATGTCTTACACATGATTTCAATACTACAGGACATTATGCTCTCGGTTTCACCTTTGGGTTTGCATTTACTAATAGTTTATGAAAGAATTAAACATTTTTTGGAGCTATTCTAGGATATGCTATTAAAGGATTATTGAGTGAGATAACACGTTTTTGTATATGGATAATTTGGCTCTTTAAATTCTCAGAGGTCTCTTTTATTTTTTTATTTTTTTATTTTTTTCAGAGGTCTCTTTTAGCTAAAGTGGTTCAGGTTTGGTAAAACAACTCTAGATCTTAGATGCTCTAGGAAATATATCCTCATTTAAAAATGTTTTTCAGGGGCACCTGGGTGGCTCAGTCAGTTAAGCATCCAATTCTTGATCTCAGCTTAGGTCTTGATTTTAGGGGTGTGAATTCAAGCCTCACTTTGAACTCCATTCTAGGAATGGAACCTACTTAAAAAAATGTTTTTCAGGCAGGTTTACTGACATTTTTGGGAACATACCAGTAATAACTAGTAGCTGTGGTTGATACCTGCTTCTAGGAAAGCAGTAAGAGTAAAAATTTGTCATGTCTTCTTGAGCTCAGCAATGTACCAGCACCATGCCAACAATGTTACTGACAGATAATTTTAGATGAGGCAACATCTGTCCCTTCTGGTCATATGCCACTTTGGTTCTCCTTCATCCAAGCCTCTAAAGGGATTATAGACAATATTATATCAGGTCTTCTTCAATGATGAATGAAAACACATGAAGACACATATATGAGGGACACACCTGTTTACATGTATGGAATGAATTTGGGGACATATTTCAACGTTTCGATCCCACAAAAAATAAGTAGTTGCAACATAGAAATATTTTTTAGTTCCAAAATAAATATTTTTTAGTTCCAGACCAAAGGAGTATTCTTTGGCAGGGAAAGTATAGAATGGGAGTCAGATTGTTTTGAAAGAACACTGCATTAGAATCAGAGAATCTTGTCCCTTACTTGTATGGCTTTATAGCTGGGTTTATTTTCCTATGTTTCTATCAGTCAAAAACCCTTATCAGTCTCTGTTCCAGCTATAATGGACCAGGAAGACCTAAACATGTTCTGTACTTTGTGTACTTCTAAATACAATTCACATACTACCTTTTTCATAAAGCTTTCTCTATGACTCCTAAATTAATATTAACCTTTTGCTCCTTTGGACTTTTCATAACCACACACACACACACACACACACACACACTTTCCTATATATATACACTCATACCTGAATTTGCAAGACTGTGGAGATTAAGGGCTACCCATTCTTTCAACTTCCCACTTTGTAAGTAAGTCAATTCCCTGATGTCTTTAAACAATGACTACCAGTCTCTGCTTTAATCACTTCTATCATTGTGGTGCTAGTGCCTTTTCTTTTGGTGTGGATTTGGCTCTCCACTGACAATAGCTTGGACTAGGCAAAATTTCCCTATCCAGTTTTTGAGCTGTATGTAACAGGGCTTTTGTATGGGATGATTTGTTAAAAGAAAAAAAAAATCCTGGCCTAACAGTAAGACAGTGATGGCCCACAAAAGGATTTTTTCATTGAAAATTGAAGGACAATATGTACTATAATTACCAGGAATTCTAGGGAAGAACTTGATGGTAGAGATGGTGTTTTAAGTGATTAAGGGATTTTTTTTAAATCACCTTTCCTTTTTCAGGATTTGAAACAGCTTAATTGCCAAAAACAGGTTTTCTGGAGAAGTTGTTGGGGAATGGCTATTGGGACTTCAATCCCAAATGCCATCTTTTAGGTGAATGCCCTTGCTCTGTGTTCCCATTGATCTGAGACATACTTTCTTCTAACATATACTGTACTTTGTTGTAATTATTGTTCAACATGTATCTTCAATGAGAGACTGTGAATCTGGAAAGGCCTGGTAATCAAGGTTGTCTTGTCAGTCATTCAGTTCCCAAGGCCAGCAATTAGTTGCAGAATGGATAAATGGCTGTGTGTGGTGATAGTGTGAAGTGGGTGAGCCAATACTTTGGGAACTGGACTGCGTGTTTGTGTGTGTGTGTGTGTGTGTGTGTGTGTGTGTGCTGTTTACCAAGATACATGCCCCAGACTAAAATTTTATCAGAATTAGTCTCCTTTCTTCTCCATAATGTGGACATTTAAAATAGTACAACTTAAAAATTTGCTTTATGACATCCATGGATGTATTACAGTGGACAAAATAGCTTATCTCAAATGCTATCCAGAACTAAAATTATAGAGAATGGAAGTTGGAAATAGGATACAATGAGCATTGTACAAGGAAAAATTACACACATAAACAATTAGACATTAATTACTTTCTTAATAACATCCTCCTAAAAACTAATAGGAGATACAAAAAATATATATATATAATGCTGATGTAAGTCATTTGCTTGGAAAGCTCAACGGTGCAACACAATAATGTAGTAGATTCTTGACTGATAGATTGAATTGCTTGGAATAACAGCAAATAGGTAAGTGTTGATGAAGTAAACACCTGGTATTATTGCTTGCTGTGATGTAAATTGATCAAACAAATATTGATTGAATGCTCATTAGGATAGCCATAATAACAAATGATTTACATCCATTAATTGATATGATCTTCTTAGACATCTGATTAAGAATTTTTATTTTTCATGTTACAAATGAAAAAATTAAAGGTCAATTATGTTGAGTAGTTTTTGAGAGAGTTTACAGCCAATAATTGGCAGAGCTGGGCAGAGCTGGAGTTTCAATTCAGTTATAATTTTTCCAAAAATCTAAGTGGTTTTAATCACATCATGATGGAAATAGAAGAGAGAAGAGCTAAAACTTCTATAAAGACCAAGAGGTAGGGGATGTCTGAGGAACAGAAAGACAATTCGGTGTAGCAAATAATGATGGGAGAAGGTAGCAATGGTTATTGAGATACACAAAGAAAATTTGGAAACATATCTGAAAATCTCTATGTGAGAGGCATATAAGCAGGCAAGGGATGCTCTTTGAATGGCTCTGTAGATGATTCTGGCTGCAATGTGGCCATCCAGGGAGGAAGTGAGAGATACCGAAAGGCTGGGCAGTGCTGGATATGTCCATCAAAATCACCTTACCTAGATGAAGGCAGAGAGAATACACCTTTGACTTAGAGGATTCTTCCAGAAGAATCATGGATCCTGATAAACTGTTTGTGATTTCAAGGTCTTTCTCAAGTTAAAGATTATGACTTTGAGGAGGACATGATATTAAGGTTAATTAAATAATTTTGGATACAAATCAGTTTGAAAGTGTTTTTCAAACCATAATTAATATATTAATGAACATGTTCTTGGCAAGGAAAAGAATGCTTTAAGAATCACCCAATCATAGGGGCGCCTGGGTGGCACAGTTGGCTAAGGAGTTGGCTCTTCCTTTCAGCTCAGGTCATGATCTCAGGGTCCTGGGATCCAGCCCCACAACTAGTTCCACTTTCATTGAGAAGCCTGCTTCCAGATTCTCTCTCCTCCTGTCCCCTTGCCCTCGCTTATGTGTTCTCTCTCTAAAATAAATAAATACATCATAAAAAAAAAAGAATCACCTGATCTGAGGTGCCTGGGTGGCTCAGTTAGTTAAGCTCTAGCTCTCTATTTCAGATCAGGTCATGACCTCATGTGCATGAAGTCTGCTTGGGATTCTCTCTCTCCCTCCACCCCTCCCCTCTGCTCCCTTGCTCTCGTTCTCCTTCTCTCTCTCTAAAAAGAAAAAAGAAAAGAAAAGAAAAAAAGAATCACCCAATCAATATAAGAACAAAGTTTTTTTGTTATACAGAGTATACAGGACAAATTAAAATTTCCTTCTTCCCTTTCTCCTCCCACCACAGAGGTAAACAATTTGATGACTTATGTTTTTCATCTTCTAGTTACTTTTCTATGCAATTCTATGCACAAATATGAAATACATTTTTAAGAATTGCAAAGCATCCTATAGGAAATATATGTTATAACTCAGTTAACCTTTTCTTTTTTGATGGATAATTAGGTTATTTGCTGTTTTGAATAATGCTGCAATAAATATCATTGTGCCCTCCTCTTTGTATTCATGTACTGATAAATATGTAAACATAAATTTTCTCATGAATACCCACATGTGTGTTTCTTGGATTAAAAGGTATGTGTACTTTAAATTTTGACAGATATAGACAAGTTACCTTCCAAACTGGCTTCAACTATTCACGTACTTAACAATAGTATATTAAAGTGCCTCTATCTTCCTTCTTTTCAGCCGACTTCTTTGTTGTCTTTTAAATTGTAAACATTCCAGAATACAGCATATAAGTTAGGAAGTAAAACATTGTGGATAGCAAACATAGCATTGACTGTGTGCTCTATCCCTAGTTCAGCCTTTTGCCGTCTCTAATAGAGGTGATCAGATTTAAATTTTGTGTTTATTATTTTCTTGCCTTTCAATTACTTGGACTTTTTAACCTAATAGAGGGTACTGCCTGTTTTTGAATATATGAAAACAGTGTCATTCTACCTAGATTTCTAAGGAATTATTTTTAATTTAATTTTGTTTTTAAGGTTTATCCATGTAGATGGTTAAAGCATTGTCACTGCTGTATAACATTCCATTGTGTGAATATAGCAGAATTTATCTATCTTTCATGGACTACTGAGTTATATCTGCTTTTTTGCTGTTTGGATAATATTTTTATTGGTATTCTCAATATGTCCAATGGTCCATGACTTCTTGGGTTATAGATATCAGAAAGGAATTACTATATTTAATGCATGCAAATGTACATTGTTATAAGATAATGATATTTTCCCTGAAAATTATTGGCCAATATACTGTCCTGTTAGGCAAGTTTTAGAGGAGTTTTTGACCCTTTTGTCCTCTCTGTAGAAATCATTGTTACCCCAGGTATATCGATGGTTCAGTCCTTCATTTCCATGTACACCTTGACTCAAATATCTCCTTAGTAAGGCTTCTCTGACTGTCCAATATATAATTGTAATCTTATTCCTACCCTTGCACCTTGCACATAGAAGGCACTCAATAAATATTAGTTGAAAGAATGGTTGAATGATTGAATAAAAAATTCAGACATAATCCATGGAAAAATACCTCATATGTCAAAATATAAATGTTTTTATGTTAATGTATAATGTACTGGATTCCATGAACCTTGAGATAAAAAAATTAGGAAACATTGGGTGCATGAAAAAAATGTGTATATGTATATATGTGTGCATGTATATATAAAATTGTATGATTCTTTACATTTACATAAATTTATGTAAGTTTATGTTTAGATAAAATCAAGATAGAAGAAATACACAATTTTTAAACATCTATCAGAAAAATCTGTCAGGTTGTAGATATACTTGATAAATATAACTTTCTAGACATCCACTTGATATATTCTTTGTGTTATTCATTAAACAAAGATTTACTGAACTCTATTATGGGAAAGACTCAGAGAGAGATATTGTCCTGAAGGAGAATTATGAAGCAAATGATTTATTTTTATTTCTTTTTTTTTTGGCCAAAACTTACACCTTTTAGGATAAAAGAGAAAGTCATGGGGATAATTATGGAATACATTTTGATTCAGAACTTCATTTGATAAATATTGAAATTAAAAGAACATGGAAAAAATTAGCCATGTGATCTTAGATTCTATAATATTAATGATAGGGTAAGACAAAATTATTCATGTTAGTGTTTATAAAAGACACATTTTGAGAGCAAACACGGGAGGATGATGAAATACTTACTTTGTAAGAGGCAAGACACAAATATGGATAAGTTTTTCTCAGGGTAAATTAACAAAAGAATATGTTTTAAGGAAAAGTCTGACACCATAAAATACAATCTCCAAAAGAAAATGATATATTCAGTTGAAAGCTGGTAACAATAGTAAACTCTACCTGTGACGTGTGCCCCAGGGAGAGAGGGGTGGTTTAGAAATCATCTCACTGTTTTGTGTTTCAGAAAAAGCTCATTGCAAAGAATGACCCTTTCCCATATGACTTACATAAGACTTACATAAGACTAACAGGTTCTCCCCTTTTATATTCATTATAAAGCCAGAAAGATTCTCCCCATTCCCCTTTTTTCCCCTCAGAGATGTTTAGCTGAACTATTTGTCACCCCTGACCAATATTTGTAAAATACTTGATAACTTGACTAAGTTTTAGTCTCACCTCTCTCCCCTCAGATCCTGAACTTTGGCTTACCCTTAGCCTGATCCAGCATTGCCCTGTGGCTCCTCCTTACAGCCCCTTCCAAGAATCTGCCGACCAGAAGAAAAGGCATTTCCTGCTCAACTATTTAGCCCACTCCCCTACACCTGATTCTCTGTAACCTTGTTTATCCCTCCCTACAAAAGGCATTCCTTTCTGCCCACCCCTTAAATTGCTTGCAGATCTTATGACCTGAGAGTTCTCTTTACTTCAGTGTCCCCCTTTATTGCAGTAATCTTTTCAAATAAAGATTTCATTTCTTTACTTAAGGTGGGATTTGTTTTTTATTTGACCAAAGAAAAAATAAAAGATGAAAAAAAGGAAAAGTTAATGGAAAACAAGAAACAATATGATGGTACAAAGTTCTACATAAATAGAGTAATTATTGGGGCACCTGGGTGGCACAGGTGGTTAAGTGACAGACTCTTGATTTCAGCTCAGGTAATGATGTTGGGGTCTTGGGATTGAGCCCTGTGTCAGGCTTCATGCTCAGCAAGGAGTCTGCTGGAGATTCTCTCTCTCTCTCTCTCTCTCTCTTCCCTCCCCCTCTCCCTGCTCATGCATGTGCTAGCTCTCTTTCTCTCTCTCTAAAATAAATAAGTAAATCTTTTTTAAAAACAGAGTAATTGTAAATGGATTAGATCAATTAAAAAGTAGAGACTCTGAGATTTAATTAAACACAATGCAATAAAACCTGCTGACAAGACACATATTGAAGAAGAGAATGGCTAAAAATGAAAGAATATGAAATGATATCTCAAATAAAATTGAACCAAAAGAAAGCTGGACTCATAGGGACAGGATCTAATTAAATCTCACTTAAGGGAAAAACAGCATAATGCTCGAAAAACATTATTTATTTGTACAAAGTATAATAAAACAGCTGTATATCCATATATGCATTTAACAATATAGTCTCTAAGTTTATCAAGCATCAACTATCAGGAATGTTGAGAGACAGACAGCAGTTGCTGGGAATTTTAGCACCTCTTTTAGAAATTTGGACATTAAAGAGGCAGAAAAAGCATATTCATATTAATGATAATCTACGCTTAAAGAATAAAAAGTATTTTTAAGCACATAAAAACACTGACCAAAAAAATGTCTTGACTTAGGAAACAAAGTCTCAATACATTTCAAAGAATCAACATAATATAAAAGTATTGTTCTTGTAAAATCCAATGTATTTTGAAACTAAATAATTACTAAATAACTTTTGAGTTAAAAAAGGAAATACTAAAGAAAATTAACAAGTATTGAAAATGAATGATAACAAATATGTTAAAAGGCAAATTTGTGAGACAGAGCTAAAACAGTACTTAATGAGAAATGTGGAGCCATAAATACATTTATCAAGAAGAAAGGTGAAGGTAAATGAACTGAGTACTCAATTCAGGAAGTTAGGGAAAAACAATCAAAGAATCAAGAAGAAACAAGAAAATAATAGAGGGGGTATCTAGGTAGCTCAGTTGGTTAAGCACTGGACTCCTGATTTTGGCTCAGGTCATGATCTCTGGGTCATGAGATTGAGCCTCAAGTTGTGCTCCATCTGTAGTGCAAGTTTGCTTAAGACTCTCTTCCTCTCTCCCTCTGCCCTTCACCCCACCACTCATGCTCTCTCTTTTTCTAAAATATAATAAAAGAAAGAAAGAAGAAAGAAAGAAAGAAAGGAAGAAAGAAAGAAAGAAAGATAATTGAGTTAAGAGAAGATTCAGTCGAATTTAGACAAGTGAATAATAAAAAAAAAATGAACAAATGGAAAGCTGATTTCTCCCAAGGGATTATAAAAACACTTATATGAGGACTGACCTTCCCCCAGAAAAAAAAAATCCAGAGTGAGAGAAAGAGAAAGAAAGAGAATATGCAAATAAACACATAAACACAGTGGAGCACGGAAAGGTAAAAGTAGCTACAGAATAAAAATTAAAAAAAATAAAAATAAATTTTAAAAGAATAATTTATTTTATTGTTATTTTTTATTTTATTATTTTTAAAAGATTTTTATTTATTTGTGAGACAATGAGAAAGAGCATGAGTGGATGGAGGCAGGGACAGGGAAGGGAGAGGGAGAAGCAGGCTCCCCGCTGAGCAGTAAACCTGACAGGGGGCTTGATTCCAGGACCATGAGATCATGACCTGAGTCAAAGACAGGTGCATAACCCACTGAGCTACCCAAGTGCCCCCAGAATAAAAATTTTAAAAGAGGTTGTAACCATACAGATTTGTAACTGTGTTATGAGCTATCATAAATAATGAATTTGAAATCCCGATGAAATGGACAAATCCCTTTAAAAATTAAGAAAACAAAAGAACCAGAAAAATTATGTCAGATTCGTTCCTTAGAAAAGCATGAGTGAATGAATGAGCATTTGTATTTTCCTAAAATCTGGTTTACGATAGAGATTCTAATTCATTTATTGAGTAAGATAATAAATGGGTGGATGAATGAATGGCACGCAGATGCCTCCGGTGACTGAATGACAGTTCAATGGCCACAGCAAAGTCCTGTTTTAATGGTAAAACGATTGGGATGGGAATTGAGATGGCTGAGATAGGAAACTTGTATGCAGGAGGAAGAATGGTGGGGCGAGCAGGATGGCAATAGATCCAAGGTTTAAGATCTTTTTAAAAATAGTCTTTGAGAAGAGGAAAATGTTCACGCAAACAAAAACATTTTCTCTTTTCACCAACTGCTTTAATTTGGGGATAACCAAAGTAAAGTTTCCTTTTTGCCTTTTCATGCTCTGCATCCTAAAGCCAATTTCCATGATATTAGAAGAACAGAATACTAAGAGCAAGGCGGCTTCTTTGGGGTAACATGGAAGAGCCTGAAGGAAATCTGAATAAATAAACTGCAGATAAGGAAGCCTGTATTTTTCTTCCTGTTGCTGAATGGCAATTGGCTCTGGGTGTGCAAGTGAGCCTGCAGAAAGAGAGACACTGCTATGGCAACATGTTTCAGGAAATTAATAGGTTAAATATAATAAATTTCAGATCCAATTAAGGGAAAACAGCTTAGTGGCACGGTAATGGTGTTAATGGCATTCTCAATTGGTACCATTTCAAGGCATTTAACTCAAGTTGGGAAATGTGGTGTACCCACCAGGCACAAGTCCCGGGGTTTGTGCCAGTCCCCGGGGTGCACAGCTGGCCCAGATCACTGAAAAGCTGCACGTGTGCCAAAAAAGCATGCTTTTGTAAGGGAAATATAGATTCTCCTCGTCCCAGGTGTTTGCGTCCTAAAGACTTTGCTGTCCCCTTAATATATTTAGTCAATGCACCAGGGAAGGTGAGATCTGATCACATCTGTGTTGGATGGACTCCTTGTTCCCACTGTTTCAGTGCTAACTTTGTCTACCCATCTGCCCTTCCTTTCTCTCCTTCAACCAAAATGCTCTTCAAAGGGATATTTTCTTAATGCCCCCGCTTCCCAGTACTAAGTCTTGGAATTCAATCCTGTTTCCTTTGGCATCTACCTTTTTCTCCTGACTTCTCTCTATACATTAGAAAAAAAAAAAACTTTTTGGATTTCCTTTATATTTATGGCTTCAGAGGAGAGGCGTGTGAGGTTAAAGGCTCCAGGTTGGAAAAGAAAGTGTTTAAAATCTCAAAGATGGTCTAATCGTTAATTCATAAAAGATAAACTGCTACTTTCCACTCTGTGCCTGGTGTCTCAGCCATGTCTGACTCTGGCTTTTTGTTTTGTATTTTTTAGGAAAATTAGAACACTCAGGCTGGGCTGCTTGCTTTCCTGAATGTTACTTCCTCTTGATCCTATAAAATCCTGAATCCTTTATGCCCCACTGGAACTCTACTGAGGCAAATCCTTAATTCCCCCTGCTTCAGTTTTCCTACTTGGGCCCACTGTTAGTACATTCCACTTTAAGAAGGAAGGTGTTTTTCTATTTTTTCCTTAGATTTCACCCTATACCTTTAAAGCCTCTAAAGTTGCTGACATTAGGGAAAACATTTTAAAATTTGTAGATCTGATAAATATTTGAAACAAACATAACAGATAAATGGTTATGTATTTATAACCATTATATAAATCTTAATACATAAAAACTTCATGCAAATTGATGAGGACATCACTAAGACCAAAAAGAGAAAATCTAATATACAAATGTACAAAATGCAAAAGAAATAATGTAGATATTTGAAATATTTATGACTTTCTAGTAATCACAGAAATGCAAATGAAAATATTGGGATTAACCTTTTTGCCTATAAACGAACAAAGAATAAAATAAACATTATTAATGTCGGAGGGTGCAATGAAATGGTTGCTTTTATAGACTATTTGAATATAAATTACACAAACATCTTAGGAAGCTATTTAGTAATGTTGGTAACATTAAAAATATTTATTCCTTTTAAGTAGTTTTTCCCCTCCTAGGAGTTCATACTAAAGAAACAATCAGAAATGTTCAAAACGACTAATGCATAATCATGTTTATTTATAAAAGAAGAAATACTTTAAAAAAAAAAAGCAAATGTCAACAAACAATAGAATGGTTAAATTAATTATGGTCCCTCCATAGAAAGTAGAATATTATCCAACAATTGAATATTATGTTTACAAATATCTTTAATTATGTGAGAAAGTTCTTTTAGTACTAAGTGAAAAAAACTGGGTAGAATGACATTTAAAGTAAAATCTCGAATATATCCATTCTATGTCTCTGTGACTTCTATCTATCTCCTCTTTCCTTTCTGGAGTTTGTTCACTCTCTCTCTCTCTGTACTTAAATATGGAGAGTTGATTTGTTCCTTTATAAAAAGAACAATTTTACATTAATCCTGCTTCCTAATTTCTCAAGCATGACCCCGAGGTCTGAGTAATATAGGTTTTTAATATGAGGGCTTCAATATCAGTCAGTGATAATTCAGTCAGTCAACGAATGTTTATTGAGCACAAGCAGTGTCCATCAAATTCAAATATTTAGGTACTAGTGATTCAGAAGTGAGTAAGGGAGAGAAAGAATCTGCTCCAAGGAATATAGGCAGGTATCTGCTATGTGTATGATGAGTAAGGAGGCAACACAAATTAAAGGTTATTGAAAACCAAGGAGTCATTGGAAGGAGATAGACTAGAATAATAGTAATGAGATAGAGCACAGATGCAGGTGAGCAGTTTTAGTTAGATTGGCTGGGAGAGGACTCTGAGCAGATGACATTAAATTTGAAATCTGAATAATGACCTAATGAAAGAATAAATGCAAAGACCTTGGAATGGCATATTAGAGGAACAGAGAGAAGGTTAGTGCACTTAACTAACTAGTGTAGGAGTAGTGGAGATAGATGAGATTGGAGAACTGGACAAGGATAAATTCATGGACTGTACTAACAAGATTTGCTTACTTTTTTTATAATTGGAAGCTATTGGAGGATTAGTAGGAGTGAGACAATATGATCAAAGTTATTCTTACTTTTACACAAAGTAAGTTATTAAGATTATCCTGGGTATATTGTGGCAAATGGACTGTGTGAAGCAAAAAGGAGACAAGAAGACCTCATAGGAGAATGTAGCAGTGATTCATGCTAGAGATAAAAGTGTTTGAATTGAGACCATGTCATTGAAGATGGTAAAATAAGGTCATATTCAAACTATTTTGAGATTTAACCTATGAGACTTGGGACTCACTGAAAAATTAGATGTGAAAGATGATGAAAAGAAGGAAATCCAGACTTTTGGCCTAAGCAACTAGGTTGTGAATGCACTGTATAGAGACGCAGCAAGGCAGATTTGGAAATTTGGTAGAGTCTAATAAAGAAGGAGAAATTGATGTAGGAGAGAAGAAGATGATTCCAGAAATGAAGTCCTTTCTGGGACATTATGAGATAGAAACCAGAGCTCCATTGAAGTCAGTTATCTAAAATATTAGTATGTGTGCTTCTTTCATTGAAATAGTTTCTGGTGGAAATGGTGAAAAGATGAAATAACTCTCATCTACTTTAATATAATTTCTCTATCAAGTCCATGTTGGAGTGATCAGCGGAGAGTACGGGGAATATGGAAAGAAAGGGAGAAATTTGGGAGAATAGTATGAAATAATCATCTGAGAGGGTGGGAAATGAATTTAACCAGAAAAGTGAGGAAATGTTAGTGATGTTTCAGAACTGTAGCCAAAACTTAAAGTAAGTCCTGTCACCATGGTTCTGTCATTTTATTTTTCCCCTTGGGCAAAATTCAGTGGGCCATATGCAAATATGAAATAAGCACAAGTTTGTATTTAAATGAGGTTGAAGTTCCATGAGGTAAGTAAAATGGAGAGAAATAGAATGTGACAGGAGGAAGGATTAGAGAGTTATGGAGCTTACTATGACTTCTACACTGGGCTAGGAAGAAAAGAAGGAAGATGAAGCATTGGAAAGATAAAATGGGGAAGGATCAAAAGACAGAAGACCTCACCGAGAGGATAAAATGGCAAAATCTGATGATACATACCATAATGGGTTTTGAAGGAGAAAGTAGGAAAGGTAGTTTGGAAGCATCTATGGAAAACATGGGGGAACTCCTACCCCAATGTAGTCCATTTTTCTCAAGGTATGCAGTTCTTGGGAAAAATAAAAAAGCAATCTATGCCTGATATGCTGCAGGTGAAATAATGTTGTTGGAGCAAGTCAGTTTCAGCTAGAGCAAAAAGTGAAAGGGGCATTTAGAGAATGTATTCTGAGAAAGTGTGTGCGTTTGAGGGGCTTGAGGATAAACTCCAAATTCCAGAGGTTCAGTGGAATGGAAAAGTCTGGGAAGGCAAAGAAGGATAACAGGTTAGGGATACTACAGAGAAGAATGGCAGTGTGCAAATGTGGGATCACAATGAAGCTTAACTTCCACTGGTTCCTAAGATAAACAAGAATGTGATGCCAATGCCATTGGTCCTAGATGCCAGAGCCCTCAAACTTGACTGTCAGACTGTTCCATTTGGGGATACAGTCATTTCGGTATGCCCAAATTTAAATCAAAATTACTTTCATCAGGAAGTTATTTTCCTACAATATCACTTGCCCTTCCATTGGCATGATGTGAGGGAGTTAATGGTGCTGGCTTGGGCATCAGGAATACCAAGGCAAGTCATCATGAAAGAAGCAAGTGACAAAATGAGTTATTGCATTGGAATCCTAAAGCACCAAAATCGACAAGGTTTTAAAAGCAAACAAGAAGCAGGAATAGGAAAACCAGAGTAAGGCCTCTAATAATAATGACTAGTATTTACTGGGAAGTTACTAGGGACAGGTATTTTACCTGCATAAATTCATTTACCTTTGCACAAGCTTTGAAGATTGATACTTTACCACATCTTACAGACAAGAAAACGGAACTACAGAATGGTGAAAATTGGCAGAAAGCACCACAGCTAAGAAGCACCTGTCAGGAAGGGAACACAGAGTCTGGCTCTAAAGCCCAGTGCCTGAACCTCCCTGCTGGGCTATAACTGAAGGTTATCGGTTCCCAAGCACTCGTTGCTTGAGCCAGGGTCTGAGAAATCATCCCCAATTTCAAGTTTTCCCTTAACAAATTGGCCACCAGGTGCAATTCGTTCCAACCTTTAAATGATCTTCTGCCCACTTTTGTTCCATGCCCACTGCTACCACCTGCTCCAAGCCCCCTTCCATTGGGATCAGAACAATTCCATCCTAAAAGTTCTCCCAGTATCTTACTTTGGCCTCTCCAACCTGCTTAGGTTGGAGTATCAGAGTATCAGAGAGAACTTCCTTAGTGGAGCTGGAGAGATCTTTCAAAAGCACAACCTTATCATATCACTTTCCAGCTTAAAACCTTACTATTACTTTCCCTTGCCCTTGGGATAAAATCAACTCCACTGTGAAGTCAGCAGAATCCATGATCTCACCTCTACTTACTTCTTCAGCTTGATTTATTTTCTCTCTACCCTGTGCACTGTGTACTCCATCCATCCTGGACTCGCTTCAGTTCTTCAGAAGATATGTGTTCTCTCGAAATCTTGGCTGTTTCCCAGGATGCTTCCTCTGCCTTCAGTGTGCTATCTGCCTTTCTCTCCCTCCCCCATTTGTTAAAATGTTTTCAGTTTTCAGTAACTGAAAATCCAGCTAACGATGGGCATTACAATGAGATGTAGATAATATCCTCATAAGAATTCCTAATGTTCCCAGGATTTTTCTACATTGCCATTCTGCTATTTGTAGAGTTGGATTTTGCCATGAAGTTTCTCACTTTAGGGTCTAAAATGGTGGATGTAGAGTGTGTTAAACACAATGATAAACCACCCAAATCCATCCTGAGGAAAGCCCCTGTAGACTCAGCACTTTGGAAGTACTGTTAGCAGAACAGCCTTTAGCTATCAGCCTCTTTGGGGATTGCCTTGGTTGCAGAGACCCATATTACACAAATTACAGACCTTCCTGGGATGATCTAAATACAATATAGTGTATTGCATATAGTTCATAAAGACCCAGCCATCTTGTCCTAATGGGGAACAATTCTGAAGAGCCTTTTTAGTTTCAAAGTTTCTGGTTGCTAAGGCATTATATTCAACTTCTCACTCTATCAAATCTAGCTTCTGCTCCTTCTCTTGTATAGGTGTGAATTCAAGGGCATTCACAAACATCCTTCACGCTACACTCTGTCTGAGAATATATTTTGAAATGGAAATAGTTGTTACAGATGGTCAAGGACAGCAGCCAATGAGATGGAATTTTTGAGCTGCATCACTTGCTACCAGGTAGCAAGGAGGATCCCCTGGATGGTAGTCAGTGTATCAAGGATAGTCCGTGCAAAAACCGGTGAAGCAGATGCTTGGACTTTCACCGGTGGTGAATTGGGTTGGTATATCAGTGGAAGAAAATTCACTATCTGGTATAATTTATCAAGCCTTTGAGAAATATGAAGTAATAACTGTAAGAACAATAGAACTGGGTGGATAAGTTGAGCCCTGGAAAAGAGTAAAAGCTAAGGGCAAATTAATAGCCAATAGAAAACTAAGGGTGAAACTAAGATGCCTTGTTGGTAACATACAAAAAATATCTTATCTCCTCCAAATACAGGGCAAAGAAGGCTATGACCAGGCTCAGGACATAGAACTTCAGAGTAACAGGGATTCTGAAAGTTTAGCTCTCAACCAAAGCAAGTCTCTAAGACTTTTCAAATGTATAGAACTCAATTTCCAAACTTTATATCTCCTATATGGGTAAAGCAGCTGAAATCTCTTGCTCAGATTTTTCAGCTGCAAATCTGTCGCTTTCTTCTAGGCGTTTTGTAATTTTCCCTGAACATGTGCAGTTCAAGGGTCACCCTAGTTTTTTGAGATCTTATAAACAGAATTGGGCATCCTCTCTGTAGCTTATGGGAGTATGTGAGAGATTTTGTTTCCCTTTGATTTCTAGCCACTCCTAGCCAAAAAGACCAAGGTGTTTTGTTTTATGTTTAACTCTCCAGCACCATGTGCTCTCAGGGAAAAATCTGTTAACATCATGGGCCTCACCCAGTGAGATTTCCTTCCTTCAGGAGTGAATCTTCTCAAGTTTTTTCCTGCCTTTGACTTCTCCTTGGTAACTTTAAATAGCTGCTTTTTATATTTTATCCAGAGCTTACAACTGCTTGCTGTGGGAGGGTTTGTTTCATACAAGCTTACTCCAGAATTACTAAGATGAGAACATTAGATTTTTTGAATAAGGAAAAAGTAGAAGACAGCTCCCACACCATCCACCCACCATCAAATAACACTACTTTGCCTTGCTAACTCCTAAATTTTTATATTTTAGCTTAAACATCTCCATCTACAAATGATCTGTCTTCCTTAACTTTCTAGAGAAAATTAAGCTTACCCATCTCTGATATGTTACTGTAGCGCCCAATGTACCCACTCTTATAACACTCATTACAGTTTATTGAAATGGCACATTTTATATCTATTTCTCTAAATAATCTAGAAATTCTCCAAGGACAACAATTATGCATCTCATTTTAATTGCTGTATTACAAGGACTATCACATAGTAGACAAATGAAAAATATAAATGAATAAAAAAGTAAATAAATTCAGATAGGAGAAGTCACATGGTTTAGGATTGCAACATAAACACAAGAAAAGGTTCTGAAAACTGTAACTGTAAATGATATTGTCTCCACCGACTGTCTCTCAGCCACCAATTCTTGAGCATCTGTCATATCTTCTTACCCATGAGATCCTACAGGGCTCAATGGTTTAGTCCATTTGGGTTGAAAGTATTTTTCAAAAAAATGCAGGGGCAGGGACCACTCGTGATGGTTCCTATATTTGCTCTGAGAAATTTGGACCTTCCCTTTTGCAAGAAAAAAGCCAGACATGACTTGGGAAGAGAGTGCCCAAAGGCTTCCTGATCAACTATCCTCCTGTCCTGGCTGACAAGGCAACTGAATCAGTCTGCCATAACCTTAAAATTCTAAATAGACAGTAGACTTTTCACACTTCAAGCACTTCTGACACATGCATTTTGTGCTTTGGTTTTTGTTCATAGAGTTGGCAGTTGGTAAATACATATGTTTTGCATTACCTCTTAGAAGATTGAAAGATGAGTATGAAGAAATCAGAAACACTTCTGTCAGCACCTCTAATCTATGAAGACAATTAATCAAACATATACTTTGTCAAACTTCTTCTTATTCTCTTTTATGACTCTATTATTATTTCATCAACACAATAAAAAGGATGGATCTTCATTACATGGAAAATATTTGGGAGACAGAAAAAAACGTGCCTCAGCCGCCTGTCTCTAGCTTGCGGTTCAAATCAATCACTGGGACAGATTGAATTATTTTTAACTGTAATGTATGTATTAGGCCTTGTTGGAAACATTTTAATGCATTATAGGGTTTTCTACAATATCAGAACAGAGATCATCACTTGGAATGAACCTGTTCCACAATCCAGTTGCTCTTGCACTGGCTGCCTTCTCCAATAGGATATGAACATTTGCAGGAATGGATTAAAATAGCAGTTATAGCTTTACACACACACTTGCAAGGGCTTTGAGATTGCAAAGCATAAATGTAAACCTGGAACAATTTTTTAATCGGGAAATAAGTAATTAATCCTGGAGGCATTGTGAGGTTTCTCAGGAGGATCTTTAAGGGGTTCATTTGTTTCCAGAACTGAAAACTCCTCAGACACGTGGGTTATTTTTCTAAATCCAGTGTCATTCAGGTTGAGAAGCAGAGTAGTCATAAAGACTCATGAAAATGACCACTGCTCCATAGATGAACATGTATTATTGAGCATCTAGTATGGTATGGACAGTGAATTACATGATTTAATTATGTAATTACAGTACCAGGGCAGCTAGAAAGATTTAAAACTTCTGTGGGATGCCTGGGTGGCTCAGTGTTTAATCATCTGCCTTTGGCTCAGGACATGATCCCGGAGTGTCAGGATCGAGTGCCACATCAGTCTCCCTGCATGGAGCCTGCTTCTTCCTCTGTCTGTCTCTGCCTCTGTGTGTGTGTGTGTGTGTGTCTCTCATGAATAAATAAATAAAGTCTTAAAAAAAAAGTTTAAAACTTCTGGGCCTATGAACAAGGTACTTTAATCTAGTTGGGTGGGTCCTTCTGAGAATAAACTGTAAGTTAAATTGCTTAAGTCAGTATATGAAAATGTCCAGCAGAGTGGTATGGACATATGTCATTAATCAAGCACAGGAGCAGACAAGCTGGAACATAGTGTGGGCTCGAGGGATCCTGCAAATCCAGGAGGCAGGTTCAATGTGTCATAGGTACCTGAGAGTTCAGAGGAAAAACATCACAGTGTTAATGAGAATCTTACAGAAATGTTTATAAATGGCTTTACACATTTTCTTTTCTCTGGTATGATTTAAGTGTCAAACTGGAAAATTCTACCAGGATAAACTTATGTGAAAATTGTAGCTTCAGGACGTCGGATGCCTCCTTTAAATCGCCTCTCCAAAAATGACACTCTTTTGTACTATAAAAGACCCCGAACTATCATGTAGCTGTGTGACCTTGGACCAATTATTTTATCTTTCTGAGTCTCAGTTTTCTCATCTGAATAAGAAAGGACAGAGCTAGATAACCTTAATGATTCCTTGTAATTCATGTATAGTTTTATGAAGAATTCTGTTATTTTGGTAGAAAACCTAGCCGACGGGATCCCTGGGTGGCGCAGCGGTTTGGCGCCTGCCTTTGGCCCAGGGCGCGATCCTGGAGACCCAGGATCGAATCCCACGTCAGGCTCCCGGTGCATGGAGCCTGCTTCTCCCTCTGCCTGTGTCTCTGCCTCTCTCTCTCTCTCTGTGTGACTATCATAAAAAAAAAAAAAAAAAAAGAAAACCTAGCCGACCACCCTGATTTGTGGATCCATCTCTGCCTTTCCAGTTAGCGCCTTTGCCCCATTTTGCTTGGCACAGACAATTTCCCTGTTTTGCCAAGAGAGGGTAAGCAGGTGAAGGAAAGTGGCCTGTTCTGTTCTGGTTAGTTATTTAATTCTAATTATTAATGCCACTCCTGTTCTTCTATCACCTTGAAGTTGTTGGATGCCAAGGGGTATTAATAAAGGACAAGTTTCATGAGGTCAACAGGAAAGATGCCAAAATAT
Organism: Vulpes vulpes; assembly: GCF_048418805.1. Classification (NCBI taxonomy): domain Eukaryota; kingdom Metazoa; phylum Chordata; class Mammalia; order Carnivora; family Canidae; genus Vulpes; species Vulpes vulpes. The sequence continues at coordinate 33,006,655 of NC_132786.1, forward strand.
GGTTAGCCAAGGCTGGGGGAACAGGGTTAGGAGAAATGAAGGAGTGACAGGAAACACATGTTTAATCTAATGTCAGAATTCTGAAGTGTATAAGGAAGGAGAGATATTATAATTGGGAAGTCTCCATGCAGAATTAAGCCTGTGATAAATTAATATCTTTGAGGGGCAATCAATACCAACAAGGTTTGAATTGAGCTGAAAAGCTCATAATAAATAGAAACGTTTGGGCTTGTTTGTTTTTGTTTCCCTTAAAATTAACCCTCTGCAGAAAAGAGCAAAGGGAAAGTGGTAGAAAACAGGAATCCTCTCTAATGAAGAACTTCTATAAATTTGCCTCTAGAAAGGCCAGGGCCTGACTCTGTAATCCGAAATGTGAAATGGGCACTGACCCAATGTAGAAAGATCATTGAAATTAAAGGCATGTGACACATCCCCCAAGAATGTTGTCCATGGAAGGATTGCTACCATAATTGAGTCTAGCTATTTGACGTGTGTTCTAGACCTGGAGGTAAAGCCACTAAACACATGTGGTCAGGGCAACAGAGACTGGTACTGTGTCTACAAGGGGCCAAGCAAAGAATTATTTATTTACATGTTTTTAAATGTAATGGATTATCAACTAGTCTGAATTTCACTAATTTGGATGCTTCTTTAGGTGAGATGTATACACAGAATAGCCTCTGCAAACACCTTTCAATCTCTGGCAATGGAATATTCTTTCACTCCAAAAGTTGTTAGCAATATTATATAGATTAATAAAGGAAAAATCTAACATTAATCAAACATGAACAGTGTGTCAGACAGTCTTTTAAGTGCTCTACATACAGTGTTATAATAAATCCTTATAACCTGATCATAGAGTTATAATTATCATCTGCATTTCAAAATGAGAAATCTAAAAAAAAAAAAAAAAAAAAAAAAAAAAAAAAAAACAAAATGAGAAATCTAAGACTCAGAAAGACTAAGTTACCTTGCTCAAGGTCATACCCCTAATAGGAGAGTGGACTCCATCACTGCCTTACTATAAGACCTGGCCTCTTAAATACCATCATATATGCTGCACTGCGTGTATTAATAACAATAATAGTTACCAATGAAGTCTCACATACATTGCTTCAGTTAATCCTCATAAGCATCTGAAATGCATGTTGTCATCCTCTCTAATTTACAATTGTTAGAACTGTGCCTTTGAAAGCGGAGAAGACAAAGTCACATGTTAGCAGAAGTGTGATAGCACAGGCCCACGGACCCTGTCCTTCTCAGCAAGCTACCATATATCAAAAGGCAGCTCACAGGCCTACATTCTCTAGCAAGGAAGTGATACAGAGAGTATTGGTGAATGAATATTTGACAGTGTGATACTGGAGTATGAATGGACAACCAGACCAATGGAATAGAATGTCCAAAAACAGACATTGGTACATGTAGATATTTGGTATATGACAAATGTGGTGTCTCAAATCACTGGGGAAACAATAGATTTCTTTTTCAAATAAATAGCACAGGGGCAACTAAGCAACCCCTGGGAAAAAGATAAAACTGGGACCATTCCTCACACCATACACAAGAATAAACTTTAAATAGATCAGTAATCTCAAAATGAAAAATAAGACCCGCAAGAACTGAAGGAAAACATGGGTAAATCTCTCTTTATCCTCAATATCGGGAAAGGCTTTCTAAATAGAATTTAAAATTCAAAGATTAAAAAAAATTGTACATTTGATGACATAATATATTTAAAAAGCATGGTTTAAAAAAAAAAAAGCCAACACCAAAAAGTTAAAAGACTTAGGGAATTCAGAGAAAGCATTTGCAACACACAAAGTACATTGATATCCCAACAATATGTAAAATCCTTAAAATTGAAACAGAAGGGACCAAACACTTCATATAAAAATGAGAAAATACATAAACAGACTATTCACAATAGCATTAAATAATGGCTCTTAAGTGTACAAATATATATTTCACCTCACTTATAATTGTAGAAACACAAATCAAAATGACACTGAAATGCAGTTTGTCATCCATCATATTGGCAAAACCTTTCCAAGTCTGACAATACATTCTGTTAGTGAGGCTATTGGGAATAAGCCCTCTCATACACTGCTGTGGAAATGCAAAATACAAGTTAATGTTATCCTTCCTAACATTTAACATAGTTATATATTCACCTACCTTTTGACCCATTAAGCCCACTTCTAAGGAATTTATGTTGAAGATATACCTTGAGCAACATAAAAATATATTTGTACAAGTTTATTCCATGGATTGTATACCCATATGCTATCAATTAAAGTGTGAGCATTGAAATTAAAAACATAGTGCCATTTGTAAACTCAAAAGGCAAACAAAATAAGTGTGAATTTCACAAAATAAGTACAGAACTTGCATGCTGAAAAGTACCAAATTGCTGGTGAGAGAAATAAAAGATCTAAATATGGAGAGACATTCTGTGTTCATGGATTGGAAGACTCAACATAGAAAAGATGTCAATTCTCCCCAGAGTGATAAACAAGTTTACCATAATTCCTCTCAAAACACCAGCAAGATATTTAGTAGAGATAAACAAGATTATTCACAAGTTTATATGGAGACTCAAAGGAACTAGAATAGAACTAATTTGAAAAAGAATAAAGAGGGAGGATTTAGTCTAAGTTTATATAGCCACAGTAATCAGGACTACGGGTGTTGGTAAAAGGAGAGACACATACATATAATAATGGAATGAAGAACTCAGAAATAATCCTGAACAAAAATGCCTAACTTAATTTTAACAAAGATGCAAAAGCAATTCAATGAAGAAAAAAATAGCTTTTTCCAACTGATACTGAAGCAAATGGGCATTCCTGCACCCCCGCCTGCCAAAAAAAGAATGAACTTCTTCTAAGTCTCACACCTGAGACAAAAATCAAACCAAAACAGATTATGGCCTTGAGTGAAAAAACACAAAACTCTAAAACTTTTGGAAAAAAATAGAGAATCTTTAAGATCTCTAGGCAAGGTTAGGCAAAGAAGTCTTAGATTTGATACAAAAAGCATGATCCATAAAGGAAAAATTTGACAAATTGGGCTTCATCGAAGTTAAAAACTTCTCTGTAAAAGAGTGCATTAAGAAGATGAAAATACAGATTACAGTCTAGGATAACATATTTACAAACCGCAAAACCAGCAACAGACTAGTATCTAAAATATGTAAAGAACTTTCAAAACATAACAGAAAAACAAATAATCTTATTAGAACATGGACAAAGATGTGAACAGACATTTCATCAAAGAGGATATACTCATGGCAAATAAGCATAAGAAAAGATACTAAACATTATCAGCCATGTGCAAAAAGGAAATTAAAATGAGTGTTATCCCTACACACCTATCAGAATGGCTGAATTAGAAATAGTGACAATACCAAATGTTAGTAAATATGAGGAAAATTAGATCACTTATACTTATACATGGAAAGTCAGAATATAAAATAGTACAGCCAATTCGGGAAACATTTTGGCAGTTTCTTAAAACAAAACTAAACATGCAACTACCACATCAACCAGAAATTGTGCTGCGGGCATTCATCCCAGAAAACTTACGATCACATGAAAACCTGTACAGAAATGTTTATGGCAGCTTTATTCTTAATAGCCCCAAACTGAAGCAACCCAAATGTCCTTCAAGGATTACATGGTGTGATACATCCATACTATGAAGTAGTACTCAGCAATAAAAAGAAACAAACTATTGACACACACACCCTCCCCCCACCCCCCGGTGAGTCTCCAGGGAACTACACAGAATGGAAAATAGCCAGTCCCAAAAGGTTACATAATATATGATTCCATTTATAAAAAATTCTCAAAATGTCAACGTTATAAAAATGGAGAACATAATAGTGACTGCCATAGATTAAGAGGGTGAAGGAGGAAAGAAGTGTGTGTGGCTATAGAAGGGCCAAAAGAGGGATCCTTGTGTTGATGGAAATGTTCTATTTCTTGCCCATCAATGTCAACATCCTGGTGTGATATTGAACTATGATTTTGGAAGTTGCTAACTTGGGAGGGAACTGATAAAGGCTATATAGAGATTATCTGTATTATTTTTTTCAACTTCTTGTGATTCTATGTTTATCTCAAAATAAAAGCTTAATTAAAAAAAACAAAAAATGAAAAAAAAATCACCTGTAAATTTCATGTGTCTTGTGGTAGATAGGATAACACTACTGAGGACACTACTTAATTTCTGTGCTATTTCAGCCCCCAGAAAGCATAACATGAGCAATCTCAAGGAAACATTTTGCAAATAATCAGGCATTACTTTGCAAAGCATCAGAGTATCAAAGACAAAAAAAGAATGACGATTGTTCCAGATAAAAGTAGACTAAGAATGACTGTGTACAATGGAAGGTCCTGGATCTGATCCCGGATTGAAAAAAAAGGATATTAATGGGAAAATTGGTAAAATTTGCAGGTCTGTGGATTAGATATTGGGGTTTCAGTGTTATACTTCCTGATTTGGGTAATCACACTATGATTTGGGAGAATCTGGGTGAAGATTGTACAGATATTTTATTTTATTTTATTTTATTTTATTTTATTTTATTTTATTTTATTTTATTTTTTTGTACAGATATTTTAATACAACTTTTTTCCATTTTTGTGTAAGTCTGCAATTATTTTAAAAATAAGAGTTATAAACAACCTTAAATATATTTTAATTATAAATTGATGCTGGATAAATAGATGAGGAAAATAAAGCCTTGTCGTTTGTTTATTGCTGGGTGAAAACTAATACCTAAAATCTTAAATATTCCCCTCCAGTAGAGAGACCAGATATCTCTTAGTCACACAGATGTGAGGAGTCACCCCAGGAGTCCAATCAGTACATTGCAAGATGCTCATTTCAAAATAGGGAGTGGCCGACTTTTTTTTTTTTTCCATGACAAAGAACTATACGCTTTAGAAGAACTGAGATATGCAGGCTCAGAAAATAGATTTTAAGGCTGAGAATTATTCTAATTTGTGTCCTCTCAAACCTATTTGAGTTCCTTTCTTTTCTTTCAAAGCAGAACTTGCAGCTCTGAGTGGGTTGCTGTTGTGACTTGAGCAGGCAAGAGCTGTTTAATACATCTTGGCCTGACAGTGGGAGAATCGGATCCCCTCAACCTGTCATCTCCATCCTTTGGTTTCATTTATTTTACTGCTCTGCCTCTCTGTTCTGGAGTAATAGCAATAGAGGCAGCGCAGTCTCCAGCAGCAGTCAAAGCGGCATAAATATTAGTGATAATTGTATGGTACAGTAATTGCAAATAGCGGTGATTAATTCTTACAATAATAGCTGTCCTAAGAACAATTGATTTCCCTTCTAGCCGAGCCCAACTTTCCCATGAGAAAGCTTTAAAATGGTTATTATTATTAGTTTAAGCTTTGGGGAAAGAAGGGAAGATGAAAAGGGTGGTGATTACTTTGGATTTGTCAGCACTGAGTCTTCATTAGCGTGCAGAGCAAGGGCATCCATGGTACCACAGGTAGAAGAATACTGCCCTTTCCCACCAGAAAATCAACCCGACCTGCAACTCACTGAGTGTGACTCTCACAGTCATAGCCAAGAATTTCCTTGCCGCTCTGATGACACGGCACAGGAAATGAAAAGGCAAATGCTTACCCTCTCTTACTTCAAGAGAGGTGATAACTCTCTTCTTAAGTCTTATCCCACACTGTGATTTATTTTTGAAATCTTCCTGATATGTCTAGCTCAGTACTATCATTGCCACTGAATGTATGCTAATGGAAATATGAGGCACTAAATTGCTTCTTTCAGACCATTAAAGAAGTCAGTGATAATCCACGGCTCCCATTTTTAATGATCAAATTAAGAAGCTATATCCAAATTTCAGGGCTAGTTTCCCTCACTGACTGGTCTTCACCTCTTCTTCTTCTTTAGCGAAGCCCGCAGGTAAATTAACCCCAGATAAATTTATCATCATATATTCACAATTTCACTAAATCCAATCATTCTATTAGTATGTTAATATAGAAATGTCTCTTAGTGATAAACATCACAGTTTTATTTTGGTGACTCTCTAAACTGGGGGAAAACAATTTGTCTTATCTGTTGTCATTTGTCTTATCAGGGAATTATTTGATGTTTGAGTGATATATACTCATATGCATAAATTAAATAGTAGCAATAAGAGTTTTAAGTTCACAATATATTTAGCACTTATTGGCCCTATATCCACTTTCACCTACTTGTCCTTCCAAAGTCATGTATGCAGAGACTGATTAGCAATTTCCTATTTTTCTCATCTTTATATCCTTTGCACAACATTCTTATGTCCTTAGTACCTAGTGCAGTGTATAATATAGCACCTGGCACATTGTAGTGATCAAGAAATATTTGTTAAGTTGATAGATGGATTATGCCCACATTTTATCCTTTTATTTCATAAATATGGTATTGACTTTTTTGTCTGGGCACCATATTAATCCTTTCTGACCATATCCCCCCAGGATGCAGGGGTTTTGACTGGATTAGTTAGCTATTGCTGCATAACAAATTATCCTGAAATTTAGCACTTTAGAACAACAGATATTTGTTATCTCACACAGTTTCTGAGGGTTAGGAATCTAGGAAGTCCAGGCTCATGGTTTCTTACTAAGTTTCAATTAAGCCATTGATGAAAACTATAGTCACTTCAAGGATCAACTGGGCCTGGAGAGTCTACTTCCAAGCTCACTCATGTGGCAGTTGGAAATTCTTGGCTCCTTGCTTGTGATTGACCATGGACTTCAGCTCCTTGCCATGCGGGCTTCTTGCTATGGTTGTTTACAACATAGCTAATAACATGTCTACCCCAAAGCATGTAATCTGAAAGAGAGAGAGAGATAAGGTGAGTAATTACATACAAAATAGAAAATGCAAAATTTTATTAGCTAATCTTAGAATAACAAACTACCATTTATTGGTCACAAAAACCAATCCTGGTACAATCCTACACAAGAATGTAAATATCAGTAAGCAGGCATCAGTGGGAGTCAACTTGGAGATTAGCTAGTAGAATGATAATCCACCATTTTACATATAGCCTTCCCAAGCATACATAATATACTGTTAACTAATAAGTTAGTTTAGATGAGGAAGATGATTCTTTAAGTTAAAAAGACCAGAACCACCTAGGAGTTGAGAATCTCTGTAGTGGAAATTATGTTAAACTCATCTCAAAAGATTTCAACACTAATCCTAAATGGAAAAAAACATTGAGGGTAAATTTGGAGGTGGAAGGCCAGGATGGAAAAAGAAGACAACCAATTGAGGGGGGGTGGGGAGCAAGTGTTTTTACATGCCTCTTACATAGACAACAATGGGCACTTCTTAATTTCCCAAATTTTAACCTCTTTGAGCAGGGAAATCCTGTATTTCCACCAAAAGTTGAAAGGCCCACCCTGGAAGTATGAAATAGATAGAGGGGGTGGTTGATGGGTCAGTAGGATGACTGTATAATTTATTGTCCTAACCAAGACACTATTGAGAGCAAAACAGAGTGCTATTAATAACTATGCCAAGGCAACAGTCATAAATTGAGATGGTCCAGGACAATCTGGGACACATGTTTACTCTGTAAATATCCCTATATATATACATATATATATAAGATTTTATTAATTCACGGGAGACACACACAGAGAGAGAGAGAGAGAGAGAGGCAGAGACACAGGCAGAGGGAGAAGCAGGCTCCATGCAGGGAGCCCGATGTGGGACTCGATCCTGGGTCTCCAAGATCACGCCCTGGGCTAAAGTTGGCGCTAAACTGCTGAGCCACCCGGGCTGCTCTAGAGCCATATATTTTGGGTCATTTTTTCTGTGAAGAGTCTGGAGTAGTGATTCTGGTCAAGTCCCTTGAAACTTACCTTTTGTGCTTCCCACATGAATATCTCACCCAGGGGGAAAAAAAAAAGAATAGAGAAAGAAGCAGGCAGCACAGTGTATTATTTCTTGACAAAGGACAGCCTCTTGGGGAAGGATTGATTTGTAAGGATGTTGTCTAAGAATTCACGTCCCTCTCAAGGAAATTACCAGTCATTAGGGATTTGAGCAAATCTTTTACTGCAGTTTTCCTCATATCAGTTGCAAATAGAGAGTCTGTTTAATTTTGCAAAATTTCTTTTCATATGCATCTAATTAAAGTATCTGTTGAGTCCATCATGTTGTGTTCAAGTTAATTGAATAGAAAAAAAAATTTAATGGTCCTCTATTAGATTTTCCTGGTTAATGTCACAGGCATCTATTGATTTTTTTTTAATTAGAGATTTTTGTTAATGGATTTGCACAAATTAAAATCTGTCTAATAACTAGTGCTCCTCTGGCGGTTCTCAGGACACTTGCTGGGATTTTGGCAAGCCCCCTTGATGGAATTTTGGGGAGTCTGCCTTTTCAGTGACACATTCTAAAGGATGCTAAAATAAGATTAGAATTCCTGCTGATACACTTCGTTACTCCATGGATTTTTCCCTCCTCTTAAAAAAAAGATTTTTAGAGAGATTCTAAAGGAGACAGGATATAGATAGTAACACTAATTTCCACCCAAACACACACTATCAAGCCTAATGCACTAGAATAGAATTGCTGGAACTCTGGTAGAAAGTTGTGCACCTGATTTTTGGGCTTTCCCTAATGAAAGAATCACTGAGGGGCTAGCTTGGATTTTTGGCATGGCTATAAATATAAGAAAGAATTGTATTCAGGGTGATTATATTATAATCCACTCCTCAATTATCTCTTCTTTGCTTCCTCAAAACACAAATAAAAGAAGCCACAGCAATTGTCAGGAAGTTAATCTTAGAAAGGATACTTACTCATGTTTTGTTTGTTTGTTTTCTAGGAGAACATTTAGCCCTAGACTCGACACACCACAGTCCTTTTCTCGGTGGTTTAAGAGGATTTAAGGTCAGAAAGAGGTTGCACAATATTCTTACTATAACTTGTTTCTTCCTAGCAAATCACTTAAAATTCATTTTGGACTTGAATCTGCTATAAGACAAAGAGAAGCCTGAGGGAAGCTCAAGGGTAAAATAAAACGTCTTCAAGGTCAGCATCTGGGCTGGGAGAAAAATAAAGATGAGGTTACAGAGCAAAGGAAAGGAAAGCCTTTACCTTCACATCCAGGTGAGCTTTGGAGTTGCTCAGAGCACACTCATCTCCTTTTAAAAATGGAAGAAGAAAGATTCTCTAATAAGAACCTCATCTTCACAGAATCAGATTACAGGAGAATTACTTCTGGTCACTCTTAACCTACAGTCCAGTTGGCCTACCAGTTGCCACATACTCAAATCTATGCAGACTCAACCCAATCTCACTGCCACATGAGGAGATACTGTTAATTCATTTCCTATTATTCCTGGGAAACCATTCCCAAGGAATAAAATCAGGAAGTCACCAAAGACAATAACAAAGCCCTGCTTGGTTTCACGTGTTGCTTGAAGATCCTTCCATTGATACTTTTCAGGGTCTGCAACCCTACCTGTTCACCCAAATCATGCCCATGCTAGACTCCATGACTATTCCCCGCATACTAACACCAAATTTCATCTCATCTCTCTTGTATCTGAATATGGCAACGCATAAAATATACAGAATAAACTTGAGTACTTCATTACATGCCGTTTTTCATCATATTTTAACAATTTCATATAAATCACAAGGGGGTAATATTTTGAAAATATATTCATGCAATTTTCTCATATACTTACTGATACTGATTTCCCCACCAACTCCCCGTCTTTCCCACACACCCCACTTTCCTTCTTTCTTTCCAGAAGATACATTAGGAGAAAAAAGACAGCGCTGGGCTAAAGCTTTAAGACAGAGGCACCTGCTCACTCTGAGAGCCAGATAAATCGCCCCTCACTGGGACTAGACAAGAAAGCAGAACCACTGGGCCACTCCACATGGCCATCCAGGGATGGATGATCTAGAGTAGATTGAAGGATTCCTCTACTTTTCCTAAACTTCCAGTAAAATGCACTAAGCTGCCTCTGTCATCCAAATACCATTTTGCAGTAGTGAGGTGGGAGTAAAATCTAAAAGAATGGGCAACGGCTGAAAGAAACTGAGTCTTCCAAAACCACTCTTTGGCCAGCTATGTTTGGGAGGAGAACTTTGCATAGAACAAAGAGTCTGGGTGGGAAATTTTTAGAATAAAAAAACAATTGCAGTATTATTATCATCCAGTAAAGTTCAGTTGCCCCCAGGGTAGGGTTTGTCACAAAACTCAGATGAATTAGAAAAAAATATTAAGATCATTTTCACTATACATCTAAATTGTTCTTTGAGCAAATTCGAAACCTCACTATTTGGTGACATGATTTGATATTTTCTCCTCTCCAAGGTAAGCCCCTTAAGATTAGGGAGTGGTGTATCCTTCTTTTGTATTTCCTGCTGGCTCAGCTCGTAAGTGGGTGAAGCAGGTGCCCAGAAATATTTGTTGACATACTGTCCCAGGTCCTAGTGAAGGGAATAGATCTCTCTAGTACCTTTTCCTAGCCAATTAAAAGAAAGAAAATAACACACTTATGTGGTTCTGTTTGGAACAATTTTCTTTCCTCTCATCTAACTGTCTTGGTAAGTGTTGGTTTGGGAATCAAATCTGGCCTTGCTACAGCCTCCTCTGACTGTGTTATATAACCCAGGGAGCAGCTCCAAAACCAGACAGGCCAATTAGTAGTGCATCTAATTTTTGTAATTTCCAAAACTCTATCACAATGAGGCTATTACAGGAAAATTAACCTCTAGCAGTTGAAATCACTCAGTGTGGAGTTTAGCCAGGGGCATGAAACAAAGCTGACTTACATAGAAAGAAAGCATGGAACTTTTCCTTTCAAATGACTATGTGAAAAGTCAGCCAAAACATGGAAATCTTGTTCTTCCACTGACTTTTACATTCCTTTGGCAACCAGAGAGCTGAGGGCAGACTTAAGTTAGGGAGGTGATAGACTGGAATCAGTTTGGAAGGATTGGCCTTGGGTGAATAAGCATGAAGAACACAAAATAGAATAGTCAGAGAAAGGAAGGAAGAAAACCATTTTGAAGACAATGTCCGGCACGCAGAGGACAATATATGAATGATTTAATGAATGAATGAAGATTTGAAGTGGATATGTGTCAGGTAATCTAATAGGTATATTCTTAAAGAGTTGAACATGAACAGATATTTTTTCAAAAAATCAAATCTGATTTAAATTCTGTTAGTGAAAGATGCCAGGACCTGTTATTGTTATGCTTTAATAAGGGAAAAAATAAAGTTTGTTTGATAAAGTTTGTGTAGCAAATTTGCAACTTCCTTTTTTTTTTTTCTCTCTCTTTGGAAACACAGATCATTTTTGGTGACCTGCCTGATGTCTTCTCAGGAAATAAAACCCAAAGAAGAAATTCACACACGTCACACATTAGACCAATGCAATAAAACCCCCTGACAATTCCTTCCTTGAAACACATATACAGGAAGGATTCACTTCCCTTGCTATATCCTGAAATGAATCTGAGTGAGAGTTTTGAGAAGCTGCCTTTTCTAAAATGTAGTCTGAAGTTCTTGATTGTATTTCTTCAACAAACAAACCTGGTCAGAGATCCCCTTTACTTTAAGAGAATCTAGCAGGGGCCTCTACTCATTTGGTCAGTTGATGAAACAAAACTTCCATCTACTTGGTATTAAAGCCAGTGATAGGAGATTAAATTTCTTATTGGACCCATCTGATCCTCTTTTTAGGATGTAAGCTTATTGCTGCTTACCTACCCTGACCAATGAGGCCTAGAAGCTAATCACTATTTCTCTGGCAATATCCAATGATTAGAATTTCTATAAAAGCAAGGACAAGAAGATATCTGGAAGGATGAACATTTACCTACCCAGCCCACTGTCATGTGTGGACAGCACAACTGAAGCAAAGCAGAGTATTCAAAATTCCTCTCTGGGACTTGTCAGGCAGGAATGGGAAGGAACAATGTTTCTTATGCTTCACTGCCCATAAATCACCTGAGGATTGTGTTAAAAATGTAGATTCTGACTCAGAAGTTCCAGATGGGGCCGGGATTAAGCATTTCTCACAAGCTTGAAGGTAATGCTGATGCTGCTGGCTTAGGGACCACATTTTGAAACGTAAGGCATGAGGTAACATGACACTGACTTAGAATCAAAAGTAAAACTTGTCGATTTAGGTCTCTCTCTTTTTTTTTTTTTTTGTTTTGTTTTGTTTTGTTTTTGTTTTTGTCCTTATTACCTTCTGTGTAAGTGCATAAATACCAGCTTAAGAACTCTCAAGCTGCAAACAGGTGTGGTTATGGGGGGCTGGAAATAAAAATGGAACAATTTTTAGGGGAGAAGATCAAGTAAACATTATCTTTCACATGGGACCAAATGAGGCAGAATTTTGTGTTCCTATTTAGGGCTACACAGACTGAAGATTTGAAGTTCAGCAAAGTAGCTTAACCTTTACAAAAGCACAGGGAGAATGCTGCTGAGATGGGCACTAATCGGAAGAAGGCAGGAGAGTAATCCTAAATGGCTTCCCTTATAGCAATAATAAATAAGCAGCAATTTTCACTTTGCCCCTATTTAAAGACTCTCAAGCCACTTTGCATATTTAATACCAGGAACTCTCATGTTACTAAATAATAAAATGAAATACAGATACTTCAGTGTAATGGAGGCACACATACACCATACATCTATGTTGTGAAATATGAACATAAATGTGCAAAAGGATCAGATCACCCAACAGAGTCAACAGCCAAGCTATGAATGAATGAGAAAGGTCAGCATTTCACAGAGTCAAGTTTAAAGATCCTTTCGTGAGGCACCTGCATAACTCCAGTTGGTTTAAGCATCTGCCTTTAGCTCAGGTCATGATCTCAAGGTCCTGGGATAGACCCCAGCATCAGGTCCCCTGCTCAGCAGAGAAGTTTGCTTCTCCCTTTACCCACCCCTACCCACTCATGCTCTCTCTCATGTGCTCTCTCTCTCTTTCAAATAAATAAAATCTTTAAAAAAGAAAAAAAATTCTTTTGTAAAGCCTTCCTAACACAAAAAAATTCTCACAAAAACAACAGTCCCGAGCAACATATAAATTGGGGGCGGGGGGTAGATTGTCCTTTCCACAGAAAGGACAGAACCAAGAAAAGCCCCAGAAGTGTGTATGCTGTGAGTTATAGTTTATTATTTACACTTCCTGCCAATAATATTTTTAAAAGGCAAAAAATAGTCCAAAGAAAAAACAGATTGAACTCAGGATTACAAAGAAATATTATATATTGAGATTAGATGATCTAGCCATATGTCTGCAAATTTACTTTAAATAAGAGACAATAAAACACCTGAAGCATGGTTAGGGCATGCATGAATCTTCAAAATCTACAGCTTGCGATTGGAGAAGAGAATTCTAAAGCAACCAGAGAGACAATGAGTAAACCACTCCAGGGCTGGATGTATGTTTTCTTGTTTGGTGATTAGGAAATTAGAAAAAAAAAAAATGGAATCAGTAAAAAACCTGCAACATAAAAAATGGAGAATAAAGCTCTCAAACTGTACATAAAGGATATATACATATTTTTTAAAGACATGGCAAAAAATAAATTTTAAAATACATCACTCTGTACTCAAATTTTCAAAGAAAGATGGGCTGTATATAATAAGAAATTACAGATGAAATACAAAAACCAAAAGATTAATATTTGATATGAAAAACAGGCTTGCATTGAAGTACACAATTGTTTAAAAAGTGAAGCAAAAAAAGGATTTTAAAAAATCTAAAACTATAATCATAGATTTAATGTCAGCATTGAAGCATTAAAGAACATGTTTGAATCTAGTGGAAATTAAATTAGTGTGTGTGATGGAAGGCAAACTAACACACATTTCAGAATTTATTGGAAAAGAAAAGAGAGAAAAATGGAGTCCTGATGATATATATAGAAGAGAATGAGTAATGATGTAACATACACATAATTGGTGTCTCTGAGAAAGAAGACAAACAGAAGCAATAATTTAAAACATGATAGAATCGTTCCTTTGTATTCAACAAAGTCATGATTCCACAGATTAAAACATTCCTGAGGGGGCACCTGGGTGGTTCAGTCAATTAGGTGTTGGCCTTTGGCTCAGGTCATGATCCTGGGGTCCTGGGATCGAGTCCCACGGTGGCTCCCTGCTCAGTGGGAGGTCTGCTTCTCCTTCTGCCCCTCCCCCTGCTCATGCTCTCTCTCTAGCTTGCTCTTTCTCAAATAAATAAAATATTAAAAAAAGTTCCTGAGTACATGTGAGGATATAAGTAAAGACTAACTAAATTAACCTGGTGAAATTTTTAACTTTGAAGCATAGAGATAACTATAAGTTCTGGTTATTTTTCTTGTGGAAAAAAAAATTGAATCCCATTGAAAAATGAAACTAACATCATTATGCTCACAGATTTTTGTGGGTCAAGTGTTGAGGAAAGCACTCAGAATGAAGACAAAAATGCACCTGAACTAAAGATGTGATTTTGTTCATGCTTTCAAAATAAGGAAGAATGTTCATTAATGAGGACCATTCCAGAGGGAAAAAAAAGGGGTCTAGGATTTTACAGAGGCAGGTACAAAGGGCACTCATCCATAAGTCTTACGGGAGTCATGAGGAAGAATGGATTGGGTGTTAGCTCGAATAATGTGAGGTCAGGGTGGTCTTATGGTTAGGTGTTTCCTGGCATATGAGGGTAGGAGGATTTCTCCAACATCACCGCTTTTTGGGAGCACAGAGCTCCAATAATGTTCAACAGTGTTAATTGCTTATCTTTGTCCCCTAGCATGTAGGAACTCAACTGGGAATCTTTGATAGCTAGAGATGACTCTGTGGCTGGAATCACCTTTATTCACACATCTGGTGCTTTGGCCGGGAGGTCCTGAGGGCTAAGCTGGCAAACTGAAGTGTGACCTCTCTGTGGAGCTTGGCTTTCTCAGAGCACGGCCACCTCACGGTGGTTGGACTTGCTCTGCAGCAGCTCAGGGCAACAGGTGTGCATTCTCCAAGCACACCAGACAGAATGGCATTTTCTTCTATGGCCCAGTCTCGGCAATTACACAGCAACAGTCCCACCTTATTCTAGCGGTCCAAGAAGCCACAAGCCTGACAAGACCCCAGCTGAGAGGAAATAGATGCTAATTCCTACAGCAAGAGTGTTAAGAAATCTGTGGGCTTTTAAAAACATAGCCACAACCAACACTCTGACTAGAAATGATATATATATTCTAGCACACAAAACGCATACTTATTCCCTCTACCAAGATACCCCAGCAATAGTATGTGTGTGTGTGTGTGTAGAGAATAACATGCGTGTATACCCGTATATGAGGACATAAATAAATGTATATTTTTAGAAAAAGATACATATGTACATATATACATAGACATATGTATCTCCACCTCCCTCTGTCTAGAGAGATTTATCTTAAGGAATTGATTCATACAACTGTAGGGGCTGCTACCAAGTCTGAAAAATGCAGGTAGCCTGCAGACCCAGGGAAGAGCTGATACTGCACCTAGAGCCCAAAGGCAGTCTGGAGGAACTCCTTTTTTGGAGGACTTCAGTCTTTTTTTCTAAGACCTTCAACTGATTGGATGAGGCCCACCCACATGATGGAGGGTAATCTACTCAAAGTCTGCTGATGTACATGTTAATCACATCTAAAAAAATACCTTCACAGCAATATCTTTTAAAATTTCATTTTTTTTTTTGAGAGAGAGAGAGAGAGAGAGAGGGAGAGAGATAGTGATCGAGAGAGAACACAAGCAAAGGGAGCAGCAGAGGCAGAGAGAGAAGCAGGTTCCCCACTGATTAGGGAGCCCAATGGAAGACTTGATCCCAGGACTCTAGGACCATGATCTGAGCTGAAAGCAGATGCTTAGTGGACTGAGTCATCCAGGCACCGCCCCAGCAACATTTAAATGGGAGTTTGACCCAAAACTGGGCTACCGTGTAGCCAAGTTGACGCATAAAATTAATGATCACATTGTTCTTCCTGGTTCTTGCTCCACCTTCTAAGTCATGGTTCCCTTCCCAAGGAAGATGTTTGCAAATGAATAATGAGCTCAGACCTGAAACCCAAAAGCTTCTGTATGTGATAATGTTTGTACTGTCTCTCAGTCTTTGGGGTAAAGCTTATGCCTCCCCTTCTACCTCCTCCTCACTGTATAAAAGCTAACCCTCAAAAATATGCCCTGTGCCATCCTAGCTCTGCTGCATGAATGCACTCACTTAATCCTCACAGTAGCCCTGAGAAAGAGGTATAGCTTTTTTTCCTCTTCCATTCAGGGCAGAAAATGAAGCAATGGAGAGGGATTTGCACAAGATCACATAGTCTTACTCAGCAGAGCTGAGATTCTAACCAAGTACTGTATCCACACGCTTTCAGCTACAGCACAGCGTATGTCACATGTAAGCAGAAGCCTCTTGTACTGAACTGACTCACCTTCTCTCAATTCAATTGTATCTTCAAATAATTTGTTAAAATGTAGAGGACATGGTAGAGGCAGCCGTCTTAGTTATGAAAAACAGACATCCGTCAACTTTAGAGCTTCCGGAGGTGTCCAGAAAGAGCAAGCCTGATGAACTAATAGATTGTCTTTAAAGCATAAAGCCAGGCGGAGGGGTGGCACAGGGAATTCAGCTGCAAATAGCCTAATGACTAATTGTGTTGAGTCCACTTGAGGAGCAGAGCAGGATCTTTCCATTTTATTATTTCTCTCTGTTCTTTGAGAAAAGAAGGAAAGATATTGGTGGGCTGTAGCAGTGGTCATGTGTTCTTTAATTACTGTGCTCCTCACATCCAAATAATTGGCTGTTCTCCAGAATTTTCAGTAAGTTACAGAAGAAAAAAAGTCCTATCGCAGAGCAGAGAGAAGAAAGTAGCAGGACATGGTTTAAATAGGGCTTCTATTTTTGGATCTTGCTTTTTTTTTTTTTCTCCTCCCCTCCTCTCTTCGATGCCTCTGTTGTGTTTTTCCTATTCTTTTTACCTTTCTGGAAAAAAAGAAAAGAAAGGAAAAGAAAAACTTCGTATACACATTTTCTTCCCTTTCTTTTCGAGTAAGTCAAGAAGTCAAAAGAAGAGAAAAGTCGTATGTGAGAAGTTTGAAGAAAGTAACCCCTTTGCAGTGAAAGGCACAGAGGTCTCCAGGAGCCGTCCCAGATTCTAGAGGGCATTCTCTTTGCCCCCCACCCCACTGCCCTGCCTGAAATTGGAGCAGATGCCTCTGCCGGCAAGCCATCTGTTTGGACATGTGCAAGGGCGTCCTATGGTTCTTGCGTGAGATCTATTTGCCTGCTTCAACAGTGTGGCAGTTTCGGGATATGAAAATCTAGTGTTCAACAGGGATCTGCCATCACTTATTGATCGCCTTTTTTTCCCGGAGTCTGTTTTTAAATAGATTGAGCACACTATATGTTATTTTCTGGCACCTAAAATCCAGCCTCTGGAAGAGGGGATGCTAGAAGCTAGGAAGCAAGAAAGATGTGTTTGATCAGAGATGTCAGAAACAGAGCATAATTTTTAACCAGTCATGTCAGGGCCAGGGACCAACAAAATTATATTCTCTCCCAGGAGTCAGCTGGGAATATCCCTAACATCTTCCTCTTTCCTTGGAATTGCCCATTTCTGGTCCCCTTACTTGAACTTGATGTTGAACCAGAATGTATCTACTGACATTCGCCGTGGACCTCTCCTGAGGCCCCTCATTTCAAGGCATTTGGAATGACTTGTCCAGGGACACTTGGCAAAGAGCAAGTAAAAGCCACCTTGCAAGTCACACTTAATTATCTTGTTACAGACACACTGTAGGCCATTGCATCTAAATGCAGATTTTTTTTTTAAATTTTATTTATTTATGATAGGCACACAGTGAGAGAGAGAGAGGCAGAGACATAGGCAGAGGGAGAAGCAGGCTCCATGCACCGGGAGCCCAATGTGGGATTCGATCCCGAGTCTCCAGGATCGCGCCCCGGGCCAAAGGCAGGCGCCAAACCGCTGCGCCACCCAGGGATCCCTAAATGCAGATTTTTGTATTTGAGAGTTGACTTGGATATGAGAAGTCAAACGACTGCTACTTTATATGGAAAGGGATTGGGGCTAATTAACTGCGAGAGCCCAGGTGAGCAACAATGAGACAAATATTTCCTTGCTTCCTTTAGAATAGACACCCCCCATTATGTGTCTTTTCTTGAAATTTTATTTCTGTTCTTGTGCTGCTGGGCTCATTTTGTTGATGAGGAAGATGAAGATAAACAGCACTTAGAAGAGCAGATTACAATAAAGCAATGACCTGGTGAGACTGGGAAGCCTGCCCCAAGCCTGGTGCTTGCTGAGTCTGGGGCCTGACCATTCTAGCAGTGATTTTCCAACTTTGAAGCACATTTTACAGCATTCCACCCACACCCACTACATATCTATAAAATTTCACAGACCTACACTTGCCCTTATTATTGTACTTTATTTTCTATTTTCTTCTACTTCATCCTACTTTAAAAAAAAAAAAGTTTAAATACTGATTGCAATCCAGCTAAAAGGTTTTACGACCCAATAAGGAATCTTGATCCTCAGCTTAAAAAAAAAAAGAAGAGAAGAAAAAAGAAAGAAAAATAATGTATTAGATGTTGCTCCTACTCACAGGATTTCTAAGCTTTATTAAATCCCCAAATAATGATGGAAAAGTGTTCCTAAATAACACCACCAGCCCAAAGTGCTAATTATAAAGGGTCAGCCTAAAATCAGATAAAGCAGCAGGACCGAGAGCAGCAGTAAAAGTGTGCAGTGGAATTTGCTACAGACAGTGTGCTTGGCAGCGGAAAGTCTCCCCCGGTGTGTTGGCATTATGTTTAAAATGATGCCAGCTTCCAAGGGCACTTTCTGTTTACAAATGCAAGTGCTGGCTGTGCTTGAATGGTTCTTGGGCCCTACCCTCTCTATCCATCACCCCTGCTCAGACTGTTAGACCCCTGCGGGTCTTGTGAGGTAAGGTGTCCTCATGTCCAATGCCCACCATGGCTATCACTTCTCTCACTACCTTCCCCACTGAGTTTGCTGTCACTACCTTTCATGACATTCTTTTATGTTAGACAGGTCTATTTTACAGATTCTGGCTTGTCAATCAATATGCACCCTTCGTCAGGAGTGACCCTCAATTCATCTAGAGCCCAAAACATCAATGCCAGACATTTTAACTTAATTAAGATAGAGTACAGGGAAATTATAAACTCCTGGAGAGAAGGGAGGGATGGGAGGTGGCAGAGGAAGAAAGAGTATAGAAAATATTGATTGGGGATGCCTGGGTGGCTCAGTGGTTGAGCTTCTGACTTTGGCTCAGGGCATGATCCCAGTTGGGGGATTGAGACCCACATCAGGCTCCTGTGAGGAGCCTGCTTCTCCCTCTACCTATGTCTCTGCATCTCTCTGTGTCTCTCATGAATAAACAAATAAAATCTTAAAAAGAAGAAAATATCGATTGAATGCTAAGTGAAATAAGCTAGATAGAGAAAGACATGTACTGTATGATATCACTTATGTGTGGGATCTAAAAAGAACAAACTCAGAGAAACAGAGAGTAGAATGGTGTCTACCAGGGGTTAGGAGTGTGAAGAAAACAGATGTTGATTAAAGGGTATAGACTCTCAGCTACAAGATTACCAAGTTTGGGGATCTAATGCACAGCATGGTGATTATAACTAATAATACTGCATTATACACTTAAACGTTGCTAGGAGAGAGGTTCTTAAATGTTCTCAGCATGAAAGAAATGGCAACTCTGTGGTGAGATGGAGATGATAGCTAATACTATGCTGGTGATCATGTTGCAATTTATAAATATATCAAATCAACATGGTATGCTCCTTAATCTTACACAGTGTGTCAATGATACTCAATAAACCCTAAAGAAGAAATAAGAAATAAAAATCTATCTCCACATTCCCCAAAATACAGGTCTGCCTGGGTCCTCAGAGCATGTTCTTGCTAACATGCACAGGGACTTCATATTCTCCCTTTGAACCACAAAGGATATCAGTTGGAACTTCAACAAAGCAAATCCACTCCCAGCATTGTATCTCCACACTCATAATTTCCCTACACATCCATAAACTCCAAGGAAACATTTGAGATAAAATAAAAGCTGAGCTTAAGATCATGAGATTGACTTTCTAGATCACTTGATGGGTCAGGCAAGATATTTCCTTTGGGACCTGAGTGAAGAAGATAAAAGGAATAGAGAGAAAGGACGGAAAGTCAGGTGGTGGGGGAGAGAGATTTAATTAGATATACCACTCCAGAGGAAAAAAAAAAAATTGGGGATAGGTACTTTCAGATAATTGAAGTTATAATGGAAAAGGTTTGATTCAGAACCAGTTGTCAACGTCCCCTTTCTTTCCTGTAACCAAGATCCACTGTGGAGATTCGGACTTTGCTCCTAATTGCGATAGACATGACTTCCTTTTAGAGCCCTAATCTTCAAAAGCTTTCCATCAAGTCAAGTTGATGTTTTTATGATTGTTACTTAATGTCTTTGTGTAAGGAAGTTACCTATTTATAGTTGAAAACAAGGAGAAAGAGTTTTATTGTGGTTTGGGAGCTACTCCCTAGAAGAGGGGCCCTCTGCCAGGTGCTAATTAGATTCCTGTTGTTATTTTGGCTTCATGCTTCCCACACCAGGGAGAGGAAGAGTTGGGGGAGGGTGTGGAGGGATGGAAGATAATTGAACAATGCAAAAAGTGAATGCTCGTTAAATTCCAGAATACAGGAGGACTCATTTCATATGATAGGGCTGTAAATATGACTTTTAATGAAGTTATGACACAGTTGCCAATAAAAGTCATTTACTCTGCAGTATTACAGTTAATTATACACAGCTGGAGCCATTTATGGCCTGTCCCATGTTAGCTTTGCCTCCGCTGCATATTAACCCTTGCGGCACAGATTGACCAGGAACCAGGCAGTTTTCAACTTAAAGAAAACACGAAATAAATATCCTGTATGAGTCAGGATAGTTATTACCAGTTGTAAGAGAACATACCCATCTCCCCCACCCCTCAGCATAGCCTCTGGTCAGAGAGCACATCGGAGGAGGAGTGCAGATAGAGAAGGGAGAAGGAGAAAGGAAGAAGTATGATTTTTCCCCCCATTCCTTTTTGAAAAGGAAACAGTTTCCTTGATTTGTGTGAAAATGTACAGACATAACTTTTTTATCACTAGTTTTAGGAGCATTTAAATGCAGTCCAAGTGATAGCAGTGTAACAAAAATACTAGAAAAAAACCATCATGAAAAAGTGAAATGACACACTGTCTTTAACAGCCTAACAAATCCTCTTGACAAAGAGCCTGGAGGGAAGAGATTTCCCTTTCCAAAAATCTTGCATTCTGAGATTGGTCAATCGTCACAGGAACCCACAGGATAATAGCAATCACAAATAACCAAGGCGTCCCACTTGGGTATATTGGAGCCAGAATGGTACATTCCTAACAGTCCTGTTTCCCGGATGTGCCATGAACAACAGAAAGATCCCTTTTTAAAATTTTATTAAAATGATCTCAACGATAGATGCAGCTTTCTATCTTTATTCTGGGAACCTGGTTGTTGTGAAAGCAAGGGTGTGCCTTGAGTCTATTATGCGGTGACAGTGGGAGTATCTTACTCAGTGACCAAGACAGTTACAGGATTTTTTGGTTTCAATTGGCATTAGCAGTTTTCTATCTATGAGGACTTAGCTACTGCAGTCCCAAACATGCAGCGCTCAGTGAATGTATTTCACAGGTGTCTTTATTTGTTCCACTCTTCTTGGCTCCTAGAATGAGTTGCCATGTATAGTAAATGGCAGACACCGGCTGAGACGGTTTCTGGATTATTTCTAGTTCATAACTATGTGGTTGTCTGGTTTATTTCTGGATCATGACTGATGTGAATTATTTCTGTCACTAATTAATGACCATCTGGTTTCTCTGCACCAATGTAAAGTGCTAATAGAAGGATCCTGTGTTGTATATCTGTAGGATTTCATGAAATTTCCGTTGACTCAAGCCTTCCCCTGTTTCTGACAGAAGGTTCAAGGAGGATCTCTTTTATGAGCCCAACTTCAACTCTGTGGTTGAGAAACTTGCCCCATGTCAAATTGTATACCATTGATCTTTTTTCCTGGGGAGGGGGTGGAGTAGGGCAGCATAGAAAGAATCCACAAGTTGCTTGCCTATGTCTATCTTTCCTAGAGGGGTTGCTTGCATACAATCCCCATTATTTGCTTTTGCACACTGCTGTCAATTTTCTGTGTGTCTAAAGGAGAAAAGCTAGGGAGGGAAGAGAATGATAATGAATGGTCTGTTTATAATTTTAGCACCTATTCATCTGTAGTCAGATTATTTTAGGTGACATGCTTAGACATTTGTTGATCAGGAGAATCTGTCTTATTTTCACACTATATGATTACCCAAGATGAACATGCACATGTACCATTAAGGGGGAGAAAGCATATAATAAGCATAATAATACTGTTGTTTTTTTTTTAAACCTGGAAGAGTATGGCATGGCTTGGACAGCAGAATAGCTGTATGTATTAATTGTGTGGATAAACTTGAAGGAGGTGTGGAATGCAGAGCACATGGAATTGACACGGCCTCTCTGGTGCCTGCAGAGCTCTCATTAATGCATATCTGTCTTCTGGAGACGTTGAAGGTCATCTATATAATCTGGCCTTTTCCTGTTTTTTCCTCCAAAAGTATTATGAGTCATACCTTCTGAGGATATATTCCAAAATCCCTACCTCAGTAACTTGGTCTCAGGACAGCCCAGGTGGCTCAGCAGTTTAGCGCCACCTCTGGCCCAGGGCATGATCCTGGAGACCCCGGATCGAGTTCCACTCGGGCTCCCTGCATGGAGCCTGCTTCTCCCTCTGCCTGTGTCTCTGCCTCTCTCTCTCTCTCTCTCTCTCTCTCTCTCTCTCTGTCTCTCATGAATAAATAAATAAAATCTTTAAAAAGTAAAAAAAATCAAAAAATAAATAAATATTCCTACCTGGGGCTCTAACCCAGGCAAAAGGGCTTTTTCCATTAGAGAAAGAGCACACCAAAAATGTCCCAACTTATCCAAGACTTTAATAGGATTCTTTGGATAGGTACTTTGAAATATTTTTAAGCATGGCTCTGATATGGCTTTCTCTAACTCTGGAGGAGATGAACAAATTAGAATATCTTAAATTTAAAGGAGAGAAGGAAGAAACCGAACTTTTAATGCTTTAAGTGCACTGGCCTTTTGAGAAAAACTTCTCTACCAGCTCAGAAAAAGTCAAGCTGTGCTGACAATGGGCGATTACTAGATAAGAAACAAAGAAATGCAAATGAATATCAAACTAGCAACAAATAGTCATAAAAATGCATTAATAAAAGCTTCTGATACCCTTTTGTAAATAAATGACAAATTGTGATAAGGTACTATTTTATCTAATATGCATATTAATCAAGGTCAATCCCTTGATAAATTAGACAAGTTTGATAACTTTGGTTTCAACTTTAGTAATATATCTTCTCAAATTTTACCACAATGAGGTATAAAATAATTTAATATTTATATAAAGATTGGATTATAAACATTAAATTTATATTTTATGAATAAGATATTTTATTTTGTACTTCCTAAATTCCCAAGGATGTTTCAGGGTCAGAAAGATCATCATTATTTCCACACACTATTTAAGGTTATGAGAATGGACACATATATATTTATCTAAGTGAATTATAATAATGATTGTCTTTTTAAAGATTGTTTTTTGTGAACTTTAGACAATGCTACAAATCATTTGGGATTGTTTCCTCTACTTGCACTGTACAAAAATTTAAATGTCATCTCTCTGATGAAATATCCTTGTCTATTTGCAGTTGACCCTTGAATGACACAAGTTTGTACTGCATAGGTCCGCTCATACACAGATTTTTTTTTCAATAAACACATTACTATACGGTAAATGCATTTTCTCTTCCTTATGATATTCCCAATGGCATTTTCTCTTCTCTAGCTTATTTAGGAATACAGTATATAATACATAAACATACAAAACATGTGTTAACCTACTGTTTAGGTTATTGGTAAGGCTTCTCATCACCAGTGGGCTATTAGTAGTTAGATTCGAGGGAGTCAAAAGTTATATGCAGATTTTCAGCTGTGCAGGCGATGGGCAACCTTGTTCAAGGGCTAACCGTATGGGAGATGTGCTCTTTGTAAGGCTCCAATTAAGATGGCAAGTTCAATGTGGAAAAGCCATCCTCTAACTAGGTTAACATATATATTGAAGTTAAAGATTTTAAATTTGCTATCCAAATAGATATTTGCACAAAGGTATGTTGAAATTATTAAGTAAAGTTTATAAATGATAAGCCAATTAAAAATTGGTTGTGAAGTATTCAGTCTGATGTTACCACTAAGTGGTAAAAGTTCTTATTTATATTCTGTGCAATCTGCCCCGAGGGACCTCCTCCCAGCATTCTCTCATTTAAGAGTTCTATAATATGGATGTGTTGTTTTGATTACTTGTGTCAGGTGTAGGATTTTTTAAATCAATTTTATTGAAGTATAATTTACATATTTAAAAATGGATCAATTTTAAGGGGTCCAGTGGCACAATGGATAATGTGTCTGACTACAAATCAGAAAAAAAAAAGGAACAATCTTAAATATATGGCTTGGTGAATTTTG
This sequence comes from Vulpes vulpes, assembly GCF_048418805.1. NCBI lineage: Eukaryota > Metazoa > Chordata > Mammalia > Carnivora > Canidae > Vulpes > Vulpes vulpes. The sequence continues at coordinate 33,031,391 of NC_132786.1, forward strand.
AAAACTGTGTACACTATATAGCCACCACCACAATCAAGAGGTAGAACATGTCCATCATCCCCAAAGTTGCCTTGCTCCCCTTTGCAATAATTCTCCCTACCACCCCAGTTCTAGGTAACTCCTGCTAGGCTTCTGTCTCTATAGATTTGATTAGCCTTCTTTAGAATTTCAGCTATTTGGATTAATAAAGTATGCAGTCTTTTGTGTCTGGCATCTGTTGCACAGCAGACCTGTTTTGAGCTTCATTTGTGCTCTTGAACATACCAGTTTATATTTTTTATATTACTGAGTAGTATTCTATTTTGTAGGTATTCAACAATGTGTCCATTCACCTGTTGATGGGCATTTAGATTGTTTACACTGTGGGGCTATTTTGAATAAAGCTGCTATGGATATTTATATATGAGTCTATCGTTTTGGACATATATATTTTTTTTCTCTAGGATTGGTATTCTTAAAGTGAGATTTTAAAAATAAAGTTTCCTCATTTCTAAATAAGCTGAAGTTCCTTATAATTGATAGGGTAATGTCTTTGAGATTTATATTAAAACATTGCCTTTCTGTATAATAAATAATCAATACAACAATCATTTTAGGTACTTAGAACTTCTAACCATTCCTCAAGGTAAGGATAATTGTCCTCTTTCAACTCTTTTTTTATATTGCTTTTCCCAAATTTAGCTCCAAAATGAAGAACAAAACCATAAGGTCCTTTTTGCATCTAAATTATCACTTCTTTAAAGGCCTCATGTTTTACTTTCTTACTTTATAAGGAAACAGATATTAGAAATAATTGGGTATATTATTTATATTTGCTATATTTTTAATATGCTCCAAACTATATTGAGAGCTATTCTAGCTCATCAAGATCAAAATAGGGGAAGAGCTATCTAATCAAAAAGAGAAGCTCAATCTCTTTGAGATTGAGTAAATTATGTACACTAAAATGTTATTTATGTAAATATAACTCGCTACTAAATCACCTTACCTACTTGTGTTTGCCTGTGCAAAGATAGGCACAAGAACTTCAACAAGTTAATTTTAGGAAGTTTTATTTATTTATTTATTTTTGTTTGTTTGTTTGTTTGTTTGTTTTTTTGGAAGTTTTATTTCTAGGTTTGGAATGCCCTTATCAATTGGTGATAATTTTACACTGTATGGTTGGGTTGGAAAGGCCTAGAGATCTGTCAACTCCATTGCTATGCATGATATGCTCTTCCCATCAGGATAACCACTGGGTAAGCTGCCATGAAACAGTCATGTGTGATCCTCCAATAGAGGATTGTGCTCTCTTCTTCATTTTGAGATGTTGGTTCCTGAAATATAATAACCGAAACTGTGTAGTCTGGGTATCAATACAACAGTCATTGGCTTTTCTGTCATAGTTGTCTAAGGGGCTCTACTACCAATTTCATGTAAGAAATGGAACCTTGTGGATATGAAACATCAAAAGACTCATAGCTTCTGCAAATCTATATACTTGGTCCTCTTTCTACTGATGTCAGAGCATTCAGAGATACTCCTGATGCTGCAGGGCTTAGATTTGTGGGTCCATGATCCCAGCCTGGCAAAGCTGACTGCCATTTCCTGTTCTTCTTAGGGGCTGCCTAGCCACTAAGCTTTCAATTCTCAGATACAGGTGACACAGGATGAGAAGCTGCTGTAAGGAACAAAAAAGACATGTACTGAATCCTTTCAACAAGATTCCCCAATTTTAGTATCATTCTTACCTATTTTTCCTTTAGCCCTTCCAACCTGATTAAGAACTGCTGCTTGGGACAGTGCCACCACAGCTTGGGGTGGGTGGGGGTGTTAAGCAGGATATACAACCAAGAAAATGAACGGTCTAGAAGGAGAAAAAAACAAAACAGGATGCCCGGATGGCTCAGTGGTTGAGCATCTACCTTTGGCTCAGTTCGTGATCCCAGGGTCCTGGGATCGAGTCCCACATCAGGCTCCCTGGAGGGAGCCAGCTTCTCCCTCTGCCTATGTCTCTGCCTCTCTCTCTGTCTTTCATAAACAAATAAATACAATCTTAAAAAAAAAACCTGCCTGGAAGAAATATAAATCTGGTCTCAGCGATGCACTTCATTACAAGCAGATGTATGGATTTGTGTGTCCTGTGAGAGCGTGTCCCTCACTAACGGGTCGGGCAGGCATAGGAGTGAGCCTTACTGACTGGAGCCAGCGTTGCCTCTCGATAGCTGCCCCTCTGCAGTGACAGAGAATAGTGGTGACTTCACTAGTAATGCAAGGACTCTCCAAGTCCTTCTGTGATAGAGTCCTGACCCTCCCCCGTGTCCACCAAGATTTGCAGAAGAAATGAAAATATACCTAGTTTCTCAACTTAGGAAATGGATCATTTTCCACAGAGCTGCACAGGGTGGAAAGCACAGATCTGAATGAGTCACTCAATACACAGAAAGGAAAGGAGGCTTTCGTGTCTCAGACCCTGAAGAAAGGGAATTCCATGTGGGCATGTGCAATAGAAGCAGTCAAGGCTCTGACCAGAACCCCTGACAGCCCCTTGCCATTTTTTGTGCACAGAGATTTTCACTGTTTTCCCTTTGGTCCTAAAAGGTAGTGGGCATCTGCGTCTTTCTGTTGGAGAGCTGCCCTAGGCTGTCCAATCCCACATGCACATCTGTGGAGCCCAAGGGCCCAGGGAATGCATGCTCCCCAGGAGGCGGCCCTTTGTCAATGACCCAATAGCTCCTCCAGCTCCCACGTGCCTCATCAGGACAATTCTGAAGTGTGACCTAAGTTCCCAGAATTCCCCTACAAAAGTGAGCCATGCTCCCTGTGAGACTGTGGTTGATAGTTCTTGCTTATTCTTGTTCATTCTGCCTCCTTCTCCTCTTAGTCCCCCGTCTGCATCCCCCTATTCCTTTTTCCTAGGGACACTTCTTAATCAATCCCTCTCATGCTGCTTCTTTCCTCTGGTCTACTTGCGGATAACCTGTCCTAGGACAACGTGGCTCTTTTCCAGCTTTCTTCTGTCTCCTTGGTGCATCAAGCCCCTCATCTCAAAGCCTTGTCTTTTAGTTCCACAGTTCCAGTGTCCTCTTGTCTCTCCCTCAGGAACAGGTTCCCTGTTATGGCCAGCACCTTCAATGTCAGGCATCAGAGTGGTTTCTATGGCTGTTCATAGAAGGCCTCCTCTGCCCACATTATGCCAGTTTCTGATGGTGAAGCATGGGTTCTGGCACCGGATGTGGGGAAGTAGTCAGTTTCCAAGTCCTAGTCAGTTTTGCCACCTGTTAGAGCTGTAGCAGGTAACTAAATCACCACAGCAGTTCCAGAAAAGCAAACACACCTCAGGAAAGCAAGCCTTTTTTCCTCTTCATTTTCTTCACCTTTTCCTGCCCCACTGTCTCCCTGCTCTTCCTCCTTCCTCTTCCTCTTTTTTGTTATGTAACTGAGCATGGTCTAGTTTTATATGGGCAAAAGATTCTTTTCTTAAACCTATGTTTAACCTTGCTCCTGGAGAGGAATCACCAAAAAAAATTATATTTTAGACTTAATCCTATAACTATTACCATGGCTTGGCTTATATTACATGAATCACCACTCTGTGAATGGCTCTGTCTTGATGCCAGGGCCTGTTACATTCTCTCTGATGCACACATCTGCCTGTAATAGAAGGTGGGTATATGTGGAATCAGCACCACTTAACCTACCTCTAAGAAGGAAATATGGATCACACAATCCATTTATGCAATGACTTGTAGGGATGTGAAGAAACCTTCATGTTTTTTTTTTTTAAAGTCTATGATACCATATCAGAAACACGAAAAATCTTACTATATGAACTACTCAATAGTATACTGAAAGTATTATGAAGACACATATTAGACAGTACAGCATCCTAAGAGTTTAAAATTTTATTTTCAATTCTGAAATATTTAGTATTCTTTTTTAAAAAAAGATTTTATTTATTTATTCATGAGAGACACACAGAGAGAGGCAGAGACACAGGCAGAGGGAAGGCAGGCTCCCCATGGGGAGCCTGATGTGGGACTCAATCTCAGGACCCCGGGATCATGCCCTGAGCCAAAGGCAGGTGCTCAACCACTGAGCCACTCAGGTGCCCCTGAGATATCCAGTATTCTAAAGCAGGAGAGTAAAGTGGCCATCAATCTGAATACTGATTCTCATGGCATAAAAACATAGATGTGGGTTAGCCAGTGTGAAAGATTGGGTTGAAGCTGCATTGACCCTAAGACTTAATTTAAAATTTATAGTTTTATTGTTTAATCCAGTCTTTGAGGACAAGTTATTTTATTATCAAAAGCCCCCTACCTATTCTCAATGTCATCCACAAATACTTCTTACTCGGATAATCAGATTAAAATGTTACTGTGTCTTCAGAATTAGAATATGCCAGGTGCCCTGAAAACCAGTAAGATAGGAATTGGTAGTTCTAGCATTTATTTCTCTTTAATCTTTTTACCACACCTACAGTTCTGGGAAGGGACTTTTAATGGGCATAACTTGTAAAAATTAGTTTCTCAGCCTCCATAGAAGCTAGACATGGACAAGGATGCAGTTCTGGTTCAAAGAATCTAAGTAGCGCAGCCCGGGTGGCTAAGCGGTTTAGCGCCACCTACAGCCCGGGGCGTGATCCTGGAGACCCGGGATCGAGTCCCACGTCGGGCTCCCTGCCTGGAGCCTGCTTCTCCCTCTGCCTGTGTGTGTCTCTGCCTCTATGTGTGTGTGTCTCTTGTGAATAAATAAATAAAATTAAAAAAAAAAAAAGAATGTAAGTAGAAATCACTAGATGTGACTTCTAAGAAAGCTTGGAAGGGGCAGACCCCAACTGGTAAGGTGTCCTTTTGACCTTCACCCTTCCTTTTTTCTTGTCTGGAATGCGGACACAGGTTTGGAGGAACCACTGTGCAGCCATAAGGGGACCATGAATTCAAGAGAATTTCAGGGACGTCAGACCCAATCATTATAATTTGCTGATCTAATACTTGCTAGCATATCCCTACCTGATTTCACAGGAAAAATAAAATTTCCAGTTTGTTTAAGCCCCTTTTGTTATTGTTCTGTTTTGGCTTTTGTTATTCACAGCTGAACATAAATCTCTTATTGATACAGCCCACAGATATTTATCCAAGTTTTTTTTTATTTTTTATTTTTTTATTTTATTTTATTTTATTTTTTTTATTTATTTATGATAGTCAAAGAGAGAGAGAGAGAGAGAGAGAGGCAGAGACACAGGCAGAGGGAGAAGCAGGCTCCATGCACCGGGAGCCCGACGTGGGATTCGATCCCGGGTCTCCAGGATCGCGCCCTGGGCCAAAGGCAGGCGCCAAACCACTGCGCCACCCAGGGATCCCTTATCCAAGTTTTGATCTAAGAATCAGAGTCTAAAATTTGTAGAACTGTGATTTATCTCTGTCCAGTTTTATTTTATTTATTTTTTTTTTCTGTCCAGTTTTAGATACACCATTGACTTCTCTGTTTCTTATTTTATGTTACAAAAAAGAGTGGACATGGACATCAACTCTGCTAAATCAAAAAAAAAAAAAAAATAGGATATTACCTCCATAGTGGAGCAGCAGAGCCTTTAAAGTTCTTTGGCAATCCCCTCCCCACAGCCATTAATAAGCTGATTTCTTTTTTTCTTTTTTTGGTAAAGATTTAAATTAATTAATTAATTTTTATTGAATTTTGATTTGCCAACATATAGTATAACACCCAGTTCTCATCCCATCAAGTGCCATCCTCCGTGCCCATCACCCAGCTGATTTCTATAATTCACCAAAATCTTCTGTAATAATATCATCATGTAAAAGGAAAGAATAGAAGTATATTTATTCGCCATTATTTTTTTGTGTTATAACAGTTTGTTCAAATTGAGTTATGATAGGAAGTTTTTTTAAAAAAGAGCCCTATTAGGAATATATAGGTGAAGCAGTAGTCAGCAGAGGCAAGAATGCTTTTTTCTTTTTTTTAAAGATTTTATTTATTTATTCATGAGAGACACAGAGATAGAGGCAGAGACATAGGCAAAGGGAGAAGCAGGCTCCCTGCAGGGAGCCCGATGTGGGACTCAATCCCAGGACCCTGGGATCACAACGTGAGCCAAAGGCAGATGCTCAAGCACTGAGCCACCCATGTGCTCCAAGAATGCTTTAATATAAGAAGTTTTATCCCACTACACATTGTTCTTCCATTCAAGATTTTCCTTCATTTCTAGTCTTTCCCCAAATGCCTGATGCAAAGGCACCCATTTATCAAGCCTAACCATTTTACCTTTCCTGTTTACTTTTGTATATGTCTGTGGACTTTGCTATTCACAACCATATCTGGCGTCTGGCAGTTGGGTGACGCCTGCACCCCCAAGAATCAAACAAGGACATATCCTCCCAACAGTTGTTGATAATGGGGCCAATGGAAAGGCTAATTGGTTAAAGTTCTGTGAGTGTTCATTAGGAAGCAGAGTTTGAGTAAATTATTCTGTGGATGCAGTGCTCTGCAGGAGAGCCCCATTCCTCAATGCGGGGAGTTTGATACACGCCGTCTGCTCTGAGGGGCTTGGATTAGGCCATCTGTTTCTAGTTTTCAAAAACCTGAGGTGAAGAAAATAAATAACAGGAAAAACAAAAATGAAAAATGCCTCTGGTTCCTGAATTGCAGTAAGTCTGCATGTGCTCCTAAATCACCTATCGGTCCAGACACACCAGACTCTGCCAGATACGCTGCGCAGCAAGGGAAAGGAAGCGTCCAGATTTTGCTTTTGAGGACTTTTACATATTAAGAAATACAGCCCATGATTACACTAAAAAGTGACATTTCCGATTATTTTGGCAAGGAAACAAAGGCAGCACTTAATTAAAGAAACCATATTCTCCTTTTTAAAGGCCATTCACACATTTTCAACTGAGGCCTATTTGAGCCTGTTTTCCCAAAGCAGAGATACAGCCAAGGAATCAGAGATATTTGCTTAGAATGACATAATTACAACCTCCAAATGTTTAGAGTTCACTGTGGAAGAGGGCTTATGCTCAGTGGCCTTAGTTCCAGCAGGCAAAATTAAGACCAATAGGTAGAAATTACTGGGAAGATTGCAAAGCGTAGAGAACATTCTAATCAATGATCTGTTAAGTTTTACAACAACTACCTTGGATGACAATGGAGATCCATATGTGTCAGAGATTAAACCAGAGACAGAGGATTGGAATCGGGGCTGCTGCCCAGAGGGAAGAAGTGAACCTCCATGGTTTCTGCTTTGTTCTCTCCCTCTACATCCAACTCATTGCAATTTGTTTTCTGTGCTCAGACTTCTCAGAAACCAAATATTGCCCTATGGTTATGGATTATCAGGGGGAGATGCTATCTGTTCTGATAGCTATTTGCCACCAAAAGCCAAGGCTAAGGTAGATTTTTTTCCCCTTTGGCAGATTTTTTTTTCTTCTCCCTTTCCTTGCTTTTAAACTCACCCTTTCACTGAAGTCCTTAACCTTAACCACATCTGTAAAGTCTCTTTTTCCATGTAAAGTAGCACATTCACACATTCCTCAGATTAGAATATGAATGTTTGAGGGGTGGGTGGGGCAATAGTGTCTATCACAGATTCCTGGTAATACTGCCATGGGTGGGTATGTTTTTCTAGAAGGATATAGGATTTCAATACATTTTGCAGTCCATAAGCCAATCAACCACAAAATAACTATAATTCTTAGATCATTATTACAGAAAGGGATTTTGGATCACAGTGAGTTAATTTTCACTATATATATATATATATATATATATATATATATATATATATCCTGAGAACTTTAAAAGAAGTAAAAATTAACTCACTGTGATCCAAAATCCCTTTCTGTAATAATGATATACATATATATATGTTTGTGTGTATATGTATCTATATATGTATATATACACATATGTGTATATGTGTGTGTATATGTATGTGTGCACATGTGTATGTTTCTGGATCAATTTTCCCTTTACTGAAGCCACAAAGCTACTACCTGTGTCAGTTTAAATCTCCATAATGAATATCCTACTTATAACTGCCTTGTCCAGGCAAATTTATGTGTCTGAATTTATTTCTCTTGCTATATAGTTTACATGCCTTCTAGTTCTTAACTTTAAAAGAACCTGTTTATTTTCTCTGTTATTTTAAAATTCTGATCTGCTCCACAAGGAAGCAATGTTTTGACTAAAATTTATCTCCCGGTGATTTCTAAAGTTGAGAAGATGTAGAATGTCATAAAAAGGACAATACTAGGAATTACAGAGATAAAGGTGCAATTCCTCTCCTGTCACCAACTAGTCAGGGGACCCCAGGTTGGACATTTCACCTTACTGATTTCACTGATTTCTTTTCAACCATTAGGATTAAAAGAAAGGGTTGGACTAGACCACCACAAAGTCACTTGTACTCTATTCTAGATGGGGGCTCTGAGAATTCCAGATCCACTACTTTTTGCTTTGGAGAAGCAATCCTTTATTTGGAGTGCTTCAATATAAGAGGATCGATCTATCCTCAGGCAGAGCTGAAATCCTTTCTCTCTCTGCTACAACACACTCTTCTGTTGTGGCAAATGTGGCTTCGTCATCCTTCCAAGATATAATTGGAAAAAGCTAAGGTATTAAGTCTTTCCTGATCAGTGTCTACCTACTTCCGCAAGTCATCTCCCCTGTCCCCCCAAACACACCTACTCTCTAACCTCATTGAGATACTCAGAGGATTACCAGGTGCAGGGGCTCTAGCATTCTGGAGGACAGTGGCAATGCTATCTCTGAGCAGCCAATCTTGCATGGTTTCTTGAGGGGCCAAAGTCAACCAAGAGGGGCAGAGAAGAATAATGGGGTTCTCCGGAATTCTGGATGTGAGGGATTTTGTGGAAGCCACATTACATGAGAACCAGACCAAGTTGAAATCTAAGTTTTTAATCACAATAATATTCCTTAGGAATCCTGGGAGGTCTCAGATTACTTTAACAATAGAATGTGTACAAATGCAGGATGTAGCTCAAACTTGTATAAATTATGCTGTATTAGACTTTAGGCTATGTTGAATTTATCTTTGTCCTATTTCACCCTCCCCCAACTCTCTACCATGGACAGTTCAGATTCTTAGACATAACAAGAGTTTGGAAATATTCATTGTATAAGCCTTATTCATAGGATAGAATCACAAAGTAAATTTAATTAGTCCTCTGTATGCATTTGAATTTCATCAGGAGGGCAGCCCCCATGAGAATATGTGCAGTAACATAACTTGGTTTTTGCACAGAAAATACAAAGTCTATATGTGGAATTTAAGGAACAAAACAGATGAACATAAGGGAAGGGAAGGAAATATAAAGTAAGATAAAAACAGAGTGAGGCAAACCATAAGAGACTCTTAACTCTAGGAAACAAACTGAGGGTCGCTGGAGGGGAGGGGAGTGGGGGATGGGGTAACTGGGTGATGGGCATTAAGGAAGGCACTTGATGGAATAAGCACTGAGTAATATAAAGACTGATGAATCCCTGAATTCTACCCCTGAAGCTAATAATACACTATATGTTAACTAAGTTGAATTTATATTAAAAATTTAAAAATATGAAGTCTGACATCCACATTCTCAAATCACAGTCACTTAGTCTAAAAGCTAAGGTTTTGGTTGTTTTGGAAATTAGGCTGTTTAGTCCCATAGAATAATCAACCCATCCAAAGATAGTTCTCCCCTCCTCCTCCACCTAAGGCTTATTTCAGGCAGAAAGTATGTAGCCAGGAAAGAGAGGTAAGAGTAGCATCTCCTCTCTCTCCTTCCCTGCTGTTTTCCACTAGTGTGGGACATGGAGGATAGGTAGAGAGCTAGGACTGGTGTTCTGGATGTTTTTGACATGTTTGTTCACCACTCGCTGCACAGACTCCTATCAAGCTCTCTGAAGATGTCTGGGCTGAATGAAGGCCTTTTCTGCTGATGGAAGTGAAGGGGAAGGACCTTCCTAACCCTAGAGATAGTAGAGAGGGATAAGTGGGCAATAATAAACCATCAACCATCTCTCATACCATCTTTCCCACACCTCTCTTCTGCTGACCCTTTCTATATCCACATCTGGTAAGGAATTTCAAACACTGAGCTCTTCTCTGACAACTACAATCTTCCATTTCAATGGAGGAGGGGGAGTCTGTCTCCCAGTTTGCTTTGATAATCTCATATGCCCACCCAAGAATCTCAAATGAAACGTCTGTTTTAGTAGTCTGTGGCTGAAAATGAGAAAGTTCTCAGGGAAGGAAGCAATGGTACTTGGCGTGTGTCAGTCTAGAGAACCACCAGGTCACCCAAGTACAGAAGTCCTGGCATCCTTCAAAGACTATTTCTTGACTGAAAGGAATGCTCACCTCTGCTGTCTTCCGTCCTCAGTCCTCTACTTTGCTCCCTGTTATCTGCTTATGCATCTAAATTGAATTTTAACTGAAGTGTGTTTGCTGCTCCTGCCAACCATATCTTTTTAACCCAAGAAAAAGTTTGGTTTCAGAACAACGGAACAAAAAGTCCCAAAGCACCCGTTACTGGGTAGGGCAATGGACCCCTGAGTGTTGGAGGCACAGGGCTTGACTATTCTGAACAACCTCAGGGATTTGATGTTTCCTGGGAGCTTGCTAACTTGGAGACTTTTATAGTGGCAATAAAGAGCCTGAAACTACCTCATAAGCCTCTCCATAAGACAGCAAGTCCCCTAGCACTCCTCCTAATTAACTTCTAACCTGCTGGCCATGGGGATTTTTTTTTTTCTCCTTTAACTGCTAATGAAGTCTAGAATCTCAAAGTCTCCCTTGATTTTTACTAGAGCCTTCTAGTCGTTAATTATGAGCCCTGTGTTTTTCTTGCTCACTTGGACTTTATAAGGTGCACTACAGTGAGAGCTTACCAATTTTTTTTTCCTTATTTAGAGTTAGCTCAATTTCCTTCCAAATTTTTGGCTCACCTCTGCAGGATCAATAGAAACTTAGAAAAACCAACAACAAAAAAACAAGAAGGGAAAGTGGGTAAAGAGATTTGGGGATGTGGGGACAAACCAAGGGAGAAGTGCAAGGATGTAATAGTATCTAATTTCCCAGAGAAACACTATCCTTTCTCTTCCTCACTGAGTGAGAAATGTTGGTCTGAGACTAGAGAAGAGAAAATTCAATGAAGTGAAATAATCAGAATAACAATGCATTCAAATTAGCAGAGTATATAGAACCCATTTGACCAAACACCTACTTATTCACATGTTCATTTATTCGGCCAGCATTAATTAGCCACCTTTTATATGCCAGGCACTTTTCTAAACACTGGGGATGAAGATATGATCAAGCCCTCCTGGAAGATCATGCTGTCAAAGGGGATCTCAAGCTCTCTCCCTGAATGACCACATAGTGCTTCAGAGGTGACTTGCCCAGTGCTTAATCCAGCTGCACAGGCAAGGAACCCATTATCTTCAGAAAATACGAAGGAAAATGCCTCACCACTGTATGTGTCCCATGCCTTAAAAGCACACTGCTTTACTTTACACGTTGCCATACTCCCCCCCTGAAGGAGAAGGTATTCCAATAAGGGATATAGTGATAAACAGTAAGATAAATTTGTTTCTCATCTATAAATTCTATCTTAATTGAAAAAAAAGTACCTCAAATGACCATTTCATAGTTTAGCATGTAACTCAGAGGTTTTTTCAGCCTAGTTGTGAGTCAGAATTACCCAAAAAACTTTTAAAAAATAGAGAAGTTGAGGCAGGCCCTCTCTAAGAAGGTTCTGGCATTGTAAGTATGAGGTAAGGCTTACATAATGGGGGGTTGCATTTTTAAATTCCACACGTAATCCTGATGGGCTACTAAAGGCAAGAACCACTGGAAAATACTTATTTATGACCCCCCCTCCAAAAAGAGAGAGAGAGAGAGATACTCCCTTACAAGGTATTATTTTACTATCAGTAGAAAGTAGAAAAATGGTTATTTAGATTTTTGGTCCTAAATGAAGATCTTCCAGTGAATCCTGCACAGAATAAATATTCATTGTTAGTTATGATATTTAGCTTTCTTCTCTGTCACTGTGTTGCAGACAGAAGTGCATCCTAGCATTTCCTGATTCTGACAACCATAAGAAGTCACAAGCCAACCATGCTTGAATGCCCTTCCTTTCAAATGACTTTTATCTTAATACTCAGATGTTAAAACAGAGCTGCCCTCAGAAAAGAGACTTGAAGAAAGCTACATCACCTTTCCATTCCCTTTGACATCTTTTCGGTGGGCATATTTTACTTCTAATGTCCTTTAACGTATCCAGAAGAAACTTGGTTAAAGCACACATATCACCCAGCATTTTCAGTTAGAACGATTGACCGAGTTCCTTTTTTTTTTTTTCCCCTCAATTTACTTTTGATTGCTGTGGTTATTTTATATTTTTAGAATTTGGCTTTGTTATGGGAATCAGAGAGCTTTACATTCTTAGATTGCTTATCTGAGATCAACTCTCCATCTCGTCCTTTAATGAAGCCAGATGTTTTTTCACTGTAATTCTGTCGGTATCTTTGGGTGAGATAAGCAAGCAGTCCAGGGACATGACATTTCCCTTTATGTATAAGACAGGAAAATGATTCAATTAAAGTGTAATTTTTTTTTTACAAGGAGAAAAGAAATATCTACCTAACTAGATCATCACAAGGTATCTTTAGTCTCAATATATTCATTTAAAAATTCAGCTGATTTGTTCTCACCTTCCTTTGAAAGGTGTGGGATGGACTGGTGGCTTTTTAAATTCAAAGCATAATTTCCAAAAAACTTAAAAGTGTGACTTTCATATAAATATAATATGGACCCATTTCAAGGAGTTCAACTCATTAATAAACAAGGAAACCAGTGATAAGGTAAAGGCCGATTCAAAAAGCATTTTGAGGCTTTGAATTTTTACAGGCATCTTGAAACAACGATAGGACAAGAATGATAGGACAACCTGCCTGGTGTCCAGCAACTGTTTCTAAGGGTTATCTTTTCTACCTGACAGAAAGTATTTGAATTTCTACTGGAGCAAAATCTGTAGTTTATATATATTTTACTAAATCTTTATTCAGTAATAAACAATGAGTCCAACCAAGTACATTTCCTTAGAATAAATAATCCTGGGTGTATCTGTTAAACAGTGCCTCTGTTTAACATTGAAAGAATATGCTTAATACCTTTTTACCCAATTCTCAGGCTTTAAACAATTTTCCTTAGAATCAAATGGTAGTAACAATTTCAAAGCAGCTTGCCCTGAGATAGTTGTGAGGACAATATCTAGGTGATGGTGACAAGTCCATTGTTTCCTCCTTCCCAATGCCGTTCCTGTATATGTGTATACTTGTGCACATATATGCATGCATGAAACATGGCAAGTCTGGCACAGCATATGCAAGGTGACAAATTTTTAATCTGTGAAAAAATAAATTTGCTTCTTGGAAAGTTTAAACAGGCTAGTCCTTAGAGCTAGCAGAATTAATTTCCTTTCTCTACTATCTTCTCTAACTCAGCCATCTGTGTATGCTTCCTGAAGAAGTAGCCACGTGATGATCAGATCAGCATTGCTCTTTGGGACTATTCATGGAACCCACTCCATTGTCCTTCCCAAGGGGCTTTTCCACAGATGTTAGAAATCTAGAAAATAAGGCATGAATTGTCCCAGATGTATATCAAGGAGTGGGTTTACTTCAAGACCTTGGCAGCTTGTTTGTTTTCCGTATAAATTTAGTTTAAAATCCTTTCTATTGAAGTCAGTTACATTCCCTGATAAGCTTTCTAGACCACAAAATAGTAATCTCTTTCATATCTTCTATCATCTAGAGGAAAAGAATATTAAAATCAACTCTTCCAGGGATGCCTGGGTGGCTCAGTCAATTAAGCATCTGCCTCTTGATTTTGGCTCAGGTCATGATCTCAGGGTCGTGGGTTGGAGCCCATGGTCAGGCTCTGTGCTCCCAGGTAAGTCTGCTTGTCTTCCTCTCTGCTTGTCTTCCCCTCTCCCTGCCTGTGCTCAGGCTCTCTTTTTCTCTTGCAAATAAACAAATCTTTTTTAAAAATTAACCCTTCCATTTGCATCTTATATCCTTGCTTTCATCTTGGAAGTTTCCTGATAGGCAGAGAGGTCCTTAGAGGCTCTCCTCTGATGCTGAGGACCATGGTGGTACCAGGATCATGCAGACTAAGTGCAGGTGTTACTGAGTTTTGAAAACACTTTGAAGAGAGCCCGCAGGTTTAGAGTCTTATTTTTACTACACAATTATTCAGGATAAAGGGCCAAATCTTTTGGAACTGGGTCAGACGTGATCCTTGCTACTGCCAGTCTGTGGTGGCATTGTAATTTTCTCCAATTTACTAACGAAGGCTAATTATCCAAATAATTCAGCCTGACTATCTGCTCTTGACCACTGCAAAAGCCCCTGCTGTTCCTCAAAGCTCTGTTTGTTCCCCATTTCTTCTCTTGTTTTAAACCTCTCACTGTTCTGAGTGCCTTTTATTTAAAGAGAAATTGGATACCTACTGTGTAAATTTCTGCAGGGAGTCTTTTAATGTAGACTGTTGCAATTTCCTCCAGGAATATGCTAATAATTACAATGGGGAGGGACCTGGACTTTGTTATCTACGGAGGAGGAATTGTGTGAGAAAAAGAGAGGGGAAAATCTCAACTCTTTGCACCACTGAAAAGAAAACAAAAAAGAACAAAATAATAAAGGAGAAAGGAAAACAAAGTTGTTTGTTAAAGTGCAGGCTGGAAATAGATGGATGCTTAGAAGCAGCGATGGTGGCCACTGGTCTTTGTGCAGGCTCTCAAGAAAAGCCACACATGGAGAGAGAATGGTGAACTTTGGTCCCTCGGGGAAGCAGGCTGAGTTCTGGCCTCCGTAGTCATGGCAACAGAACATCTCCTCTCGCTCCTGGGGAGTAGCAGTGGGACCTACTTAGTCCTCTGTCGCCTCTGCTAGAGGTATAGGTGTCTGACTGGAAACTTCACACTCCTGAATTGCTGGTTAAAATGGATTTAAGGAGGCGTTAGCTTTTTGTTTCTTGTTTTTGTTTAAGAGACGAGTTTTTGAACTGAATAGTTGTGCTTCAGCAGAAAGTTTCTGGAAAATAAATATCGTTACCCCAGAACCCAACTTGTATTGGAGTGAGGTTGCATTCACACAGAATTTGATCAACAGCATAACCCTACGCTATGTTATTTGTGAAGTAGATTATTTAAGATGACCTGGAGTCTTCTCCTTTTACTACCAAGCTGCTCTCAGTGGCCACAGACCGACTGGATCTGACCCTAAACACGCAGAACTCTATTAGCTTGTTTCAACTAAGAGGAAGGAAAAACCAAAGTCCCTTTTTAGAATTCCTATAGGAGGGATGAGGCAAAATAATTATTTCTGCATCTTGATGTAAGAATTGAAGCATTGGTAATGAGAAGAAATTTGCCTATGGTCCAACCAAAATCAAGTCCTGGCAAGACCCAACAAGGATCCTTAAGTTCTTTGCTTGTCTTTATACGTGAGGCTTTTGAAACTCTGGTTTGGTGATTGCTTTAAGGGCTTCTTTGGGGACAAAGCAGTCAGCAAACTAGGGGTGTTGGGTGGCTCAGTGGTTGAGTGTTTGCCTTTGAGTGATCCCGGGGTCCTGGGATGGAGTTTTGTATCAGGCTCCCCACAGGGAACCTGCTTCTCCCTCTGCCTATGTCTCTACCTCTCTCTCATGAATAAATAAATAAAATCTTTAAAAAAAAAAAAAAAGGAAGTCAGCAAACTAGAAAGGATCATGAATTCATGAATTCACTTTAATTAAAATGGTAATAAAACCAATACCTAGTAGTGTTTTTTTTTGGAGTTTCACAGAAGGGGAAGTTCTCAAGGGCAATCAAATAACGATAATATTATTAATAATATAACTAAATTTATTGAACTATGTAAATAAGTACTAAACACTTTATATGAATTATGTCTTTTATTTATTTCTAGTTGACTGATGAGGAAGCACAGAATTTAAGGATCTTCCTTCAAAATTATATGGTTTGTAATTGGTAGAATCAGAATCTAAACTTAGGCCATCTGACCACTCCACTGCCTTCTACCGTGCTTCTACACAATCATTTAAAATCTACATACATGACAAACTATACAAGATACTCTATGGAAGATAGAATATGAAATGTTTATAAGTTATTTAAAAACCTACTAACTGGGAGCACCTTCATGGCTCAGTCAGTTAAGCATCTGACTCTTGGTTTCGGTTTAGGTCATGAACTCAGGGTTGTGGGATGGAGCTCCAAGTTGGACTCTGTGCTCAGTGTGGAGTCTGCTTAAGATTCTCTCTCCTTTTCTTTTCTTTTTTTTTTAGGGTTTTATTTATTTATTCACGAGAGACACAGAGAGGCAGAAACATAGGCAGAGAGAGAAGCAGGCTCCCTGCAGGGAGCCCAATGTGGGACTTGATCCCAGGACTCCAGGATCCCTGGGCTGAAGCGTGCTCAACCACTGAGCCACACAGGTATCCCTCTCTCTTCTTTTCTATCTGCACTTCCCCCACCTCTCTCTTGCTCTCTCTCTCTCAAATAAATAAATAAATCTTTTAAAAAAATCTACTAACTATAAGAAGAACCACTAGCCACTTCCCTCAGCTGCACTCCTACTATGTGTTAGGTACTCTACTAGGCACTGTGCACATACTATCTCCATCCCTCAGCACAAACCTGTCAATGAGAGAAACACTATCCCCATCCTATATCTGAAGAAATGAAGTCAAGAGATTTTTAAATTATTTTCCCTGTATTATATTTCAGCACAGAATGAGGTGGAGAGAGGGCCCAAGTGTGCATGATTATAGACCATCAGTGTTTTCAATTTTGTTTGAGGTGTAGCTTTAGTTTTACCAAAAATGACAAGGGGTCAAATCTCTCTTCCTAGTCCTTGACCTTACATTCCTACTAAAGTTTGTTAATGAGACAGAAGGATTGTCCTCAGAGGTGCCTGAGAGCTCAGTCGGTTAAGAGTATGTCTTCAGCTCATCTCACATCATGATCCCAGAGTCCTAGGATCAAGCGCTGCATCAGTCTCTCTGCTCTGGGGGGAGCCTGCTTCTCCCTCTGTCTCTGCCTACTGTTCCCCCTGCTTGTGCGCTCTCTCTCTCTCTCCCTGTGTGTGTGTTAATTAATTAATTATTATTATTATTTTTAAAAAGAAGTATCGTTTCCAGACAACATGAAGTAAAATACACAAATTACCTGAGAGGAAGATGGCAGTCCATCTTTCTAATCTAGATTACCATGGCTCACTGATTAACTGGATTTTCATTCTTTACTACTTGAATGAGTGAAAATGAATGAATGAATGAATGAATGAAAGAAAGAGTGAGCAAATGTGACAACCTAAGGTCTATTAAATTTCTAGCAGGTAGGAACTACAAAAGGTGATTTTATATCCTGATTTTATGCTTTTTCCACCAAAATTCTGCATTTAAGAGGTTATGTTTATTACTGCTGTAGTTAAGGATGAGTGATTGGGGCTAAGTGAATTGCTCTGAGTTTCAGCTGGTGAATGAAACAGTGGGAACTAGAGTCCAAGGACATTTGAACCACATTGTTCGAGCTGCTCCATCCACGTTCAAATTTCTCTTTAAAAATTTTTTTAGAAGTATTCAGATACAAAAGAACAGTTTAGAAGTATCTGTGAGGAATACAGAACAACCATATAAGTAGCACCCAAATACCCATGTCCCCAGTTCATAAATAAAATATTACCTTTTAGATTAGATTAGATTTTTAAATTTCCTTGAACGCTTCCACATATCATCCCCTTTCTATTTCTGAGGGTGTTTTGAGATTTTCAGATTTGTTCATATTCCTAGAGAACACATTATTTAGGAGTGTGTGCTTTTGAACTTTAAGTCAATTTAATCAACCTATATGTGTTTTCGTCTTACTTGACATTTTTCCTGAGATTCATCCATGGCATTGAATAAAGCTGTATCTAATTTCTTTCTGCTGTTGCAGAATATTCCGTTATAAAACCTTGTCATGATTTGTTTTTCTATTCCACTTTTGATGACTATTTGTGCCTATGTGTGTGTCTTCTGTTATTTCAGAGTGCTGACAAGAACCTGTGATACACATCTCACAGAGTGTATCTGAGAGTGTCGGTCATAAGATTTCCACATTTTTTTTTTTGGTTTGTTAGCTAATACCATATTGTTTTCCAAAGAAGATGGAGCAAGTTCTAATGTTGTACAATTGTGCAGCTTCCCCTACGTCCTCACCAATATTTGATATTGTTACACTTTAGATTTTTACTATTGATTGGTTTAAAATGCTCTCGTTTTGTAGTTTTAATTTTAATTTCCCTTATTACTAATAAGGGTGAACACCTTTTTATGTAGTTTTGTTGGCAATTCCCTTTTGTGAAGTACCTACTCTTTTTTTTTTTTTTAATTTTTGCCCACTTTTTCTATTGGGTAATTTGCCTTTTTCTTATCTATTTCTAGGCCCTTTTATACATTCTGGAGATTAGGTACTGGCATTTAATCTATTGCAAATAACTTCTTCCAACTTACATAGTGATCTTACTTATTTATGTGGACTTTTGATGAACATAAGTTCTGAATTTTAACATTTGCGTACTTGTCAGTCTCTGCCTTTATGCTTTGCTCGCAAAGGCAATCCTCCTTAATCCAAAGTAATGAAAAGATTTTGCCCAAGGTTTTACAGTTTTTCCTTTTACATTTTTGTATTTAATCCAGCTAGAGTTAGTTTTTGCTTACGGTGTTACGTAGAAGTCCAATTAATTCATATTTTTCTGTGTAGATAACCAGCTGTTTCAGACCTATCTATTCTCAATCCTTTTTTTTTTCTCATAGTTCTGCAATGCAAATTCTGTAGTCTCCATATACATGTAGATATGTTTAAGGGCTCTCTAGCCTGCTTTTCCAGGCCATTCATTCCTGTGATAGTATGATACTGCCTTAATTTTTTTATAGTTTATAGTAATATTTGATATCTGGTAAGGCAAATTCAATTACTTTGGTCTTCTTGAGCAATGTCTTACTATTCTTATACCTTTGATCTTCTCCATAACTTTTAAAATCAGCTTGTCAAATTCCCCTCAACCCCCAGTCTGATGATATTTTTGGCTAGAATTGAATCTCATCACTTTTAAAGCAGTTTGGTGAGAATTTACATCCTTAGGATATTGCCTTTTTCTTATTAATTTGTAGACTATGCCTGCAGTATGGTTTTCTATTCATTTAAGTCCCCGAAAACATTTTCTTCAATATAATTTTCTCCGTAAAAATTTTATACATGCATTGCTTGATTAATTCCTTGGTACTTCACTTTCTTTTTATTTGAAGCCAATATAAAAGCTATATTTTAATATTTACCTTTTATAAATTTTTTGAGCATCAATTGCAACTAATCTCTTTATACTTTTTTAATACACTTTATATTTTAGAGCAGTTTTAGATTTACCAAAAAAAAGGGAAAATGATAGAGAGTTCCTGTAAGTCTTGTACACAGTTTCCTCTATTATTAATTTCTTATTTATATAATTCATTTGTAGTAATGAACCAATATTGATCCATTGTTATGTACATTTTTACTCAAACTTCCTGAGTTTTAGCCTCATATCCTTTATCTGTTCCAGGTTTCATTAAGACACCACCTTACATTTAGTAACTATGTCTCAGGCTCCCACTGGCTCTGACAGTCTCTAAGTTTCCTTAATTTGATAACCTTAACAATGTTGAAGAGTACTGGTCACATGTTTTATAGAACCCTCTATTGGGATTTGTCTGATATTTTTCTCAGATTATGGGTTTTGGGGAGGAAAACCATAGAAGTGCCATTTTTATTCCATTTTATTAAGAGTGCATAGCATGGAAGTTGCCCTTGATAATCTGGCTGAGGCAGTGTTTATCAGATTTCACCACTGTAAAATTATTCTCTTGTATGCCCTCCCATACTGTATGCTTCAGAAGGAACCCACTATGCCCAGCCCAAGCTTAAGGAGTAGAGACTCACGTTCCACCTTCATGAGGATCTAATATCTGCATGAATTATTTGGAATCCTTCCACACAGGAGACTGTCACTTCTCTCTCATTTATTTATTTATTAAATAATTTATTTATATCAGCATGAAGTCATGAATATTTAATTTCTACTCTGTTATAACCTGATATTACTTTATTTATACTGTTGCTAAAATTGTTCCATCTTTGGCCATTGGGAGCTCTTTCAGTTGACTGTGTCCCTTTGACACAGCCTGTAAGGCCATCATTGTGGCCTTGTTTTTCTCTCCTGAGTTCTGCATTTATAATGGATTTTTAAAAAATGTATATTGATTTTACACCCAGGTGCCTTGCTAAATTCTTTTAGCAAATCATAATTTGCTTTTTTCCACAACCATAAATAACCATGGCAAATAATGACAGCTTTTCATCCTTTCAAATTATTACAATTCTTACACCTTTTACTATTTCTTTTGCCTTATTACACTTAAGTAGGACCTCTAATATGATGCTAAGCTGAAATCATAATAGTGGATGCACTTGACTTGTTTTGGATAGTACAGTGAATAAGTTCAACATGATGCCATTGAGTAGTGTGTGTGCTGTAATTTTTTTCAAAACGTCCTATATCAAGTTAAAGAAGTCTTCTTCCAGCCCCATCTTGCTATCTTAATTTGTTTTCCCCAGAAACAGATTCTGAAACAATGATTTGAATGCAATAGTTTATTAGATGATCTTTGGACACCCCATAAGGGGAGTGCTTACTGAATTAGAAGAAGAAGGAAATCAATAAAAGGTGCTTTAGAAAGCCCTACTACTAGGAGTCAGTACAAAACCCATTCCTTAGAGTTGCTCAAACTGGGAGAGGAGAAAGCTGGGAATTCTTTGAAGGCTGCCAGGGAAGGAGTAGGAGGTGAATTCTCTGGCACTCTGGCCTGCTTTATGGGCCACAAGACAAGAACAAACTCTTAGGCAGATACTGCCAGTAGAAGCCTGCCCTGTGTGTACTGAAGTGAGGCCAAAGCACATAGACACCAACAGCACCTGGTACACTTGCAAGGATGCTTGTATTTCATTGTCCTGCAACAGAGGTTGGCTTTATCCAATACATTGTGTCTATTGATGGTCCTTTGATTTTTCTGTTGTAATCTGATATTTTACTACTACTATTATAGTTCTTACATTATATTGTATTCATAACAATTGTCTTTTGAATGTTAAATGATCTTGTGTTCTTGGGATAAATGCAACCTGACCCCATTTTCTTTAGGATTTTTACATCCTTGTTCATGGAATGAGATTCGGCTAGAAATGTTCCTTTTTCATATTGCCTTGATCATGTTTTGGTTTCAAGACTATGGCACATCTCCTACTGTAAGTTGGGACTTAATTTATTATTCTTAGCTCATGCTCTTTCCACCACATTGGTATTTTTCTTATACCCTAAGTAGAAGACAGTGGCATGTGTAATTATGAGTTAATACAGTGTGGTGATATTGGCAACAGAAAACTCTGGGTAAAACTGGTATCAACATAAGTGTGTCACCCCCAATAGCATGGGTAATTAGGAATAAGAGGACAGATATACATGTTAACTTCATAAAGAAAGATCAGTGTTGGATCTACGTTTTCTCTTCTTTAACAATTTAGTTTAACCTTACTTAGCATGTCCTCCCCAAATATACCTATACAATATACTAAGCATCATTTTTTAATTGTTGGGAGACAGCTGTATGTCTCTACTTCTTCTACTCCCACACCAAAATCCTCACTCTTCCTCTCTAATTACTAAAGTATTTGTGAAGTTGACTGGTGTTGAGCTGTGTTAGACCACTATACCAAAAACTCTTAGAAGATAGGTCATCCGGAGAATTCACACCACATTCTCTACTCAGGGGCTCTCCCACCAGCAATCCATGAAGAATACTAGATATGGTTCTAATTCTATAAAAATAGTACATAGGCTATAAGGACAATGCTGTGAAACAGGATGGGGAGTACACATACCACATATGTACTCTATTGTATGACTTTGGAGTTCTAATGATCTCACTCAATTTAAATTTTTATAAAAACTAAAAGGTGGGGGCAGCCTGGGTGGCTCAGCAGTTTAGTGCTGCCTTCAGCCCAGGGTGTGATGCTGGTGACCCAGGATCAAGTCCCATGTCAGGCTCCCTGCATGGAGCCTGCTTTTCCCTCTGCGTGTGTCTCTGCCTCTCTCTCTCCTCTCTGTGTCTCTCATGAATAAATAAATAAAATCTTAAAAAAGAAAAAAAAATAACTACAAATGGCCTCTGTTTTAGATCCCATCTCTATCTACACATTAAACTGAAAGAAGACCTTGACAAAATGAGTGCTTTTATGAAATCAAATATAAAGACCCTTTTCGGCCACCTATTTCTCTCCTTAAGCATGTTGTGGAGTTGAGTCTCTGAGATGCACCCCCAGCCCCGGACCCAGATAGTCAGCTCAGCTGCTGACCCTTCACTCCTTACTGAGTAGCCCTTGCAGGGCCAACTGCCCATAAGATTTTGCTTCAGTAGTGCTTTTCCTCATTTTCTCTCTTAGATCTGTTTCCTTTCATCCAGCTTCGCCACGTCATGGAGTTAACTCCTTCTATGCCTCACATACAAGCTAGCCCAGATACGTTTGTGAAATTGCCAAAACCTGAATTATGTTCCTTTTCATTTGTTCTGTTCCTCCAGCCTCTTACTTCCTGTCTCTTCCCTTTCCTGATGACCCTCTCCCAGTATCTTTGGATTGAGAGCCCATTAACTCTCTGCAAATCAGTTTTGCAGCCTTAAGATATTTTTTATAAATAAATACAGTTGACCCCTGAACGATATAGGTTTGAACTGCACACATCCGGGGCGCCTGGGTGGCTCAGTGGGTGAGCATCTGCCTTTAGCTCAAGTCGTGATTCCAAGTTCTTCTCCCTCTGCCCATGTCTCTGCTTCTCTCTATGGGTCTCTCATGAATAATTTTTTAAAAAGGAAAAAAAAATGAACTGCACACTTTAACTTACCTAGGAATTTTTTTCAGTAGATACAGGACAGGCATGTAAATATATTTTTTTATTCCTTATGATGTTGTTAATATATTCTTTCCTCTGGCTTACTTTATTGTAGGAATATAGTATATAATACATAAGATATGTGAAATACATGTTAATCAACTGTTCATGTTATCAGAAAGACTTCCCGGTCAACAGTAGGCTATTAGTAGTTTGTTTTTAGGGGGTCAAAGCTATATGTGGATTTGCAGCTGTCAGTGACTCTAGACCCCACATTGTTCAGAAGTCAACCATAATTACTTAATTCCTACATCACCCTCTCCCTGCATTTGAAATTCACAGAAGAGCTAATTCATATGCCAAAGCCATGCAAATATGCATGTACTCTCTCATGACTTACCTTTCTTTCTTTCTTTCTTTCTTTCTTTCTTTCTTTCTTTCTTTCTTTTTTTTTTTTTTTTTTTTTTTTTAGATTTATTTATTTGAGACAGAGAGAGAGGTAGAGACACAGGAGGAGGGAGAAGCAGGCTCCATGCAGGGAGCCCCACGTGGCACTTGATCCTGTATCTCCAGGATCACGTCCTGCGCGGAAGGCGGCGCTAAACCGCTGAGCCACCCGGGCTGCCCCCCAACTTACCTTTCTTGAAGTACATTTCTTGTGTTTCCTTGAGCTTGCATCCTAAATTATTATCCTCCAGGCCCCTCACCCCAAGCCAGCACATGCAAAGGTCCTTACAACTGGATACACCTATGCCAGACTCAACTGGAACCACAAACTTCACTGAATATAGGTTACTCTTTAATGGCACACAATCCTCTAATCGCATCAACATGTCGTTATTTTGGACAACTGAAATTACGTTTCCTTGGGACGCCTGGGTGACTGAGCAGTTGAGCATCTGCCTTTAGCTCAGGTCATGATCCCGGGGTCCAGGGATCCCCAGGGGGATCCTGCTTCTCCCTCTGCCTATATCTCTGCTTCTGTGTCTCTCATGAATAAACAAATAAAATCTTTCTTAAAAAAACATTTCCTTCATGCTAATATTTCTAATTTAAAAACCAAGATCCAGACCAAAGGGAGAGGAGCTGGGGAAAAAAGGTACTATGTGGTTTAGGGCCCGGTATCTAACAGAAGCAGCAAGGGGACCATTTTGACCCCGCAGCCTTATTGAAATGATCCAGCACACAGAAAGGATTCCAAACTTTGGTGTATATAAGAGTATGAAAGAGCTTTTTAAAAAAGTTAACTTCTTCTCATCTCCTTCACCCCCATTAAGATTTAGCAATTCTCCACTGGGTCTCCAGGACCTGTTTTCCCTGAGTGCTCTGGGGAATTGTGGCAGGTGGTCCACCCAGCGGACTCGGAGAACCCCCTGCTGGTTGGTGAGAAAATCAGCAAGAGAGAGGCTCTCAGAGAATTGTCTGATGATTTGTGAGCAGTGGCGACCTATAGGGAGCAGGACTCTTACCCTGATTTTTTTCAGCTTCCAATTGTTCTACCCCGTGCAGCACAGAACAAATGGGCATCCCTCCCCGTGGCAACAGCCGCATCCCCGCTACAGAGATGTGAGGGAGCTTGAAGAAGAAATGAGCTGAGTTTCATTGTGTCATTGTTCTGTGTCAACCCAGACTGGACCTTACTGCAATACGCATCTGATGCCAGCTACTTGGAGTTACTGCAGATGCCACAAGTTAAGGGCTTAGTCTTCCACGAGACCGACCTCACTTTATTACTTTTTAAAAATTTTATTTATTTATTTATTTATTTATTTATTTATTTATTTATCAGAAAGAGAGGGAGCACAAGCAAAGGGAGCAGCAAGCAGAGAGAGAAGCAGACTCTGAGGAGCAGGGAGCCCAGCAACGTGGGGCTGGATCCCAGGACCCCAGAATCATGACCTGAGCCAAAGGCAGATGCCTAACCCATGGAGCCCCTCAGGTGCCCCCGAGACCATTCTCACTTTAGATGGAGCCTCCAGGTCCTCCTATATTTGACTGACTGGACATAAATTCAGAGCTAACTACCACCACCTCAGGTTTGATCATTTTCCAGAATGACTCACAAAACTCCCGGGACGTGCTCTACTTACTAATACAGTTTTGTTTGTAAAGGATACACACAGGGTGAAGTCTGGGATGGTCTGGGAAACAGATCCTCTGTGATATTGTGATTTCTAATAATATATATTTGGACTTTTTCCCTGTGTGTGGCACAGAGCTCCTAAAACCTTTCGAATCACCTGTGACAAGAGTGATAAATGTATCTTATGTTAATAAGGTGAATTTAGAAAGGATCTAGGTGACCTAAGCGTGGGGCTTGGTTGCCAGGGGAACCAGTGGTGTGAGCAGAGGGTTGGAACTTTCAGCCCCACCCCCTGACCTCCAGGGAGGAAAGAGGCGCTGGAGGTTACAATTGATTGCCAATACTCTGTGATTTAATCAACCAGGGGTATGTAATGAAGCCTCCATAAAAACTCCAAAGGAAGGGGTTTGGAGCGCTTTCAGTTGGTGAACCTGTGGAGATCTGGGGAAAGCAGTGCTCCCAAGGTATAGAGGAGCTCTACATTCCCTCCCACATGCCCTGTGCATCTTCTATCTGGCTCTTCCTGAATTTTATTCTTTTACAATAACCCAGTAATCTAGTTAAGCAAATTATTTTTTGTGTGTTTTGCGAGCCACCTCAGCAAATTAACCAAACTCAACTTGGGCGTCCTGGGAACCTCCCATTTGGAGCCAGTCCATCAGAAGCACAAATAACATTCTAGACTTGCTTGTGATTGATCTCTGAAGGGGAGTGCAGACTTTTGGGACTGAGCCCTTAACCTCTGGAGTCTGGTGCTACTTCCAGGTAAATAGTGTCAGGACTGAATTGAGCTGTAGGACACCCAGCTGGTGTCAAAGAATTGCTTGGTGCGGGAACCCCACCACATACACATTGGAATTGGAATTGTTACCTTCCATATCTTCTCCCCTTGGAATCAGGGATTATTACACTCCCAACCAATCAGTGTGCTCACCAATCAAGAAGCATCTCTGAGTTCTGGTGTCCAGAGATTTTACTGGGGTTTCATTATGTAGGAACAATTGCTTAAATTATTCATTATGTGATTGAAGTCAATTTCTAACCCCCTTTACTACCTAGAGGAATGGCTGGCCAGAAGTTCCAATCCCCTAAGCACAAGATTCGTCTTTCTGGTAACCAGCACCCCTCCTAGATAAGGGGCCCATCAGGAGTCATCATTGGCATTGGCACAAAAAAGACACTCCAATCATCCTGTAAATTGCAAGGGTTTTTGCCAGGACTTGAGGCCAGAGGCCAGATATATTACTGTATCACAGTTGTAAAAGGCATAGATGTGTATGTGTGTATGTGTGTACCTCAGTGCACAGTATACATCCTGCTAGAGTCTGAAAACAGAAAAACAAGAGTGATGGGAAGGAAGTTGAAGAGTCCTCTAGGGTACAGTGCACCCAAGGTATAAAGTTTGAAACCTCCCTGGCAAGCATTTAAACAAGTAGAACCTTTCACCCTGAAAATGGCTTATAACATTCCTGCAAGCACCCTTTTCCTGCTTCCCATTTTTCTCTTCTTTTCTTTTTTCTGTTTTTTTTTTTTTTTTTTTCTTTTTTGGCTTTTTCTTTAGTACTGTAATTGGTTGGAACAGACTGAAAAACTGTATGAGCCCATTAGGACCTTAATTACCTGTTAAAGATGAGAGCATCCAGCGAGGGACAACAGAATTTAATCCTTTGAGGGGAACTAATTGAAATTTCTCTTTTGAATCCATGCCCGAGTAGGTTGGGTGAGGACGTCAAACACAGAAACCTGGACTCAGACATCAGCGATACTAATGCCTTGGGGATGAGTTAGGACACAAAGAGGTTGCCCAGTGAAGGGAATGAGAAGTTCAAGTCCAGTTCAGTGCTTTTCTTTCCTCCTGAGCGGAGGCCTGTGTACTATGAATTGTGAGAATAAAAAGAACTATATAAATGCAGAGAAACATTATCATAATTACTTTTGGCATAGAAATATTTTTAGCTAATGTTATTTTAATAAGAGCTGCTGTCAAGGGGAGAAGGCAAATCATTTAAAGCAAAAGTTTGTTCTGATGTTCTCTGAATTAATGTCCCCCCGCCTGTTCTGCTGATTATTTCAAAGCCTGTGAAGCAGCAGCCTAATAGGGTAGCAAGCCTCTTACTCATTCCCAGGGATAATATTGGGCAACTCTCTACACCAGATATAGTGCTTAATATTGCAGGGAAAGGGGGAAGGTGATGGAGCAGTATCTATCCTCAGGGAGCTTACAGTTTAGGGGTGTGAAGAGCCAGGCATCTGGACAACAAAAATACAAGGCAGAATGACAACTGGGTACAAGCAAGTTATGTGGGTACAAAAAGCAGGGCTCAGAAAATCGCAAGGACAGATGCAGAAACACTTCTTCCCAGGAAGGTCGCACTTAACAGCTGCTTGAAGAGGCTGTGTGGAATCATATCAGGTTACAGAGGAAAGGGCAATCCAGGCCAAGGAGAGGTCCCAGACAAGGGCAGGGAGTTCTGAGAATGCATATGATTCAACATGTAAATATCAGGGAGTTTTGCCATATAAACCTGATGAAATTGTATATCTTCAAAAACTCTGCAGAGACATGTTCCAGGTTAGAAACACTTTTTTTTTTTTTTTTAAACCAACTGAGACCCTATTCCAGGGCGACTATGCTACAATCTTTGTGGCAGATTCCAGCAAACAGTTTTGCCAAGTTCTCCAGGTGATTGTGAAGCATGCTAAGTCTGAAAACAGATGACACAACTCAGTGATTGTTTTCCTTCTTTCTGGTCAATTTCCCTTTCCCTGATCACATGGCTATTCACATTTTTCCCTTGTCTTCTTAAGCTTCCTGTCTACTGCCACCATTCTTTCTTTTGGCAGATAACTTCCTACACAGAGGAATAAATGTGGCCAAGAAGGAACCTTTCCAGCTTTTCTCACAATCCACGATGAAATCACCTCAAGGGTCCTTCTTCACCTCCTATCCCTCCTATTTCCCAGCAAGGAGTGCCCTGCTTCCCTATAGTCCAATGGCTCCTTCCATTGCGTCTTCCACAATGTCTTCCAGGCTTTGCTCTGCCATTTATCTTCTCTCCCAGGCATGTCCCAGGCATTTTATCTCCTTCCTTACTGGCCCAATTCTCTCTGCTTATGAATGTGTGCAATTTCTAAAGAAAATAAAAACAACAACAACAACAAACTACTTAAGAACTACAAAAATCTCCTCTTGACTCTTACTTAAAATTTTTCACTATCTCTCTTCACTTTTGATTGTCAAAATCCTTGAAGTCAGGAAAATAAAGTTGATATCAAAATTCAATGACAAATATTTGGTTCTTTTTTTTTTGTTTGTTTGTTTTTTTTTTTTATTTTTTTTTTCAAATATTTGGTTCTAATTCTATTTGTGATTTCTATAGTTTTTTATTGTTTTGAATGTTTCCTGCATTTAAGTTTGGTCCACCACTGATATCTGGACTCTTAACCAATTCCTGATTCTCCTTTGTTTCTGACTTTTCTACTGTTTATTATCTTACACTTCTGGTCCTTGCTTCTCTGTTCCTTAATCTCTGTTTTACCTGCTTTAAATGGTTCCCTGGCTGATATTGGTAACTTATGTTCAACTATTGACTGTATCTTGTTTACTATTAAATCTATAGTTAAATTTCTGACCTCCATTCTGAAGTGAAACCCTAATTTCAGCTGTCAGTTGGACATTTGCATACCAAAAAAGGACTCTTTATTCCTCTAAATTAATTTTTTAAATCTTAATTCATGGCAACTACTTAATATATCAGATCAAAAAGATGGAAGTAAGTTTAATCCTTTCATTTATTCCAAAACCCACATTTATTTTGTTTCCAAAGCCTATAAACTCAACTTCAGAAATGGTTATAAATTGTATTTTATTCAGTTGCATATCTGGGAGAATAATACCATGCTGAACAACCCTCCTGCTAAAACAAAAATAAAACCAACTCTCCTCCCATAAAAGTACTAGAATATACACACACCACCACCACCACCACCAGTATGATCAAAAAAGCCAGGAAAAAAACAAAACCAAAAACAAAAAACAAGGACTCCAAATATTGAACTCAATGAATACAGTATATAGGGGCACCTGGATAGTTCAGTCAGTTAAGCCTGTGACTCAGTTTTGGCTCAGGTCATGATCTCAGAGTTGTGAGATCAAGCCCTGTGTTGGGCTCCTTGCTCAGCAGGAAATCTGCTTTAGATTCTTTCTCTCCCTCTTCTTTTGCCCCTCCCCTGCCATACTCTCTAGAGAATAAATAATCTTAAAAAATACAAAAAATAAAATATATAAAATAAGTGTATTTGCCATATTTAAAGACTTAAATGATTGGATTAAAAATATGAACAAAAAGCAGTAGGCTGTAAAATTACCAAGTAGATTTCAAAAAGAACCAAATAGAACTTTCATGATGTAAATATATAATTGAAATGAAAACCTCAATAAAAGGGTTATACAGGAGATCAGACACTGCTAAAGAGAGAATTAGGGAATTGGAAAATAGTTCTGAAGAAATTCTCAAGCCTAAAACACAGGAAAAAAAAAGAAGAAAATGTATTTAAAAAATGGTAAAGGAATGTGAAAGATATAGACAGGCCTATTATGTGTCTAGTTGAACTCCAGAAAGAGGATAGAGAAAAAATGGGAGAACAAAGGAGAAAGGCTGGACTATTTAAGAATTGATTAAAACTTCTAATCCTCAGCTTCAGAAAGGAGTAGAAACAAGAAGATTTTACCTAAATATCATCATACACTAAACAAAAAGACAAATATATGATCTTAAGAATAGTCAGAAGGAAAAAATAAATGACCTCCAGAAGAACTAGAATGACTTATGATCCTCAAGTTCAAAGTCCAGTAACAACTGTAAATTTAACTCTCTCCCTGACTCCTCCAGCTTCATTTATTCCTCCTTCACTTCTCACCTGATTTATATTGTACATACCTCCAGGTTCCTATTCTCCCTCTTTACATTGTATTCCACCCAGCTGCCCATTATATCATCCCCATATTGCCAAAAATCCCTATTAATGTAATCATTTCACTCTGTTCCTTAGGATTTCTGGTTTCCTACTGCAAACACAATAAGTAACAAGTTGTTTATTTCAGAATTCAAGGCCATTTTCAAACTATTTCAGCAGACATTTTTCATTTACAATTTTCCCCAGTTCCCCTGAGCTCCTGCCTCACTGAACTTCTCACCAGATCTTGAGTTCACAGGCTCCAAACCTTTGAAAATACTATCCTTTCTTTAAGGTCTGTTCACTACATCCTCTAAGGCTACTTTTCCTTCCTTGCCTATTAGCATCAACCTATTAGTTTGTGAGGGCTGTCAAAATACACAGCCCTCAAAAAGAAAAGCACAAATTGGGGGCTCAAACAACAGAAGTTAATTTTTCTTGCAGATCTGGCAGCTAGAAGCCCAAGATCAGGTGTCAGCAGCATTGGTTTCTATTTTGTCTCTCCTTGGTATGTAGATGGCTGCCTTTTTGCTGTGTCCTTTCATGTTTTTTCCTCTGTTCCTGTGCCCTCATGGTATTTCTTTCTTTTGTTGTAATGACACCAATCCTATTAAAATTAAACCACAGTCTCACTCCTATGACATCATTTAATTTTAATTACCTCCAGAGATGGGGGAAGACATAATTCAGTCCCTAATGAAGGAAAGCAATATATGCCAGTTTGGCATGTGGATTATTTTGAGGCAAAGGTAATCAACACCCAACAGACTCAAGAAAAATTTTTTCTTCTCTCTTAACTACTTAAAAATAATTTAGATAGGGGGCTGGACCCAGAAAGAGAGCTATTACCAGAGATAACTTTTTATCTGAAGACCTATCTATATGTCAGGAAAATATCTAATTACCAAGCATCTGCTTCTTCTTATGGCCTTGTGAATTACCCTCCTCCCCTTTGAAGCCCCAGGCCCTTATCCAATTCCTTAGCTCAGGATGGCATGTGAGCCTCAATAGCCCAACTTATCCTTGGATCTCATATTTTTTATGGGGCTCCTATATGTACATAATAAAACTTGTTTTTCTCCTATTGATCTGTCTTACACCAACTTGATTAATAGACCAGCCAAAAGAACTTGGAAGGGTAGAGGAAAAAATTTTCCTCCCCTACAATAACAACCTCTCCTTTCCTTTGAGAATCCAGTTTCTCTGAATTATCCTCTGAATCTTTTCCTGAAGAGCCTCAGCACTGTTTTATCCTGTCCAGTAGTAGATATTTTTCACAACAGAGTGACTGTACTCATAACTATGAGTGATAGTATACATATGTAAAACTCAAGAACTTTGAGCCCTTTGGGGACAGGGACGATATATACCCTTCTAATTTGAATCCACAGAATCTAGAATGCCTGTTTATAAAAAGTACTCAATAAAAGTGCAAGTAATAGATAGAAAAAAATCAAGTGCCTGAAGTATGAATTTGATCTATTGTGGTGTTGTTTATAGTTTAAAGGAGTACTCTCCTTTAGGCAAAACAACTCTATCAATATATGCTACTTTCTGTGCAAGTGATTAAAATTTACTATCCATGTATGCACACCTACAAATCTCTTGTACCCGTGGTAACTGGACAAGCTTCACATTAGGTATGTAGACACTGTTCCAAAGGGGGTTGGGGGTGGGGGGAGGCGGTGAGTAGAAGGAACCACTGTTGGCAGCATATTCTTTGTTCCTCTTGCATAATGCATGTAGATTATGAATGATTTTGCCCCTCGGGATGAGGCACTTAATAGCTACAGCATAGGCTAACTTTTAGGATGTGCTTACCTATGATTTACCTAACATAGCCTTCCAAAATTGTTTTTTTTTTTCTTGCATCCTGTGCCCCCTTAAATTGTTTTGCTGTTGGTAGGACTGTAGATCAAGATGAAAGAAAATTGTGGAGGTACAGGGGATGGTGCCCCCCGGTATTTTCTTTCTTCAGGAGATTCTACATAGTAGATGAAGTTAGCTTTTGGAGCAGTCAGAATTTTGGAAAGTAGATTCCACTGGAAGATATTCTCTCATCTGTACAGAGGTGGGGAAGGCTACCTGTAACTAACGAAGATCCTTCTCATTTTCATTGTCACTTATGACAAATATGAAATTAAAAGATGTCTACAACAGCCTGCTTTAAGATACAGGTTTTATTATTATTCAGAGATGGTGAGGCCAACAGATCAGGAGAAGGTTGCCACCCAAAAGGTAATTTGTTATTCATGGTTCCCAACAGGTTCCCCACACCATAACGGGACCACACAGGGAAGTACCAGTTTCCATCAGGAGGCAGAGGGTATGAAGGACAAAATGTGAGCAAGAGCCTTTACTATCATTTCTGTAGGAAAAAATGGGTATGATGGGGCTTAGGTTTGGCTAGTTTGGATAGTTTCAACAGGCTCTGTTTGGGGTATAGGAACTGGGTTGTCTGGTCCCAGGCCCTGGGGGATAAAGGAAGGTGGATAGTGGTCCTGAGGATGACAGTCTGATAGAGGAGGTCATTCAGGGTGTGCACTCTGGTTCGATTAGCTTGTACATGAATCATGGGCTCACAGACAAGTCCATTCTTATCTCTAGGAACTGGGTAGCCCTGAGAGGGATAGTCCCTCCAGGGTCAGCAAGCTCCCAGATGTCAAATCAGCAAAATAAAAAGACACGTTTTATACACAACCCTTGAAGCTCAAACTCAAAAAAACTTGGGAAGTTTTCAATTTTTCTATGAGAGAAAATGGAAGATAAAAGAAATTGGCAGAATGGGATGGACAAAAAATGAAATCTCTCTTCCAAAAAAGTTGTGTCTCTATCTT
Organism: Vulpes vulpes; assembly: GCF_048418805.1. Lineage (NCBI taxonomy): Eukaryota > Metazoa > Chordata > Mammalia > Carnivora > Canidae > Vulpes > Vulpes vulpes. The sequence goes on from NC_132786.1 coordinate 33,064,295, forward strand.
CAAAAAGGGGTTAGTCAAACAGGCCCATGGATAGATGGACAGCTCAGTGGCTAGATCTGCCACAGGCAGCAATAGCACCCCCACCCATAAACCCACCTGATGCTGTCATCTATGGGGCATCTCTTAATTTTATAAGAAAATAGTTGTTATAATATCTTGCAGTCTTTGCTTCCTCTGAACATAAAGATTAGAAAACCCTGATTTTTTTTATTAAAAAATAAACTGAAACACCAAAACTTAATGTCCTGGTGGGAGTTTAGTACAATAAAAAAATAAGTAGATAAAGCTCACCTCAGAACATCACTTGACTTGATAAGGGTAATTTGCACATTTCCATTCCATGCAGTCCTTTCTAGGCCGGCACATTTCTTCTCTGCTGTCTGTCCCTTTGGCACCCTGCAAAGCAGCTGCTTATCTGATTCCTTCTGCACACTCGTTGCTGCTGAGAAAATACATCGCACATCCTGCCTTGCATGTGTTGCCTTGAATTATCTTTCCGTTTTACCACTTGCTGGAAAAACTGCATCTCAGCAGTGCCTCAGCTCCCCTGGGAAAGACATTCATCAACACAGACCTGTTTTTCCCCTTAGGTGCCTGTCCATTTTGGTACCTCTTATTAAGCCTCATAGGTTCCTATTCATCAAAATCATGCCAAGGAAGCCTTGAATTCTTTCTGAGGTGCATATTCAGCAGAATGCCAAGGAAGAGTAGAGACACACAGAAAGCACTGAGAGAATGTGCAAATTAGGCTACCTATTTTTATTCAAAAGCCCCAAAAATACAAAGGCATGAATTGGAGTTTTAAATAAAACCCATCCCTGACTCATTAGGAGCTCCATGCCTACCCTTCTCTGTAATTAACTATCCAAAGAAGCAGGGAAGTTAATAGTAGAAAACAAAGTTAGGAATATCCTAAGGGTTGCAATTCAGTAGGGAAGGATGCATAGACTTTGGTTTATCTACCTACCTACTAGCTACCTACCTCCATAGAATACCTAACACATTTGAAATAAATGTGAATGGGAGAATGTCGCTCGTCATATTAAAAAATATTAGAAGAAAAGGATACTATGATCAGAACTGTGATCTGACTGTACCTTTGGAATCACTTTGAATTTGAGTACATGTCCAGTGTAATAGATTACCTAGGAATTGAACTGTAATTAGGTTTTGGAAGATGTTAATGATTATACTATTTTTAGGAGAAATAATTACTGGGCAATGAGGACACATCTTGTAGCTCCATAATGGCTGGAGGGGAATGTCATCATTGATAGGAAGCTAAAAGACAGGACTCTTCTCCTGAGGGGGGATGTAATAAATATACTTGAATGGCTAAAGAAAAAAAGCACCTAGCCACCTTCTAGGAGCCCTTCTTGTGCATGTGTTGAATCCCTTTGCAGAGTATGCTGGCCTTGATTGGAGGCTCAGCTGATGAGGGGGAAGTGGAGAATTGTGTGCCAGGACAGGTGAGTGTAATTCCTATGGTTCTCATGTGCAAAGTTTCTGAAGTCACTGGGCATAGTGATTGACATGGAGAATGGTTTTTGTCTAAAGTGGAAGAGCGGCATCAGACTATAGGATGGAAAGACCGTGGTTCTTCAGGAAACAGAGAAAAGAGGAAAGTTTCAAGTGGAAGAAACAGTGGATATAATTTTGACTTTCTCTTTAGGCAAAGTTTGAAGATTGCTTTCTATCTCTAATATCTGTCTACAGAATGTTACCTTGATAAATGAGGTGACAAGTATCAGTGATGGTGCTGATGATTCTCTTTGAGGGACAAAGCAAGAGAAGCATGGAGAATGCACCTGGAGTCCATGTTATTGGTTACTAGTTCTCCAGGGAGATCAGCTGGGGCAATAGAGAAGCAAATCTATCAGAATTTTTTTTTTCTCCCATCTTGACATAACTTTTTTTTCCCTGGAATTTGTTTTTTGCCTGTATGGCTTTGAGACGAGACACTCTCTATCATGTTCTTATAAACAGCATTGGATATTGGACGCACACGGAACTATCTCCAGGCCCCAGAAAATCACTGAAGGTGGCCTCTGCCTGGAGCTACGTGATTTTCATCAGTTCCACCATGGACTATGCTTTCTAGAAATACATATCCTGTAATTATTTAGGTTACTCAGAAGTGAATATAGAATTTGCAAATAAGGAGCCTATGAGATGAAATTTGAGATTCTAAAATGAAATCAAAAGGGAAAGAATTGGAAGAGATTGTTTCATTGATTACATTCATATAGATTTAAAGGATTGATATTCAAATGTGTACCTGTACCCTCCCTACCCAGAACATAGTCTGTGCTCCAAGTTCATTTGACTCAGGGGTAAAGATATTTCTGCATTTAAAATTTTTACACTTGCTTCATACTGTGCTAGATAAAATAGGTGATAAAAAGGGGGAAAACATTAGCAGAAAGTTTCTGAAGACTGAGAAATGGTCTCTGGGTATCAACTTCCTTTTCATTTCCTTCAATTTATGCTAGTGAAAAGTTACCCTAGAAGAGTGGCACGTGGAGATCCCTGAGTGGCTCAGTGGTTTAGCCCCTGCCTTCGGCCCAGGGCATGATCCCGGAGTCCTAGGATCGAGTCCCACACCAAGCTCCCTGCGTGGGGCCTGCTTCTCCCTCTACCTGTGTCTGCCTCTCTCTCTCTCTCTCTGTCTCTCATGAATAAACAAATAAAATCTTAAAAAAAGAAGAAGAGTAGCACATAAGGGAGCCTTGGGTGCCTGATGATCTCTGACTCAATTCAGGTGATCACTTCTCAGCCTTTTGGCTAAGATCAAGTGTGATTCAATTCAGGTGTACATTCAAATCCTCCTCACCCATCTCCCCATAAACATCACCCAATACACAACAAACATCTTGTCATATGTGACTTTCGAAACAAGGCAAACAAGGACATAAGCTTAGCTCACTCTTGGAGCAAAGTTTGCCGATTGCTTTTTATCCCTAACTTCCTCTTTAGTGCTAGAATTTTACCAGGATAAACAAAGCAGAATTCTTCTGTACTCCAGGTAAAAACAAAGTTTGTCGTCAGAACTGCAGATTATCGTGCTGGCATTTTCTGTCCCCCCATCAAATGGCCTCTGCCTCTGGACAGCGTGTCTCACTGTCAACTGAGTCACTAAGAAGCCAGGAACCAGGCAGCTGCAGGACCTGCCCTTCTCAGGCCCTCTGCCTTCTCACATCTTCCACCAGAAGCTGCTCACTGAATGACTCCAGTGCTTCCTACCAGCTCAAAAATTGTAGTCCCAAGTTTTTGTCAGGTCTAATTGAGGAAGTTTTTTATGTTGGCTATTCTCTCAAAGACATGTAAGAAATGCAAGAGTCACAATAGAACACTCTTTTGAGATGGAGTCACTTTCATGAAAGGGATTAGGTTCCAGTTTTGCCATTTCAGTTGATGGACTTTCAGAGGAGCACCTGGGAAGAAGTCTTCTGGCTCCCAGTATTTTCAACCATGTTTTTGTTTTGTTTTGTTTTGGAGACAAGCAGTTTCTTGCAAAACAAATTTTTTTTTCCAAAAATTTTTTAAAAAGGTTTCTCAGAGGCACCTGGGTGGCTGAGTGTTTGAGCATCTGCCTTTGGCTCAGGGTAGGAGGGACTGAGTCCCACATCAGGCTCCATGTCGGAAGCCCACTTCTCCCTCTCCCTGTGTCTCTGCCTTTCTCTCTCTCTGTCTCTTATGAATGAATGAATGAATGAATGAATGAATGAATAAATAAATAAATAGGTTGCTCAAGGATTTCATAGAACTTTATTACTTTTTTCCCCTTAAAACCTTATCTTAAGACGTTTGAGGCTGTAGGTCAATGGAAAGAGACCCAAAATTTTCTTATTCTATGTGAACGTGTGGCTGTTCTGAATGTGTACGTCTGAATGTGTGTTTAATCCGTTTGCAGATGGAGTTATTTAAGCTACTCTCCACTTATCTAAGTGATGATCACTTTGTGGGAGTTGCAAAGTGTGGAAAGCAAGGATGAGCTTTTAAATATGTATTTTGTAAAAAGTTGATCTGGATATCAAACTGGTTTGATACTTTTCTATTGATAGAGATTGCTTCTCTATTGATACAAACTCTGCCAGTCGCCTTCCAGCAAGCTCCCATGCACATTCATACACTCACATGCAGACTCCGGAGGGAATCCGGCTTCCGGTGGTCAGAATTAAATTCGAGAATGCTGATTTTTAATCTGTCCTGCAATTTGCAGCCCAGCTATGGCGGTAAGAGCTGAACAGGCGGGACGTGCCACCATCCTAGCCCCTACAGGTTGGTAACACAGTAGAAGCAAAGAGAAAAAAAAATGAGTCCAAAAGAAAGAGAAGGAGCAGCAGGGGTTCTGGATTTCTGAGTCCGCTCAGGTTCCAAGATCCTGTGTTTTGATAAAGAGCCTCAAGAGACTAATAGATGCTGTATTTTCAGTCTGATTTGTGAGATTTTTCTGTTTGTTTTTGTTCTTTGCTTTGTGTTTTGTTTTTTTCTTTTTTTTTTTTTGTTTTTTTTTTGTTTTTTTTTTTTGTTTTTTTTTTTTGTTGTTTTTTTCATCAGAGACATTTTCTCTCTTGTCTGAGAAAATTATGGCGTAAAACTTCTAGGAACTTAATACTGAAGCTTAAGTTGAATGAAGGGCAGAAATTTAGCAGGAAACTCACCAGTCTGAAAGGACTGTTTTGACTGACAAAAATACAAGATAGGGAAACATCTAAAAAGAGAAAATAGGGATGCTTGGGTGGCTCAGCAGTTGGGCGTCTGCCTTGGGTTCAGGTGTGATCCCGGGATCCTGGGATGGAGTCCCTCGTGAGGCTCCCTGTAGGGAGCCTACTTCTCCCACTGCCTATGTCTCTGCCTCTTTTTGTGTATCTCTTGTGAATAATTAAAATCTTTAAAGGAAATAAATAAATAAAAATAAAAAGGGAAAATACTTTGTTTTCTCCAGAACTACCTGATATCATCTTCCAAATTTGAGTCCTTTTGTTTGAAAATGGATTTTTTTTTTAAATCAGCATTTGTTTATTTCCAATTGTACCTGCATGCAGTTCAAAGCTCCAAGTTAGTTCTTTCTACAAGGCTTGTTACCAAAAAACAGCATCCTGACCTTCTCCCTTTTTTAATTCCCCAAAAGCAACACTTTTCAACCCTTCAACTGATGTTCTTTGAATGCACCTACCTATCTCTAAAGAACATGCATTTATTTGTTTGATTTTTCAGTTTTAGATATTACCAGTCAGCTCCCCTCTATCAGAGATTAGCTGTCCTTGCCCAGCCCCTCACCCTAAGTACAGACATATGTTACAGTCCTCTTGTTCACACAATCTGCCATTATACTTGTATTATGATTTCAGTTACAGTATTCTGTGTTTATACAATGACCCAACAAACATACTCTACAGCTAAACCACAATTGCTTTTATTTTCCTCCATATCATGTTTTCCTTCCCTGGAGTTAATAATTATTTTTCTTTCTTTGCTGATTGACCTGTTTTTTTTTTGTTTTGTTTTGTTTTGTTTTGTTTTGTGTGTGTGTGTATGTGTGTGTATTTTAATTAAAAATAAGCCTTGAGGGGCCTCTGGTGGCTCAGTCAGTTGGGTGTCAGACTCTTGATCTCAGCTCAGGTCATGATCTCAAGGTCATGGGATTGAACTCCACAGCAGGCTCCAAGCTCAGCACAGAGTCTGCTTGTCCCTCTCCTTTCTCCCATCCCCTGCTAGTGCTCTCTTATTCTCTCAAGTAAAAAAAATTTAAAAATATATACATTTTAAAAAATTAACCCTGAGCCTCTCATCCAGTGGTAAATCTATACAACATGTTCAACAGGTTAAGTTTTTGATCAGTTTCATACTTCTGAAGAAATGTTTCCTAGAGTTTTATTTGCTCTTATGTCATTGGTATGCTGTTGTCATCTTGCCATCTCTCTTCATTATTACCCTGGTAGTTTCCTTTCTCCCCTTCATATTAGATTTCCCATTTTCCAATCCCATGTATTCTTCCTCCTTTGATTATTTGCCTAATTTGCCTAATAGGGTATATATTATTTGGTAGCTTCTCAAGAAAGAGTTCATTTAGAAGTAAATTTCCAAGACAATTTTGATGCCTGCCTAAAAATGGCTTCATTCTATCCTCACATTTAGCTGCTAGCTTAGCTAAGTATAACATTTTAGATTGAGAATCATTTGATAGTGTGGGAATTAATTTTTTTAAGAAAAGCAAAATAATATCCTGATGTAATAGTCAGATTGTGCTAAGAACTACTGAGTAACAAACCACCCTCAAAATCTCATTTATTTTACAACAACTATAGTTTATTTATCACTCTCTTTTTATGCTGTCAGCAATGAGTCATCTGTAATTGGGATTCATGTGCCTTCTCACTTTAAGATCTGGAAAGAAATAGCAGTTCCCATCTAAGCCCGACCATTTTTGTGGCAAGGAAAAGAGTGACAAGGTTGGCAATATCACATGACTTTTAAGTTTCTGCTCAAATATCATCAACCAAAGAATGCTCATGTCAAGCTGGCAATGGAGTGCAGAATTACATTTCTTATGCAGGAAGATAATACAAGTTATTCGTCAACTGGGGGGAACTTATTATCCTCTTGAGGGAAGGGGAGTAAATAATTAGAAAGAATATTACAACTTACAGATAAAGTTAATGATAGTTTTATATTTGTCTTCATGGAGGACTTTTTTTATAGCCTGTTTTTCTAAGAGGTTTTGTTTTTAAGAGCTTTTTAAAGAACAGTAAAATGGGTGAGTAGTAATATTTAACTTCTTCCATTTATTCACCTGTGTGTTATTCTTAAACCACTATGAGTATGGTGAGAAGAACATGTTGATGTTTGCTACGACTAAATCATAGAGATACATTTTCAAATTTAGAATGAACAATTGAGACCATTTTGTATAAACCATTGATTAGGTACAAATCACTAGATTGAAAATCCTGGAAAAAAAAAAAAGGGAAAATCCTGGCTTTCTTTCAATTCCCTAAATTACATGTTGGAGTTTAGATTACTCATACACAAAACAGGGATACTGAATCAATTGATTCACAAGACTATTTTGAGAATTAAATTAAGACCATAATATAATCAAAGAAACAGCTAAGCATCCAACTTCTGTATTTCTGCATATTAGTTAAAATTGAATTTCTCTGGATTATGAATTAATAAAAGCTCAACATTATAGACAGAATAAGAACTAAGTATACATTAGCCCTAAACCTCACTTATTAGAGATGATATTTATTATCATTATCGGTAGGCTAAGATAATGCATTATTACTTACAATCAACATGTTTATTGTTAACCCACAAAAGCACAGATTTGCAGAAATGCTGAATCAAAGGTAGATTTAGAGGAAAGCCAAGGAATGCTTTTTAACCTACTTCTGATTGCTACTTACATACATGGTTCATACCGATTGTTTACAAATATTTGGCACATGAGCCTGTGCATATGTTCATGGCGGTCATCATTGAGCAGATTGTGAAATTTCCCACTATCTCATGATAGCCCATTCTGGCTTCCAGCCAGTTGTGTTTGGTCCTAGTGGGCAGCCTGTGGAAGATCCTGGGGCTATGGAGGCAATGTTTACTTAAATCAATCTGAGATGCAAGATGGTAATTTCCCAACCGGTCCCATCACATAATGTAAAGTTTGATTTTATTTTTGAAATCTGTAGTCAGGAGAACTCTACGACTTTTGTGGAAACTTTTCTTCCAACAACTTTAATTTTAGAAAATTCAAGTTTTGACCTCCACACGTACTTTGGGGTGATTGGAAAAGAAGCCTCTAGCTTAGAGCATTTTGCTATCTTGGTAATATCAAAGGTAAATCATGTCTGATAGTACACTAATGGCTAATGCTGCCCCTCAATACATTCCCCAAGAGAACTGTATTTCCTAGGTGGGAATGATGAAGCTGTTATTTATAGTTTATAATCTCCATAAGGCACTGTCAACAAATAGAAGCTCTATCTGTTGATACATAGGTACCTCTTTCATCCTCTTTCTCTCCTTCTCTTTGTCCCTTCTTCTCTTTTTTCCTCTCTCTCTCTCTCTCTCTTTCTCTTTGTCACTCTTTTCCCCTGAGGATGAATTCATATTGGTCTCTATCTCCTTTTCTGACATTTCTCCCTATGTTTGAAATGACAGTAAATAATGCAGAACTTAACAGCTGCATCAAAACCATATTCAAGTCAGGATCAAAATCCCCTTACCTTCAACATTTTTCTTACTAATAGAAACCTAGACTTACAGTTCTTGGGGAAAAATTACATTGCTGAAACATAAAAATATATTAGCTCTTGATAAACAATTCTCCAAAGACTTGGATGTTTATTATTACCTAATCTAAAATGCTGAAGATGAATATTTGTTTCTCAGGAAGTCTGCTAAATGGGTCCTTAACTACTGTGGATTTTAGTGTTCATTTTAGCTTCCTAGGGCTGCCATAACAAATGACCAGAAATTGGGCAGCTTTAAACAACAGAAATGCTATCTTTCACAGTTCAGGAGGCTACCAGTATGCAATCAGGGTGCTGACAGGGCTGCATGCACATCAGAGGCTCTAGGAAAGAATCCTTCCTTGCCTCTTCTAATTTTCTGGGGCTCTTGGTGTTCTTTGGCTTATGGCCACATCTCTCTCTGCTCCATCTTCTCATTGCCTCTTCCTCTCTCTCTCTCAAAATTCCCTCTGCCTCTCTCTTATAAAGATAGGTGTTATTTTATATAGGGCCCACCCAGATCATCCTGATAGCTGCTTCTCTCAAGATGGATCACTTAATCACATCCTTTGCCAAATAAGATACCCTGACAGGTTCCAGTGATTTGACATGGGTGTCTTCCAGCAGGCCATTTTTCAGCTGACCACAGTTCTTATTCTAAGTGCTCATGGCTATAAAACCAAAGGAAAATTTTCTCTTGAGGGAACTAATGCTCTGGAGAATCTTCCCAAAGGGCTTACAGTATCCTCTGTTAGGAAGGAGACTTCCTCCACTAAAGTGCGGTCTAACATCCGAGTCTTCACTCTTCCCCTGCTCCCCTTCCCCACGCCTCACCCCAACTCTTTCACACTTGTTTTCTAACATGGACACACATGGATTTTCTGGAGGCATTGTCTCCTTTTTCACATTGTGTGGTAAGTTAGCATATCAATGGACATTGATATGCTAACAGTTAAGCAATTCCAGATTTAAGGTAGTGCACAATTTAACTTGTAATGGTGGATTACAGTACCTCTTGGGATCGGCCAAGATTGATTCCCTTCCATATTGGTTGCTGAGGGATGACTCCCTTTGGGGCTTAGAGACTTTTAAGTAAATGGTCTTGGTGTTTAAGGATGTTCACCGAAATCTGATTTTGCCGTTGGTCTCCATTTTTCAAGGATGAGCAAGAAAGGCGAACACCCATTAGTAGGTATGAGAGGAAGTAGAGAAGAAAGGGGTGATATCTGTCCCTCTTTCCCATCACAACTAGAACAATCGGGATGTGTGTCCACATACTCTAACCATCTCCACACTGATAGGAAATGTGCCCTAAACATTAAGTTCAGAGGCCTTGCCTGCACTGGACTTGGTGTACAGCTGTCAGTTCTTTTCCTAGAAATAACCACAACCAGTATTTGCTCCTCAATTCATACATGATTCCTGCTTATTTGCCCTCTGATCCTTCCTGCCAGACTCAGTCCCTCTTCACTCCAAACTGCGGAATGAATTGCTTGTGCCTTGATCCATTGCCAAGAATTGGCCTGACAGGGATTTAAATGAAATGACTACAGCAAAGGGATGATCTCTGGTGGATTGGTTCTGAAATGGAGTAGGGTGAAAAATCAAGCTCAGAGCATAGTTTAATGCTCAGGTAGTAGCTATATGTATCAGCTACTCTGTCCACCTTCAGTCCGTTTTTCATGCCTTTGTCACAAGGAACTTACAGAGTGTATATGGATGGATTATCATATATCCTGGAAAGATAATTCGCATTTCATGCCTTATATCCAGCCTGTCCCTAACATCTTTTACCAGTAGCCACCACCCCCCTACGTCATAAGGCAAAGAAAACACTGGGCTGCTCATAGCTGATACATTCAAAGTCCATTTATAAAAGTTTATTTCCAGGGAAACCCCCCAAAAAAAGATAGAAGAAAGACAAAGCATCCCAACCAAGGCTACTAGTTTCTTCGGACTGCCATAGTAAATTACCACAAACTGGGTGACTTAACAACAGAAATTTCCCAAGCCAAGAAGTCTGAAATAAAGGTGTTGGCAGGGTCATGCTCCCTCTGGAGGTTCTAGGATAGAATTCTTCCTTGCTTCTTTCAGCTTCTAGAGGCTGTGGGTGTCTCTTGGTTATGATGGCATTTCTCGAATCTGCCTCCCTCTTGCCATGGCTTTCTTCTCTGTGTCTGTGTCTTCTTTCCTTTATATTGCTTATAAGGTTACTGGATTTGGGACCTACTTTCTATACTCTTATTTGTGCTCTTAAACCCCCAAAAATGAGATTGGTAAAAGAATGACTTAAAGTGATCATCCAAGAAAGAAGTCTATTTCTTTTTCACAGTGTGCTGCTGTGAGTTGGCTTCAATCATGCTAGATGACTAGACAAGGCAATATAAAAACATGATAATGTGAAAACTGGATACCCTTTATATCCTTTGGATTTTAATGTTGAAGTTTCAATATTTTCTATTTCTTCAGCCCCATAATCCACCCTTCTCCCATGTGCATTTTCTTCTGATGTCAAAGAGAGAGACAATATTTTCTTGTCAAAGGTGGTAGCTCTTCTTTGGGCTTTGATTTTGTTAATGTGAACACAGGATGGTGAGAACCATATTTCTACCCATAATGAATTATTAGTCTTACAGGTGATATTTCTCCAAGCACCATCTTATAACCTCCAAATTATATGGAACTATTCTTTCTAGCACTACAAATAAGTCTTTTGGCTAGCTTGCACTTTAGTTAATATTTAAATTCCCTGAAGCTCCTACTAGTTAACCCACTGAGTGGCCATAGGTTTACTCTGCATGATCTATTGCCATATTTTGTTCCTTAAAAAAAAATCACACTTCAATATAATCTCTGTGAAAGAGTGTACGTGGTAGATTTATAGTCATTTTGTTTGAGCAACTAAATTCCCCTTTGGAAAACCCCAGCTGCTCTTCTAAGAAATGAATGAACTTATTTGACCATCAACTTTGGGATTAATTAGGAAAATATGACAGTCTCTTATCCCAAAGACAAATTATCATTCCCTTCTGAAGCTTTGTCAAGCCCAGTGGACCCTTTCCCATCATATATTTCAGGGGTTCAGTTTGTCTTCACACAAGACATTTGGACACTGCTTCTCAAATTTTACTGTGCATAAAGATCAACAGGAGATCTTGTTATAATGCAGATTCTGATTGAGTGAGTCTGACTAAGGTCTGAGATTTTGCATTTCTATTGAGCTCCCAAGGTCATGTCCAAGCTACTGGTCTGTGTACAACCACATTTTGACTAGCAAGATTTTAGGATACATCATATAGTCAAAGTAATAAAAGTATGGTATTTAGCAAAAAATACTTGGTTTGGGAAATAATTAATTTTGGCTCTAGAATCTTGGGAAAAGAGCATTGATCTTATGGTTTTCTTATGGAAACTGAACTCTGTAATTATGGACATTATTTTTACCATGTAAGCCTTTCATCTGCTCTGCATCTGTGTTTCCTTTGAGGAACCTCTCCTGCCCCATTTCATGCATTCCTGGAGAGAGTGATAATTCTGGGGTTGATTTTCTAATTACCATTAGCACTTTTTTTTTTTTTTTAACTGTAAGAGTAGTGCATGCCCCAGGGATGGATATACATACCACTCTGGATAAATAAATGGATTTTCAAGAAGAAATCCCTTTTCTGTTGAGAATATTAAGCTGCAAGGATATGATTCTGGAACTGCTTATAAAAAAAGAAGACAACATATAGAAGTAAATACAATCAACACTATTGTTTTTATACCTGGATCTCCCATGATTAAATCCATTTTGGATTTTGGATTTTATCACATAAGCTTATAAATTTCCTAAAGTATGTTCAGTTGTGCTTTTTTTCTGTTTGTAATTGAGAGTATTCTGACTCCTACATTTGCAGAGATTTAGGTCAATTGGTCCACTGATGCAATGACTTTTTGAGAAACTCAAAAGGGAACAGGAAAGTGAGGTAGGTAGGGAAGGAGAATCAATGGGAAGGTGTGCTGTTGAGCTGACCACTGCTTGATACCAAGCCTACCTGATTGTAGGATTCTCCACTGAGAAGCTATATGAACTCCATGTCTCAGGAAAGTCTGCCTGGGGTGGAGAATGGCAGATGTCACCCCCCAGAAGTCTGCCCCATGGTCTTTTAATTCACCTATACTTCCAGATTGTGTATGTGTAGACACTTAGTCTCTTGGTATTTTAACTCTTGGCAACAGTAGAGCCTCAGGGTTGGAGGTGAAATGGGGGGCCCTGGCATGAGGAGAAGACTTTTCAGACTGTCCCTACATGATGTTAGTTGGTCACAGCAGTGATATCCATAGTAGAGCAAGTGTCAGCATTCCTGGAGATGAGTGAGTGAGGCCAAAAGATATGAGCTAGTGCATTGTCATGTGCTTTTGAAATCTGTATGGTCTATCCTGCATCGTAGGGGTTAAAGTCTCTGTTTGTCCTGGCAATCTTGCCTAAACAATATAGTATGCAGTGTGATTCTCTGTTGAAGGCTTAGAGGCTGAGAGTACCCTGGTGATACCAGGTGTATTAGTTTCCCAGGGCTGCTGTAGCAAAGTACCACAATCTAGGTGGCTTGAAATAGCAGACATTTATTTTCACATTTATGGACACTAGAAGTCTGAAATCAAGGTGTAACAGGGCTATGCTCCTTCCAAAGCCTTTAGGACTAAATCTTTCCTTGCCTCTTCTAGCTTCGGATGAATCCTGACTTCCTCACCTTCCTCTGCCTTTGCCTCCATCTTCATGTGGCCCTCTTCTATGTCTGTATCCCCTCCTTATAGGGACATAATCCTAAACTGACTCTAAATCTAGTTTGATGTTATTTTGAAGTTCTTAAGTATTTACACCTGCAAAGACACTATCTCCAAATAACGTCACATTCTGAAGTTGTAGGTGGACATGAATTTTGTGGGTACACTATTCAACCAACTACATGTACATAATCTTGCAAGGAGAGAGAGCAGCTTAGCTTGTAGATTGTGTGCAATCTCACTGACCTCATGATGTGAAAATGATGTATTTGTGTAAGGTGACTTCAACACAGAAGTGTATGATCTTCTGACTAGTCCTTTCTCAGGTTTTGATATAGTCCAAGTCTCTTACCACATTGCAATATAACTCTGATTTCTTCCAAGCTCATTGCCCACATATTAAAATAACAACCCATATCCTAGAATAAGCAGTGGGAAACATTAATATAGAAGACAAATATATTTTAAGTTGTCCTAAGGGTGCTCATTTGGTAATTTTCTCTCTTTTGGTGGGTCTTATTCTGCTGTAAGATATAAAGTACCAACCAATGCCCAAATTCAATGGATGTTTGAAAATCCTAGTTGAAATCGTTAGGTTCCCTATATATAGAATCCAGGGGCTGAAGGTACCACTGAGGATCATACTTATTTTCACTAAAGTCTGCATCACCTTTCACTAAAAATAAGGTAAACATCGAGATTGAGGGGCATGTAGGTGGCTCAGTCGGTTAAGCATCTGCCTTCAGCTCAGGTCATGATCTCAGGATCCTGGGATCAAGCCCCACATAGGGATCTATGCTCAGAGAGGAGTCTGTTCCTCCCTCTCCCTCTCTCTCTCTGCCCCTCCTCCCTATTTATGCTCTCTCTCTCTCTAATAAATAAAATCTTCAAAGATTACACCAATTGAAAAAAAAGCAAATATAGACAACATAAAAATCTCAAGACTAATAATACCCTAAACCAACAAAAAAAGAACTGTTCAGAAATACAAATATATAGACAGGATAATTTCTAAGATGCAGATTAAATAGATAAGACAAAGTTCGAGATATTCAATGCTGACCTTTCCCTCCAGGACTAGCCTTGCAATAACATGGATTTCAAGTTTTAAATTCCTAATGAGTGAATAAGTAAAGGAATATGTATCTTATTTGAGCTCTATTATTATATACTCCAGTGTTGCCTAGTTATGCCTGAAATTCCCTTAACTAGAGTGTTAGTCACCCCTCTTTCATTTAAGGATCAGGCTGAAAATTCATGGGAAAGATGCCATAATGACTTGAATTCACACTAAGGTGCAAATGCATATCACAGAATTTTTTGAAAGAATATTTCAATTGTAAGATGCACTAGAAGCCCAGGAGGGACCATGAGAGTACAGAAAGCAAAGATTTACCTCAAGATACATGTTTACACTGTAGGATTTCCATCTAAGATCTAAGTTCAAACACACCCACCCTTCAAAAATGGAGTTGGAGTTGAACTTTTTAAAGCTGAATAAACTTGTAACCTAACAACCCAGTAGGAGGAGGAGGAAGTAGAACTCTTGGGACTAACTCTAAACTGGATCAGTGATTGAGTAAGAAAAAAAGGTGAAATATGAGTGCTCATTTATTGTTGAGCTCCCACAGCATACAAATCACAAATTACAACATTACAGTTTATTTATTTTTTTAAATGATTTATTTATTTATTTATGATAGACATAGAGAGAAAGAGAGAGAGGCAGAGACACAGGCAGAGGGAGAAGCAGGCTCCATGCCGGGAGCCCCATGTGCAACTCAATCCCAGGACTCCAGGATCGGGCCCCGGGCCAAAGGCAGGCGCTAAACCGCTGAGCCACCCAGGGATCCCCAACATTACAGTTTAAACTCTTTTTGTGGGGCACTGGGGTGGCTGGGTGGTTGTGTGTCTGCCTTTGGCTCAGGTCATGATCCTGAGATCCTGGGATCAAGTCCCACGTTGGGCCCCCTGCAGGGAGGCTGCTTCTCCCTCTGCCTTTGTCTCTGTCTCTCTCTCTCTTTCTCTGTCTCTCATGAGTAAATAAATAAATAAATCTTAAAAAAAAAAACTCTTTTTGAATACATTCTGTTGCCACCACCTTCCTACATTCTGCATTGGTTTGGTAGTTTTTCCTTAAAAGAGCAAGAGGAGTGAGCATGAATGTGGAACTTAGGCCAGAGGTATCTGATACAGTTTTTTAGTTTGATGACTTTTGTCTGAGGGACTAAACACACTCAGACATTGTTGATTAGAAGAGGTTTTTATTTTATTGAGGCCAGTGGGTAAAGCGGAGAGGAGGAAGGGGACCCCAGGGTTAGGGAAAACTCACTTATCTGGTAAGTCTTTGACCATACATCTTCTTTAGTTGATATTACTATTGGATATCATATTTATAGAGAGTGCAACCTCAGTGCCAGTTGAGTTCCAATAATTTATGTCTCCTAGACATAAGGAGACATAAGGACATAAAACCTTTAAGAGGTTTTTTTAAAGTCAAATGCATCAAAATGCCCCCCATCAGCCCCATATTGGATCCCAGAGCTTCCACTCGTAGAGGAGTCTCTGAGAGTTCCCGAACACCGAGTTATTATTGCAATAATGCATGCCCTGTGTGCACGCTGTTCGCTTCCACAGACTCATTCCTCCTGACCTTCATTGACCTCTGCTGCACCTGTTCTCCCAGCTCCCGCTGCTTGGAATACTCCAACATTTCACCTGCATTCAGATCATCAGAACCTTTCTTGGGTGGCACGTCCTTTATCTTTGTCTTCATCTCTCTCTCAATCTTCTTTTGGGAAACAAGAGAAATATGTTATTATACATGCAAACTTTCGGAGCAGAAATTTGATCCCAAGCCTTGATGTGTATATGTATCATGAGAAAGCTTGGTTTAATCTGTAAAATCCTGCCCCTGCCTTCAGACATTCCGGTGCCAGAATCTTTGGTCCAGTGGCACTTTGGTCCAGTGCCAGAATCTTCATAGATCATCTGATGTAGAAATGTACTGTTTTGTTCAACTTTGAGAGGTATTAATTTGTTTATTTTTCTTCTTGCTTCCCTCCCTCACTCTTCTTCTCCATCTTCAATCAATGACTCTTCTCTGCCAATTTATTCAAGGAGGTATATGGCAGGGCAGAAAGCAGAAAAAAGTTACTTTCATACTGAGGTATGTTTCAAAGGTCTGTTTCCATAGACTTGAGGGATTTGAAATGAACACCCTCATTTTGGTCACATGCTAGATATCAGGTGACATCCCAGGGAAGATTCACTGCAGAGGGCAAGCATCTAGGTTGATGGACACATAGAAAGTTTGGCCAAGAATTCCCAAATCCATGGATGTGGAGAGAAACCAGTAGCATCACCAGATTTGGAGGGCCCATGTGTGCTGGGATGACTGATGCGTCCATAACCTGCCTACACGATGGCTAAATACCAAATGCCCCCGTACTCCAATGCCCTGGTACTTTACAAGACCTCAGTGTACTGTGGCATAAATGAGGGTCTTTCATTATCAACCCCAGAAATGACAATAACTAACAGTATCATCACAGTTTTATGTCCTGAGCATTGCACTCAAAGCTTTAATTTTTTAAAAAGATTTTATTTATTTATTCATAGAGAAAGAAGCAGAGACATAGGCAGAAGGAGAAGCAGATTCCTTGGGTGGAGCCCAATGCAGGACTCAATTCCAGGACCCCGGGATGCCCAACCACTGAGCCACCCAGGCATCCATGTTCTCAAAGTTTTAAATACAGTAGCTCATTTATTCCTTGCAACAACCCTGTGATGAATGTATTATTAGCTTCATTTTACAGATGAGGAAACCAAGACGCAGAAAAACTAAGTGACTTGTTTTAAGTCACATAGCAAGGAGCCAAGCTGAGATTTGAGCCCAGAAGGCATGGGATCTGAGTCTGCTCAGTTTGCTGTAACAAAGCACCATCATTGGATGGGTGAAGCAGTAGGTATGTTTCACAGTTCTGGAGGCTGTGACGTTCAGACTCAAAATACCAGCTTATTCAGTTCCTAAAGAGAACTCTCTTCACAGAGGCTAGATAGCAGCTTCTCCCTGTGTCCCCATATGGCAGAATCAGTGAGCTCTGGTGTGTCTTCCCTTTCTTACAAGGGCATGAACCCCTCAAAGGGCTGCACCCTGAGAACCTCAACCAACCCTAATTACCTCCCCAAAGCCTCATCTCCTAATTCTGTCACTTTAGAGATTTGGGGTTCAACATATAAATTCAGTGGGAAGGTAGGTGCAGGGCAGGTCCCACGGACATTAAGTCCATAATAGGACGAGAGCCCATGATCCTAATCAAAAGACTGCAGTTTAAAACAAATCTGTATAATTCTGGGACTCCTGAGTTTGTGGATTGAGACTCCTACATCTGCTAGAAAGCACGGCAGCAGACATAGTGCCAAGCTAGTGGCACCATGGAACGGGCTACAGATCAATTGCACGCACCCTACTAATTAAATAGTTGGTGCCGTCATCCAGGGCTGAGAAGCAACTGGCCCAGGGAAGTTTCCTGTAGGGACTCGGACTCCATTTGATCTGCCACTAGTTCCCATTTAATTGCCACTGAGTAGAATGCACAAAGAACACTGGATTGCCTATTAGCTCCTTGTGCCATGTTAAGAATTGGAGGGTGAAGGCTGGAGGTGGAGACAAGGACATGAAAATGAAGAAGGCGGAAAAAGAAGAGAGTGGCCCCGAGCTCCAGAACTTAAAAGAAAGAGCCCATGTGGAGGAGAAGGGGACACAGATACCATCAAACCCTTGGCAGCCAGGCCATTTTAAGACAATGAAGCTGAAAGGACCTCAGGTGTTGCTTATTAAGAAACAGGCTTCTCACCTTTGCATCGCAGCCAGGGCTTCTCCCCACACTTGTTCTCCCACCAGAGCCCAGAACTGTCTGACACGGGAAAGCTGGGGTCAAAGCTGAGAGTCAGAGGAAAGTAAAGGAAGCCCTGCAGCAGGAAGGCAGGCCGGGCCATGGGGATCCAGCGTGGGGCAGGCCCTGCCCTGGCTGTGTGCTGTCCCTCACTAACGGGGTCAGTGCCTGATAGCAAGTGGTTCCTCGCTACCTATGAAATCATTTACCTTAAACACAGAAATGAGTAAAAGTAGGTTCAAGGTAATCCCAGTAAGAAGGCATCCCTCACTTGGGTTCCTCCAAAATAGGGACAAAAGTAGAAGTATCTCTCACCCTTGCCTTTGCCGGATACCTGATGCCAAACCCTAGACCATATCTTGAGCCAAGGGAATTACAGACTTGTCGTTGATGACTTGGGACGCCTCAAACTCCATAGGATTCTTTCTTACTCACTGATGGACTCTTTGCTTCAAAAGTGGATGGTTTGGAGAATGAGTTGTGATAGAATTATGAAATTAGTTTGGAAATGACTTGGATTTAGTTTGGAAACAGCACAGCACCGCAGCTTGGTAAACTGTTTGGTAAGCAAAGGAAAGGAAAGAAAGGCGGTTGGGAGAGAGTAGGATAGCAATAGAAATGTGTGGTCAAGGATGGCATGAGGAATTTGGGGATTTCAAGAGTAGAACAGGGTGTTGCCTGCAGCTTATGTGAGATATTCAGACAGGAAGTGGCCAAGCGGGGAAAGAATATTTTCAGTACCAGTGATTTAGGAATGAGATCCTCCTTCAGAGCTTTCGGAAAGATTTTATTATAGATTTAATTTGCTTTTCAATTACTTCTCTCAACACCAAGCTGTTTGGATCTGACCCTGTCCAGAGCTCCTTAAAGCAACAGGGGGCTAGCCTGAGTTTACCTGGGTTACAACACTGCAGTGAGGGACAAAGGCGACATTAATTCTAGCTGGGATCTAAAGTTGTGCATAAGCATTGGTCTGTTGTTTTCCACGTGGCAGTCCAGAGCTGGTCTCGTACCTCCGTGGGCATGCATCACACAAGCAATCACCTCCCACTGGTATGCCGTAGCTGCTAGAAGGTTCAGAGAGGCTGATGAGGGACCAGCTGCCATATGATTGAGCAGAGAGACCAAGAGGGGGAATCCAGCTGCTCTCTTTGCTGGGTCCTCCCCTCTGCCTGCCCTGTCCCACCTTCCCATGGAGCGAGTAAGGCCAAGTTCCTCCAGGGAAGTCCACACCCTCCAGCTTCCCAAGAATTATGAATCCTCTTGGTGCAAGGGTTGCACGGAGAGGCCTATTGTTAACAACATCCCAGATAGCCAGGTTTTGTTTTAATGGCATCTTTTTTTTCATCCTTCATCAAGAAGTCTGTCATAACAAGCTCCTATAAATTACTGCCAGCACTCCCGTTTTACCACCTCCAGCCTTTGAGCAGGGATACAGGGCCCATCAATCTTGTCAGACCCATCTCCGTACTCGGGGCTCAGCTGCCTCCCCAGGCTCTGCCACCCTCTGGGCACCCCCCCCCACCCCCCTCCTGTTGGCCTCTGGGCGCCAGGCCAGGATGGAAGTGGGGCTGCCTGCCGTGGAGTTTAATCAGACCCGCTGGGGGTCATGAAGATGAATGGGATTTAGGACTGAGGGTTAAGGGGTTTGGGGGTGGGGAAGGGGAAGAAACAGGTCAGCTGAAGATAGGGCTCAAAGAAACTAAATATTTCAGCTCCCAGAACTGGCTAGAGACAGTTGCAGGGGGAGAGAGAGATTGACACAGACAGGGAGAGGAAAGGAGAGAGAACTTTGTACTACTAGATACACAGACTTCAGCAGGTTCTGCAGCTCAAAGGATAGACTTGCTCATTATTGATTTTTGTCCATGTTTGATTAGAATCAGGAATGCAGAAAGGAGGGAGCAAGGAACTCTAAGCCCTGGGCACACTTTGATGTTTGTAATACATCAGGGTCTTAATAGTTTCTTAAAAAAGGGGGTAGATATCTAATACTTTTCCTCCTATATCAACTCAGGAGGCGTTCTTCATCTTTTTCTTATCGTGAAAAATGAGTGCCAGACCTGAGAGGCCACAAAATCCCCCTGATTCAAAACACAACGAATAAATACATTAATAAATAACAGATAATGATAATAGTCACTTCCCATGGCGGACATTTACTATTCGAAGCTGCCCATATGTCCCCGTAGCCTTGCTTCTCTTTCCTGGGTCCGAGGAAATGGAAGACTTTACACATTCCTTCCCCTTTGCTCTAGTTTTCCAGCTCCAACAGTTCTTCTCCACCTTGACATTGCTGAGTCTGCCACAAGGGGGAGAGAGAGAGAGAGAGAGAGAGAGAGAGAGAGAGAGAGAGAAGAGAGAAAGCAGGAAAGCCAAAGGAGCAGCTTCTTCTGATCCTGTTGAGGGCTTTGCAAGTTTATACTAACCAGCCACCAAAGTCAAGTGGAAGGGAAGGAGACAGCAAAATGTGGGAGGTGGGATTGGAAGCCGTTAGTGTTCCTTTCTGAGCAAGCTCTGCACACCCATGGTCTGTGCGCCCCCTGGCCACCGCTGGCTTTCACATATTGGTTCCTTCTTGGGTCCTTTCTTTTTCTAGCAGAATCCTGAAACCTTTCCCCGACCTGAGGCCAAGGTCATTTCCTTAAAGCTCCCTATCTTTTTCGACATCACTCTTGCCTCCTCTCCGGATGCTCTCCCTACCCCTAACCGAATCACCTTGCTTCCTTTCCCTCCTTTATGCACTTACTTGGCTTTTACAAAAGCTCAGTCTATGATGTTCAAATACTCCCTTAACACCATTCTGCAAGCACCACCCCGAAGAATATCCCCTCCCTTGTGACTCGCTGACCACAAATGTTCAGATGATTTTATAGCCCCTCCTTGGTCCTATCTGATCATCTCGGCTCTGGTGCTGCCTTTCTACCTCTTCCCGGGTATTGGCACTTCCATATCCTGTGATAGATACCACTCAGCCCACTTCTGTTACCATCAACACCATTTCTTCAGCTCAAAGTGTCAGATCTAGCTTTGACTCTTCTCTCACTTATATCTTTACTTTTCCACCAATCGCCGTGTTCTGTGAACACCCTGCACAATGTCTAGAATCCCTTTCTTCCTGTCCATTCCCACTGTTGCCGGCCCTAGATTCCCTTACTGCTCTGCCTCTTGCTTAGAGATATATATGTATAGCTCTTGATTGCCTGGCTATTTCTCTGAACTCGAGTTCCTGCCTACTTCAGTTCACTCAGAACAGCTGTCATACCCATGTGGCTTTCTTCTCCTCCCTCTCCCCTCACCCCCAGAATGAAAACCCTCTTGTTTATAGGAAATCCTAAAATAATGGGAGGCAGAGCCCTGCCTTTCACTATAGTTATTGAAAAGAAATGAGTATGTATATCTCCTTTCTGGTCCCTTGGAAACCAGGGCACAGGCATGTGACTGAGCCTGGCCAAATTTATGGTCCTACCAGGAAATCTGAATCTGGAAAAGAGCAGCACAAAGACACCAGGAGAGTTAACGAAAATTTGCAACAGAAAGAGTTTGGTAGCATCGCCACAAATGATCAGCACTGGCAGGACCAGTGCTGTGCTTCCCTACCAGGATGACCTAGGACAGAATCTTGGCTGTGTCTCTAGATGCCTAGCCTGTCCAGAATCCTTCCCCCTTTCCAATCGAATTTTACATGCTTCTTGTCAATTCTGAGAGCGTCCCAATGGTCATGCGGCAAGTTCCATTCTTGTTTAAGTTATCCAGATGTAGGAAACATGTTTTCTAGTTTCTTTATTTGATGTTCGGACATGCTGGGGCCTTGCTGACCCTGGAGGGACTGTGTGTCCCTGGGCTCGTCAATTCCTATAGATGAAGGACTCGTCTAGCTTTCTATTTTTTTAAAGCTTTTACTTATTTATTTGACAGAGAGAGAGAGAGAGAGAGAGCCAGAAAGCACAAGCATGGGCAATGACAGAGGGAGAAGGCGAAGCAGAGTCTCCGATGAGCAGGGAGCCCAATGTGGGGCTTAGTCCCAGGACCCTGGGATCATGGCCTGAGCCGAAGGCAGACCCCTAACTGACTGAGCCACCCAGATGCCCCCTTATCTGCCTCTCCTATGGAAACCAACCAATTCGACACTCACATTCCAGCCACCTCTTTTATAGACCCTTTTATTTCCCTGTCCTAATCACCCCAAGACCATCTGCCAGAAAACTAGGGACGGTCCCGATGCCCCAGAGCCCACTGAAATCATTTAAACTAGCCAAGCCAAAGCCTTGCTCATTCCTTCTCATGGAAACCACAATAAAGGCTCTTGTCCATTTTTACTCTTCATTCCCTCGGCCTCTGGACCAACCTCGGTGTCCATCTGGTGACCCCGGGTGGCATGTGTGCCTCTTGTTTCTCAGGATCTGTGAGCATTAAAAACTTTTTTCTTTCTGACAGTCATTTCCATGTCTGTGTGTCTTACCTTATCTGACTAAAAAAAATCCCTGCACCCTTAAGACCTCAGGTTTTGTTCGAACATTTGCAGCCAGGAACCCCAACTGGTATAATGCTTATCTTATCAGAGTCTGATGGAGGTGGGAATGATCAGGAACAGGAAAACGCTAACTTCAGAGGGGTTTTACTAAAAAACAACAAAAGGCAGTCTCAAAGATGTCTGAGAATGGGAAGAAAAAAAAAAACAGCCACATGATATTTGAACTAGGAAAACTGGGATCCAAATCCCTCTCCCCCATCTCTCAGGCTTCTAATAGCTTCTCTTCTCTGCTCCTCCCCATCAATCTGCTGCTCTATCATTTTCTCTCTGATTTCAAGCTTTCTTTGATTAACTGTCAGCATGCATATGGCCCCAAATGGCTGCTCTAACCTGACTCGATTTCCTCTTTCACCATGATGTAACTCAGTGCCCAGGAAACCACAGCCCATGGGCCACATTTTGCCTGACATCTGTTTATGTAAATAAAGTTTTATTGTCACACAGTCATTTCCATTCATTTATGTATTACCCATGGCTGCATGTGTGCTGCTGTGACAGAGCTGAGTAGCTGGAGGGAGAGCAAATGGCTGGGAAAAGCAAAACATTTCCTGTCTGACCCTTCACAGAAAAAATTTGCTGACCACTCACTAACTGATACAGTCTGTCTGGTACCCAGCTTCTGAATGCAGGTAAAACAGTAGAGAGATTCTGCTCTGGTTCGATTTCTACCCCTAGTCCAGTTACCTAAGACAGAGAGGACATGGTATTGTGTCATCCTTTGGAATATTTTGTTAAGTTTGTGGTGAAGGGACAAGTGTCTAAGAGATAAAGAAGTTGAAGAGAGAAGAGTGACTTGATCATCACTGTTAAGTTAAAAGTAAATCTACCAGGGGCACCTGGGTGGCTCAGCCCGTTAAGCATCTGCCTTCTTCTCAGGCCATGATCCTGGGATCCTGGGATCGGATCGAGCCCCACATTGGGCTCCCTGCTCAATAGAGAGCCTGCTTCTCCCTCCCCCTCTGCTTACCACTTCCCTTGCTTATGCTCTCTCGCTCTCTTGCTTTTTTTTTTTCTTTATTTTTTTTTAAGATTTTATTTATTTGACAGTACTCATAATGATGGGGAGAGGAGAAGATGGGCCAGTCAGGTTGCAGACTGAAGAATGAGCTCTCTCCGAAAACGACTGCATGGTCTCAAACGTGCCTAGTGACCAGTGTCTGCTTTGGGCAGGAGTTAATATCTGAAAAGTCTAAGAAAAATCAGTATAGACTATCAAAGAGAAAGTCCAAGTATCATCTACTCTGTCTCCTGAAATGATCTAAATCTGAATTCACGGGGGCCAGAGTGGACCTGTAAACAGAATCCTACCCCTCACAAGACAGGGCCAGCCATGGCTTCACAGCTAGGCTCACTCAGATTCATGAAGAGTCCAGTGAGAAACTAGAATTCTGGAGAGAAACTGGTGGAAAAAAAATTAGATTTGGGGAACATAAAAGTGAGGGGAGTTTTTAAAAGCTAGTATTGGGTTGGCAAGCCTGTACTAGGTAATCACTCCAGTTATCTAGACACCCGGCTGGAAGGGAGAAAGGCTAATTCCTAGCTGGGGCAGCCAGTGAGCTGGGGCTTCATGCTTAGTCCTTGCAGAGCTCTGCTATGAAAATGAACCTTGCTGAAACTGCAGATGCTAGGAATCAATGGTTCTTTCTGAAATGGGCGGCAAAAAGTAGAGTATTATATTATTTACTTCTTTTCCTAAGAGGCAGCAGCACCAGGATGCTGGCAAAAGGGAGAGCTTGACAGTCGGTACAGAGCCCTGGTGGAGAAGTGTCATCTTGTAACAGTCTGTAGGGGCTGGCCCAGGCTTGTCCACCCTGCACGTTGAGGCTCAGAATCCACATGGGGTTGCAAACTTAGGTGAGGCTCATCCTTCTATCATCCAATCTTATAGACAAGACATGGAGTTGACAGAGCTGAAACTCAAGTCTGCACGTTGGAAAAGGAGAATGACTTCAATTATCCCATGACTTGTGTTGGTGGCAGTCAATGTGGAGAAGGAAAACCATGGTGGCTTTACAGTATATCAATTTTTTTAAAAATAAGGATTCTTATTCACTAATTATTTAACATATGTACACTTTGAATCTAATACAGAATTATGAACTCTCAGAGGTCAGACTCGTGTTGAGATTCCCATGCGCCTACAGGCAGGCCGTCCATTCCTACACCCGGTACGTGGTATTGAACAGGGTGTTGGACGATTGGCAGAATGAATGCTTGAAATG
Organism: Vulpes vulpes; assembly: GCF_048418805.1. Lineage (NCBI taxonomy): Eukaryota > Metazoa > Chordata > Mammalia > Carnivora > Canidae > Vulpes > Vulpes vulpes. The sequence continues at coordinate 33,088,953 of NC_132786.1, forward strand.
TTTTTCTCTAGGCAGATTCCATCCAGGTATCCAGCAGGGCACTGGCAAGAGGCCTGCTTGAGAGGATGTTCTGCTTCTGTTTTTGTTCTCATTATGTAACCTAAGCAAATTGTTTAATAATCAGTATTGTTTTCTCGTCTTTGTCAAAGGGGGAAATAAATGCCATCCTAGGTTTATTATGAGGATTACAAAAACAAAAGCTATATGTCAGCTGACACCACGATGTGGTCATCGATCAGCTCCTCACCTTCTACTCTGGCTCAGAGAAAATGGTTCCTGCTCAGCCATTATTTCCTCAGCATTTGGGCATTATCTGGAACTGTTTAATTTTGGCAATAATCAGTGCCTTTTCGATGTATGAGTTATGAATCCAAAAAATCCAGTTAGCATTTAGAGGGAAAACAGTGATCTCCATTAGCAGGACTAGAGATCCCTAAAGACAGAGTTTACTTCAATTTCACACATTTCCGACTTTTGTCATTTCTGGAGATCCTGGGAAACAGGAAGGCAGTTTCAAATGAGGTGTTTGCTCCTCCCTTTTGAAAGTAATTCTCAAGTGTTTATTCTTTCTCCTCTCCTGTTTTGAAATTGTTCTGTTGTTTCTACGTGCCTCTGAAAGCATCGTTTCAGCTTCAGTTAGACTTACAATTACTTTTTTTTTTTTTTTTTGATGAAATAACATTCCTGGTGGCAGGAACAAAGCTTTTTATTTGTGTTCCTTCACAAATATGTTCCCATCACACATATCTAAAAGGCCATTTACAACAATTAAGACACAGTGAACATAAAAATAGTGTACTGCTAACAGTCCTCATCACCCTACGCTGAGCTCGGCGTCCTTATGTATGAAGCCCTCTGTGTTCCTCCCCACCAGTGATGTCACCGTCACCCGGCAATCCATCTGAAATATTGCATTTTATTGAGCCATTCACCCAGTATGCATAGTATTATGAATCAAGGTTATTTCTCAGAGACTTTTGCTTTTTAGTGGTAGTCACAGCTGTGATAAAAAAAAAAAAAGGCTGATTTATTCTTATTTTTTGTTCTCCATCTCCATTCCCTTTGGAGTAAATTCAATAGAAAAGTGGGAGGAGTACAAAATCCACAAATCCCCGCATCGTGAAATTCATCAGAGCAGGATGCTATCTCTTGGGGGCATTAATTTCTCTAAAGGGAATGTTCTGCTCCATGTAATCTATCCACGCACCCAGGCAGGCTGCAGTCCGGGGCGCCAAGCAGGCAGTGTCTATTTGATGGCACGTAGTGTGACTGGGCCCAGAGACTTTGAGAACAAAACAACTACCAACTTGTCTTGGCTGATCTTTGTTAAAGTATGGGAGCACTTCTGCTGAAATATGAAAAGTTATGGTCAAATCGAACCTCCTATAGAAAGACTCTCTAATTCTGCTTAAAGTCATTAGAGGGGCCTCCCAGCTGCCCTCCCTGAGCCCACAGTTTTCCCCTCTGGGAGAACACAGTTGCCACCATTACCTGACCCCCATGACAGAGAACTTTTGTGTTGGTGGAGATTTTGTTTTATTAATTCTGCTCCACCGATTTGACACATAATAATTACTCCAGAAAAGTTGAATCACTCAGAATCCAGGTGCCCAGATAACATTTTCTTGAAGACATAAATCAATTCCAAGAACCCACTTACCAGCCATTTCCTGTGATTTCCTATTCCCAATAGTTCTAAGCAGTTTTCGGGTCATTCAAAAGCACCTTTTTGTGCTTATCTCATGCCTTCCCTTGACAACTCCCTATGAAAATCAGCCGATAATACATTAGCTTAAATCAGCCCACTGTGCGATAGTAGTTGTTTATATGTATTCCATTCCTTTGATATCAGTGGTGCCCAATACATTTGATTGACATGTAACATTTACCATTTCTAACACTAACAGTGGCTCACAATGTGGTGATTCTAAAAGGTGTAGAGGGAGGAGGAAGGAGATACAATGTCTGGTGTTCTTATCAGAATCTTTGGGAAGTCTATGTATTTTGAAATGGTACCCCCCGCCCCCAATTCACTCTGCATAGATTTAGGTACTTGAGAATCCAGCAGTGCCTTTTCCCCCTCTGTCTCCTGACTTTAGATACTTTTGGCACACAAGTGATGAGCTATATGAGTTAGGTAACAACTGTCATTAACAAAGGCCAGAAGAGAAGTGGTCAGGAGAAGCATAGATCTGTATTTATTGAAGACAGGAAAGAGAGCTAGTGTAGACTTGTCCTAGCAGATGCAGAGGTGACTCAGGGCAGTGTGGTTTCAGCACAAGAGAACCTGTGGCCTGAGAAGATTCACTGAAACCAAGTATCTGGGTTGAATGAAAAACATGAAATACTATGCTTCCTTATTTGACATTTGATTCCAACATTTCATGTATTTCTGCTGTGTTGTTTTTTTTTTTCCTTTCCCCCCCAGACCCATCAGGCTACAACTGGTACCTCCACCTTGTGCTTTTTCCCAAAACAACCCATGCATAATTGAGAGTGGCACTCACATTGTTATTTCAGTTAAAGACACAGTAAAGGTAGAAACAACATGGGGCATGTCTTTCTGTTTCCTTAGCTATACTCCTAAACACATTCAACTCTCTTACATGCCAGCTGTCTTCCTCTCTCCGGCCTGGGCTTCTTTCTAAGTGCAATCCTGTTTCTACCTCATATCTTCACAGAGTTCTTGAAAGAATGGTCTGATTGTATTATCTTCACCAACTTACTAGTGTCCCAACCCATTACACTATGGGTTTTGCCACCACCATGAAGCTAATGGTGGTTTGCCAATGATCATAAGGGGGACACTTATAGTCTAGGGAAAGCTTCACCTTCTCTTCCTTCCTGTTTGTGACACCTTCTCAGTTTGTTACCTACCTGGTTTGTTACCTTCTTAGATTCACTCCTGCCTCTCCAGGCACTGCTCAGTCTCATGAGGTGAGCCTTTTTACTCTCCACGAGCATTAAATGCCCATCTTGCCTGCAGGTCTACCCTTGAAACTCCCTGCTCCCAACTCATGCTATCCCTGGCTGATTTGTTAGCCAAACCTCAAACTTCAAGGTTTCCCACAGTTGTGCTCTTCACCCTTCACTTGGGAGCGCCAGATCCCAGTGGCTCCCTGCTTATTTACTTCATAGCCCCAGGATGGCATGCAGGGATGACAAGCCACTATCAAAGGGATCCCTTCCTCCTAGAGATCCATCACAAAAATTCTGCAAGTTGAAAATACAGTTCAAAGAGTTTTATTATCTTCCTACCTGGTGGCCTTCTGTGTGATACAGAAACCCCCTCAGCTGGGCACCTGGAAGTCCACACTCCCTGCTTCCCCTTTTTTTCTCCGTCTCTGCCCTTGCCCAGCTCCCTGAGCCACGCAGCCAGCATCACCGTAGTCAGCCAGAGAGACCCCTTAACGGTTGCATTGCAGAGGCAGCCAGTGGATCTTAACTCTTCAGAACGGAGCACCAACAAGATAAATATACGTCCCATTTGATAATGTTTATCACTTTTCACAGTACAGTTTCAATGCATTTTATGTTAAAACACTCCTTGTCCAACACGGGGAGGATTAAAAAATGAAATAACATACAGTACTTGGCATTGTAATGTATAATTTCCTAGCATAGTTCCTGATGCAGAGAAAATGTTTAAAAATGATTCAGTATTTTAATTAACTCCGCATTCTGACATTTTTGGAGCTATTTAAGTTTGGCAGTGATCAGTGTCTTTTCATTGTATGGGCTTTGAAATTGAAAGACCAATTCAGCATGCACTGGTATTTATTGGAAAGACGACGAGAGGATATGCAGTCCCACCGCATACATTTCCAGCAGCTGGCAGAGTGCTTACCCCTGGGTAGCCTACGAGAGCTCAGTCTCAGCACACACAACATAGAATGATTGTCCTCCCTTCCCTGCATGGGTCACTGCCATGACTTAGATTAGAGGTCATCTTTAATCCCTGTCTTGTCTCCATCATTCCCACACCTACTCAGTCACCGTCTCATTTGTGTATCCAAAATACAGCCCAGATCGTCTCTCTCCCTCTCTCATTTCTGAATTCTGTCCTCCAAAAGTAGCTGAGAATAACGTTCAACACAGATGCAGTATTCAACAATTGCTTAGTTTTGTGCTAAGTGTTTTGTGTTCTTTATCAAACCTGTTCTTCACAGACAGGTTATGAAGGATGTATTATCACCCCTATGTTGCAAATGAGCAACCTGAGGCCAGGGGAGCTAGTGAAGCCCAGGATCAGCCAGCTAGGAAGTGGTAAAGCACAACTTGCACCTAGATCTATTCTGTCTGATTTCAGAGCTTGCCTTCTTCAATTCTCCATCGCACATCCTCTGCTGCCACTGTGCCTCTTATTTTCTCTTTCTCTCTTCCCTACCTGTGCTCTTGGTGAATGCCTGTGTAGCCTTCAAAAGTAAACTAAAATAGTCACTGCACATGAGACTCTTTCTTTGTCGCCTTCTCTTGCCCCCTGCCATGGATCATTCTCTGTTTCCTTGTAGCAGTTCACACTCACATGTGGGAATACACATATTCTATATTATTCTAATTTTGCCCAGTGGCTATTCTGGAATACTATCTGTGTTGTTTTCACCCTTGTTTTTCCATTATGTGCCTTGTTTCCCTGCTTTCAGCCAGTGAGGGTAACCTTCATTCAGTGCCTCTGGGACAGGATGGCCAACAGACTATGGAGGAAAAAAATGAATCCATGTGGGGCTTTTGAATCTCAAACAACCTGACTCCCCAGAGGGAATGATGCAGCACTCGGATAGAGAGTTGGGAAATTGTGTAAGGAGCGATAACTAACTTCTCCTCCCCCCCAACTAGGCAAACATTCCCTGGATGGAGATGAGGAAGGACTCTGAGACGATGATAGACTGATTTATGAATTCTGGATAAAGGAGAATAGGAGGGGGCTCTGTTCCCCACAGCCAGATGGACCCCCAGGACTGAACTGTAGAATCCTCATTATGTTTAGGAGATGAGAGAGCAAGTGACCTTATTCAGTCCACTCTACCTATTGAGCACCTACCTCATGTCAGGCACTAATCTAGGTGCCAGGCATACAGCAATGGATAAAGGAGAGGAGATTCTGCTTAGGTTAAGGGGCCTTAAACTGCTTCACTGAGTTCCTGTGTTCAGGCTTGGGAATGGCAGAATTACCCTGGAGAGGGTCAGAGGGAGAGCTAATAATGGGCTAGATATTAATGAGCCTTGTACCTGGACCAGTAGTGAGCTCCACAAATGGTTGAAGACCAGATCAGAAAAAAGACGTTTCAGAAGATGGCAGTGTGCCTAGATAAGGACCCTGGGGGGCTGGTCAATCCTGCATACTACAGTGCTACAGTGCATGTGAGCCGCTCCTCCCTCTTCCTCTGCCCATGCTCCCAGCCCCCAAACCAGATCATCAGACAACCCTAGATTAACTGACATTAAGTTCTCTTATCTTGGTGGAATGTGGTCTCAACTGTAAGTTAAACTGAATTATAAGAAAATAAAAAGGGTTGTATTGCCCAATCTCCTGAATTAGTGGCCTGAGATTTTTACCTGCTGTAAGTCTTTGTTTTTTTTTTTTTTTTGTTTGTTTGTTTTTTGTTTTTTGTTTTTTTGTATTTTGGGTTTTGTTTGTTTGTTTGTTTGTTTTTTGCTTTTTACCACAAGACCATGAATTCTCTGAGAGCACTTGATTGATCAGGGGCAGCTATGATTGGTAGACATGTAAGTTATTGCACACACTCATTCATTTTTCACATTTATTGAGACTAATTCTTGAGCACTGGGCCAGGGGCTGGATATACAGCAGAGAAAAGACAAGTTCCCAGCACTCAGAGAAACAAACCCTCAGCCAGGGGTTATGTTTTAAACAGGACGACTGGTCAAGGCAGGATGTGTGAAAGGGAAATGATCACCTTTCCCTTCTCAGAGGGTAATAATTTTCTTGGTTGATTTTGGTTTTTGCATTTGTTCACATATTTCTAAGCTATAAATTCTCTGGAAAGTCTAAGATTTCTATCACCCTCCCTTACCCCTGCATCACCAGCATCTCCTGAATATCACATTTTTGGGGCTTCGTTGTCTTCTTTAAACTAATGCTGGAATATTTATCCCAACACTACTTACCTTTTATACACGAGTCCTCATTTAGAGTCTTAAACTTAGAAAGGAAGAGAGTCATTAGCAGCTGCACCTAGCTAGACATTGAGTTGGTTTGAATAACTTAAGGGCTATCTTAAACACTTCTAAAGGGCTGCTAATCCTTGAAGTTAGTTGTCAGAGAGAAACATCAGTGTCCTGGGAATCAGCTCCTATAAGCTCAGAGATATTCAGTGGGTTCTTAAAAATACATTTTCACTTGATTTAAATAGTTTGCTTTTTAATGTTGCTTTCTCTATAAGGAGCTCAAACATTCTGCAAGCAAAGTAAACAGGAATACACAGAGCCAACTAGTGTGGATGACAGATCGTTGGAGTATTTAATTAAAGCAAAGCAAATAAAAATACTCCCCAAACTCTCCTTTCCAAAATAAAGAAAGAAAAAAGAAAGAAGGAAAAAAAAAATCTATGTTTTGCTCCTCTGATGCTCCTCACTCCTGTGACACTTGTTACCTTACCCCAGATTACTAGAACAACACACTAACTGCTTTCTATGTCTCCAATTCAAGACACCTTCAAATCTGTTTTCCACATTGTGCATTACCAGACTGATCTTTCCAAATGACTTGTTAAATTTTACATCTCTGCTTTCTTACTGTGGCTCCCCTTTCTAAGCATCATTCATGTTTCCTCATTGAAAGGGCCTACCTTACAGATCTATCTCTTTCAAATAGGGTGGCCATGCACATTGGTTGGCACTGAACTGTCCTGGTTTATGTCTGTTTTCCTTTTTTTCTCTCCAAGTTGGCTCAGTTTGGAGAACAACCTATACTGCGTAGATCATTCTTCAATATTCCAGTGTGGCTCATGCCGTTAAAATCTCCCACCCTTTAGCCCTCTGCTGGTTCTTTCACTACCCTGTGGGTCTCAGGCTCTATCCTTTTTTATGGGAAGCACATCCCTGTTCCTCCACCCATTCTTCAAGATTCAACTCATGTTTCATCTCCTCTGAAAGGCCTTCATCAGCACTCCTGGCCATGCTGTGCTCTTCTATAAGGCTTTATAACCTCTCAGCACCATTCATTTTGACACTTCATCATTTACTACTTTGCATTCTTAATTAGCAAGAATGAGAAGGAAGGGGATCTTTCACATTATACATTTTCTAGGACAGCACAAGCATTTTTTTCTTTCAACATTTTATTTTGGAAATTCATGCATGAATGAAAAGTTCGATGAATTGTGCAAAAAATATGTGTATGCTTCACCTGGAGTCAGCAATTGTCAATATTTTGCCACATTTGATTTGTCTCTCTCATTTTCTCACTGCCCCTATCTCTGCTGTCTCTGTCTCTAAGTGTGTCTGTGCATATTTTTTTGCAGACCCATTTTTAAATAGGTGACAAACCTTGATACTTTACCCTTAAAGAATCCAGAATGTATATCCTAGAAGAAGGATATTTTCCAACATAATCACAATATTAACACACCTAATAAAATAACAGTCATTCCACAATGTCATCTAATGTATGTACTCAATTTTATCTAATCGTGCTTAAACGGCTTGTATAGGTATATTTGTTTCCTAGCATGGCTACAACGAATTATCACACTTAGTGGCCTAAAAACACAAATTCGTTATCTTACAATCTGAAGGTCAGAAGTCCAAAATAGGTCTCACCGGGTTAAAATAGAGATGACAGAAGGGCTGTGCTCCTTTCTGAAGACTCTGGAGGGGAAGGTGGGAAGGGTACTTCTTATCTCCTCCTCAAAGTCAATGGTGGGTCAGACATAGGAGAGTAGTTACAAACATTTCCATTCAGAAAGGGATATAATGGTGGGCACCTGGCAGGCTCAGTCAGTTGAGCACCTGATTCTTGATTTTGACTCAGATCATGATCTCAGAGTCCTGAGATTGAGCCCTGTATCAGGCTCCCTGCTGAGTGTAGAGCCTGCTTGGGATTCTCTCTTTCCCTCTCACTCTGCTCCTCCCACTACCCTGTTTGTACTCTCTCTCTCTCTCTCTCTCTCAGAAAGAAAAGAAGAAAGAAGAAAGAAAGAAAGAGAAAGAAGAAAGAAAAAGAAGAAAGAAGAAAGAAAGAAAGAAAGAAAGAAGAAAGAAAGAAAGAAAGAAAGAAAGAAAGAAAGAAAGAAAGAAAGAAAAAAAGAAGAAAGGAAGGAAGGAAGGAAGGAAGGAAGGAAGGAAGGAAGGAAGGAAGAAAAGATACAATAGAAGGAAAAGAGGGCACCTGGGTGGCTTAATGGTTGAGTGCCTGCTTTTGGCTCAGGTCATGATCCCAGAGTCCTGGGATCAAGTCCTACATCAGGGTCCCTGCAGAAGCCTGCTTCTCCCTCTGCCTGTCTCTCTGCCTCTCATTCCATGTCTCTCATGAATAAATAAATAAAATCTAAAAAAAAAAAAAAAGACAGAAAAGAAAATGTCTCTAGTGCAAAACACTTCCAAAATCCATTCAGGCAAACTCCATTTGATTTCAAGACCTAGAATCAATCCTCTGCGGCTCATGGCTCTGCCCTCTGAATCATCCTCCCTTTCTCATGAAAGGTAGTTCATGTTCATTCACAGTTGAGTGATTTTATCAGCCTCTTTCTTTTCCTATAGAGTTTTGAAGGTCTTCAGCCTTCTTTCATTTTATATTCTCTCCTCCCTTTCACTCTAAGCTGGCAATGTCTCTGTTCGGATAAAATTCTGAAGAACTGGGGGTGGGGTGGAGGGTGGTGCCTCTGATGTATATCACAGATTGACTCCTTTAGATAAGAGGCTCCTCCCATCCCCTCCTAGATTCTGCTAAGAGGGCTGAAGGGATACATTTGTCACATACCCTAATCTCTTCAGTTAGCTCCCTGTGACTGCATAATCTTCCAACCTTTTAAGGCACTAGTCAAAGTTGTCCAGTCACACCTTTGGTCTTCTTTCTAGAACATACTTTCCTGATAGTGAATCTCCTAATAGCACTTTGTGTAAACTGGTCAGATTGAGAATTTCCTAAATTATCAAGTCTTGCTTCCTTTTTACAGAACAGTTCTTCCTGCATTCCATCTCTTTTCTGTTACATTTTATTATAAGGGTCAACAAGAAAACTGTACCTTCCACATGTTGTTTGGAAAGCTCTTCATTGGGATCCCTGGGTGGCGCAGTGGTTTAGCGCCTGCCTTTGGCCCAGGGCGCGATCCTGGAGACCCAGGATCGAATCCCATGTCGGGCTCCAGGTGCATGGAGCCTGCTTCTCCCTCTGCCTGTGTCTCTGCCTCTCTCTCTCTCTCTCTCTCTCACTGTGTGCCTATCATAAATAAAATAAAATAAAAAGTTAAAAAAAAAAAGGAAAGCTCTTCATCTAAATACACATTTTCAAAGTATACAATTTCCACCTTCTATGTAATTACAGGACATAATTCTGTTACTATATAACAAGAATCTTCTTTCCTCTGGTCTCCAGTAACAAATTCTTCATTACTTTCTGAACCCTCAATGACAGAAACAGAGTCATTACTACCCAGCTTTCTACCACTGGTTTATTCAAGACAATCTAGGCTTTTTCCTCTCATGCTCCTTAAAATTCTTCCAGCTTCTTTCAGTGCCCAATCCCAAAGCCATTTCTATACTTTTAGCTGGTTGGTAAAAAACCACTCCACTTCTGATACCAGAATTTCTATCAATCTCTTATTGCTACCGTAACAAATTACTACAAATTTAGTGGTTTAAAACAACTCGCATCTGTTATCTTACAGTTCTGGAATTCAGAAGTATAAAATGGTTCTCACTGGACTAAAATCAAGGTATCCACTAGGCTGTGTTCCTTTATGAAATCTCTACAGGAGAATCTGTTTTCTTAGTTTATCTGGTTCCTTGATGCTGCCTGCATTTTTTGGCTCATGGCCCCTTCCATTATCAAGGCCAGTAATGACACCTTCGTCCTACTTTAGTAATGGATTATTAAACTCTGACACTCCCTTTTCTGTCTTTTTCTTCCATTTAGAAGGATCCTTATGAATATATTTGGACCCACTTGAATAATCTGGTATAATCTCTTTATTTTAAGAACAATTTATTAACAGCCTTAATTCCTGCTTCCTTGTAATATAATATATTCACAGTTCAGTGGATGAGAGTGTCAGCACCTTTGAGGAGTCACTATGCTCCTACCACAATATGTTTCTCCTCCAATCTGATTTCTAATGAAGGTTTACAGATTACATTTGAAAATGAGATCTCTTTTATTTTCTTTCCTTTTTTAAAGATTTTTATTTACTTATTCATGAGAGAGACAGAGAGAGGCAGAAACACAGGCAGGGGGAGAGCCCTGAGGGGAGCCTGATGCAGGACTCAATCCCAGGACCCCAGGATCCCAACCTGAACCAAAGGCAGATGCTCAACCACTGAGCCACCCAGGTACCTCAATATCTCTTTATTTTCTTTTAATCTAGAATAGTCCCATAACCTCCCTTTATTCAATAAACACCATCCCCTTTTTTTTAAAGATAGTGAGTTTTATGAAGAAACCATACCAGATGTTAGTAGACCATCCCATATTCTGCCTTTGTATTATTGTTTTTACATATTTAGATTCAGGTTAAACATTTTGTCAGGAACACATTGTTTGATATGTTCTATGCATTATATTGCATCATATCACCACTACTAGTAATGCTAAGTGTGATTACTTGGTCCCAGGGGACCACATCACTCTACCGTAATGGTATAGTTTTCCTCAAGTTATCCAAAGGAATAATTTGGAGAGTGACACTTTGAGATTGTGTAAATATCTGTTTCTTCCACTATATTGTCCACAATGGTGGAACTTCTATCGACGATCTTTCACAAATCAGTGTACTATGTTTTGAGTTGTAAATGATGATTTTTTTTTAAATGATGATTTTCTAATTTTATCACTCCCTTCTATCATTATGATCTGGCATTTTTCTATAAAGGAGAATACTTACTCCTTTTTTTTCTTTTCAAATATTATTATAGTCTTGAGTATTTAAGGATGATGATGATGATGATTAAATGTGTTATAATCCATTACTGTCAGGGTTTTCAGTTGCTGTTGTTTATTTGTTTTGTTTTGCTTAATTCTCAAGGTATCCCTTATACAACCCATGTGAACCCCTTCAGCTCAGCTCCTGTGTTCTCTTGACGTATTTCAATAAGCTTTGGATGCCTCCTTGCTTTCTGTCACAATGAGATGGCCAGAGATTCTCTTAAAATTTTACCCAGAATCAGTCATTTCTCCAAGCAGCCCCAAATCATTTTAAATGACACTGGTATTTAGAAACAGAGGCCTGATCACTAGAGATAATCACTGTGACTGTGGAAGTCACTCAAATATCTTTAACTTTCTTCCTGTTGTTAGCTCAGTTCTGCTCTGGAACTTGGCTGATGAATGGATGATGAATTCTTGAACAATCGACATTAATCTTCTTACTAAATAAGCTAGGGCACATCAACATGCTTTGGAGTTGTAAATTACTATTCAAATAGTAGGGTTTTTTGACAAAGATTTTGAAGTTAAGGTCTTGTGGAGAAATTTGATAAAGTGAGGGAGAAGAAGAATAAAGGAAAAAAATCATTATTAAATAAAAATTATTAAAAACACAAAAAGGGAGAGAACAAATATTTTTGTAGCTTTGTGATGTCAGAGAGACTTGGTTTTGGCTATGGATTCTAAGTCTGGCTGTGAAAGAATTGAAATTATTCTGGTAGATAAGCATTCTGTGTAACCTTTTCACAAAACACCTGAGCCCTTTGCCTTCTGAGGTGTCTGAGCCAGGGGATGGTAAGAGAAGATAAAGAAAAGCAGCTAGAATCCCACTACTTTGAGAGCGTGTGCCCTCAGGCTTAGGCAATGAAAAGGCGACCAGAATGAGCCAGAAGGAACATGCAAATATCATCTATATATCATCAGTAAGGTCCTTACATTCTATCCTTTGAGCTGTTTTCCTATCCTGTTCATTTCTGAGCAATGACTCCTTGTCAGAAATGCTATCTTGAGGGGCACCTGGGCGGCTCAGTCAGTTAAGCGTTCAGCTCAGGTTATGAGCCCAGGGTCCTAGGATCGAGCCCCGTGGTGGGTTCTGTGCTGAGCACTGAAGTTTGCTTATCCTCCTCCCTCTGCTCCTCTCTCTTCTTCCTCTGCTCCTTCCTCCCTCCTCCCTGAGTGCTCTATCTGAAAGAAAGAAAGAAAGAAAGAAAGAAAGAAAGAAAGAAAGAAGAAAGAAAGAAAAAGAAAGAAATGTTATCTTGAAGCAAAGTGAGACATTATTTAACTTACTGTGAAAATCATAGTGCTTTCCCTCTCAGTACCTGAGAACGCTCCTGGAAACTACCGTCATTAGGGGAAGTTCCACGCCAAGAGTCAATTTACAGAAAATGGAGGAAATTGTCCAATCAACTGAGATTTATTGAGTGTACAGCCCCATAATGTGGAGCATAAGTTTTGTCTCTCTCTTTACTCAAATATAATTACAAGGCGATGTTATTATAATTCATTTTTAAAGAGAACTTGTTCATGCTAATGTTGACAAAAATAAAATAGAGCTACCCAAACAAACAAACAAACAAACAAAAAACCAACACATGTATTTAAGATGACTCTGAGCTCAATAAATTGATTTATGTTCATTATAGCACCCTAAATATCAGAGGGAAATTTCAATTAGGTCAAATTAAATTTTATAAAGGAAATTTGGACTGTAGCCAGGGCAAAATAGAGAATGTTTTGGCACAATATGTGTCTCAGAAAAAAAATCAGGTTTGGGGAAAGTACGCCACAGACTGTCCATTTAATGCCCTGCCAACTTCCCAGGGCAAAGGGAATTCATAAATCTATTAAGTAAAGAGCTTTCAAATGACAGGACCTATGTTTTATTTATTTTTGTATTTCCATTTTCCTTCAGAAGGGTTAGCACCCGGAAGACATTTAATTACTGTTTTTGAATGAATAAATGAATGTATAAATGTATTAGATAAAGGAATTGATTATATAAAAATAATTTTCCAAACTCAACTAATTATGTTAGAATCCATATTGCACATTAGTTATGATAGAAAACCATTTTTAATGGTTCAGGCTTTTATCTTCTTTTTAAAGCAGAACAAAGCATGTCTTCATTTCAATAATTAATTTCACCAATATAATAACTCAGCTGCTTCAGTGAGTTTGATGACACAGGAACAACCCGGCTTTGACTTTGTGGAGTGAAAAAGTATACAACTTTTCATTGAAGGAAACTTCAAATACATTGACTATGTCCCTGAGAGGAAAGAAAACCTTTCTCACAGAAAACAGTAAAAACACCATGTTTAAATATTGAATAACTGGCTACTTTGTTTTGATGGTTAAATCTATACCTAAACTGTGTGAACATATGGTAGCCTCTTAATACAAAGTTCCCCAGGATAGCTGGAGAACTAGGGTGATCCCTAATTAAGTGGCAGTCTTAGAGACTAACCTTAATTAGTTAAATGCTTCAGTAAGCTAAGCATAGCATCGGCACTTCCAGCATCATACTCTGGTCTTATCTCAACACGGTCAGGGACCTAGATGTTGGTGGTCATCTGTAATTAAGAGCAATGGCTCCTTCTGATGCTATACTTACATGTTGCAAAGAGAGCTCCTGAGTGCACTGAACTTGAACTCTGGATGGGCCAATTGGGGCCACACTTGTTACAACAAGCACCTGGGCACATGGTTAATGTGCACAATGTTGATACCTGTGTTTCTGCTGATGCCTGTGTTCTCACATATGTGTATGTGTGTAGGTATGAATAAGGGGAAGTAATTAAGTACACAAGAGCAAAAGGCATGGATAGAATGGTAGGAGGATGTGGCTCCTCTAACCTGGCAGGGAGAGGTCAGTGATTGCAGAGTTATAGGTGCAGGATTCCACTTCCTCCCAACAGGAACAGTATGCTGCTGATTTGGCTACAGATGCAAAAGTTTTCACATTCCGTCGGTCACTGTATTTACACTGTACAGTTAATTCTGGAGTTACTTATTCATCGCAATAAAGAGTGCTCCTGTCTGGGGGCAGAGCTAGCAATGCTCAAATGATTGGTGCCAATCCTTCAGATCTATAGTGAGAGATGAGCAGAAGGTGGGCACAGAGCATCTTCCAACTAACAAACCCGAACATGGCAATGTGGGCCACATTAGTATTTCTAAACATGACTGGCCTTTTCAATTTCCATTTCCTACAAATGGGAAACAATATGCCAATGACAGACTGACTGATGTTTCTCTGAGCGCTCCAGAGAGCGTTTGCTTCTTTCGGGAGAGTAGTCTGCAAATCTGGCAAATTCTGGCATCAGGTTTAACCCAGTGGAGGGAGAATGTTTTTATTTATTTTAAGGCCTGAAGCAGAGCCAGCAAGAGTTGTGATTAAATTAAAAACATTTATGTTAAGAAAAAAGAAGCAGCATTTGTGGAAGAATGCATTACAGACTCATCCCTGGTTGGGATGGAGAGGACATGCAGAGAATCCTAGAGTTTCATTTGTTCGTGCAGTTCCTTCTAATGTGCTAGAATCATGACAAGGCATTACAATTTCCTTCTCTGGATTTTACCCTTTGAGAGCTCATTTCAAGCCCCTAGTCTTGGACCTTAGGGACACAAAAATCTAATTACCCAAAGCAAGGGAATCTTCAGTCCCACTGCCTTATACTTGTGTTTCACTTGGTTTCAGAAGCTCGTTCTTTCTTTCTGGTCTTGTGATCCAGGTGAATTCAGCCAGGCTAGACAGTCACATGCTATTAAATATGTAGGGATTTACCCAGGAGCTATATTCCATTCTTAGAAACACCACGCTTATACCCTTAATCCCATTTCTACTTATTATTCTCATGAATATAATGTGAAATACAAACATGGAAGTCTGCATATATGGTATAAGTAGTTCCTTCTTGTCTTTCTACCTCAGCTCAATTCCTCACTGCTCCTTCTGTTACTATTTATTATAATTTATTTGTTTGTTTTTCTATGGTCTATATCCACAACTACAGTGAAAATGCCAGAAGGTAAAGTTTGAAAGAACTTACTAGACAGCGCCCAATAAGTGTTGCCTCCTGGTGTTCCTACCCCGTGTAATCCCCTTCCCCATTGTACCAGGGCTGGTCTCTGTGGCCAAGAGAACACAGAATTGATGATACATCATGTCATTCTGAGATCAGGTTATGAAAGACTGGCTTCTGACTCAGGCTTGCCCTGTCCTTCCGTCCTGTACTGAACAGCCCCATGGGAGGCCCACCCATGTGGCAAGAGACTGAAGCCACCTGCTGTCAGCCATGTGGTTGTGCTAGAAGCCAACACTCCAACCCTTCAGGTGACTGCAGCCCTCGCCGGCAGCTTGATGTTGCTTCATGAGAGGCTCTGAATCAACATGGCTCAGATAAGCAGATCCTGGATTCCTTACTCAGAAACTGTGAGATAATAAATGTTTGTCTTGTTTTGTCTTTTTAAACGTTTCTTTATTTATTGGAGAGGGAGACAGAGCATGCCCCAGTAGGGAAGGGGCAGAGAGAGAGGGGGAAGAGTCTTAAGCAGACTATGTGCTGAGCACAGAGCCTGACACTCAGGGCTCAGTCTCACCACCTAGACTGAGATCAGGAACTGAGCACAAATCAAGAGTCAGATGTTCAACTGACTGTGCCACCCAGGCTCCCCATAAATGTTTGTTTTAATTGCTAAGTTTGGGGCAATTTAATCCAAACAATAGATAACTAATGCAAGGAAGACTAGTGTTTGATTGTATGTTCCAACTCCTAGCACAGCATGGCACAGAGATCTCAATGAATCGGCTAATAAATATTTGTTAAATAAACAAATTAACCCAAACAGCCATCAACTTTGCCCAAGCACATTCTATAAGGAATGTTTTGTATTTGTTCAAGTATAACTGGCAAAATTTTCATTAAAGTTGTTGGGTAGGGAAATCCATTTATAAATAAATTGGGGAAAACCTTTTACCTGAAAAAACTAAGAGTAGTAGTTATAATCCCTGCAACTGTACTTCAGTGTGAAGGACATACCTTGTATGAAGCAGTTGACATAAACACAAAATTGTAGGGGCACCTGGGTGGCTCACAGTGGTTAAGGGTCTGCCTTCAGCTCAGGTCATGATCCCAGGGTCCTGGGATGGACTCCTGCATTGGGCCCCCTGCTGATTGAATAGTCTGCTTCTCCCTCTACCCCTCCCCTCTTGCTCATGTTCTCTCTCAAATAAATAAAATCTTTATTTTATTTTATAATATTTGTTTTATAAATAAAATAAAGTATGAACTGTCTTACAGTATGATTTTATGAGACCTTCCAATTTCTTCTCCTTGGCGGCTGGTTAGGCAGGTATGATGAAGGGAAGTGTCCTTCCTGACTGGATCTCTTTTAGTAGTCTGGAGTCTCTGGTTTTGTTCTGCTTTTGGATCATGTACTGAGCCTCCCCATGCCTGTTTCCATCCTATGTAGACTCTATGGGGATGTGTCTTCCTGTTCATACAAGGTACAAAAACATTCTCAGACCTTCTAAGTTCTATTGCGTTCAAACTTTAAAATGAGAACCGCTAACTATTTGTAAGTTTACTTCCCTTCACAGCTTTTCTGAATAATCTTTTATATAACCATTCCTTGAGCATGGCTTCTCTCCTATCTCTCTCCTGTCTGTCTGTCTGTCTGTCTCTATCTCTCTGACTTTTCTACTCTGTCTTTGCCTGTGCTCCTCTAGAGTGGTGGGAATACTTTTGATGACCTCTGTCTTTTTTGGCAGGAAGGGAAGAATCTACAGGCTGAATAGAATCTAGATAAGGCTCCTTAGTGTCTGAAAAATTGTTTATCGATTATTTGTGTCATAGTCCACTACATAAAAGCCCACAGACATAGAACTTGTTTGTGAAGTCTTTGTAGTAGCTATTACTTCACAGTCCAGTTAAAGCAGCCCTAAGAAGGGAAAGTGGACAGATCCATGTGCTCAGATAACAAAGTTGACCCAGTCTTCCAGGTTATCACGAAGCAAAGAGAAGACAAAGGCAAGTAAGTTTAATGATAGCTAAAGTGCAACATCAAGGGATTGCAAATATGGCACAATTTCACAATCAATTAATTTTTCAGTTTGGAAAACACTAGACATTTCTCTCTTTCTTGCAAGGCATCTAGAATTTTTAATATTCCTGTACACTGACTAACGATTGCCATAGTCCTATCTAGCTTTGGTTTTCTAAGCATGCTCTTTATTTATTTATTTTTTTTTTTTTAATTTTTTTTTATTTTACGATAGTCACAGAGAGAGAGAGAGAGAGGCAGAGACATAGGCAGAGGGAGAAGCAGGCTCCATGCACCGGGAGCCCGATGTGGGATTCAATCCCGGGTCTCTAGGATCGCGCCCTGGGCCAAAGGCAGGCGCCAAACCGCTGCGCCACCCAGGGATCCCCTCTAAGCATGCTCTTAAATCTCTCCTAATAGGAATAATTCTCCTTCTGTCTTTATACCCAGTGGAATATCTTGTATTTAGGCATTTTGAAATATTTTAAAACTTTAATTGAATCATTACTGTACCCAGCTATGGCTGTTGAATTTAAAAATGTTCTCTTTGTCTCTTTTGACTACCCCCCCCCAACACCACACATGCATGCATATAGACCATAACCATTTTCACCATGTTACTGTTTTCTTAACCAATGAAATGTTCCCAAGATCTACTCATCAATCTGGCACACCAATCAAAATATGCTTGAAGGCTTTATTAAACTTTCATCAAATACAATGGTTGTCTCCTTTATGTATCAGTCTATAGGTAAACAAGTAGTGTGCGCACCATCTCTTCATTATTTGATTCCTAAGAATTCTAAATCGTTAAATTCCTTTGGAGAAGGTATTATACTTTGTTTCTCTTAAACATTCCTATTACATGTGATCCAAAGCTAGGCATGGGATTTTAATGTATACTGTCATATATTTAACACACTTAATATGAACTTCAGATAGGAGCAGAGAGCCAGGGAAAAGGAAATATTGTATTTTCACAGAAACCATAAAGAGTAGCAGCTGTACTGGTGCCTAATTGGCTAATATTGTAGGGAACACCATGAAGGTCTATTGCCTGTTAATCCCTGAACGTCATACCTCACCTTCTGAGGCTTTCCTTTCCACATTTTTCATGAGACATGGGGACTGAGCTTGTCTCCTTTCCCTTTAAAAATAAACCCTGTCCACTCTTGTTTCTCTAGGTTTCTCCCCTAAAAGCTAAATTTGAAAATTTTTTCCTCTTGGCTATCTCAGTATATCATATCATATCATTGACCTTTTTATTGAAAATTTTATCTCTCTTCTTTAAAAGCAGATAAAGAAGACTGTAATAAACATACTATCTATAGTGAAAATTTTTTTAGATCTCAGATGTCTTAGGTCCTTTGTTCATGATCTATTGTTCCTGATTTTCCAGCTTAGATGGCATCTGGAAGCCACGTGCATTTCTGTGCTTCTAAGGGAGGAGCTCATCAAATCATTCTCTCCCTAACCTCTATCTCAAACATCTTCCAAAGGCTTTTAACACTCTAGATTTTCAAATACTTCCCTACACAAAGGCCCCTTTTCCTAGTGGATAGGGCTGAAAGCGTGGATATCATATCCCTTCAAAATTCTGCTTGTCTTCAGTGGGTAGTTTGGGCATTTGAGAATGTCCTGATAAGTAGATTCTGACGTTGTTAATGTTCTTGCCGATAGAGGAATGATTGCTTTATTGTGTGTAGCTCCTGTGTGCTCATAACCCTCAGCCCCTGACCTACTACCTCTCAACCAAAGATTCATTTCTTCTCTGAATCATGTGGTACATTGCTTCAATCACTTTTGATGTCAGCATGATCAAATTCATGTTTCCATATCCTTTTATTGCATTTGCCCTGCCAACCCCACTTTGGGACCAACCTATCCATCGACCTTCTCTGTTCCTACAAGTATGGGCTATGATCCAGGAAGAAAGAAATAACACTCTTGCACAGATCAGAGTCCCTGTATTTTATGATCTAGCCTTCTGGCTCCACCCTCAGCTAGGCTCTCAGCTGTACTTGAAAATCTTATTACATCTCTTTGAATAGGTGCCTCTCCCATTTCTTACAAGGGGTTTCTCAGAACCATTTTTTATTTCACCAAGTTTGTCTCCTTTCCTTCTAATCCTATGTCTCCAAAAGTTTAAATGTTTTTGTAAGGAAGAAATACGAAATTTCATGTAAAGAATTTAACATGGTTCTGAACACAGAGCAAATATTTAATAAAGGTAAATCATCACTATTATTAAATAATCAGAAAATGCAGAAAGTAGGATAAGAAATCACATGGACTTCCACCTCTTGAGTTATGTACTATTTGGCAGTTCTTTTTCACAGACACGATAATGTAGGTGAATGTTATTTCCTCAAAAACATAAATATTAATTTCTCAGCTGCTTATCTAAAGTGAAACAGAAAGTTTACTAAAAACATTAAATGGCAGCATTACTAATATATCTTAATTTCATCTTTCTCAGTGGGATTAAGTTTTACACCTGTTGGTACAACTTAATAAAATTTTGTAAAAATCAAAGCCCAGACAAGATGCTATTTTTCCAACTTTCTAATATAAAGAATGTAAATATGGGCAAAAGCTGAAAGGATAATCCAATTAACATCCATGTACCTACCAAGGAGATTCGACAAATATTAATGTTTTACAATACTTTATGTCTTTGCAGTAACTTTTTAAGTCAATTACAGTCATGACACTTCTAAATATTTCAGCATGCAACTCCTAAAAATAAGTGTATTTTCACACATAATCATATCCCATTATCACACCAAAAATTAATAATTCCTTTATATTAGCTAATATATAGTCCTTGTTCAATTTTCCGCAATTTCCCCAAGTATATCTTCTATAGCTGTTGTTGTTTCTTTGTTTGAACAAGATCCAGTCAAGGTCTTTGTATTGCACTTTGTTGCTATATCTCTTTGGTCACTTTTTTTCTATAATAGTCCTCCCATTTTTTTTTTTTTTCCAGCAAACGTCGACATTTTAAAGAGAACAGGTCAATTGACTCACAAAAGGCATCATGTTCTTTTTTGGTCTAATTGTTTAGTGATGGTGGTATTTAAACTGTTTATCCAACCCCCTAATCCTCTATACATTGGAAGTTAGTGCTAAAAGCTTAGATTCAAGTTAAACGTTTTTGTTTGTTTCTTTGTTTGTTTTGCAATAATCCTTCACAGATGATGCTGTGCACTTCATATTATACTGCATTCCAAGGCACTTGGTATCAAGTTGTCCAACTATTCATAATGCTCAGTTATAGTGATGAAGCCAGATATTTTTATCATGAGGTCAATTTTTATTCATTTTCATTCAACAAATAACCCATGGGGTAATATTCTTGTATACTGGTAACATGCAAGGTGTTTTCCAACAATCTTTGAATCCAAAGTTTTAGCATTCTTACTTGAATTGATTATTTTATTGCTGGCTGCAGATCAATGACATTTTTTCTATTTTTGTATTCTTTCTACATTTGTGGTCTAACATTCTTCTATCTAAAACAGCTTTTCTCCACCAACTGGGTATCTCCTAAATAAGCTATATGCTTAATTCTTTCTCCTTTATTGCCAAATTTAAAAATAAGTTTAAGCTGTGATAATTACATCTGTGATGGTATACAAGTTTGTTTGTCTTACTTATTTTCTCTCCTCTCTCTTTTTAAAAAATCATTACTAATTCATTTATTTATTTTATTGAATGTTTTACAATCAGTTACAATCCTAGATTTGTTCAAACTATCCAAGAATTGACCAATGGGAGTTTATCCAAGCTAAAGTCTATACTGTTTGAACATGTTCCCCTTAGTCTCTGAGAATTTTGTTGCTTTCTGGTCCAATATGTTGTTCCTTAGTTTCTGTGTCCTAGACTTGAAATCAATCAACAAGGAAGTGAAACAAAAATTGATAATATGGTAGAAAATATTTAAAAATTATATATCTGTTAGGGGACCTGTATATAGAATATATAAAGAGCACTTATGCTCAATGATAAAAGAAAAACAAACTCACTTAAAACTTGAAAGAGAATTTAAATGAATATATCTATGAAGAAGGGATCCCTGGGTGGCGCAGTGGTTTGGCGCCTGCCTTTGGCCCGGGGCGTGATCCTGGAGACCCGGGATCGAATTCCACATCAGGCTCCCGGTGCATGGAGCCTGCTTCTCCCTCTGCCTGTGTCTCTGCCTCTCTCTCTCTCTGTGTGACTATCATAAATAAATAAAAATTAAAAAAAATTTATATCTATGAAGAAGATATATGGATTGAGGGAAAGCTTTCAATATTTAAATTAGCTGGGGTTTATTTTATGTTTTAACTTAGATTTTGGTAGATAATCTTCATCACATAAAGTAAATTTCCTTCTATATGCACTTGGCTGACTGTTTTTATCATTTAAGAGTGTTAGATTTGTCAATTTTGTTTTCTGTCTCTATTGATTACCTGATTTTTGTCCTTTATTTTTTTAATTTGGTGTATTATATTGCTTAATTTTCAGATGTTAAACTAACCTTGCATTTCTTGGATAAATCTTATTTGTTCATGGCATATAATCTATTTTATATATTGCTAGATTCAATTTGCTCCTATTTTGTTGAGAATTTTTGTTATTTTAAGGAATATTGGTCCATATTTTATTTTGGTTTTCTTTTTTTCAAAATGATTTTATTTATTTAATTGACAGAGTGAGAGAGAGAGCACAATCAGTGGGAGCAGCAGGAAAGCAGAGGGAGAGGGAGAAGCAGGCTCCACCCCTGAGCAGAGAGCCTGATGTGGGGCTCCATCCAAGGACCCTGAGGTCATGACTGACCTGAGCCAAAGACAGATGCTTAACCAACTGAGCCACCCAGGTGCCCTTTGTTTTGTTTTCCTTGTGATGCCTCTTGATGTTAGGTTAACCCTGGCCTCTTACGTACGATGAGTTGGAAGTATTCCTCACCCTTTCAATTTTGGAAAAGTTTGTGAAACATTGATATTCATTCTTCTTTGGACATTATATAGAATTAATTACTGAAGTCATTTGGACCTGAGCATTTTTTTATGCTAAGTGTTTTTTTTTTTAATTTTTTATTTATTTATGATAGTCACACACAGAGAGGGAGAGAGAGAGAGAGAGAGGCAGAGACATAGGCAGAGGGAGAAGCTGCCTCCATGCACCGGGAGCCCGACATGGGATTCGATCCCAGTCTCCAGGATCGCGCCCTGGGCCAAAGGCAGGCGCTAAACCGCTGTGCCACCCAGGGATCCCCTATGCCAAGTTTTTAAATGAATTAATCCTTTAATCCCTTTTAGGTCTATTCAATTTTTTTTATTTCTTCTTGAGTCAATTTTTGTGCTTTGCATTTTCCTAGGAATTTGTCCTTTTTTTTATGTTATCAAATATGCTGACATAAAATTATTCATAATATTCCATCTTTATTTCTGTAAGAGCATTAGTGGTATTCTCATTCTCCACTTTAGTAATTTGAGTTCTCTCTCTCTCTCTCTCTCTCTGGGATGGGGTCAATTTAACTAAGAAAATGTCAATTTTGTTGATCTTATTAAAGAATCAACTTTTGGTTTTGTTGATTTTCTCTATAGTTTTTCTAATCATTTTTTTATTTATTGCACTCTAATTTTTCATATTCTCTTCCTTCTGATTGCTTTAATTTGATTTTCTCTCCTTTATCTAGTTTCTTAAAGTAGAAATTATATTATTGATAAGAGATTTTTTTCCTTCATAATGTATTTGTTTATAGTTATAAATTTCCCTCTGAACACTACTGTATCTGCTTTCTATAGGTTTTTGAATGCTGGATTTTCATTTGTATTTTTCTCAAAGGATTTTTTAATTTCCCTTGTGATTTCTTCTTTGATCCATCAGTTATTTAGGAGTGTGTGCTATTGTTGATTTCTAATTTAATTCCACTGTGTTTGGTTGCTATAGTCTGAATGTGTGTTCCCCTTAAAAGTAATATGCTGAAATTCTAATGCACAGTGTAATGATATCAGTATATAGGGCTTTGAAGGTGCTTACATCATGACAGTGGAACCCTCATGAATGAGATTAGTGTCTTATAAAAGGGGCTCCAGAGATACCCGCCCTCCTTTGCAATGTGAGTATAGAGAGAAGATACCAGTTGGGAACCAGGAAGAGGGTCCTCACCAAATGTGACCAAGCTGGTGCTTTGATCCTTGACTTTTCAGCCTCCAGCACTGTGAGAAAAAAATTACTATCATTTATAAGCCACTCAGTCTGTGGCATTTTGTTATAACAGCCCAAGCAGACTAAGACATTAATTCTTGGTAAATTAGTTAAGTAATTAGTTAATATTCATTGTATGATTTCCTTCTTTTAAGTTTATTGAGACTTATATATTGTTAAGCGTATCGTCTACCTTAGAAAAAATTCCATGTGTGCATAGAAGAATGTTGGGTTGAGTATTCTACAGATATGTTAGATATAGTTGGCTTATATTTCTCAACACTTCTTTTTTGAAAACATTTGGTAGGCTACACACTTTTTGAAGTCTACTTCACCTATAGCCTCTGGATTTCCGCACAATTTTTTTTCTTGTTCTTATAATTAGCCAGACTACTTAGCAGTCACCTCTGAGACAGCATAAGCTACTTATTGGTCAAAGGATGTGGTTAATCCCCTCGGCTAGTTAAATTTTTACCCTTGACCATTGGATATGGTTTGGAGGTAGCTATCATAGTCCAAGGAATTTACACATTTGGCTGGGCATCAGTAACTTGCATTTTCCTTCCTTGATCTTTCATAAAATTGTACAACCTTGGACTGGTGCACAGTATTCCAGACTGAAAAGGATGTATGCAATTTTATTTTTGGTATGGCTCAAGAAGAGTCACTCCTTGATCAGAGTAACTTATTGTTCAGCCAGTGTTTTGGTCAGAGTTTGTGCTTAAGACCCTAGCACTGGTGAGTCTTCTGCCCTTTGTGATGAATTTGTGTGCAGGCTGGCAAATGTTTTCATGTCTGTCTGTCCTACATCCAGCTCTAATTGTTCCTATGTGGATGCATCCTGGCACATCTTCATAGGTCCCACACTGTTCACTATGATTGCAGGAGCTCTTTTCTTAGCTGTATCTTTCCCAGTTCTTTCTCTTAGACTTTTGGTTAATCTTCCATTTTCCTTGTTGCTACTAGTATTGTAGAACTATGAAAACTTTGTACATCTCACCTCCTTTTGACCATGCCCTTGGGTGTGGAATTCTATAAGCTCTGTTCCAAATAAAGTTAGTTCCCTCAGGCAGAGCTTGTTTATCTTTTAAGCCTCTGATGTGTGCATCAGTATCCTGGCTCTGGCGAAGGGCACTGACCTGCTCTAGGAAGAACGATATCCTGTCGTACAAGGTGATGTTAGGGGTATGGTAGTCCTCATCATCTTGCTTGCCCCTGCCATCATCGGTCTTACAGGGAGCTGGAGCGGGCATTATTCTGGTACAGTATTCTCAATCTTGTTGCCTAATATAGAGCTTCTATCTTATGAGCTGAGACTGGGGTGAAGGACACTTTGATTCTTTTGAACATTTGTCTCATGCAGAGAGCCTCTCCAATAGGAGACTGGAGCAGAAATAACAGAATTCTGCTCTCCCTTGAGTAAAACCATAGCTCTAAAATAAATAATGCAAATAAAAATGGACAGAGGACTTGAGTAAACATTTTTCCAAAGAAGACATACAGATGACCATCACGCACGTGAAAAGATGCTCAATATCACTTATTATCAGGGAAATGCAAGTCAAAACTACAACAAGATATCACCTCACACTTGTCAGAATGGCTAAAATAAAAAACACAAGAAATAACAGGTGTTGGTGAGGATGTGGAGAAAAAGGAACACTCATGTACTGTTGATAGGAATACAAATTGGTAAGCCACTGTGGAAAACAGTATGGAGGTTCCTTAAAAAAATTTTAAAAAAAGAATTGCCATGTAATCCAATAATTCCACTACTGGATATTTGCCCAAATAATGTTAAAGCACTAATTCAAAAAGATATATGCTCCCTATGCTATGCTTATTGCAGTGTTTACATTGGCCAAATTATGAAATCAACCCAAGTGTCCATCAATGGATGAATGGATATATATATATATATATATATATATATATATATATATATAGAGAGAGAGAGAGAGAGAGAGAGAGAATGGAATATTACTCAGCCATAAAAATGGATGAAATCCTGCCATTTACAATAACATGGATAAATCTAGAGAGTATAATGCTAAGTGAAATAAGTCAGACAGAAAAAGACAAATTTTCACTCCTATGTGGAATTTAAGAAACAAAACAAAGAAAAATAAAAGACAAACTGAAAAGCAGATTCTTAACTATAGAGAACAAATTGGTGGTTACCTGAAGGAAGGTGGAGGGGGGATGTATGAGATAGGTGATGGGGATTACAAGTATACTTGGCATGAGGAGCACTGAGAATGAGCATTGAATCACTATATTGTACACCTAAAACTAATATGACACTGTATGTTAGTTATACTGGAATTTAATAAATAATAATAATAGTAATAAAAGAAATTATGGGGATGCCTGGGTGGCTCAGCAGTTGAGTATCTCCCTTTGGCTCAGGGTGTGATCCTGGGGTCCCTGGATCAAATCCTACATCAGGTTCCGTGCAAGGAGCCTGCTTCTCACTCTGCCCATGTCTCTGCCTCTCTGTGTCTCTCATGAATAAATAAATAAAATCTTTAAAAAAAAAGAAATTATGGTGTATATGCACAATAGAATATTTTTTTTCAAGGAGATCCTGCCACTCACAACAACATGCATGAACCTAGAGGGATGCTAAGTAAAATAAGTCACCTGTTGTTTGTTATTATTTTTTGCATTTTCCAACTTTATTCACAAACACGGTATCTATGAGAAGCCAGGAGAAGGGCCTGGGGGTCACCAGGGTGAGGCAGCTGCACAGGCTCCCCTGTCCCTTCCCTTGAGGACAGGGGGGACAGATCATGGTGATGTGTTAGCCCTGGAAAATCCCAAGCTACTCAAAAAAGGACAGATGGAAAAAGTTGCATGATCTAATTTATATATTAAATCTAAAGCACTCAAATACATAGAAGCAAGAGTAGGAGTGTGATTACCAGGGGTGGGGAGGTGGGGAAAATGGGGAGATTTTGGTCAAAAGGGTATAAAATATCAGTTGTGTAGGATGAATAACTTCTAGGAGATCTAATGACCATCATGGTGACTATAGTCAACAATACTGTATTTTGTACTAGAAATTTGCTGAAAGAGTAGATGCTCTTGCCAAAAAAAATAAGAAAAAAAACTATGTGAGGATATGAGTATGTTAATATGCTTGACTGTAGTAATCATTTCACTATGTATATGTATATCAAATTGTCACATTGTACATCTTAAATGCATCTACTTTGATTTTTAAAAAATCCCATAAGAGCCATTGCATTCCAAAATTAAAGGGCTCAGTGACATCACATAGTAACAATATGGTAAAAAAAAAAAAAAAAACTATAAGTCATGATGTTTTCACCATATGCCAATCTTATTTAATGCTTGAAACTACTTTGTACAGTTGGTAATATTACTCTTTTATTCTTGGTAAGGAATCTCAACCTCAAAGAAATTAAGAAACATCCAAATAGGTGCCTAGGTAGTGTAGCCAGTTAAGCATCTGACTGTTGGTTTTAGCTCAGGTCATGATCCCAGGGTTGTAAAATTGAGCCCCATCTGGGACTCCATGCTCAGTGCAGAGTCTATGAGATTCTCTCTCCCCCTCCCTCTGCCCTTCCCACTCATGTTCTGTGTCTATCTCTCTCTAAAATAAGTATTAAATAAATCTTAAAAGAAAAAAAAACTTACCCAAAGTCATAGAGCTACTAAGAACCACATTGAAATATTAGTTTCAAATCTTTGACCTCATTCTAAACTGTTTTCTTTTTATAAAACTTGAATGACCCTCCAATTATCCATGTGTATGTTTGCCATGTTTACCATCCCTAAGATGTGTAGACCTCATATTTGCAGGAGCTCAAGGCATGTTACTTGCACAGAGTAGATCTCAATAAAATCTGTATCATTGAATTTATGTATCTAAGCATGAAGAATTTTGGTGCAAAGATTAGAAAGCTTTGGATAATTTATTTGCAATGTTGCTAATACCAAATGTGTCCTTGGACAAATCTTCTTTATATTCTGCACCTCTATTTCATTTATTATTAGGTGAACAATGGATATTCTTATCTCACTAGAATACACACGAATAAATGAAGTGATGTGGCCTTGGAACGGCCATTGGTTTTTCTGGCTGGAGACTCTGAAGAAAATGTCAATTTTAATTATTTTATTTTTCCTTTTCCTCCATAGGGAGATGTTGTGGGAATAAGTGTGTTGGCTGATATTTTAAACATATTTTAAAATGGCTCCAATAATATAAGTAAAGCAACTTAAACATCTGGAAAGAAAAGTGCTATGTCCACCTGGGGGTGATAATGATGTTCATAGTGATGAGGAAGAATTTTAATAACAATAAATCTGAGTGAATTTCTCTCAACCTGCTTGCAGAAAATAGCAGCTCAAGGACATAAAGTTCCCCCCAAAGGTTAGTTTTAGTGTCTCATTTTGCAAGTAGATTGTTCATGGCTTTCCTGATTCCATATTCTAGACAAAATGCACATGCACTAATACTATGTCTTGCTCCTTGATCAAGGAAAATATTCATGCCAATTGTGAGGATAAGAAGAAATTTAAATTAATTCTTATGAAAGCATGTTTCAGAAAAACTCCATCTTCCCAGTGCATATATATGTGCTTTCTTTTTCCCAGCAGAATGTGAATAGTGCAGCTTTAATACATTAAATAAAGTCACACTGTGGGTTTGTTTTTATTTTTTTTCTTTTACAGTCATACTTGATTGCATTCCACCTGAATAAGTACGATCCAGGCAGATGCTATAAACCCAAAATCCTGCAGTGTAGTTGATTTTTATTCATGAACATACAAGTAGCTGTCAGAACTGGAGTCTCTGAGTATCTTATAATAAAGACATGAAGCAAAAGTAATAATGGTCAAGAGCAGCATTCTAGAAGCATGATATCATGGAAGCTTCAGGAAAGGGCCATCAGTGCACTGACCCAAAGCTGCAGGAAGCAGAATGGAAGGAATGAGGCCTCATCTTCTGCCATTTTGTCTTGGAGTATGGCAGGAGGTATTTGCTATGGAGATTTATCTACCAATACTGAAGTTTGCTAACCTTTCCATGGGACCTGACCCTCTTCAATTCCATCAGTAGAAGTCTGCATCATCACAAAGTTGTTCATGAGTTGTGAGAGGCACAGTGCACCGAAATGCAAAGCAACACTTCCTTCTTGAGAAAGTTTCCTTATCTCTGAAGGAGGGAAGCTATGAGTGGAGTCTCCCTCCTTGGACAGAGCTTTGGTCTGATGCACTAATAAATGGTTACAATGCATGTAGTTTTCTGCTGACTTTTTGCTGGGGCCAGAGTGGGAAAGGTGATGGAGGTAGCAAGTGTGATATCATTGTTAGACTTTACCTAGAAAATCTATAAACTAATACAGCCTTTTTTGGACTCAGATGAAATGTGCTCATCTTTTAGAAATGTATAAGCCCATGTATGACCTAAAAACAACTCTAGGAAGGTCTTTGCTTGTCTCTAAGGTCTCTTCTCCTGTTAGCCTTATACAAACGGGCATGATATACTGCACATGGCATCAGTCTCTATGCATGGAGAAGGCATGTGGTTTGTTCTAATGGTGACTAACAAGGCCTTTTCCCCACTCAGAGCTCAATGATTTCCTTCCCCTGCTCAGATTGAAGTAAAAATCTCCCCAGTGGTCTCCAAACTGTTTTGATAATGTGCTCTACCAATAAAATATATGAATCACATACCCCTAAGAGTTGTATGACTATTTTTTAAAAAGATTTATTTATTTATTTATATATTCATGATAGACACACAGAGAGAGAGAGAGAGAGAGGCAGAGACACAGGAGGAGGGAGAAGCAGGCTCCATGCCGGGAGCCGGACGCGGGACTTGATCCTGGGACTCCAGGTTCGCGCCCTGGGCCAAAGGCAGGCGCCAAACCGCAGAGCCACCCAGGGATCCCCGACTATTTTGTTTTGTGTTGTATACACCTAATACTATATTATTAGGATGTAAATTATCAAATCTGAAAATTAACATTTAAGAGGATGAAGTAATATGAAATAAAAATTTTAAAATAATTTTGTTTGATAGTGTAATGAATAGGACAAAGCCCACAGTGTTCTTATGAATATGTTATCAATGATTTTAATAAGCTGGCAGAAATATGATTGAATGAAGTAGATATGATAAATAATCTTTGTTTTAAATTTTTAACATAGGTGATAAAAAGCTCATTCTAAAGTTAAAAGTGCCAACTTGCTTTTTTTGTCTCATGCTTTCTCTGTAATTGCAAGAATTTCACTAAACCACTTATGATGTCTGGTTTAGTTAAATCTGGGAAATGCAATCAATAGATCAACCTATTCACATGTGTATAGATTGTGCTAATGACAAGAGGCCAAAACAATGGCCTAGTGTGATTGCAGCCCATAACTTCACCACTTTCTCTTACTCACCCCCTCTCTCCCAGACACCTGGTCTCCCTACGTGAGACATGACAAGAGGGCACAGATACCTTCTCATAAATCAAATACTGTGAAGATTAATTTTGTTCCTGTTTTTAGGTGAAAGTAAATATAAATAGATGTTTTATTTTTTATTTCAGCATCCCGCAGGATCTCTATATACACCTAGCGTTTCCATACCCCACTTTGAGCATATTTAACAGAGGACATCAAATTGATCCGATTTCTCAATTTTTGACTCTGCTGATAAAAGCAGATAGGAGTAATGAGTTTGGGTGAGGGAATGGCACAATGCAGTGAAGGAGATGAGGAAGCTTCAGCTACTTCCTAGGGGTAACAGACAGGATAAACTGTTTTCTCAACATCTGTGGCGTAATGCCCTCTTCCCTCTGCAGCCACAGTACTTAAAAGGAAACAACTAAGCCATGTAATGTCTTTCATGTTCCTCCCTTAAAAAAAAAAAAAAAAAAAAAAGACAGACAGAAAGAAAAAAAGAAACAAACTTTGAATGAGCCTAGTCAGTAAAGAAAGGTCAAGTGAAGCCACGATGGCACATTGTGTTCTGGGGAGTCTTTTTTCCCCTCCACACTGAGCAGGATAAAGGACCCAGTTGTGACTGCCACACAGTGGTTTCTTAATTGAGTCTTCCATCTTCATGGGCCAGATGAGAGAGTCACTTAAAAGGGGATAGATTCAAAAACCATGTGCAGTTTCAGAACAAATTGTCCAAGCCACCTAAAAGTGGAGTTCTTTAAAATCCTGCTGCTGCTTCTGCCACACGGGGCTCTTGCGGGTTCCAGCCAAAGAACCGCTGCGTTTAAAGTACAGATCCCTGTAATGAAGTGACATTTGACTGTTCACAGTGAATTATATAGTCTCTCACATGAGAGTAGTATTCGCAATTGC
The DNA here is from genome assembly GCF_048418805.1 of Vulpes vulpes. NCBI lineage: Eukaryota > Metazoa > Chordata > Mammalia > Carnivora > Canidae > Vulpes > Vulpes vulpes. The sequence goes on from NC_132786.1 coordinate 33,119,638, forward strand.
ATTTTCTCAACTCTATTTCAGTGAGAAAACAGCCCGTGAAGCATCCAGAAGCTTTGTGTAGATCCGTGGGAATCCCGAGGTGAGGCAGAGCACAGGCTGGTCCCTTACAGGATGCTGGTGGAGGCCTGATCATGGAAGACAATTTGGGGCAAGTGTTACAGGAGTTCTGGGTAATAAAGGAAATATACAGAGAACATGCACCTGTTGTTAACTTGGAAGTTGGATGAACAAGGGACTTTACTGAGACAACCAGGGGTAAAGGAGACCTGGAGATGCCACAAGACCCACAGGAAAGAGAAATCGTAATATTTAGGAACAGAGGCTGAAAATCCAGAACAGGATGACCTCTTACATGTAAGGCTGTTTATCTTGAGATAAATTCAAATTAAATTTACATCTGGAAACATGAAATAATCAAGCTGAGGAAAAACGAAACTAAATATAATAGCTTCACTAAGTTCTTGGTCTAACATATTTATGCTGAGACCATCGCTGATACAAATAAGTATAGTAGCAACTTATGTAAGTAGTGAAATGGAAAGTTAAAATCCATACATCCAATTGCCATGTGAAGCAAAAGGGCTATTTGGCAAGCATAAAAGATCACTGATACAGCACTCATAAAGCAATCTTAACATTTCTGGCTTTATCCAGAACTAATTGAGTGACCCTAGGCAAATTTGGGCTTTGTTTTACTCATCAGTAATATGAGAGAGCCTATAATGTTATATCTTTATTACCATAAAAGTAGTACAGAAATATGGCAAAAGAAGCAACAGTGTAGGATTTAAAAAGAACTTCTTACCCTACCTTCCTCATTCGCAATGAACCCTCAGTCCATTTTCTCAGAGTAAACCATTAATGATACTTTCTTCAAAGTCTTACACAACATTTATGCAAATACACATATTTAAATACTTTTTTATACATTTATTTTTTATTGGTGTTCAATTTGCCAACACATAGATTAACACCCAGTGCTCATCCCATCAAGTGCCCCCCTCAGTGCCCGTCACCCAGTCACGCCCACCCCCTGCCCACATCCCCATCTGCCACCCCTAGTTCGTTTCCCAGAGTTAGGAGTCTCTCATGTTCTGTCTCCCTTTCTGATATTTCCCACTCATTTTTTCTCCTTTCCCCTTTATTCCCTTTCATTATTCTTTATATTCCCCAAATGAATGAGACCATATAATGTTTGTCCTTCTCCGATTGACTTATTTCACTCAGCATAATACCCTACAGTTCCATCCACGTCGAAGCAAATGGTGGGTATTTGTCATTTCCAATGGCTGAGTAATATTCCATTGTATACATAGGCCACTTCTCCTTTATCCATTCATCTTTCAATGGGCACCGAGGCTTCTTCCACAGTTTGGCTATTGGTGGACATTGCTGCTATAAACATCGGGGTGCAGGTGTCCCGGCATTTCATTGCATCTGTATCTTTGGGGTAAATCCCCAGCAGTGCAATTACTGGGTCATAGGGTAGCTCTATTTTTAACTCTTTGAGGAAATTCCACATAGTTTTCCAGAGTGGCTGCACCAATTCACATTCCCACCAACAGTGCAGGAGGGTTCCTCTTTCTCCACATCCTCTCCAACATTTGTGGTTTCCTGCCTTGTTAATTTTCCCCATTCTCACTGGTGTGAGGTGGTATCTCATTGTGGTTTTGATTTGTATTTCCCTGATGGCAAGTGATGCAGACTTCTTGCAAGATACATCCATGAAGGCAAGAGAAACAAAAACAAAAATGAACTATTGGGACTTCATCAAGATAAGTAGCTTTTGCACAGCAAAAGATACAGTCAACAAAACTAAAAGACAACCTACAGAATGGGAGAAGATATTTCCAAGTGGCGTATCAGATAAAGGGCTAGTATCCAAGATCTATAAAGAACTTATTAAACTCAACAGCAAAGAAACAAACAATCCAATCATGAAATGGGCAAGACATGAACAGAAATCTCACAGAGGAAGACATAGACATGGCCAACAAGCACATAGGTAAGTACTTTAAAGGCAAGTGAAATTTTATTACACATACTGTTCACATCTTATTTACATTATAATATGTGTTACAGGGAATTGTGTCTCCTCAAAATTCACGTGTTGATGTCCTAACTCCCAATACTTCAGAATGTGACAGTATCTTGAGATAGAATTCTTTTTTTTTTTTAATTTTATTTGACACAGAGATAGACTGGAGGGAGAGAAAGAGAGAGCATAAGCAGGGGGAGGGGCAGAGGGAGAAGGAGAGGGAGAAGCAGACTCCCTGCTGTGCAGAGGGCTGACTAGGGACTCCTCCAGGACCCTGAGATGGTGACCTGAGCTGAAGATAGATGCTTAAATGACAGAACCACCCAGATGCCCACGGAGATACAATCTTTAAAGACATGATTAGAGGGATCCCTGGAAGGCTCAGTGGTTGAGCATCTGCCTTTGGCTCAGGTCATGATCCCAGGGTCCTGGGATCGAGTCCTGCATTGAGCTCCCTGCAGGGAGCCTGCTTCTCCTTCTACATATGTCTCTGCTCTCTCTTTCTCTCTCTCTCATGAATAAATAAATAAAATATTTTTTAAAAGAGAGAGATGATTAGAGCAAAATGAAGTCACCTGAGTGGGCCCTAATCCAATGTGACCAGAGTCCTTATAAGAAAAAGAGATTAGGGGGTCCCTGGGTGGCGCAGCAGTTTGGCGCCTGCCTTTGGCCCAGGGTGTGATCCTGGAGACCTGGGATCGAATCCCACATCGGGCTCCCAGTGCATGGAGCCTGCTTCTCCCTCTGCCTATGTCTCTGTCTCTCTCTCTCTCTCTGTGTGACTATCAAATTTAAATAAAAAAATTTAAAAAATTAAAAAAAAAGAAAAAGAGATTAGGACACGGCACAGATGGAAGAGCATATGAAACACTGGACTAAGACAGCTATGTATAAGCCAAAGATAAAAAGCTCTCAGAAGAAATGAATCCTATCAACACCTTGATCTTGAACTTTTAGCTTCCAGAGTTGTGAGAAAATTAATTTCTGTAGTTTAAGCCACCTAATCTGTAGTGCTTTGCTGTGGCAACCCTAATGAACTAACAAAATATATTGTAAATATCTTTACATATCAGCACATACAGATCTACCTTACATTGTCACAGTTCTGTAACATTCTATTTTATAGATATGATACAATTGATTTTACAACTAGTGGAAATATAGGTTGTAGTTTGCCTCTTCTTTGATGGTCAGAGGTCAAGGAACATCATCTCTGGGGGAAGAACACGCTACTCAGAGCCACTGCACTTTTCTACACACTATGATTAGTACAAGCAGACCTCATTTTATTGTACTTTGCTCTATTACACTTCTCAGATACTATGTTTTTCACAAAGTGATGGTTTGTGGCAAGTCTATCTATGCCATCTTTCCAACAGCATTTGCTCACTTCATGTCTCTGTGTTACATTTTGGTAATTCCTGCAAGCTTTTTCATTATTTTGTTGTTGTTGCCATGGTGATCTGTGATCAGTGATATATTGCAGTACTACTGCAATTATCTTGGGGCACCACAAACTGTGCCTGTATAAGACAGTGAACTTAATTGATACATGTGTGTCTTCTGATGGCTCCACTAACCAGCCATTCTTCATCTCTTTTCCTTTCTTCAGGCCTCCGTATTCCCTGAGATACAACAATATTGAAATTAGACCAATTAATAACCCTACAATGGCCTCTATGTATTCAAGTGAGACAAAAAGTTGCATGTTTCTCACTTTACATCAAAAGCTAGAAATGACTAAGCTTAGTGACAAAGGCATGTCAAAAGTCAAGACAAACTGAAAACTAGACCTCTTGCATCAAATAGCCACTATAAATGCTGAAGAAAAGTTCTCAGAGAAAATTAAAAGTCCTACTTCACTGAACACACAAACAATAAGAAAATATAACAGCCTCATTACTATATGGAGAAAGTTTAAGTGGTCTGGATAGCAGATCAAACCAACCACAACATTCTGTTAAGCCAAAGCTTAATCCAGAGCAAGGCTCTACTTGTCTTTAGTTCTATGAAGGCTTTAGTTCTATGAGAGAGATGAAGAAGCTATGGAGGAAAAGTTAGAAGCTGGCAGAGGTTGGTTCATGAGGTTGAAGGAATGATGCCTTCTCCATAACATAAAAGTGCAAAGTGAAGCAGCAAATGCTGATGAAGAAACTGCAAAAAAAAAAAAAAAAAAAAAAAAAAAGAAAGAAACAGAAACTGCAGCAAGTTATCCAGAGGTCTAGTTAAGATGATTAGTAAAAATGGCTACACTAAATATTAGCTGTATAATGCAGATGAAACAGTCTTCTTTTGGAAGAAGGTACTGCCTAGGCCTTTCATAGCTAGAGAAGAGAAGTCAATGCTTGCCTTCACAGCTTCAAAGGACAGGCTGACTCTTTTGTTAGGTGCTAAGGCAGCTGGTGATTTTCAGTTGAAGGCAATTCTCATCACCATTCCCAAAATTCTAGAGCCCTTATAAATTATGCCAAGTCTACTCTACCTGTGTTTTGTCAATGGAACATCAAAGCCTGGATGACAGTACATCTGTCAAAATATATTGAATAATTTAAGCCCACTCTTGGGAACTACTGCTCAGAAGAAAAAAAAAATATTTCAAATATTTCTGTTCATTGACAATGCTTCTGGCTACCCAAGAGCTCTGATGGTACAATGAAATTAATATTGTTTTTATGCCTGCTAACACACATCCATTCAGCAGCCCATGGATCAAGAAGTGATTCTGACTTTCAAGTCTTATTGTTTAAGAAATACCTATAAGCCCATATGTGCCATAGATAATGATTCCTCTGATGGATCTGAGCAATGTGAATTGAAAACCTTCCAGACAGGATTCGCCATTCTAGATGCTACTAAGACATTTGTGATTCATGGGAAGAGGTCAAAATGTCATCATTAACAGGAATTTGGAAGAAGTTGATTCCAACTGTCATGAACCCCTCAAAGTCATCAAGACTTAAGTGGAACAAGTAACTGCAGATATAGTGGAGAAACAGAACCAAGTGGATCCTGAAGATGTGACCGAATTGCTGCAATCTCATGATCAAACATCAACACACATGGAGATGCTTCTTGTTTGTTTGTTTTTAAGATTTACTTATATATTTAAGAGAGAGAGAGAGAAAAAGGGAGTCTGAGTGCAAGAGAAAGAAGAAGAGGAAAGAGAATCTTAAACAGATTACATGCTGAGTTTGGAGGCTGACATGGGGCTCAATCCCAGGGTCCCAAGATCACGAATTGGATGCTTAAATGACTGCACCACCCAGATAGATGTCCCAAGGAGTTGCCTCTTATGGGTGAGCAAAAAAAAAAAAAAAGATTTCTTGAGATGGAATCTACTCATGAAGATGCTGTGAATATTGTTGACATGACAAGAAATGATTAAGGATATTACATAAACATAAAGGGCTTAAGGGGCAGCAGGGCTTTAGAAGATTGACATCAATTTTTAATGAAGTTCTACTGTGGGTAAAATGCTATCAAATAGTATGGCATGCTACAAGGAAATTGTTTGTGAAGGAGAGAGTAAATCAATGAGGCAAACTATATTGTTTTCTTATTTTAAGAAATTGTCACAGCCACTCCAGCCTTCAGCAACCACCAACCTGATCAGTCAGTAGTCATCAACGTTGAGGCAAGACCCTCCACCAGCAAGAATATTACAATTCACTAAATCTCCAATAATGGTAAGTATTTTTTAGCAATAAAATATTTTTAAATTAAGGTATTTACATTTTTTTATTAGACCTAATCCTATTAGGGGCACCTGGGTGGCTGAGTTGGCTAGGTGTCTGCCTTTGGCTCAGATCATGATCCCAGAGTCCTGGAAAGGAGCCCCACACTGTGTTCCCTGCTCAGCGGGGAGTCTGCTTCTCCCTCTCCCTCTGCCTGCCACTCCCCTCACTTGTGCTCTCTCTCAGTATCTCTGTCTCTCTCTCCAAAATAAATAAAGTCTTTTAAAAAATAAACATAATGCTATTATCATTTAGTATAGTATTGTGTACACAATTTTTATATGCACTGGGAAACCAAAAAAATTGACTCACTTTATTGTGATATTTGCTTTATTGTGGTGATCTGGAACTAAATCCACAATATCTCTGAGCTATGTCTATACTGAATAAAAGTTAACAGGCAATAAAAGATAGGACCAAATGCCTAAAAACCAAGATAAAAATGTAGACAATAGATTTCTTTTTCCACTTATGAAGGAGTAACTTCTATAACATAATCTTTACTGTCTTAATTTGAAAATTGAAGAACAAGGAAAAACAACTTTTCAGACAACAACATCAGCAAAGGCCCATAATTTTTAAAATAATGGAAATAAATAAAATAAGCCTCACAGTTGTCCTTATTTCCTGAGATCAGTCTCTGATTTGTGATGAAGAGAGGGGAACTCAGAGCTCAGAGATGTTCTTGAAGAGAATAAACAGATAATGAATGCAGGGAGAATGAAGGGGCTAAATTTTGCATCCCAGGATGCCAGAGAAGAGGGAGCTAAGCAGAGAAAGAGCTCTAGAACTATGTAAAAGAGGCCTCATTAGTCTTTTGTCAAACACCAATCTCTACTTTTCTAGGGGAAAGTCCACGAAGCCAGGCAAATAACAGCATCAGGGAAAGCAAATTACCGGGGAACTATAAGGCAACTCACCCCCCCCCCCAAAAAAAATTAAAAAACAATCTCCAGAGTTCATGCATACTTGAGAATCTTCTGAACTTCTACAAGCTACACTGAAGAGCCCTTGTTGGGAATGTGAGACCTTTAATGAAGACTCCAGAAGAGTAACACATAACTCAAAAGATTGAATTAACTCTCGAGGGAAAGTTACTATAAAACTTCCCTAACATATTAAGAGCAAGATTAAACTGTTTTTTAAGCAATTTAATAGCTTTCTGATTGGATTCTGGCACCCCTTTAGGATACAAGAAAATCCAGCAATTTCAACAATGTAAAATTCAAAATATCTAACATTGAATAAAAGCATTAATAAGCATGTGAAGTAATAGATAAAACTGATCAATTAATAAGAGAAAATTGATAAACTAAAGAAACAGAGAAATGAAAGAGAAGATAAAATTAGCAAATATTGAGTCTTCCAAGAGGATACCACGATGAGATTGAAGGTGAAAGGATTTTATCAGAATTTATACCTGTAAAAGAAAATAGGGAGCAAGCTGAGGAAGGCTGGGAATGGAATCAGACTATAATTAAAGTGTGACTCCAAGTGAAGGTAGGAGAAAGAGAAGATTGAGTGGAAAACTCCTATTGTCACGTGGTCTAAGAAAGTTTTGGTAAAATCATTGTTCTATCTTTGAGTCAAAGCCACCTAACTAAAGCATGCCTTTCTCTCAGGAATGAACCTGCCTAGGTAGCTCAGCCACACTTAGTCATCAGCAAGAGCAACCTATGAGAGACATGGCTTTGGTGCAAATCTGGTATGGTTTCAAAGTGCAGCTGTTAGGGCCCTTAGTCAATTATTTTCCATGTAGTAAAAGATCTTTGAGGTGGTCTCACAACTGCAATAGCAGACAAGGACTTTAAAACAGCTATTGTAGGACACCTGGATGGCTCAGCGGTTGAGCATCTGCCTTTGGCTCAGGTCATGATCCTGGGGTCCTGGGATGGAGTCCCGCATCAGGCTTCCCACCGAGAGCTTGCTTTTCCTTCTGCCTATGTCTCTGCCTTACTCTGTGTCTCTCATGAATAAATAAGATCTTTTTTTAAAAAACAGCTATTGTAAATATGCTTAAGATCATAAAGGAAACCATAAACATAATGATAGAAATGGGAAATATAAAAGAACCCAAACATAACTCCTAAAGATGAAAAATTCAATATAGAAATATATTTAGGGGCATCTGGGTGGCTCAGTGAGTTAAGTGTCTGCCTTTGGCTCAGGTCATGATCTGGGGGTTTGAGATTAAGCGGCATCCAGCTCCCTGCTCATCAGCAGGAAGTCTGTTTCTCCTTCCTCTGCCTTCCTTCCTCTTGCTGTGCTCTCACTTTCATTCAAATAAATAAATAAAATAAATCATCAAAAAAAAAAAAAAAAAAAGACATGCCATATAATCAAATTACTGAAACCAAGAAGTACAGTGAAAATCTTAAAATTAGCCGGAAAAAAATATTTACTACCCATAGTGGAATAATGTCTGAAGACTTGACAGAATCATGCAAATCAGAAAGCAAAGAAATTACTTCTTTAAAGTGTTGAAATAAAATATTCTTAATTGTAGAATTTTATACCTCATGAAAATATGTTTCAAAAATGCAGGTGAGGATAAGACTTTACAGACAAAACTGATTATCCATCACCATCTCACCTATATCTCACTAAACTACAGATCTTCTATATTTGCTGGGAAACCTTGGATTCACACCAGAGTTTCCGAAAATTGGAACTATTAACATTAAAGCAAGATAATTCCTTGTGAAGAAGGATGTCATGCTCACTATGGCCTATCTTCAGCATTTCTAGCCTATACCCAGTAACTGCCAGTAGCAAACCCCTTGCACCCACAAGAAAAGCTGTGACCACCAAAAATGTCTATAGATATTGCCAAACTTCCTGGAAGTCAAAATTATACCTACTCCCCTACTAAAAACCACTAATCTACACAAATTAATGGAAAGTGCCAAAGGTGGTAATTGTGAGAAAAAAAATACAACATTTGTTTTCATTTTAAAATTCAATTAAAAGCTAATGCACATTTAAAGTAAAAATTTAATAGTGTTATAGAATCTTTAACACATGTAAATGTAAAATATTTGACAATAGTATAAAAGACAGGAAGGAATGGAAGTGTATTCTTATGAATTTCTTACATTGTGTCTGAAGTGGCATAATATTATTTGAGACTGCAATGTGTTAAAGATGTATTTTGTAAAACTAGGAGCAAATACTAAAATATTTTTAAGGTATAAATAGTATATTTATTTTTTAAAAGATTTTATTTATTTATTCATGAGAGACACACACACACGGAGGCAGAGACACAGGCAGGGGGAGAAGTAGGCTCCATGCAGGGAGCTCAAAGTGGGACTCGATCCTGGGTCTCCAGGATTGGGCCCTTGGCTGAAGGTGGCGCTAAACCGCTGAGCCACCCGGGCTGCCCTAAATAGTATATTTATAATATTTAAATAAACCACAAATGAAACAAAGCCCAGAAGTGATCCATATATTGCAGTTATTATTTTTTTTTAAGATTTTACTTATTTATTCATGAAAGACACTGAGAGAAAGGCAGAGAGGTAGGCAGAGGGAGAAGCAGGAACATAGATTTTAAAATAATTGTTATACATATGTTCAAGAAAATAATTTACAAGATGAAACACAAGAAAACCTAAAACTGATATATGACAACTATAATTAAAAATACATATGGAAAAGAACATGAAATAAAACATGAGTCAACATAAAATAACCAAATGAATCATGAAAAGAAAAGAAAATTATGTAAAATATTGAATTAGCATGAAAGACATATGGCACATGCACATAATATGTATGCAAGTGAAGTTATAGAAAGGAAGGAAAAGGATAGTACAGATAAAATATGAAAAGAATTAATGATCAAGAACTTTCAATATCTAACATAAACATTACACAATGCTTTTTATAAATATCAAGAAGATGTATTTGTAAATTTATGTGTATTAGAAAATTCTTATGAAATAAAAACTTACCAGGTATTATAGAAAACCAATATGAAAGTCTGAAGTATCTGAAGTCTATGAAAAACTACAATTTCTCATTTAGAAAACTCTAGCCCTAGATTGCTTTAGTACTGAATACTTACCAATGTTTGAAATAGTAAATAAAATATAAGCTACTTAGAAATAAATATAATGGAAAATATGCCAGACTCTTAACATAAAAATTAAAAACCTTAATTGAAAGAAATTTTAAGACCTAAATAAATGGAGGAACATACCATGTTCATGGATAAGAAAACTCATTATGGTAAAGATTTGAATTCACCCCAATTTGACCTACAGATTCAATACAATTGCATAAGTATCCTGATAGGATGTTTAGTAGGAATTAATATGCTAATTTTAAAGTGTATATGAAAATACAATGGTCCAGAAATATCTAAAACAATTTTAAAACCAAAGTTTGAAGACTTCCTTAATCTGATTAAAAACATCAATTTAAAAGAATGTTTAGTTATGAAATATTGAAACTTTCTATTGAGGAAAAAAATCAAACAAGAAGAAATGCTATCATCATTTCTATTCAATAATACACCAGAAGTCCTAGTGAAAGCAAAAAGGTAAGAAAAATATGGTATGATATTGGAACAATTTTAGTTAAACAGATTAAGAAAATAGAATGAAAGCCTAGAATAAACCTGTATATACATTGTTACTTAATTTGTGATAATTTGACACAAAGTTGATGGACAAAGAATTATCAAGAAAAGATATTAGATTAATTAAATAATCATGGAAATAATTAATCATGACATTTAACTCTCACTGAAGTTAGATCTAGTTGTAAAAGGTAAAATAATAAAGCTTCTACAAAATAACAAAGAAAATTACCCTTGTGGGTTTGGGGTGGGTAAAAACCTTTGAATAGAATGTAGCAGAATTGAACATATTTGAGAATTTAACTTTATTAAAATTAGGAAGTCTTGTTTATCGAAAGTACACAAAGAGAGTAAAAAGACAAGTTTTGAGGAAGAGAATGCAGTGGAGACACACATACACAAACACATGCACATATAATAAAACCAGGACATTTATAATATTAAATTTATTAAATTTACTCTTTATGGTTCTTAGGTTGTAGGTCCCGATTAGGAAGACCTTACTCCCATGAACATATCAGCAAAATGACTCATATTTATGTAACTATCTTTGGTATAAATGCTGGATTACATCTCTAGTTTTATTTTTCCTTACTGCTAAATTGTTGTTCCAACACTATGTTTTTTAACAATCTCATCTCCTTTTCTTACTATTTTGAAATATCACTGTTACATATACTCTTTTCCATTTGTGTTAGAGATACTTTATGAACTTTTTTACATGTCTTTTCATTTACTGCTCTACCAGTTTACAAACCCAAGTCACACTAAAATAATCCAGTCACATTTCAGCTCTGAATTTTATGTTTTTCAATAGGGTATACTTCTATATTTGCTTTTAAGTGGGAGATTTTGTGATTCATGGATTTGTAGACAAACCTTCATAAATAGTAAAATATTTTGAGATTTTGTTCAAAACTTAGCTTCCCCATAAAGTGAGTTTTAAAACTTTTTCAAAGATATACCCTTATCTCTCTATTAATAATCTTCTCTCAAGGACCTCGTCCCCCCAGGCTTGTTCAGCCAATTTGGTTCAGTACATATATAGATGAATGAATAACTTTTTAGACATAATGATATGCAGCCTCCATTCAATCAATGCTTAACTCTTAACAGTAGAAATGGGGAGTGAGGTCAAGGGTGTAGGATGCTTTTCATTGCACTCAGTAGAAAAATATATAACAAAACATTTCAGTAAAGCTCACCTGACCTTCTTATTGAATCACAAAATGAACAAACATAAATCAGAGCTGACAAGGTTGAGTCTCTCTCCTCAGAGTTTTGAAAATAATAATATATCATCCTCTAACAATATAACATCCATCCTCCCCCACATTCTCTCTCATCTTGTTGGCAAAAGGTCCCTCTTTTCAAAAACAAACCTTCATTACACCAGATGAATATAGTTCTTATGCCAGAGAAAGAGTATCAGATTCATACTAAAGCGAAGATTGTTTCATACAAGGACTTGCCGGAAAAAGACTTAGAGATGAATTATGTTGAAGCTCCCTGTGCTCCTTTAATGAAAATTCTAGTATGTAGCCAGATGTTTTATTGGGGAAGGGAATCAAGAGAAACATAGATTGTCCTGCCACTCATCTGAATACTGAAGCTGAAATTAGAGTGATTCACAAATGCACATAATTGCCAGAATATTTATCTTTTTCAAAAAAGAAGAAGAAGAAGAAGAAGAAGAAGAAGAAGAAGAAGAAGAAGAAGAAGAAGAAGAAAAAGAAAAAGAAAAAGAAGAAGGAGAGAAGAACCTCTCCCTCCCCTCCATTTTCCTTTTCCCTCTGTAAAATAAAAATCAGACCTTTGATTTGAGAATTTCGGAGACTATGTCCCTGTGTCAGAAACAACTAATGCTATTGTTGTATTTGCAGCCTGAGGGAAAGCCTGGATCTGATAATTGTATGTACTCCTGAATAATGCAAAGGCAAATTACCTGACCTCTTGGGTGTTTCTTGCAGCAAAGAATGAACACAAGGAGAAGCAAAGGGAAAGCCAACCAAAAGCCAATTAGCATCTTTCAGTAGCTACAGAACATATGTTTTTTTATTATTCATTTATTCATTCAGTTGATATTTATTGATTTTGTCCATTTATGCCAGGTACTCTTTGAAGAGCTGGGAATATAGCAATAAACAAAATACATAAATTTCTTCTCCTATTGGAGCTTACATACTGGGGGTTGGAGGAGGCAAAAATTAACAAATAATTAAATAAAAATTTAATATTTTAGATGGTAATAAACATTAAGAAGCAAATGAAGCAGTTAGGTGAAGTGCCTAGGGGAAAGGCGTCTTGTTTTATATAAAGGGGACAATAAAACTCTTGCTAATAAGGTGGCATTGGAGTAGAGATTTCAACGATATGAGATATGAGCCTGGATGGTTTTTAAAATATGCCAACAACAACAAAATATGCCATCAAATTATTTGATACTCTTTCCTTAAACAGGTGGAACTGAATCCTTTCTCTTGAGCGTAAGCTGGATTCAGTGATTCATGGAACACAACCTGCCACGAATAGCCCTGTCAAGTGGCCTGTGTGGGGAGATACTGAAGCCTCTTTCCAACAAAATCTGGAAGCAAACTCTTCAGTTCTCATCACATCTTCAGACTCTACAACCCTGGCCAACAGCCTGACTGCAACTTCACAAAAAACCCTCTCCTCTCTGAGAGAGAACCCACTCCCAGATTCTTGATCCTCAGAAACTGTGTGAGATCACAAATATTGATTGTTCTAAGCAAAAAAAAAACCTTAATAGAAAGTTTTTTAGGGGTAATAGAAAACTAATTCATCATCTAAGGGGATGCCTGAGTAAGAGCCACCCAGGGAACAAGAGTAGCAAGTGCAAAGATCTCATGGAGGGAGCCTGACTGTTTTGAGTAGAACTAACAGGAGAGTAAACTGAGGGAAAGTACAAGCAGATGGTGACTAAAAGATAACATCAGATTAGAGCATGCCAGTCTTAAGAGCCATTGTGAATTAACTATAAAAGGATGTAATCTGGAAAGATTGAAGGTAGTAGCCAGAGAATGGATGATTGAAACTGAAATTATGGAGGGGTACAGTTAGTCAAGGATATGAGAGAAGACTGGAAACAAAATTATTAGTGAAGAGGTAAAAAGTTTAAAGAAAAAAAATCAAGTTTTAGGAGCTTCTTCTGAAGATTTCAGTTTGTTTCTCTCCTGCATATGTATACTATCAGGCAAAATGCTCAATGAATCATCTCAATTTGAACATCATCATTAATAGCAAAACAACCCAAAAGGTATTATTTTATTGCAAAACAGACAGAACCTTGATTTCAAAGATTGAAATTTAGTAAGCTTTCTAATTGTAGAGAAGTAAATTGAAAAATCACTTCTAAATTGATATCTCCAGCTCCCTATCACTCTCATCTATTTTATTCAGTGTAAATTGATTTTATTATCATTTCTCTGTTCCAAACAGATTTATCAAATTTAAACTCTCAAAATTTAGTGATTTCTCTTTCAAGTGTCTTTGTACATATTTCTCATTTAAAGTGTGGCTAATTTTGTTAGGTGTAAATTGGAATTTATGGCTTCAAGTGCTATTTGAGTGAAACGTTGAATCCCTCAGCCTACAGGAGGGGTCATCTTCCACTTCTCTTCCTTCTGGGCTGAATATAGTACAAACAGAATTAATGGGTTATAATGGCAAAATACTCAAATTTGAATAAAGACAGTAACAAACGGTGGTCATAAGCTGAGAACACTAACTTCAGAAGGAATTTGTATATATAAGATAAGGTGGTAATAAGTAGATTTTATTCTATCACATCAGTATTCTTTTCAATGAAGTATGTTTTCTATTTTCTAAGACCATTCTTGTCTATTGATTAATTAACTATGACTATGCAGCCAAATGCTAGATAGCAAATATGGATTTGACTATCTCACACCATTATTTTATAGAGATATCATGAACACAGTAATGGCAGGCTGTGAAAAACATTTAATACTACTTAATTTTATTAAGCTGTAGAGCTTGTCAGGAATCTGGAAGTTATTTTGTAATCATTTCATTTTCAATCTTTTGACATTTTGAAAACCTTGATTTAGAATTATTTTCTTCACGGACAGTTATTTCCTGCTCTTCATCCTCCAGCACTCAGTGAAGCATAGATGTAAAGTCATTTAAATCTTTGAGTTTTAGAGACTCTATAATTAAAAATTGTGGTTTAAAGTTTTTCTTAAAAGTAGGGATAATTAAGAGAATGTCAATAATTTTTTTTTTTTGTAAATAACTGTTTTCAGCAGATGGCTAAGAACAATTGCAAAATAAAATCTCACAGTATTTAATTACCTGTGAATATAAAATTGGGCAGAAAACATGTGTTATCCAAATTGGTGTGCATGTAAGTATATAGTGTGTGTCTTATAGGAAGAAGTGTTGGGAAAAAATAGCTGTGTTTTCTTAAAAAAAAAAAAGATTTATTTATTTTAGAGAGAGAGAGCCTATGCACAGTGAAGGAGAGGCAGATGGAGAGGGAGAGAGAATCTCAGGCAGATTCTGTGCTGGGTGCCAAGCCCAACCCAGGGTTCGATCTCACACCCTGAGATCATGACCTGAGCCAAAATCAAGAGTCAGACGCACAACTGTCTGAGCCACCTAGGTGTCCCTTAGCTGTATTTTCTTAAGACTAAAACTTGCCAAAGAAGGATTCTTAGTAATGTAGCTGGAAATGTTCAAAGTTCATATTTAACTCAATACCATTCGATCTAAATAAGTCAATGTGTACCGCATAGCAAATTAAGCAAATGACAGAGAGTAATTTTCTCTGAAGTAGAGGACTATTAACAAACAGAATATGCCATCAGCATTAAGTTTCCAGGAACACTGTTTAAAGTAATTTATAGGTTGGCCAATGATTACATTTTTCTTTCTCATTTGTACTCAAGAGGATAATTTTTAATTAAAATAATACACAGAGGCCAATTTAGCTTGACACATAGTAGATGAAAATGAAAGTTTGCTAGGTTGTTTATATTTGTTTAGTTTGGCTGGATTGTTTGCCCCTTCTTTCTCACTTTTTCATGAAATTACAGTTACAGAAGATTTACTGTGTTTACAGTGTGAAGTTTGAAGGAGAAAAATGGAAGTTGTTTTTATTTTTGTTTTGTTTTGTTTAACTGGGCTTTTATACCCCTGAGGAATGTTATTGCATTCACATAAATTGACATAAGAGTTGCAAATCCTTCTGCTTCGGCCTAAAACCAACTTAGGTGTTTTCTCTGGAAAACAAAACTAAATGCTACCCTTAGTTCAAAAACTGTGTGTTCTCTTCTTATCAAATGCTTATTTATTCATCAAGTATTTACTGGAATCTTGCCAAATATCAGTCACTCTTCTTGGCATTGAGGGTTATTAGTGGACCAAATAGACAAAAATCCCTACCCTTTCCAGTTCCAGAAAATAAACAATAAATAAATTGAATTAGTGATTGTGTAGAATGTCATAAAGCAGTAAGCAGAATGGGGAGGAAGTGCAAAGGAAGTGGGAAAAACTAAGAGAGGAGAAATGCAACTTTAAATAACAAGTTAAGAAAAGTATAATAACCTGTTAGAAGATAGAGTTACATTGGCTCCTATTGTTGCTCTTGTTTAGAAATGACCTTTCAGTCCAATTATTGTCAAAATCAATCCAAATTTGTTCACAGCTGCTGTAGGGGGTGTGAATTATACTTCACAATATATGGGCCTATACGAGGATATAATTTTTCAAAAACAAATTTTCCACATGGTCAGGGACTTTCTATTCAGTTTCCATGATTGGGCCTTTCCCAGCGCCCAAGTTTGTAGAAGAAATTTTATTTTGGATTTTATTCGGGTTCCCCTGGCTTTTGTTCCTCCTTAATCACCATGAACATAATCTCAATACCCAACAGTTGCTTGAAGACCCTCAGCATAAGGGTGATTGTCAGTTTTTATTTCTAAATAGTCTATGCAGCTATTCCACTCTGGAGGGCTCTTCAGTGCTGTGAGGATGAGCAATAATAATCTTTCTATTCTTGGGAACTTCCTCAAACCTGCCCATCTCCTTATGGCTTTTCTTAGCTCCTAACTTGCTGCCACTTCTCCATAATCCCTTACTTTTTGTGGTTCCTACCCAATCTACACTTAAGGAAGCTCAAGATTGTCTTATACTTTCCAGAAGAAATGACATGAAAGGAGATGTTGGCACATCTGCTATAGCCCTTCTCCCCTCCCCCAACTCAATCTTGACACTCTTATATAAAGGACACAAGTGTTTCCTAATGAATTAGCCCTCTGTGGATTAATTCAAAGTGAGTTTCCTACACAGCCCTGAGTGGGAATATGTCTATTCTTATATGTCTCTTGATTATTATCACAGAAACTGAGAGGCAGAAGGGGCAGAGAAGTATGGCTAATTTTATAAATGTGGAGATGAGGCAAGAGACAGAGGATAAAGGGGGAAATGAAGCCAAAACTTAACTTAGGTCTTCTAAGCTCTTCATCATTGCATAAGGAGATAAATTCTTGATCATGCAAAACGGATTAATCAGCCCAAATCTCTTAGACAGTTTCTTTTATTTGTATATTTGCCTTTTTCCTCCTTCTAGAACTAAGTTATTTTTTAACTTTTCCTAGGTCCTCATGACAGCCCCTATAGAAAAGCAGCACTAACGTTTCTAATAGTACTCAATAATAATCCCTCTTTTGCTCCACAGAACTTTCACACATACCCTAACACTCCTTCTTCCATCACTTTTATTTTCCCATCCTTAATATGCCTCTTCATATGAAGAAACTATATTTTGTTCTGTCAAAGAGAGGACAGATTAACGCTCATATTCCCTTGCACCAGTATTTTCCAAACGATGTCCTATGGTCATCAGTGTTGTTCTGCAAAAATAGATTCTTTGATGAAGTATGGTTGAAAAATATTTGTTTAAACACATTTCATCGGATTCTTTTATTATAAGACTTCTCAGTAGCCTCCTTATGTTAAGACTTATGAATAAGTCTCTCCAAGATGGAAAAAGTACGTGAAGAATTTTCCTAATCTTCTGTCACTAAACCACCTTTTCTGGAAGAACATTGATCAAAATTGTGTAAGACATTAGCTTCCAAAGAATACAGTTCATGAGACGTTATCCTGAACCCCAGAGTCCTTGCCATAGCTTAGTCCTGGACAGCTGCCTTTTTTTTTTTTTTTTTAGATTTTGTTTATTAATTTGTGAAAGACACAGAGAGAGAGGCAGAGACATAGGCAGAGGGAGGAGCAGGCTCCCTATGGGGAGCCTGATGAAGGACTCAATCCCAGAACCCCAGGGATCACGACCTGAGCTAAAGGCAGATGCCCAACCACTGAGCCCCCCTGGTGCCCCTGGATAGCTGCCTTTACACTTGTCATGCCTTTTACATTTAGAGATATTAAGCTGGGTCTCTGAATCTAGCAATATGACAGACTAGGTTTCCTAAACAGTCTACTTAAAATAACTAAATGTATGGATAAATTAAGTTTAAAAGATGTTACTGAGTTGACACAAAATAAGAAATTCACAGAACTCTCGGAGGTAAGCCAATGCCTACGCAGGTTTTAAAATGAATATTTCTAGCAATCCTCTAGAGACCTTAAAGCTTCTTTTGATGACTTCATTGCTTCCAAGGAAGGTAGGGAATACAAGACAAAATTCATAAATAAAGCTGGAAAGGTAAAGAGTTCTACCCTTAATAAAAAAAATAATAAACCCTTATCAAAAAAGGAGACAGCAAGGTAGGTTGCGTATTTGGATTCTGGCAGTGGGTAGAGAGATAAAAATATGCCCTGAGAATTCATATTTATATGCTAGGCCTCCTACAGGATTGTAGTCTAAATTTATATTAGCATTATGGTTTGAAAAGCTTCAAATATAAAACTTATGTTAAAGTTGTCACTGGTTGGTAGTAATTACAGGTGTTCAGCAGAAACAAATGCAAATTCTTTTTGAAGGAACTCCAAGCTAATTCAGGTTTCAAAGAATTCCACAAAGTTCCAAGTTAAAGGGCATTTTATAGTAAAAAAAATCATAAAACGGGGATGCCTGGGTGGCTCAGTGGTTGAGTATCTGCCTTCAGTTTAGGGTGTGAACCTGGTGTCCCGGGATTAAGTCCTATATCAGATTCCCTGCAGGGAACCTACTTCTCCCTCTGCCTATGTCTCTGCCTTTCTGTGTGTCTCATTAATATAAATAAAATGTTTTAAAAAAAATTATCAAGCAGGTCAGGATAAAAGCATCAAGATTAGGATCCAGGATAATTAAGGATTATATATATAGAATGACAAATGCTTCAGATAAAGGATTTAGACACAAATTTTTAAAACTATATTTAATATCTTTAAAAATAATAAGAGAATATAAAATTATGATTACAAAACAAGCAAACATTAACAATAGAACTACTATAATGGAAATATAATTGAATTTTAAACCTTAATGATTAGTTTAAACAGCCAGAGGTGATGCAGCTGAAGACAAATGTCCTAGAAAAAGAATCTGAGAAAATAATCCAGAACACACTCAAGAGGTTGAAGATATAAAGGGAGGGTGAGAGACTAGGAGAAAAGCACCAGAAGATCTAAAATATTTTTAATTAAACAGTTTACAGGAAGCTAACAAAATAGAGGAAAAAACAAAAATCCAAAGATAAAATAGTTGAAATTTTCCAGACTTTTTGAAAGACATGGGCATTTAGATCTAGGAAGCCTGGCATACTCCAAGCCAGATGAATAGATAGAAATCAATATCTTTACATTAAAGTAAAACTGCCAATGCCAAAGAGAAATAGAAAATCCTGAAAAATGGCTAGAGAAAAAAGACTGATTAACGGTAAATAAGTGACAATGAAAGGCAGCTGAAGACAGTTGGAGTACCTTCAGAGTGTTAAAAGAAATGAAAATTAATGTAAAATCTTATAATAAGTAAAACATCTTTCAAGAGGAAGTATGAAGTAATTAATGAAAAAAAGTTACCAAAGTTACATTTTGTAAAGAAAAATTAAAAGATGGATGTTAAATGAACCCAGGTGGAAGATCTATATAGAATAAAGGAGTGTTTAGCAAAGATAGTGATAAATATTTAAACACATTCAACATATATGAATTGTATTATAATAATAACGTCTACTTCATGTGTAGTGGGGAAGAGGCTATAAATAAAAGCCTGGAAAATATAATCTTATACATTAAATATAAACATTAAAATAGGGCAAATGCTAAAAGGTTGATAAAGGATGTCTAGAAGTAGAGAAGCATTGAATGAGATGAAGAAAACCAAAAGGCAAGAAAAGAGAGAAATATAAAAAATAGGACACAAATAAAACTGCTTACTAAGATGAGTAGAAATAAATCCAAATATATCTATGGATTATTCTGTTAATGTCCATCTGCTAAAGACCATTGGAGACCCACTGTAGCCAAGAAGGTTGCATTTATTGGCTGTCACAGAGAAGAGAGAATACAACAAGGAACCACACGTTATGCCAGGAGGGTTTAGAAAAAAGTTATAATAAGATTTGTTCATGTTGAGTGATTGGGGGAGAATTGGAATTTTATTTGCTCTGAACTGAATATTGTTAAAATTCTTTGGTAGGGTATCTTGATTTTATCTAAGAGGCAGGAGAAATAAAGAGGGGACTATAAATCTGTCATTAGTATGGAAACAGCAGTTACTAGCACTAATCAGGCAAGGGAATTATTAGGTTCTTTTTTTGGTTTGGACAATATTTTTGTTTTACTAAGAATGATTAATGGAAAGTTCTTTTTTTTTCTATCATGATCACAGACCTATGGCAACATCATAACCAGCTATGAGTGCCAGCTGAGCTCCTAGAAATACCAAAACCTATCTCTTAGGTTTGGCATCATTCTTTGCCAGGCCTACCTGTGGATAGTAACTGCTTTTCTCATTTTTTTCAACAATAACTGTAAATGGACTAAATTTACCAGGTAAAAGATAAACATTGTTAAGCTAGCCTAAAGTAATCCAATTCCATGTTGTTTATAGGAGAATTAAAGCATACAGACACAGATGACTGAAAGTCAAATGATGAAAAAAAAAAAAAATACCAAGCAAATACTAGCCAAAAAAAAAGATTGTGAAGTTACATTAATTTTTGATAAAATAAACTTTAAGCCCCAAACCATTACACCATTCCTAAAAAAGAACAACTTGTAATATAATAATAAAAGGGCCAGTTCATCACAAGAACATCATAATTCTAAATATTTATTTATTGAATGCCATAGCTTCAAAATATAATAAAAATTGACAGATAAAGGAAAAAATACCTGGTGGGAAAATTTAAAATAATGTTTTATTATGGAGATTTTAAACATTTACCAAACTGAACAGAATAGACAGTGCCTGGGTAGCTTAGTCAGCTGAGTGTCAGACTCTTGATTTCAACTCAGGTAGTGATCTCAGGGTCCTGGATAGAGCCCCTCTTACAACTCTGTGTTCACTGGGGAGCCTGCTTGAGATTCTCCCTCTCCTTCACCCTTTTCTCCTCCCCCCTGCATACTCTCTCTGTCCCTCTCTATCAAATAAATAAAATCTTCAAAAAAAAGAAAGAAAGAAAAGAAAGAAAGAAAGAAAGAAAGAAAGAAAGAAAGAAAGAAAGAAAGAGAAAAAAACCTGAACTGAATAGTATAATAAATGACTTTGTGCCCATCACTCAACTTTCTGTTGAAGTTTACACCTTGTGTGTATCTCTTTTTTTGGGGAAATATGTGTTTATATCCTTTATTTATACCCAGTTTGTTTTTTATGGTCTCCACAATACTTCTTTCTCCATTGTGTTGTTTGAATAGAATTAACTTTATCCACGGGGATTAGCAGAAGCCAATTAGGGTAATCCCCTCCCTCTTGTGGCAATAACTGATTTCAGGTAACACAAATTTAAACCAATCAGTCCTTTGTAGAGGTGAATGATCGTGGGTGCTTTGGGTCAGTGCAAACTCAGGACCTTTTTTTGTGATGATAATGTAAATAGTAACCCCAAATACTCCTGGCAATCATTGAATCCATAAAGAAAACAAACCCCAGTGATGAGGAACAGAGGGCTAGCTGAGGTCAAAGCACAAGCTGATACTGCACAGACACCCTCCCCCACATACACACCCCTGACACCCTCACCTCCCCCCACGCCCCAGGTTTGGATATGTGTGACATTCCTTAGGAAGCTTCCAGTTGTCTTAATGTTATTGCCTTACTAGAGGGAAAAACAATCTTTAACTTGACAATGGCAAGGCCTTTATAGTATCTTATAGGTCCTCCTTAACATATGAAAATCCTTTTGAAATATGTTTTCCTTACCTCCCCAACTCCCAGGTACTCCTGGGAGCCAATTTATTGTTGAATTTCTCATTGTTTAAGCCAGTTTGGGTGGTTGTTTTGCTTGTGATGATAACAATTATAAAGTATATGGGTTTTCTTTTTCTTCTCAATTCAAAGTTTTTAAATTTTTTTTGTATGATTAGTCCAGATACCTTAATACTAATCCTGTGATATATATATGAAAATGTCTTTAAAGTTTACCGTTTATCTTTTAACTAAGTTTATGAAAACTTTCTTATTTCCCTACACAAAGATCCAGGATTTGTGGGCCAAAAAGTTGTGCAATTTCCAAAGGCCTCTTTAAATATAAAATACAGGGTAGCCCGGGTGGCTCCACAGTTTAGCGTGGCCTTCAGTTCAGAGCATGATCCCGGAGACTCAGGATCCAGTCCCACGTCAGGCTCTCTGCCTGGAGCCTGCTTCTCCCTCTGCCTGTGTCTCTGCCATGCTCTATCTCTCATAAATAAATAAATAAATAAATAAATAAATAAATAAATAAATCTTTAAAAAATAAATGTGGGCGACCACAAACTAGCTGGAGTAACTGAACCAAACCAGGCCCGGACTTGCGTCCCTCATTCACTCAAAAAGCTCGAGAGCCTAAAGGGTGAATAGTTGGTTGACGCTTGAGAAAGGGCTTGAGCAATGGTTCTCAGGGCTCGCTTGTACGTGATCGCCCACATAACACAATAGATAAAACTTATTCTGACCTGGTCATAAATGTAAATAAGGGTCTGTCCATCCTTGCTGGTCTGTTTACCATATCTAATATTCCTTTGAAGTATGTACATCTGGAGCAACAAGCTTATCTATTTACCAAGGTCTTTTGGCACCCGTGAGTCTGTCTTGCATGCTGAGAAAGGGAACTTTGGAAGGTTTCACAAACCTGATAAAAATAAACACCTTCTTGGCTTTGTTTTGCTCATGCTATAAAATGTTGTAAAACCTTGAATAAAGCTGGCACTGCTTGGACATCATCCACTGTGTCCCTCCTGTCCCCATCTCTTTACTTTCCTTTTATTTTCCTCATCCCCTTATCTTCAGGAACCTGATTGTGTTGCCGAAGTGCGCACAACAAATAAATATAAAATAAAATTATAAAAACAATTTTAAATGTGAAAGTCAATATTTTGAATAAGAAATCACAAGGAACTGTAGATATAAAAGACATGATAAATATCATAAATGTCGTATAGGATGATCTTGTCATCAAAGGTTTTGTAGCATTTTCTATAGAGGATAGAAAGTTAATTTCATCTTTTCTATAGTGTGTTTGATAAAAATTTTCATTTTATTATTGAACATTGAGAAGCATAAGACCTGCGACTTTCCTGACAAACTCACTCTTTGGCGTACAGTTAAAATTGGGGCTCTGTAAGTACCAGAATTATGATAAATTTTACTTAACTGAATTCCCAAGGGAAAGTTTTTAAAAAATCTGTGGTGTGTTTATAATTATAATGCTGCATTAGTAAGAATATATCTGACAGAAGACAACTTCCATTTTGAAAACCAAATCCTCTGTAACTTTTGTGTCTGTCTGGTATGTGAAATAAATTTTAACAGACTGGCTCCTGGCCCTTTAATTTCAATAATATTTTATTTCCGTGCACAGAAGTTATTGCAAGTTACCTAAATATATGTAATTAAATATAAAGTCAATATAAATCTCCATTCAAGTCTTCTTTAGCCAACCCCCCAAGTGACCCTAATTCACTGCCTCCTGACATGGGAGCATATATAACAGCAACAGTCCCAACATAAGGCAGGAGGTGATATAAATGAGAGGTTGGCAAACCTTTTTCTGAAAAGAATTAGTAAATGTTTTAGGCCTTAAGGATATACAGTTTCTGTCACAGTGACTCAACTCTGTCCTTGTAGCAACAACGCATCCACAGGCAATAGGAAATGGGATGAGTGTGGTCATCGTGTTCTAATAAAGCTTTATTTATAAAAACAGATGGTGGTCTGGATTTGTCCTTCCCCATCTAAAGCAATTGAAATGAAAATATCATGCCAGTGTATATTTCACAAAAATATATGACCATTTGAGCCTATTTAAGACCCCCTGTAACCTCTAGGGAGTACAAGTCCCCATATTATTAAGGCTTAATAATTATTAATGTCAAAGGAAATCTTCCTTTGATCATAAACATGTATGTTTATTACCCTTTATGATTTTTGTTTTCTATGACTGCTTCAAGTATATCCTATGCAGAAGCATAAATTTTCATATCTTCCAAAAACCTTTGAATTGTCTTATTTTTTGTTTATGCCCTTAATCTCCATGGAATTTACTGTTTTGAATGGTGTGATCTAGGGATCTATCATTTTAATAACATTTTCAATATTCCCCAAAAAACTTATTGAAATTTATCTCCCCACTGATTTGAAGTGCTACTTCTATCATAATATTGAAGTATAATTTTATAGGGGCTCGGGGCAAGCTGCCACAAGATGGGCCATTTTGGCATAAAGGTTATCTTGAGTTAAAAATCATTTAAAACCAAAAAAAGTAATTAAAACTCAGTATATACAAAAAAACCTCTGTGCCATCCCTACAAGTATCTAATTTTACATTGGGAAGGAGAGCCTGTAACAGGAAGAGAGCTATAAATCTGAAAATAAGGCAAACTTTTTCCAACATCACCTCTCACCTTCTTGCTAATGGACTCCCTCTCCTTTGTATCCTCAGGCACTCCCTCTCCCCTCTCTTTAGCTCCCATAAGCTTCATGTTGCCTCATTGTCTTTGGAATTTCCTGTCTGTAAGGATTCCCCATACATATGCTATTAAATTGGATTTTCTGCTGTTAATCTTTCTCTTGGTAATTTGATTCTAAGTACAGATAGAAGGACCACAGGGCAGAGGAAGGTCTTCCTCCCTCACAATTTTATTTTCTTCCTTTTTTAAGGTCTCTTAATTTTTTCAATATAAGATTTATATTTTCTCCATAAGAAATAAAGACCTAATACATTTATGTTAATTTCAACGTACTCTAGCTTTAGGGAATACAATCTTTTTTTCTTGCTACAATTTTGAATTAGTTGTTTCAGGAATGTACAAAACTGTTGGCTGTTGTATGTTGATGATGCATCAGTTCACACTTTAGCACTAATATTTGTCAGTTCATTCTTTCGAAGTTTCAAGGTAGGTGATTATGTTGTCTGTAATAAATTTTAACCCACTTTGGCCTACATTTTAATTTTCTTATTTGTTTTAGTATCCAGGTTATGCTAGCTTATAAAATGAGTTGGGGGAGTAATCCATCTTTTTGTATTTTCTGGAATAATTGTAAAAGTTGGAATTAACTATTCCTCTGTTCTTTGAAGTTATTATACAGACTACAACTGTAAATTATGAATGTCTGGTGCCTTTTGAGAGGTAGAGGTATAGCCACATTTCCATTCTTGCTTATTGTCTACTTAAATTCTTCTTTTTGTCTTCCTTGGGAATGCTAGCCCAGAATTTGTTTATTAGTCTTTTTTTAAGCATATATATCTGTTTCCACTGATATACTTATGTTCGCTTAATTTTGGGTTTTCAATTTTCTTCTCTATTTGGGTTTATTTTAAAATGTGTTTTAAAATTAAAAGATGAGAGAAGCCCGGACGGCTCGGTGGTTGAACATCTACCTTTGGCTCAGGGGTCCTGGATCCAGTCCCCCATTGGGCTCGCTTCAGGGAGCCGGCTTCTCCCTCTGCCTATGTCTCTGTGTCTCTGTCTCTCTCTGTGTGCCTCTCATAGATTAAAAAAAAAAAATCTTTAAAATAATCAAATTAAATTAAAACATGATTATTCACCCCTTTCATTAAAAAATTAATGATATATATATGATATATTTCAAGTATTGCTTTGTTTTCATTCAACAAATCTTATATTCCTTGCCCACGTTTTTTTTTCTTAAGATTATTTTTATTTGAGAGAAAGAGTGAGTGTGTGCACAAGGGGGTGGAGGCAAGCAGAATGAGAGGGAGAAGCAGACTCCCTGTGGAACTGGGAGCCTGACAGGGTGTTCATCCCAGGACTCTGAGATCATGACCTTAGCTGAAGGCAGACATGTAAGTAACTGAGCTACCCAGGCACCCCTCCCTTGCCTGCTTTTAAGTATTTGTTAATTTCCATTTTCTGTCTACTATTCAATTCTTGAGTTGTATAAAACAGGATTCTAAAATATTTCAAAATATGGAATTTTAAGCTGTCTTTTGTGGTTATTTCTAATTACATTTCATTAGACACCTCTAATTTTGGTCTATATGGTACCAATGTTTGTTGAGACTTTCTTTTCTTCCTAATATGTATTCAGGTTTGTCAAGTATTCAAATATTCAAAAGCATCAAAAGATGGTGGAGCCTCTCTCCTCCTGATTCTTGAGTCTTAACCATGTGGCAGATATTGACTATCTCCCCTGCTGAGCCACTGGTGCATACAGCATGAGTGAGAAATAACCTTTCTTTCTTTAAGCCCTGAGGTTTGGGAATAATTTGTTAGTATAATGCAGCATCAATCAACTTGGGTCAATTTCTGCTGTCATAACAAATAACCCCCAAATTGTGGTGTCTTGTGGCAACAATGGCTTACTTTTTGCTTATATGATATGACTGATGGATTTGGCTTTCGATTTCCATCTAGGACCCAGGATGAAGGAGCAGTCCATCTGAGACGTTGATGCTATGGCAGGGGGAAAGGAGATATGGTAGCGTGTCTGATGCCTCTTAAAGCTTGTTCCCAGAGGTTGCACATTTCTTTTACATAGACATAGCTTTTACCAGAATACATCATATAGGCAAGCTTGGTATCAATGAGGTAGAAAAGATTACAACTTCATTAGGATTGGTGATTGGCTAATAGGGAAGAGCTAGGGAAGGCAGGACACATTTTAGCAATAATAAATTCTAACATATGCAGAGTCATCTAGTCTATCCCATCCAATACACCTCATTTTCTATTTCTGTTCAATATGCCAGCTTTTGAGAGAAGTCAATTACAGTCTTATAGTTTGGTTGTGGGATTATTTCTTCTTGTCCTCTTGTCCCATTATTTTGTCTTTTACAGCTTGCAGCAATGTTGCAAAAAAGCATACTTGTTTCATGACTATTATCTTTTTCATGAATTGTGTTTATAATTAGGAAATATTTTTGTCTCTTTTTAAGGTTTTCACTTTAAATTTTATATTCATATTCTTTGGTAAGATTACTGCAAAAGATTAATTTTTATTATTTTAACTAGTATATATTATAGAGTAATTGAAGACAAGACCCCTAAGCAGGAATTTGTCTTTGTCTTGTTTAAAACCTGGTTCTGCTACTTACTATCTTTCTAGACTTGAGCAAAGTAACAAATCTCTCTATGCCTCAATTCCCTTGCCTGTACTATAAAAATAGTAATAGGTCTACTTTCTGGCATTGATGTGAGGATTGGAATTGTATCTGGCATGAATATAGATGGATATTTTACACAGCTTATCATAATTTTTTTTATTCATTGTATTTTATTGAAAATAAGTAAACAATGGTTTGGTTTGCTTTGTTTCTTTGGTCTGACAATTTAGTAGATTAAATTAGCCTAGTTATAGCTATTGCTATTACTATTATTTTTGTACTAATGCTTATTTTCTTAGCCTTTATTTATAATAGTTTTTCTTTTTTTTCCCCCTCCTTTCTGTCTTTTGTTGAATATATTCAATTACTTTCATTAATTATTTTTCTACACTGGTTTAAAAGTTATTTTATTTCTAGTCTTTTAAAAAGTATTTTTAATATAATACAATTATTTGCATTGACATCTTTCTAGTAACATTTCTTTCCATCAATATCTCTATATTTCCATATCTAGTCCTTATTTCACCTGCAATGTTGATGCAATTTATAATGTTTGTTTTAGATTGTAACATTTCTTTAGACAAATAACATTTTTAAAAACTGTACTGTTTATGTATCTTTCTTACTATCACTTTTTGCATGCCATTCTACTCACTTGGTTGGTTGGTTGGTTGTTTTGTTTTGTTTTTCAGAGTATGCTACTCTCAACTTTTTAAATGAAACTAGCTAAAAATACCCACATGCTTCTTGGTTGCCAATTCTTCTCCAATCCAGTTCTATCTCTATTCAGTCTCAGGGCTTCCTCATAGCTTCATTTCCCTGTAAGTCCCTTTTTATTTGGGAGAATGATTATGTATTCACTTAAACAGACTTAACCATCATTTTATAAAGTTTGATAAGAAGGAATAACTTCTGGGGAACCTGGGTGGTTCAGTGGTTGAGCATCTGCCTTCCGCTCAGGTCATGATCCTGGGGTCCTGTGATCAAGTCCCACACCTGGTTCCCTGCGGGAAGCATGCTTCTCCCTCTGCCTATGTCTTTGCCTCTCTCGGTGTCCTTCATGAACAAATAAATAAAATCTTAAAAAAAAAAAGGAGGGGGGGCAACTCCCTTATGTTATTCATTTGCTCTCTTTCTTTCCATTTTCCATTTATGTACTTCATTTTGAAATCACAATTATATCTAAGACTATTTTTAAGAGTATATGATGACAAATAATGAATGGATTTGAAGAATCCTGATCATTGACTGGGAAACATTAATTATAAATATATTTACTTTTATTAATGAGCTACCAAATCCATTTCAAATGTTTTATTATTGTGTTTTCTAAATGCTAGTAGCACCATCAGATTACATGTGTAAAACTCCTAAATTTTATGAATTTTTAACACTTAAACAAGTAATAGAAATGATGGCAATTAAATTTATTTTAATTTCTTCTAACAAATACCTTAAAATTCATTTATTTTCCTTATCACAAGCAATCTAAGAAGATGTGAAGCCATTTAGAAACAAAAGAAACATTAGCTATGATAAATTCAAGTGCCAGTAGAATGGTGTATAAGCAAAACACTTCTCATCTAGCCTGCTTAGCTTTCTCTAATCTAAAAGAAATTTACACTGGCCAGAATCATCTTTCTCGGGTGCAGATCCTATTATACCAAAACACTCATTGATTCCCATATGCATTCTGGATTTATCTTACATTACTCAAAACGACAATCAATATTATGGCCTCAACTTATCTTTCTAGGTGATATTAAAACAAGTTGATATGAATACTTCCCTGATATTGTCCACACATCCCCGTGTTCATGTCTTAGCTAATGTTATCTATGGGTTTTTCTAACATATCTGATAGTTAAAATCCTAGAAATGATTTATAACCCCATTACAAAAAGACATACCCAGTGAAGAGTTTTAGATTTCCTCAAATGTTTATAAATTCACTGGTTTTTCAATTCCAAGAAGACCTGGGTTTCTTTGAGGATGTATATGCATCTCCATTTAATGATGTAATTCTGTGTGATTACATTTTCTATACTTCACACACACACATACCACCTTCACGTTACACACTTCTTAGAAATGTAAAGAATGCCTAACTCAGCTTCGGTAGCCCATGATGGGATTATCATAGCATCTTGCTCCTTTATAAAACTCTTAGTGCATTTACAAACTGAATTGAATTGGATTATATTTCTTACTTATACACCTACTGGATACATGTAAAGATTTGTCCACTGGATTAGACATAACTGGCAGGCCATTATTTCTTAATTTCAAATGATAAAGAAACAATAATAAAACTTGGGTTTTAATAGTTTTAGCCTTTGATAGGCTACCTGTAGCCAAATTTCTACAGATGCCTCTATTGGCATTTGAGTCACAATCTTATAAATAATGAGCTTAAGTTAATATCAAGCTCCTGAAATTAACCCCTATGTAGAAATGCCTAATGGATATAAAGCATCAGAGGAATCTCATTGCAAGAACTTATCATTATTGGTAAAGGGAAAAAGGGTGCTCGGAGTAAGGTCCCACAGAAATGCTTTAATTTGTTGATGAGTACTTAAATACAATTTATAATCTCTGAACATTTGGTAAAATCCGTTTATTTTGCTGATTAGCCATTTCAATGAGTGTTTAGGGAAAAGAAATTCTCCATTCAATTCTAAAGTTGTATTCAAATTCAGGCTTGATTTTTCCAGATGATTCTAAACTAAACTGTTAAGCCTTGCCCTCTTGCTGTTAGTGATGTCTCAATCCCCCTGTGGGAGGCCCTGATGAGAAGATAGCTAATTTGTACCTGGGAAGAACTACATAGATAGAGAATGTTATATTCAAGAAAAATTTATAGGTGAACTAATCTTATTCTCTGAGCTTTATTCTTGTCATTTCTAAAATGAAGAGTTTAAAGTAGAGCTCTTCTTTAGCCTGTGTCTCCTCTTTTGGTCACAAAATAGTGCAAGCACAAAGCTTCACATTATCACTTGTCGTCTCTCAGGAATAGTCACAAACAATTTTAAAGTGAGCAAAAAAAGAGTACTGCATGTAATGTTTAGTACTCTTCTTAATTATACTCTTAATACATCTCAGAGAGAAAGAAAGGAGGACAGAGCTAGTCATTCCTCAGACACATTTCTCTCTTTTTTTTAAGGAAATGTTGAAACTAGAATTAGCTCAAAATATTATCCTAACTTTAAGAGAGAGTGCAAAAGTATTTGGTGTTTTCAAATTCTGTGGCTGGCGGTTCACAAGCAGGATGGTGGGTGAGTGTGATCTGTGCTTGCCCAGCTCACTGATTTTCTTAGAAGAGCTCCTTGACTGTCTGCTTGGGACCCTTCTCTAGAAGTCACAGACCATGTCTTTGGAGATTAATGTCTTAGGAAAAATGTGTTAGAACTCATGCTGTTGTATAAATACTCTTCCTTCTGACACATGAGTGTATTCCCCTGATCTTGCCCTGTAAATAGGCTCCTAGTAAATTAGCCACCTTAGTTTATCACCAGTGTCTGGTCTTGCTTGAAAAGTGGTAATGAATACAAATTGAACTCAGTGTTGGAGTTCTGATGCCCTAGTAGGAAGAAGAGCAACATCTTCCGCCTGGACACAGCTCAATTATTTACCAAGAATAGTAGCTAAGAAGAATAACCTGGAATTTACTTCCAATCGTAATAGATCAGCAATGACTAGAATAGAAAGAAAAATGCTAGGGTGGAACAAAGGAACTAAAGCACCTGGTTTCTAGTGCCAAATTTGCCTACCTAGAATTTAACCTCTATGGGTCTCAGTGTGCTCATCTGTAAAATAAGTGTTGAATTCCATAAAAACTGTGAACTTACAGCTCAACATGACATGATTCCCTAGAATTTAATTCATCCCTGGATCATACATCCTTTAAACCAGAGTGGAATAAAGCTGACCATTAAGCTAAACAAGAGGTATGGAGAAGCTGCCAAACATAAGGTTATTATATTTTTCTTGGCAAATGTTCCACAATCTACCCAAACAAAAATTATGATATACCAAGGCATAATAGAGAGAATACTGAAAAAGGTCTTTGCCACTAACTAGATATATGACATTGCTTAAGTTACTTGTCTTGTCTGAGCCTCCAGTCCACAGGGGTTAGACTTAATGCTGAAGGTTTCTGCTAGCTCTAAAATACTATGGTATAGGAGGTACTTCTTTATTATTCTCATGCCTCCACTCGACTCTCAACAAGGACTTAATGTTCAAAATAACTCTCCTATCCACTGTAACTTAAAGAGCTGAACAAAGTTTGTGACAATAAAACCAAAACAAGACCAAAAAACATGAAATTCCATGTACTATATTTGCTTTTATCAAAAAAAAAAAAAGCCTCCTTGAAGATCTAGATAATTGATCATAACACTCTAAATTACCAGTTCACTATTTCTTATGTATCATCTCAATTAGTCATCAAACTATTTTTTTAAATAAATGAAATTAATTTGTTAATCTTTTAGAACTAAAATTATATATAATATCTTCATCCATAAAAAATACACATTAAACAAAGCAATAGATATAACTGTAATTTTATAAAATTGAGCCAGACCCCAAAGAAGACATGTATGCTTTCATTTATATAATGTTCCAAACCAGACAAAAGTAATTTCTGATACTAGAAGTCAGAAGAATGGTAACTGATGAGGTATAAGAGCAGAGGTGTCTGTGATACTGGAGATACTATACTTTTTTGATCAGGATGCTGATTATACAATTATCCTCATTCCATGGAAATAACAAAGCTATACACCCATGATTTTGTGGGTGTTTATTATACTTCAATAAAGATATATAGGTATTTATATTGCTCTATTTAAGAATCACAGAGTGAACAAGAGTATTCACTTTTATCAGTTTAATCATTTAATCATAAATTGCTTGATCATCATTTATCATTAACCAAGAAGGACTAGATGATTAATTCTCCAATATTTTCTTTTTCTTAAAAGTTACCGGGATATAATTGTTACTCTTTGGATGGAATGACTAATCAAGTGTGAAACTGTGCCTTTGACAAATGACAAGAAATCATGAAAGCCTGTATCTGACAATCGGATGTCACCATCTACCTCATTGTAGGCATTGACCACTATATCACACCCTGAAGCCAAATACACTGTTAGAGTTTCTTTTTTTTTTTTTTAAGATTCCATTTATTTATTCATGAGAGACACACACAGAGAGGCAGAGACACAGGCAGAGGGAGAAGCAGGCTCCATGCAGGGAGCCCGATGTGGGACTCGATCCCGGGTCCCCAGGATCACGCCCTGGACTGAATGCAGCGCTAAACCACTGGGCCACCAGGGCTGCCCACTGTTAGAGTTTCAAATTATGTTTTAGAAACACACAGAGACTAAGTCTCATCTTTCATTTCTAATAAAAGTCATTTCCTATAAAAACAGATGTTCACAATATATTTTGTAAGCAATAACAAAAAATACTGGGATAAAATATATAAAGCATTTAAAGTGGTTGAATGATGGGATTGTGGGTAGTTTTCATTTTGTTCTTGATAATTTTCTACATTTTCCAACTTTCCCATATTGAACATGTGTTAATTCTCTACTAGTAAAAAATGATGTTATGCCAAATAAAATGAATGAACAAAGAATAATTGTGAGAGGAGAGGTTTTCTTTTATTAGAGAGTCTCCACATATGATGGACCCATAATGGTAGGTAGCTATGACATAGGAAAGAAGTTAGGTTGGAAGCCGATGGCCAAGAAAGAATTCTTGGGATGTCTTTGGTGCAAAAAGGTGGTTTTATTAAAGCACAGGAATAGGACCCATGGGCAGAAAGAGCTGCACTGGGGTCATGAGGAGTGGCCTTGAAAGTTGGGAGGGGATTAGGGAGAGCATAAGTCTCTAAGGAATTTGGAAGCAAGGTTTCCAAGACCTTGAGGAAGCTAGCTGTTGTTGAGAAAGGGTCATTTATTACTGTCTAATAAAGCCTGAATCATGAGACCCTTGAGATCTATATCAGTGAGTAATATGCTTGTGCGATGATTGCCAACATGCATCCTAGGGGGTGGAGATAAAGGAAATTTCAAAGGAAATTTTATATGTTAAGGTAGACTTACAGTATCCTAGGGGTCTGCCTAGGATTGCCTTTTGCCCTAAACCAAGTATAAACATCAAGGCAGCTGAGTTCCTAGAGGAATGTCACTCTTTCAATCTCAAGGATTTGTCAATGGGCTGTGGGTAGTAAGGAAATTTAATTTTTCTTTTGCCTTTGTTTTCCACATCAGCTACTGAGACCAATTTATTTTTCAAGGTGAAAATAATGCACTGTTGTTCTTTTCTATTTGTAGCTCCAGAATATTAACAGAAAATTTGGCACCAAAATATAAGTGGCTCCATGTCATTTTTGGGTACTCACCATTTTCCATCCAACCTCAGGGGGTCACACAAAGAACCTTTGCAGATTCATAGAAACTCTTTACCAATCTGATGCCTGAGTGAAGAGTCCACACTTTTGGTTTTGTTGGTACAACTTACTGATTTAAAGAGTACCTCATAATCCTCTGTGTAGTGCTGGCTCACTAGAGAATTGGAGATGCTTTATTTTCATGTCAATTTTGAGGAGTCTCAGATGCTAATCACATATAGAATTAAACGGAGCTACCTGTGGTAAATTGGTTAGTGTTAACCATTTTATCATGTGGACTATTGAAGTATCTAAACATAGTTGGGACATATAAATTATTTATGAAAATTATGGATTATTAGCATTGGCGTTCCTTCTCACTTCCTCCAACTTTTTCCTTTCTTCTATTCCTTCCCTCTGCCACCCGTCTTCCCACCCCTCAAGCACATTGCTTATAGATTACAAGTCTGTGATAGGGATCCCTTGGTGGCGCAGTGGTTTAGCGCCTTCTTTTGGCCCAGGGCACGATCCTGGAGACCCAGGATCAAATCCCACATCGGGCTCCTGGTGCATGAAGCCTGCTTCTCCCTCCTCCTGTGTCTCTGCCTCTCTCTCATCTCTCTCTGTGTGACTATCATAAATTTAAAAAATTAAAAAAATAAAAAAAAAAACAAGTCTGTGATAAATCAGTCCCTTAGTCAACATGAACCAGAGTCAGGGTAGTAACTGATGTTATCTCTGGGACAGTTTGCACTGGAAACAAACCACAAATAAAAGTACTAATTTGAACAATGATTATGGCCGTTAGGATTATAATGTCACAGCATGGTTTTGTAGTGTGCTAAGTATCCAGGGGGTCACATTTACAAATAGCATAATTACACATATTAAGATTCAGAATTCTTTTACTCACTATGGAAAATAGGCCATTTCTTTATACTCTGCAAATGAGCACATCCATACACATCCAGAATATTATCGTATCAAAGAAGCCTGACTAATACACAAAGTGAAAGAATGTGGGCAAGAAAAAGAGTGTAATTTTTACTAAAAAATAAAAATAAAAATTCACTTAAGATTTCAAGGAGGTATCCATCTGTGTACAGACTGAATTACTTATGTCAAGAAAATTATAGTAGTGAAAAGGACATTAATTATGATAATGCAAGTAGGTACTCTTCTGATTATTTGTAAATACCAAGTTCTTTAAGAGCCTTATGCATTGGCTGCTCTTATTTCTCTGGTATTGTAGGTGAAAATACTGAAGTACACAGAGATTCGGTAATTTGCCAAAGGTCACCCATAGTTAGTGGAAGAGCTAAGATTCCAAATTGGGCAGGCTGGCTCTCAAGCCTATTGTTAGCTATCAGTCAACAAGTACATTAACAATCTATATGTACTGTGAACCCATTCAATCTCTGCAGCAAGTAAGAGTCCTTAGGTCATATTCATAGAAAAGTATTCATCATTGTTCCTCTATTGTTTCAACCTTGGAAGCTTTCCCTGTTGATGTTTATTACACTCAAATAACATACAGACAAGGTTGACATTGTATAGCTATGGAGTAGATGTCAATTTGCCAATAGTAACACTTTCTTCATAAACAAAAGTTCACAGAGTACCTTCTTAGGTTAGGAAGCAAGAACTGTCTGAAGAGCTCCAGTTTTAAGCTGTGAATGAATGAAGAATTCAAGTAGCTCCATGCCATGTGTCTTGGTGGTTGGTATTTGGTCACTAACAGTTTGAGCAGTGATAGTTCAAATTAAACCTTCTTTCCTAGTGGGTGTTAGGTGTTTGAGTAGCTACCTGTTCTGAGCCTTGACAGCCAGTTATTTAAAACATGAACATGGAACTGCTTTAGGAGAAAAGAAAAGTGATACTATGAAAATACTTTAGAACCAGTGCTTCTTCCATTTAAAGGAGCCTATTAGTCATCTAGGAGTCTAAAACACAGAGATTTTGTATTTAAGTAAATATGGCAGATTGCAGATGTAATCAAATTCTCTATTTCTCCTAGTGCCTGTATGCTCTGCAGTGTGAGTCTGCAGCCCCTCCCAGCAATAGATAGACTAGATTTTCCTTCTAACTGAACTGGATTGGCTTGTGACTTGCTTTCACTGATAAGATGTGGCCCAGTTCCATGCTTAGGCCATTTGCTTTTTTGGGCCCTTACAATTACCATGGAACAAACCCAAGCTAGCCAGCTGGAGAATAAGAAGTCATATGGAAGAAAACTCAGGTACCTTAGATGAGAGCCCACCAACATTTAGTAACAGAGGTGTTGGCTCATCTGTGCTTACTATATAGTAGATGCATGAGGGAACCCAGCCAAAACCAGAAGAACCTCCCAACAGCGAATATATATACACTCATGAACAATTCTAAATGATTGTCATTTTAAGGCATTATGTCTTGTGGTATTTTTTCTTACACAGTGATAATAAACTGATTGAATAGGTTCATGGTGGAGCCTGAAAATCAATACTTCTAACAAAATCCCTGGTGACTCTGATGCTGCTGATGTGTGGGATCCATTGAGTATCAGGGATTTGGGATGGAGTGGAAAGCTACAGGCAAATCTGGCCTCTAGCCTAAGCTAAGAATCTTCTTTACAATTTAAAAGGATTGCAGAGAAGGAGAAGAAGGAGAAGGAAGTGGAGGGGAGGGGGAAAGGAGGAAGAGAGGAAGGAGAAACAGGAGAAGAGGAAGTCAGAGAGTATGTAGCCTTCAAAACCTAAAATATTTACTATCTGGCACTTTAGAGAAAAAGTTCACTCAACTGTGTCCTAGGATATACTAAGAATCCACTATACATAAGATATGAACTGACCTTTTAACATTCAGATGAACTCAGGGTTGTACAGGTAACTTTTAAGTCCTAAGCTAAATATAGTAGATGTTCAATACATATCTGAAGTGTTGTTGGATAAAAGAATGAATAGATGCAGCAGTTTTCCTGGACTGACATTCTGGGCAGCCACTCTTATCACCACCCTCTCATGATGACATAGGAAAATGAAGCAATGTCTACCTAGAACATTTATGACATAGGTTCTCTTTCAATGATGCCTCCATGCTAACACTCCAATCCTCGAAAGTGTCTGGGCAATTCCACTCTTGTATTACAAAGTGTGGCTAAGCTGTTAGAGTGCCAGCAGAGGTGATGTCCAGGTCTAAAGTCAAGTCAGAAGTGAGGTAAGGTAGAGGGAGAGGTCCAGTTCTATCTACAGACACTGGTAAGGAGAATGAGACATGAGGTGGTACTGGTAAATTTCATATTTTATTGAAATATATATAAATATGTATGTGTGTACACACAGAAACACACATTGCAGGAATTTCACAGTTTTCTAGAAATCATGATATGCATTACTCTATGTGAAGTGTGCAAGCTTAAATTTGGTATTAGTAATAGCCTTCAATTCTCTGTCCTTTCAATTTCCTCTGCATAATCATCTAAAATAGAAACCATACAATTACATGGATGTGTTAGGTTTGGGTGCCTGTGACTCTGACTTGACATTTAGAGAATATTCTCATAAAAACTAAGAGACTAAAATTATGACTGTGGAAGGTGGGAAAGATGGGTTTAGGAGAAGGAACTCTTTCTCTTAGAAGAGTTTCTGACTCAGAATATACTCAATAAATGCCTGCTGCTATCACTGCAGCACTGCTCCTCTTATCTGCCTTCTCTTATCCCTAACTCTGTAGGGATATGCTGCATTCTGCATTTTCTTAAAAGATTTTATGTATGTATTTACTGAGAGGGATGGTGAGGGGCAGAGAGAGAGGGAAAAGCAGACTTCACGATGAGCACGGGGCCTGCCAGGGGGCTCGATCTCTTGATCTCTGAGATCATGACCTGGGCCAAAATCAAGAATCCGACACTTAACAGATGGAGGCATCCAGGCACCCTGAGAAATTGCATTTTTAATTGCACTATTGGCCATTAATTTGGCCTTTGAGAGTCCCTCCTTCCTGATTTGGATCCTGACTGTCCTGGGTGTTGTCAGCCCTGAATGGAAATGCACACAGGAGCATGGAGGCTGGGTGCTGATATGAGCCACTTAATGCATCTTCAGCTGGTGAACCTGTGACAACCTCCCTCTCTTACCTCCAGTTCTCCTTATTAAAACAGAGGCATCGATATGCTAGCCAAAATGGTAGCTAAATTCACCTATTTAATTGGCGTGGGTGTTCTGTGACTCGGTAAGATCAGTACATTTGAGAAAAGTAAGGAAACTCCAGTAGTTCTTTTTGTGGAGAAATATTACCTTGTTCAGGAAAAGTACCCAGCGTGAAATTCATTAGCAAGCATGTGTGTCTGGGGAGCAGGAATAAGGGAAACGGTCAGGAGGAAGGGCTCACTAGTTCCCATGGAAACCAAGCTAACAACCTGCCCAGCTTATTTGGTTCTATAATTTTAAGGAATTTCATTCTTAAGTGGGCTCCAAAAATTCCCTGGGAGGGAGGTCTGGAACTAATTTATGAACATTATGGGCTTTCCTCTATCTGCAAAGATCAAAGCTGGCTGAGCAGAGCAGAAATAAAGATTAAGTATTTGGTGAAGCACTGGGCTAAAGTATGAATCTATCATTCCACTGGGAGCAAAAATTTCTTATTGTATAAAAAGCCAGGAGTGAAGATAGGAGTGAGATACTGAACTTTAAAAATCCTAGATCAGCTCACTTTTCCACAACCCTGTTCTGGTCGCCTTTACTCCATTTCCTTGGAGATCTTACAGAGTTCAACCAGTATCATCCATGGTGATATCACACGATTGAGCTGAAAACTTGCACTGGCTATTGTCTCTGGCCATTTCCCTCCAATCGAGTAGATCTTGTGCCATTCCTTTATTTTTAAATTTTTTTTCTCCAAAATTTTACCTTATCATCATTATTTATTTACTTACTTATTTTAGAGGAGGTGAGTAGGGGAGGGGTAAAAGGAGAGGGAGAGAGAGAATCCTAAGCAGGCTTTGCACCCAGCATGGAGCCCCACACAAGAATTTGATCCCACAACCTTGAGATTATGACCTGAGTGGAAATCAAGAGTCTGTCTCTCAACCATCTGAGCCACCCATCATCATCATATATTTAATACATGAATCTTGCAAAAGTACCCAACTACTACAGAACTATAATAGGTAAATGCACCATTCTCCCTTCTTCCCTCTCCATCCCTATCCTTAAACTCCGCTATTTTTAGCAGCTTACTGCGTATCCTTCCAAAACTTTTATTCATGTGGCCACACACACATGCGACACTCATGCATACAGATGTTTCCACTGGTGCAGGCACAGGCATGCACACACACAGAGCAGAGTGGACCTGCTTAAAACACAGTTGGGATCCTTTGCAATTTACTTCTTTCCTTCAACAGTAAATTGGAACTATCTTCCCAGGTCCACACAAACTGATCTACCAGATTCTTTTCCAAAATTATCAGCATTCCACAGCATTATAAAATAACTGCAAAAGGTGATTAAAAGCATAGAATGAGAAGGAAAAAATCAGTTCATACCTCTCACCTTAATTCTCCAACTTCTAATATCAATCTTTATATATTATAAATACACACCCATTGTAGATATTATGCTCTTTTGCCATCTGGCCTCCCGATTTTTGTGATTTCCATAGTTATTTCTCCACTTTGGGGGCTCTTAAAGGTTTACAATCTGTTCAGTGAGTATAATCATACCTGTAAGTAAAACGTATATTATTAGCCGAGTAGTGTGATTGAACTAATAGAAAAATCACATGTAATCTTTTGTCATTCAACTTTACTATTCAAAAAAGAATCTCTCAAATGTGAAAGACCAAATGGATTCTCTTTAAATTTCCGCTGAAATTCATTCATTTATACTGGCAGAGGGAGGCCATAAAGTGGTTAAGGATATATGCCCTGGAGCTGGACAGCCCTTGCCTCTGGCACTTGCCAGCTCAGAGGACTTGAGGAGTTACTGAAGCTCTCTGTACCATAAATGGTGAGAACATCAGTGCCTATCTTGTTGATTGATTTTTGAGATTAAATGAATTTATACATTCAAAGCATTAGTGTTTATAAGGGTTTGCTATCATGATTGATCACTGCTTCTGGACCACCAGGACTTGTCACTTCTCTTATCCTATGTCACCTACCTTCTTGAATTCCTTGGACTTTATAGCTTGTTTCCAATATTATTGCTGTTATAAATAAAGCACTGTTGTGAAATTTTGGGGAAAAAACAATTTTGCTTTCAGAGTAGATTATTATTCTGGCTGGGTAGAGACTTTTCAAATTATTATTATTTTTTTATTCCACACACTGAAGACTTTATTCTACTTCTTTCCTAACACTGAGTGCTCTGAAGAAAAGTGTAATACCATCAATTCCCTTTCCTTTATAAATAATTTCTTTTAAATGCATTTCCCCTGAGATAATTGGTGTTTTCAAATAGTTTTGGTTGTGAATATTAATTTTTTCAATTAGTTTTGTGATGTGGATTCACAAGCAAATCAGGAATCTTGTTTTCCTCCACATTGGCTAATTTTATCTAAGGTGATGAAAATCTGGAAAGGAGAATTTCTTATGAGTTCAATAGTCAGAAAAATCTCATAGTTTTGTATTTAATAAGATAATTATAATATTTTTCTGAAACAATTTTGGGATTATCCAGAAATTGTTATACTATTATAAAGAATGCTTTCATTATGCGTTTTTAAAATCAATTTCATTTAGTAATTTCTGTTTGAGCAGAACTTGGATTCAAGTTTTCATTTCATGAAATCATCTGCTTTATGAAACCTTGGAAACCCGGTTGAGCTCCTGGTATGGGCTGAGAAGTATCTGCTCACAGTGATGAGACCAGCTACACTGCAAAGCCTGGTCCCATGAGTCTACCCCATGCAGGATCATTAGACTGGAGAACCTGATACAGTCATTTGCAAAGGATATGATTTTTCTGATGCTTCCAAGAAATTCAGTTTCTGACCTGTAACTTGCAGCATGGGCCTTTGGACAAGTGTGAAGGACAAGCTGGCACTGTCTGCTGATGGTAAGGTTGAACAATTCTGGTGAATTTATTGTAGTAACCAACAATTTGGAAATAAGAGAGAATGGAATCTCCTCCTAGAGTAAAACAACTATTTCAACATTATTTACTACAATGTTTATCCCAATAGTAGAAACATATCATGGACAGTAATGGCATTGACATACTCTTAGTCCCTCCCATAAACCCTGACATCCATCACCCCCAGAACACTAGTGTAGAGTCCCTACAAAAAAAAAAAAAAAAAAAGGGACATTCTCCTTCATGACCACGATACAACCACCAAAATAGGTAGTTAACATTAGTACACTAGTATCAATTAATCTTCAGAACTCACTCAAGTTTTGACAGAAAAAGGATTAAGTTTAAAATTGTGTATTTGTCCTACAAATGGTAGGACAATGACGATGTTAACTTTGAATACTTGATAAAGGCATTTTCTGCTAGATTTCTCTGCTACATTTTTCAAATTCTAAGTATTGTGGAGGGAGGTACTTAGAAAATATAAATATTCTGCTCTTCATAAACTTTCAATTTGTTTATTTAAAAAATTTATCATGAATTCATGGTTCTCCATTTTAATCAAGGTGTTATTTATTACAATTGTTTATTTTGATGCTTAAACTGTCCTCATTTGACCAATGAAAGCCTCTTCAAGCTGATTTCTCTGTACTATTGGAAAGAAGTACCAATCATGTTTTTGAGCACTCTTGTACTTTCTGGTACAAGATGTTCCAAGCTTACATGTTCCCTGTGCAAACCCCAGAATCGGCCAATTTTCCAGTAAACACTGGTTCTATTCATGGGAGAAAGCACTTAAACAACATCACCCCGGTATGAAGTGTGCCTATTGCTATGCACAGTTACACAGATATGCATATATATTAGAAGTATGCATGTATGATATATACACACCCATTTTCATCTATATGTATTACTACACTTGTATATGTATTGACACCATGAGCTCACATCAATATCTCTAATTTCTACTTAATATCACAGGTTTGTTTGAGGGTTTTTTCCCCCCTTTCCAGATTAGTAACTCCTTTCTTCCATCTCTAATTATCCTTAATCTATTTGTGTACCTCCTTAAATGTGAGTCTCCAGTGGCCACAGCAGCCTCCTCTGCTTCCCAAGATGACCTCTTCAGTCCTCCTAAGCTCTGATGCCTCTGGCAGGCCACTGTCAAGTTCCCATCATCTAGGAATTCTTCTCATGCTGTTTAGTCTCCAACACCTTCTCTGTTTGGCACTGCCCTCTCTCTGTGTGAGCTCTCTCCCACTTATCTGATACACAGTCACCCCAAGTCACCTCCAAGCCCATGACTCACCATCCCCCTTGGTTGTCACCTTCCTCACCTCCTCATTTTCCTTGGCTCCAGACATCCCATACACTCTGGCTGTTCTGTAGGGATATTCTCACCCTACTCAGTGTTCTACAACTCGTGCTGGGCTACCTTTAAGACAGACACCCTCCACCTCACACACAGACTCTGATACCCTCTCTGGCCCATCAGGGCTACTGGCACCCTGACTCAGAGTAAATGGCTTTGAGGTGGAACTGTTCACAGAGAGGAGGCATGGTGGATGGAATAATGGTCACTCAAAGATATCCCTGGAAAGCATAAACATGATTCCACACTTCCAAAAGAGATTTTATGATGTGATTAAGATTAAGAGTCTTGAGATGGGAGAGTGGCTTGGATTATCTGTGGATCCAATCCAATCACAGAAGTGTTTAAAATCAGAGAACCTTTCTCAGCTGATATCAGAGCCTGCAGGAGTGTACCTATAGAAGAATCAGCAGGAAGATGCAACCTTGCTGATTTAGAAGAGGGAAGAAAAGACCACAAGCCAAGGGATGTGGATGGTCTCTAGGAGGTGGAAGAGGCAAAGAACTAGATTCTTCTCTAAGCCTTCAGAAGGGAATGCAGAGCGCAGTCCTGCCAAGGCCTGCAATAATAGTGTTGGACTTCTATCCTTCTGAACTCTAGGATTATCAATTCAGGTTGTTTTAGGCCATGAAATGTTTGTTAACTCATTATAGTAGCAATCTGAAGCTAGTACAGAAGGGGAAAGAAGGAGAGGGGGTAGGAAAAGCTAAATATACTTCTATTGCAGTAAAATATTCAGAATATAAAATTTACCATTTTAACTAATTTTTTATTTTTTTAACTAATTTTTTAAAGATCTATTTATTATTTGACAAAGAGAGAGAGAGTGAGCATGCGAGTGGGGGTGGGTGGGTTGGGAGGCAGAGCTCTAGGGAGATAGAGATCCTCAAGCAGACTCTTTGTTGAACATGGAACATGATGCCGGGCTCCATCCCCAACTCTGAGATCCTGACCTGAGCAGAAATCAAGAGTCGATCGCTCAACTGACTGAGCCACCCTGCCCACCCCCGCCCCGCATTTTAACTATTCTTAAGTGTATAGTTCAGAGGCATTAAGTATATTGATACTGTTGTGCCATCCTCATTACTACTCCTCTCCAAAATGTTTTCATCATCTCAAACTGAAACTCTGTACTCATTAAACAAAAGCTCCCCATTGCTTCATCCCTCCAGTCCCTGGCAACGATTCTATTTTCTGTCTCTGTGAATTTGATTACTTAGGAAGCTCACATTAACGGAACCTACAGTATTTGTCCTGTTGTTTGTGGCTTATTGTACTTTACATGATGTTGTCTAGGTCCATCCACATAATAGCATATAACACAATTTTGCTCCTTTTGTGGCTGAATAGTATTCTATTGTATGCATAGCCACATTTTGTATTTCCATTCATCTGTTACTGGGCATTTGGGTTATTTTTACCTTTAATTCACATTATTGTGAACAGTCCTGATATGGGCATGGTTTACAAATATTCGAGTCTCTGCTTTCAATTATTTTGGATGTATACCCACAAGTGAAATTTCAATTATTTTGGATGTATACCCACAAGTGAAATCATAGGGTAATTCTATTTTTATTTTTTTGAGGAAACACCATAGTATTTTCCATTGCAGCTGCATCATACATTTACTTTTTATTCTATCAAGTAAATTGTAGAGGAGTAAATAAAGCAAAGCCTGGATAGTTTATAATAAAAACTAGCCACCATCTGAGCCATATTTCAACACCTTTTGGTAAGTTTCTTCCTGGAATTTGATTGTATATTCCTATATCCTATGTTTCGGCTGCAATTTCTTGGTGTTTTAAGTTTATATATTATTCATTGAGTTCCTTGTATGGAAAATAGGAAATTTTGCCCTTATAATTTCCCCAAACAGTACACATGCGTAGACACAATGTTTCCATACTTCCTGTGTACATTTATCACAAATTACTTTTAACTCTAAATTCAGTATTTTTTAATATAGACAATTTTAATATTATCCACAGCTAAGCTAAACAGTCTTATATGATGGTATCTCCCTTACTGAGGAACTCCATCTCTCCACCTCATTCAGTACTACCCAAAAATCTTTTGGCTTGCTTAGCTATGCACATAGCTACCACCAGTTCAATCCTTGAAAAAGCCGTGTAAACCCTTCTGGCAATTTAATCAAACATACCAGAAGGTCTACTAAGTTCACTGCCCACCCCTACACATCAGCCCCTCATCCCTCATGGGGTTATCCCTGTTCATCTGATCCACTGCATTTTGCAGTGACTGTATAGCTATAGCTCTGGGATCCCCTTGTACCAGTTTTCCAGGAAATCCTCCTCTCTCTACTTGATTGGTATTTTCTCTTTCTTAGATCCTAGGCTTCATCTTTTTTGTTTTACTTTTCTGTTATAGCCTAGGAAAATCTCCAGGAGTTTCTATAAAAGGAAACACGAGAGGTTGATTTTTTTTGACAACTGAAATATTTAAAAATGTCTTTATTTCCCCATTACACTTAAATTACTTTTTTTTTTTTTTTTTTTTTTGGTCTTTGACTAGGTATCATTCCCCCTGAGAGTTTCAAAGACACTTCTTTACTGTCTTCCAGCTTGTAACATTGCTGGTGGGAGGTCAAATGCTATTCAGATTGTGGCTTTTCTCTTTTTCAACAAAAACTGTTTATTCTCTGAGTGCATGTGTGCATGTTTGTGTGCTTGTTTGT
Organism: Vulpes vulpes; assembly: GCF_048418805.1. Lineage (NCBI taxonomy): Eukaryota > Metazoa > Chordata > Mammalia > Carnivora > Canidae > Vulpes > Vulpes vulpes. Next base: position 33,164,220 of record NC_132786.1, read on the forward strand.
GTGTGTTTGTACTATTTTTTTGTGGGCTTTTCAATTCTGAAATCTGTTATTGGATTTTTTTTCGATAATTTCTCCTCTTTATCTCCTCTTTTCTCTGTATCTGAAGCTCTTACTATTTGATTGTAGACTTCCTGGATTAAAACACTAAATTTCTGTATGTGTTCTGTTTTGGATGTCTGCAAGATCATAAAAGCTTCACTTTTCAATGGTTCTGGTGCACTTGTCATGTCTGCTATTATAATTTTAATTTCAAGAGTTTTCTAAAAAAAATTTTAAAGCACACAACAGATGTTTTGTTTCATGAATGCATTTTCTTTTCAAACATTTTACAGGATATTAGTGGTTTGTGTTTGTATTTATTACTATGGCTACTAATAGCTGTGGTGGTATTATCACTTTCTCTTGTTCCTTGCAATCCCGCACCCATCACAAGAAAGTTTCCACATTATCCCAGTTTTGCCATGCCAGCCACCACTCAGCAACCAGCTTCTCGTATTTTTTCTTTGGCCTCTTCTCCCTGTGCTTGTTAACCTTTTACTGTCATTTTAGAGGGTTTTAGGAGGGAGTAGAAATAAGAATATGCTTTCAATTCTCCATTTTTAACTTGAAAACAGAAAAAAATGGTACCTTGTAATTTTACTCCTGAAATGTATAGGGCTCTCTGTCCATCTGGTAGTTAAGAGAATTCACCAGGATGTGTCTACTTATAAATGAGTTTCATTACATTTAGCAGGTGGTGGCCAGGAAAAGCCTCTGTTCTGAATTTCTTTTCTTTCTTCAGTTCAGGAAAAAAAATTCCTGCGTTTTTGTTATTTTTTTTCTTCTTTCCATTCTGTCTATCTTCTTCCAGATTTCTCACTAGATGAATGATTAACATCATTTCTGTAGTAATTTTTTTCCTAACCCTGGAAGTTTCCCTGAATTTATCTTTCATATCATTAACTTGATCTTTAATTATGTCTATTTTATTATGGATAGATATTTATATTTCTTATTTGAACTTCAGACTTACGTTAAATTCCTCTGTTAACAAAAGAAACACATTCTCATTGTGAAGAAGTTGGAGAACATACTGAAAAGAATTTTAATTAATGTAAGCATTCATGCATTTTATTTATTTTATATTTTTACAAAATAGAATCACACAAACTAGTCTTTCTAACCTTTTCTCATTTAGCAATGTAACATTGTCATTCTTTCTCATAAATATATGTATTGTTACTTACATTGCAATTCTTAATAGCTATGTATTATACTTTTTGCTTAAATGCACGCTACTGCATTTTTTCCTTTCCTATTAAGAGGTATTAAGATTGTTCTAATTTTTTTTTCTCTATCGTTAATATATGATAATGCATATACTCATAAATAATTTTTCAGAGCTTCCCAAATCCTGTCCCTAAAATCTTTTTATATTATATTGCTAGATCACTCTCCAGAAAGGCTAGACCAATTTACATTCTTATCTATAGTGCCTTTTCCTCCATATCCTTTTTGATTTCTCCAATCAGTTGGGGGTGAGGGGCACAAGCAATTCATTCTTGTTTCAATTTGAATTTTTATAACTATGAGCATTAGCATTCTTTTCAAATATTTATAAGTCATTTATATTACTTCTGTTGTGAATTACCTCTTAATGCTCTTCATGTTATTTGCTCGTTTTTCATCCAATTTTCTTAATTAAATTCTTCAATTACTAAACCTAGACATTTTTTTTGCAACTGATGAAACAATGCATATGCAAATATGTATAAATTATAAAGTTCTTCCTTTCTCCTTTCATCTCCTCATTCCTCTCCCAACCCAGAGTGTTACCTTCCACAGCATGTTTCGTACCACATACACATCACATGTGTAGAGATGTTTGTTCTCACCAAACAAGACTCTTCAATATGCTTCACTTTTAGTTCGGAAAAAACAAGCATACAGAATAGTCCAAAGTAGTAACATAAAATCATCTAAATACTACTTCCCATCATTAACAAATATTAACATTTGGTTTGTTTTCTTGTTTTAAAGAAATAATGTTGAAGGTATCATCAGTAGCGGAGTTAATCCTATGACCTAGCTGCTATCATGGCTCTGCTGTGAATCCTTACATTTTAGTTCTTAGATTTTACATATATGTCAAAAACTAACTAAAAAAAAAACACATGAAATTTTTCCTACATATGTATGTATCCATAAAAGTACATTGGGTTGTTTGGGTTTTTTTTTTTTAACCCATTATTTGCCAAGTTGTATTTTTACTCGACATTTTTATTTTTGAGAACTGTACAGAGACACAGACAGACCCACACTCACAATCCCGTTCCATTTAGCTTGTTTTTATGGCATCAAACAGTATTTTATTATGCTAATATGCCAAAATACATTTATTCAATTACTGATAGAAATTTAGATTGCCAGTAGAAATCACTATTATTAACAAACCAGCAGTGAGAAACTTGATACATGTCTTTCCATATATAAATGAAAATACTTCATAGAGTATGTTCCTAAAGGTGAAATGCTGAGCCATATCATGTGGGCATTTCTTATTTTTACTAGGTAATGCCAAATTAACCTCTTAAACAAGTCCTTTTTTTTTTTCTAAGCAGGTCCAGTTTCCTCATATTCTTGTCGAATCTTGGCCTTGCCATAATTTCTATTAGCTGAGCATAAAGTGATATTGATAATATTTATTTGTTTTGTCTAATTTAAAATTTTAATAGTTTTTCATGTTTGCTGCACTTTGCTTTTATCACTTATCATTGTAAAATAATAATAACTAAGCACATGCTAATTTAAATAGCTATTATAAAGTTTATTTAATAGAGTTTAGACTGATTGAAACATCCATCCTCAAAGATAATTTCCTCTGCATCTTTGTCAAAACTGGGTATTGAATCTCTTCTTAATAATTGCCAATTTGGGGCAGCCTGGATGGCTCAGCAGTTTAGCACCGCCTTCAGCCCAGGGTGTGATCCTGGAGACCTAGGATCGAGTCCCACGTTGGGCTCCAGCATGGAGCCTGTTTCTCCCTCTGCTTGTGTCTCTTCCTCTCTCCCTCTCTCTCTCTCTCTCTCTCTGTGTCTCTCGTAAGTAAATAAATAAATAAATCTTTAAAAAATAATAATAGCCAATTTGATGATGAAACTTTAGCGTGCATTTTCTAGCATGCATATTAGTGATGCTGAATATACTGTTCTATATTTACTATTTTAATTCTATCTTCTATGAATTGCCAAACTTGTGTTATTTTTCTACCTTTCTGTGCGGGCTGCTTGCCTTTCTCTGATAAAATTATAGGAGTTCCTTTTATTATTTTATTATTATTAATTCTTAGCCACTTAATATATTGAAAATTGTGTTATTTTCTGTTTATTCTGAATATGTATCCTTCCCATTCCAAAAATATGATGGATATTAAATATGTCTGTATTTTTGTTTATAATGGCTGTATCTCCTATGTTGCATAGAAATGTGTTTTCCACCCAAGATTATTCATACAGAATTTTTCTTTAGCAGATATGCCCTATTTAAAATTACAATAATTGGGATCCCTGGGTGTTCAGTAGTTTAGCACCTGCTTTTGGCCCAGGGCATGATCCTGGAATCCCAGGATTGAGTCCCACATCGAGCTCCATGGAGCCTGCTTTTCCCTCTGCCTAAGTCTCTGCCTCTCTTTCTGTGTTTCTCATGAATAAATAAATAAAATCTTAAAACATAATAAAATAAATAAAATTACAATAATAGAGCTAGAATCTGTCTTATGATGGAAGGTAGAGTCTTGGATTTGTTTTCTTTCATATGGCTAGATGGTTATTACATTATTTATTAAACAGATACATAATTTCCATTATTTTCACATTTCATGGAAATGTCACTATAACACAAGTTAAGCTCCCACATATAATATATATAGTATGTATAATATAAACATACACATAATATGTAATATTGTATATATAATGAGATATTGCTCTGTCATAAAAAAAGAATGAGATCTTTCCATTTGCAACAAAATGGATAGACCTTGAGGATATAATGCTCAGTGAAATAAGTCAGAGAGATAAAGACAAATACTATATGATATGATTTCACTCATATGTGGAATTTAAGACACAAGACAAATGAACAAATAAGGAAAAATAAAGACAAACAAAGAAAGACTCTTAAATATAGGGAGCAAAATGGCGATTGCCAGAGGGGAGGTGGATGGAGGATGGGTGAATTAGGTGATGGGGATTAAGAAGTGCACTAATGGTGATGAGTACCGAGTAATGTATAGAATTGTTGAATCATTATATTGTATACCTGAAACTAATATAACACTGTACCTTAATTATACTTCGATAAAATAACTACTAAATTAAGATAGTTCTTACTCCAGAGGCGGTGAGCACCCTATACTACAAGACTGGGCATTCTCTCTTTACATTTCCAGTGTAAGATTTGGAATCAGCTCCACTTTCCTTCCAGGCTCCAAAGCCCTTACCAGGGCCTTGTCACAAAGATAGTTGACACTTTTTTAGAAAGGAAGGTGAAAGCAGTGACAAAGATGACTGGGGGAATAGAGGTGAGGTCTCACCCTCCTAGCAGACTGAATATAGTTCTGTAGTGTTGTCACCCTATTTTCTCTTGTACTTTGCATAGGATAACTCAAGATATTGAATATTTGAGTTTTCCCTGTCTTTTTCTCCATTGCTAATCTGATATTTTAGAATAAGTTTTGTGATTCTTTACCAAACCAGTCCAAGTCATCGTATATAGCTTGTTTTTCTTTTTTCTTTTAATTTTCCAAAATCCTAAGCCTACTTATTTTACCCAGGTTAGGAGGTACTGACTGGCTTTCCTACATCCTCCTCCTCCTCCTCTTTGCTTGTCATATATATATGATTATGTGTATACGTCATATATAAATATATAATCTTAAGAGTTTAACCTTACATTAATCACGGAAGCCAATTAAGCAATCTCTGTAAGGGTACTGTCTGATGCTAAAGCTTGAAGTCTAAGGGGCAATTGAATATAAAGTGCTGAAGATCAGGAACAAGCTGGAACCCACAAGCATAAGCAAGGACCTGTAAGAAAGAACTGGAACTTGAGTCAGTTTATGTTGCCTTTGTGGTGAATAGCCTGTGGAAGCCAGAGCTCTTCTCAGGGACCTGCAAATCTCTCAGGAATCTCTCTTGTGGTTCACTGTAACAAGAAACATATAGGAAAGAGAATTTTGAGAAGTGTAGTTCAGCCTAGAGAAGCTGACACATGACAAAGCCGTCACAAATGGAGACAGAGGAAGTCACATTGTCCTTTGAAACAGAAATCCTTTTCATTACCTATGCAAAGATCCAGGATATATGTTAGATTGGGGGAAAGATTTATTTTTTTTTTAAGATTTTATTTTTTTATTCACGAGAGACACAGAGAGAGAAGCAGAGACATAGGCAGATGTGGGACTCAATCCCAGGACCCTGGATTCACTCCCTGAGCCAAATGCATTCAGGGACATTCAACCACTGAACCCCCCAGGTGGTTTTTTTTTGGGAAAAGATTTTAATCAATCAAATACATATATGTCTGTTTCTTAGGTGAGGTTCTCTTGAAAGCAGACCCTGAATGGATGACACAAAGATTCATTTGCAAGTAATTTATTAAAGAATAGCTGCTAGGAAGAAAAAACAAAACAAAATATGAATGGAGTGAGAGGTGGGATGGAGAACCTGAAGATGCCAAGCTGGAGTGCAGTCTGACTGGCCAGCAGTGCGAGAGGACTCTGAAGCATAAGATAACACCCCAGAATTATTTGTCCTGCCTAGAGGCAAAGGCTTTGGGCTTTAGTACACACTATGGAACAGGGGAGGGAAGGGACACATGCTCACAGCCTCTTCTCTATTTCCATTCCTGCGCAGTGGCTAGGTGTCTAGGTGTCTCGGGTGAGTGATTATCAGCACAGCAAACAAAATTGGGAAGACGGGCTCTACAGAACCAGTAAAAAGATAGAGAGTATCTGCGCAGGACGATACTCCAGAGATTCCATTTCATGTAAATTAACACTCTCCTATTTGACTCCAAAGCCAACATCTTGTTTTCTCTCTATGGTTCTTCACTCTTTGCTAGAAGTTTAAGTTAATGAATGCAAGAAAATCTAATACCTCTCGCTTCAACAAGACCAGCACTTTGTAAAAAAAGACAATTACCCACATAGACACAGATACATGTATAACAGATTTCCTTAAAAATTTAGCATTTAATAAATACTCTGCTTGCTTTCCAATTTTTTTAAAATGTCAATTTCTTGGAGGCAAAAAAATACTTTGAGCAGTTTTTATTAATATTGTGTCATGCTTTATGCCTTAGAGAGTGCTAGTCCATTTAGTTGTCCATGGCAAATTAATTTATGATGAAGTAGTGAAAAAAAAATGCTCAGGCTGAAGATAATAGTCTATTTTAGATCAGGTAACCAGTGCTGAGGTATAAAAGATACTTATTGTAATGTTTTAATGGACTAAGCATACCTAAACTTTGATCAGATTTTTAAAATTCTGATTATTAAGATAAGACAGGGGAGGAGTCTAGAAACGACATCGGAGTTGCAAAAGAGATAACAAGGCACTGTGATATGTTATTTTTCAGGTAGTCATGACTAAAGAAGTCATGAGATCTTTGAAATTAGGTCCTAGAAAATGTGCCAAGCTTAGCCCTCAGCAAAATTCATCCAAAAATTGGTTTGCAAATGAAGAAAGAATCAGGTGTTTATCATATTGACTTCTAAGGAATAAGTTTTATGATACTAACACCATCTTTCCTACAAGAATCTCAAAGCCTGCAAATGTTTTACATTAAAAGCATTAAGTCCATGGTGATGCTGAGTGTTAGGGGTAGAAATGGCTTCTGCGGCAAAGCCATCCTGTGTGTCAGAAGGCTGGAAGTCTGGGAGAAGGATGAGTTTTAACACTACAAGCTTGCTCAGTGCCTAAAATTCTCACCACCGAAGTTACCCACATAGGTTTACATGAAGCCTTAGCAGATAAACATTGTCTCTTATCCAGATACAAATGTGTGTATTTGGGAATTTCAACACATAGGCATATTAAGCCCCCAAAGAAGGATGGAACCCATAGCAGAAAACATGTTGATGAAAAAAACAAAACAAAACATGCTGATGGAAGCAGAAGAAGGAGAAAATCTAGAGCCTCAAGAATAAGCAGAGCAATTAGAACCAGACAGTGCTTTGAAGTTTGTGTGTCTACACAGAAATGGATATCATGAAGATGTTAGGTGGTTCAATGAAGATGTTAGGTGGTTCAGCACCTAATCTAGAAAGAATCTGAAAGCAAAGGTGGGCAAAGCTCGGTAGAGCTCAGACATGAAGCTATAGGCTAACATCCTACCTCTTCCACCTACCTAATTAATTAAACCTCTCTTAACCTCAATACTTTGATCTTAACACTAGTGTAGTCATATATCATCTCAAGATGACTGTCAAAATTAAATAAGATAATACGCAAAATGCTTCACATAGTGTCATGTTGAGCACCTACTATGCCTAACAAGTGATATACAATTTTGCCTGTCGATGGTCTGATCTGCCTCTTCACAAACATCACTGGTTTCCATTGCCAAGCGTAGCTTTTCTACCATTTCTACCTTTCAGGTTGGCTCTCTAGGCTGGGCTGGCCTGAGCTCATCTCCAGAGAAGAAAATATGTCATATATAAGGGATATAATGTCTAGCAGACCTGAGGATGAGGAACGGACATTTGGAAAGACAATTTTAAATATGAATTTCATCTTAGGGAGAATGGTAAAGATGAAATGATTACTTTTTACAACATTTTACCATGTGTGGGGCACCACAGTAGGCACTTGGATTTGATATTCATCACAACCTTGCAGTATAGGTTCTATTACCTTCCTCTTACAGGTCAAAAAAAAAATCAAGGCTCTGAATTTATAAACTTATGGGTGGCAGATCTGGAAAAATAATTATGAAAATACACACCAGTGAAAGCAATGCAAATATAAAACAGTTTTTCGAAGAAAGCATTCAGTGGTGCCCAGCAAATGTTGCTGTGACTTTCTTTGTATAAGCAATTCTAAATCCTTTGGAGTTTGCAGAAAAAGTAACATAACATTTTTGCCAGATTCCTGAATTGTTAGAGTTTGACAGGACAAGATGTTAAATTCTATGCTGCAATAAAAGGAGCTCTGCACTTGCTTGGAAAGTTGCTATGTAACTTCCCCCCTGGTGATTCTGATATGAGCACCATCTTGGGGGAGTGCTTGCCACCTGTACTCTACCCAACATTCAGGTTGGAGCAAGCCACTGACAATGACAACAACAAATTATACTGCTCCTGATGGCTTGGGGAGATAAGCTAGACATACATTAGCTGGGATAGAGGATAGTTCACTCTGAGCAAGTCTTGTATTGGGCCATAGCAAGAGGAAACGTCAAGAAGGAACTATAATTTCTTATACTGAAACTTCTTTAATTCTACCCTAAGAATAGTTGAATAAATTACTTAAGAAAGCTATGTAGCACTAGAAGGTCTTATGAGCTATGCTTGAAAAGTCCATAGTAAATTATACTGGGTGAATAAAATTGGGCTTCCCTACTGCTGAGGGACCTGATAATTGTTTTTTTTAGGTGTATAGAGTCTGATGCATGAGAAATGAGGTAACCACATGAGGACTACCTGTAGGAACTTGGCACTGTTAGATGGCATTGCTTTGGGGGAGAACAGTCATCACTGCAGACAGAAAAGCTGATGCTTCTGTTGCCACTGGGATTTCTGTACATCAGAAAACCCTTTGAGCAACCTGCTCATGAACACATTAAACATAATTCAGTTTCATTTGTTTATTCACTTATAACTAGATCAAGCTTTTTTTTTTTTTCTCTCATTGGCACTGTGCTACGTAGGAGCTGAGGCTACCTTCAAACAGCCAGTAGCCAAAAGAGGATAAGATGACAAAGGTAAACTGTTATACAAACTTCTATGAATTTTATGATAAAATAAGCAGGGGCTATGAGAACAAATAGCAATGTAGTGTAATGAAAAATTATTTAAAATTTAGAAATAAGACAGAAAGGCGAGTGGCTTGCCCAACTAGGAACGTTTCAATTGCACACTGGAATGCTGTTTAACAAGGATTATATATAATTTTTTATGGAAATGTACCTCTGTTTGACTTTACTATTTATTCCTAGGGACTCAAACTCTGTGAAGTGACACGCGAACTTGTATGTTTCCATGTGGGAGAGATGTTAACTCTGAAGTTGGAGCAATCTTATTTCAAAATGAGCCTTTCCTGGTGGGCTATGAATACTATTTCTCAAAATGCTGTTCGAACTACCTTTGCAACTTCCTAATTTTCTCCCTAACAAAGGAATTGAATAAAATCTTTGATCATTTTTCTTTGATGCATGCTCAGTCAACATTGGTTGCAAATGTCCATCTTCTCATGATATCCTCGCATTGCAGACATAGAGAGCTCTGACTCATCATCTTCTTATAAAGGCACCTGTCTTGCTATAGGGACTGCCCCCTTGTGACTGTGTAAACCTGATTGCCTCCCAAAGGCCATACCTCCAAATACCATCAATCACTTTGGGGGATTAAGACTCCAACATGTAAATTTTGAGAGGCACACAAACATTCATTCAGCACACAATAATGGCATCGGCATTGATCAGTCAAGTTTTGCAGGATATGGTCAGAGAGGATACAGCAGCTGATAAAAACTGACCTGGTATAGAGATGGCATAATGCAGTTGAAAGAGCTGTGGAGTCAGGCAGATATGAATTTGAATCTTGTGTTCAGGATTTACTAGCTGTTAATCCAACTGCTCAGTGCTTTAATCTCCTCATTAGTTACATAGAGCTGATTCTAGTGACATTCTCGGGGATTTTGACTATTATAAAATAACGTTGAAACACCTAGCACAGTACCGAGTACTCAATGCTTAGTGCTTACTTCCTTTCCAAGTCACTATTTGCTACTATTTCGGGAATTCCCAAAGAAAATCAAACCTGGGAGCTTAATTCCACACTCTCAGTCCCTGCATCTCTCATCCCTGACATTCTAGATCATAATAAATAATAATCTCTTCTTTACAAATTATATACAATTTTCCATCAAAACACTTCATAAATACAGCAGCCCAGGAACTTGGAGCTTAAGGCAGTTATAGAGATCCTGAACTTCATCTCCAGTTTCTATGTTGAGGCCTAAGGAAAAGGAGTGCATGAATAGATTTCCATCTCATTAACTCAACCTTGATTCAGTATTTGTGACAATTCTGATAAAGATCAGCATTGTGTTTACCTTTGCTCAGCAAAACCTACTTCAAAGATGAACAATGCAGTGGAAATTTTAGTAAGAATTTTTAATATATTTAAGAAATTAAATACTATTTATGCACCTACCTTAATTGCATTTAAAATATACACCAAATTATATGTAAAAACAAAATGTTCTCTAATCTTTAAAGCTCGTCCCCAAGGGCTATTTACTAAGCTATACTTCATCACTTTCAAGTACATGAAGTCAGATAAGTAAACTTGGTGTAAATGAATGTTGCTAAAGTAGTCTGTAGTTTAGATTTTTTTTACTAATTTAAATCAAACTCCCCTATTAGTCCAAATTGGCTTTCGGAGTAAATACAGTTTTATGCCATCTTACAACACACATTAACACCCACTCCATGGCACAGTCTGAGGATAAATAAGTAATTTATTTACAATTACAATATGCAGAATTGATGTTTTGAGAGTCTTTAAGGGAATGTGGTAGAGACACAGATTATTACAGGTGGCTTTAATAAATTTGCTTTTGAAAATTCAGTTCTCTTGAGCTCCTTTTACCTTCTCCATCTCCCACACATCTTTACATTTCCTATTAGAGGCAGTAATCACCCCACTCATTACCACCTCTTATTGCCTAGCCTTCATCCCTCCTAAAATATACTTCCAGATGCTGCCTTGAGGGAGGAGGGGAGATTTCTTGTTCCCTAGTTTTTGGCATAAATACTAATAAATACATAAATAACAAAATAAATACTAAATATAAAAAATAACTAAAATTTATCAAGTTTGAGGACACGGTAGACAGTTTCAAGACCTTAATCCTCTCAACCCCATGCCATTATCATTATTATTATGTAAGTTTTATAGATACAGCAAGAAATCATTTAAAGAAGTCACTCAGACTCACATTTATGGTAAAGATGGAATCGTCTCTGAACTCAGAAAGTCTAGCTTAAGAGGCTTTACATGTACCTACTACCTTCATTTTTCTGCCTAACGTTGAACATCTGTGTTTCCCAAATAGTACTCTGGGGTAACCAGTTATAACTACGTTACCTTTCTTTAAACAAGGTACTGTGATGGTCAATTTTATGTGTCAACCTGGCTGAGCCACAAGGTACTCAGATATTAGGTTAATCACTAGTCTGGGTGTGGCTGTGGAGGTGTTTCTGGACAAATTAAAATTTGTATTGATAGACTTGAAGAAACCCCGCGCTGTGAATAGGACCAGGCCTAATCCAGAGGCAGCCCATCCCTGCGCCTCCCTGGAATTTAAGCAACAAAAAATATTCTGGTTGTCCGAGATAAGAAAACCATTCCCCCCCACGCCCTGACTGAAATGTCCCTGAACAGGTTCATGCTGACCTTCTGAGAAATCAATAACCTGGATGCTATGCTACTCCCCCGGTTTCTTTGCCTTTAAGCGTTTTTTTGTTTTGTTTTGTTTTTGGTGTTTTTTTTTTTTTTTTTTTTTGCCTTTAAAAGATACCTGTAACTACTAATCGGGGCTCTCTGCCACCTCTGAGGTGGAGACCCCGTTTGCGCAAACGTCCAATAAACCCTCTTGCTAATTGCATCTGCCTGTCTGGGGTCTGAGTCTCTGGGGCGTCCACCGGGACACGTTGGCACCCGTGAGCCAGGGTCCAACAGACTGAGTAAAGCAGATTGCTCTCCCCAGTGTGGGTGGGCTTCATCTTACCCATTGAAGAGAGAGAATCTTCTGTCTCTACCTGATGGTCTTTGACCTGGCACATTGTTTTTTTTGTTTTTGTTTTTGTTTTTTTTTCACCATTGGCCTTCTTGGTCACCAAGCCTTCAAACTACAGATCTGGGAACATTTCAGCCTCCATAATCATATAGGGCCATGCACCAATTTCTTCTCTCTCTCTCTGTCTCTTATCTATTTCCTTTATCTACATCTATACCTTTATATATGTCTATATCTATCCTATTGGTTCTGCTTCTTGATGAATCCTTACTAATATAGGGACACAGGACATGTGAGGTTTCCCCTAACCAGTTATATGTTTTCCCCAATATTCTTCATTAGCATATGAAACATCTTACCAAGATATTGGGTATGTTCATAAGTAAAAACAACCTGTGAATTACTCCTATTCATTTTTTATTACAAAATGACTACAAGATAGAGTATCTAAGTATCTGTAACAATTTTATACCTTTAATCATTTTATTAAAGGTATCATAGTGAAGAGAATGGGATTGATCTCTTAGAATTGGAAAATTGTTTCTGTGACAGAAGGATCAGCTAAGTCTACCAGCTGACTTAGGGGATATAAATATAGTATAAATACCTGTTACATACAGCCTTACTATGAATAGAGTAATGGGCCACATCTCACTTCCCCCAACTGCTGTGAGATAATTTTCAGGTCTTATATATTCTATATATATATATATATAAAATCAAGTAATATTTTTGTTTGTCTCCTATCCCCAATGTTTTATGCATACATATATAACATACTCTGAATATATGAGTGTATGTGAATGTTTATTACACAAAGCTTAGTATCTTTTTAAAAAAAAGTTTTCCAGGCTTTATCATGTCTTGTTATATACATCGTTAAGCTGTGCAATAGATAATATAGCAAAGTAGAAAACACATGGACGTTAGAGCCTGCCAGATATGGGTTTGAACCTTAGCTCTGCTTCTGATCAGATACAGGATCTTAGTTTGGCTATTTAAATTTTATTTGTAGTCAGGAAAATGAAAATGAAAATGTTACAATAAGAAACCATGTTTTATTTACCAGACTGACAAGAAATTTTAAATTTGGAAACACTTGTTATTGGCAAAGTTGTAAAACAGTAAAAAATAAAACAAAACTGCTGTAGACTGTTTGTAGGACAACACTCCGAGCCAAAAATTTTACTGCTAGATATATTGCTCGGATAGTATTTTGCACTTGTCTACTGGAAGATATCTTTGCAGCCTTGTTTGTAACAGCAAAAAATTAGAAACCGACCAAATGTCCACCAGCAAGAAGATGGACTAATACATTGTTCCCTATCCATATACTAAGAGATTAGCCAGTACACACATAAGGATCTAGAGACACACTTGTAAGCATGTATGAATCTAATAGTTAAATCCCAAGAATAAAGAGATGAGTGAAAAAAGCAAGTCCTAGAATAATACATGCATTTTAATACTATTCATATAAAGTCTAAAAACTTGCAAAACTAAAAGATGTACCGTTTATTTTTTTTAAAGATTTTATTTACCTACTTGAGAGAGAGAGAGATAGCCACAGAGATAGCAAGAGAGAGCAGGAGTGGAATAGAGGGAGTAGCAGGCTCTCTGCTGAGCAGGGAACCCCATGCTGCTAGAAGCAGGGTCTGTGGAGGCCAAGAAAATTAAGGCCATTCCACTTTAAGTTCAACGTTAGCACAACCCAGGCCACTGTGAATAAGGGCTGAAATTTACATTACTTCAGTTACAGGAAGAAAGCAGCTTACAGTCTAACGTCCTAGAAAGCCCCATATTAGAATGACAACAGAGCTCAACACCAGTGGCAGAAAGTCCCATATCATAATGAGAACAGAGCTCAATGCCCTTGAAAGCCCCATATCAGAATGTAAACAGAACTTGAGAAATTCCTCCCCCACTTCTGGAGGTCCCCTAGACCAGCCCTTAAAACTAAGCTGAAACCCACCTTGGGGTCCAAGTCCCTGCTCCGCTGTGTTGGGTATACTTGGACCCAAGCTGGAGCTTGTAAATAAACCTTCCTGTGTTTGCATCGGTGTCGGCTCCTTGGTGGTTTCTCGGATTTGCAATCTTGGGCACAACAGGTCCTCGAGAGGCTCCATGAGGGGTTCGATCCCAGGACCCTGGGATCATGACTGGAGCAGAAAGCAGACACTTAACTGACTGAGCCACCCAGGCACCCCAAAGATGTATTATTTAAAGATGTGTTCATGCATAGTTTGTATATTTATATATGATATACTTGACATATATTTCTATATATTATGCATAGTAACTAGATATTTTATGGATAATACATGTTTTCTGTATATAAAACATATATCATATATGGTGGAAAATGTAAGATAGTAGCTACATCTGGGAGTGGGAAGTGAAAGGCTTTAGTGTTGTTGGCAAGGTTTTTTTTTAGTCTAGATGTTACATTGGTTTTCATTATTTATAACTTAATATGTTTACAGTCCTTTTTACATACATGAACATTTATTACTTTTTGCAAAAATGGGGTTGATAAAATAAAAATGATGTCTTTAAGTCCATCAATTTGTTATTACAAGTTTACTTTCAGCTCCAGCATTGCATGTGTGTGAGAAAGTGTTTCAAGTCTTAGGGAAGTTTGTGAGAACTAACATCCAATTTGGAAGGATAGCCCAAAAACAAAATTTATATTTCTTTCTGTTCTGTAATCTGTAAAACGTTAGGCTCAGTGATCATGAAAGGGATCTTTTTTTCATCAAGGCCAGAATTCTACATGAATTCTCCTATATTGTAGAGGTAGGAAACTATTTTATGAGGGCCACTAATAAAGAATAAAAGGCAATATGAACGAATGGCTTAATTTCAACCATTTAAACTGACTATTATTATGAAATATTAACCTGTGTTTTTTGAAATGCAAAATAAAGGTTTATTAAACAAATGCTTTATATTATACTTCTAGACTATGGCTAGTAGAATATGAGAGACAAAAGAGGGAGAAAAGAAGGGTTAGTAATTGGCAGAACATGAATTGGGAAAGAAGGAAATTGTGTGCACAGGAAGATGTTAAATGTGAAAACAGTGTTGGAGAGACAAGGAAGAGGAAGGATATGTATGTAGGACACATTCACAAACAGACATACAATATATAATCATAAAATAATTTACCCATCTACCGGTTTGTTCGGGTCTACTTTGAACATTCTGAAAAGTTGTTACGATGCAACCAAAAAAACTTGCTTGGAAATGTCAAGTACCACCCCAACTAAGAGCTCTGGCCCCTCCATCCCTCTCACAAGTATACACCTGCTCTTCAGCTTCCTTCCATGCTTCCATTCCGCTTTCTCCCTTCCTGGCTTTCTTTTAAAGGTGATAGAAGTAACCTTGGTTCACATTCTTAATAGTACTTATTCATGCTCATGAAATGCTCTTGAAAGTTTGTCTTTATTTTTCTTTTCTATATTTAAATAAAAAGACCTTTTCCCCATCCCTCCCCTTGTGATCTGTAGGGTTTCATGAATATTAATCTCAGATTGGCTGTTGTTGTTGTATTCAGCCTTTTGTAGACTTGCAAAGAGAAATAAAAATGTAATTAATCTCTTCGTCGATCTCAAGATTTGAAACTAAGCAAGTAAAGCAAACCAGCTGGCCTTTGAGGAGCGGCCAACTGTCATGCAGAGAACACTTGGGAGTATGGGACCGGGTTTCTGCTCTTAGGGACTGTTTGCAAAGGACAAATAAGCTTGTTTCAGCACATTGGGAATGGATCTGCAAATGAGCAAAATTGAAACAAGTCAGTCTCTTTTTTCCACAGAGTTTGCAGCCGATGCGTTAACGGTGTCAGCCGCTCATTATTCCCGAGGCAGGGGATCGAGTGAGACTCTAGCGCACGACTCTAGTGGTTCTATCCCGACGTTATCATCAAGCCCAGCGGGAATTTTATTGTGTGGCTAAAGCTCAGCGCTACCCTGTGCAACCTAATACACCCCAGGGTCCAACTCAATGACTTTTATTCCCAGTTGCTCTTTGTTTAACATAAGAAATCAGTCACCAGAACATGGTGAACACATTTTACAAACTCCATGCATCTAGTAAAGAACGTGAGGTCAGGCACCAGGCTTAGAGACAGCCCATTTCTCTCTCCTAAAAGGGGCGGGGGAGGGGGGGCAGCAGTGGGTCTGGGGGGTAGAGGGAAGGCTCCAGGGCCTGTTTGAGAGCAGAGCAGACCGACATAAACCGGTTCTGGTCCTCCAGCCATACTACAGGATACACTGGGGACTGTTTCTCCTCCTTTGTCTGGGAAGTGCCCTTGTTTCAAATTCAATAGCTGAGAAAGGCACAGTGGACCCAAACAGGCTGAGACAAAAAAGCTGGGAAGCTGTGTTTTTGGCTCCATTAGAATAGATTCCAGGCCAGCACCTCCAGGACATTCAGCAGGAGCCCCAGGGGGGCATCATTACTAATTAGCATGCTGCTTCCTCCTCAAAGTAAAGGTTAAGTGTTGGAACTTCATCTATCACTTCTAAGCCAAACCCATTATGTGCACTTCAGGGGAAAATGGGGTATGCTCTCCAATTCCATAGGTGGAAGGGAACAAAGCATCGACTTTCAAAAATAAGTTAACTAGAGAATTATATTAAGATGACTTCTAGGGAGCTAGTCGGCCGAATTGGGGATGGGTTGAACTGAACGTCACTCGCACCGGTTAACACATTTTGAGCACATGTTTCATGCCCGCTCCTCCTTATCTGCCAGAGACGGAAAGGCAGAAACAAGATACAACCTCTGCTTTGAAGGGACTTCTAGTCCAAGGGGAAAGAGATGCTTCTAAATGACATCACTGTATAATAAGGCGAGTAAAATGATGGAGGTGTGAGGAGAGCCTGAAGCAGGTGCACAGGGATGGAGGGTTTAGGAAAGACCTCTTAAAGGATACCATGCCTAAGCTGGGTCTTGCAAGACAGTAGCCAGGTAAAAAGAAAGGTGGCAGGGATGCCTGGGTGGTTTAGTGGTTGAGCGCCTGCCTTTGGCTCAGGGCTTGATCCTGGAGTTCCAGGATCGAGTCCCACATCAGGCTCCCTGCATGGAGTCTGCTTCTCCCTCTGCCTGTGTCTCTGCCTCTCTCTCTCTCTCTCAACCTGTGTCTCTCATGAATAAATAAATAAAATCCTAAGAGAAGAAAAAGAAAGAGAAAGAAAAAAAGAAAGAAAGAAAGAAAGAAAGAAAGAAAGAAAGAAAGAAAGAAAGAAAGAAAGGAAGGTGGCAAAGGCATTCCACGCAGAGGAGAGAGGAGTGAACTACAACAGAGTATGAATTTTGGGGAATTTTGCAAGACCTACCGGTCGAGGGTAGCGCTTGAGGTCATAAAGAATGGGGCTGAGAAGCCTCCCTGGGGCCAAGCCACGGGTCTCGATTTTATTTTGAAGGAGGCTGTGTGGCATCATTGGGGTCCAAAGAGAAAAAGGACCAGCGTCATTCAGAGAGCACGTAGAACTTTCTGTCACACGGTACGCAGCTCTGATCCAAGACAGGACAGAAAGGCCGGGCAGACCATTTGAGTCCATTGCAACTGACTGTTGCAAGCTCATGTTCCCCCCTCTGCCCCCGCCCCCAACGGCCAAGTCTTCAAGGTGGAGCTGGGGAGGGCACAGGGTTGGGGACAAATTGCAACAAAGATGTAAAAGGCTAAGAGGAACTTGAGATGATTTTCAGGATAGATGTTCTATTTGCCATTTTTTTGGAAGAGGGTGAACAAGCAACCATGGCTGCATTCAGGTAAAAGCACAAAGGTCAGGTTGCTATTACACACATGGAAGTTCAGTGTGTAGGAAGTGTGTGCACAAGCCACTGTCCTCCGTTCCTTGCTTCATGGAACCGGGGTAGTGCCCCTGGGCTTCTCTTTTGTCAGCTGGATCCCGCTGATGGGGGCCCAGAGAGAAATACAAGGCAGAGGCAAGCCAGAGCCTGGCCCCTTCCTGATTTGCTTCCTGCTGCTGTCAGCCAGTATAGACTGACTCGCTTCAGCACTGGCCCTTCACTCTGGCCACAGCATTGGCTTCTATCTCCAGCTTCTTTTTTTAAAATTTTTTAAAATTTTTTTTTCTTTTTTACTGGCACATCCAAAAGCTTCATTGCATCCTGAAAGGCATAAGCACCAAGCAGACATTACCTTCTCCTCAGGGGGCTGAGTCCCAGTTCTGCCTGGAGGCTGTGGCATTTTAATAAGTTAGCAGGGCCCCCTCCAGAGGAGCTGGGCTCTAGCTTTAAGTTTCTCCAGTGGGCAGCCCGGGTGACTCAGCGGTTTTGTGTCGCCTTCAGCCCAGGTCCTGATCCTGGAGACCCGGGATCGAGTTCCACGTCAGGCTCCCTGCAGGGAGCCTGCTTCTCCCTCTGCCTGTGTCTCTGTCCCTCTCTGTCTCTCTCTCTGTCTCTCATTCATAAATAAATAAAGTCCTTAAAAAAAAAAAAAAAAGCTTCTTCTCCAAGCCTGTAAGTTCCAGAACCCCTAGCTTGTCTTTGCTACCCTGCCCTGAGGTCGACCTTCCTCATGCAGATACTGTCTGTTTTTACTCACTGTCCTCTCTCTTTTTTTCCCAGTCCAGTTTAGCCAATTCCTTATATTAAATCCTCTTTATTGTGATACCTAGTATACTTTCTACTTTCCTGACTGGACCCTGATTCATTCAGGCTTGAGTTGAAGGATTGATTGATTGACTGGTTTTTGGTCAAGTTGTGTTTGAGATGCCCTTCACATAAAGCTAGGTAAATCCAGCAAGTTATTCGTTTGATGTCTGAAACTCAAGGAAGAGAACAGAAGAGGGTCTGCAGTGTTAATTTGAAATCCTTTATTTCATCTTGGTAGTTAAAATGTTAGAGAATATGGATTATTTAAAATTCTAAGAAAGGAAATCCTCTCCCTCCTAGATACTACAGGACTACTAAATATTCCTCAGAATCAAATACCTCCGGGGATCATGACTTACTTGTGTATGTGCGTGGGTTCCACTTATGCCTTGCACTGTTTAGCACAGTAAGAGCTTAATATTTTTCAAGTGAATGGAGGAAAGAAAAGAGAAAAGGAAGAATAAAGCTGAATAAGAGTCTTCAGGCTGAAAGGCATGGTAAAGGCTACCATATCTATTTTCTCTATATTATTAAGTGGAAGAATCATGATTCTGAGTTATTAATGAGTCTATTTCCCACATCTCTGTGGCTGATATGGTCATGTAACTAAATTATGACAAATGACAGAAATTTTCATTATGACCTTGAAGACCGATTCCTAAAGTAAGCTGATTCCATTAGAGTAACACTTTTTTTTCCTCCTTCCTGGTTTCTGCTGTCTGGATAATGCACAGACAGGAGCTCCAGCAATCATAATGCACCATGAGGTGACTTTGAAGATCAGAAACAAAGGAGCCTGTATTTCTCTTGGCTGAAGCTGGCATATATGCCCCAAACTGGCTACCTATCTTTGGGCTTCTTTACATATAAGAAATAAACTTCTCTTTCTTGTTTCACCAATGTTCTTGTGTATATAGTCTAATGTAATATAAAGTGATATAAACGGATATTAAAGATTACCTGTAAGAGGTATTCGAAGACTCTGTTTGACCTTTCCTTCCATTGGTCACCCCATATATGCTGACAGGAATTCTTCCTGAGGAACTTTCTTGGTTTTGGATAGTTCTGACTATTATCATTTCATTAAATGAGAGAAGAGATTTCTCCTTGTTGCTCCTGGATCTACTTTATTGAGTGTGAGGCACCTGGGGTGTCTAGGTGACTCAGTCACTTAAGTGTCCGACTCTTGGTTTTGCCTCAGGTCATGATCTCATGGATCATGGGATTGATACCCATGTTGAGCCCCTCCCCTGTGGGACTCCAAGTCAGTGGGGAGTCTACTTGATATTCTCTCTCTCTGCCCCTCCCCTATCCACTCCTTCTCAGTCGAATAAATAAAAATATCCATTCTTCTTCCTAGAAAGTATTTGGATTTCTAAGGACAGTTATGATGCCCTCTCTGCTTCTTCCTTCTGTTTTGCAGTTAGGTGTGGTATAAAGTTCCATCTTATCTTAGTTTCTACATGATGGCCAAATGGAGATACACCTACATATTTTTTTCCCAATAGATTTTATTGTTGTTGCTGTTTTGTTTTGTATTATAAGATGCTTACTGCTATGGATCCTGTACCTATAGAAGTGTTAGTAAAACTTTAAAAATACTACTTCTGCCTGCAAGTGTCCTTCTGCTCCATTGGAGAGCCAAGAAGAACAATGCTAAGGGAAAAAGAAGGAACCCTCTGATACTCCATTTTTCCTGATAAACATTCTTATTAAGGATGTCTACATATAGGTGTGCCTGAGTGGCTCAGTCAGTTAAGTTTCTGCCTTTGATTCAGGTCATGATCCCAGGATCCTGGGATGGAGCCCTGCATTAGGCTCCCTCTCCCTCTGCCTGCCACTCCTCCTGTTTGTTCTCTCTCTTTTTTCCTCTCTTTCTGTCAAATAAATAAATAGATGAATAAATAAAATCTTAAAAAGGAAGCAAAAAAAATGTTTGCATGTACCAACCAAAGGTTTAAAATGTTTTAAGCCATGTTGTCTACTGAGAAGCAGTGCGACACAATGGCTAAGGGTAGACTCTGAGCCAATCTGCTTAAGTTCAAATCCCAGCTCTGCTCCTGACTCGGCCTTGCTGTAAGTCAGCATCTTCATCTGTAAGGAGAAACCTTAATAGTATCACTTTCTGGGAGTAACTGTGAGGGTAAAATATAAATTCCATGTAAATTCCTATATAAAGACTTAGAAGTGCCACCATTGGTCTCATCAAAGTTTCAGCAAGACAGCATAGTAGTTATTCCACAAATGTGTTCTATTTTTATTCCTACTTGCTGGTGGAATTTGATACATTGGCTACGACCATGTTCAGTACTGTTCTGGGAATCTTGACAGACTGTCAGATTTGCTGCCTAAATTTGAGAATAGAAAATGTTTCTCTCTTCCTGGGATGGCTTTCCCCTTTTCCTCTCAGTAAAGTCCTACTCATATATTTAGACTCAGCCTAACCATCACACATCTCTTATTGACTGTCCTTTCCTCTGAAATAGCAAGCTCTCCAAGGGCAAGGGCCATTCTATTCATTTTTAACTACATAGAGTGTCTAATATAATTGCTGGCATTATATAGGTGACTGCTCCATGTTTGTTGAATGATAGTGAATCACTGAAGCATGAAAATAATAGATGTTAAAAAAATAACTGGACCAGATTTTAAGGACCAGATTTTAAATACCAGATTTTAATTTTTTTTGAACATATATATTTGATTTTAGATAGGATAACTCTCTTTTCAAAATAATCAACATTTTTAAACCTCTCACTATGAACCAGACTCTGTTAATTGTTTTAGATATATTATTTCATTTAATCTCACAAAAATCTGGTGAAGTGGATTTGAGCCTCATTTGACAGATGAGGAAATTAACTTCTCCAAGTTTTCATGGCTAATAAGTTGCAGATTGAGTTCTCTCTAATCTCCAATCTATAGTTTAAATCAGGATGCTACGCAAGTGCCCTTTGAACCTTAAATTGAGTTAGGTAAGTCACCTGGGAATTTGTTAAATGCAGGTCCTGATTCAGTGGCTCTGAGATGGGCCTGAGATTCTGCATTTCTGACATGCTCAGACAATGCTGACAGGCAATGCTAACGTGCACAGACCACACGTTGAGTAGCATAGATCTGCTCACCATCCTCCCTCCAGATGTGTCTCAGATGTTCTGATTTATGGTCCTGGTTGACTCCATTCATGGATTGCTGCCCAATTCAGCAGGAGGCACATGGGAGATTCCCATTTCTGCGGTCCTTGCATCACTCATTTCAAGCCTGATATCCATCTCATCTTCTCGATCACCGTCTCTCATCTGCTTTATCTGTGTGTATCCTGACTCTTGACTCACTGGCCAATTTCTCACTCATCATCCTGCTTCAACATCCAGCGCTCACTTTGCTGATGATTCACAGCTCACTTTTGAACATTACCTGAGAGATCTCCTTTAGCTCTTGGCTTCTTTGACTTTAGAGTTGCTAAGAAATATCTTCAGCAATAATATCTTCAACTCCAATCTCATGGAAGATTTAAGCTCATGTAGACCCCCTTCTAGCTTCAAGCATGTAGTAATCCTGGATGAAAGAAAATCAGAAATATATATAACCAGGTTTGAAAGATGGTAAAATTACTTTCTTTCTCAGTAATAGAGGATTCATAACCATTTATTATACAGGCTGATCCAGTGGAAGTCCAGAAGGTAATAGATCTAGATATAAGTGTGCACACTTCAAGGGAGGTTATGATTCAATGTCCACCCAGGCACAAAAGCTGTAACCTTAAAGACTGCATGAGATGGACAGTTAGAACTAAGAATGAGGTATCCAGAAAAGTCTCTGCAAGACTTGCTTTTCTAGGAACAGGGAGTAAAAAAACACCCACCGCCATGGACAGCAGCAAGAGAACATATCCTCCAGGGTCTTTCAGAGGGAAGAATATTCTCTTGTGAAAATCCCAAGACTTCACCATAGACAGATGTGAAATCTTAATTTATGTGACGTGTGCTACTCATTTCGATGAATTAACATAGTAACTGAATTCAGAATAGCAAATTACATGAGACCTCCAGGAAAAGCACATGCTGTACTATTTTATTTATACATAGCCAAATGATATTGCCCACAGATATCCCTCAATTCCTACCATACACACATACAAACAAACCCACAAATTCTCATTGAAAGTGAGCTCACAATAAAATATTGCAAATCTCAAGACTCCCCCATGGACTGATGTGACACTTGAATTCATAGCTCATGTGCTGCAAATACCCCAGTATATGAACTAATGTAAAAACTGAGCTGAGTTTATACTTTGGTTTATAAATAGTCTCTCTAGGGTGCAGAGTAGAAGCTCAGGCTATGGTGCTCTATTTGGAAACACAACAACCTAAGGTACAGAGACACTTTGTATGCACACACACACACACACATACACACACACAAACAAGCAAAAAGACCTCCATGGAAAATGAACTTGCAGTAAGACATTATAGATCTCAAGACTTATGTGAGACTTAAGGTGAATTAATAGATGAACTGAACTCAGAGAAGCAATTTCCCTAGCACTCTGCAGGAGAAGCTCATGACATAGCAT
The DNA here is from genome assembly GCF_048418805.1 of Vulpes vulpes. Lineage (NCBI taxonomy): Eukaryota > Metazoa > Chordata > Mammalia > Carnivora > Canidae > Vulpes > Vulpes vulpes. Next base: position 33,187,428 of record NC_132786.1, read on the forward strand.
TCTATCTGACAATTTCCCAAACTCATGGTGCACACATTTCCCATAGAAAAATCAACTCCCACTGCATATAAGCTCAGAATAAGAAAAGGTAAATCCTTTAGGAGAAGCTCTACCTTATATGTGACCTGACATACTAAAACTACAAGGTATAATAGAACAACCTAAAAGAGACTATAAGTTTATTTAGAAGTACTAAGGAACAAAAAAGAAAAAGTAAAAATCACAATGAGAGAAAAGACACCATGAAAGATAGATAGGAAGACTTTTAAAAGATACAAATCAAACTAACGATGAAGAAACACAATCACTAAAAGTAATAATTCAATGGATGGATGAAAAAGGAGGTTTGATAGAGAATTAGTTAACCTATAGGGAAGAAAAGTGAGGAATTACTGATAACACAACCCAGAGGAAGAAATCAATGAAAAATATAAAAGCAAGGCTAAAAGACATTACAGATAGTACACAAAGTTTTAACATATGCATCTTTAAATTCCAGAATTTTTTTTAAAAGAAGAGAGAAGTGAAATATTTAAAAGATTATTGAAAAATTTTCAAGAGTGGAAGGTATACATGGATTCTGAGATTGAAGAAGCCTGCCAAATTCTGAGCTTCTAGTCAAAACTGTTAGGGGGATCCCTGGGTGGCTGAGTGGTTTAGTGCCTGCCTTTGGCCAAGGGTGCGATCCTGGAGTCCTGGAATCGAGTCCCGCGTCAGGCTCTCAGCATGGAGCCTGCTTCTCCCTCCACCTGTGTCTCTGCCTCTCTCTCTCTCTCTCTCTCTCTCTGTCTATTATAAATAAATAAATAAATAAATAAATAAATAAATAAATAAATAAATCCTTGAAAACTGTCTGTAGAACAGCAAAGAAAATGAAGATGACCATAAAAGCAACCCTAAGGGGAAGGCTGATTTTGTAAATTTGACTTGCAGCCAATCTCTTTGCAGCACAGTACAGATGAGATAATATGAAATGATATCTTCAAAACATTGAAAGGAAAAATTGTCTAACTAGAATTCTATATCCAGCTCAACTACCATTTAATAAAGGCAAATTGCAAATTGTTTTTTTCTGATAAGACAAGGAGTTTCAATAAAACAAAGAATTTTTTCCTCTATAGACTTCTACTGAATTATCTTCTAAAGGATATGCTCAACAAGAAGAAAATTAAATACAGAAGTAAAGATTAACTATAATTAATAATAAGCAAACTGATAAACTTGCTAAATATGAGGAAATAGGTAAATAATCATTAGTTCTAAAGAAAAAAAGAAAATAATAGTAAAATTTTAAGAATGATTTGGGGATTTGAATATAAAGAAAATTAAGATTATTCGATAATAGCCTGGAATTTGAAATGGCATCATTAGAATTAAGATATACTTATTTCTCTTGTGGTTCCAGTGGAATATAGAAATCATAGTTAAATGTATACTTTGACAAGTCAAATGTGTTTTTTAGGGTTAGGGGAAAAGAGAATAATTTCCAATCCAGAGAAAGGAGGTATAGGTATATTACTTTTCTATGAATGATATAATGAATGACCACAAATGGATAACTTAATACAATGGAAATATATTCTCTCACTGTTCTGGAGGCCAGATGCTTAACATGTTTCACTGGGCTAAATTAGTTTCACAGGACTAACGTCCTCTGGATGTTCCAGGCAAGAATCTATTTCTTACCTCTTCTAGTTTCTGGTGACTGCTGCCATTCCTTGACTTATGGTCACATCACTCCAATATCTGCCTCTATCTTCACATCATATTCTCCTATGTGTATATGCCTTATCTCCTCTGGATTCTCTCTTTTAAGGCTACTTGTGATGGAATTTAGGATGTACACAGATCATCCAAGATGATCTTCTCGCCTCAATATTCTTCACTTCCTCATGTCTGCAAAGAACCTTTTTTTCCAAACGAGATAGTATTTACTAGTTCCAGGGATTAGTATATGGACATATCATTGAAGCTACTATTCATCCCACTACAACAGGAATAACAAAAATATGGTCTATCCAAACACAATGGAGGCACAGAAATAATGAGAATAAATGGCCAATAGCCATTTCCTATCGACTTTGTCTGTTATTGACTGTTTATTTATTTAATTTACCTTTTTACTCTGAATCTAGATTGGAGTAATGGAAAGCATGAGGAAAAGAGTCAACAAACTGGCAAGTAGACCAGATCCAGCTCCCCATCTGTTTTTGTAAATAAAGTTTTATTGCAACACAGTCACATGAATACTCTACATATTATCTCTGGCTGCCTTTGTGCTACATACCGTAGCAGGGTTGCATAACTGTAACAGACATCATATGGCCTGCAAAGCCAAATATATATACTACCTGGCCCTTTCCAGAAAAGTGTGCTACATCTTGAATTAAATGATCCACTCCAAGTGGAAATAGGGAGAGAATTAGATGGATTAATTGACTCTGTGTGTGTGTGTGTGTGTGTGCCTATGTGATACGTTATTTTGAATTAAGATTGTCATTATTAGTCTGACACCTTCAATGGAATTAAAGTTCTCTAGGAGAACTGACAAGTAAAGGAAAAAAGTTTCACTTCCTTGGATTTGGAAATATGAATTCAGGATTTTCTTCAACTCTGCAGAATATTCTTAGAAGGAAGATTTGCAATTAGATGCTAAGCACATTGGACTACAGGGATAAGGAGCTGTAAATACTGCCAAAAAATTTATGAAAAGTGTATGCAGCCTGTATTTTACTCCTAATGGGATGCACATTTTGGCCTCATTTTTACTTCTATTGTAAGCTGCCTCAAATCATTTTGGTGGAAGTAGATGTGGTATAAATAAATAACCATACATGGACAGCATGAAAGAAAGAAAAAATGTAGAGCAGAAAAAATAAATCTCATAAGTAGCTGTATTTTAAGTGGAAGGTCAGGCTATGCACTAGGTAGTATTTATAAGATATTTTGTGGAGTGCCTTAAAATGCCATGGAAATGTCAATGATGGTCACAGCTCTTGAAAACAATAGTGTCAGAATAGCTAACTTAGTTATTCCACTGCTTGGCTTTCACTTCTTTGTAAGTAACAGAATACCTGTTCCTCAAGGCTGCGCATCAAGCTCAGAGATCACATGCTCTCCCGCCCAGGGTACCACTGACAGCTTTCACTGACACACTCCCCCAACAAGAGGAATAATACACTTGGACTCTGAATTCACAACAAGCATGGCTAAATACTTAAGGATCTGAAGTTTTAGGTTTCTTTTTTCTTTTTCTGCCAATTATAGAGAAGGAAAGATAGAAATTTCTGTTTTATGAGAAAGCCTCCATATTATTTACATTGATACTTGTCTGAATTGCCTTCACAGTAAGCTGGGAGAATTGTCACTCTTTCTGGTTTGAGACAGACTTCTTAAAGAGAACTGACAAAAATAACAGGATCCTGCCACTCCTTACTCCATCCTTCGCTCATTATGTTAGGTTTGCATGTCTTCTCCACCTCTGTTGCAAGATTCTCGGCAGAGCAAAGAAGTTTCCCAAGATGGGCCAGTAAGCAGTGCATGAAGAAATGGAAGAGTCAACTCTGGACTCCCCAAAGAACATCAGAAAACATACCAATGATGTAACCCTAAGTTTATTTGGCCCACTGCAGTAGGGGAAGATACAACCCCAGTATGAACTTTCCGGTATCTCAAAAGTGAGAGTTCAGGGGAAGGTATTTAAAGAGTTTTGTTATTTGGGCAGATCTTTGAAGGTAGAGAGCTGATTAGATTCAAATAACGGTTTTTGGGGCATGATACTTAAAGATTGGTGGACTCCAGGAGGTGATGGTCTTAAAGTCAATCTTGGTAAGGAAATTCTTTGTTTGCTAAGTGAGCTATTTGCCCAAGGGAACAATGTGTTTATCCTGATAGGAGAGCTATTTACCCATATGAGCAAACTGTTTGTTCCCATAAATTGATTTGCAGAAATTCCCTGAAGCAAACAGTGAAATTTTTTTTTATTGTTTTATGGCCTTATCTTTCTGGGCAAGAGTTAAGTCAGGTTGACAAAGATGGCTTCCACTGAGTTCTGTAGTTAGCTGGATTCAGCGGAGTCTCCATTCTTAAACCATGATATAGATTTACAGGGTAGGGTCATTCTCATTTCTCCACTAGGGAATTGAGACTTCCTTATTATATCTCCAAATATATTTTCCTGAATAAAAGTGTCTAAAGCTTGCCATTGTTTGAGGAACATTGTTAGCCTCTGCTCATCTGGTCACATTCAGCAAGATGGCTGAATCTGTTGACTGTCTACACTTGCTCCATCTCCAGTGGAACTGAAGTTCTCATGAGAATGGATAATTGAAGGAAAAATATTTTACCTCCTCAAATGGGAAATATGGACTCAGGATTTATTTCAACTCTGCATTCAGCTTTCTTAGATGGAAGAATCAGTTAGATGCTGAGCACGTTGGACTAGAGAGAGAAGCGATAGTACAAATTGACAAAGGCCTACCAAGCTGTATCTTTTATCATCTTACACCAGATGCCCTGTTTCAAGGAGCGGGAGAACATATAGCAGAATCATTGGACAGATGATCATATTTGTTTGTTTATTCTTAAGAGACATAGAAAGAGAGAGCACACATGTATGAGCAGGTGAAGGGGAGAGGGGCAGAGGAAGAGGAAGAAAGAGAATCTTAAGCAGGCTCCTAGCTCAGCATGGAGCTTGACTCCGGGCTGCATCTTATAACCCTGAGATCATGAACTGAGTAGAAATCAAGAATTGGAAGCTGACCTGACTGAGCCACCCAGGCTCCCCCAGATGAACATGTTTTTAGAACTTGATCTCTGTAATGTAAGAGCTGGTCCTAAAATATTATCAAATCCAGCAGAAACAAAGTCCTTTACTGGACCAGAGTGTTCATGCAGCCACTGCCCAGAGACTCCAAACCCTAAGATCAGACTCCTTGCTATCAGTGACAGTCCAAACTTGGCCTGAGTTTGCCATGGTTATTTGTTCAGTGATTAGAAATGATGGTGCCCTTTCTTACTTCCCTCATTCTCCCGGAGACCATAGATTTCTTTGTTTTTTATATGTTACTATAGATCCTGAATTATTTCTTTACTTTATTATCCTTCACCAAAGTCTTAGCGTGGCCCTTGGGCCTTGGGCTCTGGTCTATAATAACTTTCAGCAGCCAGCTACCAGGAAGACTGCCATGTCCTGCATGTATATTCCACAGACTGTCTTAATTTTTGAGGCCAAATTAATCCATCTGAACTAAAAGAAAAGTTGACCAGAAAGCTGCCTTTTTCCTTTCCATTCCCCCAGTCTGCTTTGAACCTTATTTTCCATCTAATTAAGCTTCCTTTCTTGACTCCTGTCTTTACTGAGTCTGCTTAGGTTTGTTAGGATTTAATTTTTTTTTTTTTTTTTTTTTTTTGTAATTTCGGAACGCAAGCCCAGGCTGACACATAAAGAGAGGCCAATTCTAGCAATTGTCACCAAGATCTACGTCCTACAAACATGCACAGAAAGACTGCACCCAGCACCTCCACTCAATTCCTGGGGTTTTAAATCCTGGTGCTCCCACTGTAAAAACTGTTCTCAAAGGCATCTTGTGCAAATACTCTCTCTCCACGTCCTTTCACCCAAAACGCGGCTCATCAGACTTTCATTTGGGACTCTCATTTCTCAGGGAAAGATGGGAGCCTCAGAGCTTGTTCAGGCTGCTGGGGACTTGTGGAGCTGTTCCTGCTGCTAGCCCCACCTAGAGCTGCCTTGTTCTCTTACAAGCTTGACTCTGGCACCTCCTTTTCACCCTCATTGTATTCACCCTCTGCCTTTCTTATTGATCCTCCTTTTCAAAAAAAGTTAACCAGAGCCTGTTCCTCTTGCATTCAAGGAAAGTACCTTCCCAATTTTTGTTGCTTTCAAAAATTGAGGTCAGTTCCTTGGTTTCAGCCTTGAATGCCATGTCCTGCACTGGTTTAATTGCAACAGAATACTCCCATCCTGGGTCAGTTACAGCCAGTTCCCTACGCAAAGCCCTATAAAAACAGGCACACTTAAAGGAAAAATATTTTCTTCTAAATTGAATACTATATCTGGCTGTATCAGGGACAAATTACTTCCTCCTCTTATATGATAAACCAAGTCTGCAAGGAGACCATTTCAAAAAGCAGTGAGTCACTATCAATTTTGACTCAAAGCTAGCCGTTCAGAAACCAGCTCCTTTCTGAAGTTTATGTTCCTAGCTGTGTATGAGAGAGAGAGAGAGAGAGAGAGAGAGAGATGCCCGCTCCCATGTGGACAGATGGACAGACAGACAGGGATCCAAAATGGAAGCATCGAAAATAGCAGCTTGTTTGGGTAATTACAGTCTTTTCCCAAGGGAGTGCAGCTTCCTTGTACTTTCATTTGCATCTAAACTGGTCTTAAAATCTCTCATCTTTCTTATCTACTCATTCTTTGGTAGTAACAATCAAATGAGAATACGAATGGCACTGAGGTTAAGATTTCCTGAAGGCCTCATATCTTGCAATTTCTCATGTGCAGGGAAATGGTCTTTGTGGCCAGAGCAGGTCTATTTGTGTCCAGAGGCCTTATCTACACTCACCTTCCTCCTAGATTTTTAATCAAATGAAATCCTGTTAATGCGAATAGCCAAGGCTATTGTGAAGAGAAAGAGAAATCCTGGAAGATAAATTGTGGGCAGGGTTCTCATTTGCCCCTTGTCATAATGATGGTTTTGATAAAGAATGGATCTGGGTTCATGAATAATGAATAATATTTATATGCAGCATTACAATAAATGCAATATACGTGCACACCTGTAAGTACACTAAACATCTAGCTCTCACTTTATGTCTCCCAGTAGCCTTGTGAGATGGGTGTTCATACGATTATTATTTTTTTAAGATTTTATTTATTTATTCATGAGAGAGAGAGAGAGAGAGAGAGAGAGAGAGAGAGGCAGAGACACAGGCAGAGGGAGAAGCAGGCTCCATGCAGGGAGCCCGATATGGGACTCGATCCCAGGTCTCCAGGATCACACCCTGGGCTGAAGGTGGTGCTAAACCACTGAGCCCCCCGGGGCTGCCCTGGTTGATATTATTAACCCAACTTTAGAAATACATAAACTCGGGGCACCTGGTTGGCTCAGTGGTTGAGCATCTGCCTTTGGCTCAGGGTGTGATCCTGGAGTCCAGGGATCGAGTCCTGCATCAGGCTCCCTGCATGGAGCCTTCTTCTTCCTCCGGCTATGTCTCTGCCTCTCTCTCTCTGTGTCTCTCATGAATAAATAAATAAAATCTTGAAAGAAAGAAGGAAGGAAGGAAGGAAGGAAGGAAGGAAGGAAGGAAGCAAGCTGATGTCCCTAGACTTTGACTTGCTTCCAGGTCACAAGTTAGTACACAACTCTCAAGGATTAAAGGATGTCTGTCAACCAGCAATATCAGCACCACCTGGGAGCCTGTTAGAAATGCAGACTCCCGGGCCCTACCCAGAGCTGAAAGCTTCTCTCCAGGATCATGTCCCAGGAGTCTGGCAATGAAGGTAAGGAGTCTCAAAGTCTGGGGCTTCCGTGTCTCCTCAGCTTTTCTTTAGTCTGAGAAGACTTTCATTGTCACTGTTGGAAAACAAAAGTAAGCAGAGCTGCAAGAGGACCAAGAAAGCAGGAGAGAAAAACAAAGTGTGCTCAGTAGATTATTTCCTGTTCCTTCTGATTTAAAGAGCTGCTCCAAAAAAGCACAAACCATTAGGACTAAATTTTGAGGAGACTGGGGAGAGCCACAAATGGAGTCATTTTGCTGTCTGTTGTTAATGTAATCTACCAGGTAGACAGACATGATTTTGTTTCATTTGTCTCAGGGCTGTCGTACACTCTCTCTGTTGTGGAATTTTCACAATGAAAAATGGCATGGTTTAAGAATGTGCAAAATTATATCTCTCACTGGGAGATCCAGGATGGCAGTACCATACATTTAGGCCAGGCCTGTAGGAAGATGTAAAGTAACCAAAACCAGTGCCCTGGAACCCCGGATGCTGAATTCTGACCTGCCCAGCTCCACTCAGCCACCTGTTCCCACTGAACATTAGAAGGTTGACCTGTTATCCCAAAGCCTTGGAAAAAAAAGAAACCAGGATGCTGTGTCAGTTTCTGTTGTTTTGATCACACTTAGGATTTGAAATTAACCAATGTCTGATCCATGATCCAACCGTGAAACTCAGAGGGCTGCAATCCTTTTAATGTTTGAAAATCAACACCCCCCTACAGACACATACACTCAAACCAAGCAGTATCTGCTTGCTAAGTCCTTCAGGTTTCCTAAATTTTACTTTGTTTCCAGACATTTCATTCTTCCAATAGCTTTTCCTTGCCTGGTACACATTTTTCATTTCAAATCAAAAGATTTTTTTGCGTGTATGACTGTTTGTTTTTGTCTTATTCTGAAATGTTAAAAGGCACAGTGTTCAAATAGAATGCAAAGGAGCTGAATGGCTGGAAACTGGGTCAAGGCTCCTGTTTCCTTAGGAGATTTCCCAAAACCTACTTCCCAAATGGAAAGATTTAGTTAACAAATACAGAAACTTCCAAAATTCTTCCTGTAGGTTTGTTTGTTTGTTTGTTTGTTTTAAGATCTTATTTATTCATGAGAGACACAGAGAGAAAACGGCAGAGACATAGGCAGAGAGAGAAGCAGACTCTATGCAGGAAGCCCAACGCGGGACTTGATCCCACAACTCTGTGGTCACACTCTGAGCCAGACACTCAACCACTGAGCCACCCAGACGTCCCCCTTACTGTAGGTTTTCTTTTTTTATATAAGCTTTATCTTATTGGACACATGAAAATGATGTTAGGGAGGGTACATATGGTTTGGAGCATAATTTCTAGTGAAAAGATAGATCCAATAGGCTAGAGGCCAGAAGAGGAAGACTTCATCACTGGACAGGATCACTAAGTCAAACACCTTCAAAGAGGGGTGGGACCAGGATGATCTTCTTCTTCTTCTTCTTCTTCTTCTTCTTCTTCTTCTTCTTCTTCTTCTTCTTCTTCTTCTTCTTCTTCTTCTTCTTCTTCTTCTTCTTCTTCTTCTTCTTCTTCTTTCTTCTTCTTCTTCTTCTTCTTCTTCTTCTTCTTCTTCTTCTTCTTCTTCTTCTTTTTTCTGGTTTTCATTTGAATACAGTTGATGTACAATGTTACATTAGTTTCAGGTGTGCAGCATAGTGATACCACAGGTCTATACATTATAGTTTGCTCACCACAGTAGAGTTACCATTGGTCACCATACAATACTATTAGAATATCAGTGACTACATTCCCCACTCTGTTCCTTTTGTCCCTGTGACTTACTCATTGCAAAACTGGAAGTCTGTATCTCCCATGACCCTTCATCTATTTTGCTCATTCCTCTACCCCCTTCCCTCTGGCAACTACCCATTTATTCTCTGCATTTATAGGTCTGATTCTATTTTTTGTTTGTTTATTTGTTTATTCATTTGTCTTGCTTTTTAGATTCATCTTTGCAGGCTTGCTTTCCCATGTCCATTTGTTGAGTGTCAAGTTGTTGACTATGGGGTCCTCTGTCAGCCAGCTGATATTTACTAAGCAACTCCAATGCACTAGAGACTCTGCTGGCCACTACGTGAAGAGAAACTGAGGCATACAAGCCTCCTGCTCTCTTGACTCTTGCATTCCAGTGTTGTTGGTTATCATGATGGCAGAGGAGATGAGTGATCCAGAGGAACGATACCAATGATGTTTTCCTATAAAAAGGGAAGTGGGTTATACTAATTTCTGTGAATATATTTACAAGAGCTGGTTGTCTGTCTCCTCTATCTCAAGGTGTGTCATGATGTCAGAGAGTGTCAGCAAGTATCATAATGTCAGGGAGTGTCAAGATGTGCTGCAAGCTGGATGGCCTCGGTCTTCACTCTTCCCTTGGTGATCTCGTGGATGTCACATCTATGGAAGGAGCTTCAGTCACAGAAGTAGATTTCATCAGATTATTAAAGCTGAGTTTCTTAGAAACAAACCATAAGGGAGTGATGAATGACCAGCTTCTGGAGCTCGTGTTTTGCCCACCAAATTGATTCTCCCCAGGTATCCACTTTAAGTGGAATGGATTCGCACATTTACTCTGCGTTGCAGAGAATAAGCTGTACTAGCAGGCCACCTCAACGGTTGTCATCTGTCAGCAGTTACTACCTACCATTAAAGCTAAAGGGAATGTTAATGAAAAATATTACAGCATGCTTTGTAAAATTCACAAGCCATTTTAGTATTACCCCCTGCTCAGCCAAATATAGCAGTTTGCCTAACCACAAAGTTTTACCTCTCACATCTTCTCCCCTACCCTCCTTTCCCGATACCCAGCATCCATCTGACTGGCAATAAGAAAGGCCACATTTAATTACTTAATGCAGAATTCAGTCACATTTTACCAGAGGTTATTCTGTAAGAGTCCTTTGTGTTTAGTTGTTCTGTGTTCTGATAAGAGCGTGTATTGAAGGTTGCAGACCATTCTCCCCGAGTCGATAGCTTTATGCGGACTCAGAAGCCTCGTTGTGCTGTCTCATGAAGCTGTAGGAAAACCGAAACAATGCTCTTCAATAAATAGGCTTTGTCTGCCCGTGCTGGCAGCAACTGCTTCAGAAAGAGTGCACAGGCAATATGCTAGTGTGTTATTCCCTATAGGCACCCAGCACTCCTGAGCATAGCTTCCAAATCTGTCATCTTTCTATTCTGCTCTGGCCAAATTCCTATTCTCCTTGGCCGGGGACAGAAGCCATAAGCTTCTTTTCTAGTCTCTGGGGCCCATGATCATTCTTGTCTTGAGAATGTTCACTTTCGACAGGAGGGACACTGTGGAACTAATTCTCCACCATATAAGAAGTGAATAGCATCTCAGGGCCCATGAGGCATGTGCTAGTCAGCAGTTCTAAACGCAAAAAATAAAGGATCTTGGATCAACCTATAATCAATAAACTAGACTCAGATCTTTTTGAGCTTTCGGTCATCTGGGTGTCTCCCCATTGTGACTGTCTTCACAAATAATACTGAGGAGAGCTAAAGAGACCCAATGGGGTTTGATGACTTCCATGGGTACATATAGTTAGTGTCCAAGCTAGGATCAGGGTGCCTGCTTCCTGCCCTCCATTTGACCAGCCTCAGTGCAGGTGTTCTAAAGACTTTGGAGAGGAGGAAATCTTTAAGCAAACTCTTCAGGGTAAATATCTATGTGTTAGGAAAAGAAAAATCTGAGAAAAAGTGCAACCACACACATGAAGGCAGGCATGTGCTAAATGATGACTTTCTGAGAACCTCAGGGAACCCAGGAGGGTATACAAAACAAGAAGCGCATGAAAGAGGGTGGTCATGAAATAGCCTGCAGAAGTCCTTGCCACCAGAGATGGAGGGATGGATTGTCAGATACCACTAAGGAGCCTCCATCTCATGAGTAATAGGGAGTTGCTAACTGACATGATAAGATTTCAGTTTAGATAGATCATTACATGGTTTTGCTCACACAAAAATGATTGTCCTGGATATTGGAAATAAAAACAAACAAACAAAAAAAAAGCAAATGCAAGGACCAGTTCTAGCCATCCACCAATTTGCTGAAGAAACTCAGAAACTTCAGAGTTAACAGCGTAGCTGCAAAGATAAAAGAGATATTAGAGCAATTCTTTAGAAACACAAATTTAGGCTGTGCCATATGATTTGACATTTATTATAAACATTGAGATAACGTCTGGGAGGGGACATATTTAAAGAGCAGTTGAAAAAAAAAAGAGCAGTTGAACAGATTTTTCTGGAGAAGAGGAATTCATTTGGGTTTTGATGGATAAGAGGTAAGAATTGAAGGGGGAAATAAATATTAAAAGCAACTAATTGTGGAATATATAGAACTAAATCATTTGGTTATAAGAACAAGCGATGCAGATATTAGTGAGCAATGACTATGGGCAAATTTCTGGGTGGGGGGATGGATGCCAGATGGATGGCATCACAGCTTTAGGGAATACTCTCTTTCAAGGTTCAAGGTCAAGTTTCAAGGAGCCCAGCTAGTCTTATCAGCTGGCTGGAACAAATATATATATATATTTTTTTTAGCACAGCCAGAGTTACATGTCACAAGCAACTGAAACTGATATTGGCTGATTGAAGCAAGAAAAGATTATTTTGAAAACTTATCATGTATCACCCAGATTTGCTTGGAATTCTGAAGCAATAGGCATTGAAAATGAATAGGAATAAAGTGAGAATATCGGTCATACCATAGCCAAAGTAATTGCAGATAGAGTGCCCTGGGAAGGTCCTCCCTCCATTGCCGAGCAGGAGGCTGCGGCTCATGCCCTCAGGGCTGTGGTCACCAGAGCCTGATGTCACTGCTGCTGCTACTAGAAATAATACTTCCAGCCCTTGATTCTGGCTCAATACCAGACCTGGTGAGACTGCTATGCCAAGCCGAGGTCACAGACTCAACCGTGGAAAGGGATTCATATACGAGGTAACACCAAAAGAAGTTATATCAGTCACAATTTTTTTTGTTGTGATTTTTGTTGTTGTTCCACATGCTCTTGCATTTTTCTTATTGAGTTCATGGGAAGTAGTGATAAGGTCTCTGGAAATGTTCAAAGTTCCTTAAGTCAGCTCCAAAAAAACCCCCACTCTTTACAGCAACATTAGAAACATCACCTGACCCCCACCCCCCGAAATTCTTGTTTCTTCTTGACAAGAATACTTACAGACAGGAGACCAGAGTTCTTCTTTCAAGTGTTTGTTTTTAATTGAGATAAAATTCTTGTAAGATTCACCTTTTGGGGCTCCTAGGTGGCTCAGTCAGTTAACTGCCTGCCTTCGGCTCAGGTCATACCAGGGTCCTGGGATTGAGCCCTGTATGGGGCTTCCTACTCAGCAGGGAGTTTGCTTCTCCCTCTTCCTCAGTTTGTGTGCTCTCTTTCTCTTGCTCCCTCTCTTTCTCTCAAATGAGTAAGTAAAATCCTAAAAAAAAAAAAAAAAAAAAAATCACCTTTTTATTTTAGTCATTTTCACTCTATAATTCAATGGCTTTTAGTATATTCACAGTGTCATAGAACCATCATCACCACTATCTTATTCCAGAATATTTTCAGGCCGTGAAAAAGAAAGTCTATACATGTTATCCAGTTACTCTCTATTTTCCTTCTGTCTGAGCCCTGACAACCAGTAATCTACTTTGTTTCTATGGATTGCCTATTCTGGATATTTCATATGAATGGTATTATTAGGTATTTGTTTGTGAAGAGCCAGGCCTGAAGACAGGTCTTTCTTGGAAATGTGCAGTGATTGAACCATTGGCAGGTAAATTAACCCTTTCTTTCATGCCCTGCCACACCCCCCCAAGCTCTTGGTATAGGCTTAGAGCAAAACTATCATGTTTTTCTGGGCATCTGTGTTTGACATACTATATATATATATCAGATACAGCAATAGTATCAGCATGAATATACCTCATAATTGGAGGAGTTATCATGGAGTAGTGATAGACTTAAGAAAACAAATAATCTATCCTCTCAAGCCACTGCATACATATACTTACATCACATTCATATTTCTTTACCGATTTACTTATGTTTCCCCTTAATTTATCATTATTTGTACATTGTGATAAACTCATGCAGAACTATTCAGAATAGCAGTTGGTTAGTGGTTAGCTAAATGCCAGTCTTCCCTAGGCCATCCATTTTCCATTGGCATTATATCCTGAGGAGGCTTTACGTTGATTTCTCAATATATTTGATCATCAATATCAGTGTCATCACATGACTTATATACACAGGTCATTGCATCTTACCAACAATGCCAGTGTGATACTGTATCCCAATATGGTTATGATACAATTCTGTTTTAATACAGAACAAATCAGCAGGAACCATGAAGGTATTTGACATCTCTTCCTAACAGAATCAGCCTTTGCCCAATGTACCAGATATTACCACGGATAATCATTGTTACAATTAGCAATAATTCAGCTATTTATGGGTGCCAAGTCAGCTGGGGACAAAGACAGGCACCCTGTCCCAGTTCCTAGGCTTGTGCTGAATGGTATCAATTGTTTGTTATTGTATAACTGGGCTCAGTTCCCACATAGGGGCAGGACACAAGTGTTACTTAGAATTGTTTCTATTCTTATACCACAGTGTATGTCTTATTCCGATTTATGTTTGGCATGAGTGTAGTTATAGTGCATCAGTGTAAATCGCAAATGCCCTCAGAGATTTTCCATAAGTATGAAGGTACCCAAGAGTCCTATCGGGGGTCCCTGTGGGCCTCAGCAGTCAAGTGGAAGAGGTATTGCCTCAAGGCTCCCTCACCTTCCGTTTTTATTAACATAGTCAAGAGATGCTATTGAGTTGGGATACAATCTCTTTCCCAACACTGGGGCCTAACAGTACCCAGAATTAGACCTTGAGTCTGGTGGACTCACTTCACTAAATCTTTCTTGGATTTCCACACTTATTTCCATCCTTTGCCTCCTCCTAGAAGAGAATTTTCTCCATTTTTTTTTTCAGATTTTATTTATTTATCTGAGAGAGAGATGGGATCCCTGGGTGGCGCAGCGGTTTAGCGCCTGCCTTTGGCCCAGGGCACGACCCTGGAGACCCAGGATCAAATCCCATGTCAGGCTCCCGGTGCATGGAGCCTGCTTCTCCCTCTGCCTATGTCTCTGCCTCTCTCTCTCTCTATGACTATCATAAATAATAAATTAAAAATTAAAAGAGAGAGAGAGAGAGAAAGATAATGAGAGAGAGCACAAGCCAGGGGTGAAGGAGAGGCAGGGAGCCTGACATTGGGCTTGATTCCAGGACTTTGGGCCTATGACCTGAGCTGAAGGCAGATGCCTAACTGACTGAGCCACCCAAGCACCCCAAGAGAATTTCCTCTAACCAGTTAATAAATCTTTGTCCCTATATGTCACTCCTTATTAAAAGCAAATTTAACTTGCCCCATGATGCTCAGATCAGCACCTAACTCTCTTAAAGCTCTTCTCTGTCTTGTGGTCCAGTGTCATTTAAGCTGTCATGGCTATTGTTGCCATTATGTACTAATGGTTGAAGCACCTGTTCTATACCCCAAAATGCTGAGTTTCCTACCCTATGGTTAGATGGGGGGATAGTCACACCTCCATGAAATTTAGTCTGAGTATGCCATTAGGCCTCCTATAACCTTTCTCATCTCATTTCTGGGAGGCTTACATTAGGAATTCACACCTACCATGTGGAGCTTGCTGCTTTATTCCCATCAGGAACCCATTATTCCTTTCTCTTCTGGCTAATAGCTTCACATTTACAGAAATAAAAGTGCTATGTATTTGTTAACAGCATGGTCATACATGTAACTGCTATATTTTTTTCTATTATAAGAAGGAACCTTTTTAAGCATTCAATCATCAAGGTTTATACTTAATAGTTATCAGTCTGCTGGGAGTTGCACATTACCCAATCTGATGGCCAATGGGGAGTAGTTTCCTGGAAATTCCTTCCCAAATGATGTCCTTTGTAGTATATGTAACGTGAAAAATGAGTCCAAAGATACTGGCACACTATCAGAGTTCCACTCAGTCATTAACAATAGGTCCAATGCATGATCATATCAAATAACCCAAGTGTCTCCCAAAACAATGCCACTCAGGTTTGCAGCCTTCCAACTGACCTTGTCAGTTTCCAGAAGCAGGAAAATCCTGGAAAATGTATGGCTTCCCTCTTGAGCATCTTAAATAATTGTGCTAGAGACAGCATCATTCCGTTTCTCTGAGCCTCTCTTTAGGCACCAATGAAATATGGGATTTCCCTCTTCATTTATTCATTCCTCTTCCCTCAGCTACTATTACTCCTTCTTTTCTCCATTTGTCATTGTTTTTAACCCAAACTTACCCATTTTTGAAAGGAATACATATTCAGTCTCTGTGTTGGGCCACATTGCTGACAGCAATATAAGTCTAGCACTGCCTCCTCCTTAGCCACTCTAGTTACATGAGGCAGGGTTACATAGGTCCGGAACTAGTGAGCTCTCTCAACCACTAGAATAAATTTGCATTCACAGTCAATCCCAATGTTGCTAGATGGCACAATTAATGCCATCAGGCCCTTGGAAATTTTGGCATAAAAGTTTAAAGATATGCTTAAAGTTTCTTGCTTAGGAATCATACCTCTTTTGGCCACCAGTGGTTGTAGCCCTGATCCTAGGACCCCCCATAATAGGCAGGAAAAAAGAAATTTGAGGTAATGTGGGGAAATTTTATATAGTTACACAGCATCTTCTCCTACTCCTCTTCCCCACATCAACCAGAAAAGTAGAGGAAGCTGTTGAATAGGAACCTTTCCTCAGCACTCCTCATGTTGAGTGTGAGCCCACACTCATGAAAGCATGTCAGCCAGACCCTCATACTTTTATCTCCTCTCATTTTAGCAAGAAATGTTTCCATTACCCATTCTAATTCTCTATAACCACTTTCTCTGAGGATGACATGCAACATAATGTGTAAATATGATACGTTGTTATCCTATTTGTCCATTTTTGGACATCATAGGCTATAAAATGTGTTTCTTGGTTTCAAGAAATATAACTTGGCAGTCCAAATTGGCACAGTACCTTCAGTTCCAGTCTTTTTTCTTAGCATTTTGAATATTTGTGTTATAGACTGAATTATATCCCCTCCAAATTTGTATGTTAAATCCCCAATTCCCCAACTATATTTAGAGAAAGGACCTTTGAGGAGATAATTAAAGCTAAATGAGGTCATATGGGATCCTAATCTGATGGGACTGGTATCCTTATAAGAAAAGAAACACAAGATCTCTCTATATATATCTCTTTCTCTCTCCCTCTCCCTCTCCGCATACACAAAGAGAAAAGGCCATGTGAGGACAAAACAAGAAAGCAGGTTTCTGCAAGCCAGAAAGAAAAATTTTATCAGAAACTGACCCTGCTGGCACTTTCATCTTTTACTTCCAGCCTTCAGAATGGTGAGAAAACTGGATGTTGTTAAAGCTACCCAGTCTGAGGTATTTTGTTATGTCAGCCTGAGCAGACTAATACAATTTGCATCTATCACTGGGTATAAAAAGTCTAGTCCAGAACAAATGTCTCTTTACTGTTGGCACCCATTTCTAGACTCCTAGCCTTGTTGGTAGTGGTCTAGTAACATCTACATGTCAGCTATGGTAGGGCTTCTGCCCTGGGGAATCTGTCCCCCAGCCTCTTCAATTTCTGCTTCTCTCCCTGATATTTGTGCCTTAGAAGGTGCAGGAGGGGGCAGCCCAGATGGCTCAGCGATTTAGCACCACCTTCAGTCCAGGGCATGATCCTGGAGACCCAGGATCGAGTCCCACGTCAGGCTCCCTGAATAGAGCCTGCTTCTCCCTCTGCCTGTGTCTCTGCCTCTCTCTCTCTCTCTCTCTCTCTCTCTTTCTCTCTCTCTCTGTCTCTGTGTGTGTGTCTTTCTGTGTGTCTTTCATGAATAAATATATTTTAAAAATCTTAAAAAAAAAGAAGGTGCAGGAGGCATGTCAATGATCAGCCCATCTCAGTATCGCTGAAGCTCCCCTATTTCCACTCACTTCTTGGACCAGCGTGGCCCCCCGAAGTGAGCACAGCAGGATATCCATTCACTGGTTCCAATATTCTTCCAGTCCTGGAAGGGGATTCTTCTGATGGGCATCCGTATGTTCTACTTTACTGAGTCTCTCAAATTCCCAGAGTGGTTTCCATCAGGACGGTGACCCTGCAGGCATGCCCATCAGCCTGATCATAGGGCCAGACAACTGGCCATCACCCATCAGTCTGTAGGCACCCAAAACATTGGACTTTTGTTGTTCAATTATCCCACCACTGCAAAGAAAACAACATGCAGGCCAGACCATTTAGTTGGTTCACTCTTGCCTTCTTTTTTTTAAAGATTTTATTTATTTATTCATGAGACACACACACACACACACACACACACACACAGAGATAGAGAGAGAGACAGAGACAGAGACACAAGCAGAGGGAGAGGCAGGCTCCATGGGAGGGAGCCTGACGTGGGACTCGATCCCAGGTCTCCAGGATCAGGTCCTGGGCTGAAGGCAGGTGCTCAACTGCTGAGCCACCCAGGGATCCCACTCTTGCCTTCTTTAATCAGAATTTTTTCATCAGCCAGTTATAGTGTGGTAGCCGTTGGAATAGGATGCTGTCCACAACCAAGTAACTTCTTATTGGTCAATTAAGAGTTGTTAAGAGGGCACAGCCCATGTGATAATGTGATCTGGAATCCCCTCAGGTGATTCCAAAGTCAACCCTAGAGGAAAAAAAGGCTGCCTATTCATGAATGCTCCTGGGTACCATCACATATTCTTTTGGTAGCATATTCCTATATGAACCATTTACATTTTATTATGCAACTCTTCTTGGCACTGCCTCTTTGTTAGAGTGTTTTTTGGACATTACTCAAAAATGGCCTTGAAATCTTTTAGATTTCAAGATTATTTTATGGCCTTCAGTCATATGGGCAGTTTCAATTAAGGCCCCGTAACAAACCATTGTCTCTCAAATGGCATGTACCTGGCTGCCACACGTGGAAATTTCCTGGTCCAAAATCCTGGTGGTCACTGCTGGGCAGCACTCATAGGCTTTTGGCATAAGCTCTGATCAACATTAGTGCAAGTCGAAGATTCTTCCAAACTAATTTGAGTGTGGAAAATAAGGGCCCAGAGGAATTCATTGAACCATGACTTTTTGCAATTCTGATATAGCCTTCTGTTAGGCAGTTCCCTACTCAAATCACAGTTTTCTTTCAGGTAGTTTTATGGCTAAGAGGCTGCAATATTCCCATATATCCTCCCCAATCCAAACAACCTGACCAAGTGCTGTGCTTCTTGCTTAGTTTCAGGCATAGGCAATGACAGCAGTTTATTTCTGATTGCCCAAGGAATTCCTGCCATGACTGGCTCCTGCCCAGGTTATTCTAATAATTTCCCCATTTAAGCAGGCCCTTGTCTCTTTGCTAAGTTTTTCAATTGGCCTATTAGTCACGTGTGCCATCATTGATTCAAGTCAGTTCTCACTTGTTCTTCCATTTTTGATATTACAATATCATCAAATTGTGGTGTCTTATCAAAGTGGGGACCTGCAGTAAATTCCTTCTAAACCAAATGGCTTAAATGCCTTCTAAACCAAATGATGATAGAAGTTGATGAATTCAACTAGCCCGCTAGTAATATATGACAAAATGTAAATTGGGAGCCTTTCCACATGAAGGCAAACTGTAATTGGCTCTTTTCTGAGATCAGAATTGAGAAAAATATCATTTGTAAAGACCAGTCACTGAGTACCAGTTTCTTAGATTTTGGTGGTTTTTGCACTGTTGAAATCATATGATGGGCTGCTGATGCTCTGGGCCCTACTACTTTTTTCAAGCCTGGATAATGTACTGTTAGTCTCCGTGAGCCACCTGCCTTTTCCATGGGCCACATAGTGCAATCCTACTGAAAATGTGTTGGTACTGGCACTCGAATTTCTAACATGTCATTAATTAAAGTGACAATCCCTTTTGCCCACAAGTTATGCAATACTGTTTCAAATTAACAACAACCTACATGGACTCAGGCAATTCTATAGCTTCCCATTTAGCATGTCTAATAATACTGGCCAAGGTATTACAATACCAAATAGTGGAAGTTTTCACCACTCAGATATAATACCCATCCAATAATACATTCAGATAAATGAGATGCATCTACTTCTATAAATTCTGTTCAAATGTTCCAGTTTTCATCCAAACTTTTACCTAATTCCCTCCCTATAACCTCTCAATCTAATTGCCATCCACATTAAGACTTCACCAATGATTTCGGAATTACAGTTACCTGGAGTTTTGTCAAGGTTTCTACCCCCTTGGCTATTTATCCATACGTATGCATATGAATTTGGGTCCCCAGCCAAGAGTCGTGCCAATAGACTTTGGTCCCTTCATCAGTCTCCATCCTGATTAATTTGCCAGACCATTGACACTGATAATTAGAGGTTAGGTTTGGTTTGTCATCCAGCTTTGTACCTTCCCCCCAAATAGGATAAAATAAATTTAATTAGGGATCTTCAGTTTTGGGAGACCATCAGGGGCTTTCATCAGTCTACCCAACCTCTGACAGTGTTACATTAAGACTTTTTTATTGACTCCACTGATACCTACATCATGCATAATACCATTCCTTAATTACAACTTGAGATCTTTTCATTGCACTGACCAAGTCCCTTGATATCACTTTGTTTTTCCTCATTCTCTTGTGAACTACTCTAATTTTCATAGCATCTCTAATACCCATAAGAAAAAGCCAAGACAAAATTGATATGGCTTCTGAGATCATTGATTGATTTTTCAGCAGAAAAGTACAATGAGATACCCATGTAAAAGGGGAACCTTAATGATGGCATTTACAATCACCATAGAAAGAAGCATATTAAGTGGATGAGCATTCCAATCCAGCATGGGTTGTATATGCAAAATATCAGCCATTTCATTTGGGGAGTTCTTCACATTAAAAGAACAAAGGACAAGTGCCCTTCTTTGAGTAAACAAACTGCATCAGCTCTGATCCAGTCCACTAAGCTAGCTGTCACTTAAGGAACATCAGTCGTTTGTATGGATCATGAACAATCATCTGTGATGATCAGTAGTAAGCTGTATTACTGGCATTAATCAATCCAAAAATGCTTCTCCATTCCACTGCATTGAAAACCAGGAAGACTGCTCCTAAGTGAGTGACTCTTAAAATCCATTTGCATTATCTTCAGAAGCCGGTGATAGCAATCCACAAAATTGGACAGCTCCATCACACTACAGTGTATACCCCTTGGTTGGAGTACTTCCTTGCTCTTCTGGTCCCACCACTGAGACTACATTATGGTGTTGAGGTTGTAGAAGTGCTGTTCTACAGCATGATTCTTCTCTTTGGTAGTGGCTCTGAGGCTAGTGGTCATAGCTTAGACTGGCTACAATCTGAGCCTGACACTGCCAGGATCTGCCCCCGACATTCTTTCTTTTATTTTAACTACTACAGTTAAAAATAAGCAACACATTGTGAGCATGATTTTCATTAGTTTGCATTCCCTGTGTATCTGTACAATTTCTTTTTTTTTTAAGATTTTAATTATTTATTCATGAGAGACAGAGAGAGAGAGAGAAAGAGAGAGGCAGAGACACAGGCAGAGGGAGAAGCAGCCTCCCTGCGGGGAGCCTGATGTGGGACTCAATACCAGGACCCCGGGATCACAACCTGACCCAAAGTTTCAACCACTGAGCCCTTCTATGTACAATTTCTTGAGAGTTGGGTCTATCATTTTAAATTTCATTGGTAACTTTTGCTAATGTAGCTAATTGCAGGGTAGCTTCTGTCTCATACCATGGGTAAGTAGCCGTAAGACATAAATGGTGGGTCATCTGTCAACCCATCATTTTTCATTTTTCCAAATAGTACTTTCCCCATGTTTTAGAAAATCAGAGTCATGGTACTGAATCCCACTTGTGATACCAGTTGTGCTACAGAAGCTAGCACCACCCTCATGTTTAGTAATTTGCTAGAAGGACTCACAAGACTCAGAGCTGTTACCCTTGCTGTTTGAATTTATTACAAGAAAAAAACCTAGGAGAAACCTGGCAAAAGCATCTAGGTGTCTTTTTGCAGTGGTCACACAGATATGTTAATCTTCCCAGCAATAATATACTGTTACCACACGTAAGAAGTGTAACCAGTAAAGCTCACTTGAGCTGTGATGCCCAGTGTATATATTAGGGGTCAGCTATGTTTGCATATATCCATCTGCAGTGCTGACCATAGCTACTCACATTTGAGACCCTTAAGCCAAATAGACACTCATTAGAAATAACATTTGGTAGCACAAACTATCTGATCACATGGATACCATGTATCTTAAGGTTTTTTATCCTGATACAAAAGCAAGTATTAATCATAAATCACAATTGTTAACATAAACTATCTCATTAAACTGGCACATCATGGCCCTAAGCTTCAGACATACAAATACATTCTTAACAGGCAGAACATTCCAAGGGCTAAGCTTGTCTCCCAGGAGTCAACAAAGGTCTAATCCTGAAGACAGACCTTTTTTGGGAATGTGCAGGGTATGGCAATCAAGGCCCATGTTGATAGTCTTTTGCTACATACCTTCAATTCCTAGTTTTGGGACAGTTTTTTATATATTCTTTTTCTGCACCAAAGGAGAGGATAATGTGCTTCCCTCTCCCCCTTATATCAATAATGGTGGGTTATAGGTATTGATATTCATATGTTGAGACATCTTATATTCCTCAGATAAATCCCATTTGTCATGGCATATTTATTTTAATATGTTGCTGGATTTGGTTTTCTAGTATTTTGTCAAAGTTTTTGGATGTATATTTATCAGGCATATTGGTTTGTAGCTTACTTATAATGTTAGTATATGGCTTTAATATCAGGTTCATTTGGTCTCATAAAAAGAGTTAGGAAGTGTTCAGTCTTATCCTAGTTTTTGGAAGGATTTGACAAATACTGATGCTAATTCTTTTTAAAGGTTTGGTATAATTCACCACTAGGCCATCTGGCTCTGGGATTTTCTTTCTTTGACATTTTTTGATCATTGAATTAATCTTTTTCCTGTTATAAGTATATTCATATTTTCTATTTCTTCATGAGTCAATTTTGTTTGTGCTTTTTTCTAAGAACTCATCTTTTTCTCTTTGAACACAATTGTTCATGCATTCTCTTAAAATCATTTTTATTTATGTAAGGTCATTTGTAATATCCCTACTTTTATTTCTGATTTTAGAAATTTGAGTCTTCTCTCTTTTCCTTGGTCATTGCATTTAGAGTTTTGCGAATTTTGTTGATCTCAAAGAAACAATTTTATTTTTATTTATTCTTCCTGATTTTTTTATTCTCTATTTCAGTTGTTTCCATTCTAATCTTTACTTTCTTTTCTCTCTCTCTCTCTCTCTCTCTCTCTCTTTGGTAAATAAGTTCTTCTTTTTCTAATTTCCAAAACTTTAGATTACTAATTGTGGTCTTTTTCTTTTTCAATGTAGGTGTTTATAGATATAAATTTTCCCCTGAACCAATTGGATTTTTCTATATTCCCTAGGTTTTGGTATGTGGTATTTGTGTTTTCAGTTATTTAAAAGTATTTTCTAATTTATCTTGTCATTTCTTCTTTTATTCACTGGTTATTTAAAATTGATTACCCCAAACCATAAGATACCTAGGAATAAGTCTAACCAAAGAGGTAAAAGATCTGTACTCCAAAAACTACAGAACACTTATGAAAGAAATTGAAGAAGACACAGAAATATGGAAAAACATTCCATGTTTGGAATCCGTGTTTGGATTGGAAGAATAAATATTGTGAAAATATCTATGTTACCCAGAGCAATTTGCACATTCAATGCAATCCCTATCAAAATACCATGGACTTTCTTCATAGAGTTGGAACAAATAATCCTAAGATTTGTATGGAATTAGAAAAGACCTCAAATAGCCAGAGGAATGTTGAAAAAGAAAGCCAAAGCTGAGGCATCACAATGCCTGACTTCAAGCTGTATTACAAAGCTGTGATCATCAAGACAGTGTGGTACTAGCACAAAAACAGACATACAGATCAATGGAAAAAATAGAAAACCCAGAAATGGTCCCTCAACTGTATGGTCAATTCATCTTCGACAAAGCAAGAAAGAATATCCACTGGAAAAAAAGACAGTATCTTCAATGAGTGGTGTTGGGAAAATTGGACAGCCATATGCAGAAGAAACTAGACCATGCAGAAATTGGACCATTCTCTTACACCATCCACAAAGATAACCCAAAATTGGTGAAAGATCTAAATGTGAGACAGGAATCCATCAAAATCCTAGAGGAGAACACAAACAACAACCTTTTTGACTTTGGCCATAGCAACTTCTTGAAAGACACTTTTATAAAGGCAAGGGAAACCAAAGCAATAATGAACTATTGGGACTTAATCAAGATAAAAAGCTTCTGCATAGCAAAGGAAACAGTCAACAAAACTAAAAGACAACCTACAGAATGGGAGAAGATATTTGCAAATGACATATCAGATAAAGGGCTAGTATCCAAGATCTATAAAGAACTTATCAAACTCAACACCAAAAACAAAAAATCCAGTCATGAAATGGGCAGAAGACATGAACAGACATTTCTGAAAAAAGACATACACATGGCCAACAAGCACATGAAAAAATGCTCCACATCATTTGTCATCAGGGAAATACAAATCAAAACAACCATGAGATACCACTTTACACCAGTGAGGATGGCTAAAATTTACAAGGCAGGGAACAATAAATGGTGGCAAGGATGTGGAGAAAGGGGAACCCTCCTGCACTGTTGGTAGGAATGCAAGCTGGTAGAGCCACTCTGTAAAACCTTGAGAAGGTTCCCCAAGAAGTTAAAAATAGAGTTACCCTATGACCCAGCAATTGCACTACTGGATATTTATTGCAAAGATACAGATGTAGTGAAATGGCCACCATATCATTACAAATGACACCTGCAACCCAGTGTTCATAGCAGCAATGCCCCAAACTGTGGAAGGAGCCACAATGTCCCTGGCCAGGTGAATGGATAAAGAAGATGTGCTATTTACATATTTATATACAATGAAATATTACTCAGCCATGAGTAAGGATGAATATCTGCTATTTACATTAACGTGAATTGAACTAGAAGATATTATGCTGAGTGAAATAAATCAATCAGAGAAAGACAATTATCATGTGGTTTTGCCCATATGTGGAAAGTAAGACATAGTGAAAGGGACCATAAGGGAAGGGGGGCGGGAACTGAGTGGGGAAAAATTAGAGAGGAAGACAAATGATGAGAGAATCCTAACTCTGGGAAACAAACAAAGGATTGCAGAAGGGGAGGTAGGTGGGAGGATAAGGGAACTGGGTGACAGGCATTAAGGAGGGCACATGATGAGATGAACACTGGGTGTTAATACTATCTGTTGGCAAACTGAATTTAAATTAAAAAATTAAAAATAAATAAAATTGAATTACTTAATTTTCACATATTCATGAATTTTTCGGACTTCTTTTGGCTATGGATTTCTAATTTCATTCTACTGGGGTCAGAGAGGAACTTTACATAATTTTAATCTTTTCAAATTTATTGAGACTTGTTTTGTGGCATAGTCTATAGTTTATCCTAGGAAATACTCCATATGCACTCAAGAAAAATATGTATCTTCTATTGTTGAGGGAAATATTCTACAAATGTCTATTAGATCTAGCTGGTAGTGATATTTTAGTCCTCAATTTTCTTGCTTCTCCTCTGTCTAGTTGTTCTGTTCATTATTGAAAGTGGGGTATTGAAATTTCCACCTATTGTTGTTAAACTACCTATTTCTTCCCCTCAGACATATAATTTGAGTCACATATTTTTGAGCTTTGTTATTAGGTACATATACATTTATAATTTTTATATCTTCATAGTTTATTGGCTTTTTCATCATTATATATAGCCATCAATATAGATTTATATACTTATTGTTTCATGCAGTTGTTTTTTAAATCATATATACACAAAAAGGAATTATATCCCCCAAACTTATTAATTCTGACTTTTATTTTTACCTGTATTGTTACTTTCCTGTTGTTCTTTATTTCTTGGTATAGATTAAAATTACTGTCCTGTGTTCTTTCATTTCAGCCTGAAGTATTTTCTTTAGTATCTCTTGTAGAACAAGTCTACTAGCAACAAACTGTTAGTTTGTGTTTATCTGCAAGTATTTTAATTTTCCTTCATATTACAGGATATTTTTATTAGGTATAGAGTTCTGGGAGATAAAATCAGGGTAAAATAAAATGCCACAAAGCACTCTTACTGAGATTCAGCTGTTTTTTCCTTGATTAAGGACTTCTCTTGTTTCAAACATTTGGCTAGTTTCCAGAGTTCAAAAAAAGTTGATTATGACAGTTTTGGCAATGTATTTGTTGCTTTTGTGGAGGGAGAGAATTTCATAGTTTCTTATTCCACCATTTTTGCTGATACCTTTCTTTCTTTCTTTCTTTCTTTCTTTCTTTCTTTCTTTCTTTCTTTCTTTCTTTCTTTCTTTCTTTCTTTTTTTCTGCTATGAGAGACATTTCTCTAAAGGGTGATTGATTCTCTTAATACCATATGAAAACTTACCTTCTACCTGTGTTATGGAAGATAATCAGGATTGAGCTAAGTGGAGTTTGGCTAACTCAGGGCTTGTAGGGTATAGAAGGGTGCTAAAACATAATATGCAACTGGCAAATCTGATCTGT
Source organism: Vulpes vulpes (assembly GCF_048418805.1). Lineage (NCBI taxonomy): Eukaryota > Metazoa > Chordata > Mammalia > Carnivora > Canidae > Vulpes > Vulpes vulpes. The sequence continues at coordinate 33,213,747 of NC_132786.1, forward strand.
TGACAGAGCTCAAGCCAGGTAAAGGCAGTGAATACTGCAGCCCACACAGAGCAGTGTCAGAGATCACACTGCACGTGGATATGGTTCACCCAAACATGGATTCCAGTAATTGCAATATAAAGGACATGATAAGGCAGTGAAAAATTCCAGATGGTGGATAATAAGATTGATCTGACTACTTGGAAGTCATATATAGGCAACTAAATAATAATATCAGAAGCTAACAGGAAATGAGGCAAAATAAGATTTAGAATGAAGAATAGGTCCACTTAAGAAGTTTAAGACTAGCCATGAAAAAAAGAAGAGTAGTAATGATTTAGTTAATTCATCTACTTTTCAATCATCTTATTAATCAATCATCAATTAATGAAATAAAAACTATTTACCAAGCTTATGCTAGATCCTGCTCTAGGTATTATGGATATTATACTAAACACAATAACCATAAGCACATATTAATGAAGCTTTCAGTCTGGTGGGAAAGCATGTTTTAAACAGAGAAACATAAAAATATAAAATTATAAATTGTAATAAATAAATAAGAATAAGATACTATGAGAAAGAACCATAGGTGGGCCAAATTTGGCTAAGGACTGGAAAATGCTTAAGGAAAAAGAAACTAATACTTAAAAGATAAGGAGAGGTTCACCTGCCAAAAAGCAGAAGGGCATTCCAATCAGAAGGAACAGTATGCCCTATTCTTTTTCTTAATTTATTTATTCATTTATTTATGATAGTCACACACAGAGAGAGAGAGAGAGGCAGAGATACAGGCAGAGGGAGAAGCAGGCTCCGTGCATCAGGAGCCTGACGTGGGATTCGATCTCGGGTCTCCAGGATCGTGCCCTGGGCCAAAGGCAGGCGCTAAACCGCTGCGCCACCCAGGGATCCCCAGTATGCCCTATTCTTATGCAGTTACTGCTGCTTGGTGTGGGGGATAGGCTTGATGGTTTATAAGACTGGGAAGAAAATACAGCTGAGTTAGATGAGGCTCTTGTCTTAGCTAAGTAAATCCTGTCAGTAATTATATCAGCTAAGTAATTTTGTATGTAAGTATATAAGAACCAAAGTTGGGTAACTAATTAATATTGGGTGTTAGGAAAGATATATCATGACCCAAAGTCTTATGAATACTCAGGGATCATTCTTAATACCTGCATTTTGAAATCTCCTTATTGGCAAAGCCAATGCCAGTATTAGTGTCCTTACCATCATTTAAATCCTTCGGTTAATTTCCTGCCGATTTCTTCAACCTTTCTTCTTAGGGACCATTCAAAGCCATTAGCACTCTTCTCATTGTCTCTATCAACTCTCCTTTCCTCATGACTCTTAACAAATGTGTTCTGTATTTTCATCAAGAAAAAATCCTGGGACACCTGGGTGGCTCAGCGGTTAAATGTTTGCTTTCGGCTCAGGGCATGATCCTTGGGTCCTGGGATCAACTCCCACTTTGGGCCCCCTGCATGGAGCCTGCTTCTCCCTCTGCCTGTGTCTCTGCCTCTCTCTTTCTGTGTCTCTCATGAATGAATAAATAAAATCTTAAAAAACAAAACAAAACAAAACTCGATCCACCTGGCATGAACTATCTCAAACACACAAATTCCCTTTACAAACTTATGTCACATTTCCTAACATTCTTCCTCTTTCTTCAACATTCAAAGTGTAAATTAGGTCTCTTTCAATTCTGGGCTACCTCTTCGACTATCATTTTTAATGACATCCCCACTCCTTATTTAGAATAAAATAAAATCAGTTAACCCCTCATCTTTCACATGTAATACTCTTTTTTCCTCTAAGTCTTTCCTTTCAACTTGAAATGCTATCATCAAACCCTTCTATTTAAGAAAAGTCCACATCAGACCTGTCTCATCCTACCAATTTCCCTGTCTTTTTCCTTTCCTTCCTAGTCAAATTTCACTGACTTATTCTATTATAAAAATATATAAACCTATGTTCAGTGTATGTTGCATAAAAAGACAAAAAAAAATTACAAAGATCACAAAACTACCTGTCAATTTATTTGTACTTTTATTCAAGGTTTTTTCTAAAATAGTAGACACTTACTATCATATCTGTGTTTACCAAAGAATACCTTAGTTACCATTTGGTGAGTATGTACTAGGTGCTCAGTCTGTATAGAATCAAGGTGAAACATTTTTCTTGTTTTCTAATCTTCTTCTGGTCTTGCTGCATCTTGAGATTGACTTCTATGGTTAAACTCAACCTCAGTGCCCATTCTAACAGACCCAACATGGTTCAAGGGAAAGAGAATAACTTTGAGGAGATATAGTTAGTGGCACAGGCAGCAATAAAGTCCTAATGACTACACATGAAAGCTTCAACCTAAATTGTGACATTTACAGGAGTTGTCCTTGGTCACCATCCTTCATCTTTTGATGTCTCCAACATTACAGCTCTGGCCCCTCCCCAGAATCTGGATTTTCAGCCAGTGCAGACTCCATCCCTCACAGTTGAGAGTATGACATTGCTAATTGTGGTATAGAATTTTCCTTACCTCCTCAGCCCAGTCAACATATGTATGTCCCCTGATCTGTTTTCTCAGTACTCTAAATGAACTTAGGAACATTTACTAAAAATAAAGAGAAATACAGTGAATGTTTCTTACAGTGTTTAATTTGATGCCTTTATCACATAAGAATCTAGCTCAATAATTTGTTCATGTCTTTAGAAACTCCCAGCCCCCACCCCCACCCCCCACAAATTCTAATGAGGGAAAATTTTATCTGGAAATTTCTTATTAATGACATTCTTATAAGATGGGTTTCTGTCATATGTCTTGAGGCACCTAATTAATAATTAAGAAGAAATGGAACATTTCAAAATCTGTTCTTAAATATCACTCTATTGCCAACAGCAGCATTTTATGTGGACTGAGAATATTTGGACAGGCTCAACAAGAGTTTGTAAGTGAGTAGAATCAATTCCAGATCCATGTCATCACCTGAATGTAGCTCCAATTGCCCTATCTACTAAACTTCTGCTGTCTCCTCACTTAATTAGGGCAGCTGTAGGTGTACAGGAATGTAAGCACTACAGGAATGCCCATCCTTGAAAGATGTTCATCCTACCTCTTTTCCAGGAGTCAGTAGATAAGCCATTTATGTTCTGTCTACAAAGTCCAGGCAGCTAGTCCAAAGAAAAGAATGTCTTTCAGATAAATGATGGATTCGAAAGTTGAAAAAAAAATCCAGGGCAAGTCATTCTTAGAGTAGGGATCATTGCCAGCAAATTTTGTAGCAGGCAGCAGTAACTCAGCCACTAACTACATTGTGGTCTGGACCACATTCTAGTTGTAAAGAGGTGATTGATAAGAATATGGTAGGTCCTCAGTCTGAAGGCAGCTGAGGCACTAGGAAAATCAGAAGAAGTATGTGTCATGGATAGGAAGAGCTACTGAAGAGATGGAGGTGTACAATTAAACCCAATTAAATCAGCAAATATTTACTGAGCCTACAGAGTAGGAGAAATAGGCTGGGGGTAAAAGAAGGATCATATGGTGTCATTATCTTTAGATGGCATTAGTCCATTTAGAAGGGTAAGATATAAAGCACCAAAAAGGTTAAATAACAATGCAAAAATATTATTTATTAAGGCACAGTGCTAAGATATGTTAAAAACTAGGACATGGTTAAATGGTTTGGTTTTGAATCAAAGTGGAATTTTCAGACTGAACCTTTGATATCTTTGTAAAGAAATATTGCTGATATTAACTAGGTGAAAAGATAGATTGATTATGAAAGTGGTTTTTTTCATGCTACTGGGCAACATGCCATGCATTCTGTAGCATTTTTAAAAATAAGATCTTGGGATGTCTATAACAATCCTTCCTAATTCCTCCCTCTTGCAATTACTTTTATTAAGAGTTTTTCTGAAATAGGTCACAGTGAGAACTTATCTATCTGACCATTCCCCAGGGTAGGTTACAGACAGGTGGCACCTGGGCTTTGGCAGCCTGGCTTAGCAAGACTGTTTCCTGCCAAGCTTACTGCAAGGCTCACTTTGGTTGTGTCTCCATGACAACACCCTAGTCTGGGGGATACTCCATCATTATCCAGTTGCTATATTTTCATAATGCTCAGTTACTTATGTGAATGGCTTCCCCACTTATTTGATTGCAATGACCTTGTATAAGCTTATATATAGTCCTTATTTTTGAGGTAAATGGGTTTGTACCATTTCACAGCAAACGAATGGTTTTGTTCACCAGTGAACTAGTTCTATTAGCTGTGAATATACCACTTCTGCAGGAATTAAATGGCCGTTCTTTTCTTCTTTTCTTTCTTTCTTTTTTTCTTTCTTTTTTTTTTTTTTTTTTTTTTTTGAGAGAGAGCACAGGTGTGTGTACATGGACATGAGTGAGTGGGAGGTAGGGGCAGAGAGCAAGGGAGAGAGAATTCCAAGCTGGCTCCACACTTAGCACAGGGCCTGATCTCACAACCCTGAGATCATGACCTGAGCCAAAATCAAGAGTCTTAATTAATGCTTAACCAACTGAGCCACCCAGGCACACCAAATGGCCACTGTTGTCATGGACAGCTTAGCAAGTAGGGCTTTTCTTCTTCTTTACTTTCATTCTTCCTTCCTCTTTTCAAGTTTCTAAAAAGAAATTGAGCTAATGTCCATGTAACTACTTACTAAGGTGGCAAGTTCTCAGTCATACAACTAAACTGTAGTAAACACACTTGGGCAATGCATATGGAGGAAGCACCTAATTTCCTTCCCATTTTCTTCTCCATATATACTTATGATAAAATATCCTGTTTTGTGAATATTGCATTTTAATGAATTTTAATATGCAGAATCTTTTCTTGAGTTTTTAAAATCATTCTTTTAATTACTGAGATCAGCTTGAAGCAAAGGACTTGAAAAGCTTTGCCAAAGAGGAAAAAATAGTATTCTAGAAAAAGTAAAAGTAAAGTGTTTTGACTTTATTTTTCTTCTGTTAAACTCATAGCAGTATTATGCTAGCAATTACCATCTTTCAAGTCAAAACTTTAAGAATCACTAAATATCAGCTAATCAACAGCCTTGTGCAATTCATTAAGAAAGATTTAAAACCCAAGTGCAAGAGGAAAAAAATTTCAAGTGGTTCTGATAAGCTCCCAAAGATCATTCCTTATTTGAAAAATTTGATGGAATCAGAGTAGAATGGAATGTCATCATTAACCAGGGCCATTTCTTCATGTAAATCATTTTTCCAGTATTGAACTTGAATAAAACTAATTCAGTTTGAAGAGGTCATTTTCTGATCTCTCAAATAAGATATTTTACAGGTCTGCATGAAACTCTCTTTCTTAGAATCAAAAATAGGGAAGCTTGAATTCCCAAATACTAAATTTAGGGTCAGAAAACACATTTTTTAAAACATTTGTTGGGGTATCTGGGTGGCTCAGTCAGTTAAGTGTCCAACTCTTGATTTCAGGTCATGATCTCACAAGACTGAGCCCTGCTTCGAGCCCCATGTTTGCCCAGCTTGGAGCCTACTTAAGATTCTCTCTCCCTCTCCCTCTGCTCCTCTCCTTACTCCCACTCTAAAATAAAAATAAAAATAATAAAATTAAATAATAAAATTAACAATATTTGTCATCCTGTTAGAGTGGGCAGGCAGGGGGGCTCTTGCTTCACCTTCATTGACATGCATTCCTTTATGTGAGAACATGTTTACAATGGGACCAGTTAACTCACCAGGAAATTTTTGTCAATCACTCCTAATAGAGAACATTTCCCTGAAGATGTACTATTCACTTTGTCCTTGAAGCAAGGAAACAAATGAGAATCCAGAGATGCATAATTGATTGTTTTATTATTAAGTTGAGGGAAAAAAACTTTGAGTCGTGTTCTCATTTATGTTATTTTCTGACTTTATGATGGTTTCCCTGTAAGGCAAATGCTCAGGATTGTAGATTATCAGCCTTTCTTGTTCTATATCATTGTGACTAACTTCTACCCTCTTCTCCACTGCCCTAAGTTATGAATTTTGAAGTTACTGTGGGTATTGCTTCAATCAAAGTGATCAGTGTGTGTTGTCTTTAAGTGGTTTTCATAATTTAACAATTATTTTGGGTGTTTTTTTATTTAAAGATTTTTTATTTTATTTATTCATGAGAGACAGAGAGAGAGAGAGAAAGGCACAGGCACAGGCACAGGCAGAGAGAGAAGCAGGCTCCATGCAGGGAGCCCGATGTGGGACTCATCCTGGGTTTCCAGGATCACACCCTGGGCTGAAGGTGGCACTAAACCACTGAGCCACCCAGGCCACCCTATTTTGGGTGTTTTAAATTAAGTTAACAATTAGCATTAAGAGACTTATTCAGACTCTGCCACATACCAGCCATGTGACCTTATAAAAGTCACTCAACTTCCCTGGGCTTCATTATGCTCATCTACAAAATTAGATGGGTGACCATGACAATAATGCAGGAGAGACATGCTTCACAGAAATGACTCCCCAAAAGAGATTTGGAAATACAAATGGAGGTAATGTAGGGCAGAGTTGTGGGAAAATCTGGGATTAGGTAGGAAAAGATCAACACTTGGATAAAGGGAAATCCAGAGGCTTTTCCTACAGATGAAAGGGTTAGGACTTTGAAGATCCCTTTTTGTGTCATTTCCAACCCTGTGAGTTCCTGGAGATCCAAGTGTGTAGCAGCTTTGTGAACAAAATCCTAAAGAAGCACTGAGTCAGGATCCAAGCAGTTGTGAAAAGTCCAGGAAAAGCCAGGGACCTAGAGGTGATTCACACAGCAAGGACGTTGCTGCTTTAGATGTTACCTTGGCCTTTGCCTACAGGATAGAGAGGAGGGGGAATTTGGAAGAAGAATGGGAAATCATTCTAGCGACTGACATGGGGACCAACCAGAGGCATAGAACTTGCCTTAGCACACAAAACATCTGGCTGTGGCTGATATTCATCAAGTAACCCCAATATAGAAACCACTGGGGTTGGTGATGGTGGATGGAATCAGGATTTAGGAGATCAGGAAGCAGAAACTGGGCTCTCCGGTAAGATTTAATACATTGGAGAGGTCCTTGTGAGTAACTGGGCAGATGTTTAGTCATCCAGATGAGGTTGGCCTAGAAAATGGAAATTAAAGACAAACATCAATGTCTGGATGTCCAGGAGAGGAGGCTGTCATCTCAGTTTTGCCAGCATTTTCTGCTGAAGATCTGTTTGTTGCCAGGCACTATGAGCATAGAAATAAAGACAGGGACAGTATTTTGAGGCTAAAAATCTAGTCCATTTGAGAACACGGCAACATGTACAGAGTAGAATTAGGGCTGAGAATGACTGGCTATGCTGCCCTTTCTACCTGACCCTGAACCCAAGTGTGGAATAATACACCAGCTTATCCAGGACTATATGCAAACAGGAGAAAAAAAGATATAGAGAAAATGTTATAGTCACCAAAGTTTGCATTTCTGTAACTTAAGTAGTTTATGAATCAATTGTACCATGAAGCAATTTCTTGCTGCTTCCCTGGCATTCCTTCCTACTTCCCACTTTCCCAAAGATCTTCCTTTTTGTTTGTTTGTTTGGTTTTTTTTTTTGTTTTGTTTTGTTTTTTGTTTTTGTTTTTTGGTTGGTCCATACAGTCATAGGGAATCTGGCTCCCTGCCAGTTTGATGGGTAAGGGCAAAACACATAACCTAGGCTAAGCCATTCACATTCTTTTGGTCACAGTGACTGGTTTGGGGTGGACAAGTGATCTAAGCTGGTCTAGTTAGTATTAACTGGAGGATTTCACCAAGGATACTGAGATGAAAACTCTCTTTTCCTACTGAATGCCATTGAGGAGGCAAGCAACTCCAGAGGGGCTGGCAGCCATCTTGGGAGACCAGAAGAAAGCAAGTGTGAAAACAGAACTGACCCCGGGGAGAAAAGTTGAAAATTGGAGAGAGGAAAACCATGTGTTCAGACCATCCCTGGGAATGGCCAGCTATATGAGTCTCTGCTGGCTTCACCCCACGTACTTTTTGTTCTTTTTTCCTTATGCTAATTTGGATTGAACTTTCTCCTGCTTGAAACTAAAGACAATTGTAATGATGAAGCAGCTATTCTCTTTAACACGAGCACCAGGCTCCCTGGTCTGCCATCAACTTGCTTTGGCACTTGAGATTTCTCTGGGGGACATAGTGTCCTTAGATCTAATACATGTAGATTAGACTAATATATATTTACCATCATTTTCATATCTAAAGATCAATGATATTCATCATCATGGCCCCAAACTCATATCAAAGTCTAACTCTAACTAGTTCTAGATCCTACTCTGAGAATAAGATTCGGTGGGAGAGAGAAGTGACCCCTAAAAGCCAAGGGAGAGTGACATGGAACAAAGAGTGTCCATGATACATTTTACTGGCTTTATTTAGAGTTTGAGCCAATTTGTGAGCCCTGAGTGCTTCTTACTATACTGCTTGGGAAGTACTTCAATAATGAATTAAAAAAAGGTCCATAGTGATGTGGAATTGATTAGCTAAAGGTATGACCCAACAATCATGGAGCTAGTCTGACTGAGTATAGAACAAACAGAAAATCTCTGGTAGAGGAATTACTGCAAAGTTGGACATTAAAGAGCACCAAAATAAAGGCAGACCTCTTCAAAACTGGGATGGTTTCTTCTGCTTATCAACAGTGTCTTATTGAACTAGCACAGCATTGTCCCTGTGCGTGTTAACATCGACTGCTTTCTTGTCTCCTTTCCCTTGCCACTCTATCCAGCAGTATTCTTGAAATACCGAAAATCGAGGACTGATAATCTAGTTGCATTGTTATCTTGATGGAAATTTGGAACATGACAAAATTACATGTAATTAAAATCACATTTGCATTGTACATAATGCCAAAATGTGCCATTGTCTAAAATTAAATCTTTTGGGGAGGGCACCTCCCCCACATGAATAGAGTTTTCCTACTTATTCTGGGGTCCTCATGCCTCATAATCTGAGTGAACCCCAGTAACTGCAGCCCTTCCCAAAACCACAGGGGAATGCCACCTATGCCACCATCTTTCCTATTCTCTGTGTCATCTTTGTCTTCTGCATTTCACTCCTATACTGGTCTACAGGGAGGATACTATAATTGCTTCTCCTTTGCAATTTCACCTTCTGCCCAGAGTCATCATAGTTTGCTCTTCCTTCGACTCTTCTTGGACTTGCCAACGAATGACTACTAATTCCCATTAGGAGTCTTTTCCTCAGTGGTTCTTTAATTTCCCATAGACATAAATCACTTCCCTGTATTTAACTGGCCCACCTGTACAGTTAAGTCATGACACTGTTATTCTTGATGTTAATTCAGAAGATACCTGTTTGTTATATAATCAGGAGAATTTTACTCCAAGAGCTGATCATCTCAATGTGTCTGTTGGAGGTTAAGTTAGCTTAACGTATTACGGTGTTATAATTAATAACTAAAATCATAATCGTAAGTTGTTTTATATTTAATTTTTATAAGCCTGATAAATTTAAGTTCATCACAGCCTTTGTCCTTTAATCTGTTTTTGGACTACAAATACCCCAATAACATGGCAAGTATTTAGATACACAACTTTATGAACAATAGTGGAATCTTGGTAGATGACCAATTCCATCATAATGATAACTAAACTTCAAACATCAAATAGCAAAAATCATCATTCAGTTAACTTTTGGACACACAGTAATTGAGCCCCTGCTATGTGCTAAGCACAGGACTGAGTCCTATGACCAGAACAATGACAAATAAGCCTTGGTCCTTGTCTTCCAGAAGTTAATACAATAGTTCTGACAGTCTTCTAGCAGCTTACAATATGAAAAAACTAACAAGATTCTGTCAGAATAAAAAAAAAACAAACAAACAAACCCGTGACAGACATATAAGCAGTGTGCTCTGGGTACAGAGAGAAATGGGTGGTTAATTCTTTGAGGGAAATTGGTACCAGCTTCCCAGGGGTATTAGAAAATAATTTATAAGGAAGAAAGAGTAGAGCAACAAAATGAACACCAGCTGTCCCCTAGAAATCCTTACTCCCATTGTTGTTTTTATCTATGCTAATGGCAATAACAACCTGTCAGAACAATAAACTCTAAGTACACACAATTTTGTTTAATCTTAGGACCTACCCCATCATTGAGATGGCACAGATCATGGTAAGAGAATGAAACTGCACATAAAAATTTATGGCATCTCATCAGTGTTTAAGTTTCAACATGTCCAGGAAATTGTTTTTAATGCATATGAATGGGCATTCCTTGGAGCTACGAATCGGACTGCACATCACTGCCCTCAAATCAAGCCTTGGTAGAGCTTAACATGGTATGCAGCCTGCCTACCGCAACAATCTCACCTTCAGCCACTTTCCCATACAAATGCTGTTTTCAAAAATGCTGTTTTTACGAGCCTCCATGCTCTTTGCCTTCCTGTGGTTGTTCATGACTCTGTCTTTGTGTTGTTCCCTTTTGCAGGGATAAATGCTGCTTCTTCTCTACCCTCTGCAGGACTGACTGCTACTTGTCAGAGTTCAAGAATCGTCCCTTTGGGAAATTTCAATGATACCCCCCTTCTGGAATAAGCACGCTGAGAGACATCTTCCCAGATTATTAGGGTGCTAGAGGGTAGAGTAGCTTTTGTAACACTTAATTTGTTGGTATTTATCTCCCACTAGGCCATGCGATTCTTGAAGTTTAGACATGCGTGTTATTTTTATTTTCTGTATTTGTCTATTGGTACTCACCCAGAAATAGTAAGAACATGGCATATTTTGCCCTCCTCTGTTTCTTCATACATTTCAGGCAGCAAAAGCCCACCACCACATAATTTCCTAGTCTGTTTTTTCTCAAAAACATTCTCATCCCAATTCTCCAGGCAGAGCCTGCCAATCACCCTGAGTTGGCACACAAATCCATGCAGTATTCTTGCCTTTACTAGGCTCTAAATCCTCATATGAATAATTAATTCATCAAAGATTGCCTCCTATTTTCATAATATCGTATCTGGAGCTTGAGTAATAGGTGCCTACTTTGTTTAAACCACCCTGCTTGGTTATTTATATACATTACCTGATATAATTCTCATGACAATGTTAATAATTTATTTTCCACATATGAGAAAACAGACACACAGGAGTTGAAACACTAGTCTAAAGCCATGCTAGTAAGCCTAGATTATAAAACACAGCTACAAAATTTCTATTTTGCCAGATGAATTGATCCTAGAGAGCTCCTGTAGGGCATAGCACCTATAGCTGATACAACTATCTTATACACTTAAAATTTGCTAAGCGGGCAGATCTTACATTAAGTGTTCTTCTCACACATACACAAATAATGATAAAAAGAAGAAGAAGTAAAGAGGGCAGAGGAAAACTTTTGAAGGTGAAGAATTCATTACGACGTAGACTGTGGTGGTGGTTGCAAGGATATACTTAACTCCAAACGCATCAAGCTGCATACATCAAACAGACAGGGCTTCTTCTTGTGTATCAAGAATACCTCAATAAAGTGCATTAAAAAGTAAATAAGCCCAACTGCTATTTGACTTCCAAGTCTAGGCTTTTTCCATTGCCTGCGGTAAACTTGGATTTGTCCTTTTGTTTGGTACAAAACCACCCCTTTAGCCACTCATACTCAAAGAACTCTGACTCAGGCAGCTGCAGGTGCTCCCTCCTCTCTCTTAACGGGCTGATCCTCTGTCCCCATTCTACAGTGAAGAGATAAGTAGATGGGCTCAGGGTTGGGGCGGTGAGGAGGACAGCACAGCTGACCACAAGGAGAATGCGGGTGCAGGTTGACTGAATACAAACTCTAGGATCTTCATAACACCTTATGGAATTGATGTCTTCCTCACCTTTTTCCCAATCATGTTTTCTGCACTGTTCCTTATAATTGCCCTGTGGAAGTCTGAAATAGCAGCTGCTTTTCTCACCACATACACTCTCTTCCTCTACACAGACCAGTTTATATTTTCTGGTTTGTTCTTGGGTTCTGGACTCTTGTTGATGGCGGATTCTTTTTTTCTATCTTGGAAAAAGGAGCTGCAAGGCATTGCCTTTCAGAGACCAAAAAAGGGGCTAGGGAGAGGGGGAAACCACACACATCTGAAGGATTCCATGGACTTTGTAAATAGATGTTTCCAAAAGCTTTATTTTAATTCAATCAAATTTGGATTTGATTTAAACCAATCTAATCCAAATTAGTCCAAATCAGCCTGAATGGTACCTCTGCCTATAAAGGAACTCAGCTAAAACCTTCCATCAGAAACACAACATTTTGCAGCTTAACATGGACATGTCTTTAGATTTAGTCCCTGGGAGCAGAAAAGTATCATGACAAGTGGAAATGTATCTCTTTCTAGTTGCTCTTTCTTCTTTTATTCTCAGCACATGATCTCCTCTGCAGGGCTTGGGCTTTGAACAGACTTCAGTTCTGAATCATCTTGGTCATTTCTTTCATTTTTTCAGATGTGAGATTATGTGGACGTCCTAACTCCCCCAGTTTAAATCTCTCCCAAAATAACTCTGTAGAATTAACTGTGAAGTGAGGAACCAGAGCTCATAGTGCAGATAGGTGAAAATCTGTTCCCTCCCTCATTCTCCTCCACGAGAAGAGCTGATTGTCATCTGGGAGAGCATACTTCCTTTTAAAGTCAACCCTGATTGGGATCCCTGGGTGGCGCAGCGGTTTGGCGCCTGCCTTTGGCCCAGGGCGCGATCCTGGAGACCCGGGATCGAATCCCACGTCGGGCTCCCGGTGCGTGGAGCCTGCTTCTCCCTCTGCCTGTGTCTCTGCCTCTCTCTCTCTCTCTCACACTGTGTGCCTATCATAAATAAATAAAAATTAAAAAAAAAATATTTAAAGTCAACCCTGATTAAACTGAGTCACTTATGAGGGTGCCTGGGTGACTCAGCCAGTTAGGTGTCTGACTTTAGCTCAGGTCGTGATCCCCAGATCCTGAGATTAAGTCCCCACGTGGCATTGAGCTCCCTGCTCAGCCGGGAGTCTGCTTCCCCTTCATCCCTTGTCTCTCCCCACTGCTGATGCCTGCTCACTCTCTATCTCTCAAATAAATAAAATCTTTCTTTAAAAAAAAGTCAGTTACGAACTTATGCCTTGCTGCAGAAAATCAGGAAAACTCATTCTCTTCTTTTCAATTAATCCAGATGACTAAAAACCACTGAAAAAGCCTAACTTGCTTTTTTAAGAAGTATCTTTCATGCCCTGGAGTTCAAGCTGCTCCAGTGTGAAAGTAACATATTACCTTTTATCCTAAATAATGCTGAGTTCCATGCTACTTACCCTCAGGAGTCAATATTTTTTGAATGAATTAATAAGTCTGAGCGTGTATGGGACTAACTCTGAACATGTCCAAAAGGTTAACTCACTTTTAACTAGAGCGTAGTGCTAAAAGACAAAGATTTTATGCCAGTCCTACTTTGGACTCTTCTGTTTGTCCCTCCTGGAACCTAGGCCACTTACCGCCTTATGCACTCATGCTTTGGGTGTAGAGAAGCGCAAGGGTGTGTGGAATTAGCAGCATTAGAACTCTGTCACTTCAGGGAAAGAAGTGGTCATAAAGACTTTTCTGATGGATAGTGTATCTTCTGTGTTATCTGAACATTTATGAAGGAAGCAGGAGCAACATGCAAGAGTTTTTTTTTTTTTTTCCAATTATTCCTCTGGATATATTCAAGGCTATCATAGAAATTTTCATCCTACCATTCTTCAGGAAGTACATGCTAGAAGGAAATTTTATACAGAATCTTATGCTAGATGTTAGGGGCTGGCACTGCAGTTAAAATAATTTCGCATTTTTTGCCTAAGGGAGAGGATATAAGCAGGTGCAAAATAATTATTCCTTACTTTGCATTATGCTTTGCTGCTGAGCAAAAACTTGTACATGAATGAATTATTGTATTTATCTTCATAATTCTTGGGGTGAAGGGACAGACATTATTACTCTATTTTAGAGATGAAGACAATATAGCTGGGAGTTTAACAGGAATTACCTGTGGTAAATTACATCATTGACTGAATTCCTCACTCCTCCCTGCATCCATAGCCTTTGCTAAGTGACTTCAACTTCCTCCCACTAAAGGAAAGGAGAATATTTGCCACACCTTGATGCTGACTTTGCCTTTATCACTTGCATTGGCTAACAGAACAAGAGAGAAGTCTTGGTGTGTCCATTCTGAGGGTCAGCCTGAGGGATCTTGTATGTTTACATTTACACTTGGACCCTCCACCAACGACACGAGAAGAACATGCCCAGGACAGCATGTGGATCTCAGAAGAAGAATGAGAGAAATGTGGAGCAGAGCCACCCTGGCTGCACCTAGACCAGCTGGCCAACAGACTCCTGCAGAATAATAAACGATTGTTGTTTTAAGCCACTGAGTTTTGGCTGGGGTTAGAAGTAATAGCACACACAGCTGGTTGGGAGAAGTCTCAGGGACCAGTCATTACTTTTGACTCCCAAACCACTGATATTTTGTTATGCCAGATGCCTACTGAATATATCATCTGAGGTCAGACAGCCTCAGTTTTGAGACTAAGAAACTTTCTTCTAGTAAACTGTACCTTACAAGCTAGTCTAACATACCCATCATTATCCCCTATCTCTCTGCTATAGATACACGGCTGTCCTTCCACCAGCTATTCAGACCTGTTCTATTTCTTTCTCCCTGTACACAGTCCTAGTAGCCACTACCCCTTCTCTGTTCAACCAAATCTTCCAGTTGCATAACACTTCACTTCCAATCCATCCATTCACGAGCTCTCCCCTATTCACCTGTTCTCTGCTTACCTGGCACTTAGCATTTATGTGTGGTCTCAACCCCGCACAGTTACACCTCTAATCCCTGCTCTCGATGACTATATGTCTTGCCTCCATAGTTCAGTTAAGCTCCCCAGAGGGACCAAGACCTCTGCTTCCCTGGCATACCTATACTACACAGATGAGTGAATAAATAAATAATAATTAAATTCATAGGGTATAAACTATTCTAGAAGGAGGCTAAATTAGCGTAGCATCTTTTTTTACTGCTTGCATCATTGCTCCACATCTCCAGACTGCTAAAAAGCAAATACAAGGATTCTGTGACATTACCTTGATCTCTTATCATCTGAAATACTATCGGAAAAGAAGAAATAAAAATGCCTTACCAAGAGAGATGAATGCTTCCATTCTCCACCAGGTGTCTCCTCAGGTTCAGCCATTTTTAGCAGCATTCCTGTAAAAGATGAGGATGTGGCTAGGTCTAACAAGCAAGCACAAGCGCAGAGGAAGGCCACCTACTGCAAAGGACTGCAGGGCTGGTTACAGAGCAGAACAAAGCAGGCAGAGATACAACTTCAAAAAGTTGCTTCCCTGTGTGTGTGCGATGCAGGCACAACAGTTATTTCAAAGAACAGACCTTCTGAAAACATAGCTCATGGATCATTACTTATAAAAGATTACCAGCTCTTCTTTTAAAATGTAATTTCCACCTCAGGGAAAAACTTAATTTCCATGCATATCACACTCATTACTTTTGGTACATAGGTGGCTTATTAGCAGACTTTGGTATTCTTAAAGATCTGTCTGTTGGAATTTCTGCATTTGAAAGAAAACCAAATCAGTAATAGTAATGCAACATTTGCTCTGCTGTTCTTCCCAGCTTTCTGATCACCGCACCCGGAGTTATAGGCATACATGAGCCTGGCTCCAAACTGTCAACTTAAAGAAGGACTGTCATAGCCACATGTAAGTACTTTGTGGGTCCGACAAACTGAAGGGTGTGCCAAGATGCTTCCAGGGCCAGATCATTAGAGCTATGTAGTCAGTGAAGTAGGAGATGAATCTGCCAGCTTGTATATAAAAAGACACAGGCTTTCAACTACAAAACTTATAGAACAACTAGGCCCTCCTGACAAAAAGCTTTTCTCTTGTATATAGCACATGTGGCTTGTCACTATTTCTTTTCAGGGTGTGCCCTGGGTATTTATTTTAACAGATTCCTTAGATGTGTGTATGTGTGTGTGTGTGTGTTTGTGTGTGTGTGTGTGTGTGTGTGTTACAGAGGTTATACATGCCCATGAGTATGAGCTTGATCTATGGAAGAAATCAAGTACTGCTTTGTCCTACATCTTTTATGGATGTTCCTACCTGATGAGAGGGAAGAAGAAAGCATTGTTCACAGACCGATTAGCTGATTCCTGTTCCTACCGAAACCCGCGGGACCAAATCACTTCACATTAATGTTCTGTCCATGACCTAACATCAGGTAGATCAGATCAGAATGAGGACAGAGACAAAGCGTGGTTGATATGTGGTGTCATGGGCTGACTTTTGCTTCCCACAAAATACATACGTTGGAGTTATAAGCCCAGTATCTCATAACATGACCTTATTTCAACATTAGAGGTTTTTACAGAGGCAATAAAGTTAAAATAAGGTCATTAGGGTGGTCCTAACCCAATACAACAGGTGTCTTTATAAATAGAGGAAATAAGGACATGGAAATAGACACAGGGAAAATGCCACATGAAGATGAAGGCAGAGAATATGGCATTGCATTGACAAATAAAGGAATTCCAAAGACTGCCAGTAAAGCATCAGAAGCTAGGGAAGAGGCATGGAACAGATTCTCTCTCACATCCTCCCGAAAGAGCCAACCCTGCTGACACCTTATCTCAGACTTCTGGATTCCAGAGCTGGTGGGGAGGGACAAAATTTCTGTTGTTGAAGCCACCCAGTTGTGGTATTTTGTCCTGGCGATCCTAGTGTACTAATACAGATAGAGAAGGAAAAGAGATCCCGTGCTTCTGACCCGATTGATGGAAGTAGCTTAAACCTTGCTAAGAACTTGTATTTAATTTTTGGTGGGGTGGGATGTGGTAAGGGTGCAAGGAAGTGAGCCAGAAAAGGCATTCCTGGTTAAGAGATGTACTTCCTTATTCATGTGGATTAATTAGGTAGGTGTTTGGACTCCACTGAAGTCAGGATAACCTCCATTCTCTCGTAAAGTATGTATAGTATAGTTTTCAGTAACTTACCAGTTATGTGTTGAATCATTTAGTTCTGAACATAAATGCTTGACATTTCCTAATTGGATTGGATCATAGTCAAATCCATCACGATCCTTGGCACATCCTGTGTTTTAACGATGGGTCACTTGCTGCTCTACCCATCCTGGCTTAGTTCCATTGAGTCATTACCTCCCAAGGAAATGTTTTGGTTAGGGTTGTCATTGTTATGTTAAGCAAAAATTCCACAAAAGCTCATGGTGAAATAATAACTTCTAGTGTCAATTTTGGTCCTGCCTTTGTCTTGTACAATGTTTAGATATGAGGGCAATATTAAATAGCTGTGGAGAATTATAATCAAATAAGTATCATTGCATGAAATTTTCCTCGGCTCTGAAACAGGCCTGGCATGTGATCCTGTGTTATAATAAGGACCTGGATACCAGTATTCCCATATTTTATTACTGATTTTTAGCTCTAATGTCAAGATCTGTCTTGAAGCCACCCACATTTTTATTGTGGTAAGATACAGAGTGACATACAGTAATGGTACAGGCTACTCAAGAATCTGGCCTTAAAACTATATAATCTGGCCAGAGAGATTTAAATGTTGAAGGACATATGAGTAAACAACTCAATATGTTCAAGAACATCTAGAAAGAAATACTTATTATCAATTAACCAGCTCTCCTTCCTAGGCAGGAATACTTCACAATGCACACAGCACCACTCAGGTCTTCATTCTTAATGAAATTAATTTAATTCAACATATTTTATGTACCTGCCATGCACAGAATGCTACACTGGTGTTTATGTAATATTACTCACATTTTCTTTTCTTTTCTTGCTTTCAAGAGAAAGAGTATGGCCAGATTGCCTCACCAGTCAGACTTCTTTCTTGTTTAAAAAAATGGCTTGAAATATAATAGGGGAAACCAAACTCCTCTTTGATGAATGCATTGGTAAATGTCATTTTCCTGGAACCTGGGGCCCAGGAATTTGGAGCTGGTAACTACTGTTAATGCATGAGAATTTTAGGCTCCGGTTGCTGCACCAGAGCCAAGTGACAGACACCCTTGATTATGACAGTCTCTGAAGAAGAGAGTTTTGACTGACTACACAAGAAGGCACACAGCTGGAAACTGAGCTGTGATCAAAATAGAAGGTGGGCCCCCTGAGGGAGGCTCTCTGGTAGCAGGGAGAGTATCTTGGTCACCTTTACTTCCTAGCAACTGAATGATCCCGGGCCTCAAATGAATGTCATCACCATGTCTTGAATGAATAACAGTGGAAATGCTTATGGCTGCACATTCCAATATTGGGCTGCATGCTCATATCTGGATATTGAGATTTTCCATCCTTAGGATCTATTGTCTGTGCTACTTTTTTCTACTGAATGCCAGAATGAAGTTGTTAAATCAATAAGCCTCAGATCCTGAATTGCTTTATACTTGGTTCTATTGGTTTGTCCCATGCTGGCATGGAGGAGCATGGGTGGTGGTATTATATTGGAGGGTACTAGGGAGTTTTCATGGACAGTAGGGGACCCTTTCTGAAGAAGTCCAACAGAGGCTGGCAGTTCCCCCATTCTTCCAGCTCTATTCACACATCTCCCCCAGAGAGAACTGTGAAATAGTTCTCACATCACTGCGGGCAGCTCAGGGCAGGATAGGGTGCCGGGGAGTCATGGGCCAAGCCTTGAGGACTATAGCACCTGCTTGGGTAGAAAGAAGTCATTCCCAGGATAGACTGTGCACATAGAAAAAAACATTCAGACTTGAGCTTTCAGCCCTGTCTGGATCTATGTAATAGCCACTAGAAATGGCAGCAGCTGTACATACAGAAGTAGCTGATGTGGTGCAAACTCCAAGCAATTGCAGAGACAGATTCCCTACAAATGGTAGAGAAGCCTCCATACAAGGGAATGGTTCTTTCAGGGCAGGCTTGTTTAGGTCACAGAGGAGGATGAGCAGAAAGGCCAAGGCCGCAACTACGAAAACAAAGTAGGGTCAAAATAGTCCCAGGGTGGCAGGCCTGGGTGGCTCAGTGGTTGAGCCTCTGCCTTTGGCTCAGGTCGTGATCCTGGGGTCCTGAGACCAAGTCCTGCATTGGGCTCCCCGCAGGGAGCCTGCTTCTCCCTCTGCCTCTGCGCCTCTCATTGAATAAATAAATAAAATCCTAAAAAAAAAAAAAGTAACAGAGCATAAGTAACTGCCACTTCTCTCTTAGTGAGGCAGGATTTGACACTAACGCTCGGCCCCCAGGCATACCATTTGCAGTTGTAAATATGAATGTATTCTTCAGTGCACTTCATAGTGAACCTATTAGGACCCATTCTCAAGCAATCCTGGGGTGCTTGTTATGATCCAGATCCTTCCCAATTCGTTGACATTTTTTCTTTCTTCTTGGTGGCCACCAATTGATAACGGCAGTCGGGACTCTAGCTCTTAGGTGGCTAAATAGGTAAAAATAAAACAAAACAAAACAAACACAACCCCGCTTGGAGAATACTGGCTTACTAAAGGTGTGTGCTTCTTGCTATATTGCCTCACAAATTCTAAAGCTGGCTGTGCTTTAATTGCTATTTGGATGGCTGGCAATGCAAAACTCCAAGAAAAACAGCATCTGCTTATGAAAACAAATTCCGGTTTTGAAGCTCTAGGTAACAGAACTAGCCACATAGTTAGTGGTAAAAGCAAGTTTATTTTCTTTTAAGTTGTGACAAATACTAAATGTATACTTTTTAGTCACTCTTCCCTTGGGAGAACCACGGCTGCAGGCTTCTTGCTGACAAAGCTTATCACTAATTCATTTGCCTCCTTTAACAATAAGAAACGTTTTCCATAAACGAAAGTGAATTTGCTACATTATAACTCAATCACCAACGAGGAGCATTTTCCTTCTGCATCGGTTGGAAACCATTTACATTTTTCTCCATTCTTGGTGGTGTAAGGATCTGTGTGTTTTCATGGTCCCATTTTTAACCCTGAAAAACTAGTTCCCTTCTTGAAATCCAGGGTCACCTAAATGCTTCATTCGATCAAAGCTTCACTTATCTTCATAAAGTTGGCCTAAGTTTCTTCTATCTGGAAAGGCATTGATGCTGAAGTTATTAAGTTTGTCCAAGTAAATAAATCAGAGAGAATCAGGAACTAGTTGGTAATCAAACTGAACTTCAGGCTTCTTGGGAAGGCTTCCCTTCATTTCTTTCTTTCTTTTCTTCTCATTTCTAAGTACTCACAACCTAGATTGGATGCATTTGTCTAAGGACATATTAGAAAATAATATGCTTTGTTTTGTAATAGCTAGGACACAAATGGGGCAATGGTTTTTCAAACATGCTGCATTCATGATGATTATTTAATTTAGAGGACAAAAATCGGCTGTTATGTAATTGAATACCAGTTGATTGTTGAAAGATTATTTTGAGGCTCTGGGCAACTAAACCTAGTTGTTATATGACTTTGAATTACACACGTATCAAATGTGTAATTAGGGTGGAAAATTGACGGTCTTTGTGCTGCAGTGATATAAAATGGTGATATGACTCTAGTACCAAAGAAAGCTCCACACAAAAGAATGAGAACAAAACCCACCATACAACAAAATGCATTGTGGTGCTATAACACAAGAACAGTGTCTACGCTATTGAATTGAATTCGAGTGTCATGCAGCACTCCTCAGGATGTCTAGGTTCAGCCCCATTGACATTCACGTCCCCAGAAATAACTCTGTGATAGGTGAAAACAGTCGTCTCCAAACTTTGCTGCACACTAGAATCACCTAAGTAGCTTTTAATGCTGACACCCAGGTCATACCTTAACTGAATTAAATCAGAACGTTCGAAGGTAGGAGTCAGACCAGTATTTTTCAAAGATCTCCATGTGATTCCATTGTACGATAAAGTTTGAGAATCATTAATTTACAGAAAATAAAGGTTAAGATCAAAATATCTCAAAAAAGTTGAAGCAAATAGCAGCCACATTTTGATGAGATGAGCTTAAATACAGTCTCTCCATTCCTTATCTAAAATCTTTGGGGATGGAAGTGTTTTATTATTCAGAAAGTTTCATATTTTAGAAGTTAAATAGTAATATAGTTACATCATGTAACTCCTTGATCAGACTATGGGGATAGACTTTGTGGCCACAAAACTCATTCACACTAAGTGAGGAAATCGAAACTATATATAAAATCACATCTGCTGAAGTTGGGTTTTGCCACCAAATGAATTTATCCATACTAATAAATCCAGTTTTGATTTTTCAGAGCTTCTGGGGTTTCATAATTGTTGATAAGGCCATGTGGACCAATACTGACTCAGACTTTCAGCAAATCAAATCAAGACCTAAAGCAATAGACTCCACTCAGTAATCAGTAGCAGTGAGATTGACAGTGATGACAGTGAGTAGACTACTCTGTAATCTCAGCCCCAATCTGGTTCCCTTATGCTGAGAACAATTCTCATACATGAGCTAATAACTTTTCTAAAAGCTGAATTCCTTGTTGTATGTTTCTACATACATACATACATATTTATAAACATATGTATATACATCATGTCTGTCTGCATGTGTATTTGAAATGCCAACCCATTGGAATATATACCTTAAAGAATCAACCAGACACATTCCTAAGAGTAATCAATAACCATAGACCCCTTGGTGTGCACATCTCAAGGCTTTCAAACGCAAACTTCATAACCACTGGCACTACTGTGTCATTTAGTATCTGTAAACCCCAGCTGTGGTTCAACAGCTTATGGAGCCTAGCAGTCAATCTCATCACATCCAGAAGAGAGCATGCTGAGTTATTTATTGGAAGCAGTCTATTGGCTTTCTGTCCTAGGGTGGAGTTGCTCACTGATATTAATCAGATGAAGAGGAAACTCATGGATTTTTACTGGGAAAAGATGTGTATGGTCAGTGAGAACAGACCAACCCAAAGATGAAAGCTTTTAGCCTAAAGGCACCTACAGAAAATATAGCTTCACAGGATAGAATAGAAAGTCGAAGGTGGTTATACAGCTCTGATGTTATTTAGCCAGTAGAGGACACCATACAGTTAGGCTCTAGAGGAATCTGGTAGGATATTTAGAGGACATCCAAGAATTACCTGAAGCTAGAAGAATCATCCTCATGGACTAAGTTCCCAAGACTTCCTTTAGGGACTCGGTGAGAAATAATTAGCTTCACCTGATTCCCTGAGTGTCCTCCCCTCCACATACCCCCATCTTCCTTCTCCCAGGGGCACCAAACCCAAAAATCAGGATGGTAAAGCAGGCCCTCTCTCACTAGCATTGTTTTAATTGTAGTCAAGCACAGGGTTTATTATACAAAGAGAACCACCAGGGATAGGAACAATCAACTCCATTTGAAAACCACAGTTCAGTCTTCAGAAATGCTCAAATGACCTTCCACTTCTTGCTAGTCAGCTGCCTCTAATGTCCCATAGCATCCCATAGCATCCAGGACAAATGTCAAAATAAGAGTATTCGGTACAAGAAAATAACTTTTGAAATCCTCTCCACCCACCCCTCTCTCAGGAAATGAATTTAGTTGACTGAACAAAACGAGCCTATGATACATGAACCCCTCTCAGTTTCCTCCCCATCATCTACAAACCAACGCGCACCTTCTCCCACTTCCCCCATTTCTCTGTCCTTCTCCAGTTCAGGCACCTCCCACCTGTCTCTTTCGCATCCCCCTCCCAGATAGAGGTCTCCTCTGTGAACATGCTCACATCTTTCCCCACTCAAAAACCCCAGCAAAAAGGGGACGTAACCTTAAGTTTGCCATAGCCTCACTTTCTGAGCTTTTAGAGCGTAGCTTCTGGAAGGGGGTGATGGGAGGTGAGAAAAGAGAAACACTTACCTTTGCCCCTCCTCCCACTGTACACTGAAATTGTTCTTTCGAGTGTCAATTATCCTAGCAGCTAAATTCAGGAGGCATTTTTCAGAGCTGCCATGTCTCACTTCCTTGTGGCATCTTTCCTGCATCCTGAGTGGAATTGGCCTTTTGTGACACTCACTCCTTCTGAATTTTTCTTGGGCATCTGGTAAGCCCTTCTCTCTCCATTTTCTTAATGATCCCTTCTTTCACCTGCCAATTAAATGACTTTGATCCCCTGGTTCTGTCGGTGATTTCAACTGCATCCTTTACAACGCCCAAATCTACTCTGTACCACTGTTATTAACTTAATTTAAAACTTCATCTTTTGGATTTCAGCAATAGCCTCCTGTCTCTCCCACCATTCTCCTGGTTTTGCCTCACCTGCCATCAATTTGATGAGAGATATATGGCCCATTGCCTGCATCTCTCCATACTGTGCCCTTGACAACCACAGTCATTTTTAGCAATGGAGAAAAATATTACTTTTGGATGCTGAATCTGCTGCTGACTTATATTTCCATTAAGTCCACAATATACCTCACCTTTCCTAGATAGGAGTGGTGAAGTCAGATGAATTTCTTTGGAAGTGATGCAAGCGGACAGGAGCCATGGCTTTTGGCAGTTGTGTTGGAATAGTAGCCATCCTTGAGGACATAAGTATGGCCTTGTCCCAGGTTAGCCTGAGCATGGGATGCCTCAACATCCTTCTCAACACAGTTCCAATTAATGGGGGTTGAATGATGCTTGAAACTGTCATTCTTGCCTTGACTAGTCCCCACTCTGCTTCAGTGTGGTCCTTCTAAAACAGACACATGAAAATATGGAATGCTGTCTCCACTCTGCTGAAAATGTTTTAATTGTCCTTTGCCTATAGGATACAGCCTATGGTTTTGTTCTAACACAGAAGTTTTCACAAGGTCTGGTCCTGCCTATTTTATCAATCTTGCCTCCAGCACTCTCTGTCTTTCACAAACTACTTACTATTACCAAGAGCTCTAGTGCTCTTTTGTTTCTATAATATGTTTAATAGTTGCATCTGGTGACTATGGTTAATGATACTGTATGTGTACTTGAAAAGTTGCTAAGATATTAGATCTGGAATATTCTTACCACGAAACCTCCAACCAAAAAGTGGTAATTATTTGAGGTGATGGATGTGGAAACTAACCTTGTTGTGGCGGCTGATTTGCAATATATTCGAGTATCAAATCATTACCTTGTACACCTTAAACTTATACAATGTTGTTTGTCAATTATATCTCAGTGAAGCTGGGGGGAGAAAGAATAGTTATCTATAGGGACAGATGATATCAACAAAGAAATGAGCATTCAAATAGGAGACAAAAGGCAGAAGCCTACATTACAGGAATTAAAGAGAGGAGGAAGGATGGCAAAAGAACGGGAAAGGAAAAGAGAATTATAAGCAAAATTAGTAGAGAAAAACATCACAGAAATCAATGGGTGAGCAAAAGAAAAAACTACATGTGTGTGTTTGTTTTGTGTATATTTGCCGTGAAATGCAGGGGAGCAGTGATGAGTGAGGGAGGAAGTAGATCTGGGGCTAGGAAGGTGATCAGTAATTGCAAATATCATGGATGGAGGGAGGTAAACAAGATTCAGTAGAAGCTATTCAATGTGGTGACTACACTGACGTTTGCTTGAAATGGGTGTTTCAGCTGAATAGTGGGGAGAAAATGGATTGCAAAGGACTGTGGACTGAGTACGTAGTGAGGAGGTAAAATAAAGTGAAGGAAACATGGCTCCTTCCCCATTGGTCAATGAGCTTTTGGGAGGCAGACTAGCGTCCAGTACAGGTCCTGTGCATAGCATTCTTGGATATATATGATTTTTAAAATACCCAGATCTGTAAAGTCTGCAACCCATAACCTGATCATTGCAATGAAGCTTAAAGCACCAAAGTGTCTTTGATTGACCTTTATTAAAGCTTGCCATGGGGACCAGGTGGACATCCTTTGCTCCAATGGATGCTCAGATTTCATACTGAAGCAATCAGACTTCAGAATCAATGGTCTTTCACTTGAAAGCAATTTAATACATTTGAATGATCTAAGAACAGACCATATAACCTCTATTGGCGGATTATGTGAATGAAAGAGCATTTAATCTAATTTTCCTCCCCATTTTCCTGGGTTTTTTTCCTTTGTGCTACTCAATAAACAATATGGAACTTATCTCTTGACCTTCATCCCTCTAAAAGCTGCTCTATGCTGTCTTCACAATTTCAATTATCCCATGTCTTAATTTGTTCTTTCCTTTTTGTTCCCACTGTGCTACGTCATTCAGAACCTCTTTACTTTTCACCTCAATTGATTTAATAGCCTTTTTGAGGCTAACAGTGTCTTAATTTTTTTCCTATCTTCACATAGATTCTTTTCTTGCTAAAAAGCAAACAAAAGAAATAATTTCACAGGTTCTTTTAAATTATTCTCTATGACCTCCCCAAAAAACTTAGCCTGATTTTTAAGATTTGTGAATCGGGTGCTTATTTTAAATTTTAGCTCCAACTATTTTTTTTTATACTTTACCCCCACCGAAACAGTCTCTTTCCTACCAGGGTCTTCTGCTGACTTATTCACATAGTTTTCTCTCCTCTCCCATGTTTTGGCATCTGTCCAAATTCTTTGTGTTTATATTATCGATAAAACAATTCATTCCATGGAGTCATTCTCAGTCTTCCCAGACTGGCACTTTGAAACTTACTTTTTTTTCATATGTGAATGTCCAGAGTCCTCTATGCCTTGTCAGAGAGATGTATCATATTTTGCCTGTATTGTAGTTGTTTGCAGATGTCTCAATTTCCTCTCTAGATCTTTACACAGTTCTTAGCCTAGTGTCATCTGCACTGTAATTAATAAATATCAAATGAATGAAAGAAGAGGTGAAAATAAAGATTCATGAGTAAACTAGAATTAAAAATAAATCTTTGGAGATTTACAAAGAAGTCCATTTCTTTAAAATCTGTGGACATATAAATTGGCTAAATTAGATAAACAAAATAGCATAGTGTGTCTTAAATTTTACATTCCATGTTAGATCCATCTGGATAACCAAATCTCCTCTTCATATTTGACTAAACTAATATAGCAAGTAATTGTACCAAGTAACAAGGAGAGAGAATTGAAACATCTGTTTGAGGCCAAACTAATCTTTACTACACAGATTTATGTTTTAAATGTTTGTTTCTATATGGAGACCAGAGAATTACAACCCTAGGTTAGCAGTGTCTCTACAGACATTGGTAATGCAAATCTTTTTAAAGCAAGTTCTATAAATAGCTGCATTTGTTCTTAAAATATTTTTCCATAAAAGACCTAAATATATCCATCCACCAGGTCCTTAAAAAATACATTAGAAGTAACACTGAGAGTAGAAAGCAGTATGGAGCCAGCCTGGATTATGACCAGGTCAATCAATTAGCTGGAACATGATGTTAATGAGGTTGGGGGTACATATTCAATCCCCACACTGACCAGTTAGCTGGACTCCATTCAGGTTCCAAAGTCTAAACTTCAGTCCCCAATCAAGTGAGAAGAATGAAGCTGAATCAGCACAAATGTATCCTTATTCTTAGAAAACAAAGCAAAATACTTCCTTTATGTAATGAGGGTCAGAATGGCCATCTGGTTCTAAAAAATACAGCTCATTAAATTGGGGTCAGGTTTGAAGATAGAGGAGTGGAGAAATCTGGGGAAAGGAAAAAGGACTTTGCTGCAGGTGAACAGGGAGCTGCATACCTGTATCTCCAAAGGAAGTTTGGAAGTTGAAGAACTGGGATGGGATGATTCAAAGTAGCTTAGTAGAAGTAGCAGAGTATTTTGAGGCAGATCCATGGAAGACTGAATGGTATTGGAAACTAGTGGAGAATTTTGTCAATCCTGCTCTGGATCCTTTCTCGCTTTTATATTTCACTGTCTGTTTGTCATAGTGGCTTACTGCATTTTTGAGGAGGAAATAGGAGTGGAAACATTCTCAAAGGGCTTACTCTTAAGATAGTTGTGCTATAGAGCAACAGCTGAGTGCCAAACATCATTACTTGTAGAATGCATTGGAGCACACCTTCCCCCTTTTTTTCTTTTCTTTTCTTTTCTTTCTTTTCTTTTCTTTTCTTTCTTTTCTTTTCTTTTCTTTTCTTTTCTTTTTTTCTTTTCTTTTCTTTTCTCTTTTCTTTTCTTTCTTTTCTCTTTTCTTTTTCTTTTTCTTTTTCTTTTCTTTTCTTTTCTTTTCTTTTTTTTTTTTTTTTTTGAAATTTACCAGGGATTTTTCTCTACAAGGCAA
Source organism: Vulpes vulpes (assembly GCF_048418805.1). NCBI lineage: Eukaryota > Metazoa > Chordata > Mammalia > Carnivora > Canidae > Vulpes > Vulpes vulpes. Next base: position 33,240,938 of record NC_132786.1, read on the forward strand.
ATGATGTAGGTGGCAGTTAAAAGTAAACAATTAGAGATTGGGAGCTGGGCAAGCAGTCAGAAATTGACACTGGAATTTGAACTTTCCCCAAGCAAGTAACCATGCCTGTCTATAAAACGGCTTCAAGTGAGAAAAAGAAAGAACATTGATTGAGGCAAAGAAATCCACTGTAAAATGTTCATGTCTCCTTGGTGTGCAGCAGTAGCAAAGTAACTAATGTTTCCAAATTACTTTATCTTGGGTATGTATCTACTTCCCATCTCTCCCTGCACCATATTTGTTTATAATGACATATTGATTTCAAGTCCAGCTTGAAATGGAATGGAAGCCACCCCTCCACCAGAGAAGGGGGCATTTCTCCTGAGTCAGCTCGCCTTGCTCTCATTCTCAATGTACCATCTGTCTTCTGAGCGATTGGTCCTTGGACCACATGGGGAAATGAGTTTGAGGAAGAGGGGCTGGGGGAGGGACAAGAAAGGAAATGGGGGCTTTCTCATTTCAGAGGTGAATTGAGTTCCAGGCTTGGGTTAGGAGTTGTCTGTCAAATTCTGTCCAAAGCCTTCCCAAAGTCAAACACATTAAATCTAACAACCTTGACAACTCAGGACACACATTTTAAACTGCAGAGCTCAGTTCAGCATTCTGTCAGCATTGACAGCCACTGCCAGGATTATTATCCTGTCACAAGTCACATAGAAGGTCATGAAGGAGATACTGACCAAGCAAACAGAAGACCTCAGAGTGTTTCCATTCTAATTTCAGAAAGCCTCCCCAGTTGTGAATAATCAGAAGGAAATGAAGTATACCCCAAATATGATATGGCAATGAATCACATGAAATTTCACAGACAGTATCAGATACTTGGAGGCCCGAATAAAATGCATACAGAAAGCAGGCCAGAATTATGGACGTTTAGAAAGCAAATACAGTCTTACAAGTTTCAGCTACATACGGTAACTTTGATAGAAGGGTGTTTTCTATTAGAGGGATGACTGGATCTGCTGTAATGAACAGATAAGATGAATTTGTCCCAGTAGCTGTCAGTTTTCATAGAAATAGAATGGCAGGTTTTTCAAAATGCATTTTGATTGAAAGTAAGGGAAGGAGTTAATAATCATGGGGTTATCACTAAATGCTGAGGCTTGTGTTGGATAATTTACATATGCTACCTCTTTTAATTGAACTTAATTTCATTTAATTAAATTTAAATTTAATTTAATTTAATTCTAAAGAGTATTTAATATCTCTTTTTAACAGATGAGAAAACTGAGGCTAGGGAAGGGTAAGTAAAATACTCAAGTTTGTACAATTAGTAAGCAAGAGAATTCAAATTGAAATTCAGTTTTGAGCTCTGAGTCCCATGGAGCAGATTACATGTGCCAAAGAACACATTTGTTTTGTTAAATAACAAAAATTCAACGGAGCTAATTTTTAAGATCTAATTGACTTTATTGAATCATTCATGAATCCAGCAGTCTCCCATCCAAGTGGAAGGAGCTTTGCTGAGTTGCAGAGAACAAGAGGTTTTTAAAGGTGGAAAGGAAGCTGAGAAGGGAAATCATTGGCAAAGAATGCACTATGTCACCCTCCTAAGGGGCATGGAAGTGTCTGTGGGTCAGATTACCTCACTAGTGCTGACAGGTAATTCCAGGTCAACGAGTTAAAGGTTACATTCCCAGGGAGTTGAAAACTTCGATCAGGTTGGGCATTAAGCCTTGAGGTTGGGTTTGGTAAGGTTGGGTTTAGCACAAGAGACTCCACAGAGGGCTCGCTGTTTCCTTTTTAATAGTTTCTGTTATTGGGCAGCCCGGGTGGCTCAGCGGTTTAGCGCCACCTTCATCCCAGGGCGTGATGCTGGAGATCCGGGATCGAGTCCCACGTAGGGCTCCCTGCATGGAGCCTGCTTCTCCCTCTGCCTGTGTCTCTGCCTCTCTCTCTCTCTCTCTCTCTCTCTGTGTGTGTGTGTGTCTCATAAATAAATAAAAATCTCTCTAAAAAATAGTTTCTGTTATTAATATAAATCACAGGGGGACACCTGGGTGGCTCAGTGGTTGAGCCTCTGCCTTTGTCTCAGGGTGTGATCCCGGATGGAGTCCCACATCAGGCTCCCTGCAAGGAGCCTGCTTCTCCCTCTGCCTGTGTGTCTGCCTCTCTCTGTGTATCTCTCATGAATAAATAAATAAAATCTTAAAAAAATACATCATAGGAGATGTGACTAAAAAATAGTTGCTTAGAAGCAGGTAAGTGAAATTAATGGTTCATTGTCCATGGGTACAAATGTTTTCCAGAAGTAAATTTGGGAAGTCTTAAGCTTATTCTATTCATGCCACCAATCCTTAACAATCTTAAGAATTATTTTTAGAATTCCTCTTTGGAATTGAGAATATGAAGCTATATTTAGGACCTATTTATTGAGCACCTTCTAAGTCCTAGTTACTAAGCTGGGAGAAAATAAAAATAGGTGAAAACTCCATAATGTAAGTCCTACTCTCTGGTAATTTGAAATCTGGTTGGGGGAATGGGATATTTACACATCTACCTCAATACAAGGCAGTACAGCAGTGCACAATTTGTGTACAATTTGTGGCAGATTTGTGTACATATTGCATGTGACAGAATTGACAGCTACTCTATAATTAAATTTGGCCAATTTAAGATTTTTGGCTTTAATGTATTCTAAATTTTTTACCTTGAAAATGTATTCCAATAATGTGCAGAATGAATCACTTACCTATATCTGGAAGAACAGGTACCAATCTACAAGTGGAAGAGGTCAAGGAAAGCTGATCTTTTCTTTCAACCCAACAACGAATAGACAGTGTGTGTGTGTGTGTGTGTGTGTGTGTGTGTGAAAAGCAAAAAACAATAAACTCCACATGACTGATCACAATGAGGCTATTTTAGCAGGATTAATGGATCATCTTGTTTTATCTATGATATCCTGTCTAAAATAATGAGTCTCGGGGTGCTTGGATGGCTCAGTCGGTTCAGTGTTTGCCTTGGGCTCAGGTCATGGTCCCAGGTCCTGGGATTAGGCTCTCTGCTCGGTGGGGAGCCTGCTCCTCCCTCTCCCTCTGGCCCTCATCCCCACTTGTGCTCTTTCTCTCTGTCTCAAATGAATAAATAAAATCTTTAAATTTAATTTAATTTAATTTAATTTAATTTAATTTAATTTAATTTAATTTAAAAAAAGTCTCATTAGGTCATGGTAAATCTGGCCCAAAGTGGATTGAACTCCCACCTTAGTTATCAAATTTAGATTTCATCTTTCATCTTTTGAAGATAAGTTTTTTTCCAGAAATGAGCAAATCATCCAGAGCTACCATAATAGAGAATTTTCAAAATATCCTGTTGGAAGCTCTGATGACAGTTAAAAAAAAAAAAAAAAAAAGGAATACAAAACATATGCCTATCCAATAACACATTTGGGGTTTATTTTGTGTTATTTTGCTTTGTTTGTTCTTCCATAATACATTTTGAGTGAATGACCAGGTGGCTTCCAAGATGGCCCTGGGAAAGAAATGACGTGTCTTTGTCAGCATATCAGACACAACATGAAGTCCAGCCCTCACTCTGAAACAGCAAAATCTTCCAGTTGGTGCCGGCCAAACTACAGAGATTTTGTTTCTGCCATCAAGTTAAATCTTCTGTCAGGGTTTTCTCTACTATGCGATCAGCATAAGATTTTCTTTAGTTCAGAGACCTTGTGATTTGGCATTTGTATTATGTACAGTGCCTTTTGAGCAATTGTTTGCTTGGTATTCCCCTTTGCTTTTGTTAATCCAGTTCCATAAATGTATATACATTTATGGCCAAGAAAATAAGGACATTTAGTAATTATCTGGTTGCCGGTGGATGCAGAAATCCATTGAAAATAATTCAATAATTCAGGCACAGAAGTGGAGTTCTGGGCTTGAACTGTTCAATTGGACTATCATAAGCTATGTATAACCATGAGACTTTCTTTTTGCTTAGTGCTGTATATCAGTCGCAAAATGAAAAGAGTTCCTAGGTATACTGTAGACGAAGGACACAAAAAGCAATTTTGCTGCTGTGTTTTCCCTCTCAAGGCTTTAAAAATTCTGATTATTAATCTGCTGTGGGAAGTTTCTATCTGTGCTTCTTTCCAGTTATCTTGCAAGCAAGTATTCCAGGAGACCTGCTCTTTCTAAATCTAACCTTTCAATAGATAAATATTCTAGAGGCTGGGAAATCAACAAAAAACAAACAAAACCAAGCAAAACAAAACAAAACAAAACAAACAAACAAAAAACAACCCCATACCATGTGCTTTCTTCCACTAGTCACCAGAAAACAAATATCGATAGCATATTACAGGAGAGTAACGGTTCAGGCACTGCTCTCCATGTTGTTGAGGCACCCATGCATACAATGCCCAGAGCAAGGAGAAAAAGCAACATTTTATTGCCAATTTCCATGGTGCATTGTAAAGATTTGCAGATATAGCTCAAGAATGCCAAGTTCATTGCTGGGTACAGAGAGGAAGGAAAGATAACCTGTGGTGCGGTGGGAGGAATATTTTGAAAAATAATGTACTATCAGTGTTTCTACCTTTCAGGCCATTAGCTCAGACAAGATCTAAACCAAATATGAACTAAATCCCTCCTCTGTGTCTTTCGTTACCTTCCATACCCATCCCTCCTTCATCATTAAGCTCCTATCAGCAGGATACCCCCTGTGCTTTCTCTTCTTTATCCAAATCCTTTATCTTCACAGTCTTCTTTTTTTTTTTTTTTAATTTATTTATTTATGATAGTCACACACACACACACACACACAGAGAGAGACAGAGAGAGAGAGAGAGAGAGGCAGAGACACAGGCAGAGGGAGAAGCAGGCTCCGTGCACCGGGAGCCTGACGTGGGATTCGATCCTGGGTCTCCAGGATCGCGCCCTGGGCCAAAGGCAGGCGCCAAACCGCTGCGCCACCCAGGGATCCCCTCTTCACAGTCTTCTTATGCATGTTGAGGCCACAGATATGGACAAGCTAGGCTCTCACCTTTCCTTTCTCTGGGCAGCCTGTTGGCAGAAGAAGGTGATGCTACTCATAAATCTAACTAATGAGGAGAAGAGGTATTCCCTGATAGAGGAGAGACAATGAGAGATATGCACTTTACTAAGCTCCAAACTAAAACTTATTTTGGATAGCCATGGATTTGCAGTAATTTGACAATTTTACACTATTACTATAGTTATTTATTTATTTAAATATTTTATTTATTTATTTTAGAGAGAAAGAGTGTGTGCATACCCACACACATGAGAGTGGGGGAGGGAGAGAGAGGAAGGGAGAGAGAGAATCTAGAGCCTACTCCATGTTGAGTATGGGGCCTGACATGGGGCTGGATCCCACAACTCCAAGATCACGACCTGAGCCAAAACCAAGAGTCAGATGCTTAACCAACTGAGCCACCCAGGTGCCCCTACTATTACTATAATTATTTTATTCAAAATTTAAAAAAAAATCAGCCATTATCTCCAACTGATTGATTACCCCTTATGATATGAATTCATTTACAGACACATAAACACACACACACATAGACACACACCCAGAATAAGGCAAAGAATTGAGTCTCTTGATTGTGGTTAATAGATATGAATATTGTCCAAGTAGCACCTGCTATTTAGGTGAAGCAAAAACAGTAGGCCATGTTCCTTAGGGTAACGTCTTGAAATTTTGATATTTTGGCTTATTGGACTATGGGATGTTCCCATTATCTTCTAGAGACCACAGAATTGTATAACCAAAGGATAATCTTGACCAACCACTCAACCAATGTGTGAGTTTTCCTTCACAATATCTTCCAGCTTCTGGTTGAAGTATCTAAAGGGATTTGGAACTCATTGCCTTTCATTGCATCTTGGGTGGCTCCAAACACTACAATCTCCTTCCTTCTAGGGACATGGAATTTCTTATTTGCATGTTCCATACTTTGGTCCCGTATTAGTCTTTGCCATCATGTAGTCTGATTCTTCCACAGGGAGAAATTTTGATAAATATTATAGATGGACAAAGTTACAACTTATTTATATAATTAAGAAGAAGGAGATATTAAAAAGCAACCATTTGCAGCTTTATTTGTGGAGTTTTTTTGGTGCTATTATATTCTGAAGTAATTTTCTATTATGGGTACAGCAAGGTGACATACATAGGTAAAGAATAGAGTTTCCCCAGAAGAAAGTGGGTAGTCAGACTGTCAAACACAAACATTCTTGAAATGTATCAGAACTTGGAAAAAGGATGTATAATACAGAAGAGAAGGAAAAAACTATTTTCTTTAGCCCCAGCCCCATGGAGACTATTCTAGAAATATAGAGAAGCTTAAGTGTACTTTTAGGTACCAGGGAGCTCTGCAGCAAAGAACCACTCTAGTTGGGTAAGAGGTTGCCCTGTGGCCATCTAGAGAAGCCCTCTGTTCCAGACTCAGAGGGATGGGCTTCTGAGTCTTGAGAACAGCCCCATCTCATAGATGGTTGAAACCTTTTCCTGCATTAAAATCTTTTTTAATCTTCAAATGTCCTTACTCCCAATAAGTGTACAATCTGGGCTTAGCTGGACTGAAAGCTGAACTCCCAAGGCAGAAACCTTTAAAGCAGTAGTTCTTAGCCAGCACCAACCATTCTCACCCCTCCAGGGAGTGTTTGGTACTGTGTGAAGACATTGCTATTGTATAATCAGGGGTGCTACTACATCCAGTGGGTAAATGTGGTGATGATGCTAAACATACTGTGATACACATGGAAGCCCCTCAAAACAACGAATTTGCTGGCCACAAATATCATTAGAGCTGAGGCTCGGATATCCTTCTCTGAGGTTATGCCTGCTGCCTCAGACCTGTGGGGGAGGTGCATATTCTGGCCCATGTGTGAAAACCAGGCTGGCCACCTGGAGCCAAGTCAAGCAAGTGGCAGACAGTGACAGGAACCATATCAGTGTGTGGCATTCACGGTGGACACAGTGGGGTCCCCTTGAAGTGGAGGAGACAACTTGAAAGGGAAACTGAGGTATTTCTATCATTCTGGTGATCCTGAGAAACATTAGGTTTCACCAGTTACCGTCTTCAGACAGTTAGATCTATTCTGATTCCCTGAGTCCTTGAGCACTCTGAGGCAGGCAGTCTTGATTTGGATGTGATTGCCTTAGACCTTGATCAGCTGCAGCTTTTAAGACAAAAAGTCAGTATCTCATCATTCAGAGCCTCACTGTTGTCTTTGGGCTGAGCATGTGAAATACCAAAACTTTTGCCATGCTTTAGCATAGGGCCTTATGGTCTTTAACAGGAGAATGTTTCAGCCTCTCCTTCCCCAGCCTTATCTGGCTATTAGTTTAGCGTTTGTTTGGGGTTTTTAATCCTTTAATCTGAAATATCCCATTCTTAGGCTGATTTTTAATTTCCATTTTGCTGAGTCTGTGATTCCAACTCAGTATATATGTCATATATGTCTATATATTTTCTGTTATCTTGGCACAAGAGATATTTGCTTGGATACGCTCACAATAACTTTCTTTTGCATTCTAAGATTGATTTGAAGTATTACCGCACCATTTAGCACGTTTGCATCATTTCTACATATTGTATTATAGTTGGCGATTTATTTGTTCACAGGGGCTATACCCATTGCAAACCAAAATGCAATAAATATCATTACAACTTATATTGTGTTTAGGCTCTATTTTTGCTATAACACAAAGTGTCAAAAATCATTTGCTTTTTTTCTAAGATAGATGCCTTTTCTATAACAATATATGTGTTTAATTTCTGAATATGCCATCTTTTGTAATTTTCAGTGTTCTTGAAAAACTACCCCACCTAATTTGAATGGTTGGCCTGTGTTCTTTATAGCAATGATCATGTTTATGTAATCATTGTATTTCTTTTTTGAAATCCTTTCAAGTAGCAGAACTTTATCTATCAGTAACCAGAACTGATGGTCCACTACACACCTGGGGTTTAGAGGAGGGAGGTTTTATTTTTAATTTTTAAATTTTTTATTTTTTAAACATTTTTATTTTTATTTATTTGAGAGAGAGCACAAGAGAACAAGAACACAAGGGGGTGGGAGAGGGAGAAAGAATCTGAAGCAGACTCCATGCGAGTGCAGAGCCTAGTGTGGAGGCACAATCCCATGACCACGAGATCACGACCTGAGCTGAAACCAAGAGTCGGATACCTAACCCACTGAGCCACCCAGATGCTGGGAAGGGAGGGTTTAGATATAAATGGTGTATACAATCCACAGTTGTTTGAATTTGGGGGAATTATAATCTAAATTGAAACCAAACCCAGATTTCTCATTTCTTCATATCAATGATTGTTGTTTGATGATCCTTCTGCAGCTTTTGGGAATCAGATCCACCCATGATTCAGTTTTTCCAACCGTGACCTCTGAAAGGCCTTTCTGAAAACCAGGGAGAATGAAATGTTGAGTGTGTGTATCCTTAAGTTTTACAAAGTCATCCTAAGAACTCTTTAATTAAGGGTCAGTAACCCATGAATCCCCCCTCCTTCCAGGCTGGCCTGTTGATCTGGTCAGCTCAGAACTCTATGATGCAATTTGAGACAGAAGAAACAAAGACAATACAGAGTAGTGGTTTATTAGGGATGTATTATATTCCATGCCAATGTCAATATAAATGCAAAATAAAAAGCCTTGGAAAGAGCTCGTTGTTCTTCAGAATTTCATTAATCCAGGCACAAATAACAGAGGGCTGGTCCATCTCCCCGGCCCACCTCCTCCCCACCTTCAGTCATTGTTCAATTTTAAATAGTTTTAATGGCTCTGGAAGTATTCATGAATTCTGCTTGCTTCACTTTCCTAATCATGTTGTCGGCTTAAAATTCACATTTAATTAACCTCTTCACCCAAGGCATAAATCAATAATAAAGCTCCAAATGCTTACCATACAAATAGTGATTTCCATTTGGAGGGAAACTGTTGAAAATTAGACATTAGAACACCTGAAGAAAAGCAGAGAACTAGTGGTGTGGAGCTAAAAAGAGCAAACATGTAAACTGGGATAATGAAAGCCCTGGATTTGAGAGGGAATATCCATTTATTCTGATTTCAGGGACAAATAGATGTTTAGGTTGGGTTCCAAAATAATGTTTTCTCTAGAAACATTAGAGGCAATCAAACATACTGATAAAGGAATGAGGTAGCATGCAAATTCTTAGCACAGAAAATGATAAAAGAAGAGGTTTTTCTTAAGGAAAGGAGCAGAAGGTTGACAAACACGATTCAAAATCTGGCACCAACATTTTTGCTATGTGAACTTCATAGTATATTTTCACATCTCTATGTGTCAATTTCCTTGTGAAATGGAAATATTGACATCTACCTCATAGAATTATCCCAAGAATTAACCTTAAATATGTTAAACAGATGGAGGAGGGATTCAACATGTGTACATCATGGTGAGCATGCACACATATATACACATGCACAATATGAGAGAGCTTGACCCTCAAATCACTATTGATTATCTATTGACCCAAAGGAGTACTGGAACCCAAACCAAGACAACTGATTTTCTTTTCTGGAATTTTTAGCTAAGAGAGTTAGTTTCAGGGTCTCTCCATTAAGGATGCTATTTAAATGCAAGGCAAGCAAGCATGTCTCCTGACAAGAAAAGGAAGTGGTATCTATTGGAGGTATAGATCAAATACAGGGACATACTACTGTTGCCAAGGGGGACATGGAGAACAGACCATGTGAGGTGGCAAAACCTTGTTTTCTGGATCACTCTGGGGTGACTGGAAAAATACTATATTAGCCTATTATTGTAGACCATGATTTTCCTCATCCAGGAACATTTAATATCAATGACCTACTTAGAGGTGATAGAGCAGATTTATAAAACTAGGTTCTAAGCAGGACAATATAAAATTACATAGTGATAATCATAACTCCTTTGATCTAGACACATATTTCTATGAAGGCCTTTTTTTGAACAGCACATTAAAAAATAATCTCCTTGATAAATCACCCTGCACAGAACTTTTCTAAAATTATAAAAGCTCTGAGATAGTTTTATATAAACTGCTAGATAGTTTTACATAAACTGCTATTAAACCAGAGCTCCATGTCTCACTTCTTCTTCCATTTGCACTAAACAATTGATTTAATTGAGCCTAAATGTTGGAGTTGATATCAACCAGTAAAATTTTGACTTCTCATTTTTATTATAATAGGATATCCTTGAATACTTATTCTATTGTTCCACTCCTTAGCTATTCCTCTCAAATTTATGTAATTTGCACATTAAATGGCCATGATCTTTTGTGTCCTTCACTCTATTTAAAAAGTTATCAAGGGTAAGAATTATTTCAGACTTGAGTAAATGATAGGGACTAGATTTACCCTCACATCCTCACACCCTAAACAACTAGAAAACTGGGAAAAATATGTGAAACAATGGTTGTCAGAACTTGAAGAATACTCAGTTAAGAATTGTGGTTTCTGAGAGAAGAGAGACAAATGCAATAAGCTCTAATATCACCCCAAATTATTGCCTAGACTAAGTTTTGAGGTTGCAACATAAGGAGGGGATACCTGGTTGTAGCCCAATGACCCTCTTCAGTTGAAGAGACTGAGATCAGCATTGAAAGACAAAAACCCTCTAGAATGTGTGGAACACATTTTCAGACAGGAGAGACTGCACACAGAGAGGTCCAGAGATGTGTGTAGGTAGGAAACTCCCTCCCATCTTAGGCATACACGAGCAGTAATTATGCAAGGTCATGGAAGGAACCATGGAAAGTATTAAGGCAAATTATTCTCAAGCTCACCTAAGACTGGAAATCTGTAAACCAGACAGATGGAATGATCTAATACACAGGGCTGCTGTTAATGTCCTGAGAGGATATCACCTTTGGGATTGAACTGAATTAGCCTAAGACTAAAGACTAAACTGGACCCAATCTAACAAGTCTTAAAAACAAAATTTAAGTGATCAAACTGACACCAATACCTTAACTGCATGCCTGGAATAAAGTACAATATTATTTAAAGGAATAAAACAAAATCCCAAATCCCAAAATATATAACTCAATGACTATTTAGGTTCCACATCCAATTCCACCATAAGGGTGGGGGTGGAAGGGGTGGGACGGGTGGGAGGGTGTGGTTCCCACACCAACAAAGAAGTCTCTAGATAGCACCTGGGTGTCCTAGAATTCAGCTCAATTCTGACACCATCTACCCTGACATAGCATCAGATTCCACAGGGTAAGGGCTGTGTCTCAAGAAACTGCCCTCTGCTTCAGATGCTAATCATAAGTCCAGGTTGTTACCTGTGCTACTGACCAACTGGCTATAAATCAGGGGTTCCAATAACACCCTTGTTGAGCTTAATTAATTCACTAGAGCAGCTCACAAAATTCAGGAAATCTGTTTACACTCTAGATTATAGGTTTATTACAAAGGGTATTCAAGGACACCACCAATCAATAGCCAGATGAGGAGACACAGAGGGCAAGCTTCTCTCCTTGTGGAACTTGGGGCCCACCTTGGCAGCACATGAAAGTATTCTGGTTCCCCAACCTGGAAGCTCTCTGAATATTCCCCACCACCAACAACTACTTTTTAATTAATGGAGGCTTCATTACATAGGCATGTTTGATTAAATCATTAGCCATTGATGATTGGTTTAACCTCTAGCCCCTTTGCCCTCTCTGAAAATCAGAGTGGAGCTGAACGTTTCAACCTTCTATTCATGGTTGAATTCTCTGGCAACCAGCACCCATCCTTAAGTGATTTCAAAAGTCACCTTATTAACATAAACCCAGTTATGATGGAAAGGGGCTTATCATAAATAACAAGACACCTATTTCAACTTTACAGCTCTGAAATGATTTTAGGAACTGAAGACAAGAGACCAAATTTATAACAAAAAGATGCTCCTGTTGCTTTTATTGCTAGGAAATTCCAAGCATTTAGGAGCTGTGAGCCAGGAACTGTGAGTAAAGACCAAATATATGTGAGAGAGATATATATTTGGTCATCTGAATAACCAAAAACATATCTCTTGTAAATCACAATAATTCATTGATATCCAATAGAAAATTACTAGGTGTTTCAACAAGTAGGAAAATAAGATACAGTAGAAAATTCAATCCATATGAACTGACTCAGAAACAGCAATGATGATAAATTTAGTAGATACTAAATTTAGTAGATATTAAAACACTAATCATAAATATGCTCAATATGCACAAGAATGGAACATGTGGATATGACAAAGAGAGACATAAATGACACAAAAAAAGACCCAAATGAAACTTCTAGAAATGAAAAATACAATATTTGAAATGAAAAGCACACCAGATAGGATTAATAGTAGATCATATACTTGATGTATTTAAGGCCAGATTAGATAATACAAAAAACAGATGGGTAAACCTGAAGACACAGCAATAAAAATTGTACAAAACAGAGCATCAAGAAAAAAAGAAAAGAATCATAAACAATTAAAGGCATAAGTGACTTGTAGGATAATAGCCTGCAATCTAACGTATGTGTAATATGATCTCCAGAAAGAGGGGAGTAAAAACATTTGCAGATATGAATGTTGAAAATAGTCCAAATTTGAATTAAAAAAAAAAAAAACCCTGTAAACTCATAGATCCAAGAAGCTCCACAAATTCCCTGAGGAATAAACATAAAACAAAACAAAACAAAAAACCCCCCACCATAATCAAGTTGTGGAAAACCAATGACAAAGAGATAAATATTAAAAACAGAGGAGAAAAGATATATGCGAAGTTTAAAAAAGTAAGAATGATGACATACTGCTTATAAGAAACTATGCAAACCAAAGACAATGGAGGAACATTTTTAAATATTTAAAGGAAAAAACAAAACAAACCTGTCAACCTAAAGTTTTTTTTATCCAGTGAAAATATTTTTCAAAAATGAAAGTGAAATATTCTCAAGACAAATAAAAGCTGAGAAAAGGCATTCCCAGCAGACTTGCTCGACATGAAACGTTAAAGTTTTTCAGGCAGAATCACATACACAAAACAATGAATAATGCTGGTAACAGAAATGAGCTGAGTAAATATATATTTTTCTCATTGAAAAATCTCTTTAGAAAATAATTGTCTGCTTAGGGCAAACATAATAAAAAATAGGCTGGGTTTACAACACGTAGAAGTAAAATGCTTGGCAATAGGACAATGTATTGAAGAAAAGAATGTACTTTTCAAAGGTCCTTATATTAATTGTGGAGTGCTGCGATATTATTTGAAAGTAGGCTGTGTTTTGAGGAAAGATGTTTCCTTTACCAACTTAGGTCCAGTGAGGCCTGCAGATAAACTGACAGATTTAACAGGAGAAAAGACAAAGTTCACTTACATATACATGTGGGAGCATTAGGATGAAGATGTGGTTTATACGCCAATCTCCTAGGCAAAAGGAAAGGGGGAGAAAGGAATTCTATGGGAAAACAAATGGGATTTTCAGGAAAGACAAATAGAAGACAGGACAGTTTGTGATAGCATTTGTTTATGCAACTTTTCCAGTGTAACTGCTGAATCTCTTACCTGGCTGCAGAGCTCCCTTGGAGAAGGGATTTAGAACAACTCAACTATCTGAAGGTTTTGCTTTTATTCAAAGAAGGGAAGTCTGAAAAGAGAACTTTCAAATTTGCTATCTTTCAGGTGTGTTAAGTTAAAAATGCAAATTATGAATCATAAGGCAACAGTGAAAAGACAAAATAGTGTATCTATTAAGTCAAGAGTTGAAATAAAGTAAAACCACACAAAACACTCAACTGTTCCAATAGAAGGCAGAACTGAGGGAAAAGAAAATGAAGGCCAACTGGACAATTAGAAAACAAGTAGCAATATAGTAGCTATGACAAAGTATCAATCATAGAAAATTATAAATTAGATTCACCAAAATAGTTAACTTGAAGGATATTGCCAAAAGAATTAAAAAGCAAACCACAGACTAGAAGAAAATATTTATATAACATATCTGATAAATGATTTCTATCCAAAATACACAAAGAACTTTTACAACCCCATAAGACCAACAACCCAAATTTTAAAATGGGCTGAAGATTTGAATAGATCTATTACCAATGAAGGTATACAAATAACAAAAAACACAAAAAAAGTTCACCATCACTTCTCATTAGGAAAATGAAAGTTAACTCCAAAATGTAAAGCAATGAAAGTGAAACCGTGATGAGATACTACCACACATCATTTACAATGGCTAAATAACAAAGAGGTCTGAGGAGCAACTCAAATTCTCACGTTACTGATGGGAATGCAAAATATCAGAGCCATTTTGGAAAACATTTTGGTGGTTCCTTATAAATTTAGGCATACCCTTACCCATTCAACACAACAACCACACTCCTATGAAATTAATCCAGAGAAATAAAGGCATATATCCACATAGACTTGTTTGTTCAAAATAGATTAAAAACAAACAAAAACAAAACTGGAAACAATCTAAACAATTCAAATCCCAACAACCGTTGAATGGATAAACTAATCGTGGTCATAACCATACACTGGAATAAGTAAGCAGTAATAAGAAATAATGAACATTCAATGACATGCATGGACTGTAAAAGCATTATTCTAAATGAAAGAAGATAGAAAGGAAGAGAATTTACATGCTTTGTATTCTATTTACATGAAATGCTAGAGAAGTTAAATCCTAGTGACAGAAAGTAGCCTGGTGGTTGCCAGAGTGATGACCTAGGAGGAAGCCACTGACTGCAAGGGCCCCTGGGGGATGTTTTTAGACTATAGGAACTTTTCTATATCTTGATGGTGGTGATTCTTTCATGTCTGAAACAGTTCTTAAACTCCTCATTTTTTATGGTATGTAAATGTTGTCTCCATAAAGCTATTTTTTTAAATTATCAAAATCAAGCATTTCTTATGTCCCAGGCCTTGTGCTAGAAACAAGAATTAAATCCACCAACCAAACAACTGCAGTCCCTTCTTTTATTATATAGTTGGGCAGCTAGACGACAAATTTAGTAATTGCCAACATAATATGATATGTGATATAAGTGTATCACAGGGTTCTAAGTAATATTGAGGACTTGGGGAAAATTACCAGATGAGTGGCTAAGGATGGCAAAGTGCATGTCCCTATTTTGGCAACCTACTAAATTCACATCTTCCACTAATACATACCATAAAAAGGCAAATACATTTGCATATTAGAATTTTGAAAATTTTGTAAACAAGATGGACATGTTTAAATTGAATTTCTTTTTTTGTGTTTTTTACTGTCTGTTTTAGCTTTTTATTTATTTTTTATTTTTTTTACTTTATTCTTTTTTTTTTATTGGAGTTCCATTTGCCAACATATAGTATAACACCCAGTGCTCATCCTGTCAAGTGCCCCCCTCAGTGCCCATCACCCAGGCACCCCAACCCCCCACCCACCTCCCTTCCACTACCCCTTGTTCATTTCCCAGAGTTAGGAGTCTCTCAGGTTCTTGTCACCCGCTCTGATATTTCCCATTCATTTTCTCTCCTTCCCCCTTTAATCCCTTTCACTATTTCTTATATTCCCCGTATGAAGGAAACCATTTGATGATTGTCCTTCTCTGATTGACTTACTTCACTCAGCATAATACCCTCCAGTTCCATCCACATCGAAGCAAATGGTGAGTATTCGTTGTTTCTAATGGCTGAATAATATTCCATTGTATACATGGACCACAGATTCTTTATCCATTCATCTTTCAAGGGACACCGAGGCTCCTTCCACAGTTTGGCTATTGTGGACATTGCTGCTAGAAACATTGGGGTGCAGGTGTCCTGCCATTTCACTGCATCTGTATCTTTGGGGTAAATCCCCAGCAGTACAATTGCTGGATCGTAGGGCAGTTCTATTTTTAACTCTCTGAGGAACCTCCACACAGTTTTCCAGAGTGGCTGCACCAGTTCACATTCCCACCAACAGTGTAAGAGGGTTCCCCTTTCTCCGCATCCTTTCCAACATTTGCTGTTTCCTGTCTTGTTAATTTTCCCCATTCTCACTGGTGTGAGGTGGTATCTCATTGTGGTTTTGATTTGTATTTCCCTGATGGCAAGTGATGCGGAACATTTTCTCATGTGCTTGTTGGCCATGTCTATGTCTTCTTTGGTGAAATTTCTGTTCATATCTTTTACCCATTTCACGATTGAATTGCTTGTTTCTTTGCTGTTGAGTTTAATAAGTTCTTTTTTTTTAAAGATTTTTAATAAGTTCTTTATAGATCTTGGATACTAGCCCTTTATCTGATATGTCATTTGCAAATATCTTCTCCCATTCTGTAGGTTGCCTTTTGGTTTGTTGACTGTTTCTTTTGCTGTGCAGAAGCTTTTTATCTTGATTAAGTCCCAATAATTCATTTTTGCTTTTGTTTCCCTTGCCTTCATAGATGTATCTTGCAAGAAGGTGCTGTGGCCAAGTTCAAAAAAGGTGTTGCCTGTGTTCTCCTCCAGGATTTTGATGGATTCTTGTCTCACATTTAGATCCTTCATCCATTTTGAATTTATCTTTGTGTATGGTATATTAAATTGAATTTCTTAAGAGAATTGTCTCTTTTTTTGTGTGCACCACTTCTCCTCTTATTTTGCCTTCATTTTTGTAAATTATAACATAGATATAGTAGGCCACACAAATCTTAATTGTACCATACAACAGATTTTCGTATACATACATTCCCTCATAACTACCACCTAGATCAAGATTTAGTACATTTTTAGATTTTTTTTCCGTTTTTAAGGCCCCTGGTTGCTCGTTGATTATTTATTGGCAGTTTGGAATTTGAGAACAGAGGGCAATGCTGTCTCTTTATGGAAAAACTGTAGAGGAAGATCAAAATTGTCATTGCTACTTATAAGAACTGTTCAGCACGATCAATTTTGACTCTGTCAGCTTCATTATGAAGATAGCTAATTTAGGTAACATTTGTAAGCACTCCCAGGGTGAAGCATGTCTTTCTAAGAGAGGTAAATATCAATATTCTGCCCTTGGGAAAGCTATTGGAATTTTAAAATCATTTCACTACAGGTAGAAAATTATAATTTTCAATAGGAACATGTTGAACCCTGAATAAGATGAGGGCCTACTAGCAAATCTCCTCTGTGCTTTTGTGTAAGAAAAAAAATCCCTTTGTGAATTGACCTTAAAATGCACTTTAATCTATGGCAATAATCTATGGTTATCCACTTGAAATAATAATTAATGCTAATGAAATCGATAATTAGGAGCCATTCTCAATTTTAATTAGACATACAAGTATTCTAATTAACCAGTTTTGGACTTTGTCTTGAAGTTGAAGGTCTTCTGTTCCTTGACAGACAATGAGTACAGCTCAGGAAAAAAGAAAACAACCACATCCTCCTTCAATTAGACTCCACATCAGATGGCTCCTACTGTTGTTTTCTGTCCGTGTAGTAGTTGCTGAGAAAAGTCCCTCTCCAGGAAAATGGAATCCATTTCTGGAAAGAGGGATACAATGCACACAGTGTTATTTGGCACCACCAATTTCTCTTAACAGTTCCAAATGCCCCACCTTCAGACTTGTTTCACTAGAACTGACCATGTACTAAGGTCTGAGAAAGTGATGAAATATGAAACTGGAAAAGCGGATGGGGGAATGAGTTATAGATTTCCTTAGCTTCAGGTTTTCCCCTTCCCTAACCTCCATGAATCAAAACTAGTTTGAGATGCTCAGTCTTTGCTTAATCTTGCCCTATTAATGGGACCTGGTGGTTGGTTTGTGGACCCATTGTATCACTGAAGCAACATTTTATTTTATTTACGTGTTTTAAAGATTTTTTCTTAATTTCAGAGAGAGAGCAAGAGAGAGAGAGTAAGAGAGAATGAGAGAGTGAGTGAGCACAAGTAGGGGAGGAGGGAGGAATAGAGGGAGAGGGAGGAGCAGGATCCCCACTGAGCAGGGAGCCAGATTTGGGACTCAATCCCAGGACGCTGAAAACATGACCTGTGCCAGAGGCATTAACTGACTGAGCCACCCAGGTGCTCCTGAAGCTATATTTTAAAAGGTATTATCCAGGAATAAGTGATGTTATAAGCTCTTTCCAACATTAGCAGAACAGAGTTTCTGGACCACAAGGCCTTTTGCCTTCCTTCAGATCATCTTTTCTGGGCAATCGTCTGTTCTATCTCCGTACAATACAGAGCTTACTCAGGCAGTTGGGATCTCTCACTACCTGGACGGCAAGCAGATGACATTGAGGAGATCACCTCTGTCACTGGGAGAACTACGCCTGGCAGTTTGTTTAATTCAGCTAATTCCAAAAGCATCTATAGACAACATACTCTGCTCTCTTAAAGACTAGTGAAACTGGGACGCCTGGGTGGCTCAGTGGTTGAGCGTCTGCCTTTGGCTCAGGGTGTGATCTCCGGGTCCTGGGATCAAATCCCATATCAGACTCCCCCAGAGGGAGCCTGCTTCTCCCTCTGCCTGTGTCTCTGCCTTTCTCTCTGTGTCTCTCATGAATAAATAAATAAAATCTTTTTAAAAAGGCTAGTGATACTGAGGCACTGTATAGTCTAGTGTTTCCCCCTAGAATCTCAGTGGCTTTCTGTGAATTCACTTTAACTCTGTCAGGACATGAAGGCTACTCTTCTGAGATTGAAGCAGGCTAGTTTCTAGAGTGCCACCATTCCAGCATCTCTGCCTTGTTGACTAGAAGTGTTCAGATCTAAAGACACAAGCTTGCAAACCTCCCAGACTCTGATCATCCCCACTGCAGTTGTCACTCTTAGGACACATATCATCAGAATGAGACAGGTTTGTTTGTTTCATTTTCAAACAAAAGAGAATGGCTTGCTGCCCAGTCTACTCATTTAAGGCCCTAACAGATCACTAAGCATTATTTTTCAAGATAGAATTTTAAAGTGCCCCAGAGCGTCAACACTGTGGGAAATTGGGTAACTGTCTCTGGAAGCTTTTGCTTTTTCTTAAATGGAGTATTTATTTGGAATAATTTGGGGTAAACATTTAATTTGTGATAATTTGGGCTAATAGAAAAAATAGTATGACGTCCCTGTATATTCCTCACACAGTGTCAGTTTTCCCCATTTATCTTCCATTACCATGCTACATTTGTCAAAACTAAGGAACCAGCACAGATACATTAAACTCTAGATTTAATTCTAGCAGTTTTTCCATTAATGCCAATTTTTTTTTCTGTTCCAGGATCCAAACGTGGATGGGTCCTCTTTCCATCTAATGTGAAGTCCTTTCTAGAATTTACCTTCAGATAGCAGTATTTTCTTTCCAGTGAATTCTTTCGGTCTGCTTTGGATCTTAATAGGAACAGTACTAAAGTCCTGAGCTCCATGTTACATGTTGTTTTGTTCCTCTCCATGGTGAACCCACCTCATACTTACTGCTCTGGATCAAACCAAAAGAGAGTCGAAGGGTGATGGGTTTTTAAAAGTGTCCTTCATCGGTTTTAGCAAAGACACAGTAGAGGTAAGCCCAGTCTTCTTTCATTCTCTCTTCCTTTATTTTTTTCTGAGTAAAAACATTTAGGTCAAATGTATCTGAACTAAAAAGCAGCTGAATTTTCCCTAGAATCAATAAAACGCTTCCACAGCATCCACACTGAAACAGACAAAACCTTCGTCAACGCCCCTGACAGGCAACCAGTCTCTCCTTTGTGCACCTGTAGGGTCACTCTTAGGATGCAGTCTTTAATTGAAAAAAAAACAAAAAAAAAAGTCCTTCAGACCTCAAAGAGTAGCAGAAAGGGCATTATTCCTCGGTCTGGGCAGTTGTGATGCATCATAATAGATTCCTTTTGCAAAACCACTCTCGCTAACACCAGCGCACCAAGTCTCTTTAAAGCTTATTAAGCACAGACATTTAGTTGCTCTTTTTTTTCTTCTAAACCTGAAGTTTTCCTCCTCTAGAACCAATGTCAGTTCACAGTAGCTCAGTTTATCAACGCATCTAAAAAGAAGGAGAAAGCAATTATTTCTGAGAGTAGCCAAGGCTGTGCTTGCGGGGTTGGGAGGAAATTGTGACAAGGATTTTAGTATATTTAATTCACTTATTCCCTGAGTGAAAGGTGAAAATTATAGAGGGTTTTTAAAAATTTTTATTTTTTATATCCACTGCCTAGAGAATTATTACAAGTCTATACTGTTACATGATTACATGGACAAAGCATCCAGCTAAAATTATCACTTTGAATTTGATAATGAACTCTTTCACTTTGGATTGAGCTTGGGTTTTACATTGCTTCACAGTAAATCTTCATAATTTAGGATCCCATTAATAGGAATCTAAAATATGATGGATGGGTTGGGTTGAAGTTTCATTGATACAATTGTGGAAGCATGTTTCTTTGTAAATTAACCTGGTAAACAAAGACTGTGGGCAAAGGTTTAATCCTGTCAATAAGAACCGCTGCTGTCAAATATTGAGGGTGCTCAACTGATTGGGATAAAATATGAAATTGTTTTGTTTTTCCACTAACTGTTATCAATTCTGCTCTGCTGACTTGCCATCCTCATTTCCTGAAGAATAGAATGTTTATGAAAATGAAGTCTTATTCATAATATCCAGTTATGTTTGATTATTAAAAGTTATGCAGTTCTATTCCTTAAAAAAAAAACCCTATTATCACAACTGATTCAAAAATACAACTTCCTCACCCCTCTAGCAGGAGGATAAACCAGTGGGGCCAGTGACCTCCTGGGAGAATTTTGCACTCTCCCATGCTCTCTCTCTGGTACTTGCACCACACATTCCCACAACAACCCTCATCTCTTGCTTCCTCTCTTCCTCAGGCCCCTCTGCCCCTGCCTCCTGATTATCCCATCCCTGGTGTATGATAGCACCATGCTAGCCAGTGGATGCACAGATGTCAAAGCATAAACAAAATGTCAGACTCCCCTTTTGGCAGAGTCTCAGGCTATAAAGAGATTCTCTTGTGGATTCTTTTCTTTGGCTGCTATCCATAATAAGTGCATTAATTGAAAAGTGCTTATATGTACACTTAGCTTTTAATTCACATGTCAGTTAGAACTTTGAAAACTGGCAAACTGCTTTACAAATGCTTAAATAAAATGAAGGAAAAAAAAACCAAGATCATGTCATCAGGTTAGACATTGAAGTTGTGCTTTTTTGCCATTTGTCTTATAAATTTGGGGAGTACATAAACAGTTTTTGAGGAGAAAAGTAGATGTATATTTTTAAATTGTCCATGAAATAAGCCAAAAAAGTCATTGTTAATATCTAAATGAGGTATTAACCTAAAACCATTAGCTATATCATTTGCTTTATCTTATCTATTGTATGAATGTAGCAAGTTGAAATGAAGGCCCTTCCACTCATGAAAATACTGTTGACAATGGTAATGGCAAACTTTATGTTCTAGGACTGATTTAATCTTGGTCTAAATCCCATCTACCCCGAGAAGCAGGAAGTCAGATCATCCACTGGAACTGTCTCAGCACAGCCTAGATATTCTGTTCCCTTTATTCCAAAGGGATTTTGATCTCAAGGGTGAAAGCAGAGAACCCAAGTCTAACCTCTTGCTCCTTACTCCTTGTGCTCTTTTCTCATTTTCCCTCTCATACTAGAAGCTCTTTTCCTCCCCTCTTCCAGAGTGACCAGAACTCCAGTTCTATCATATTTTCATCTTCTCTAATTATAGACCTTTCTTTAAAATACTGTTATTCATTTACTTGTGCCTACAATCTTCATATCCTAGATTTAATGGTGGGAACACAACAGTGGAAAGAAAAACATAGATTGGGAATCAAGAAAATATTTCCAAAATATTGTCCTTACTACAGAAATATTTGGGTGTAAATTTGTGACATAATGATATTCCAGGCTAATTTTTTTTTCTTTAATTCTGTGCTATTATCACCCATTTCCATGACTATGCTTTCATGAAATTGGAGCATGTGGCTGGTGTTCATGTTCTGGGTCTTTTCCAACATGACCTATAAACTCAATTTTTATACCAGTGATGATTATGTTTTACTGTTTCTTTATCTGGGAGCTACCTTGCTATGTGAATCAATGTTTTCTAATCTTTATTTAAAATATAATAAAGTAGCCCACTCAGGAAACACAAGGCTACAGGCTATACTCTCAGAACTGCTATAAAACACTCTATAGCTAAGTAGTTGGGTATGTAGTTGGTAACCTGGACATTAACTTGCATAATGTTTGAGTAGAATTCACGTGGCCATATTTCAATACTGCCTATGGGAAAGAAAAAAATAGTCGGTGGGTAGTTTAAAGCGTACTATTACAAAATTAGAGAGTATGTTTCTAATAAAATTATTTTCTACCACTTCTCAAAGTTTTAAGTTTACCACAAATAAATGAAAATTAATTATATTCACATAGATCTAAAAAGTTCTTAGCTCTAATTTGTCTACTATGAACTTCAACAAAGGGCATTTAGAAGCTGATGTACAGGCTTTAGAAAGGAATTTAAACTGCATTTATATTCCTAATACATATGGTTCTCTGCCATAGGGTCAAGTCTGCCATCTTTGACCAAGTTCTCAGCTTTGGGATGGAACCTCACAGAGAATCAACAGAAGAAGATAGTGGCTTGCTGGGTGAACTGGGCGGTATGACAGCTTGGGAAACAGCCATAACAGAATACTCCTGAATGCATAGATTCCTTATTGTTAAAATCCAGATTTTCATGATCAGCTTAATCTAAATTAGGGAAGTTGGATGATATCCTTTAAAATAGATTTCTCTAGGTAGCGATACTTCTTATAATCTAACCTCAGAAATTCAAAGTTCATCTTTTTATTTTTCTTATTTTTTTTTTATTTATTTATGATAGTCACAGAGAGAGAGAGAGGCAGAGACACAGGCGGAGGGAGAAGCAGGCTCCATGCACCGGGAGCCTGATATGGGATTCGATCCCGGGTCTCCAGGATCATGCCCTGGGCCAAAGGCAGGCGCCAAACCTCTGTGCCACCCAGGGATCCCTAAAGTTCATCTTTTTAAAGTTAGCTAAAGAGATACCTTCCAGACAACAACAGAGAAGTATCAAAGTGATTTAAACTCTCTGGACCTTAGTTTCTTCAGAGTTAAAATGGGGGAGAGAGAAAAGTGAGGTCTCAATCCTTGGCTTGTCTGAAAAAAACAAGACAGATTTTAGACTCTGTATTTCTGAACTATTTTCTTCGTGAGCAAAATGAGGACATGACTCAATCGAAAACAATGGTCTGATATGCATGTGTCTTGATGGTTTCTTTCCTGTTTCTGTTTCTCCCCAAATACTTTGGGACAAAGTGAATTTGAAGCACTAAAAGGGTTACCTTTTAGGGTATTTTCAAATTGATAACAAATGTATCATGTATCAGTACTCATAACAATTTGGATTATGGGGGCAAAAGGAAAATCTTTAAACAATTCAAAGTAATAAACTGAAATTAAGATTAGTGATGGAATTTCAAAAGAAAGCAAATAAAAAACATGGAGACAACATAAGGGTAAATTAAAGCTAGTCATATGCCATTTGTCATCAATTCTGAGTCAATGTAGCACGATTTAACAGATTTACCCAAGAAAAGTATTAAAACAAAATTAAAAAATTTGGTGATAGGAGATCCCAGGAAGGAAAGAATAAACTAATAATTAAATATGTGCCTCAAATATCTTTTTGTCTCTCCAACATAACACATTATGGCTTTCAAACTCAGTTAGGAAGTGCTTTTCTTTTTCATACTTCCTTTCTTGCTATCATCTCTTAGTTAAAGCAAGTGTCCCGGTTCACTGGGCATCACATTTCAATCTCTCTGACATGATTGGCAAATATGGCTGCTGCTCTGAGATTTAGCCCTTCGCCAACCAGGTGGTGACGATTTCAGTAATATTCTCATATTTAAATAGATTGTATCTCACAAGGCCCCTGACAGTTCCTCACTTACTCATCCTTGCAACACTTCAGGAGAGAAGACAGAGTTTGGCTAATCATGCCCTGGAGTAGAGAAATCAGAGATCCATATGGATAAAGAGTTGACAGGGAAAGACAGCACAATGGAATGTCACAAAGCAAATCCACCATAAGGAATCAGAAATGCTGAACGATTTTCAAGGTCAAAAATATGCTTCCATGCTTCTAAATATATTCCCTTTAAAATCCTCTTTCTATTCATAATCATTTAAGAATGGAAAAGGAGATACACATTTTACCATTCTTTATTTGGTGAATTGGTTTGTGTGAGGGTATCTGAGAAACCCTTCCCCCTTCTTGGATTTCTGCCTCCAAGGAAGCTGGCAGGTCCATTTCTCCTAAAACAGACCTAGCTTGGTTTAACCCTTGAATGAAAGCTGGCATCAGGATTTGCAGAAAGTTTACAGCTCACAAACTGCTACTTCCTGGGGTGAGCTACTACTCAAATGCCAAAGGACTATGAACTAAGTTGCTTATTCTTTGACACAGCCAGTTAATTGTAGTTATTATGTATAAAGTATTGGTACACAATTATTATAATACAAAGACATTAATAGACTTATAATGTTAGTGCATGTACTACATATATTTAAAAGTTTTGCATTTACTTGTTTTGGGGGGTTGGTTATTAAGGATTAAAAGACTATATTGTGGAAAAAATAAGACTTTCATTTCTGAGTGAGGATATGTTTCTACTTATTTATCAGGGAGAAGACAATCATGATCATTTTTCCCCCATGTAATCAACATGTTTTGAGAAATCTGTGTTTGATGTCAGGGAGACTGATGAAGGCAGTGGGGAGCATGAGATTTTTCAGCATCCTCTATCATGAACTATGCTGTAACAAAAAGATTTCTTCTGGCCCAACCTCATAAAGGAATAATACTTCAACACCCAGTCATAGAACAATAAAAAACTAATATGTAGAATCTAGTGCAACTATGTCATTTTTTAAATATTTGAATAAACTTTTTATGTTAGTGTTAAATTTATAGAAAAGATATAATGATAGTGCAGAGCATTCCCATATACTCCACACCTAATTTTTCCTATGAACTTCTTCTATTATTGTGGTCCATTTGCAAAATAACAAATATTATTATTTATAATATATTTACTTATTATATATTTATAATTACTTATTATTTATAATAATATAAAATAACAAGTAATAAACTAATGCTGATACATTATTATTCACTAAATTTAATTCTTTATTTGGATTTCATTAATGTTTCTCTAGCCACCTTTTTCTGTTCCAGGATCCCATCCAATATATCACATTTCAGTTAGCTGTAAAGTCTCCTTAGGCTTCTCCTTAGTCACTTATCCATTTATTTGTTTATATCACTATGAATTCATGGATAGTATTTTATTTTGTGGATTATACTTTGAGTTATAATCCAATACCGTATTATATATTTTGTTGCTCAAGTTTTTCTAGCTTTACCACTAGGAGCCTGTTCTGCTGGTTCCTGTGTCCTGGCATATTGTTCTGGGAGCTCCTTCCTACTTTCTGACACTACAAGACCTTCCAAGTTCATCTGGTATATTTCCTGCCTGAGTTGTCATATCAGACATTTTTTCTAAGTAGCCCTGGTTTCTTGTACTGGAGAATGGTATTAGAAATGAAGATCTGAGCACTGGCAAACATGTCCTTCTACAGATTACATAACTGAGGCTCAGAGAGGTTAAGGGATTTGCTCAAGATCCAAAGGTGACCAGTGGCAAAGCTAACACTGGACACAAGTTATCTTGATGCTTGGGTCACTGATATAGTCATTCTATTACTCTGTCTTTCCTGTCACATTCCAGGACACATAGCCTTCATGGGCATATAAATGAAAAACTGGGTCTTTTGCCCCAGTAGTCTAGACATTCCGAGTGTCCTGCAGTTAAATGCATTTTTATTTATGCAGGACTTTGAAGCTTCATCATGAAAGAGAAGATGAAAGCATAATAAATTCAGCTATCTTAATAATGACAAAGGAAACCACGAAGGGCTGTTTCCCTATGTAGGGTATGGTTTAGGTAATGCAGAGAATATCAGGTGTGTCTTCGTATACTTGGACAATGTGCTGTGTAATATATTTGTGTGAATGTTTTATCTTCCAAGATCCTCATCAGTTTGTCAGAAGCCTTTCAGACATGTGTCTTTACAGCCTTGTTGACCTAAAGGCATGTCTACTTGCATACACATCTATGAAGAGCAACAATAACTCTTGTAGCTAGAAATTTGATATCTTTTGCAAAATACTAAAGAGTAATGCATATTATTCCTTTTTGGAAGAGACAGGTAGTGCATTTCCCTGCAGTCTTTGTGATGTACAAAATTTAGTGATCAGCTAGTACCAAAAGCATATGGAAACCCTTGACAATATTCTTTGATGCTAGAGGGCAAGCATAGTATACATCTCCTATCATCTTATTATATATATTTATATATGGTCTAATTTTATATTTATTTTAAAGGTCAGTAGATCATTTTAATATTAATGCCTTAGGATTATTTCTTTTTTATCTCTACAAGATGTGTTTCTGGTAGATTACATGCATTTAATAGTGAGTCATTCTTATCACTATGGCTGGTTATTACCAAGATTGTTTCAGCTATTATGGGTAATGCAAAGATGAATAAATCCTAGTTCGTGGTGATAAAATGATACCCTAACTTTTATTTTACTGATGACCTCCATAGCTTCTAGCACAATATACCATACACAATAAGCATTAAGCAAGCAATCATTATTTAACAAATTAATAGTCAATCCATATAATATTGGGCCTTTACATTTTCCACTAGTATTTGTTTCATTAAAATATTTACAAGGCAATTGGTCAATATTGCAAATTCTTTGTTAGAAAAGTTTAAATGATTATTTCCTCATGTGTATCGATATCTTTGTAGTTTTGGTATTAAGCCCTGTAAAATAATAACTGAGCCCATCACTATATGGGCTTCCTTTCTTATCTATCTCATAAGTGAAGAAGTAGTAAGCAATCTCTGAGGTACCATTGTCCTAAATACTTATACTTAATGGTTGAATTGTTCCTAGTAGTAAAGGGCTTAAGCACCCAGGTTTTATTTATTTTTCCTTAAAATGAGACTATATTTTATTTTATTTTACTTTTTAAATGGGGACTATATTTTAAATACACATCCTTAGGGGTGACTGGGTGGCTCAGTTAAGTCCAACACTGAGCGTCGAGTCTGCTTAAGATTCTCTCTCTCCCTCTCACTCTGCTGCCTTTCCTTCCCACCCTGCTTACTCTCTTCCTCTATAAAGAAGTAAGTAGGGATCCCTGGGTGGCGCAGCGGTTCGGCGCATGCCTTTGGCCCAGGGCGCGATCCTGGAGACCCAGGATCGAATCCCACATCGGGCTCCCGGTGCATGGAGCCTGCTTCTCCCTCTGCCTGTGTCTCTGCCTCTCTCTCTCTCTCTCTCTCTCTCTCTGTGACTATCATAAATAAATTTAAAAAAAAAATTAAAAAAAAATAAAAAAATAAAAAAAATAAAAAAAAAAGAAGTAAGTAAATAAATAAATAAATAAACAAATGCATATCCTTAGAAGCAATTTCTGTCAATTATTCTAATTTTGGCATATAAAAGAAAGAACTTGGTATACTTTTGAAACTTATGTACATTGTTCAAATTCCAAAATGTCAGGGTTTTTTTTACCCTTTTATTATTTTAAATTTTATTTTAAATCTACATATTATATGTGATTGCAATTAATGCAAATGTATGACATTTATACCAATTACTCATCCTGCAGCAATCAACCAATTGCTAGTACTAAATGTTTAATGCAGGCAAAGCCTCTCACTCAGTAGTAAGAATAATCACATTTTTACTTACATTTATATTGGCTCATCAATATCCGTCTATGTATGTAATTTATTGGAACACTATCTGATGGAATATGGTCAGAGACAGAGTTAAGACTTTTAAATAATGAGTCATTTTATATGGGTTTGTACTAAATAAAGCTAATTGATGTTAAAGGCAACATCTTCAAAGAGCTTGTTAAGGGGTTTTTAGATGCTCAAATACACATATTTCTTCTTTTTTTTTTTTCCTGATTCTATAAATTGAATACATTTCTATGCTATCTAAAGCAATTATCCCCCATCCCAAATGGACAAGGATCGTTGTTACTTTTATAGCCCTTATGGTCTGTTCCACAACTTTTGTAATGAGTGGCTGAGTTTGAAAGTAGCAGATCTGTATGAAAACATTGAAGGAATTTTTCCTGCTTGTCTGGATAAAACGTTAAGCATATCATCTACCTGAAAAATGTGGTCAGTGTGTACAGATCGGCTGGTGGTTCTTGTGTAAACGACTTTGCATCTCACCAGAGGTCTCTCAGGTTTCCTGCTTTCTGTTCTCAAAGGAAGAGAAAGTTCCTCGGAACTAATTTCTTGGGACACATAGGTGGCTCAGTGGTTGAGTGTCTGCCTGTGGTTCAGGTTGTGATCCTGGGATGGAGTCCCAAATTGGACTCCCCGTGGGGATCCTACTTTTCCCTCTGCCCATGTCTCTGCCTCTCTTCCTGTGTCTCTCATGAATAAACAAAGCTTAAAAAAAAACACTAATTTCTCAATGAAAACGTACACACAAACACACACACTAAAATAAAAAAACAACAGATACTAAAAGTGGGCCATGTTTAACTTTGTTCTTGAATTTTAGTTAGCAAATTGTAACACTTTTCTTCATTCTTGACTCATAATTTTTAAAATCCAGGGAACCTTCTTTGGTTTTAGTTTAATTTTCTTATGAAAGTTCAAGTTAGTCTCGGTTTCCTATTCCTGTTAAGAACTTCTTTGGTAGAACAAATCCAGAAAAAACATAACAAGATCCCCTAAACTTATCAAATTAAAATGAACCTATGAGGAAAGGTAAAGGCATTTGGGTTAACTTAACTCAAAGTCAATCTCCCATATTCTAAATCCTTGTGAGTGTTCAACACACCCGAGACTAAGCCGTGGTCTTTCATTTGGCATATTATCATTCTCTGAACTGGCATCTGGACTAAGTTCCCTGATCTGTAAAGATTTCATTTTCCTCTTTGAGGATTACGTGAAATTCTTCCCATCTAACAAAGGAGCAGGATATTAATATACCCCACAATTGCTTGTTTTCCTTTTATTAAGTGATATAAGTTGAAAACAATAACAATCCAGCGATATTGCTGAGATTGTCATCATAGTCTGAATATCCAAATGCTCAGTCTTACGGAATTTTGAGCATCATTCATATTGCCATGATACTAAGGAGAAATGTACCAAAATGTTATCTCTTCAGAGCATATAAGACAAAACTGAATTTGCAGAACATAATCATAAAGGAAGATTGGTCAGCCTCACTAAACAGAAGTTTTGGAGAAGCAGTGGGATAAATATATTGCTCAGAGAACATCTGGGGCAGAGAAATGGGTGCAATGCTTTGGGAACTACACAGCTTGATATAGGATTCTGGCCTCTTCCTTCTGGCTCTACAATCCCATCTCATACTTCTATTCCATGGCCTATTTGTTTAGCGGCAAGCATTTAGTGGCATGTCAATGAACACAGGAGTTGCCAAACTATGATCCATGAGTCAAATCTGGCCCAATGCCTGATTTTGTAAATAAAGTTTTATTGGAACATGGCCATAACCCTTCATTTGTACATTGCCTATGACTATTTTGGGGCTACCACAGCTGGGTTCAGTAGTTAAAACAGATATAGTATGGCTCCTATAGCCTAAAATATTTTCCTATCTGAAACTTTGATAAAAAGTTTGCTAACTCTGAACAGAGAGGATTAGTTGATATCTCTGGATTTGCAAACATTAACATTTACAGGCTCAAAAAACCACTAATCATATATGTCCTATATTTCTTCATTGAATAACTCAGCATTTCAAATCCTAGATCATTTTCTCATTTTCACTGCAAAGAAAACTGTGTGCAGCATGTTAGGGAAGGAAATAAATAGCCCAGCAGGAAGGAAATTCAGAATCCTTCCTCTGACTCCACTGCTTTTCTCTACAGAGTGACTTGAAAACCCTAAGAATATAATGGACAGTAGCATCTCATGCTTCTTTTCAGCTCCTCATTACTGGTTTTGCAAGAAGGCACAGACTTCTTGAGATTTCACTCTAGGGTTGGGTTCTTTTGTAGGCACACACACACACACACACACACACACACACACACACACAGCTAGCCTGCACACACGCATGCCCAGCACCTTCCCTCATTTTGCATGTCCACTCAGGTGCTGACCGCCAGCTGGCATGAATGACAGATGATGCTAACTTTCAACAGATGTCTTTCTGACCCCAAAGATAATGGAAATGACAAATAATAACTTTGTAATTACCTTAACTCCAACCAAAGCATAAGCTGAAAAATAACCAGATGAGAACTACAGGGAACATGTGGGACTGACTTCCCTATTAAGCATGTTTAAGTGTCCCCCGTGCTGCGCAGCTCAGAGGCTGTGCCAAGAGAGCAGGGAAGGCAGCCGAACATGCACCCAACCATAAATCTTCTTGGCCCCATGATAAACAAACAAGATTTCAGCATCTGCACGCACAGCTGATGAGAAAGGGAGAAATGAAGATTAAACGGAAACTAGGGCACTGGCAGAGCTTGCAGTTTTACAGGGCTTTGGATCAGATAAAAGCTCTCCAATTAAAAATACATTTTAAATGCTCACATTCTCTTCTGTGTGTTGTGTCTGGTCCTCGAGAAGAAACAATAGGAAAGCTTCCCCCCCACGCCAACCCACCCCCCCAAAAATAGAACTTTGAAATGTTGAGAGGACAGTTTGCCTTTGGTTAATATTCTTAGTCTGGGAAGTGGGTGAGGCAAGATGGTGACATGCAGTGCGCCATTTCTAACTCTGGCCAATAGCATGGTCATCTGGGCTTCATCACACCTTGGGGATGACAGAGAGACCCCTGAGCCTGGTGAAACTTTCCTTTATTTTTAGGAATCTAGAGGCTATTTGAAGTAAGTTTTTGAATAAACACCAGAAAGTGAATTTGTTTAGTTGGTCTAAAAACCCTGACCATCCTGTGTATTCCTAGGTGGAGATCAACCAATCTCCAGGTAGAAACAATTCTTATTTATGATGATCAATTTTATGTGTCAACCTGACGAGGCCACAGGGTATCCATTTATTTGGTCTATCATTATTCTGGGTATATCTGTTAAGGTTTTTGGATGAGATTAATGTTTAAATAAGTACATTGAGTAAAGCAGATTGCCATTTCCAATGTAGGTGGGCCATATCCAATTAATTGAAGGCCTGAACAGAACAAAAAGGCTGATCCTCCTCTAAATAAGAGAAAAATCCTTCTGCCCGATGGCCTTCAAACGAGAGCATCAGACTTTCCTTTAGACTCAAACTGAAACATCAGCTCTTCCTGGATTTTGAGCCTGCTGGCCTTGGATCATAACTACACCAATAGTTCTCTTGGGGCTCCAGCTTACTAACTCACCCTGAGGATCTTGGGACTTGCCAGCCTCCATATAGCATGAGGAAATTCCTTAAATTTACACACACACACACGAGTCCAACTGGTTCTGTTTCTCTGGATAATGTTAACCAGATCACCACAGACTCTGAGGCTAAGTATCTTAGGACATGCATGAGATGGCAATGATCTCACTGAAATTTTCTCTGTAACTTCCTCCCATCAATAGCTATAACAGAACCATACAAAGACAATTGCCATGATCACCTTCTGCAGGCTAACCATGTGCATTTGATCTAGCCATTCCTTATTCAACATAATTTGAATTCTTCCAGTTTGCAGTCATTCTTCCTTAAATGTCCTACACATATCACACTTAAAGTGTGGCTTGCAGCCTTCTGTAGGTACAGAACAGCATGATCACTTCCTGAATTCTAGGGCTGTAGATCCACTAATGCAGTATCTATTGGCAGTAGCTTTCTTGAGGATTGTGTTGGGTTCTGACCCAATTAACCTAAAATACCCCAGCTACCCTAGATGTTTTTGCAAAACTGCATCTTTTTCTTTATGTAGTAAAACTTTTTTTTTATATGAAACCATAATCTCAACTGTTACCTATAAGTTGTTTTCCCTTGGAAAACATTTTTAGACCAAGTATTTCTTCTAAGCTCCAACATCAGTTCAATCACCTATTGGGATGTCCATCAATACCCTCCTAGATGTAAGCTCCACAAAGGAAGGAATTTGTTTGTTTAAATCACTATGTATGTCCAGCACCAAGAGTAGTGTCTGGCATCTAGTAGGAATGGTGTCTGCAAACATTGTTAAGTGAATAAATAAATGAATCTTAAAGATAACATGTTCAAATACAGTCTTACCACCTTATCTCTCTTCTTACATGTCTTCTCAGGAATCGTACCACCATCTCTATGAGCACCAAAGCCAAAAATTCGAGAGTCAACCTATATTACACTCTCTATACCTCATATATCCAATTATATTTTAAGAAACACTTATTTCTCACCTGAGTGACTCTCAGATTGATCCCCATTTCTCTTACCATATTGCTTAAATGTAGGTCCTCGTTCTCCCTACTGATATTTTACTAGTTATTCCCTAGCTAATCACTAAATTCTTGCCCCCACTCTTTTAATCCAAGCATTCTTCATACTTCTGCCAAAGTGGTCTTTCTGAAATGCAAGTCTTATCAAATTTTTGTACTGCTTAAAATCCTTTGGTGGCTTCTAATCAGGATTGGGGTTGATTCCAAATTCCTTAGCAAGGCACTCATTATTCTAAGCTCCTTCATGATTTGATCCATTCCTACCTTTCTAGCTTCATTGTTACTTCCTTGCCCACCAAATGTTCTATTTTCCAGCTGTAATGAACATGCCACACTCTCCCCTCTGACCTGGACATATGTTATTGTCTTGTTTCTTCTATTTATTTATAGAGTTAACTACAACTCACTAAACCATTCAAGAGATGGCTACCAATCATCTCTAGCCTGAATAAAACACCTTTGTCCATGCTTACAGGACACCTGTGCATATCTTTATTGTAGACAATCAAAACAAAGTGTGATAGGTGCACTCTTTCACACTAGATTCTAAACATGTACAAATTTGTATCCTGAGTGCTCATCCTAGTATTCGGGACATACTAAGTGCTCCAGCGAATTAATTGCCCTCTATTAAGCATGTTGCAAAAAGTGGGAGAAGAAGTATCAAGTGGGTAGGAGACATTCTAGAACAAGTGATCCACATGAGCAAAAGCACAGAGGCAAGATAACTCTGCTGTGTCTTCAAGATTCAAGTACACATAGTTCAAGAAAGGAGGTAGAGAGCCAGAAGGCTAGAAAAAAAGTTGTTTTTTATGAAGAGAATTTCTGAGGTCATTGAGTTGCCATCTGGCCATTTCGAGTTGTCCAAGCCAGCAATAAATTATGTACATCATACAGACCTTCCTCTGAGTGTCCCACATCTCCCATTTTGCACTATCTCCCCTTCATCAGCAATAACACATAAAGCTCCTGAGTTCAGCACAAATTATCTTGTTAGCAAGGTTTTCCCTTCAGTGCTGCCTTTTTGCAACTCAATCTCTCTAATGCTGACTGCTAAAATGGCTTGATGTCCAGATGTAGATTCAACATCTGAGTCAGGAGATCTGAAATTTGTTCCAGCATTGTGGAAATGTGCTGGCAGATGTGATAGTGATTTATCTCTAACACGTTTATTGGAACATTCCAAAGCCCTGAACAAAAATAACTCACATTTATGGAATGCTCGTTTTGTACCGGGTATTGTTCCAATTATTCTACATGCATAATCTCACAATATTCCTATGAGATATATATCATTATTAACCCCATTTTATAGACAAGGTCGTTGAGGTACAGGGAGGTCAGGAAAACTCTACAAACTCACACAGCTGGCAAGGTTTGGAGTCAGAATTTTTCAGGTGTAGCTTCAAGTTTCAAACTCCATGAACTTAATCATTATTCTATGGTGCTTCTTTAAAATGGGCAAGAAATACAAGACGAGGAAAAAGTACAGCTTCTAATATTGACTTTGCTATAAACTATGTGATTTTGGATAAGTCAGAACCCCATGAAACTTAATTTATTTCTCTGTACAATGACAGAATCTGTGTAAAAGATCAGACTTCAAATATTTTTGCTTCCAAAGCCCTTAACAATGTTTTTAAAAAAATTGTATCCCCTTGTACATTTTAAAAGGACATCTAGATTTTCAATATGTTTGAATATTTGCAAAAAAGTACTTTCTAGCATTTTATAAATACAGATTTTTTTAAATAAAACATTTTTATTAGCCTTTTAAGATAAGTACTCCAGCTCTCTTCTGGTTACTATTTGCATGGTATATCTTTTTCAATCCAACTATGTCTCGATATAAACTATTTCTTTGTACAGCACATATAATTAAATCTTGCTTTTTCTTCTCTAGTCTGATGATTTGTGCCTTTTAATTGGAGTCTTTAGTGCATTCATACTTAATATAATTATTGACGTGATTGGATTTATGCTTGCCAATTTTCTATTTGTCTTCTACATATCTTGTATATTTTTATTGTTGTCATTTTTTATTGTTTCTCCTTTACTGTCTTTTTTTTTTGTATAACCAGTATATTTTAGTAAATTTTTAGTAATTTTAAGTCACTCTGTAAAGATTTTAGCTTTGATGTTTTTTAGTTAACTTTAAAAAAAGGTTTACGCTAAGGTTTACAATGTGCATTTTCCTTTGATAAAATTATACATATTTAAGGTGTATACAGTATGATGTTTGACCCATTCTAATAAAATATAGCTCCATTCACCTCTCCTTGGTGCTAAAATTGTCATATATATTGCATCTATATATGCTGTGAACACAGTTAAAGTGTTGTAGTCACTGCTTTAAACAATGTTATGAGTATGTTTAAGAAATTAAGAGAAACAAAAATATATAGTAAGAGTATTTTGTATTTCCCTGCTCTTTATTCCTTCATGTATATTTGTCTTCATCCCTAGTTGTCATTTCCTTTCAGCCTAAAAAAGGACAGATGTGCTAGCAAAAAAATTCTTTCAGTTTTTGGTTACCTTGGAATGCCTTTATTTTGCCTCATTTTTGAAGGATAGTTTTGCTGGATAAAGAATCCTTGATTGACAGTTCATGGATGTCTATAACCCAGTAAGTATGAGGCAATTAGGAGTTGGAGAAGCATTCCCCCAAAGAAGTATATCCTTTGGAGATTCAGTTGCTATGGAATATCAATGGTCTATTATAGTTAGAAAACAGTGGTTTCTTTACAATAGGGATTCTCAGAGTTTTTAAATGCTAATATGTGTCTTGACTCTTGAAGAAGGCAGAGCTTAAAATGTTTCCAGAACTTTTCTGACTATAGAAAATCTTTTCTACTGAGTGTCTCACTTAACTAGTGTTCTACAAACAATATGTTGAAAAATGTTGATCTGGTTTGGATAAGTAAACTGAGGCATAGAAAGAAAGAGTTTGACTAAATGGATGAATCAATGGCTCAGTGAAAAGAATAACAAGATGATTATATTTCCATTCTATTCACTCCTAGTAGCCTTACAGATGGATCAGGTTATTGGAGAAGTAAAGGTTATGACCTTTATTGACACTCAAGGAAATATATTATGATTTGATTGTCATCGGGCTTTTTGTTGTTAATTAGTGCCCCATGTTTGATTATATAGCTTTATAAGTGGAAGTTCATTTATTATCTTTAGCTCCATGTACCTACATGCCTGACTGTTACAGCTCACACTGAGTAGGAAAAAAATGCACAGTTAAAGCATCCCTACTTTATAATTATATTCTGATTGCTGAGGCATTATCAGGGCATTCTACAAAGCTCAACTAATGCAAACTTAATTCTCCTTTAATACCACTCCCAGAAAGAGTTTAACTTGAAAACAGTAAGATTTCTTTTTGAGTCTGTAGATTATTTTAAATACTGGTTGCTGGATTTTATATACTGTATACAAGGGAAAAAATAGAAAGTCAGAAGGTTCTACTATTTCTTGTCTTCTGAAGGGGACAGGAAAAAGCACAATGCTTACAGTGGTCAGCTTTGTAGTTTGGGTGATGATTGTAGGAAATCTGGAAAATGACTGCAGAGCAAACAGGTAGACCATTACACAAAGCATGTAACAACTCCTCCAGTAAGATATATGAGAATAGGATTATGTCTTTTATAGAAATACAATCATTAATGTGGTTACTATTTATTGAACTCTTGCTATGTATCATTTTATCCATACAACTATCCAGTGACATAGCTATTACTAATTCTTTTCATTATAAAAATCAGGAAAATAAGCTAGAAATATTAAGTGAAATGCATAAGATTCACCCCAGGTCTTGTCTATGACTCCACATCTATGCTTTTAATTACTGTTCTACACTGTGGGTAACCATATAACAGTGATTCTCAGTCTGGTTTCCTAACCAAATCAATAAGAACTGGGCACTTGATAGAAATGCAAATGCTTGGATCCCATCCTAGACCTACTGAATCAGAAGCTCTGGGGATAGGGCCCAGCAATCCATTTTAACTAACCCTGCAGGTGATTCTGAGACTCTCTAAAGCTTGAGAAGTACTGTCATTTTAGCATGACACTTGGTAAATGTGTTTCGGGTTCAGGTATATTTTAAGAGACAATTTTAGGGATTTTTTTTTTTTTTTTACTCCACATTAGAAATCATCTCAAGTTTTCAATGTCAATCTACAGGGAACATTATAGCATATACCTTATATCTTATTTATAAAAATTCAGGGCAAGAAATGTTTTTTTTTTTTCTCTTCATCTTATTTCCTATATCAGTTAAGTGATCCCAAGTGCCACTGCATTGATTGCATAGGCATCTGATCCCACTGCCTTTGGAGAAGCCAATCTTAACTTGCATTCTAGTCTTCTGAGCTTTAATCTTCTCATGTATATACCCCACCTAAATCCCAGAATTCATCAGTATCCAGGACAGTCTCTGGCACATAACAGGAAATTAATGATTATTAATTAAATGATGTGTTAAACTGCTATAAGCTCTGACACAGATTTTAATGATTCTTCTAGGTACTCTTTTGAAAGTGAATTCTTAATATTTGCTCACTATCTGATTGATTTGAGTATAACAAGAGTCTACCAAAGTCAGGCATCATCATATTTCATTAAAATGTACATGACAAATGTGGTTACTGTTCTTCAAATGTGGATTCCCCTAATGTACCATGCTTCCAGGAATCATGTCCTGTATAGTGACATTGGGTTAATTTCCAGAATAGATCCAAAAAAAAAAAAAAATACAGGCTGTGTCTGCTCTGCTTTCTTGGAATACATGTTCAAGTAAAAGCCAAATACTATGTAAGAAGTCTATACTGAGACCTTCATGCTCTAGGCATCTAGCTAAATAGAGAGACTATATCGATAGAGAGAAATACCCAGTCAACTCCCAACTGTTCTGGGCTTCTCCGGTGAGGCACAAAACTTGTAGGTTACAAAGTTATCAGATTATCGAGCCCAGCCAGGCCCTTAATTAGGTTCCATCTATCAGAGGACTTTAGTTGCCCCATCTACAATGGAAATGAAATGAGCTGAGACACAAATAGCCCAGGTAAGCTCAGTCACTTAGAGAACAGTGAGCAACAATAATAAACTATTGTTTTAAGTCACCATATTTTGGGGGTAGTTTGTATATAGCAATAGAAAATAACAATTGGTCAGGGTTTAAAGGTATCCTGTATGTTTAACATATGTTATGGTGCCTAAATATAATACAATGAGCTAAAAGAGAAGGGAAAGGTCTATGTATAATTCATTTCCTTTTGCTAGATTTAGCAACACATTGGGGTTGCTTAAATGTGAACTGTAAATGCTCTTATTGTAAGCATAAAAACTAAATTTGCATGGCAGGTAGTGTTGCATACTGTGTATTTCAGTTAAGTTAGAAATTTCTATAATAGCAAAGGGAATATTTTTATGAGTGTCCATGAAAGGAAAGACAATGTGTATTCTGTTAAATAGTTTATAATTTGAGTTACACTGTATATTAAGTAAATCAGTTTCTTTTTTTTATTTTTTATATTTTTATATCAGTTTTTATATTATTTTTTATATTTTTTTATATCAGTTTCTAATACCGCCCAAGAAAAGTGACTGTTGACTGGCACCATTTCCATAAAGCAGTGAAGACTTATATCATATGAAGTAGCACCTAGTTCTTCATTCAGAGAGCCAGGTGGACATATATTACACGTTTCAGATTGGGGCTTTCTGTGTGACACCTGGTGAACCCTAGTTAGCCTAATACAGCTTAATATCTGTCAAATTCCTGACCTCACAAAAACTTTTATATTAAAATTCTATCTTTTATTCCTCCTCCAAAACATAGAGAACAAAATTCACTTACTATTTATCACATAGTATATATGTTAGCTTTATCCTGTATGCAACTAAATCATAATGTATTTATAGGCAAAAATATTTTTCAAACTTTTGAGATATAACTATCATTGTGTAAGTTAAAGATGTACAATGTGTTGATTTGATGTACTCATATATTGTAAAATGATTCCCACCATAGCATTAGCTAACACCTTTATCATATCACATAATTACCATTTCCTTTTTGTGATGAGAACATTTAAGATCCAGTCTTCTAGCAACTTTTAAGTATATAATAAAGTATTACAATAGATTCCCCAGAACTTGCAAGTTTTATAACTGGAAGTTTTTATCCTTTGACCAAAATCTTTCCGTTTCCCCTAGCCCAATATAATGTATATCCTGCCTCTGTTGGTTGCAATGTTCTGTGTATGTCTTTCAGTTTCACATATTTTAAACTATAGCTGAACTCCAATGTTACTTTCTTGATTTTCTGTCTGAAAATGGAATATTGAAGTCTCCTACTATTATTATATCTTTGTCTATGTATCCCTTCAGATCTATTAGTTTTTGCCCAATATATTCAGGTAATTTAATGTTGGGTGCATATACATTTATGATTATTACATTTCTTTTGGTGAATTAATCTCATCATTATGTAATGACCTGCTTTTCTCTTCGTAAAGTCTAATTTGTCTGATATAATGATAGCTTCTCCTGCTCTCTTTTGATTTCCACTTGAATGGAATATCTTTTTCTTTAAGTCTATATGGATCCTTAAAACTGAAGTGACTCTCTTGTAGGCACCATATATTTGGGTCTTGTTTTTGTTTTGTTTTGTTTTGTTTTAATCCAGCCAGCCATCTATATCTTTTGATTGGGGAATTCAATCCATTTATATTTAGAGTAATTATGAATAGATAAAAATTTACTAATTCCATCTTATCAGTTGTTTTCTGGCTTTTTTCTATTTTTCTTACTCCTTTCTTCCTCTCTCATCCCTTCTTTTGTGAATCGATGACATTACAGTATTATGCTGTAATGATTCTCTTTTTTTTATCTTTTGTAAATCTACTGTAGGTGTCTGCTTTGTGGTTATCATAAGGCTCACATAAAACATTGCAATATGTATAGTATAAAATAGACATACATACATATATGTGTTACACCTCTTCTTTTATATTTTTGATGTTGCAATTTGCACCTTTTTATATTCTGTATCTATGAACAAATTATTGTAGCTGTAGGTATTTTAAGTACTCTGCCTTTAACATTTATACTAGAGTTAAGCAGTTAATACACCACCATATTGCAGTATAGAGTATTCTGAATCTGACTACATGCCTAACTTTGCTATTGCATTATATAATTTCAGACGTTTTCATGCTAACTAACATCCTTTCATTTCAGATTGAAAAATTCCTTTCAGCATTTCTTGTTAAGGCCGGTCAGTGGTAATGAATTCCTCTAGCGTTTGTTTATTAGGGAAAGTCTTTATCTCACCTTCATTTCTGAAAGACAACATTGTTGGATAAAGTATTATTGGATGATGTTTTCTCCCTCTCAACACTTTGAATGCATCATCTCATTCTCTCCTGGCTTACAAGGTCTTGAGAAAACCAGTATTGCCTACTGGGAGTTCTTTCATAGGAAATATTTTCCACTCTTGCTTCTTTAAAATTCTCTTTGTTTTGGTATTGGAGAAGTTCATTTTAGTAGGTCTTGGAAAAGTTAGTTTTGGATCAAAACTTTGGGGCACCTATTAGCTTCATGAACTTGGATGTATAAATATCTCTACAGGTTTGGAAAGTTTTCAGCCATTATTATTATTTTTTTTTATTTATTCATGAGAGACACACACAAAGAGAGAGGCAGAGACACAGGCAGAGGGAGAAAGCAGGCTCCATGCAGGGAGCCCGACGAGGGACTCGATCCTGGGTCTCCAGGATCATGCCCTGGGCAGAAGGCAGTGCTAAACTGCTGAGCCACTGGGGCTGCCCACCATTATTTTTGTAAAATAAGCTTTTTCTATCCCTTTTTGCACCTTTTCTCCTGGGACTGCAATGATGCATACATTGTTTCTTTCAGTGATGTCCCATAAGTCATGTAACTTTTCTTCATTCCCTTTCATTCTTTTTGTTCCTCTGATTAGATATTTTCAATTGATCTGTTTTCTCACTCAATGATTCTCTCTTCTTGAACAAGTCTGCTATTAAAGCTCCACTGAATTCTTCAGTTCAACCACTGTATTTTTCAGCCTCAAAATTAGTTATTTTTTATGTGTTCTATATCTTTGTTGAACTTCTCATTGTGTTCTTACACTTTTTTCCTGATATGGTTTTGTTTTGTTTGTTTTGTTTTGTTTTGTTTCGTTTTAATCTGTGTTCTCTTGTAGCTCTCTGAGCAATTTTTGGAACAATTATTATTTTTTATACAGTTTTATTATTTTTTATCATTTTTTATTTATTTATTTTTTTAATTTTTATTTATTTATGATAGTCACACAGAGAGAGAGAGAGGCAGAGACACAGGCAGAGGGAGAAGCAGGCTCCATGCACCGGGAGCCCGACGTGGGATTCGATCCCGGGTCTCCAGGATCGCGCCCTGGGCCAAAGGCAGGCGCCAAACCGCTGCACCACCCAGGGATCACCGGAACAATTATTTTGAATTCTTTGTCAGGAAATTGTTGTATCTCCATTTCTTTGGACCAGTCACTGGAAGTTTATATATATTACCTTGGTGGAGTCATGTTTCCAATTCTTCATGATTCCTGTAGCCTTGCACATTTGAAGAAGCAGTCACCTCTTCTAGACTTTATGGACTAACTTTAGCAAGGGAAGACTTTCACCTGTAAATGGAAGCACACTGGAGCTCGCTGTGCCCCTGGATCTAGTGTCAGGGCACTGTCTCGAGTTGGGGGTATGATGTCTACTTGATTCAGTCTGTTTGGGTTCATGGTATCAAGTGTGTGGTCCTTGGCAAGCATCAGTTGTGGGGGGAGGAGAATGTTCTCACAGTGGCTGCAAGGGCTGTTGGGTTCCTCAGTGGCACCTCCATGTTGAGTAGCTAGGGACCAGGACAGCACTCATGGCTGAAGCCAGTGGAGTGAGCACTCAGCAGACATATACACAGGTGGACTGGAGCCCACCATGGGTTTACTAGCAGCTTAGGATTCCTGGAAGCCTGCATGCTGTCCTGTAGCAGCACAATGTCTTCCAAGGCATACAAACTGCAGAGGAGGGCCATGATGAGGGTCAGGCTGGTGGTATGCACAAGTGTAGCTAGAGAGGCTAGCTGCAGGTGATCATAGTGATGCCAGTCAGCAACAGAAGACAAAGTCTGATCTAGGCCCACAAGCAGCTGCAGGGCCTCCAGCTGTTGGCGTGTCCTCCCATGGCTACACAGCTCCCCCTGGCAGGTTCACTGAAGGATAGAACAGTTGTGTGCCTAGGAACAGCCAGAGGAGCTAGCCCAAGCATGCATGTGGCAGAGAGGGTCAACTGCAGGGGTTTAGGCGGCATCTTGTACTCCTACAGCTACAGAGCTGGTTGTAGTTTCTAGGCTCTGGCCGGGGCAGGGGTGGGGAGGGAGTGAAGAGAGGCCCCAGCAACTGGCATTAGCAAGCATGAATATGTGTGGAATGGTGAGATTTGCAGGGAGTCTGCAGTGGCCGTGCTGTCTATTTGGTTCCTTTGGTGGTAAAGCTGCTAGATTTGGCTGAAGAATAGATCACTGTGAACCACAATCATTGCCAATACATCACTGCTAGTGGTGACTCTTGCTTTGCTTCCTTGTTCCTACTCTCTCTATACATCTCAGCTTTGCCAACTTAGTTGAGGTGAAACCAAAGTAGGACCTTAGCCCAGTGCCTTAAAGGACTGGGGAAGCTGGCTGATCTCCTGGCTTTTCCTTCCTGGCAAAAAGGACTTTTTCTAGCTGAGAAGTTCCCTCTTACACTGTACAATGCTGGCTTGGGGAATGGGATGATGAAGGCAAAATGAAGCTGTCTCATTTCTCTTCTTGTGTGGTTATTCTCACGTTTTTTTTGTTCTGTTATGTTGTCATAAATTTGTAAGTAGACTCCAGAGTTCACCCAGAGCGGTTCAAGGGTGGCTGTGTAATTGTTGATTTTTGTTGGAATTTCCTATGCTGCCATTTTGGTGACTTCTGGTAAAGGTCATTTCTTAATTCCTTTTTATATCTCCCACAGTGCCTAACTTTTGTATAACTTAAAATCTTTAATAAATATTTATCAGATGAAGAAATGGAATGATTGCATGGTACATTTGAAAGATACTGCATTTTGTTTTACAGACTGAGATACTTAAAGGACTATTGATAAGATCTTATTTTTATGTAATCTCTATATCCAATATGGGCCTTGAACTCAAAACCCTGAGATTAAGAGTGGCATGCTTCACCAATGGAGCCAGCCAAGCACCCCTAGGATTTTTTATATATTTTGATTGTTTTATCTTCAATCTCTGATTTGCTTGCTGAGGTCTACACTTTATTCTCAAATTTCATTCATCTATTCAAAACACAGGCTCCTTTGCAGAAAGGCATTGATTTTAATCCTGTAATAGCCCTGTGATCACCACCAGACTCACTACTCTCAGATCACTTCTTGGCTTGACTTAAGTAACAAACACTCCCTAACACCTCTGTGTTTTATCTGTTGTAAAGTCCTTCCTTAGAGAAAACTTTGGGAAAATAATTTACAAAGTCATATGCAAGTATTCAACCCTTCATAAAATATTAAATCTGTATAATAGTTGACCAGTGATCTAAGCAATTGGCATTTACATGCTTTATATGTACTTTAAAAGAATCTTGGTATGATGTTTAATCTTGAGGTAAGGGAGATAGTGTTTTGCAGCATCCTCTGAATTACCCCTGGCACTTGGTCTCTCAGTTTATAACACAAGAATGTTCATCTGTCCATAATTTGGAGAATTTGGTTCATGTGATACTAAAAAAAGCCCACCTGCCAAGAAAGAATACAGTGTGGCTATGTGCTGCACAGTAGCTTAGGCATCACATAACCACACTTCCACTAAATACTTCAACAGCTAGTTTTGAAACAGGAAATTCTTTAGGAGGTCTCCAACTACTTGAGCAAATTCTACCAAATTCTACTAAAATATTTCATATGGTGTATCACACACACACACACACACACACACTCACACATGCACACAGCTTTCCAGAGTGGAAAGGAAAGCCCAGCAGGCAGTGAAGTCTCCTTTTTTGCTCCTCTCAAAAGCTTCTTCCATTCCCCTTTCCTTAAGAACCTCATTACTAACTACTCTTTCCTCTCTCCAGCCTATTTTCACTAATATTCTCAAAGATTCAGGGGTGTAAAAAGAGGAAATTAAGAAAAAAACACCCTCTTCTTTAAAAGGTTGGAGAACCCCGATAAATGTCCAATTGTGGACCATTTTTCACTGAGCCTATAGATGGGAAGAAAGAGGGAGGCATCAGGGATGCAATAAAATTTAGTACATATGAGGAATTGAAACCTAAGGGGTCGATGGCTTTATTACTCTGCTTGAGCTGCTGAGCAAAATACCATCAACTGAGGTTTAAATAAAAAACATTTATTTCTCACAGCACTGAAAGCTGGGAAGTCCAAGACCAAGATGCCAGTAGACTTGCTGTCTGGTGAAAATCCTTTTTCTGGTTTGCATTCAGACACCACTCATGTCTCTTCCTATGAGGACACTAATCTCATTTATGAGGGCTCCACCCTCATGACCCAAATACCTCCAAAGAACCCCCTACCTTCTAACGATCTTCCCATTGCGGGTTGGGCTCTACTACATGAATTTGGCCAAGGGACACAAGTATTCAATCCATAGCAGTGGCTTTAGACAGGGTAGACGCCAAGGAAATCTATGAGGGGAGCAGAGTAGAAGGATAGATTTTGCCATGAGATTTCAAAATCCAGCAACAAAATCCTTGGAACTATGGAATTCATTTGGCTCAACTGATTTCCTCTCTCCATTCCACCCTCTTCTTCAGAACTGTTTATTTTTTTAAAGATTTTTTATTTATTCATGAGAGACAGAGAGAGAGAGAGAGGCAGAGACACAGGCAGAGAGAGAAGCAGGCTCCATGCAGGGAGCCCGATGTGGGTGGGACTCAATCTCGGGA
This sequence comes from Vulpes vulpes, assembly GCF_048418805.1. NCBI lineage: Eukaryota > Metazoa > Chordata > Mammalia > Carnivora > Canidae > Vulpes > Vulpes vulpes. The sequence continues at coordinate 33,285,442 of NC_132786.1, forward strand.
CTCCAGGATCATGCCCTGGACTGTAGACAGGTGCTCAATCACTGAGCTACCCAGGTGTCCCCAGAACTGATTTTTGAAAAATTTTATGTGCAAAATTTTCACATACTTATTGACAGCTCTGGCTAAGACTATAAAAGTTATATGATAATGGTTATAATGCTACTGAAAAAAATGAAGCCAGCCCTTTCTCATTTCCATCAAGTCCCAGGAAAGTGGCATAGTTGTGTGGCTGCTTAAAACATCTTTTTTGTGTTCTTCAAACCAGTATACCTTAATTCTGTCTCAGAAAAATCACTGGTAAGGCTGTTGGAGATTGAATATGGTGAAGATATACTAACCTTTGGCACCCATACATTTCAAATTTGTTAGCTGTGGAAGTTACTCTCATTTTGTTCATGAATACATGCAGCTTGGGCATCCAGATAGACAATACATGCTTGAATTCCAGTGATGATGGGCAGCTGACACAGCTCCCTGTGCTCCCCACCTGCAGACCTTCTGATTCAGTAGATCCGGAGTGGAACCTGAGAATTTGCATTTGTAACTACTGCCCAGGTGATACTGATGCTGGTCAACTGTGAACCATACTTTAAAAATCCATCTTTGCTTCAGGTACCACAGTAATAACTTGCTTCTTAACCTATCCCTCATTGGTTGTTTTTTCTTCCCTCCCTCTTTTGCTCCCTTACCAGAATTTCTGAAATCATCTTGCAGGTAAACTATTTATACTCAATCCTTAATTCAGACCTGCTTCTTTATTTTTAAGACTTATTTATTTATTTTTAAGAATCATTTATTCATGAGAGGCACAGAGAGAGAGGCAGAGATATAGACAGAATGAGAAGCAGGCTCCTGGGGAGCCTGATGCGGACTTGATCCCAAGACCCTAGGATCATGACCTGAGCCAAAGGCAGATGCTCAACCATTGAGCCACCCAGGCATCCCTGCAGGCCTGCTTATAGGGAAACACAAAATAAGACAACCATTCTAGACTATTCTTGCCATGATAAACATGGGAGCCTCCTTGCTTAGAGAGATTAGGTTACATGTCCCATGTAACACAAGTGGAAAAGTCCAGCTGTAAACCATCAATGATGCTGTTTCCTTGACATAATGCTTGCCTCATATAGAGTGCTCCATGAAGGTTAGAATTAAATTCATTAGTGTTGATCAACTATCTTACAAGTATTAGAATCAGAACTTGCTATTGTTTGAAGTCTCAAAGTTACCACTACAAGTATTTCATGTTTTAGAGCAGACCCATGCATCTGGAGAGGTGACCAGATTTGTTTAAGCAATTCTCCCAGCACCTGAAGACTGGGATGGATTTGGCTCTGCATTGACACTATGGTCCTTTAGTAGAATTGTGGTCTAGGGTTGCACTCTGAAAACTCAAATGGCAGCCTGGACAAGTTTACAGCTGCTTAATAGCTGGAGTCTGAACATCCTAATGCCCTCCTCTGGAGATAATTAGACCCACTCTCTGCTGTCACTGTTGCCCTTTGATTCCTTGTTTTGTATTAGCCAAGAACCCAGCTCCATCTCCCTAAAGTATGTATCATCTTTGCTTCAGCTCACCACTCTTAGACAATTTTGTGGTGTTTTTTTTTTTATCCCTTCTTTTTGTGGAGGATGGGAATTTTTTCCTCTGCACAGAACAAAGCATATGTTGCAATTTTTGAGTGGTCTTATGATTGAATCACACCACTCTTTAAACAGACTTGTCTAAAATTTAGAGGTGGTTGAATATTCAAAGCTTAAAATCAGACAGGGCTCTGGCTTCATAGATCAGTCAATCACTGAGCACTGGGAGCCCAGAGAGAATTGTACGTAACAGGAAAATAATATGTAATTGCGTGAACGATTCACTTTATTGGTTTCCTTGGGATTAAGCTTGTACCATCTATAGTAGTTTTGACAGCAAAGGAAGAAAAAAGGGGAAAACTGTGTGCAATTTTCATAACTTATTCTTAATAGAATGAAATTTGAATTGAATTGTGATAAGCTAAAAAGAAAAAAAAGAAAGAAATGCTTAAAGTGAATTTAAGTTCAAGCTGATTTATTTTTAATTAATTTCAGTGATGGTGAAACAATCCAGATTTTAGGCTTGGGAGTTAGGACAATACCCAGAACACAGAAAAATAAATAAAGAAGGGAGCTTTGCATAGTCCATGTAAAATGTCAATACCACTTGCACCATGAGTAGAAATACTTTAAATCAATGGTTTAGGGTTCTTACAGGGAGTCCATTGGAACAGCCTCATTTAATACAAGGTACCTCTGAATCAGGCCTGATTTTGTAAATCCATTTGTACAAAATCAGAATAAGAGGGGTATCTTGAAACAACTGAGCTACTAAGTGTCTGGTAGCTACAAAATTCTACTACTATCACTAATAATAATAATAATAATAATAATAATAATAGCAAACACTTATCTGTTGCTTATTTCTAGGGCCAGCTTCATGGGTATGTGGTCAGCACAGCCTCCTAGTGTCCCTTAGTCAGAAGGGAGACCCTCAGTAGGGTTTAATATCCTGCAGTTCCTGTCTTAAAATTCTTCATAATCTTGTCTTTGATTCTAAAGACCAATGAGAGAATGGAGCATGTGTTGGAGACCTGGAGTCCAGCTCATATGCAGTACTGCCTCCTACTGCCCCTTGTGTCTCTAGGATATGTGCTCAGTTGCCTTCTTTCCCACCCCTTGGCACTTGGAGATCATGCTGACTTCCCTCTCCTACATCTGCCCATTGACCACTGCTGCCCTCTGTCCTCCCCTGGTTGGGGGGCAGGTGTGGGTGCAGGGAAGATTGAGCCCTAATCCCTAAGACTATGGATATAATGAGATATTGCACCCGTGATTGTGTTATATTACATGGCAAAAAAGGGTTCTGAGACTTAATAAAAATTCCTAATAAGTTCACATTGTGTTAATCGAAAGGGAGAACATTCAAGTGGGCCCAAACTAATCAAATGGGACTTTAAAAAGCAGTGAGTTTTCTCTGGCTGGGAGCAGAAGAAGAAATCAGAGACTTTTTTTTTTAAAGTGGGAGAAGGACTTGGCATAACACTGCTACATTGCAGATGGTAAAAGACATGCAAGAAGAAATGTCCAGGGCAGGGGAGGTGTCTGGAAGCAAAGAGTAGCCCTTGCCTAACAGCTTGAAAGGAAACCAGGACATCAGACCTACAGCCACAGCACCTGGATTTTGAAAACAACATGGATCATCTTAGAAAAGGATTCTTCCTCAACAGTCTGCAGTAAAAACTCAGCCGGACTTTGATTTTGACCTTCTGAGAGCTCAGCCAAATCAGCCTGGGCTTCTGACATACAGCACTGTGAACCAATAAATGGGTGTTGCTTTAAGATGTTCAGTTTGTGGTAATTTGTTACACAGCAATAGAAAACTAATACACCTCCATCCTTCCTAAGTGGTCCTTTGGCATTATTTCTTTTTAAGAGGAAATCAGTTACTACATGAAATTAATGGTTGGTTAAGGCAGACTCTTAAAATACAGCTTTTCTGTGGTTACATACACCTATAAACAGTATTCTTCTGAGATAATTTATGACAAAGCTGAATAGTTTAATGAGCCACAACATGTATAGTCATGTTAAATAAAGACAATCAAATATGCATTAAAATATAGGAATCCTGGAGGGTTTTAAGACAAATTCTTGGCCTCACTCACGTCATGCACATATTTTGTGCAAGATATTATAAAACTTAAGAGTAATATTGTAATTTCCTGCCTCTCCAATGATCATGTTTATTCTAAAAAAGTGTTAGAGATAGAACAAGACTGGCCTCAGTGTGTGTGGGGGGGTTATATCATATTCCTTGACCTCTGTTTTTTATCTTAATCGGTCATTCTGTGTTTTTTGATGAAAATAATTCTCTCATGAAGTCAGAGGGGGTCTTCAAAGTTCAGCTCCTATGAGAAACATGTTGGTGAGTAAATGAGGCAAGGAAAAAGGAAAGAGGATTTGTGCTGGGCAGAAGGGAGCCCATATTATGTGCTGCCAGGATTGAGGCTTGGGCCAGAACTGGGCCCAGTCTCCTCGTGCTAGAGCTTGAGCATCATGCCATTATGATTAAACCTTCAAACTCCTCTCCTGAAGCATCTGAGTCACCCAGAAAAAAAATAAATCAATGATACACTCTGAATAAATGAAATGTAAGTCAACACCCGTATTTCACACTTACTCCCCAGTGGAGGGAGTTTTATTTCACGTTATATTTTTAAATTGTGTGTGTGTGTGTGTGTGTGTGTGTGTGTGTGTGTGTGTGTGAGTGACCCAGCCAGGAGACTCTTAAACACAGCTTGCTACCAACCATTATTTATGCTCCGTTTCTGAGCGGCACCTAATAACTGCTAATTAAGTCTTTTGTAGCCTGACTCTGAGCTAATTAGGGTTAATTGAGCCTGCTTGTGCATTAGCTATTCTAGCTCTTGTCCTGATAATCAGGATTTTGGAGCACATTGAATATTTAGTCAGTCTGTTAGCTTAGACTTCTTTCCACCGAGCATTGTGTTACAGGCCTTTGTCATATGTTAATGGGCGACAGTGGGCTTCTCTCTGCTTGATTTGCACCTTGCTTTATGGTGTGCATGGGTGTTTGTGTGTGTGTGTGTATGTGTGTGTGCGTGTATAAACAGCCAAGGAATATGATAGAAGAATGAGTCCCAAAAGAATGGACAAGCAGCAAGATTGGTGTTGTTATTTCAGCTTTGATTTTTAATCATTAAAGAGATTCACTAAGGGATATCTTTTCTCAGTGAAAGAGAATGGAGTTTCCAAGGCTGTGTTTGTGGTCTATAAATAAAACATTTTTAGTCTTCTTTCCTAATCCCATTTATTGATTAGATGGCTGTATCTTTGAACTGATTTTGAACTGTGGTATAACAGGGACCAGGATACATATCATGACTGTTGTCATTATGACTATTTTCAGCATGATCAGTTAATTCATATGAATAGCCTCTATGAGAGCTCCATTTCACACCATTTCAGATCATTGATAATGCAGTATGTTTTTGAAACTTAAAAAAAAATCACTTATCTTGGTATCCCATTTAATTGTTTGGCTGTCTTTACCACAAAACCAATTCTACATAAAAACCAATTGTGAAACATGTCTTCTCTTTAGTTTTTCATGGTTGTACCTTCCAAGGAGATAAAGTTTACCAACAAAAACTGAAATGCTTTTTAACATCATTTCACACCTTTTTTAATTTCACCAAACAGTTATTCAACAACTTCTTTATGAGTATTATCTGAGGAGCCAGAATTTAAAGCAAATAATATGGCTATAACAAACATAAACACTGCGTTTCTTTTTTTCTTTCTTTCTTTTTTTTTTTTCTTAAGAGGGAGAGAAATAGTGGGTGTGCAAACTTGAGCAGGAGGGAAAGAGAGAGGGGGAGAGAGAATCTTTAGCATGTTCCACATCCAGCCAGAGCCAGACATGAGGCTGAATCTGACAAACCTGAGATGATGATGAGCTGAAATCAAGAGTCAGATGCTTAACCGACTGAGATACCCAGGTGTCCCAAAAAACAATATTTCTTTAATGAAACTCTGACAAGGAGATAGAGAGAGGTCATCCTTGGAGCAAGAAGTCCAGCTGGCTTTTCTTTTCTATCTCATATACACTTAGCAAGAGTTTGTTGAATAATGAGTGACTGAATGAATGAGTTAGTGAATGAATGTGTATGAATAACACAGTAATTCATACAGTTACCTTCTCTGTCTCTATACAAACAATCTAGATATTTATGTCATGTGATTCTTTAATTCTATACTTTTGTTAGGTTAGCAGGTGAAAAAGATCATTAATTTTGACCTCTCTCTTTACAGATGATGAAACTATGGATTATAGAGGTCAAGTGATGGACCCAAGTTCACGCATAATTAAATACTGGCAAAGCTGAAATCTAAACCCAGGGGTAAAGTTGATGGGTTTCATTGTGAATGGAAATTCTGAGCACTGAAAAAGTCTGTGTCTGGTCATTGGCTGCAAGCTCCTTTACCTTCAGAAATAAGACCAAGCCAGTTATAGAGACCAATGTTCTAAACCTCCATCTCTGCACAAATGCCCATTTGGCAGAGGCTATTGCTGAACGTTTACTTTACTTTATGAAATTTGTATAAATGTGGTCCAAAGAAATCTTCATTACAAAGCTTTTAATTTACAATAGAAAGCTTCTTTTAAACACATGTCCAAATAATATAACTAATTAATTATGTATATATAGATATGCCCATACATCAAAAGCCTCAAAGAAAGTTAAAAATAAATGGGGGTATATAACTTCATGAGCAAAACTGTGCATAAGTTTGGTTTCTTTTTAATTAAATCCAAAATTAATCAATAAAATTAGTACTTAATATATTACTATGAGCTCCTAAAAAACCTTGTTTCATGGTTTTAAACCAACAATTCTTTTATATGTATGAAAAAAGTACTGCCAACAATCGGCAGTGCATCGAAATAATATCTAATTACTTCAGTAGGTAGGGGAAATAATAGAATCTAAATTGTGGCCTAAAAAAACTGCAATTTAAAGCCTGCATGCTGCTGTTAAGATTTATGATCATACTAATCAAGTTGATGTCAGGGTTTATTTCATAATAGGGATTTTATGATTCAGGAAAACAACTATGATGGCTGAGAACAAGTTAAATGGATTTTGTCCAAAGTATTGTTCCAGAGAATGATGTGAACATGTACTGCAGTGCTTCCTAGGGAATTCCTCCATTTCTTTTCCTCATAGCTCCCAATATTCTATTGTGATTAATACTACAGGAAATTCTTAATTTTTTTCTTGTATGATTATGATTATAGGCAATTCTTGGGGGAGAGCAGCATGCAGAATACTGATAATTAGAATTAATCAAATTATTCAAGGATTCACTACTAGTTCTTGTTTTATCTACATTGAACCACTGTTGTGATTAGACCTGGAATTTAATTTGTAGACACTGACTTTAATTTATAGAAGTGAGGACATTGAGGGGTCAATGCCATTTAAAGAAGCTTTATTGCTCACAGTTCCCAAGAGAAGGCAATATGCCACACTGTGCAGGCCCATGTGGGAAAGTCTGCAGGTTGGTCAGGAGGCAGAAAAAGCGAAGGAGAAGGTGTAGCCCAGAGCTCTATTGTGGCTTAGGGAAAGAATGAGGTAGGGTAGACAAGCCTGAGCAAGTTTAGGACTGGACAGTTTAAGTAATTTCAGCAGGCTCTGGGCTCTAGATGGTCTCTGATTAGGCAGGACCTGACCTTAGAGCAGGGGAAATATTGAATCCCTGAGAGTTACATAAAGGAGTTATTGGGAAGTGGGCTTTGGATTGGTTGGTTTGCACAGGAAAGCTGTGCTAACAGAAGAGTGATTTTCTGTCTTGGAATTAGCTAGCCCTGGGAGGGGCAGTCTCTCCTAACCTGCATGGCGCCAAGATGTCCAAGCATCATAAAATACAGAAAATAGAAAACATGAATAATACAACCATCCCTGAAGTACTGTCTCTCTGTTCTCCCTCTCTCTTCTTGGCCTGTCCAACTTCAAAAGCAAAGATTGGTCAAGGAATGAGGAAGAAGAATCTGGAAGTCCTAAAAGTAAATAAGCCCTAGGTTTGATAACCAAGAAGGGGCATGAATTAACTAGATAATTTTATTGAATCCTTGGACTCTGCATTTGAGGGACTGAATTCAAATCTTTAATTTCGTCATCTAAATATCTATTCTATGGGATGCCTGGGTGGCTCAATCAGTTAGGCAATCTGTCTTCAGCTCAGGTCATGATCTTGGGGTTCTGGGATGGAGCCCTGGGTAGGGTTCCCTGCTCAGTGGGATGTCTGCTTCTTCCTCTTCCTGCTTGTGTGCTCTCTCTCTCTCTCTGTCAAACAAATAAATGAATAATCTAAAAAAATACATTTTCTTTTTCTTTCCTAGCTTTCCCCTTATCTTTCTCCTTTCCTCTTCTCTCTTTCTTCTTTTATTTCCTGTTTTCTTTTAACAACAACAACAGAAATGATTGTGCTCAAATTATACAGTACACTGACTGAGTCCTGGTGATACAAGGATGAAAAGAAATATCAATATCCATATCCTCAAAGAATTGGTAGCAAAACACTGCTGAAATATGACTATTTTTTGGACACTCTGGGAGCTCTTCTAAGAAGAATGTGTGAAGGAGGACACATGGAGCAGGGAGGTTCTCAGAGGAAGAAACTCAAGATGAAAAAAGACAGCACTTGAAAGGTATCAAAGGGAGCAGCCATCTCAGAAACAGCAAGGACGTGTGCTGCCCAGTGATGAAGGAAAATGTGTCATTACTGGACAGAAAGTAGTTGAAACTGAATGAAGCATAGGGACTATGGGAAGTGGAAAACATTAGGTGAGAAATAAGGTGGGGGCCAGATCATGAAGGGCCTTTCATGTCATACCATGGAGTTTGGATTCTATTCCCTCCATCCACAAACACTAATTGAGCATGTATTTTCAGACACCACTCAAAACACTGGGACTAGAGCAGTAAACAAGACCTCGGAAGTCTGCTTACATTTCAGCCTAAACACCTCAACATCAACAAATGTATAAAATTGTGTCAGATAGTGGTACCTGTAAGGAGAAGGACAGGAAGGGGGTTGCTATTTTAAATGGGGTGATCAGGGTGCCCAGGAGGCTCAGTTGGTTTAGCATCTGACTCTTGATTTCGGCTCAGGTCATGATCTCAGGGTCATCATTTCAAGCCCCACATTGGGTTCTGCACTGCTGTGTGTAAGGAGTCTGCTTGAGATTCGCTCTCTCCCTCTGCCCTGCTCTGCTCTTGTGCATGCTGTCTCTCTCAAATAAATGAATAAATCATAAATAAATAAATAAATAAATAAATAAATAAATAAATAAAGTGATCAAGAAAGCTCCCCAAAGCACAAGTCACTTAAACAAGGGTTTATTGAGCTCTAAAGAAGGAGCATTTTAACAGACCCAGGCGGTAAGGGGAAAAGTCCTAAGAATGTCTTAGGCAGAGGCAGGAATGAGCTGAAGCTATAGTTATTTGAGACAACCAGGAGAAACTGGGAGGCAGGAGCTGTGTGAGTGAGGAGATGGTGGTGGGAGTAAGGTTCAAGACATGGGCAGGGTCCTACCTACCTAATTACATAGGTGAGAGGGGGAATTTCATTCTGTGATGGGAAACTTTTGGGAGTTGTGACAAAGCACATAACATGATTTATATTTTACAAAGATGACTTTGATGTTTTATATCTTAATTGGATGGTGGCCTCCCAAATATATATACTCACCCAAATTCATCAAAACATATACAGTATCCATGTATTCTATGATACCTAAATTATGCCTCAAAAATATTTTTTTTTCTCAAAAATATTTTTAAATGATAATTTTTCTGGCTGTATGGAGATGCGTGCAGAGCCAGGTAGTGTAGAAGTAGAAGCTGTACTGTCAGATTTTTTTCTTAGCCATCAACTGCGAGTCACTGAAAACTGCAGAGAGATGGAATCCGATTTATACCTTTGAAAAATAACTTAAACGATGGAGTACAGAATGGATTGGGAGCCTGAGAACAGGAAACCTGATTAGGAGTCCACTATTGCAGTAGTGCAGGTGGGAACTATCAACAGGGTTAGCACAGACAAAGAAAAGAAATAATTAAAGTATTCAGGACATGGAATTGCCATGATTTGGCCATTAGATAAAGGAGTGGGGATTGAGAAGTATCTAAGATGAATGATTCACAGGTTTCTGGCTTTGCAGATTGGAGAGCACAGGATACATTTATTGAGGTAGAAATCACAGAAAAGAGGAAATTATATGCAATGTTTTTAATTTGGGATGTTAGGGAACACACAAGTGGAAATGACCAATATGCAGCTGTAGATAAAGGGCTAAGAGCTGACAGTGCTAAGGTCCTTAAATAATAATTTTTGAGTTGTTACTAAATGAATATTGCTTAAAACTTTAAGTATGAATATGGATGCCCTGAAAGAGTGCTAAATCATGGTCTACAGTCTTCAGAATTCCTTATTGTGGAAGGATGACTCACTTCTCCATAATTCATGTCATTCAAACAAGTCTTTACCAAGCACTTATTAAGTGCTTGGTGGTAAGTGAGGCAGTATGATTGATTTTAAAAAACCCTGTAATTTACATGGAAGTTTTCTCTTAATGGGAGCTGGATGCACAAATTGGCTACCAGATTTATCATACCCTTTAAAATCTATCAACTCTTAGCTCCATTTTATGGAGGAATTATCATTTATTGTATGCCGAGTATTTGCCTGAAGCTGGGTGATTTTCAGATAAAGTAAATCTCTTTGTGATAGGTTGAATTCTAAGGTGTCCCCAAGATTTCCTGTCAGTGATGTACATGCTCTACATGACCCTGAGTCTGAACACAACAGGTTTCGCTCCATTGATTAGGTTATGTTTTATGGCACAACTGACCTTAAAATACGGAGATTATCCAGATAAGCGTGAGCTAAACACAAGAACCAATTAAAAGCAGAGACTTTTCTCTGGCTGGTGGCAGAAGAGGAAATCAGAGAAATGTGTTCCGTCTGGCCTAGGAGCCACACAGTGTGGAACCACAAGCAGCTTCTAGTTGCTGAGAGCAGTTCCTGACCAAAGCTAACAAGAAAATGAGGATCTCAGTGCTAAAACTGTAAGGAAGTGGATTCTCCTCACAGGCTGTGAGCTTGAAGAAGATCCTAAGTGCCAGATGCAAACCACAGTCCTGAAACCTGTAACCTTGGTTTCAATCCTGAGAAATCCTGAGCAGAGGATTTCCAACCATTCTGGGCCAGACTGCGGGCCTACAGAAACTCAAGGTAATAAATAGGTGTTAAATTGGTGACAATTTGTTATGCAGCAATAGAAAATAGAAAACTGGGATCCCTGGGTGGCGCAGCGGTTTGGCGCCTGCCTTTGGCCCAGGGCGCGATCCTGGAGACCCGGGATCGAATCCCACATCAGGCTCCCGGTGCATGGAGCCTGCTTCTCCCTCCGCCTGTGTCTCTGCCTCTCTCTCTCTCTCTCTGTGACTATCATAAATAAATAAAAATTAAAAAAAAAAAAAGAAAATAGAAAACTGGCACATACTTAATACCCAGCAATTCTCCATGTAGAGGCTCAGAAAGGTAAGCAACAATGCCTTGCTCCAGTTGCTGGTAAGTGGAGCAGCACAGATTGCAACCCAGGTGAGCTAACTCCTCCCCCCTGCTTCCTTCACTCAGCTCATCCAGAGAAACATCCAGTAGGCAGGAGTGTAAGGTGGTGCTATGGGTGGAAGTGAAGCGTAGCATCCTCACTGGAAGCCCTTTGTTTTCGCCTCTGAGCTGGGCCACCTCTGCTCACATCCACAACACAGCGTCTGCTGCCTCTCTGGAGTCCTATGGTCTGTCCGCCTCCAGGGAGAGCAGTGAACACCCTTCTCATGTACCAATTAATCTTTGACCACTAAGGCTGCCTAACAGAGGTGGCAAGGGTGAAATAAACTCATGTTTTTTAGGAACCGAGCTGAGACCCCTGATTTATTTCACCTTGTGTGTGAAACAGTAGCTAATGATTTTTGGTTCACTACCCACTGGACTAGTTTGGGGTAAAGCTGTGTAGGTGTAATCGCAGGAGAACACAGTTAGGGCATGAGCCACTGGACTCCTGGTGCGGCTATAATTCATCATCCCCCAGGCTCAAAAGGCTTGGGTAGCCAGAGAACATTTACTATGGTCTTATAAAAAGGTGTCAATATCTGAATGACCCTGTGTGCATGAGCGGGTGTGTATTACAGTTCTAACTTTACCCAGATAAACCCAACAAATATTTCCTTTGTGTCAATCACAGCGTAGTAGTAAAGATGCCTGGTCCTTAGGTGCCTTACTTTTAACATGAATATAGCAACACCTTATGGGAATATTGTAAAGATCAAATGTGATAATATACACAAAAATGCATTACAAACTGCAAAGTGCAATTCACACTTAGGATGTTACTCAATTGGGCTCAAGGTAGTTGTCTATAAAAAGCCAAAACTTTTAACCTTTTGAAGCTTTAAGCATGTAGAAGCTGCTAGAGGGGAATCGTCAGCAGCTGAATCTGTCTTCCCTGTGTTAAACCTCTCACACCCCATCCCTCTGTCTCTGTCTCCATCTCTGTGTCTCTATCTCCATCGGTCTCTCTCTCTCCCTTTGTCTCTCTCTCACACACATACATATATTAGTATGAAGTGAGATGATCCACTTTAACATCTTCAATCCATCCTTAGAGCACCTTGAAAAATGCTCAGGTCCTGCATGAAGTGTATTCAGTGACACCTGATCCCATACTCTGACCTCATGGAGACAAGGTGGTATTACTTACCCCGAGTCTGCACTTCCTTCAAGTTGAGTAGACCTGCCTGCCATCCGTGGAGTCCTACTGGACCCAGCCACATCAGAACCATGGACGAGACCTGAGAGAGCTGCCAAATGAAATGCTGAAATGGATAGGGAAAATAAATAGAATTTTTTCAGCTTCTAAAAGGGAATTACCTTCCCTGGTGAGTGAGGAGAAGAAAAATCACTGAGAGAGTGTTGGAGAGTTACTTAAAACACATTTTTATGCATCGGACAACAGCAAGAAATTTGTCAGCAGTGGGCAGCATCATGGTTTGCCAGGCTATAAAAAGGTTATGCAAACAGTAACCCAAAAAGAATAGAAACACATTAGAATTTATAGGCCTAAATTGCTCACTATGTAAATGAAGCTTTCAAATATATATGGTTTATGGAAATTAATGTCTTATATTTATTACTCAGCTCCGAGATTAAAATTGGAACCACACTGATTAGGTAACATTACAAATCAATTCCCATAGAGAGAAATAATAATAATACATCAAAGTACAAATGCTCTGATTAAACAACTTGATATATAAGAAGAAGGATGTGTGCTTCTCCTGACTGCTGTTTCTGAATTCTAGTCAGTTTTCTCCTTATTCTTCCCAAAACAATGGGCTGAAAGGAAACAGACAAGCTGGTTATGACACTTCCTATTTCAGTAAACACACAGGGAGAAAAAAGAGGGAGAAAGATCTGGGCTCCTTTCCTGCAAGTTAAATATCAAATCATGTGAAATTTGTGTTGCTGAATGTAGAGACACTTCAAATGCTATAATCAATGTAGCAGTTAGCCAAAGAGAAGGCAGGAAAGCAAACAATGTATCACTGGTCCAGCCTTCCATCCAAGTATCTCAATTTCCCTTATTTCTTTCAGGCAGGGGAGCAAGGTTATAAAGTGGAAGGAATAATATTAAAGGCTGGAAGCATCCATTACTAATTCAGTCCTGTGTGCTCAGGACCTACGGAAACTGTTAGGATTCATGATGTCCACAAACATTAGAACATTTTATTTCCAAGTGAGGAAAAGAAGATTTTACCCAAAGATGACAGAATGAAAGTACATTTAAATCTCAGTGCCTTTCGGGGTGCAATGGGAGGAAGGAGACATTTCTAGAAAGATGCTTTCAGAGACTTCCGTGGGAGGATTTTGGAGCACAAACAATGCTAGTAGAAGTACCATACGCCTACTGGGACCACAACTCCTTTATGAAGAGGCAGAGTGTCCCTGTTAGGGACAGATAAATAAAATTTAAAACAGACACGTACATATTTTTTAATTAACAAAGTGACTTCCTTCATCATCTTGCTTCTGTCCAGATCCAGCCCAAGTGTCTCATTTAAAGTAAATTACAGATAGCGAATGGGGAAAGTTTCTCCACTTCATTAAAGAATGTGGTAGACTTTTAATGTAGCCTCAGGATTTTATAGCAGTACGTTTTCCCCCTCATGTCCATCTTTCATGAAGGTAAATATAATGACTATATTCATCCTGTGTTGGGATGTCTTAGGTAGTCCTGGAAAATTCTGACTTCACGCCAACTATACCTGCAGGCATTGGGTGATATGCCAGTGTTGGGCTCCTTGGGCTTGGCTTAAACATCTGCAGCATTAGGTACACCCAGAACTGAAAAAAAAAAAAGAGGTATTGGAACTTGCTAACTGGCACATGCTGTATTGGTAAATAGTGTCTGCTAGCATCAGAATGTCATTTCATCTGGAAACTCTACCGAGTAAGATAAGCATGTTTATTTCACCAGACTCATCGGTTTTTGAATTCATTTGTGTTAGTGCTTTCATTGTTTTGCCATCATCCTGGATGTCCATGCCCAAATGTTTCTATTTTCAAAATGAGTGTTCTGAGAATCATGTGCAGGAGCCTGTACCAGGTGCTTTAGCAGACACCAGGGTGAAGGAAGTGAGAGCCTCACCTTGAGAGGCTACAATCTGCCAGTGAAGATAGGGCAGATAAATAATTACCTTGTTTTATTATTAATTTTAGCATCACAAAAGAGATGCAGGCCCTGACAGGCTCTCAGTTGCCACGCAGCCTTGGGTACTTCTCACTCAAGTCCCAATTCAATTCACTGATTTGATTCACATCCTGATCTCTGTTATGTGATAATGGTTTCTCCTCACCTGTTTATCCTTTTAACCAGAAAAACTTTCTATTCTGCTCATTTGGTACCAGCCACAAACGTATCTCAGTTTTTGGTTTCATTATTTCTTTTCCTGCGGCTAGTGTTCTCTGAGGATAGGGGAAGGCTTCATGAAGAAACCAGCATAGCAGCTGGGGTTAGGCTGTGGGAAACAAAAGCCAAGATGTCAGCTACCTCTGCTTCTTGGACCAGCCAAACCTCCCTGGAGGCAACAATGATGTGTAGCCTCTATATCTGTGGCCCTCATTTAGGTCAGCTAAAATAATAATAATATCTAAATAATATCTACTAGCTTCAGAACATCCCCATTTCATCTGGAGACTACCAATTAAGATAATCATGTTTATGGCCCAGATAGAACCTGGTCACATAGAAATCAGTATGAAGGGGGGTGAGGGCCTTTCTTGCAGAAGAATCATCATGAACCAAGACAGAAACTGCAGGTAAGGTTACTTACCTGCAGTTTGGCTGGAGCACAAGGGACAGACACACAGGAGACTCATGGGAGGGCCAACTTTAACAGTCATGTTAGGGTTAACATGGAAGATTTCAAATATCTGAGGTGTGAAAACTAAATTTTCTTGGTATCGGGAAAATAGGAAAGATTTTTGAACCAGAGAGCACAAGATCAGAGCTACTCTTAGGAAGGAGTAATTTGGTAGCTATGCATGGAATGTTTTAGAGTCTAAGGAAAGAAAGAAAAGAAGGAAAGAGAGAGAGAGAGAGAGAGAGAAAATTGGAAAGGAAGGCAATTGGAAGAAAGTAGTTATAAAAGTTCACAAACACTATGCTGATCTAAACGAGGGCTACAGGTATAGAAAAAGAGGGTACTCCTTATTGTTGTCTCCAGGGAAGTAGGGCTGGGCCAAGATGCAGTGGTAACCTGAGTCTTGGCTTTTGTTTCCAACAGCCTAACCAACAGAATACCTTATAAAGTCTGTAGGAAGCAAATGGGAGGCAGGAGCAGGGTGTTCAAGAAGAAGCAAGAGGGAAAGCAATATTTCTCCAGACTGTAAAAGGTGTTCCCCTAGACTGCCAGGAGACAAGACCGGTCTGTGGCTCATGGAGTTGGGGGGGGGCAGGTTCCCAAAGAAGCCTGGCTGCATGCAATCCACGACAAGCTTAGGCACAGAGCACCCAGCCTTGTGAGATTTTTTTCCTCCCATGTGTGGGAGGAAGGGCCTAAAGACTCAATGCAAACAGAGGAGGGATATATCTCATCACCACAGACATCTAATAAATGGGGGCTCCCTCTAGCATCCCCTCATCATGGATGTCCTAGGTGGCAGATGACCTGACCCATGGGTGCGGGAATGGAAGGAACCCTAGAGGTGCTGACCTTAAGTCAATCTCTTGCCAACAGATCAGGGTTAGGACTCAAGTGAGAAATTATACCGATTCAGAGAAAATTAAAATTGTTCTATTTTTTATCCACCTGGATTTGTGTATTGGACTTCACATACTCTAAATATTTTACATATTTTTGTCTTCTGGGCATATAGTACAGCATGTGCTAAAGCAGTCTATGCTCAATAAATAGGGGTACATAAATGTAAGTGGATGAGATTCAAGATAAATCCAATCTACAAACACATTTGTCTTATAGTACATAATAATAGAAATCTCTGTGTATATATTTACTATTGATAGCTGCCTATTTTTTCTCTAAATATCTTATTTCTTTGTTTTGAAAATCAAATTACCAGGCCACATTCAAGTAAAATTCTTTTGCTCATCTGAAAGTTCCTGATTTTTTTTCTTTCCTTTTCTTTTTTTAAATTCAAGGTAAACCTAATATTGCTCACAGATTTTAAATCCCAAGAGATAACAATTGTTCTATTTAGTCACAGCCTTAACTGTGAGGAAAATAGAACTATTTTGCAGAAAAGAAATTTAATTAAGGCTTTAGCAGCAACAAACACTTAGTTAAAAAAAAAAAATCAGGCAATCACTTGCTTTCCTTGCCACATTTTGCATTTCTTAAATTAGTATATTTGCATCAATTTACATCAGAATTGAGTACATTTGCTGACATTATCTGCCCCCAGATTTGGGTTTATTGACCCCAGCAATGTCACACAGGGGCACCTGCCAACCTATGTATTCATTCCTGTGCACTGAAAACATCTGGTAAGTCTCAAATGGGTGCAGCTAGGAATGTCCTCTCATATTGACTGCCATTTACATGTGGGACCAGGCATTTTTGTCGTGGAAGGAGAGCCTCTGCTACAGTGATTGAAACCTCCCTATGCTGACCAAGAAAAGGAGGACTGTCATATAAAGCCTGATTGTCTTCTCCCAATTCCAATTTGGTTATATATGAAGGTTCTACTTGTCTTAGAATAGAAGAGATTGTCTAAAGAATCTCTGATGAGTTTGTTGTCAATGATTTTTTTACCCGTGTTTCTACGGCACTAAATTTTCAAAATGGTTGGGGTCCCTTACCTCATAGTTAGCTTGGAGGAGACTGTGAGGTAAACACATGCAGACAAGCTAAGAGATAGGAAGTGACATATTCAAGGTCACATAGGTGGCTTAAGGCACCATGAAAATGAGCACATAATCTTCCTTTAATAACACTTCAGTCACTGATTGTTCTGCCGAAGCTTCTAAGAGCCTATTATGTGTGAGGTACAGTGGAGGCCCTTGGAATAAAAATATCAAGAGGCATAGTCTTTGTCATTAATGATGGTCTAGTACTTTATAAAAGATTGGTCAGGAAGGGTGGCAATTATAAAACAACATAATAAATACTTTGAGGGCTTTCTAGAAGAACAGTTTTCCAGACTGGTTTTACTTCCTGTTGTAAAACATAAGAAATAGAATTTAATACAGCTATTCTACCTTTCTTTGTTGTTGTTCTTCCATTACTCTCATGCTTTTACAGATCCAATGCCCCAGGACTATGCACAGCTATGGATTTGTAGCAAGGAGTGATTTGGTCTCAAGAAATGGAATTTGTCTTAAACCGGCTTAAGTATAGGGAGATCTATTTTAAGGACACAGAAGTAAGTCACAGAAGCTCAAAGCAGGAAACCTAAATAGGCCCCCAGGTGGAAGGAGGACTGCACTTTGGAAGACGTTGAAAAGCAACAAGGACTAAAATAGTTTCTCTCCCTGTCTCCTTTGCTCCCTCATTTTACCAAATCACTTGCAGGGACATTTTGTTTTTGCATTCGTCCTGTTTTCCTATATGAAAGACAAAATGCACTAGATAACTAAGGTGATCAAATGCACTAGATCAATTAGTGATCAAAATGCACTAGACAACTAAGGTGACAACTAAGACCCATCTCTTCTATTGTATTGGTGGGGATGGAGAAGGATGGAGTTTTCCAAGAAGAAATTATGAGCAAAGGAAACACATCAATAAATATCAGTTACTAAAAATAATAATAATAATAATATCAGTTACTTAGATAACTGTTCTGGGGCTTCTTGGAATGCAATATCACTAGATATTTGGATGAGGAGTTATTTATGTATTAAAATAGATAAGATACTTATCAAGTTGGTAGAATCTGTAAATATACCTCAATTCATTTCTACTGAAAAATTCTAGAAGTGACCAAAAAATATATGAAAGAAAAAAATTTTGCCGGCATTGAAAATCAAGAAAGTGTGCCAATGACAATTTTGAAGACTTTCTAGAAGAAAAGAGCAGATGGCTTTGGATCAATCCATTAAGAAACAAAGTTTATTGATACTTAGAAAAGGTCTTTATCCTAGAAATGTAGGATAATTTGACATTAAGCAATATAACATATATCTCACCACATAAACTTTTAAAAGAAAAAAACAATAGAAGCTAAATCCATATATATGTGTGTATGTATATATACATATATATATATATTTTTAAATATCACTCCCCTTCTCTATAAATATTCAAAACCTGAGGACCAGGATTCAACCCTAATTTGTTTAAAAATATCTTCTAGGAACCTATAGTCAGACTTATTTTTTATATTAAAAACAAAAATTCCCATTGTACCAGAATAGCAAATTTCCTCACGTTTATTCCTTTTCTTCAGAACTCCTTGACTACTCTTTCAGCCCCAAATAAATAAATAGCAGGAGCTGAAAGTCTTATTTCAATTCAGCTTAATTTAAAATATACAAAGACCCAGTAATGTAAATAGCTTGTCTAGGTGCAACTAGGTCTATATTTTTTTAAGATTTTATTTATTTATTTATTTATTTATTTATTTATTTATTTATTTATTCGTTTGTTCATTCATTCATTTATTTATTTATTCATTCATTCATTCATAAGAGACACACAGAGAGAGGTAGAGACATAGGCTGGGGGAGAAGCAGGCTCCCAGTAGGGAGTCTGATGCAGGACTTGATCCCAGGACCCCAGGATCATGACTCAAGCTCAAGCCATGACACTGAACCACTGAGTCACCTAGGTTCCCCAAGGTACAACTAGATATTCTCTGAGATATCTCTGAAATACCTACTCCATGTTTTCATTTCCTCTCTTTCTCCCTGGCTCTTCAATTGGCATCTAGAGTATGAGCACAACCTTCATAACTGTGACATTGGAGAAAAGGAGAACCTTTGGCTTCTTATGAGCCTCTGCGTGTGCACTGTCTGCTTGATGAGATGTGTATATTCTGTTCATGCCTTTATTTAACCTCTGTGGTCCATTGAACTGTGGTCTCTTCTTCTTTGGCTTTGTGTGGGCCTCATGGCTTCTCCATGCTTGGTCAGTATTCCTGCAGGTCCCTCTGCTACAGCTTCTCTTTGTGAATCCTTGTCTTAATCTCCTTTGGACGGCAAATGAGACTACCCATCCATCAGCAAGTCACCCCATGAAGTCACCCCTCCAAGCAAGCCCTATGGAAGGCATTCTGGACAGACTGGAACAAGAATCACCCCAAAGAATTCCTTGTTCACTCTCTTTCTGCCTGACTCAAGCTGCTTTTCATTATTATACCTATTGTTGGTGTAAACCAAGCTTGCAGAGCAGTAGGAAAAAAAAAATTATTCAGCTATAGTGATGTCAGCAAGATCAAAAGATATGTTCCAATGCCTCACCCCTAACAGAAATATCAACTTCAACAACTATCCAGACATGAAAAGGAGAGTGATGTGAGCACCTGACTTCAATGCAAACCCTGAACCAGGGCCACCCCCATGAGCCCCAGCATGAGGCCAGCCCCTGTGGCCTGAGGACCTATTGGACCTAGCCTCCAGATTTGCCCTAGTGCCAAGGGCCCTCACAGCCCCAGGCCCCAGATCAACACCCAAAGCTCCAGGTTCCAAGCTCAACTAAGTGCCAGGCCAGCTCCAATGGATTCAGCTCCTATGCTAGTTCCCATGACTCCAGGCTCCCATTCTGCTCCAGCATCAGGCCACACTCATGGGCCCAACCTCCAGAATGGCACTTGTAGTCCCAGCCTCCAGACTGATCCTGTGCCCTAGACTCACAGTCTGCCCCAGTGCCAGGCCAACTCCCACAGACCCAAGTCTCCATCCTGCATCCCAAGGATGTAGGGCCATAGCTCACCACAGCACCGGGATTCCCCCAGGCTCCAGGTTAGTTCTCACAACCTCAAGCTCCAGTCTAGCACCAACAGAGTCAAGATCCAGACCCATCCCTACAGTCTAACCTTGCCCCAACACCAAGTAAGCTCTCACAGACCCAGATGTCACATTTTCTCCCACAGACCGAGATACCAGTCTGCCTTAGCACCAAGCCTGTGTAACTTAAGGAATGCCATTAAATACACACACACACACACACATATACACACACACTCACAAACACATTATGGGAGTCCAAAACAAATAAAGAAAGAGAAAAAGACAGAAAGCTTATTTAGAAATGACAGATAACTTCCCCTGTAGTGAGGGAAATGAACATTCAGATCTATGAAGCCCAAAGACCTCAAATAGATTAAATATAAAGAGATCTTTACAGTGACACGTTATAAATTCTCAGAAGTTAAAACAAGGAGAGAATTTAAAAGCAGCAGAGGAAAATGACTCATCATTTACAAGAGCACCGCCATGAGGCTATTGGTAGATTTCTCAACAGAAGCCTTGCAGGCCAGGAGAGAGGAGGATGATATGTTCAAAGGGCTGAAAGAAAAAAAGAAAAGAAAAGAAAAGAAAAAGACTACCAACCAAGAATACTATACCAGATGAAGTTGCCCTTCAAAAGTAGAGGAGAGAGAAAGATTTTCTCAGATAAACAAAAGCTACAGGAGTTCATCTTCACTAAACCTGTCTCATAAGACATGCTACTCAGAGTTTATGTTGAAACAAAGGATCCTATCAATGTGAAAACACATGAAAATATAAAACTCACTATAAATGTAAGAATGTAGTCAAATTCACAATACTTTAATACTGTCCTGGATGTGCATAAATTACTTTTAACTCTAGCATAAAAAGTTAAGAGGCAAACATAAAAAGAAATAACTATAACTACAGTTTGCTAATGGTAACACTACATATGTAAAAGATAATAAACAAGATATCAATAACATGAAATGTGGGGAGAGGGAAAGTTAAATTGTAGCATTTTGTATGTAGTCAAAGTTAAGTTGTTATCTGATTAAAATTAACTGTTATATTAAGATGTTTTGTGTGAGTCTCATGGTAACCCCAAATATAAAGAAATCTGTAGTAGATATGCAAAAAATTTAAGGAATCTAATCATATCACACAAATAAAACATCATATAACAAAAGAAGACAGAAGGAAACACAGGAACTATGAAGTAGTCCAAAAACAATTTTTTAAATGATAAGAATAAATCCTTACCTATCAATAATTTTCTTAAAAATTTTTGTTTATTATTTATTCATGAGAGACAGAGACACAGAGAGAGAGAGAGAGACAGAGAGAGAGAGACAGACAGACAGACATAGGCAGAAGGAAGAGTAGGCTCCCTGTGGGGAGTCTGAAGTGAGACTCCATCCCAGAACTCTGGGATTATGACCTGAGCCAAAGACAGACACTCAACTGCTGAGCCACCCAGGTGTCCCTACTGAGCCACTCAGGCATCCCACTTTAAATGTTAATGGATTAAATTCTCTACAAAATGTATAGATTGGATGCACACAGGCTGTTAGCTATAGATAGAAAAAGATATGCAAATGGTAAAGAGAGTAAGGGTGGATGTACTTATATTACACAAAATAGACTGTAAAATGGAAACTGTAACAAGAGACAAAAAAAATAACTATGCAATCATAAAAGGGTCAATTCATCCAGAGGATGTATAAATACATATGCATCCAACATCACAGCACTGAAATATATAAAACAAATACTATCAGAACTGAAGGGAGAAATAGCAATAAAATAAGAATAGGAAACTTCAACACCCAATTTTCAACAATGGAATCATCATCCAGAAAGAAAGTCAATAAGAAAACAGCAGACTTGGACCTAACAGACATAAATATTCTATCCTACAGCAATAAAATACACATTATTTTCAAATGCACATGGAACATGCTCCATGGTAGATCACATATTAAGCCACAAAACAAGTCTTAACAAATTTAAGATGATTGAAATCATATCAAGTATTTTTTCTAATCATAATGGTATGAAACAAGAAATAAATAACATGAGAAAAGCTGGAAAATTTACAAATATGTGGCAATTAACACACTCTGAACAATCAATGGGTCAAAGAAGAAATCAAAGAAAATTTTAAAAATCTCAAAACAAATAAAAATGAAACACAACATACACAGCCAAACCTAGGGAATATAGCAAAAGCAGTTTTGAGAGGGAAGTACATAGCAAAAAATGCCTACATTAATTAGAACAACTTCAGATAACCAACTTAACCTTAAAACTCAAGAAACTAGAAAAAAACAAACAAACCTAATGTTAGCAGAAGGAAGGAAATAATGAAGATCAGAATGGAAGTAAATGAAACAGAGACTAGAAAAATAGATTTCAAAAAATCAGTGAAAATGAGTTGGCTTTTTGAAAAGATAATCAAAATTGACAATTCTTTAGCTAGCTTACTAAGAAAAAAGACTAAAAAAATCAGATAATAAATGAAAGAAGAGACATTATAGATGACACCATAGAAATAGAGGATTGTAAGAGACCATTCTGAACTTTTACCATGCCAACAAATTAAATAATATAGAAGAAATGGGTAAGTTTCTAGAGACATACAACTTACCAAGACAGAATCAAGAAAAACTAAAAAATCTATATAGATGCATAACAAACCAGTGTGAACAAACAAATCAGATAGAATCAGTAATCAAAACCTGCCCCCCAATCCCCCAAAAAAGCCAAGACTTAATGGCTTCACTGGTGAATTCTACCAAACATTTAAAGCAAAACTAGTGCCAATCTTTCTCAAACACTTACAAAAATTGAAGATGATGAGACAATCTCAGATTCATTTTACAAGGCCAGTGTTACTCTGATACTAAAGGCAAACAACAAGAACACTACAAGAAAAAAAAAATATATATATATAGGCCAATATCCCTGGTGAACATGAAATATTCTCAACAAAATATTGACAAGCCAAATTCAATAGCATATTAAAAGGATCACATACACTGATTAAATGGGACTTATCCCTGGGATGTAGAATGGGTCTTCATATACAAATCCATAAATGTGATAAACCACATCAATATAATAAAGGATAAAAAACATATGATCATTTCAAAAAATGTAGAAAAAGCATTTGACAAAATTCAACATCATTTCACAATAAAAACTCTCAACAAACTAGGTATAGAGAGAACATACCTCAATGTTATAAAGACCATACATGACAAGCCCAGAGCTATCAGTATATTCAACAATGAAAAACAAAGTTTTTCCTCCCAGATCAGGAATAAAGCAAGGATGACCACTCTCACCACTTTGATTCAAGATAATACTGGAAGACCTAGCCACAGTAATTAGGCAAGAAAGAGAGAGAGAGAAAAGAAAGAAAGAGAGAAAGAAAGAGCATCAAAATAAAAAAAAGAAGTATAATTTTCTCTATTTGCAGATGGTATGATATTACATTTAGAAAACCCTAAAGATTCCACAAAAATCTCATAAAACTAATGAACAAATTCAGTAAATTGACAGCATACAAAATCAACATATAAAAACCAGTTACATTGTTATATAATAACAGTGAGCTACTCCAAAAAGAAATTAAGAAAAAAATCCCACTTATAATAGCATCAAAAAATAAAATTGAATGCTAAAAGTAAATTTAACTAATGAGGTGAAAACCCTATATACTTAAAAGTATAAGACACTGTTGAAAGAAATTTAAGAAGATGCAAATAAGTGAAAAGATATTCCATGTTCATGGATCAGAAGAATTAATATTATTAAAATGTCCATAAGTGATCTACACATTCAGTGCAGTATCTATCAAAATCCCAATGGTATTTTTCACATAATTTTTAAAAAATCCTAAAATTCATTTGAAACCACCCAAGACTACAAAGCAATCTAAAGCAAAAAGAATAGATATCACTATACTTGATTTTAAAATATGCCACAAAACTATAGTAATCAAAATAACATGGTATAGGCATACAATCAGGCATATAGATGAATGGAACAGAAGAGACGGCCCAGAAATAAATCACACATTTATGGTTAATTGATCTTTGGTAAAGATGTCAAGAACATACAATAGGAAAAGGACAGTCTCTTCCATAAGTTGTAGCAGGAAAACTGGTTTTCCACATGCAGAAGAATAAAATTGGAAACTTATGTCACTCCATATAAAAAATCAAATTAAAATGGATTAATGATTTATTTTTTAAAGATTCATTCATTCATTCATTCATTCATTCGAGACACAGAGAGAGGCAGAGACATACAGGGAGAAGCAGACTCCATGCAAGGAGCCTGATGCAGGACTTGATCCCGGGACTCCAGGATCACACCCTGAGCCAAAGGCAGACACTCAACTGCTGAGCCACCCAGGTGTCCCTGGATTAATGACTTAAATATAAGACCTGAAACTGTAGTACTATTAGAAAAGTATACGGAAAACGCTTCTTGACACTGGTTTGAGCAATGATATTTTGGATATGACTCCAAAAGCACAGACAGCAAAAGCAAAGATAGACAAATAGAACTGTATCAACCTTAAAGCTTCTGTACAGCCTAGAAAATCATCCAGAATGAAGATACAATACATGGAATGAGAGAAACTATTTGCAAATCATCTATCTGATTAGGGGTTAATATCCAAAATATATAAAGAACTTAACTCAAAACAAAATGTATATACCTGATTACAAAATCAGCAAAGGATGCATAGACAATTTTCATAAAAAGACATATGAACAGTCAAGAGATTAATAAAAAGATGCTCAAATCACTAATCATCAGGGAAATTGAAATCAAAACTACAATGAGATATCACGTGGTGCCTGTTAGAATGGCTATTATGAATAGACTAAAGATAACAACTATTGTTGAGGATGTGGAGATAAAGGAACCCTTGTATACTGTTGGTGGAAATGTAAATCAGTATAGCCACTGTGGAAAATAATATGGAGGTTCTTGTAAAAAAAAAAAAACTAAAACTAAAGCTACTGTACAATCCAACAATCCCAATTCTGTATATATATCCCTAGGCAATTAAATCAAGATCTTGAAAGGATATCTACACTCCCATGTTCATTGCAGCATTATTCACAGTAGCCACATGTCTGTCAATGGGTGAATGCATAAAGATGACATATACCTGTACACAACAGCATGTTACTCAGCCATGAGAAAGAAGGGCATTTTACCACTTGTGACAACATGGATGCACCTGGAAGACACTATGCTAAGTGAAATAAGCCAGCCAGAGAAAGACAAATACTTATTATCTCGCTTACATGTGGAACAAGAGAAAGAAGAAAGAAGAAAAAGAAAGAAAGAAAGAAGAAAGAAAGAAAGAAAGAAAGAAAGAAAGAAAGAAAGAAAGAAGAAAGAAAGAAACAAAGAAAAGAAAAGAAAAGAAAAAGAAGAAAAAGAAAGAAAAAAAAGAAAAGAAAAATGAAAACTCATAGAAGCACATAACTGAACAGTGTTGGGAAGAGGGAGAGATATTAATCAGAGGATACATTACAAACCTGTAGGATGAATAACTTTAGATATCTAATGTATAGGTGTGATGACTATAGTTACTGTTTTGAATACCAGAAATATGCTAGGAGAGTAGATTTTGGGCTCACTAATCATCAAAAAAATGGTAATTAGGTGAGGAGATATGTTAATTAACTCAACTATAGCAATCATTTATATATATATATACACACATATATATATAAAATCATGTTGTACACCCTAAATATATATACTTTTTATTTAAAATATATAAACAGGAAAGAAAAAGTGTTATTCAAAGGGTTTGTGCTTATACAACAATGATAAAAAATGGAAGGAAGGAAGGAAGGAAGGAAGGAAGGAAGGAAGGAAGGAAGGAAGGAAGAAAGGTAGGAAGGGAGGGAGAAAGGGCAGGAGAAAGGAAGGGAGGTTTCCAGTCATTAGGAGAGAGGCCAAGGAAGGAAAAGACTGGTGGCATTCACTTACTCTCCAGTCCAGTGTGTGACTGCACTCACTGTAGCCCCTCCCAGGCCAATTCAATGTCATGAGGTACTCCAGTGAAGCTTCCTCTTCCCTGAAAAATCCCCTACTGCATTTTCCTCTGATAGAACAAAGTTTAAACTGCGACAATACAGCCTTAAATGTAGGCTACCCTTGCTAAAGCTCCAATCACAGCTTGCCACTATCATCCAATCAAGAAGTCAGTCAGAGCCTGGCTGGCAGGAAAAGAAGGCTTTACTGAATATGGAAATGTGTGCAGGTCTCCCATGGGTAAGGGTTAAGACACAGAGCTTCAACAACAACTTGATTAAGCAGATACATTCCAGAGAGAGAACTCTGGGAGGCTGTAAGAAGGGAAAGTAGATCAAATCCTTGACAAGGATGATAGAATTCAAGGCCTTGCCGGCTGAATTTCATACTGACTTTGTTGACAGAAGACCAGCATGTTCCTGGAGGCATCAGCTAAGGATATCCCCTCAGAGCCTCTTATTAGGGAAATATATGCGCTTTATAAAGTCTAGACAACCAAGAGGGGGAAATTGGCTACCCCTTGACAAAAGTCATGCAGAGCTTCCCACTAGCCTCTTGTCACAAAGTTAGGTTTATTGACTATTCCAGTCTTTGTTTCATGTGACTTACCTCGTGTAGGGTCTTAGAAGCACACACACTCTCCCCCAGCAGAGTGGATTTATTAAGAGTTATATACCAGCTCTCAGAAGTGTCTTCCAGCTAATCAATATGCTGAGAGGCTCTATAAAACAGGCGATAGCCATCACAGCATGTCCAATTTCTCTGTGTTTTCACTTTTACATCTGTTAAAGGTCAGAGACTATATTTATCACAACCAAATATACATGGATATTGAAAAGATATCATTGCAGCATATTGTTTTGAAATGGGATGGGGTGTGAAAAGTCTTTCTTCCGGTTTCTGAAAAGTTCAAATTAAATTAAAGCACATTACACTTTTATGTGCTCCTTTCCATCAAAAGATTCCAAAGTCCTTAAACAACTTTAATTAAGTTGTTCCAGCATCTCTCAGGAGCAAATCAATATTTTTCATATTCCTTGTTACAGGCTAGGGAAATAAAGCCCAGCACGGGCCCCCACCCCCAGCTCAAACTGAACATTTTTTCTTTGAAAGATAGAAAATTCCTCTTGAATATATTTAATTATAGAGGAGTAAAATTTTCCTCTTTAATGTGCCTTACCTTTTCTCCTCTGTTAGAAATGAGAAGGAAAAATAAAAAGCCAGCCCCAAATAGGAATCTGAGAAAAAATAGGATTTTTTTGGAGGCCTAGATATTGAAAACAGAATATATTTTTCATCTCTCAGGCAATATGGGAGGCTATCTGATTTTTTTCAGCCTGTAAACAAAACAAGTATAGCCATATTTTCAGACTCCTAAGATTTTTAAAAATCTAAATCCTCAAAAGCCACAGAACCAACTCTTCACCTCAAAAGTGTCACCAGAATGAATCAGAAATCATCCCTCTTATAAACCTGTGGAAGAAAGGTAGGTGGGTGCTGAATTTTCTTCTGTTGTCTTTGTAGGATAATGGGTTTCCTGTGTCTTTTGATTGAGGATTGACATTCTCTGCTCTCAAAATGTCTAACTGTCCATTGGGGAGAATCTAGGCTTTTGCAGCAGCCAATAGATGGTGAGCCGTACTCAGTATGACAGGAGGGCAGGAAAAGGCTGCTCTGCCCTCTCGGAGGTGGCACCATGGGGACTCAGGAAAAAAATAATCTAGGAGAAAAAAAGCAAGTTTACTCACATGTCTCCACCTGGGGGCTACTGTTTGTAGGAAACAAATTGCTATAATAATAGCTACACTTCTGCCACCTTCCTAGGTTCACCTTGGAGACGGATTTAAGCTCCTGGGATGAAGGCTTTTTGCTGTTAATGTGAAAGCTTGAGTGCCTGCAACTGTCCCTTAATGGCTTTTGGAAACAGAGGCCTTCTGCATCTCCCACCTCTGAAAGCTCTGAAACTGAGAGCATCTCGGCTGAGCCGTATCTAGGCTTCACACTGAAGCAGCGGCTTTCCTACGCAATGCAACAACCTCTAATTCTCTGTTTGTAGTTTAAAGCAAAGGGAAATGGCAGCCATTAGACACGATAAATTGCCATGCTAGGCTCATACTCAGTTGGTAATCTCTTGGTAATCTGCTCTGAGACATTTTATCCCAATGTCCACTAAGGTAGTTTTGGTCAACCTTGGTTATCAGGAGGGTGTTGACAGTCTCTCTCCTTCTCTCTCTCTGTCCACATACACACTGCCAGGGAGAAAACCCTTACCCAAAATCCTCTTTTGGATTAGTTTTTAATCTACAGTACTCAAATATAAAAGAAGTTGATAGAATAAGGCTAATGGAAGGCTGCATTTTCTCTCCCTAGTGTCACCCCTAGAAAAAAAATCCCCATTGTGTTTCTAAAAAACGCACTGAGGAAGGCCTACACATAGGATAATCCCACCCCCTGGTTATGCCTGTTTTCCCAGTATAGTTATTTCTGCTGCCTCCTTTCACCTTTAGAGTCATCCTGATTTGGATCACACACTGCATGGTCATACTACCTGGCAAGGTCTTCCCCAAAAAGAAGGAATAGAAAGAAATACTTGGAGAGTTAAAGACAGAATGTTGGTCCTAGAAAAAGAAAAGAATGATAAAGACTGGAAGGAAAACAGTTTTGGTCAATTCCCTCAGAGCACCCTGGGCCTGCTTGTTATGTCTACTGAGGTTGGATGTCAGATACTAAAGACCTAAACTACATTACGACCCTTGCACCTAAGCTGGAGTAGTAACAGGTCTGTGCATTCTGTACGGATCATGTGAGCTTGAACAATGTACTTATCAGATACCACCACAGTAGACTGAAGACTAGAGAACATTTCTTTAGCTCCTGGACATTCACATAAGCCACCTGTCTCCAAAGCTATTACTGAGTTTAAATTTCTCCCAACCGTGACTAGTGTGGGCACAAACTCAGAAGTAATTTGATTTAGAAAAATTAAACAATGTGGTATTTCTTACAGCCAGGTGCAGAGATAGAAAGTCGTATGTAGTATACAAGCAGCGGAGAGCTTGTGTTTGTATCACTAAAGTAATTGTTAGACAGGTGGATGTTGAGTCTAGGACCAGGTGGTTGAATTAGTAAACATGTGAGGTTGGGGTTCTCAGTGGCCTGGGATTTTCTCAAGGCCTGGGGAGCCAAATGGGAGGAAATGGAAGGGATTGCTTATAGAGGCCCTGCAGGGTCATTAATTTATTCAATGGGTTCCACACATATTTATTAAAATAAGTTAACTCTTTCCTGGCTGTGATGGATTCTTGCTCATATACTCCATAGGCCCAGGTCCTTTCTACAAATACATGTTGTCTCAGATTGAAGAGTCACCTATGAGAGAGATAGTTGAGCAAGGGAGTTTTTTTGATTGTTGGCTTGGTTTTTGTTTAGGTAGAACACAAGATTTCACTGCACACATGGGTCCAGGGATTCATATCTGGGGGGAAAGTTTGCAACATGGGGAAAATCAAAGTTGTAATAATGAAAAGCAAACATCTATTCCAAATTAAATGACTACAACAGAGGCATTATGAAGTATCCAGGAGTACACTAAATATTAACTTAATTAGCTAATCAACAAGTGTTCTACTTGTTTCTTAAAGAAAAAAAAAAAAACATAAGAATTCTAAGGGGTAGGGAGGGTATGATAATTCAGGAAGTATCCTGAGAGAATGTGTACCCACCCCTTCTAGGTTGCTTTATATATGCTGGGAATAAGGATTCAGGTGGTGTGTGACTGCTGGGGTAGTCTGATATATTAGGAAAGTATTCAGGGAAGGATTTCTTGGAGGAAACTAGGGTTGTAATAACTAGGACATTTGAAGGCTTATATTAACCTAAGGTTAATGAGTCAATGAACTTGTGGAAGATTTTTATTGTCCTGCTTGCTATTTCCCATTAGAGCATCCAAAATGAGAGTACAAAATAACTTGAAGTCATGAATGAAAATATCCATAAGAGTATCCATAGGCAGCAGAGGCAATTGGGATTCATGGGGGTTCATGGACTTGCTGGTCCTGAACAGCTTTGGGAAAGGCTTTGGTGAGATGGACTTTGAAGTACAGATAGGAGATTGTTGAAATAGGAATAATGAACTTCATAATTATTCCTGTGCTCACTTCCAGTCATCCTGACCAATAGCAACTGAAGCCTAATGTGCTTATTTGTTTGTTTGTTTTCCAAACAAACATTCTGCTAGATGCCTTTCAATGGACACATAATAATCACAACAACAATAATAATAATAATCAGAATCGGCCATGGCCTAGACCTTGAGTGGACATAGTGATGAGTGTCTATGCCAAGGCTGGTCCTCTTGTTTATGTAAGAGCCTTCAGTATTAGTCCTGGGTGGTTGCCCAGGAGGAAATTGGATAAGTCCAGTATCTCATTTACCGAGGCCATCAAGGAGCTATCAAGGAAAGATGACCTTTAACCACATTTGACTCTGACTAGATTCAAACCAGTGACCTTGAGGTGGGAAGCACTGGCTATAGACTCTCTTTCCTCTGACGGGCTGCAGGGCCCTTGGCACTGGGTTGATTTAAGCCTCACAGCTGTTGCATTAAAAATTATTTGTGCTACTACTGAAATCCTCCTGCTCCTGCCCCCTTCCCAAAATAATCATCAGTTACAGCACAGATATTAAAATGGCACTTTAAAAAATTAAAATACAGTTCTAAAAAAAGACCATATAAATGTAGAATTAATTGCTGTATATGCTTCGAATTACCGAGAGACTTTATTTTATTTCTGTCACAGCAGAAAGTGCTTCATCAGGAGGAACTCATGTGGAGATCCAACCATGTCCTAGTTATTTTGTGTTTAATATGCTTGAGATGTTTAATTATTTTTGATTAATTCATTTACCATTAAACTGCCCAAAGACTTTGATGTGTCCTGCACGGCATGCCTTGCCAGCATGTTGCTATACACTCCCAGCCTTAAAGGAGTCAACATAAAAGCCCAGCATTGGGGGTCAAGGCAGATTCAGATTTAAATCCTGGCTCCATGACTCGCCAGTTGTGTGAATTTTGATAGTAAATATCTCTGAGCTACAGTTTTTGCATTTGTAAAGTGGGTAATACAACAAATCCAGCCTCGTAGGGTGCCATGAGAATTAAATGGGGAAATGAATGTCAAGCATTTTGGACTCATCACTAGTTTAGGCAAGCACTCAATGAATGGTAATTGTTACTATTATTGTTATTCTGTCAAAGTGCTAACCATCTACTGTACAGAGAAGAAAAATATACCATTGCTGCCTGCTTTGTCTCGCAGTGGTAGGCAGATGCCTTGGAATGAGCCCTAGTCTCAACTCAGTCAGATAAATCTAAAGGAAATAAAGGTGAGGAGAAAGTTCTAGCTGGTCCCAGATCACCTTTGGACCCCAGCCTATATTTACAGTCTTATCTCTTACTAATACTCTAATGAGTACTCAATTGCAGTCAAACTGGGCACTCCCGTACTCCACTTATTTTTTACGTAACCTGAGAAGCCTTTTGTGACTACTGCAACCTACATGCTAATACTTTCTGGCAATTTATTGAGGAGCTCCTGACAGAAGCAGAGAATTTAGAACATGGAGGAATTAACAGAAGTTCAGGGAAAGAAGGGTCTGTGGACATCCTTTAGCCTTCTTTTACAGTTAAGAAAACTGAATCTTGAAAGATTAAATAACTTGCTCAAGGTTGTATAATGAGACGATGACAGAAGAATAAAGTCTCAAAACTCCCAGTTCTGCATTCCTGTTCTTACCAGCTTTCCTCAGCTGCCT
The DNA here is from genome assembly GCF_048418805.1 of Vulpes vulpes. Taxonomy (NCBI): domain Eukaryota; kingdom Metazoa; phylum Chordata; class Mammalia; order Carnivora; family Canidae; genus Vulpes; species Vulpes vulpes. The sequence continues at coordinate 33,317,402 of NC_132786.1, forward strand.
TGGCTTGCTGATTGGTTTCAAGCTAGCAAGTTCTCAGACAAGAGTAACTACTTCATATTCTCTGTGGGAAGATTGAGAAGATCGTGAGGGTAGCCTAAGCAGCAGAACATGAATTAGAAGAGAATATCTTTGCCTCTGTCTTAACTACCTATGTATAAGTATCTGTCTCCAGGAGCAACAGAAAAGAGGAAGGATATAACAGTTTCTGAGTCCTAACTAGTAGTTCTTACTATGTGCTTCTATGGCCTCATCTTCTCCAGGCTTCACCAACCTAGATCTAAAAACTAGAGAAAATAAGTATTCTCTCCCACCATAATGGCAAACCCAGACATCCTCAAAACTCCTGCCTCTAAATAAATTCTGGACATCCTGTGGGATTGTCTCACTTCTGCTGTGAACATGTTCGCAGCTGCTAAGTGATGCTTACCATTTTCCACTTCTCTTACTTTGGGTAATGAACATTCTTTTATCACCACTAACACAGTTGACATGATACAAATTGTGAAGCCACCACAATATGATGTCTTTTTGGTGTTGCCATATATGCATTGGTGTCTCTCATGAATCAAGATGCTACATCTTTCTATATTACATCAGATTCTAGGAGGAACCCAAAGAGAGGGAAAAGATGTTCATTGGCATAAGCATAGCACCTCATTGCAACAAAGCTTCATTTACTCTCATTTATCAAGGGAAACTAGGCTTTTCTTTGTTCGTGGCAGAAACAGGCCCAGATAGGCTTTGGTAGGTCCCCAACACATCTCCATCTCCCGTATTATGGTCCAGTCCTTAAACAAAACTTATTATCTCGGCTTCTCCCTTGCCTTAGAATGAATTACCTGCTCTCCCCCTCTTGAGGCTCTATCTGCACACAAAAACTCCTGCAGCAGGACCTCATCAGCCATATCTTAACACTAATCTGAAATTATAAGCCTGTGTTTACACAAACTTTAATTCATTTGATTTTTACAAAGCTGAGGGGAATAGAAAATATTTCTTCTATTTTTCAGATGCCAGCCCAAAGTCATAGAATCAGTAACCCAAAGCCAGGAAGTAGAGCCAGGAATTGACCCTCTGTCTGGGCTCATGCTCTTGACACTGTGCAACAGGACTTGAGAAAGACCCCATACTCAACCTCTACCTTGCACCAGTCCAATTCTATTAATCTGTCATCCCAGCTTTCCTTGCTTAAGAGCTCCTTGTGATTTTTACATGTTCCTTCCATGAATGAATTTCTTGCATTGTTTTTATCCCACCATCATCAGCCTTGTGACCTACTTTGACTATCCTAGAGTCTCTAATGTTCTCTTATAGTCCAATAACTGATCTACTGTCCAGCTTATTTTATGTTAAAGGCAAGTATTTTTTTAAAAAGCCACACAACTACACCATATTTCGATTAAAATTTATGATGGACTAGGTATAAGCAAGCAAAGCTGTTAGCTATCCTGACAATGACTAATAGAAGTTTGTGTGTTTTAGTGAATTATATATGCTGTACTGTAGGTACAGATGGCAAACAATGCAATTTATCTTCTATTTTCTTTAATGGTCTGGCCCATAAAAATAGGTCGATCATGAAAAGGCCTTCTTGAAATGATAATTTGGAAATAAAACTTTCATAAAGACACTCAAATGTAATTCAACATCCAAAGGGAAGAATAGACCCCTAGACTCTGAAGTGACTGAAGACAGGTATAACTTATAAAGACCTTTGTACATTTTCCACGTCCAGAAGCCATCTATTATAATGAGGATTTCACACAAGGAAGTGTTCCTGACATGCTCGTCTCTCAAAATTTGAGCTTAGCAAAATGGCTTCCAGAAATTACAGCCATTACAAATGATCACTCTGAAGAGCAGGTAAGTGTGAAAGGTAAGTTCAGTGGCAGATCCCCTTCTTGCTCCATGTCAGAAGAGTATCAGGTCTCTTAACATTCTGGAAGAGGTGCTACTCTTGATCAACTCAACTATTATCTCTGTATGCATTTTAGGGAACAGCAGAGAAATAATATACTATCCTGTCTCTTTGGGATTAAAAATTCCTGAGTGCTAAATGGCAGTGAAGCTGGAATTGAGACAGATATTCCGACTTATTTGTGGTATCTGTTATCCAGTTGATCACCTTAACTTCAGATCACTAGAGAAATAATATTAGAAGCAATATCTAACATGAATCCTTCATTATCTTCTCCAAAGTGTTTGTGAAACATTAGTTGATTTAACACTGACTATATTATGTCATAATGTCTTCTCTGTCCTATCTTCTTCCTAAGCACAAGCCTTAAGCACACATTACCCAACTTTGTTTCTATCTAAAAGATAAACAGCCCTCCCTTGTCTTCAGTCTAGCCTGTTTTCCTTTACTGACATTCTTTCTGTACCAGCCTTGCTAACATTTTTCTACAGCCTGTAGATCAGAGTTGTCCAACAGAGTAGCCCATAGCCCCATGTTACTATTTAAGTGTACTAAAATTAAATATAATTAAAAATTCAGTTCTTTAGATATACTAGCCGCATTTCAACTGTTCGATATGTCTTGAAATAGCCACATGCCTGTTAATGGTTATTTTAGAGGATAGTGTACATACAGAACATTTCCATCAAATCAGATAGTTCTTTGAACAATATTGGTCTATGATAAAGGAAAAGTTATTGTTGCCTGATCATTATTTTGTTTTTCCAATCTATCATAAAGTCTTTTTGATCTATACTCTTTTGAGGAATTTCTCTTCAGGCTACAGTGAAGGAACCAGGGCCATATTTATCCTTTGGTCTTAAACAACTAGAAAACTGGAAAAAATGCATAAAATATATTTTGAGTTTTCAGGCATTGGAAAAGTGGCAGCACAGAACTTGACATCTGAAAAAAGTGAAACAAAAAGAGGTGAGTTCTATGATTACCCAATTTATGCTCAGTGACAGTTTCTAAGCCTCAGGGAAGAAAAATCTAAACAAGCCAGAAGATTCCATGAGTCTCTGTTGAGGAGACAGAGTGAAGGGAGGTCAACAATGCTGGAATATGAGACGTGTGGTACCAAGAAAATTGACTACCTATTGAGAGAAATCTTGATGTTTATAGAGCAGTTCTTTCATGTCTTTGGCCCATTATCCATCTATACATGCATGACAGAAAACCACCCAAGGTTGAGGAAAAAACAAAACAAAACAAAACAAAAACTTAGAAAAACTAGGCCAAAATAAAATTCGCAAAAAAGACTGTGAATAGGGATGCCTGGTGGCTCAGTGGTTGAGCATTTGCCTTTGGCTCAAGGCATGATCCTGGTCCAGGGCTCCAGTCCCACTTTGAGCTCCCTGTGGGGAGCCTGCTTCTCTCTCTATGTCTCTGCTTCTCTCTGTGCCTCTCAGGAATAAATAAATTAAATATTAAAAAAAAAAAAGAAGACTGTGAATAGTTCCCCTCCCCCATTAGCCAGAAGTGTTTAAAAACTACATAATAAATATCAGGTCGGGACGCCTGGGTGGCTCAGCAGTTGAGCGCCTGCCTTCAGCTCAGGTCGTGATCCCAGGATTCGGGATCAGGTCCCGCATCGGGCTCCCTGCATGAGCCTGCTTCTCTCTCTGCCTGTGTCTCTGCCTCTCTCTCTCAGTCTGTGCCTCTCATGAATAAATAAATAAATCCTTAAAAATAAAGAAATACATACATACATACATACATACATACATACATAAATATCAGGTCAAATCCTCAGAAGGATATCACCTTAGTAGTGGATATAAATTAGAACAAGACTAAATGTTCTGAATGCTCTAACAAAGCTTAAAAAGCAATCTTTAGAAGGATCTACCTGCTTCTAAGTAACATAACTAAGTGCGAGAACAACACACACTATTTAAAGAAATTCAAGAAAATGTAGTTCCCAAAAACCTAAAGTTCACAATATCTACCATCTAGTAAAAAAACTACTGGGTATGCCAAGAAGCATGAGAATACGACCCAAAATCACTTGAAAATCAATTGATTAAAACAGACTGCCAAAGGGTGTAGATAATTAAATCAGCAGATGAGATGCCTAAACAGCTATCATATAAATAAACTTCAGAAGACCAATAAGATAAAGGAAAATGTGAATATAATGTGGAAAGAAATGGAGTATATAACAGTAACCCCAATGAAACCTTTAGAGTTTACAAATAAAATATCTAAAAGGAAAAACACACCACATAATGGATATAATTAACAGCAGGTAGTATACTACAAAAGAAAGATTACTACATTAGAAGACATAACAAAAAAATTATACAAAATGAAATGCAGAAGAAAAATGACTGTGGGGTGGCCCCGATGGCTTAGCAGTTTAGCGCTGCCTTCAGCCCCGGGCATGATCCTGGAGGCGGGGATTGAGTCCCACATCAGGCTCCCTGCATGGAGCCTGCTTCTCCCTCTGCCTGTGTCTCTGCCTCTCTCTCTCTCTCTCTCTGTTTCTAATAAATAAATAAAATCTTTAAAATAAAAAAGAAAGAAAAATGACTGAATGAACAAAATGATAGAAGAACAGCAACACGTGAAACAATTTCAAATGATCTAAGACACATATATTTGGAATTTCAAGGGGAAAGAAGGGAAATACAGAAAAAAAAAGAGATAAAATAATGCTTTTTTTTTTCAAATTTAATGAACACTTACAACCCACTGAACCAAAAATCTCAATAAAATTCAAACAGAATAAGCAAAACAAGACTGTACTAATATACCTTATAATCAAATTGCTGAAAATCTATGATAAATAGAATATCTGAAAATCTTTTAGAGGCAAAAAAGCAAAACCAAAAAAACAAAAATCGAAAAAGATTAAATACAAAAGAACAAAAAGAAGAATTTTACTAGATTTTTCATAAGAAACTCTGCAAGCTATTAAGGCAATGTAGCACCACTTTTAGATGCCAAAAGAAAAAGAAATTACCCAGAATTCTATACTCAGAAAGAATATCTTTCAAAAAGAAAGGTGAAATCAAGACTTTTCAGACAAGTATAAGCTGAAAAATGTATCTCTAGCAGGTCTACACTACAAAAGATAGTGAAGAGATTTTTTTCAGGTAAAAGGAAAATAATACCAGATATAAATTTGGATCTACTCAAAGTAATGGAATACCAATAATGAGGGTAAACTAAAAAAAAATTCTCAACAAGCTTAAAAAAGATAGTTGACAGCTTAACAAAAATAATCATATATCATGGGATTCAGAATATATGTATATGAAAACATGGAGCATATGGATGCTTACTGTTTTAGGTTCTTTTATATGTGAAGTGGCATGATTTTATTTGAAAGTAAACTGTGATAAGTTAAAGATATATTGTAAATACTAGAGCAACCACTAAAAAACAAAAATAATTATAACAAGTGAGACAATAGTAAAAAAAGAAATAAGAAAGATAATAACAGAAGCTACAAAATAGGAAACAGAAATACAGTAATGCATATCAAATCACAATCTTTTTTTTTGAAAAGATTAGCAAAATAAGAAACACTAGCCAGACTAATCAAGAAAATAGGAATAACACTAATAATCAAAATCAGGAGTGGAACAAAGGTCATTATTACAGTTGCTAAAAATATTAAAAATATGTGAAATATATATTAAATATAAAGTTAAAAATATTATGAATAGCTGTATGAAAAATTAATCATTGAAGATGTATAAAAATTCTGTACAAGACCCAAGCTACCAAATCTCACTAAAAAAGAAACAGATGAATAGTCCAAAATTTAATTTTTACACCTGAAATCACAGACTAAAAATTCTACAAAGAAAACTTCAGAACTAGAGAGCTTCATTGGTGAATTTTATTCAACATTTAAGGAAGATATAATATCAATTATAAAAATTATTCTAGGACATAGAAGAATGTCAACCCTCCCTAACTGATTTTAAAAAGGCTAGTATTACCCCATTTGTAAAACAAAAGATACTGCAGTAAGAGAACATACCAATAAATATCTCCCATAAACACAGGTGCAAAAATTCATATTGTACTTTTTTAGCAAATCAAATCCAGCAATATATGCATCATGTCCAATTGGGGCAGGTCCCACGAATGTGAAGTTGGTTGAACATTTGAAAATCAATCATTGGGATTCATTATGTGAATGATTAAAAAAGAACCCTATGATGATTTCAAGGAGAAGCATCTGACAAAATTCAATGCCCATTCATAGTAATAATTCTCAGTAAACTTGGAATACAAGAGACCAGTGCTCCTCGATCGAATAAAGGATACTTATGATAAAATCTACAGATAACATTGTAATTAATGGTGAAAAACTAAATGCTTTCTCTCTAGATAGAGAATGAGTCAAGGATACTCCATCTTTTCACTCCTATTCAACATTATACTGGAGGTGTTAGATGGTCGGGGGGAGAAGCACACTGATTAGAAAGGATGAAATAAAAAATTTTTTATTTGCTAATGTCACAAATAAATCACCACAAAGCAGCTAGAAATGACAAGTGATTTTAGTAACTCAGTAAGTTACAAAGTTAATATACAAATGTACTATATACCTTATTCAGCATATTTTGATGCAGTAATGTCAAATTGTTATAACAATTTCTATTACTTATTCTCAATTTTTGTAATTTTCTTATTATGGATTGGTAACAAAAAGTCCATGAACAGGCACCCTGCTACAGACCACTACCCACATGATCGTTTTACTAAAAAATAGAACCTTCCATTTATTCAGTAAGTACTTAGTATCAGGCATTGTGTTAAACACAGCAATCTTCTAAATGAGGAAGGCTCAAATTCTAAGATGGGGACCCCTAATGTAATATGTGACATGAGACAAGTTTACACATAATGAATATTTTCAAGAATATGTTTACTGACATAAATGATGAGAAATTATTTGTGTCCAAAGAAGAGGGGGAAATCGAGAGCTGAGCTGATCCAAAAAATCTTAATGGTTGAAGATATTTGTGAATATGTCAGAGAAAAGCAATATGGAAACCCAAACTCATCCACATAACAATGACCTTAATGGTGAGAACCTGATATTTCATACTGTTAGTTTTTTAGGAAATGTATTTCTACAAAAGCTTCTGGGACATGAGGATGGGACTCTACATCTCCCCCTTCAAACATTCTCCCAATCTTCCAAATCCACTAATCCACTCATGCTTCTAATTCCCAAACAGGAATGATATTCATGGCTAAAATCCCAAGAATAAAGCCAATGAACAGATTGTAAACCTCTGTATCATAGTATCATAGAATCACAGATTTTTAGTAATGGAAGACCCTTAGAGGTAAGATGATGCCAAAATTTTGCAAATATGGCAATAAGAGGTAAAAGTTTTTTCTTAGGCCATGTGGCCTTCCTGGAATCAGACTTTAGATCCAGCTCTGACATGAAATCTGGTGTTCTTTCTGTTATGCCGTAATGCCTTCCCAGGCAGAAAGGAAATGGTAAGTACCAATTGCAGCTGCTGTCACTGAATGTAATTAACAAACCCAGTTGAGTATGTAACAGAACGACAGCTTTGATCTATACATAAAGGCATGTCTGAACGCAAATGAAGGACTGAGGACAAGTCCCCCAGGCATCTCTTTATACTAGAGTATGGAAGAAGCCTTCTGATAAAAATATAACCAAAAGGAAAAGAAGGTATGGGAGAACCAATTCATACATATTAAGTCATTATTGAAAAGAGAAGATAAAGTTGAAAATACTAAATTCTTACTAAGAATTTTCAGTGCTTATTAACTAACATTCACATCCCGGGAAAAATAAAGACTGCAAGATGAATTTCAAATAAAATGTCATTGTATCATTGAGAGCAGTCTTGGCCTTGGCATGGCTTTCAAAGGTAACAAGACACTGGAAGGAGCAAAGCTTATAGGGGTAGGGACAACATTCACAGCTGACATGCAGGTTCTATTGGCATTTAGGGGTGCCTATAGGTTTTAATGTAAATACCAAAATAGAATGATCCTGCTACCATATCCAACCAGCAAATGGATTCCAAAGCACAGAAAGCAAACCAAAAGAATAATCATAGAAGCCTTCAATAAGATGGGTAGTAGCACATCTTTATTTTCAAAAAGCTAAGTCTAAATATAGGACAATTGTATTTTTAAAAAAAATAAACTACTGGAAATTTCATGATTTCAGAATCTCTTCTCCTGAATGAATAATTGAATTGTGAATGAATGAATGAGTAAAGCATTTGTGCTTTTGTATGCTTCAAAATCATGTAAAACTACCCTGCACACAACAAAATGAAATACAACATGAATAAGAAACCCAACCAAGATGATTCTATCACCGAATAAAGAAGAGACCATCCTAAAGATAAATTTTCCCTTATGCCTTTCAAACCATAGACAGCACATTTCTGACCCTACCTACAGGCTTCAAAAATTTAAACATCAAACACCTGTGTCAAAGGAGTATTTTTCCACATCAATAAATTATTTCATGATTTTATTTATTTTATTTTTTAAGACTTTTTAATTTATTTTTGAGAGAGTCGGGGGTGTGTGCAGGAGGCAGAAGGAGAAGGAGAGAGAGAATCTCAAGCAGACTCCCCACTGAGTATGGAGACTGATGAGGGCTCTATCTCCTGATCCTGAGATTATGACGTGAGCTGAAATCTAGTCAGAAATTTAACAGACTGAGCTCCTCTATTTCATGATTTTAAATCCAAATATCTTTATGTCTTTATAACAATAACACCCTTCTACTTAAATAAGGTAAAGTATCTTATCCCTCCTGAAGTCCAGTTGAGTCATAAACCCACAAAGCCAAAGAGTTTGGAAGAGAAATGACACCAGAAGAGAGGGGTCAATGGTTTTCTGAAAAATGAAAAATAGTGACTGAGTGGTAAATGCCTTCACATGACAGAGAAAACTGGATCCTGGGTGATGACAGACAAAGAAAGGAACAAACAGCCAACAGACCCATGCAGAGAACAGGGGGACACTTCAGGAACTGGAGGCCCTAGGTGTGTCAGATGGCTATGGTGGGAAGTGAAGTTACCAGCAGGATCAATTTAAGGTTGAACAATGGGAAGTTTGACTTACAGACTTCCTTTCCAACTCCATGCTGTTAATTCATATTTAAGATCTCACAATATTTGAGGAGGACCATTATCGTGAAAGATAGAGACCAAGTCAAACAAAGGATACTTAGAGAAAAAAAGGTGAAGTGAAGAGCAGAATAATTTTTTAAAGAATACGAGATCTTTACAGAGATGAGAGAAAATGTTGCATGGCTGAAACAAAAGAAACTATAATAAAAATAATTTTTAAAAGTTCTTTCAAGACTTACATTTGGATTAAATTATATTTGTATATGTAAACTATATTATAGTATATTATATTTGAACATGGAGGTCCTGATATCTTTTCAAATTAGTGATTTTGTTTCCTTGGGATCAATTCCCAGAAGTGGAATTGCTGGATCATGTGATAGTTCTATTTTTAATTTTTTGAGAAACTTCCGCACTGTTCATAGTGGCTATACCAATTTACGATCCTACCAAATTGCACACAGATTTCCTTTTCTCCAAACCCACACCAACATTTTTTGTCTCTTGTTTTTCTTTTTGACAATGGCTATTCAAAGGCATGCAGTGATATCTCATTGTGGTTTTAATTTGCATTTCCTTAATGACTACTAATGTTGAGCAGTTTTTTCATCCACCTGTTGGCTTTTGATATATCTTCTCTGGAGAAATCTCTATTTAAGTTCTTTGCCCATTTTTTCTTGAGTTATTTGGGTTTTTGCTATTTGTAAGAGTTTTTGCTAGTTGTATGAGTTCTTTATATATTTCAGGTATTAACTCCTTACCGGATACGTGGTTTGCAAATATTTTTCCCCCTTCAGAGGTTATCTTATCTCTTTGTTAATGGTTTCCTTGCTGTACAGAAACTTTTTAGTTTAATCTAGTCCCACTTATTTTTTTTTTTTTTAATTTTGTTGCTTGTGCTTTAGGTGTCACATTCGGGAGATCATCACCAAGATGATGATGTCAGGGAGATTTGTTCCTATATATCTCTTATAAGTGTCATTGTTTCAGGTCTTACATTTAAGTCTTTAATCCATTTTTAGTTTATTTTTGTGGGTGGTGTAAAATACGTGTCCAGTTTTATTCTTTTACATATGAATATCCAATTTTTCCCAGCATCATTTATTGAAAAGATTGCTTTTTCTCCACTGAGTATTCTTGACTTCTTTGTCAAATATTAGTTAACTGTATATGCTTACGTTTATTTCGGGGTTCTCAATTCTTTCTATTAGTTGATTTGTCTGTTTTTATGCCAGTACCATACTGTTTTGATGACTATAACTTTATAGTATAGATTGAAACTATAGTGTGATGCCTTCTGCTTTTTTCTTCTTTCTTACGATTTCTTTGGCTATTCAGGGTCTTTTTGTGGTTGCATATAGATTTTAGGAGTATGTTTTATGCTTCTGTAAAAAAAATGCTGTTGGAATTTTGATAGGGGTTACATTGAATCTATAGATATCTTCTACTAATATTAGCATTTTAACAATATTAATTCTTCCAATGCATAAACATGGGATACCTTTCTATTGTTTTGTGTCTTCTTCAGTTTCTTTCATCAATGCTTTGTAGTTTTCCCGTAGCTATCTTTTACCTCCTTAGTTAAATTTGTTCTTAAGTATTTTACTGTTTTCGATACTATTGCAAATGGGATCAATTTATTTCCTTTTCAGAAAATTTGTCAGTGGATAGAAATGCAACTGATTTTTACATTTTAATTTTATATCCTGCAACTTTACTGAATTCATTGATTAGATCTAAGTTTTTTTGGTTGAGTCTTCAGTATTTTCTGTGTATAAAATTATATCATCTACAAATAGAAACAATTTTATTTCTTCCTTTTCAATTCTAATACCTTTTATTTCCTTCTTCTGCCTGACTGCTCTAGTATGACTTGTTGAATAGGTGTAGTGAAAGTTGGCATCCTTTCCTTGTTCCTGATCTCAGAGGAAAGGTTTCAGCCTCTCACCATTGTGTTTGATGTTAGCTGTGAACTTGTCATGTAAGGCCTTTATTATGTTGAAATGTGTTCTTTCAATGTCTAGTTTATCAAGGGTTTTATACCATGAGTAAATATTGAATTTTGTCAAAAGTTTTTTCTGCATCTATTGAAATGATCATATAATTCTCTTTTTTCATTCTAATAATGTGATGTATCACATTGATTGATTTGCATATGTTGAACCATCCTTACATCCCAGGGATAAATCCCACTTGATCATGGTAAATGATTATTTTAGTGATGCTGACTTTGGTTTGCTAGTTTCTTAATGAGAAATTTTGCATCTGTATCCATCAGAGATACTGGTTTGTGGTTTTCTTTTCTAGTAGCAACCTTTTCTGATTTTAGTATCAGGATAATGCTAGACTTCTAAATAAGTTTGAAAGTGTTTCCTCCTCTTCAATTTTTTTTTTTTTTGAAAGAGCTTGAGAAGGACTGGTGTTAATTCTTTAAATGTTTGGTAAAATTCACCAGAAAAGTCATCTGGTCCTGGGCTTTTCTTTTGTTGAGAGAAATTTGATTACCAGTTCAATCTCCTGTATAATAATTGGTCTTTCAGATTTTCTATTTCTTCCTGATTCAGCCTTGGTAAGTTGTGTGTTTCAAATAATTTTTCCATTTCTTCTAGGTGGTCCAGTTTTTTTGGCCTATTATTTGTTTATAGTAGCCTTTTGTGGCCTTTTGAATTTCTTTAATATCAATTATAATGTCTTCTTTTCATTTTCAATTCTGTTTATTTGGGGCCCTTCTCTTTTTTCTTGGTTTGTCTAGCTAAGGGTTTGCCAATTTGATTAATTTTTCCAAAGAACCAATCTTTAGTTTTGTTAATCATTTCTATTGTTGTTCTGTTCTCTGTTTTATTTATTTCTTCCTTAGTCTTTATTATTTCCTTTATTCTGCTAACTTTGGGCTTAGTTTGCCTCTTTTATCTAGTTCCTTAAGGCATAGAATGAGGTCATTTGTTTGTATTCTTCTTGGATAATTTACCTATTCATTTATTGCTATGAACTTTCTTCTTAGAACTGCTTTTGCTAAAAAAAAAAAAAAAAAGAACTGCTTTTGCTGTGCAGCCCGGGTGGCTCAGTGGTTTGGTGCTGCCTTCAGCTCAGGGTGTAATCCTGGAGACCTGGGATTGAGTCCCATGTCGGGCTCCATGCATGGGGCCTGCTTCTCCCTCTGCCTGTGTCTCTGCCTCATTCTCTCTCTCTCATGAATAAATAAAATAAAATAAAATAAAATAAAATAAAATAAAATAAAATAAAAAAAGAACTGCTTTTGCTGCATCCCATAGGTTCTAGTATGTTATGTTTCCATTTTCATTTGTCTCAAATTCCTTTTTTTATTTACCCTTTAATTTCTATTTTGATCCATTGGTTGTTTAGGAAAGCACTGGTTAATTACCCTGTGTTCATGAATTTTTCAGTTTTCCTTTTGTTACCAATTTCTGGTTTTGTGCCACCATGGTCAGAGAAGTTAATGGCATGATTTCAATCTTGAATATTCCAAGAATTGTTTTGTGGCCTAATATAAGTTCTATCCTAGAAAATGTCTTATGTGTGCTTGAAAAGAATGTATATTCTGCTTCTTTTGCATAGAAAGTCTGTAAATATCTGTTAGGGCCATGTTGAAATATGCTGTTTCCTTATGGATTCTCTGGGTGATCTATCCATTGTTGAGAGCAGGGTATTAAAGTCCCCAAATATTAATTACTATTTACTATTTATTTCTCCTTTTAGCTCTGTTTTTGCATTATATACTTCAGGTATTTCAATGATAGGTGCATAAATTGTTGTATCTTCTTGACAAATTGAACCTTTTATCATTACATAATGACCTCCTCTATCTCTTTTTTTTTTTTTTTACCATTTTTAGTTTAGTGTTTATTTTGTTTGATATAGGTATAACTAACTACTCCTGCTTTTATTGTTGTTGTTACTCTTTGCTTGTAATGTCTTTTTCATCCTTCCAACTTTTAGTCTGTGTCCTTACAGCTAAAATGAGACTCTTAGAGCCAGCATATTACTGGATTTGGTTTTTTTATTCAGTTACCCATTCTCTAGTCTTGTGGTTGGAGAATTTAACCTATTGTATTTAAAATAATCATTGATAGATAAGGACTTGTATTACCATTTTGTTCATTGCTTTCTGATTGTTTTGTAGATTCCCTTGTTCCTTATTTCTAATCCTGCTATCATTTTTGGTGTTTTGATGTCTTTTGGTATTTTGATAGTATTTTGCTTTGACTTCTGTATCATGTTCTTTTGTGTAATTACTGCAGGCTTTTCTCTGTGGTAACCATAGAGTTCACAGAAAATATCTTAAACATACAACACCCTATTTTAAACTGACAATAATTTCAATAGAATTCATAAACTCCTGATTATACTTCTCTTCCCCCTAATATTTTAGTCGCTGCTATTATAATTTATACATTTTTATATTGTCTAACTAATAACAGATTATTGTAGTTATGGTTGTTTTTATTACATTCACTTTTTTTTTAACTTTTAGATTGGAGTTGTAAGTGAATTATGCACCACTATTAACATACTGCCTAATCTAAGTATGACTACATATTTACCATTACAAATGAGATTTACATTACCTTGTGTGTTTTAATGATGTATTTAGCTTACCAGTCAAAGAAATCCCTCTAAAGGCAGATGTGGTGGTAATGAAGTCCCTCAGCTTTTGTTTGTTTGGGAAAGTCCAGACTTTATAGCAAGAAATACTAGGTCCTTCATATTCAGGTTCCAACTTTCCTGTTTGACTTAATCCTTCACCACCACTTTCCTCCATCCCTAGCACTCTACCTTTCAGTGCTAGGGCAATATCTGCTTTCTGGGCCGTTACACACTGCTTCTCTCCTTAACTCCTCTCATTCTTCAAGTCCAGCTCAGGTCATCTGTACCCCTCATATAGCTTGAATGTTCCATCTACCTACCACCATCACTTGCTTTTTTAAAAAATTCAGTTCTATCTATAAATTAAGTACTATTTATTGAGTACCTATGGTATACAAGACACTGCAATGGGTGATGTACTTATATTACCTCTTTGAATCACTCTTTTAATCACCTGTTGTGTACATAATATACTATTATACCTATTTTCCAGAGGAGGAAAGCAAATCTTATAGAGGTTTAGAACTTACCTAGACTTATAGGTAGTTTATTAAAGAACTAACATTTGAACATGGGTTGATATTACTTCAAAGCCCATCTATCATTTTGTACTTAACACTCTGAACTATTTTTAGAAATTAGTGCCTGATTATAAACTCCATAAGGGCAAGTACCATCATAAGTATGTTAACATTATCTCCCCAACATACAGTATAGTGCCTGGCTTATAATAAGTACACAATAAATATTTGTTGAAGGAATGATGTGTTTGTACAATGTTTCCTCCATCATTTGTGTGCTCCTTGAGGATATTAGTCATCTTTCTATGCTGAGATAGTAGTGCAGTGTTTGTTGAAAGAAAAATGAATATACTACATATTCTTCCTCTCTCTCCTCTCTCTCTCATGCATACACACACACACACACACACACACACACACACACATACACGCACAGAGTAGTTTTTGGTTGCTCATGCAGGGCCTTGAAAACATACCCTGCTGCTGGTTTTGGTATTATTTTCCAAACAGATCACAGATCTTTAAAGTCAAGAGCCATGTCTTCCAGTTTGGGATCTCTCCATACCGTTTTGCACGCTTGGTAGATACTTGATGTTTAAAAAAGCTGCTTTGATTGCTCCTCTTGCTGCCACAAGAAGAAAGAGAGATAAATATATGTTCAGTGGACTGTACAAAAAGCTTACGTATCATTTGCCTGAGTAACTCTTGCTTATCCCTTCAAGTGAGACACATGTTTGGCTGCGCAGATTTGAAAGCCATCTGATGTGGTCTGGCCTAAATGAGACCCTGGCACTGAGAGGAACTCTGCCAGGTTGTAAGCTCTATGGCTTTCTGGAGGTGAGTGCTCCAGAAAAAGCCATACTTGTTCCTCAGAGCTGGTGGGGACCAGGATAAGGGTGAGAGAAGAGCATTAACATTTTACGTCTGGAAATTAGAGGTTTTGGCATCCCAGGGAAGAAAACGATGTGGCCTTTCTGAGCCTGCAGGAACTGCTGCCAAATGTCTTTCCCCTTGAAACAAAAACTGTGTTCAAGTCTGGATAATTACCACTGAGCTGTGCCAAGCCCAAAAATCCTTCTCATCCAAGCAGCCCCCACAGGGAGTTGAAATTTACATTTATAACCATTATCTTAAAAAAAAAAAGTTAGTTTTCAGGACCAAGCTTCACACACATAACCTTGGGGTTAGATCTGGATGAGTCCTGAGGCTGGACCTACCAAGTCAACCAAGGAAAACCATGTAAGAGAAAGACAGCTTTTTTTCTTTCTCATTAATAGAGAATGCTTAGAGGGAAAATATTGAAAGAATAGAACAGCTAAAATATCAGAAGCAAGATTGCTTTTGTAGTACCATATAGCCTGTTTTTCTGGAATTTTATAATCCCAGAAATGAGCAGGCTGTTTTTCATCTGATCTCCAGATGACTCTCATAGACTCAAGAGAGACATAGTTCTCAAATCCATCTGATCCCTTTTGCCTATCTGAGCAGAATCAAAACACTCAGAGCCCTCAAATATTTGGCCAAACAACAGAAGTAGCCAGGCAACAGATACTTAAACACACACACACACACAGAAAGAAAACCCACAAAAAAACACACACACAAAAAAAGATTAAATCATTTGCCTTTTCTTATGATAAAGGCACAGCCTTTATTGTCACTGAAAACATTCATCGATATTATTCATGTCTGATTAATTCAGAGTAAGTCCCAGTTTTCTGTTTTCAATTCCCTTGGTTTATGAATTCAGAATCATTAACTATGTATCAATGCCTTATGCTTTTATTTTCTTTTCTCCCTGGGAAAATTAATGTCAGTCTCTGTTGATTTCTCCATCTTCCCCAGAAAAGGTACCAAAAAAACCCAAGAAGATTCACAATAGAGGTATCTGATTGTAGTGTGATTGGTGGAGGGGGTGGGGTTGGTAGTTAGATAAGATGGGAGCCGGGGGAGCATTCAGCTCTCAGCCATGTCTTCCTATTGGGATTCACCAACAGTGGAAAAAGAATTTAATTGCCCCTCCCTCCTTCTTTAAGTTTGACAAGGGTAATATATTACTGCCAAACCTTGTGAAAACGTTAAGAAACATCATTCCAGCTGTTAGAGTCAATGAGAAAAGCCATGAGTCTTGTCAAGTCCTTTTGCTACTTCACAGCATAAAACTGTCACTTCATTAATTAGATGAGCGTGTTGCCACGCGACTCCAGGATGCTCACTCTTCATCACTGATCTTTGTCAATTTTGGTAATAAAACAGCAATTTAATAATCCCCCCTCACACATTAGTAACTGTTTTATGATGGAATTTCAGTTTCCTGGTGCACTTGATTAATCAGTCTGGGGAGGTCTTAAATAGATATATTAGGAGTTTAATTAAAAGGCAGGCTGCAAACAAAAAAAAAACTGAAAGGAAGACACAGTTTAAAGAAAACAAGTTCAAGTGACTATGCGATAAAATGGATCTATATTCCAGATAATCAGTTTATTTTTTTTAATATTTTATTTATTTATTCATGAGAAAGAGAGAGAGATAGAGAGGCAGAGGCACAGGCACAGGCAGAGGGAGAAGCAGGCTCCATGCAGGGAGCCTGACTTGGGACTCGATCCCGGGTCTCCAGGATCAGTCCCTGGGCTGAAGGCAGCACTAAACCTCTGAGCCACCCAGGCTGCCCAATAATCAGTTTCTTATACGCATTTAGGCTAAAGGCAGACAAATAAACTTATGGGAGCATGAAACACCATAGAAACCTCATGTTCTGTCCACAGGATTCCAAAAAAGCAGGGGTTTGTCTACCACTCCCATCCCCACCTTGCACCCGCCAAAGCCCCCTATAACCACAACTGGCAGTGACTCAGGTGGCTGGAGGGCTCCTTTGGAACTCTATGTATGGCACATGGTAATAACCTTTCTTGTGTCCAATGGCAGCAAGAACTGAGCTCTTTCTGTTAGGCTATGAATAGATCCCACAGGAGATTTTAAAGTAACCTCTTACTTCCCCTGGGTAATAGAATCTCAAGTAATAAGAGGGTATACATTAGAAACTTCTTGGTATAAATGAAACGGGACAGAAATAAATTGGCTACCTGGCTAGATACAAGCTGGTGGTGAAGAGCAACCCGGTGAAATAGGAAATGCATCAGATCAAAGCCAAGAGGGATGGGTTCTGGTTCTGGCTCTTCCACTGGCCACAACAATACATTTGAATTAATTAATTAACCAACTGTGTAATTTTAGGCAACTGTTTTCATTTCTCTCTGCTTCAGTTTTCTCATTTATAAGACCTCTACTGTCCTTTCCACCTAAACATTCCTCAACTCTCTACACTCTGTCTTGATTCCTTCTTCTGTCCCTTCCCCCCCATTCCTTCCCCTGCCCTCAGCAGTGTGGCTTTGACAAGTGCTGTAGGGCCCTGAGAGGTAAAGGAGTGTGTGTGTGGGGGTAACACTTTAACTAAAAAAATTATATATTTGTAGGCACAGCCTTACTAATAAAATTAACCAGAGGATCTATCAGGCAGTACTACTATACTCCTAAGTTAAGTTATATATTACCACAAGAGCAAACCTCAAAAACAAACAAACAACAAAATACCAAGATGAATCTAAGAAAAGACTACTATAATATCTAGGTTAAAAGTGAAGGTCACATAATTCAAGCAGTTATAAAGATATATCAGAGAATCATTTTAATCACTGGAGTGGATGTGATATACAATCCATATTAACAGTCAAATTCTGTGAGCCTTTGAATATAAAATTGATGATTTTGGCTAATCTTACCCCAACAATAACCAAGAAAAACACACCCCACGGTTTTCTCAAGAGGAAGTATAGTTATCTAGGCATCAGTGCATTTCCATGGTACTTGTTACTAAAATACTTATTTCTTCTCTTCATCCTTATACTCTGCTCTCTGAGAGGTCCTGCAGAACAATTGATTCCAGCTCCTGATTGATCTTATTATATATGATTTTAAAGACGCTAAGGTGTACAGAATTGGATCAGCTATAATCCTTAGCTCATTATAAACTGTTATCAGTAATCCATATATGACATTAATTTAATTATCTGTTAATTTTAGTAATAAATAATAATAGACCATGAGGCCTAGTAATTCAAACTCTGGTAATAGCTTTTGTCTATTTATATACTCATCTCAAACCTGCCTTTCCACCCCAAAATAAATACAATCCCAAATTTTTTATTACTTATTTCCTTTAATATTTAATATTTTTAGAATTAAGTATGTGTGGCTAAACAATATATCACTTAGTTTACTTGTTTTGAATTTTGTAAAAGAACATTTATACTGTTTGTAGTCTTTTGGAATTTGATTCTTTTATTTCCATTAAATTAGTAAGATTCATTCGTGTCATAGTGAATATATGGGGTTGATTTAGTTACCTGCTCTGTAATATTCTATTGTTTGAATATACTATAATAGTTTTCATTTTGAACAAATTTATCCACCCTTTTTATGGTTAATAGTTTTGATATCTTATTGAAGGAAAAGTTTCCTACCAGATTATCCACAAAAATTCTACTTTTGGTAGTTGATTCTCAATGTATCTGAAGTTGTTTAGTTTGTTATGATATGAGATAGATTTCCAGTTTCCTAGCCAGTAGCATAAGATAGGAAAAATAAGTAAAGCATAAGGCTTTAGAAGAAAAAAACTGGTATGATTATTCAGAGAAATATTCAACAGATAATTATTATAAAATATATTATAGAATATATAAATATGATAAATATTATAAATTACAGGAGAATTGAATAGTTTTTAAGAGGACAAAATAGGGCAGCCCTGGTGGCTCAGCGGTTTAGTGCCACCTTCCACCCAGGGCATGATCCTGGAGACCAGGGCTCGAATCCCACATCAGGCCTGCTTCTCCCTCTGCCTGTGTCTCTGTCTCTGTCTCTGTCTCTCTCTCTCTCTGTGTCTCTCATGAATAAATAAATAAAATCTTTAAAAAAAAAAAAAGGACAAAATATGGGACATCTGGGTGGCTTAGTTGGTTAAGTATTTGACTTCTGATTTTGTCTCAGGTCATGATCTCAGGGTCCTTGGATCCAGCCCCACATGGGATTCCATGTTCAGTGGGGAATCTGCTTGGGAATCTCTCTCTCTTGCTCTTTATCTTCCAGGAGTGGTGGGCAAAATATAAAATCCTATTGTATTTTTATATATCAGTAGCAAATAATAAGAGAATGTAAAAATTTAAATAAAGATATTACATAGTGAGTAACCCTGTAAAATATTTAGGAATAAATCTAATCAAATATGTATAAGTTCTAGGAGTGCAAATTTATAAAATTCCACAGAGAGACATTCCAGAAGACCTAAATAATTGGAAAGAGAATCATGTTTGTGAAAGAAACCTATCATGGAGATGCCAATACACCCCAAATTGATCTATGGACTCCATGCAATACCAATCAAAATCCTAAGTGAGCTTTGACTGAGGCTTATTCTTAAATTTCTGTGAAGGTAAGAAGAGCCAATAGTAATCAGGATAAGTTTAAAAACAGTTAAGAGAGAAGACATGTCTTGTCATATATTAGGCTTTATGATAGAACTATTATAACTGAAACAGGATACATTTATGAAGAAACAGACACATTGACAAATGGTATAGAGTAGAATAGAGCCCATAAAAAAACCCAACATACACATGGAATTTTGAAAGATGATATAAGTAGCATAGCAGATCAACGTGGAAAAGGGGGTTATAATAAAAATGGAACTGGAAAAGTTGTTACTCACATGCCTGTGGGTAGGAATTGGTTTAATGTCACTTATCTAATCAATTGGTATTTATTAAAGTGGCACTTCAAAGCTCACAGGCTTGTCTTCATTAATAACAAGCTCCCGGAAGTCTTCCTTTTAGAGAAGAATCTGAATCTCATAAGGTGGTTGCATTAAGATCTCTGGGGGACACTTGAATAATAAAAGGGAGTCCCTATTTCCCTTTCAAGAAGAGTGAGGCTGTTTAACTGGAAGCTTTCAGACTGGTGAATGAGAGATACAATTTAAGACCAAAGTTGAACTCCATGAGGTCAAAAGGAGAAGCCGAATGCTAAGTCCAGCAGTCATCTTTCAAGGCTCTTTCCCTTCATCAGTATTCAACCCCTTTTCTTAAAAAAATGTCAAGTATGTTTTAAAGGGTGCAACTAGTATACTATTAGCTTACTGGAAGCACTCATATAGTTTGGTCTGCTTTTGCCTCATGGCTATTAAGAGTCACAACTCATTTGCTTGGGTCTACATTTCAGTGCATTTCCATATAACCATTTATCACTGACTTATGTGTATCTCTCTTTACCCCTGAACCATACCTTCCTGTAGTTTCAGTATCTGAGAGCCTGAACACAATAATTCATTTCAACCCATAAATATTCTTTATAGAAATGTACATGTTAAAAAAGAAATGTACATGTTGTCTATAGAAGTATTCATTTAACCTATCGTTCATTTACCCCATTGATATTTATTAAAGTGTCACTTCAAGGTTCTTGCATAGTACTCAGTAATAATAAGTACTCAAAAAGTTTTCTTTTCTCACCACATACTATCTGAATTCTTTGGATTTGTGGCACCCTATACTGTACTTTCAACTATATTATTGATCTTCTCTGCTCTTGGCTTAATATCTTGTCCCTTGTCTATTGACTCAAATCCTCCTCTTGAACATAAGGCTGATATCACTACTTAGATATTTGACTTTTTGTGTCAGTTGTAATTTTAGTTTCTCTTTGTTCTCATCCTATGTTTCAGGATAATTTTTAGTGCATTCCCTAGAGACAGGGCCAAAGCATCCTACCCTAGCACCAGTTCACATGTCTAGCTTTCCCAACAGGCTTGCCCCTTACTCTGAATGGAGAAAATAAGTCACAGAGCACTTTTATAAGCTTTTTTCAGAAAGTGTACAAGTTTGGAGAAACAAAAGATATACATTAAATAATTAGAGAAGATTCCCAGGTTAGCATATGTCTTCAAACTACATCTCTACTGAATCATGTACACTGCATGTTTGAACTGCCTGGATGAATTTCACCTCTTATGGAAAATCATCTTATTTCCTAGTTCACAGTTTGAATTTGTGCTTTCTCTGCTTAGGAAATATGGAAGTGTTCCCAAATCAGACAGAAACTTAAAATGGATTTGTTATTTGGAATGCTTTTTCTCATGCTAGAATCCCCATAGCCATTACTCTCCATTTCACTCACTTGACACAGATACACTAAAGACAATTAACAATAGGTTGTAGAATGTATGGCTTGTTTCTCTTCTTCACTCCCTGAGAACAGCTCTTCCACCTTTCAAAGTCCTCAGTCAGGGTCCCAGAGGAAGCAGATGACACATTCAAACTGGGATAATTTGAGGAAATTTAGTAAAGGGACTATTTACAGCCCCTAAGGGATAGTGCAGTATTCAGGGACTAGTAATTATAGGGCTGACTCCTTGGCTAATTCTAAAAGGGTAGAAGAGAAAGCAGTCATCATAAGTCAGAAGCAGAGAAAGCCTGTGGAGCATGCTGATTGATCTTTGTTCAAAGAAGAATCTAGGAATAGTGCCTCTGTTAGGACAGTACTAAGGAAATTAATACCCTGACCACATAATGCCTCCCTTCCTTCCCTCCAGTCTCCTGGTATTGCTTCCCATTGAAAAACAAAAGCATAGACAAAAGCAAAAAGTGACCCTTGTTGCAATCTATACATACAGCCTTCAAAGGTACAAATGAAAGTGGAGAGTAGAGAATGGGTCTGCAGGGACAAAAGGAAGACACATAACATATTTTCTGAGCCTCAGGTTACTTACATACAAAATGGACCCAACCGAAATGGAATTTAAATTAGAAATAAATAGCAGAAAGATGTCCAGTAAATCCCCAAATATTTGGTAAATGGATAGTATGTCGATCAAGGAAGAAATCAATAGGGAAACTATAAAGCATTTTCCCTGAGTGTAAATGAAAGCATAACATATCAGGAGTTGTGGGATGCATATAAAACAGTACTTAGAGGGAAATTTATAGCTTAAAACTATATTAGAAAAGAAGAAAGATTTCAACCTAATGACCTCAGCTCCCACAGTAAAAAAAATAAATAAAAATAATAGTAACAATAATAATAAAGGCCTGAGCAAAAACTAACATAACAGAAAATAGCAGAACATTAGAGAAAAACAAGAAAATTAGAAAGTGATTATTTATGAAGATCAATACAAATGCTAAACCTCTAGCCAGCCAGAATGATCAGTGAGAAAAGAAAAAAATACAAGCTATCAATATCAGGAATGAGAAAGTTGACATTACTACAGATTCTTCAGACACTAAGAGGATACTAAGGAAACATTATGAAAAATCAATATGTCAACCACTTGGATAGCTTAGATTAAATAGCAAATGCCTGCAAAGGCACAAACTAAAGAAGCTGGCTTAAGAAGAAGTGGTTAACTGTAATAGCTCTGCATTTATCAAACAAATTGAATTTACAGTTAAAAATCTTCTCACAAAGAAAACTCCAGACCCAGATAGCTTCACTGGGGAATTTTATCAAATATTTAAGAAATAAATAATACTAATTCTACATAAAACTTTCCAGGAAAATATTAAAAGAAAAAAATAATTTTTAATTCATTCTGTGAAGCCATCCCCCTCTGACACCAAAACCAGGCAAAAGCATTACAAGAGAAAACAAAACTGCCTACCAATATCCTTCATAAATGTGAGTGAAAAAATATTTAACAAAATTCTAGCAAATCAGCTCAACAATACATAGAAAGGTTAATATGTCCAAATGGGGTTTACCTGAGGAATGTAAGGTTGCTCTAACATTTAAAAAATCAAATAATAAAGATGGGGCACCTGGGTAGCTCCATTCGTTAAGTCTCAAACTCTTGATTTAGGCTCAGGTCATGATCTCGGGTCATGAGTTAGAGCCCTGGGTCAGACTCCGTGCTCAGCAGGTGACTGCCTAGGATTCTCTCTCTCCCTCTCCTTCTGCTCTCAACTCTGCGACAACCCTCCCCCTCTTGTGCCCACTCCTCTTCTAAATAAATACATAAACAAAAGTCAGGGCACCTGGGGGCTTGGTTAAGCACATGCCTTTGGCTCAAGTCATGATCCCAGAGTCCAGAGATGGAGAGACCTGTGTGAAGCTCCCTGCTCAGTCGGGAGGCTGCTTCTCTCTTTCCCTCTGCCCCTCCCCCCACTCATGCTCTCATTCTCTTTCTCCCTCTCTCTCTCTCTCAAATAAGTAAATACAATCTTTTAAAATAAATGAACAATTGATATATTCACCGTATTAAAATTTAAAGAGCAGAACCATACAATTATCACAATAGATCAATGAAAAGCATTTAACAAAAACCAACACCCTTTTAAGATAATATCTGTCAGCAAACTAGTTAATAAGGGAACTTTCTCAGCTTGTAAAAGGCTATCTACAAAAAGCCTACAGGTAACAACATTGTATTGAGTGGTAAAAGACAGGATGGTTTCCCTAGAAATTCAGGAACAAGCAAGGACTTGCCTCAGGAATAAACTGAGGCTCAGGAATAAGCCTCAGTTTAACTGTGGTTGCCATGCAGACCACCTGACCACAGAGGGAACACTCAAATGTTCCATTTAGGTTTAAAATAGGATGGGATTGGGCACCTGGGTGGCTCAGTTGGTTAAGCATTTACCTTCGGCTCAGGTCATGATCCCAGGGTCCTGGGATTGAGCCCCACTTGGGGTTTCCTGCTCAGCAGGGAGTCTGCTTCTCCCTCTCCTCCCCATTTGTGCTCTCTGTCGCTTTCTCTGTCTTGCTCAAGTAAATAAATAAAATCTTAAAAAAAAATAAGATGGGTCACCTGCGTTTATAAACATAGGTTCAAAATCTTGTTTAGTCTCATGAAGCTATGACTCATGATCTGATATAATTCTTCTTCATCAATTTCATCACATTCTTGATTTAGTTCCTTGTCCTATCTCCTTTACTCACTGCGTCTACATGGAAACTCCACACACCTCACTAGGTCTTTCAGGTACTGCCTATTTCCTTGCTTGTTTACTGGGCGGGGGGGGGGGGGGGGGGGGGGGGGGTGAGGGGGAGAGGAAGCCTCAAGAAGTTCAAGAAGTTGTGTGTAGTCAACTGTCACCATTTCTCTCCCACCCTTTTTCTCTTTGTCCTACTCCAAACAGGACTTTATGCCAGCACTGAATTAAAACTCCTGCTGGGAGGTCTTTAACAACCTCCATGTTGCCAATGCAATGTCAATCCTCTGGCTTTATCTTACCTCATCTGTGAAAAGCATTTGACACCTTTGATTGCTCCTTGGTTTTCTTGGTGCTTCTAAAACGGTCTACTTCTTAAAATTTTTCTCCTAACTCCTTGGCTGCTCTTTCCTCCCTCTTTTGCCACTGCCTCCTCATATTTTCCTGACCACATAAAGTTGTGGTGCTTAAGGGTCTTTGTTTTCTCTTCTGTAAGTACACTCACTCCCTCTATGATTTCATCCAGTCCTGTGGTCTACACACCCCCTGTTTCACAAGCTCTGGCATTACTCCTCAGCTTTAGATGCAAACGTCGAGCTCCCTACATGATACCTCCATCTGCATGTCTAACAAGAGTCTTGATTTTAACACTCCCTGCTGGAAAATAATTTTTAAATTTCATCCCCCATCCTCATCCTGTTTGCCTTTTCCCTGGTCTTTTCTATGACATTGAATGGCAATAACATTCACCCAGTAAGTCAGGCCCCAAACCTATAAACCACACCTGGTACTTCTAGCCTCATGCCCACACATGATACACCAGTTGGTCTTGACAGGATCCACACCACTTCCTGCATGTGGCCTGCTACAATGCCTTATAGCCAGCATCACATCTGTCCATGACTACTTTCCCTTCTTTCACTCCTGTCCTCTGAAAACCAATTCTCCTGCACTTAGTGGCTGAGTGATCTGCCTCCATGTCAGACTTACTAATGTTCAGA
The DNA here is from genome assembly GCF_048418805.1 of Vulpes vulpes. NCBI lineage: Eukaryota > Metazoa > Chordata > Mammalia > Carnivora > Canidae > Vulpes > Vulpes vulpes. The sequence goes on from NC_132786.1 coordinate 33,342,569, forward strand.
ACAAAATGCACATTATCTGACCCTCATCCACACTATGGACCCATCTCCACATAACCCAGCTCTTTCCAATTCTTAGACTTTATCCCCTAACTCCTCCTTTTCTCTCATTTTGTTCTAGTAACAGTGGTCTTTTCTCCCATTCATTGACTATACCGTACTTTGAATTTGTCACTTCCTCTGCTTGGAACACTTTTCCATTAGGCATCTGAATGGCTTCTTCCTGCACTTCAGTCATATCTCTGTTCAAATGTCACTTGCTCTGAGAGGCTTCCTGTGACCATACTATTTACCTCTTTGTCCTAATGTCACTTTTTCCCCATATGTTGGTTAGTATCTTTTACCTTAAATCACTTAGACCACATTAAATTATGTATTTATTTGCTTAAGTGTTTACGATCTGTCTCCCTATTTAGAAATATAAATTCCAAAAGGGTAGGTTCTTTTCCTGTCCTGTTCATCCCTATATACATGGTGGCTAGAACAATGTCTGGCTCATAGTAACTACTCCATAAATAACTGTTCTAAGAATGAAATATTGAGAAAAATATTGCCTCAGATCAATATATTCCATTAAAACCTTGCCATGCTTTGAGATTTAGTTATTCCCCTTTTTATATGGCCTTTTGCTAATTGCATTCTACAAAATAGAGAAGTGAGTGATTTCAATAAAGCAAAAGAAATTCATGGCAAGTTTACATTTAAATATTAAAAGCATCAATCATAATAATGCTCTATGTTTCAATAACACTTTTATGGGTTTCTTGGTACTTTCTTATATACTATCCCATTTCATCCTTATAATAATCCTTCATTAGTAGCTCCATTTTGCATATGAGAAAATGAAAACTCAGTAGAGCTGAGGGACTTGAACAAGTTCATGCTGCTAAGAAATGACAGACACAAGATTAGAAGCGATGTTCATCAGACTTCTCACCTAGGATATTTTCACTATGTCACACTCCCAAAGCTCACCTGAATCCTTTCAACTCTGCCTGTGTCAGGCCCAATGTAAAAGAAACAAATTTGAAATGGCACTCCACGGCTCATATTGTGAAAATGCATATTGTCTTTAAAAGGCAATCTCCAATTTGAAAAAGATTCTGATTCTGATTCTGATCCAGGAACTCTGAGAAGAAGCCAGACGAGGAGCTTGGCTCTGCAGATCCAATTCCCAGTTACAGGGCAGGAGCTGTAACATAGGCATCTGGCAGAAAAGACCAGCTGGGAGGGTCAGGCTTGGACCCTCCCTGGTCCACAGAAGAGCAGGTGTCTTATGAGTCAAATGTCTTAATACAGAAGAATAGCTGTAAATGTGTAGCTTAGAGACCATATACAGTCTGAATATTTTAGCTTGGGGTTCTATCTAATTTTGCTTTTATTTGTTTCGTGTTACTGTGGTGCAAAGTTTATTTTGTATTTTAAATTGATTACAAATGTTCAAAGGACTTCACACAAAAGTCTGAGTTTTTCAGCTTCCTTTTAAAACTGGACAAATAGAAGGACAGCTAGTTTACCACATAAAATCACGACAAATCATAGTATAGATTAGTATCTACCTCTTCACATAGGGTGTGTACTTTCTATTTGCCATGGTCCCCAGTATTGGCTCATAAATTCCAGATTTCTGTTTTGCTCATCTATGTTGTTTTCTTGACCTCTGTGGATAGTTGAATTTGTGGCCTCTGATTTAGGAATTCCTAGCTATATAAAGCAAGCATGAGGAACCAGATAAACATAAATGACGTGAGGTGATATGAATGGGCTGTAGGAACTTGTATTTCTAAGTAAACACCTTTTTTTTTTTTTTAGGAAGTAAAAGCATCTTGAAAAGAGTGTGTTCATAATAAACATATTGCAACTACAATGCACAACCATAAACAACCAAAAGAGCATCTTGCCTAGTGGGGCTGATTCCCCAGTGCAATCTGTTGCTTTGATGTATGAGCTGAATCCATTTATTATTAATCGCTTCCCCTGAATGTTTTCCCCAACATCTTCTCAGAGCCTTGAAGGAAGAACTCCAGAGGTTCAATATAATACCTTACTTATGAAGGGTGGAACACACTACCCCAAATCAACCATTTCCATGGTAGCATGTAGAGCAGAGTCTTAAGGAAATGAGGAACATGATATGAGAGGAAGGAGATCATTATATATTTTTAGCCAAGACAATACTGGATAGGGTGATCTTGTGAAATACTTGTTCCACTAGGACAATGTCTGGGGCATTGATTGTTGTGAAGGGAGAAGGATAGGTACTCCTGGTAGGAGGGGACTCTCGTTCCCACAAAAGAAAAGTATTCCTACTTCATTCCTACTTCTCCAAAAAAGAGGAGTCACTCATGTTATGGATGTATTTAGAAGACCTGGAACATGTTCCACTCAGACTCTTCTTGCCCAACTTCAATATGCCTACAGAGAAAATGCATTTTGGCATGGTCTCCACCCTGTGATAAATTTAAAAATCCAGATTCTGCCTTCAGAAGGTAAAGCCTTTCTAGGAGAAGAACTTCAATTCAAGGGTGAATAATAGGATGTCTATTATGACCACACATCTGAAGCTATTATCTCCAGATAACAGTGTTATCATTCTTATCTCCATTTGTTTATTTTTTATGTTGCAATACCTAGTGAGCATGGGAGGGCTTATTTAAAATAACCATAGAACCCTAATAATGCTGAAAAAAGTGAAGGAATTGAGAAGTAGTTATCTTTTTTTTTTTTTTGCCTTGTGTCTAGAATTTCTCTTGTGTAACTTGGAGGTTTTCAATCAGACAGGCTCTTGAATGAGATGACACATCATGTCCCTTTGAAACATGAAATTCTATAATTGTATAATAAGATGTACTACCGGTAATTAATATGTTTTCCAGCTGTACAATGTACAGTGAGACAAGAGAGGTTCCATAACCTTATTAACTCATAAAGGGAAACAAACAACTAGTTGCTCTGGACTCATAGAATCTACAAGTTTGGAAAGGAGTATGTAAAACCATTTAATTCCCAACCCATTATCTGTGTGTCCTTTCTATTCCTAACTAGTAAGCTCTCCAGTTATGCCTAAACATAGTATATGATTAGAAATGTAAGATCATTCGTCTTGAATGACTGACTCTCAGATTGCACACTATATGAATATAGATTTTTAGCACAATTTCAGGAAAAAACATACATATAACAGAAATGTATTGAATACCCATAATGTGCCAAACATTGTGCAATATTTTGACAGTATAAAAGCAAAATCTTTGAAGTCAAGAATTTTACAATCTGTTTAAGAGAACATATGTAGGCAAATAAATATACTTGATTTATGGTAAGTAGAAAATGTAGGTGCTATGTGAAACAAATGTGGGTGAAAAGGCTGGCTGAGGGTCTAAGTGGGGTTTTCACATCTTTGTTGTGAACCTTGGGTTTTCCTTTAGAAACACTTTCTCAATTCTTAGAAAAGAACCTTCATAATTGAAGGTTCTCTTTCTGTTTTCAATCAAAAATGGATAATAAATGACAAGTTAATCATTTCTTAGGAAACAGTCTGAAAGTTATTAGCTACTACACCTATTTTCAAGTATCTACTCACATTTGTGATGCTATCATTTGATTTGGATTCTTATTAATGTAAAGAAATTGCCTCATTGAAACACTATAGCTAACCAATAACTTAATGAACCTAACAGATCTCCAATGACCTCAACATAGCACACATCTTCAGCATCCCGGCTCAGGGTCACAACCACCAAATGTAATCATCACAACTCATACACCTTTGAAATCTTAAATTTGAAAACCTACTTTCTTATTATTTTGACCCTTTCAACTCTTGCTTCTTTACTTGCTTTATACATGATCTTAGTCTTGGGAGGACTAGAGTCCCAAGGAAGTCAATCAGTTTTCTGGCTTCACTTACTTCCCTGCTTGGTGAAACCCCAAAAGTCCATCCCTTCAGTCACAACTTCCTCATCCTTCTCCCATTCCACCACCCCCTCCTGAAAAACCATGGCATTAAACATTTATGCCAGAACATCTTTATTTTTTCTTTTTAGAAAATATTTCAGGGTGCCTGGGTGGCTCAGTGGTTGAGGGTCTGCCTTTGGCTCTGGTCATGATCCTGGGGTCCTTGGATTGAGTCCCACATCAGGCTAGGCTCCCTGCCAGGAATGTGCTTCTCCCTCTGCCTATGTCTCTGCCTCTCTGTGTCTCTCATGGATAAATAAATGAAATGTTGAAAAAAGAAAAGAAAATATTTCTTTGGGCACCTGGGTGGCACAGTCAATAAAGTACCCTTTCTTGGTTTCAGCTCAGCTTGTGAATTTGGGGTCAGGAGATCAAGCTTCACATTGGGTTTACTCTGTACAGAATCTGCTTGACATTCTCTCTCCCTCTCTATCCCTTCTACCTGTGCTCTCTTTCTCTCAAATAAATAAATAAATCTTTTTTTTTTAAAAAAAGGAAAATATTTCTTACTTCTTAATTAGAAAATTTTGTTTTTTTCCTTGTCAGTGTTCTCCCTCTTAATGCCTTCAATAGTTATTCTGTATTAAATAAAAATAATTATATCAAAATCTGGAATACAAAATACTATAAGAAAATCAACACTATGTATACACTTTTTTTTTTTTCAAAAAAACATCATTTGTATCAGGTTGATGTATTCTTTAGGTCTTTTGTCCCCAACAAATAGGGTAATTTCACATGGTTGTATTTGTATGGTATATGCAAATTTGTGCCCTGCTTTTCCAATGAACCCTGCATTATAAACAATTTTCCTTGTTATTAAACTACTTAAGCATCAATTAAAAGGACTGTATCAATTAAAAGGACAATGTAGAGAAGATATACAATGATTTTATCATCAAATTTCTTGAAAGAATAGATGTCACCTACTACATTTACTTTACTCATATACCACGCACTGTGTCATATAGAGTGATAGGGCTAATGCCTGTTATTTCATGAATAGTATCCCAACAAAACTCATCAATGAATTCGTATCAAGGATTATGTTCAACAACAAGTAATACTAGCATATAAAACAAAAAGGTATATATGATATAGACATTTATTTCTTACTCAAGACAAAGTCCTGCCATGGGAAGTCCAGGGACAGTATGACAGAGTTGCTCTATGAGATCTTTGGGGACACAGGCTCCTTGCATATATGGCTTTACTAGCATGACCACCACTCACAAGACCATGCTGTAGTTGAAGATGGCTGCTCCATCTCCAGAATAAGGTCTCTATTTCAAACAGAGAAAATAATGATGGACCAAAGGAGAAGACAAAAGGCCTCTATCAGCTATTTTAAAAAACAAAATCTCTGGATATTTTGATAGGACAATTATTCTAATACGTCCTTGGCAAGAACATAGCCAGTTGGCCATAGTTAGCAGCAATGGAGGTTAAAGCATGCAATGCTAATTCTAGGCAGGCATTTTAATTTTAACACCATGAAGAATAGGAGAATAAGTATTGGAAGATAATGAGAAGTCTGTAACATAGGTCCCAATTACAAAACCTTACTTACCTTACTTAATCCCTCAGCATTATTTATCCTCATTGATGCCCTTATTAAGTGCCCACTTCATGTAGTTCTTCCACTTTTATGATTATTTTTCATTAATTTCCACTTTAGTGGCTTTCCTTTCTCTTCCCACCACAAAATGTTGAGAGTCTCCAGAGTTCTGTCCTTGAACTTCTTGTTTCTTTTATTCTACTTATGATTCTGACATGTCCTATTAGTGTTTTTAACTACTAAGTATATACTGATGATCCCAATTTCTTCATTGGGATTGGGGTCTTCTATTAGAATATTGAAACTAATGCATTTGTCATCTCTTTTGGGTTCGTGGACCCAGTTCCAACTTGTGAAGGGGAACGGGAGGTTTCCCACACCACTAACAAGCAATTCTGGGACATCAATAGGTATCCAAGAATTCAACTCAATTATGACACTATCTACCCAGAGATAATATCAGATTCCACAGGTTAAGAATTCAGTCCCATAAGATGGCACTCATTTCAGATACTGGTCACAAGCCCACCTATGCTTCTGACAAACTAGTTATAAATCAGAAGTCTATGAAATCCCCATTGGGTTTGGTTAATTTGCTAGAATGGCTTCCAGAACTCAGTGATAACATTTTACTTACTATATGACTAGTTTATTATAAAAGGTTATAACACAAGAACAGCCACATAGGAGAAATGCTTTAGGACAAAGTACAGGGAAAGGAGATGGAACTTCCATGCTCTCTCCTGAGCATGCCATTCTCCTGGAATCTCCATGTGGTCACCAACCTGGGAGCCCATCTTTCTGGGATTTTATAGAGGTCTCATTATATAGACATAATTGATTAAATCATTGATCTCTGGTCTCTGATTAAATCTCTAACCCTTCTGCCCTTCCTTGGAGGTAAGTTCCAACCATAAAATACTTTCATTAGCTACCAGTCCCCATCCTGTGCAGTTCAAAAGTCACCTTTTAACATAATAAAACACCTTTGCTGTTCTTATCACATCGGAAATTCCAAGGGGTTTATATACTGTCTGCCAGGAAGAGGGATAAAGACCAAATATATTTCTTATTATAAATCAAAGTATCATATCATGCTATTTGTATCTTCATGGATACTTAATAGAAGTCTCAAATTTAACAAGTATATAGCCAAGCTCATTTTTTCCCTTATAAATCTGCTTCTCCTCATGTCTTCTATTTTTGTTCTTTCCACCATAATACTAATGAAGCCAAAACCTAGGGTCATTCTAAACTTTTTTTTTTTTTTGCACTACTATTCAGTTGATCAGTAACCCAGTTTTATAAATTATATCTTCAGTACGTCTCTAAAATCCGTCTCTTCCTCTACATACACACAACTGAAGTGTGGAAAAGAACTGTGATTGCTATTCTGCCCTTAGAATCTCCCCTTTTTAGACCAAATTACATACTGCCCAAATGATCTTCTTAAAATAGTGATTTATGCCACTCCTTTGTTTAAAATCATTCAATGGTTATAATCAGAATACAGTCCAAATTTATTAGCTTTGTCTAAAATGTCACTTGAAATCAAAGATCCCTTAAACTATCCAACCTCATTCCCCTTATGGCTTAACTAATGTCATCAGTCCCGGTGACTATTGTACTTCTTGGAGTACACTATATTGCTAGATGCTGCCATCTTCTACTCTAGTCTGCTATGTATGAGCCCCAGTACACACTTACCTACCTATATTATTCATATTTGATTTTCTAAATACATTAAAGATCATCTCTTTGATGGAACTTCCTTGGCCTTTCTCAAGCAGAGAGAACTGGGTGCTCAATTTTCTGTACTCACTTGAAAACATTCTTACATTTCCTACCCACACAGTCACAAATCACTCTTGTTACATTGTATTAAGTATGCTTGTTTTCATACTGGACCCTTTAAATTACTAATGGCATATCTGTTGTGTCAACTAATGTGTGGCACACACAGATAAGGTTTCATTAGAGAGAATTTGGCAAAGATTGCCTTAATTTACCATTTCTGGCTACTAAACTCCTAATTTCAATAGGTAAGAGGCATTATCAAGTAAGTGTATTTTAAAAATAATACTTTAAAAGATATTTTAGCTTTGGAACTATGAAGACAATAAAATGATTTATTGAAAATAACAAAAGCTATATTTTGAAATGAGATTTCATGTAAACAGATTTTTATTGTATTATTCACTTCTAAAATATAGCAAAAGTTTCAACATCAAATTCTAGTTCCTTTTCACTAAAATATTGGTTATAATAATACTCAATAGTGAGGCTACAAAAACACATTTGGTCCATTGTGGGCCAACTTCTGTGTGATGCACATTATTCTTGTCCTACATAATATGGTCTTAGAAGTATTTGTTTCTTATTTTAGGATTATTTTTTTTAGATTTTATTTATTTATTCATGAGAGAGAGAGAGAGAGAGAGAGGGAGGGAGGGAGGGAGGGAGGGAGGAAGGGAGGGAGGGAGGGAGAGAGGGAGGGAGAGGCAGAGACACAAGCAGAGGGAGAAGCAGGCTCCATGCAGGGAGCCTGATGTGGGACTTGATCCTGGGACTCCAGGATCATGCCATGGGCCAAAGGCAGGCGCTAAACCACTGAGCCACCCAGAGATCCCCCATTATTTCAAGATTCTTATTCTAATCACCAAGAGTTCTTGGTCTTTTCTAAATAGTACTAGAAATGGTTTTTCAGCCTCCAGGAAATCTTAGCACAGCTTCAAGTGAGTGGCAGTGTCCTATCTATAGGATCAGAATGTATTTTTAATTTTTTTTTTTATTTGAGAGAGAGTGTGTGAGAGCAGGGTGGCAGGGAGGGGTAGAGGGCAAGAGATACTCTTAAGCATACTTCATGCTGAGCACAAAGCTGGACTCTATGCTCAAACTTACAAGCATGAGACGATGACCTGAGTGAAAACCAAGAGTTGGGGACACTCAACGACCTGTGCCATCCAGGTGTCCCTAGGATCAGATGTTTCTATTTCTGGCCTTACATTCTTTCTTCATATTTTATTTTATGTACTGTGATGTTGGGAAGTTGTTTTAAATTTCTTCTAAAGATCTATAGTTCTGTACATAGTAGGAATGGGAATTACAAATTGACCTCCCCCTATTTACAATCCGTGAAAGTTTCTGCACTCCATCATAAAAAAATGACTCACAACATTACTTTTTAATCACTTTCTGCTTAGTTTAGTTGTTGCCTTTGTGTGAATGGCCTGCATCAGAATTTCCTGAGAAGTATGTTAAGATTACAAATTCCTAGGTTCCAACCCAGTCATCTCAGAAGATTTCCAGAACTGAGTCCTTTAATCTTGTTTTAAACAAGAAAAAAGGCAATTTTTATTCTAACCCAGTTTGAGAATGTATAAGAGCACAATGACTGTCATATATATAAAGTCAGCAGATACCATTTTCTGAATTAAAAAAATTAATGAATGGTGACATTCATAACATTAAAAAGTCATAAAGAACTTTTATGACCTTTCTAGAACCTTGGCTCCAAACAAGTGAAAACCTACCATCTGTTTGATAAACTAAGGCAGCCTACACTTTTGCATATGAGTAGCATGCAGCCCATAATAGCAGAGCAGGGTTTCCATAATAAGAACCAGGAAGAGTCAAATATATTACAAAAACTCATGTATCTTAAGGCCTCAAAGAGAATTAGATGATCTAAAATCCCACAAGTGTGGAATATTTCCATGCCTAGCCTCCATCTTATCTTCTTCTAGGAGCATTTATCAATTCTGTGCCTGGGCTGACAACAGCACTTACTGAGAGCCTCTTATCTATTCTTGTGGGGAAAGGGTGATGGTGGAGAGACAGGAAATTTTGGAGAGATTGTGTAGTGTTGGACTAAATTTGGAAATGTGAGGGAACAAAAATGACTGGCCAGTTTTCCCTATGAGAAACTAGATAAATTCTGGTATTGTGAGGATGAATTCCTCTGAATAGTTAAGGAATAAATTATACCAATCTCATACAAACTCTTTCCCCCAAAATAGAAAAAAAGTGACTACTCTGACTGTAAGGTTAACATAGCTCTTGATTCTAAAATTTTTCAAAGAACACTACAAGAAAGGAAAATTACAAACCAGTGTCATATCATTATGGATACAAAAATCTTTGACAAATATTAGCAAATCAAACCGAATGGTATATAATATAGTTTTAAAAAGATACTGCTCTACAACACACTTGGGTATCCTAGGACTGCAAGATGGTTTTAAAATTCAAAAATTCACCTATTTAATTTACTACAGGAACAAAACAATTGAGATGATCATAGGATCATCCAGATAAATGTAGGAAAAAAAATCCCTACAAATTCAAAATCTACTATGATTAAAAAGAAAAACTTAACAGATTAGAACCAAAGAATCTTTTTTAAAAATCTGTAGTAAATTTCACACTCCATAGAGAACTATAAGAGATTTTGCTCCTGAGATTAGAAACATGGCAAAGAGTCTCACTGCAGACCATTCTGTTCAACATTGTTCTTGAGATCCCAAGCAGTGTGATAAAGTAAGAAAAGAAACAAAAGGCAAATGGTTAGAAAGGAAGAGATAAAGCTATCATTACTGGCAGACTATGTGATTATATATATATGTATATATATAATCTGTCATATATACTTCCAAAACAATATTGCAATAGATGAATTTAGCAAGGTTGTAAGTTACCAGATTGATATTTAAAAATCAGTTTTATTCCTATATACTAGTAAAAGTAAATAAATAAAATAACTTAAAATATACCATATACAATAGATTTTAAAAACATTAAATACCTAAGAAAATATCTCCTGAAAGATATGCAGAATTTGTATACTAAAGTATTATAACATATTTTTAGAGAAATTTTAATAAGCCTAAGGAAATGGAAGAATATATCATACTATGATGTAGAAATCACAAGAGGAAAACTGGAAAATTCACAAATATGGGAACTCAAACAATATGCTGTGAACAACCAATGAATCAAAGAAGCAACCAAAAGTGAAATTTTTTAAAAATCTTGAAATAAACAAAAATGGAAACAAAATGTACCAAATTTCTGGAATGAAGTAAAATCAGTTCTAAGAAGGAAGTTCAAAGTGACAAACACCTACCTTTAAAAAAAATGAATGAAAGATCTCAAATAAACAACCTAATTTTACACACCAGGGAATTAGAAAAAGAAGAACAAACTAAACCCAAAATTTGTTGAAGGAAGGGAATAACAAAGAACCAAGCAGAAATAAATGAAATAGAGACTAAAATGACAATAGAAACAATCAGTGAAACAGCTGTTTTTTTTGTAAAGATAAGCAAAATTGACAAACTTTTTGCTAGAGTTAACATAAAAAAAGAGCGAGAGAGCTCAAATAAATACAACTAGAAATGAAAGAGGAGACATTACAGCTGATACATAAATACAAAAAGATCCATGAGACTACTTGTATGGTCATATGCCAACAAATCAGATAATATAGAAGAAATCAATCCCTAGAAACACATAACCTAGTAAGACTGAATCATGAAGAAATAGAAAATCTGAACAGAACAATTAATAGTAAAGAGATTTAATCAATAATCAAAAATCTTCCAACAAATGAAAGTTAGGACCAAATGGCTTCATTGGTGAATTCTATCAAACACTTACAGAAGAATTAATGCCTGTCATTCTCAAACTCTTCTATAACATAAAAGAGGCAAAACTCCTAAACTCACACAAGGCCAGCATTCTTCTAATATGGAAACCACACATGGACACTATAAGAAAAGAAAATTACAGGCCAGTACCCTGATGAACATAGATGCAAAAATCCTCACAGAAATATTAACAAACCAAATTCAAAAGTACAATAAAAGGATCATACACCATGATCAAGAGGTATTTCCTCTAAGAAATGAAAAAATGGCTTGATATAGGCAGGTCAATCAACATGTACACCATATTAACAAAAAAAGGAGAAAAATCATACAATAATCTCAATAGACACAGGAAAAGCTTTTGACAAAATTCAGCATCCATTCATGATTAAAACTCTTAACAAACTGAGTATATTGAAAATGCACACAACATAATAAAGGCCATATATGACAAGCCCAGAGCTAACAACATACTCAGTGGTGAAGAGCTGAAAGCTTTTAGCTTTTTCTTTAACATAAGGAACAAAACAAGGATGCCCACTATTGCCACTTTTATTTGACATGGTACCAAAAGTCGCGGCCAGTGAAATTAGGCAAGAAAAATTAAAAGGAAGCATCAAAATCTACCTCTGTTATCCTGACTTTCTGATTGACCTCATTACCAGTTTTTGGTTTATCAGCTCCTCTCTATATGATCAATTACCTATATTTAAGTCTTTCTGATTTAAATACTCTAAATACTGTTTGGTAAATAGATCCAGATTAATGTAACTCTCCATGTTTCAAATGATGAATTTACAATCATCTTTCACTCACACAAGCATGAGTTGATTATTTCATTAATGTCACAAGGAGTAGGAGGACAATACCCTTATTTGAAACAATTGATAGATCATGACTCTGCGACTCTGGGAAATAACAAGGAGAGTTAAAATAGCCAGAGGAGCTCTCGAGATTGCTTAGCATGCACCACCAGCATGTCATTACATATATCTACTAGATTCGTAATAAGACAGAGAAAAACATGCAACACTACTTCCCTTCTAATAGATGCAAAAACTGAGTTACAGTAAGGTATCATAGTCATTTACTATTATTGTCTAAGGGATCTTAAAGAGATCATCTTAAACCAGAGTTATCCTTAACTCAGGATAATAGGTGGATGCTGTATTAGTACCTAACGTAAAATACCTAAGAATTCTAATCCAAAAACTTTATAAATGTATAAACTGAGACCCAAAATGGTGAGAAGGTTTATCTATGGCCAAAGGATAAGTTCAAAATACTTGTGACTCTTGACTTCTAAAACTATGGTCCCATCAAAGCATGCTTCAAAATTTGTCTTATACTTAGCTCCAATACCCCATTTTTATCTTGAAAACCAAAAAGAATTAAGTTGTTGTTATGATCGTTCAGAGTACACGATGATTTTTTAATGGCAAGATCTATTTTTATATGATTCATAATCCTTGCAGATTCTGAGCAAGGTTTTCAATTTCCGTCAATGCATGGGTATTAATTTTCTACTACATTCAAGACACTATACCATGTACTTCGACATGAGGTTTATTTATTTATTTATTTATTTATTTATTTATTTCGACATGAAGTTTAAACCAGATTTCTCACTATGTACTGCATTCAGCTATATGAATAGATAAGTTGGACTATTAGATTAAACAGATATAAGCACTTATTTAAATTTATTCATTTATTTAATAAATATTATTTGAGCACCTACAATGAAATGTGCATTGCTTTGTATACTGATGATATATAGCACTAAGTAAGATAGACACGGTCCCTGCCTTCCTGAAACATCTAAACTGTGGAGGAATAAGACATAAATAAACAAATTGTTTCAGCATGCATTAAATACTGTGGATGAAACAAATTGAATGCTGTTATAGAGGATAAAGGGTTATAGGAGTGCTGCATAGAGTCATGCATGTTTTACACGCACAACCTTAGGAGGCACTATTCATGTCATAGACACTGCAGATTTGTATATTTATTGCCAAAATTTTCTGGCAGATGGCAGTAAAGTGTCTTGTTTAAATAAATTGGTATATTAAGATCATTTTCTGACAGTATAAGTAAAGAGTCTTGAAGAAGAACTGTTGTTTTTGTTGTTGTTTTTCCTAGTTTGGCCAAAGATACCAACCATACAGACTAGTAGAGGCCCTGAAAGGGGAAAGTACTTTGAAAAGAAAGTCAGATAAGACCATTTTGATGAAGTGACATTTAAGCTGAGGATAAGTAAGAGCCAGTTATTTGGAGAGCCAGAATAAGAACACTCCAGGAAGGAGGAAAAGCATGTGCTTGACATTATCCACTTTTATTTTTGGTTTGTTTATTTTGACATTATATTCTTACAATTAAAAATCACAAAGTTCTTTGTAGATGAACGTAATTTTAATTAGCAGTGTCTGTGTTTTGCATGATTTGTTTTTCCACTGGTGATGACCTAGTCTCCTTGTTTTCTCCCTCGAGCACACACTTCCAGTGCTTTTTGCTGAGGTTAGGAATGCAATCTTTGATCACATAACCTAGTTGACTGACCTCATATAAATTAAGGGCAGAGAAAAGTAATATAGCAAAAATTACGGAGTGATTTCATGACAATTACTACCATTTGTTGAGCATTTACTGAAAGCACGAAAATATATTAAACTAAACAATTAATCTGAACAGTTGTACTGAACAATTAATCTGACCTAATCATCACCATCAAGGAAACTTCCACTATATTCATCCCTTCCATCTTCCTCTCTTCTATGTACCAGCTAGTCTGCCTTTTACCTATAGGGCAGAGTTGAAATATCTATGACTATCTTGTTATAATCATAACTTCTAACATCTGTGGAGTGTTTATTAAATGCCAGGTGTCATGATAAGAGCTCTACTAACTTTAGCTCATTTAAACTTCAACAACCAAGATTAGAGATGTTATTTTACCCAATTCACAGAGGAATCTGAGGCCTATCATGCCTCAGATTTGTGGAGTTGCAATTTTGTCCAAGTAGCCTGACTCCAGAAATCACACTCTTAATTTTTCATGCAGTACATGGTATCTAGAAAGATTAAGTAAATGTTTACTATTACTGGAGGCAGATTAGCATAGTGATAAAGAATATCGCTCTATAAATGATCACTTATCACTCCAATAAGTCAAGATTCCTACCTCCCACATGACCTCTTATGACCCTAAGAGGAGATATTCCAAGTCACGAAGATTTCCTTAGAGAAATAGGCCAAACTAACGCAGCTACCAGGGGACTTGTATTTTGCTGTGTGCTTTCATGAGTTTACTGACATCTTTTGTCTCAGAAAAGTCTTCACCTTTCCCCGTGTAATCCTCAGGGTGAAGCACCCTTCATTCTCTCCTAAAAAATACCCGATGTCAAGGAGAAGGAGATATAAAACACGCATAAAATTGTCTTTGTTCATCCAGGTCCTCCTTCCCAAGGGACTACTACTAGAGTCCCCTAAGTGACAGAAGTAAATGGCAAAGAACACCAATTAGCAAGAAAGTACTTTCTCCCCCTCTCATTTATTGTGAGAGTAGTTCAAATATTTAAAGTGTTGTGTGATAGATTTTTGCAGAAATTTGCAATTCTAAAGTACAAGGAAAACCCACATCATGAAATTAATTTGATAAAAAGACAATACAAAGCCAAGAGACTATTTAGACATGTCATTTTATTAAACATCATAAACTCTGCTGTGTTATAGGCACAGTGGAACCAATAAACCATTAATATAGCATCATGCAATAGCCAAGAGCAGAATATGAACCAGCTTTGATCAAGAGCAGGTGTGAACACAAAGCAGAAAGTAAATTGTTCAATCAATTAATGGGAACAGAGTTAAACACTCTTGTCTATCGATGGGTTATAAATCATTGCATCCCGGTGGAAAAGGCTGCAATAATTTCATAACAAAGCTCAGTGATTCTAAGCACTCAGCAGTAAATCTTTTATCAGCCTCAGCCTGGCATCTCTGTCCCAAGAGCCAATTTGTACTTTGTGTGCTCAGCCCAAATCAGTGCCCAGAAACGATTTCAGTGAAAGGGACTTGTGAGCAAACCTCCAAATGTTCACACACCAGATCTTGGATAAATACCCACAAGTTCAGTGGCTTATGTTAACTGTTGAAACATGAAAATCCAAGCTGGAATATGTGAGAATAGGCATTGCGGGTAGAATTAAGTACCCACTTCAGAGAAGCCAGGGAGAATTAAGAGTCACTCAAGGAAATAGGCATCCAGACATTTCAAATTTTTAAAATTAATATTGAAAAATATTCTTTTTTTCCTAAACATGCTCCTGAGTCTCCAGAGATGGCTCCCTAAAACTGAAAGTTTCCTCCCCCATTGCATCTGAAATGTGAAGCACTGAGAAAAGGCAGAGCTCACTTTTGGAAGTCTAGAAATTGAAAAATCACAAACCAAACTGCAACCTGCTTAGATCACCAGGGAATGGGCTCCTTTTCCCTCACTGGCCTTTGTAATTTCCATTCAGCGCATCACTTCTACAATAATAACCTCAATATGCTTAATGAAAGCCTGCCGGGAGAGCCAGCGTCTACTGACTCTGGGACTAATCTTCACTCCAAATGAGGGACATATATGAATTGCTTCCATGCGGCAGTAACTCGCTAGCTCAACCTCAAAGTCAATCTTACTATAGCGTCTTTCTGACCTTTGTGTTAAAGTTCCTAATAACTGGTTTCATATCACATTCCCAGTTGTGATGATCAAGTTGGTGCCTTAGCCTCCTGAATACCAATGTCTAGATTTTGTCCTTGAACTTTAATTTGCCCAATATTTGTTCTAAAGCTCTACACATGCCACCAGCCTCTTTGCTTACATCTGTTTATTGCTCTGCATTATCTTGACCTGCATAGATTTTCCTTTCTCACACTAACAAACCTCTCAGCTTTTGAGTCAAGTTCTTCTCTTCCTTCCTGTCAAATGCTTATTGAGTGTTTATTTGAAACTGGACCTATAAAGAGACAATACCCAAGTCCCTTACCTTAAGAGTAAACATGGATATCAACATCCATATCCTGATTTTGAGTCATGTTAGGATTTGGTCCTAGTTAACCTTTGGATCTACTTGATCTTTAGGTCCTACTCTAAGCCCCATAGGGCTTAAGTAACTGAGGCTGGAGTTCCAAAAGGACTCTAAACATATCACAGAGTTGGCAGGACTATAGCCTTAATTGATAGACTCTCCCAAAGATGTCCATATTGCTAACTGGTTTGACTTGAATTGTTTTCTTTTTTTGCTATTTTGCTTAATTAGGTTGAGCAGTATCAGGGTTGGAGTTCATACACAAATCTATGGCTGCATTAAGGAAAAATATTTAGTAATTTTGGCAATAGATATATAAACTTGATCCCTAACAAGGACAGATTTTAATTTCAGTTAGAGTATTTTGCCTTCACCTGTGTCGTGTTATATTCTCTGTCAAACAAAAACTTGATGTTTTCCACACAGGTCTCTGAGTGGTGGAGACTCTCTCAGTAACCCAACGAATACCTTCTAGCTCCAGTTTTGATAACACATAAATGTACAGTTAAATTTAAAATTGTATTCTTTCATAATTGAAATCTGAACATAAAATGTTTACTTATTTTGCCTTTTTGCTGTGAATTTTTGTCTGCATTTCTCAAACCAAGTGCAGTATAAATCCCATGCCGTAGAGCAACTCTCGAACCAAAACTGGCCCTTTTGTTTTCATTGTCTCTGCACACACCCACACACCACACCCCTGACACAAACATATATATTTTTCAAACTCCATCTACTATTTTAACAGAAGATAAAATTAAAAAGCAGCAAAAACACAAAAGCAGTTCCTCTTTTTTCCATACTTTGGGCAATGATTGAAGGAACATCAAGAATTGTAGATCTCAAAAAAAAAAAAAAAAAAAGAATTGTAGATCTCAATACTAAGAATACTCAAGATCATACCACAAAACTAACACCACAGTTTAATGAGAATCAAGCACTATGCATCAGATCCTTAATAGTTACTTTTGAGAATTATGGATTTTTACCAATTAGCAAGTTCTTGACAAACACATTACTTATTCATGGGAATGGATTTGATTTTCTTCACTAAACCATCAGTTGCCTTATTCAGTAACCTTAGAAATGAAAAACTTAGGGGGTTATTCTGGGCCCTGGGGTGGGTTTGTAAAATGTTTTGTATTTCTGGAAGAGAACTAGATTTTCTATGAGAAAACATGGATGGGGTTGAAGCTTAGTCCGTATACTCATTAACTATATAAGATTGTGCAAGATATTTTGCCTCTCCGTGTTGGCATTTTCATACATCTAGAAGTCATTAACAATATTAATAATAATTGCTCTATAGTTTGACTAGATTTCAGTGAAATTTTTAGCACTTTTTATTGTGGTAAAATATACATAAAATTTACCATTTTGGCCATTTTTATCTGTACAGAACTGTAGTATTAAGTATATTCATAATGGTGCACAACCATCAACACTTTTTCATCTTCCCCAGCCAAAACTCTGCACCCATTAAACACTAACTCCCAATTGTGCCCTATTCCAGCCCCTAGAATGCACCATTCTACTCTCTGTTTCTATAAATTTGACTGCTTCAGAAACCTCATGGAAGAGAACCATACAACATCTGTCCTTTAGTGACAAGCTTGTTTCATTTTAGCTTACTGTCTTCAAGATTCACCCATGTTATAGCATGTGTCGATTTCCTTCCTTTTTAAGACTGAATAGTATTCTCTTCCATGTTTACATGCCACATCTTGTGTATTCATTCATGGACATTTGGATTGTTTCCATCTTTTGGCTATCGTGAGTAATGCTGCTGAGAATATTGGTGTACAAATATCCATTTCAATCCTTGCTTTCATTTTCTTGAATATATCCTCAGAAGTAGAGTTGCTGGATAATCTGATAATTCTAGGGTTAAGTTTTTGAGGAATTACCATACCATTTTCCCTATTTTGTGAGTTTTAAGTAAGACAATATTTGGAAAAGAGCTCTGAAACTCTTATTCCTTATAAGCAAAATAATTTTGGTGGCAGTTAAGTCTATTTTTAGATAATGTTGAGAATTTCTTCTTTGGCATCTTCCTCTTATCTCAATCTCAATTTCTCTGAGCCACAGAATTATGACTATGAAGTCAGGATCATAATTTAGACCTTGTAAGTTTGTTGAGAAGTTTAAATGTATTAATAGATTGAACCATACAAATTGTTCTAGGTTAAACATGGTCAAATGTTCATGATTTCATATATCTCAATATGCTTGCTGACATTCATCTGCTGTCCTAGAACCGGTCTATACATTTTGACATAAACTCTGTTCTGTGTTCTAAGAGCAGGGCTGCATGAACAGTTCTCTTGGCATCTGGCTTCCAATTAATTCAGAAGAGACAGGCAATAGATTGCAGGGCAGGAGGAGAGTGTTTGAAATGTATATTCCCCAGCTTCCTTACTGCTAGATAACAGTTTGGTCAGCAATTGCATTCACCCAATGAATTCCATAGCTTTTCTCACATGGCCTTCCCCTACAGCTAGCTGTAGCCTCAGCATCGTCCATGTTTTAAGCCCCTTCAGGCCTATGGGTGCTAACAGCTCTTGGAGATTGATAATCTATGGGTACCCCACCATCTTTTATCAGTTTCTCTTAAATATGTCCTCACCTAAACAATTTCTTTATCAATCTCTCCTTAGTTATCTCATTTGAGTGTGCCATGTCTTTCCTGCAAAGACTCAAACTGATATAATATATGACATCTTTAATATATTGCCTTGCTTTCATTAAGGGCTCAAAAAATGATTGTAATTGTCATGAAAATTACATCTAGTTTTTTGATACTATTATTTCTCTTTGTCTTTGGTTAATCATACTTCTTATCTCAGGTCAAAATTGTTCATATGCTGGTAGTATGATCAGTGAACCATCTTTTTAAAGACCACATACAAAAGTTGGAGCACCAGGATGCCTCAGTTAAGCATCTGACTCTTGATTTTGGCTCAGATTATGATCTCAGGGTTATGATATCAAGCCCTGCATCCAGTCTGCTCATCAGGGTATCTGCTTGAGATTCTTTCTCACCTTCTCCTTCTCCCCTAAGCCCCCCTCTTTAAAAAAAGAAAAAAAAAACATATGCAAAGGTAAGATTCTTTCAAGTATGCCTATTGGGTTCTCAAAGTAGTCAACAAGCTGGAAAACAAAACAAGGTAGCTTAATCCAGGTCCTGAAGTCCTTAATCCTATTTTTGTTCCATGCTTACTGTGTTGAAACAATTTAAAAATAACTTATTTGAGAAGCTAACCAACCCAAAGGTTACTTTTGGTTTCCACTTAAGGAAAGCATTTGACCTCTTGTGGAAGATATACTGTCCCTAGCCAATGGCTGCCAAGATGTAGAAAAGCCTAAACACAATGCTACTTTAGACTGATTAAAGATAGCAAAGATGGACTCATGAATGAACTCATGCATCTTGAATTGCAAGGACCCTTGCTTGTATAATCTCTTTTCAGGATCTCAGGTAGGGGAAATGTGTGTGCAAGGTCATTTGTGTTCGTAACTTGTGAAAGACAAATCTCTCTTTCCACTGTGACTTCCCCTCTATTACATTTTCTCTAATGATGGGAAGCATTGAAGTGGCTGTGGGCATTGTGTGGAATATTACTAAGAGCAAGCTGAATTGGGTATTCATTGGGCTTATGAGTATTTCTCAGTAAAGTTAATTTACTGTTAGCTATTCCATAAAAAACAGCTTCACGAATTCTATCTCTGGCTACTTTGCTGACTCAACCACCACTGTGGTATTAAGATGCAAAAATAGAGGCTGTATCACAATATGAATGTGTCGTACAACACCTGGCACAAAAATCTGTGACTAGTGGAAGAAAAACAAGATTTGCAAATGTGGAACTAAAAGCTCATCATCTATATGAAATTCTTTCAGTCATTAGACATGTAAAATTATAAGCAGAGAACTTAGTTCTCATCAATGTCTAGTCAAAACAGGCATATACTCAATAATGCAACATAAAATTATAGAAGCACCATACATTTTCATTTTTACATGGTAATCAAGCAAAATAGAATTTACCTGCATTTCTGTTATTGTAGAGCACAAAACTATAGGGATACTAAAAACAGAAATGTGTCTATAATGGTTCATAAATAAAAGAAATTTGATAAAGGTTTTTAAAATTTTGGCTACACCACTAAGATATTTGTATGACATTACTGTAATGAATTGTGAAGCAAAAAAGGCAACTTTTCTAAACCCTTAGTCATATACTGATCAATTATGGTAGATGAGAAACTGAATTATTGATTAAGACAATAATTATTACTGTGATTAAATTTGTTGAGCTGTCTTTCCTATTTCTAAATAAATATTGACTCTAAGACCTTTTTTTGGTATTTGTTTTCTGATAGAGATCTCCTGAAACTGTATAAGCCTCAAGTACCTTAACACTTCAAGCTACTCCTGAATAATAGAACAAAAGGCTACATAAAGGCTCCACTTCTACCTCATAGAGACACTCACGATAACCTCAGGCATTTGCTTACCATCTCCAAAGGTATTACATCTGTTTCTGCACTTCAGTCGAAGTAGTTTTGAGTATTTGATGAAGATGAGATATCTCTACTCAGAAGTATAGGAATTCAAATAATAATGATGATGATGATAATAATGATGATAAAAGATCATGTTCCTGGCTTGACAGTCTGTGGGATGAATTCTTCTCTACTGGAGGCTCCAGATACACAGGTTCTCTGTTCCACTGAACTGGAGAGAGAGAGAGAGAGAGAGAGAGAGAGAGAGAGAGAGAGAGAGAGAGATTTTCAGGTATCCTCTGCAATTTTTCTCATGGACAGAATTCTAGTATGTCAGAAAATAACCTTGCATTTGTGAGAAACCTTGTGAGGGAATCAAAATTTTCTACCTTATCCAAGAAATGTGAAGTGGTTTCAGAGAAAGTGAAGGAGAGAAAAGAAGATGTTGCTCTGGTTTTCTTTTCTAAGGTAAATTTTGGAGGAAATTTGTCAAAAGTAGCTGCTATGTTTCTTCTCTCAAGTGGCATTCAACTAGTATCTACTCTCTGGAAAAAGATAAAGCCATGAAAGATGAATTCATATTTTTCACTGTATCTCCTATTTATAAACAAGGAAATTACTATAACTGTAAAGGTAAGTCCCTGTGGGCATTTGTAAGCTATGGCAAGAGGAACACTAATGCTAATAGCACCCAAACTGAAAATCATTTGTGCTATTTGATTCTACTATGTGGCTTCCATCTCAAGATGTCAAAAGCTATTTCTATGCTCTTACATTTATATGCTCTCTCCAATTAGCCAAGAGAATTTCATGGATTTTGCTGAATTTGGTAGTTAGGCACCAAGAGCCATGGAACACAATCATAAAGATAGTACGAGCACTGCACAACATACACATTGTTATGTGGCAATTATAGCTCAATAAAGTTGGAAAATAAAAGGACACTGTGGGTTGTTAGATGAAAATACTCTTCAATAAACATGTGTGACTTGGGGGGGAAAGAATAGTATATGTCTGGGAGAAATGTAAGATGTTAAAGAACAAATTTAATTAAATTAAAAGATGGCAACTTGATTGGTACAAGAATTTCTTTTACTAGCAAAGTTGAGAGAAAACCAAAAAGAGAAATAGATCGTGACTATTATATGGGAAGTTTTAGGGTTATATAAAACATCATCACATCCACTCCTGGGAAAAATAGAGTAGAATTATTTTTCCCTATCCCTTCCCACTAAGTGCAACTGAAAAACTTTGAACATTGTAAACAAAATAAATCTAAGACTCTGAAGGGTGAAGTGAAGAAGACACTCTCTAGGGACATTTGAGACCCAAGGAATGACATGGTGGTGAGTTCCCTGGGTTTTCTATTTACATCACATACCCTGGGTTTATGGTTGAAAAAGCCAGCAATCCCAAAATGCCAACATATGAGCACTTAAAACAAACAAACAAACAAAAAACAAACAAAAAGCCCAACAACAACAAAAGCTTGCCTTTTCTAATAAAAGGATCAGGAAAGGGATAGCATAAAAAGACAAATAAAATTTATACAATAACTGCTATACTCTAAACACCTACAAATACTGTGTACAACTCCCATTCATGTCAGCAAAGGTGAGGGGAGAGCATAGAATCCCACCTGAATGGAACTGTTACAAGGTGCCCCAACAGTTCTGTCAGTGAGGTGTCAGAGAAGGCCAAGTAGGGAATCAGCACCTCATCATCATCAAGTAGTAAGTAACTAGGCCCCCCACAGTATCAGTGGATACCACATGTGTTGTCTGGACTTCTACCCCAACCAGGAGTTAATGAGATGTTCTTTCTCCTCCCCTTTGCAGCACTGTCAGAAGAGGCCTCATAGAGAGTAAAAACTTTTCCTGGCCCCCATCAGAACTGAGGCCATCCTTTATTGGTACTGAGGTCATGTGGGGATCAGTAACAAGACACTCTACTCCTCCCAGCCAGAGTGATATCCACATAGGCCTCCTGTGGAGCAAGAACAATCCCTCTTCCCCCCAAAACAGTAAAGAGTTTTCCTCCTACGCATGGTGGGGGCCAATGGAGACCAGTTTGGAAACTAAACTTCTACTCCCAGTACAAGCAGTGACTCAACACTTCCATGCTTTCCCTGGATCAGTGTCAGGGAAGCTAGCTAAAACAGAAGGTTCAATAAGATTCAGAATTTCATAACATAATACCAAAAATACCCAGTTTTCAATTTAAAAAAATCACTTGTCATACCAAGAGTCAGGAAACTCTCACCATGTAAAAAATGACGATTGATAAATGCCACTACTCAGATTACAGAGATGTTAGAGTTATGTAACAAAAATTTTAAAGGAATCATGATTAAAATGCTTCAATGAGCAATTACAAGCCTGCTGAAAATAAAGAAAACAGTGCAAAGTCTCCACAAGAAATAGGAAATCTCAGCAAAATAATATTATAGAAACAAGATGGAAATCTTAGAACTGAAAAAATCATTAGCCAAAATTTAAAACTTGCAATGTCTTCAAGTTCACTAATTGTTTCTTCTGCAACATCTAATCTGATATCTAGTGTAGTCTAATTTTTAAAATATTTACGGCAGTTTTAGATTCACAGCAAAATTCAGCAGAAAGTGCATAGAATCCCTACATGCCCCTTCTCCCCTACACAGCCTCCCCACCATCAATATCCATCATCGATGTGGTGCATTTGTTACAATCAATGAACCAACAATGACACGTTTATTATCAACCAAAATCCATACTTTATATTATGGTACATACTTTGTATTATACTTTCTATGATTTTTGACAAATGTACAGCAATATGTCTCCACATACAGAAGAGTTTTACCTTCCTGCGCTATACCTATCCTTCCTACTCACACCTCCCTGCACCCCCTCCCAAGTCCTTGGCAAGCTTTGAGCTTTTTCCCATCTCTACAGCTTTTCCTTTTCCAGAATATCATCCACTTAGAATCAAATAATATTTAGCCTTCTCAACTTGGCTTCTTTCACTTAGTAATATGAGTTTAAGTTTCCTCCACATCTTTCACAGCTTGATGCCTCCTTTATTTTCAGTGCTGAATAACATTCCATTGTATGGCTGCATCAAGTTTACTTATCCATTCACCTATTGAAGGACATTTTGGTTGCTTCCATGTTTTGGCAATTATAAACGGAGCTGCTATAAATATACATATGCAGGTTTTTGTGCAGAGATAAGTTTTCAGCTCCTTTCAGTAAATACCAAGGAACATGATTGCTAGATTGTTCAGTAAAAGTATGTTTAGTTTTATAGAAACTGTCAACGTGTCTCGCAAAGTTGCTGTACTATTTTGCATTCCAAAAAGCCTGGATAAGTGTTTTTATTGCCCTACATCCTCACCAGCAAATAGTTTTGTCAGAGTTTTGGATTAGGACCATTATAATCGGTGTGTAGTATAATCTCATTGTTGTTTAAGTGTTCAATCCTTAATGATATATGTTGTATATCTTCTTAGGGGCAGTTCCTGTTAAGGTCTTTGTCCATTTTTTTCAGTGGGATTATTTGATTTCTTATTGTTGAGTTTGAAGAGTTCTTTTTTTTTTTTAATTTTTATTTATTTATGATAGTCACACAGAGAGAGAGAGAGAGAGAGAGAGAGAGAGAGGCAGAGACACAGGAAGAGGGAGAAGCAGGCTCCATGCACCGGGAGCCCGAGGTGGGATTCGATCCCGGGTCTCCAGGATCGCGCCCTGGGCCAAAGGCAGGCGCCAAACCGCTGCGCCACCCAGGGATCCCCAGTTTGAAGAGTTCTTTGTATAACTTAGCTAACAATTCTTTATCAGATAAGGTCTTTTGCAAATATTTTTTCTAGTGCGTAGCTTATCTTCTCATTCTCTTGATCATCTAGTATATTTTTCATCTCATATATAGTAATTTTCACCTCCTGAAGTTTGATTTGGTTTCTGCTTGGTTTGGTTTTTGGATTTCTTAACATATTTTCAGTCTACTTATTGTGCCTGACCTCTCCTCTAGCTTCTTAAACATACAGAAGACAATTACAACTGTTGTTTTGATGACTCCTTCCACTAATTATATCATCGATGTGATTTCTGGATTTACTTTGTTATATATGTATATTTTAATTTTCATTATGTGTTAGAGTTTTCTGCTTTATTTCATGCCTGGTAATTTTTTATTTGATACCATGCTTGTAAATGCTGCCTTTGGGGTGTTTGATATGTTTATTTAACTATAAATATTTGGTGCTTTGTTTTGAGATTTATTTAAATTAAATGAAAACAGCCTGATTTGGGGGGTCTACAACTAATTTCTCACTACTATTTAAGAAAGACCCTTCCGAGTACCCATTACCCTATGAATTATGGAGTTTTCCACTTTGATGCATAACAAATCATCCCTAACCCTGGCTGAGTTACAGGAAATATTTCATCTAATTGTGAGGTTATTTCACTGGATAAATATCTTCTTACATGCATGAGCTGATCAGTTTTCAGCTGAAGCCTAGAGGGGGATCCTCTACAGATCTTCAAAAACTTGCTTTCTCTGAATTCCTTCTCTGATATTCTGAACTGTGATCTCTACCTCCTAGGCCTCTCTAGGCTCCCAGCTCCCTGTCCTTTAGTCAGAGAAATGAAGTTTCCACCTGGGGCTCCCCCACCTACATCACAGCCTAGAAAGTCTCCAGGCAATAACAAGGTCAATTACAGGCTCATCTCATTTGTTTCCTCATCTCTCAAAGACTACTGTCCTTTATTACATGATAGTCAATGCTTTAAAAAAATATTGTTTTGTTTATCGTGCCTGGTTTTTGTTGTTTCAGGTAAGAAGGTAAATCTAGGCACTGTTACTCTCCGTTTGTGCCAGGGACTGTTTGAGACTCAGCAGCAAATCATTAGATCTTCATTAAAGTATTACAAGGTAAAAGAAAGGAGAACATTTAGACTTGCAGACTGAAGTATAATTTCTTTCAATGGATTCCCCATCTGGTCCACGGATACCACACACACTTGACCCCACTGTTGTCAGAGAAAGTTCAGCTTCCTCCCATCATAGCTTCTTTATTCTCACTGAGCAGTAAGAGGCTACACCAGCTTGCTGATAATTTTTGAACTTTTATAGCTGTGAGTCTTTAGTCTCTGGATCCCCCAGATTCCAGGGGACATATGTCAATTTCTCTGAGAACTTTCCTTGAACTTCCCTACCCCCATCATAAGGATTCTGACAACTCTCTAAGAATGTATTCTGTGCCAATCTCCAAACCTCTAATGAATTAATAGTCTTATTTCATAAAAGCTAGAGATAATTGATAAGCTAGGAATCATTAAACAATCTTCCAAAATCTTTGCATTATCTTGCAGAAGTCACCTGGTAATTACCGTTCTCAGCTTTTTGAGGGAAAACAACTAGAGAGACATATTATTAGCTCTACAGTTTACAAATGCTCATAGAAAGGAATACGCTAAAACATTTATAGAAAGGAATAAGAAATCATCAAAGATGAAGAAAATCTTAAAAGCAACCAAAACAAATGACATGGCTTTTCCTATATAGCAGGCTTCACATCAGTACTACTGGATTTTCAAAGATAATAGGACACTATCTCTAAACTGCCAAGAAAAATAAAGTTGCTTTCAACCTGAAAGTCTATACCCAGCTAGGCTATCATGCAAGGGTGGAAAGCAAAGTAAAAAATATTTTCTGACTATCAAAAACAAAACAAAACAAAAAGATAATCTACACAATACAAACTCCAAATAAAAGAACTTCTCAAAGGATCTATGTCTTTTAATAGGAAATAAAATGGAACCAGAAAAGAGCAGAGGGAAACAAGAAGTGTGAATAAGGAAATTTTTAAATATGTTGGTAGAATTTAAATGAGGTTTGACTGTTCACAACATACCAACAAGGTAATTTGTGATGTTTAAAACTACGATGAAACTAAAATAGAAGCCATAACATGGAAACTGAAGGTGAATCAGAGTGATAATACTCCAAAGCTCATGTACCAATCTCCAAAAGAGTTGAGACTGCTGGGTGACCAGATTTTTAGGGAAAGGATGTTAAAAGATTTAAGGGTAACCACTAAAAGAATAAAAACAAGTTATGTAATTTCAAGAAGTCAGAAAAAAAAAACCAAAGAAGTTTAAAACTAACTTTAAAATATGAAAAAAGGGGTGCCTGGGTGGCTTAATTAATTGATTGAAGAGCCAACCCTTTATTTTGGCTCAGGGTCCTGGGATCGAGCCCTGCTCAGGGTTTTGTGTTCAGCATGGAAACTGCTTGAGAATTCTTTTTCCTTCTCTCTCTCTCTTGCTCTCTCTCTCTCTGCCCATCTACCTGGTCATTCTCTCTTTCTCTTTCAAATAAATAAATAAATCTTAAAAAAAGAAGAAGAAGAAGAAGAAGAAGAAGAAGAAGAAGAAGAAGAAGAAGAAGAAGAAGAAGAAGGGAAATAAAATGTTAGTATTAAGTCCAAAGAGAATTGGAAGAAAGAAAATCTTCAGCCTCTGAGATCCAGGAAATAGCCTGACAATTACAAGTAGACCTCAGAGTTCTGTGAAGTAGGCCTGTCTCTCAAAGCTAGGTCATGAGGTTCTGCTGTCCTGTGTAAATAATCTCCCAGAACAGCAACTTCAGACAAAGTCGCTATGAGATCACGATTAAATGAGACAAAACAAAACCACTCTACAATACTGTCTAAACCTAGTCACTGTCCCAGTGCAATCTACAAAATGCCAAATACCCCCTCCTGGCTAATGTGAGTGAATGCTACTTAATGTGAGTGAATGCTACTTTTTTCTTGTAATAATCATGCTTTTGTTTGACTCTAGCCTGCCATCCTTACAGCTCAGATTTGTTAAGACACTCAATTACAGAACTGTCTCCATTTTCCTAAAGCACTTAATGCAGAAAAAAAACTCCTATTTTCCTAGACCATCCCCCAAATCACCTCCATAAAGCCCAAATCACATAATAAGTCCTTTATAACACCTTCTTATTAAGGAACCTCATTGTTTCTCAGGTTGTACAATGTCTCTTGATAGGAGTTATAAACTCAACATTCAATTATGGGTGTGGTGCTGGGATCTTTGGCTGGAAAGCACTGACTCTTGCAATCATAATAAAATTAAAATTATATTTTAGTTCACTTTTCTCACTAATCTGTTCCTAGATGAATTTTAAAATAACTCTGCCAATAGTCCCTTAACTTTTATCCCACCCCAAAAATAATCCTGTTGGAACTTTTCATTTTCTTAAAAGTACAGAATAACATAGTGAGAATTAATATTTTTCCAGCATTGAGTTTTTCCCTTCAGAAATATGATGTATCTCTCCAATTATATGCATTGTGATTTATGGCTTCTTTGTAGTTTTATTCTTATAGATATTATATATGACTTTTCAAATTTATTTCTAAATAATATATAAGAAAATATTCCTTAATATTTCTATAATAATATTTTATATAGATATTTATGTATATGTGTCTTTATATATGCACATATGCATTTTATATAGTTTCTGTACATGCTTTTCTAAATTTATTTGTATATATTTATATTTTTGTGATATGATATATTGCTATTATATATGGCTATTATACTTTTTGTTTTCTAATTCATTAATATCCATTTTTTATTTTAAAATCTCTGACATGTTTTCTGATATCTTTCTAGAATTTAGAGTAAAATGATTATATTATTTATTTTTAATAAGCATTTAAGAATGTAGATTTTCTCTGAGCATAAATTTGACCATATGCTATAAATTATCATACAGATCAGTGCTCTTCTTGCCCTTTATTCCTAAGGAGGTTGTAACTATCATTTTTTATTTTAGCTGTTGAGGAGAGTTGATTTTTTTCCAGGTCAAGAAGCTTCATCTCTTTCATTTTTTTGTAAACCATTTCTATGTTTAGATCATGATGGTGATGGAATCTTACTGTATAATAATTGATGTTTCCCTATTTTCCTCAGTTATCTTCATTTTAAATAATTTTTCATGAATATTTAAAAGGTAATATCTGTTCCAGAGGATACAAATATTTGCACGTATTTTTTTTTAAGTAGGCTCCACGCCCAGCTCAGAGTCCACTGCAGGGCTTGAACTCACAACCCCGAGATCATGACCTGAGCTGAGATCAAGAATTGGGTGCTTAACTGACTTAGTCACTCATGCATACCTGCATTTATATTAATACACATTCTTAATATATATGCATCTGTATCAATAAGCTTTTCCTTATACACCAAGTTCCAAAGTACAAGGACTATATTTGTCCTTTTCACTATTGTATGTATCATTAGGGCCTGGGACAATGCTAGGAATACTCAAGAAATATTTGTTAATTCAACAGATTAATAATTTGTACCACTTATTCCTTTTCCCTGAATGACCTCCTCCAAATCTTCCACTACTCTGGTTGTTTCTATTTTGATGCAGGTGGTAGCTCTGGCCTTCTTTTCCTTGACATTGTCTGATAAATCTTTGTTCTAATTGTTAACTTATTAAAATTCTCTCATAGTTATGCTGCTTCTAAAAAACTAAAAATTTTGTGGTTGGTTGTTTTAATTAATATGAGCATTTGGCCTCTAAACTTGACATGTTATAAATATTTCGTACACTTTTAGTTTTTATGCTTCTTTTTTGTTTTCTCTACCATTTGGTGTTTTACCAGTGTCTCTTGCTTGCTTTTTTTTTTTTTTATTTCCTTAATAAGTTAGAAAATATACATTTTATTTTAATAGTATATACTCTCAACTATTTATAATAATACACTTTTTCAATACATCAGTGTAATAAAAGAAATAATGCTTCTCACCAACACAATATTGGGGAAATAGCATGCTTCTATACTCCCCAAGACCTCTTCACCAATCCTCCACACACTCCTAAGAAAGAAATATCTGAGACTATCAAACAGGAATATAGGTACTCAATGTCATTTACATTAATGATTCCTGTATTAAAATCTTTTCCTGGTATTTTAATTTTGACTGTGTACATATTTATAATAATTCTTCAGTCTTACTTTTCTGTTTAACTAGTTTCAAGGTTTTTCTTTTCTACCAGTTTTCCCATTCTTTTTTTTTTTAAGATTTTATTTATTCATGAGAGACACACAGAGAGAGGCAGAGACACAGGCAGAGGGGGAAGCAAGCTCCATGTAGGGATCCCAATGTGGGACTCAATCCCAGGACCCCGGGATCATGACCTGAGCTGAAGGCAGACGCTCAACCACTGGGCCACCCAGGCGTCCCAATTTTCCCAGTCTTGAGTTCTCTGGTTTCATTTTTCTCTAAGTAATCCAGAAGACATGTTTAAATATTTTTCTCCCCAGGAAAATAAATCTATAAAAGTAGTGTTCTTTCTGCTTATGTTCTGCAATAATTCTTACTGTTGCCTTCAGGTGAACTCTAACTGATTTTCCTCCTGATCATCAGGTTTATGTGAGAGAATTCTTGTATGCATGCGGAATTTCCATTTCTCTTATCTGGATAGAAGTTGGATGTAGTCTAGGACAGAGCTCTCCAACAGAACTTTCTGTAGTGATGAAAATGTCCTACATCTGTGCTGCCCGATACAGAAGCTACTGTATCGGGCAATAAGCAATAAGCAATATGCATAAGCCAGATGTGGCTATGGAGCATTCGAAATGTAGCTATCACAAATTTATTTTATTACATTTTAGTTAATTACATGTAAATAATTGCATGTGCGTGGTGGTGACTCCCACTGGATTATGCAGTTCTCGAATGTTCTGGGATCCTGAGTGAGAAGGCGAGAGGAGTTCAGTTCTATGTAATTTCACACCTTGTTTTTATCTTCCCAATTAACTCTCCCTTCCTTGAAGAAACTGGATTTTCCTCTGGCTCGAGCGCAGATCTGGAATCTTGCTTTTGGCTGCTTTTCCTTCCCATTTCCTTGGACTACCAGCAGCATTCCCACTTTGGTGCCATTCGCTTCTCAATTTTCTTCCCTAGCTGCTTTTTCCTCAGACTGCAAGCCTGGAGGTATTTTTCCACCAGCGTTGTATTTAACAGCTGCTTAAGAGTACTGTGAAGGCTAAGGACTTGGATTTTGCTTCGCCCAAGAGTTCTAACTTGTCAGTTTCTTAGCGAAGAAGAATCTTCCGCCTCATTCTGTGGCTTATTTTCAAGTCTCCTCACTCTGCCTTTGTAGTGTTGAAGCTCCAAAGGTTGTCTTTTCTGTTTGTAATGCAAGTGCCTGATTTCAGCTTTGACTGTGGAGGCATCTTCTTCCAGAGTATCTCCAATAGCTACATACAGACTGAGGAGCCAGGAGGGGCCTTTGTTTTACTGAACTTGGTTGATTTTGTTAACTAACCATTTGGGCCCTAGTTTTGTTTTTGTTTTTTTTTTTTTTTCTTTTCCCCTGGCCTTAAATTCCTCCTCTTATGTTTTACATTCGCAAAGGGAGTGAGGCCTTGAAACCCTAGACCCCAACCCCAGACACCCTAGCAGCAGAACCCCAGGCACTAGCTGTCTGCCAGAGACCTCATTGTGTCCCCACTGACAGTGCCTTGTATGCTCTGGGGCTAGTAAGTAATAAACCGTTTTTTCCTTTTAAGTTTCCTAATGGTTATTGCTGAAGGGCATCATGCAATCATAATAGGAACCACAAGGGTTGGTCCACTGCTGGCATTGGCTGAGATAGGGAAGTTGTCAGTGGGAAGCTCCCTAGGGCCCAGGAGAGCACCACCAGGCCTTTCTAGCCCATGGCATTAGATCAATAGGCAGAGACCAGCACAAAACAGCCTTCCTGTGCTTTCCATCCTGCTCAAAGGGGCTGAGCTGTCAGACTGCTACAACTCACTTCCAAGCTTTGACTGTTCTCTTTTCCTGGGGTTTTGTTCTCCCAGTTTGGGTATCTCTCCACACCATCTTCCTAATTTTGGCAACTCCAGCATATGTTGCCATTTCTCTTGTTCCTTTTGTAGCTACTTTCCTGCTTCTAGTGCCTCTCAGCCAAATCAGCACTTTCCCCAAGTGTCTCTCTCTTTTTTTTTTTTTTCTCCAAAATAGAGGCAGTTCAGCTGGACCGAGAAGCACTGGAAGATACTGGCATGTTTTCCTTGAGGTGGACTCCAGGCCTCAGATTTTACTTTGGATGACGAGTGGGAGTGGAGGCCTTCATGGACAAGTCCAAAATCATCTAGAACTGTCTTATGCATTCCATGACATCTTTCCCACACTGCACTTCCTTTGCTTCTCTAGTCTTCCCCTGAATGAAACCTGCTACCAAGTGCCCTCTATCAAGGCCAACGGTGATTCCAAGCTCTTTCCAGTTTCTGCTGCACAGGTCATGAAAGCAACTGGAGCTCATTAATTTATCTATAACCCGTAGTGGGCCATGTGATGCTGGTTTGCATCCTGAGGAGCACAGTTCTTGTCTTTGAAGCCATCACCATGCCTGCAAGTTGGGAGTATTGGCACTGTCTGGGGCACCACGGGCACCACAGGTTTTGTTTTATCAGAATTTCTGTCTTAGCCGTAAGATGACATTCTCCCTGTTGTTATACTTGGGCTTGCTAACAGCTCAAATTTGCCAGTTACCTTTCCACTCTGAAGCTCAGGCACTGAACCAGGAGTCTAGCTTCTCAACCTTGCTGTGACAACAACCAGTAAGCCTCTCCAGATTCCCTGTTCGTGAGGTCAACAAGCTCCCCTGGAGTCCTTTATTGCCTCTTGGGGCAAGTGTTCCTCCTGGAGTACAGGAAGGGGAAAGCTGAACTCAGCAGCTCAGAGACCAGAAGAGGTGGTAGTGGGTGAGGCTCTGGTCAGCTCTGTCCCTGGCTGATGGGTTTGCAAACCAAGGTGGTAGGTGAAGGGCAGGAACCTCTCAATTCCAGAAAGTCTTTCACATTTAGGTCTTCCCCTCCCTTCTCTTTCTTCTCCTTTGTCTTCCCCTCATTCTCCCTCCCCTTCTCATTTCCTGGGGCCTCTAAGTTGGTAGATGGAGAGAGAATGCAAAGAAGGTGAGTGAGAGAATGTGGTGTAGCAGGTGAGTTTTTCTGGGAGAGGAAACGTGGCGGGGCGGGAAGAGAAGCTTTCCAGTTCAGCACTTTTACAAAATATGTTTATCTATGCATCTCATTTTGTTAACTGTGCTCAATAGCTGTTTTGATTTTGGCTTTAAGTCTCTCAAACTTGGAAAAACTTACTTATGTTTGTATTTCTTCTAGTTTGTATATTCTGGTGTCTTCTTTGGGGGCAATAGTTATCTGTGTCTTAGATCTCCAGTCTCTCTGTCTCTAGTATGTAAGTTATCTCTTCCTCTCCTCATTTTGGAAGGATATTTGCAGTATGTCATCCACGAGTCAGTATAACCCAGTGTTGATTCTGCTCTTTCCTGCAATTAATATTGGTTTAATTATCCAATTGTATTTTCACTCCCTGTATAGTGTTCCTTTTCTTTCAGCTCTCTCTCTCTCTCTCTCTCTCTCTCTCTCTCTTTTTCCTGCATCTCAACCAGCATCCTGTACATTTTGGTTTTCTGCTACTACTCTTCATCAGCTCTCACATCTTATTTTGGAGTCTGTTTTTTTTTTTTAATTTCTTGAAAATAGAAACCACATATTTTATGAAATTTACTTCTCTATCTAATTATAAATAATTTTCAGAAGTCCTTTTTTCCTTCTTCAGCTTAAATTCTCATTTACATGGAAGATTTCTTTTATGAGCTCTATCTTGTTTGTTTTTCCTTCCTTCCTTCATTGCTTCCTTCCTTTTTCAGGAAAGAGAGATCCAATCACTTATGCAAGTGAGTAAATTTTGATTGGTTCTAACTGTTGATTGTTTTCTGCCTTCTCTTAAAAGTTTTTTTTTTACTTTATTTAATTTATTTCTTTATCTGAGAGAGACATATGTGTGCCAGAGAAAGAGGAGAGGGAGAGAGTGAGGGAGAAGCAGAGTCTCCATCGAGCTGTTTGCCTCACTCAGGGCTTGATCCTAGGACCCTGGGATCATGACCTGAGCCCAAGGCAAACACTTAACCAACTGAGCCATCCAAGCTCTCCGCTTTCTGCCTTCTCTTGGATGACAAGCAGGAAAACTAAATAAGGTGCATAGATTCAAACCCATTTCTAATATGTTATGTAGTCTTTAATTTAGAATGACTGGCCTGAAGAATCTTTTTTATTTGACTTGATTACCATCCTATTGGGGAAAAGTTTAACCTATATAATCTGAAGCAATCTGTGCTTCTTTACTGATCGAACATGATAAGTGAAAAAATATAGCTCTCTAAACGTAATTATCCTGCAACTTTCAGCCTTTTGCCTTAAGAACTTGAGTTGTAACTTACAAAGTTCCACGTTCTTTCTGTTACCATCATCAATTATATTTCGTGTTGGAAAATGTTTGGTAAAATCATGTCCAATGAAGGAAAATGAGAATACTGAACTAGCCCTGCTCAAAAGAAATTGGCTTTATTCCCTCTGAAAATGAAGACCTCTCTCCTCTGAGGTATGTATGTACAGGGATTTGATGGATTGAACACTTTAGCAACTTTTCCTCCATGTGGCTTGTCATTCTGCCTCATGACTTCATCTGAGCTGTGGTACATAGGCATTCCTCATTATATCTACGTTTCCTAGAGTCTAAGACGCAGACTATTCTGTACTATTAAAAATGTCCACACTTTACTGTTTTCTTAACAATAAGATAAGATTGAATGAAAGGCAAATTCTTAACTTTGCCACACACAGTAGTCTAAGAGGCTTGGTCAAGCAAATACATATATTTGTACAGATTCTTGTTGCCCTGGTTATATGTTTCTCCCTTTAAGAGAAATGTTCACATATTCACAATCATGAGTGATGATTGAGTGTTGTCTCAGGGGATATACAAGAGGGGCTAATTGTTCACTAAAGTTCTAGTTCCCTGGTTGATTCATGTTATTTCACATCCCTTTCACCTCCTTGGTATTTCCTATGCCTGTTTGTACCAGCAATCATTCAACTCATTCATTTATTCAGCAAATGTTATTTATCAGGCCAGAGATATGATTATGACTTATACAGATACAACCCTTGCTCTTATAAAATGTATAGTCTAATGAGTAGAAAGCCAATAAACAAGTAAATGAATAAATAAAGAAATATTTATAAAAGTTATATTAGTCACTGTGAAGAAAGTAAAAAACTGCGAGCTGTCCTAGAAAACACAGAAGGGATGGGGCACAGTCAGTTAAGCATCTGCCTTCAGCTCAGGTCATGATCTCAGGGTCCTGGGATCCAGCCCCACATCAGGCTCTATGCTCAGAGCCTGCTTCTCCTTCTCCCTCTGCCTGCCAGTCTACCTACTTATACTCCCTCTTTGCTAAATAAATAAATAAATAAATAAATAAATAAATACTTAAAGAGAAAGAGAAAGAGAGAGAGAGAGAGGATGCAGAGGAGAATACTTCAAAGAACATGGCTGGAGACTTCTTCTCTAAGTTGAGAGAAGTGAGAAGAAGCCAGTTTTGTGAAGTAATATGAGGATGGCAATCTGTGTCCTACGCAGAATTGTAAGTGGGAAGGACCTGAGGCAGAAGTCAGGAGGAAAGTGGGAATGGAGCCATAACATGAAGTTGGGAGACGTAAGTGTAAACCAAAACATACAGATTTTCAAGGTAAGGAATATGGGCTAAATTCTAAATACCGTGGGAAACCACTGAATGATTTTAAATAGAGTGACGTGACATTTTAAATAGAGAGTAATGTGATATGTTTCAAAAACATAATTCTAGAATAGGGAATGGGGAAGATGTAGAACAAGAGTAAAAGCAAGAAAACCATTTAGATGATGATGCTACCTGCACCAGAAGAGGACACATCAGAAATAAATTGTACAGGTACAATCAGCAGGGCATGCTTCTCATTTAGACGCAGGGTGTAATGGACAGGAGCAACGAGATGTCCCTAGTGTTCTTGCTTGAGCAGTGGAGCAGATGACAATACCTTTTACTAAGATGGGAATGACTGGGATAGGAACAAATTGATACGGGAAAGGGAAATCAAGAGCTCACATTTGGACATGATACTTTTGGGAAGTCTTTAACTTTGAGAGTCGTACACATATGCATAGAATTCAAAGTCATATGAGTGAAACCGAGCACCTCAGGTGAGAGTGTAGATAAGAAAGTCCTTAGCAACACCAACACATTGAATTTGGGTGGAAGAGGAGGAGCCATCAGAGGAGACTAGACAGGAGAGAAAAATGAGGTAAAAAAAGAAAACAAGTGAAGTATAGTTAGATGAAAGCCAAAAGAGGAAAGTTTTCAGGAAGGAGGATAGTCACATGTGTTAGAGCTGGTAAGAGGTTGGGGAAGTTCATATGTCCTCAAAATTTGAAATCAGAGGTGCCTGGGTGGCTCAGTCCACTGAGCATCTAGCTCTTGATTTCAGCTCAGGTCATGATCTCAGGGTCCTGAGATGGAGCCCCACGTGGGGCTCTTCACTCAGCGAGGAGTCTACTTCCCCCTCTCTCCCTTTCCTCTCTCTTCCTATTTGTGCACACCCACAGTCTCTCTCAAATAAATAAATAAATACATAAATAAATAAATAAATAAATAAATAAATAAATAAATCGTTTTTAAAAATTTGAAATCCTAAAGGTCATTAGCCATTTTGACAAGTGCAACTTTGTTTGAAGGAAGAGGAGAGGAAACTGGGAGGGGTGGGGAGAGTTAAATTAAAATTTAATGTAAAATGAAGGGGGATAAATCATTGAATCACGGTCAGGCAAGTTATCTACACAGCATGTGTAGATATCTATTTCAAGATCTTTGAAGGGGCCAAAAAAATGGGGCACAACCTCAAGGACAGCAAATCAAAGAAGGTTTTTAAAAGATGGGAACTTCTAGAGCATGTTTATCCACTGATCAAAATGATCTTATAGAGGGGAAAAAGATGAGTGATGCAAATCAAGGAGAAGTGATCTGTCCCTGGGAAGTTGAGAAGGAATGGGATCCAGCATGCAAACGAGGAACTGAGTTTTGATAACAGAAGGGAAACATTAGCTGTTGTAGTGGGAAGAATGAAAATGGAGACAGGTAAGTTTACAGTCTTCTAGAACAATTCCAGATTTTACTAACCCTTTCTTGCTCAGAAGAGCAACCCAGTCCTAATTCTGCACTGCAAAAGCAGATGACAAAGTCAAGGACTACACCAACTGATCAACAAAGCCCTAGATTCTAACTTTTGTGCTGTTCTCTGGAGGTCAGATGCCAGATTTTAGATAACAATGCAGCAGTGATAGTAAAAGGTAAATTCTGTTTAGCATCTGGAATAGCTTTGCTCGTATTTACTTATGTATTGTATACCTGCTGCTATGAATCCTTTCATATCAGTGTTTAAAAACTTGTTTTGTTTTAGAGATAAGGATTTTTAAGTTGTCACTTTTGTTTTAAAAGTTTAAAAATAGGAAAGTGCACACAGACTGGGAGAGGAATGCAATATTGCCTTTAACTGCACCAAATGCTGAAAAAAAGACAACAGCATAGCTTGGAAGCCATTTTCTGGCGTACTTAAAAAAAAAAATGTTTATTGCATTATCTTCAACGCAGTGCTCTGGGATTTTGAGCCACGGCTGGTCTGGCTAGCTGATACTGACATTTTCTCCTTAAGATACATCTGACAAAACCCACAGCTCACTAGTCATCTGGCTTATGGAAATATTTATAGGCACCTTTGAACTCGGTCACACAGCAAGTAAGACCTACAGAAGAAGAAAAAGCAGTGACAACTCTTAAATAACACTTGTCTTATTTTTCCACTTTTCTTAGGCATGAAGTCAAGGGTTAAATGCACACATTAAAAAGGGAAAAATGCCTGCTATTAGGTTCAGTTAAAGGAAGAGTTCAAGAAACATCACATGATAGAGGATTTTCTCTCCCCAAAATGAAGCATCGTTTTAGGTTGCTACCTACATATGTCAATTTAATTATAAAACCAATTTTATAAATCAGAAGCAATAATGGGGTTCTGGGTGAGTGGGTGTGTGTGTGTGTGTGTGTGTGCATGCGTGTGTAATTTTTAAATATTCAGTGTGCAGATTTTGCACTCCAGAGAATTAATCAAACTGTCAGGCCCAAGACCAAAAACTGAAAAGCACACACAGTGGTATGTCATGGTAACTTAGCAACCAGAGCTGAAGAGGTTAAGACAGAAATTGCTGTCATTTTCTTACATTTAAGAATTTCTACCTCATACTTTCCCTGCTCCCCACCTCCCAAACACATATTCTGATTCCTCCAGGTGGTAGTTCACCAAATCAAATCTTTTATATATTTTAATGATCTTGTGTTTGACAATTTCTATTTGTGGAGGATAAAAGGAATCACCCACTGAGTATGGAATTTCAGAGCATCTGTGGATACTTCATTGATCAAGACTCTAAGTCTTTTGTGCATAACACAGGTGTTGCCAACTTGACACAATTTCCCATCAGAATGTGAAACATGCATAGATAATGAGCAATTCCTATACAGAAGCATAGCGTCAGAGGGACATCACCAGTTCCATGACAGGTCCGTTCTGGTACTAAGTGGCAGTTGCCTCTGTCAGGATGACAGGTGTGCAGCAGCCCTGAAGGGGCATCAAGACAGGACCTTCATATGGTAGGTCCTCTAGGCCAAGGAAATTCTGGCTTAACATTAAGGAAAGAATTCTGTACCTTGAGTCTTGAGTGAAGGGCAGAAATTAAGTATTTGCAAACAAAGTGTAGAGGGGGGCATTATTAGGGTACTTAAAATGCTGATATATTTAAGTTTGCATAATCCCCTATTGGCCTTGGATTAGAGAGAAGACAGAGGGATTACTTATCTCCTTCTGCCCGATCTCATCAATGTTGGCCTGTCTTATTGAGCACTCTTTACACCAGGCTCTTACATCAAGGAAAAGAGGCTTATTTGAGGGTAGCAATGGGCAAAGGTGAAATGGAGCAGCTGCATAATCCTCCTCCATGCTGACCCTTGGAGAGATTGCTTAAAAGGTCATATGTTTCCTTTAAGGTGGACGTGGCTGGGGGTAGATGGAAAATAGTAATCCCTCTCAACTACAACATGATTGTGCTAGATTTTTGGTGCAATTTTTAAAAAGAGAAGACCAAAATGTCAAGATACTGTGTGGAAAAAAAAATGAATGTGATTATGCCAACCATAATAGTTCTGTTTTATTATTTGAGGCTCTGTTCTTGTGGTGTTTCTGGCCCTGGC
Organism: Vulpes vulpes; assembly: GCF_048418805.1. Taxonomy (NCBI): domain Eukaryota; kingdom Metazoa; phylum Chordata; class Mammalia; order Carnivora; family Canidae; genus Vulpes; species Vulpes vulpes. Next base: position 33,381,532 of record NC_132786.1, read on the forward strand.
CTGGTCCATTCAAAATACTTGCACCTGCCTCACTGGCCCATCTTTCCCAAAAATGTTAATCTCAGAAGCAGGATTTGAATGTTCATTGGTAACTTTAGTCTCAAGGTGAACAGGAACTTAACTATCAGTTCATTGTTTTATCTTAATTAAGAAGACACAAAGAACTCTAGAAACAAAAATATTCTGGAGCCAGGATTTACTGGAAATAATCAGGCTACTGAAATTTTTTTTTCTGTTGTTTTTGTTAAATCAGAGCTCTTGCAGTTCATAAAGACATTAATCATTTTTAAATTTTTTCCTTATTTACTATATGAGATGGTATAAGAGACTTATGGAAGTCATATATACAGGCAGGGAGAGGTGGATATAAATAAAACAAAGCAAAAAAAAAGCTATGTGGCTTCTTTATTCTCCCTTCCTACACTGATTTGTATATATATATATATATATATATATATATATATATATTTTTTTTTTTTTTTTTTTTAATTGGGAGGTATATACTTCCTGGGCCTCAGAAGTTGCTGGCTACAGATAACTTCAGCTTGTGTCTGAAGTCCAAGGATCATCACACTAGATTTTGCTAACCTCACATGAGGAAGTTTTTCCCCTTTATCATTTATGAGGCTGTGTCATGATGCCCTTTCTCTCTGACTGCTCATTATACATTCCTTCATTTAAGGGGTATTATCTGAGCTCCTTTGGGGTCAGATTCCACAGTCTGAAAAAGAAAGAAGTCATGTTCCTTCCCCTTAGATCTGAAATTAGATATACTTCACATGAAGGCATTCCATATCAGCCCCAGGGAGGTGCTTTCTCAGAGCTCTTGGTCAAAGGGTAGCCTGGTCATCTTGTCTGTCCTCTGAGTTACTGACCCTCAGAAAGGGTATATATACCTCCTGGATTATGGAAGATAACAGCCTGGTGTATAGGAAGAAACTATTAGAACTTTCCTTAACATATTTTTTAAATTCAAGGAAAGGAAAGAAATTATGGAATCATTAGTTCATTCTCATTTTTTCCTACTTTTGGAATCACATGTCCTATTAGCATATGAAGTGCCCAGAAGAAAGAGGAGGGGTTTGCCACATGGATGGTTTAAATGGTGGCATCCTCACTTGCTTTTTAGAGTGTTGTGATACTGGGCAGTTTATATTTGCCCACTTAAGTGGGTCTGTAAATTGTTTTTTTTTTTTTTTTATTTTTTTTTTTTTATTTTTTTTTTGTAAATTGTATTATCTAGTTCTACTAAACTAACCCTCAAAAATGTACAACTGCCTTAATATATTCCTGAATAAAAACACTACTGATAGACGAAAGATCTAAATGTGAGACAAGAATCCATCAAAAATCCTAGAGGACAACACAGGCAACACTCTTTTTGAACTTGACCACAGCAACTTCTTGCAAAATACATCTATGAAGGCAAGAGAAACAAAAGCAAAAATGAATTATTGGGACTTGACCAAGATAAAAAGCTTCTGCACAGCAAAAGAAACAGTCAACAAAACTAAAAGACAACCTACAGAATGGGAGAAGATATTTGCAAATGACGTATCAGATAAAGGGCTAGTATCCAAGATCTATAAAGAACTTATTAAACTCAACAGCAAAGAAACAAACAATCCAATCATGAAATGGGCAAAAGAAATGAACAGAAATCTCACAGAGGAAGACATGGACATGACCAACAAGCACATGAGGAAATGCTCTGCATCACTTGCCATCAGGGAAATACAAATCAAAACCACAATGAGATACCACCTCACACCAGTGAGAATGGGGAAAATTAACAGGGCAGGAAACAACAAATGTTAGAGATGATGTGGAGAAAGGAGAACCCTCTTGCACTGTTGGTGGGAATGTGAACTGGTGCAGCCACTCTGGAAAACTGTAGTGGTTCCTCAAAAAGTTAAAAATAGAGCTACCCTATGACCCAGCAATTGCACTGCTGGGGATTTACCCCAAAGATACAGATGCAGTGAAACGCCGAGACACCTGCACAAGAAATATATCTCTTCTCTATGGCCTTTTCCTATTTTTGCCTCAAAAGGCTGTCAGCCATAGCTTTGTCTTTAAATGTGGCTGGATCACACTTTGATTCAGTTTTTTACTGACCATGTCCTATGCTCCTTTCTTTGCAGCAGTGTTCTGTATGGTTCCTCAAACAAGTACATTAGGTCAGCCGGCATTTTGGGGGGTTCCGTACTCATGTGGTGATCCATAAGCATATAACACATGAGCCACCCCCTGATTTCCTCTGCAGATGCCTCATTCCCAAAGCCGATTTCTGTGCTTTCTAGTCTCCAAGGTGGCTCACCTGTTGTTGGTCTGCCAACCCCCGGAGCTGCTGGGTGATATCTGAAGCTGGTCCCCCAGGCCCTAGAGCCAGGACACTGAAGATAAAGTCAGGCTCATCCAGATCAGTGGGTGACAGATTTCATAAGTGAGGGAACTCACCTCCACGGCTCGTGTTGGGTGGCCACAAGCTGAGGGGATCTCCACCAGTGCCAGACAGAACCTTAAGTTTATGTGGATAAACTAATGGGTTTTGGTCACGTCTACTGTCAGATGGTCTGAACAACATATTGCTCTCTCAAGGCAATGAGAGAAAATGAAAATGGCTCCTTGAAAATGGCTCTGACTGAGAAAATGGTGGGCAGAGCCTATAGCCCAAGGACAGGTGGCAGGGGAGGAGCCTCTGATTCTCCTAAGCCAGCTTTCAAGTCAACCAGAGGTCCCAGTCTCTCCATAACCTCTTTTCAACAGTCAGGGTTTCAAAATCTCACACTGGGTCAGAAAATACTTTGTTGTGTGGGCTGTATTGTGCAGTGTAGGGTGTTTAGTTACTTGTCCCACTTCTACCCACTAGATGCCAGTAGTCAGCCCTCCCCTCCTAAGAAAAAATATCTCCAGGTACTGCCAAATAAATCCTGGAGGACAGATTCACTCCTGGTTGAGAACCTCTTGTTTTCAGGGCTGAAAAACAAAATAGCAGATTGATATGGGAGGAAATATTAGGGAAGATTTAGATGGGGCTACCTGAGAAAGCCACCCTTGAGGAGGAGGTATACAAGCCGCCACCTGAAGACTGAGAAGAAGCCAGTCTCCTGATGTGTGGATGGGGAAGAGTTTTCTAGGTTGCAGACATAGCAAGTGTGCCAGACTCGGGAACTGAGGCAAGGCCAGTGTTGCTGCATTACCGTGGCAAGAAGTAAGGCTGGAGACGTAGGTAAAGTCAGGATCACATGGGCCCCGTATTCCACTATGATGATTGGTCCTGGGAAAAGTCCTGATCTGCAGCCATTCTGCACTCATTCTTGAATTTTCAAGAGGATTACCACATAGCCTTGTGGAGCTTTTTGGGAAAGGGTAATATTAGACATTGTAGATTAGTTCATCTTTCTAATAATTGAAGATATTCACTGTTGGAGCCTGAGAGCAGAGACTAGTCACACACACACACACACACACACACACACACACACACACAGAGAATTCACTTTCCTGGGTGGAGGTTTGGCTCCAACAATTCACAGACTATTAGTTAACTTAGAATTAGATCCTGAATATTTAGAATCCTCGGGTGTTGCTTGAAATAAAAAGTTGGTGAGGAGAGAAAATTGAGATGTTATTTCTGCAACTCAGGATATGCATTTGCCAACTCCTCCAAGAAATTAGTTGAGAAATTAATCTGCTGTGTTCCAATTTGCATAATTAACTTTGTCCAACCCCAGATCTCTAAATTCACCTGCTTTTCCAAAGGAAGATATTTGCCTGATAGTTTCAACTCTTTGGACCTCAGTTTCTCTCCCTGTAAAATGCTACGATGTTTAAGACCTAGTCAATGCCTAAAATGTTTTAATTCCCTGATCTTTTCTATTTTGCCCCCTCCTAATAAATATAATTATTTTAGTGACATCATGATGAGGCAGTATAATGGGAGAAAAATTGTTCTCTTTGATTTCTCTCACATGGATTACTTGGATTTGAGTTTGAAATGATATAGAGTGCCACATGGTCTTCCATAACTCAATTTCTCTATCAAAACCAAAGGTGAAATGGACAGGTGCCTTTGGTCTGGCACCCAGCCAAAGATCTATCCAAGAGCAATTTGCTGAAAAGAAATAAGAAACTTTCTCTTCTGCCAAACTTCCTCATGCCTGCTGCTCTTGAAAAGCTATTTCTACAGAAAAAAATCTATAAACACAGATATAAAAAGCAACAGTTGCTTCTGTTCAAGTTCCCATCACATGTGACCTGATTTTTCAATCCTCTGTGATGTCTGGACCCTTGGTTCCCAGCGAGAGCCAAAGCAAACTGCCTTCAAGAGTCCCCATCCTCTGTCTGTTTGCAAACCATACCCAGTTTGCCCATTAAGTAGACATCTGGCATGGGGACCCCAGCACAGCTTCCGAGTGGAGCCTCATTCTGAGACGGGGGCCAAGCTATACCCTGTCAGAATGTATCTGAAGACATGGGGTTACTGTTGGGTGGGAGAAATGAGCTGGTTCCTGACGGGAGGACCAAACAAGAAACATTTTTGGGACAATGGGTGGCCGGAGGCTGATACTGTTTTCTGGAGAAGGATAAAGAGTACAATCATCTACTTATTGCCCTTGGAAAAGCTGTTGCAAGGGAGAGAGAAAGATAGAGTGTGTGTGTGTGTGTGTGTGTGTGTGTGTGAGAGAGAGAGAGAGAGAGAGAGAGAGAGAGAGAGAGAGTGAAAGAGAGAGGGAGAGAAAGAGAATGTGAGCATGTAACTAATATCTGAATGCTAGAGACTATCATCAAATCATTCTAACAAAAATTCCCGGGCAGCCCTGGTGGCACAGCGGTTTAGTGCCGCCTGCAGCCCGGGGCGTGATCCTGAAGACCCGGGATCAAGTCCCATGTCGGGCTCTCTGTATGGTGCCTGCTTCTCCTTCTGCCTGTGTCTCTGCCTCTCTCTCTGTCTCTATGAATAAATAAATAAAATCTTAAAAAAAAAATTCCCTACTCCTTCAGACCCTATTTAAAATTCTTTTTAAAAGAACTATTTTTGCAAGAAAACATGAGCTTCTGGTCTATTTTGTTATCATTTGTACCTGCTCTTTGCCATAGTCGTGTACTAAAATTTCTTCCTGATGTTTTGGACAAAACCAATATTTTCAGAGCCAAATTAAAAATTTTGCATGAGGATGCTTCTGTACTCTGGGAAAGAAAACTCTGCAGATCCCTTTTGTATGTATAAGACATTTAGGAAGCCTGAAGTTACTTAAATTTACAGTAATATCCTTGATGACTTACACACTCTAATAAAAATACTACCTGGACTGGTTTATTATTGCAGAATAATAGATACTCCCGAAATGCAGTGGTTTAAAGCAGCATGCATTTTCTTGGTTCACATGCCCAGGTTGGAAATTGAAGCTGCTTTATCACGTGGCTTTCTGTGCAGTCAAATGCATGCCAGCTAGGCAGCACTGCTGCTGGAGTTGTCTGGCTATTGGCTAGAAGGATGGTGACAACTGAGTGACGTTGCTCTCATCTTCCAGGAGGCTAGCCCAGGTATGTTTATATGTGGTCACAAGGGTTCAAGAGAAAAAAGAGAAGGCTTTGACTCAGAATGGTGTAGTTTTTATTAACCCAAAGCAAGTCACAGGATGAAGCTCCATTCCTCCAGTAGGGAATTAGACTCCATGGATTGATAAAAGTTGCTGAAAAGTTACCTTGAAAAGGAGTAGATACAAAAAGGGGCCAGTTTTGCAATTGACCTCACTACTTAATATGGGCACATCTCAGATATTGTGGGTTTGGTTCCCAACCACTGCAATAAGGTGAATATCACAATAAAGTGAGTGTTGCATGAATTTTTGGGTTTCCCAGTGCATATAAAATTTATATGTATCTTATAATGTACTTTATTAAGTGTGCAATAGTATGACTATGTATACAGTATGTATACAATACATATAAAAACATGTATACCTTAATTAAAAAGTATTCTATTGCTAAAAAATGCTAACCATCATCAGGGCTTTCGGTGAGTTGTAATCACTGATCATAGATCACCAGAATAAAAATAATAGTAATGAAAAGGTTGGATATATTGCAAGAATTACCAAAATATAACAGACACAAAGTGAGCAAATGCTGTTGAAAAAAATAACTTCCATAAACTTGTTCAATGAATGGTTGCCATGAACCTTCAATTTATAAAAAACACAATATCTGCAAAGCACAATAAAGCAACGTTCAATAATGAAACATGGTATGATATTGTACCTTTGACCATGCTAAGTGACTTACATAAATTTTCACCAATTTTTGCAAGAACTCAGTTAGCTAAATATAATTTTCTTATTTTAGTGTTGAAGAAACCAAGGTTTAGACAGACTAAGTAGTTTGTCCAAGATCATAAATAATAAGGAGACCAGCTTTGGACCAGGATTTGTGTATGTGACCTGAAATGTTTCCCTTTTTTTTTTAATTCCTACTTGATATATTTATCTATTTTCATAATTATCAAAATCTGTTGTCCAATTCTAGCATCTCATTCCTCTATCTCTTTTAAAAAATCTCATTCAATTTTGTTATTGCTTTTATATAATTTATTAGTGTTTTTTTATTAAAAGAAAATTTTAGAGTTGCTAGATTTGGTAAAGACTGGAACTAAATATTTTAGTCTTAAATAAAACCTAGATGGTAATTTACACTTTGTGTTGCAAATATTTCCTGGCTGTAATCCAATCTTCATGAATACACTAGAGTAGAGGAGTGGGGGCACATGAGGGTCCAAGAGAAAGGGAAATATAATTAGGAGAATGAAAACAAAGAGAATGAATGTTCTAGAATGGATGTGTAATTCTGGTTGTTTCTTATATCTTCATTCTCCTTGGGAAGATCCTCCAAGGTAAGTGTTTTCCTCATATGGTACAGTGGAAAGAGCCATGTCTTGGCAATCGGATCACTTGCATCCCAAGGCCCTTTGCATGACTAACTAGTTGTTCAAGTCCGTACATCATTTTACTTCTCTAGACCTCAGTTTCTTCAATAATAAACCAATAACGCTACAGTCGTAAGCAACCTTGGATATAAATTATTCCAGCATTCTGATTCACTGCACAAGGACACCTGGAGGAGGAGATTTCTTGGTCTGAAATTCAGTCCACCTTCCAAGCTAGGCTGTCCCTCCAAGAACAAATTGCTGCCTTTTCCAAACTTTTTAAAAAGAGTCTACTTTCAATATGAATATGAATGTTCTGTGTGCCTACCAAAAGTGATGCCTTTTTGACTTCTCATAAATTTCTGTATAGTTAGCCTTTGTATTGCCCCTAATGGTCTCTATTCATTGTCTCCAGTAAATGGGAATGAGATCTGTATGAGTATTATGCTCTCCTCCTGAACCATGGATTAATGTAATGATCATTTCCTTCTAATTGAGTACAAGCACATGGTGACAGCAGCAATGCTTCATCCTCATAAAAACATCACCTAACGTTCACTCATTGTTAGGATGTCTCCCCCCCTCCCCTTATACCTGATGTCTGAGATTAACTTTCAAAAGGAATGAGTTGGGACTCTGGGTGGCTCAGTAGTTGAGCATCCACCTTGAGATCAGGGCAGGATCCCGGAGTCCCTAGATTGAGTCTCACATTGGTCTTCCTGCAGCAAGCCTGCTTTCCCCTCTGCCTATTACTCTGCCTCTCTCTCTATGTCTCTTATGAATAAATAAATAAAATCTTTAAAAAAAAAGGGGGGGAATGAGTCAAGAGATCTGAGGGGAGTGCTCAGGGAAACATTGATCAGGCAACTTTTGTTCTAGGCCTCAGGAGAAACACTCTTTGTCTTAGTGTCTTTCTAGGCTTCTCATCATCAGAGGAATAAGACCTTACCATTTTATATGAAGGGATGAGCTAGGGATAAGAGCTCGAAGGGGTCTGGTTTTGATGGGGGTGGGGAAGATTTACAATGGCCACACACAAAGAATCCTCAGAATCAGTAGATGCCCAGCCAGGCACTTCAGAATTGGGACCCCACACAGTGTGTGGGACCAGAAAATCAGCTTTTAAAAAGAATATTTATTTGCTGGCTTTGGGCCCTATGCAGATTTCACTCAGGATTCTGTGACATCAGCAGACACTTAGCTATAAGCTTCACAATGTGGGATGCTGGTCAGTTTGGGCCCAAGTAATATAAGTAACTATTCAGAATGACATGTATAGATTCCATGAGGGTAAAGTCTTACTGCTGGGATCCCTGCTCATGGTAAGGTTTGTCACATCCATGGGCTAGGCATTTCTATTTTTTAATTTGTGCTTACTATCTCAAGCTACTCATTTTCTTACAGGGCTACAAGCTATTGGAATATAAATTTGGAGTTAGTATTCTACTTGAGTTTTGTGGTAATTTTTTTCTTTCAAAACCAGTACTTACCTTATAATAATAATAATAATAATAATAATAATAATAATAATAGTTGTTACTGTGTTTGTCTAAGGGGGCTACCTACCATAGCAAAATAGACTCAATTTTCTTATGGTTCTAAAGGCTAGAAGTCTAACAACAAAGTGTCGATAGGGTTGGTTTCTTCTGAGCCCTCTCTCCACAGCCTCTCTCCATGGCCTGCAGATGGCCAGTCTCACATTATGTCTTCACATGTTTGTTCTTTGTGAACAAATGCCCCTGGTGACTCTCTGCTCTAATCTCTAGTCATATCAGGTCAGGGGCTACCCTAAAGACCTCATTTTAATTTTGTCACCTCTTTAAAGATGTTATCTTCAAATAGAGTTACATTCAAGGGTACAAGGGGCTAGGTCTTCAATATATAAATTTAAGAAAACACAATTCCACCTATATTACAGTCAACATTCTTTTTTCCCCACCAAATACGATTCTAGTCACTAGATACAGATTAAGTCCAGGCTTTCTCAAACACAGTTTCATTGACATTTGGGCTAGCTAATTCTTTGGTACAGTGGGTAGGAGGCTGTCCTGCACATTGTAGTATGTTTAGTACCTTCCCTTGATTCTACCCATCAGATGCTGGTTGCACCTCCTTCCCCAGTTAGTGACACCCAAGAATGTCTCCAGACAATATCAAATCCTCCCTTGGAGACAAAACTGCACCTATTAAGAAATCTTCATTAAGTCTAATCTTTAGCACAACACTGCAAGTTAGCTTTCACTATCCCCAATTGATAGAGAAAAATGCTGTGGTCAAGTGAAGGTAAATGATCGGTCAAGGTCACACGGAGACTAATTAGCAGAGCCAGGATTTGAACCCTGGTTATTTTTTCATGACATTAACCTGTTCATTAGAGGTTGCCCTGTACCTCTTTAACCTTCCACTGTCTCTAATCTAGTTAACTCAAGCTCTGAAACATTGGTCTCAGACTAATCAGTAATTAACCATTTGATGATACATTTTAATCTCTTTGTGAAAGTCCCAACTATAAATTGCTTTCCCCAAATGGGGACCTATAGGTATTGCTGATTGTCAGCTTGACATCACACTAATATGTCCTCTACTTCTGAGTTTGGTCATTAAAAGGGATGCCCAGCTGGTTCAGTCAGTAGAGCATGCAACTCTTGACCTCAGGGTCATGGGTTCAAGCCTCACACTGGGCATAGAGCTTACTTTAAAAAAAATAGTAAATACTAAAATGATCATTAACAATTGAGAACTAGACTATAGAATACACTTCAAGAATAATAGATTCTGGGCACCTGAGTGGCTCAGTGGCTGAGCATCTGCCTTTGGCTCACATCATGATCCCATGGTCCTGGGATCGAGTCCCACATTGGGTTCCCTACAGGGAGACTGCTTCTCCCTCTGCCTATGTCTCTGCCTCTCTCTGTGTGTCTCTCATGAATAAATGAAATCTTTTCCTAAAAAAAGAATAATAGATTCTAAATCTTTGCTTAATCCTCACCCCTACAATTTATGAAAGCCAAATTTAAAGAAGAAAAAGGAATCAGAGAACTTGGGATATTGTCCACAAAGAATTAAGGATAGAATTAAAGGTTTATATTCTTCCTTGTGAAAAATTGTTTAAATATGTATGTAAATTTGTTTATATATATATTTATTTATTTATAGTATTTATAGTATAAATATATATATAATATTATATTTATACATATGTGTGTGTGTGTGTATATATATATATATATATATATATATATATATATATATATAAAAGCTTGCACAGTAAACCCCAGAAAATGTGACAACTTCACAGTGATATCCATTTTTTCTTAAGAGTCCGTGATCTCATCACATCTTACCTGAACTTCTAATAACCTCTGTGAGGAGAGAAAACTACATGATTGTGTGAGTGTGTATACTGTGGTGTTGGGGGAGAGATCCCTTCCTTACTCTCCAGAGGTAATCTTTGCTTCCCCACCATGAAGCACAAGACTTGATTAACTTTATCCTAGCATACCAATAAATGTTGTATTGGCCATAAAAACAGTCAGCTCTAGTATAAATCCAACTCCAGTATTTAATTCCTTGACCTTCCATGTCAAAAATTCCCACAAGCAAGCTATATGCCCTATGAAGTGTCTCCTTTTTATTGGTTCCAAATTTACCGTTTGATCACTTTGTAGCTACTACACTCATCGTGCTATGAGACAACATAAAAAAGGACTGTTCCAGAGACCTTCGTATTTTGGAACATCTTTATCCATCCTACTCTGACTATTCCCTCTGCCCCAACTCTTCCATATGGTAATGAATCTCCTGGGGCAGATGTGATTTTTTTTCTATACTGACTTGAAGCAAATGAGAGAGAATCTTTACTTCAAGTAAGAATGATACCAAGCCAAATCCTCTGGAATATTGTTTCTACCTTATCCATTATTTTATTATAATTATAATAATTTACCTTAAGAGATTTCTAATCCCCGTCATCCATGCCACAACTTTTAAGAAACATTCTCCTATCCAACAGAAGAGCTTTGGAGGTAATTAAAAAAAAAATAACTATTCATAGAAACTTCAACGACATTATTTATAGGGGTGTATTTTAAATACTATAAAAATCCATCTATCCCTCTTCCTCTCCCTCTTGAAAAGGTTTCTCCTTTTACTGTTTTAAAATTTTTATTTCTATGTTATCACAGTTTTTTGTAGTATAAATTTTACTAAGGAAAGATAAGACATATTGGTCACTCTTGCCTAGGAGCATCTGTGTCTATGATTCTTCACCAAAGTACATCGAAGTCACTCCTGGGGATTTTCCTGAACTATGCACCATAATTCTTCTCCCTGCAGAGATGCACATTCGCTCTGATATGCTTCAAATCACAGAGTTACTTTTACCAATGACAGTACATGGTATCTCTTGGTATGTCAAGGCTGTAAAATAATATTAAGAACCACTGGTCTGTATTAAAGAAAATGTATTATGTGGAGTGGGATTTTTTAGAAGATGGAATTTTAGATTTTTTTCCCCTGAGTACTTTACCCTCTCTGTATACAACCATATGCATGCCACATCTGGGTGTCCTCTTCTGCTTTTCCTATTGGTCTTTATGTACCTGGCACAGTTGTCTCCACCCTAGAATGCCTATTTCAGACAACCAGGGAGAGTTAGCTGTACTGGCCTCTGTGCTCTGTGCTCTCTCAAGGTATCAAGGTGAGTTCTTGACACCTTGTACAAAATTGTTTCAGAGTTTATCTTTTCTGTCACTAGACTTTCAGATCTTGAAATTTAGGGATGATAGGGAGATTTATATCCCTCATACAAAGAAACATGCCCAGCATATAGAGGGCTTTCAGTTAAATGCCCATGAATGAATGAATGAACGAATGGAAATGAACTAATGAATGAAAATGAGTAAATGGATGACACTTTAGGGAAAGGATGGACGAAGTTAAAGAGAATTGGGAAACGTGTTGTGCAAACAAGGGTGAGCAATTTGAAGACAACTTGATGGGCTCTTAGCATGGCTGAGGCAAGATGACTAAAGACACATTTGCTTCACTAATCTGTTTTTAGCCAGTTAGGAAAGGACAACAGGCAAGAAAAAACATTGTTTTACTTTAAGTCCCACAGAGTCAAGGTTGGTTCTTTAATCTGCCTGTGTCCAGCAGAATGTCCCAATTTTGGGTGAAAGTGTAAATGGTAACCCCCCCCCCCCCCCCACTTAGAAGTACTGCCCCAACATGGCAAACTAGAGGATGTGTCCCTGGCGATGGGTTAAAAATAATAAAGATGTTCTGAAAATTTGATGAAAGCTTCAGGGTAAATGTTATTTTGATGTCAGACACTGCAGCAACAAGAAGGCTACATTCTAGAACTTATGAAAAAATAATGAAAAGGATTTGAGAATGATGTTGTTTTTAATAATTATTTAAAAAAAGAATAATGTCGTTTAAGTCAGTCAAAACTGAAACAGCCTGACAAACCCCCGTAAAGAACAGAGTCCCAAGAGCAGATGGAGATTCCTTTTGTGTGCACATGGTGACAGAGGAAAGTGTTGTCTCTCCCTTTACCTCTCTGACAGAACGACTGCCAGCACAGGACTCAGGGCTCTGCAGTGCATGCATGCACACACATGTGGCCAAATAACTTAAATTTTTTAAAAAGATGTTATTTATTTATTCATGAGAGAGAGAGAGAGAGAGAGAGAGAGAGAGAGAGAGGCTGAGACATAGGCAGAGGGAGAAGAAGGCTCCATACAGGGAGCCTGACACCAGACTTGATCCCAGGACTCCAGGATCACGCCCTGGGCTGAAGGCAGGCACTAAATCACTGAGCCACACAGGGATCCCCTAAATAACTTAAATTTTATCAGGCTTTGCAGATAGTTTCTTACCCAGTTGCCCAAAGCTAGTGAAAATTCAGATGGTCCTCACCAGTGGGAAATACAATTTGGTTCCTCCTGAAAAATATTTAAAACATGCATGTGAACCCCCCTGGGTATCCTGCCTCTCATCCAAATACCCTGTTTTCATTCTTTCAGTCCCAGACCTCCTTAAAAGCCACTGGGGGTGGGGGAGGAACCAAAAGTTGGCCAAGTCACAAATTAGGAGAAATTTCTGTTCTTTTTAGAGAAATCTTGGGTAAAATTACACACACCTGCATGAGGTGTGAAACAGGAAAGCAGAGAACACAGGCAGGAAACACTCTACTTTGGGAAGAGTGCAAGAAGCGTGGAATCCAGGCAAGGTGAAACACGCAGCGAACCAGGTGCTCGGGGGATACATTTGTGAGCTCTCCTCCACATCCCTATCAGCAAGTGGCTATTGGGACTGAAATGGCAAAGGGGGACTTTCCCCCCTGTCACCTGCTCGAGCTGCTATCTACAAATCACAGAACTGGGCAAAACACCTTGCTAGAATTTGTGTTAAATTATTATCACAAAATTTAATAGAGTAATGACAAACTCATGGCATTGAGGTGTCCCTGTCAGAATTCAAATTCCCAGATATGGTCAAAGCTCATTTTGCTTCTCTGTTATCTGGCTGTTTCTGAAATCCTCTGAGAGAATGTGTGACTTTTAGAATGACTTGGTGGACAGTGAAATAAATGGAATTTGTGACTATGCCCTCTCTCTTAGGGACACTGCCAATGCTGAGGAATTGAACAAACTAAATCTGAAACTGGAGCTGAGGGTGCCCACCCGCAAAAGTGAAGTAGTCCAATGTAAATAGCACCCAAGTGGTGGCATTGTCCTGTCATATGTCACTGACTGTGGCATAGACTGCTCTGCACTTGCAGAAACTGCTCTCATTTTCCTCATGGACACAAGCTGTGCTACATTTGCCAGCCCCTTTGCCATTAAATGTGGCCATAGAACAGAGTGCTGATGAATGGAATGCAAGTAGAAGTGATATTGGTCATTTCCATTCCTGGCTCATAAAAATGAACTGCCTCTTTCCCTGTGTACTGGCTGGATGAGGTAGATATTGTGGAAGCATCTGGAGAAGGGTGCAGCCATGTGACAGATACTGGATCCCTTGCACGGCCAGCACATGCACTGGATCCCACACGAGGGTGAAATGTTGATTTGTTGAAGTGCTTGGATTTAAGAGTTTGTTGGTGCACATTACCTCATATACCCTAACCAGACTGACTACTCTTAGGTTAAAGCCTGTGGCTTCAGTTCTTCATCTGTAAAAACGATGAGGTAGGCTCTCTACCTATCCTTGTTGGCACAGTTTGGGGAACTAGGAAGTGAAAGGACATACATATCCAAGTCTTGAAACATGCTCAAGTGTGATACGAGGCATTATGGCTTTGATGGGTTGTACCCTAGCACAGTCTCCTCATGCCCAACATTTTCACTCTTCTGTTTGCCATCCCAGTGGGCTTCACCCACAGCCCAGACTCTTCTCTGCAATGGAGGCAGTTGATTCCCAAACATAGCTAGGAGACAGGAAATTTCTGTCTAGTTATTTTTGGTGATCATTGTGATGCTTAAGGCTGAATGAATTCACCGGGTTCCTTCTGGACAGCAGGTTTTGGGGTTTGGGGTTTGGATTTTTTTTTTTTTTTTGAGAAGGACAAGTAAGAAAGCAGATCATTCCAGATAGATAACAAGGCACTCTTGCTGACCAAGAAACATTTCCACGGCCATTTTTCCAGCAGTGAGAGTAAGCAGAATCATCTTCTCTGGGAAGTCTTTGGCTGCTGCCAGGATTCTGGAATAGGCCAAAGACCTCCACCTGATCTTAACCAAGAGCAAGCATCTAGAAGAAACAGAAGGAGAGCCAGCCACAACAGTGAGTAGATGAAGCGGAAGCCTCTGTGATTAAATTTGACAAAAGTAAAAAATAGCACACTTAGGTTCCAAAGTGTTTCCTATGTTGGCACCACATGGTGGCCACTGCTTTATGACACACACATGGGGGTTCTGGCTCCATGGGTCCCTTGTTAAAATGCATAGGTAGGTTACCTTTGGGACAGTCATACTCTAGCCTCTTTCCAGATAATTAAGGCTGAAGGATCTTAAAATTTGTCTAATTCTTTCTTCTCCCTTTTGCACTCATGACCCAAGCTGCGAAATCTTTTGTGCAGCATCACACAGTCAGCCCCAGAATCCATGTCTTCTGATTTCTTATCCAGAATTTTTTTTTACCTCACCACATTCTGCTATCCAGAGGGTAGTAATATTCTGAAAAGCAAAAATAAAAGTAGTATCCATTATCCTTAAATCTGTAGATATTGCACTGTGCCTACAAACACCAAAGCAACATCTATGTCCTTGAATGTAGCATATGTCATCTTATATAGTTGTTCTCTTAGGCAGGAAGGAAAGGTGGTAGAGGTAAGGGACAAAAGTCATCATACCTCCTCTTCTATGTTCAGTACATATGAACATTACAGAGAACAAATTTACCCTGTATATATGGGAAAGTTCTTAGTAAAAGTCATATCATAAACAATGTCAAGGTATAAGCATCAGATTTGTTTGACAAAAATTAGCCTTTTGCATCTGCCATAGAGAGGCAGTTAGAATAGAATGAGCTGGAATAGAGGATTTGGAAGAAAATTATGCTATTGGTGAGTAGCTCCAGAACATAAGACAAAATGGATAATTTTGGCTTTTGGTTTTTGGCTGCTACAGGCTACAGTTCCAAAGATGTGGCCACATCACTGCAGAAGCATCCTATAATAGAAGGCCTTGTGTACGTGTACTCAAACCAAAAATGTGCTAAGCAGATTGCCTTACCTATCTTCCTTCACAAACTTGCTCCACCTAGATCTTCCTGTTCTGGGTTAATGCCAAACATCAATATTAAGAACACACACACACACACACACACACACACACACACACAGCTAAGATTTGTCTTGACTTCCCTCCTTTTATTTATATAGTCCACATCTAATCTGTCATCAAATCTTGTCAATTCTACCTTCAATATATATCCCAAATCTGACTAGTTCTTGTCACTTTTACCACTGTCCAAACCACCCTCTTCTCTTGCATGGATTGTTTCCATAGCTTCTTCATCCACCTTTCTGCTACTGCTTTTATCCTCAGCCATCTATCATCCCCAACCAGAATAAGTCCATTAAAACATAGGTCAGGGGTGCCTGGGTGGCTCAGTGGTTGAGTGCCTGCCTTTGGCTCAGGTCATGATCTCGGGGTCCTGGGATGGAGTCCTGCATCCGGCTGCCCATGAGGAGCCTGGTTCTCCCTCTGCCTGTGTCTCTGCCTCTCTGTATGTCTCTCATGAATAAATAAATAAAATATGAAAAAAAACAACATAGATCTCATCATCTGTTGCTGCTTAAAACCTGTCAGCACTTCCCATCTCTCCTAGATTAAAGCCAAGGTACTTACAACAGCCCACGAAGTCACACCTGATCTTTCTGAGGTCTTTCAGCCTCTCCAGCTTCATCTGCTGTTCCTCTACCCCTCCCTGCCTCAGTTTCCCTTACACTGGCCTTTCTCCTGCTGCTCAGCCATGCCCCTTCACTCTTCCATCTTCAAACACTGCACACTCGCACTTCCTTCTATCTGGTGCACCTTTTCATGCAGTCTTGTAGCTTTGCCCCCTCACCTCTGGCCTTTACTCTGAACTTACCTACCCCTCAGTGACTTATTTACCAACAATTATGTTTAAAATAAAAATCCTTCCTATCTCACCTGCCTCACATTCCCAATCTACCCTTCTGTGCTGTATTTTCTCCACTCTTCTTGTCATCATCTAGCGTAGTCTACCATTGGTTTTGTTAGTTGCCAGTCTCAAGTTTCTAGAATCTAACCTCTGTGAGGGCAGGGATTTTTGTCTATTTGGTGTATGTATGGTGGCATCTCCAGCACTTCTAATGATACTTGATAGGCATCCAAAAAAAAAAAAAAGAGCTTTTGAGTGAATAAATGAGGGAATGGATGAATGAGAAGTTAATGGATAGAAGAAAAGCTTAGTGTATGGGGGGATTTTAGCAAATATTTATTTTTCTGCAGTTCTCTGTACCTTAGGGCAATGAGTTCTGTAGTGGCAACCTCTAGATTGGAATGATAAGCAAAACCATCTTCTTTTGCTTGCACAATATTGTTATCACTGCTTTTATTGAATTAAAATGCCGTAGGCAGCTCATGGATGCTACTGCTCACCATTCCTCCCACCCTCATACGTCTTAGACTTGGCCGGTTTGCACATTGACTTTACCTCCCTGCCTGAGGCTTGAAGGCATTTGAGTTTACCCTGTTAATTCCACTAAAAAGATTGCTCTGTAGAGCAACATTTCAGAGGCTAAAGTCACATAATTCGTTGGTTCATGTGTGTGAATTGAGCATTTGTCATGAACTGGGCTAATGCCAGGGCACCAAAAATGAAGAAGTCCCTTCCTTCAAAGCTGGAAGTTTAATGGGGCTGTCACAGGAAGCCCAACTCCCACACCCAGCAGACACTTAGACTTGACACAAATATAGCCCTCTTTTCTCCCCCCGAAAGGTACATTTCAGAGATCCCATCATATCAACATATCATTAGGTAATTCCTTTCTTCCTCTCACTCTCCTGGGCCAGATTTGTTTTTCCATCTTAACTAAATAGATTTGTTTCTGAGGAGTCCGGTCCAGGCAAAAATCTTCTGTGTGATGTTGGAGGCCCAATGAGTGTTGGTCTGTCAGTCCTTGTCTGGGGGAACGTCCCTTTCCAATCCAGACTTGGCACATAGCGAATGCCCTGTAGTTGTCCGGAAGGATGTACAGTCAAGGACTGGTCCCTGGCCCACCACCAGGCCTGGCCCAGCCCAAGTTATACACATATCTGTGTCCTTAGCCCAGGACCTTCACTGTGACACTTTTTTCCACATTGGTTCAGTATCTTTCTACTCCTAGCCCTGCCCCTAGCACATGGACTCATAAAAAGAGGGCAGGAATCTTCTATTTGGGGCTCCTCAGCAGTGAGATGATTTCCCTTTTGCTGCACTGCTTCCACCTGACCCTTGCCCCTTGCTGTTCTGTGTGGAAAAATGGAACTCTAGAAAGTCAGCATTTCCTTTTGTTTCCTGTTTGTTTCCTATCATCATTGCTGATTTTTTGACCCTCTCTACATCCAAGAAGGTTATGGGAAACTAATCTTGACTTCTAATTCTCTTATGTTCCCCTGCTTCTTCCCCTTCTCCCTCCCTTAATACGATGGGACCAGCCAAAAGGCATAGCACTCTCTTGCCTTTTGCCTACCATTTGGGACTATGATTTTTCACTTTTGCTTCAGAGTCACCCCTGTTCCCTAGAAGCCACTAATGCCTTCTGGTTGTATCTAGAATAGCATGTAAATTCATTATCATGGATAATCATGCCCTCAAAGTTCTGGTCTTCACTTCTCAAACCTTATCTCCTTATCTCCAACAGTCTCTGCCTAGTTCATTCTATTTTAGTCATGCTGGTCTTCTTTCTGAAACAGATCAGACTCTTTCCCGCCTCAGGGATCTTGTACAAATTTTTTTTTTTTTTTACCTCTGCCTAAAGTGTTTTTCCCCAGCTCCAAGCATGGCTGGCTTCTCATACATCAGATCAAATGTCCCCTCCTTATAATTGTACCTTTTCTGATGTGTCCTTCACCCAGACATTCTTAATTTCACTACCTTGCTTTGTGTTTGTAACTTTTGTTGGTACCTTGGTGCCTTAAAATACATTGTTTATTTACTTACTCATCTATTACTAAAATGTAGCTCTTATTACCTCAAATTGCAGTGCTCAGGAGGGGACATGGATAAGTACACGTTCTTCCTGTCTTCTGTACTGACATCTGTCAACATCCAGGTCACTCATTGTGCTCCTAATGCTCAGAGTGTGTGTGTCCAGGTCACATTAATGGCCTATTCAGTTTTCCATTGTACAGTTCCATGAATTCTTCTTAATGTATTTCACCATTACTCTGTCTCAATGAGCCTTTCTGAGAACTGTAATTTGCCATCATCTCCAACTTCTAAAATTGTCCTCTCTTAGACAACAATTACCTATCTTTCTACCACACCCCTTTCTCAATTCTGACGGATTCTTTCCTTGAAGCTTCTATTGATTTCAGACCCTGAATCCTTTTTCTCCTACTTCCTGATAAAGCTTCTCAATTCCATTTCCTCTCTCATCTGCTTGGAACTCATGACTAAACATTTCAGTGCACTCTCTCCAGCTTTGAAAAGATTCTTTTGTTACACAACTGTACATTGGACTTCCTTGGCAATGCACTTGGACTTACAATATCAATGTAATGGACTTCAAAATGACAGTATTCTTTTTTTTTTTTTTTTTAAATTCAGTTTCAGGGTAGAGAGCACAGCTTTGCTTGGTAATGCTTTAATTCATCTCTACAGTGCCCTTTTTCATTCTTCAAAAACAGATAGATCCTCCTCTTTCCTCAAGCCTCCAGCTAGCCCCTCATTCTTCACATAAGACCACATCTTTTCTATTTCTATTTCTATTTTCTATCTATCTTATCTATTTCTATTTTCTATCTTTTCCATTGAAAAAATAAACAATAAAGTTGATTCTAACAGGCATGGATTATTTCAATTACTTACTTCCACAGCTCCAAACTTATCTAAGACATCTCCTGGCTTTGTCTTCTTCCGAGCTATCTCAGAATAGGAAGTGTGCAATTTATTCTTGCATTTTCAGTACCTATTGCACTTTGGGATAGGCATTTGTTATACATTGATTGAATAAGTGAAACAACAGCAGATGGGAAATTCAGAACTTTATTAGCAGAAAGTGGGATGTTTAATATTCCGAAAACTAATACAGATGTGCTCAGACAGATTGGTGGTCTAGAATAGAACAAAGCTAAATACTAAATCCTTTTGACTTAGTAAAATTAGTAGGAGCGCACTTAGCTCTGCTGTCACACTGGGTCATATGTGACTGCATCATTTAACAGATGCCATGTGGGTACTGGAGTTGGAAAACACAATTTCTAATGTTAACTTTGCTACTAGCTGTCATTAGCACTCTAGACTTCAGTAACCTCATCTGAAAATGAGAGCCTGATAGGCTCAAATTTCTTTTCTGGCTCTAACAGTCTATGATTCCTTTATTCCCTTGTCACTGTGTCAAATTGACAGCTAACAGTGAGGACTTCATTGTAGAACAAGTGAACCTAGGTGATAGGAAAAATATCTCAAGTGGACTCTGGAAGGAAAGAAATCACAAGGACATACTAAGTTTATTTATCATTTTGTTGGGGCCTGGTTATGGTGGGAGATGTAAAAACTTGAGAGAGGAACTTCTAGTCTTTGTACTTTTTTCATAAAGGAGCAAAATTAACAATCAAGAGGTGGCATCTGGTAGGAACATGTGTTAGGAAAGCCTGTACACCATGCAAATGATCTTATACTTCTAGTTTTGATGCAAAAGGAAAACACTGGTGGGTTTTACACAATGACATAGATTTTTATTTTAGATATCATAGATATAATCTGACTGATTAACACAAGGAGACCAATTACTTTTGTGATGATTTCAAATGGACTCCCTAACAGAGTTAATTATTGACTTTGAGTGTGAAAGCTCTTAATTTGCTATTTAATCATTTTTTAGTTATGGCCAAGAAAGATGAGGGAAAGGAGTAGGCTGGGTGAGGTAACTGTCCCTTGTTTTTCTGAGAGTATTAATTGATGTTCTTACCCATCACAGACTCAAAAACTGTGATTTTAACTATTACTTCTAAAACATGTTACATTTACATTTCTTCCTGTCAGTTCTATCCTAGTGGTTCATCTTAAGCCCAAGAGAAATATGGCTATGCTCTGAATATACTATTATTGATAAAGTCTCCTAGGACCAAGAGGATACAAATAAACAACTATATTTTTCTCCTTCTTGAGTATGTATTTCTATGTAGTTCTAAGCACTGATAGTAAACTCAAAAACAGAGTAAGTTAGAAAGTAGCTATTTTTTATTTTATTATTTATATCTTGTGTTTATTTACAATATATTCTTGTTTCATTGAGGTATAATTGACATGTGACATTATGTTAGCTTCAGGTGTCCAACATAATGATTCCATATTTGTATATATTGTGAAATCACCGTTACTCTAGTTAACATGCATCACAATACATAATTACAATGTTTTTCTTGTGATGAGATTTAACTTATTTATTTGTATATTTTATTTTTTATTTTTTTTAATTTTTTTTTAAATTTTTATTTATTTATGATAGTCACAGAGAGATAGAGAGAGGCAGAGACACAGGCAGAGGGAGAAGCAGGCTCTATGCACCAGGAGCCCGACGTGGGATTCGATCCCGGGTCTCCAGGATCGCGCCCTGGGCCAAAGGCAGGCGCCAAACCGCTGCGCCACCCAGGGATCCCTATTTGTATATTTTAGAGAGAGAGAAAGAGAGAGGACACAAGCAAGCAGGGGGAGGGGCAGAGGGAGAGAAAGAGACTCCTCAAGTCAACTTACCACCGAGCTGGGAGCCAAGGGAGCATTTCATCTCAGGACCCCAGGATCGTGACCTGAGCTAAAATCAAGAGTCAGCTGCTCAAGTGACTGTACCACCCAGGCATCTCTCTTGTGATGAAAAGTTTTAAGATTTACTTTCTCAGCAACTCTGAATTATGCAATACAGTATTATTCACTATAGTCACTAGGCTTTATATGACATATCTATGACTAACCTGT
Source organism: Vulpes vulpes (assembly GCF_048418805.1). NCBI lineage: Eukaryota > Metazoa > Chordata > Mammalia > Carnivora > Canidae > Vulpes > Vulpes vulpes. The sequence goes on from NC_132786.1 coordinate 33,403,115, forward strand.
TTTATAACTACAAGTTTCTATCTCTTGACCACCTTCACCCATTTTGTGCTTCCCCGCACCCCACCCCCAGAAATCATCAATCTGTTCTCTGGATTTGTGGGTTTTGATTCGTTTTATTGTTTTGTTTTGTTTAGATCCCACATACAAGTGAGATCATGCAGCATTTATCTTCTAACTTATTTCACTTAGCATAATGCCCTCAAGGTCCATCCATCTTGTTGCAAATGGCAAGATTTCATTCTTTTTTATGCCTGAATAATATCCCATTAGATATACATATCACATCTTCTTTATCCATTCATATGCCCATGAACACTTAGGTTGTTTGCATATCTTGGCTATTCTAAGTAATCTTGGAGTGAATATGGGGGTGGGTTGTAGATATCTTTTCCAGTTAGTGTTTTTGTGTTCTTCAGGTAAATACCCAGAAGCGGGATTGCTGGGTCATCTGGTTGTTCTATTTTTATTTTTTTTGAGAAAATGCCATCTATTGGCTGCATCAATTTACATTCCCACCAACAGTTCATGAGGGCTCCTTTTCTCCACATCCTCACCAACACCTCTGTCTCTTGTCTTTTTGATAACGGTCATCCTAACAGGTATTAGGTGATATCTCATTGTATTTTGTTGATTTTTTAAAAAGATATTGTTTATTTATTCATGAGAAACACAGAGAGAGAGAGAGGCAGAGACACAAACAGAGGGAGAAGCAGGCTCCATGCAGGGAGCCCGACATGAGACTCCACGTCCTGGGGCTCCAGGATCACACCCCGGGCTGAAGGCAGCACTAAATCTGCTGAGCCACCCAGGCTGCCCTCTCATTGTATTTTGATTTGCATTTCCCTAATGATTAAATGATGTTGAGCATCAATGTATTATTTTTCCAGGGAAACAAGTTAACAGGCTTTTTGCATAACCAGATGCAAAATGTTAGGCACCATTGTTGGAAAAGAAAAGGTGTGGGGCCATTACCATAACTGGGTTTGTGTTTGCAGAACATGTTGTGAGACTAAGATAGTATGCTGTATTCCCATCTGGAATATACAGTATTAGGGGAATAAAATTTTGATTCAGGCATTGAGACATGAGTGTTGTCATTTGTCTTTCTGCAAGGACAATTGTACAGGACTGGGCATTACCAGGACATGTCTCAGGATCATGGCAGCAACTATCATTACATAAAACAAAAACTACTTGTTTGTTTATATGTCCATTGTCATTTATCAGTTGGTCAGTGCCATTATTGGCTACTGAAAATGATGAATTCTTCAGAGGCAGGATTAAAGAAAATGAGTTCACCCAGTGGAAAAACAAGTGGATGCTTAATAAATGTTTTTATGTTTTAATGATTGAGAACCACTTTCAGTTGCATTGAGTTTATATTTACTTAGTGGCCATGGAGTGCCTGGCATTCTGCAAATGACACAGCTCTTACAAATGGCCAGATTTGGACAGTTATGCAGCCAGATAGCTGCACATGCAGACAAAATACACTAAACTAAATACTACATAGATTGAGCACAACTCTGGATGGCTAAAGGTGGTAAAAAACAAACAGATGCTGTTTTATTTTGGTTTTGTTTCTATTCTTTAAAAAAAGACAATTCAACTACCCTTTAGCTTTCTCCTTATTAACATTAAAAATGATAACATAGATTTATTCCATTGTTTACTTGAAAGAACTTTGGCATCCCAAGGTACCTATCAAATATCCGTCAGCCATGTATCTTAAAACACCTGTAAAATTACCCATCCAGGTTCTTCAGGCCCATAGTATATAAAATGCCAAATAAAAATAAACAATTTCCAGTTTCTTCTTTTCCCTAGCAAGCTGGAAACCCTATTTTAATACCTGAATATTCAGTTATAATGTGTGCAATTTTGTAGTCTTGCTGTAACGAATATTTTTCTTCCTTGTACAAAGACATAACAGATGCAATTAGAGGATATTATATTGTCATATGCATCAGAGGAATAGAGTTGGTATTAAATCTTCCACATGACACTCAGGCAAGAAGGCATCAGAAAAGGAAATGGCATTATTCAAAACCCCTTTCACCTTTCAACGCCAGGGGGTCTCATTATATCTGAGGGAAGATATTTGCAAAAGTCAAATGCAGAGTGGGCTATAAATTGTCATGGGGAGTGGTAGGGAAAGTAAGAACTCTCAAGAGCCAGAAGCAGCACCCTCTCAAGGACCAAATAAAGTGGTGATTTTATATGCTTTGCTGATCCTCCAGATACTGTGAGCAGAGAAAAGGAGGTTTGATAGATGAGACAGCCCACTTATGATTACAGACAATGGTAAGCGATGGCATTGAATAACAATGACCAGAGAACAGTTCATGCACCATCACCTGCAAATCCTGATTACAGACAAGACACCTACAAATGACTCTGAGATTTGGAAGTACCACAGTCCATGTTTTATCAGCAACTTGGAGCAGCCTCTGTAAGGTCATCAACTGCCAATCTTCATTGTATTAATATTCTAGGTTTCATATTCATTCAGATGAAAAAGTAATGAAACTTCAAAACAATGTAATCATATTACTGTATGTCTAAACCTACCTTCTAGACACCCCCTGTGCTTTGGATAATGCTTTGTGTCATTCAAGCAGACAACTTTAATGCTACATTAGGTTTATAAAAAAAAAAAAAAGCTGGAGAAAAATAGCAATGCCTAGGCCACTTTTCTCATGGTTGTTTCTCAAGTCCTAAAATGTATTCTTCTTGCATCGAATGTTCTTCTCTATAAATAGGAAGAGAAGCTGATTTAAAAGGAAATTAACTGAGTTTTCTCTCACTTTGAACTTGCACATTTCTCAAAGGTATTTTTAAATTTATTGAGTACCTACTGTATGCCAGATATTTTTATATATGACATTTATTCATTTAACAAATATTCGTTAAGTGCCAGACGCTGTTCAAAGAACTAATTAATAGAGTTGTAAGCAAGGCAGACCAGTTCCCTCCCGTTACAGAATTTGCCTTCTATTTGTGGGAGGCAACAAATGAACAAGTAAGCAAATAAGTAAAGACAAATACAGATGGTGATACATACTGTAATGGAAATAAACTGAGTGTGCTAACATTTATTGAACATCTATTGTGTGCAAAACAATGTGCCAGATGCTTTCAGAGTACAGAAATGAATAAGAGAATAAAATTCCTGCTCTCAAGGAGCTTACGCTGTGAAGGAATCTTCATCAATCACTTTGTTCGGGTTAAAGTATTGTGCATGTAATGAGTTATGTGGTTTTATCTCTTAGCTCAATTCCTTAAAATCTCTTTCACAAAAAGTTCATATATGAGAGTATCATAATAAACAAGAGCTACATTTTAGGAGAGTTACAAATTTTAATTTAAATCCAAGAGAGGAACTAACCAAATTGAAATCCAGGAATCCAACTGAATTATCTATATTTAAATCCAAGAGAGGTACTTCATAGACCATTTCATAAAGAATAATTTTGTAATGTCAACCAGTATTGGAACAGTAATGTGAATTCTTACATTTTTTTCAAAATTTGATATGCTATCTAACAAGCAAAAGTGGTAATTGGCCTGATTTTTGAAGGACTAATAGGAATTTAGTGTGTGTGTGTGTGTGTGTGTGTGTGTGTGTGTGTGTGATGCTATATAACAGACATAAAATAACATATACAATAGGCCTAGGTTTGTTAGTTTGGGAATGTGAAACATTCAAAGAGCTTGGAATAGAGGTAGAATAAAACAAAATGAAGTTGCAAAAGGAAAGGGGCAAAGGTGGAAGCCCACAAAAGGCTTTACTAAATGTTTTAAGGATTTGGGGTTTTCTTTTAAGACCAATAAGAAGGCAGTGTAGTGTTTTAAGGAGGAGGTCAATATAACGAAAGTCCTTTTTAGAAAACATCACTATATTGCAAAATAGAATACTGACTGGAGACTAGCACAATGTGTACAAATAGAAGAACTAGGTGGCTCTTGAGGTAGTCCACTCAAGGGAAGATAGTAGCATAGGCCAAATTGTTGGTGGTAGAGAGGGAAAATGATGGATATTTGAGAGACAATCAAGAGTTATAGTTGATAGGATTTAGTGATCAATCACATATGGAGAGTAGAGGAAAAGGAGATATCAAGGAAGACACCTGTTTTTTAAGTTATAAGATAACTGGTAGTGCCATTAACTAAGATGACTAAATTTAAGTGAATATTAAAAATTTACAGGCTTTAAGTTTGAGTTGCCTTTCAAACATTCAAGTGACGTTGACAAATAAGTAGCTACATTCCAGGTACTTTATCAATCAGGGTCCAACCAGAATCAGGAGAGCAGAATCAGGAGAAGATATTGCTAGATACCTAGTGTGTGTGTGTGTGTGTGTGTGTGTGTGTGTGTGTTATAGGAAATCGAAATCGGCTAACAAAATTTGGTGAACTGGTTAAACAGGCAAATCTCTATAAGACTATTGTCTCTGAAAAAGAAAATTTGAACAGATCAATTACAAGCAATGAAATTGAATCAGTAATAAAAAAAATCCTTAAAAAACTAAAGTCCAGGACCAGATGGCTTCACAGGTACATTGTACCAATCATTTGAAGAAGAGTAAATGCCTATTTTTCTCAAATTATTCCAAAAAAATAGAAGAAGGAAAGCTTCCAAATTCATTCTATAAGACCAGCATTACCCTGGTAGCAAAACCAGATGAAGACACTACAAAAAAATATTGTTTACCAATATTTCTGGTGAATAGAGAAACAAAAATCCTCAACGAAATGTTAGCAAACTGCATGCAACAATACATTTATTTATTTATTTATTTATTTATTTATTTATTTAATTTCCCAACAATACACTTTAAAAATCATTCACCACAATCAAATGGGATTTGTTCCTAGGATGTAAGCATGGTTCAATATTTGCAAATCAATCGATGTGATACATCACATCAAGAGAAAGGATAAAAACCGTATGATCATTTTGATAAATGCAGAAAAAAATATTTGACAAAGTACAATATCCATTTATGATAAAAACTCTCAACAAAGTAGGTTTAGAGGGAACATACATGAATGTAATAAAGGCCACATATGAAAACCCTACAGCTAACATTATATTCAATGGCGAAAAATAGAGCTTTTTCCCTGACAAGACAAGGATGTCCATTCTTGCCACTTGTATTCAACATAGTACTGGAAGCCCTAGCCATAGAAATCAGACAACAAAAAGACATAAAAGGCCAATTCACTAAGGAAAAATAAAACTTCCACTATTTGCAGATGACTTAATATTATATATAGAAAACCCTAAAGACTCTACAGAAAAAGTACTAGAACTTATAAAGTAATTCAGTACACAGGATACAAAAATTAATATTTGGAAATCTGTTGCATTCCTATACACTAATAATGAAGCAGTAGAAAGAGAAATTAAGAAAACATTCTCATTTACAATTGCACCAAAAAGAATAAAATAACTTTTCATGTGTCTATTGGCCAACTGTATGTTTTCTTTGGAAAAATGTCTATCCAGGTCCTTTGCCCATTTTTAAATTGGATTATTTGTGTATTTGGTGCTGAGTTGTATAAGTCCTATACTTACCTTAGATATTAATATCTAATCAGATACAGCATTTGCAAACCTTTCCCCATTCTGTACATTGCCTTTTTGCTTTTCTGATGGTTTCCTTTGCTGTGTAAAAGCTTTTTATCTTGGTATAGTCCCAATAGTTTAATTTTGCTTTTGTTTCCCTTGTCAGAAGAGACATAACTGGGAAAACCTGTTTATGGCTGTGGTCAAAGAAATCACTGCCTATGGTTTCCTCTAGGAATTTTATGATTTCATGTCTCATATTTAGGTCTTTAATTTGTTTTGACTTTATTTTTGAGTATGGTGTAAGAAAGTGGTTTAGTTTCACCCTTTTGCATGTTGCTGTCCAGTTTTCCCAGCACCATTTGTTGAATATATCTCTTCAACAATATTCTTGTCTCCTTTATTAAAGATTAATTGATTACATGGGTTTATTTCTGGACTCTCTATTTTCTTTTATTGATTTGTATGTCTGTTTTGGTACCAGTACCACAGTGTTCTTATTCCTCTGACCCTAGTGAGGAGGCTATCTTACAGAAGTCAGAACCCTTCGTTACAGAGCTACATGCACTCACAACTGGCCCAGGAGTCAAAGAAGCCTGAGGAGGATTCAGGAATAGGTAGAACAATTACAGGCCCAGCTATTCCTCCACGCCAACAAGGTAAATCAGGATATCAGTGACATGTGTAAGCTGCACAGTGGCTGCTGCTCCTCTTCTGCCTTCCAAACTTCCTGGGGATCTCCTTTGTGGCCCACTCTAGCAAGAAATATACAAAAAAGCAAATTCTGGAATAGCAGTTCAGCCTAGCCAAGTTGACACAACATAAAGCCATCACAGGTACTGTGCTATTTTGGGTGAGTGATGTGAAGATTAAGACCATTTTTCCTGTTTTTGCATAACTGACATTTTTCATATTTTTGGTTTATTTGTTTGTTTGTTTGTTTGTTTGTTTTTGGTTGTTTTAGAAGTAAAGATATAACCAGGTGCTATGGAAGCCTATACAGGCTTTTCTCCCAGCCTGGGAGCTTAAAAACCAAAAAAACAAAACAAAACAAAACAAAAAAAAAAACACCACCAACAACAAAAACAAACAAACAAACAAAAACACTTTCTAGACTGAGTTAAGCCTTAAATAATATGCATGAAATAAGGACACAAGGAATGATAGGAACTGAGTTGCAAACAAGGAGAAGAAATGGAAAAAGTATATAAATCAGCTTTCATTTAGAACATGCCAATGCACATTGAAAACTCTCCGCATAGGTTTGTTTTACTTACACTGATGTCCATTGTATTTGGCTGCATTTCTCTTTCCAATCTTCATTGTGAGCCCCGGACTATAAAAGCAGTCCTCTCTGAAGATATAAGATGCCTCAAAAGAGAAAAGAGCCAATATCCAGATGACACAACGATTTCTAAAGATACTTGGGAAAATCATAAAATTCATTTCCTCTCATATTTTATTGGCCAAAGAAAATCACATGGCCAAGCCTGACTTCAGTGAAGTAGGGATGAATAAACATCTACATGGAGGATAGCAAATATTTCAAGCAAATAAAATCACGGTGTCTTGATCACAAATATTCTCTTTTCTCCCTTCTGTCCACTAAGTTCACTCACTCTCACCTTCTTCCAAGAGACAACCAAAAAGTCTCATTCAGATTCAAAATCTAGGGTCTTTTCTTAGACTTTGTAATCCAATCTGCATCTGGTTCTTCTTGATTCCATGACCTGTAAACTTAAAGAGATAAATTATATTTCTTCACATATCCAATATGTAATATTGAAATGGGGAAATCATAACTAAAATAAACCCTCCTATTTGGAAAGGAGAAAAAAGAAGACACACTCATCAGTTGTTCATTTATATCAATACAAATACAGGATAGGTATATGTTTTAAGTGGTCCCTACTCCAGAGATCTAAAACTTTCTTTAATTTTGCCTCAGTTCTACAATCTAGGAATAGCTCTTCAGTTTATCACGTCTGTAACCTTTGGCTCCACTTTTGGAAGGCTCTTTTTCTTCCTTTTATCCTCATTGGTTATATCTGAAGATGATACTGGAGAGTGTGGTTTTCTTAGAGGCTCAAGAATATCTAAGCCTGCTCCCTATCTGTAAAATCTGTGGGGCCCAAGATTGACTATATTCTCCATACAATTCAGAAATTGCAGCAGAAACTTTGTTGGCTATACCATAAATTTTGACTGTGCCATTAAGCTGTTGGCCTTCGGTATCCACAAGCCATCTAGATTTCATACCTTACCAGCTGGAAATGGCATTCAGTGGCATATTCAAACTCTGCAAGTCTCATAATCTCTGGATTTTCTTTATTCCTTTCAATTATGTGCAAATCAATTAGCACTTTTATGAGCTCATCTTTTCCTACAGTATTTTGTCAAATACAGTCAATAACAATCATTTCACCAACATTCTTTTTTTTCTTTTTATTTCCCTAAAGCCGCAAGTTATGAGATACATTATTTGTTTTCTGAATTATTATAGGTTATGGTTTTACAAAAGCTAGAAGAAGAGTGACAAAATATGTTTCCTCAATTCTACCAACCCCACCTGTGGTCCAGAAACCAGAGCAACGTATTTTAGTTCTTATTTTTAATGGTGGCACCCATTTTCATATTAGTCAAATTTTCCCAGATAATGCTACAATGACAAACAACCCCCACACTTGAATGGCTCTCAACAATAAAGTTTCTTACTTAGATTCATGTTCATTATTTTTAAGCTGTGGCTGTGCTCTACACACTCTTTATTTTGGGACCCAAGCTTGAAAGAGCATCCGCTATCTGGAACACACCAGCATAATGGCAGAGGGAAAGAAATGAATGGTTAAAAGACATGGTGACTCTTAAGGATTCTGGCTTGAAGTGGCAATTGTCACTTTCACCCACATTCTATTGGCTAAAGACAGTCATACAATCATGCCTAACATAATGGAGTCAGAAAGGAAAGGCAACACGTATTTTCAACAAATACTGCCATCTCCCACAAAATGAAGCTTCAAGATGACATTCAGTAGCAGTAGGATATAAAGTGAGAGGACAGGAATGGTGGAGGTAATACTAGAGTATTGAATGGAGACTTGTGTCTGGAAGGTGTTGTATGTAATACTAAAGATGTGCTTTTGTTTTGGGAGCCAAGCAGAATTACTGAAGGTCTCTAAGCAGTGACATTGTGATGTTTTTAGTTCTAGCAGTGCTGAATACAGGAATCCAGTTAGGATGTTATTCCCATAGACTCAATGATTGATGGTGGGATCAAGAGCTAGAGCTATGGTAATAGAAAAAAATAGGGGTGTGCCATATTCACATTTGGTAGGTAAATATTCATATAAAGAAGGTAAGGTTTAAGAAGAGAAGGAAAGTTGACTATACTAAAGAGAAAGAGGATAATCAATGATCTTAAGGAACATGGCAGGCAACAAGCATGGGTAAGGGTACATTCTGTAGGTGGAAAGAGCAAGCTGTTCCTGAAGGCTTCAACTTTCTGTATGAGATGTGAGATGTTCAGTTATAGATGAAAGGATATAGGAGTTGGGTAAGATGCTTGAACAAAATACTAAAGACACACAGTCTCTGGAGGAGTGGGAGTGAGAACAAATAAAAATTAAAACTGTAAGATCATTAAGAGCCTTCCCTCCGGTAAGTCTATAATGACTTTATAGGGCACATTTGGTTGCTTTTCTCCACCGATGCTAAGCAGCCTAGGGGTTTGAAGGGATTATAAGGTTGAGTGGAAAGACTGGGTTTCAAGGTAGTTGAGGATGCCACTGAGAAAGCAATTGAGGTAATAAACTAAGTAGTCTGGACTATTTAGGGAAATGAGCAAGCCCAGAGGTGGCTGAAAATCCGGAAGACAGCAGGCCAGTCAAGAAGCTGTTGCCTATCACAGTCAGAATAGATGTCACTGGAGTGAGGGCAGGAGCATGGCTGATAACAGTTTGAGGTGAGAGAGTGGGATATTTACATTTAGGATTTCTAATTTGATACAGTTCTGATTCCTGGGTGGTGATAAGGATTAGGACAAGACACGTATACAGCTTTAGTGATGCTCAGGAAAAATCTTTAGAATTGAGAAAAGGAAAGAAAGACGTGTGAGGATAGTATGTTGGAGTGGTTATGGAAATGGACATTGAAGTCACTCTTGATGTGAAAGGTGGAAGACAATGATAAGGGTTTTTTTTTTTTTGGCGGCGGGTGGGGGGGGAAGAGGACAGCTACTGCAAGAATAGCTAGGGAAAAATTTTGAGAATTATTGAATGTGTTGATTTCTACCTATGGTTGGCAGAACTCTAAAATGACCTCCAATGACCCACACCCTTGTAGCGTGGAATCCTCCCTCTTATAATTTGCTTCCGACCAATAAAATGTGCAAAAGTGATGGGATATCATTCCCACAATTTTGTTATGTGGCATAGATAAGGGATTTTGCAGATGTCATTAAGACCTCTAATTAATGGACTTTAAGTTAATCAAGCAGGAGATTATTCCAGGTGAGCCTGACCTTTTCAGGTGAGCCATTAAAAGTAGGTCTATAGCTCAGAAAAATAAGTCAGAGAAAAGCTTTCTTGCATCAAGAAACCAGAGCCACATGGTGAATTTCTTTCTTTGTTTTTTTTTTTTTTTTTTTTTTCACATGGTGAATTTCTAATGGGAGAGGAGGATGAGTAGTCTTTAGGAGCTAAGGGTCTTGTTCCTACAAGCACAAAAAATTAATTATGCCAACTACCATATAAACATGGAAGATAAGACCCCAACTCTGGCTGACACCTTGATTGTAGGCTTGTGAGATCCTGAGCAAAGAACCCAGCTAAGTGAGGCCCAAACTCCTTACCCACTGAAACTGTGAGATAATGAATGCAATTGTTATGCAGCGAGAGAAAACGAATATACTATGTTAAATATACCACCTTATGTTAAGAGACCAAAGTGTTTTCATAAACCTTGTGTAAAATTCTATAAAAAAAGTTTTCAATTTTTTTTTGTCTTAAACTTTTATTCACAGAAGCAAACATGAGATGGTTTCCAAATTAAGATTGTAGATTAGAGCATGAGAAGCAAGCTGTGCAGTAGATGGATAGAGAACAATGGGACAGATCTTAGGCATAATTCTCTCTACTCCTACTCCGCTTTCATCACCTTGTCTGCATGGAGAGGAAACAAAAGGAACAGGTGCGTCCAGTCAGAGGGGCTGGATCAGCTGACAATCAACACCTCGGGAAAGGAAGCTGGGCGAGGAGGGGGATAACAGAAGATGTGAAGCTGGCTGAGAATGAAAAGAAAAAGGTGGTAGAAAAGGAAACAGGGACAAGGAAGCATAGGAGAAAATCAGCTCAGTGTTTGCTTGATAGACATATGATTTCATGATGGCTTCTGGCATCTGCCCTCTTCCCTAAAATAATTCATCTTTCCAACCCGTGTGGGAGAACTTGCCTAGCCAGAAGCAGTAACAGTAAAATTTCCTTCACATTCTGAGTTCTACCTTTGCAAGGTTATTAGCAGTAACATTCCAGGACACCAAACAGGTCTGAATGAAAGCTTCTTCCATTTTCTTTTATTCTATTGTGTCTATAGGCTTCATTATAAGTGAGCAGGAAAGGGTTTAATATCTGTTGGCTACAACAAAAATTAATGGCCATGCAGGAAGAAAGCATTAATGGTTAAATGGAAAGAAGTATAAAAACGTTTAGTAATGTATGAATTCACATCACTTCTACTTACATAAAACACATTTAACATTTCAGTTCTGTTCTAAAGGTTCACTTTAGAGCCAGAATGCAAAACTTTATGAAATTGCTAAGTGTTTCAGACTAAATTATGAGTAATACTTTGGGACATGGTTAAAGATTTGTTAAACACACCACAGAGCAGTTTAAAGTGTGCAATGATTCAATAAGGTACAAGAGATACAGTGGGAGTCTTTGATTCATTATTTATGGAATTAGACTTGAGCTATCTCTATAGAGTGATTTTTCAATGCTAGATATATATATTCTTGACTGCTGTGGCTCATGGTTATGGGTAGAAAGAAGGTGGAGTTGATGATCAATTCAATATGGAAAAAAATGTCCTTATTGAACCAAGAATGCTCTGGTGACCCACTGAGAATGGGCAGAAATCAGGACAATAGTCAACATGAAATTTTTGCTGCAGTACATGATTGGAGAGGAATTTGTATATTTAATACATCATGACTTTTAAGGGCACCTGAGTGGCTCACTTGGTTAAACATCTCCCTCTGGCTCAGGTCATGATCTCAGGGTCCTGGGATCCAGTCCCTCAATGAGCTCCATGTTGGGCTCCCTGCTCAGCGGGAAGCCTGCTTCTTCCCCTCCACCCCACTCATGCTCTCTGTCACTATCTCTGTCTCTATCTCTGTGTCTCTCTCTGTCTCAAATAAATAAAATCTTTTTTTAAAAAAAGACATGATTTTTAAAATGTACTCCATTCATTCATATGTTCCTTCATTCAACAAATGTTTTATAAATACATATACTTCCTTTATTCATAGTGATCTTGACACACCTTTCATCCAAAAAGAGAGAAATTAATCCTTTTCTTTCCTCATTTATGAAGCTATTTGACTAATTACATCATATAATGGTCTTGTCAAAAGACCTCTACCTAGGTGAGAATTTAATTATGTAGGGTAGGCTGATTTAATCACTAATACTTTTATAGTCTATATCTATCTCCTTGGCAAGAGTAGTTAGAAAGGAAATTTAGTTGGCCAGCAAGTTAAAGATATTTCTGTTAGTCTGCAGTGTATAAAATGAAGGGAGTTGGTGTTCAGAAATAGATGATTTGGACTGAGCAAGGGTAGATATGCAGAATTTTAGAGGCCCATACTTCATAAAGCTGCATCAGATATTTTGAACCTAATATGTTAAGTATATAAAAATCAGCAGAAAAAAATAGTCCCACAGGCAGGACAAAAAAAAATCATAATCAGTAATTCTCTGGTAGAGAGCATGAATAAGAGTCTGGGGAAATTGTACCCAAACTGAAGTAAAACCAAAGTTAATTGTGGAGATGCCCGAGGAGTGCCAATCCTGCCTCTGAGACCGGTGATTTTCAAACAAAAGGGGCAAAAGTCATCGTTATCACCCTCAGTGGCCTTTTCCTGCATTTGAAAAATTTACAAATCAGAGAACACATTTCCTTATGCTCTCTATAAACTCATTTATATTATGTGCTATCTCCATGTACAACTTCTCAATTTAACTTTATAATATTTTGACACGAAAAAAGGAATGTGATTTAAAAAAAAAAAAAAAAAGCTTTCTAGCTCTCTTCTCCTTCAGAATAAAAAATTCCCAATCTCTTTAGACTTTTTTTTAAGAAACTATTATTCCCCTACCATTTAATTATCTCTCTTATTTTCATCTCTGGACTCCATCCAATTTCCAGTCATCTCTTTTCACATACCAAAATTAAAACCTGGTACAGTGTTCTGTTAAGGTCATGGCCGATTTTTGAGTAGCATCTATATGTCTGTATCTTATTAGAGCTTCAGCATTTGATAGTGAGTCATTTTCACTCTCAAGGTCAGGAGAGCCTGGCTGAACCCTCTTACAACCAAAAGAGTGCAAGTGAGGACTCTTGTGTCTGTGCTTGCTGGCCAAAGGAAGTTGCTGTGGGTTCTTCGAGAGACTGTGGCTCTCTCTAGACATTATTGACAATGTTAGCTCATAGGCAGAGCACTTTAAACAGTGTTTATTTAGAGGCTTTCCTTCGATGAAGTGACAGGAGGCTCCCAAATGCTGCTCAAATCACCGCATGATGAACTGCACATTAGATGATCTTATGGCACTTCTGATATTAACTCCCAAGAATCACTTTAGACATGTGTATCTCCTTTCTACAAACAGTGGATAAATCAAATAGTGGCTGTTTGACTTCACGGGATTTAGAACTGATCTACAATATGATTCTGTGCTTTGTAGATACAGTCATCAGCTGGAATCGTCTCTGGTGAAGTATTTAAGTTACACAGGAATACAGCACTTATATCCAGAAGGAGAAAAGAGATCCCAATTACAGAAGCCTTTTATATTTGTTTTTACTCATTCCTACATGCATTGCCTACTTCCCTATTTAAAAAAAAATCACAAGATGTTTACATTTCTTTAAGACGTCTGACAATGGAATTGGAAAGAATCCTTGATTTAAATATTGCACGAGTATTAAATGTTTTAAAGGGTGATTACAGATGGGATTTGCATCTGAGCCATTTTCCCCAAACAAGTTCTCAGCTGCGGGCCACTTAAGTGCAGTTAATTCATTAGAACAAGAAGAACTTGAGTTAAATACATTAGCGATGAACTGTTCATCTGGAATTAGGCGGGCTCATGCTGGCAATTTCTTGCATAGTTATTATTCAACATGTACTCTAGAGTCCTGAGCAAAGGAGAGGAAAACAATGAGAAATGCAGCTTGTCATTTAGAATCTGGGTTTTGAGAATAGTCTTTCCATGGCATTGGCCTAATTCAAACATCCCAGTGCTATAGACAAGTCCAGTTAGAACAAGTTAAGCATATTTCTATAATACTAGGCAATTCAGGGAAGACTGGAAACCCAGGAAATTTAGGGAGAATATGAAAAGATGGGTGAGGTTGTTTTTAAAGGCCCATGTCTTCAACTCTGGGCCTTGAAATGATCTCTTTACAAAAAAGCAAGCCCTACTTAGAGCCAGTGACTCACCAGCAGTCCCTTATTCTCTGAGCAAATGAATTAATTTGGCAGTTGCTATTCCTCACCCCAGACCAGCCATGTGCTCTAATTGCCCATTTCCTCCTTCCGGGTTTGGAATGAAATACCTCCCTATCACTTCCTATATTAAATCAAAGCATGTGTCAGCATCTGGTGGTCTCTAATAAATGTTCTCACTTGTCCGTCTCCCTTCCCCTTCCCCGTGCTCTATGGAGAGATTTAGAATTTTCAAGGTCAGGTCTTTAAATCTCATTAATTTTTCTTTAAATGATGTGCCTATAAAACTCAAACTTCTAAAGTAATAATCAATAACCCCAATAGAGATCCTTTTGTAAAAACCCTGTGACTATGCCTTTAAAAGCAGTGTTTTCTTTGCCAGTAGATTTATAAAGCTAAGTCTCTCTCCAATCCTAATCAAATATTTAGAAATGCATGCATTGCAGGATCCATATTATCAATCAGCATACATTGCACTATCTGGGGTTAAGCTCTAATTTTAAGAGAATCTTACCAGTTCTCCTAAAACGTAATTTTAAGAAAGCACTATGTTCGAAGCATTCAGGAAGGAGGACTTGGCATAGCCACAATGAATTTACACCTTTACAAGCCAGCATTCTCTGATACAGTGGAGTCAAGTCTAAACTAAGTATCAAAAAGCTACTGCGATCCTTCCTTAAAATATCGATTTCATAGCCCAATCCTCTCTCCTACAAAAACATGATCTTTGGAGCTCACACTTGGGATTCTTTGTTTTTAAGCCTGTCCATCAACCATTTTATTTGTTGTTTGTCTCCATCTTTTAGGACATAGGCTCTTTTTGTCTTTTGTTCATGGCTAAATCTGCGGTGCCTAGACCAGTGCCTGGCACATGCTGGTTGTTCAGTATTGACTAGTTGAACAAACTCTTGTCTGGGGCCAGGTTTGAAAACTATTGCCTTAGCAGATGGAACTCTGGAGCCAGATAATGCTTGGTTTGAACCCCAGGTCTGGCAAGTATGACCTTAGTCTGGTCCTTCATCTTTTGGAGGTTTAATTTCCTCATTTTCAATATGGTAATCATAATTCCTATAATGAATATTTGTTAACTAAGTGAATGAAACCCTTAGGTCAGTGTTAGATTGGGGCAACATATGTTGAAAACAATGCCTCAGTAATAATGGACATCCATTGTGATTATTTGGATGTGGAGGTAGCAAGGATTGGCCAAACAGAGGTCATGTTTATGAGAACCTGAGGGTGAAGCTTATGGGAAGGCCAGCTGGACATAATGAGGTTAATGGCTGGCCCCAAGAACTGAGACATACTTGATTGAACTGAGACATACATACTTGAGACGTACTTGATTCATATCATGTAGAAGAACCAAATAATCAGGTTTCTCCAGTGATAGGAGTTTAGTGCAAAGCCACATTGAAAGCAAGAAAGGAGGGGAATCCATGTCATTGAAGTGCCATAGAGTCTCCTAGAGAACTGAAAGTTTCAGATGCTCCCCAAGCCCTGATCTCCCCACAGAATCTAAAGATCTATCTTTCCGCAGCTCTGCTCTCTGCTTAGCATCTGCAGTGTACCCACCAGATGCTCTTCTACACAATCCACATTCCTCTTTTAACCCTTTCTGAATCCATGCTTTTCTTTAACACTATCATCTTTCTTTGTGTCTCAGGAAAAACTGATAAAATTAGATCCTCTCTTAGAAGATTTAGTCTAGACCATACATACTGAATAGGCTTTTCATGCCAAGCCACCTTACAGGCTTTTGGGCAGCTTCTGTAGATAATTACCTATGGCAGAACTTCACCCTTTTGGAAAATCTTTGGTGGTCAGTGTGGCAACATCAAAAGGCTTGAAGTTTGGCAACATGTGTGTTAGGAGTCACTTTTGATCATCTTGCCTAGAAGAGTTAAGAGGTTGTCATTTTGCTCTTATTGCTTGGAGATTGTATTAAAAAGATCTATCTATGAAATTCTGAGTGCCTATCAGCCTATTGGTCCCTTTAGGGCAATTTCTGCTGAGGAAGGACATTTTATGTCATTATAAATTACCATTTATGGCAATGCTAAACTTTATATACCTTTTGAAGAAATCATCTAGTAAAATATTTTAGGTCTTACCACTATTTTTTAAGTTCTCATACTTAAAACTCTATCTTTACTATCATATTTGTATATATATATTATTAAGATTTTATTTATTTATTCATGAGAGACACACAGAGAGAGGCAGAGACGTAGGCAGAGGAAGAAACAGGCTCGTCGCAGAAGCCTGATGTAGAACTCGATCTCAGGACCAGGAGATTATGCCCTGAGCCAAAGGCAGATGTTCAACCACTGAGCCACTGGGGCATCCCCCATCACAGTTTTTTTTAAGATTTTATTTATTTATTCATGAGAGAGAGAGGCAGAGACACAGGCAGAGGGAGAAGCAGGCTCCTCACAGGGAGCCCAATGTGGGACTCAATCCCCAAACTGGGATCACACCCTGAGCTAAAGGCAGACACCTAACCCCTGAGCCACCCAGGTGTCCCTCCCCTATCATATTTATATTATAGATTACACAAGATTAATTGGATTAGTCAGAAGAAAGTAATACACAGACACCTGGCCTTGGCAGTGGTTGGTAGTCTGAGGGTGGAGAGGATATTGAATGCTTCCAGTGTGTTGTCTCTCAGATTGTCTTCTAGCCTTACTCCGAGGAACAAAATGTGTTAGTTTTCTCGGTAAAAAAGAGCTAAAACCCAAATCAGGCTAATAAAAGAGTGACATTCTTAGAGGCCAGGCTAGAAACTAAATATTAAAAAATAGAAATTCTCAGGGCACCTGGGTGGCTCAGTTGGTTAAGCATCTGCTTTCAACTCAGGTCATGATCTCATAATCCTGGGATCGAGGCCTCCTGTCAGGCTCCCCGCCCACCAAGAAGTCTGCTTCTCCCTCTGCCCTTCCCCCACTGTGCTCTCTCTTGCTCACTCACTCTTTCTCTCAAAGAAATAAAATCTTAAAAAGAAAGAAGAAAGAAAGAAAGAAAGAAAGAAAGAAAGAAAGAAAGAAAGAAAGAAAGAAAGAAAGAAAGAAAGAAAGAAATTCTCTTTTGTGGCTTCAAGGATAGACTGTAGCACAGGTGAGGAGAAGGAAACTTTCTCCAGCTCAGCATGATGAGCATTGGTACAAGATAAAAGAGTATCACCATGACTGCAGCACATGGCAGTGTGGCAGAGGACAAAGCCTCCCACGGGCTTTTCCAGAAGAGAAAATCCAGAGGAAAGAGTGAGAAAGAGCATCACTCATGAGCCCTGAATTCTGCTCTTTGCCCTTCTACACATGTATGTGTCCCTAAAGAAGAATTTAGGACTGGGTGGTGCTTGCTGTCAGGTAAACGACCAACTCTTGGTTTTGGCTCAGGGTGTCAGGGTCATGAGATGGAGCCTCACTCACATCAGCCCCTCGCTTAGTGTGGTGTCTGCTTAAGACTCTCATTTTCCCTCTGCCCCTCCCCCCACACATTCTCATTCTCTCTCTCTCTCTCTCTCTTTCTCTCTCTTTCTCAAATAAATAAATAAATATTTTTAAGAAAAGAATTTATGAGGCTAGGGGCTCCAGCAATTCTGTTAGAGACAGATGACTCTTGGATGGGTTAGGTATTGCTGCATAACAATTTTCCCCAAAATTTTGTGGCATAAAACAAACATTTCCCCAGCTTCTCCGGGTCATGAATTTGAGTGGTTGGGTCTCAGGGTTTCTGATTAGGTGGAAATGAAAATGTCAGTTGGAGGATTCAACCAACTGAAATCTGGACTAAAGCTGGATGAGCTGCTTCCAAGCCCAGGCAGGAGTGTTTGGCTGGAAGCCTCAGGTTTCACTGTATGGAGCTGCTTGAGTGTCCTTGTGATATGGCAGTTGCCTTTCCCCAGGCGAGCAAATGGGGAGAGAGGGAAGAAGCTGCAAAGTCCTTTATGTCCTCATCACAGAAGTCACATTTTGTCACTTCCATCTAACTATATTCCTTAGAAATGAGTCACCCAGTCCAGCCCACACTCAGGGGAAGCAGTTTTAAGCTCTGTATCTTGAAGAGAATTCATAGACATATTTTTAAATATTACATATTTTAAATGGGCATTATAAATTTATAATTTATAAATATGTGTTAATTTCTTTAAAATAAGGCATATGTTAAAAAGTGAATTCATAGACATTTTAAAACCACTATGCTTTAGGGGCACCCGGGTGGCTCAGTTGGTTAAGCAACTGCCTTCAGCTCAAGTCATGATCCCAGAGTCCTGGGATGGAGCCCTGAGTCCAGACTTCCTGCTCAGCAGGGAGCCTGCTTCTCCTCTCCTTCTGCCTCTCCCTCTGTCTTCTGCTCTCTCTCTCTCTCAACTAAACAAATAAAATCTTTAAAAATAAACAAATAAAATTAAAATTAAAATCATCACAATTTGTACTCTGGCTACATTTATTTATATTTGTCCCATATGCAAAATACATCCATTGCCCCTCCCAAGGACCCCAATACAGTATTAGTTTGAAATCTAGGATGTTGTCATATAAATGAGATCAAAACATAAATGAATCTTCTCAGATGAAGTTCTTTAAATGCAGATCCTTAAGTACAGTTCCCCTTGACCTGAAGACCTGTGAGCTAAAGAAATGAGTTCTTGTGCTCTCTCATGCCCTACATTCAGTGGTGGGAGAGGCACCAGATAGCCTCCATAGACATGGAAGATGCCCAGGAGTCACTGGTCAAGACCACTTCTGAAATCCAATCTAGCAGAGGTTGGAAATTTCTTCTCTGGGACTCAAGACCTGGGTACAATACTCCACAGTTCTTGGCTCTCTTGGCTCCAATCTTATTTTTAACTTCTGAGTCATCCTTCTTTTTTCATGACAGGTGTTTGTAGCCAAATACTTTTCTGAGCTTGATTCCCTTTAGTAGAACTGGGGGCATGGGCGATGCCTCTTTGTATTTTGTGCTACCTCTGGGCTTTCCATCTAAACTGACAGTGCTTCTGCTGATATAATTCTGTTTTTAAAACTTTGTGGGTCTCCTGCGAATGTTGTTGGGCTCCAATTCATTAGATAAATCTACACCTATAAATCAAGATAAGTTCTTCTCTATCTAGAGCTTCTGCTAAGGGACAATAACCATAAGCTTCTTAGAAGCCACATTGTTTGATTGAGGGGAGGCCTGAGACATATGCATCTGCAGAGAGCCCCTTTTTTTTCTGACTAAATGGTATTCTGAGGCAGCCCCATTGATCCTTAAGCCTTAATAAGAGATTTCATAGCCACACCCTCAGCTTAAACGTCAGACCTGGCAGATCCCTTGATCTGATATTTGTACAGAAGTTATTTCTTAATTTTAGTTTCTTTCACCATCTAGAGAGGCTGTGGGATTTTTTTAAAGATTTATTTATTTATTTATTTATTTATTTGTGAGAGAGAGAGAGAGAGAGAGAGCATGAGCAGGGGGGAGAACAGAGGGAAAGAGAGAGAGAAAATCCCGAGCAGACTCCCCATGGAGCATGGAGGCTGACACAGGGCTCAATCTCAGGACCCTGAGGTCATGACCTGAGCTGAAATCAAGACTCAGACGCTTCACCAACTGAACCACCCAGGCGCCCCGAGGCTATGGAATTTTTAAAGCCAAAACACTAGCTTCTTTTTTGTTCAGCCGAACTTCCAGGAGCCTCTCTCTCTCCTCTCACATTTTATCCTAAGCAAGAAGATCCCAAGTAGTACCTTCAACATTCTGTGTAGAAATTACCTTAGCTTGTTCGTTCAGTTCAAGTCATTTTCCACTTCCAGATTATCGTAGGTGACAGTGTTGTTAACCTGTCTGCCACTGCAGAACAAAGATTTCTTCCTTTCAGTTTCCAGAAATGTAGTCCTCACTTTGTTTGAGCCTCACTGACGAACGACTCAAAAGCCCCAACTCCTACTAACAGTCTATTTGAGGTTCATAAGCTTCCACTAACACTCTCTTCAAAGTCTTTCTCTGTGTCTGCCCATTACTTAGCTCCAAAGCCACTCCACATTCTTGGGGTATTTGTTATGACAGCAATCTCACTTTCAGATACCAAAAATGTGGATTGGTTATCTATTTCCACATAACAAGTTATCCCAGTCTTAAAAAAAAAAAAAAAAAAAAAAAAAAGATTGTTATCTCACAGTTTCTGTGAGTCATAAATTTGGGAGTGTGTGTAGCTGGAAAATTCTGGCTCATGAGGTGGCAGTCAAATCCAGGAGGAAGCCACAATATTTTAGGTCCCAAATGACATCACCTGCTTTCATTTCCATCACATACATTAGAAGCAAGACATTAAGTCCAGTCCCCACTCACAAGGAAGGGTATTAAGCCCCATGATTTGAAGAATGTATCCAAGGATTGGTGATCATATTTTCCAACCACCAGAAATCTGAAATTATTATATTATTTGTATCAAAACCACACTGTACCCTGAGGAAGATAGGGCCTAGGAAAATGATGACTACATTTATACAATCAAATTTTGCCAAGGTTTTCAGCTATGAATAAACCCCTACATCACTAAATCCAATGAACAAATTGCAGTTGTCTTCTGACTGCAACTTTCAGTAACACTGGGCATCACTCTTTACTCTTTGAAAGTTTTTTCATTTGGCTTCCTGGACATCGCATGTTCCTTGTCTTTCTTCTGCCGATAACTAGCTGCTTACTCTCAATTTCATGCACCACTTTCTCCTCATCTCTCAAACCTCATAACATTGGAACTCTAGAGTTCATGACTTGAACCTCTTTTTTTATCTACATTCAAGTTTCTGCTGACCTAATGCTATCCCAAGTCTTTAAATACAATGGGCACTTATAACTGTATAATTTATATATCCCTCATGTAACTCTTCCTCAACTCTAGACTCATGCGTAACCTCTCACCACTTGAATGTCTAATAAGTATCACCAACATAATCTACCCTAAATTGAGCATTGGATCTTACCTCAAACTTACTCTTAGAATCTTCCCCATTTCAGTGAATGGCAACTCTATCCTTCCAGCTGCTTGGAATTCACTCTCATTTACAGATTCCTTCTCTCTCTCTCCCTCCTTCATTTCCTTCTTTCTCCCTGGGACACTTTCGATCCATCTGCAAAATTTGTTCTACCTACAAAATAAATTCAAACGTGAAGTACTTTTCACAAGCTCTGCAACTACCTCTGTGGCCCAAGGTGCTACCCTCTGTCACCTGGTTTCCTGCAGCAGCTAACTTCCCATCCGTGGTTCGCCCCATTCTTGCCCCTGTAGTCTATTCTAAGCACGTCACCTGCAGTAATCCTGCTAAATATAAACCAATTCATATCCTTCCTCCATGTTAACTCTCCAGTGCCTCCCTTCGTCACTCAGAGTAAAAGCCTAAATCCTCAAAACTGACCCACCCCGTCCTATGTCATCTGACTTTCGCCACTTACCTGATATCATCTCCTACAGTTCTCCTTTCTGCTTATCCTGCCCCAGCCACATTCTCCTGCCCACTCTTGGTCAAACATATCAGGCATGATTTTGCCTCTGGGCCTGACTGACCCTCCTGCCTCAACACTGTTCTTGGAGCTTCACAGGATTTACTCCCTCACTTCTTTTAGATCTTCAAATGTCACAGTCTAAGTGAGGCCTTCCCTAACTGACTTATTAAAGTTGCTGCCAGTAGCCCCCAATTATCTTTCCTATTTTCTCCATAGCAATTATAATTGTCTAAGCATTCATTTTGCTTCTTTTTATGGAATGTAAACCATGTGGAAGATGATTTTTTAATTGATTTATTCACTTCTGTATTCTTATGACACACAAGCACCAGTCAATGTGTTTTGAATAAACAAATGAACTGTCCACTAGTTTTGCCATCCTTATTTTCTTGGAATTCTCTTCTTTCTCTCCTTAGGCCCTCTAAGTCCCAAATTAAATCCCAGCATAACTGGTCAAGTCTCGTCTCCTCCAGGAGACTTTCCTCACCAATTTAGGCCTACGTGGACCTTCACTTTTACTTTCGTCAGCCCTCGTGCTCACAGCCCAGGTCATATTCCTATATATTTGTTTGTGTGCCCCATTTTTCTCCATCTTGTTCATATATTCTTGTTTGTCTAAAAGATCCTTGAGAAATCATATTCACTTTCCTTTTTTTTTTTGTACTACTCTTTGACCCCTCCTAATTACACAACATGCATTTTATAAATCCCTGCTTCAAAAACAACTGCTAACCCACTGAAATGAATTTCCTCACCTTACATAGCTGATGGAAGATGCTACTTTAGGATGATACAATGCTTTTTTAGAATGCATACAATAGTTTTCAATTTATAGAGTACTAAGTTTCAGGTAAAACCAGCTGAGCTACAAAAGCAACTCTGTTCTAATACTCACACCCTTATTATATTCTCTTTAGGAAATGGAATCCATTTTTCCACATGGACTGGAAATCCTTAGATGTTAAAAATATTTTTAAAAGCTCCGCTGAGATTTAGCTTCTTGCCATGATACTCTAAATTATTCCAGTGTTCTGTAAGGCATTATAAAACACTGTAATTTATATGCTCCTGAGCAAGTACCTCTTAAAGTGTTCACCAATTAGTTCACTTCAGAGCCTGCTTCTTATATCCCTGCAGGTAAGTAAGAAAAAACCCTTCGTATGCAACCTAAGACTATATCAAAATCACTTATGTCAGCTCAATATTGTCATAAGAACAACTCTGAATTTTCTGATAGCTGGAAATTTTGGAGAAGCTCATTAAATGAATAGATGAGAATTATGCACAGAGATGTTTCCTTCTGGGAACTGAACACAATCTTCTAGTTTTTTCTAGATTAATCTTATTGTATCATGATTTAGATTTTGCTCAGAAATGAGGTAGACTGGAACTCAATCAGTCCATCCCCACCTTTAGCACCTCACCTTGGAAACTGTGCGTGTCCACTTTGGTTGTAATCAGTCTTCTTAGGGTAAAACACACACATGCACACAAAGTCTAAATACTGACTCAATAATATTGGAGTTCGTAACTAACTCTCCTTGGAGGAAGAAAATTAATATTTTAAAAGGAAAACAAAGGATTTCTTAACTCCATTCAAAGATTGGTTTAAGACTCATCTAGGTGCAGCTGATTCTAATTCAGAATTCTTTTATTGAGTTTATTTATAAATAAACTCAACTAAATACTTTTCTCTCATTAATTTCATCATTAATTTATTCTTTTATGTTGAAATCTTTGTGAGCTTAGTGTTTTAAATTATATTTAAATAACATAAAAAATATTGACACTATATATCACTTAAATTTTACTCGATGTTCCTGGTATTGTCTCATACACATAATTATAATATGTTGCTCTTATTTTTATGAGCCATTACTAAAGCATTATCTTAAAAGCTAACCATTAAGATAGGAATTTACCTCACGTAGTTAGCTACAAAATACCTCTCATATATACGTGTGTGATCTCAGAGCTGAACGGACATCAGCAGTATCTAATTTGTGGGTTTATGACCTTTCTTTCACTCAGCATACCTGAAAAGCAAGTTGGTCTTGAAGGGAAAGCCACCATGGTAAAGTAGTAGTTTCTTATTGCTGTTATAACAAATTGCCACAAATGCATTGTCTACAAACAACACAGACCTATTCTCTTACAGTTTGATATGTCCGAAGTCTAAAATGAGTCTTATGGAGCTAAAATCAAGATGTTGAGAATGCTGCATTCCTTCTGGAGATGCTAGGGGAGGATCCATTCCTTGCCTTTTCCAGCTTCTAGAGGCTGTTCACCTGCATTTTGGGCTTGTGGCTCCCTTCCAGTAATCATATCACTTGGACCTATTTGGCCTTTCCTTTCCTGACTCTGAAACTCTTGCTTGTAGTTACAACCCTTGTAACTACACTAGGCCCACTCAGATAATCCAGGATAATCTGCCCATTTAAGCATCCCTATTGTAATCTCATCTGCCAAGTCCCTTTTGCAACAAAAAGCAACATTTGCAGAAATTTCAGGGATTAAAATTTAGGACTTCCTTAGGACTTCTTTTGGCAGAGGAAGGCCATTATTCTACACATCACAGGCAGTGATCTCAAGTAAGAGGGGAGAGTATAGTAGCACACATATTTGGAAAATAAGCAGTAACGCATTGTGATTAAGCCCATGGACTCTGGTGCCAGATGGCAAATCCCACTTTGCCACTCAATAGCTATGACATCTGAATGCCAAATTATTGAAACTCTCTGTGTCTCAGTTTTGTAATTTGTAAAACCATAAATGACAATTTTAGCAAATACTTCCTACTCTTGTTTTAAAGACTCAATGAATTTATACATGTAAACATACTTAGAACAATTCCTGACACATAGTTAATGTATAATAAACTTTACTGTTATTATGTGCTCTCATGAAGATTAATCCAATCTTAACTTCTTTTACAGATGAAGAAATGGAGTCCCAAAGAACTTAATTGATTTACACAAAATCATATAGTGACATTAGATTCTGAAGCTTGTCACATTGAGATTATTCTGTATGACTGAATAAGTGTCTAATAAACATGTTTTCAATGATATCAGAATTTTAAAACTACTTCTTTTCTTATTTCTAATAATTCTTAACTTAACCTGGTGATATCGTCAATAACATACTTCACTCTTGCTTTAGTAATGGGAATCCTATAAAAATATTTGATTTCTTTCTCAATTTTCTGAGGTTTGATAGGGTTGTATTATGTCTTATAAAAGGTAAGATATTTGACAAACTGACAAGAATTTGAGAAGACTCCCAGGTCTAGCATTTCACATGATGAATCTGTCTTTGACTTTTTATATCCAGGTAATAATGTACATTGTTATTAAAATATTTAGAGGACTTTAAACCCCTGTTCAAAATGTTTGTAACATTTTCTTATATTTATAGATTTGATGTTGTCAATCTACTAATTCTACAGTATAATCAATCAACTGTTCCACACACCAAACTGATTATTAGAAGAACTGCACTAAATAAACCATTCAAGGGCAGCCCTGGTGGCCCAGTGGTTTAGCACTGCCTGCAGCCCAGGGTGTGATCCTGGAGACCTGGGATTGAGTCCCACGTCGGGCTCCCTGCATGGAGCCTGCTTCTCCCTCTGCCTGTCTCTGCCTCTCTCTCTGTCTCTCATGAATAAATAAATAAAATCTTAAAAAAACATTAAAAAGTAAATAAATAAACCATTCAAGATAATGAATTTTGATAATTTTCATTGTGCAGAAATTTCCATTGATCCCTACTTTTCAAATATGCTTAAGAATCCTTCCAATCTCGAATTAGGATTCTAAGAGTAGATGTCATATTTTTTATACTTAAGATTCTCCTACCTCTACCAGATCTGAAATGATTTTTTTTTTTTGAAATCTGCTTTTACTGATGTGTTAAGCATAAAGTACAAAGAGAAAACTATTTTATAGGGAGAATTATTAAGTCGAGGACATATTATTTTATCTTTCTGATGAAATAGAAATTTCCCACTAAAAGTTAAAGTCTCTCTTTTCCCCCTTTAACTAACAAATTGAATAGAGTCATGAAATTTAAGAGCTGGAAAGGAAATAGAGATTATTTGGTCAAAAGCCTTCATTTTGTAGATGATAAAGGATATGAGGGGAAAATAAAATTGAGCAAGTTAATTTTAGACATCTGAAAAAAATTCAATCACAGAATATTTTTTTGGCTCTAGGCTGAAAACATTTCATTTAATTGTGAATAAGACACATTTTCATTCTCTGTAAGCTTTTTTTTTCTCACTGCTCTATTCTTTAAGAAGAGGCAAATAAGTGTTAATCATCATATAGGCCTTGATGGTACTGTACCCTTTTTCTAAATGATTTTTGCTGTTGTTTTGCTGCCAGCTAAAGATGGCCTTGTGCTCTTAACATATTTTCAATGACTGTTGTACAAGAAATGTTTATATATTTCTAAACTACTGTGCTTATTCAATTGTCAAGCATCAACTTGGCATTCTTCTCCTTTTAATGCCATTCTTCTACCTTTTTTTTTTTTTTAATCAGCTCTGAAAGAAAAAGTATAAGCCCTTCCCAGATTCTGCAACCAGCTCCATTGGTTTTTTTGTTTGTTTTTTACTGAGTGACCTTGATTAAAGTCACTTAAACACTGTATTTAACTTTTCTCATCTGTAAGATGAGGGCACCAAACACAAAGAAAATGGGTTAATTATAAAATGAATGTAGGCTTCATAGATAACTATTAGTTGTTAACACTGTTAATTATTTTTTGTCAATTAGAAATATTTATTTGGGAATCTGGCTCCTCATATGCCCCCCCTATGCCTACTGTCCAGTCCCCAGGTAATTGTCCTCACTTAATGACTATCTATGTGCTGCATGCTCTACCAGCCCTCTAGGAAGTGACTGGTTGTGAAATATTCCCTTAATGTTTCCTGTCTCTCCATCTATTCTTTAGGTCTCCTAAACTGTGAGCTAATTGTCTCTTTACTATGTCCTCTATGACACAGCATGGCTAGATTGATTGACCTCACCTCACACATATTCAACTTACCTACTTTATCCTAGGTGATTTCACTTAGACAATGTCCTTTAATCCCAGAAGGAACCTATGAAGAAGATATTATTATATATTATAAATGATGACCCAGGCTCAGAGACATTAAGTGACTTGCCCAAAGTAATTCAAATATAAGCTGAACACTAGGTTCCTCCAGGTCCTAAGGAAGATTAGTGCATTCAGCTGAAGTTGTTGGTTTGATAGGGCTAATACTTTAAAGTATCTTTCATTCTAATTTTAACAGTTGTATGTTAACATCACCAGGCCCCTGGAATAATTTAGTTTTATCTTTAACCAAAAGAAAGGTAGTTACGATCCCTCATCCTCACTCTACAATGATTATCATGATCAAACAACATGGTTTAAGAGAAAAGTAGCTAGGATGAAAATTTAAACCTGTCCTGCTATTGTGTGATGCCACCAGCCAGCAGGAAGGAGAGGAGTTTTTGCTTAGTAACCAATATCCTAATTGCTTTCATTACTCCTCTCCTTACAAAAAAGGTAAGCTAATTTTTAAAATAATATTTTTTAATATTGGAAATATTACTATCTGAACGTATAAGAATCTATGTTCAACAACTCTCTTATAAATCATCATTACATTCATACAAATGCATAGTTTTTCTCATACTAAGTAAAACCACTTCTTTATCAGCCTTGATATCATCATCAACAGAACTCAAAAGGGAGCAACCGATCTCAGAGCTCAGTTGCCTTTCTTCTAGAATTCACTGCCGTAAGTCAAGTGGTGACCTCAGGTACTCAATGAGGTACCATTCCTCTGTCAGCATTGAAGCCTGCATCAGCAGAAATCAAAAAGTCATCTGTGCACTTGACATAAGACTGCTGCTTTGCTGACTAAGATCAAAAAGAATAGAGTTCAGACATCAGTGTTGTCCCGATCTCCAATCCTTTCCAGGTTTTCCACCCACCTCTTTGGTCACTACTCAATACACTTTGTTCGCTTCTTTTCTTCATTTTCACAATCCATATTAATAAAATGCTCAGGTCTCTGTCCTTAGATATCCTTTTTTAAAAAAATATTAGTTGCTATAAAAAATATTAAATAAATAAATACATATTAGTTGTTCTGTTAGGTACATCATCTAGTCTCATGGCTATAAATACAATCTATACATTGGTAATTCCCAAGTTAATATCTCCAGCCCCATTCTTTTTCTTGAACTTCAAGCTTAACGTGTTAACTATTCAACATCTTCACTTGGATTGATTCCAGGTATATCAGACTTAATAAATTCTAACCTAGGTTCCCAGTCTCCCCAGTCCAAACTTATAATTCAACAAAATCCCTCTCCACCCCCACTCCAGGTAATAGTATCTTCATCCTTCTATCAAAATTACAACTACAAATTTGGAGTCATTCTTGGTTCATCTCTTGTTCTCACAGTCTACATCCCGTACAGAAGCATTTCCTATCAGTTCAACTTCAAAATATCCAGAATTCAACCATTTCTCACCTCCTTTCCTGCCAGCATACTGATTCTTTTACCATTAAACATGAAATATTACTGAGTTATTGTAATAGCCTCCTAACCCCCTGCTTCTGTCTTTTATCCACTACCATCTATTCTCAGCAAAGTCAGTGTTATCCTGTCAGGTCATATCACAACTCCACTCAAAACCTGCCAATGGTTTCATTTAGGGTAAAAGCCAAAGAACTGTCAATAGCCTACAAGGTTCTATACTATCTGAACCCCTCCCCCATCACCTCTAAACTTATCTCCTCCCACTCTCCTCTGCATTCACTCTCCTTTAGCAATGCTGGCTTTCTTGCTATTATTTGAACTGCCAGGCATCCTCCCACATCAGGTTTGCACCTCGAATACATTTCTCCTGAGTCTCTATATCGCATTACTTCCTCACCTCTTTTAGGGCTTTGTGCCTTTTAAAAAAAAATTTTATCTATTTATTCATGAGAGACACACAGAGGCAGACACATAGGCAGAAGGAGAAGCAGGATCCCCCGTGAGGAGCTCAATGTGGAACTCAATCCCAGGACCCCAGGATCACAACCAGAACCAAAGGCAGATACTCAACCACTGAGCCACCCAGATGCCTCTGGGCTTTGCACCTTTGTCAATCTCACTGAGGCTTTCCTGGGCAACCTTTATAAATGTGAAATTCCTACCCCCCCCCCCAAATTTGCTATCTCTCTGATTTATTTGTCTCTTATAGCATTTATCACCATTTGGAAGACTATATATACTTACTAATTTTGCACATCGAGTACTCCTCCCACAAGAATGTGTAAGCTTCAGTGGAGATGGGAATTCTTGTTGGTTTGTTCTCTTTTGTTCCAGAAAATAGGTGCTCTACAAAACATTTTTTTTTTACCATGACCTGACAGGGACCTTAGGTTTTACATGCATCATGTTCTGCTTCTTCCTGAACCATGAGTTTTATTCATTTAGCATTCATTCAACATGTTTTTAAGTGCCTTATGTGTGCTGTGCATACTCTTACATAGATAACCCCACACAAATGACGTATAATTATAGTTGAACTAAGTGTTTTGTAGAAAATCAGTTAGACTTAAAGAACACTTAATAAAGAAGCCTAACATAAGTTGAGGTAGGCAAAACTTAAAGAAATGTCATTTGAGCTGAGATCAGAAGGATGAGTAGTGAGAAAGATTTTCAGATGCAAGACACAGTACCTGCAAAGTTCCTGTGATGAGAAAAGCATGGAATTAAAAGGAGACCTGGGGAGCCCAAGTATAACACAGGCACTGAGGAAAAGAAGAATATAATGAAAGGCCAGAGGTTTGCAGGTGACTTAAGGGCCATTTTAAGGATTTGGGTTTTAACCTAAGAACAGTGAGGAAACCATTAAAGACATTTCAACCTGGAAGTAGACCTCAACAGATTTGTGTTCAGAAAATAACCCTGAATGTGAAAAAGGACAAAAGGAAGACTAGCCAGGATATTGTAAGAATTAGGATTTCAGGAATTCCTTCCCACATGTCTCAGGACATTTGTTTTTTAGAATCTCAAGAAAAATCAATCAAGAGTTCAGAAAAATAGGAAAAAGTAACATAAACCTCAGGTAAGAACCAAAGTTCCACAATCCACATAGAGACTGCTGCGGGTTTGAAGGAATCCACTGACAACAAGTGACAGACTAGAGCAGGAAATGTTGACATGGACATGTGGAATGGATGGCTAAGGTCAACATATCTAGTATTTGAGACAGGAGCCCAAAGCAGAGAAGTGGTCACAGTCAAATCTGTCAGTCAGCTGTTGTCATATTTCCAGGTATCTCTCTGGCCCCGTATGCTGACAAGGGTGAATTGTTCACTCAAATAGAAATAATTAATAAATATGTTCATGTAGCATACTTTCTGCAAATCCTATATGTGATATTCCAAAAACAAAGTAAGTTTTGGATGCAAAGCAGTTAATTTGGTGGTTTGTCACGTGATTATGAATAGTATTATTAAGCTTATTAGAGGATCTGAAGTCATGTTACTTCAATACTTTTCAATAAATGATTCACCAGTGATTTTTGGTACTTGAATATTTACTGTGGGCTACACTTCAGTGTAAGCACTTGAACAGAGAAATACAAAGAAAAGAGGATATTGTGTGGACACCTCAACACAAAATTAGAAACTGATCTGAAAAAACACTATGGATTTCATGGCAAAACTAAAATTGGAGCAAGCAGACAGAATACTTTTATTGATCTAAAAAAATGAGCTTATGTGAAGTACTATGTACCTTAATGCCAAACTTGAAAATGCCTCTGGACCAACTCTTTAAAAATTGACTGCCCATATGAAAGATGCTCAATTTCACTAATCATCAGGGACATGCAAATCAAAAAGACAATGAAATATCACCTCATACTTGCCAAAATGGCTAGAATCAAAAAGACAAAAAATAATAAGTGTTGGCGAGGATGTGGAGATAAAGGAACCCTTATGCACTCTTGGTGGGAATGCAAGCTGGTGCAGCCAGTGTGGAAAGAGTATAGAGTTTCCTCAAAAAATTAAAAATAGAAATACGATACAGTCCAGTAATTTGACTGCTGGGTATTTACCCAAAGGAAACAAAAACACCAACTTAAAAAGATACATGTGCCCCTATGTTTTTCACCCCATTACTTACAATAACCAAGATATCAATAGCTACATGGATGGATGGATCTATCTATCTATCTATCTATCTATCTATCTATCTATCTATCCACAAGAATATAATGGAAAATGGATATATATATGGAATAATGGAATATTATAATATTTAACGGATATATATAATATATATAATGGAATATTACTTAGCCATTAAAAGGATAAAATCTTGCCATTTGCAACAACATGGATGGACCTAGAGGCTATTATGCTAAGTGAAATAACTCATACAGAGAAAGATCATAATATTTCACTTATATGTAGAATCTAAAAAGTGAAACAAATGAATAAACAAACAAAAAGAAGAAAAAGGCCCATAAATACAAAGAACAAATTCAGGTTTTCCAGAGGGGAAGGGAGAAGGGGGTAGGCAAAATGGGTAAAAGGGAGTGGGAGATACAGGCTTTCAGTCACGGAATGAAAAGTCAGGCAGATAAAAGGCACAGCATAGGGAATATACTCAGTGATACTGTAATGGCTTTGGATGGTGACAGATAGTAGTTATATAGCTATACTGAGCATAACATTACATATAGAATTGTTCAATCACTATGTTGAATTTACTATACCTGAAACTAATGTAACTTCATGTGTCAACTATACTTCCAAAAAAAAAAAAGAATGAAAAGAAAAACACCTATTGAATCTAATGCACTATTCAATGCATTTATATTACATGTATGGAACTACAAAATAGCCACATAAAATGCTTAAAGAAGTAATTAGGGATGCCTGGGTGGCTCAGCAGTTGAGTGTCTGCCTTTGGCTCAGGTTGTGATCCCAGGTCCAGGGATTGAGTCCCACATGAGGCTCCCTGAGAGAAGCCTGCTTCTCCCTCTGCCTGTGTCTCTGCCTCTCTCTATGTTTCTCTCATGAATAAATAAATAAAATATTTTTTAAAAAAGAAGAATTGGAAAATAATGGTCTGTGACATCAATTAAAAATGAGAAAATTAAAACTAAAAAAATGTATAAATTTTACTACCAATGAACATTGTAAGAAATTTTGCTACAGCTGTAATATTGGTCATGAAACAAACATCCAGCCTATTAGAGCAATTAAATCTGTGTATGTTTTTACATTACACTTTAAGAATAATTATTAAATATTTGGTATTTCAAATTTCAATTTTTAAAGGATTTATACTTTGGCATTTATTTTGTATTACTGTTTCCTTTACTTAATGGTTTCTGTTACCAAAGGTCTTTACCAAGCAAAGATCACTTTTATATATTATTGAAATATAGAATTTTGCCACAATATATTGGTTCATGAGAAGAAAGCATGCACTTATTTTTATATTTCTGTAGAAAATCTCTGAAACTTCTTGTACAGTCTTCTCATAGAAAAATGATGTATGCTTTATTATTTGTTACTTTAGTGAATATAAATATGTACAAGTAAAGATTGTTAAGAATTATTGTTACAACTCTTCCACCAAAAACCACACAAATTGTAATGAAAAATACAGAATGGTTTAGAATTTCAGGATTTCCAAAACATTCTCAGGAATTCTGATTTCTCATTCTCAAATCCTGAAATTTAATATCTTCCAGGAATTTGGAAGCATTTGCAAAAGTGCATGAAAGAAATGGCAACATCTTGAACTATAGCAATGAAATTGGAGAGAAATAGGCAAATTGAAGAAATACTCAGGAAGTAAAATTCACAGGAGTTGTAGACTAGCTGAATGTGGGAAATAAGGGTGTTAAGAATAACTTCTAAGTTTCCAATTTTTGTGGTAGTGGACACTATTTATTAAGATAGAGAACATTAGAAGAAAGCCAATGGGTCAGCTAAGTTATGCTTCAAAAACTAGCATCCTCCAACTATTATTGATGTAAACAAGTTCAAAGACCAAGAGTAGATTTGAGGTCACCTGAAGCTGGAGGTAGGGATTAGGATGAATGGGAATGAGTACTGACTGCTGAAAGCTATAGTTTTTTTGACGGGCATTGAAACGTTCTAAAATTATATTGTTGGGGCTCAGTAGTTGAATGTCTCCCTTGGGCTCAGCCCATGATCCCGCGGGATCAGAGTCCCATATGGGGCTCTCCGCAGGGAGCCTGCTTCCCCTCGTCCTATGTCTCTGCCTCTCCCTCTGTGTCTCTTATGAGTAAATAATTAAAATCTTTTAAAAATAATAAAAAATAAAGTAAAATTGTATCGTTATTATAGTTGCACAGCTCTGAATATACTAAAAACCAATTAATTAATTAATTAATTTTATGGTCTGTGAAATATACCCCAATAAAGCTATAAAAAACTGTGATTTGCATTCACACTACAAGTCCATTGCAAGTGAGACAGAGGCTCTCTTCCATGGCACCCTTGTTTAGGAAACAAAGTTGATGACATTTCTGCCACATGAAATGTTGATTTCTTTGTCAGGAGGGAAGGAAATATAACACATTTCACAGGAGCACTTAAAGGCTTATACTCAGAAGTGATACATGTCACTTCTGCTCATATTTTGTTGAGCATATACCAAAGCATGTCATGTGACTGCACCAGTCTTCAAGGGCACAAAACAGTATAATCTACCAGGAAAAAAAGAGATCCAGAAATAGCACTCACTACTACCACCAGGACTAAGGGGAACATTGGAAGTTCAACCACACATCTGAGTTTGAGCTGCCTTTAAAATACCCCAAGGAATGTGTTAAATAGACAGTTGGCTGTGTGGGGCTAGGAGCTCAGAGGAAAGATCTGGGATAAAGATACAGGTCAGTTAGTCATTAATATACATGTGGTTATTTAAAGTGATGGACACAGAAGAGCTTGCAAAAGTAGATATCATCTGTAAATATCCTATAAAAAAGTCACATCCAACACATGCACACGTGTGCGTCACATTCTATAATGACTTCTCTCTTGAGCCATCTGGAATTACAACTATTAAGAGAAATGGAGAGGGTGTCAAACTCTCTTTGGTGTCTTAGAAATATTGAAGGTGACTGGAAAGCAATTGGTATTTTATATCTGTCAAACTTTATTCTAAAGGCCACATGCTCAATGAAACCCCTGACATTATGTATGCTCCCTTTGCTCTTTGAGTTCCATAGCACTGTATTTAGATCTCTCTTATAATAAAATTCATATTTCATCACTAAATAGGGTATATGCTTGTTTTATCCCTCCTGCTAGTCAGTAGCCTTTTGAGTTGAGGTCTGTGTTTTATTCTTTTTTATGGACATTAGAACATCTACCACCATACCTTCTACATGGTAGTGCAAAACAAGCAGCAAAAAAAGTGTGTTGCATAAATTATTTTCACCCAAATGAACTTTTAGCTCTCTAAAACAGATAATCGGCCTTTTCTTACCTTGTGTTTTGCTTTCTGCCTGCCATAGTGATTTCCAAATAATTGGTATTTGATAAATGTATTGACTGATTAATTGATTCAGACAAATATTAAAAGCCTTTTAATACACATTGTTAGAAATTATTTGCATTACCACCAAATAGACATATATGTACAGACACACCTGATGCATTCCCTTCACCTTTCAACAATTCAAACTTAAATATTCAATGTTATTTGCAACTATCAAGCCCAGAATCAAATCTAAGTTTGCCTTCCCTGTCTCCTAAGTGTCAGACAAGTGTAGTTTTGTTTTGTTAGATACTTTCTACTCTGTAAGGTATTCCATGTCCCTGGAATCCCATTTCCAGATTTTATAGTGATTCTCAGGGTCATTAGTTCTTACAGATTAAGTTTTAAGTAAATATTGATTGAACATATTTATAAATTGTATACACAGGTACACATGTATGGACATACACTATAATATAATCATATTTACAGCATCACAAGTGACTTAAATTATAAACACTTTATACATAACAAAATATTAGAATCACTCAATATAATTATGTATGTAATTATACAGCACAGATATAATTGATAGCAATAATCAGTTCAAATATATAAAAATATGAAAAGATTCATGTTTAAGTAAAACAGCTTACCTTGTAAGGATTATTATTAAAAAGTATCAACTGTAATACTAAAGTATTATGAAACAGTATAAAATAGAATAAAAAAATCTCTAAGAAATGTAATAGTCAGGATAATGTACACAGAAGCTAAGCCAAATAGTTAAGAAGTCTAGGGGGCTGCATTTTCTTTGTATATTTTATAGGATTTTGTAATAAAGCCAAAGGAGAAACCCAGAGGTATGGGCTTAAGAGATAAAATTAATTCAGCTGCTTTGTAATTGTTGTATAATCGTCCAGCTTCTTTTTTTTAAGTACTTTATTTTACTTCTTTTATTTAAATTCAATTTGCAAATATATAGTACATCATTAGTTTTAGGTGTAGTTTTCAGTAGTTCATCAGTTGTGTATAACACCCAATGCTCATCACATCACATGCCCTCCTTAATGCCTGTCACCCAGGCTTCTTAATAAATTGGAAATTATTTCCAATAATTTGGAATCCTACCATAAGAGGTTCTACCAAAACATATTTCTTCTTTTATTTGCATTGCTTTGCTTTTTGCTTTATAAACCCAATGTAAATAAATTGCTTTGCTTTATAAACCAATGTAAATAAATATTTATAAATTAATATATGCATTTATATTTATGTAATTAAAATATACAAATAAGTAAAAATATGCAAGCAAAATATAATACAAATAAATGTGCATAAATACATATAGCCACCCAGAACAAGTTTGCCCAGTCAATTCAACAGAACTGGGGCTATTAAATCACAGGCAGGTAGGAATGAATTGGTGTTGAAAAAAATTCATGAAACAAAATTCTTACAGCCTGAATTGTGATATGGCTTTCTTTTGAAATCATGCTTTAGTGAAATACTGTAATTTTTATTGAGCACATACTATGTATCAGTTACTAGTTTATGACACAAAATGAAAAGAATACAGTTCCTGCCCATAGGCATTTACATCCCAATTCCAATGTAAATGTTAATTGCTTTGGGAGTTGATTCTTTTCTTTCACTAAAGATCTCTAATTTCTAGTTCCCATTTCCTTACCAAATACCAGCCCCTCACCTCCCTTGGACAGTGAGCTGATTAGAGATCTTGCGCAGAGCATTTTATTTGGTAAGATAGGTAAATGCTGACTCGTCCACTTGGGAAGAAGACAGTCTGAGGTGAGTCTGTCATTCTAAAATGTGCAGAAATAACCAACCACCATACTGATCCTAACAACAGATTAGCTCTGTCATTTTTAATTACCTCACCTTGAGCACAATGGAAAAAAAAATGTTCTCACTCTCCCCTTTTCACATACAAACTCTTTAGGTTGGTATCCCCTGAATGTCTTAGCAGGGTGCTGCAGGCCCCCTGAGACAGCCAGTCACAGATAATGAACTATAATGGAACTAGCTGCTAAACTAAGCCAATAATCTCAGCCCTTGAGATTTACCTATGCGGGTGAGGCATGTACTAATTCCCAATCAGATTCCTGCTCAGCATTTGCTGCTGAAGTGAAATCATTTTCAATTACCAACAATGTGTAAAGATAATCATGAACACTTATCTAGTCACATCCACTTGCATACATGAAGCAGACAGAGCGCACACACAGACACACATTATTCCTGAGTGGAAGCAAAGACCTGAGTCTGCACAAGTCAGTAGCTGCCATAAGGCGGAATCTTGGCAATGGGTGCTTTCACCACTAGAAAAACTTTAGGTTTGGACTGACCATTTAAGACTGAAGTGCCTTTATTTAATTTGGTAGCTGCATTTTAAGAAATGTGTTCTCTCTGCTCCACCTCTTTTGCCCTAGCGTGAGCCCCCAGGTCTTGTACCAGCACCTATAGGGAGCTTCCAAGTGTTACAAAGCTAAATCTCTTGACATTGACCACACCTCATTAGCAAGAAGCAATAAAGAGCAGTTTGGATTGGAGTCAGAAGCCCTGGGTAGGACCTTAAACTTTCTCCTTTACCAGTTGGGTGAACTTGAGCAAGAAATAGAATATCACTGAGCCTGTTTCTTCATCTGTGAAATGGCTGTAACAACATGTAATTATAGAAGTTCTAAAATAGGAGAAAAGTAGCCAAAGAAATCTTCACGGAAAAGGCTGTTGAACTGCACAAAGTGGGATTGTTAGGGCAACTGTTACAGAGTCCTAGTCCTCATCTCCATCTTGCAGGCTCAGTGATAGGAATGGCTGTCTTTTCAGTGACTCTTCACAGTAGCCCTGCTCACACAGATGGAGGTCTAACTTCTGAAAGCCTATGCTTAATTTAAAATGAAAACTATGACTGCCAAGAAGCACTGTGCTTCTCTGTCAGCATACTATCTCCTTGAAGGCAGTGTCCATGGGAAGCCAGATTATTATTAGAAGGATGTTTTCTGAATATGCAGAACATTGAATTATCTGATTCGAGATAACCGAGAACAACACTCAGACCTATGAACCCTTCCTTATAACAGGGATACATGTGCCATAACATTAAGATAGGTCAAATTCATGAGCACTCTCTATCCTGGATAGCAGCACTTAATGGTCACTTGAAAAAGATACCTGCAAGATGCTCCTTTGCCTCGGCTTCTGTTGGTGGCCAAATTCCTTCATAATGGCATATTCTTGCCTTAATAAATTCAATCAAGTTGATGTCTTTAAATTGCAATCAAGTGTTTACATAGAAACATTCTTGACTCTGAATGGGGATTTTGCATACCTTTCCTTTGACCTGTTATATGCTATTTTTTTTTTAAGATTTTATTTATTTATTCATGAGAGACACAGAGAAAGAGAGAGAGAGAAGCAGAGATACAAGCAGAGGGAGAAGCAGGCTCCATACAGGGAGCCCAACATGGGACTCGATCCCTGGTCTCCAGAATCAGGCCCTGGGCTGAAGGCAGCGCTAAACCGCTGAGCCCCCCGGGCTGCCCTGTTATATGCTGATTTTAAAGATACTCCTCAGAGGAGTATTTCCAAGTTTTAAGTTCATTTGAGAGATTTAGAATGTGAGAGGGAGAATTGGAAACTAGATATACAGAATCTCTGAACATCTCAGAATCTTTGACCTATTATGAAGATTCAATTAAATAAATAAACATTCGTTAGCTTCCATGTGCTTATATGATGAAAGCACTATAGAACTCTTACTTGCTAATACTGTTGTGTTTAGGCATTTATTCTCTGGGATAAAGAAGCAAAGGGGGTGTTGTTCTTTTTGTTTTTAATTGACAATAAGCTGTATATATATATATATATATATATATCACCCGCATAGGTAAGTCTGTATATATATATATATATATATATATATATATATATATATATATATATATATATCACCCGCATAGGTAAGTCTCAAGGGCTGGGATTATTGGCTTAGTTTAGCAGTTAATTATCTGTGACTGGCTGTCTCGGGTGCCCTGCTAGTACCTTTTCACGTTATTTCCCTTCCACACCTCTCTGCTTTGCCCTCCCCTAGGCAAACACTGATCTTTCTGTCACTATAATTAGTTTGCATTTTCTAGAATTTTATATAAATGGAATTATATTATGTAGTGTCTTTCTTGTCCAGCTTCTTATGACATGATTATTTTGAGATTCACCCGTGTTGTTGTGGGTATCAATAGTTCATTTCTCTTGGGGTTCCTGGGTGGCTCAGTTGGTCAAGCATCTGCCTTTGGCTTAGGCCCTGATCCCAGTATCCTGGGATGGAGCCCGTGTTGGGTTCCCTGCTCAGTAAGAAGTCTGCTTCATGCTCTCCCTCTACCACCCCCTCACACTTGTGCTCACTTTCTCTCTCTCTCTCTCTCTCTCTCTCAAATAAATTTTAAAAATCATTTTTTAAAATAGTTCATTTCTCTTTATTGCTGAATAGAACTCCATGGTACATAGATACCAAAGTTTATCTATATACATGTTGGTGGACATTTGAGTTGTTTTCAGTTTTTGTCCATAACAAATAAAGCTGCCATTGACATATGCTTTCATTTTTCTTAGAAAAATACCTAGGAGATAAATGACTGGGTCCATATGGTAGGGATATGGCTAACTTTTTAAAGAAAATGCCTAACGTTTCCAAAGCGGTTTTACATTACTATCAGCAGTGTATAGTTGTAATTCTTCTGCGTCATTGACAACATTTGATAAAGTCAAAAGTAGTAGAATATCATTGTGATTTTAAGACGCATTTCCCAAAAGACTAATGACATTTTATGTGTTATTTGCCAGCTTTTTAATCTTCTTTGAAGCATCTGTTCATATCTTTGCTTATTTTATAATTTAGTCTTGTTTTCTTATTATTACATGTATGTGTTTTGGATATAGGTTGCCCACCAAAGATATGCTTTGCAAGCGTTTTTCCCAGCTTCTGGCTTCTCTTTTTTAAATTATTTTATTGGAGTAGAGTTGACACACAATGCTATGTTAGCTTCAGGTGGATAACATAGCACTTTCAACAAGCATATGTGTTATGTTGTGCCCACTATGAGTGCAGCTACTGTCTTTGCATTTTGTTAACATCTTTCACAAAGCAGAAGTTTTTAATTTTGATGAAATCCAATATATAAATTTATTTTTTTATGGATCATGCTTTTGATGTCAAATCTAAGAAATATTTACCTATCCTGAAGTCACAACAGTTTTCTACTATGCTTTCTTCTAGCAGTTTATCGTTTTAGGTCTTACATTACAGTTTAGGATTCACGTTTAGTTAATTTTTGCTATGTAATGTTAAGTATGAGACAATATTCTTTTGTCTTTCCTTTCCTTTTTTTTGCATATAGCTATCTAGTTGTTTCAATGTTGTATGTTGAAAGACTTTCTCTATTCTACTGAGTTACTTTCTTGCTTTTGTTGAGAATTAGTGAGACATATATGTGTGGGCCTATTTCTCAAATCTATTCTATTGTTTTGAGCTGTATCTCTATCTTGATGCCAATACCACTCTGTTTTCATTACTGTAAGTTTATAATGCCCAAAGTCATGTAGTGGTAGGTTTCCACTTTTGATCTTTCTCAAAGTTGTTTTGGCAATTCTAAATCTTTTGCAGTTCCATATGGTTTTTAGAATTTAGATATCTCATTTCTGATTGATTTATAATTTGATTTCATTTTGGTCAGAGAGCATGGTTTGTACTTCTTGAATTATTTTAAATTTGTTGAGACTTGTTTTATTGCCAAAATTATAGTCTACCTTCACAAATGTTTCCTGTGCACAGAAAAAGTATGTGTATTCCCCTAAGTGGAGAGTTCTGTAAATATCAAGTAGATAAAACTGTAGAAGTTGTTCAAATATACATTCCTACTGATTTTTTTGTCTACTTATTCTATAAATTATCAAAAATCACCTGCTGCAATTGTGAACTTTTTATTTCTCCTTGTCATTGAATTGGTTTCAACTTCATGTATTTTATAGCTTAGTAATCAAATGCATAAGCACTTAGGAATATTATACCTTCTTAATGAATTAACTCCTTTATCATTATAAAGTAACATTTTCAGTCTCTAATAATATTCTTTGCTCTGAAATCTGCTTTGTTTGATATTAATATGGTCACTCTAGATTTGTTATAGTGTTATAATGGTAGATATTTTTCTTACCCTTTACTTTCAAGCTATTTCTGTCTTTATATTTGAAGTGCATTTCTTCCAGGCAGCATATAATTGGATCTTGCTTTTTTATCCTGTCTATAATTCTGCCTTTCAATTTGTGTACTTAGACCACTATATTTAATGTGATTAATTATGTGGATGAGTTTAAAATCTAATAGCTTGCTATTTGTTTTCTATTTATCTTATCTATTCTTTGTTCCATTTTTCCCCCTTTTTTCTGTCTCCTTTTGAATTTTTAAAATTTGATTTCTTCATTGTTGGCTTATTAGCTAGAGATCATTTTTAGCAGTTTTATAGAGTTCATATTATACATTTATTTTTTATTTCCATTATACTGAGATTTAATTGACATAAAATTGTGAGATATTTAAAATGTACATTGTGGTAACTTGATATACATATACATTATGAAAGGAATCCCCTCATCTAACTGATTAACATATCTATCACTTCACTTTTTTAAAAAAAGATTGTATTTATTTATTCATGAGAGACAGACAGAGAGAGAGAGAGAGGCAGAGACACAGGCAGAGGAAGAAGCAAGCTCCATGCATGGAGCCCGATATGGGACTCGATCCTGGGACTCTGGGATCATGACCTGAGCTGAAGACAAATGCTCAACTGCTGAGCCACCCGGGCTTCCCACTTCACTTTTTTAAGATGGAACAGATAAATTCTATTAGAAAATTTAAATTAAACCATGTGGTGTTAAAAACTATAGTTACCATGTTTTTCATTAGATCCTCAGACCTTATTTATACCACAGCTGAAAGTTGTACCATTTTATCAACTTCTCCCTATTTCACCACCTCCAGCCCCAACAATTACTTTCCTATGAGTCTGACCTATTTTTTTAGATTTCACATATAAGTGATACCACGTAGTGTTCTTTCTATGTCTCATTTCACTTAGCATAATGCCCTCAAGGTTAACCCATGTTATCATAAATAGTAGGACTTCCTTCTGTTGTGTATATATATCATGTATACACATACTACATCTTCTTTATCCAGTCATCCATTTTTTTGAAGGACATTTAGGTTGGTTCCATATTTTGGCTATTGTGAATAGTGCTGCAATAAACATGGAAATGCAGATATCTTTTTGATATCTTGTTTCTCTTTCCTTTGGATGTATACACAGAAATGGAATTACTGTACCATACTTTTAATTTTTTGAGGAACCTCCATATGGTTTTCAATATTGGCTGCACCAATTTACATTCCCACTAACAATGTGTAAGGGTTTCCTTTTTTCCACATCTTCACCAACACTTATTATCTCTTGTCCTTTTGTTAATAACCATTCTAAGAGGTGTGAGGTGATATATCATTATGGGTTTGATTCACATTTTGTTAATGGTTAGCAATGCTGAGCACCTTTTCATAATCCTGTTGGCCATTTGTGTGTTCTCTTTGGAAAAATATCTATTCAGTTTCTCTGTCCATGTTTTAAATTAGAGCTCATGTGGTTTGTGTGTGTGTGTGTGTGTGTGTGTGTTTTGCTATTAGTTGTATGTTTCTTATATAATTTGGATATCCACCCCTTATCATATATATTATTCTTTTTTTCCATATATATTATTCTATACCTTATTTCATAGATTGCATCTTGGTGTACATCTTTAATGTATCACAGCCTACCTTCAAACAATATTATAACACTTGACCTATAGTATAAGAATCTTACAATTGCAGACTTTCAGTTTTCTTCTGACCTTTGCACTATTATGGTCATATATTTTGATTTTGCACAAATTATAAACTATACACTATATTTTCATTTTGCTTAAACAGTTTAAAACTATATTTAAAAGATATTTTTATCATAATAAAACATCTTGTATCTCCATGTCATTACCATTTTAAGTCTTCTTTCCTTCATGTGAAAACCATATTTCCATTGTCTGTCATTTTCTTCCTGCCTGAAGGCCTACCTTTGAAATGCCTATAGTAGTAGTCTTCTGGTGGTAAGCTTTTTCAGCTTTGTTCTGTCTAAACGTTTTCATCTTGCCATTCTTTTTTTTTAAGATTTTTATTTTTTATTTGTTTATTCATGAGAGACACAAACAGAGACAGAGACACAGGCAGAGGGAGAAGCAGGGTCCCCTCAGGGAGCCTAATGCAGGACTCGGTTCCCCAATCTTGGGATCATGCCTTGAGCTGAAGTCAGACACCCAACCGCTGAGCCATCCAGGCATCCCTGCCATTGTTTT
The DNA here is from genome assembly GCF_048418805.1 of Vulpes vulpes. NCBI lineage: Eukaryota > Metazoa > Chordata > Mammalia > Carnivora > Canidae > Vulpes > Vulpes vulpes. The sequence goes on from NC_132786.1 coordinate 33,445,890, forward strand.
TGAAAGAAAATTGCGTTGGGTAGAGAATTCTAGTTGACAGATAGCTTGCTTTCTCTTTTTCTTTCTTTTCTTTAAAGATATTGCTTTACTGTTATTTCTATGACTTCTTAGCTAGCAATCATTTTATATACTGCTGTATATACGATACTGCTTCCAATGAGAATTCTGCAGTCATGCTTGTTGTTGCTATTCTGTGTATAACATCATTTTTCTCTGATTCCTTTTAAGGATTTCTCTTTATCACTGGTTTTGTGCTATTTGATGATTATCTGTTTCTGTTTAGTTTTATTCATGTTACTTGTCTTGACCTTTATTATGCTGCTTGAATCTATGTGTCTATAGTTTTCATAAAATTTAGAAAATTTAACTACTTTTTTCTACTTGCCCACTCACCCACTTGTTTTCTCCTTGGTGAAATTTAATTATAGTGTATTAGATTGCATGAAATGCTGCACAACTGACTGATGCTCTGTTTATTATTTTTTCTTATTATCTTTTATCTCTGTTTCAATTTTAATAACATCTATTATTAGAAGTATTAAATGTACTAATAATTTTCCCACAATGTATATTTTGCCATTAATCCTATGTATATTTTATTTCACACATTACAGTTTTTAATCTCTAGGAATCTATTATGGGTTTTTGTTGTATCTTCTATGACTCTACTCAACTGTTAGAACATATGGAATGTGATTACGATAACTAGTTAATAATGTTGATTTTTGTTCATTTTAGTATTTGTGTTTGGGGATATTTTGATTGATTTGTCTCTTCTTATGTTTATATATTCTTGCTTATTTGCATGCCAAAAAATTTTTATTAGAAGCCAGGTATTGTATTTTCACCTGCATATTTCACATGCTGGATGTTTTTGTATTCTTACAAATACTCCTAAGCCTTGTTCTAAAATGCATTTAATTGCCTTGGAATCAGTGTGACCCTTTCAGTCTTCATTTTGAGATTTATAGACTAGATCAGAACAGTGCTTAGTATAGGGCTATTTATGCTCCACAACTGAGGCTAGACTCTTTTGTGTATCTTCTTCAATGCCTCATGAATTATGAGGTTTTCCAGTTTAGTTGTTGAGAATAGGCACTACTTTCTGATTCTGTGTGAGGGTTGAGTATTTTATTTCTTTTTTTAAAAAAAATAATCAACTGACTTTCTTTTTTTCTTTTTTATTGAGGTATAAATGACATATACTAACAGGTACTATACATTTCAAGTGAGTCTTCCCCATATGAGTAATTTCATCAAACACGTATTTTTATTGATACTCTACTGAATACTTGAGAGAAATCGTCTGCAGGTCTCTGAAGTTATTTTCTTGTGCAATTTTTTCCTCCCTCGTGCTCTTTCTCTTTCCTGTGAACTCTAGTTGCATTGGTATTCCCAGATGTGTAGCCCAATCTACCCCACTCAGGGATTCTCCCAGTCTGTTCCTGGCTCCCTCCTCTAGCACCTTGGCCTGGAAACTTTTTCAAAGGCAATAACCCAGGGCAACTGTAGAATGCATCTCATCTCTGGAGTTGGTCACCTGATGCCCAGTGAGAGCTGTTGTGTCATAGTTTTGTTTATTTTTGGTTGTTTCAGAGAAGAAGGTAAACCTGGTTCAAACCTCTTGGCCAAAACTAGAAATCTTTGAAATGTGGCTTTTTAATAACATATATTTTATTCTTCATGAACAAAGACTTTAGAGTAGAGAAGGGAGCTGAGAGTTTCCTCTGCTGTGGATAATAACTGCACTTTTTGTCCATGATTTGAACTTTCTAGAGCCCTCTCTTCACCCCTACAGATATGTCTTAGGACTAATGTATATGTTCTTGTGTAATAGACAAACAATTTAGAGAATGCAGATGTCCTTTCTCAGTGCATTTTCAAATTACTTAAGTAATTACATTATAAATAGTAAATCTATTGATTAAGTGTCACTGTGAAAATATCATTAATTCTTAAGAAGATACTTTCTTCTCTCTTTTCTTAAGCCTAGAATACATTTGTTATCAGTCTAGTTTCATGAAAAGAGGACTAAGCTTTAGACAGCATTCAGTCTATCCTTCCTACATTTTTTTCTCAGTCACAGAAATTCGTTCCGACAGCAAGCCTATGTGTGACATAAGATGGACATGAACAAAAAGTAAGTCGTAACATGATTTCAATTAGAACAACTCAATCATTGAAGTTTCTAATGGGCAAGAAGCCACTGTTTTGCCAAGCAAATCAACTCTTGAGCCTACTGAACATAATAAGGCACTCAGAAAACCAACATAGAAACTTATCAGAACCTGGTATTAGCTGTTTTCCTGGAAGCTGGTTGTAGCTAATATGCATTTATCAACTCTTGGGAAACATTGAGTAACTGATAAGCATAATACTGTTTCATATATTCTTTTCACTTAAAAATAACCCCAGTATTATTCTCAGTTTGCACATGAGGAAAGTAAAGCTTGGAAAAGTCAAGCAGCCATCCCAATGTCATACAGCTAAAAAAATAGCAGTATAGTTTGATTCCTGAAGTGAGGTCAGATTTCAGATTTCTTGGTCTTTCTACTGTTATCATGCTGCCTCCAAGAAGAATATAACCTTAATTCAAATTGGATGATTTAGTGTTTCACTAGCAGGCATGGAAATAATTTTATTTCACATAGATTTTTTTGCACTGAATAATTATAATTTTTCTTATTATGATTGATTAAAACTCAAATCATCTTGACAGTGATTTTTTTAAAATGTTGTTTGTCTATTTACTATGTCTAGTCAATTTTCTGACAAAAAGATTGTCATAGCTTTAACTTCAACCCATGCTATTTAAGAAACCACTACAATTTTAGGGTTAATATGCATAGAAAGTTCATCAATAGAAGAAATAGAGTTATGTCCATATGAATGATTTCATTTGTATAAATGAATTTTCATGCTGAGGATAAGGATATTTTTAATAATCTCACAAGTTAATCAAATGTCAAATCTAGACAAAGTAGGAAAAAAGATATCAATATGGCATTGTAAGGGGATTTCATAAAATAGAGTATTATGTATGTTCTTTTAAAGTCTGTTTGCTTTTCTAAAAGTAAACCACATGATGTAAATGGAAAGAAAGTCTAAAATCTAGATTTAATTCTAACAGTGCTTTTTGAGCAGGTATATGACTTAAGTCACTCACCTGGTCGATTTCCTTCATTTTAATGGGGAAATTGAGGGTCGGAGAGGTTAAATGGAGACTTTTAATATTATTGTTCTGGTCTATTAAGGTAAAACAAAAATCCTCTCAGTATATAAATCCAAGAAACCAAGCTTAATGAAGTCACATTCTGTAATAGGTACCAAAGCAAACCCTGCAAGTACAGAGCTTATTTGGTTCAAGGTGAGGGAAACTTTCATTTGATCGTCAGAAATATGTGGAATTTACTTTATTCCACATTTTTGGCCAGATTATCTATTCAAGAGCATCTGAGCATAATAATAGATGTTTAGATCAGTAGTAACAAAATATAGAAAGCAACCAGGGCACCAACTATGTATGATTCAATTACTGATAAAAAAAATTCATTCTGGACTTAACCTCCTCTAAGTCATTCTAGCATTTTGATACATTCCTGTACCATTTCTTACTATCTTCTATGCCTTCAAATACCCTGACACTACATAATTTCCATGGCCAAAAAGGATTTTCAGTGAATATATAATCTTGATTCTTACACAGAATATCCACTATATAAACACCAGACATACATATGGCAAACACATGGTGAAATTCTCTCTCTTCAAAAATCTCTGCCAAACACTGGCTAATCTCTGTTCCCCACCCATCAGTTTAGCAGGAGACTGGAAACACAAGCAAACAAATAAGTAACACAAAACAAAACAAAACCTCTAATGAAATACTATCTAAAAACCAAAATGAAAATATGTTCCAAAAATATCGTATTATCACTAAAAGCAAAATAAAAAGAGTACAACATTCAGGTGATTGCTTCTAAGAACAGACAAATCAATCCTAATCTTTGCTCGTAAACATTGCTCCCCTGTTGAGGAGTTATTTCGTAGAGGGCACTGTACTCTTTGTTACATAAAAGAAACTATGGTCGGAGACCCTAAGTAACTCACTACATGAAAGAAGAGACAGACCTTTACATGCCTTATTAATAAAAACAAAATGCGATGAAAGAAAAATGGCAAAAAGGGTATCTAATGTATGATAACTTAATGGACGTGATAAAAGAATTTGAGCAGAGTCATGCAACAATTATTCAATAAATCAGTGGCTTGAAACTGTAACAGTCCATCAGAATTGCCTGAGGATATTTTTAAAAATATCAGTGCTTGGGCCTAACACTCCAAATTTCTGAATTATATGAACTAGGGTGAGACTAGTATTTTATAAAAGCTTCACAGGGTATGCTAATATGCAGTCAGGGTGGACGACCAACACATTAAACATGCTGTTGGTCTCCACCGGAAAGCAAATGCTGCATGTCCAATACCTGGTAAAGATGAATAAATTCTGGTCCCTCCTTATAAAGGTAATCACACTGTAATTGGGATTCTTATGCAGTTATTAAGTTTGAGCAAGTGGACCATTATGAACTTGAAGGAGAATTCACATGAAATAACACAAAGCTCTGTCTTCTCCAGTGACTCAATTTAAATAAAGATTAAAAAAAAATAAGCATTCATCACATCTCTGGATCATCTGAGACTGACAGGGAGATTGCACTTTTGCAATCTTTTAAATCAAAAGTTAAGAATATTAGAAAATACTAGAGAATAAAACAAATCTTTTAAAAAACCGAATAGGTCTAAGATAATAGGACTAAGATCATACACATGGGTCCCAACAATTAACTACATAATTATGTGACAGATGACTCATAGCTTAGCAAATGCTAGAGAGTCAACCTTCAACTGAAGGCTGAAGTTACCAAAAAAAAAAAAAAAAAAAAAAAAACTAAATTATATCCTGAATTAATAGGACCATAAAATTTAAAATCAATGTTGACATAATCTCACTCTGTCTTGTCAGACTAAACCTAGACCAAGGTCTTCTACTCATACCCTTATTCTTGAAAAGAGATATAGATTAATGTAAGAAAAAAAATTTGTAAATTAAACAAGGCAATGAAAAATTTGGAACTCATTTTAGATTGAGAATATTGAAGGAACTGGAATAGAAATGCAGGCGTTAAGATTCTTTTGGCTGAGTGTAACAGAATGCTCAACTAAAAGTGCCTTAAACTGTCATGGACTAAATGTGTGTATCCCCCCGAATTCAGAAGTTGAAGCTCTAAACTCTCATATGATAGCACTTTAGGTGGGGCCTTTGGGTAGTAATTCGGTTTAGATAAGATCAGGGCAGTGGAGCCTCCATGATGGGATAAGTGTTCTTTTAAGAAGAGGGACAGACCAGAACTTTCTCTTCTCCTCCATGTGAGGACACAGGGAGAAGAAGATGGCTCTCTCCAAACCTGGAAGAGATTTCTCATCAGAATCTGACCACTCTAGCCCTCTGACCTCAGATTTCCAGTTTCCAGAACTGTTAAAAGATAAATTTCTGTTAAGCCACCAGTCTGTAGTATTTTATTATAGCAGCCCAAGCTGATGACAAAAATGTTATTTTATTACCTCAAAAAACAAGTATAGAAGTTGGTAGTTCAAGTATTGCTTCAGTTGCTCATGATGTTATCAGGGACCCAAATTCATTCTATCATTCTGCTCCATTGTCCTCAACTTTTTGCTTTTTACGCTTGGCCTTTCATGATGGCAAGATGGTGCCTGCATTATTCCTTTACACATCCATATCCAAGTCAAGAAGGTGATTTTCCCTTTATGTGCCTTTACTTTTTTAATTGGAAAATAATAGCAAAATATGTGCCCTTGCCAGAACTTGCCACATACCTACCCCAGAATAATCTCTGATATGGGTATAAAGCAACCATGACCAGCTCGGAACAATCATGATTCATTTCCAAGAACTGGAAAATTGTTAAATATTGATGCAACCAAATATCTAAATAGATTTGGGAAAAAAATAAGGAATAGTTGTTGAGCTAGAAATCAAAGTATTTTTCTATGATGTTTCAGAGATGGTACTATTCTCTCTGTTACAAAAAGGACAGTCCCAATAGCTGTCTTCCAATATTTTGGTGAAATATAAATGGGCCTTTATTTAGTATAATCTGAAAATGTCAATCTAAGACCAATGGGATAAATCCATAGAGAGAAAGAGCTTTTTCATAAAGCTGTACAAAAGTTCCTGAAGCACTTCTGGATTTGCTTTCATCAGTGATGGACAAAGATAGGGAAATTCAAGCATCAAAAGTTTTGTTGGTTGAAAAGAACTTTAAAATATCTTTAAAGTCTAACTTACAGAAATGGGTCTAACAAAAATATAAATAGACTTCTTTTAATCATTAGTATATAAGGCATAGCTACAGAGGTTAAAACATTTATAGAAATTCTTCCTTTATAAAAATACTTTGTATTAGTGTCTTATTGCTGCTATAACAAATCATGGCAAATTTAGTGGCTTAAAAACAAAACAAATTTATGTTCTTACAGTTTTTAAGGTCAGAAATATAAAAGGGGCCAGCAAGAGTGTGTTCTTTCAGGAGTCCCTAGGGAATAATCTATATCCTTGCCTTTGTCAGCTTCTAGAGGCTGCTCACATTCCTGACTCATGTCTCCATATCACTCTGACTACTGCTTCCATCACCACCTCTTCTTTCTCCCCCTGCCTCACATGTCAAAATTGTTCTTTAACTTCAAGCCTCCTATCTCCCTCTTGTAAGGACTCTTGTGATTATCTTGGGCCCATCAGGTAATTTCCAATCTTAAGTTCTTTAACATATTCACATCTGCACAGTCCCTTTGTCAGATAAGGTAATATATTCACAGGGTTTTGGAGATTAAGATTTTGACATCTTAGGAAGGCCATTATTCAACTTACCATACACTTCAACTGGTTTTCTTTTCATTTTCTCTGTTTAGAATGCTTCACTTTACTGCAGAAAACAAACATTAGAACCACTCTTAATATTTCATACTGATGTTAAGGAAAAGAGTTAACATTATATTTTGAGATTTTCTATTTAGAGTAATACAGATACACTAGACCTTACTGGTTACAAAATAAATATGACATTAAAGAAACTGTATTTCTGGATTAGTAATATAACATATAACCTCATAAACATGTTTTTCTTCTTTGGACTAATTCAAAAGACCAAGAAAAATGAGTTGCATAAGTGATAGCCAGGAGGGACATCTCAAATGTCTATAATATGAGTTGAACCATATGAAATTATCACTTTGCCTGGGTCAAACATAATTGAATACCATTCATTTTATTTAACTCAAATTAATATTATAATTATTTATATAAACATATTCTATAATATCTATTATGAAATATTGTAAGCATACAGAAAAAAGAATATTATGATGGACATCTATGTAGCTACCACCCTGATTTGTCACATATCATATTAATAATGTGATATATTTCCTTTTGATTACTTTTTAAATAACTAGAACAATAAGGTTGAAGCCCTTGTTTACCCTTCCCCCAAATCCCAGTCTTCTTTGGGGAGCTAGAAAATATTCTTTATGGATATTTGTGCACACTAACTGGACACAATTTGTCTTTTTTTCCATGAAAACAAAATCAATGGTCTTTCTTTTGGTCCAATGAGCCACTCAATTTCTTTTTCATTAAAAAAAATATATATCTCACATATAGGTTTAATCAGATTCCACTCAAAAAACTGAATAACCTTTGAACATTCTATTGTATATAAAGGAGGAAAAGGGCAAAAGTAATCTTGAAGACTTCTCAAAAGTGATCTGATTGGTTAGTCACAGTGATCCAAAAAACTCAACCATTTTTTGACAGGTGTTCTCAAAAACTCTGTGAAAGAGGGTTTAAGAGTAGAATGAGAATCCTATCCTGATAAGATGATGGTATAATGGATCTGAAATCATTAATTCATTTTTATTTTTTTGTCATTATTGTTTTTGTGTTTATGCAAATTCTTTCTCTTTTTATTCCTCTTGCCTCTTCAGTATTCAACACACATATGTGAGATTGTCTGCCCTTCTTGGTCATGCCATTTGGGGAGACACACAGTAGCTCCTCAACACATGTGGGAAAACCAGTCATGAATATTAAGATAAAATATTCAAAAGGCTCTTTAAAAAGTTAAGCAGTTAGGGTTTTCCTAATCATATACAGAATAAAGCTGTTCATTTACAGACATGTGTGTGCATGTATAAGTACAGCTGCAGAATTAGAGGTAGAAATTTTTTAAAATAAAGGTTTATTGGACTGTAGGAAATATCAACCCCAATGGAAGGAATAGTTCAAATATTCTTTTCAATCTCCAATTTTGATTAAAGTTCACATCATTGCCTTATGTCCATGTGCAAGTAGCCATTTCATCCTGAATTATACTGACAGCTTTCAAAATTTAGTGGAGGATAGTGAGTTTCTTCTGGAAATAAATGAAAAATTGAAGTTCCTAATGAAGGATATTCTAGTTGGATTTTGAAAGACTGCAAACTTTCATTTGGCATTTGAAATCTACCAACTTCAACTTTTTTTCCAAAGCTTTTCTTACCAAGAAACCTCTGCATTTCAATTATTATAAAAATAATTTCAGAAGCCAGGGAATAGGAGAATTGGTTTCAAAGTATAGGTAGACAAAGAAGAATGTTTGATTACTTGTGTTTTGATAGCCGCTTTTTAACTACACTTGGGGGTGGGGGTGGTAAAAACTGCTTCTGATGCAAAAGCACTATCTATTTCCACTGAGGTAATTTGAAAACTGCAGAACTAGTTATCATCAAACTTTTCAATGTAATTTGTCCCCAGCACCAAAGCAAAAATTACTATAGCCTTCACACTCTTGAGATTATATATGTGAGTGTGTTTAAACACATAGGATTCTAGTAGAATTGCACAGTGGAATATGTAGAAAAGCTTTCACTTGGCAAGTAATTTGATATATGTCAAAACACTCTGATTGAGTGATTCACTCTTTAGAATAAACAGTCATGTAAGGATCTGGGAAGGAAGCTTTCCAAAATCTCAGTTATAATCATCCCATTTTTCAAATGCTGACTCCCAAAAATCTACTGATGTCATTAGGACCTACTATCCATTAACCTACTACCTCCTCACCTCTCATATCCTTCTTTTTCTCTTCAGCTATCTAAATTCCGTGGTGTCTTTGAGCTACCTTACCCTCCATAGCATCACTTGCTGCAGTGTACCATCCAGAGCCCCGCTTCAGGACAGAAGCATCCATTCACTCAACTGCTAAGACTACTGGCTATATTTGGCTCATACCCTAGTCTACTCCTGCCCCCCGGGAACTGCCCTCCACCAAAGGGAACCAGATTGTCCAAGGTGACACTTCTTCCCCAAAGCATCTATTTTCAATGACTGGTTAATGTAAGGGTACAAAGGCCAAGATTGTTTCTTATCTCAATCAGAGTCATCTCTGAAGGGCCTTCCCAGCTCTCTTCTCCCACTAGGATCAGCTAAAGACCACATTGGGTTTCAAATTCTCCCTCTGCCTAATCCTATTCCCCTTACTCCATGCACATTTATTCCCCAGATCGCTGTCCTATAAAACACCTGCACACAAATCTCCATCTTGGAGTCTGGGATGGAGACTTAAACAGTTAGAATTAGAAGTGGAACAAGAGAGTGGATCCTAAAACCAGAGTTTGGAATGGGATCATCTGTCTCCAGTTGGCCATAAGGACTGCATGACTAATGGCAGTGGAGTTAGGATAGCTCCTGGTGTGCCGCAGCGTTGTGATTATAGTAAACAGAGATAATATAGCCATGGAAGAGAGTACACTGAGACATGATCTCTCAAATACTTGAGAGATACAGGAAAATACTAATCATATGAACTCTAGGATTGGAAAGCTGCCACAGAGGGTTGTTAAAATGCTGTAGAAAGATAGTGAAAGGCCAAGGGTAATTAATCACCAATATAAGGCACATAGTGAAAGTATCCTTGGCAACGTGGAAAAAATCTTTCATCTGCTGCAGCCGGAGGGAAAAAAGAAAATTGAAGATCAGGCTCAGGGCTTAATTGGTAGGAGTGCCACATAAACTTGAATTCTGCAACCTGAAAAGTCAGCTACACCCAGGCTGGGGCCCAGATTGGGAAGTAACGTGACTATGAGTCTTGAGATGGAAATGTATGAGCATTTCCAAATTTTGAATGGCCAGATTTTCCTGAACATCCAGGGCTTGCAGACAAGGTCCATTCCTTTCTATCAAAGGCTCGTGACCTCCTCTTACCTGAGAGGAGGGAGCATAGTCAGCTTTCAAGTTCACTAAGGTTGTTAGCAGAGTTTATTTCCTTGCAACTGTAGGACTGAAATCTTTTAGTCAGTATTTCCCTCCAGCCCACATTTAGTGACTGGTTGATATGGGGGGTCTTTACTCCCTTTTCTCAACTGAGACATCTATTAAGAGTCATTCCAGTGTCAGGATCCTGAGCCATCCCGAGGGGGCACACCAGGGATCAGTTCAGCTCCTCCATCTCCTCAAATCTGCTTCCCTTCTTCCCTTCCATATGTCTTTCCCAAAAGGACAAAACCACTTGTATGCAAATGTCAGCTTCAGAGTTTATTTCCCAGGGAACATAGCCTATGACATTTGGCTAAACCACAAGCTGGTTGAATACAATGCTCTTCTCATTTCTTGTTTACATCCCTGAAGTTGATGATGACTAGAGAAAACCACACAGCAGTGCTAACTAACCCAGCTCACTCTGCCTTCATGCCCACTGACCTCAAATAGACCCTCAGGGCTGCCCAGAAATCTTACCATCTTTTTTTGGTTGTTGTTCAGTCTTATACTCTCTTAGACTATTTCTCATCTTTCCTTTCTTTTTGCAAATCTACAATATGTCCTCTCCATTCTCACTTTCAGCTGACAATCTTGCTTTTTATATTAATGATGAAATAGAAGCGTTAATGATAGAACCCCACTACTCCCACCATCTCGTCTTCTCACCTGCCTGCATTTATGCCTGTTACTATTCATACTAGTCCCACTCCTGCCAAGTGCCACTTCCCACACGAGTAACATTTTATTCCATCCCCTTTCTTCAAGGACATTGCTCCAGAAATTCTCACTTCACTACCACATATAATACTGTTTCACCACTCTACAGATATTCCCCATCTGCACACAACCATAATGCTATTTTTTTCTCTCAACATCATTTTATCATTCAGTTGCTGCCCAATTTTCTGTTCTTTTTTAAAGCAAAGTTCCTCAAAAAGTTGTTTGTACTCTTTCTTTAATTCATCACTTTGAGTTCCTTCTTGAACCCATTCCAAATAAGTTTTTTTTTTTTACCTTCCACACATTATAGAGACTACTCTTTTGAAGGTCACCAATGACTCAAACCCAACAGAAAATTCTTTAAAAAAAATTATTTGACAGAGAGAGAGAGAGAGAGGAGAGAGAGTGCATGCAAGCAGGGGCAGGGAGAAGGAGAGAGAGAAGCAGACTCTCCACTGAGCAGGGAGCTCCATATGCGGCTAAATCTCAGGACCCCAGGATCATGACCTGAGCTGAAGGTAGATGCTTAACTGACTAACCCACTCAGGTGCCCTGCAACAGACAATTCATAATCTTCATCTTGTCATGTCATTTGATACAGTTAAGTACTCTCTCTTTCTTAAAACACTGCATTCACTTGGCTTCCAGGATTCCATATTGTTCTGGATTTTCTTCCACTCCATTGGACACCTTTAATCTATTCTATCAATTTCCCCCTCTTCTTCATAATACCTTACTGTAGGACCAGCCTAAGATTCAGTCCTTTGACCTCTTCTCTTTTTTATTGATGTTTCCTCCTTTGATAAATTCATCTAGGCTTATCACCCATAAAACAATATAAAACCTATTGACTATCATACCTATAATTTTTCGCAGAATTTTCCTCTGAACTGTCTTTGCAACATCTACACTTGAATGTCTAATAGTCATCACAGACTTAATATATCCAAACCTAAAATACAATTCTTCACCCCTAAACCTTCTATTCCAGTTCACCCATCTCAGTTAATGGCTCCTCCATCTTTCCATTCTCTAAGTCTAAAAGCACTGGAGTTATTCTGGAATGCACTCATTCATACACTTTCTTAGTCTGCTGGCTGCTATAAAAAACTACCACAGACTGAGTGGCTTATAAACATCAGAAATTTATTTCTCACAGTCCTGGAGGCTGGGAATTCCAAGATCAGCACCAGGCTTTGTCTGCTGATAGCCACCTTCTTGGTTCATAGACAACCCTCTTCTTGGAATGTCCTTACATGTGGAAGGGATCAGGGAGCTTTCAAGTCTCTTTCATAGGGGCACTAGCCCTGTTCATGAGAGCTCCACTCTCAGTACCTAATCACCAACCAAAGACCCTACTTCCTAATACTATTACACTGAGAGTTAGGGTTTCAAACATGAATTTTGTGAAGACATAAATATTCAATCTATGGCACTCACTCTATCCAACTTATCAGTAAGTCTGTCGAGTGATTGTTGGGTTTGTAGGTTTTTCTTGGAGAATATCCAGAAGCTGACCACTTATCCTCTTCTCCTCTGCCACCTGCCTGCTCCAAGCCTACATAAGCTCTCCTCTTGATTATTGCAAGAGTCTCCTAATTGATCTCCCTGATCCCACACTCTCACCGTCTCATTGTCTATTCTCAATACAACCTCCAGTATAATCCTGTTGAAACATTTGTTATTCTGCTCAATACCTCCCAATGGCTCTGGGCCTCACTCAATGTAGAAGTCAAAATCCTTCTAATGGCCTGTTTGTCTGTATGTCTTGACATCCCCCTTGGCTCTCTGAACTCATTTCATAGAACTTTCATTTATCTTATTTTACTCTAGCCTTACTGTCCTCAAATGTCCATGAACACTCCCTTCCTGTTGGCCTTTGCAGATGCTTTTTTCTCAGCCTCTAATGCTTCCCCTAGATACCTGTTTTGCCTTTTTGCCTTTCCTATGATATTTACCCAAATGCCACCTTTTTAGTGAGACTTTCCCTAACCACATTATCTAAAATCACACGGATCCTTTCCTACACACATGCTTTCTATCCCTCTACCCTCCTTTATTTTATCTTTATAGCACTTTCCACCTCCTAGCATACTATAATTCAGCTACTTCTCTTATTACTGTCTGCTTTACCTGCCTGCACTTCAGGTTCATAGGGACAGAAATTTCTTGCTGTTTGGTTCAGTGTTTATATTCCTAAGGCCCAGAATAGTACATAGCACATAATATTCTTTGGATAAATGAATCAGTAAAGGAGTAGATGGATGAATGGATGGATGGATGGATGGATGAATGAATAAAACTGAACTCTTCTGGGCACTTGAGTGGCTCAGTGATTGAGTGTTTGCCTTTGTCACGGAGTCATGTTCCTGGGGTTCTGGGATCGAGTCCCACATGAGACTCCCTATGGGGAGCCTACTTCTCCCTCTGCCTGTGTCTCTGCCTCTTTCTCTCTTTGTGCCTCTCATGAATAAATAAATAAAATCTTTAAAGAAAAATTTGAACTCTTCTATATCAATCAGGACACCTGCAGAGAGTACATGGGAAATTCAAATAAGGAAGTTTCTGTAAAGTTTAAAGCCCTTATTTAAAAAGTGTGGACAAAAAAAAAGTGTGGACGGGATTGGAAGGGACCAGTAAGGATGGTGAATTACCCCAGGGCCAAGAACAGAGATGTAGTGGTGCTGTCTCTACAACTAAAGAGCAAGGAAAGGAATCAGATGCCAAAATATGAAGAGAGAAACTATAAGACAAAACTGTCTAAGAGAAGTATAAACTCCAGTAGAAAGATGTCACCAAAATCAAAGGTGACCCAGTGGGAAAAGAGCTTGGAAGACAAATATACAGACATCTTCCTTCTTTTGCCCTCATATATCCTGCTGATTCCTCCTATTGGCCAAACCCACCTGCAGGTCAGAGGACAAGGAAGCCTATAATATAGTCCTGCAGAGCCAGGATGCTAGCACAGTGTTGGGTAGGAAAGGTTGAGGAGTGGGACACCTGGGTGGCTCAGTGGTTAAGCACCTGCCTTCGGCCCAGGGTGTGATCCTGAGGTCCCAGGATTGAGTCCCGCATCCGGCTCCTGCATCCTCTCTCTGCCTGTATCTCTGCCTCTGTCTCTCATGAGTAAATAAAAAAATAAGTAAGTAAGTAAGTAAGTAAGTAAGTAAATAAATAAATAAATAAATAAGGAAAGGTTGGAGAATGAATCTAGCAAGAAAATGGCAACTCTCCCGGACATTTGATTTTTACCTCTATCACTCACAATAACTCCTGGGCTGGGATAGAACAAAAGTATTATTTTGAAATGAGCATCCATTTGCTGTAGAAAATAAGTTTCATTTATGCTAGAAATTTTGTATGTCTAACTTTCTTTTCTCATTGCCTGTTGATCACTCATTTCTTTTCCTTAAAATAAAAATATTCAATCTTTGGATTTTTCTTTATTTTAAATCATTACAGTTCAGACTGTTTTACCCAAATCAAATACTAACCTTTAAGAGAATGTCTAAAGGCTACATTCTTTAGCTTGTTCTATTTAAGAAACTAGGAAGAAATAGCTTTGAAATTTGCTAAAGGCATCTTTGGAAATTTTTGAAATGAGTCTTAAAAACAACAACAACAACAACAACAACAACAACAACAAATGGAAGCAAATAAAGTAAAGGAAACTGAAGCAACAATCTTGTCTAGGAAGCAAGAATTCAGCTGTGGCTAAAAATAGCACCCATAGCTGCTGATGAGAAAGAGAACATCTGGTAGGAAGAACGCATTTATCAATTTACACTTTTGAGAAGGTGCCTAAAGCATTTAGGACACCACAACCATCCCTATATGATGGTATCCCTAAGAAGTTGGAGTAAAAACAGACAAAATTTTAGCATTACTCTTAATGTTTAGGGTAAAGTAGTCTTAGCTTTCTATTGTGTGTTGGGACTTTCTACTTGTGAAGGGTTTCCCCTTGTCTTCATTGTACCTTTACTTTAAAGAAAAGCAGAGAGAGAGAGAGACAGAGACAGAGAGAGAGAGAGAGTCACAAAGAAAGGATAAATGATGACTCAACAAGGAGGTTAGATAAAAGGAATCTGTCACTGGAAGGACTTTGGCCCAAATATGGAGGCCCAAATGTAAGTTCTTAGACCTAAGAGGTGCAGGTATAATACAGAATTGAGTAATAATATTACAAAACTCTGCAGTGATTTTGTTCAGGGGCTATTGAATATGGCGATACTGCCTTTGACTCTTGATATGCATTCATTTACCATGGACATGTTCACAGGGTTGTTTTGTTTTCCTTTTGGATTTTTTTATTCTACCATGTATGTCTCTCTTCTTTCAGCTCTGAGCTCTTGGGATTTGTGATTTTTGTCTTTTCTCTCATTTCTGTCTCACAATTCAAACTTTATATCTTTTGCCTCCTCTTCTTGTATCTGTGATTCCCTTACCACCACTCTTGATTAGCAAATAACTTGTGCTCTGTGTCATGGTTACTAATCATCAATAAATATTTGCTTATTTCCAGTAAATCCCACTGCAAATTCTTTGGTCACTTTTTACCTTTTCTGTGAACTCTTGGCATCTCTGAATCAGTGGCCCTGCCACATTGTCCTTCCCCATCTCAGTAAATCTTAACTGTAAATGACAAAAAAAATGTATGTTTTTCACTTCTCTTTAGCCTCAAGACTTACTCAAAACTCCATTTTCTCCCTCCATATGCAGCCTGGACTCCTGCTTGTAGACATTCAGGCCTTTAATCAGATTTACCTAACTTACTTCAAACTCTGTTCCATCTGTTGAGGCCTAACCCAGATTACTTTCTCCATCATTATCCATAAAATTAGATAATAATACAAGAGTAAGTTAGAGCAATTTTATTTGGGAAGCACTTAATTTGGATGCTACTGCTTGCTGCCCTTATAGACAACATTTGCCTATGGAAATAACAAGTACTATGCCAGATCTCTGCTCCACTAATAATCACATCTGACATCATATCTGCAAAGTAGGTTCTGTTCTCCCCATACCACAGATAAAAATCTTAAGATTCAAATAAATTATTGTCCAAGATCATACTGTTGGTAAGTGGAAGAAGGATATAATACAACTATTTATCTAATGTAGTACTTCTCAAGCCTCAGTGTTCATTAGTATCATCCATATCAGTCTTTCTCAATATTTACTGCACACATAAATCACCTGAGGGAATCTTAGTAAAATGCAGATTGTGATTTATTAGATCTAGAAGAGGGCCCAAGGTTCTGCATTTCTAACAAAGTCTCAGGTGATACCAACACTGCTGTGGTCATAGGACATATTTTGAGTAGCGAAGACTTAGAGCTTAGAGTGCATTTAACAAATTATTTTTGCAAGACTCCGCCAGACACATTCAAGCTTTGAAGATAAGGGGCCTTGTGGTACATGTACACACAGGAATATTACTCAGCCACGAAAAATAATGAAATCTTGCCATTTGTGACAATATGGATGGACCTAGAGGGCATTATCTTAAGTGAAATGAATCAGACAGAGACAAATAACTTATGATTTCACTTATATATGGAAGCTAAAACAAACAACAATAACAACAACAAAAAGAGAAGCCGACTCATAAATACGGAGAATAAACTAGTGGTAACCAGAGAAAAGGGACTGTGGGGATAGGAAAAACAGGTGAAGGGGATTGAGAGGTACAAACTTCCAGTTATAAAAGAAATGAGTCACAGGAATAAAAAGTACAGCCTAGGGAATATGGTCAATACTACTGTAATAACTTTGTATGTGACAGATGGTGACTACACTTACTGTAGTGGGCATTTAGTAATGTATATAATTGTGGAATCACAAGTACATTGTACACCTGAAACTAGCATGTTATATGTCAACTATACCTCAATTAAAAATTAAAAATAAATGTTTTAAATATTTTTAAAAGATAAGGAGCCATGCACTTGACTTAGAAATACATTCAAAATAAGGGCAATTAATGGATAGATACATAGGTATATGATAAAGTAAGAATATTGCAAGTATAAATTTCAGGAGGTAGATATATGGCTTTTAACTCTAAAGTTCTATACGTTTACATTTTTTTCACAATAAAATATTGGAGAATGGAGGTTAGAAAGAAAACCATTTTGGGGTTCAGAAATCCTTTCTTCCCTTCAGTATACACCAGTTATACCATTCTTCTCTAAAATAACCCACCTGTTATATCTTTACATAACCTTTATTTTATTTCATTTCTTTCTGTAAAGCTATTCACACTTATTTCACTGATAGAGAGAATTCAAATCTTTGAGATGATTACAGATGACTCATCGCAGAGCATGAAATTTGGGGTCAGCTAAACCATACCAAGGTATAAATTTTAAATCTGTTCTGCCCTTCACATATTAGTATGCAATTTTACCTAGGTTACCTTGTTGGTCTTAGTTTCATAATCTGAAACTTGGTATTTATGATAATATTAATAAAATATTTTCCTTATAAAACCAATGTAGCTATACTACATTAATATATACTAAGATGCTTCTTCTCTATGTATACTTTTTTAAGACACTGAATCCTATCACATAGTATTCTTTGCTGTCTCAAACAGCTATGATTTGTGCCACATGGCTTGTTACTGACCTATCACCACATTCCCCGACACACTCACAACAGATTGGGCACACTTTAGACTAGTAACCAGTTAACACTGACTAGTCAGTGACATCTGGCTTATAACCTATTCAAAAAGATGCACTAAAACCATAGCTACATCTCTCAAAAATATAAACCAAAAGACTCAGAGAGAGGCAATAGTTGGTAGTAGGTTCTGAGATGGGAAATTGTATAAAGACAAGAGCTGGAAATCATCTTCATTTGGGTCAAATTTATGATTAGTAATTATGTAAAGTTTACTGAAAGAGGAAGAAAAAGTAGCTGGTAAGTAAGAGAGAAGCAGAAATGTGAGTCTATACCGCTTTAAAATATGAATAAAAGAATACCAGCTTCTAGACTTTTAGTTTCCTGTCCCAGTGAAACATAAGTGCTCGTGGTTCTCAAGTGCCACATCACGTTCTGATGTGCCTAAGATTCCCTGTTGAATCCTTTCACTAAGCTCCCCTTCCTTTGAACTGAGTTGAAGAGATCTCCATCAGTCAGGATAGATTGTAGTTTGCCGTTATAACACACACAAAATCACAGTAGTTTACAATAACAATTATTTCTACTTCTTACACATTACTCATAGTTTACAATAACAAACTTTCTGGGGTACCCGGACAGCTCAGTTAGTTAGGTATCTGCCTTCTGCTCAGGTCACAATCCCAGGGGCCTAGGATCAAAGCCCTGCATTCAGCTCCCTACTCAGTGAGACTCTGCTTCTCCCTTTCTCTTCCTCTGCCTCTCCTCTTGCTCAAGCTTGCTTTCTCTCTCTGTCTCTGTCTCTGTCTCTCTCCTTCTCCCTCAAATAAATAAACAAAATCTTAAAAAAAAAAATTTCTATTTCTCACTCAGTTCAAGTTAGCTGGGGCTCTGTTTCATAGTATCTGAGGCTTAGTAAAGGGAAATTTCTTTTTGAAACATATCAGCAATCAATTGCAAGGCAAGCCACCATGAGCCACTTGGTGAAGCTACTGCACAGAAGTCACATTTGTCACTTCTCCCATTTCACATGTCCATACCAGAGTTCAACAGGGCAAGGATATGTACTATCAGGGAAGGGCACTGAATATTAGCCAATAAAACAATCTACTACAAGGTCTCTGTTGTTGTTTATTTTTTTTCCATAAAAATAGCACTAAATGAGATATAACATAGCAAATGGCTGGTACATAACAGATAATAAATCAGTGTGACATTTGTCCTTGTGAAGATCTTTGCCCATTGAAGGTCTTTCTTAAAGTGTCAGATGGCTTTTTATTCATTAATTCCTCCAATATATAGAGTGTCTGCTATCTGCTAGGCTGGGTGTCAATGCCAGAAATGAAATGAAGAACAAGATAGATTTAGATCTTACACACATGGTACATAGGGAATAATGGATAATAAAGACCAACAAATAGGCAGTTTCAGTACCTTTTATAATGTTTATGATAAAAAGAAGTACTGGGTGCCTAAAAACATAGGAGGTGAATCTAATTTAGATATGGGACACACCAAATGTTTCTTGGAGGAAATGACAACAGCTAAAACCAGATAAACAAGAAGGAATTAGCCAGGCAAAGGGCGAAAGAGAAATAACGTTTTCAAAATAGAAAGGCCAACAAATTTACAGACCCAGATGTGAAGAGAGCATGGACCATTCAAAGAACTACAAAAAGAGAAGGGAGGGGCCCAGCAGTAATAACCTGTGCAGTGGAAGTTGAACTTTATCCTAGGCAATGGAAAGCCCCTAAAGGTGTCAGGAAAGGAACTTCATCAAATTTGTGTTTTAGAAAGGACACTGAGAACACTAGGGCCCACTTGAAAGCCATACATTTATTTACCAACACTTACCTCCTACAGACACACCTGTGCTTATTAAACAAAAGAAAATGGACTTATTTCAACTAAACTCCGTGTTTTCTCCATTTCCCATCATAACTATTTTGTATGTGGCATGTAGTTGTACAGTATAATGAAGTGGGAGCTAAAGCAGTGAAATGGATACCAGACAGATAGTTGCTTGCCCTAATTCTATTGCTTTCTCAAAATGGGCAGGTCACTTAACTACTCTGAAAAATAGTGATAACAAGTTAACCTAATAGCTTTGGAAAACATAAATCTATTACCATGGGTACCATTATTGGGAAATTTTGAATACCAGTAGTTCAAAAAAAAAAAAGAAACAAAAAATCTGTGCAATGATCTAGTTGTGGGACAAGTTAGATTAATATAGTTTACTTGTTTCATTTAGACACAACTTACCAGTAGTTTCTTTAGCAAATAAGATGCTCAGGTGGTACTCTTCAGATATTACTCAGATGTATTAATTGAAAATCTTCTTCAGTTATGTGGCTGACAAAGTAAAACAAGAGCTTTTGGGAGACTTGACTAGTCTCACCAATAAGCCACTTCTAAACACTGAACTTAGTCCATTTACAAGCATTGACTTTTCCTAGTTTGGGTTGGATTTTCCAATTTGCATTTGAAATTCAAAATGTCAGGCCTAATACTCCTGCTGCATCTCTGAGGGCATGACATGGCCTTTATAACTAAATGTTAACACATAACTTGATGCCTGATAGTTGCAATTCCATTTTCCAATGCTTGGTGCTGTCAAAGGCACTGTGTGATGTGCTGTCAAGCCAGGTTGGTCAAGCTGCACAGAATATCATCTCCTTTCTGGATATTGTTCTTGAACAAGGAGCATCTCATAGGCATTCCTGTTGTCTTACAAGATGCTGGAAAAGTCTAAGATTCCTTTTTATCTCTCTCCCTTTAAGAAGATTCACCAGAGAAACCCTTCTGAGATCCAGAGAGTCAGTGCCAAGAAGTTGCTAAAGCTCATTTTTTCCTTTCTCTATTGACAATTCATTTGTTTTTCAAGTGAGGCAGCTGCAAAATGGAAAACTGTCCTGCAACTAGGTAGATCCACTCATTTGTCAAGGATGGCCTTCCACAGCCTGCAATGATCTGCTAGAGTGGAAGCAGTGGAATAGTTAACATGTTCTAGAATAAACGCGGTTTAAAGACCCAAAAGAAATATAATATTGTCAAATGATTTTGAATAAGATATGTCCACATAAAAGCTAGTACCAAACTTATTTTTAATGACCTAGCTCACTATGGAGATGATCAAAAAGTCACCTTAGTAGGGGCTTGAAAAAGATTTAAAAAGATGCTTTGGCCAACAAATTAATGAATGACAAATTTTGACAAAAAGAAAAACAACAGAAGTTATGGCTTTGCTGAAAGAAAATACACAAGATGGAGGGCATTAGGAAAAAAAAAAATGTATATGATCCTGAACTGTCAGTGAAGCCCAAATAAATGTGGAAATTCAGGAAAATGAAAATTATATAATGAAGAGTTTCCACTTCTGGTAGCAGAGGAGTTTGTTGCAAATCAACTGTCCAACAGACCAATAGCACAAAAATGTAGACTTGAAAACAAGCATTACTGGAGATAATGAAATTACTGATAAAAGTGACAATTTACCCAAAGAACGGATTTTTTATGGAGATAGAATGGCATTTTGAGTTCCTGTCAAGCTTTTTCAAGAGTTCATAAAGTTGTAATTTATAAAACATTGTTTTTACAATTATCAGTCAGTTGTCTCTCTTGTCATAAATTGACTAAGGACAGAAATTCTATTTATTATTATATTCCCAAGTTCTAGCATATAGCAAAGCACAGAGTGGGAACTGAATAAATAATTTTTAACTGAATAAATGGTTGGATGGATGAGTATAGGGACAGATGGACAGATGGATGGATGGATAGATGGTCAGTGTAGGCCTCAGAAAAGCATTATGCTCTGTTTGTATGATAAATAAGATGATATCTGGACAATGATGACATAACTTGCATATTTTTAAAACTCGAATTATAGAGTTTAATAATGAGTGAGGAAATACTGGGACATCTTAGTTATAAAAATAAAAAATAGGCTTTAAAAATTATAATAACTGTGGAGCACCTGGGTGGCACAGTAGGTTAAGTGGCCTTCAGCTCAAGCCCTGTGCTGGGCTTTGTGCTCAGCAGGGAGTCTGCTTGAGGATTCTTCCTCCCTCTCCCTCTGCCCCTCCCCCATGATGTGCTTTCTTTCTCTAAAATAAATAAATAAATACTTTTAAGAAATTATAACACCTTTACTTAATGAGTACAGCATGGTAGAAACTTTCTGAAGCCTGATTGAACATGCCTCCTCATTCTCCATTAATTTCATTTGATACTTGTTCTTTGTACACACCTTTTTGAGGAGCTTCATGGGATAATAGGTTGTTAGAAGGGAAAATGTGAATATTCCTGGATCTTCTAGTCAAATGTCATCAATTTCCCTCAATTTACTTCAAACAAATTCATTGGTTCTATGTTTATTATTATTTTCACTGCCAGCTGCTTCCCTCTTATTTCTTATACTCTTTGGACCTCAGGTATTTAGAGAAGAAGATAGCCAAACCACAAATGATACACAGAATTAAGAGTCTTTCAGTGGGAATCACAGCCTCCTAATTCAGTCATTTCCTGTGGTTTTATTACTGATTATGTTCCTAATTACTTCCTCTTAATCTATCACATTGATGGTCCATGTCACCAAACCAAGTTGTGGTGAAGAAAGAAAATCAAGACATTCTTTTAGGAAATCCATCCAGATAACGCCGTGTTCTCTAAAACATTTAAAATCTTTAAGCATCTGTTCAGCTTTAGTTTTTGTGCAGAAAGTACCTGCTTCATAGTCATAAATACACTGTACCTTCCTGCAGACCTATAATTGAGTTAGTTTGGTTTCCCTGGCAACCACCACGATTAATTAGAATACTTAAGCATGGTAAGTTTATAGATGCAGAAAATATTTCATGTATAAATAGTGCAATCTGTTTATGCTCAAAGGAATTTTCCCCCTCAGTTGAGAAATGGGGTTATTTTTTTTTCCTTTTTGTATGGATTAATCACATTTTCTTCCCCATAAACTCTGTAAGTAATATTTAAGGATTAATGTTGATTGAACCCTTTCAGCCAGCTCTGGCACACATTGGTGATTTCTGGCCTGCATCCCAGGTGCCTGCTGGGTGAGGCATGATTGTTCTCACATTGTATTTAGTGACAAAGCTGGTGAAGCCATCCTCTGGGTCCCATCCACATTCTTATCCTTTTCATAAATTAGCTTATGGTACAAATGATTGTAAGAATATATGTATTAAAATTGGTTTTGCTCTATGATAATCCTTGCCCAAAACCAAAACAGAACTCAGCCAGTTGTTAAAAAAAAGAAAGTCTCCAGGCAATTAATATATGTTTCACATTAGACAACATAGGAGCTATCATTTGTTGAATGTTTACTCAGTGAGTCAGTCATTTATCCAAGTACATCCCAGAGTATACCCCAAGTACATCCCATAGGCTATGTCATTTAATCTTCATACTATTCCTATGAGGCTGATGCTCTGAACCTCATTCAGAGATATGTAAGCCGAGGCCCTAATACCTTAAGCAAGGTGTTCAATGTCCTTCACACATTAGCATCAAGTTTGAAGTTCAAACCTATACAAACTAACCTCAATCCAAAGCGTAGGTATTCACACATCTGCCCTGACCATTGCCACTCTTCCTCTGAAGTGGTCCCAGAAAAAGGAATAAGAGAGATTATGACATTACATCAAAACAAGATGCCCCAATTCTTGGTTTGCACAGAATCCATCTTCATCCTTCTTTCAAAACAGATAAAATGGGTTACATGTGTGACATGTCAAAATTTCCTATTACTGACACAGAGCTGGCCCCAAACTGATTTTCAGCCATCTATAAGTGGATCTTAAGTGGTTTCTAATATTCAGCATGTATAGGTAAGTCTTATGCACCTAGACTGGGAGGTGTGGGGAAGAACAAGCAGCCAGGTAAAATGGAAAAGGCACTGAGCTGCTTCTAAGGAGTTTTTTCATTAACTAGCTATATATTTTAAGGAAGTACATTTTGAATTTTAGGGCTGGTAGAGGCTCTAGGAATTACTCCTTGTGATAATAATATGAATGCCCTTCCATTCAGTTATCTAGAAAATACTTTCTATGGCTAGCCCATTTCCTTCCAAGCTATACAATGCTAATTGCAGAAACTCACCTTCTTCCTCTCTTGGCTAAATTTACTACAGCCTTAGAAACAATGGGGATTCTAAGCTATTGTCTCAATAATTTACATATTGGAACTAGTGCAAAGATCCTAGGAATGATTAATTAACAGTCCTATCTCTGATCATTTCCCAATTTTACCATTCTCCCCTTGTGTTAATAATAATTTTACTGTTTATCTTATAAGAATATCTAATAAAAAATCTGGCTCAATTTTATTAAAGTCCAATATATATTATTCAGAGACCTCTCAAATCTTAAGTGGGATTCAGGATTAACTCATTTTTACTAGAAACTTGGCAGAACTTCCTTTTATGTGAGCTAGTCTCAGTGGTAAATATACATTCCTTGCTTTCATACTTGAAATTCTGAAATGAATTCACAGTGTTACTTAATTTTTTATTGACACTAATAGGTTATTTTTTGAGGGATTATTGACATGAAAAATTCTATTAGTTTCATATATATATTAGTTTACAACATAATGATTTGATATTTGAATACACTGCAAAATGATCAAGTTGGTTTACAAATTGGCTCCCACAGGGGGCAAGGAGAAATCAAAGGAAAGCAAGCCGCTTCAGAAGTATATCTCCATATCGGCCCTCCAGAATCTTAAAAAAGTTCAGTCATGTATAGATTCCAAAGGTTCTCAACAATCATTGCTTCTTGGAAATGGCTCCCAGTGGAAGAAAGAGAGTACAGGGAGGGGGTGAAGCGCATCCAACTGCCCAGGTCCAGCTCAAAGGTCAATTGGGCATCACATCCTCTTGGCCTCCTCACAGATTTACTGGAGTAAATCTAGTTAACATTTGCCACTATACATAGTTATACATTTTTTTCTCATGATAAGAAATTTTAAGATAAACTTTCAAATATATAGTACAATATTACTAACTATAGCCACCATGTTGTGCAGTACATCCTCATGACTTATTTATTGCATAACTGTTTGTAGCTTTGACTCACTTCTCCCATTTTGCCAATCCCACCCCAACTCTCTGCCTCTGACAACCACTGATCTGTTCTCCATGTTGTGAACTTGGTGTGTTTTTTTTTCTTAGAGAGTCCACATACAAGTATGATCATAGGATACTTGTCACAACATATTAGATACTAATTTAACAGTACCAACATTGTTTGTATTTCTTAGTCATGACACTAGATTGCTTCTCTAATTTAGACAGATCTTCAATTTTAGGGTCAGCATCTAAATTGACTTTTGCTAAGAACAGAAACTTCTGAAGTTTGTTATTAAATGCTGCCAGCCCCCAGAAACTGTACAGCATACAGAATATCTAGCTTGCTTGTCTCTTTGTTTTCTCCTTTCTTCATCCTTTCCTTCTCTGACAAAGAACTTTTTTTCTTATCCCCTCTGCTGGCCTGCATCTTAAATTCTCTCTATTTTGCCCCACTCCAGACATAAATACAGTTCAACTGACATGCTTAAGCAGCAATGACAGCAATTCAGGTCTTCTGACTGTAAAGATCTCCTAAGGCAATGGTATAAGCCTTTCTGAAAGAGTAGACAAGGAATTGGAGGTGAAAGCATTAATAAAATTGTCTCAAGAGCCTATAATGTTGGGACACCAAGGTGCCTCATTGGTTGTGTGTCTGCCTTCAGCTCAGGGTGTGTTTCCAGGGTCCCAGGATTGAGTTCTGCATTGGGCTTCAGCCTGCTTCTCCCTCTGCCTGCATCTCTGCCTCTCTCTCTGTGCTTCTCGTGAATAAATAAATAAAATCTTTTAAAAAATAGCCTATAATGTCAACTATGTATTTCTAGATCTCTTAAGAGAAAAACAGAAAGCTCATTTGGTGGCATAAAAACAGTTCTGAGCATTTTCCCTAGAGTCAAAGGCTCTAACTGTCCTAAGGGTAGGGGCCCTGTCTTATTCAGCAGTGTATTTCTAGCACCTGCCATAGGCCTGGAAGATAGTAGATCAATAGATGCTTATTGGCTTGAAGTTCCAACATTATAAAAATATACTAAACATGTTTGTTTCTAGGAAATTTAGGAGATATTGGAGGAATTAAGCAGTTGAATTAATGTGACCAATATGTTTTTGCTTAACTCTATGGGGCCTTGTTTCAAAAAATGTTACTGATTTAGAAAAAAAAAATTAATCATTTTGCAATTGGAAAGATTCTGATCAAGTTCTCTGGTTATACAAGTAGAGCTGAAAACAGCTAAAACATTTGTAAATGCCAACTCTGATTCTTTCTACCCAACCAATATTATACCTAAGATGATGGCATCAGGCTCCAAGACTATGTGTAAGATAATCCATCTTGTGGAGAGAAAATGGTCATCTGCCATGGCATCTATCTGAGATGTTAAGGACACTCCCTGGTCATAAACTTATACATTAAGTCATTACCTTAAAATTTCTTAAATTTATTTTCAAAACCGGCAAAAAAATAATAATGTCTAAAAGCTCTATAAAAGGTTTGGTAAATTATTTCTTACTTCCTATAACAACATGCTAACACAATACTTACTATTTTTCCTTATTTGCCTTCTTGGGACTTTCAAATAAAGACCCGTAACTCTTTCATCCTGTGCATGATAAACATGTCTATTGTGTAGACACTTTGCTTTCTCATGAATATGTTATTCTATCACCTTTTGCCTTATCTTTCTATACTTAAGACTCTTCAGCATGTCTCTCCTTTCAAGTGGCAGCCCCCAAACCTACACTCTCTTGAGCATTTCAGATTCTCTCACCAAATTTCTTCATCTCATGAATCTATAGTTTTTGACCCCAGAAAAGGGACTAAATTTCTTTATGGTTCAAGGAATAATCCCATAGAAGTGCTCATTAGCAGGCCCAACGAATGTCCACAGCAGTCTCCAGGTAGATAAAAATTGGTGGTGACGATCAAACTGTCCTATCTAATGAGCAGCAGGATTCACTGAATGACAGTGATCTTGCTTCTTCAGATAGGTGACAGAACTGTGGCTCGGGTCCTACTCAAGCTCTCTTGGCCCAGTAATCTCCAAATGCATAATAGCATGACATTTGTCCCCTCCAGTAAGTGTCATTAGGGTTTTTCTTTTCCACAGTTTCACATGTGCCCAAAGACCAATCATTTGGCCATAAGCACCACATGACATATGCCCTTTTCTACTCCGGCTTCCACTTGTCACATCCATGAAGTCTCCTTGCCACACTGCTCAGGCTGACCATAATGAGAGCTACAACACATGAAACAGGGATATAGCCTCTGATGGTCCCAAAGCTGCCATTTTTCAGGGAGCCAAAGCAGATTAGGTTCTGTGCAGAAGCAAAGAGAGCATCTTTCTCATTCTGAG
Organism: Vulpes vulpes; assembly: GCF_048418805.1. Taxonomy (NCBI): domain Eukaryota; kingdom Metazoa; phylum Chordata; class Mammalia; order Carnivora; family Canidae; genus Vulpes; species Vulpes vulpes. Next base: position 33,473,050 of record NC_132786.1, read on the forward strand.
CTACATTTTGTAACCTGGTACCTAAAGCAGTTTTGCTTAAAAATGAAGACCCACAAATTTTCTCTTTTTTTTTTTTTCCACAAATTTTCTCATAAGTAATTTTACAATTAACAGACCTTGTCTCTTAATCATATAGCTCCCAAGTCAGTCCAATGGGCCAGAAGGACAATTGGAGCTATGTGAATTTTCCTCCTTATCCTTCAGCCTATATTAATAAGCTTTTCCCCATGATCCAACATGATCTTCCCCAGGCCAATTTTCTCTCTCCTTTAGGTCAGAATTCTTAGACATCATTATTTTAGCAGCCTTTGTTTGGGGGAAATTATAATACATGAGTTTTTGTCATTGTTATTGCTGTTTTTATAATATATGAGTTTTTATTCAGGTATACAGAAAAAAACCAAGCCCCCACATTAGAAACCGTAAAACATCTCTTGAAGTTTTTAAGCAACCAAGTTTTTTTTTAGTTTGCTCATCAAGAATTCAAGAAAAAAAAAATCAAATTCCAGAACAGGATCACTGTTAGATGGAGAACTGTTTGAATGAAGCTGGATCCATAACTAAGCTGAAGGTACTGTGAGCAGGATCTCCCCCTTGCGGAGAGGGAAAGAGGGAGGGGTGCAAATCAAAGAACTCAACCAGCCTCCAGTCCCTCAAGGGAGCCAGCACAGGAACCCAGAGCTGAGACAGAAAACTAGGCATATAGATTGAATTCCTCCAGGGTGGAGGGAAGGGCCATGCCTAGAAAGACTCTACTCAGGCTGCAGATCAATCAGACCTATTGTAACAGGATGCCAGGCTCAGCACTTATTGATTCATACTCAGGACTACAGATTTCTGATCCTTCTCTGTGACTGAGGTGGTCCTCGGGCAAGGATTGACCTTCCGGTTTGGTCATACCTTCTTTGACATAGAGCACCCAGAATTGAACACATTCACACAGGTGAAGAAAAGCCCTCTCACACCCAAATGATTTGGTGTAAAGATAGAAGTATTTGTTTTTTGGTTTCACATTTCCTATGTTTGCATTGGACCTCTAGTGGCCTGTAAATTAATGTTTTTATGCCAAAGTCATTGGTTCTGTAATATTGCGGAGTGACCCTCAGCTGAGGTCTGATGGTGCTTTGGGGAGGTTACATGGTATTTATTAGAATTGCAATGCTAACAATATTAAAAATAGTAACAAGAGGTACCTTTCTGCTCGGGTCCTACTTTATGCCAGTGCTTTGAGGGGTAGGGAGAGCTGTGGGCAAGCAGCACAAGACTGAGTAGCCCCACATACACACATGTGACTCTTCCCATGAGCATCCTGGGTCGAGGCCCTGTTATCTGAGCCGACCCTTCTCCTGCCTCATGATTAATGACTGGCTGGTACAGCAGAACTCAGTTCACAAAGCCCTTACACATGTGACATCTTGCTCAATACAATAACCCTGAGAAGTCCATAAGATAACCTTTCCTTATCCTCTCCTCCCTGACACAGACGTTTCTTCATCCCAGCACACGAAACGAAGACTAAAAGAGCAAGGTCATATAACTCAAGGGGTGCAGCAGCTGTGTGACCAGAATCTGCCTTTCTTCACACAACCCCCACCCCACCCCCTCCTTGCTGCTGCCTTCTGCCCAGGCCCCCGGTGTTTTCAGAGGGCCTTTCTTTCCTGGGTTGCATTGGGAAGGAGAGGGGGCCTTCCAACCATCTCCATACCAACAGGCCACTCCTTCTCTCTCCCTTTTAAAATCACATCTTTTTAAAGGTCAAAAATAAACTCTTCCTTGGCAGGTTTTTGCATGTTATGCCTTGTGGTGTTGATCTCCCCCGCTCCCCAGGTTGGGGAGGATCAGCAGTTGGTTTGCTCCATATTTATTTGCTCCATACATTGTTGTCCAGCTGCAGAGACGCAGAAAGTTTGTGCAGTGGAGCAGATTTCAAGGGCGCATTGGTGGAGCGGCTGCCTGTTGCCAGCTTGCCAGCTTTCTGTTATTTGTTTGCATTATTTGCTTTGAATTATCCAAGTCCTCCTGCATCAGCTCCCATTTCCGGTTACTATCGCTATCTTTATTCATCATAGTTGTTATCAAAGCACAGAGCATAAATAAACTACTTAGCAAATACGTTCTGAGCCTAACACAAGGAACTGTTCAGCAGGGCGGAAACAGATGCTCATTTACTCCCTGACAGCTTCTGAGCCCAAGGTTCGGTGCACCAGGAACGGGAGATGGGGAGAGGTGTGGCTAATTTGGCAGAGGGATGGGCCGTGGAGTTGCATGCCTGGTTGGCCCAGTACCCAGCAACAGGTGATCAGGTCATTCCCTCCACCTGGCAATGGGGCAAGTGATGCTATCTTCATCTTCTCACTGCAGACACCTGGGACCGTGGGAGACTGACTCTGTACACTCCCACACACCAAGGCAGTGACCCCACAGCCCTGCAGAGGGAAGAACTTAGAACTCCTAACCCTCTGGCATACGCACCTTTCTAACCGGCCAGTCAGGGTCACCTCCACACATACAGACATAGCCCCAGTGCCACATGTCTAGGTGAGCGATCACGCACACAAGCCTGTGTACATACAGATGTGCACACATGCGTATCCATATCCTTGACAAAAATCGGCCAATCCTAAACCAACAGATTAGAGAGCTACATCTCATGCCTGAAATCCAACAGATCTCCCTTTAGCTTACGTCTTGAAAATATGCCCTTAAAAGATTTTATAAGGTACACAGAGATGATTGCTGTGAAGCAGGTGGCAGGAGGAAGGTCATGCCCAATGTCCCCTGCCCACAAACTAAACTCAACAGGCATCAGGCCTCTGAGCATCTGTCAGAAAGGGAAGAAGCTGTAACCATCACGACTCTGTGGCCCAAAACAGTGAATAAAACAGTCTTCTTCCCATAACCACTTAGGAAGGGGAAATCTTCTATTATAATTCCTTCCTGATGCTTTAATGCAATTGCATCTGAGATATTTCATGATTTGCTTTAGCTAGTTAGTCTCACCTCGGCATACGTTGAGCTGAATTCTTGACATTCGTTAGCACACACAGATCCATTTATCTCTGTCCCTTTTTTGCTTCAAGAAACCAACCTTGCATTGCAAAAAAGAAAAAAAAAAAGTACACATAGCCCATAAAGACCCACTGATAGAGTGATAGATCTTTTTTAAACACTGGGGCATTACAGGATTTTATGAAGCAGTAAAACTTTCTCCAGGCATGAGAAGTGCAGACCGACAGAGATCATTTTATCTAGAAGGCATTAAAGTATAAGTGCCACATCGAACAAGCATAATAGAAGAGGAAAAAAATAATAATTTCAGGAAAGGCAGCCAACTCCTCGAGCAAAAAGGATCAGGCCAGGAGGTACCTAATGATCTTCAAGAAACCTGAGGAAGGACTAGCCTATGCAGTGCCTGAGTTTTCAATCAGGGGAAACTTAGCTGCCATCCACCTTCCATCTCATCGCAAAAAGCAGAAAATTGAAGTAATTCCAGAAAGCATTTTCTGACATAAATAGTTCAGATGCTAAGAGAAAGAGAGGATTCTATTTTCTCATCCCCTTGTATCTAATTTCCCCTATCACTTCAGTGACCACATGTGTAGTTTTATTGCTCTGCTAATATTTATTGAGCACCTACTATATTGCACACAGGCATTTTAGGTGGGAAGAAATGGCCAGGTCTCTCCCCTCAAGGATCATACATTGTTATGAGAAAGAGACTCTATGATAGTGACCAAATGAAATAAACTAGATAATTTCAGATTAGTCTAACAGCTGAGTAGAAATACAGGAGGATGTGAAGATATATTGGCAAGAGTTGTGAAAGTAGGGAAAACTTTTGATTTTATAATCTGAGAGGAAATTGAAGAAGTAACTACAAAGCAGGCTTTGCTAGATGCCCTTGTTCCCTTGTAGTCTCCGAAGATTTCATTTCTGGAAGGACTCTCCTGTGTTCGAACCATTCCACTTGTCTCTCTTTAGACAGTTTGGCTCTAAACCTTTCCTGTTAGAGGGATGTTTGTCCTATTTTAAAGGAGGTGGATTATTATATTGTTTTTATACCATTTTTGGGTTTGAAATGTCTTTAGTCATGACATTTCTACTTCGATCCAATTTCCTGTGTTGCTTAATGTAAGCATCTATATTGTTATCCAGTTTTAGTAGAGGACCTAAAAACTATTATTCTCCCCACCAGCAAGCTTTCTGTTCTTCAGATGGGTATTTTTATTTTCTTTGTTTCACCTTTACATGTAGTTATGATTTTCCAAGCTTTGGCTTTTCTAAAACTTCTTCAGAGACATTATAAGTAGTCTATCTTACCATGTAAGAGTGCTCCATTTGGATAAAGTATGAGTCACTTTTAAATGTCTTCGGCAATGAGAGACAGCTGAATGCTTTTGAGCAGTGAGGTGAAATGATAAAGCCACTTTTAAGGATCACCTCCTCAACTCAAACTTCAGTGTGTTGGTGCCATATCAAAGGAGGCACACAAATTAATGAAGCCTAGGGAATAACTCTGTTACAGGCAGTCCTGGATATGATCCGTATTCTTGGATGAGGCAGTGATTTGAGTCCATCTATATATAAGGCGCTGAGCTTTGCATGCTGAGTTTAGATTGAGAGCTGTATGTCCTTACTTTATCCTCTGCTGAGGCCGGTGTATGAGTGGCAGTATTTGAGTCAGTTTGAGTGTCACATCTGCCCCAGGTGAAGCCACCTCCATCCTGACAGCATTCTCTCAGTTTTAACATTGCCCATTGGTGGAGAACACTGTGGCCATCCTGTAGCATAAATTGTGGTTTTTCCAGCACTTTTGCTGATCCCCACATCATTCAGTTATTGTATTCATCATCCTGTAGTCAAACACACCAGGGGATTCTAAATGGTGTGTAAAGAGAACATCTGTCTGCTGCAGGATAAGCACATCTGCACCCATTAATTTTTCATCATTTCCCCAAATCAGAGGTCAGATGTTCACAATGTGCTAATGTCCTGGCATCTCTCTCCCCTGGATGTCATGCTTCTGAAGCAGATCTTACAGTTATAAGAAAATGGTATGGCTCTGGAAGAGAACATGTAGACTTGTGGAGAGACTACCTCCCACTCTTAATGGGAATATATACACACACACACACACACATATATATTAGAGAGAGACAAATACACTTTTAAAAAGATAGTATCTTCAAGAAGATGGAAACAAGGAATCAACTTGCAGCTTATTAAATATGGGATAATTATCTTTGTTATTTCCTACATGCTTGTTTAGAATAAAATAAACATGATTTTCTTTCTTGAGAGCTCCCTCTTTTGTATTGTTCCAAAATGTAATGACCTGTAACATTATCTTCTTTTTCTTTCACCTGCCATCAGAACAGCTTACCAGCTATTACCTCTTTTTTCCTCTATGTATTTCTTGGTCTTTTATGTTTTATTTCATCTTTTATCTTTTTATTCCAAATGAGGAAAACAATGATCTGGTGCTGCCAGACACCTGCTCTTAGTACTCCACTTGCTCAGATTTTTTGATCCCTCCCCTCTTCTCCTATTATATTGGGTTGGATACTAGGTAAGGAAACAGTTTTCAGCAAGACAGATAATCATGACTTTGTACATGACTGGCAGGGATATATGTCTGCAATGAGCTTAACAAACATTTGCTGTAGGGGAGGAAAACCCTCATGCAAATATTACCTTCATATATAGAAGCAAACTATTTTCAGAAACATTGCCTTGGTTAATTACCAATCTCATGGTGTGTTAAATATCTAAAAATAACTATTGATTGTCCTTCTTTGCAGAGAGTTGAAATAACAGCAGGAGGGCCAGGAAGAGAAAAGATGTTTTTAAAACTTGGATGGTTTCCCAGGATTTATTTATTTATTTATTTATTTATTTATTTATTTATTTATTTAGGCTTCTCACTTTCCAAAAATACAAGGTAACTTCAGAGATTTCCCAAGCTGTCATAAGGTTTGGAGGGAGCGTGTCGGCATGCTCGTTGCCCCTTAGGAAACCGGCTCTCTGGTTTTCTTCCCAGCTTTGCAGTCCATGTAAGCATTTTGTTAACAGCAGGTCAGCTGTTCCAAATTCACAGTGGCTATCAACATAGACCTCGTTATCAAGGGTAAGAAAATGCTTTTTTTCCAACCTAGTTTTCTTTAAGTCTCCCCTTTGTTAGAAACCATGGCCATTAATGCTTTTGTGAGTATATTTCATCAAAAACTTTCCTTCCTTAAGTTAAATTGCCTGGCTCCATTCCATGTTCTTCACAATGACTCAAAACTGCTGCCAACAGCAGGCACTGGCATCCTCAAGGTAATTATCCAGCGGACAGAGTCAGCACAGGCTTTTCTTTTCATAAAAAAGAAAAAAAATAGTAGTTTAGCATCCTGGCATCAGTTGAAGTATTTGAGTATGGGGTCTCTGTACTCTTTATCAATCAACCACTATAGACTTTCTGTTTATTTCAGAGGAGCTGTGATCCAGGTGTTATAGGATTTAAAAGCAAAGATAACTGGCATTTCAGATGTGTATGGCATCCTACAGTTTACACAACATTTTCATAGTTGTTTTCCTTCCAAAAGCAGATTAGATAGTACATAAGATAGTACATAGTGACAAATCTATGGGGGGAGATTGAACTTATGCATGTTCACTTTTTTTTTTAAATTGGGAGGGAAGCTAATATTTAGCATTGCACTAGGCATTGTACATTTTTATATATGTTATCTCATTTTTCCTCAAAACAACCTTGCAAGATAAATTTCTCTGCCCAAACCAGCCTCCAAGAAATGAATAATTTGCCCTAAGTCACATATTTGAAGTTCCAATACCTGGTCCTTCCATTAAATCACACAGACTGATATTTGTTACAAATATATTCAGTAGGGGATCCCTGGGTGGCGCAGCGGTTTAGCGCCTGCCTTTGGCCCAGGGTGCGATCCTGGAGACGCGGGATCGAGTCCCACGTCGGGCTCCCGGTGCATGGAGCCTGCCTGTGTCTCTGCCTCTCTCTCTCTCTGTGTGTGACTATCATAAATAATAATTTAAAAAATTAAAAAAAAAAACAAATATATTCAGTAGGAATAAAGGAAATGTATCTCAGGGCACCCGGGTGGGTCCATTGAGTAAGCATCTGCCTTTGATTCAGATTATGATACTGGGGTACTGGAATTGAGCTCCTCCTCGTGGGGCTCTTTGCTCAACGGGAAGCCTGCTTCTCCCTCTGTCTCTCTACCCACCCATCCCCCACTTTTGCTAGCTCTCTTTCTCTTGCGCATGTGCAAATAAATAAGTAAAACCTTTTTAAAAAAGAAAGAGAAAGAAGAAAGAAAGAAAGAAAGAAAGAAAGAAAGAAAGAAGAAAGGAAGGAAGGAAGGAAGGAAGGAAGGAAGGAAGGAAGGAAGAAGAAAGAAAGAAAGAAAGAAAGAAAGAAAGAAAGAAAGAAAGAAAGAAAGAAAGTATCACTGCTGAGGATCCACAGGATGTCTGTATTTCAGTGGTCCTCATACATCAGGATGTTAGTGAAGTCAGCAATGGAGAGGGCCTGGTGGAATTTCATGTGCTGTGGGGATCTGCGGGGTCCTTAACCCAGGTCCTTCTTCTCAGCCTCTTCACCTGACTGAGCACACATGAAATTCCCATCTTGATCTCCATGGTTACATGGATGTGTCCAGGTTCCTGGTCTACCCAGAAGACTGGGGAGTTTAGTAAGCAATCTGGATAACTCTGAGAAGCTTCTCTTTGGCAAAGTTCTGACCAATGATGAATAACAGACAGTCCTCCCAATGAATCCTTTCTCTTCTGTTTCATAAGCACTCATTCTTGGAAACAGATATAGTCCAATTTGAGAAGGAATTGGTTCTGCTCTGATAATTTACCCAAAAGGAATTGTACATAGGCTACAAAGTGAGTTTAACTCATACTAATATAATGGAATGTAAAGATACAAGTAACTTCCCAGTCAGAAAATGAACCTGCATTTCTATTACTAGTGGGACTCTACATATTAAGATCTATTACAAGGGTTGTTGCGTGATATGTGCCCAAAGCTCTAAAAAATTCACACTATTTTTCTCAGGAAAATAGAGTCTAGAAATATGTTTTTTAAAAAAACAGAGTTTGGTAAAAATATTTTTTACGATTCAGTGGGTCATCAACACATTGTTTTCAGACCAAACTGTAGTTTTTAAATTATTTTACTAAGGTATCATTTATGTATGATAAACAATATATAATTAAAGTATACAACTCAATGAGTTTTGATTCATGTTTCTACCCATGAAACAATCAAGATACTAGACATTTCCCTCCCCTCCAAAAGCTTTCTCTTGCCCCTTGGGAATCCAATCCTCCCTCACTCTTGTCCTCAGGCAACTGCTATCACTATAGAGCACTTTGTATTTTATGAAATCTTAGGTAAATTGAATGATTAGTACATTACTTTTTGTCTGGATTCTTTTAGTCTGCACAATAATTTTGAGATTCATCCATGTCACTACATGCCAGTAGTTCATTCTTTTGTTTTGCTAAATAGTATTGCATTGTATGTATGTGCCATATTTTGTTTATTCATTCACCTGTGAATGGACATTTGGGTCACTAAGTTTGAGGTATTACAAAATATTCATATATAATAACTCTTTGTATGGACAGATGTTTCATTTCTCTTAAGTAAATATCTGAGCAATTAGAATGGCTTATCAATCGTGGTAGGTATATGTTTATTTCATTAAGTGAAAATTTTTACACCATATAAACAAAAAACAATAGTTAAATAAATTAATGATGCTATTCTCCAAATGGAGTGCAATGCAATATTTATTATTTAAGAACTATGGTGCTGAAGAATATTATGAACGTGAGAAAATATTTATAAAGCATTAAGTGAAAACAACTTAAAATAGGCTCTCAAACAATGTGTATGATCTTTAGAAAAAAGATATGAAGCATGTACAATATTGTTAACAGTTGCTTTCCCAGAGGATAATTTTCATTTTTTTTTCCAGTTGCCTTCCCTTTCTAAATATTCTGAGGTGGAAATGTATAATGAGAAAAAAACAAGTGTTTATGTAAATATATATGTAATATATATTTTCTTTTAGTATTCCCAAAGGCACACCTACCCTATGAAGGAAAGAACTTTCCTAGCACAGGAACTCTGGGGAAAGATGGTAGAGTCAGAATGAATGTTTAAAGATATCTGAGTTGCTTTACTCTTAGCCAAAAGGTAGATGCCCAGCTATTCATAGACATATAAGTAATAGCCCTTAACTTCTTTCTGAAGCAAAGTGTCAGATAAACAAATAAATAAATTCTAAAATTCACCTACCATTTTACTGTGTACCAAGTGTTTTCCACATATATTAACTCTGGTTAATTCTAACAACTACCCTGTAAGTGACCCCAAAGGAGTGTATTACTAGAGTAAGACTATATGTTTTGAGCTTAAAATTTGCCAGCAAATAAAGCTACCTCTTCAAGTGTTTTATTCAAAAGGATAAACTTTAATAAACATCACTTTATCATAGGCTTACTTTACCTCTGTGCAGGCACATGTCCAGGTGCTTAAGAAAAGCCATCATGGTGCATGCCAGTGAAGGACATACTCTAAGATGCATTTGTACTGCTGTGAGCAATCATGGACATATAAGTAGGAATCTAGGTTCTGGATTCTCCCTGTCTATAAACTTAAGCACAGAAGCAGATCCCTAAGTAAGAAGATGAAGGATATTTTTTCTTCATATACATTCTCATTCCTTAAATCCATCATCTGTGCTTTCTCCTCATCTCTAATAGTGTTCTGCTCGGTGACTGATGAGTGACTCCAACTCTGAGACCTAAGTTGAATAAACCCAGGTCAGTACCATGAAGGTTTCTCAGTGTTGAGTAGATTCTATAATGAATGCTCTCTCTAGTCCCTGCTCTGACCTACTTCATAAAAAGGATTCTTCATTAACTTTTCACTGGGATATGGAGCTCACACATATGGAGCCATGTTAAAACAAAGCAAAGTCACCTGACTTTCTTCCTCCAAAATTCTGAATCCTTTATGATGTCCATCTCTATAGTTATATAATATATTGAATTTATTTTATTCAAGTTTGTACTATGATTTTATACAAAATTTTCCCCACCAAATTATATAAGCTCTCATTTCTCTTTATGTCTCTCTCTTTTTTTTTCTTATCTCTCTCACCTCTGCATCATTTGTAGAAATTTGTAGAAAGCACTGTGGCTTTGTACATAGGAGGTGCTCATTGTGTGTTCAATATGTTAGTTGAATTAAATTTGTTTCATTGATTCATAATCCATTTTACAAAATACAAACAGATTAATGGACCTTAATGAGCTGCTTTCATCATATTTTTTCTGGCATAATGATCTTCATGAGTGATCACATTGTGACAGGCCAATGTAGACAAAAACTTTCTATTCATTTTGGGGGTTTGCTCTATGTTGCCCCCAAAACTCTTCTTCCTCCCACCCGAACAAGAGAGATACCTGACAAAGTCTCAGCATCTTTAGTACGATCAGCACTATTTCTAGTTCTGACATGTAACTCCTCTCTGACATTTTATTCTACTTGCAAGCTACCAAGTTAACCTAACACAGTTTTGTGGATTGTCTGGTAGAAAACATACAACTTCTATGTCAGAGACAAAGGACATTTATTACTCATAGCAACAGCAAGTGCCAGAGTGTTAGCATTTATGCTGGTTCTCTGAGACACTGACACAAAGAGGTCCAAATGAAATCATCACATGCAATAGGTTCCATTATAAGAAAGGGATCCTGAGCTTAGGGAACTAGAATCTTTTATCATGGTCAGAAATCATGCTTGCTTTTTGCTCCAGAAGGAGACCTCACCTCTATCTTCCACGATTGTAAGTAATTATGTCCTTTGCTGGGGAGGGAAACACGATCTCTACCATCCAAGGATGTTTGCTATGCAAGTCTAGAGTGAAGGCCAGTCAATGTCTTGCTTCCCAAGTTGCACAGAAATACAAGAGACTCATAGAGAATTATCTTAAACAACATCTACCCCTTCTAGAGAATTTTCTGAGTCTCTCACTTCAATATCTACTCTGAGTAACCTGACCAGCAGGGGCTGGGACCAAATCCATTCAATTTGTCTCATATAGAATTTAATAAAGGTACTATTAACAGGAGTCCAAGCAGCTGGATGAGGCCAACCTTCAGTCATAACCTCAATGATGTCTCCCAGGATCCCAGATCCAGCCAGCTGAACAAACCACATAAGCCATCAGTGTTAACTTTAGAAAGTCAAGTGACTTTCTCTTTAAGGTTCTATATTGACTTTTCCACTTGACCTGAGACATTAATTAATGTACAACAGGATATATTTGCATGTTCCCAGTCTCTGTGCCTTGGCCCATAAAAAAAGGAAGTCTAGAATAATCTCATAACCCATAACTGTTCTTATCAGTGATTTGGAGCTAAACTAAATGCTTTCTAGGGTAAAGTTTGTGTCATTGAGACAAATGTCTTATCACCTTTTTTTTCTAATTGAGTGGCACCTATCATTATAGATAACTGTGTATCATACCATTAACTGTCTACAGAGTGAGCGTAAATAATGAGCCAGTTATCTCTCCAAGAATTTCCTTTTGATATCTAATGGTAGCTTTACTTTAGACATCTTCCAGTCATCTAAGAGCTACATGACTTATTTTCAGTGTTTCCTTAAATACTTGAAGGTCTCTCATGATCACCAATAAGGTGCCAGTCATCATATTTTTGGAGTGGCAAGTTACTGAATCTCTGACTTTCTCACAAAAATTACGATCTTGAAGGCACAAATAGTACCACTTAAAAGAGTTAACAATTATTAGGGCCTACCAAGTGGACTCTTTATCAGTCTGATGGCAGAGGTTGACAATACCTCCAGGATAGCCTCCCAGTCAGATGGCAGGTTTGGGTTTACCAGTTCAATTTAAATAAGTGCTTTTGAAGGGACATCCAAAAGCCATTCTATCAATCTGTCAGGTTTAACCACACCACAATGAGTGACTGAAAACAGGGTAGAGAAGACATCCTAAAGTGATGAGCAGTTAAACTGGGACCATCCGCTGCTGTCATCAGTCTCCTATGGACTTGTTGGCAAGTTTAAGAGAAAATGTGATCAAATTGTAGTCAAGATTATCTCATCAGGAATGGCTGATTCAACACTCAATTAAATTTAAGGCACTTACAATAGTTTGGGAGCAGTGCAACAGGTGTTTTTCTTTATGAAGAAAGTTCCAGAGACAACTCTGAAAGACGGAGATCATTAATATTTGCCCCCCCCTCCAATATCTCTCAGGGTCTGAGATGTTCCCTCCCATATACCAGGACTGTTCTCATTCCACAGCCACAGTAACATAACTTGTTCCCTACATGCACTCAGAACTTTTGCCTAAAAGAGGCAAGTGCAAACAAGAAAAGCAAATGTTTATAAATCTTACACAGATTTATTATATCCCCAAATTTTGGCCTAGAGGGTCCTTCATATGGGAATTCAGCAAGCAATGTACTTGACCAAGTGTTTATTACTTTTAGGCTCTTGGACCCTGTCAACCCAAACAAGAGAATTTAAAGGCCTAAACCAGAATTCAGTTTCAGTCTCCTAGGTTACCTTTTGGTTGGGCTGTCATTCAGAAGATGTGCTAACTGGGCTGACATCGGTTTTTTCATTAGGGAAAAGAAGTATCTTGCCCAAGAATGGTTATGGAAGAATCCCGAATTTTCAAAATATGTCTATACTATTTCCTATTTTATTCATACTGATCATTACCCATAAAGTAGCTAAAAGAAAATGATCCCTCTCTAGGGAGAAATTATGAGGGACCAAAATGCCTTACTAAAGTATAGAGCAGGTAAAGGAGGTAGAGTCAGAAATCTTTTTGAGTCAACTTTTAAGGAGGCCATCCCAAGCTCAATAATAGCAGATAACTATGTATGCCAGGAATGTGGAAAGTCCATCAAATATCTTTACTATTAACCTTTGTCAAGTGGTTGTTGCAATGAAATATACACCACTGCTTCACATTTTTAGCCTGAAAATTCTCTGAAAAGCTGTAAACATGACACAGTTAGTTTCAAAGGCCACATGGTGAGGCCCAGGTCAGCTGATTGTTCACACACCATCACACAGTTACCTGAATCAGCAACACAAAATCTTTTGCACCCAGTCTACAGTGGTAAATGTGTTGCTATGTATGGTATGATGGTAGAACCAGGCAGATTTGGTGATTTGTGTAGTTCAGGCTGTAGAAGCAGCTTGATTACAGTTGTCTTATCAGAGAACAGGTCCTTACCATGAGCATCTTTGTGAGTGACACAGATGGTTCAATCAGCAGGCCCCAAAGTGCCTTTAATCTGCTCCAAAGGATGCCTTTAATTTGCCCCAAAGGGTGTCTTTAATCTGTCTGCCTCTGGTTTTCCAAGGGGCAGACCAAACAGCTAGACCATTGGCAACAGCTCAAGAATCAGTAAAAATACAACAAATTCATAAAGGCAAGTATTGGCCAAGGCTATGAGAACAACCCCGTGTCCTGTCCACTGGAGTGGAAGAGTTTAACGTGGAACAACCACATCCATTTTCCCTGTTAAGCAGCTGGTACAGCAGCACAGTGGATGCCATCAAGGGCCAGCTTAGCCAAGCCATCTGTCAATCGGGCCCGATCATTTAGGAAATCAAAAGTCCCATTGAGCCAATGACTTTGCTGCAGACAGTGGAGTTGGGAGTGAAATTTCCCCAAAATGGAATGGCTGTTACTCTTTCATGAAAACTGAGATACTGGTAGAGCCAGGCCCCCTATTCTTGAATATGCCATTTCCAGTTGAAAATTGGACCCCTCCCACCTTATCAGTCAGCAAGTGTGAATTGATCCAATCCAAAATAGAAACATCAGGCTGTAGAATATCAAATTCTCTGTGAGTTAAGGTTTGCTTTTGACAAAAGTCCAATAATAGTCAGCTAATAGTTGCTTTTCAAAGCAGAGGCAACATATCCAAAATGTTTCCAGGTAGAGGCTGGCTCCCTTTGCTGCAAGCTCCAATTAGTAAATTTGTAAGTCACGAAGACTTGTAATTCAAAGTAGTCTTTAGATTTAGGGGACCCCAAAGGTATGAGTATCTCTCTTCGTGCAACAATTCCTAGTCAAACTAATCCTCTCTGTCATTTATGGGACAGAGAAAAGCACATAACACATCAGTTGTTCCAATGCATTCACTGAGTGCATTGACTCCTCCCAAAGCCCCATCCATACGGTCATGTCAGCATTTCTTTTCCACTGATCTTTCCCAAAACCCATGAGTTGAATTCAGGGAAATGCTGCCTCCCCCCCCACCCCCCCTCCGCAAGATTGGGTAGAATGGTGGCTTGGATGTCTTTATCAACAGAACAATAGGGAGTTTAAGTCAGTCCCACCCAGAAGTTCCCTACCACACTGACGTGTTAGGGATGGCTATATATGGCCTTTGATAGTCATTGTGGACAGAGAGACCTCAGCCCAACTTCTAATCATCTCCTTAAAGTAGCTGGGTTTGGAGTAGAGTATGAAAGTCTAGATGGCACTAATCACAAGGTATGTTTGTTTTCAGTTTTGAGAAATATGGTGGCAGCTTGCGACTCAACCAAATGAAATTCCAATGTTTTTTATCCACTAAAAGTCCATCTATTTCAGCTTTGGGAACCCTTTGACTCAGCAGCCATAGGAGCATTATCTCCTATCTAAGACCTTGGGTTTATATTTTTGTGAACTTGGGCTTGATTTGCATAGTAGCACCTTTTTTTTTGATAGATAAGATATGAACATTTATTAAACAATTTCCTTATTTACGGATACTGTATCAGTTTCTACTTCTTAAACAGATAAAATTTTTGTTCTTTTTATGACAGTTTTATTGATGTATAATTCACATGCCATAAAGTTTATCTTTATAAAGTATGCAACTCAATGATTTTTTCATATATTCCGTAGAGTTGTGCAACCATCACCACAATTTTAAAACATTTTCTTCACCTCAAAAAAATCCTCAGACACATTAGCAGTCACTACCCATTCACCACTACCACCACCCCCCCTCCCAGCACCTGACAACCACTAATCTATTTCCTGTCTTTATGGATTTGCTTACTCTGGACATTTCTTATGCAGGCTTCACCTGCTATCCAAAAGTAGAAGGTTCCTATGAAACTTTTGTAAGCCAAAATGGCCTAAAGCAAAGAAGCAATTACCAATTCATAAAAGTGAAAATCCTCTTCAGATTTCTTTCAGTTACCAAAAACAGAATCTAACAAGGGTATTTTACACAAGTGTTGTGGCATAAAGCCGACTTTCAAAAAAAAAAAAAAAGCCCACTTTTGGAATACAAGGGAACCCTGTAAACAGAATTATATGGTGTGTGGCCTTTTGTGTCTGGGTTCTTTCACTTACAATAATGATTTCAAGGTTCAGCCATATATATATATATTTTTTGCAGTATTTTAGTATGGAGGTGTAATTCACACAACATAAAATTCACCATTTTGAAGTATACGATTCAGGGGTTTTTAGTATATTCATAATGTTGCATCTATCACTGCCATCTAGTTCCAAAGTAAGTCCATCATCCCAAAGGGAAACTTTGTCCTTGTTAGCAATTCCCCCATTCTCTCTATCCCCTGGCAAGATTCAGCTGTGTTCTCCCATGTGTCAATACTTTATTCCATTTTATGGCCAAATGTTCCATCATATGAATACCATGTCTTATTTACCCATTCGTCAACTGATGGACATTTCAGGTTTTTTTCTACTTTTTAGCTATTATGAACAAGGTTGCCATTAACATTCATGTACCAGTTTTTGTGTGGACATATATTTTCAATGTTCTTGAATTTATGGCTAGGTGCAGAAGTATTGAGTCATTTGGTAGCTTAATATCTAACTCTTGAAGGTGCTACCAAACTATTTACCAAATCAGTGGTTTTACCATCCCACCAACAACAGGTGAGGATTCTAACTTCTCTGCATCTTTACCAATCTTTGTTATTATCAGTCTTTTTGATTATAGCCATCCTAAGGTGTGTGATATCCTATCTCATTCTGGTTTTAATTGCAATTTTCAAATGACTAATGATATTGAGCATCATGGCCTGTGCTTATTTATGCTTATGTATCTTCTTTGGAGAAATATCCATTTATGTCCTTTGCTCATTTTTTAATTGGAGTATTTATCCTTTTATTATTGAGCTGTAGACATACTCTATACAATCTAGATCCAAATCCCTTATTGATATATAATTTGCAAATATTTTATCCAGTTCTGTGGGTTTCTGCATCTTCTTGGTGGTACCCATTGAAGCACAGAAGATTTTAATTTTGATGAAATTCAATTTATCTTTTTTTCCTTTTTCTCATGATGTCTTAGCAAAGAAATCTTTGCCTAGCCCAAGGTCATGAAGATTTACTACTATAATTTCTTCTAAGAGTTCAAAATTCTAGTGTATACATTTAGGTTTTGATCCATTTTGAGTTATTTTTCTTTATGTGTAAGAAAAGGGTCCAATTCCATTCTTTTTTACACATGAATATCAGTTGTCCCAGCACTTTTAAAAATTGAATTGTCTTGTTTATCCATGTTGAAAATCAACTGACAATTAATGTAAGGGTTTATATTTTTTAATTTTTTTAAAGATATTTATTCATTCATTCATTCATTCATTCATTCATTCATTCATGAGAGAGGCAGAGACACAGGCAGAGGGAGAAGCAGGCTCCATGTAGGGAGCCTGACATGGTACTTGATCTTGGTCTCCAAGATCACACCCTGGGCTGAAGGTGGTGCTAAACCACTGAGCAACCTGGGCTGCCCTATATTTTTTTAAATGTAGTAGTAGCACCTTTTTTTTTTTTTTTTTTTTTTTTTTTTTTTTAAAAGAGCCCATCTTAATCCCAAGCATTTGCTGCTTCATTGTCATGGTGACATCCTGTCTTGCCAGATTTCAATACAAGGGACAAGAGAGTTTTCTAGGACAATGGGGCTGATCATAAGAATATATTTGAATTCCTTTGGGACAGATTCTCATTCTCCAGTTTAGGTCACCTTCGTCAGCATTGAAACCCTTTTTGGGGAAATAAGAGCCCAAGTATTAGTCACTGCCTTATCTATGGTTTTCTACACGATTTTGTCTCTTTGGGGGAAATCTCCCCAAGGAGCTAAACACCCCTATGGCTGCCAAGTCCTACTGCAAAGAACTCTGAGACTTTACTGTCATTTTCAAATAGATCTAAGGTTTACATAAAAGGCTGCAGAAGGGCTGAGCTATAAGATGATCTTACTATTACCTTTCTTTCTTCACAAGCATTATGTGTTCTTTACTATCAAGAGAATCAGCCAAAGTTCTAACAAATCACCTAGATTCTGACCATAGTGGCCCTAAATGTCATGATTGCATAGATGCATGTCTCCATAACTGTTAAGGGTCTGAAATGTTATCTTACTTACTAGCTAACAAGTTAACCTGCTACATTTTCATAGATGCTAGCAGAAGACATGAAACCACTAAATCAGAGACCAAGGATAGTTAATACTCACAGCAATAGCACTAGTCCAAGTAATAACATTGGTTCTAGTTACCCATGCCTTATTCCTACTTGGTGATGCAAAGAGGGACATATGACATCTTCACAAGTAGTGGATTACATTCCATGAGAGAAACCCAGAGCTTTGGGAACCCGATCCTCTACAATGAGCATAAGCATGTTTACCCTTTGTTCTTGAGGGAAGCACTCTCTTTACCTTCCAAGACTTTAATTAAACCTGCCTTTTGTTCCAGAGGAAGACACCATCTCTATCTTCTAAGGCTGTTCACTATATAAACATCTTTAAAAAGATAGTTTGAACAAAGGCTGGTCAATGTGCAGAAATGTAAGAGTCCCATAAAAAATGGTCTCTCAACAGGCAGCGACTGACCAAGTTCAGTGTTTTTCTCCTGCTTGTGGGATCCCTCCCAAGCTTTTATTGTAAAAACATTAAACGTGATTCTCCACAGAATAGTAGTAAGGTGTGGGGCGATACCCTATTTTGCTGATTCTTTTTCTTATACATTTTTCCAACACAGCCTATTCAGCGCCTAAACCAAGTGCTTTTATTGTGGTATTATATGTTTTATAAGAGTCCTAGTTTAACAAATCCTCTTCTGAAAGACTTTAATGTATCTTTGTTTGGATGTAAAGGAGGGAAAGTGAGAGGTGTGTGTGTGTGTGTGTGTGTGCACGCACACACACACAGGCACATATACTGTTTTTCCTTAATACTATTTTTTAAGAGAAGTTTTAGGTTTATAATAAAATCTGGAGGGAGATATAAAGATTACTCATATACCTTTTGCCCCCTATATGCATAGCCTCCTCCATTACTAACATCATTCACCAGGAAAGCACTTTTTTTTTTAACAAAGGATGAATCTACATTGACAAATGATAATCACCTAAATATCACAGTTTATGTTAGGATTCATTCTTGGTATTGTACAGCTTATGGGTTTGGACCAATGTATTATCACGAATCCATCATTATAACATCACACAGAGTATTTTCACTATCTAAAATCCTTTGTGCTCCACTGATTTTACTGTCTCCATACTTTTGCCTTCCTCAGAATGTCACATAATTTGGAGTCATACGGTATGTAGCCTTTTCAGTTTGACTTCTTTTATTTAGTAATACACATTTAAGGTCCCTCTATGTCTCTTTATGCCTTAATAGCTCATTTCTTTTTAGTCTGAATAACATTCCATTGTCCAGATGTGCCAAACCGTTTATCCATTTACCTACCAAAGGGCATCTTGGTTGTTTGCAAGTTTGGGCAGCTATAGATAATGCTGTCATAAACGTCATGTGTATAGGTTTTTGTGTGGACATAAGTTTTCGCCTCCTTTGGGTAAATACCAAGGAGTGCAACTGCTAGACTGTATGGTAAGAGCAGGTTTAGTTTTGTAAGACACCACCAAACTATTTTCCAATGTATCTGCCCCATTTTGCATTCCCTACAGCAGTGAATGAGAGTTCCTGTTGCTCTATATCCTCACCAGCATTTGGTGTTGTCCGTATTCCAAATTTTCACCATTCTCATAGGTGGATAGTGGTATTTCATTGTTGTTTTAATTTTCACTTCATTCATGACATATGATGTCAAGCATCATTTCATATGCTAATTTACATCTATATGTCTTCTTTGGTGAGGTGTCTGTTAGAGTATTTGACCCATTTTTTAATTGGGTTGTTTGTTTTCTTGTTGTTTGTGGTTACCTTTTGAATTCTAGGACTCTGCATTTTTTACTCTTTGCTTCTTATCAAAGGGTGCTGTTTTTCTTCCTTTTTCCCCAAGTTTTGTTGAGTCTTTCTTTTATTCTCTCTCTCAGAGTCTATATATTTAAAGACTGAACCTTCAAACTGCACATACTTTTAAGTCCTTTCCCTATAATCTGTCCTCTGATCCACCTATATAATATTTTTTTTTTTAGTAATTTTAGACTTAAAGTAGACTCAGGCTCTCTAGTGGTATGTTGAGATTGGCCCAGAGCTCCTTCACTGTCTTCCCTTTTCTGTCTTCTTTGCAGTTTTTCTTAGCCTCTCTTTGCATGTCAAAAACCCTACTGTGGAGGACAGGTGGTGTGGGAGTCTGAGAAATAGTGCACCCAAATTTGGTCATTTTTCTTTACAGATATTTTGAAGTTTGGACATCCTCTGTCTCTAAGTTCTTCTAAAGACATTGTTTTGGTGTCAACCTATCTTTCTCTTTTTATTATTCTATATGTTTTCTGGAGGAAATATTGGAGGATAGGAAGGTAGGCTACCACCTTTGCTTCCAGTTACCTGGAAGTCCTAGACAATTTATTAAAACATGGATTGAAATATGGATTATTAAAGCACTTTTAGAGTTTCTGATTCAGTAGGTCTGGGGAGGGGCCTGTAAATTCCTAGGTAATATTTAATGCTGGTGGTCTAAGAACCACACATTGAAAGCACTTTTCTGGTGTAAAACAGCTACTTAAGGAAAATGAAGCAAGAGGAAAGGATTATCCTCCATAACAAGGAGCGTACATCTGACCTCAGATTACATTACACTTAAACTGATTGCTTCTATCTGACATGGCTTCAGAAAAATATAGCCAAATTATTTTAGGAATTTAAAATATGAAATTATAGTGTAGAAGAGGGAGCTGAAACTGAAATAGTAACTATGGAGTTATAGTTGTGAGTCCATGAGAATGGTATCATCAGAGCTCAAAGTTTGAGGGAACAGACATACAGAGAGAAAGGACAGAAGATGAGAGTGACACAAGTTCATATCTTGAAATAATGATAAAGACAATGAAGAAAATGAAAAAGGATTACATAAACAAAAGTAAGTGATACAGCAGTGGGGTTAGGCAGTGGGGCAGACAGTTTGAGATTTGTATAATTGATAGGCAAACAAATATTTGTATAAATATAAATAAATAAATAAATAAATAAATAAATAAATAAAGGCTTTTCTGAAGAGATGTGTGAACTGAGAAGTAAATGATTAACAGCAGCCAACCATGCAAAAATCAAGAGAAGAGAATTTCAAGGGGGATACCAAGTGTGAATGTCCTCAGTGGGAATATAAATAATAAAAATGACAGCCTTGAATCGACATTTTCATAGCTCCCTGACCTCTCTCATTGCTAAATCAGTCACCATGGCCAGAGAATTAGGATCCTATCTGAAGAAGGAGGAAGTCTGGAAATAGCCACTGGGAATATGTTGGAAGCCCTGTAACCACTCCAATATACCTAATATATTGTATCTCTTCTCAGTGCGTGCATGCATGTGTGTGTGTATGTGTTTGTACATTGTCTGTGTTTCCTATACATACAATTTGAAAAATGTCCTTGTTTATCATAATACAGTGTTTAATATACAACCACAAATTGATCTTCTCCACTAGAGAAAAGCCAAAACCATGTCCACCTTCTACATCTTATTTTCTTTTTTTTAAAGATATTATTATTATTACTATTATTTTTTAGAGAGAGTGTGTGCAGAGGGAGGAGTAGAGGGAGAGGGACAAGCAGACTCCATGCTGAGCATGAAGCCTGATGAAGGGCTTGATCCTAGGATCCTGAGATCATGACCTGAGCTGAAATCAAGAGTCAACTGCTTTACCCACTGAGATATCCAGGTGCCCCTACATTTCATTTTCAAATGTAATCAGATCTCATATACATTCCTCAGAATTTTTCAATCTTTGAGCTAAAATTGCAACGATCTTTAATTCTTCCAATTTACAAGATATACAAAAAGATCATCACATTAAAAATTCCCATGTTATGAGAAAATGCTCGACATCACTGGCCATCAGGGAAATACACAACAAAACCACAATGAAATACCACCTCACACCAGTGAGAGTGGGGAAAATTAACAAGACAGGAAACAACAAATGTTGGAGAGGATGTGGAGAAAGGGGACCCTCTTGCACTGTTGGTAGGAATGTGAACTGGTGCAGCCACTCTAGAAAACTGTGTGGAGGTTCCTCAAAGAGTTAAAAATAGATCTGCCCTACGACCCAGCAATTGCACTGCTGGGGATTTACCCCAAAGATACAGATGCAGTGAAATGCCGGGACACCTGCACCCCGATGTTTATAGCAGCAATGTCCACAATAGCCAAACTGTGGAAGGAGCCTCGGTGTCCATCGAAAGATGAATGGATAAAGAAGATGTGGTTTATGTATACAAAGGAATATTACTCAGCCATCAGAAACAACAAATGACGTGGAGGGACCTGGAGGATATTATGCTGAGTGAAATAAGTCAATGGGAAAAGGACAATCATTATATGGTCTCATTTATTTGAGGAATACAAAGATTAGTGAAAGGGAATAAAGGGAAAGGAGAGAAAATGAGTGAAAATATCAGTGAGGGTGACAAAACATGAGAGACACCTAACTCTGGGAAATAAACAAGGGGCAGTGGAAGGGGAAGTGAGTGGGGGTTGGGGTGACTGAGTGATGGGCACTGAGGGGGGCATTTGGCAGGATGAGCACTGGGTATTATGCTATATGTTGGCAAATTGAACTCCAATAAAAAAATTTTAAAAAATAGGGCTTATCTCAGAAATACAAGATTCTTTTAACACTCAAAAATCAATCAATACAATTCACCATATTAATGGACTAAAAAAGAAAAATACTATGTAATCATTTCAACAAAAGTAGAATTATTTTCAAAAAAATTAAAAAATAAAAAATAAAAATAAAAATACCCATGTTAAAAAGCAGAACATATAGAGCAATATCTGGTACCATAACCTCCTTTCTAGGGAAACAGGCTTATTGATGAAATAACCTGGCCAGCCTCAGTTTTATTCTTTGAAAAGATTTGTCTTGTCCATTATCCTTCATGGCTAAGAAGGGGCACAGAACAGGGCTTTTCTATTAGAGACCATTCTCCTTTAGCACCTCCTTTATTGTTGGCACAATTGTAGAAACCCAGAGGTTGCCTAAAAGAAGATTAAAGTTATAGACCTTAAAATATGGGCCTGGCTGAGCCAATGGTAAGCACAAGAAGTGAGAGTAGACATCAGCTATGGTTAATTTACCTCTGACACAGAACTTGGTCCTTTTAAACCAAACCATGGCTCATGTAAGCAATGGCTATTGCTCTTTGTAGTCTGTAGGAAATCATAGGTGTTGAATTCTGCAATACAATAAAAACGAGAGTAGAAATGCTTCTTAAATATTCATAATTTTGCCATTATGGATTTACTATTCATGAGCATATTTCGACCTTCAGTCTTTGAATATAGATTTTACCTGTAGAAAAAAAGAAATTTTGTAAAGGGGTCTCTTTCTTTTAATTCTTTCTTTCCTACCATGGGGATGGTGGTGGTAGTATCATTTTCCTTCCTAACCAACTTTAATGAGTTTTTCATTTATAGACCACTCTGAGGGTGAGCGGCGGGGAAATACCACCAACACAGGACCCTATAAAAAGGAAAAGAGAAAATGCTCCATGGAATTTAATTCTAATATAGATCCTGGATACGTTTTGTAAAATCCATAATACACACACACACACGCACATACACACATAACATAAAGTTGATCTAGTAATCCATCCAAATAAATCAGTACATGTCAGTATGCCTCAGACACCTAATTTCCAGTTGGCTATTTTATCTAGATGTTAGCCAGTAGCTCTGATTTTTTTAAAGCACTCCTATTTATCTTTTTCTAGTCCAGTGATTTGTAAAATTCATAAACATAGAATCATGTGTATTTAATGAAATGCACACAAACTCCCAGTAAATAAAACAAATAAAATCATATTTATTAGTATATTTTACACTTACAAATATAAACTAAATTCAACTTTATAACATGTACTTGTAAAGCTAACCAATAAATAAAGCTAATTCATAGGTCATGTTTCAATGTTACATGACATATTTGAATGTGCATATTTTCTTTTTAATTCAACTTTTAAAACAGTTTGAAATAAAGTATAAAAAGGAGGTTTAAATAATCTGTAGAACCTATAAAAACCTCTGAGGAATAAACAGTTTGAAAGGCACAGTCTATATTGCTATATCTTGTCACATATTTCACTTAGCAAGTTTCTGCAAAGCACTGGCTGTACTAGTTTAACATCCTTGCAGTATAAAAAATTGTCTTCCTCTAGGTCCTTTAAGAGAAAAGTACCTTCGGAGCTATTAATTCACTTTTTAAAATTATCCTGGTTAGATAGTGACTCCAAAAGCCATCAATAACTAATGTGTCTAGTAGATGCCCAGGAACCACTGATCATAGGTTCTCTCATATTTCCCTGTAAGACACTCTTAGAAATTTTCCAATATGGAGTTTGCTATTTTCAATTTTCCATTGCTATAATACTGTTATAATACTGTTAAATGTTAATATACAAGAGAATATTTGATATCCTATATGAACTAGCTCACATGCATGTTTATATAGGAAACTGGAACTCTGGATGGGGTGTGTGTGTGTGTGTGTGTGTGTGTGTGTATGTGTGTGTAAGGAGACATTTGGACAATCACTGATAAAATGAGAAGCAAAACATCAGTAACCTCCTAATATGGAAAGATTTGGACATTCCTTGAGCAAACATATCAGATAACTAAATACTTGGGATATTTTGACTCTGATTTTGTCAAAAGGGGGAGATTATAGAACTTAATACAACAAAATAAACATGATTTAGGACTCCCTGAAGGATTAGGTCACCTGAGTTAGAGCTCAAATTGGTTCTGTGACTTTGGTGATCAATCTAATTTCTCAGAGCATCATCCCCTTTTCATTTGCATAATGAGATTGTTTAACAAGCTGTGGGCCTCAGTAGGAATCACCTGGGGTGTTCTTAAAGAAGCTGATTCCTGGGGCTCATTTCCCATGAAACAAATCAGAGTTTCTGGAGCTGGAGCCAAATTTTGGTGTTTGGTATTCTTTTTCCTAGGTAATTCTAATGTACAACTGGATTGAGAACCATTGCTTCACCCTAGAGTCACTTTGACTACTAAGATCCTATTTTTCATTAAGTTTCTTCTCATATTCCAGCTCAATGTCCCATAGACTTTAATAAGCATCAGAATCACCTGGGGGGTTTACTAAAGTGCAAGTGTTGGGTCCCATCCCCAGTGTTTCTGGTTTAGGAGGTTGGAGGTGGAGCCCAATAATTTGCTTCTCTAACACGTTCCCAGGTAATGCTGGTACTACTGGTCTGAACACTGTACTTTGAGACTTACTGCTCCAGCCCTGGGCTAACTCGGGCTTATTCCACAAGGTATAAGTGGGCACACATACATTCTGTTTAGAAGCGTGGACATTTTCAGTTTTGCAAGCAAGCTGTGAGACCATCTCCTGCACACTTCATTCAGTTGTAAGCTGAAATAAATGGAGGCCCAGAGAACTGAGTATTTAATAAGGTCATGGGAAAAGACTCTGTGGCTACTAGAATCACTGTCCCCTGTATCTTTTCCAGTGCTTCAGAGAGGGAGAATATTTGCTCCCTAAATAATTGTTGTCAGTGAGGCACCTGGGTGGTGTAGTCAGTTAAGCATCTGACTCTTGGTTTCAGCTCAGGTCATGATCTGAGGGTTCTGAGATTAAGCCCCACTTCCAACTCCATGCTCAGCATGGAGTCTACGAGAGACTCTCTCA
Source organism: Vulpes vulpes (assembly GCF_048418805.1). Classification (NCBI taxonomy): domain Eukaryota; kingdom Metazoa; phylum Chordata; class Mammalia; order Carnivora; family Canidae; genus Vulpes; species Vulpes vulpes. Next base: position 33,498,251 of record NC_132786.1, read on the forward strand.
CTTTTCTCTCTGCCCCTCCCCTCCCCTCTCTCACCACCCTCCCCCCACCCCCGGCATGCACTTGCTCTCTCTCTCTCTCTCTCTCAAATAAATAAATAAATCTTTAAAAAAAGGAATTGTTGTCAGGGACAGCAATCTTCTTAATAAATGTTATTAATTAATGAGTTCATGATAGCTGCGTTCGATGAGTACCTATTTTGTGTCAGACAGTGTGCTTAAGATGCATCATCACAGTCAAAAATAAAACTTAACTGAGATCTTCTTATGTGCCAGGCACTGTCCTAAGTTGCTGTCCATGAATCGGTCCATTTAATTTTCATGAAAGCCCTCCAAGGTAAATAATATTAACTCCTCTGTGTAACAAATGAAGAGGTAAAGCAGGGGAGGATCAGTAACTTGCCCAAAGTTACAGGTCCAGATTCAGGGAGTCAACTACACTGTTCTTCCACCTTCCTGGCATTTAATCCTCCCAACAACCCTAGGATCTTTATTAAGACCTGTCATTTTACAGATGATCAGACAAGGTCGGAGGGTATACAACTTGTGGTTACTAAGTTGCTTGCTAATAAACTGATAAAGATGGTAGTTGAAGTTGATGAACTTTAAAATCTCGGCTTTCCCCACTATGCCAGCTCCTTAATCTGCACATAGACATTAAGGTTAGGACCAGACAGACAATGCCAAACCATGGAACTGAGCAAGCTGGACTTGTTGCCTTATCTTTGGGCAAAAGTGCAAGTATTTCTCTCAGCTTTCAGTTTTCCAGTAGTGATTACACGAAAAAGTGGTATGAACAGACATTGCTGACAAATTCGTTCCTCCCACTATTCATTAGTGTTTTGTCACACAGCTTGACCTGAGCATCTCTTCCCCTGTTTGGCTTCTATGGGACATGTGTCAAACACAGCTGGAGGGGGAGTCACATTGACTTGATGACTTTGCTTTGCTGCACAGGTTTTTCTCCTTTCCTCACCAAAATTAGGCTTCCATTACTTACCAAGCAGTAACTATTTAGTGAATGCCTACTGTATTCCTGGCACCATACTACTCATTACTGAGATAGAAAATACTGAGACTTTATGCGTATTGTTTTCATAGTCTGAGTTTCTGGTTGGGAAACCAAGAAAAATTAATGAACAAAACAAAACTAAATATGTCAATGAAAAGAACTGGAGAGTGAAACAGGCCAATGTTCAGTATAAAAAAATGGATGCAGAGGAATCTGAGAACTGAGAAATGATAGAAGCTAGAGTTACCATCTGAAAAGGCACAGCAGAGGTCTCCAACATCAATGAAATAGCTGAAATAGTGTCAATAATGGTAATCTTTCAAAGAGAAAGGCTACATAAAGGGGAAGGTGAGGGAGATCATTTAATGAGAAAAGAAAAGCCTGACAAAAGTGTGTAGTGGGCTAAGGTAAACACCACCATATCATCTGGTTTAGATGCTAAATAGACTCTCTTGGAGAAAAGTCTTAACAAAAAGAAGGAAACATACACATAAATGCATCTCTCACAACCCCTCCTTTACTATCAAACAAAACTCCACTGAAGAATCTGACAGAAGAGTTGTGGTTGAACTAATATTCTTATAAAACACTCAATACCACACAAAAATTAAACAAGAAAATCAACAGACCCATACAGTGGCATTGAAAAAAGTCAGTACACCTCAATTTTAGAAGCAAATACCACTCCCCCACAAAAAACCCAATCACAAAACAGAAGGAAACTGCAAAATGACATTCTAAATGGAACTAAATATACTGAAGCAGGCATTTAAGGACATGAAACAGTTTTCAACATACAAGAACTTGAATTGTGCACTCAGATACTGTTCTTGAAGTGTCTGCAAAGAAAAAGCTTTACCTATTAAGGATAGGACTTTTTCTTTAAAGATTTATTTATTTATTTTAAAGAGAGAGCATACAAGTTGGGGGAAGGGGCAGAGGAAGAGGGAGAAAGAGAATCCTCAAGCAGACTCCCCACTAAGAGCAGAGCCCAATGCAAGGCTTCATCCCAGGACTCTGAAATAATGACCTGAGCTGAAATGAAGAGTCAGACACTCTATTAACTGAGCCACCCAGGAGCCTCAAGGATATGACTTTTAAAACTTCAGTGAGAAGTCTGATGGTGAACACTTTAAAATACAGAATGTTTGTCAGTTTCTCAACTTTGGGCCTATTTACATTTTAGGCTGGGTAATTTTTTGTTTCAAGAACTCCCCTGTGAATTATGGGATATTTAGCAACATCCCTAGCCTATATTCAATATTCACTAGATGCCAAGAGCAACGCCATCCTCTGCCCACTTTCATAACCAAAAATGTCTCCAGATATTGCCGAGTATCTACAGGTAGGCTAAATTATTCTCAGGAACTACTGAGGCACATCTAAGATGAAAACATCAGCAGGGATGAAAATGGAAGGTCAATATACAATATTATATATTATGATAAAGTAGAAATAATGGAAAGAGAATGGTGCACCTGGATGGCTCAGTCAGTTAAGCATCTGCATTCAGCCTAAGGTCCTGGGATAGAGCCCCAAGTCAGGCTTTCTGCTCAGCAAGGAGTCTGATTCTCCCTCTCCCCCACCCTGCTCATGTTCTCTCTCACCATCTCTCTCTCTCTCTCTCTCTCTCTCTTTCTCTCTCTCAAATAAATAAATAAAATCTTTTAAAAATAATAGAGAAATAAAGTAAAATAATTGATTGCTATATGGGCAACAGGTAGGAGTTAAAGGATGCCAATAAAAACCAGATAGAAGATTAAATAGTAAAACAATAGACCAAGTGTTTTAAAAATATAAGCACAAAACTAAAATAATAATACAAATATATTTAAATCCAATTTTTAAAAGATTATTTGTTTACTTATTTGAGAGAGAGTACAAGCAAGGGTAGGGGCTGAGGATTAGAGAGAATTTCAAGTAGACTCCACACAGCTCAGAGCCCAAAGTGTAGCTCCATCTCACCACCCTGAATTCATGACCCGAGCCAAAGTCAAGAATCAGACAAGAATCAGACAACTGACTGAGCCACCGAGGCATTCCTATATACCAATTTTTTAAATTATAAGACAAAAGACACAAATATTATAAAGGCAAAAAATGGAAAATATAGTGAAATAAACAGTTTAAGAATACTAACACCAAACATATTAGTCATATCAATTTGAAAAACAGCCTTAACACACATACTAATTGAAGGAGATTTTAAATGTGTCTCATAAACCCCAAGTGTATTCTGGATACAAGAACCAAATTTAAAACAAGGAAAAGAAGCAGAAATAAATAAGTGGTAGACAAAGGTATATCAGGCAAATGGAAAGAAAAAGAGATGAGGAGTAATGATCCTGACATCAAACAAAGAAGTCAAGCCAAAACAAACAATAAGTAAGGGCACTTTTTAATGCTAAACATGACAGGTCCCAAAGGAAATATAAAATTGATGAATAATTGTGCACAAAACAACACAGTAACCATCTTTATGAAGAAAAAAATACAGAAGGTGCAAAGATAAAAACCCACTAAAAATATAAGACTTGAATACATCATTCACAATGCAAGTCAGATGAAGCAAATAAAAACTGAAAAAGAGAGAATAATTAAAGAACACAATCAAGAAGGTAGAATTTATAGGTATATATCAATCACTGCAATCTGATAATACAGGAAGAAACTTCTCAAGGACTCATGGAACATTCACAAGAATTAACCAAATATTAAGTAACAAAAAGCTGATATGTATATATAGTAGAAATATTACAGTATAGTAAAATTAGAAGTTATGAATAAAAACACAGAACAGCCCTTACACCTGGAAATTTTTTTAGCCATTAAAAATAACTCTTCAATTAAAGAATACAAACTGTAATTACAGTTTTTAAAATTTTTTTTTAATTTAAATTTTTTTAAAAATGAAACTGAAAATGCTACATACCAGAATTTATGGAATACATTTAAAGCAGTGATCAGAGTAAACTTTGTTGCACTAAACATGTTCATCACTAAAATAAAAGAATAAAAATAAATGAATTCAATTACCATATCAAGAAACAAAAAATGATACAACAAACCAAAAGAAAGAACAAGAGAAAAAATAAAAACAGAAATAAATAAGGTAATATAGACCTAATCGACACACACACAAAAAAAAGACAAACCACTAGCCAACTTGGAAGGAAAAAGAACAAGATCGCAGTATGTCTAATAGGAAATGAAATGGAGACACAACCACAGAAATTTAAAAATAAATTCATAAAGATACTACTTTGCAGATGCCTTTACAAGTAAATCCAATATTCCAGGAATGCCATGTAGATTTAATAGTAGAAAGTCCACTGATATCATATATTAATATAGCCAGAAAAACAATTGTGTAATTATTTCTATATGTGCTGAACACTCCATTAACAAAATTTGACACTCATCCATGATAAAAACATATAAGGAAGTAGGAATCAATTTAATACAATGATAAAATAAAGCCAATATTTTACTTAATGCAAAAGCATTAGAAGCATTTCCACTAGAGTCAGAAACAAGTCACGGATGCCTACTATCTCTGCTGCCTTTCAACACTATATTTGAGATATTAGCCAGTTCAGTTGGATAAGAAAAAACAGAAGCATAAGAAGGGGTTTAAGAAGGAAAACTATCTCTGCAAAGTGACAGACATTCTGCAAAACACCTGACCAGTATTCTTCAGAAGAGTCAAGGTGATGAAAAATAGGGAAATAGGGAAGAATTCTCATAGAGAATGGTGGAAATACTAAGCAGATACCAACTAACTCCAATGTGAGACATTGAATGATATCCTGGGACCAGAAAAAGAAAAAAGGCATATAATTGGGAAAACTAGTGAAATTTAAATAAGGTCTAAAATTAGTACTATTACTGTGTCAGTGTTCTTTTCCTGGTGTTGGTGATGATGCTGTGATTAAATAAAACTAGATGGAGAGTATATGGGAACTATTTTTGCAACTTTTCTGTAAGTCTATTATTATTTCAAAACAAAAACTTACAATAATAAATTACTGTAGCAGTCCCTCCAATTGATTCTGATGCATGCTAAAACCAGAAAATCACTGCACTAGAATAACAGTCCTGGCCTCTTCCCTCTTACTATTTTTCCCCATAGAAGTGACATGCATTTGTCTAAATTTCTCAGGTGGGACAATAAGAACCAAATGATTGTCCCTTATATTTTTCTCTCTGCCATTGATCTGTAAAAGATCATGCTGTATGAAACCAATCTTTCACACCAGCTGATCTTCTCAAGGTCTGGACTTTGGGCAAGGGTAAGAGAGGAATGTCTGACCAATGTTCCAGAGTCACATTTTTCATTCACTTTATCAGTAATAAAACTAATATCTACCATTTCCTGCTTCTATCTTTCCAATGGTTTTGAATTTGTGAAATGGAGACCTCATTAAACTCAACACCTTAGTCCCATCAGCTATGCCCAAGGGATGGGGGTCACATGATCTTTATAGGACACTTAATTCAGTGAATGAAATAGGAAGGGTAATGTCCTAAATTAATTGAGTGCAGGTAGGAAGATGCACCTACCAAAGGATGATGACTTGCCATTTAAAACGTATTGAGGAATATATCTAAAACCATCAAGAAATGTTCCCAAAATTTTACGTAAATATGCAGTAGAGAATTATATATGAGGTACCAAGACAAGTCAATGGTGAAGAGTCTTTTAAATAAATGTGCTGAGACAATGGGATATTCACACCAAACAAATAAAATTGAGTTCTTTTCTTACATTGTAAACAAAAGTTAATCCAAAATGGATCATGGACCAAAATGTAAGAGTAAACCTTTGAAATTTTAAGAAGAAAATATGGGAGTAAGTTCTCATGGTCTTCAATTATGCAAAGCCTTCTTCAATGTGTCACCAAAAGCACAAGAGAAAAAAGGAATAAAATGGATTAGTTGAACCTCATCAAGGTAAAAATAAGCATTTGTGCTTCAAAGAAAGTGAAGACAACTTTCAAGAAAGTGAAAAGACCATAAAACAGAAGAAAATGTTTGTAAATCATTTATCTGTTAAGGGAATTGTATCCAGAATATAAAAAGAACTTCTACAATTCATTCATGAAAGTATACATAATCAAATTTAAAAAGAAGCAAAGAATCTGACTGGGCATCTTTCTGAAGAAGCTATAAATCATCAATAAGCATATGAATTGATGCTCAACATCATTAGTTATTAGGGAAATGCAATCAAAACCAAAATGAGATACCACTTCACATCCACTAGGATGTCTGTAATCAGAAAGTCAGATAACAAGTGTTGGCAAGGGTGTGGAGAAATTAGAACCCTCATACATTGCTTGATGTATGAGAATGTAAAATGGTGCCGGTTTAGAAAAATAGTTTGACAGCTCCTTAAAAAGTGAAAAATAGAGATGATAAGCTCCAGGAATGCCTCTTTCAGGTGTATACCTAAGAGAACAGAAAACATACATCTGCGTAAAAACTTCTACACAAATGTCTGAAGCAGCACGATTCATAATAGTCAAGAAGTGGAGACGGCCCAAATGTTCATGGTCTGATGACTGGAGAAATAAACATTGTATATGCATACAATGGAGTATTATTCAACAATAAAACATAATAAAGTGCTGATATGTATCACCACACAGATGAACGTGGAAAACTTTATGCTAAGTGAAAGACTCCAGTTACAAAAGAGCACCTTTTGTATGATTCCATTTATATAAAACATTCAGAGTAGGCAAATGCATCGAACCAGAAAGTAGATTAGTAGTCTCCCAGGGCTGGGAGACAGGCGGGAGGGGAGGGGGGTGATAAAAGCATTCTAAAGTTGATTGTGCTGATGCTTCCACGCCTGTCTTTCAATGAGCTCAATGTACGGTATATGAATTATATTTTCATATGAATATGTGAATCAACAAACCTGCCTTAAAAAAGAAAGTCTTTAGGAAAGGAAAAAAAAAATCCCTCATACAACTCCATTAAACAAAACTTAAACTCAAACCCTTTAAATTATGGACCACAATCATTTCTGGGTGATAAAATTAAAGGTTACTATTTTCTTCTTTACACTGCTACTGTATTTTCAACAGGCACCAAGACTATTTTTTAAATGAAAAAAAAAATTAAACCTTTATTGTAAGTGATTAAAATGGAGGGAAAGGGCTGGCTAACATAACCAGTTCCTCAGCATGCCAAAGAGAGCTATTTGAAGTGGAACACATCCCTAAGAGGAACCTATTCATCAAATCCTGGGATGGTGGTGCCTGGGGATTGGAATGCCTAGGACCCAAGTTCTGGTTAGCCACGAATGATTGACAGGCCTCTTTGGGCCAATCTTCACAAATGATTGACAGGCCTCTTTGGGCCAATCTTAAGAAATATCTTTCTAAACACCATTTTGATTTGCATCAGGTAGCCTGGAATTGGAATCAGAACTCCTGGAGCCACTTACTGGCTGGAGACTTCCAATTACTTATCTACAAAATGTGGAGAGAAAATAAATACAACGTGATGATCCAATCGCCCTAGATTGGTGGCTCTCAGCCCTCAGAATCAGCATCGCCTGTGAACCCAACAGAAATGTAAATTCCTGGTCTTCCCCTCAGACCTCCAGGATCAGAAACTCCAGGAACAGAGAGGCCAGCAATCTGTCTTTTTTAGTTTGTTTGTTTTAAATATTTTATTTATTTATTCATGATAGACGGGGATGGGGGGTGGGGGGTAGGCAGAGACACAGGCAGAGGGAGAGAAGCAGGCTCCCTGCAGGGACCCTGATGTGGGACCCCAGGATCACACCCTGGACTGAAGGCGGCGCCAAACCGCTGAGCCACCCGGCTGCCCAGCAATCTGTGTTTTAACAGATTCTGATGCAGGCTGGATTTGAAAAGTACTGATCATTATTTCCTCCGTGGATGAAAAGGAAAATCCAATCAGTACCTGGGGAAGGTTTTTGAATTACATATCTTTAACCTCAGGCATTCTGAAATGCCCCCTTTGACTTCCTACATATTCTCTTCCAAACACATGCATGGACACATACACACACACACACACACACACACACACAAATTCCTACTTAGTGAGTCACCATTACTCATGAGCATCTCTCCCTCAGTGTCCGAGGATTGTCAAGACGGCTCAAGACTTTCATATAGATGCCCTCTAATTTCTCTCAATTCCAAAATGCTGTGGTCTAGCAGAGTGCAAGAAACCACCCCACCCATCGGGAGCAGCTACAGTGGGATTTCTGGCAGGAGCAGGTAAATAGCTTTTGAAGCTGGTAAGCCATTTAGCACCTCTAAATTCACACTCCCTTCTTTTTTTGGATACACCTCTGTTGGAAATACTTGCCCTAGGGCACTTGGGTGGTTCAGTGGTTTAGCAACTGCCTTTGTCTCTGGTCGTGATCCCAGGGTCTTTGGATTGAGTCCTGCATAGGGCTCCCTACAAGGAGCCTGCTTCTCCCTCTGCCTGTGTCTCTGTCTCTCTCTCTCTCTCTGTCTCTCATGAATAAATAAATAAAATATTTAAAAAGAAAGGAAATAAGTATTTCCTTACCTTTCATTGGGGTGATTTCTGTTTTGTTTTGTTTTGTTTTGTTTTACAAACTTTTCATTTCTTATATTTAACTCTACACTTTTTCCAAAAACTTCATGATGACACATCAAAGTATTCCTACCTCCTGCTGCCTTTGTCACCCAGCTGTCCTGCCCCTCACCATTGTTGTGGAGTTTGGGGCCCAAAAGCTAGTTGTGATTTTGAGAGAAGTAGAATGCCATTTAAAACTGTCTAGAAGTCTGAGCAGCAGAGGGTCTCTCTCTCTCTCTCTCTCTCACACACACACACACACACACAAAACACTTAATGAGAAAGATGATATAAAGCCAGAAGTGTCAAAGCACATTGCTTTGTCCACCTGAAGGAATCTAAATTCAGATTTCGTTTGCTTATATATTTGTTTTTCACCACAGCTCTCTTCTGAGAGACCCAGTTTCTTTGCCCAGCACATCTTGCAATGTCCAAGACCTTCAATGAGCGCCTTGATCTGAGAACCACACAGAAAACATTTGCAGGCTGAGCAAGAAAGTGAGGATGGACCTCAAGTTAAATATCTTCTTTCACCTTTCGAAAACAGCAAAAATAAGCAGATGCAATTTGTTATACTCACACTGTTGACAGGATTACCATGAATGCTACAGGCAAAGACAGCAGCAAAGAGCTCACTTCATCTGCCAACTGCTTTGTGTCTTAAGGGAATGTGTTGCCTCATTGAATGACTGAACTAAGCCATTTTGCAGAATATATGAATCTTGCCTCTGATCCTAACACTTAATGGCTACGTCGCGGGCCTGTGTTCTTCATGTCAGACACGATCTGTAACATGATAACAGCACTATCTCCTTTCCTCTCGTTCGCTTCTTATTTTTCTAAGGATAAGAAAAGGATTCTGTCCCCTACCACAAACATTTGGATCTCTCACCTTGTTGTCTAAATTCAGCCGAGAAGAGGTTGATGGAGCTCGTCACTGTGTGTGCTTTGGTAATAATTTCTCATGCTCAGAGAATTTCATCATAAGAGTAAGACGGTACTTATTTGTTCACTCCTGTCGGACAAGAGATCTTTGTGTCCATAACATACATACGAAATCAACTGGGAAGGGCAATGATATTTGAACACACTTGTTCTCTAAAATAATCTGATAAGCCATTTAACAAGGAGCAAAACACAAAGTCAGTTTGTATCTGGAATCCCTTTCCTGTTATTTCCCTCCTTAGATCGTTCTGGTCTAATGCCCCTCATGGAAATCCTCAGGGCACTCAACACCATTCTAGCTCCTTGCTTTCTTCTGAACACATTTAACATACTCCACGGATAATTTTCATTTCATTCTGGCCACAGAGCCTTATAGAACCGAAAGACTAAAGAATCACATTCTTCATTGAATGGAACCTCACTGGGAGGCTTTGATGCCCTACCCTGAACCCACAAATCAATCCAACAGCAGTCTATGACCTCGAGAGACTGGCCTAAACTTTGTCTCCTTCCGATTATTTAATAATCATATCTTTGTCTGTCTCAGAGAATCCTGGACTGACATCCTGTATCTTTAGTTGTTTCACAGGTGGCCAAGGCATGTCTGTCCTGGATCTGCTCCCCCTCTCCTTATATTTGCTATAGAGCATACCCTCAGTTCTTGCTCCAAACATCATCATAGCAGCAATGGAGTTGTGGAGGTGGCTTCCACCACAGGTGTGCTGGGTCAGCAGCAAGCTCATACACTGCACTGGAACACAATGACCTCTTGGCTTCACATCTAAGCTCTGCCACATACAACCCTCAGGAGCTTTTCTAAGCCTTAGCTTCTCTTACCTATAAGACACTGATGATAAGACCAATTCTAAAGTAACGCTGTGAAAACTCACCTGTTCTTTTAAAAGTTGCAGGCAGTATGGTCAATAAATATTCATTCTTTTCTTTCTTGTTTTCTCGCTATTTATATCATTAGTAAGTATATCTAAGACTTAGGGTATTAAGGGGCGCCTGGGTATCTCAGTCAGTTAGGTGCCAGACTCTTGGTTTAGGCTCAGGTCATGACCTCAGGGTCACAGGATCAAGCCCTGTGTCCACCCTAAGCTCAGCGTGGAGTCTGCTTGAAATTCTCTCTCTCCCTCTCTGCCCCTCACCCCATCCACTGCATGCATACACACTTGCACTGGTGCTCACAGGCTTGCATGCACTCTCTCCCTAAATAAAATAAATAAAATCTTAAAAAAAAAAAAGACTTAGGGCAGCCTGGGTGGCTCAGCGGTTTAGCATGGCCTTCAGCCCAGGGCCTGATCCTGGAGACCCGGGATTGAGTCCCACATCAGGCTCCATGCGATCGAGTCCCACATCAGGCTCCCTGCATGGAGCCTGCTTCTCCCTCTGCCTGTGTCTCTGCCTCTCTCTCTCTCTCTCTCTCTGTATCTCATGAATAAATAAATAAAATCTTTAAAAAAATAAATAAATAAGCTTTATTTAAAAAAATAATTAAAAATAAATAAAAAATTTAAAAAAAGACTTAGCATATTAAACATCATAACAAATTTCCAGACATCACTGAAACTAACAATGGCACACAACTAAACTAGTGCTAGGATATTTTTTTTTTAACAATATAGGTCTTAACAAAAAGAATTTGTTTCCTTTTTCTTGCATCACTAAGTTTCCCAGCAAGAACAGCTAGCTGTTAGAAATGTGATCTCTATTCATAACCAATCCCTGTTACCTGGTTCAAGCTTCTCAATATTACCAAACTTCTGTTCTTTTGTCTAAGAAATTACTGACACACCTGGACACTTTTAGAAAACGCATTTTGCATTCTATACTATCATGGAAAATAAATATTTTTGCTATAGATGTGAATGCTATTAAAACTGCAGATAATTTTTAAAATTTCTTTAATCCAAAGATTAGATTCCTCATAAGCATGATTATTCTCTGACTTTTGCCCAATATGGGCTGAAGTGTTTTTCAGTATTGAATCTCAAGGCCAGAGCTTTTCTGTATCTGCATGGCTGAGTTTATATACTACCTACAGCTAATCAAAGCAAATGTAATCACGAGGACATGGCGCAATTGTCAGAGTGAAGAACCCTTAACATTACCAACTAACACACCTTTGACGTTTATTTAGTTGGAATAAGTATAATACCAAAGGACAATTAAGAATCTATTTCTTCAGGTCTTGGAGCAGGAACTATGCCCTGATTTAAAAAGGGTTGTGGGGGAGAAACTTCAGCTCTCAGATAGTATGAAACCTATTGACTTGGTTTTTCACAAATTATTTTTGGGACGCCTGGGTGGCTCAGCGGTTGAGCATCTGCCATAGGCTCAGGGAGTGATCCTGGGATCTGGGATTGAGTCCCACACTGGGCTCCTTGAAGAGAGCCTGCTTCTCCCTCTGCCTGTGTCTCTGCCTCTCTCTCTCTCTCTGTCTCTCATGAATAAATGAAATCTATTAAAAAAACAAATTATTTTCATATTCCACTGTATTTGCCCCACATTTAAATTATCGAGATCATATGAAACTTAAAACCCTGCACTTTTTTGGAAAGTGTCTGATTAGAGAAACACCCACTTCTGAATCAGCAATTTTTGTAAAATCACAGAGTGGTGTGAAAAGGAAGCTCAGGGTATCATTTCTAGCTTGTACCAATTGGCCTTCTCCTCTGTGACCATTAACCACAACAGATAGAACCGGTTGATTTCCAGGGATCCTGAAAAGCAATAAAAATCATGAAGTAATAAACACTATTTACTTGGTACAACTCTCATTTTTCAGATTTTGAAAATGTCACCTCATGTCCTAAGAGTCAAGGTTTATTTTTCCCAGGCAACTCTATAGGCCCAGCAGAATGATTTTCTCAGTGAATTTTTTTTCCTGAAATCAGATTTCTTAAAGATAACATCCAAACAATTTCAAGTTAAGCACAATACTTAGGTTTGTGACTAAAATCAAAACAGAAATAGCCAGTTCTTCTATGAGGCCATTTCTGATTGTCACGCAAATCCTCTCTCTGCCACTTTCCTTCTAAAAAAGAAGTTGTGTGCATGAGAAAACAGGAGGCATAAAATCATTTAGCTGAAAGAAAGCTTATGTGTCAACTTATCACTGAAAGGATGGGAGGGAAGGAGGGAGGAGGGAAGGGAGGGATAAGGGGAGGGAGAAAGAAAGGAAGGAAGGAAGGAAGGAAAGACAGAGGGAGGGAAGGAAGAAGAAGAAAGCAAGAGAGAAATAAAGAAGTTAGAAATGAAAGAGTGATTTCATTCTGTTTTTATTCTGCTAGTTTTTCAAATGTCAGAACCGACAAGCCCTGTGCAACATTTAACTCAACCCTCTTCTTCAACTGGTGGGCTTATGTTGATGAAATTAATGCTCTGCAATCAACCCTTTGAATGTAGATGGAATTCTAGTGCTGAGTTCAGCAGAACTATTAAGAAGAAAGTTGGGGTCTTATGAGCTGAACCTAAAAGCTTTTCTCTATGTAGTGGCTAAAATATGGCAAATTTTCTTTTATTTTCTGAATTGACAGAATTATTCAAATTCTAAATGCAGGGCTATAACTTCAATTCGAACTAAATGCTAATGTTTTGTCTGAAAGGTAACTCTAAAGTGATAATGTTAATGGGCATTCTATTTCCTAATCTGATCAAGAAATGGCTCTTCTTCGATTCTCTCCAGAGATTCTGTAACATTTCATACCTGCTTCATCATCATTCATCAATATTCATAGACACATCTATAATTTTTGAGACACTGAACACAGCCCCATTAGTGGTGCAGAAAAAGCAGTCCCTAGAAGGGCAGTATTATGAAGGAAGTAAAGTGTTCCCCTTAGGGACTCTCTCCTCCTGCCCTGCCCTACCCGGATTCGTGTCTCCTCCTCCAGGGGTCTTCCTACTGCCCACTCCTACCCAGAGCCTGCCATGACTCCCAGTGTCTTCTGCTTCTCTTCCTCTCTCCCCAAAACACCTTGCTGCAATGCTAAAGTGATTGTAGTAACCTACTTTACATGCATATGTTAATGATTTATTAGAGTTTTTGTGTTCCCCTCCCAGGCAACATGCTTACATACTTGCATTTTCACTTCAGCTTCCTGGGCTTTAATCTACAGGAGAAACCAGACATTCCTAAGATGGCATTTTCTGATTTTAATAGTCTCCAGCCACCTGCAAGAAGAGCAACTTCTTTCCACCTCCTTTGCCCTGAAATATGAAAAATCAATAACCAACTTCTCAAAATGATTCTGCAATGGTGAGTCCACCCCTAGCCGCAGGAGCATACCGTTCAGGTGACAGCCCCTAGACTAACACACAGCCTTCCGTGGCACAACTAGAAGTCGAGATGGATTTGTCACTCTGCCAGCACAGCCTCATGCCCCTCAGTCACTATGTCCAATGAAAGGCGAGAGTGTCCCAGCCCAAACGTGAAAAAGCGCCTTCTTATAGTTATTGATTCCAGGGGAGAAGAACGTGCACAGTTCAAGGGCTCTAATCCAAAAATTGCTAGGAGTAGAGAACAGGAATATCTCCAAGAGTTCATTTGCTGCTGCCCTCACCCCTCCCTACTCTGCAAATTTCCTAGTATCATGCCCTTCGCCCCTCATTCTCTATCATCTTAATACTGGCAGGAGGGTAGGACCCATTTTAAAGCTAAGAGATTTTTTTTCTTCTTTGTCAAGCAGAGCTTTGGGGCTACAGAATAAAGTGTTTGCAGGCTTGATTATCTCTCAGTGAAAGAAAAGATCTGCAACCACTTGGAAAGTTTTTCTTTTCTGAGTCCCCTAGCTTCAGGTACCCATCTTGTAGACCTGTGTGGTGGCACTGCTTTAGACCGAAGATCCTGTTCTGTGGATATTTGTCCCTTCCCATGTAACTGTGGAACCATCTGGCATGCAGTAAACAGGCTTATGCATTAACTGTGCTCAGGAAACCTAGCAGTTAGCAATTAATTTTCTCCTTGAATAACACAGTGGCAATGATAACCGATGGGACAAAAGCGGACAACACTGGAAAGAGCCTGAAAAACACTGCATGTCTACAGATGTACAAGTTCCTATGCATTCACTCAGATCAGAAATCAAGTCCATGTCAGATCATCTTATAGTTTATGGATTCTAGTTGGTTGCATAAATGGCAGCCCACTGATTATAAATTCCACACAGGCTTCCCTTAATGACCTTAATGGGTTGCCATTATTTTCCTGTGCTATCATTCAAAAAAAGCCCATCTGGTATTCATAAATACAGGCAGAGGAGGGTGGACTTTGACATTTATAAATGCAACTGAGGAATATCTTCAGTTCAGGTGGAATGGGGAGCTTCTCTGGCAAAGCAGTTTTTCCCTCAATGAGTTTCATTAGATGCATCAACCCAAATGGCCACCATAAGGGACTGGGTAAGTAAATGGTGTTTCTTTTACATGATGGATTATTATTTTCAAATGTGTTTACCTACATTCAAGTACTGTGGAAACGGTTCAGTGACAAAAGAATGACACAAACTGCACATGTGCCACAATAACTACCATCTCATAAAAATGCTAAGGACGACTGGCAAGGGAATTTCACTTTCTTGATCTCCTTCCTTCCTCTTCTTTATAATGAGACATGCCCCAGTCTCAGTTCCTCCTATGCACATATTGACTAAAGGTCTAAGCATGAGCAATTTTTTAGGGCAATGATTCCAAGAGGCACGGTGAAGGGTGAGGAAGTGAGCTTCAGAAAATAAAAAGAGTGTCAATTAATGAGTTGACCCACATGGAAAACTGGAGAGAAATCCTGCTGGAGATGCTCTGAGATGCTGACTTCTCAGAATTCCCCACCAGAATATGTATTAGTCAACATCTGCCCTTTATTGCGTGCCAGTTGCTCCTGGAACACTTAGTCTTATCCCATGTGGACCAAGCATGCTTCTACTTCCAGAGTACAGAAAACTACAAGAAACCAGCTGAGCCTGGGAGAACCATCTCCAGGGTGGGCCATGGAGATGCAGACAGGGTATCTAGAGCATCTGCTAGACAGCAATTGGTTTAGATAACTTCTTACATGCCTTCAATTGCTGGAAGCTTATTTAGAGGACAAAAATGTTACTGAATGATCTTGCTTTATATCTTTTGCATTTTCTACAATAAACTTTAGAAGGCAAAAAATAGGGGCACCTGGGTGGCTCACTCAGTTAAGTGTCTAACTCTTGATTTCAGCTCAGGTCATGGTCTCAGATTGTGGGATCAAGCCCCGAGTCCATGCAGACTCATTGGGGAGTCTGCTTGAGATTCTCTCTCTCTCTCTCTCTCTCTCTCTCGAACAAATAAATCTTTTTTGAAAAGCATGTTATTAATTAGGTATTCGTCACCACAGTTGTGGTGACTAAGTAGCCCTCCATCCAACTGGGGAATTCTGAAAGACCATGTAGTTTACACCCCAGAGGTATTCCATAAGAGAGCCAAGGGACCTGAATGTTTAACTACCACCTCCCATTTGTCATTTGTTGAAAACTGCCTCAGCTGGGACATTGACTCCCCAATATTGCTGATCTACATCATGGGTGGCAGAGTAGGCTCAGGTGGCCAAAGAGCATCCTTGGATAAAGAGAGTAGATGCTTGATGTTGGAAGTCAGCCAGCTTACATAAAAATAGTGAGGACAAGGGCGGAGTGAGAGCACCATCAACATCTGCAGCAGAGGAAGTTCACTTCTCAAGCCCTATGATAGACACAGAAGGCCTAGATGACCATGTACTGTGTTATATACACAACCTATAGCTTCCTATATTCATCTATGGAGGCCACTGGAGGGAGGGATCACACCTGAGCACACTCAATCCTACTGCCTCCATCAAGGGTCTCCTACTCACCACAAATGAGCATCTTCATTGTCTCCAAACTCTTTCCATGACAGGATTGTCTCTGCCACCGGTTGAGAATTTACAGCACCCTTCTTCGTTCTATAACTGGGCTGTACGTTTCTGCAGAATAGAGTATCTGTCTTATTCTGTTCTACTCTCAGTGCCTAGCACACAGCAATGTTCCACAAATACTATTTCCTTGGATAAACTGCAAAGAATTAAGTATAGAAAAACTGAAAGGAAATGTGCTCTTTAAAATGGTATCTATGAAAAAAAAAATAAAAAAAAAATAAAATGGTATCTATGGCTGGTGGAATTTTTTCCTGCTTTTGTTTTTGCCTTTGCTTTCTTTTATTTTTAACTTTTATTTTTCATGAAAACAATATGTGCTTTTTTAGAGAATTTGGAAAGCATAAAAAAAGCATTTTTTTATAAAATCGACTTTGCTTATAAAGACGAAAGTAGGAAAACAGGCTCCTGCTTCAAATATAACTCAGCCCTACATCTGTGATTGGCTCTGTATAATATCAGAATGTTTCAACTCTCAGAATGTCTCAGATCTCGTGGTAATTTGTTAAGTGGTAATTATTCTTATAGGCCTACCTAAAATAGCAATGCCATCTTTCAATAAAGAAAAGAAATGGTTAAGATTGAACATATGACCTAAGTAACTCATCCATGCTAATCTCTAGCTTCTCAAAGGATTCTTTACCTCATTGCTTCTGGAACTCTCCAGATAATATAGAATACTTCAGGTATAAAGACTGCCTTATTTAATTTAGAAACCAAAATACACTTTAGTGCAGAGCTAAGCTTAAGAATGAGCTTTGAACTGCAATGACCCTCTTTAATTTCAATATATCATTATAAATACCAATTTAATTTCTCATGTTTTAAGAGAAACCTAGGTTTCAATCACCACATTATTAACAATTAATGGTCAGATTTGGGAAGGGATACTCTAATTTTAATAAAAGGCTTCACAGGAAAGGTCAGTGAACTCTACAGAATCAATCATTTATAAGCAGTCTTTGGTTTTCACTGAAATATTTATGAATGATAAAATTATTTTGACAAGGCGAGGTTTGATATGGAGGCCATTTCTGACAACATGACATGGTTTCATAAAAATTCCTGGGTACAATTAAAGTAAAGCAGAAAGTTAAGCCAAAGGAAATGGATAATTCCATCTTAAATTCTTCAAGGAACAAAAGACATCTACTGTGAACATCCACATGATTATATATGCAACATATTTTCAGGATCAGACCAAAAGAGGCAGCCAGAACCCAGCTTGAAATGAAAATAAAAGAAAATACAACTGTTCTCCAATGTCTCAGCAAGCAGATGTTGGAACTTTCTACAGGATAAGGATGGCATTCGGTCAGAAAACTGGTTATACGCGTGAAGAATCAAGTCAACATTATTTTTTAATGTAGAATTGCCTACCTCTCCTAAGACCAAATTGCTCTAACAGAAACCAACTGCATCATGTTATTTAATTTAAATGCAGCAGATACTACAGGCAGTTAAATTAAGAATGTCCACATGATGGGCACAGTGAATTGGGGCCACCACCTTGCCTACCACTGGAAGAAGGAGCTGCCTTTCAGATCTCTTTTTATAATATATGTATAAAATTAGTCCCTATAGCCCAGCAACACTGCCAGACAAAAAAGCAGGTTGATGTTCCTTTGAACCTAATTTCACATGCACAGAGACAGGAAGCCAGTAGGAAGTCATTCCTGTATGGGGTGAGCTCATTGAGATTTGCTGCTGACCCCTAGGCAGCCCACACCTCCAAAGGCCCTCTGGTAGAGCAAATCAATAGGGTCTTCGTGTTCCCTGGGAACTAAGTGTATTTGCGGAACAGAATTAGGAATGGTTGATGTGAATGAACCAACCTTAAAGTTCCATAGCTTGGTTTACATTCTTTCCCTATCTTTCATAACAGAAAACACATCTAGGTAAATTGGAGTCAGTTAAGACTGCCTAGAACTAATCTGAACCTGTTTAAACTTGCTTAATTTTGTTTGAACATGGGACTCTGTAAGCCCATGGAAAATGAGGAAAAATACAAACATTTTTACGAATCTGATATATAGATTTGCAGTGTCAGTAAACTCACATTAATTTAGAATAATTAGGCAGAAGCAAAATATCAAAAATATAGAAATGTTAACATTATTTTAAGCACATATATATCATGTATAATTAAACTGTTTCCAATGGGATGCTGTGAAGTACTCCAGTTACAATATTAATGAAACTTTTTTTTTAAATGAAACTTTTCTGTTTTTTAACATTAATCATCTGCCTGTGACTTGTTCAAGTGGTTTCAGAATACAGGAAAACAATTAATTTCCTTGAGATTTTGAGGACAATGCTGGCCCGCCTTTATTAGTAATCTGCCTAAGGAGTAATTGTTTTCTACAGAAGGTAGAGAATTTCCAACTAATAGACCCTATTCAAGCGAGTACAGGTTCCAAATTTGTAAAACTATGGTTTATTAGAGTATTTATTCCATCTCTAAGATTATTGGCTTCTGGAGGAATAAAGTTCATTTCCATCATGACAATTACTAATGTAAAATTTAATTCTCTGAACCCATGAAAAATGAGTTTGAAAATGTGGGAGCCTGCAAAACCAGTGGCCTTTCTGCCAATCTGGCATGAGCTCTACTGACATTTCCCAGTGCTGATTTCTCTCCCTGAAAAGGGTCATCTCCAGCACATTTGAGATTTCTCCTTCAGGGTCCTTTCAAAAGCATCCCATCCTTTTTACTGAATATTCCATGAATGTAGTCTCTCATCCCTGCTGGGGACTGCTCCCCACCTCCTCCAAAGCATTCTGAATATTTCCCAAACACAATTCTGATCTTGCTATTTCTTTATTTAGAAATCTTCAGTGGCCCCCATTGTCTCAAGTTCAGAACAGTGAATGAACACAAGTTGAATAAAACAGCTTAAACAGCTGAATCAGTAAAGGTAAAAAAAAAAAAAAAAAAAGAGCACTTCTTCCTGGATTTTTTACCATGTGTTAATATTCTCATCTGTTGAAATGGGATACCTACATTACCTGCATTTCAAAATAACTGGGAACGTTAATTAAAAATATGAAAGCAAAGTTGCTCTGAAAAATGTAGAACTCCAAACACATGCAGGTTATCATTGTATTTCTGTAAGTCAATCGGCCTGTTGGCTTTTTTGTTCAGCAAAAGTCTGGTAGTTTCTCCAGTTACCAGCTAGAACATGAGGGGACACATTTCTTTCACTGGTCCTTAATTTCTGTTCTGCCACAGAAGTAAATAAGCTAAAGTCAGACACACTTAGCCCCTTGCTGTGAAAACCATTATTATTCTTTTGCATAATTATCATGCTTACAGATTTTGCAATTCTTTCCTTGTATTTGACATTTTACTTGGTGCCCTGTATCCAATTTTTGTGTAAATCAATTCAATTTAATCTCACAATCAGCCACTCAGAAAAAAAAAAAAAAGGTTTCAAAACACCAGACTTCAAAGTTTCATTCACTCCCTGCCTTCTGTGACTCTTCACTTGGTATTTCCAACATTCATATGGTCCCTTTGGAGATCACCACATAAAAGAAAGGATGCAAAAGGCCATAAGGAAACATTCCAGGATGCTTGCAAACCTAATTTTCTGGGTCCTTCCTAAGAGTCACATTTATAAAATGTGCACTAACAAAAGCTCAGTAACCTATTATAGTGCATTAAACTTAATCCTCTGTGGACTTTTCTATTAGACTGAACTCCAATTTGATTAGGCGGAAGAGATCCCGGGACATTAAAGCTGTCTAAAATGGGTTGGGCACACACATATACACACACACACACACACACACAAAATAAAAAGGGGAGCAGAGCAAATTCTGGCAAAGGTTTTACAAGGTTTGAACTCTGCCATTTTCACCTTCTGCATTTCTGTGGATTCTCATGGGGCAGGGAATCTTGGTGTTTTTATTTTTCACCTCCCCAAGAGAAAAGATGGAAGAAAGGAAAGGAGGGAAAGAAGGGAGAAGGAAAAAAAGACAAGAAGAAATAGAGAAGGAAAGAAAATGACCAATGTGTAAATGATACATGTTTTTAAACGCAAAAGAGTGAGAGGAGAACAAGGAAGGAAAACATCCCCTGGAAGGGCCAACTCAATGCTATGCTTCTATCTCCCAACCAAAGTAGCCATTCACTTCTTGAATTCACTCCAGTTCCAAATTTTAGAGCTATTAGTGAGAAAGAGCTTCTTCTCTCTGAAGCTGAGAAATATAACAAAATAATAATAAAATACTGTGGTTAACACATACATTTGTGAATTAACACAAGCCAACCCTGCTCTTGTATGAAGGCTCAGAGTAGTTCATCCTGGTTTAAAATTTATTGAAAAGCAAACACTTAACCTTTGCTCCCTTCCATTCTCCATGCAGAGTTGTTTGGTAATTAGCCTGGAAGCATCTACATAATATATGTCTAGACTCACTAATGTTCATTTTCTGTGGTTGCTGCTGGCACTTTACATTGCATTACAAAGTAATGACAAAATACGAGTTGTGTTAAGAGCCTTGACAGAAGACACGAAGTATAATTTTCAAAGGAAGGAGGAAGTTAGGACCTTCTTTTCTACTACAAAAAGGCCCTAGTAGGTGCATTTAAAAATACATATTTTTAAATTTTTGATCTTTGTATTCAGATAATATATTAAAAGGGAAATAGGAGTGATAAAAAATTATCATTTAGATGAAGTATGTTGGTTCCCTTGAAGATGATTGGAAGTTATTCTTATATATAACTCACCTGAATGACACCAAGAACAAAGAAACTGAAATCAATAAACAAAGGGAAGAAAGTGAAAGCCGACTGTGTTGCCTTATAAAACATAATCTACATCTCAACAGGAGTACGTTAATTTAGAAGAAAATTAGCAAGGTTCTGTTAACAGAATAATGAATAGTTTCCGAGGTCTACCATATCAAAAAGCTCTGTGTTCATTAATACCCAACTCAATGTTATTGTGGAAAAAAAGTAAATGTGAACAAAGCAGTAATGTGCCTCATATCCTCCAAAACCTGCACAAATGTTCGCTACCTGTTACATTTACTTCAAGATGTCCCATCTTAATGCCTATGGCAATATGATGACTATGACAGTCTCCAAAGATGAGGATACACACTTATTTGAAATTTGATTTTCAAGGGGTGTATGGGGTTAAGTGGAGAAGGATATATGTGACCTTGTGGGTCAAAATGGAGTTGCAGAGACCAAGACAAGGTAGTGTAATTGAAAAATGTATACTGTACAGTGTAGATTTTAATCTCTGGTGCCCCAAATATGAACAAGAATCTAGGATCTCAGAGAAAAAGTGAATTTATACAATTTAGTGGGGAAACAAAATCAGTCAAATTGGTAATTTGGAAACGTGTAGACCAAATGTCCAGATGAGTGACTGGCATTTTCTCTTCTCAAACTGGTGTTTTGGCAATAGTAGACTCAATATTGATGTCTGTGTTCTGGGGGAAATAAGTTTCTCTGTTGCCATATTTCATTTTTAATAATATTAGTTCAAATTTCTCCAGTGCCTCTCATTCCATTAGCTCAAAGCACTTTTCAAACCACTAATGAATTACCCTGGCTGCCATTCCAGCAAGGCAGAAAGCAGCCCATCCATTTTCATAGCAAATGCTTCACTTCTAGCAGCACCAGCCCTTAGAGAATAGCCACAATTTTAAAAAATATATTTTTTTATTATTTTCTCACTTCCCATTTTATCTCTTGCTTCACAGGTAAGTCTGGAGCATTAAGAAGCTTCACGAGATCGTCCAAAAGGGGAGAGATCACACCTTCAGTCCTCACTAATTTTAGTCTGTCCTACATCTTACATTATCCACTGGAGATTGATCCAATCAGTTTCTAGAACTCTCCATGGGAGGCCAAGAGAAGGAGGGAAATGCCCCCCAAATCCAGTTTCCTATCAAGAGACATATCCATTACCCTTTTAGCATTCATCAGTGGGAAACAGAAAGGGTGGAAAAGAACAGGTTAGGTGACAAAAGTTATTTCCCAAAACTGAGTGAATCATTGACAACATCATCCATTACAAGGTGAGGGAGAAAGCAATTGTCAAAGAGAACAACGTTAATTTCAGGTCCATTTAAATTCCAAGTCACTTTTTCGGAGAAATCCATCCAGAGTGGAGTCCTTTTGGGTTTATAAACAAACAAATGAGATGAAATGAAAGCAACTGAATGAGTCTATTTGCTCTCACTTCAAACAATCGAATATGGTAAGTTCTACAGTTACCACTTCTGAAATTTCTGTTTTTAAAGCTTTTCACCAAGGGTAAGGAATGACTTTGATCTCCTCTATATGTACAGTACTGACCAGATTAAAATATGTAAAATAACAATGATGTTGTTGCCCCAATTTGCGTTCCACAATTACTGCTTTTAGGTCCTTAACTGCATGTTTCTATTCCTAGAAAATTTGACACTTTTGTTCACAAATATATATATATATATATTTTTAATTCATGAGAGACACAGAGAAAGAGAGAGAGAGAGGCAGAGACACAGGCAGAGGGAGAAACAGGCTCCCTGCAGGGAGCCGGATGTGGGACTTGATCCCAGGACCCTGGGGTCAAGCCCTGGGCCAAGGCAGGGGCTCAACCAATGAGCCACCTGGCATGCCCCAACACTTGTTCTTTTTAAAGTATGTAGACCTTCCATTTGTCCTGTAGGCCCAAAGGAGTTAGAAGAACCCTATGTCCTAAGTGACACCCTTATGGCTGCATGAACAGAAGAAGGGTCAAGCTTCACAGCCAAGAATGAGGTGGAAGGAAAGCTTTATATGAATCTCAGAGATCATAATATTCCTGCTTTGTGCGAAGTGTAACAGAAGGGAAGAGCAGAAGAGGAGGACTCTAGGGAAATGCGACAACTTACTAGAGTCTTCAGAGTCTGAATTTGATATAGTATTGTAGTACTACATTATAAAATCTCAAATTATCCAACGTTTTCATAGTTAAATGGTAGTTCAAACATATTCTGAAGTCAAATGTAAAACCTATAAAAATTAGACCACAACATAGTAAAAACAATCCCAAAAAGGCACCATAAGTGCTCCTATTTTGCAGAGATAATGAAGGGCCTCCGCTACAGCCTGTCTGGATGTGCATAGTGTGTTTCAAAACACACCCCTGAAAACAATGAGGTAGAAAAAGCTTCCACAGAAACCCGTAGTAACTCCCCATCGACACCAGATGGCCTTCCACTGCCAAGTGTTCTCTTTGTGTTTCCCCCACATTAAAGAAAAGTGACAGATATTCAGAACTCTGCGATAAATACTAAATATAAGTGTGTTGTAAGCATTTTTAGATAAGTATATCAGCAAAATTTAAAGCTATAGAAAAGCAGAGATTACTTGTAAAGGTTTTTTTCTCTAAAGAGCTCAGCATATTAGTTTATTGATATAATCCTATCTCATCATTGATATTCATAACAATTTCTTTTGGAAATAGAAAAATGGATATTGCTCTTTTTATTTGACTAATAGAGATCAATGAGATACATAGAAATCAAGTTATGCTAGAAGTCAGTGAGAGAAAAGAGAAGGATTTGGAGGAATAGAAATCACTTGGACCTCAGAAACTTAGGTAACAATTGGATAAAATATAAATTAATAAAGTCACCGATATGTCATTTTCTATCTTCTTTATGAAATCACCTTTAAAAAGATCAGTCTTAGGCCTCAGGCAATATATGTTAAGGTCCCAGAATAAAACGTACCTTATACATGTTATTCTATACTCGTATGCCCTCCCTTTGCTTTTTGTTCTTTAGATGTTACAAACTGGAGTATATGCACTTGTGATACCTCACTCAAGATGGAAAGCACCAGTAACTGAGTTACTTCTGTTGCTATGTAGCCCAGACTCAACATGAATAAACAGAGTATATTAAGACAGAGGGACCAGATGAATTTCCCTTAGAATTTCCATTCATGCTACTGAGGAGGTAAAACACATCTTCAAATAACCCCCTTGGCACACACTCCTTGATTAAGGGCATGGATTAGATTGCTTCAGTATGCTTTCCATAGTGGTATCAGGCAGTTAAAATGATGTCACTGACTACCTTGTGTCACTGATAATGGTGATTGCTTTTTTGTTTAAGCATTGGGTGTTATTTAAGGTTGGATGAATTACCCCAGAGAAGAAAAAAAAAAAATCTGCCGCATTAAATGGATGCTCAACGTGTAAATTTTGCATCTCTCCCAAAGCTGGCTTCTGGCTTCCAAAGATCTTCACTTCCTGTTTATACCTGCTTAGCATAGTAACAAAAATGTCATGGTTACCTCCTTGTTTAAGTGCTTCTGAAGGGCAGAGACCACATCTTTCCTGACATAGCATGGTGTTTTGAACCACTTTGGGATCAGAAAAATATGGGTAAACAAAAAAACTTGGTGTGTTAAATAAACTTGTTGACATTAAATCAAGAAAAAAAGTGTTTTTTTTTTTCTTCCAAGTGTTTGACACAGTCGTGGATAAGATTTCACCAGCTGACTGAGACAGGAGCCACTCTCCATCAGGGGCTCTGGGTTCTGGACGATGTCACTGTGCCATGGCCAAATATATGCTTTTGCTGGAGCCACACAGCATATAACACGAATGTTAGATCTAGACAAAACTAATGGAGCTAGTAAAAACTAACCCAGAAGATCTGATATCCTATGTCACCTACCTTTATATGTACATCCCTATGTTTAAAAGCTCACATCTCAGTAAGTATTCCTAATTCTTGAGGATAAGCTGCTCAGCCTGACAAGGACCAATTCCACCGAACAAGTACAGAGGAGAAGAAACAAAAGCAAGAATCAAAACATCATAGAAAGGAGAAAGAAGGCCAAACCCACTGCTCATTTGTTTTCCTTATTCTCCACAAGCAATAATAGTGCCTGCTCTCTATGCCACTCAATAGAGAAGGGTAGGACTGGTGATGCCTAAGAGCTGTTATTCTCACAATAAAAAAAGACATTTTTTTTCTGACTTTTTGGGAGGTGGGACCTGGATTTTAAAGTGTTCTAGCTAAGTTTCTCTTTGTTACATGAGTTTGGCATAGCTCAAAGGAAGAAAGGTTGAGTACACCTGTTCATTTTGTTTAGGAACCATGGACCTACATGTGAATTCTAGTTTTACCACCTTTAGATTTTGTAAATTCTGAACCACTTCACTTGCCCTAAATGTCAGTCTTGGCTTTTCTTTCTTATTATCCAAGATGAATGGGGGCTCCCTCTATTCCTTCCCACATTTCCGGGCACTGTTAGCTTATAAGACCACAGCATCTAATTTAAGAAATTGTTTCTTCATCCTGGTTACTGTCCCATACAAATTAAGGAAAATGATCTGGCTTGCAGAGCATCAAAATTGAAATATTTTTCAGTTTCTTCACTAAGAACTCATTTTGCAAAGAGCCTCAAAAAACATCTTCCCTTTCTCTCTCCCTCCTTCCCTTATCTCCTGCCTTCTTCCTTCTTTCCTTGCTTAACATTTTGTGCAAATGTCCCTTTATTTACCCCTTAATTCTGTATTGCCCTATATGTGATCCAGAGTCTTCCTCATATTCAAATGAAACAAAACAAAACAAACTCTCTTCCAGATTTTTTTTTAAGTGAAACAACCTATGTACACATATACATGTGACTTTCTCACTTTGGGGTTGAAATAATAAATTATAGGGGACATGCATCTTCAGCTTTTCTAGGTAATGCCAACTTGTTTTTCATCATAGTCTTAATAGTTTTGCTCCTACCAGCAGTATTGAGAGTTCTGTCTTTCTTGGTCCGGGCCATCCAAGGTGGATTGTTCAATTTATTCGTTTTTGCCAATCTGATGGGCATATAATGAATATCCAATAATTTAATGAGCATGGCCTCGATTGCTAAAGGATTTGAGCTCCTTTTTAAATATTCATTGGTCAATTGGATTTCCTTTTTCCCAAAATGCTTATTCAAGACTTTTAGCCATTTTTCTATGGGATTCCAAAAGCTCTATTTTTATAATTAATACAAGCCCTTTGGCAGTTAAATGTGTGGCAACTATCTTTTCCTGCTCCATGCCTTGTCTTTTTGCTCTGTTCTTACTTTTTTTATGAATAGGAGTTCTTGATTCTAATGTAGTCATCTTATTAATCATTTCCTTTATGGTTAGTGCTTTTTGCATCTTTTAAAAGACATTCTACCCTATCCTGATTTTATCAGTTCAATTTTCCTCCCCTTGGTTTTCAAAGAAGATTGAGTTTACCAGGCACTTGAAAGCTGCTGATTCAGCCTTGATTCAACAATGCTAAACCATACTTAGAACAATACTTTCACATTAAATGGAAACTGCTTCAGTGGCAGAAACAATATTTTATCCTTTTATTGGTATGATGGCATTGTCAAATCTTCTCATTGTTTGTAGACCTGTAGATTTGCTGGTTTAAGGCAAAAGCTTTCACAGGAAGTCATCAGTAAAAGATATGTCCCTGCTGATAGCTTGATCTTAGAGGAAATGCTACAGAAATATGAGTCCTTTACTAGGTGAAGTGGTAAAAGGCAGAAACAATGGTAAGATTACTAAACTATCATTTAGTGTGCATTGAGTTTATTCAGGATGTAAGATTTTCCCTCTACATTGATAAAGGAACTTAAAAAAAAAAAAAAAGCAACTTGTGGAATGCCTGGGTGGCTTAGTGGTTGAGTGTCTGCCTTCACTCAGGGCATGATCCCAGATTTCCAGGATCGAGTCCCCACATCAGGCTCCCCACAGGGAGCCTGCTTCTCACTCTGTCTGTGTCTCTGCCTCTCTCTGTGTGTCTCTCATGAATAAATAAATAAAAATCTTTTAAAAAAAAAAAAAGCAACTGGTGCCAGCCCAGCTCGAAAAAGGTAAAAAAATAAAAAATGATAGGGTAGCAAAATCTGTAGGACACAGTTAAAATCTCATAACATATTCAGCATCTTTGACTATCTATATGACCAGAGAAGTATGGTACTTTTTATCCAATGGCCTTTGGTTTTATAAACATGGTCAAGAACTTCCTCTTAAAAGACCCTCCACCTCCTTACTGCGGTGAATATTCCATACTCTACTCAGAAGTGTGGTCTTCCTGGTACCCTGATTAATGTTTACCCCCAGGCTCAAAGTGCCCATTCAGACATGCCAAGGCTTATAGGCACAAATCAGAAAAACAGAGCCACAAATCATTCTCCTTAAATAAAAAGGTCAACTGGTATTAAATTAGTTCATTTACAGAACTCATTGAAATTAGCAGCATGTTCTTAAATTGCTTCTTGATTGAGGACATTTGCC
Source organism: Vulpes vulpes (assembly GCF_048418805.1). Lineage (NCBI taxonomy): Eukaryota > Metazoa > Chordata > Mammalia > Carnivora > Canidae > Vulpes > Vulpes vulpes. Next base: position 33,526,008 of record NC_132786.1, read on the forward strand.
TCATTAATTCTGAACAACCTGAGAAGACTATTAAAGTCTCACAGAAAAAATTGACCAAAGGACAAGATGCATAATACCCTTTACCTCGGGGGGCAAATGGTAAATCCCAGAAAATATATACATTGAGAAAGAAAAATCTAAGATGAGGGAGTTTAACTTCCATGTTCTACCAAGGAAGTCTTCTGTGTGTGTGTGTGTGTGTGTGTGTGTGTGTACATGTGTGCATATGAGCACATATGCACATGCGCAACAGCCAAAGAGAACTTCTTAACACACAAACCTAGTCATATGATTCTCCAATTCAGTGATTCCCTTTTGTCTTTATTTCTTAAAAGATTTTATTTATTCATGAGAAACACAGAGAGAGACAGAGAGAGGCAGAGACACAGGCAGAGGGAGAAGCAGGCTCCATGCAGGGAGCCTGACGTGGGACTCGATCCAGGGTCTCCAGGATCACACCCTGGGCTTAAGGCCGCACTAAACCGCTGAGCCACCCAGGATGCCCCCCCCCCCCCGCTTTTGTCATTAAATAAAGCTCCTGAAGATGTAGTTCTCGCTTACCCTCTACTTACCCTGCTAGTCTCTACCACACCAGACTGTTTGTTTTCTGAGTTCCCCATTCTTGGGCTCATTTTGGAAGCTTTTCATGTGCTTCTCTTTCTGCTCTCTTAGCTTAGGCCAATTTCTCCTCATCTTTTAGGATTCAATTCAGGTATCCCTTTCTCAAGCCTTCTCTGAATCCAGCATGCCACCCTACGTGTCCCCTTTCACAATTCTCTTTACCATGAATCCCTACCACATTAACACAATATCCTATTAATTCTTCTGTCTCCCCTACTACATGTTTTACAGAGACAGAGACTATGCCTTATACACCATTTTATTTCTGGCACATTTACCTGGGTCTTCATGGGAGCTCAATAAACAGTTGAGTGAATGAACAAATGAATGATTTGATTAGCTTAGCTCTTACTGAGCCCTTTCCCTGTACAAAGTAGGAGTACATGATCCCACTATATTGGAACTTGTCCTCAATAAGCATTCAGTATTTTACTCAAGAGTCATACACACAAGTCACTAGAGTGTAAAATACCAGAAGTTTCTAATAATGGGCATTTTGAAGAGTGAACTTGGAAACATCAGGGAATCCTGCTAGTGTGGGAGAAGGTGGACAATATGATACAGTTCATTTGATTATTAGCTGATGATAATGTAGAATTTGGATAAGAAAAAGAAGGGATGGGTCGCCTGGGTGGACCAATTAAGTGTCCAACTTTTTATTTCAGCTCAGGTCATGATCTCAGGGTTGTGAGATCAAGCCCTATGTTGGCCTCTGCTCAGTGAAAAGTTTGCCTGAGATTCTCTCTCACTCTGCCCCACCATGTGTGCAATTGTATTCTCTCTGGCTCAAATAAATTTTTAAAAATCTTAAAAAAAAAAGAAGAAGAAAGAAAAAGGAGACAGGGAAGAACATCCTAATCCAGGGAAAGAATAATATGAGCAAAGGGCTAAAGGAAGAATATTATTCATACATTCTCTCATGTATTAATCAGTCATTGAAAATGTATTGAATAACTCCTTACTATGGCTTAGTCCCTGGGTTAGGCACAAGATACTCAGTAATGAATTAAACAAACTCAGTCTGGGGAGCCTGGGTGGCTCAGTCAGTTAAGTGTCTGTCTTCAGCTCAGGTCATGATCTCAGGGTCCTGGAATCAAGTTCTACACTGGGCTCTCTGCTCAGTGGGGAGTCTATTTTTCCCTTTCACTCTCCCTCTGTGCTCTCCCCTCACCTTTCAAATAAAGAAATAAAATCTTAAAAGAAAAACTCAGTCTTTGCTCTGTTGTAATACTCTCATCAAGAGGAAAGAAAAACATTATATAGTGAATTATATAGTTATTATATGCTTTTAACTGTAAAGGTACTATAGATAAGAGAAACATCTTTAGCATCAGGAAAGTGGGATTGAAGGAGGGTATCTTTACAATGGGTGACATGTGAGCATGTTCTAGTCCTAGTAGCAGGGATCTAGGAGATGAAGTTAAGATACAAGTGAAAGAAGAAGTAACGAGTAGGATAATGGATAATGTCCCACAAAAGGCCAAAGGGGATGGTCTCTAGAGAATATGGATGACCTTAGATTAAAAAAAAAAAAAAGAAGAAGGAAAACAAGAGAAGATAAGCCTAGCCTGGGCATAGGGTTTGGAGATTTGGCCACAGAAAGTTGAGGTTGTACTTGTGGTCCTATATGAAACTGGAGACCAGATAATTTCACAATGGTGAAAAGAAAGTTAGAAAAAGGGACCACTCTCAGAGGTTTGAAGAGCATGACTATGAGCATCTGTGAAAAGAATCATGCAGTTCAGTGTGACTTAGGGTTTGAGTTGTGGGGAATTAGGTTGGGGTAGAAAGTGGGGCCAAATCATAGGTGGCACTGGTTATAAAGCTTAGTATGCTTATCCTTCAGCTTCTGGCTGCCTTACTAGAAAAGAAGTGGGAAAGGAACACCTGTCTAAAAGCTACCTTTTTATTATTAAGTAAATGAGGTTTTTTAATTTAATTTTTAAAAGATTTTTACTTATTTATTCATGAGAGACACAGAGAGAGGGGCAGAGACATAGTCAGAGGGAGAAGCAGGCTCCCTGTGGGGAGCCCAATGTGGGACTCTATCCCAGGATCCCAGGATCATGACCTGAGCTGAAGGCAGACACTCAACCACTGAGCCACCCAGGCATCCCAATAAAAGAGTTTTTAAAGACCTTTATTCTTGGTTGTGCTAAAGGAGAGGAATAGGTCTTGCCTTTTACTCTGTGTTACTCTGACTGGTGAAAGAACTAATTCCTGGAAGAAAGGAAATCACAGAGCACCTCTTGTTGAAAAAGTGCATAGACTGCCTCACGATCTCTGCATTATCAGCAGACAGAGCTGGCCCTCATTAGTGGTCTGTCATAGACGATCAGATGGTACCATTACCCCAGATTGCTGGAACAGAGCTTGGAGACCATGTCATTCATTTACCTCATAGCCCAGCTCACAAGGAACTTTTGGAAAGTGAAACCCCCTGCAGCATCCATCATTACACCAGGGTTCCAGTGTGGTTCCTGGATGCCATTAAAGGATTATTAAATTCTGTCTTCTTTGGGGCACCTGGGTGGCTCAGTCGGTTAAGCATCTGCCTTCAGCTCAGGTCTTGACCTCAGAGTCCTGGGATGGAGCCACAAGTAGGACTCCCTGCTCAGCGGGAAGTCTGCTTCTCCTTCTCTCTCTGCCCCTCCCCCTGCTTGTGCTCTCGCTCTCGCACTCTCAAATAAATAAATAAATAAATAAATAAATAAATAAATAAATATTAAAAATCTTTTAAAAAATTATGTCTTCTTTATGTATACAAAAAAAAATCATTTGGTTTGTCCAATTTCGAAGGACTTTAAATTTCAAATTTGCTCAAGTTACTATTTTGATTTCCAGGGCAGCGCCAGGCAGTCATATTTTGGCCATGATTTTTCACATTGTTATGGTTCTGAGAATGTTAGTTGGCCATAGCAACCAACCCCCTTCCTTCTTTCCGTTGCTTAGTGTCCTTCTCTTGATCCTATCAAAGGGTTACATATATCTTGAAACATAATCAAGAATATCATCCAAAACTGGGAAGGAAACATGGTCTGGGACAAAGGTAGGCTTCTATTTTCTTCCTAATCTGTCTCGGTGATGCCTCAAATAGTGACTACCTTTCATTCTATGGAACAGCTGGAAGCTACTATCATCAGGGGCCAATCTCTCATGTCTCCTTTTCTGGCTTATTCATGGTCATCTTTGACATTTTTTTCTCCTGGGAGCATTCCCCTGAACGTACTCACCCTGAAATATAGGTAAATACCCCACCATATCTTTCGCCAGACTTTGGAAAATTATCTCAATGTTCCCAGTCCTGAAAGTCAAAGAAATGAAGTAAAAGGAAAGCCAAGAATTCAATCAGCATCTTGCTCTGCTCCTGAGGTTTACGTCAACCCTAGCTGATACTGACTTTGGAGGGAATCATGAGGAATGTTAACTATAGAACAAGTGCCTTGTTTGCTCACGCATATAGTTATGCACAAGATCATTCTGATGTCTAAAACTATACATAGGCAAATAGATTGAAATATAAAAGTATATTCTGAAGAAAGTTTGAATAGTGGGTGTCCCACTACTCCTTTCTGTTTGACTCCCTCCCCCTAAAAAGGCTCTACTTTCAATGTAACAGTCTTGAACTTAATTTTTTCTATCATATCTAGAGATCCTTTTATGTCAAATTACATAGTGTCAACCATAGAGGAGACAGACTTACTGTAAAACTGCATGTGCTCAGGTTGTTATTAATTTAGCCCCAAATTTCAATTTCAGACAGCCCGAGGCTGGCCTCCCTAGTTACCAATGCTCTCATCATCTAAAAGCCCTTTGCACCCCCTATAACCTTTGGCTACCTCATTACCCTCTCTTCCATAAATATGCCTATTGAGTAAATGAGTTGTAAGGAAAATGGAGCAGAGCAATGCATGAGACAGCATGGAGGGGGTTCTCTACTCTGTCACCCCCAACTTGGTGACAAACTGGTCAGCATAACGTGAGTGCCAAGATAATTAGTGGGAATGTTCTTTATGGCTGTGTAATTTCCAGCACATCTTAAAAAAAATTCTCCACCTGACACTGTGTTCCAAGGTTACTTTTTTTAATGAGCTGGTATGCGTGAAATACTAATTCTGACACAAAAAACAGAACCACTGCTGACGAGGAAGCCCAATGTGGTTTTTCAAATCTTATTTTTATATTTTTAACTCTTAGTTTTTATACACAGATTATGTGGTCTGAAGACATAAAGGATGCCACACTCCAAAAATACAAATTCAAAATGTTCAGACCAATTGAATGAGTTACATTTCATGGCTTCATCACAGCAGAATTTTATGCATCCACTGATTGGAAGTCTAAAAATCCTTTCCTTTTAGAAAACAACATCCTTTCACTATCCTGTAATTTCCACATTTATCTTTGCAAATATGTAGGAATACATTTATAAAAAATAAAAAAAAAAGAAATGAGAGAGTCTCATCTACAGCTGATAGTTTGTCTTCTTTTCATGACCCAAGCAAAATATTCAGCCACACTGTTAATCACCAGAGGCAGCTGAAAGAAAACACTGGAAAAAAATGAAACTGATTGGGTTCACTTATCTAATTCTGATAGGAATGTGTCACTTAGGAGGTCTTCTGGTTGTCCAAGAGTGGAACAGACAATACACCTGTATTTATTATCTCCTTTAAGTGATTTAGTGATCCCACTCCTGGGATGATCCGTAGTTGAGCAATGACAGGGGGACTGTCCTTAGCATTCTGGTTGCTCATCATCATCTATGCAGTATCTTGATCGCATGTCAACTACCAAACTCCCACAATGAAGTCAAGGCAGGGAATAGGAATGTGGGAAAGCCTTATTCCTAGAAAAGGTCTGTCGTTTTTATACTAGAAGCAAAGCTCTCCCATCTCCCACACCTCACGTGATGTCTCATTGGCCAGAATTGGAACTTGAGTCCGCTTCTAAAACAATAAAGGGAATGGGATTGCCACATCTAGTAACTCATCCCTGGGACTAGGAACAGGTCCAACTTCCACTGGGATGGAGGATCATTTTCTACCTTAAAATCAGGGGTCTGTTAGCAGAAAATAAGAGAAGGTCACTCTTGGGTAAGCAATTAATTGTGTCAGCCACACAGAGAGGACACTGTGTCTCCAGCCACTTGGATTATTAAGGTGTTTCTTTCATTAATAACTTACTTGCCTCTATGTGCCTTCCTCCACTAACTTCAGCTCACAGCTCAGTCCTGGCAGACCTTGGGGCTTCAGGTCAAGAATGAGATCCTCATTCTCAAGTATAGTGTAATTTCCAGTACCTAAATTATGACATGAACTATCTTCTCAGAACATAAAGAAATATTCTCCAAAACAGCATCAATAGAGCAACCAGGAAATGATACTTGAGATCATACAGCCTTGTTAGTTTTTAAGTTTTTCATAAGCATTATTCCACTTTGCCATTCAAAGGAAGAAATTGCAATTTAGGCAAGACCTAGATGAAATTCAGGGGAGGAAGCTGGCTTGCTCCTTCAAGGTTACATAGCTATTTGGTTACATAGGAAATGCTTAACCAGCGATCATCTGACCCAAATATAGAGCCTTTCTTCTGCTACTCTGAGGCTGCTCCACCTGCATCCACTGCCATAACTCTAGCCTGCTGGAGCTGTCACTCCCAGCCATTTTGCTGGTTCCACAAGGATGGCATCTTAATATAATCCTTTCAGTGTCACCTGAGTGGCTCAGTCATTTAAGTGTTCAACTGCTGAGTTTAGCTCAGGTCATGATCTCAGGGTCATAAGATCGAGCCCCGTGTCAGGCTGTGGGCTAGGCATGGAGCCTGCTTAAGATTCTCTCTCCCTCTACCTCTCCCCACTGCCCCCCCATCTTACACTCTCTCTCTAAAAATACAAATAAATAAATAAATTCATTTCTGTTATCTTTCATATAGCTTCATCTTTTAGACAAAGACAATGAGGTACAGTTAGAGCTAAATTTACTCAACCAAAGTTAGAGTAAGTGTCAGCAGGGGGTTTAAGAGCCAAGCCCATATCATTCCAAATTCTACACTCTTTCCAACATATGGCTTCTAGACCACTTTCTGCCCCAAACAAGGAGAAAAGGTGGCAGAGAGGAAATGGAACTCAGAATGCTACCTTTTGTCTCCTAACCTCAATGTAAATTCTCAAAAAGCAGCTAATCCCCCCACTCCCCCCAGCCTACCATCTCGAGGTTGGGAGATTGGACGAATGGCAGTTGGGAAGTTCACAGCAAACAGGGTGACCCTGCAACTTATTGTTCTAAGTGGAATATTTTTGAAAGTGGAAGAAGGCCCTTTTGAAAATTTCATCAGGATAACAGGTGTAAACAAGGATTGTCCTAGGAAAATTAGGACATATGGTTGCCTGAACTATAAAGTATAAAAACAAAAGCTTGCAGGAAACAAACCCTTTGGGGAGTAAAATCAAGTAATATCCAATTTAAGATTCTGGCATCAATGTTCACTTTCTATGCTCCAATTCTATCTCTAAGAAACTATTTCCACTACTGCTCCATGTACAAAGTGCATCTGAATTGCTTTTACAAAGTGTAACTCCCCTTATAAGATTTAAGTCAGGGATGCTTTGGCTTTTTTGTTCCAGCAAATCTTGTTTATCTGCCTCTCCCGTCTCCCCAGCCTCATTCTCAGGCCAAGCTTTTAGGGAGGGAAGGTTCCAGGAGAGCCATATGATGAAAAGAGTTTTATCCGCTAAAACTGCGGGGAGCAGTGCACTATGGATCCGAAAGAGATTTTAAGAGTTCTGTTTGTGCTGGTTTTCCTTCAGTGCCCTCTAGGGAAAACTCTCTGGGAAGAAAATTGGCACTTGAGCCCGACAGGATAGTGGGAAGATCTTTGTTCAACTTTATAGACTGTGTTGAACTATTTGGGGGCTTTAAGGCAATCCAGCTGGAAGGAAGCTAGCCAGGAGCCCCTATCAGTAAATGCAGGTGTGATTCAAGAAAGACTGTAAAATTTGGGGTTTTTCTGGGGGGGGGGGTTAGTTTGTGTTTTTTTCCCCCCATTTTTTGCTGATTGTGTGAGGTAAAAGCTTTGGGCCTTCTGCCTGCTGGGAAAATGAGGAAAGGTTGGAGGGAATGCTCTTCCACTTAGTCTGACTTCTGGAACAAGTACCCGTGCTGCCGAAGGCAACTCTGAGTCGACTGACCATCCAGGATGGGAATTACTCGAGGACAGGTGCATGCCACAAAGGCAGAGGGATGATTGTCCTGTCCGGTCACGTTCACTAGTTTCGCAACTGCCGTGGCATCTTGTACTCACGCCAGCCCTGGCCGCAGGACGTGTTAATCACAGGGGTCCAGACCCTTCCATTCTGCAGCAGAGATAGAAAAACACACTTAGGCTCTGCCCAAGCTGGCCTTTCGCTCCATCTGCTGCTTCCCTGCTACTCAGCCCCTGATTGATGAGAGAAGGTGGCTGGAGGGAGGAGGGAGGCAGCAGGGAGGGCTTCAGGTGCTCCAAATTAGGGATAATTCAGCATATTAGCCTAATGAAGTCAAAAAGTTAATTTGTAGCTGCCAGCTGTTGAAAGGAAAGTTATAAAGCTCCACAGCCCCACGCAGCCCAGGAGGGGGGACGCCGAGGCTGAGCGAGAAGCGCAGGGGGCTTTGAATAAACACAATCAAGAGTGTTTAGCGGAGAAAAGCGTGGCAGTGGCAGTGGCCGGGTGGCCTCATGGAAGAAGAGATAATGGGGAAAATGGTGGGAGGTGGCCAGAGCTCCAGTGGGTAGAGAAAGGAATATTTCTTTGCTCTGGCACTGGATCTAATCCCTGGTTTACAGTGCACTGATGTCAGTTGGTGCCAGGCCTAGAGCCTCCTGTTACTACAGGAATCACGGCGAGTGTCATTTCTAGGTTTCCAGCCTCCCCTGGTAATTTATATTCAGCTCCCTCATCCTCCTGTTTTGTTTTATTTTGTTTTAAATCCACAAACTAGACACTTTTTTAACAATGGTTCATCCCCTGCACCAATCCAGGGAGTGTGTGTTCTAGGACAAAAGCAAACTTTCAGTTGTCTTGCAGGAAGGAGAGCAGGTTCTTTCTTCTAGCTCAGTATAAGGTCCTGGTTGCTATGTGTTTCCCTATGTGCTCTTCAACTTCTCATGGCCCATCTATGTGCGGATCTTACTGGGCTTCCAAGTATACTCCGCTTGAGATAATTATCCTCCTAACTTGGACCTTAGAGAAAATGCAAGTTGTTGGGGCAGGTATTAGGTACATACTAGGATCAAAAAAACATACAGGTGAATAAATAAAAATAAAAGATTGCTTTATCTGTAAATACTTGTTTTAAATCCATAGAACTACTCTCACCAATTTCTCCTCCCAAGTATTTGGTAGATATTGGTATTATAGGATGTCTCACACTATATGGAGTTCATGTCTCTACAAACGTTCTTCTCCAGTAAACTGACTGTTCCATGGCATTCAGGAAGAAACAATAGGTCTGAAGAAATATCTACCAAATGAATGAAAAGCTACTCTTTGATGGAAGCCATCAAAATCAACCCCAGTTCTTGCTTTTATTGTGATCAGATATAGAAAGTTGTTCACACGCTTAACCAGCCACAGAAAGTATTGTTTGTTTGTTTGTTTGTTTTTCAAAGATTTTATTTATTTGAGAGAGAAAGAGCATGACCAGAGGACAGGGGCAGAGTGAGAAGCTCACTCCCTGCTGAGCAAGGAGCCCGAGGCCAGGCTCAGTCCCAGGACCCGGAGATCATGACCTGAGCTGAAGACAGCTGCCTAACAGACTGAGCCACCCAGGTGCCCCAAAAAGGTTTCTTGACTGCCTTGTATTCTCCTCTGCCCTGAACACTACTCCTTCAGTGCATTGCAACTATAATTCAGATGAATATTTAACTGGCCTGCTGTCTCTGGGCTGAGTTTGAGTTTTAATCTTAGAAAAGAAAACTGCTTCTTTTAGATCAGGGACTGGTCATATGTGAAAAGATTATCCCCTTGCTCGTTGGAAAATTATGTAATGTTGTGGTTGTAAAACTGGGTCTTAATATCTGGCTGGTGATTAAGTCTATAATCACCCACTCAGTGCAGTGATTTAGGAACTCAGCAAATGAACTGTTGAGGCTTTTCCCCGGGGCTAGAGACTCCACCAGCTGCGCTGTTTGTGAGGGCAACTGAGAGTTTCCGAACAACGTGATCCGGCCACACGGTGGCACGTCGCAATTCACAAAGTCCTCACCACATCTCTGGGACGATGATTTTTTTTTTTTTTCTCATGTGAGCAGTGAGAATGAGCACCATCTCACAAGGAGAGTGAGGTGCAGACAGGTTAAGTAAACTACCCAAGTTTGCATAGCGTGTAAGTCATGAAGCTCAGAACCACGGAAAAACCCATTATGTCTATGTTTTTCAATCTGCCGTGTAGGACTCCTGCTCCCTCTGGCCAGTGAGATCTTGAAGACCATGTGTTAATTTTGTGCTTAGAGTGAGCACCTCCATGAAAAATATAAGCAGCTTGAATCATCACTTTGACCATCTTTTAACCTAACGTACCCATGTAGTGACCAGGTCACCTAAAAGTCCGAGTTTGTGTTTATGAGCATGTTTCTTCCATGTGATAACCAAGTATTGTCAGGGAGCACCTTACAAATCAGTGTTTCACAGTGATTTTAAATAGGGAAAAGGAGTACAAAAACCAAACCCTCCAAGCCCTGCAACTTCAGACAATGAAAGCTGTCCTGAAGCTGACGGGGCCCCTGGCAGGCAGATGGCCCACCGACATCCCGCAAAGAAGCCCATCTCTATGTGGATCTGTACAGGAGCAGGAAGGCTGCACTGAACACAATTTCTATTCCTAATCCTGGTGAAAATCGACCGTTTGAAAGCAGACTTCAATAATGCAGCAATGCAAAGATTACCAGTATCTTTAATTGAATAAAACAACTTTAGAGAATGAAACTTCATTAAAATTTGCTATCATGAATTGATTGGTGGCAATTTTGATTAAGTATGTGGCCTGATTAACTTGAACTAGCCAATGATGCCTTAAAGGTATTAATACTCATTTGTAAAACACAATCACAAATTAACATTTTCTGTATTATTGAAGTAAAGATACCAAGAGAAATTAAATATAGGCCCAAACTGGAGGCTATATCATTCAATCGTTAAACTAAACATTAGTAATTTAATTTCATCAAAATAGCGCCATGCATCATATTAAATTAATGTTATTAATTTGGATTTTATTGATTTTTACAGTGTTTTTATATTTAATTTATAAACTTGCTTTGGTTTTACTTGAGAACTGTAAACATAGGACACGTGGAGATATAGGTTAGTAGATATTAAGTAACATTTTCATAAAATAACTGGTCTTTACTCAGGGTTTACAATAACTATATTTTGACTTTAAAATGATTCAAAATGCTCAAGTTTGGGAGCAATTACACTACTTTCCTCAGGAAGAAAAAACAAACATTGAAATCTCAACTTGAGAGTAAAGCAAACTGGGTAAAATATTATATGCCAGGTTAATTTCCTGGTTGGAGATGCTGCATATTTTTATCTATTTGCTTTTTTAAAGATTTTATTTATTTGAGAGAGAGAGAGAGGGAGAGAAAGTGAAAAAGAGAGAGCATCAGTGAGGGAGGGATAGAGGCAGAGGGAAAAGCAGGCTTTCTGCTGAGCAGGGAGCCCAACATGGGGTTGGATTCCAGGACCCCAGTATCATGATCTGAGCAGAAGGCAGACACTCAACTGACTGAGTCACCCAGGCACCCCTATTTATTTACTTTAAAATAGGTTCAATGACTAAAAATAGTATTTATCATGCTGACCTGTTTCTGCTAAATAATTACATATATATATATACTTATACATGTGTATATGTTCGATATACACACATGTATATATAATCCTATATATATACATATATATACACACATATATATACAGATGCCTAAAGAGATGCATATAAGGATGATTATCAAAATACTAATAGCAGTATCTCAGGTGGTGATATTTTAATATCTCTTATTTTTCTTTTCATATTTTGTGTGTTGTTCATTTCTTTCTCAAGGAGCATAACTGGAATTGGGAGGGCAGGGGAGAGCCATTTTCATTGTGGAAAAATTAAGCCAAAAAGTGAAATACAAAAATAGCACCTATGTTACATTTATTATTTTAAGATTATATGTGCAGGGGCACCTGGATGGCACAGCCAGTTAAGTATCAGCCTTCAGCTCAGGTCATGATCCCGGGGTCCAGGGATCGATCCCTATGTCGGGCTCCCTGCTCAGTGGGGAGTCTGCTTCTCCCTCTCTCTCTGCCCTTCCTCAAACCCTGTTTGTGCTCTCCTTTGTGCTCTCTTTCTCTCAAAAAAATAAATAAAATCTTTAAAAAAATTGTATCTGCAGATGAACAACAGTTGGAAAGGAACATTGGATATTGAAATCAATATTGAGAGGCTTAGTAGGTGAGAATACTGTTTGATTTCCTTAAGCAAAGGTTTCTGTTAAAGTTTCTGTGCAATTATAAAGACAAACACTGATTTCAAGGGCTCTCAGAGGACGAAGAAAACAACCAAGGAAGGAGGGAGGAAAGCAATAACAGAAAAATGAAACAGGACCTGGAATCCAGACCAGGTTTCCCAATCTATTGAATTCCTTATTTATTAAAAGTGATTTTAATAATTCTTTAAATAAGTATGTATTAAATGCCTATGCCGTTGTAGATGTCAGGATATTGAAATCCCTATCCTCATGGAGCTTAATTGTAATGAGAAGAGAGATAATAAGTTGCACAGTATGTTAGAACCTGGTGAATGTTCCATAAAATAAAATAAAGCTGGGAAAGCCATCGAGAATGGAGGCCACTCAAATGTTAAATGAGGTCCTCATTGTTTTTGAGCAAAAGCAAAGGAGTCAGCCAAGTGGTAGGGACGAAGCCCTGTGGATATTTGGGAGAACATGTCTGGTGGGAGGAGTAGCCAGTGCAAGGGCCCTGAGGCAGGAGTGAGCCTGATTTGTTCTAGTACCAGGAAGAAAACCAATGAGTCAGGAGTGGAGTGAGGGGGCAGTAGAGAGAAATGAAGTGAGCCACTCTGGGTGATAGAAGGCAAATTGTGTGGAGCCTATGGACCACCATAAGGACTCTGGCATTTACACTGAGAAAAATGCAGAGCCATGAAGTTTGAGCAGATGAGTGACATGACCTGATGCTACCAGTCCTAGCAGGATCATTCTAGCTGCTGTGTTAAAAACAGACTGGTAAGGGAGGTAGGGTGGGCACAGAGCTATTGCTATAATATAAGTGTATCAATCAGGATCCCAGATGAAACAGTGACACACTAAAGTGGATAATTTGAAGAACAGTTTAGCAAAAGGACTGTTACAAAACAATGGGCAGGATGTCAGGAAACCGTACAAAATGGAGCATTTACTCTTCCTACCCCTAGGCATGAAGAGGTGAGGGAGAAAGTTGTCACAAAAACCCAGAGACAAAGAAGACTGGTGGAATGGGCTGTTTGAGGGATGGAGCCAGGCTGCCATGACCCTGCAGATGCCAGTGGACTATGTGTGCCAGCATCCACTCTCCCTCTCATTCCTTGCTAATGTTCCCCAACTGGCCAAACTCCGTGGAATCCACAGGGCAAGGGAGACCCCAATATAGTGCAAGTGCAAGTGACCCCATAGGCCAAATGCAGCTCAGCATCTGTTTTTGTAAAGAAAGTTTAATTGGAACAGAGCCATGCGCATTCATTTTCTGATTATCTACAGTGGTTTTCACACCACAGCAGCACTGAGTATCTGCAACAGAGACCATTTGGACTATAAAGCCTTAAATATTTACTGTCTAGCCCCTCACAGAAAAGGTTGGTTGATCTCTAATTGCCCACACCAGTTTGCCTCTGGGGACTGAGCCACCAAGTGTGGTAGGCAGCGGCTCAGAGGAGGGGAAGGGAAGCTCGCTAGGGCCTTGGGCATGAGGTAATGATGGTTGAGATGTGTTTTATGTCCCAGTATATGGTCTATCTTGGTAAATGTTTCAGGGGCAATTGAAAGGCATGTGCAGTTTTCTGTTGTTCAGCGAAGTATTCTATAAACGTCAACTATGTCAAGCTGATTGCTAGCTGAGGAGATAGTGAGGAGTGACTGTATTCGGGAATGATATTGAAGTTAGGCTCCGAAGGATTACAAATGAGTTAGATCTGGAGTTTAAGAGAGAGTGAAGAGTCCTGGGTGCCTCCAAGGATGTCACCCTGAGGAATGGAGGAAAGCTGATGAAGGGATGGAGAAGAAGAAGGCAGTTTTAGGGGCACCTGGGTGACTCAGTTAAGTGTCTGCCTTGGGCTCAGGTCATGATCTTGGGGTCCTAGGATGGAGCCCCACATCGGGCTTCCAGCTCAGCGGGGATTCTGCTTCTCCCTATCCCTCTGCCCCTCCCCCTGCTCAAGCTTGCTCTTACTCAAGTAAATAAATAAAATCTTTTTTAAAAATGCAGTTTGAGACATGTTAAATTTTAGATGCCCATTAGACATCCCATAAAAGGTATCAGGTAGAGAGTCTGATACTTAGGTCTGGACTTCAGGAGGCAGGTGTGTATTGGAAAAATAAATGGAAGAGTCATCAGCATATAGACATCTGAAGTCCAAGACTCCATGAGACCACTAAGGGAGTGAGAGTAGACAGAGGAGAGAAAAGGTTGAAGTACTGTACTCTGGGTCATTTTAAATGTTTCACACGTAATGAATCCTCACAATAATCTCCTGATGTAACTCAATGATTATTTCTACTTATGGATAAGAAAACCAATGCTCAGAAGACAACCTAGTCAAGTGTCACAGTGCTATGAGTACCCAGATCAGGATTTGAACTTCACTCTGAACTTCAGAGCCATGCTTTTAATATTCCAAAGCAAGCCTTCCCACACCATTGTCCCAAAAGTTTCTCCATGTCACATCCTGAGGCAGGAGCCTCAGTGCCTGCCACCCCCCAACTCTTAGTCCTTACATTCTTGCTGGTTCTCTAAGGCTTTGTTCTTCTCCAAGGTATACCTTCTGTGAATCTCTACAGGCTATTAACAGAGGAACTGAGAGAATGAAAGGAATCTGAGTTAACTAAAAGAAATAAAAATATTTGGAGATAAGGAAACAAATATTTGGCTAATATAGGATGCGATCCTATATTAAAGTAGTAATAGTACTACTTTAATATATCTAATGCTATATTTTGCTATAATATAGTAGTAGTAATGCTAATTTTTGTAATCTAACTTAAAACATCTGTGAAGAATAGTTTCAAATATGTTTCATGGTTTTTGGATGGGTGAGTAGTCTCTTAATGAAGCTGATTCAAAGGCAAAATTAACTTTCATGTAAATGCATGTATGTGTATGTATATTTATGCACATAACGTGTATACAAACATGTACATAAATGTGTAAATACATACACTGTACTCCACCCTGAAAGGCACTGAAGAATGATGACAACCCTCTGTTACACATCAATATGTAAGATCTAAATGGTTGAACTGGTAAGTTTTTTAAGTTGTGACATCATAGTTGTTTTTAGCACTGAATACTTTTGAGGTTTTCTACTATTTAAGCTAAAAGTATGAGACTCCAACAGGGAGTGACAACAGGGTGTGAGGCCAAGTATCTCACATTAATAAACTGACAAACTGAGAAAAACAAAAGGACTTTTGTTCAAAAGTACTTAAACCACATGACATCCAATATCTAGTTTTACTGTAGGTGCGTGAAAACACAATGTCAAAACAGGATGTTGTCAATCAGGACCTCATAAAGCCCCAGTGTGGCTCTGAACAGAACTTTGAGCTTCCTTAAAGATGCCTACACAAATACCTAAGAAAGCCATTTTGCGTTCATCAATTTGGACGAACTTCTTAATTCACCTTCATAGTACCAGTTTAAATTTAAAGCTACTTTTAATGAAATCCCAATTGAAAAAACCAAACATGAAGCTCAAATGAACAGTGAGAATTTTATAGCATTTCAAAGGATCCTGTGTCATACTAAACACCAAATCCCACCATTACTTACGTTACTGCCCCATCCAATCCATTTACACACAAGGTTTATAATTGATTTAATACATGTAAATATGGTTTGCTAACACTGGAAAAGTTGGCCAGTCTCACACTGTATTAGAATTTCTACAGGAAAACCATGTTGACTGAGAGCTCCTCTGGCAGGAATGTAAATTGCTGTGTTAAGGGGTTCCTCTCTTGTCACTCTGCACCGGTGTCCTCTCTATCAGTATGAACCTGATGCAGTAAAAGGAAGTCAGCCAGTCAAACTCTGCTAGCTCCACTACAAAGATATATGAAGACTTCCACCTCCTGGTCATCAATTCTCACTCACCAAGCCTGTACGACACCATCCTCAGATCTCCCTCCCAGAACCCAGGTGGGAAGAAATGATGGTGGTGCCCTCACCTGTGCCCCACCAGCCGGGCTGCGTGGGGAGAAGTCAGCAGAACTGCTCCAGGTCCAGCTGCTTGGCCTGGTGTGGAAAAATGTTGAATAATCAAATTGCCCATTTCTGCTCAATTGCTCTAATTTATTATCCCAGGCATTCGGAATGCTAATGAAAACTACCTATCATGCTAGGCCGTGTCACTCTACTTTATGATCTTATTAAAATCTCAGCGTTTCTTAGCCCAGTGACAATGAGTAGAGAGTGGGACACCTGTCCTCCTGCCTCCAGTGTGGTTCATACACCCGCCCTGTCACTGCTAACGGCTGAATGATTTAGGCCAAATGAGCAGCCTTGGAGTGATATTTTTATACCTGTGACAGGATTATATAACTTAGAGAAAGGCCATTAGCGAATACAAAGGAATAAGCAGGAGGAGGAAGCAGGTGACAAATGGGCAAGTAAATCTTTGGATTTGACTCTTCATAATAAAATGCCCTTCACATTTAAATTTAATGAGCTGGTTATCTCACCAAAAGGAAAGGGGGATCTGTCACCTAAGCTCCTTGGCTTTCCTCAAGATGGACCCAATTATGAGGGAGAAACGCAGTAACCACAGATGCCAGGCTCTTGCCAGGGCACAGTGGCATTGTCACTGGAAAGCAGCCCTGGGGGGATAGTTAGCAGCCCTCGGATCTTCCTGCCTAGGACTGGGAAGAGAATCCAGGAGTTCATGGGCATGACCCAAATATAAGATAAGGCTAATGAATTTTGCTAACTATTTAGGCTTTTAGCAGATTTGTTGGTTCTTCGTAGCCACTTTATCAAAATGGAAACACAATTCTGTTAGCACCATATGGTGGGAACTATTGGACAGGGTGGCCTAAAGCCATATCTTTGAGGGGTTGGGAGGTGCTGGGAAGAGCCAAACCATGTTTCTCCATCCCAATATTTTATTCTCATAATAACTATGTAAACCATACCACATGGAAGCATCCAGAGAAAAAGTATCACTACCATTTTCTATTCAAGAAATACATTCATTTGCTTTCCTCTTGGACATGATTCATAAGAGAAAAATACTTGATATTTATGTGCATATATTATCATTTCTCAGAGTTCTTTGAGTTTTTGTTGTAAAGCAAACATTAGCCTTTGTTTTAGATGATGCTCATATATAAAGCTGTGCCATTTTTATTATACACAATACACATGTAATGCACACAAAAAATAAATTTACATACATATGTAGCCACAAAAAATTCCTTAATGCCTACCAAGCTCCCCATCTTATGGGTCCTAAGTCAGATTCCTATAGTCTGAAATCCATAGTATTGATAATCTTCCGATGAATAGCAAGAGTTCATTGTATTTCTCCAGATATTCAAAGAAAGTAATAAATAGGACGTGGACATTTTTTTTAAAGATTTTATTTATTTATTCATGAGAGACAGAGAGAGAGAGGCAGAGACACAGGCAGAGGGAGAAGCAGGCTCCATGCAGGGAGCCCGACGTGGGACTCAATCCCGGGTCTCCAGGATCACGCCCTGGGTTGAAGGCGGCACTAAAGCGCTGAGCCACCCGAGCTGCCCCTGACATGGACATTTGTTTTACATTTATTTGGGCCCTGGATGCAGCCTCTCTTGCTAGCCCGGTATCTTCTAGCCCAGTTGATACCACTTACACCTGCTCAAAATAGATTGTGCTAATCTTACTTTTTATTCCCCACCCCTGCCTCTGCCACACATATACCCCACATTCCCAGGTCCCAGGGTTTCTCTATTCACCTCTTTGAAATTCCTACTTCTTACCTCCAGATGTCTGATGTGCATATCTCTCTCTCTCTCTCTCTCTGTTGCTTACAAGGAAATTCCTTCTCCTTTATCTTTAGAATCATAATTTTTACTGAGGAGGTGGTGGGATGGTTATAGCAGTGAGATATGTCCCAACACAGGTTCTTGCCGTCACCCCCAAAGAATGAAGCGATCAAAGTTTACCACCCAGACTTCTCCTCCAAAGGGAGCTGTGTTCTCTGCAGGGGACTGAATTGTGATGCATTCAAACATAGCCTCAATGTACATAGAAATATTCTTCTTTCCACCTTCTGCTCTATTACTGGGCCAGGCTCCTTCCTTCTTTATGTTGTTATTTTTTCCCTCCCTGCAGTCTGGTTTCTGTCAGGCTCTATTCAAGTCCTCATAAATATCTATAGTGCTCTGAATCCCCAGGGTTAATGTTCTTACCCAGTGGCTGCCTCCATTCCAGACACATCATGTAACGTGACTATTCTTAGGGGTGAGGATTAATGAAAAATTTTCTTAATCTCACATCCTTGCATATGCTAGACTGGGCTGCATTAGTTGGAGTACTACTAGATGGGAGAAGGATTAAAAGAAAAGCAAGTGAAAGAAAGTAAGTAAATCTGGAAGTAGCTAGCCCTGACATTAACTGATTTATCTGGACATTTACTAAATGATATAGTAAAATCCAAGCTACACAAGAGGGAACAAATGTAAGCTGCATGTTCTTAAACCATAACTTAATGATCATGTCAATATTGCCCATGGAGATGTTGCATTCTCAAACTTGTCAAATTTAACCAAAAAAAATGTGAATAAAGAAAATACTGGTTTCCTATTCTGTGTATCACCTGCAGCTCAAAATGTTTTATATGGCAGAAGGTATCTATGTGGATGCCAGGAAAACAAAACTGTTTCATATTAGATTCTTTCAGCTTTTTTTATTCTACTCACTCACTTCTGTAAATACATTGCCATAGAAGGAGAAAGACAGGATACAGCATGAATTCTTACTCAGCAGGACAAAATCAAGCTCTGTAGTCTATTTCAGCTCTCCTCTGGGTGGTTTTCTGTGTGTAATCATATGTGTGTGTGCACATATGCATGTGTGTATGCTAATAATCATTGCCATTCACCCGGGAAGAAAAATCTTCAAAGATAGACTAGAATAATAATTGTGACCTTTAAAGACAAGACTAATTTATTAGGCTTTCTAGGGGATGAGAGGCCATATATGTTACCGTCTCAAACCTAACACTCTTACCTTTGCTTGGTGCTTCAACAAGCTTAAAGAATCATATGGCAGAGGTGGGCAGAGTAAGTCTTTGAAGTAAGAAGAGCTTCTTTACTAATGCTGTCTGCCCCTTGTTTAGCCTTTCCATCCACGCCTCTCCCTGGGCCATAGAAAAAATATATGCATAATCTGATCACTACCATGTTGGTTATTTGATATGTTCTTCTGATAAGTGTGCACATTTTCACAGAAGGTCATCAGAATACCTAACAGGAGGAAGTAAAGTGTTGAAAGTAAAATCCAAAATATCAATAAAGACAATGGGGTAGATGTTTAAAGGGAAGTAAAGAGAGACATGCTGCCATTGCTCCAAATTCTACTATGTAGGCTATCATTTCCTTTGCCAACATTGTTATGCTACATGGGAAAAGTGGAACTTATCTACTCTAAGTTTAACTATATTGAGAGAAATTTTTCAGTTTGGGTAGAGAGCCTAGAGTTAAGTCATGGCATATATCCTAAAACTATATAAAAGAAAAAATTGAGGCAATTGTTAACTCTATGGAAAACAAATGTTATCAGAAGACAATGTGATATATGGCCCCACTTGGCTCAACTGTAAACACTGAATATTTATTTAATAAGTATGTTGGGAGGGTGGAGTGGTACAAGTTATGTGGAAGTTGTAGTGTAAGAGTTAAATCTTCATCTTTTATCAAGAAAATTTTAAAATGTCTAAAACCAAAAATTTAAGAGATAGCAATGCTATTTAGAAACATGGAAGTATAAAGAAGAAATTAAAGAGTTAATAGGATCTGCCTCTGCTGAATGAATGATAGGGAAAGGGTATACAGGGAGCTGCTAATTATTATTAATAAATGTTGCAGATCATTTGACCTTTTCCAAGTAAGTATGTGTATTTTGAAAAAAAACCTAAAATAAAATGTTTTCTAAAAACCTCAAGACAGGGAAATCAAGAGTTCCCATTTCACGGGACACTGGGGTGGCTCAGTGGGTTAGGCATCTGCTTTCATCTCAGGTCATGATCCCAGGTTCCTGGGATCGAGCTCTGAGTTGGACTCTCTGCTCAGCAGGGAGTCTGCTTCTCCCTCTCCCTCTGCTGCCTGCTCTGTCTACTTGAGCTTGCTCTTTCTCTCTGTCAAATAAATAAATGAAATCTTTAAAAAAAAGAGTTCCCATGTCTAAATACACTATAGTTTCAGGAATCTAGATCAATGAAAGAAAAGGACTGTATTTCCTTGTCTGTCCCTCTTTAAGAATGAGGAAACTTCTCCCAATATTCTCCCAGCAGGGTCTCACGTCATATCACAGTGTTTAGAACTGGTTAGATATCCATCCTTAAACCAATGCTGACAGAGAGAGAGAGAGAGAGAGAGAGAGAGAGAGAGAGAAACCATAAGTAACTTGGACTAATCAGAAATTGACCCTGAGTCACATGGAATGCAAGAACACCCAAACACAACAGGTGCTCTGTCAGTAATGAAAAATAAAATAGAGTTGGGTGGTCAACCAAAAGTGTCTGTTGTCACACAAAAGTTTTGATAAGACCTATCCTTCTTCATTGCTCTTTGCTTTTTGGTTTTGTTTTAAATCGGTGGAGGAAAACTAGAAGGCTGTAGGAGTAAAATACATTTGAGGCCTTATAAATGTGAGCATATCAGGATTTTGTGTTTATGGGCTTTAGACTTATACTCATGATGAAGGAAAAGTGTCATATACATAATACTAATACACTTACATCTGGAACTATGTGTTATTCACTTTTGTTTCAAAAAGTTTTTACAAAACTTTTTGTTTTTATTCCTATTTATGGAATGCTTTTATTCCTATTTATGTAATGGTTTTATTCCTATTTATGGAATGCTTTTATTCCTATTTATGTAATGGTTCTCAGTATTAAAACAGTCACATGAATTTGACAACTAGTATTAGTTCACCGACTGCTTGAGGTATATAAAGAACATTTAAATCATATATCTGTGATATGTACCAAGAGGGGTCCTGACTCTTAAAACCACGCACTTCCAGATAATATTTTGCTAGAAACCTTATTTCCTAAGGGACTAGGCCTACCCAATATAGTTGTAAATGAAATGCATTCATGGCTTTGGGGCATCATATAATCCTAATCTATGCAGTATACAATTTCTGCAGGTGTGCTCAGTAGCCCATTTGAGCAAATCAAATACATTCAGTTAGTGTTAACTTGAAGGCATGCTTAACAGTTACTGATGCAAGGTATGATTTTGATAACAGGCTCAAGTTTCAGGGGCTCCAATCTCAGAAGATCAAGACATATCCCTGTAACTTGACTCCATAACTTAATAGCTATTGAATGAGTAAATTAGATACTCTAATCACCGGTTTTCTCATTTGTAAAATGAGAGAAGAAATAATAGTAATCCCAAATGTATAGAACTATTGTGAGGATCAAATTATATAATTAATGAATCATAACTTTTAGCACATAATTATCAAATAAATGCTTAACATTTATTATATTACTCTTACTTCATTGTTGCTTTCAAGATTAGGTGAAATCATCATATGCGGTGTTCAGTAAACTGCACAAAAACAGCAGCAGTACCACCACTGAACTACCTAGGGGGGCTTCATTTACAACTATTATGATATAAATGATGCAGCATGGAGTTGGGCAACCCAGAGGTCCCACATGGGAAAGTCCAACACCTGCTAGATATTTTTATTGGTATTAATAATGCCTGATCCTTCTTCTCAAAGGCCAAATAATGATTAGCCTCTATTCTTTATGCACAGAGTATTTGGGCTACACATTGCTATTAACTTCTTCAAGGAGGCTCTGATGTTTTTTCTAATTTTATTAAGATATAATAGACAAATAGCATTGTATAAGTTTAAAGTGTTCAATATAAGGATTATACATATATATATATGTAACAGAATGATTACTATAAGTTTAGTAAACATCTGCATGTCGCACACATAGTTATAAATTTTTCTCATCATTAGAATTTAAGAAAATGTGTTATATATTTAGAAAAATGTAAGATATATATACACACACACATATATATATATAAAGATATATACATATATTTAGAAAGATGTAATCCTACCATCTGAGACAATGTGGATGGATGGACCATGAAAGTCATTATTCTAAGTGAAACAAGTGAGATGGAAAAATACAAATATTGTTTGACCTCACTTATATGTAAAATCAAAAAAATTCAAACACAGAAACAGATATTAGAGTTGGGGTTGCCAGAGGTAGACTGCATGAATGAGGGATGGGAGAATTGGGTGAAGGTAGTCAAATGTACAGACTTTCAGTTATAAGATAAATAAAATTCTGGGGATTTAATTTACAACATGATGTTCATTTTAAATCAATTTCTTATTAGAATGGAGAGAAGGATCCATGAAAGAATTTGCTCCTGAGGCTGCTACTCTAGTGACAATTCAAGAGAAAGCTTCATAGGATCCTGGCAGGCTAATATGGCACAACCTAGGCTTGTGGCACAACCTAGCATTGGCAGGCTTCTATGCCTCTGGGCTGATCCTGTGGCCCCAGGATCCCAATAAGCTCCTACAAAACTAAGGTCCACATGGTCACGTACAAAACCAGGACCCTGGACAGGCTCAGCATGAGCTTGGTTATCACGGGCCTATGATTTTTGACCTATCCCAGCACCAGGCCCACCCCAACAGCACAACAACCCAACAGACCCAACCTCAACCTGGCTTTGAAAGCCCCAGGTTATAGACTTGACCTAAAGCCAGGCAGATCCCCTGGCCCCAGCTTCCAGGTAGACATCTATGAAGCCAGACTCCTTGCCCATCCCACTACTAGACCAGTTTCCTCATACCCAAACATCAGGTTCATCCAGTAGTCCCTGGTTTCTGATCAGTCCTTTAGAACCCAAGATCCAGATTCTAGACCCATCACAACAGCCTCAAGTGCCAGGCTTTCTCAGCTTTTGTCCCAGGTAACAAATCTACCTGCTGAAGCTTGCCCACAGATACCACCAGGTAGCCCACACAGGACCTTTGGATGGGCTGACAGGTGAAGAGCCTTCCCCACCAAAGCCAGGCTGTAAGAACTGGAAAGGGTGTCTATTTCCTCAAATGCAAAGACACCAACTAAGGCCACAAGGATCATGAGAATGACACCACCAAAGGAAACTAATGAAATTCCCAAAACTGACATGACAAAAATGAAGAACTGTGAATCGTCTAAGGAAGAATTCAGGATAATTATCTTAAAGAAATTCAGTGAAATACAAGAAAACACAAATGAACAATTAAAGGAAATTAGGAAAGATTACATGAACAAAACGAGAAGTTCAACAAAGGAGTAGGAACTATTTGTAAAAATCCAGAAATCCTAGAGTTGAAGAGCACAATGAAAGAACTAGAGGATTCAAGAGACTCTTGATGTCGATTGTAAGTTCGAGTTCTATGTTGAGTGTAGAGATTACTTAAAAATAAAATATTTTTAAAAAAGAAATTAAAAATAGAATTGCTGTCTGATTCAGCAATCCTACTCCTGGTTATATCCTAAGGAAATGAAATCACTATCTTGAAAATATATGTGCATTCCTGTGTTCACTACATCATCATATATATGTGTTCATCATCAGATGGATGAATAAAGAAGACATGATACATACATTATATGAAATATTAGGTAGCTATAAATAAGAAGGAAATCCTGCCTTGTGTGCAACATGAAGGAACTTTGTGTTATGCTGAAGGAAATAAATCAGACAAAGACAAATATTGTGCATTCTCACTTATATGTAGACTCTAAAAAAGTTAAATTCATGGAAATGGTAGAATGGTAGTCACCAGGGGCTGGGTAGTAGGGAGGAATGGTAAGAGTACAAACTTCTGGTAATAGATTAGTAATTTTGAGGATCTAATTTAAAGCACGGTAAATATAGTTAACAGCACTATATTATAGACTTGAAAGCTGTTAACAGAGTAAGTCAAATATTATTACCATGTGTATACATACAAAAACAATTATGTGAGAATATCAAGGTGTTCGTTAACATTATTGATAATCATTTCACAATATATATGTGTATCAAATCATCAAGTAGTATACCTTAAACTTATATAAGTTATATGTTAATATTATCTCAATAATGCTGAGGAAAAAGCAACAATGAACATTTATTGAAAAAAATTAGAGAATATTGAAAAGTATTAGGAAGCATATTAAAATTGCTAAAAGTCCCACTGCCCAGAGATGACACCATTAATGGTATTAGCAAATGGAGGAATTTTTATCTGGTCATTTAACTGTATGTATATTGTAAAACTGGCATATAATTTGTAAACTGCTTTTGCTTTATCCTTAATATCATCAATTTTTTTCAAGTCATCAAAGTCTCTGACAACATAGTTTAAGGAGAAAGAGAAAGAGAGAGTCGGTGGACTATATTGTCTGAACTTTAAATGGAGGACAGCCAAGAAAGTCACCTTATTGTACTCTACCTCATTCGGTATCAATATTAATAGTAAAAATAATGTGGGTAATGCCCTACTTATCAGGAAATCAGAATTCAGGCATCATCAACCATCTGTAACAGAAGAATGACATTTTTTTTAGTAGAGAGGAATCCAAGCAGGATATACTGTGTAAATGATTCTGCTTTATGAGGTCTATAGGAACACTCCTTTCATTATCATATATTATATATACTGCATCCCTTTTAACAAACAAATTATCTTCTGTGTATATTATATAGCTGTGTTAATGTCTTCAATCCTCTCTTGAATGTCCCTTTCCTTTTTCGTTGTCTATTATGCCAATGACAATGGTGATACCAATGATGTATCTAAATGTTTTAATAGTTTCTGATACATGGTAGGCATTTCATAAAGTTTATTTTTTTCCCCCATCATAGTACTTGCAGCTGTGTTCAGCATCCCATGTGTTCTCAGGTCACCTTTGAATATATTAATACTAAGTCCTTAAAACAGTCCATAGGCAAGGTGGAATTCATGGTAGTCCATTTATGCTGATGGACAAGTTGAGGCACTAGGAGTATTAGTAGATGTTACAAGATTATGGGGTACCTGGCTATGACAGGAATCCAAGTTCTTTGTCCTCTGCTACACAATCCTGCTTAGAACCACTGTGGTCTCTACATACAATGGAAGATCTAGAACAAGCTCTTTTTAGTCACAGCCCTGACTTCAGCCTCAAATGATGTTGTTCAATTCTATGTTATTAAGAACATAATTCTGTTAGAAAGCTCTGCCTTTACATCATAGTTGTAATATGACCTTTACATTATACTCAGGGAGCACCAAGCAGGGAAAGACAACCATGGTGTGATTCCTGGGCCTAGTAATAGCAACCACTAACAGTTATGGAGCATTTGGTACATGCCTATCACATTCTCTCCTTCAGTCTTTAAATTAAACGAAACCTTGTTGAAGTATATCTTAGGATTTTCTCCAAATTACAGAAGAGGAATACAGCTTTTGGAAAGGTTAAGTAGCTTGCCCAAGGTCAGACATCTAGTAAGTGGGATAGAATGGGAAATCAGATCCAGGTGTGTTCAATTCCAAAACTCAGGGTCTTGGAACACTAATTTTGCATTATCTCTTCCTAGTTCCATAAACAGCCTCCCCACTAAACATGTTATTGAGGTCTAAAATTCTCTGCTAGACTTTCTGAGCTTAGCCTTGATTCTCTGCTTGGTTGAGACACAGTTATCTAATCTGCATGGATTTGACTCTACAAAACCTAAAGAAAACACAGTTTGGATGTTTCCAGGTGACAAGAGCCACCTCCAACCTCTCTGGAATTTCAGTACTTCTTCACTTATATTAACTTTGCTCTAATCTAGTCCTGTTAAGTAGTTACTGAGACCAAATGGGAATCTGCTCACTTTCCTCCTTGTGATACTGTATTTTTTAATATAAATTTATTTTTTATTGGTGTTCAATTTGCCAACATATAAAATAACACCCAGTGCTCATCCCGTCAAGTGCCCCCCTCAATGCCCGTCACCCAGTCACCCCCACCCCCCGCCCATCTCCGCTTCCACCACCCCCCCCCCCCCAGTTTGTTTCCCAGAGTTAGGAGTCTCTCATGTTCTGTCTCCCTTTCTGACATTTCCCACTCATTTTTTCTCCTTTCCCCTTTATTCCCTTTCACTATTTTTTATATTCCCCAAATGAATGAGACCATATGTTTGTCCTTCTCCGACTGACTTATTTCACTCAGCATAATACCCTCCAGGTCCATCCACGTCGAAGCAAATGGTGGGTATTTGTCGTTTCTAATGGCTGAGTAATATTCCATTGTATACATAAACCACATCTTCTTTATGTGATACTGTATTTTATAATAAATATATATTTGGTCTTTGTCCCCCTTTCTGGCACAGAGCTCCTAAAGCCTTTGGAATTTCCAGTGATGAGAGGAGTCTTTTGTTAAGAAGGCCACCATTGGAAAGCAGCTGAGGATGGGGGCCAGTTGCCAGTGAAGCAAGCAGGTGATTATTAGTGAAGGGTTGGAACATTCAGTCCAATCCCTGACCTCTGGGGAGGGGGTGGAGCTGATAGTCAATGATTTAACCTGTTATGAGCATGTAAGGAAGTTTACATAACAACCGGATGGGGTTTAGAGAGCTTCCACCTTGATGCACATGTGGAGGCTGGGGGAGAGTGGCTTGCCTAGAGAAATCATGGAAGCTTACCCTATACATCTCTTCCATTTGGCTAGCTTTGGAAGAAATCAACAATCTAAAAAATAAAATGTTTCTCTGAAGTTCTGTGAGCTGTTGTAGTAAATAACTGAACCCAAGAAGGTGTCGTAAGAACCTTCTATCTATGCTGGTGGGTCAGAAGCCCAGGTGACAATTTCTGCTTGCAGCTGGGATCTAAAGAGGGGAGTTGCAGTCCTCTGGGATTGAGTCTTCAACCTCTGGGATCTGATGGTATCTCTAGATGATGTCAGAACTGAGTTAACTTGTAGGATACCCAGCTGGTCCTGGAGAATTGCTTGGTGGTGTGGGGAATAAATATACACATGGGTACTGGTGTCAAAACAGACTGTCTCTCCTTGTTAGGCATTTTGTGTATCTTGCATATTGCATATTTTGTGTATTATTTTGTATATTATCATCATTGGCTTAGTATTGGGTTCCTCTGACCCTCACTCTTGCTCAGATGGTTTTTATTGCTGGATTTTGCCTACTGTGTCACAGACTGTGTTAAATACTTTAGAAATACTTTGTTTCCCTGCTACCCCAGCTTCCTTCAGGCCTTCTAAATTTAATAATTAAAGCAATAATCAACATCCTATCATAAGAATTTCCAGGGAAAAGGAGCTCACATTTAAAGAACTCCAGTATACAATTTTCCCCTTAAGGTAGGAGTTCTAGCCTTAATCTTACTAACACTTAATATCTCTGGCTATTCCTTAAGCAGATGAAAAGATGTAAATAGGCCCCGAAGGGTCATCCTTCCATTAGATTATTAACTTTACCTGGGCAAAGACAGGGGCGAAGTCCTTACCCCGAGAGGCTATTGGAGGAACTGTGGAGTTGAGAGAGGGCAAAATAAAAGTTAGAACAACAGCAGACTCCAAACATGTCTTCCATACAGCCAGGATGTGCTCACTCAGTAAGGAAGAGAGATGGAGGCTTCCCTCCAAAGTCCTTTCTTTCTAGCCATCAGAGGAATTCCATGAAGCCATTTTTTATCACTTAACTAATTTTTGCAAATATCTTATAAAATTTTTTTCCAAATATCATAAAATTGGATGTGACAGAAGAGAGTGAGACTCTGAACCTCTATTATTTATAGTCCAGTATCAGATTAGTAGAAATCCATCTTTTCTCCTATTTAGCAGCAACCCATTCTTAACTAAGTATAGATGGCTTAAGTCACAGTATATAGGATCAAAGAACAAGTAGACTGAAATGCTTGAGAAGCAGATCTATCATTCTCCTCTTTACTCAGTTTGTCTGATTGATCTGATATTAGAACTGCCTGTGATTTATTTCTATTGGTCTCCATGATTTCCTCCAGCTATCTGCAAAGTGAGCACTGGGAATTGGGGTAGTGTTCTATGGGGCTATTGGCCCCTGGCACAGTCTCAGAGATCTAGCTTCCGTAGAATAGTTCCCAAAAGGCCCTGAGGGAAGCAGTGGCACAGGTTCTTAATGGAAATACTTTGGCTGTAGAGAAATGAAACTCCCAACTTATGCTTAGTTTCTCCCTTTTTGTTTAAAATGAATGGCCAATCCCTTTGAAGTGCATTTATCACTTACTGATCCCCAACTTCCTACTAGATGAACCATTCAGTGATATATTCAAGAATACATTTGCAGTGAGCAATAATTTGACTAGAGAGATGACTTGAATATAAAAAAAAATCATTGTTGCAACAAGGGAAATTTAAAAGTAAGATATCACTGGCACGTGCTTTTACCATATGCTAGGTGTTAGGTAACTGATATGGGCATAATGTCCCCCCCAAAACCCTGAAGGACTGGAAGGGAAATAAAGCCTGAATATAGAACAAATTGATAAAAAGTAAACATGATCCATTCAATTCTGAGCACTTCCTTATTGCTCCCCTCCCACCCACTGGCCCTAAACCCGATGTGATTGTTTCCAACCAGTTTCTAAAGTACAAATAATTCAAACCTCTTCCAGTTTCCAGCCCAAATCCCTACCCATTCCCCAAAGCTGAACTCAAGGCCACTTTCCCCATGAATCTTCTTGCTCCTAATTCCCTTGCTCTGAGCCCTGTGTCATAGACCTTTGCCATTAGTTTTGGTTATTTGTTATTCATAAGAGTTTCCAAATCTCTTCTTTACATGTCATGTATGCCAGTCAGGTCTCCCCAACTAGACTGCATACTTCTTGAGACCAGGAACTGTATCGTACATTTCCTTTGTATTCCATAAAGAACCTAGCACAATGGGGATCCCTGGGTGGTTCAGCGGTTTAGCACCTGCCTTCGGCCCAGGGCATGAGCCTGGAGCCCCGGGATGGAGTACCACATCAGGTTCCCTGCATGGAGCCTGCTTCCCCTTCTGCCCGTGTCTCTGCCTTTCTCTCTGTGTGTCTCTCATGAATAAATAAATAAAATCTTAAAAAAAAACCCTAGCACAATGGAAAGAATATAGTTGATTTTATTGAATCATCTAATGCCTGGTATAGCTCATGTTTCTTGATCACACTATCCTGAGCATTCACCTTCTAGGGTTTGAAGTATATGTGTGTTTGTTCATTTGTTTTTAATTCAGAACAAAGAGATGTTTGATGTATGATGAGATAGTTGGTTGTCTGTGTTTCTGGTAGGCAATTTATCTTTCTTGCTGCTACTGTAGCTCTGACCTGTCTCAGCTCCCACAGCCTGAAGTAATGTTACATCATTGATCTGACTTGGATTGAAACTTCTATGTGTCAGAAAAGGCATCTACTCATGACACATTTTCAATCAGGTTTAATACACATAACAAACCCTAAGAACACCATGGAGGTTGAGGATAATTATAATTTTAATTGCATCTGTAGAAGGGTACTTGATATTGAAGGTGGTGGCAGAACTGCGTAAAACATAAAACCTCAGAAAAAGGACAATTACACAGGTACCCTGTGGCCTCCTGCTGGTTCCTGTTCCACTCAGTTGAGATTAAGTGTATTAACATGATTGGTAAAGTCTTTCCTTTCTTTTTTCTCCCCATTCTACAGTTGAAAGTGAACAAATACATGTTGAGGGTATTCCACTTCAATTAGGCACTTATTCTTTCCTTCTGTGGCAAATTGCCTTTGCCATGGAAGTCCTTTGTTTTTCTGAAAATGCCTCATTGTCTAGTTGTATATTCATTTGTTTCCCCCTTTCTTTATTACAGTAATATATATACATAAGCTTTAAAATGTTGAATGGTACTTCTAAGCTTATACTGAAAAATAGCAGTTTTCTTCTCTATCCTATTCACTCCTAATCCTTGCTCCCCTGAGGAAATCCCTTTCAATTTTTGGCTATTCTCTCATATTTACTTCTGTATTTGTAAATACTATTTCTACACTACTTTCCTGATTTTTTTTAAAGCTTTATATGTTATCCATAGAATACTTACTAGGGAGGATGAGAATCTCATTCTATTAAATACTTAACACACTCACACACACACACACAAGGATATGCACACACAACACAACCACATTCACTCATAAACACCCTATTCTGTCAATATAGTTATTCTCTTCTTCTGATGAAGATACATCACACTTTTCGTTAGATTACTATTCTGAGTTTATATTACCAAGACCAGGAAATAGTCATTCACAGCTGAACCATGTATGTAGTTCATCACAATTACATTTGCTTGTAAAATGTTAACTCCTTCCCGGTGGCCCTCTTTACCACATTTTAATTTTGCTTGGTGATTTCTTTATCATTTACAAATCTATCTCCAGAGCTCCTATCAGATTTGAAGACATCACCTGAAAATATTCAAACAACTCAGGCTTTCCGTTTTATTTTCTTGCTGGAGATCTTGCTCTGCAAGCCCAGATACTTCCTGTTCCCATGTTGATCAGTTCCCCTCTACAGCTGAAGCTCAGCAATAGCTCAGAACCTGCACCAACATCCTGGGAATCACTTTTGCTTCTCTTTTGTTTTGGAGCTCCCTTTTCTGGAATCCGAATTTTTCTCTTCTGAGTTTTTTCTCTGTTTTCATGT
Source organism: Vulpes vulpes (assembly GCF_048418805.1). NCBI lineage: Eukaryota > Metazoa > Chordata > Mammalia > Carnivora > Canidae > Vulpes > Vulpes vulpes. The sequence continues at coordinate 33,556,841 of NC_132786.1, forward strand.
GCATATCTTCCCAGAGTTCCCTAAAAAAAGAAAATGTTGAGACTTTTCCTGTCTGAAAATACCTTTTTTCTATCCCCCTATATTAGTGATAGATTGGCTAGGTAGAGAATGCTGGATTGCAAATCATTTTCCTTACAATAGAGAAGACTGAAGATATCCTTCCTCATGTTCTTTTGTCTGTTTGACTCTGGAAACATTTAAGAACTTCTATTTGAGGTGTTGTGAAATTTCCAAGTAATATGACCTATTGTGGATCTTTTTTTCCCCCTTCATTCACAAGAGTTCTCAATTTATGTCCTGCTCTGCCATTTGAATCTTGTTTTGTTTTGTTCTGGACAATTTCTTCTTAAATGCTATTTTTTTCTGGATTGGCTATTATTGAATACTAATTTCCAAGTTTAATTCCTTAATCTCATGTTTCTCATCTAATTTTTTTATCTTTTTCTAGGTTTGGGAATTTTTCTCAATCAGTAAGTTGAAACTACAAATATTTCTATGGAATTATTTTATTTTTTTTTAATTTTTTTTATTTATTTATGATAGTCACACACACACAGAGAGAGAGAGAGAGAGAGAGAGAGAGAGAGAGAGGCAGAGACATAGGCAGAGGGAGAAGCAGGCTCCATGCACCGGGAGCTCGATGTGGGATTCGATCCCAGGTCTCCAGGATCGCGCCCTGGGCCAAAGGCAGGCGCTAAACCGCTGCGCCACCCAGGGATCCCCCTCTATGGAATTATTTTAAATGTTGGTGTCCTAGTTTTAGTTCTCAGCTCTTTTTTGTTCTCTGATACTTTTTAAAAATAGAATTTTTCATGTATTATACTTATATGTCTTATCCCTCTAAGAATATTAATCATAGGTGTTTTTAAGTATTTCTGTCTTGTATTTTTAATTTGAGTCTCATCACCTCCTCTTATTTGTTTTTATTTTCCTCAGTTATTTTATTTTCTTTCGATTTTGGTAACCTTGTGGCTTCTTGAAGCTCTCCTCAAACGTCTGGTCATCGTTGGCCTTATATTCATATTTTAGAATGATGCCCATACACAAACTCCAATTTAAAAACTCTGTGGATGGGTAAGGCTTGTCAAATGATAAGCTTCATGGTAAGGTAATTAGGCTGACCCTGACTGTCTTGTTTGACGGCCTCCGAACATCAGTATCCAATGTTCTTCTCTTTCAGTCATTTCATTTCCTTATTGAGGAACTCACCAATTTCCTGCATGAGTGATACAAGCATTATCTGAGACAAGACATGGGAAAGAGTGTACCATGGTCTTGAGAGTTCAATATATTCACTGTCACTCTCCCTGTTCTGAGCATGGCACATATTCTTTTCTGTAGCTGTACCTGAAATGTTTCTCCAGCTGGTTTATTTTAGCTTCTTCAAAGTAAACAAACTCTGTGATCAGCATAGGATAGCCACCTCATGTGATGGAGAAAATTTCTGGGAGTCTATTTGCAATTACTAAAGCCTATTTCAAAGGATTGTTTAAAATTAATCCTGCTTGCTGATCAACTCCACATCCCCACCTTCACTGTTTGGCTGCTACATATCCCCACTTGGAACAGCACTTGGCACATATTAGGCACTCAATAAATTTTAATGAATGATTTATAACTTTTGACTCTGATTGCTGAGCATTTTTCATGTTTTACTATAGACTCCTACCCTGAAGGTCTGGGTGCAACCTTCTCAGATATGCTACTTTAACTACCACTCCTCTACTCCAATTAATTTCTTCTCACTGCTCTTTAATCCTTTCCTACTCTTCCTGTCTTTGTGAGCTTATGGACAGTTTATCCCTCTTTTTTCTTTTTCCATTTTCATTCTTCTGTGCCATTTTTTTAGGCAATAGAGATGGGAAGAGATGAAGGCTAATATGTACCTAATGTGCCACAGAGCTACATGAAAGATTTTCTACTTTGTCATAATTACATGTATTCTGTTGATTGATTGATTGATTGATTGATTGAGATGGGGAGTGGCAGAGGAGAGAGAGAGAATCTTAAGCACTGGGTGTGGAGCCCAAAGAAGGGCTTGATTTCATAACGCTGAGATCATGACCTGAGCTGAAATCAAGAGTCAGATGCTTAACTCACTGAGCTACCGAGGTGTCCCTATATATATTTTGAATAAAAAATTACAAGCACTGAGATTGCATAAGAAGTATTTAAAAACAACATATATATATATATATGTGTATATATATATATATATATATACACATATATATATATATATATATATATTCCTGCTTTGAAAAGTCTTATCATTTAGTCATCTTTGCTTCAGATTCATCTTTGTCTTAGTATCTGTCCCTGTCTCTGTCCCGGTCATGCTCTGTCACTTGTGTCCTCACCCTGTCTTCCCACTCTAATTTTTAAAGAACCAAAGCATCTCACAGGTATATAGGTAAAGCCTCTCAACTTTCTTCAGTTTTTTTTCATTTCTTTCACTCCTTAGAGGTAGCTACTTCATTTAATAGGTCTTATTCCCATCCATGTGGAAATCTTAACGTCCATGTATGTGCCCTAAATAACTTATGGTTTTATTTTGCATGTTTGAAATTCTATGTAAATAGTGTCATATTATGCATGTTGTTCTGCAACTTCTTTACATTCAACACATTTTCATGATGTATACGTGTTGATGCATTCACTTAACAGCTGTCGGCCATTCCAAGCATATAATCTGTATTTTTTACTTTTGTCTGTCTTAGATTAAAAGCTATCATGGAACACAAATCGGGTCCATAAAACTCACTGCATGCCACCACTGCAAACAAGCAGCATAATTTTAAAAGCATGGATTGAAATCTAGAATCTTTCATTCACTAGCTGTGTAGTTTAGGGCAAATTCTTTAGCCTCTCAGGCCTTGGTATCATCATTTATAAAATTTAAGCACTGACAGTACTGACCTTGTTATTGTATTAAGCATGTAGATTTCAGTACAGTAAATGACAATAGTAAATAGTCAAATAATACAGCTGCTATTATGTAATGGTAACAGTTTGCTGACTCAGAATCTTAGAACTGACATTTCAATTACTTTAGGATGTTCAGGTTTGCTTTACAAAATCCCCTCCAAGTAGTAGTCTAGCCTCTATACAAACACTTTAGTGACTTGAAATTCTTTGACTTCATCCTATTTGACAGATATTACATTCACTGTAAGGAATAAAAAGAAAAAAAGTCTCCCTGAAGCTTCTGCAGAATTAGTCCTAATTCTACCACTTGGGACCAGGCAGAGCAAGTCTAATCCCTCTTCCATATGACAGACTTCCAAATATTTGAAGACAAATATCATGTCTCCCCATCCCTGAGTCTAATTATATTGAAAATTGGGGAAAAAAAGTAGAAAAGAAAAGGAGGGGAACTGGTATATGTCAGTGATGGATAAAACCTCACCTATTGAAACAAATTGGTAAAAACAGAGATAAATACTCTAGAACTTCCCCCTTTTGCTGGTTCCTCCAAAAGAAAAAGCTGTCAGCAGAACTTCCCTTTGAAAAAAATCTTGTAAGTGCTATTGAAATTTTTTGCTAGTACCTTTTGGGGATCTGCCTTGGTGGTATTAACATAAGTGCTACCAAATGGACTGGGAAATAATCTTTAAACATATCTTATAAAAAGAGTCTTTATTGTAATCTATTATACTTTAAGCCTGGAATGGATAATAGTAGAAGGGGATGCTCTGGTTTTACAAGGCAATAATGTGGTACCTATACAGTCAAAACTTTATTGTGAGTCAGACTACAGCGTAGTTTATCCCAAAGAAGCTCTCTGACAAGTACAGAAGTACCACTGCAGAGCTGGGATCAATTACAGAACAATTCTGCTTTGTTTGGTTGTTTTTTTTTTTAATTCTGCTTTCTAATTCCCTAATTGCATTTCTGACTTTGAATCCCGATATTGTGTTCAAAACACACACACACACACACACACACACACACACCCTATCATTATATCTTCAATGAAAACCACTTTTTAAGACTGACCATTTAGATAAAGAACATTAATACATAAGGACTTCTTTTCCCCAATGCACAGCAGATTCTCAACCTGCAGAGTCATCATTGGGAGTTCAGTGAATCTACTTTCATTCTTTGGACAAGTTGTCCCTCCTGAAGATAAGGAAAGGCTAGAGCAAGGTTTGCAAACTATGGCCCTCGGGCCAACCCAGGCTGCTACCTGTTTATATGAGCTAAGAATAGTTAAAAAAATTTTAAAGGCTTTTAAAAAAATCAAAAGTGATGTTAGGGACACATAAAAATTATGTGGAAATCAAATTTCAGCATCTCTAAATAAAGTTTTATTGCAACCTAGCCACACTCATTAGTTTACATCTGGTCTATGACAGCTTTCTTGTTACAGTGGCAGGGCTGAGTATTTTCAGCGGAGACCCAGTAGCCCCTAATATTTACATTCTGGCCTTTACCAAAACAGTGCACTAATCCTGAGAATGAAAATCTTGTTGGTGAGAGGAACCAAGAATTTCAACTTGAAGGGAAAGAGGGAAAAAAAATGTCTGAGTGATGTCCTATGATGGAAGGACTTGACCAAAATTGAAAAATGTGGGCACTGTTTGTATGCTTTAATGGAAGTCCTGGATCAAAATGATCAGAAGCTTTTAAGATTCCTTAAAAGCTCATCCCAGATTTGAACAGCTCTGTGAAAATTATGCCCCTGATAAGGGGGGAGGGAAAAGTCTCGTTGTTTCTGCAGAATTGGCCCTAGGTCTACCACTTGGGACTGGGCAGAACTAGTGTGATCTGTCTTCCATATGACAGATTTTCAAATATTTGAAGACAATATCAAGTCCCCCTGAGTCTAATTATATTGAAAATGGGGGAAAACAGGAAAGAAAGAAAAAGAGGAGCATTGGTACATGTCAGTGATGGATGAAGCCTCATACATCAAAACAGACTCTTTTTACTCCCCCTCCTCCTCAACAGGCTCACCACTTATATAGTAGCTCTGAACAACAGTCTTCGAACAAGTATAGGATTGGCAACTGCTTAGATTTGGGCAAGGATGGAGATGATAGTAGGAGAGGCCATGTGACTTCTGTCTTCCCCGTGTGGCTTCAGATATTGAGTTACTGATGTTGGTGGCAAAGAAGGGAAACAGACCTGCCAATTCTTGGAGTAACAGAAGGGGAAAAAAAAAACAAAAAAAAACAGAAAACAAAGCACAGTAGTGAGTTGGAAAGTTGTTGAGAGATGCTGCACAAATAAAAGTCTCCCAGGAGATTTTCCAGACACACTGAGTATTGTCAAGAAAAACTTGTCAAAGACTTGAACATGGACAAAAGAAAGTACTGAGCGTCTTTTCAGGGAAGTGTTGGGTGTTGTTGAACTGGCCATCTGGGACTGTTTGAGTCTACAGGGATGTGCTCCTTTGACCTCTGCTAACTTGCTTACATTACAGGTCTGTAGGAAAAGAAGATAAACTATAGAAAACTGAGAGTTTTGTCCAGATACAACTGAGTAGAAAAGATAACCACAACTATAATCTATAGTTTACAGATAAACTATAGAAAACTGAGAGTTTTGTCCAGATACAACTGAGTAGAAAAGATAACCACAAATATTATATTTGTATTGTACTATATTTTTATTATATTGTACTATTTACTGTGTGTTTATTATATTATTATATTTTGATTGTATTAATATATAAGTTAATATAACAAAATTGGCCAATATCCTTTAGGACATCTATTATTGCCCTATAAGATATTAATCAGTTTTTCTTTATTAGCATTTCCATTTCAGAACTCCCATATGTATGCACATGTATGTCTCTGTGTGTGTACATATGTATGTTTTCTTCAAATTCTTCTTTGGGCTAACGTTAATCAATTTCTTCTTTAAATGGTTACGTATATCTTTGACACATGTTCATTTTGTCTTTACCTGTGAGATGTTTTTAACTCTGCGAGAAACAGCAAATTCTTATATTTAGCAATATAAAGAATTACATATTCAATGTATTCACTATAAAAAATCTTTCATATATGTGAATAGGTTCCCTTCCAAAGCACTCCATTTTTTGTTAATGCATTTATTTGTTCTGATTGTACCAGAAAGGAACCCTCTGGAAGGTTCTTACATGTCTCGACCAACTCTAGTGTCTTCTGATGGTTTCCAATGTGTCAGGGCTGCTGATCTCTCCTTAAAAACAGAAGCACTGGGCTCCGAGAAGCCAGTAGTGAGCAGTGACAAATAGGGAGCCTATACACGAGGTCAGGCTTGCAGACTCCAGAAGGTGCAGCTGGTAGAATTGTTTACCTGTGGCCTGGGTGATCCATTCTGTTAGAAGCCCTGCATTCTGCCCTTGAACTAAGACTTTCTATTTTATATATAGTGTGGCTAAAAAGACCCAGAAAACAAAAACAAAAAACTTTGTTTTACAGAAATAGCACCCCAGAAGATGACCTGCTTAAACTCTGCCACCAACTAGCTTTGTCATTTTTGGCTAAGCACTGCATTTCCTTTCTACTACTTTTTTTGTTTGAAGAAGCATATAATTACCCAGTTCGCAGGACTTGGAGGAAAGTTTCTAGACACAAAGCACCTCATGTCTAAATGTATGACTAAGTGGATAAACCTAATGAACTTTTAGTCAGTCCATCAATTAATTTATTCAGTTTAAATGACTATTCGAATCATGTCCTTTATCCCCGTTGAGGTCAGCCACCAAATGATGTCAGTATCTCCCATCCACTGGACCATGGTCCTCATGAGGAGTTGTACATTTGACCCATTTCCCACCTTCCCAACTTATGAAACTCTTCCCTGGTGCTTTTTTCAGGACATCCTGATACGGTTCAGGACACACTACCCCAAAATATGGCATCGTGGCCCATTGAATTTCTTAAGCTGAAGGAGTTTGAGAAAATGGAAGAAACTGAAAGGTCACTGTGACCATTCCTTTTCCCCTTCTTCCCTGAATGTGGGAGCTAAATCTCCCACCTGGAAGGTATCCTCCCTGTACCAGGAGGAAGGGACACCTCCCTATCACCAGAGACAGGGAATGTAGGGCCGAGAAGGATGGATAAACAAGCCCTGTTGCTTCTTTACTATTTACCACCCCTAGCCCAATTCCCTTTGTCTTGTCAATTCTTTACCAATTTATTGTTTCTTTGTCTAGAAGGTATAAAATGTTCCTGCTCTGGTCACTTCATTTTCTTCTGAAGACTTCCCCTGTACATGTATAAATTCAATAGAATGTGTGTGCTTTTCTCTGGTTTGCGTGTTGTGTGTCCGTTTGTCAGGTCCAGCCAGAGACCCAACATTGTACTACATTGTACTACCGAACATTTCCTCCTTTTTCTTGCTTTTAGTTAAAGCTGGCTCTTAAAGAAACTACTTCCTCTGTGATCTTTTAGGGGATTGCTATTTTCTCTCCTATACTTTCTATACCACCAGAGGTGTGGAGTAGGAATTGTCTTTCCTTCTTATGGCCAGGTCCAAACCATCTCTTTCTTCTCCCTAATATTTTCCATGTTTTGATATTCCTGTTTTGACAGCATACCAGCCACTATCTCTGCTGGTTGTAATAATCGACGGATGCCCAAGTCAAGTCCTGTTACTTTTACTGAAGCATTAGCTTCTGACTGTCATTGTATGCAACATACTCCCACTTAAATTGTGGAGATTTAATTTTGCAGATAGATGATGCTTCTACCTCCCTACTCTAATTCCTTGAGTTTTGATTCTCTAATGATTTTGTCTTTGATCCTAGCTTAACTGCTTACTGTGACCTATCAACACATTATAGACCAGTGGTTTCAGCTGTGATTGCTCCCTAGAGGATCTTTGGGAATGTCTGGAGATGTTTTTTGTTGTCATAATTGGTAGGGACTATTGACATTTTGTGGGTACAGGCCAGAGATCCTGCAGAATATCCTGTAAAGTACAGTGCCGCCCTTCACAGTAGAGAATTATCCAGCCCCACGTGTCAGTAGTGCCAGCCTCAGTAAAACTGTATCTGACAACCTGGATCACACACCCCCCAACCCCCCAGCCCCATTCTTATTTCCTTTGTCTGATTCAATATTCTCCTTATTTAGTCTTTAATCTCTGCCTCCCTTCAGAGTGAATGAAATCTCTGTGAGTAGGGTAGCTTTGGTTCATTGCTGTATTCACATGGCTCCCAAGTGTTTCCTCCAGTGAAGATAATAACTATTATTTTTTAAATCAACTCAACACCTGGGTAAAGTAGAGTCAATAGGAGGCACACTTAAATGGTAAATTGTCCATTTTTCCTAAGAATATAAAGAGTGATACAAAGAAATGGTAGTTTGGGCCCATAAAAGGAAGAAGTATTAATTTTTAGGCTCCATGCCCAGGGCAGAGCCAGATACAGGGCTCAGTCTCATGACCCTGAGATTATGATAGCTGATGCTTAGCCAACTGAGCCACTCAGGTGTCTCCTAGATGTGTTAACTTCTTAAGCTCTTTTGGTGATGATGAATCAATAGTTAACCTAAGCATTTTACATAATTTTTCACTCAAGAGCATACTCCTTTTGGTGATTTTTCTCAAAGTATGTGGATGTTTGGAGCTCATGTGCTGGGAGAAGAGATCATCCCTATTTCTCTGGGTACCCTAACCAAATTATTCAAGTTAGGGATCTGAGGAGATGAACAAATCTGGGTCATTTAAATTTTTTTTTTTACCTGTATATCTAATAGTTTGCTCTCCTATATTGATCACATTGTTTTCTTTTGGCAACAGATAGATATGGAAAGGGGGACAGGATATGCATGATGCTGATTTAGCAGATGAGGAAACTGGGACTCAGAAAGTAAACTGAATTGTCTGAGATTCCACTGGTAGGTATGACAGCTAAGATTAGAGTTCTCATTGTTTAATGCCTTCTTAACCTGCTCTGGGCTCTTTCTATTAATTGTATAGCATCTTCCTCCTGGCTGGACACCTAACATTCACCCCTTTGAGAGGAAGGATATGTTGAATTTTTCTCTGAGCTTAGAGAAAGCGAGGTTATTTGCTACCAGTCATTTCATTGGAAAGATGCTTCCAGCTTTTAAAGCAGTCTTTAGAAGGTGGAGCAAAATATTTACAACTGACTCTTATCAGTCTTATGTGTGCCTTTTTAATTATAGAGGAACATGGTAAAATTAAGCATTCGTAGCCAAGAATTAAAATGTTAAAAAGGTTGCCATGGGCTTAGCATATGCTTAGAGATGAAAAATTTTGCAAAATGCAAAGAAATGAGTTGGTAGATGAGAAAAAGTTGAAGAAAATCTAGACTGAATTAATTTAGGATGGAGGACCCAATTTATCTCTTCTACATCTTTGAAAAGTGGATCCCAGAATATTAATTGCGAGATGTTACTACATGCTCATTAAGTAGGAGTAAGTGATAAATATTTGGAAAATGTTGTAGACATTGTAGCCTTGGCTAAGTGATTAAAAATTCATATTAGCATAATTCTTTTTTCAGCTTTCCTATTTACAAAATGTGAGCAATAATAGTACTGACTTCATATGGTTGCTAGGGGATTAAATGAGTGAATCTGTGTAAAGTGCCTAGCAGATTGAAAGTATTCAAAAACTATTGACTACCCGTTATTATGTAAATAAAACCTTTGAGAATTCTTACAATAAAGAAGCCCCTGTGGATGTGATTAACTCTGCTTTTCCCATGTTGCCCGTGTTTATGGCTAAACATAGGATCAGTACCTAATAATATAGCATGGAAGTTTGGAAAGTGCTATTATGGAAGATCTAGTGGATCATAAGAACTAGAAGCATGAAAAGCTGTATGGTAGCCTCTCCTGAATAAAATACTTATGAATCTATTTATCAATGTTAATATGCCTGTTTGAATGCTTCCCCCCCTTATTTTTGTCTGACAAATCCTTACCTCTCTCCGATGGAGAAATTGAAACCATGAGCAAAATTCTCCACCCTTCTTGCATCCACTCCCTTTAAAGCACTGTCATTTTTGCAATAGTTCCCATCATGAGTTGGATTCTATTTCTCTCTGTGTTGAATGCGCTAGTCTTACGAGTTATGTGGGCCAACAGAATATCACAGAAATGACGGTGTTCCAAGACTATTCTTCAAAAACCTCTCCATGCTTTTCTTCCTCTTCCTTTACCATGAGAACATCCCCAGCTGCACCTACTGTGTCATTAAGAACTGTGGGGCAGAGCTTAGTCCTATCGTCCTAGCCAAGGCCTTGGACACGTCAGGATCCGGGTCTGGAAAAGCCAGCACAGTTAACCTCCAAGACAGATAGCAGCACATACAGGAACGAGTTCAGCTGAGACAGCCAAGCAAGGCTCAGATCAGGAGGACCTTTCTACTGGTCCATAACTCAGTAAGAAGAATAAATGGTTACTTCAAGCCACAGATTATGGGGCTTGTTGCAAAGTGTTATTATAGATAGCTATGTTAATACATCATCTTTAAATCTTATCCCAGTGACCACATTTCCCTCACAACATACAACCTGGTTTCACCTCCCCTCCTTTATTCTCCCTTAACAATCTGTGCTCATCTCTTTCACAGCACTTTTTTGATGGTATGATAACCTCTTGATACAGAGAGAGGAAGCTTCATGAAAGTTGAGTCCATGGTGTTGTTTTGTTTTGCTTTGTTTTATGAATGCCTGCTTAGTTGTAGAGGGTCTGGTCTGGCACATACAGAGTAATAATAAAGATAATAATAAAGAGTAGATAACTCTTTAATTTGTACATATACTCAAGATTTTAAGGTCTTTATGTTGTCTGAAAACCAGAAAATGGGTCCTCTCATTGATGGAGCATCTACTCTATGCAAGATTACTATTTCAAACAAAATGTTACTTGTCTTAGTGATAGACACATTTTAAATATGTATTTCCCCCATCATCTGACTCCAATGCCTTCTCTCCTAAAATCATTTTAGGTGGGTGGATATAATGGATCTCATTAAAGTATTTTCACAGCTTACTGTATTAAGCATTAACCTTTATATTTGAAAAACAAAATATTTTATTTATTTTTAAGGGCCATAAGACTTTTTTTTACTTTATTTTTTTGCCTTAAATAACTTTCTGTCAGCTATCAGAAAGACTAAAATTGAATACATCTTTGGTCCTCTTGTTACTTTACTATGATCATGTAGTGAACACTCTAGGACATCTCTGTTCAGAACCAAGATGAGCCAGAAATAGAGGCGTGTTTAGTCATTATATTTATTATACTATTCTTGAACATTTACTTTGTACCTAGTGAGCTTGATAGGATTATCTCCTTTTAAAGACAGTTTCTTGACCAAGGTCACATGCTCAGAGAATGGCAGACTCCAGGATTACTATGTAGCCTGTGTTGATCTCCAACACATTTTGTTAACTACCATGCCTATTTCCTTTCTAAAATAAGGTAAAAGTGAACACTCAGTTGCTTATTAAGTACCACATTAAGGATTTTACATGTATCTTTTTTTTTTCACTTAATCTTTACACTTTGGAAAGAATCTAAAATTCTATTATCATCCCTATATACTTAAGTAGAAACATAAGTATTTTGTCTGATATTAAATGCTAAATGACACAGGCAGGATTTGAATCCGGGCTTTGTTACCATGTGGCAGATCTAAATAAATATTTTTGAATGAATAACCCTATCAGAGTAAATTTGATCAAATTCTAATAAATATTGGCTACAGGGAACAAACATTAGCCCAAAGTAGCTTAATCCACTCAGAACCAGTTCCTAGGTAGATGAAACATTTTTTAGACAAAACTTAAAAAAAATATTTTGAACAGTTTATTAGAGGCTCAAGCTGATATATTTTTATCCAAATGAGCTAGTTGTATCTGAATCTCTCTGCCAGCCGTAGCATTCTTTATAGTCGATCAACTCAGATTGGATTTGTTTGCTCTATTAAAATAGTTCTGAAACTTTGGCTTGGTTCTTCCTAATCATACTGATTTACCTAGTTAATTAAAACCAATTCTCATTCTACCAGTAACTTAAATATATTCTAATTAGCTTTAAAGCACTGGAACCTCTCACAGCCACTTTGTGGATACTATCATCCCTGCTAGTCCTATAAAATGATTCATAAAAAGAATTACATGGTCCAAAATGTTTAGAAAATGTTATATACACTCCTCTTTTAGAGATCCACCATATACATTAGATCCATCATACACTTAAAGGTTTTCAGAAATCTAGAGAATGCAGTTTCATTTTAGGGATGGTTTTCCAAACTTAATGAGCAGGGGTAGGGGTACAAAACCTGCTATCTTACTATGCTAATTGTATTTTGTTTAAAGATAAATTTTGGAAAACACTGGTTTTAAACCAATTTGTGGCCTTCTTTTAATTTATGGCTAATTGAAATACATCAGAAACCATCTTAAACTGGTTCTGACCGCTGTAAACAGTTATGATTACATTCTTTGGATCTTGGGAGCCTTCAGCATTTTAAAAACATTTTAAACAGATTTAGTCAGTGAAACTGTATCTGCAATGTGCAACATTGTACTTATTTTTGTAGCATTTTTCCCATGAAAAGGCAGAAAATTTCTATAGTGTCTGTAAAAAATAACCCAAGCATTTTGAGGTCTAAGGTGAATGATATCTCAATTACGTTAGGTTGGGATTCTCTCATGGTTTGTAAAGCTACGTCCTAAGGATAGTTGTGTGTATGCACGGTGGTTGGGTTGAGAACCATAGGAGATAATCTCATTTTTGTTTCCAGTAGCTTCGTGGGATCTAATTCTTGAGGCCACAAGGAGAAATTAGGTTCAATATGTTAATACGTACTTGGAAACTGTCCTTGATGTAGAGGGAATTCCAATTCCTGCTAGGATGTAGCAGAAAGTATATAGAGGGGGTACTCCTTAGGATTTCAAATTTCCACTCATGGATATCCTAAAATGTCCATAAAAGACTCTTTATTCATAAATAACTGATATGCGGCAATTTACGTCTGTACATTTATCTTGAAAAGTCTGTAACCATCCAGTTGTTTGTTGTTGGTTTTTTTTTTTTTTTTTTTTTTTTTTTTTTTGCAAACTCTACATAAAACATCCAAACGGTCCATTTTGTTCAGTACAATATAACACAGCTGTTTGGCATTACCAAATATATATGTATATATATTTATAGATATGTACATGTGCTGAAAAAGAAGCCAGTGCAGCCTTTTCTAAGAAGTCCATCCAAGTATTTACTGTACAACATTCAGAATTTACATTGATAATACAAGGCACAAAAAGTGTGGTATGAAGCCAAGGCCATGCTTTATTCAAACTCTCCTCTGGCTTGCTCACTCCTTCAGCTTCATGTCAATTTAAGTGTTCAGTTCTGCTTTTTTTTTTTTTTTTCTTCTGGCTTTGAACACATCAAATAAAAGTTGAGAGTGGTATGGGTTGGAGATATGAATCACGAAAAAAACCACCCCTCCTCCTCCACGTACTTTCCCAAAATAAACAGAACAAAACGAAATTTGTTTTAAAGTTCTTCATACAGAAATGGAGGTAAACAGTTACTCAGATTTGTTGAGTTTGGGTCAGGAGAATAAGCCAGTTTTCCTCTAATTGCTTCTATCTGCACTATTTCTGGGGGGACACTGTCTTGCGTGTACCAATTAGAAACAACTGTGAAGAATGGGAAATTTAGAATCTGTCTTGATTCCAATTTAGAAAGGAGAGAATTGTTTTCCTGACCAAAAAATTCCCACAATGAGTTTCACCTTCTTATAGAGATGTGTTGAATGGGAAGGGCCTGAATGATTGAGACTGGTCCCTCGAGAGGGTTTCTGATTGAAATTTTTTAACTACATTCTGATGAAGCGTAGATCACAGCCTCCCTGTAAGAGGTGACCTTACTTTAGCATCATCAGAGTTCACTAATGGAGGGATATTGGAATTATTAGATCTATTTGTGATTGTAATGTCTGTTTCAGTGATAGGGGTCATAAGGCAAGGTATTCTGCTTATGATTCCCTTAAAATATCATCTTCCCATAATTCAATAGAACCATTGTTAAATATCTACCTCCTGTATCTCTTTAATTTGAAGGTACTTGTACAATTTATCCCATTTTGGAATTTGTATGTAAATAATGCCTGCAATAGGGAAATACTCTTTGGGGTTAGCAAGATTTGAGGCAAAAGGACATTTCTGTCACAACCATGCCTTTTTTGTAAAAGTACTTAACACACATTTCCACTCATGCAAGAGTTACTTTACCAAATTTAGTGATCCATTTTATAATTCAAGGCGGTAACTTTTTAGAAAGGAGGATGTATCCTCTGCCCAACTCAATCATAGGGGTGGGGGAGGATTTTTTAAGCTTAGGCCTAAACATGAAGCTTACTGCCTTTTTAATCTTTGGGTTCAGATGGAGGGTGGACCCTAAGACATGAAGTTCACTGTCACCGTCCTAGGTCCACCTCATGAGGACATTCCAAATCCATGATCTTCACAGCAAAAGGAAAAAGCAAAGTAGCTGCTTCAAACACCACAATTATTCTATGTGAGTTAAATTTCCTACTTCAGATCACAGTACTACACACTAGTGACTAACAGCCAGGTCTGATTTCCATCCCCTTTTTATCTTTTGAAAAAAAAAAACATAGCACACAGAATTGCCATTTTGCTCTTTTGCTGATGACCCTGGAATGGGGATGTGAGGAGTCCATGGTAGACGCTGGCTCTCCTAGAATTGCTTTTGCAAAGAACACCACATGCTGTCCATACAGCCAAACAGCTTTTAGAACTGCAGCTTTTGAAAGAGTATGGAAAGTAAAAACACAAAATATGTAACACGTCTAATATTAGCAACATTTTCACTTTGTGACATTCGACAAAATACATTTTGCTTGTAGTTCAGGAAAACTCTATGCAGACAAAACAGTGGAAGCTGCGGAAAAGGGTGGCCGTTCAGCTTTTGGCTACAGCATCGATTTTTCAAATACAGCGCTATGGCAACTAACACTGAAGGGCTAATAAAATTTTGTCACTATCTGTAGGACAACATTTTGCTCTCCCATTTGCTGCAGATGTGACCCCTAGTCCGGTCAATGGGAGATACCAGGATTCAGAACTTTGCAATGTTTCATGAGGAAAAGTAATGGAAATGGGCCCCATGAGGGGCCATAAGAAGCATGTATTTCAGCCCCGTCAGGTTCCCATGACCTTCCCAGATCTGGGACAGAGACCTCGGAGGGAATTTCACCTTCACCACATCTGAGAGTGATTATTTCACACCTTTACAGAAGGACTAAGGGATTGTGGTGAAAATGGCAAAAGGAAAAGCAAGCACGTTCAATGATCTTTTCACAGTTTGAAATCCATGGGTAAATTTGCCAGAGGTTTGGCAAGTGGAGAATACTATCTAAAATCCATTACAGATGGTCCCCCAGTTATGACGGTTCAACTGACAATGTTCTGACTTTATACGATGGTCCAAAGGTGATAGGTATTCAGTAGAAACTGTCCTAGCAACTTTGAATCTGGATATTTTCCTGGGCTAGCGATATGAGGGATGACTCTCCTGTGATGCTGGCTGGGCCCCGGGCAGCCACGCCCCCCACCTGGTCAGCCATGACATCTCAAGGGTAGACCAGCAGGATGCTGGCAACCATTCCGTTGTTTGTTTTCAGTACAGTATTTGATCAATGACATGAGATTTTTGACACTTCCTTACAAAGCAGGCTTTGTGTTGGATGATTTTGCCCAACTTGAGGCTAATGTCCATGGTCTGAGTGTGCATCAGCTAGGCTATCGGCTGTGGTATTTTTGATTTAACTATATTTTCGACGTATGATGGGTTTGTGAGGACATGACCCCATCATAAGTCGAGAAAGATCTATATACCATTTTCATATTCCACTTTGTGATGTTGAGAATTTTTCTCAAGGAAAATAGGGGCAACAAATCCAGAACTTTTAATCCAAAGAGAACCCTGGTTTAGTCATCTGATTTAATAACCCTTCTCAAAGTCAACTGAAAGAAAAACGTAGGGACCATGGCACAGGAGAACACCTGCAGCTGGAGATAAAAATAATAAGAGAGAGAAAATTTCCCCTCTTTAAAGAGAATTGTGTCAATTCCTATTCATCTCTTACAAAAAGGCCAATAAAATTTTTGTGGGAGTACATCTGAGTTTTACGAGACTTTCTGCACCAGTAAATGAAGTTTGCATTTAAATCCATAGAGTGAGCTTCCTTTTGGCTTAAAGGATTTTGATGTAAACTGGTGAGACTGCACAAGCAATGTTGTAAAACTGTAAATTAACTTTATGATGCAGCGGCAGTCTGGTACAGCTGTGAAGTGTGCCTTTTGGTGGCATAATTTGAAGTCCTGTTTAAAGCATGACCATTAGACTTAAATGCCTTTGAGGACTGAAAGATTTGGCACTAAATGGGATATTTTGTAAAATTTTAAGTAACCTGCCAAGTATTCAAGCCCATTTTTCATGTGTTGGTTCCTTTTACACTAGGACAATAAGACTTCTAAGGTAAGCACATGTACTGACAAGTGAATCTCTTTCTAGAGGGGCATTAGTGTTGTGACGGGAAAATATTAAAATAGAAAAAGGGTTTAAGGTCACAGTGAGTAACCACAAGTTCAAGTGTCAGTGAAGTCCATCTGATCTGTGATTTCCGCTCTTCCCTGACACCCTGACTCCCTAACCATGTCGGTAAATCTCGCAAACATAGGTTCTCTTTGGAATTCTATTGTAAAATAGGATCCTGATGTGCAATGGCCACAGAATTTCACATATTCCTGTAGAAATCCTATGTAGGATGCTAGCAGAAATAAGAGAAATGAAAAGAAGGAGTAAAATAGGTTGAAAGATGGATTCGAACCTTAGGCTGAAGTCAGCGGTGAATTGCGTTAATTTGCTTCCTTTTGTTCAATATGGTATGATGATCTTGTGAATTTATAAAAATCCAGCCCCCCCCCCACCAGAAAAAAAAAAAAGTCCATGGTTGGAAATTCTAGACGTTGAGGGGTGGATGATAATCTCTTAGCTTAAAATGATCTAGATTCTAGGGAAGATATTAAATTTTTTCATTTAAGATATTAAAAACATATCAGATCTAAAAAGGATCTGTGTGGATTCTCAGGTTATATGAAGCAATTATACAAGGCCAATTAGAAAGGAAAAGGAAAAATGGGTAGGATGGTTTGTTTTAAAACAAAAGTCCTCCAAGGTGGAAACTTACAAAAGTTCTCTCTGATGTTTCCTGCAAATTATTATTAAAGTCAACGCAGCTTCTTTCTGTATACTACCATGCCAATAAACTCTCTAGTTTACTTTGGGTGACTGACCATCTATTTCAACATTGTTCTCTGGAAGAGCAACATTCTTGCTCTTCCAGAAATGCTAGCAAGGGTGTCAGATGATTTACCCTCTCCTGCTTTCTCTTTGCTCATCAGAAGGAATAAATAAGTAGAGCATGTTAGCAAAAGGGTCTTTGCTTGATCTAGAGAGGTATTTTGAAAATATGCTCAGCAGTTCTAAGAGGATTTGTTTGTTCCATATGATATGCCTTTGGCTCCTGAGAAAAGCAAGATGCTTTTGAATTTCATGTAGCAAAGCCTTTCATCCAATATAGGAGACCTATACCACACATTAGTTAGAGAAAATGGCTAATGCATTCAAGAGTTGCTAATGCCTTACTCATGGTTTTATAAATTACACCTATCTCTAGGCCTTTTTTACTTCAGTGGAGATTTATGTTTTGTTTTGTTTTACATGAGACTTACAAAAACATTTAAAACAAAATTGATCATAACCCCATTGCCAAGTACTCCCCAACACCCCCATTCCCTGACTAGATTTTATTTTAATGTAGCCAGCCTCTAAGTAGCTGATCAGTCTTGTAGATAATCTAGGTCCTTGACCTCGCCTGTTCTGATTGTGGACAGCTAATTAAAACATCCACCAGAAGATGAGCAGGAACAGATCGGCGCATCTTTAGTCTGCCAGGACATCTTTTCAAAAACTATTTCATAGGATAAAAGATGGAGTAAAATGTTAAGGTGAGTTTCATGAATTATTGGTGGACTTCAATTCTCCACAATATCATTGCCTGTTTTTTTTTTAAAGAACCATAAAGCAAGAGTCCCATATTAACAATCCTGTAGAGAAAGCATACCTAGTGAGGTTGAGTAATCAGAGCTTAAAAGCTTCCAGAACAACGCATGTGGTTTCTGGGACATTGTGGTAGACCTACTCCTCATGTCTATTTACTCCTATCATTTAGACCAAAGACTATCTGCTAATTTTCCAAGAAGTAGAAGCAGAAGGAGGATGCCCTATAGCCCTATGGAAAGATTTTGTGACAACATATTATCAAGGGGCTAGAAATTTTCAGGAACCTGGATTGAAAAGTAGAACAGGACCCCTCATCCCCTCATAAAAATGTTTAGAGAATGGGTCAACACCTCTATCCTAGAATTACAGCTTATCTGAGGCCTGTGGCATCTGCAGTCCCTGTCCTATTTTGGGCTCGATTTGATACTCCCCCCCGCCAAATCCAAGTAATAAGCTGTGTTCTAATAGCACTTTGCACCTTGGGTGGCTGGGCTGGGAATAGAGGGTTCTGCATTGTTGAGTTAGAAGAAGTAAATTTCCATATTGAGAAGTTTAATTAGCCTCCTTGAAACCACTCCTATGTTATAGGTAAGGAAGGGGAAGAAAGAATGTGGGTAGATTTGTCTCTGGGAGAGAATGAAGGTGGCATACACAGCAAGAACTAGTTTGTGGTCCATCTTACCTTCTGATCTTATTTCCATTAAGTGGTTAGGATAAATAGAGAATCGGTGCTGGTGTGATGTACTCAGAGTCTAAATTCTAAATGCCTTCCTTGACATTACCAAAGTCCTATGAATGTGTTGGCAACCCCATTTCACTTAGAAAAGCCAGTTTTACAATGATTGTTGACATCACTGGATGCCAGTTGGTAGACAACCCTGACAATCTGGTACCAGAATCAGCTGGCCCTTTGGGGCACATCATTAAAAACCTGTTTTGAGACATGCACTATTCAATCTCTGCCTTCCTGGCTTTATTGTAGCTCATCTTTCCCCCACAGTTGCTTTGATCTAACTATGCCCTCACTTTTATCCTTACCACTCCAAAGCTCAGAAAGTTCATCAAGTGTGAACCCAAGTGTGGATTCAGATGAGACAGTAGAGCCCTCTTATATTTAAGAGAGCTTGCACTCTTCCCTATTAACATATTATACCTATATAAAATTCAGTTTTTTCAACCAGGGATTCTCACTGATTGTAAATGAAGGCTGAATTCTCCAAATGCCACTGGGCAGAAAGCTGTCTCTTTCCCATTTAAAGCAAATGTCCCGAAGCTAGCCATCACTGTCTCATGAGCGATTGTGGACTAGAGTCCATTTTGCCTGCTGTAGTTGAAGTCGGCTTCATCGAGCTGGGATTCTGCAATGTTGGAGAGTTTCGTGTGTGTCCTCCCAATCTCTTCAAGGGCACAGGCCAGGGAGTCAAGATCACCATCGTGCTGATGACGAGCTTCCCACAGGTTCAAAATGACAGCGGATGGACTACTTTGTGTAGCAAAATAAGATAAATTCCTAGACAGAGAGATTTAAAGAAAGAAAGAACAACAAAAATGAAGACGGAATTAAAGAACAAATAAAAATCACTATAAGGAAATTAAGAATGACTTGCTGTGGATATTCTTACAATAGGAGTAGTATGTGAATGGGAGCTAGGGACAGGTCTCCAAATGACCTTGGGATTGATCAGATTTGATCTCTCTCCACCTCCTCAAACTCAATGCATCAGAAATGGTTACCTCTCCTATATTTCCAGATTGTCCCCCTTTGTAACTATAAAAAGTATCACTGGGATTACAAACGACCTTTTAATCTCTCATACTGTGACATTTATTTTTGACTTTTCTCTTTATGTTGTTGCTTACTTTTTGACATACTCAGTCTTCCTTTGCCCTTTGAGCCATTAATGCTGGCTTAGGTAATACTTTGCTTTTTGCTTTCATTCAATCTATTCTCTCCATTGGGAAGACCCATTTCCTTCTTTACCCTCTGTTTATCAGGATCGTACATTCCTGTTCATGCCTGGTTCAATTCTCCTCCACTCTTTGTTCGAAATGCTTTATTTTTCCTCTGAATTCTTTCTACTGTTGTGTTTAAATTTTCATATGAATAGGTTGGTTATATATTTCATGTGAGTTTTGCCCACCCAGCATGATTACAGACATCTGAAGGGAAAGGATCATAACTAATAATCTTCTGATTCTGCAATAGTCCTTATCATAGTACTATGAGAGGTGTTTATTCAATATCCATTGTCTTGAGTAATTAATTGCTATGAGCTTTTTTTCAGATGATACAGGATCTTCAGTGAAAACAAATGGTAACCTTTTGGACAATGACTCTGCTATGATGAAGATTAAGACAACACAAAAGATTAAAGGTCACACAATTTTTCATAGGCACTTTTACAGCAGGGATAGAAATGTCGCCTTTGGTAAAATTTTGATAAGCTGAAAAGATCTTTGAGAGTCAACCAAGAATTGTGTATTTTGAGGATGGCACTACTTTCCCTCACCACATTCGGCAGTCACAGAGTAGACTCATGTAACGAGCACTTGGAAGAGAAGACAAGCTTTTAAGGGCACATTACCATTTACAAGCACCACACACACATACAGTAATTTTGAGTGAATAAAGTGCTGTTTTATTTAAAGGGCTCAAGGGACTGCTTAAAGCCAGTTTGGTTGCCAAATAGCATGAATATCAGGGTACTATATATACTTTCTACCACATCTGAATCTGATTGAGAGAGGGAGAAGGCCAGCTTAAAATGTTCTTTCTAGCTTCTTTTATCTTCTTTCCTTATTTCCCTTGCCCCTTCCACTCACTTGGAATCAAATATAGTTACTTCTACACTAATAGAAATGGCAAATCAAATGGCTTGGGCAATTGAAGGGATTCTGGTTCCTTTTATTTAAGAACTTTGTTTTGACTATTGTCACTTCTTCCTGGTCAGGGCCAACATTTGTAGAGCAATCTGCTATATCTCTAGGTCTGTTCAGTCAACTGACCCACCCCTCCCAACATCCAGGCAGAATGAGAACTGAGGGAATAGCTGAGAAAAAGGCAAACTGAGAAGGTAGGGGTGGGTTAACTCTGGGTAGGCTGTGTGACAATCTCTTCATTTCCCTTTTGAGAATAAAGACCATAAACACATGTTTGTTCCTGGAATGGATAAATATTTATGTTCTCCATTGTTGTTTCAAAAAAAAAAAAAAAAAAAAGAAAAAAGAGAAGCATAGATTTCTCATCAATCTATTGAAGGTTTATAGTTTGTATTTGCCCTTGAAAAACAATGGACTAGTGTCCCATTAGAATAACTATAGTCCTTGTGATCTTTTCAACCCCCAAATTAGGCTTTTTTCTATACCAGGGCTCGACAAATATTTCTATGAAGACCAAATTATAAATATTTTTGACTTTAGGGGTCATATGTGATCTTTATATGGACTTTAGGGGCCAACCTTGTTATAGTAGTGTGAAAGCAGCCATAGACAATACATGTGAATGGGCATGACCACGTTGTAATTAAACTTTATTGACAGATACTGAAATTGGAATGTCTTACAGTTGTCATGTCACACAATATTCTTCTTTTTTTTAATTTTTTTTCCTGACCATTTAAAAATCCTAAAACCTTTCTAGCTCCTGACCTATAGGAAAGCAGGTGGTGGGCCAGATCTGGCTTTTAGGCTGTAGTGCTGATCTCTCTCCTATGTTGTCTTACAACCAAGCTAGATTTCCAGAAGTGGTAACGATTTGAGAGAAGATTAGACTGAACTTTTCATTTTGTGCTGCATTTGAAAATGAGTACCCTGAGGGCTAAAGTTGTTGAATCCACAAGTTACACATCCTGCCTCAAGCACTTTGAAAGCTTCATCCTCAGTAAATGTTCAGGGATCTTTGACATTTCAAGACATGACAAGAAGACCTGGGCAGGAAAATGCAATAATAAAACTCTGGGAGAGGCGTACAGAATATGCTTCGGAGGTCGGGATGAATCTTTGTCCTAACATGATATTAAAAGTTCATGAATCTGTGGTGAGTATGGGAGTGGGCATGGGAAGGTGTTCTAAGTAAGTGTACCTGCCCAGAGGAAGAGGAGCAGGGATGGTGAATGGCTCCTGTCAGCCATTAGGTTCTCAAAAATCCCGCAAATGTTCTGATTTGTGAATAGGCACCCAGGGCTAAAGCAAACTAAGTGATCAAGAGAGGCAGAAATATAATTCTCACTTGGCACAGGTCTCTGAACATATTGTAACAAGTGAAATGTGCTCCCCAAAGCATGGCTCAGATTTATACTCTATACAAGCACATTCATCATAACACACACAAATCTCAAATTCCACTTAATTTTAGTAGATACATACAGGAACATAATCAGTCTTATTAAAAATGATTCAGTTAGCTTTGTGATAAACAGACCTCCTATTAAATTACCTTTACTTGTCTACACCAGAATAATTAGTATATAAAAGATCCTAAAATCCTTTTTTTTTTTTTTTTTTAATTTATGATAGTCACACAGAGATAGAGAGGCAGAGACATAGGCAGAGGGAGAAGCAGGCTCCAGCACCGGGAGCCTGACGTGGGATTCGATCCCGGGTCTCCAGGATCGCGCCCTGGGCCAAAGGCAGGCGCTAAACCGCTGCGCCACCCAGGGATCCCAAGATCCTAAAATCCTAATGCAAAAGGCTACTCCTCCAAGATAGTTGGATTATTTTAACTGGTTATATATGTGCAAATGCACTGATTTTTGTTTTGTTCTGAAAATTTGTATACCACGCATCTGTTTGGTTGTTTCCATACTGCCCTTTTGAAATTATTCTGATCTCAACCTATGTGACCCATTTCTCTTCATAATGGTGGTGCATTTGGACACTAGCACACACAATTCAGGGAATATTATTACTACTAGAGAATAGAATTCATAGCAATAGTTGGTATTAAGCAATTTTCTGATTGTCTTTGATTTTTTTTTTAATGAAACCAGAACATTTAGCAAAAGTAGTAGTCCTGAAATTTAAGTGGATGCCTCAAAATAAAACTTATTTTTTTTCTTTCTCTTTGAAATACGTTTAAAGAACCGAATGCTTATTCTGGTCTTAGATGCTTCAAATTATTAAACTTTTTACATTCTGAACTCTGGGTGACCTTTTGTCATAGCCTTTTTAAATTCTGATAGACTGGAGTTATTTTTTAAAAAATAGGATTTTTATTTTTGTGGTGTCATAAAGATGCTGTATATTATGCAGATAAGATTACTCTTAAATTTTAGGAATTACTTTAGAATCCTTCTAGGTCTTCAGGTTTATTTGTCCTAAGCTTTGAAGATTGAATGGCTTTATCTTTTCATTTGGAACTCCCACTAAAATAGTAAACTATAAAAAAAAAAAACATGCTAAGACAGTTGGACAAATTTATCCGTCTAAGTTATTGAGTAATAATGGCTTGTGAAATTTAATTTTGTTTCGTTAAGCCTACATGCCTTCTATTCACCTGAGTTCTGGGGGCGGGGGGAGTGGTGTTGTTTTATTACCATGATGACTTTCCTCTGAGACTTTCCTATCCCCATCCCTCATCCTCAACTAAAATCCCATGCTTTAGCTGGAAGTCAGGACAGAACTGGGAGCATGAATCTTTACCCTAGCAATTTCACTAGCTAGACACAGGCCGACCTATAATGGTGTATATGGTCAAAAACCAAATTTTTATACAGAATCCCAGTTTTCAAAACACATCTTCAAGTTAATAACCATGTTAAACTAATCATGGAGATTAGGTTAAAATTTGAGTATTTCTGGAAATCATCACGGTGCCTTCTGTTTCCTTTTTTAGATGCGAGGAGGAGGGGAGAATGAAGGGATCATGATCCAATATCTTTATATCCCATTATACGAAGGGCTAGTTTTCTGAAAAGGAAAAGTGGCTGGCTGTCCCTCTCCTGAAAATTCAGAGATACTGCCTTTTCTTAAGTACTAGAAAGCAGCATTCAAATGTAAATATCTCCAGGACTTACAAACCTTCAATCAGTTAACACAGAGATAAGAGTTCTGGGGTGCAGAGTAGGGGGTGGGAGGCAAGGAGGTACAGGTCTGAGGCTCAATCTTAGCCCAGGGAAAACATTTCAAGGGCGCAGTGCGCTCACACTGGAGCTGGCCTGGCTCCGTGTTCTTCTGTCAGGTTGTGTGTGTGGCCTACAAGGAAGGGCCTCCCTTTCATACTAAATTCATACTTAATTCCAGATAACAAACTGAATCCTGCTATGATGGGGGCTGATTGCAAGCTGTGAGCTCTTCTTTGTCATTAACTGGGAGAATGGATTTCCTACCGAAATATAGTTGGGGAACCACATTAGAACTGCAGCTGAATGTTGTGGTTAGCACAGAAGACATCCTCATGGCAGGGGAATGTTGCAAATTCATGCAGAATTTAGGATTTCACCCAACGCCTTCAAGTAGAAGGGGGAGGGGCATTTGCACCTGTGACACGAGAGGCACCGAGTATGTTTATAGTTTACAAACTTGCTGTTTACATCTAAGTTACCTGAATTGTGTTAGCCTTTAAAAAGCCAATTTTAAAAATATCTTCTCAAGTAGGCTTGTCGTATAGAAAGTGAAAACGAAGTTTGGCTGTCTCTAACAAAGTGGGAGCCATCATTTATAGGAACAGTGCCTAATCCTGTCATTAGTGCCAAGTTGGGAGTGAAACTTAGCCCTCATGCAAAAAATATTAATGTCCCGGCTATCATCCTAATTGTCTCATTTAAGGAAAGCCTCTCTGTGACCCAAACCAACCTTCCGTATGGTTCTTTCAAGGCCAAGAGAGGAGAAAAGCCATTCATATTGAACAGCAGTATTGGACACAACACCAGTGCTTGTTCCTTCCATCAGGCTTCCATCCCCAAATTTCAACCTCACTTGGGTACTCAACAAACCGCAAAGCTACCCTTGGGATAGAGTCAAGTCGGTGTTTCATTTTCTAAAGACTAAAAGATGCAGGCCATGATACCATCTCTGCCTCACATCCCCTTGCCTTCAAGAGAAAGGCAGCTGGCACCCACAAGGACAGGGTCCAGGCAATGGAAACCATGGAGTTCCACTGTCTTGCCCTAAAAACAGGTGCATTAATCCTTCGAGGGCAATTAATTTGACAATGAAATTCCCCTTAGTATTTCTTTTTGTCTATTCTATTAACTGGTTCTTGAAGGGGAATAGAAATTCCCCTTAGTTTTTCTTTTTGTCTATTCTATTAACTGGTTCTTGAAGGGGAATAGCATGGCTTTTTTTTTTTTTTTCTTTTTCTTCTTCTTCTTTGTCAAACATTTAAAGACCTGGAGCTTTCAGGGCCACCCGTGAGTTGCCAGAGAACAAGGCTGGCTGTAGACCCTGTGTTCAATTCTCCAATTTCATTCCTGACAGGATGACATTGTCTATGACAATTCGTCATATTTGGAAGTGAAGGACAATGAAAAAACTACCAAGTCGAATTTTTAGTTTTCTTTGAATCGGGAAAGATCAAGGAAAAAGAGGTATCATTGAAACTAATTTTCCCCCTCATAACCTTGAGACATTTTCAGCATTGTGAGGGTGAAGGACATTGACCACCCATTTGTTCCCAGCAGAAGACCACTGTGTTAATGCTGAATAAAAGAAGTGTCAGGGGTGCCTGGGTGGTTCAGTGGTTGAGCATCTGCCTTTGGCTTAAGTTGTGATCCTGGGTCCTGGGATTGAGTCTCACATCAGGCTCCCCATAGGAAGCTTGCTTCTCCCTCTGTATCTCTCATGAATGTATCTCTCATGAATAAATAAATCAATTATTTAAGAAAAAAAGGAAAAATGAAATATTTAGACTTCTCCCTTTGCAAAATACTCAGTATGTGTTTCACTAAAACCTTGCAAATCACTGAAAAGAAATAGTTAATCTCTTAAAGGATACTCTAATGAATTAGGTTAAAGTCCTTCCTATAATTTAATTTTCTCAAATGATGCAAACATCACATTCAGGCATACTGATGCTGCCAGTTTTTTCAGAACTGTTGGAGACTGCTCTTCTGAAGGAGATTATTTAGACAATTAAAAAAGGGCCTTGGCATGTCCATCTTCTCTGAGCACTCTATTAGCCTAAGGGGGGGGGGGTTGGTAGCCTGTTATTCCTTCCTAAACCAGCACAAACTCGCCCCTTGCCTAGAAGGAATGTAGTGCCCTTGTTAGGGGCCCCTGGGGCTGGCGGGAGCATGGCTTTGATTCTCTCAGAGGAACATTAAGAAGTTTCTTTTCCACATTGCCTTTAGGATGGACACCTGCCACTTTTAAACGGTATATAGCTAGTTCGTGGCTACACTTGTCCCAAGGCTGTTTCAGCTTCACTTAGTGGGCAGTTTCAGGAGTCATTGACCTGGGTGGAACGAAATGCAAACACCCACCACTTTGCCATGTTGGGTTGTGAAGGCTCACTCTAAGGACTCTTCGCATTTCACCGCCTCCATAAGCCTCCTGGGCTACAAGCAGAAAATCTGATTTGGGTGTCACTCTATTTGCTTCCAAGGACTTGTGTAATGCTATCCCTCTGTATATTAACTTCCCTTGGAAGAGTCATAAAGGTGGTTTTGTTTGGGAAATGACAGCCTCACATCCATTTTTATTACTTAAAGGTAAGAATGTGTTTTCTAGCCTCTAGCCTGCACACCAAAGCAGAGTTTGGTGTCCTCATGGTAAATCCCAAACCACGGGAATGAAAACAGCTAGTCTCCATGGTCGCTGCATGACCCCCCTCTCAATGACCTGCCTGGGAAGCAGGCATCCTGTATGGATTTTGTTCTCCTCTTCCTCTCTCACCTCAAAAGGCAGCTGGTACTGGGGCTGCTCTACTTCTGGTGAATTCTCAACAGTTATTCCAAGACAGATGAGGAAGCTGCCTTGTGACCTTCCTCTGTCCTCTTCCACTGTCCTCTGGCCATTTCACTGTTCCTGTATATCCAATTAAGAAGGTGGACAGAGGGAATGAAAGGATATGACCTCAATAGGAGAAGATTCTGTTTCTCATTAGAGGGCCTGGTGGAAAAACTAGTTATATAGCAAGGCTTATCAGCCATGAGGTTTGAGAAATTTGCTCGCAATTGCTACACCATCACCCATGAACATTAACGGCCAAAATGAACTATTTTAACCTCTGACCAATGAGAAATATGTTTCAGTTAACCCTTGAACAATGTGGGGAGTTAGCTCCCCACCCACCCCACCATACAGTCGAAAATTCTGTATGACTTTTGATTCCCCCAAAGCTTAAGCTATTACTAGCCTATTGTTGACTAGAAGCCTTCCTGATGACATAAGCAGCTTACACATACTTTGTATGTTATGTGTATTATATACTGTATTCTTATAATGAAGTAAGCTACAGAAAAGAAAATGTTATTAAGAAAATCATAAGGAAGAGAAAATACATTTATAGCACATTTAGGGGGGAAATCCACATATAAGTGAACTGTGCAGTTCAAAGGTTCAACTGTGTTGTTCAAGGTTCAACTGCGTACTATTATGAAAAAACGTTAATCAGATGTAATTATGTGCTTCTTTCCACCTTGGCACCCTCTCTTCCATCTCGGCTGCTTCCCCTCCGCTCACACTCCCATATCTCATGCTCTTTATCCAGTAGCTGTTCCCATAGCAACATGGTCAAGCTGGCTGTGTTTTCACAAGGGTTTCTGGAATATGAAAATCATGAGGCCTTAAAGAAGCATGATCTAACAGCAGAATTTCGGGGACTGTGTAAGCGCTGAGAGCAAAGACAGGGATCCTCTCTAATGTTAGCCCAGTGAACTGTTTTCCTTTGAGATCAATTTTCAAAATCCTTTGATGATTATTCCTATCAATTCTATTTATTAGGAAAGAAGTTTCTGAGGTCAAGCATCATTAGTATCCAATAAAAGAGTTCATGTCATTCATTTAAAGATTACTGAATTTTCCCTGTAATTAGAGAATACCATCTTGGTGGGTTTAGCCACAAGTGAGAATACAGAGTGTGGTCATCACAATACAAAGTGCTATGGAAGTTTAGATATGGGAGAAGTCTTTTGGCTGAAGCAGTTAGTTTCCAACATTAATCTGTTTGGTCCTTAGCGATATTCCCTACCATCTACTTTCATGCCATCAATTCTTTATTTCTCAGTGCTACCCACTTACCAATCACATGGGGGCCAGGAGCACTAAAGTAGAGGGTTGTTGCAGCTGAATTTAGAGAACAAATGTGTAATCTCAGCTTTGAAATGCAGCAAGTATGGACTCTGAGTAATAGTCAAAGTTTGCTCACAGAATCTATAATTGCAACTGTTCTCTATGACATTCTTTGCTAGGCTGTGGAGCTTCTTTGGCGGGATCCATATGCCAGGCAAGTTGCAAGGCCACCTGTGTTGCCGCCTCATCGCACACACCACTGACATTTCTCACATTCTCATCGATTGCTAAGCCTTTCACTTGATATTCCAAGTCTTTTCCCCTATTCAGATCTAAGTAGAAACTTGTTTGGCAAAAAGGCAGATTATCATCAGTGACATTTGCATTTCACCAAAAGGAGGCTATGAGAGCATTTTCACGGCAATAAAATAAAAGCAAATGCTTCCTTCCATTCCCTTTGAAGAGTCTTTCTTCCTGATTGAGGGCTTTGGCTTTGCAAGCTTTTGGAGATTTGGAAATTGAAAGGAGGTGAGGAGAGTCAGGTGAAAAGTGCTGTCATGAGATCAAGGAAGGTGAATTCTGTAACAGCCTGTGTGCTTTGTCATCATCTTTCTCTTATGATCCCAGAGTTGATGGGATCTCAAGCTATGGGACAGCTCTCTTGCTCAATGATATTGGCATACTGACAATGTCAGGTTTTTGTATTTTAACACACAATAATGATCAGTTCCATGCTATTATTTGTAACCATAAGAGAGCCTGGCAAGTGATTTGGGGTTACACGATAGGAAGTTGTGACAAGTTGCATCTGAAAATCCCATTCTTCTCTGTTACATAAGGTTTTTTCCCATGTAGGAGAGGACAGATTTTTGGTACAGTAATGAAAACCTAAAAGGAACTTGACAATTTCTGCAAAATGAGAATGAGCTAACATAGTGCAAGGTGGTTTTCAGTAGTCTTTCCTCTACTCTGCTTCTGTGAATACATTGGTGGCCCGTCTGCTGGAACTAACCAGGCTGCAGAAAAGGGTCCTATCCTATGTCCCTCTCTCCCCGCCCCCTCAAGCTTGGATGCTGAGCTGACTCAGGAGCCTCATCTCTGGGTATTACAATATCCTATGGAAGTTTTACTAAATGAGGGTGGATTTATTTAAATTAGGAGTCAGGTAACTACATTCTATAGGGTAAAAGCAAGCTGTTGCCTGTTTTTATAAAGAAAGTTTGTTAGACAAATAGGCATAGCTGTGTTTCAAGTATTATCTCTGGCTCATTCTCACTGAAGAAGCAGGGCTGAATGGCAATTATCACAGACCCTATATGGCCTGAACTATTTGCTATCTGCTTAAACAGAAGGAAGTTTGCTGATTCTCAATGTAAACCATTCTCATTCCATAGTTAGACCACTTTGGGTGAGTTAAGGACCTGCCATTCACTGAAGTTGCATACATCCACCAAAGAAGACTGAAAGATAGCAGGTTACTTGTATTCATGCCCCCCATCTCCACCATTTGCTATTAGTGAATACTGCAAAGAGTGACAATGATTGAAAATCAACATTTTTGGGGCACTGTGTTAGAAACTGCATAAAGTAGGTCATTTGTATTTCATAAGTCAAGGAAATGTAGGCTTTCCTGTAGAAGGGCTCTTAGGGAAACCCCAGAGCAAGCAAACAGGCACACCAAGTATTCACATATAAGGATCCCGGACACTGGAAGGGCATTCTGTTCTCATGAAGCCACTTCCTGCTTGTGAGAACCCAGACACGAAAGGCTGTTGACCTTCATCGCCCAGTTTGAAATGCATTTTCCCTACTGTGCAAGGGCCACAACTGATGATTCTGGGGCACTCGTAGTTCTCATAGGAAGACTGTAAGCAGAGAATGAAAGGAAAAAGGCAGGAATGAGTGTAGACTCATTCAGCAAATGAACCATAACTTCTGTGGATCCACAGATCCTTTGTGGCAATCATTTTCATGTGATTGGTGAATTAAAAATCATAAACTCTCATGGCCAGAATGGACTAAGGAGTTGATGTAGTTCGAATTCTACAAATTGCATTTGTGGAGAAGGAAATAGGACTGGTAAGTGATGTGTTGAGGCAGATTGGTATGGGTTTGTAGAACCAAGGATTCCATACAGGGTCCCATCCACCGCCTACCCTTTTTTCTTTGCAAACCAAATTCTATTCTCAGGTTTTTCATTCTTGTCCCTGTGGGTGATCAGAAAGTGAGCTTGACATAGTCATGGTGTTCATGGGTTATAAATGAGACATCTTCTTCCTTTGTCAAAGTTGCTGGGAAATAGTCAACCTAATTTTTTTTCCTGTACACTCAAACATTTTTGTGTTCTTTCATTTTCAATATATGACTCTCAAGAATGTATCTATTCTTTCTGGGCTTGTCTGTCTCTGCAAATTCCATTTTCTTTTACAGCAATGCATCGTTCCCTGATTTTCTTCTCTGAGTCTGACTGCCTTCTAGTTGGGTCCTTCGTTCCTGGATTCTGGATCCCTTTTGAAACAGGGAACGGCACTCTATCATTTCTTGGCAGACACCTACCTCCCCTTCAGAGAAGAAAGAGTCAGGTAGGATGTCTGTGAAAATAAAGAACACAAAACGGAAATGATAGAGCAAGCCAAACAGTAAGAAAATAAGGCTTTGCCTCAAAAAGGAAAAAAAAAAAAAAAAAGAGTAACAGAGAAGAAGGGATGTAAAATGGTTCTGGCAAAACTTGTTCTCTTTTCTAATCATTCTGGGGCATAAGGGGTGGTCTGGGTGGGGGACCAGGGCCCTCTCCCTGCTAGTTATCCTACAAGTCCAGCAGGAGCTGCCTGCCCATTGGTGCTGCTCGGGATGCCATCACTCTTGCTTCTTCTCATCGAAAGTAATCCAGCCCATTATGAATCTCTCTATTCAACTCTCAACTACAATGTATAGTAACGGGAGTCTGACACAGAGGCATGCACTTGCACTTTTGTAGGCTGAGCAAGTCCCCATTAAAGGTTAAATAACACATAGGGTGGTCTGATGCTAGGGAAAGGGTTTATGCAGCTTGTTTGTTTCTAGTATCACTGGCTCAAGACCAAGTACCAAGATGACCCAGTCTCTACTCCCATTTGGGTGGCCCAAATTAGCCAATCTAATGATGGACCAGGACCAAAGTAAGACTTTTCTATGACATTCCCAAAGACAGAGTGGGTGGAAGGAAATGCCATATACAGGGTCCTGTTCTTGTTCTTTGCCTAGCTACATAGCTAGGCCTCACGTGAAATACAGCCAGAGGGATCTATAAAGGCATCAGGGTCTGGAAACCATGTGGATGCACCCAACCCCCTTTGTTTTTCAAAACTGTCAGTAACCTCTTTCAAGTTTACCCCCAATTACCTGTTGATGCTGTTTTTCTGTGCTAACATCTGCCAGTCCTTGCCTTTGGCATTGGGAGTATCAAATGTAGCACAGATCCGCTGTCTGATGGAGTAGGGGATTTTGAAGGCTTTGGGACCAGTCTGTGCAGGGAAAGTGCTATCCTCTTGTGCAAAGAAAGTGATGGTTTCTCTTTCACTCTATAAACAAAGAAAGCATGGTCAGATCTAAACGGAAGTGTTACTGGTCAACACTTTTATTTTTTTAAGAAAATCTATTAACACACATGCACAAAATGCTTGGCTTCTGTCATGGACTCTGTAACATACATTGAAATGTTCCCCTTTCCTCTAAAATAGTAAATAACTTCTCTAAAAGCCTAGTGAATCATGAACTGGAGATTTACAACAGTGCCTTCCACTCGAGGGAGTCATAATCATCAAGGAGATGTCAGGTGACAGCAGAATTAAACCTTTTTTTTTTTTTTTTTACTCTCAGGGATGGATCTAGAATCAGTAGGAAGAAGTCCCCAAATGACAGATTTCAATTCCATGAAAAGAATGACCCTGGTGATAGAGCTGACCAAAGATAAATAAGCTAATCAAAGCTGCTGGCTGGGCAGGTACACAACAGGAAAGCTACAAAGAGCAAATGATTGTTTACTGATCAACTTTAAGTTTGTGTTGCCCTGTTCTGGGATGTGAAGTGTGTGATTCCATAGTAAATATTCTGGTCTTGTTTCAGAATTACATTGCTTTGGTCATATACAAGCCAGCGAGGAGTCAGTGAGGAGGTCTAGAGCCTGTGGAGTGGCACAGGCTGGCCGGCTTCTGCCTGCTGTCTTCCCACCCCTGCCTTCTGATTTAGAGCTATCCAGGGAGGACTGGTTATTTCAGTGCATGCCAGAAACCAGATCATCATCTCCAACATAAAACCATATAGACATTGGTCAAATTAAAGTGGCTGCTGATAAGTTTATGTGAACCAACAGAATTTTAAAGCCTGAAAAGTATCTGACTGAATCCTTCCTGCAATTATGATATGCTACAAGTCACAAGGGTTTCTGTAAAAGTCACTAAGGCCTCTATAATCAGTTGACTATGAGTTGACCAAGAGAGATTTTCCTGGGTGGGCCTGACCTAATCAGGTGGCCCTTAGAAGAGAGAAGAGGCAGCTCTTATCTGGAGGCGTCTCTCCTGCTGGCCTCGTAGAAAACAAACAGCAAGGCTGTGAACTGTCCATAGAGCAGGACAGGGGGCTAGGGTCCAAGGGCATCCCCTAGGAGCTGAGAGTGACTCCAGTCTAAGAGACAGCAAGAAAATAAGGACCTCAGTCCTCTAGCTACTATTATTGGCCAATAATCCAAATAAGCTTGGAAAAGGACTCTGAACTCTAGCCTAGAACATATCCCCAGCCACTACCTTGATCTCAGCCTTGTGAGATCCTAATCAGAAAACCCACAGGCACCTGGATGGTGGTTAAGTGGTGAAGTATTTGCCTTCAGCTCAGGTCATGATCCCAGGACTCTGGGATTAAGCCCCACATCAGGCTCCCTGAGACTGCTTCTCCCTTTCCCCCTGCCTGCCACTCCCCCTGCTTGTGTGTGCAAGCATATGCTCTCCCTCTCTGTCATAAATACATCTTAAAAAAACCCAAAACGAAACAATTATGCCATGCCTAGACTTTCAACCTACAAAAAATGTGAGACAGTAAATAGGCACTGTTTTATTCTGTTAAGCTTATGGTAATTTGTCATATAGCAAAAAAGAAAATATAATAATAATATAAAGAGAACTTAAAGCATCATGTCTGAGATGGGGTTAAGGGACTTGGTTAGGACTGTTTAAACCACAAGAAACTGTCCTTCATGGTAGGAATTTGTAATCTCGTGTTTTCCTTCAAGGTAACACGTGCCATTTCTGAGCTGTTCTGTGATCCTGCCTTCAAGTTTTTTTGAACCTTAACACCTCTTCCTACTTCAGGCACCAGAGCCAGGAGAGCCCTTCCTGGCAAGTGCCCAGGCTCACATGGCTATACACCTTTAGACTCAGTAAGTCTATGTCTTTAAGAATCTGTTAATTGAGGAAGCTGGTTCACA
Source organism: Vulpes vulpes (assembly GCF_048418805.1). Classification (NCBI taxonomy): domain Eukaryota; kingdom Metazoa; phylum Chordata; class Mammalia; order Carnivora; family Canidae; genus Vulpes; species Vulpes vulpes. The sequence goes on from NC_132786.1 coordinate 33,590,552, forward strand.
CAGAGATCTTATTAATGATTGATAATATGTTTTGATATTTCATAACCATTTGACAAAGTTACATTTTGAGGGCTCTATCTTGGAAACACAGTGCCTTTATGCAGTATTTCCAAAAGGGTATTTCAGAAGATGTTCCCAGAAAGAGCAGGTCTATAGTCAAATACATTTGGGAAATGCTGCATATTATATCTTCTGCTTGAAAATTCAAAGTACATATTATCACATTAAATAGATTCTACTTACTGATTTTAGTTCTATTCCTTCAGAATATTATAGAACAACACTCATCAAAATTCTTCCAGTATTTCATGATAGCATGGGATAATAGAAAAGCATAGTTTTCAGAGGCAGAGAGACCTTGCTTTGGAAGATGCTTTTATACTTCCTAGATCAGTGACCTTGGATGCTTCATGATGCTTCTGTCTCAATTTCCTAATCAGTCTTTGGCCTTTTTTATAGACCCCATAAAGGTTATGAAATGTAGTGAAAATTACCCAGGCTGAAACTAGCAGTCTGATTTCCTAATACCTATACCAGGATTCATTTCACTATGCCATCCTGCTTGAAGACAAGCAGGTGGTTAAGAAAAATGCTGAGCATTATTAGATTTATGCTTCAGGAATTAAGAGCAGGAAGGGCTTCCTGTTGGAGGCATATGGGTTGGCTTTGGAGGATGAGTAGCTATTGACTCAGTAGAAACTGAATGGGTAACTAGTTATTTTTGGTGAAACATACAAGTCTTATTCTGATATGTTGGATTGTTACACAATGAACCAACTCAGGCTTCTTAGTGCATGAAGTAGGTTACGAGAAACAACATTTTAATCGTGGTTTGTAAAATTTCTTCTGGCCTTTAAAAATGTAAAGCAAAAACAGTCTCCTTCAATTTCCTGACTTAAGGGAGAATGAGGTCCTTTTAAAAGATGGTGGAAACTATAGAGAGAAAAAAAGAATTCTATGCAAGATAACATGAGAACTTGTCATTGTAAACTGGAATGAAAGGGTGTTAACATGTCAAAAGGTGGCTTGCCAGCAAAACTGAAAGCACTGGAAGCATCCATGATAAAAGATTCCAAGAGACTGAACTGGCTTTGAGTGGAGCAAGCTGACCAAGCTCTCTTTACTGTTGGCAGAAGGGAGACCACCCTGATCCACAGTCTTCAGGACAGAAGTGGTAGGATTTCAGAGTGAATAAAATATTATATGAGAATGACTCTTAAGTATTTTTTCTATTTTGGACACTTTAATAAGTGGGCCCCTGGTTTTCTTCTAAAGTTTCTCAATTTAAATATTTGCCATGCATAAGGATGACACTTTATGTAACATTTATGGTGCATTCTAAAAGACAGCTGGGCCAAGTAATAAGAATCCTGTAGATACATCACATTTTCTGATTGTTTAAATTAAATATGCAGAGGAACAGCAGATTTTCATGCTCTGCACATCTGAGATAAGCGGCTGCTACTTGGCTAGCTGGGGAGTTATAAATCAATGAGAAATTCCAAGTATTCTGTCTATTTTGCAACAGACAAATCATCCCCCAACCTTCCACCACTTTTGGAAGAAAGATAAGGGAACTGCTTGAAGGGAAAATTGTAACATGCAAGTTTCCCATTTAAGTTCTTTCTTCAAAAAAAAAAAAAAAGTATTCTTCAATAATATTACATTAACAAGGGATGATGCAATAAATGACTTAGGGATTCTTCCGTTCTCTTCAATATTAGTAAAATGATTTCGCTTTGGACTACAGTTTTTAGATCAGGGATACCGTTGCTTTTATAGACTATCAATTGGCAATAATCATTAAGTAATCCAATGAGGTTACATTTAAATAGAACCCTCCTGCTTCTACAGATTGGCACAATAATGGCCACTCTAAGGAACAGAAAAAATATACTGTCTTGATCATTGAAATAATTTTTAAGTGTGAGAATGACGTGAATGACTGTATTTATTTGGAAAGCCATTTAGATGAGAAGGCATGAAGGTATATGATGATGTGAGGCTTAATGTAAGGAACCAAGGGCCTTCAGTGAGGATAATCACGGCATTGATTCAGATATTTAAAACAAATGTTATCTTATATATACAATGACATACATCTATATGTATCTCTTTTACCTCTCACGGTACCATTGTTAAATTTGTGAAACAGACCCTAAGATCATCCATTAAAATAAGTTAGAAGTTGGAGCTCTGAGCTTAACTAGACAGGGATTTTTGTTTGTTTTTTGGAGTGGGGAAAGGGGCAGATACTTAAAAAAAATTCAGACATCTATTGAAAGCTTGAGAAGATTTATTTCTTTATTATTATTATTATTATTATTATTATTATTATTATCTTTAATCAATGAAACCCTATTACTAGCTTATTAAAACCACCTAATGCAGGGTCTTTCAACCTAAAGGCCATAAAGTATGATGCACTTACTGATGTAATAGTCCCTATTCACTGACTAATACAATTCATGTCTAGAATGCATCTTGACTCCTCCAGGTAATCCTAGCTTCTCAGCACTTTATGTATCTTCATTTTTTCTGGAACCAGCTACAACTAGAATCCAAGTCATTTTTTGGAAGAAGAGAATGCTTTGTATTCACTAGATCTATCCCCAGTTCTATGCTTCTGCTAGGAATGAGACAGTCCTGGAGTTGGAAGGAACATGAGTGATCGATCATACACTCAAGATCTTCCATTGCAGGTGGACTGACATGTGGAAAATCTATTCTATTCTCGAAGACCTATAGAATGAACCCTTATTCCGGCCCAGCCCAGTCCAACTTTCTGCAGTCTTGAGGAAAGAACTTCCCAATTTTCATCTAATTTCATACTCAAAGACAAAATTTATGGTGCTACGATGTTTGTTACTAGTGCCTAAGCATCCTCCCACCCTCCCAAAGGAAGACTTACATTACACACAAAGACCATAGTCAGTATTATTAAATTAGACTTCCCTGATTGGGATCTGGAAGCAGTCTAGTATGGAAATCCAGTCTTTGACCTGGACATCCTATAACTGGGTTGGGAACTCTTGCTCCCCATTACTGGCTTTAACATCTGGGATAGGAAAGTTGACCTCTTTGAGAATGTTACATCATGCCAAGTTGTGACAGTATAGTATTGAATCCCCAGAGTTGGATAGTTATATGTGAAAACCCATGAAATGGTACTGAAATAGAGTGGGTTTCAAAAGTTCTTAGTTTTCTGCTGACATATAAAATAACAGATTTGCTAGAAATATGGCTTATTATCAAGAGATGGGGAAGCACTGGGCCAAATGCCAGCAGTAACACTTGAAGAAATTAATAAAATGATCCTTCTGGGGTCAAAAGGGGTTAATAAATCTCCAAAAATGTAGTAGCCTACTAACTGGATAGTGGTAGCCCAACAGTGAATAAAGATTATTCAGATGCTTGCCTTTTATTATCAAGACATATGGTGGTGTCCTCTTTTTCAAAGCATTTCAAAGTGTAAGCTTGCTAAGCATTAGACCAGGAAATGGAGAGTAAAGGGTAAGACTGTGCTTATTAGCTCATTTTCCTCCTGTTCACTTCAAAAATTTGCTTAAGTGGGGAGGATAGGTACCAGGCTATCTCAACTCCATCACAGTCCTTTTACATGGATTTCCTGTAATAGTAGGAGTTGGTCCTCACCATCTAAGTGCCTTAAAAAATAAAAACGTTTTAAACCTGGAATTGTTGTATTGATCTGTGATCAGACATTTAGGGAGTTTGCATCAGAGATTATCTTTCCGTCCCACCTCTTCATGCTTGCTTCTGAATGCCAGAAGGAAAATCTGCTTGGATTTTCCTTTTGTATTTATTTTAAAACTTTCCTGCAATTTTTTATTTTACTTTGAAATGTATTGTGTTAAATATGCCACGACTGTTCAAGAAAGAGATGCTCAAAATATCCTACCCTATGTTTCTGGATCTACCTTGCCCATCAAAACTAGTTTAGCATACAATGTTAATTGGCAATAATGAATGCAAATACTGTACAAACATGTCAGTTAAGACAGCTATCAATTTTGAGGCACAATCCTTTAGAAAGCCATCCACTCTTCAGAAAAACTATTTGGGGAATTAGCAATGCTCATTTTGCATAAACAATGAATTGAAATGAGAATGGAGTGAAGTGATAATGCTGTAAGACTACAAGTTTTCAAAGAAAAAAACCAAATTGAGTGGGATGTATATAACATTTGTTAGGCCTTCTGCCAAGCCTGAATGAATAAATATACATTATTTATATATTTATACATAAATATGTATGTGTGTATGTCTGTATACATGCACGCACATGTACATATGCTACTGATGAGCAATAAAATGTGTTTTTCTACCCTAGCCAGGGATTACCTTGTCATTGCTCAACAAAAGCATCTCATGTCTCCCCTGATTCTACCCCTCAGCTGCTCTCTCTCCCTCCCTTTAATTTTTTTAAAATCTTTTTAATTTTTATTTTATTTTATGAGAGAGAGAGAGAGAGAGAGAGGCAGAGACACAGGCAGAGGGAGAAGCAGGCTCCATGCACCGGGAGCCCGATGTGGGATTCGATCCCGGGTCTCCAGGATCGCGCCCTGGGCCAAAGGCAGGCGCTAAACCACTGCGCCACCCAGGAATACCCCTCTCTCCCTTTAAATAACCAGGCAGGTGGGAATGCCATTGTCTCCTTTCTAAGCCAAATACATAGCCATGATGAAGCCATTTGGTGGTTTAGGGCAAATCAGAGCCATGGCAGAAATTAGGTGTCTTTTTGCAAAAGTGAATTCTCCTCTGACTCCCATTCTAACTTTGCCCTTTAATAATGATATGACCCTGGACAGTATCCTCTCCCTCTCTGCACTTGCATTTCCTTACTTTGTAGAATGAGACTTCTGTCTACTTTGTCGTACATTATTGCATCGATGAATCTAGATTTAATGGAAACTGGGCTATGGGGGATATGAGACATTGTATGACAGCAGGGAACCAAGGTCCTGAAGATAACTTATGGAAAAATGGTCAGAACCAGTAGAAAAGCAGCCCAATGGTGACCTCGTGCCTCTTCCAGGTCTGTGTCTCAAATGTACCATCAGTCTACAAATGAACCACAGGTGATATTCCAAACCTACAAAGGACGATTAGATTGTTTGTAGTTCTGTGCATAAAACCAGTGCTTTCCCCTAAAATTTAGCTCTCCACAGAGCCTCATCTCTGATGGGTTGAGTTTCTCAGCCCAACAGGAAGCTCAGTTCAACCCTCAGCTTGAGGAAGAAGTTGATTTGCCCTTATCAGTAATGATGCTTAAGAGTGAGTACATTCTGAAGCTCTTTTAGAACCTGTGTAACACGACTGAAATAGGTACATTTATCTTCCTGTCCTGTAGAAATTGGGTCAAGTGGTCCTGCGGACTAAGGACTCACCTCTAGGATGGATGTCTGCACTTGGAGGATCTGTTCATGGCCTTTGAGCTGCCGGATGCAGATTTTGCAGGACAGCTGGGTGGTGGTGGGCGTGTAGCGCTCCAGGGAGAAGGCACAGTGCAAGGGTTGCCAGTTACTGCACCACACGCGGGAGAATGGGACTTCCTGCAGGAAAACAGGGGAGAGAAGAGGGGTCTGGTGTGCAGAGCCTGGCTGAGAGGAGAGGCTTAATAGCAATAATTATGATGATGATGACAATGATTGCAGCAGGGATAATTGCCTGAGCAACTTTGGTGAAACTGTTGTAGAAATAATGTTCCAGCATATGCCAAGCAGCACAAAAAGTAATTAATGTCAATTCCAATGGATAATATTTGAATTCCAAAACCACAGCGCAAGAACTCAGATTTCACTTGGTGACACACAGGATACCATCAAAAATTAATCCTCATGCTTTTCCACTAAAATCTCCAGGATCGTGCCCTGGGCCAAAGGCAGGCGCCAAACCGCTGCGCCACCCAGGGATCCCTTCTTCCAGAATTCTAATGGGCACATTGCTTGTTTCTTAGTTTTCTCTACTGGAAGTCTCACAGACCCGGATTTTGGATGATTCACGGGGGGACCAGCAAGGAAGGACAGCCTTTGATTGTTGCCCACTTGAAGAGAGGAACACTAGCTGTAGGGAGTCTGAGAGAAGAAACTCATGCCCTAACCACTACCACACATCCCAGCAAGGAGTATAAGGCTTTGTGGTCTTGTTTCATTTATTCTTAATCCTGAATCAAGGGAGAGGCAGTGGAATTTTCATCTCAAGATGCAGTCAGGGACTGAGAGAAGGTCTGGTTGGTGAGGTAGCCCAGCCATCTTTGGAGGAAGTCATTTTCCTGACAACACTCAAAAATGACTTTTCACATGCACCAAATTCTATACCGGATAAAAGAAATAATGACATGCATTTACAAGTTCTGTCATTTCTTCTTGTTGTCCAACCCAAATCTTTCTGTGCTTCTCCCCCTAAGGCTTCTCCCATGTTGGAGGCCATGGGTAACCCTTACTTCAACCCTTCTGTCTGCTTGCTGACTCTTCAAGATCCTATCTGTTCACAGACTCCTTGCCACCTCTCTGTGGAGAACTCTCAATAGCTGAATCTTTGAAAGTTATCTCATTATCAATCACTGACATTATACTTCTAATCATTTTATTTGGCCTTTACTTTCTCCAACAACTCTACCTTTTCAAAACAGATTATCGCCATTCACTGTCTGTCCTCCAATTTTCTTCTCTCCATTAATGATCCTCTTCTCTCCTCATTAGAGCTAACTGTGGTGACCTGCTCCCCAATCTCCTGCCTTCAGTCTCTATGATACGGAGCTAATGAGGGGGTTAGGGCTTGGCCAGAGAGGGAAACAGGAAGCAGCTTACTGGTCTTCTTTAGGAAATAACACTGCAGTGTCTCTTCTACCTCTAATCATGAGTAGGGGACACGGATGTGACCAGATCTCCTGGGAACTCTGTTTTCATTACAAGAATCCTTTGCATTGGGGCCCAGTATGGCCCCCTGATACCTGCCACATTTAACAGAGTCTCCTGCCTGGCCCTCCGGGGCTTCCATCATCTGTTGTCCTATCTTCATTTTAATAGCCCTCAAATAAACTCTCCTTTAAGCAAGTATGTTGTTGTTGTTGTTCTTTATATAGAGTTATTTTGCAACAACCTCCTTTCATGAAAGAAACTCTAAGAAAGGGCTCCAAGGTTAACAGGTACTTTTGCCTAATTAAGACACCTGGGTGGCTCAGTTGGTTAAGTATCTGACTTGATTTCAGTTCAGGTCATGATCTCAGGGTTGTGAGATGGAGCCTTAACTCTAGAGCCTGCCTAAGATTCTCTCTCCCTCTCCCTCACCAACTCTAAAAAACAAAACAAAACAAATCAACAAACCCAACAACAATAACAACAACAAAAAACAAAAAGCTAAGGTTTTTGTGTTTTTAAATAGAAATTTGAGTCATTACAGTATAATATAAGTTCTTGAGGATCAGGGCCAGACAGAGCTGAATTCAAGGTGCCGCTCTTAAACTGACCTCCACGTTGTGCAGTGGATCTGAATCCTTGCTAATTCCTCCTTTCCTAAAAAACAAAACAATGCTACTGACCATTTATTGAAAAGTGTCCTCTCTGGTATACTTTGCTACATTTCTTATATTTTCTCCAGAGAATGCTGGCAGAAGGGTAAGAGAATCATGCTCACTGCAGAGATAATCTTCCCTTGCAGAAAGATATGAGAATCAGCACACACACACTCCTCTCTTTTCTTTTTACATTCCACTGCACACAATCAAAACATTTTAAAAATCTGATTTTAAGATTGTATCAAAAGAATATTCCTTTTTATTGTTGGGTTGAGTAGCAGCTGCCAAAAGTGCTCAACAAAACATTTAAAAGTAATAGAATTAGAAGCGCTGTGATTAGTGTGTTTTCAGGGCAACCATCTTTGCTTTCATTTATTAAAAAAAGAACAAACTATCAAGATGCTCACTGAGCGAGAGGAATGATGTGGCAAGTAATATGGGAGGACAAAGTGTAGCAAAGTTATGGGTGTTTAAAGAATTCCGGAAATGTTTTCATTTTGATTCCCATTATAATTAGGTTCCTAGCAGATGGAGAGAATGTAAATCACATCCTAGCAGGAGACAGACACAGGGTTCCCCAAGACACAAAGTATGCCGAAAAGAAAGCTGCTTTTATTCTAGGGAGGTGACAGCTCGTATTTGTGTTTTGTAGGATTTAAAAAATATTTTATTGTATACTGTTTATTCTAGCTTCTCCACCCCATAGTCAGCAACAAAGAGCAGAATGGGTGATTCTGTAGCACCCAGGTCCCAGTAACCTATGGGGAGCAGAGCTATTTATTTACCTCCTAGACAAGGTCTGCTAAATCTGTGGAGGGGATCTCTGACTGTGGTCAAGTCTTAAAAAGCCTGAGAAGAGAAGAAATACTTGTTTTGTTTTTTTTTTTTTTTCAGGGGAGGGGAAAGGGAAGACCAGCACTATGGGTTGCAGCATAGCATTTTGTCAACTCTAATCCTCCAGAAGCTAACCTAACAAGATTTCAAAGCCAGCTGGTCTGACTCTGGATCTAACCTTGAATTTACACCATTCTAAAAACATTCCTTGTGCAGTTGGTTGGTGTCTCATGGGGCAAATATTCTAGGCAGTGGGTATCTCCTAGGCCTGAAAATTCCCGGTAAATGCCAGCTATCCCAGAAGAAGAAAGTAAGGTTTCTTAGGAGAGCAGGCTTTGGGTGCCAGCTGGAATATGTCGCCTCTCAGATTCCAAAATTAAAGTTAGAGAAAGAGGGAGAGGAAGACCAGAGTTCTTCCATGCATTGAGCTGGAAGATGACAGAAGATGACAGGAAGATTTACCAGTTGAAGGAGAGACCTATAAATGATGTCAGGAAGAGTGAGATTTTCTGTCTCTGCAATAGCTCTCGGTTAGTTCCCATCCACTAAGCCCTAATGAAAAGCCATTCTCTATTATCCACGCCAAGTTTATCAGTGCACATCATGTTCTACATGAAGTTCAAGCAGGATGAGCACAAACCCTCCCCAAAGGGCTTACATCTGATGCCTGGAGCAAACACAGCATGGCCATTAAGAGCAGCACAATACGCATTCATACAAGCTAGGGGATTTTAGTGATGACAGAGGCAAGAAAATTGGCGGCAAGGGCGGTGGTGGCGGGGGAAAGGAGGAATGGAGCAGAAAGCCATTTGTGGGTAAGAAAAATGAAGTGGAAATGAAACTCAGTGGCAAACCCCTGGTGCAGAGAAAATTAAATTATTTCTCAGCCTTCCAAGACTCTTTCAAATTATGCTCAATTACAGAAGGCAAATATTTATCCATGTTCACAACATCCATGCAATCCAAGCCATCCCAGCAGTAAAGCTTGTTGGGTTTCCTTGTGAGCCAATGCCCTTTTTCTTCGGTTGGCCTCTGTGGCATGTTTTGAGGTCCACAGGTTCTTAGGTGTCCACACCTTTCCTGCCCTGGACCCTCCTTGGAATTCCTGGTGCTGGAATTATTGTTTAAGTGCTAGGGCAAGGTTATGGTCCTTTCATCTGACTTTTTTTTTTTTATCTCTAAGCATTAAACTTAATAGTTACTTGGATTGAGGCACTTGCATTAAATCCAGTAGAAAGATGCCTTTAAGCCTATAAAGATTAATACAGAGGAATTTACGTGACTACCAGGATTTGTTTTAACAATGCCCTGAAGTTCAATTTGGACTGGGAACTTTGACTATGCTTTCCTGGAAACAGAGACACCTAGGTCTTAGAATATCATAAACGACCCATTTATTCATGGAAAACCTCTCAGCATAAGGAAATATGCTGAATGTGTCAAAAAAAATTGTTTGGGGCCATGAGAGATGCTCTTGTTGCTCTGAATGCTCTGAAAGAGTACACAAGGGGCAGTTCCAAAGGTAATGAGAAGTCTGAAAAGTAAACAGGAAAATACAACCTTGTCCACTCTGAAAAACATGAATTTTTGAAGGCAAAAGGGTTGGTGGTTCAACTTTCTTTTTCTAACTCTCATGACTCAGGCAAGGTTTTTCTCTCTGTGATTTGGCTTGTTCCCATTCTGACAAGCTGGTTCATCTTGTGCATGTTTTTGGTTTTTGTTTTTAATAAATGTCACAAGAATGGAAAGGTTAAAACCCCACAAAGCTCCATAGGTTATGATAGAACTGAGACATCTGAAAGCCTTCTGTGATCCCAGATCAATCTGAGCCCACCAGAAGCTTTTCCAAAGCTAAGGAAATGTCCTGTCACCTGGTGACTTTGATTTAGGGAATGACTGTAGACCAGCCAGCTGCTTGTGATGACAGTACTTATCAGTGGGGATTTCTATAGAATTCGGTGGCAGAGTCACACATCGATGAGATCTTTCTATGCTAAGCAATTACTCAAATTCCCTAAAAGTGATCTGAGGAGACTCAAGTCATTTTGCAATGTTTTAAAATTTTTTGATAGAGGAAAAATAATACAGAAATATCTTTATATATTTGTAAAAGGGCCCTAAAAGGCATTATTCTTTCTCTGGCTCTCAGTTTATAATTTCCTCTTCCCATCTTACTCAGCTTACTTGGTGGCAAGCACTTCATGTTCAGAACAGAGTCTCTGGTGCCTATCTGGCTAGCCAGGGCTCTCCACAATTCAAAATTGTCACCCTTAAAGGATTGACATCAGGGGTGCCAGGGTGGCTAAGAGGCTAAGTGTCTGCCTTCGGCTCAGGTCGTGATCCCAGGGTCCTGGGATTGAGTCCTGCATCTTCTCCCTTTGCCTCTGGCTCTGCCTCTCTTTGTCTCTCTCTCTCTCTCTCTCTCTCTCTCATGAACTAAAAAAAAAAAAAAAAAAAAAATCTAAACAACTGACATCCAGATCATTTGTTGTTGACCATGATTAAAATAGTGTCTCGTAATGAACTGGTTTTAATTAAAACAAACACCACACCAACCCTGCTCTAAGTTGTTAAATGACTATCTTGAACCTATACTGAGCAAGAGTGTAAGTGGGAGAGAGGAGAAATTTTACATCCCCTGACATCAAGCATCTTTTCCCCCTACCTGTAGAAACCTGTGAGCTGATGTCAATATGATTGATTCCCTGTGTGTCGTCTAAACTGCTACATTTCTGTGACAGTTCTGAAATTAAATCCATACTTTCAAAGGAGAAGGTAAGTCAAGAGTACCCTTGCTAGGGTTTAGTGACGTGCTTGCTGGTTAAAGCAAAGCTATTTCTGTTAGCAGCCCATTTGGCCAGTACCTGGCATGCAGTGAATGGTTTGATTCTCCAGAGGAATGGAGGGATATCCAGGACAGAGATCTGAAGACTGAAGGTGTTCCCTTTGAAATGCAGCAACTTTGGCTCTTCCAGTAGCTGTCCACCTTGATGTCTTTCATCTGAAACCACTTCCTTTAGGGCAGGAAAGAGAAAAGAGGCATAACAATGAAGTGTCTAATTTCCAACACGTTGCTTTCTATAGATAGGTATGCTCACTACCATGTGTCTTCTAGAAATAGACAAACAGCCTCACAGACACACACTTCTTTGGTTCCCCCATATCCTTGTAAGGTCACGGCTCCTGACTCAAAGCTGCTGACTCGTAATGACCTAGGCTGAAAGAAATAATTGCTCTTCATTATTTGCATTGCTTAGGCTTTTAAACCAACACCGTTCCTTTCTTTAAAGCTAAAAGACCTCCCCTACCCTAAGCAAACTGTTACACCATTGAGTTGCCACAACTGTGTGAATTTCATCTGCCACAACCATAATCAAGGGATGTATTCAGAGTTTACACTGAAAGTTGAATAACACCCTCTCCACGCTCCCACGTGTTGTGAATACGGGCATTATACAATTACTTATTCTTTGGTTCAAAATAAATGTTATAGGGTGCATGGGTACTATTTATTTGCAGTAATGTTCATAAAAGTAATGCCAAAAGGCCAAGCAAAAATAAGTTGTTTATCATGTTTTAGCTCAGAAAAAGGAAATCCGATTCCTGAAGATATATACCCGTGTATCTTTTGCTGAGAAATCTTTATAATTATATTTAAAATAAACAATTCACCTATATTCTTTTAAGCCAGCCATTTTAATTGGTTCCAAATTTGTGGTGTTTAGAATCCTATTGAAGAGATGATAAGTCAAATCAAATAACCGACATGAATTCTCCAAAAGGTTAAACTGCCGTTGGGGTGAGGCCGTCAGTGCTATTGGAGATAAGAGAGCTCCCTAAATCCATTTCTTAAAATCACCATTAATTGACTTATAATTCCCCTGCAGAGTTACAATAAATAAGATAACTGAGATCCTTTAATTATGTCCTGTAATCTTCCCAGATTCTAAGAAAGATTGTGAGAAGGCAGGCAAGTGGGATTATAAATACAATAAAACTTACATTTCAATTATCAGCGAGTAAAAGCAGCTCCAGAGGTTATCTTACCAACTCTTGTCTATGTGCAGAATAACAGGAATAAAAACATGTCTTACTAAGATGCAGCTGTCCAGCTTTTATCCGACACATACCCGTAATTGTTAATCGGTTGCTAGTATCTTTTCCCAGGACTAACTGATTCAATTCCAAGGTCATTTTCTACACTTCATTTAGCGAGAGGAGGTGTTTCTTGGGAGCTCTCAGGTCAGTGCTGAACTTTCTGTGATGTTGGAAATCTAGATCTGTGCTGCTCCATGTGGTAGCCACTGGCCACAGAGGCTATTGAGTACTTGAAATGTGGCTAGAGAGAGTATGGAACTGAGGTTTTTTTCGCTTTAGTTAACTTAAATTTAAACATCCACATGTTGTCAGTAATTACTGAACAGCACAGTGCTAGGTAGTCCCTAGCTTTGTAGGTCTAGCCGGCATCTGATGGGGGCTGCAAGAAGTGGAAGGATCATAGTAGGGTAGGGAGGAGAGAGAATGCAATCCAAATGCTGAGTTGAGGTTTTTTAATAGATGCTGATCAGTGGTTCTTTGGGGAGATTTAATAAGTGTCCATCAGAGCTATGCTCAAACTGGACTCTAAGTTTATACAATAAAACTGCCTTCTGCCACCAGAGAGCTCACAGTCTAGTAGGCATCTGACGTCATATCTAAGTATTACAAATACATGTATACCTAGGAGGTCAAGGCAAGGGCATAGGGTATAGCCTAACCCAGATGAGAGGACAGGCCAGGGAAGTAAGTGGGAAATTAATAGAAGAAGTAATATTTGAGCCTAACCTTAAATAGGAGGGCTAGCCACTGGAAAAGGCAGAGAAGCACGTGCTCAGGGCACTGAGCAGGGTATGTACAAAGGTGCCAGGTGAGGTAGAGCTGGGACAGGTAGGGTAGAAAGTAAGTGGCTGGAGGTGATGAAAATCCAATCATGAAGTCTCACTTGCTGTGCTAAGGGCTTTGTATTTAATTTTAGAGCATGGATACTCAGGTTTTAAGGTGTGTAAGAATCTTCTGGGGACTACATATACTCAAAAGAGGATGCATTTTATTAGCTGAAAATGGAGGCTCAGAATTCCAATCACATTTCGGTATGATTGGATCAGTTACTTATTTTCTGTAGGCTTCTGTTCCTTAGCTGGGCTTATTCATGGCCAAACAAAATCATCAACCTGATACTATATTAGCCTCTTTTTTTGCAATTTTAGTGTGACATTAGAAACACGTACAAAAAACGAATGCACTTATTAAAACCATGTTAAAGCCATACGCTAACAATAGTGTGGACTCTACAAAGTATATTTGACTGGGTTGTCTAAAGCATACTCCTTGTCTTTAAGTCATCTACCTTACCTGAAAGTACAGAGAAGTAAACTGAGGTCAGAGACAAAGCACCTTGGGCCAATGGCTCATTTCTTAGTGGAGAACTAGGCTATTTTAATATTTAGAAACCACACCGAGCACCATCACACTAGAAGAGAACTGAAGTTTTAAATCACCATGTACCTTTTTACAGATGAAAATTTGAAGCACACCACTACCCCCAAAGAAAGTCATCTTCCTAAAGTTACAGGGTTAGTGACAGAGCTAACTACAATGGGGCAACTTGACTGTAGCCTAGTATTTTTTTTTTATTTCCCTGCCTTTTTATATCCTATGCTTTCTTTTATTCTTTTCTTTTTTATTTTTAGAGTCATGTGAAGGTCAGACTGTTATTAACTCTGTCCCATAAATAATTTTTCACTGGTGCACGATATATATAAAGGTGACATAAGTCAGTCCATATTTGCCCTATGGTCTAAGCAGTCCCTGAAATGCAGCATGGAGAATATTAAAAATTTTTAATAGATGTCCACTTATAATTATCACAGAGAAAAATGGTACCTTTTAGAAATTTCTGCTTTAGGGCCCCCAATTTAAATACAACTATGATTTATCTTTGCTTTTTTTTTTTTTAGCTTACTTTCATCTCCACACATCGAAACCAACTCTACACAATTAACAGTATCTCATAATCTTGCACAAAATATTAAGCAACCACAGTTACTCTGTAACAAAACAAGTACTTATTAAAATGAAGAAGCCAATCATGAACTTATCATTGTATTTAGAAATTGTAAAGGCATAACTGGATCCAGAGGTAGAAAAAAACAAGCAAATAAAACCTCCTGAATACAAGCCTTAAAACCCCATCTAAAAAGAAGAAATTATACTTAGTGCAGAATTTCCAGTTATGCTCACAACTTACTGCATTCTTTTCAGGGCTAGTCCTGGACATCTGTATTTTTGAAGGCTTTCCAGATGAATCTGATGCCCAGCTGGGTTTGAGAATCAGTCGTACAAACAAACTCTGCTGAGCTAGTTCTGAGTTGCTCAGTGGATCTATCATCCCGAGTGTGAGGCCTGATACTCATTTCATTTTTCCTATCTGCCTCCTATGTGACAATGACCTTATGTTAAGTCTCTGGTTCTACTGTTAAATTGATATCTGCATTAATTAAACTAGAAAATAGGATCTGGCCAGTTTATTGTCTATAAAATGTACAAAAAGGCTATGTTTGGTGGTGGCTATAGTCTGTCTCCCTCCTCATTTCACACTGGGTGCTGCTAGCCATCCAGCTCCTGGAGTTGGCCAGGAGAAGCCTGGGCTTTGTGCCTCAGTGAGCTCTTTATGTTGATTTAACGAGACAGACAGCAATATTCAGGTGTGCTTCAGGGATACTAAAACAGGCAGGCTGAATTTACATATTTATGAGACAAAACTGTTTGAATTTAAGTGTGCACGTGCACGCATGTGCACGCACACACACACACAGAGAAATTATGTCGCTATGGTGTTTTCCTTTAAATGCTTTACGTGAACAATATTTCCCAAGGTTGCATTATTGATAAACACAAGAGCTACATCTGGAGGAAATCCTTTGAAATTAGATTCTAAATCCACATTAATGCCAAGTAAGTAATGAGTACCGAGAGGTACTGAATAGGAGGGCTGGGAGCAATGGAGAAAAAAACTAGTTGTTTTTCCTTTTTTCTTTCTAAGATGAGGCAAGTGCTTAATTCCTTGCTCCCCCGATCAAGGTTTGTTTGTGTGTGTGTGTGTGTGCATGCATGTGCACACCCATGTGAGACACAGAAAGAAAGAAAACACAGACAAAAAGCTAGGTCTTAAATGTTAGTATTTTGTAAATATCTTACCATTCCTCAACCTTTGATTTGAATTCACCAAAGGAGATGATACCAAATACACATACATAAAATGGCTGCTCTAATTATTGCAGACATACAGGAGTAGGATGGACAAAAGTCATGGGTTGTTCTCCTACTCTCCTCTCACCTTCAGGCAGACTTTTATTTTAAAAATATACATATATCTGAGCTGATTTAACTTCCTAGAGAGAGTTGCAGATGTATTTATCAGAATACATCTTCAACAACTTGAAACTAAATTATGTTTCAAGGTGTATGAGGTATTTTGTTTTTGTCATTGAGAAAAACCAGTACTATTATTCAGATGAAGTATCCCCAGAGCAGAAGAGAAGCCCTGCAGGAGGTATAGGGTAGGAGGGCAGGGCTGGAAAGGGACAATGTTTCTGTTCTAGTACTAAAATTGTCCACAGGACTACTGTTTGGTGGGACCCACACTGGTTCTAGTAAGACAGAAGTTTTGGGTCTGGAAGCTGTCCTCCTTGCAAAGTTTCCAGTGAGGGAGGAGGTTTTAAGTATTTTATTGAACATAACTTCCCATTGATCTATGAATGAAATGAAATATGTCATCATGATCTTCAACCAGGCTTCTTTCTTGGTGAAGAGGACAGTCCTAGTTGGGCACATATGTGTTGTTATTTCTCTGAGACATGAAAGATGCCCTACAATAAACACAGCAACTATTGTAACCAAGCTTGTATCTGTTTCCAAATCATAACAAACATTTTTATCAAAGTGATAATGGAGGCAAATTCCAGAAAAGGCAATTTTGGCAGAAATGCTTCTGGAAGAATGACACATTACTTTTGATTAGGAAGTTAGGGTTCTATCAGAGTTACAGAACATGAGTCATCATGGTATACAATATTTTCAGCTCATACCACACAAGTTGGGGGAGCTAATATTAATGTGTGAAGTCTGCTAGAGGTTCAAAAAGTGAATTGTTGCTAAGGCTTTCTTAAAGTGGAAGAGTTTTAATAGATTAGTAACTATATAATTTTTCCCCTCTAATTAAATACCACATACAAAGCTGTGAAAAATATGACACAGATGATGTGGGATGTTAAGGTGGTTTAAAGGAACCTGGGCAGAAGGCCCTGAACCTGTTCACTTTTCGAGGGAACAATCCAGAATGCTGGATTCTTTCAGAAACAAAATCCCGAGACTAAGACCGTGGACTGCATGGTTGTGTTCTGAAAACCTACAAGTTATGTTTTAATCTTTCTGTGGGCCAGTAAAGTTATTCAACCAGGGTTGACGATCTCTCACCATCCCAGGGGGAAGAATGGCCTTTGCTGCTCATGACAGCTGTCACATACATCCTGTCAAAAACAAGTACAACCAAACCCAACTTTAAAATAAGCTCCATTCGATGTAATAGGAGAGAGAAAGAATCACTGGAGGTAAATAGATTATGACAAATGAGGTCAAAAGTATTTCTACTGGAAAACATTTCTCTGATGCAAAATTAAAGTGTTTTAAGAAGTATCTCTAAATGATGAAATAAAGATATTTGGATTCAATTTAGAGGGAGAATACCATTTTCCCTAGCACTGATGAAGAAAGGATATTACCCATAGGAAAGGAGAGTGGTTTGAAAAGCTGTGTTTAGGGCCTCATTTTCATGACTTCCACTGCAATTCATATTCATCTGTGAACAGTCGAGCTGTTATAGAATCTGCTAGCAATCAACAGGAATGAAAATAGATTATCTGAAAGTCACTTAGTTTTTTCTTTAGGCAAATGTCAAACTCACTGGTATATAATATACTTCAGCATTATTCAAAGTGAGATCAAACTGGTTATGAGGGCCGACTTCCAAGGCACTTGTGATAAACAGATCCTCATAGGCACAATGGTCGGCAGTGGGTTACCCATATGAGCCAGGAGGCTGGAAATCCTCCAAGGTCCCCCCTGTGTTTACTCCAGCTTACTCAGCCTTCAAAATGTGGCTAAGTTACTAAGCGTCCAACTTGAGTCATGACGCATTCAGTGGTAGTAATGACCTCAAGTGATTCTTCATTTTTGGTTGCTGAATGTCTGTTATGTATTTTATTTTGGAAAAAAATGTTATTGGGGCAGTGAAAGTAGATTAAGATGATCAAATAGCAATCTTAGGATGACATTTAACTACTCACGTTGAAGTTTTTACAAAATGGTGGCCCTCTGCAAAAAGGCCCTTTTATGAGCAGTCATATATTAAGTGTGCCTTTCAAAATGATTTGTGCTACTTAAGAGAGAGTCAGGGAAGGTTCAAGAACATAGGTTGGCACTGTATCATCTTTGCTGGCTTATGTTCAGGATTCAGGTCATTGTATCTCTTTTATTGGTAAACATGAGTTTTCCAGCTCAGTGTCTTAAAAGCTAGTTACTGAGGAAATGCTCTGCATAATGGACTTAATGATCCAGGACTGGAATAGCAGGGATCTGGGATGAGGTGTGTCAGGAGAGCTAGGCTATTTATATACGGGCAAAGCTTACACAGGCATTTCTGCATTATCTTTGCTGCTATTAAT
This sequence comes from Vulpes vulpes, assembly GCF_048418805.1. NCBI lineage: Eukaryota > Metazoa > Chordata > Mammalia > Carnivora > Canidae > Vulpes > Vulpes vulpes. The sequence goes on from NC_132786.1 coordinate 33,608,684, forward strand.
AAACTCGAACTCTTTGTGAGTAGCTAATTTAAAATGAGTCTTACGTGATTAAAAATGCCAAAAATGGAAAGGAACCTTGAACTATCTCTGCCCTAGTAGCCCTAATTATTAATTGACTATGTACCCAGGATATAATATGCTTGCCTGCTGCCGGGTGTGATTTCCAATTGTTGTACCCTAACTACAACCTTCATTTGGTTCATGCAATTTTCTCACTGCCTTCTGCACACTGAATAACTCTTGCTGTTCCTGTGGCTCATGCCATTCTCCTTTCCTGACATGGTAGCCCTTTCTCTTTTGCTCCTGAATGACATCCATCCATGAAGGGTCACAAAGGGCTCTTGGAAATTATTCTCCAATTTCTCTATTGCAATCGGCTCTCTGCTTTTCTGAATTCTGACACACTTCTAAGTCAGTTTATAATTTAGCACACCATGTTCACAATATGTGGTTATGTAACTCTTCTCTGTTCCTGAGCACCAAGTACCTCACATCCTTGGAACTCAGCACATTGTTGGACATATGATAACACAGCTCTTGTTTCAGGACAGGTATTCCTGGCAAGCCAATGGTGTGGCTTCATTTTGCAGACCCTCAGCTACAGAATTCTCTATGGATACTGATCTCTAGGAAATCCCATGCGTTCATGACCCCAAAAGAAGAATTCTAGAGAAAAAGCTGACCTGAAATGCCCAAGGGGTATTGTCCACACAGTAGACTCTCAAGTTGTAATCCAGAGAGTTACAGGACATGCAGCCAAAAACAGCCACCTTGAGTTGCTTCACGGCACAGTCTGTGATTGGCTCTCCAGTGAGGGCATATGTCCCAAAGCTGTCTAGGAGCACATGACATGCAAAAGGATCCAAAAGGCAGTAACAGGATGTGGATTCATCCTCCACTGACATCACTTCCTGTTGGGAAAAGGTATGTTAGATTCTCTCAGCTTGGAAATGAGATGTGACTTGACAATGACTTTGCATGGACATACACAATTTTTTTTCAGAAAATTCTTATTGCACTCCCTTTCTTGGTGTCAAATAATCTTTTTCTAGCAAAGTAACTGTTTACATCAGGAACTTAATAAATAGTTCTATTCCATGTGTTGGAATTCTATAAAGTTACAACAAATCTCATTTCCAAAGTTCTCCTATTTTTCAGTTAATTTGTTCAGTGCTGATTTTAAGAAAAATCTTAAATATTAACACCTAGCCAGTAAACTCAGTCTTGAAAAAGGTCTGTTTTTGAAAATCTCTTTCCATATCCTTAAGGTAATATTTATTTTCTTTCAAATATTTTATCCTCTTTCCACCAAATTCATTCATGAGGGACCATTACACGAAGGGTTTTGATAACATGTACTAGAATATTTCACCCTCCCTGATAAGAACTTTGGTTTGTGTGACTGGTTGGGTAGAGCATAAATCTAACACCACCTGGATGCAAAGCTTGTGAGGAGGTGCTCGAAGGAAAAAAAAAAAAAAAAAAAAAACTAAACTAAACTAAAATGGTAAAAATCAAGGCAAAGCAAACCATAATGGAACAGAGAGCAAAATGTGGCCCCTTTATGAAACCCATGGAACTTCATGCCTAGAAAATGTGCCCCTGGTTGTACTGAAGAAATAGGACTGAAGAAATAGGGCTGAAGAAATAGCAGAACGCATTTTCAACAAAGAGTACAGGCTAGTTGTAGAGATAGCCCGGCAGGGTGAATGTAATCCATTGTAGCAACTGGAAATTCCTTCTCCTAAAGAAACAAGATTTTCCTTTTACTACTTTTGCTTGAAGCACTTCCTGGGAGGGAAGATCCCAGGGCTAGCTGGAACAGGTCATTCTGTTCCAGCAAGATAATTCAACTGCTTTCATGCAAAGTGACTTCAGACAGACATCAAAGGGATTTCTATCAGACAGATAAATCAGAGGTTTCACTTAAAATAGTAATTCCAGGGCAATCATTGCTGTGTCTGTCTGCCTTGTTGTTACCCTCCTCTGAAGCTTCCTCATTTTCTTGTCTTGTCTCTCTTCTGTTTTCTCCTTGGAATGAATTGCTTTCATATGTACTTCTATACACAGGGCAATAGTCACTCAATGATTCTCAATGCATTTGTTAGTTCACCAAAATATACTTAGCAACCACTGGGTTGCTGAGCATTTGAACATGTTATAATCCCTATGATGGCAAAATGACAGAGAAGTTTCGTTCATGAACACAGCCTGTGTGCCCTGAGCCTCCTCCCAGTCTCCACAGAGGCCAGAGGGAAAGTCAATTCAGGTAGGGTCGTGGTCTGGGAAGGACAGGAATAAAGGGTTTATGTACCGAGGATGGCCACATAAGGGTACATGTCTGTGTGGGTAGTTACAACTGGATTCTAAAACCAAACAGAAAAGCTCTGGATCCTCTCTTGCTTTCCCATCATCATGGAAAAAGACTTAACTAGCTAGTACATTGAGGATGCTGTAATACACATGCCACAAGCCCTCTGAAAAAACAAGGAAATGCTTCCAGATTTTCCAGCAGACTCGTGTTAAGAGAGGGTAAGGTTAAATCTATCCCACAGCTGGGAGCCAAATCTTATTTTTTCTTAAAAGGAAGAATAGGGTCTCACCTCCCACTTGCCCTGCTGTGTCCTCTTCTTTAAATGGATGTTCCAGTGCTCAGAACTGACGTCCGCACAGTGTGGTATGGTCAATGCAAAGGGAGTGGTGACAATCATGTCTGGGGGGCCACAGGTGACTTCAGGACTCAGGAGCACCTCGGATCCATCTGACTGGAGGCTTTACAGTTGGAAAAGGATACAAGAAGCGCGTAAAGATGGGGGCATGTTTAAATAAGAATATAGTCATAGACTGGCTGAGGAAAACAGTTTCCCAGGATTCCCTCCTGGACGGCACCACACCTGCTCAGGGCTGGTCTGGGCAACAGCCATTTATCCGGAACTGCTCAAGCACTCGGACTGAGTTTAGCTTAGATTTCAAATCTAGGTTTCAACAAACAAAATGACAGGTATGTCTTCAGAAATATAGAGAACAGCAGAGAGCAAAGACCTGGCTGGTGTGTTACACACCAGCTGCTAAATCCTTACTCTTGCTGATAACATTACCAATGACCAAAGCCGAGAGCTTTGTAGGAACAACTGATCTGGTAATCTTCCCATCAGATTCTTTTCTCCCAACAACACCTTCTAGGAACATTTTTAGTGCTAGTAAGTGATAAAACAAATTATTTCATAACAAAGCACACTTTAGACATACCCAGATTGAGTATGTCACTTCTGGTTTTGAAAACATTTGTTTTCTGCCAATGTACAAATACATGAGTTATATAGCAATAGCATAAGTAGACAGTTATAAATGTGTAGAATAACATACATAAATATATATCTTTCAACCCTTTCCTATTTTAGTTCTAAATTTAAAGTCATTCACCCAAACCTAGTGTTCAGGTTTTTCTGTATTGTGAATTATTCACAATGGAAATACAGAGTCATGAAACAGATACAGTGAAATTTAACTAAAGGGAAAGGATATCACTGAATATTTCTTTCATTTTCTTCTCCTTTGGTTTTAATCTCTGTCCCCAAATGGTAAGGTGGACTGGTTTATATGACAACGGGCAATGAGAAGAACCCAGAAGTCTGCTCATTCTTCCCCAGCTGTTTCTGGATTTTTGAACAAGCTATCTGATTTAGGAGGGGGGGGGTGTATTTTCACTTGTAAGAAATACAGTGATACAGAATATAGTCCATAAAGCAATGTAGGACTCTCAGATGAACAATGCTACAGGAGAGCTGTTGAGATTGGTATCATTATATAGAACTTTCCTCTTACTTGACCTAGGAAGGGCATTTAAATGTCATCCCTCATTGCAAAAGCCAGCCCTTGAGCAAGATAAAGATGAAATTTAGCACCAAAGGATACCTTTTTCCACGGTATTATATAAACAGAGTTTTTCTATGGGTGTGTTTCACATGTTATCAGTTTCTGAGTTGCTTTTGTTGACATTGCTTGTTCTCTCTGAAGTTGGGAATGGTCATCCTGGAGCTACTATTCATAATTTGCCATTACATTAAAAGTCCAGACACAGAAGCACCTGGGTGGCTTAGTGGTTGAGAGTCTGCCTTTGGCTCAGGTCGTGATCCCAGGGTCCTGGAATGGAGTCCTGCACTGGGCTCCCCACTGGGATCCTGCTTCTCCCTCTGCTATGTCTCTGCCAGTCTCTCATAAGTAAATAAATAAAATCATAAATAAAAGTCCAGACACATAGGTGGGCAGGAACATCTTCTATCTACTGTATCTAAAACAGACCTGAAAGTGAATACAGTATCCTCCCCCTTCAGAAAGGCCTGAAGACGGAGTCACAAAATTCAGTCTTCCACAGAAGCCACCGCAGTCCAAAGCTGACAATTCTTCCCATAAAACCAGGGTTCAGGGAACTGAAAATCTGTCTGCTTTTATTGTTAAGCAGAGCGGGCAAGCAAGGGGGCATGGGTTGCAAAGTAGTGTATTAGCAATAACAAATGCTCACTGAACAGCCTAGAATGATATACTTGAGGTTGGGGGATGGGGGTGATGTAACATTCCAGTATGAGCTACAGGCAGCACGAGGTGGCAGCCTGCGTGTGGATGCCTGCCAGGGGCCGTTAGGAAGGTGACACACTCTCTGTGTAATTGCTGCTTGCATTCATCACAGATAGGAATAGCAGGGATGCTTTTGAGTGACCGATGACAAGCTCTCCTAAAAGAACTATTTAATTGCTTTCAGAGAATCATCCCCCTTGTTGAACATATTGTTCAAACATATGGGAATTTGGGGAATTATTTAATGCCAAATGAGCTGAAATCAGCTAATTAGATGAACTCTCACACTTGTGAATAGCAAGGCTCCTTTCCGTAATAACAAATAGCATTAGGAAGCAGAGGCAGAGCAGCCCAGTCTCAGGCAGAGTGGGGAAAGGGAGCTTTGCCTTAAGCAGGCACTGGGCATTTCCACAAGTACAAAGGAAGTAAATCAAGATTTATATCTAATCCTCCTACTGTGAAAACAGTGTCTGTGGGTATAGGTCTCTGGTGAAGGAACATAACTTAAATCTCTCTACTTTTTTTTCCCCATGATGAATAGTAATTTGTTCTTCTCTGCCATCTTCTAGCTATAGCAATCAAGGAGATTTGCAAATATTAAAGATCTTCACACACCTGTGGAGGCAGGTGTTAACAGCATAAGGTCACAGAGAAGTCCATCAAAGCACTGAGCTACAAAATACACCCTAAATTTCTGACTTGTATGTAGGCCCCTGGTCTCTGTGACCAGACGTACTTTCCTTCTCTGTAACCACTAGCAGATTTCTGGTCAAGCTGCTGGCTCTTGTGACATCCCAAGTAAAGATAGGGAGAAAATCAGTCCAAGTATAGTCATGGATACAGACTTAGGACATGTGAGGACAGAGGTCTGAGGAGAGAAGCCTTTTATTGGGCCTGGGCAAAAATATCATAAGGATAGTATGAATGACATTTCAGTTCTCCCATAATCCATATGACAAGGAAGTATTTGCATTCCTGCTAGGAGAAAAAAGAAAAAGGCAAAATATTTTTCTAAAATTTCTGTGAGCTAATGATAACTGTGAAGTAGTAACACAGCAATATTAGGGCCATTGTAGGCACCACCTCCAGGCATTATATGGTCTAGTGTAGATGAAGAAGTCTGGGGTGTCTTCAAGTTTTGCTACATTTCCCTTGTGTTTGATCTATCTGTCCATCCATCCATCCATCCATCCAATCCATCCGCTGTGCATATTTATGAACACTTATGGATCTAAAAAGATTGATAGTTTAAGAGGCAGTTCAGTGTAGCCAGGTGGTTTGTTGGGCAACTATATGGTAACTGGGTCATGAATTCAAATTTCAGCTTACACAGTGCAGCTGAGGGTTCTGGGGAAAACTCTGCCAGCTTTGCAGTGTTGATGTCCCCAGCCACAGACTATCCATGGAGGGAGAGGGTGCTCATCACAGTCACAAGAGCATTGTGCCTAGTAATCCCATAAAATAGAAGGACTCATGTTGCTACTTTGTTTAGTACCAGAAAGGGAAGACATGAGAAGGAGAGTTGCAGAAACCACAAGAAGTGGGTGAAAGAACATCCTAATGTCCTACTGTGTCCTCACTGTACTCTTCACAGCATTGCCCTCGATACCACATTCCTTATCTGACTTTTTCTGTCATGAAAATCTTGGTTTGGCAGAAAGGAAAGCCCAGGCCTTTCTGGGCTTCCCTTTCCTAACATGCAAAATAACGCCTACTCTAAGATTGTTGTGAGAATTAAAACAAAACAAACATTAAGAACACCTAATATGTGCTCAGTGGGTGGAGGTTCTATTTCTCCAATTCTGAATACTCACCTTTCCTGCCTTTTGATGAGCTCTATTTTCATAGGAACTGTGCTTTTTGAGATTGCTAACGGATTCAGTAAATTGTCATTATAGCAAGGTAGGCTTTAACAAACATTTCATGGCCTTGGAAATGGGTACTGTTAAGAAATATAAGGTATCTCAGCAATCCTTCCTTACCTCCCACGATCTATTCTCAACTCAGCAATCAGTGAAACCCAATGTGCTGCCACCTCTATGAATCCCAACTATTGTGCTGCTCTGGAGTATTCCTCACTGACTGGAAGGTTTCCTCCAGGAAATGATGAGCTCTCATGCCACTCTGGTCTTTGCTCAAATGACGCTACTAGTGAGGCATTCCCGGACCATTCCCAACACCGACACTCATCTTTGCTTTTTTTTTCCTCCACTACATCTAACTGCCCTCTAGTACACTAATACCATTTATAGATTTATTTTAGTCTCCCACAAGTGAGAATGTAAGCTCTATGAGGCTAGGGATTTTTTTTTTTCGTGTTCATCATTGTATTTGTAATGTCTACTAGATGCCAGTTGTAAGCACTCAGAAATATTTCTTGAGAAGGACAGAAGAGTTAACTTGAGGTTGTTCTTACTGGTAAAAAACTGGAACATTTTGAGTATCAAAGTAAATAATGGTAGTATGGGATTATAACCCATTGAATAACATAACTCTTGAGATATATGGATATATGTGAATGAATAATGAGAAGGGAAAACTCTCCTATGCAACAGGAAGCCAACTAATAAATGGGAAAATCATTTGGCAACCAACCATATTCCAATCAATAATACACAACCTGAATCTAATCCCAGGAAACTATCAGACAAGCCCACACTGAAGGGCACTGTGCAAAAGAACTGATCCACACTCTTAAAAATGGTCAGTGTCATAAAATAGAGACACTTAGGAAATGCTTCATAATATAGGACTGAAGACACGTGGCAATAGAATGTAATGAATGGACTTGGATTTTCATTTGCTCTAAAGGACGTTATCTGGATAACAGGCACGATATGAATAAAGTTTGTGGAGTAGATAATAGAAGTGTATCAATGCTAATTTCCTGATTTGAGAATTGTGCTGTGGTTACATAACAGAATTCCTTTCAGGATATAGATACTGAAGTATCTAGGGACAAAAGGACAGCTTGTTCATAATAGTTACGTGAATAGGCATATGTGTATGTATGTCGATCTGTGCTTTGTGTGAATATGTACACACGTACACAAATTGACAAAGAAGAGGACGGAATACGGCAAAGTAAAATGTTAACACTTGTGAATATACCTGTGGGTTGGCTGGAAGTAATATTATTCTTGCAACTTTTCCCTAATTTTTTTTTTTCTAAGATCTTATTTATTTTATCAGAGTGCAAGTGTGGGGAGGAACAGACACAGAGAGAAAGAATCTCAAACAGACTCTGCGCTAAGCATGGAGCCTAAAGCGGGATTCCATCTCTTGACCTGAGCCAAAATCAAGAGTCGGATGCTTAACGACTGAGTCACTCGGGCACCCCATCCTTAAGTTTGAAGTTGTGTCAAAAATAATTATTTTGACTGACTGACTGAATGAATGAATGAATGAAGACAGAGGCCCAGGGAAAATTTTCCAGACTTGTCATAATGAAACAAGAGGGGTCACTGACCATTGCATAAAATGTGTGCTGGAGGATGACAGGTGCTGCAGCCAGTGGTCCAAGCCTGGCCACACCAGCCACGTGGGAACTGCCATTCTGCAGCACCCACGTGCACACCAATGGCAACAGAAAGAAGGTCACGCCAAACAAGGTCCGCTACCACATGGCAACTGCTAACCACTGCAGGTCTGGAGGTGGATCTGTGCAGTTTTGCCTTTGTTCTCAATATTTCATGACCTACTTATGGACTGGTAACGTGTCACTCTCTTCAAGCAAAACCACCGGCTCCATATTTCGAGATGAGATTTTCCTTGTTGTTGTTGTCTGCCATGCTGCGCTCGGTAATTACACTCCCGCCTTTACTCCTCCTGGTCTATATTATAGATTAATGTAGGTTTGATCACCTTTACCCAGAGTATCACTCAGGAATGCAGGCAGGAGAGTAATGATAGTTTTACTATGCCAGACCCCGGGTCGATACATAATTAAATCATATTTTAATGGAATAGACATAAAAGGCAGATAGATGGAAGCTGTACTTCGTCTTAAGACTGGAGCTCAGAAAACAAGGTAGCTCCAGCCTCCTACAGTTTCCTGCCCAGGAAGATACATAGTTTTAACTATTATTATTCTCTTTTTCTCTTTTCATTAAAAACCTCCTATATTGCCCTGAATTCTAAACATTGCTGTGGATGAAAATCAAGGTTTGAGGGTTTATTATTCCTGTTGTTTTGAGTCTGATACCTGTCTCATTCTCCAGCTCTGACCAGATCGTTCAGACAAGCCCCAGGAAAACAATATCATAGAATCTCCTGTGGAGATGAGCCCCCAAAAGCCAAGTGTGGCTCATCAGTCAACCCCAACACCATTAGCACGTCTCCAGAGGACTTTCATTCCATAACTGCCATGTATGATTTAAGAAAAGTCTTTTGGAAAAGGAGAAAAGGGGGTGAGGAGTAGAACAGAGGACAAAGAGAGAAGTTAAGCAAAATCTTCTCTTTATCACAGGAGACTCCTCTTTCAGTATTATGCAGGCCTGAAACTAAGAGTGGTTCAGAATTCTTTGGGCGGTTGACTCAAAATGATACTTGTAGACACCGCCAGTTAAGATTTTGATTCTGTATTTCTGGGATTTTCCATATTTTTTGTGTTCCTTACCTGTAAGATAGCTCTGGCACTAACTTTTGAGAAAAGATTGTGCAATTCTTGAAAAACAGGGGCTTGGTTGTCTGTCCAATAAGAGAGGGTAGGCTTCTGAAATGGAGGTTGGAGGTGGTCAAGGTTAAATGCTCAGTCATAAGGCCTCGGATAATGCTGCTGTGGTGGAAAATACAACCACTCAGGTACTGTCCTACATCTAAGCAGCTTGTGAATTAATAAGCAAGGATGTCAGGTTGGGAGGGTTGATTAGTAGTAACTGGAAATAATGCTACAGCTCATCAAGCCATTATACTACATTAGCTGGGGTGGGGAAAGGAGCAGTGAGAACAGTGGATTACAACAAGCAACAAGCACAATTCACTGAGGATAGAAGCATATGCTCTACGATGCAAAGGTTTAAAGATCTGGGTCACCCACTTGGTATTATCTGAAATATGATCGCAGGCAGGGAGATGGCATGAAGGGGGCTGGGGTGGAAGGGGAATTACATTCCTCCTGGAGTGCATATCTGAGTTTGCTGAAATGTGAGCAATCCCATAGAGAGATTAAACCGTTTGCATACGTTAAACGGCTTGAGTTTACACACACATGCCTAGGTGTTTACCAATTAATATACTAAAGGAATCACAAATCATGTGTAAGCCACCAATTCCTAGACACAATTTAAGCCTCATCTTTCATGCAGTGTCGGGTTTGTGTTCAGCTTGTTTACTAGGAGGAGCGGGATAGCAGCTCATTGAGATGCCTTAGGGTGAAAGACAGGGAAGGGGAGTGTGTGGGTCTCTGCAGCACACGGCTACCATGGGTTTTATATCTACCAATTTGTCTATGGATTCACATTTTGAATGGGAAAAACAGAGTCTTCTGGAGCAAACCTGAGTCTTGTTCCTAAATTGTTTTCTTTTAGTCTAGGAAAGGACAAGGGATTATCAGCCCACAATACCATCATTGTTGAAATGACGAAACATGGGGTATGGCATGGGGTAGAGTGACATGGCCAAAGTCCTACCTTGCTTGTGACAGAGCAGGGACTAGACTCTCCAGTCCTGTTAGCAGTGGTGGTTGAAAGGTATGTGTCGGGGCAGGAGACAGAACAGAAGTTCCTGGGGACATATTCCCCAAACCTAGCATTTCTAAGGTAAGACACTGGCATGAGAGTTAAAAGAGTGTACTCAAGGGACTGAGTCTTAGGATGGCAGGGCACTGAGGTCAGTTATTTGCAACAGAAGCTTGGGGTAGTTTCCCATTTTTACTGTATCATAGACTTAGTGGCTTAAAACAACACAAACATTATACAGTACTATAGGTCAGAAGTCTCACTGAACTAAAATGAAGGTGTCAGAGGGGCCATGTTCCTTTGTGAGGGGCTAGAGAAGAATCCATTTCCTTGCCTCTTCCAGCTTCAGGAAGCTACTCACATTCCTTGGCTGGAGGCCCCTCTTCTACTTGCTGCTAGCAGAGCATCTTTACATCTTTGTATCTGACTCTGATACTCCTGCCTTCCTCTAACAAGGACCCTTCCATGAGCCCACCTGCATAATCCAGGGTAATTTCTCCTTCTTAAGGTCCTTAACCTTAATTCCACCTGTAAAGTGCCTTTCATCATGTGGGATAACATTCGCAGGTTCTAGGGATCAGAATGTGGACATCTTTGGCCATGCGGGGGAGCATTCCTCTGTCTGCTACCTGACTTTTTATGGCTTGTTCACTTTAAAGTTAGAACCTAGAGATCCCTCTGCTTCTGCCTCCTGATCCTCCTGATCTGTTGTCTCCAAGACACTACACAACTGAACAGAGGTGTCGGTTGACCTTTGGGCATGCCACTTCTCATTTCCAGATTGAAGCTTCGTATCTGCATGTGACTTTACAGAGTCCTGAAAAGTGACTTTTCCTTTGCCTTAAAGATGATAACCAAAGGAGTTAGAAGGTTAGTCATCTAGGTTTTTTAAAGAGTGGTGTGGATTGTCTTAGCGTGGAGACCAGCCTCAGTGTGGGCTAGTGTGTTCTCCCGGTATTTTTATTAGGCTATAACTAAGTGAAGTGGAAAGGATGATATATATTAAATATCTTAATAGGACAGGTTATTTCTACTTCCAGCGTGGGCAATAAAAGAGATGGCACATACAAATAAAAATAATTACAGTATGTGGTGATCCTTTACAATGTGCAATCAAACTCATGAACTGATGACTTTCTTCTTATTGAATTAAGGAGCACCTTCCATTTGGACCTATTAACAACATTCACAAACCATTGTTATCTTGTCAATGGCATCTTTAATTAAAGACTCCTCTGGACTGATCTAATCACTTCATATTGTCAGCTCACAGGGGCTTCAAACATACTCTGATGAAAATGACAGCAATTTTTATTTATACGTATTTGTTTGTGGACCAAGGGGGCGTGGGGTGGAAGGAACGGGGAAGAGCGTGGTACGGGGAAATTCTTTCCAAAAAGAAAAAGCAGATCATACAACGACAGTGTAAGAGTTCTCCAGCACCCCCCCCACCTTTTCTTTTCCCTCTTCCTTTCTTCTTCTCCCCCTTCCTCTCATTTTGGGGGTAATGACGTTCTGTTCTAACCTAAATGACTTTGTGAAGGAGCCAGTGTGATTTCACTGCAGTAAAGAGCACAGTCTTCAGCTAAAGGTGCATTAACCCTTCTAAGCCATTAAGATACCATTTGATTAATTGCCCCTTTTATCACACTGCATGGCAGTGGTAGCCTGAAAGAATTAATGTGTTTCCCAAATGGCAGCAATTTGCTCCCCTTGCACTAGTGGAAAGAGTCCCTTTGTTTGTTCCTTTGAAAGCACCTTTCCTCCTTAGCAGTTCCCTCTGCCTGTTACAGAGCTCATTAATGCCAAAGCCTCTCCAAAGGATAGATATTTGCCATTCTGATTCTTCCAATAAAAATTTTGAAAACCTCACTTAAAGCAACAAGCAGGATTCTAATCTATGGCTGAACACTGAACAGAACTGGTGACAGAAATAATCTGTTCACCTTTATCCATCACTATCTAGTAAAGAGAGCCCGACAAAGCTTGTTCAAGGTGGCATAAGCCACCTGCCCGGCTCACTGATCTCCTTCTCTGAACACCAGCCCACTGGAGTCCACTGTTTGGACTCCACATAGTATACCTTTAGAATATAAATCAGAGGCTCCAGTGTGATGAGAGATCAAAGTAGACTCAGTGGAACTGATGCCAAGAGTTCTTCATATCTTCACAAGGCTCTGATTTTAGAGTGAACAATTAAAACATTTGCTATCATTGAATTAATCTTTCCTGTGAGTCTAGGGATGTAGTAGCGGTCAAAAAGGAACCCAGCATCTTTGGGACAGAGCTAAAGCAAATTCCACGGACTCTAGAGAACTTATCTACATAATTAAAAAAAATAAGGCCAGATGAAAGAAAATAATATCAAAATATAGTATTTGTATGGTACTTTATACTTTTCACCAGAATTCTCATATGTGACATCATTTTGTCCTCACCATGCACTATTTCTAGATGGTAAAGTTGATGCCCAGAGAAAATAACTTGCTCACAGCCATTCAGGTATAGGTGGCACGAGAGAGTTGGAACTCAGGCCTTTTGAATCTGTGTTCTCAAGATCCCCCATCATCTCATTTCTGATCATTCTTTAACTCTTGGGATGCCAATGACTGTGTCTACACTACTTGATTGACAAGTTATGTATGTTATCAGTTCACTTCAGTGAACTCTAGGACTTACAGATCCTTACCCAACTAGAGAGGCAAAGAAAACAAAGGTAGGCAGAAGACTGTGCCCTGCACACAGCAGGCGGGCATGGTCTGTGCCCAATATCGTGATGTTTTGCTGAAAGTGTGCTACTGCCACACACTCTAGCCAAAAGCTCAACATGGGATTTCGATTCAGCAGTTGTCTTTTGTCTTGGTTACAAATATTACTTTTGCATTGTATTGATTTATTCTTTAATCACTTTCCTTTCTACTCCCTTTCCTGTAATTCAATGGGCTGTGTTTATTCCCTGGAAAGAAATCCAAAGTGGCTCCTGGAGCAACCATTATCACAAACTCTCAGGTGACCTTCAGCTGGCAAATCTCTCTTAACTAGTTAATCATCAGTTCCCAAAGCAGAATTCTGAGAAGTATCTTTGACTCCTTCATCTCTCACATTAACACCTCCCCCACTCCCAATCTCTTGTGCACAACCAAAGACAAAGACATTCAAATGTAGGATGACTGTAATTTATTATCCAAACTCAGATACTTTTGAGGATGAAGAAGGACACTATTAATAACTGTGCTAGGTAAAATGAGACATATCTTCACTGTGTTCACAAAGAAGGTGCTGGTATAAGGAAGACTTCAACTGGAAAGTGGTCGTGGAGATAAAGTAGAAGATAATATACTGAAAATGTAAATATGACCAGGTCTCCTGAAGCTTATCTTTCCCCAACCCTATCTACCAGGTAAATGTCAGTTTCCCCTAGGCAGCAAATAACCCTCCCTCTACATAGTCTAGTCCTTATCACTCCTCCTTTCATATTTTGTTCAGATTTGCTTAGTTCCAAAATATATGAAGCTATTTATGCCACCGTGCCTTTGCACATTCTATTCTTTGACTGGAAAGCCTTTTCCTCACTTTCTATTTTTAAGTCAATTGTTACTTCCTCTTGGAAACCTTCCCTGACTGAGCCTTTAGACAGGGTCTGTCCCTTTGCCCCTGGTTAACATTTGTGTGTCTTTGTCACCACATGTATCATGCTGCAATATCCTCGGTGATTTGAGTAACTGGGTTTACTTTGGGGACTTCATCTATTATGGTATTAGGTGGCTCTAGTTTTCCTAGTACAAGTTGACCCTTGAATAATATGGGGGTTGGGGGGCCACTCCCACACGGTTGAAAATGAGTATAATTTTTGACTCTCCCAAAACTTAACAGCTTACTGTTGACTGGAAGCCTTACCAAAAACATTTACAGTTGATTAATACGTATTTGTATGTTACATGTATTATATACTGTATTCTTATGATAAAGCTAGAGAAGAGAACATGTTAAGAAATTCATAAGAGAAAATACATTTAAAGCACTCTATTGAAAAAAAATCAGCATATAAGTGGATGTGCACAGTTCAAACCTGTGCTGTTCAAGGGTCGGTTATAATTGCTAACACTTGTGCTTAGTGGAACTGCCCATGGGTAACAGGGTCCCTCGAAGACTTCTCATTTTGATTCTATAACTGTTAAAATAGTTTATTTATAAAACATATAAGACCTAAAAACTATTTTAGAAATTTAATCTTACATCTGATTCAAAATTCCACCCCCGCTCCCCAATACCAGGAACACAGACACACGTATCCACATACTCATGCACTCGCACATACACAGGGCTCTTGATGCTTGGTCTGGAGGAGTCTGCTCCCTCCTGTATTCCCTCATCCACAAGTGTATCCCTATGGCACTATGGTGGAGAGCAGGGATATAAAAACACACCATTTCCTTATATAACCACCTGCAACAAGGTGGTAATATTTTCTTGGATGACTTAAGTGTCTTAAGATAACCCTTACTGGAATTGGTACAGATAGGCAGGTGCTCCAAAAATCCTCCCTGACAGAGGGTGCTGGTGATGGGATTGAAGCAGTTGCCCATGGAGCCTCTGTAGTTTCTTGCTGGTCTGTTACTTCCACCAACTGGTCCCCATCTGGCACCATCCTGACCTTGTTCCTTGACTTCTTTGCCTCACATTGCACTGGCCCCTGGCAATCCTGTTTTCATTTTCACCTCCACTCCCTTCCGACTCAGATCCATCTGCCCAACCCCTTGGGAGGATGGGGACCTGGGAATAACAGAAGTTGTCTTTATTCTTTTTCCCCTCTCTTTTCCCCTCTCTTCTTGGCTTTAGCAGCATGGAACAAGTCAACAAATGTACAAACCATGAGAAAATCAAACATCAGTGTCCAATTCTCCCACAGACTTTATGAGTAATTCTCTTGGGGCTACTCTCTTTGACTTTGGAGAGAGCAGGGGCAGCCAAGTTTTTATACCTGTACTCCTCTCTCCTAGTCCCTTTCTTTTATCAATAGGGAGGGAGAAGGCAGGGTGTGTAAGTGTGTTGAGGAGCAGTACTGTCCATGTTGATGAAATGATGCTTCTTGGAAAGTTCTACAGGGAGGTGGGAAAATTTGCCTTTGGCTTAGAATGTGGGGGCACTTCTCTCTTTTTTTTATAAATCAGCTCTGAGCTTTGTCAATTTTCAGAACACAGAAGAAATCCACTGTACTCCCAAACATTCTGCAACATATATGTAACTCTGTTCTCCAACCATCACCTTGACCAGAAATAAACTTACAGAAGGGATTGCATTTTATCCTGCTCCACAGTACTGGATGCATTTGGGACTTGATAGTCATGGACTACATTGAGCTCTAATACTAATTGTGAAAACATTTCCAGAAGTCTACAACATTTTTTTGCAGCGAGAAGGTGCAGTGTTTTTGGTCTGAGCTGGGCGATGGCTTGAGACAGAGCATAGTGGGTAGGTACCCCAACCTGGAGAAGCCCAACAGAGATACAAATCAACCTAGAAGCTTTTAATCAGATTTTATCCCTGGTGGCAATGTCCTGACCAGTCAGTCACCTGGTGTCAGACAGGGGAGAGCCAAAGGCAGGTGCTCTTGTTTTGGGGACCTCCACACTAACTGCAGTAGCCCAGTGGCCAGGGTTCTTTACCTTGTGAGAAATCAGAGCTCTGGGAGACCCCAGGAGAGTGTGTGTGGTTTCCTATTTTACTGTGACAAGGAGTTTTAGAATGGCCTCAAACGTCCACTTTAATATAAAGACTAGTCTACTACAGATTCATTCATTAAAATTTCATTTTTACAAGCATGGGCATACCTACCCAGGTTTTCTTACTCTTGTAGAAATGAGGTCAAAATGAGCCTAAAGGTGTTTCTTGGTGTTTGTATCTTCTGCTAGGTATGATACATGAGGACGTATGTGTGTGTGCATGCTTGTTGTTCTTGCTACCTTGGTGGCAAAGCTACGTCATTCCACAGGAGCAGCCTCCACCGCCATGTTTAACTGTGAGCCATTACCAGGAAAGAAACTCTCTTCATTTCCCAAGGTGACTTTTTGCATCTTCCTAGTCTCGTATATGGTCTTACCTCATGCTTTGCCATTAAAACTGTTGCTCCATCAAGGCACCCTAAAAACAGGTAATGTTTCATAACACTACCATGTCTACTTCCCTGATCGTCACCTCTAGAAGTACCCAGTGGGTCATACCATTCAACAGCAAAACAAACAAACAAACAGAAGAGAAAAAGTGGTTGAAACACACTATCTGTGCTGAGCCCAAATTCCAAAATATGTGTCCTTTTGTAAATTCTTCAGTAAGATTACTTATATTTCCTATTCCAGTTTAAGCATTTGGTCAGGGATATCCACATGACAGTGTAATTGGAAAAAGAAATGAGTGTTTGCCTTTGGTTTCATTTTATTGCTTCTTGGAAGAAAGCTCCATATAATAATTTTCTGGTCCAGTTCTCTACTCTCCAACTATGGGGTGGGAGGGGTGCAGGAGCTGGGGGAGGAGCAGAGAGAAGGCTGTGCTGCATCCACATCATTTTCTTATTTTACTACATGTGGGAGGAGTCTCTGAAATGAGACTTTAATTCTCTTGTTGAAATACCTGCATTTTATAAAACAAATTATCAAAACCTGGTCAGAGAGGATGAGAAAAAATTTTCCCTGAAAGCTTCTGTAGAGATGCAACAACAACCCCAGATTCGTTCAAATTGAAATTTGGGTAAAAAGGGGGCTTTTAGAGAATGAACAGTGCTGCTTTCCTGCCCTCTGAAGGGGCTGATGGGAAAGGAGGCCATGTTTAGTATTGAGCTAGCTGATTAAATACCCCAGATCTAGGAGGAGCCCTAGGGCTTCTATCAGCATATACTTCTGGCAGCCCAAATTTCATGCCTTTGCCTTTCTGTGAGGCTCTTCTAGTTCCCGTTCTTGTGATGTCACTAAAGTTCCTCTAATCCATGAGTGGGCAATGCATGAAACCTAACTCTTTGTCTGATCTGTGCCCTGGCCTAGGGTACAGTTGGAAGAAAGCTGCTTAAGATAATGACTTAAAGTAGGGAAAGATATCTGGATTTAGCCACTCCCCCTGCCCTTCTTATGTTACATAGATAACGGAAAACGTACCCTGGAGCTGGAAATTGAGGTACTGCCCTTATGCCTTCTTTGCCTGGCCAAAGTCTACTGATGCCTTAGACTCAGGTCAAATGATGGCTCCTGGAAGCCACCCTCTCCATACCCCATCTATAAGTCTATACTTAGACTAGATTAAGGGCCATTTTGTATTTTTCCATGGGTATTCCATAAGATCCCCTACTGCAGGTTGTTCTACATTGAGTTGCAAAGTCATCACGGCCTTCCCAAATCTGACCCCCACCCCCTCCATTTCTCTCTCACCAAGCGTGCTTTACTGGACTCATAGGTAACATACCTAATTGCACCTTAAGGTAGGGATTATGATGTAACATCATAATACATTGTAAGTCAGACACGCTTGGTTTGGTGCCTAGTCTTGCTATAATCTAAGTCAAGCTTACCAGCTTTTCTTGGTGTTCATTTTCAAATCTATAAAAATTAAGATAATCATATTCTGTTTACCATACAGGCTCAACATGAAGATTAAAGGATATACTGTAGGTAGAATGCTTTGCCAAACATTAAGTGTAGCAATAAGGAGAGAACACCTATTTTATCATCTTTTAGATTTTTGCATCACTGTGAGCCACGCAACCCCACCATACCCCTATAAGGTGGATATCTATTATTTTTCAGAGAAGGGCACATCTGAGTTATAGTTTTATGAACCTCCCTAAGGTTACATGGATAACAGCAGTGAAGCTTAGATCTGAACCCAAGGCCTCTGAGAGTGGAGCTCACACTCCTAGCCACTGACCTCAGAAGTTTCCTAACATTCTGTCCGCTAAGATCCAGCAATTTAGTGGGACCTGTTTCCAGCCTCTGTGCTCTCAGTTCTATGATGTAACAACAGCAATTTACCTGATGTACTTCTAAGGAAAGTTTAACCTTCCTGACTTTCTGTCTTGTTTAATTGTCAGTGCTCAGACAGTGATTCCAGAGGATGCCTCTTTACAGGGGCCAAGAGTCGGAGCTGAAAGTCAGAAAGCTGTTTCCATAAAGTCTCTGACATTAGGGAGAGATGATATCCTTTAGTCTGTGAGCGCTAGAATTGTGGTCAGATAACCTGAAGTCAAATCCCAGCTCTGCCAGTAAAGTAACACGCCCTTGGAAAGCAGCTTGGCTTCTTAAAACCTTCATTTGCTTAGTTTGGTTTTTTTTTTTTTTTTCTTATCTCTAAATTTGCTACAAAATCCTCTTCTTTTGACATGACTGAAGACTTAAATGAGTCAAATGCATGTGAGAGCACTTTGCAAGTTACATGGAAGCAGAGGTAATTATTACTTTTTCAAGAACGCAAAGTCCTCGTCCAGCAAACCATTTAATATGTATGTACACACAAAAAGTCAACAGAGATAATTTCTGAAGTCTTATGAGTAACCAAAGGTCCAGATCACTGCAGGAGGCTGGAAAAGATTCATTAAAATGATCATTCAAGCCTGAACGTGTAGACAGAGCAGGGACATTGAAGAATGACATCATTCCATTTAATGGAAAGTACAGAGCCTCCTCCCGGAGGCTTCCCAGCAATAGAACTAGGACCTCCTGAGAGGGACAGGTGCATTCGGTTCATACAATGAACACCCTCACTTAAAACCTACCCAAGTTTCAAAATATAACCATCGGAGCCTATTTGAATACAGAGAGTTATTTTAAGTGTGTGATTCATTCCACACAGCCCTATCTCTGGGAATCTGGTAGTGAATTTGGATCAATGATTTTAGTGACAGTTCCACTAAATCATCACCCTTCTATCCCAGGGATGTAACTCAGAAAAAAGCAACAGAAAGGTACCATCAATAGGAAAATGGGATGGACTTTAAATATAGCATAAAGAGGCTGTTTGGAAGATCTGCCTGTAATTCTGTGTGTGGAAGTGAGGGAGAGTCAGAGGTTAAAGAGAGCGGTGATGTTTAGGTCTATGGACGGTGAGAAAAAGAGGCCATACTCTGAGCACAAGTTCAGAATGACAGAAGGACAGCATAAAATGAAAATGGTTTTTAAGTGACATTACAAAGGAAAGGTGACACTAAGTAGCGCCATGTTTGTGGACTTCTGATTAACCACAGGATTAAAAGCTGAAGATTTTAGATCTAAGCAGCCTCCTGTTAGGGATAGAAAAAATTCACCAAGCTTAAGAAAAGTAGCAGCAGAAAGGCATGTGCTATTTTTAGTGTTTTGATAAATAGTTTGGAGCTTCTTGAAAGGGAGTGAGGTTGTCAAGGGAGCTAAATGAACAGGAGCCCGGGGACTGGTCATTTTCTTAAGAGCCAGGAACACGTAGGAAGGTTTGAGCAACATGAAAAGGCATGTGTGCTTCTGACAATGGTACTTTGTTCTCCATTTAATAGACAGGAAAATGCACACCTCACAGATCTGAAGTCTTGGATGAACCGTTCCTGTATCTGTCCACCGTTTTGGACAGCAGTAATAAACTCACTTCTTAGATACAGATGGATAAACCGAACTGGTTAGCACAGAACTTACAGAGCTAGTGGTGGCCCATGAGGTGACCACATCAGGCCAAACCTATCTTTTGAGGTCTGGGGGCTCTGGCATGTTTTTCATATATTTCTCCTTCTTATCTTATAATTGCAGGGCATCTCAAGTGACATTTCCCACATAAGTGCTGTATGTTTAATGCTTTTTGGCACATCCTAGCTCTGACCTCCTCAGATGTAGCTTCTTGTAAGAGATGGCACTTGAGGTGAATTGTAAATTGCGTGCCTTTGAAGATGGAAACCAGCCCTGAGTTGTTTCTCACATAGTGAGGTGGAAGATACTGGGTTTGAGGGGAAAGAGCTGTATGTAGGCTCAGTGGATGGATTATAAGGAAAGAAGGGCGTAGGGGCGAAGGTTGGCAGGAGGTCACGATTCGGGCAGGCTGACTGGATACTGCTTGGTACTCAATGTGCATCAGCATACATGTAATGAACCCTGACCTAAATTTTAAACAGGTATGGATTCTCAAATAAGTCCACCAAAGAGCTAAAAAAAGAGGTGACTCTTATCTAGGAAACTCCATTTTTAGGTCTGCTTAACCGAGGTTCTGAATAAAGTCTCCAAACCCTTCTGCCTTCTGCACCTTGGTGGCCTCTATTTGCACGTGGAGGTGCCTTCAGGAGCACAGGTGAGGGATCTCATTCTATAGGACTGAGAAGATAGCAGGAGAGCCAACCACAGCATGGCCTACTAGCAAGCCCTCTGACAGCCTCACCCAACAGCCAGCTAGCAGAGCCTTTTCCACCTCTTCCAAGCTTCCTCTCGAGAAGAAAGTTAAAACTACTGGGCACCAACAAATCCTTTCATGGAGACAGCTATCAGAATCTGTTTAAGCCATCTGTTTCTCTGGCTGTTTTTCCTTTCAGTGTTTTTCCTTCATGCGTTCTTTGCTCACAACAGAAAATCTAGTCTAAAATAACCAAGATGTTAAGTTGGAAAATGCCAGAGGTATACATCCAGTTTATGAGAGAAATTGCTTTCTAAAGAGGAGCTGGGCTGATCTTGTGTGGAGGAAAGCAACGTTTCCACAAATATTATACTTGCGCTAAGAAAATAAGCAACTACTTTCATTAAAAGACTCCGCAACAAGATTTGTATTTGTTCATGTAATTGAATTTAATGCTACTGAAATTTGTCAGACCTGAAAACTATTGTGGCGTAGATGGTACTTTCACATTGAGGAAGATTACCTGAGAAATCCGCTCTCAGCCTAGAGCAGCAGGTCTTGTGCTGACCTGAAAAGGTGATAGGTCAGTCATTTTCAGCATTTGCATAATGCCTAGCCCCAAAGGACACCTCCTGGGATGATTTGTTTTGTTTTGTTTTGTGTTGTTCTGAGAGGAAGACTCTGTGAAGCAGTCATTATTGATGGAGGGGCCCTGCTAATGCCTTGCCTACCGATTCAGTTTTACATTTAGTGTCTGCAGACCAGAGGTCAGTGACCTAGATTAGTTACCCAAAATTGCAGAGCCAGCTCTGTATGTTTTCATGCTAGCCAATAGTTTTGCAACTGGTTTTTTCCCCTCTATGTAGCCAAGTAACTCACAGATTTTAGCTGCACACTTTCACACCAAGTTATCTTAAAAACCTCAGAATTTCTGCAGAAGCTCCATTCCATATTCAAAATGTCATCAATATGTCATGCTTCTCTGTTTCTCACCTGGGTTCACCTTGGTTGATGGACATGTAGATCTCCCAAGAATTCTCTTCTGGGATGGCGCCATGTGGTATGAGTAAACTCACGCCTAAAACAGAAAAAGTCAAGAGGTTATTTCAATGATCTGTAAGCCCCTCAGTCGAGCACCTTATAGATGTGTGCTCTCTCGCTCTCTCTCTCTCTCTCTCTCTCTCACACACACACACAAATCTCACAGCAATTTATGAAATCCTGATCTTTGAAAAGTTTAAAAAGTCCAAGATAATAATAGAGAAAACATTGTTTCCCAACAGTGACATAAAGAGGAGCATGTTATTTGACTGTGTACTCAAGGTTTTTAATTTAAGGTCTTCCTGGCATTTTTTAATTCTCTTAAAAGACTGGGTGTCCTGAGACCAGGCACTATCGAACATATCTGAGAATATAAGAGTTTATCAGTGTATCTGTTAATCTGCTGCAAAATTTAGGAACGTATTGCAGTATCTTGTCTCTCTCCAGTCATTTCCTGAAAAGGTATCGAGATGGTGGGCGAGCCCTCTAATGCTTTTCTCAGGCCTGGTATGAAATTGTCTTATAAATTATACACCTCAAAGTAAGTTTAAAGAGGTGATCAATGGAGTACTGTATTTTGTCCAGAAAACTGGAGGGGGAAAAAAAAAGCATGGATAAGCTTAGGGACATTGTAGGTTGTTGTATAGCTGGTATTTCGTCCTCTATTTGCAAACTGAAGCTAAAAAAGATGAAAGTTAAAGGCAACGTAACCACATTTATGGTGGTGTCAAATAAGAAAAAAATCAGCAGCCTAACTCCAGCAAAATCCTACAGCTCGAGGGGGGAAGGCTCAGGAAGGCACATCACACTGCGTCTGCAGTGTCCTTTCTCTCCTCTTGTCTACTGCGAAGTAAATATTTCACTTTGGCCAAGAAAGAGGAATCTAGACAGGGCAGAGATGCTCTTTAATGTAGCTTCTTGTTTATGAAAAGAAATGAAAGAGAGACACAGTAAGATCTTTGCAAAATAAAATCTCAGAACATCCTCCTATTCTCTGAATAATGTAGTTCCCACCTTTCCCCCTTTCATTAGAGCTAATGTAATTGCACAGAAAGCTTTCAGGTTGCTGATGGTAATTTACATCTAGAGATGGCAGGCTTTACTGATATCCTTCTATGTGCCTGTTAGCTGCTATAGAATCAAGGAATGCAAGACTCATTGCAAAACAAGTAATTTGTGATGCACATTTATGAGCATTATTCAGTAACATGCTAGTTATCATCAGTATCGTTCGCCAGCACTAAGAATGAGGCACATTTAAATCTTGCTTACAGCTTTACAGCAAGAGTATCCATTTATATTCTGGACTTTAATGTCAATGGAACTGTAATTGCCATACTTAGGGGCCTCTGATCAGGCTCCTCCTTTCATTTCCTGTTCTTTTTTAAATGTAGTTGCCAAATGAAGCGGACTTCAGTACATCCTTCCCTGCTGTTGAGCAGAAGTTGTAATACACAGGATAATCTATGTGTGGATGTCAAGCTGAATGTACACCCTAGATATTATGTATTCTCTCTTAGTTTGACACAGTGGTTTTCCTCTGTTGCCTCCCTTTTAGACGACCTAGGCCCTTGTGACAGTAGAGACATTCAGTCCTTACCCCTTAATTTTTAAAAATTTGACAGAGAGAGAGAGCACAAGCAAGGAGAGCAGCAACAGAGGGAGAGGGAGAAGCAGACTCCCTGCTGAACAGGGAGCCTGATGTGGGGCTCGATTCCAGGACCCTGGGATCATGACCTGAGCCTGCTTAAGTGACTGAGTCACCGAGGCACCCCATGTTCTTATTCCTTGGCTTGGATATAGAAGCAAAGGAGGCAACATCAAGCAAGGATGCCATCTTTAGCAATTACCCCCAAATAATAACTTCATTGTGCTCCCATTTTTCTTTTCCCATTCTTTTCTTTTTTTAAGGTACAATTCACATGCAAGAAATTGTACCCATTTTAAGAGTACAAATTGGTGTGTTTCTGACATGCATACTCTCATGTAATGACCACCATGATCAAGATATAGAACACTGCCATTTCCACAGAGTTGCCTTGTGCCCTTTAAAGTCAATTTTTAAATTTCCAATGCAAATGGTCACGTTTTGCTTTCTGACATGTTGGTTAGCTTGCCTTTTGCAGACTTTCAAATAAATCATACAGTGCATGTAAAATAAAAAAGTAATGATGGCTCATTACATCAATAACATGTTGTACAACGCTTGGCACAGAGTAGGCACTCAAAAAACATCCTGAATGGATGAAGTAATAGGATTCAAAACTTTTTTTTTTTTTAAAGCCAGGTTCTGAGACACGGTCTCTTCTCTAGATCATCAGTGCCTGATGGTCAACTCCCATATCAAATCAGAATAAATATATGTGTAGACTTTTGAGATAGGGCTGTTTGTAGAACAGATCATATCTCATTCCTTTCAAGTCAGCTTAATTCCCTATGTTCAGATTGAAACATTATTCATAATACTCCTAAATACGACCTGAATCTACAGGATCATTAGAGCTTTAAACGATTTCATCTTTCCTTCCATCAGAAATTTTATGATTATCTTTCGAACATACTTCCCTCCTCCCACTTTAAACATGCAAATTGTAAATGGAGATGGGACATAGTCAAACACAGAGGCAGGGTCAAGATGGGTGGTAGTGTGGGTGGCAAGCAGTATCTTATGAAGAAAAACTGGGTGTTTTTCTGTATGTTGGTAAATTGAACACCAATAAAAATTAATTAAAAAAAAAAAAAAAAAAGAATGAAAGGTGTAGTGGGGGAATCCTTATGCCTGTGGGCCCCTAAAGGAGTGTCCATTTTCAATATGTCACTCACCAGTTACTTCTGATTAAAGAAACATACTCTCCCCCAAACTCCACCTGCTACCCTGACAGCCTTTTATTTGATATGACAACAGAACCACCTGTCTGAGTTTCTTGCTTCATATTTTGCATAATAAATGATTTCTACAGAGTGGGGGCCATCCCATCCCTTTTGAAAAATCATTGCCAGGCACCATACAATAATCTGGGAGGATGGCATTAGAACAATTTAATTGCTGTGCCTTGCTTCTTTACACTTATCCCCCTAGGGCATATTTTGCATTTATGTTCTGCAAATAACATAGCATATGTTTTAATTCCCCACACTTATTTTTTCCTCAAACTCATTCCCAGTGAACAGCTTCAATCTTGTCCAGGCCTTCTTATTAGAAGCTTTGAAAATGCCCTTTTACAGAGGAAGTGTTTGGGAATCAGGCAATGCCATCAGAACTTTTAGATTTCAACACAAGTGCTTCTTAAGTGAGAAGGGATGAAAAAGAAAAATCTGTTTCATGATTTCATCTCACATTCTTTGATGAACGTTAAACAAGCAAGGCCAATGAATGGGTTGATCTTGGCATGCCTTCCACATGTGTAAACACACACAAAGATGGGAAGAGAGAGGAAAAGTGTGGGCCAGTTTATTCAGCAGATAACTACTGGGGGCCCCTGAAGTACCCCATACTGAGCTAGGAAAAGAATTCTAATCACTATATCCTGTTCTCAAGGAAGGGTTTGCATCATTTTCTTTTCCCAAAACCCACACTTCTAGTTTATAGATTCTTACAAGAAAGGTACTTGGTAAGCATGACTGACTGACTCATTCCACATTGAGCCTCCTGACTGCCAATTATGACCAGGGAGGATTACGTCACCCGTTGATTCTTGCGCACGTTTAAACGAAGATTCTTACCATGTCCTAAGATGTCAACCAAGGAAGATTTTGAGAACTGAGAGTTCAGAACACAAAATCATGAGCAGGCCTGCATTGGAGGGCTATTTCTGAGGAAGCAACTGAGGCAGGAGACCATGACATTTCTCAACTTGAACCAAAGTGCGGGGTCAAGTCACGAGGCTGCCATAGGGTCAGCTGCAATGGGAGCTTCAGACTAGTCCTATTGGAGATTTCAATTTAGAGGATAAAAGGATCGATCTGGAGAGGGTGGTTAGCTGTAGCTCAGAGGGAAGGCTGTCAAGGCCCTGATGGTGCTGATTCAATGCTGTCTGACTGTTCTGTCACACTTACTGACAAGTGTGCTCTTTCCTTTCAGCAGCCAACCAGCAGTGATTCACAGCACTACCTAATTCTCATTGCTTAGAAATCAGAGGAGACAGTGCCTTCTCCTGCCACCCAGTTAGGTCTTAGATGGCAACTCTGAAGACTAATCCATTGATAGGATGCCATTTTAAAAGTGATCTGGTCTGTACACCCTATGTGTCCTTATCAAAACATCAGGAAAATCTCCCTTCTCAGCAACAGGAGGAAAAAAATTCTTGAGAACTAATTGTGTGCGTGATATAGCCCTGGACTTGAAGTCTGCCTTCAAAAGAACAGCTCTGTACCGAACCTGCATTCTTGCTTATCATAAAGTAACATTAAAGCAAGGTCTATGGCCACCGACGGTGTTTATTAGGTCCCTTCCGGAGGAAATTTGACTCCAGGTGTCCTTCCGCTAAATTATCTACTCGTGTATAAACCATGTTTGGCTACAAAACATGGTATTTCTCAATCCTGTCAAGGAATGTTTTCAGTTAGTGCTTCCGGATCATGTTCTAGGGAATATATTTCAAGGGGGCTTAAGCTCTGGGGGCCACGAAAACCTTCTAGCAAATATGGCTGTCAATTCTAACAGGGCATCAAATAGAGCGGACCCTCCACACTGAGGTGAAGATTGCCAAATCTAATCTCTGGGTCGGTTCTGGCTTGCTGTATAAATCAGGGAGCCTTAGGGATCCACGTAAGTAGCAAAGATGGTAAGGATCTTAAAAACGAATCTTATGAGACATAATTACAGACACATAAAACATTTAAAAGAATGCTCAGAAATACACACACGCACACTTGACACCCACCTGTATTTGGCATGACTAAGCGTCCTCCTAAGTGGCCGAAGACCCCAGTGGTCCTCAGTTCTGTTCTTGTGGGGAGTGATGACAGATTCTGGATGTAGGGTGTTTTATTTCTGGGATGCATTGTACTAAAGCTGCGGTTGTTTCCGTGGGGAAAAGTCCCAGAATGATTCTTGCCATGGTACTCGGCTCTCTCAGACACGCCCAGGGACACCATGAATGAGCTCTGAACTTTGACTTTGATGTCGGACAAAGGGTTAAAGAGTGAGGCCTCTGTCATGAGCTCCTTGTCCAGAGGGTCCTGGAGGCAGATGGGCCCGCTATACGTTCGGCTGACCGTGAGGTCTGGTTGCATGGAAGAGTTCAGGAGCAGGGAGTTACCTGGTGAAAGAAAATCATTCTGTCACTCAGAAACTCAGAGGCATCACAGTGACCCCCTTACCTCTGCCTCTGCCAACTGTGTAGCATCCGTGCTCTTGCCAGCTGCCCTTCAGGGCTGCCCTGAGAATCTATGGCAGCTCTCACAGGCTGGACAGGAGGGAGTGGGGCCTTGGGATCAGGAGCTCTGGCTTGCACAGTGGATCTCTGAATGCCGCTGACCCGAATCGCTCCTCTTCCAGAGCTCCTCGGAGGCCATCTTTTCAAACCAAGTGTTCCTGCCACCCCGTCAGGCAACTCACTCAGGTATTACTGTTTATGTGATTATCTTAACTGGCAAAGAGAAGCTTAAAGGAAAATAAAAAGGAGGAAAGATGTTTTGCAATCCAGTTTGGAAGCAAAAATAACATCTGTTCCTTTTAAACGGCCAAGGGTGACACAGCACGGTGACTAGGTAGGGCTGTTTACAACCAGAGCGGCACTGGCGCCAGCACATCTCACGTGGAATCCCGGGCCCTTTCTGGAGTTGGGAGAGGAAGTGATGTGTCCTCAGAGCAAAAGGGTCAGGAGACCCCATGGATCACGCCATGTCTGAGCAGTCAGTCTGCTCTAATAGCGCATATGTCACTCTGACAGGGAAAAGAGGCCCCACACGGGCAGAGCAGCTTAGAAAGGCTTCCTTTCTGTCTTGAAACAAATGAAAAAAAAAAAAAAATCTTTACAAAAACATGAGAAATTGGACTTTCATCTGTTCGGGCTCAACCGATTTTTTTTTTCTAGGCCAAATATTAAAAAGAAATGCTGTGCTATTTTCTTGTGATGAAGTAATCTCATTTATTAGCAAATAACGAAATAACCCCCGGTCCCAAACCTCCCACCCATATCAGTCCGTCAATGTGACTTCTCAAATTGAAACCCAAACCATATTAAACAGTTTTCCTTTGGGGCCTGACAGAATGTTTAAAGTATGATATTTTTGAAAATGTAGCAATTCTAGGCCATATTGTATTAGTCGCTATTGTTCTTCTAACTCATAATTTGTAGCAACGCCAGCAGGAAATCTATAACCCTGGCTTTTCCCACCTCTTGTGCCGATGCTCTAAGAATCCAAAATCATAGAGGAGGAGGTTCAAAATGAGATGAAATGGCTTTGTAGATCTAAAGGCTCCTTGATGATGCTTTTTTTTTTTTTTTTTTTTTTTTCATGCTTGAGGCTCTGGTGCCAAGACGCAGGCACAATACAGGAGCTGTGCTTTTTAATGGAACAGCACTGAATTCTATAGGTCTCAGCCTTGTTCTTGTTTATGGCCTTCCCTGGCAAGAAGCAGGACTTGAGAACCATGTCACATCTGAAAAGAATTCGGAACAGGCCCTTCCACCAAGACCTGAAAAATCATATTGCTGAGTCTCATGGCTATTTTATCTCAAGCCCTCACCTCCTGGAGCTCTCACCACCTTTCTGGCCACTTTTAAAAGACCCTTCTCACTTATGTGAAGCGAAGCAGCAAAAAGATTTCCTAGAGTTACACCTAAGTCTAACTTAAGGAGAAAATGCCTAATTATACAAATATTTATCTATGATAAGAGTCCATCTACAGTTTAAAGAAAGTTGGCTGATTGCCCCACAGTTCCCTTTGGAAATCCTTTTAAAACTTCCTGGTTCACTCTAAGTACGGCATTCTGTTGAAAAGTCTCATCACCATTCACCTTCTGGCTTTATTTGCTCAGAGGGATGTCTCTCAGGACAACAGAGGTGAAAATAATATGAGAATCAATGTGAGGTGTATCTTCACAATGACTATAGGGTAGAGTAGAATTTTAATAAAAGAGTTTTGCTTTAATCACTAGCTTTGGGATATTCTTAGTTAAAAATAAAAACAAAATGGTGAAGTAAATTAGAGATTCACAAAACAATGTAAGCTCTAAGGAGACCCACACTATGGAGATATGTTTCAGCTTATGCAAGTCAGCATTCTCAAAATGTTTAGGCGAGGGAACCACCCCCTCACCTGCTGCCTGCTGTTCTACGGAACACACTGGCATCCTGTGCCAAAGTAAGAGGAAACCATTAGCTTGTAGACTCCTATTCATTACATTTATTGAGCACCCTCTATATGCCAAGGGCTTATAATCCTTGTTATTCCAGGTTACTTAATCCTCAGGAGGACCCTCTGAGGTGGATACACGAGTATCCCCATTTTATAGCTCTAAAAATTGGAACAGAGAAGATAATCAGTGAACTACGTCATATAGTAATTTGGGATTAATCTATTTGACTTCAAAGCCTCTGTCTCTGAAACAACTGTATTTCTTTTGTTTTAAAATGGTATGGTCTGAGATACTGAGGTCTTATTATTTGATGGAAGTATTTCCAGTTTCTTATGCAGTATAAAATCAGTTCTTTTTTCGATTTATTTCCAATTAAATCATATCTATTAAGCTAGGTACATATTTGTATAATCATATCATATCTACTAACAGGATGTGTCCCTTTCTGAGGCCAAGCAGGCTCAGACCTGAACCTCTGGGGCCCAGAAATGAGTGGCAGGCAGGAAAGCATTTTGTCTGTATTGGCCATCTCCCAGTTTCTACCATGTTCGGGTTCAACTTCAGAACTGGTCACTACTCAATCACTGCCAAGCAGTAAAACTTGTTCTTGTCCAGGGCCATGAGCAGTAGAGATGCACAACAAATAGAAATAAAGGTGGTTAATATTAACAGGAAGGGTCAGGGTGGAAAATTTTCACCCTCTAAAAGGAGATAATTCTTTTTTTTTTTTTTTCCTCTAAACCAAAATCCATGTATGGCTCATCTCCATCTTGCAATCAGAAGCAGATTTGGTTCATATAAAGAGAATTACACGACTCCGTTTTGAAAATGAGTCTTGCTATAGTTCAATATGATAAATTCCCTTCTTCCTACAACAAAAGATTGGCTCGACTGGGCAACAGGTAAGAGACATTTAGGCTAGGAACTTCATTTTTCTCCCTCTGCTGGCTAGGGGAGATTCTCTAAAGTCTTTTCCACTTCTACAAAATAGAACACAAATAACTCTACCTAATAAAGAGTATAATTCATATGAATGGGAGATTATGGTGAAGTAGTTGGTCCTCCTCGGGGCCAGCTTGTTAAAATAGAAAGTTGGATAATCTGAGACAAAATAACTTGCTAAGTTTATTCCATATCAAAGATGGAAGAATGCTGCTCATGGTAAACTGACATCCATTTACCCTCCTAGTAGCCAAGGACTGAGGCCGACTACCCCACCGAGCCTAGTTTTCTAACATGTAAAGACAATTAGGTAGCGGCTGTCAGTGCCAAGAGCTACCTTCACACAGGGCCGGAGAGCACTGGGCGTCCTGTGTGAGCGTAGTCTCTATGGTCCTGAGGACGAGGTGTTGAGGGGACCTACGCCGCTGACCTTGACGGACCGTTTTGAAGTTGAAGGTCTGGAAGCCACCTGTCAATGCAGAAGAGTCAATGACGTCCACGCCATAGTCACTCTGGCTCCGTCTATAAAGGGTGACGCCAATGACCAGGACTGCAACGGCCACCACAGCAGCGCCCAAGCCCGAGTACAGAGCAATGTCGCTGGCATTCTCAATGCCTGAAAGACACAAGAAAAATCCTAAATGGCCAACATGGGCACAGAGCTGAAGAGCCACCCTGGGATACCAAATGAATGCTATTGGATTTTTGGAGCTACTGCTCAGAGAAAATGACAAATGCAGCTAGCTATAAGTTATACTCTCACACATAATCATGTTTCTCAAATACCTGTATAAATCAGATGGACTCTAGTCAAATATCTTGACTGCATTAAGGTAGCTTACCACATCATAAAATCTTAAAGAGAATCAATTTTGCAAAGAATATAATATTTTTCAAGGAAAAACAGACTACTCCTTAATTTACTTGGTTTAGATGTCGTATTTACCCACAAAGTATTTTTTTTGGCATCTTATTTTTATTTGAGGCGGGGGGGACATGAGATCCACATACAATGACAAAATATGAGCGAACTGCTCTGCTTCTATATGACATGGGGAACATGCATTCACAGAGAGTGGGCTGGGGTGAGAAGGTCATACATGGTCTAGGAGTCAAGAGAGAGAAGACCAGAGCTCACAAATAGGGATTTTTAGCTTTGGCACAAATCATTCAGTTTAAGAGAACATCGACAACATTAGCTTAGGGTATTTACAGTCATTATGAGAGAATTTCTGTTGTGAGATATGGAGGTGTTGGTCCTAGGTGCTCCGATGTCCATGGTCAATGTTTTCTAGCACCATTTAAATGCTAGACTTAATACATTTTTGTGGAGGAGGACTCGTCTCTAAAAGGGCACATGCTGTTTCTCCCATACCTCTCCTACTCCATCCTATTGAATGCATAGGCAAAGCAAAAATAAGAGCGTTAGTTGTATTGAGAATGTGGGTGTCTCCCCAACCCCCAAGACTGGTTGTAACTTCTTTCCATTTTGTTGCCCAGTTGTACTCTGGGTGTGGTTCATTCCTGAAGACATTCATAATGGCTACTGCGGTTCAAAATGAGATTTATCCAAGACCACACAACCCTGAAAGAGTCTTCATCTTGGTAAGTATGTGGAAGGAGAAGGTGGCCACTGCTAACTATGTAATTCATCTCCCTATAGATGATGGGGTGCGTACACTTAATAGGTCCCAAAGTAATTACCCTGTCACCCTGTGTTGGGTTTAGAGGCTAAAATAGAGCTATCATATATTCACCTTGTAATTGCATGGTGCTTACTATGCATTCACTGCAGCCTAATATGGTACTTATGTTATCAACTGAGTACTACTAACCACACAGGTAAAACGAATTTATTTTTGACAAAGTTAGTGGGCTGTAAAATAAGGCACTACCAAATTAAAGAGCAAACGAGGAAATCAAGCAGAACCAGTTCAGCAATAGGGCAGTTAATACATACAAATAATTTGTAAGGGAGTGTAACCATCCAAAAGAACGGTATCTAAAAGGTTAGAGGATTATAAGACACTTGGAATAACCACAACAGCCTACAAGGTGCTGAGACACAGGGCATGACTCAGGTTTTAATTCCAATTCTATGGTGGTCCCGGTGGGAAAGGAAAAGGAATGGAGGCTTCTGGGGTGGTGGTCTGCTCTGATCAACCAGAAACACACACGTGGTGATGGGACCTGACCCCAGGGTTCCAGCATCTGTCTGTGTCCCATAGAAAAAGGGAAGGGCAGCTATGGTCCCACTTAGGCTCCCACCCTCCCTCTATTCAATTAAGTTTCTTGGAGGACGTAATAGAGTAGAGAGAGGACACGTAACACAACAGAGTACCAGGGTACCAGGAGTAGTGAGACAAGTGTGGATGGAAACCAATTAGCCTTCCCCCTGCTTCCTGCCAGTTCCTCAGGCACTTCTGACGGATGACACTATCATCTTAAAGGTGTATCTGGGGAGAACACACCTGCTCATTCTATCTCAGCACAGACAGAGAAACAGCCTGGCCATGTACTGAATGCAGCTGCTGGGTTGGCAAAGTAGAGACAATGACCCAGTTAGCTTCCAAGGTGCTAAAACAGGCAGGAGCAGAAGCCAGGATGATGACCAGGACAAACTACTTCTGCTGGAAATGGACATCTGTAGACATGAATATCTCTAGATGAAACCAAGTAGTGGGAACAGGTTGCGTCTGCTCCTCTGTCTGCTTGTCTGATTCTTTATGTTTCCACCCCCTTACTAGCCAGACAACCAGAATTCTCTTTTTCAGACACAAACCCTGTTTTTAGGAAAGGACCCTACATATGCCTTCAGAGTGAGATTTAAATGTTTGATATCGTTCAGTGCGTTTCCCAGGAATATTTGCAGAATCTATTTGAGTTAAGTCGAGTATGAAATACTGTATTACAGAATTAAAAAAAATAAGTATGGGGACTTTGGGGATGGGGGTCGGGGGTGAAGGGAGAGAGACTCGTATGGAGGGCACTGTGTCCTTACAAAGCTCACCCTGGCACTTGGTGGGACAGTCTAATCCAAAAGCCAGAAGTCAATCGACTCCTAAAGGAAGATAAGCAATGTGGTATTTACTTTACAAGAACAATCTATCTTGGGAATGAAAAACTTCAGAATCTAATAATTTCATTTATTCAACAAACATTTGTTGAGGGCCAACCATGCCATGGAAATGAGGATGCATGGGTGAATTAACATATTCTTGTTTCTTGTCCAACAGCAGTGATGGGATTCTGACAGAGGCAGACACAAGTATTCGAAGCCACATCTATGTGTACTGAGAGATTTAATAAGACATCCTTACCCACAGCTCAAACCCTTCCAAAGTCCGGCCACAGTGCTTCTTTCTTCTTCTTCTTCTTCTTCTTACTACTACTACTACTACTACTACTACTACTACTACTACTACTATCTTCTTCTTCTTCTTCTTCTTCTTCTTCTTCTTCTTCTTCTTCTTCTTTTCTTCTTCTTCTTCGCTCTTTTCTTCTATCTATCACTTTTGCTTTGCCTTATTCTTTTGTCTTTTTCTTTTTTCTTCTCTGCTTCTTTATTTTCTAATCTGTCCTCTAGGAAAGGAGAGTGGTTTCTCCTCTAGGGATTGCTGCATGCTTATAAACATAGTTGATTCACTTTTCTTGTGTGTTCAGGACTGGCTCCAGAAGGATCTGAGATTTAGTGCCATATCATCCACTATGACTTCATGGGAAGAGGGTGGAAGCAGAGTGTATGTGTGCACACATTCACATAGGCACATACTCAACTCTTATGCAAACACTGAAAGCCACCACTGCTCCTTCCCAAGAGGAGTCTTTCCAACAACATGACTAACTGGGGCTGCCACTACCCAGGCACTGATGGTTTTCTCCATGCTCTGCTTTGCTGCATTGCCCTACACCCCAAACTCAACTGTAATTTACCTGTTGGGTAGATGGATGACTGCTAGCAAATGGCTTTGTGTGGCAGGTCATTGTAAAATATTCCCCCCTTCCCCTGGGCATCTAGGTACTACTCATCTATCAGGTGCCAGCTCCAGGCCCATCTCCTCCAAGAAAGTAACCCTGGCCTGGAGGATCCAGCCAACCCTGCCAACCATGTTCTTCTAAATTCCAATATCACTTAGGGTTCCTAGAACTCATTTTGGATTATGCTTTTTATTGTTTAATTATCTGAATGCCAATGCATTCTCTCTAACTGCTTTAAATGCTTCAAAAACAGTAATATCTCTATAATTTCCCACAGAAATTTGCAGATCTTTGCAACTATTTATTGATTGTTTACCTGGTCTCCAAATGCAGCAACAGTCTGAGGTTGATTACAAAACTCCTACCGCAGGGACTCTCTTTACATTAACACATATATATGTTTATACCTGTCCGCTTACTCACACACATGTGTTGAAGGTCTGTTTGCTCACAATGATTTTTGAACAAAAGCACCGATATCTTGTGACTGATAATGCTGTTCTGCTTTCTGTGGGCACAGGATACTTTTCTCTGACCTTGTTTCATGAATGAACCCTTACATATCAATATGTTATTGATATCTTTCCTATGTTTTCACCCCCATTTTCCTTGATCCAAGAGTCACAAAAGCTTTAGGCAAAAGCATGGAAGGGCCCAACATGTGGCACAAAAAAACAAAAACAAAAACAAACCTGTTGAGTAGGGGAAGAGAAGGAAAAATAAGATGAAAATAGAGAAGGAGGCAAACCATAAGAGATGCTGAACTCTAGGAAGCAGAGCATTTCTGGAGGGGAGGGGGGTGAGAGGATGGGGTAACTGGGTGATGAGCATTAAGGAGGGCACATGATGTGATGAGCACTGGGTATTATATATGCAACTGAGGAATCACTAAATTCTACCTCTGAAACTAATAAAAAATTGTTGCATAAAATCTTACACCTTAGAGAAAGCAAAACTGAGAATGGACTGAGAAATCTCTTGTATTCTAAATTAGTCAGGAACTACTGTGGAGTAGGTTCGTTGCTGGAAGGAGTGTGGAATATCTGCAGAGAAAGGCTGCAAAGATTAATAGAGAGCTGGAAATTGGGACCCTGGAGAGGACATGTTGATGGGTTCATTTGGCCTGGAGAAGCGAGAGCTGTGAGGTGACTGGAGGTGATCTTTAATGCACAGACTATTGTCACAAGAGGAGAACAGGCTCACAGTAGGCACTCAGTGACCCTTCCTTTATGATGACGTGAGTAACCAACTTTTCGCCGTCTCTAACAAGGACTGCAGAGGAGGACATGGCCTTTTATTGTAGCAATTGGGACTCTGGTTAGATATTCAAATGACCTTTTCAACAATGAGGGTTGTTAAAAAAAAAAAAGTGTGAGGGAGACTATAGTTCTGAAGGAGACTGAAATTTCCTTTCAGAAAATCTCTGAGAAAAAAAAAAAAAAGAAAGAAAGCAGCACGACTTAACAACAGTCTGCAGTCATTTCATTTATTTATTTTTGGTCAAAGCTGGTGAGAAGGAGCAAGTGGCCTTTGAAAGCCCCTGTGAATTTCCTAGGGTGAGGAACAGGCATCAGCAAGTTCCATGTCTTTAGGAATTGCCATCACATCTAGTCATTTAGAGGAACCAATCTAGTGCCCAAAGGACTAAATACAAGGGCTGTTTACTCTGCCCTTTTTCACATGACTCCCATGTGAAAGACTGATTATTGCCACTAAGTAATGGGAATATAACTAAATTCTTGTGTTATGAGCTTAACTATATATCAGGTTAAAATCTATTTTATATAATTAGATAGTGACACAAAATAAAGGAGTACAGCAAATGCTTTTCTAGAATATTCTGTCTCCCATTAAATATTATAGAACAACTACTGCTACCATTTCATGAGAAAAAACAACAACATGAATTGGCATCTAACAGAGATGGTAAAATACTGAGGAACCAATACCATCGAAATTCACAGAGAGGCAAAACAAATGGAAGACGAAAGGAGTTGTTGCTGTGTTCACTACCCTGGAAGGGCAGCTACCGGCCATCTCAGCACCTTCCCCTGGCTCCCTGCACAGCCAGTGCTGTGGCTAGAGTCATGTGCCAGAATATTTAATTAGATGGTGAAATATAACAGAAGTTACTGTTAGAGTGGTTTATCCTTGCTGTCATTGAGAAGTAACTTTTTTAATAACACATCAGAAATAGCTTTGAAATGGCCAGCCATGGCCAACCATGGTGAACAATCCCAATTATATTTGCACTGCTTGGAATCTCATAACCCCTTAACCAATCAACACCTCGGTTCTTCTGATCTCCTGTCAAGAACCTCATTATTGTTATTGTGGTGACTGTTGTTTTACTGTTGTAATGAATGACAAAAATAGCCAATTCTTCAGTGCGCTTACTACGTGCCAGGTGCTGTTCTAGTTCAAAAGGAGCGCTCTTGCTCACCTGCTCACCTTTCCAGCTAAAGACATGGTGACCGTCATATGTGAGCCCACTTCCCCACAACTCAAAATTCCTCCACTCCTGCATGCATGTTTCCTTCCCTTTTCTCTGTTCCTGTAGAGATGCTCATCTTCTGGGTCAGACCGGCTCTGATCCCGCTCTCTCTTGCCTCCCTCGGGACCTGGACTCATTCATTATTCCCTTTTGGTCTTGCATCTTCAAATTTTTCCTCTGCACCTGAGCCTTGCCCTCTGCCTTCACACACTGTCTAGTCTTCTTAAATCACCTCTCCACCAAATCCTTCTCCAACTTCCTCTCAGATAAACTTCTCAAAGGCGTGGTCTTCTCTACACCCATGGATTCTTAGCTCTTTGTTTAAAAAGAACTGAAAGCATTTTTTTTAACATTGAACATTTTTTTAAATATTTTACTTATTTATTCATGAGAGACATAGAGAGGCAGAGACATAGGCAGAGGGAGAAGTAGGCTCCTTGTGGAGAGGACCCCAGGACCCAGGACCCCAGGACTCCAGGATCATGATCTGAGCCAAATGCAGATGCTCAACCATCAAGCCACCCAGGTGCCCCAACATTTAACAGTTCTTAATATGTGTTTTCTTAATACATCCCTCTAACCAATTAACTGCTGTCCCTTATGTTAAGGGAATAAATAAAATACATGTATAAGGTGAGAAAATGTTTTAGGAAGTATAAAAACAGTATGCAAGGAGAAAATGCATTCTTCAACTACCATTTTTCCATAAGTTATCTTGATAGTATCTTTGGGATCTTTTGGGGGGAAAATGTGAATGTCCTTCACTTATCTTTTTTACTCTAAAGGCTCCGCACTATATTTCCTTTACTGTATTTTATTTTGTTGGGGGTGGTCCACATACAATATATTGTAGGTCTTTCCTATCAGAACCTAGAGATGCACTTCATTTCTTTTTACATTTGCCTCACCTGTTGCCAGGCCATATGATAATTAGTCCAGGATTTCTATGTTTGAATATTCTCTTACCCTTTAAGATCTATCTTCCTGCCAAATCACTGTTCTTTCTTGAAGGCTGTTTACAACGTGTGCCTCAACAGTAATGTCTTTGTCTTCCTCTTTCCCACTGCTCTATAGCAGTAGACAAGCCAAGCCAACCCTTCTTCTAGAGAGAAAAAGAATGTTCCTTAAACTTGATTCCCCTACCATCTCCTTTCTTATTTAGTAACTACCTTTCATTCTCAAAGTTCTACAGACAGACTTGAAAGCTCAGTTCTTAGTCCCTTTCCTTGCTCCATGCCAATCTAATTGGATAATTGCTCACAGACAATGCTAAATGATTTCCTTGATGCCGATCATTCCCCATTAGAGATCTCCTGCCTTATCTCTTTCCTGCTCTGTGGACAACACTACCTGCATGTTGTGCTAACATCACAAATCTGTCTTCTGACTTCTGGATTAATCACTTTTACCTCCTCAAATATTTTCTTCTCTCAAATTCCCTTTTTCAGGTAATGTGACACCATGAGTGAGACTGAAGACTCATCTCTCATTCCGTCCCCATTTAGTCCTTCCCCCAAACCACTCACAAACCTTACATGTTATATTTCCAGCGCATCTCACATCTCAATTTCAATAGGAGACACTCCACTTGACACCCTCAGTGTACAGTCTCGTCTTACCTCGTACATAGTCTTTGGTCACTGAGAGCCATTTTATACGTGGATTAGTCCTCCCAAACACAGTTCTGGTACTGCCACTCCAACACCTTTCAACGACTCTCTAGTATGAATTGAGTCAGCTCCAGGAGGGACTTATATTATGGCTCAAGATGCTTTATGCTCTGCACCATCCCATTTTTCAAAAGCTTTCATCCACTTCTCATCCACATGGACCCTACTCTCTGGCCAAGTCTGATTACTCCTATTTTCAATAGACCTTGTACTTCAGGAGAATTTTTGTTGTTGTTCAGATTTTTTGCTCTTACTGAAAGGTTCTCCCCTCAATATCTGTTTCAATTTTAAGCATTCTTCCAAAATTGGCAATAAAGGAATTTATTTTATAAACTGTTTCTTGATAGTGCACCTTCAGGCATGTTACATTCCTCCTTTTCAGCAAAGTTGCCAGATTTAGCAAATAAAAATATGACACAGTTAAACTTGAATTTTGGATCAATAATGAATAATTTTAGTATATTTCCCATGCAATATCTGGTATATGGTTATGCTAAAAATGTGTTGTTCACCTGACATTCAAATTTAAGGGTCCTCTCTTTTATCTGGTAGCTGTCCCTTTGGCTGCAAAAGAACTGTGCTTTTCCCCATCAGATAGGAAGAACAAATTAGGCTAGGGGATAGAGTAAAAAAGAATAGGATTTGAACTCTAACCCTTGAGAAAATAATTTTACTTTATTTAATTTCCTCTCCTAAAGAGTGAAGGCATAAACTCTGTAATCTTTGAAAATACTGACAAGTGGAGAGATGGGGCCTGTGAATTCACCTTCTAACAAGAAACTTGGGTTATTCTCTTGCTGAAGAATACTTGTCTATCAGCTCCTTCTCTATCTGTGCTAAATTCTGGGGAATGAAATGAAGAAAATCCCATCACATTCATTAAGGGTAGAGTCAACAATATCATTGAAAATAGTAGTAAGAAAAGGCACACACTTAGGATAAAAATTGGATAATAAGCACATTGGAAGTGGTAAGAAAATTACAAATGTTGCCTATATAGATGTGTTGGATTGATTCGCAGTAGGGATGATCCTGAAGTACAAAACAAGTCATGCAATTTGCAGAAAGTGCTATATTTAGGTAATCAAAAATAATCAGCAGGAGATGAAGAAAAATGATGGGCAAACTACAAGAAAAAAAATGTATAAAGCATGGTTGAAAGATCAGCATTGAAACCAGTAGTCTAATGTTAGCTTAGAAGAGCCTAAAAGTCTGTTGAGAGTGTAAAGGTATGTCCCAAAGTCACAGACAGTTCCATGGGCTCAAAGTGCTATTCAAGTCTTCATAGGCTAAAAGAAATGTCCAAATACAGTGTGGGCCACATAAATTCCGAGGCATTCCTTAACACTGTGAAGCCCCCAAAGGATGGCGATTCCCAGGCTCCAGAGCATTCCAATATGGATGAAGGCAGTACATTTTTACAAAAGACATAATGAGATGGGTGTTAGTGAGAAGGGTATACCTAGTTTTTAGACTTTAGGGACACATTTGGGCCGTTCTTTGACAGAAATGATTCCAGAAAGCACACGTTTTGGGCTTTGACTTCATGTCTGGTACAGAATAAATGATTATTCAAGATTGTGTCTTTCTCCTTCTCTGGAGTCATTTGTCCTTTTCTACTTTGTATTGAAGCTGTGGGGAAGAAACATTTATTTTTTTCCCTCACACTTCACAGAGAAAAGACTATATAGAACAATTATATAATAAATAGTTACCACATAAATGAGTAAAAATATTTAGAAGCAAATAGCTACTACGTAATTGAGTAAAAATATTTGGAAGCAGACTTTATTTCACCTTAACAATAAAAGGCCTTGTGAGGAGTTAATAGGAGGATGTAAGGCATTAATTCAAGTGTTTTGAATACATACATGAATCCATCTCATACCTACAAGGCCGGTGGTGAATGCCACAGATATAAGAGTAAGTAAGACTCAAGCCTGTCTACCTGCAGGCAGGGATTGTCTGAGAAGGGGAATCCAGACCAGCATCGGGGCAATGAAAATAGAGAATTAGGAAAATAGTTTGATATTGGGTAAATTATAGGATGAATTAATGAGGGCTTGGTGGGTGAAGGTCTTATAGGGGATCTGAAGGAAGGCTGAGGTCAACAAGTTCAGGATTAGGTGGAGGGAAAGTTTTCAGACAGAAGTAACAGAATGTACATGTGAAAATGGGCAGAGGGTATTCAGAAAACCCAGCCACTTTATTTGGCTGAAGAATAAAGGAAGCAGCAAGTGGAACTTACCTAAAGATTCAGCTACTGAGAGAAGCTGATATGATTAAGAAGAGGAAGCTGAGAACACATCATTTACATATTCAGTAACCCTGGACTTGATCTTAGCACTAATGGTGAGCTACTGAAGAGCTTTAAACCCGGAGGTGGCGTGACCAGAATTTATGTTTCAGAAAGATCAGATAAATTGATGAAGGGCAAGACTGGATACAGGGAGGTAACTACAGAAAATCCAGGTTGGGAATGAAGATGTCCTGAACTTTTTAAACTTTCCTTCTGGGACACCATTTTCTTTTCTTTTGGTTTCTCTCTTACTCTGCTGGCTATTACTTTTCTGTCTTCTCTGCAGTGACTTCTGACCTCCTCCACATCTAAATGTTGATGCCCTGGAGGGCTCAGTCCTCTGCTTTCTTCCTGTCTCTACGCACATTCATTAGCTGGGGATCTCTTTCAACCTAATGGCTTTAAATATCATCTGGACACCGGACAACTCTAGATTTATGTCACCAGCCAGGACTCTCCTCTGACCTTGAGACTCATATATTCAACTGCCTGCTCAACCTCTCCATTTTGATGTTTAAGAAGTTTCTTAAAGTTAGCATCAGTAACACCGAACTCTTGATTCTTCTCCCTCTGGATTTGCTATACCAACCACATTTTCTCTGTTATCAGTAATGGCAACTCCGTCCTTCTAGCTGCGTAGTCAAACTTTTGAAATCATGCCCGACACCTTTCTTTCTCTCACACTCGATATCCAGTCCATCAGCAAATCCTTTCAGCTTTCAAAAGATATCCAAATGTGATATATTTTTTTCAGTTTCTAATGTTGTCTATCCAAGCTGAGCCACATTCATCATGAACCTTGGTACTGTAAGGGCCCCCATATTCTAACAGCCTAGATTACTGTAACAGATTACTGTTACAATAGATCACTGTTAACAGGTTTTTCTTCTGCTCTGATACCCTCTATGCTTATACTCAACACAGCAGGTGGAGTTTATCCTTGAAAATATTAGGTCATATCACTATGACTAAGCCTCAATGGCTTCCCATATCACTCAGAGTCAAGGTCAAAGTCATTACAATAGCCTATGATACATTTGGCAGTTTCCCCTCTCATTCCAATTCTCTGATTTTTGTTATTAGGACTCTTCCCTTTGCCACTCTGCTCCAGGTATCCTGGCCTCCTTGCTGTTCCCCAGACACTCCAAGCAAGTTCCCACCTCATAGCCTTTGCATCTGGTGTTCCCTTTGTCTGGAATGCTCTCTTCCAGACGTCCAGAATGCTTGTCTCTTTGTTTTTCAGCTCTTTTCTTAAGTGCAATTTTAATAGAGATCTGCTCTGAACACCTTATACCAAAAAAAAAAAAAAAAAAAAAAAAAAGCGCAACATTCCTTTCTATCCACCTGAGCCCCTACGCTGCTTTATTTCTCTTGCCATCAGCACTATATGTTTTCTGGTTTGTTTGCATCCCATCCATCTCCACTCATTAAAACTGTAAGTTTTGTGGGAGCAGAAACTGCACCTGTTCACCTCAGTACTGCTTCCCCACCACTGCTTCTTAGCACATGGTACATACTCAGTCAACAGCTGTTGAGTGAACGGAGGGATGGATATGGGTAGAGTGAAAATGGAGAGATATTGATGCACTTGAGATCTGTTCAGATGGTAGAACAGTCAGATTATAATGATTTACTGAGTAATGAGCAGGAGACAAGAAAGGGAAAAGAGGGGTCCCAGAGACTGCCCGAGTTACACACATGGGGAAGTGAGTTGATGGTGTAGTATTGGCTGAATGTGAGAAGATGAGTAACAGGACTGGATTAAGAAGGGCAGATAAGGAGAAATTCAATTTTAAAAAATATGAGATGAAGGTAATTGGTAGACACCAGGAACCGTCCTGGAGGTGGCTGACTTGGGAGGTGGTAATGGGATTTGTGTTTAGCAGACATTGGTGCTGGAAACTATGTGGAAAGGAGATGAAAAGAAGACCATGTGTGTGGTTCTGGGTTATTTTTCAGGGGAAAGCGAAATCCTTCTCATCCCTACAGTGAACTTGCTGAGCAAGCCTCTCCTCAGGAGCCCATGGCCTTCTGGAAAGCCACAGCCCCAAGCCTCCTAGAAGCCCCATTGTCTGAAGGCAGCCTTTTTCCATCTGACTCTGGGGGTGCGTGTTTGCCATTCAGAATCTACTATATTTTACTGCACCTCCTGACATTGTTACACAACATTTATTGAAAGCACATTTGATGGTAATGAAGTTTCTATTAACTATGATTAAATCTCATAAAGCACCTGAAGATAATTTAAGATGTGCAGAAGCAGAAAATGAAACATTCGGTTTAGTACATTAGGATACGTAATTGATTAAATTATCTCATTTACAATAAGTGCTTTCATGAGCTATGCAGTGCACATATTTTCCCCAGTTTGTCATTATGATTTGCCAACAGATATCTTAAGACCTCACTTTCTCTTTACACCTCCCTGCAACTCAAAGCTGGCTCCTTGGCCTGCCTGCTCACAGAGCACTGCTTTCGAACTGAGTAATGTCTTCTCTCCACCAGGCCTTGTGGAGGATCATGAGTACAGCTATATATAGGAACAGGTTGTTTCTCAATTATCTTCATAATTGGCTTTGATTTTGCATCAGTGATGATTCATATAGTCTTAAACTAAGCCCCTCTTTCACTGAACAACCACAGCCTGAATTTGTATAATGCACTCCTAACCATGCAGCTTACAGAACCCTGTCTGGATTCCTCTGGGAGCCTTTTGCAATCACATTGATTCTGTTAAGGTTTTATTTTTAGGAAATCACAAATTAAAACAGTTTAAGCGATTCCGTTGCAGTATCCAGCAATTAAGCATGGTGTTCATGAGTGAGAACCCCAAGCAAAAACTAATTCAGGAGTCCCTGAGGACTAGAAATAGCTACTGTGGGGTTTATGGCTGGAAGTACAGATGTAACCAAATTAAAATGGCACAGGACTCACAAACTAAGCATGAAATTAATTAAAAAAAAAACCACATTTCTAAGTAACTCTCATGGTGGCCACCACATGGACACCCATGATCTTGCTGGTGCTACACATGACAGCCAGTGGGGGGGCATGGCTACGTCACCTGGAGACAGTGGGGGGAGGGGGGTCCAGCTGTCACTCTGAGGTCTTGACACAAGCACAAGCAGCCAAATATTTACTGACTCGATTTTTTTCCTCCCTTCCTCAACATACACATATACACACACATATTCACAACCAGGTTCCCCCTCTTCAGCCTTCCTGAGTTCAAAATCACCAAGCAGGATGTCAGGGGATCACTATCTAAGTACCAATAATGACTTGATGGGCAGTGCACCTCAGGGGGAAAATGTTAAGGAAGTTTGTTTTTGTTGTTTTGCAAAGTCCTCAGACTCTGCAAGTTAACGGCACCTTTGTATCTCAAGCCTGCCTGAAGCAACATAACGAAGTATGAACGGAACAGCTTTCCCGGATCTTTCTCTCACGTCTCCTGACCCCCAGTCCCAAAATGCCTATTTCTGTCTATTCTCACAGGATCTTAATTCCTTCAAAGAAGTTCGCTAATAAAAGCTATTAGCTCTCCCAAGCTATTTGAATTTTAATACCCTAGGATTTAAAAGATCAAAAGTCATTCACTTTACACTAAAATGGGAGATACTGGCTAGGGACATCTTCTACAAGCTTATAAACCAAACTGGGCAGCTTGCTACCTCTCCTGTACTTAAGAGCTGTATTGTTGAGGCTCTTCTATTTCAAGGTTCCCCTCCTAGGCTTTACATACTTCTGAGTGCTTCAGGATCATTTGAGGAACATAGGAAAATGTAGATTCTCAGGAGGGCCCTCCCTCCTCCCGCCATCTTGTTCTAGGGATTCTAATTCATTTTTTCTATTCTGAGGTGGTATTTAACAAGCTCTCAC
Source organism: Vulpes vulpes (assembly GCF_048418805.1). NCBI lineage: Eukaryota > Metazoa > Chordata > Mammalia > Carnivora > Canidae > Vulpes > Vulpes vulpes. The sequence goes on from NC_132786.1 coordinate 33,652,870, forward strand.
CACACCCCAAGAATTTGAGGCAATGATTGCTGATCCCCTTTTTGAGAAATATTTTTCTAAGTTATTCTCAGCCCACGCTGCACATTGGAATCTGAGGATCTTCTAAAAAAAAAAAAAAAAAAAAAAAAAAAAAAAAAAAAACAGGCATTCCTATCCTTACATGTGGAATCAAAAAACAAACAAACAAACAAACAAACAAAAACCCACAAATGAACAAACAAAACAGAAGCAGATTCATAAATACAGAGAACAAGGTGGTGGTTGCCAGAGGGGTGGCGAATTGGTGAAATAGGTGAAGTGGATCAAGAGGTACAAACTTGCAGTTATTTTAAGTCCTGGGATTTAAAGTATAGCATAAGGGAATACACTATATAATATTGTATTAACTATGTATAGTGATAGGTGGTAACTAGACTTATCATGGTGATCATTTCCTAATGTACATAAAGTTGAATCACTGTGTATATAATATTGTTTGTCAACTATATTTTAAGGGAAAAATCATATATATTGAAATATGCATTAAAATCTTTAGATCCTTAACAAACACAAAACAGGAATTCTAACCTATCCCAATTCTGATTCCATTGGTCTGGGGGTACAGCCTGAGAACTGGGCTTTTTAAAAGGGCCCCAGGTGGTTCTAAAGAACCCAGGTGGTTCAAAAGTTGAGCCAAGGATAAAAACCATAGGGTCAAATGCCTGGCTGCCAACCATTCACAGTGTGACTTTTCCCAAATCTTGCTGGATGTGTGAGGTGGATATGATGTAAAAGCCTCTCCAGGAGGCAAGTTTGTGTATGGAAAGCTCAAGCTAGCACCAACACCAAAATTTTTAGTTTCTGATGATTTCACTGTGGAATGCTGGTTTCTAATCTACCCACTTGCTATGAATTTCACAGTTTGCATTTCAGGTGCCCCCTCCTCCTCCTTTTCCACCTAGGTAGAGAGGCTTGTAGTCAGGCTCTTGCACAACGCTGCTCTCATGAAAGCTTGTACTGACAAATATTTATTAATTTTAATGCTATAAATCTCCTCAGCAATAAGAATCCTAGATGACATTTGCAGAGAAATGGACTTATAGGCAGGCAGCATCAAGAGGAGAGATTTACTTTTACTCAGAGGTAGGGGAGGGGTGTGCATATTTCCTTTCGATTTAAATCTCTGATATGTGACTCCAAACCCAAGGAGTAGAAGTCTTGAAAGCCCTGGATCTTTTGCACAAACTTCAATTTTGTTTGGCTCCTAAACAAATACAACAGTAAGGCAGCAAATATGAGAATAAATTATATTCACAAGAGGAAAGATAACTTACTTTGGGGTTTTATTTCATGAAGAGGTTTTTTATCTAAAAGAAAGAAAGAGAAAAAGAAAGTTTCATTTAATAAATTTACATGGAGCAGATAGATTTCCTATATCACTGTATGTCCACCTCTATAAATGAAACATTTTCTCTATTTTTGCAGACGATAATGGATTATGTTGTCCGTATTTTTCCTTTTCATTCTAATTTCATATTTTTCTCTTGTGCAATATTTTCCTATGGTGATTGCTTCATTCCTTTTATTTATTTTTCCTTTTTCCTTTTCCCTCAGGCTTACTAGAGTTTCTCTCTGCTGCATTTACTAGATTCTTATCAGCATGATGAGAGCAGGGAGTTTGCAGCGAGTCCCCTGTTCCTATAGCCAGAAGACGGCTCAGGTAAGAGATGCTATTTCACTATATGTGATGATGGAAAAAAAATGAGCTGGTGAATACGTATTTACAGGGATCCTACTTGGTTTAGCAGTTATTGTAGCCTGGATGAAAACTTTCAGGCTATGCCATTTGCCCGTCTTTTTTGAGGATGGATGCTGTATTGTGAGCTTGTTGGAGGCTTGTTTGTTTCATATCTCTCTGATCTGTTACGATATGTACCATCTCTCTGAAGGGATCAGGTCATTTTGTAAGCGTGGTACCTAGCAGTGCAGCAGGCAGGTGAAGTGGACAGAGAAAAATCATTGAAGGGTCAGGCTCAGGTGAGACCTTTTGATCATTTCTCCCTACTGCCCTCCAGCCACTCTCTCCTGCCCTGTCTGCCATCACTAGAGATCCTACTAAATCACTCTGAGACTTGGTGCCCGTGGCTAACTCTGTCGTAGACTGCGGACAGGCTGCTTCCCATTACCCCAGCCATCCTAGACCAACACCACCTCACCACGACACAGAAACCTGAGAAGACTCTGTTTTTCAGTCACTGCATCGGGATTCCAGAAGATTTGCAAGGGGTGACCTCCCTCTTATCAGTCTGCTTCTGAGAACTTGGATGGAACACGGTCAGACTATGAGCTCTGAGGCTGTTGCTCATCATTCGCAGAATCACACGATGGTAGGGGACCTTGAGAGGTCACCTTACACAGTCCCTTTCCTCCACTTGCCTGAAGGCAAGCCAGGCGCGGGGAGACACTGTCATTTTGGATTACATTTTTAATGGCATCAAATCTAGCCCAGTACGTACTGGACAACTTTATAAACATTATCTGACTGCAACATATCCCCTCCCAGGCAGAGAGACACAGCTATATTCTGAATCCTTCACCAGATGCGTGTCCCTCTAACCCGCTCCTGCACTTAGTACTACTTCTGACAGCAAACCCTTGCAGTGTGCCTTCCTGAAGACAGCTCTTGTGGGTTCTGTCATCGATTTATCATGGAAGTAGCTTTTAAAAGTTGTAAGTCACCCTGTTGCAAAGGGACCACTGTTTGTTTGTTTTCCCCTCATTATAAAGACAAGGATAACTGGCAGAGGATAATTTCCAGCAAAGCTCTCTTTAAAATGAAAAATATTCATAAAAGATAATAATTTGCTCAAGGGGATAGGATCATATTCAGATTTTTACACAGTCAAGGTTCTTAAAACAGTCAACACTTGCGCCCCCCCCCCCCCTTTTCCTGCATGGATCTAGGGCTGCTGGTTTTCCCAAGATCGGGTTGGCACCTCCCAAAGTCCAGATGCTAATGCACCCAAGAATTAGAATCAAACGGCTTTGGCGGTTTTAACCTGTCTTCAGATTTTGCTTATTGCATGCTATCAGAAAGCATTTGGAAGGGGCAGAGTATGCTGGCAGGCCAGGCCAAGACGTCTGGAAGTGATGCATTGCTAAGGCTACACACAGAGACTTGTAGAACATCTGTTTAGGACTCTAGCTGAGCTTAACAGCATTTTCTTCCCCCTAAACCACAGGAACGCAGATTATGCTGGGTCGCAAAATGAAACTCCATTAGAAACAGGTGAGATATAGAACCACTCCTCAGAAAATAAATCAAATACCGTCAGGCTGTTAAAACACCGAGGTGGTAGGGCTCTACCGGGCACAGCTCTAAAGAAAGAGTGAATGGGGCAGAAAAAGCCAGAGTTCAGCTGGTCATGAGACAAACTCGGTCGACAAGGGCACAAAGGGCAGAGAAGAGTGGGGCACTGCCCTCTCTGACCCAGCTCTGGGGTCATTGTTATTGGCAGTGGCATTGTGGGATTAGTGCAGACTCCCACGGTTAGCGTAAGATTTCCATCTTCAATGGTTTTCATTCTATCTTAGCGTTCTCCACAGTAAAACGGAAATAACAATGTCCTTGGGCATCAGTGCTGAGATTAAATATGAGAAATATAAAGCCAATAGCTTAGCTAGCACATGTTCAGTATCAATAAATGGTAGCTGATAAGTAATATAATTTCAATATGTTATGAATAAGAGCATCATTGCCAGTCACGCAGAGCAAGAACATGACTCTTTCTGCTGCTGCTGCCTGGAGACAAGTCACAACTCCAAATCAGAAATTGTGGTGGATTTCAGGGGTACTTGACGGGAGTTAAGAAACTTGTGTCCAGTCCTAGCTTCCACTTTAGGAAACTGAGCACAGGTTGAAAGTTCAGGTCCCTCATACAGAAAGAGAAAGACAAGGACCAGAAGACCCCTGTGGGCTCCCTAGCTTTCACCTACTATAAATTTGCAGAATAATAAGCAAAGACAATCCACAGAAATGCATGTGGAATGATTTTCTAAAGCAGAGTAAAAAATGATTCAAAGGGCCACTGCTCTACTGGAGGATTTGTTATGCTAAGGTCCAGCGTGTCAGTGTGCATTCTCTAACAGAAAAGGCTGGGAGCGTCTGGTGCCCGAGAGAGCTTCAGCCCCCTGGCATCAGCATCACAGCTGGGTCCTGCTGGATTCTGTGAGATACCAGTATCTTGACAACAGCTGCTATCATTAAACATTTCCCCAGTTTGAAATATCAGAGATTGTTCTACCATGAACTTGAGAGAGGTCTACCCATTGACCTCACTATACTGTGGAAGAACTGCTCAACCTCACATTCCACGTTCTTTTATTCTGTTTGCAAAATCATTCTCACAGGCCCTGGGCCATGCATCCACTTGGCCTTGGTCAAACAAAATCCTCTCTGCTTTCACTTTACCTCTCTCCAAGGCCACATTCAAATAACCCCTTAGTAAATTAATCCATTAGGGCCATGGTTCTTAATGTTGGCTGCACATTAGAATCACCTGGGGAGCTTTTTAAATAAATACCCAAGCCTGGGCCCCAGTCCAAGACCTCCTGACTAATTGGGGTTTGTGTTTTTGTGATTACCGGCTGCACCACTACTTCCTAGCGACAAGTCTGGGGTCATGTGTACTCAACCAGTTAGTCTTGCCTCCCTAAGAAGCTTCAGGGTAGCTGTAGTATACCTGGAAGGATTCCTCCTGTATCCTATAGGCAGACAAATATAATTTTGAGCTAGTGGCAGTTGAGCTGTAATTTGGTAAAATCACAAGTTTTCCTGGGGTCTAACTTAGACACTGACAGGTACCTTTTGGGAAGTGGAAACTGATGTCCTTGCAACTCAGTCTTATAATGATTGTGTGCATTTACAGGTTACAGATGCAAAAGTATGGTATTTTTTTTTTAATTTTAAATTTAATTAGCCAACATAGAGAATATCATCACTTTCAGATGTAGAGTTCAGTAATTCATCAGTTGCATTTAACAGTCTGTGTTAGTATGTTTTAAATTGTCATGTTTTCTTTAAGAATCCTTATAGTCACTACACAATGTATCCAAAATAATAGGGATCCCTGGGTGGTTCAGCAGTTTAGTGCCTGTCTTTGGCCCAGGGCATGATCCTAGAGTCCCGGAATCAAAGTCTCACATTGGGCTCCCTGCATGGAGCCTGCTTCTCCCTCAGCCTGTCTCTGCCTCTCTCTCTCTCTCTCTGGTCTCTCATGAATAAATAAATAAGATCTTTAAAAAACCCAAAATTATATATATATATATATATATATATATATATATATATATATAAAGAAAAAACAACCATAATTCCACACCAAGTGTTAACCATCCTTAATGTTAAGATATATATAAAATCTAGGTTTTTCTCCCCCTAAGATTTTATGTATATATAAAATTATGTGCACACATATATGTTTATATGGAACATTTTTACATACAGAGACATTGAATTATCTTTTATATATTGTTTTGCAATCTGCTTTGGTCTGTACTCTGTGTGTGTGTACAGAGGTATGTATATTTATATATATGAAAAAGGGAGAGGACAATCTATCTTTTTATTTTTGGTAGTGATTCATTTCTTTGCCATCTTTACTTTTCTTGCTTCCTCTGTTATATGAGATGCTCCTCAAGCATTTCCATGGTATCCATTGTTCTTAGGAGCTATTTATAGCTGCACCCATACCTTCCAACCCACAGCCAGCCTTATCCTTTCTCTGCTAGGAAACAAGTGAGGTGAGCTATGTGTACCCTAGCCCATATCCTAGGGATATAAGGAGAGCAGGCCTAAGGAGAAATGGCACATGAGGACAGATGGCTTTAACTCCAACCCACAGAGCGGGCAAGAGACTGCTGCTCAAAACTTGTGGTTGGTTATTTGAAATCAGCTTCTCTGCCTTTTAAAGACTACAAAGGTATGTTTGGTACCACAGACTATGTTACCATTTTTTGAGAATCAGGTACAGAAGCCACTCAATGTGACTAAATGCTCCCCAGGACAGTGAGCCTGGACTCTCCTTCGAGGCAGCAATTCACATATGTCATTATAATTAATGATTATTACCATTCTTTAATTTCACTAAACCACTCATGTCCCATTTTTTTCATCTCCAAAGACCATCTTTATTATTTCCTTCATAGATTCTATGCTTTGAAACCCTTTTCATCAGCTCCCCCCACAAAAGGTATGCGTTGACTGTTTTACTTTGACTCTCCAGAGCTGATTCTGAGGTCGGTGGAATAGTCAAATCTCTCTCAGTCATTCTCTAGCTATTTTTTTATTCACTGGAATAATTCTCTAGCATCAGCACTTGTAGTCTACCATGATTCCACCTTGCCTGGAAGTCATGGCCAACTGCTCTGCCCGCTTTCCAGTCTTCTATGTACTGGTCATACCATATTAAACGTGACTGAGTTTCTGTAGCACTTCAATGCAAATCCAAGCTCTGGTCCAATTGATCCCTGAGGTCTCCAGGCTCACCTCAGTGCCGTTGCCCATGCTGTTGGCTCTCTTTGGAATGTCCTCTTCCCTCCTATATAAAATGTCCTGTTTGCAAGGCACAGATCAATTTCTGATTCCTTTCTGAACTTTATGGTGATTATTTGTTCACAGGGATGTCTCATCCCTCTGGACAGCTTATAGTCACTGCAATACAATGTGTGTGTTTGTGTGTGTATGGAGGGGGCGGTGCCTGGCCTGCTCAGTCCATAGGGCATGAGACTTGATTTTGGGGTTGTGAGTTTGAGCCCCACATTGGGCAGAGGGTTACTTTATAAAAGTATGTGTTTTTTTTCCAAATGTATTACTTCAGAACCATTCATATAATTTGTTTTACACCTTTTAATCACTGCCGGTTACAGGTCCCTATCATATAAATCATATTTAAATGATTAGCTCATAAATAATTGGCACTACAACCAGAGAATCACAGTAAGAAAAAGAGGAAAAATGAAATTAAAAGCTATTTGTTTGATTATTTACTGATTGGCGGAAAAGAAGTTGATGTTATTGATTACCAATGTGCTTCATTTATTCATTCTTTTCTCTTCCCCCATAACTAGAAATAATTAAGGACCAGTGCTATGCTCTCTGAATGCTAGCCAAGGCTGCAGGAAATCCCAGGGCCTGGTCGATCTGCCTTGTATTTTTAGCTCTGGCAGATAATTAAATAAACACAAGGCCTGCTTTGCTTTGGTGATACTACTGTGATTGAATATGTCAGGCAGACCCTGAAGATGACAAGTGGGGATTCTATTCTATGCTCTCAGCTATGCAAGTTCCTGTAGGCAGTAGAGCACAAAAAGACATGACCATAAGCTCTTGTGTTCCTCAAACTCTTCCAATGATCAAAACCATAGAAAACACAAAAGAGCATAAAACAGAGCCATCTCTGGTTTTCCACTCTTTTGAGTTTTTAATTTCCTAGTCGTGTTTTTATTTTTGTTCATTTCAAAGATCCTGCTCAGAATTACTCTTTAAAGACCATATTTATGACACACGTTACTGGGTTAGTTCAATTTTTGCCTCCTTATCCACTCGGCCTACCTACTCCTGCTCCTGCTCCTGCCCCTTTCCAGACTGCACAGACTATTAGAAGATCTACTGCTCCTTTGAAGATGCACTCGGAGCACACCCATGGAAGACAAATGCAGAGAATAAAAGGTTTTTAGAGATTCCTCCCAGGGTTTCCCAGCTGGTCAGAAAAACCTGCCAGGGACATTCCGGGTCTGAGGCAAAAACACTCACCTGAATAAAAATCCTGAAGGTCTGAGATACATTAATAAATGAAAAACAACTCTATGGATGTCTTTCACCTAAGAATTGTTCAAGATCCCATCATGTTAGTTTGGGGAAGTTGGTGCCACAACAGAAACCTTATGGATGTCCCTTCTCTTGATAATGATCTTTCAGAATTGCCCTTCAGTCAAAGCACATGATTAGTGTACATTAGGAGATAGAGTCTTCTCTTTCAAATCTGAGGTCTCTTTCTAGAAATGTGCTTTGCCTCCTCTAAACTCAGACAAGTCTGTGTCCATAATGACCGTGTTCCCAAGGAACATTCGCATATTTCATTTTTGAGCTAAATCAGTTGAATTTCTAGAATCCATACCATCATTCTTATGAAGTTCTATCCATTTCCACCGCTTGTGTGTTAGTTTCATTTTGTGAGATGGAAACAGAGTAAAATATGCTCTTGGGTCACTGTAAATACTTTTAAGCATGGGTCCATAAAGACTTTATCAGAAATTTGCCTCAAAGTAATAAAATGCAATGTTTCCATCTTTGCTCCAAAGGAAGATGTCTATTAAAATCCTTTTCCTATCCAATAAATTAATTTGCTTTGGTTCTCCCTTCCAACCACAATAGGCATACATACATATTCAAAACTAAACACTGTTCATATTGTATAAGTTTAAGGAATAATTTATTGGTTAAGGTCTTGATGATTACTCCCTTTACCTTAAGGCAAGAATGATGTCAGAATTCTTTAAAAATTTAAAAACCTACTACAATGTAAGTGCCAGCCTTGACATAGGGTCATGGTGGTTTCCTGCTGTGTCCAGAGTTGTCCCTTTTGTGTTGCTGGATCATAGGTAAGTCTGAGTAGGGAATGGATGGGGATGGGGAGATTCAGGAGGGTGATAGCTTAATGACTATTTACCAATTGCTAAGGAAATACTTAGCAAATGGTATACCTAGGATATCAGTCCCACCTTAAAAAAACAAACAAACAAACAAACAAAAAAAAACAACTCCTTGAAGAGAAATTGTGAAGAACCCTTGACTTGTACATGTTTTTAAGCCTAGTAGACCGAGCTACTTGCACGTAGAGTCTATATGTGTGTTTTCCACCTATTCCCAGTCCCTAGAACAGTAAATGGAAGTTAGTAGGTACTCAATAGGTATTTGTTGACTATTTCTACAAGGTTTTTTTTTTTTTTTTTTTTACCCTTTTTTTTTTTTTAATTGGAGTTCAATTTGCCAACATATAGCATAACACTCAGGGCTCATCCTATCAAGTGCCCCCCTCGATGCCCGTCACCCAGTCACCCCTACCCCCTGCCCACCTCCCTTTCCACCACCCCTTGTTCGTTTCCCAGAGTTAGGATCCTCTCATGTTCTGTCTCCCTTTCTGATATATCCCACTCATTTTTTTCTCCTTTCCCCTTTATTCCCTTTCTACAAGTTTTTGTTGAACACAAAATCAAAGTCCATAAATTTCCTATAGTCTGTACAAATTCCTAGGATATTGTGGCTTTCAGGGAAAGGATCGAAATGGAATGCTAGTGGCCTGATTTGATGATTCATTTCCTAGGCGAGGCTGGCATGGTTTTACCTTTCTCTCATATCTAAAAGTTGTCCCCCCTCATGATGCTTAAGAATCATCTAAATGGCTAATTTTAGGTGTGAACAAATTAAAACTTCTCCTCAAAACTGGCTAAAAAATAAGTGACTGAAAGCTCTGACATATCAGTGGTATTATCTTCACATTTTATATGCATACATGTATAAACTATAAGTTATTGAAAATTATCTATGGAATATATATATATGCAAGCTTACATTTAAGATATGAAATTGTAATAATTTCATGTCTTTATAATGGGATGAAACCTAGAAATCATCTGCTTTTTAAAATAGATATGGACACAAAGGCACAGAATCGGGAGACTTGCTCAAGGAACCGTGTTTGTGTATGAAACAACTGAACTGAGATCCAGAACTCCTGATTCTTGATTCTGAGCCCTTTTTATCACCACGTGCTCTCTTTCTAAATGATCATGGCAGTTTTCTACTCTGCTGAACACTAACACTGTCCTCTGCCATACACATGTATGCAAAGCCAGGTCTTTCCTTTTTGTAAGGAGCAAGGGGAAGGCCAGGGTGATAACCATGCCTGTTGATAATGTTAATATCTTCATTTTAGGTAGCACCTTTCTCCATGATCTTGAAGAGACACATGCACGTGTAATTTAAGGAGAAAAGGTAGGATCAACACAAAGAGGTTTCCTCTATATTAATTCACTTTGTTAGTACACCCCAGAGGCCACTGAATTATCTACTCAGTTTTAAATCACTTCCTTGATTGGGTTCTTGCCATTTCTTTTATAGCTGGACCACTCTATGATCTCAGGCATTAAATCTTCCTCTAGTCTAGACTAATATTTCTTACCCAGAGTTGTGTACTGTTGAATCCTGATTAGATATACGGCAAATGTAGAATCCGGATTCACACAACTAATGAAATGGAAAGAGTTTGTTTTATACTCCAGAAAGCCTAATTTTTGTAAACTTCCAAAAAAAGACTTTGGATATCCATAGTTACTGACAACCAAACCCATTAACCATTTTTTAAAAAATATGGAAAAATATGGCAAAATTGCTAATTTTGCAATGTGAGAATATACAATAAGGGAAGTACCAGACGTGTAACAAATATTAATCCAGAATGGTTGGCCATGGATGGATGATTCTGGAATCTGTATATACAGTCTAATAGTGTGTATGTTAGATTTTTTTTCCAGAGAAAAAGAATTTTTGAATTTGTGTTAGAAAAATTAGGACTTGCTTTATAAAAATTTATTTTCTGATGAGGTGGTCAGAACATGTTTATTTTATAACATGAAGGAAACCTATATAATCTCCCAGTATGTATTGTGAGAACTGATTTTCTCACCTGGGGATCATCCCTCTCTGCAGCCTTTCCCTTGAGTGATTTTGAATTAGTGATGAGAGTCACAGCATTTTAGAACTGGTTGGGACCTCATAAATCACCTGTCTTCTCCTCAGGACCAAATCCCACCTGCAAAGGAAAACTGGAAGATCAAGAGCCGTTTGTTCAGCTACTTAGAAAGTTCTGAGAAAAGGACACTGAATCTTTGATTTGACACAAGGTTTAAGAATCATGATTCTGGGGACCCTGGGGGGCTCAGTTGGTTGAGCATCTGACTCTTGATTTTGGCTCATATCATGATCTCAGGGTCCTGGATCCAGCCCCATGACAGGATCCATGCTCAGTGGGAGTCTGCTTGAGATTCTCTCTCCCTTTCCTTTTACCTCTGCCCCTCTCCTTTTTCCTCTGCCCCTCTACCTCCTCACATGCTTTCTCTGTGTCTCTCACTCTAAAATAAATCTTTTTTCTTTTTTAAAGAAAAGAATCATCATGATTCCTAAACTCTATTTTCCAACAACTATTAATCAGAACTGGCTGGTATAAAGAACACTTTGTATCTCAGAGATTTTAATGAGAAGTATATGTTTTTTCATTAGACATACAATATTAATCAGGTATATTAGGAAATGTTTTAAGAAAATATCTAAAATGTCACAGTGTCAGTATGTAGCAGAACATGCAAAACAATTTTTCTGCCACAGGACTCCCTTTAATAGAACACACACATATGATAATTATTTACACAAATAGAGAACTTACTATGGATGCTAAATGGCTTGCATGGATTAGCTCATCTCCTCAAAAAGAACCCTTTTTTCAATATAATTTTTAAAAAGATTTTATTTATTTGAGAGAGATAGAGAGTGAGCATGGGGAGAGGGATAAGCAGGCTCCTCACTAAGCGTGGAGCCCAACCTCCCAATCCCAAATGGGATCATAATCTAAGCTGAAATTGGACACTTAATCAATTGAGCCACCTAGGTGCCCTAGCACTATTAGAACTTTTATTTTGTAGATGAGTAAATTTAGACTTAGAGAAATTAAGAACTTGCTTATAGGACTGTATTATAATTCAAACTTAAACAGTCTGACCCCAGAGTTTGATCGTTTAACCTGTTCTCCATCTATTCAATAAATGTTCTTGTAGGCTCAGCTCATTCATTTCTTTCAATCCAAGGTTCAGACTCATTTCCAATTTTTTTTTAATTTTTAAAAATTTATTTATGATAGTCACAGAGAGAGAGAGAGAGAGAGAGAGAGAGAGAGGCAGAGACACAGGCAGAGGAAGAAGCAGGCTCCATGCACCGGGAGCCCGACGTCGGATTCGATCCCGGGTCTCCAGAATCGCGCCCTGGGCCAAAGGCAGGCGCTAAACCGCTGTGCCACCCAGGGATCCTTCATTTCCAATTTTTGATAAAGAGAATAACCAGTTTCAACTCAGAATCACAGAGGACCTTCGAAGGGTATACAGCCTTTGCTCTGAATGCCAGACCTACCTTGGCCTATCCTGTGCCAGCCTATATGAGTTCAACTTCTGTACCTTCCGACAATAATCAGTCCTAGGTTAGTGCTGATGCCTTCCCTATGCTGCTTGGGGATGGCATCTATTACTCTTTGCTTTGTTATGGATGTGCATTCCCACTAACTATCTGGTTTTGTGGCTGAAACTTCACTTCCTTAAGAAATGTTTGTAAGGTTTCTAATGGGCTGTCTCGAGCTCACACTGTCATGGGGATCTGTTCTGATTTGTTTACTTTTCTTGGGTTTTTGTTTTTTCCAATCTAGGTGATATGATCTGGAGGTAATGTATCCTGCTCTCCAGCTGCCCAAATTTAATTTTAAAGTCCTTCCTATTTACAGTGGAGGTGTTCTATTTCAATTCTGTTCATAAAATGAACAAAGTTAACAAGATGTGTCTGAGATAAACAATCTTACAGAGATCAAATTTCTGAAGCACATGTAGCACTTTCTGTCCAATTCCACCAAAGAATGTAAGAACTTAGCTCCAATGTCTCTTAATATGTAATAAGGTACATATTAAAATATGTGGGTGGGAAGTGGATAGGAAACAGTGGATGGAAGAGATAGACAAGTACAATAATTGCCTTGACTTCAATTAGCTGAGAGAGAATTTCTTCCCTAGGCTCTTCTGTCATGATTCTATACATGTGGCACACAGGTCTATGCGGAAGTAAAGGAAAAGTGGTGACAGAAGAAATTTTCCTGGATTGGGAAAAGCATCTTAAGTGTTTTAGAGCCGATTAATAAGAAGGGCCATAGATTTTTAATGACTTAAGAAATACAGACCCATCACAGACCAATGGATGAAAGCCAATCCTTAGCTGGAAGGAGGATTATGTTTAAAAAATGATCAGATGTCTTTGATCTTTTTTATTAACAAGGCTAAAAGTAGATAAGTCTATAATGGATGGATAACAAAGAGGAGAGATTTTATGGTAATTTGTTGAATATGGTTTATTCTTTATTCTTTTTATGCTCCATTCCACTTGGGACATGACACAAAAAAATGAGTTTTAGCCTTATAGAATTAAAAAAAAATGCTTTCACGAAAACAAATGAATATTAAGATACCTCTGCTTTATTTTCTTTTTTAATTAAGCACAATGGAAACTTTAGTCATGAGCCACTCCACTCTGTCTCATTAAAGCTTGTTACTCACAGGCTTTCATATTGGGTCCCATAATGGGAAAGTGTTTGCTGGGGCATGGGGGAGAGATTGTTGCTAAGCTGCTAATGACACCATATGTGTCCAAATCTACATTCTTATTGCTCCTGTGGGCCTGCAATATTATATCCACTTCTGCTATGCAATATACATGAAGGCATCTCTGAAGTAATTGTTATACAGAAAGGCAGCGATTGGGTATTTCTAGGAAAAATCTTTGTGTAGTAAAGGAGCACCTACTGTGTACTATAAATGGGATGAAAATGGGGTTTTAATATTAAAACTACCTGGTAGAATTAGCAAGCAGTAGTAAACTCCATGACAGCTTAAGAATGCACTGTGCTAGCATGTTATCCTGCTGGTGCCATTTTTCTTTTGCCATGTAGAGTTTATGCTACAATTAAGCACTTGGGCAGTGCAGCTGGCTCTAAAATATGAACTTATCCAACACAAAGTTTAGTCAACTTAGTCAAGTGTATGTACTCCGGAATCTTTTGCCCACAGAAAGGAAAGGATGGGTTTTATTTTGGGAAAAGGGAAACCCACCCTTTGTGATCCTATATATAAAAAGCAGGCATTCTGTAAACCACTAGCAAAAGAGTTGTTTTAGATGCACTGATATAACCCAGAATGAAAATTCTCTTCTTTAGTGCCCTAGGAAAGACAGGGAAGGGACCCAGGTAATTACTGTAATGGATAACAATGAAGCTCAGAATGGTCCAGGAGAAAATGCTTACCAAGGCAGCCTTTAGTTTGATGTGATTACAGGCTCACCTTTTCAGGTGCTTCCTTTAGGTCATTTTAGTAGATCATTCAATAGACAATGTGGTTAGATTATTAGGTGTAGCTTGGGGATGTTTATTTGAACCTGCTATTGTATAGATACGCCTTTACCCTTGATTTAGTTTCCAAACTGTCTATTCGAAACTTTTCTTATCAATATACCCATCAGAAACGAAAACAAACCAGCATTCAACTGATATTTTGGTTTTTGAACTGTCAATGTTAAACTGACCTATCTTACATCTTGACAAGAAGGACGGATTAGCTATCAGTTCGCTCAGCCTTAAAGATTTCCTCTCTTTTTCAGACCCCTGTAGCATTTCTCTGGCTTCAGCCTCATGACACATCTAGGCACTAATCTCCTCTGAAGCAGACTGATTTAATCTTCTCAAGCCACAGCCCTTAGTTTTTCTATCTGCTAGAATAGAGGGAGAGGGACAGGAAGAGGCTTCTCTTATTTCTCAGGTTCAAGCTAAACACCCTACCAATTTCACCCTTCTGTTACTGTCAATGAGGCATACACCTGTGATTGACCTCTGGCTGCGATCCTCAGAGCATGGAAGCCACTAAGTTCAGCAAGTAGAAAGGGCATTGGTCAGAAAACCACTCGATGTTGGTGTTTAAGCTTAGGAAAGTTTCTTGACAATCATATCACATAATTATCTTTCTGGGAGAGAAATGTTCTAGCATAAAAGCACTGGATGTTTAGTTTAACTTTTAATTTGGATCCTTGGACTGTTATTGGCAAAGATTGCCTAATCTTACTCTCACTAGTCTTGAGGCATTTATGTTCTTATGGAGAGCATTTAGGTGTGGCCATCTGTGATAGCATAACACTAAGGTTCTGTGCACCAGTCACAACTGACCAAGCAACAATCACACCCAAATATTAAAGTGATCATTCAGAGCTGGCAGCTCCATCTCTAGGAGTAATGCAGCCCTCAGGGACAACCAAAGAAATCCAGATACTCCGCTGAAAGCTAAATGAAATCTAAGAATTGTAGGTCATCCGAGAGTCAAGCACTGCCATTGTTAAAACTCCAAGAGAAGTCGGGAACTGAGAAATTGCTTTAGGGTTGTGTTTGGCATAAAAGGGAAAAAATAGGATGAAGGAAATTCCCCAATTATAACATGACCTAGATCCTTCGCAAAGCTACTGCTCCATAAAGCTATTGCCCAATGCTATTTTAATCAAACCCGGCCTCCATTGCTGAAACAGCTAGTTTTACCAAGAGCGGTTTGGCAGGGTACCAGTGACACGTGCGGTGATGTTGGCATCATTTAGCTAGACTGCTGTTCATTGCTTCCTGCAGAGATGGTAAAATGTAATACAGTTTTGTTGACACTGGTAGCCATTCTCTGTCTAAAAGGGCAGAATGTGTCCTGGTGTTGGGCTCTTATAAACACACCCCTTTCCCATTGATGTAAAAATAGATCTCATTCACCTCTCTGATTTCAGAGGCTTCACTCTTTGTCCCTCAAAAAGCTCAGTCATTGTAGCCATCAAGAGTCCCTGATCATATTTGACAGACATCTCAATATGCATACGATGGAGGCCAGAGGTTGCCAGAAAACCATGCTTCAGTCGACAAGAGGAATGAATAGAGTAGAAAGGCTTACACAGCATTTTAAACTCATGGAGGGATTTCTCCAAACCTCTTGTCTTCCTAGCAATTTTATTTCTGCTATAGGAAAATGGAAATAGAAAATCCACTAAGTGACACATGTATGACTAAAAGAAGACATGGCCAATGTCCAGAGAGAGGTTTATTCAGTAAACTAACAACTGCTTCAAACAATTGCCTGAACTACGGCCATGACAGGCTCTAAGAAAGAATGGAGTCTTGGAACTCCACAAGTATGTACACATCTGTGGGGATTAATTTTACCTATCAATTTGACTGGGCCATCGGATGCCCAAGTATGTGATCAAAAATCATTCTGTGAGAGTGTTTTCAGATGAGACCAATGTTTAAATTTGCAGAATGCCTTCATGATGTGGGTGGGCCTCATCCAAGTACAGTTTAAGGTATAACCCTACCCTGAGTGAATTCTCCTGCCTAACAGTCTTTGAGATATTTGACTCTAAAGATATCTAAAGAATTGCTAGCTTTCATACTCACATGAGCCATTTCTTTATTATATATATATATATATATATATATATATATATATATATATATAAAGGAATACACACACCCATAAAATTTACATATTATATATATTGGAAAAAGAAGGCATTTGGAGGGAAGCTAATGGTTGGACTATTAGAGAGCATGGCCCTGTCATCACAGACACTGGGGGTGAGTTGTCTTCTGATAGAGTCCCTTGCAGTATATCTGACATATGTAGGGTCCTCAGTACTTGGATGGAGAAAAATAAAGGCACTATGGGCATCATAGTGGTCATTTCAAAGTATTAACCATTTTAATTAATGTTTTAACCTCCTGGGTTTATTGTGAAAATACAACAGTATGTTTGAATATGCTTGCTTTGAAATCTACTCAGTCAGACCAGTGCAGAAAAATAAATCCAAATTAGACATTCCCTTTATACTGTCATTTTCCCAAATAAAAAATGACACATTCTCCTGAAAAGATGACAAACTATTGAGCTATATTATTTTTTGCTGGCTATTTTCCAAGAAGGCTACTTGGTTTTAGAGAGAATCTTAGGTTTTTTTTTAAGGACCTAAGCAAAATCAGTATATCTAAGCTCATCTGAGTAGGCAAGTGAAGAAGGGATTACTATTTACTAAGCAACCATTCTGTACCATGAAATATTCACATATATTCTTTTATCAGTTAGTCTTGCCAGTAACCAGGTTTTTGGTACTTACAAGGGAATTAAGGAGTTAGGTGACGGGTCCAGGTCACAAAGCTAGGAAGGGACAGCACCAAGTTAAAACCTGTCTATGTGATGCTTTGATCTTCCCATACTTTCTTACCCAGGCAGACTATCACCTAGAGATGGTAACAGTATAAATCCAGGAATAAAGTAGAGGCTTGGGAGTTTTGAACTGGACACTGTATTTTGATACAAAACCACCCATCTCCTCAAGTGTCATTTTCCCCCTAATTTATAAGGTGAGAGTCACAATACATGTCCTGTGCCACAGAACCATGGTCTCTGGAGATTATTAAAATCTAAATATATCTTTTATATATATATATATATATATTTATAAAATACAAAATTTATAAAATATAAAATTTGTGTGTGTATATATTATATATACATTATATATAATATATATATGTAATACATATATATTATAATGCTTTATAGTGCTGTGAAATTCTTGGAAGAAATAAAAGCATATGGTCATCTGTAACAGAATGTCACCAAGCTTTAAAATGGTGGCTAGTAAAAGAACTGCCAACTTAAAATTCAATGTTAACCACTTTCTTAAACTTTTAAAATAGATTAATAAGTACGCACCTTTAAGGAAGTTACAGTGATACAATATTTAAGGTGATCCTAATGTCACTAAAAATGTACTTGACTACTTTTTACTCATCTTACTCCTTTTGTTTTTGCTCTTGGTGCACAATTTTGCTTTCTCCTAACGTACGCAAGCAAATGGATGGTCACGACGTTTCTTTTCATGCTGTGGACAAACACTGAAGATGTTAAACAGAAGGTGTTACCTAGAATGCAGAGACCATCTGTACAGTTTTCAGATTCCTGGCTCAGCCCTTCACAGAATTTGCCCCCGTTCCTTGGGGGTGGCGCTGTGCACTCCCGAATCCGCAAATGCTCGCACTCTGGACTGCAGACGGACCATTCGCTCCACACTTCCCAGCTCCCATCCACTTTAAGGGAAACAAAAGGAACCACCATTAGAATGAATCTGGTGGCTGTCAAGAGACTCACCCCAGGGCTGCTGTTGTTCTTACAGCTGGATTTTAAAGAAATCACCACTACCGCGCACACACACACACACACACACGCACACACAAAACAAACAGAAAACACCAAAATAATTTCTGTTTATCTTCTCTCCATGGTTTCTTTCCTCAAGACAGAGGGTAATATAAGCAGTGGTGTAATTCTCTGGCTATTTCAGGAGGAGATCAGTTACTGAATTTAGGCAAGAATTCGCTTTATCAGTGCCCTTGGGGTGGCTAATAATGTCATTACCCATTCTTTCCCAGTCTTTCATGCCCAAGTGCATCTTAGATGGACAGACACAGTATGCGTGGTAACCACTGGTAATCGCCACTTCCTTGTGGGTTGACAGTTTAGAACGGAGAGTAGAATGAACTATCTTTAAGCCCTAAAAGCCCTAAACAATAAAAAGTTAAACCTATATATATTGGTGGTATTAAAGTAAAACAGGTCGGTCAAACCCCAAGATACCAGGACTTACATAAATAGAATTTTGCGGGTCACGGATTGCTTCTGTATGTAGAAATGAACAAACGGATTTTAATTCCACTAAAAATTGACCCTAGAGATTATGGCAGCTATTGGAGGCAATTGTCCCATTACCTCTTAGGAATAGGCCAACTACGCTTATGTGGGTTAAGATAGATCGTCCAATTTTTAATCTAGAGCAATTAGTCAAGAATTGGGTAACATAAAAAATACTGAATTTGAAGGAAAAATTTTGAGTACTTGTCTTGGTTGTGTTCACATAGTGGCTCCTGAGCAATCCCTTAGCCCGACTTTACTATTTTTGTCAACGGGGAGATAATAAAACTCACAACACAGAGTTAAAGGACATGATATTTATAAAAGTATCTTGCACAGTATCTGGCACATAGTAAGCACTCAATAAATAAATGTTTACTGAATACGAGTTTAGAATTAAACTCTGAGAATAAGCTGCTGGTGAGAGCCTCAGCTTCGCTCTGAGCACTCTGATCTGAAACTTTAAAGAACACAGAGGCTCTAGTCCAGTGTCCTTGGGGTTAATGTTTTATAATGCATGTGAGACCCAGGATCAATTTATTTCTCAGTGGGAGGATATGCTTTCCATAAAGAAAGTCATCTTCCATCTCATCTATTCCTCATTGTAGAAATTGGATTAGAGCCAGTAAGAGATGAACAAAAGAGCTTATAAGAGCCATATTTGGTAAATGAAGCCTCTATTCAGAAAGGAAGGCAAACAGACCAAATATAAAATAGAAACTGCTGTGATACTGTACAATCTCTGCCAATTGCATTGGAAATAAATACAAAAATAATAAGGCTAGTTGGATTGGAAGTGATAAAAAAAAGAGTCAAAGTTTTGCTACCTGTTTTGTGCTCACAGATGACTCAATCCCTGTTACTGTATAAGTAAATGCCACCAAATGGGAGAACCCAAGGAGAGAAGGGAGGGCTTGGCCCAACCAAACATGGGTAATACAGAAATACTTCAAAGCATTTGGCTTGTTGATGGCAAGTGTCCAGCATCACGGAAGTATTAAAAAAATGTATATATATATATATTTAAGCCAATGGAGGTATCTCACCCACATTCTTGCTATCATAGTGAGTTTCACATTAGCTCTTTGGACAAAGGCTGCATTCTGAGAATGTGGGAGAGGATAACTTTGGGAAGGGAGGTTACATTCAATGCTTCCCACCAGTGTGCTAGTGTTGGTGGATCAGAAGGGAAAAGGGAATCTACACATATCTCACCAGGACAAAGAGAAGTGCAGGTTATTTTCTGCACTGACATTCCCTCACAAAAGGCCCCACCATTGAGAGGAGCTGGGTTGGTGCAGGTCCGGGAACGTTTCTGCCATCCTCTACCACAGCGAACATTGCAGGCTGACCACTCTGTCCAGGAAGACCAGCCTCCATTCACTGAGAGAGAAAAATGGGGAGGGGAGAAAGAAAGGAGAGAGGTTTTTACTGATTGCCTACTATGTGCAAGCCACTGTGCCAAGTGTTGTGAGTTTGGCATCCAGGGACCAAGGGGCCCTGGGACCCACATTGGCTGCTCCGTCATGAGGCCACAGTGGGGCTCACCTCACCTCTGTCCCTCAGTCTACTCATCTGGTGTGAGAGGGACCCAGAGAATTTCCTCTGTGGGGAAATTATGAAAAATAGGAAGAATTCATCAACACATCACTAAAGCACTTGAAAATTTGCAGTACAGAAAGGAAATACCATCATTTGAATTTCTATTACTTTAAGTGCTTCAAAAATAAATCCCAGGGCTCTTCTATTGTGGAAGGGAATGCCTTTACATAAATAGCCAGGAAGTTCTTTTATATAATACCTGAGATATTCAGTAAAGAGTAATGTTTGTGTTTGGTGGATTTCCTATGCCAGGAGAAGTGGCCACAGCAGGTCCAGAGAAGATGGGGGTGGAAGACGGATCAGGGAGGAGTGGGAAACAGAAGTTGCCCACTTTGTTTCTTTTCAAATATAACACAACAGGAGGAAATGACAGACTTTTAAAATTATTTTTAAAAGAGGGATTGGAAATGTTCCTAAGTCCAGTACTGGAGGGAAGAGCCAGCACATCAATAGCAATAGGGATGTGTTCTCACCTACCAAATGGGAGAGGCAGGAGAGAGCACAGTAGTGAAGGACTCCTAAAGTGGCTTTTGGCTGGAAACAATGGAAGTTTTAATGAAATACACATCCATCTACTTCTCTGCTTTCCGTCCTCTATATCTATTCCTGGCCTTTGGGCTGGTCTTACCATAAACCACTACTGTGGCTGACAGGCTCCTCCTCTTGGCCACGATGTTGGCTGCCATACAGGTGTAATTGCCTGAGTCCGAGAGCCGTGCCTGTCTGATGATGAGGTTGTGGTCAGCCCTGGTGTCAATGTTCTCATCTTGCTCAGAGTCAATGGGTTCCTCATTTTTCAGCCATTCCACCTACAAGGAGAAGGGAATGTTTACTTTACTGGTCATTTAAGAAAAAAAAAAAGCCCTCTTTTCTGGAATTGCTAGATGAGCACTTCTGGCATGGGGGAGATAGACATTCGTAACATACAGATCAACAGCAATGATTTTACCATATCCCATCTCTTTTATTTAGCATATTCAGGAAATTAGCACTCAATAAACTGGAGGCAGGAAAAGAACACAAATACGTACTGACTTTGACCCACTTTTAAAAAATGCAGTGGAAGAGAGAAAAGGGGGTCACAATTAGGTCATTTCATTTTTTAATTTTATTTATTTATTTATTTATTTATTTATTTATTTATTTATGTATTTATTTATTTATTTATGATAGTCACAGAGAGAGAGAGAGAGAGAGAGAGGCAGAGACACAGGCAGAGGGAGAAGCAGGCTCCATGCACCGGGAGCCCAACGTGGGATTCAATCCCGGTCTCCAGGATCGCGCCCTGGGCCAAAGGCAGGCGCCAAACCGCTGCGCCACCCAGGGATCCCAGGTCATTTCATTTTATTTCATTTTATTGTGACTCTGATGATGAGGACTGTGTTTCCATGACAAGTCCAAAATGGAGCTCAGAAAATCAACACATATATGCAGAACTTTGTGATGAGAGGATATTTATGTTGTCAGACAAGGTTTCATGTCAATGTGTGCATTTAAACAAATTTTAAGAAAGGTGTGATGGGGCGCATGGGTGGCTCAGTTGATTAAGCATCGAACTCTTGGTTTCAGCTCAGGTCATGATCTCAGGGTCCTGGAACTGAGCCTAGTCTTCAGCTCTGTGCTCAGCAGGGGAAGTCCTCCCCTGTCACTGCCTCTCCCCCTGCTTGCACTCTCTCTAAAATAAATATAGTTTTTTTTAAAGGTGTGATAATGTATAAAGGCCAATGTAATACAGATTTGGGCAATCATAGGCAGTTAAATCCAAATATCAGTATTCTCTAGTCTTGTGATCAATTACTTAATTCCTTCAATGATCCAAAAGACATTTAGGCCTGGCTAGATGGCAGCAACATTTAAGGCCCAGCTTCTCCCTGGAGGAGTGGACTTCCAACATCTTGGGCACAGGCTAGTCACATCTCTGATTTTTTTTTCTATAGTTTGCTCCTAGAGAACCTATTTTATTTTTTCCAGTTCTTCTCTAATCCTACCCTTGGTCCCAAAGTCACTTGCCTTGGACATCTGGAAAAGACAGAGTTGGAAGCTTCTGTTCCCTAGATCCTCATCTTCCCCCCAGATGAAGTGCACCACCTTTAGTGCCCCTATTTTATCAAGCAGGCCAATTTCACCCCTGAACTACCTGCCTTCCTTCCTCATCATGTACTCTGCTTCCATATCTAAGCAACATCTCTACTCTCTAGTGCCATATTGGTAGCACTAGATGCATCTCATTTGACAATAACCATTTAGCTCTAGGTATTAGCATATATTACATACAGAAATTTAACAGACACACAAAAATCATGATTTAACACAGAAAGCAACAGTGGTGACTATACCAAAGAGACACCACACAGAGGCATATGCATTGGGGGGCTTTTCATCATACCCTGCCCTCTGTTAGCACAGACGATTGAAAGTTGGTTTTGGAATAAGATGCCTCATTATTCCTTAAATCTAAAGAATTTTAATTTACTAATAAACAAGTGGCATCTGTTGTACAGTAATTTGGTTTTATAAGGATTTGTTGGTCTTTATAAAAAGGGATTTACTTATCAGAAGAAAACCTATTACGATCCTTTATAATGAAATTTGTCCCAAGTATTTCCCCACTAACAAGTGTTCAGAGGATCCCAAATCATCACTATCCAAAAGTTACCCTCCAATTTTGGAAAATAAAATGACACAAAATAACCAAAAGAAGAGGTCTGAGAACTGCTTTTACATATCAATAAGAGGAGAGAAAGGAATGTGGTCCAGGCCCTGAAGTAAAGAAGTAAGCCAGACTACCAACCTCAGGAGTTCCTGGAGGTATCACCATGTTCCTGCCTGGAGGAGGTGTAGGCACTGATGAAGACCCAGAGCTCTGGTTAACAAAGCAGGGCAGCAGAAGGGATTTTAAAGCATCTGACCCCCAGTCTGTCAGCAAATGCCATCTGTTCCCCACTGACACTGAATATTTTACAGTAATTCATTCATTCATCGATGAATATTCAAACACACACGGCTATCGAGGGGTCTGGAGAGGGGTAAAGCAAGACAGTCTCTTCTTCTCTTCTTTCATGGATCTCACAGTTAATGGGTAAGGTGGAAATAAAGAAGTCAATCGTGTCACCACCAGATAATAAGAGCTGGGAGTGACACTGTCACCAATATCTGGAATGAAACACTTACTGTAAGGCCAACATGGATGGATTTTTGAAATCGCTATCACAGCTATGTCACTGGAAAAGACAAACTGGTCAGCTTAAAACAGGTGTGGGGAGCTTCTGTTCCACACCACTCTCCTGGTTCAGAAATTCTGAGGTTAAATTGCCACTGTTTCTGTTAATTCCCTTACTCTTACTATTTGTGGTACCTACAGAGCTGTTTCCTATGTCCCCATCTAAGTCTTCTTTACCATAGCTCCCCACAAACAGTTGGTCAGTAAAGTCAGGCAAATCTGACCCAGAAGTAAGTCATCTCTAGTGAGTCAACAGCCAGAAAGAGCTCCGGGGACCAAAACCAAAGGAGTCCCAGCACTTAGGAATCAAAGAAAACTTTCCTGAAGGAGTTTCAGCTCAGAAGAATTCAAAACCACTATCACCAAGTAGAGGTTTGGCTTCAAATTGAAAACTTATATAAGAACAAACCATGCACAAAATTAAATAGCCAATAAACTAGGAAAATATTCGCTACAAATTTGGCAGATAAAAGGGGAAAGAACATGATGATCTGAGGAATCATAATCTCAATAGCTCAAGCTCTCATTCACTGCTGATAGAATTCCATCCTTGGTAATACAGCGTTAAGATGAAGGAAAAAAGGGATACACAGCAATTAAACAATTGAATAAATATCCTACGCCATTAATAAAAAAGTTAATATAATGAAGTTTTTCCTACCAAAATACCAAAGATTAAAATTACACACAGACACACACACACAAGCACAGTTTTTATTTTTGTGGTTTGCTTTTTTTCTGAACTTGCAGATCACAGAACATTTCTGCAATCGCTCCTCTACCATTATCCCCTCTCCAGGATGTGAGCAACAGCCTCTAACTACCTGGGCTGTAGGCTGCTTTCATTCTTGCCTCCACAGTTGATTCTCCACGAAAGAATTAGATCACATCACTTTCTGGCTTGAAATCCTTCAATGGTCATGAATCTCACTTAGGGCAAAATCGCAAATCTTCACCAAAGCTAACAAAGCGCTTCTTGATCTGCCCCCGCCCCCCACCAGTCCTCTACCTCAGGTGCCCCCATACTTGGGGCACCCCTGCTCCTTCTGCTCCAGCCCTCCTGGATCCGTCCAGTCCTAGAAAGCTTAAAGCAAGTTCCCATCTCAGGGTCTTAATACTTGCTGAATCCTTTACCTGGAAGGACTTATTTGTAGGCAACCTCATGGCTTGATCACACTTTTCATTTAAGTCTCTGATCAAATGTTACCTCCTCAGAGAGGTCCTGCCTAATAGTACTTTTTCCTAAGTAGCCTCTCTCTCCTTGCCTACTCCTCCACCCTGTCTGCTTCAATCTTGTTCCTAATATTTATCTCCATCCGATAGTATTAAATATAGTAATGCCTTTTGTTCATGTAACTATGACCCCAGGAATTTACTAAAGTAAAGGATTAGGGCTACAAGAAGGATTTTAAACACAATAAATTATTTTTGGTAGAGAAAGAGAGGGAGGGAGGGGAGGAGGGAGAAAGAAAAACGTATATTAAAGCCACACGCCAAATAGAGCTTTGTTTAAATAAATCATGATGCAACAATATGATTTAATGTTATATAGACCTGAAAAGTCATGATTTCAGCTAGTGAAAATATAGAAAAGGCTCTGAATATATGAAAGGGTCCAAATGCAAAATTATATGCTTATTTAGTGATATCATAAATTCATAAAACAAAAAATTCACAAATATATATACTTAATGACTGGAAGAAAATGTAGGATGCGTATAGGGGTTTAAAGGGAAGCCTTTTCTTCCTGGTGGCTAATTGTGGCACATTCAATGGAAAGCTATTTAGTAATCTGACAAAATCACTTTAGCTTAAAAAATCTCTCTTAATTACCATGTGGCACAGCGGTTTTCAAATTCGTATTCACAGAATGTTTCTTCAGTCTAATGCTTACCTGAAAGTCCAAGATGAAAAAAAAAAAGATAAGGAAATTTCTTATAATTCCTGAAGAAGTGAGGGTATTAGAGCCACAGATGTTAGGGAACCCAAGCTGTATTAACATAGTAATTCCCAGAGCCACTGTTGGCAGAACTCCAGGAAAGATCATTCATATTCTTCCCTATGTCAGTTGTGCCCTGTAGAGATGTTCAGGGCACAACCTGGACCACCATATAAATTGACCGCACCATATAATCTATCCCCTACCCACCCACATGTACTATGGACATATACAATGGTCTGCCGGTGGGTCTCCCCAGATCATAGTTTGAAAAACACTGATATGGGATGAATGAGGTATCATAGTTTTATATATATATATATTGTGGTAAAAGTTTTTACGGTGTCACGACTGAGGTCCTGCGATCCAATTAGTTCTATAAACAAGTAGCGCATTAGTAGACTCCTAACCGTAGAACTGTTTTTTATCTGTAAACTAATAGTTTATCCATTAAACTGATGGTAGGATCTTTATGAGGAAATCAGTTTGGTATTTTCTGAGCTTATAAAAATGACAAATTGCTTTTGGATTTATACTTTTGTCACTTAGAGAAATTTTAAAACATTTTTGATGAGCTAAGTGCTCCTAATGTAGAGTAGTTTAATAAATAAGATAGAAGAGCATTCCCTAAACCAGCAGTTGCAAACTCAAATGTTCCTGGGGGCGAAGGGGGGCACATAAATTACTGAAGTGGCCCTGGGTGCAAGACATCCAGGCACATTGCTTGCATATTAAAGACAAAGGGCTGTTCATTTCCCCCAAAGGAATGAGCTCACTCTCATTTGTCTTAAAAAATGTTAGCACTTTCTGTCTCCTTTTGTTTTCCTACTTTAGGTAGAAAGATGAGTATTAAAAAAAAAAAACAACCCAAAAATCAACAATGAGTATCATAAAAGCGACAATGACCTCATTTTTTTGCTTAAAAATCTCTCAATTTTAAGGTATCGCCATACTCTTTGAATTTCTGGAGGAATCAGCCTCTGTGTCAGTATCCTATGGGAAATGTTGGCCATTTATGACAAAATGGAGATTATGGGACCCATGCAAATGTGCAGCCTGACCAGTCAGGTCCAGACTGTTGCTACTAGTGTAACCAGAGCTTACAACTCTCACAAGAAAACCAGGGATGTATATTCTAATGTAATACTTCTTGATTCTAACAGGAGGGCTCAAGATATATTGTGAGGGCCAGACACAATGTATCCATAAACAAGATTCACTCCCCCTTCTCCACAGAAATTATAACACACCAGTTTTCAGGCCACTGGTGAACATTACCACAAAGAGGAGCTCAATGTCCTTCACTGAAGTTAATTCTTTTTCATGAAATCTGCTTCCTCCATCATCCTAAAATGTTATGGTTCACATGTATCACATGCCACTCTCAGGGCTTTCTCATGGAAATATCTGACAAGTATCATAAGGGCATGAATATTGAGTTAAAAAATTATTTTACAAGACACTGCCAACACCAGAAGGCCCTAATTAAGCCCTTAACAGAAGCAACACAAATTTTCAAATTAGCATTAAGAGATCAATACATTGACTACCTTGAAGCTAACGGATATTTGTATCACTAAAGCCAAATGACCTCGTGCTAACAGGTCATCTCTTTGACAGGGAGGCTTACCAGACCCGAAGGTTGTTGGAGGCATTCACCCCTCAGAGAAACAATTCTTTGTATGATTCTCCTTATTTGGTTTAGATGGATAATCCCAGTTAGGAGTGTGTGAAGAAGCTAGTTACTTAGAGGTAATGAGCTTATGGATTTGCAGGATGCCCGCATCTATTAGCATAGTGTTATGTACAGATGGTCTGCAATTTGTAGATTTTTCCAGTTTATAAACAAATCTGGAAAAGCAGACCATCAAAGACAATTAGATTTCATGCCAGACAGCAGGTTCCTGATCAGTCATTCTGGCTAGCTAGGAGCTGAACGTATGTAACTGATGAGCCTATAGGTTTTCCCAACAATAGGAAGCAAGGTGGTATTGGATGGGGAGGAAACCTCCTTTGGAAGAGTAATGGATTGATGCTTTGTGGGGGCTTTTCTTATCTGAGACCATGATTATAGTGAAAATGTTTGAATGAGACCTAACATTTCACCTCTATTGACCTTTTGTCAGACATCTATGAATGTACACATATAAACCTTACACTTAAATGTTTATTTCATCAGACAGTATGTCAGAATTCTAATGCTCCTGTTCTTGTTCTTAATATTCCATAAGAAAATGAGAAGGCAGTGTTATTAACCTTTCAGAAGTGTAAAAAAAAAAAGCCAATGAGGATTATTTGTTGATATCATGTACCAAGTGTTCTTATCCTCCAGCCATCTTGTGACTATGAACAAAAGGCAAGAGCCCACAGAGATATTGGTCCATGGTCTTTATACTCCCAAGTGAACACACTGTGATTCAAGGCATTATCTCATTGATTCTGAGAACTCTAAAGTAGGCAAATAAAGAATTGTCTTCCAATTTCACAGATTATATGATTTGCCTAATACAACATCCTTGGGAAATGGTAGAAGAACTAGAAGCAGTAGCTGTCAAATAGTTTTTCTACCAGAAAACATAGCTGTTTTCTTACATCTCGTGCTGTTCTTTAACATCTCCTATGATTTGACCTTCCATTCTTGAATACGTCTTAACTGAGACTTACCTACTGCATAGCCCGACATTCTTCTATGCATAATGGAGCATACTGTCGTTTTTTTTTTCTGTAAAGATTTATTTATTTGAGATAGAGCGCGCGCACACACACACACACACACACACACACACATGTGAGCAGGAGGGAGGGGGAAGCAGACTCCCTGCTGAGTGGGGAGCCCAATGTGGGGTTCGATCTCTCAACTCTGAGATCATAACCTGAGCTGAAACCAAGAGTTGGTACTCAACCAACTGAGCCACACAGGCACCACAGAGAATACTATTGTCTAAGATCAGCTCAGGCCATTACTTGATTTTCTACTTTCAGATGACGTGTCACCTGTCCTCTCCTCTCCTCTCTCCTTGATAATTCATTTCCTTCAAGTTATTTATAACCATACTATCAGGTTTCCCCCTTTGCCTTCCTTTTCTTGCCAGACTGTATAGATTGATTTTAAAGCCACCTACACTGCAGTTTCTTCAATTTAGCTCTACTTATCTGATTACGCATCACAAAAGGAAGCAGAAATCCAGCTTAATTGTGAAGTCACAGCAGCAGAACCAGGCAAATGATAGAAACTTAATGATCACAGATTGAATCGCACTCGCTGATGCTGAAGGAAACGACAGACATGCGTACCTCTGCAGAAGCCTGAATTCTGATGATGGAACTGGATGTTCTGACATTGTAGGTCTCTTGTCAGACCAGTGCTGTCCTTTAACTTCTCCTTCTTAGTTCTGAAAGTCAGGTGTTGTCTCATGTTGTTTTTTTATTCATTTTGACAGGTAAATGGTCTCTGAGAAAGGGAACACCCCTTCCACTGTTTACGGAAACCGTAACATTGTCATGAGTGAAGAATGAGCCCTGTTTACATTAACGTAAAACATTTACAATTATGATGATCAGAGGCAAAAGACATGGAACAGATGAAACATCAACAGGAGAACAGGGAGAGAGAAGCAATGGGCAGATGATTTGTCAGGGTAGGTACCTGTTACCATTTTTAGCCGTGTTTTCCATAGTGCAATACATCTTGTGCTTTGCTAATTCTACCTTGGCTCATTCCCACCTGCTAGGGAAAATGGATTCTGGCTTTGAAAGTTTGATGAAGTAACACCTAGAAGGTGCTTCCAAAGCTTGATATCCCAAGGAATGCTCATAAACATAGCGTCATGTGCCATTTCATTTTAAGAGACTATTTTAGGATGGGAAGAACTCTCTAACAAGATTGCAGAGTTGGCTTTCAGAGAGACTCAAAACTGTTTCTGCATTCACGTTCTCTCCCATAATTCCTATTTCCTAAATAAGGTTTAAAGGTGGTGGTTGGGAGATATTAATTAACAGTTTCCCTTTCCTGTTTCATCGTACCATGTAATATACACTCAAGTGCTGAGAAAATAGCCATTTTTTAAGGATTAAAGCATTAAAGACTGTAAAATGTTCATATTATAAACCGGTTTTAAAAGCAGATATCTGAGTTACATACAATTAGATACACAAACACCTATCACTTACACATACATATATATACACACCATTTGAGAAATCTAGTCTGCTCTGAATAAAAATGTTTCCATTAGCCACAGTGAAAGGCTAATCATGTAATGATCTACAAAGGAAATGCATGGACAGATATGGATTAGCTCAGCTTCTGTATATTGGGTGGCTGAGAATGAATTAGCATAATCATAAATTTGTTCCAATTACAGAAGGCAATTATCAGAGACCAGCGTAGAGCATTATCAAAATGAAATCACCAAAGTGCATCTACATTCCAGGTAGATGCCATTGAGTTAATAGTGCTTATATAAAAAAAAAAAAAAGCCCTATACTCATTCATCTTTCATCTCTTTGATTACTATACACTCCATACAAGTTCCCTTTTAGCTGAGAGACACAAAGCCACAATGAAAAAAGAAAAAAAAATACATGCTGTAAGAAAAAAAATCATGCTCAATATAATAACACAACTGTAAAAAAGTCTTGTATGGATAATTTCTCTAGATCAGTGGTTCAGATAGTGCTTTTAAATTTCAGACAGGAATTCCCATCACCTCTTATGTTCTCTCCAAAATATTGATTAGGAATAAAACTGTGACTAAACCTGTCATTATCTGTGCCAAACAAAAGTCCTCTGAGCAGAAACATAGTGCTGTTTTGCCAGGGTAACCCCACTGCTGCTCATACTGTTTTCATTTTTGCCCATCATAAATAGAACCTGTTGCCTTATTAACCACTGCCAGCCTGGAAAGAACACAGGAGAGTTAAATCTATTTTGTAAAGAAGGCAACAGATTTAATATCCAAATTTTAGAGCTAAAAAGGCAATTCAGCTTAACTACTTAAGATTATACATATATATTACAATGTGCTCAGAACTTCAGGAAACAAACATTAAAGAGATGCTTGAGAGAGGGCAGACTATAGAGAAAGACACAAAGGTATTTTTATTGTAACTACATACAGTGGGTTGTAGTGTTAGAAAGGATGGTGGGCCCAGCAGAGAGGGAGAAGGGAAAGAAGGGAAATTCACATTTTACTTGTACTGATGACCTGCTATGTATTAGACACTAATCTAGGTTCTTTTACATCTTAACCCACGAGCTGGGCATCCTTATGCTTTTATACTTAAAAAATAACTGAGCAGGCAAGAACTGAAATATTCAAACATGCTCAAAATTCTAGCGTATTAAACAAATCAATAAGCAAACAAAACTCCTTTCTTTATCCATAGCCACCTCTTTTGAATTCTTTGGCAAACAATCATTCACCGTCATTGCACTTAAAACAAGCTTCCACCCCATCGACTCACTGGGATTGCTCTTGCTAAGACCACCAGTCATCTGCAAGTTGCCACATTCACTGAATGCATATCATTTCGCATTCTTACTTAGCTTTCAGGAATAACGAGAACATTCTTGAATTTTCTCTTCCATTGGTTTTTTATAATGCCACATGTTGCCTCTCACTCTTCTGGCCAATCCTGTCTTGTCTCTTTTCTTGGCTTCTTCTCTATCCAAACATGAAGTGTGCATTTCTTTGGCTCTCAAGATTAGGTCCCTCTCCACATCTCATTGCATAATGTCTTTTCATATGATATCACCAGGTTTGTGTGTCATTCGTGGTTGCCTCCTGAACATTTACAAATCAATATCTTCAGTTCACTGACCTCGAGCTGTAGCCTCTTATACTCAGATGTCTACTCAGCATCTATTTTTGTATGCTTCAATGATACTGTAAGTTCAAGATGTAGAACTGGATTTAGATTTTTTTTTTTAACCTTCTCATCTGAAAAATAGGGATTCAGTGAAAAAACTGGTAGAGTTGGTGGCATAATAATTTCACATTAAAAAGCACACTCTTGATGTCATGTATAGAA
Organism: Vulpes vulpes; assembly: GCF_048418805.1. NCBI lineage: Eukaryota > Metazoa > Chordata > Mammalia > Carnivora > Canidae > Vulpes > Vulpes vulpes. The sequence continues at coordinate 33,684,270 of NC_132786.1, forward strand.
TACATGGGACAGGGAAGGGCAGGCAAAGCTAGGGCAGAGAAACCCATAGAAGACTATAACAATAATCCTAGGGAGATGTGGTAGAGTGAACTGGAAAATATATACTGGAAGTATAAGTATATATAGGTATATACTTATAGGTATATAAGTAAAGAGCCTTGACAAGAAGTGAAGGGATCAAACAGAATGAATAAAAATTTGTGACTGATTTAAGATTAAAAGAGAGGGCAGTCAATATTTGGCACCCATATTTCTGACTTGGATAAGTGATATAGGGAACACAGATGAAAAGGTCATTGGGGATGTTGTACTGATATGCATTGATCATCACCTTGGTCCTAATACACAAAGAACACTCTCAAATCAGTAGAAAGAAGCAGACAAGTAAATAAGAAATGGCAACAGAAAAATATGGCAACAGAAAAATGAGCTAAGTAATTGAATAATTAATGCCGTGATATATACAGTGAAATTTACAATGTATATAAGGCGTTGAGATAAACAGCTTGAATCCAGAACTCTTCAGCTCCAGACCAACATACTCAACTACTTTTTGGGAATATTTACTACACAGGCTTCAGGGTAAACTGTATCCAAGCCTATAGGCACATATGAAATCAAGCAGAAAGTGTAAGATACAGGGGGAGATTTTAAGATATAACACCCTGAAGGGGTGGCCCAGGTGGCTCAGCGGTTTAGCGCCACCTTCAGCCCAGGGCATGATCCTGGGGTCCCGGGATCGAGTCCCACGTCGGGCTCCCTGCATGGAGCCTGCTTCTCCCTCTGCCTGTGTCTCTGCCATTCTCTCTCTCTCTCTGTGTGTGTGTGTGTGTGTCTCTCATGAGTAAATAAATAAAATCTTTAAAAGAAAAAAAATAACACCCTGAAGAAAATAATCATTTTAATGACACAAAGGGGAAGAGGAGACTGCCAAAATTGAGACTGTTGATATTGAGATAAGAGAGAAATCAGGAATATATGTATCATGGAAACCAAGAAAGAAAACATTTTAAGTGCTTAAAAATTACCCCTGAAGTAAAAGGTGAGTATAGTAAAATCCCAGGCTTCATTTCAACATGAAGTTCATCCTATAGCATGTTAACTGAAGGAGTCTACCCTGTCTTTGTTAATGTAAATTAATAATAATAATAATAATAATTTCCTCTTCTGTTCACTTTCCTCAATATTGTTCACTAGAATTTCCCCAAAGTCAATTGTCCACTTGAAATGTAAAGTGCTATCTCCATCTCACTCTTTACAGTAAAACAACCCCAGGCATATAAAATATTAAAAATATAGTACACGAAGCTGCAAAAGTGCCATAAGGAAGCACAGGTGAATATTTTGGTGGTTTTAGAATGGAAATGGATTTCCTGCATGATACAAAAGCAAAAGCCACAAAGACTATTTTTATTTTTAAGACTATTAAAGTTTTAAAGTTCAACATACCTAAAAGATGCTTTAAAGATAAACATAAAAAAGATGTTTGCACCATATGACAAAGTGTTATTATACTAAAATCAACATAGAAACTAAATACATTTTGTAATTTGTACATCATGATGTTCATACAATAAAAATGGATGCTGGATAGTATATTGAATCAGTATGTACTGAATAAATATCAACCTGCTTTCTAATATGCAAAGATCATGCTAAAATCAATACAAAACATGAATTCCAACAGAAAAACGAACTAAGTACTTGAATGGATCATTTAGAGGAGAAAAATATGTATGGAGAAGTAATATATAAAAAGTTGTTCAATTTCTCCAATTATGAAAATGACAGGAATCCTGTTAACCTATCCCTGTCGCAATCCTGAAACTATATAGGGTTGTCAAAATTGTAAAGAAATAGATGTTTTCATTTACTTAAGATGCTGGTCTAAATTAGTACATCCCTTTTGAGGAACAATCTTGCAATTTTTACCAAAACTGAAAATACTGACATCATTTGATATCAATTTCCACTGGTTCCAGTGGAATAATCATCAGTAAAAATCCTGAGATAAATGCTAAGATGATAATTATAGCCTTGTTTATAATAATGAAGAAACTGGAACTAACCTAATTGCTCATCTACAGATTAAATCAATTACACACATTTATTCAATGAAATACTATGCAACCATCAAAAAACGATGCATTTCTATTCTAATAGAAAGGGAAATATCTCCATGAGACATTCATTAGCTGTTAAAAGCAGATCTGAAAACTATATGTCTATTATCTCTCCATTCAAAGACACTCATAAATAGCTGGAAGGCAGCTTACCAAACATTATTTGGGTGGTGGAACTTTTAGTGACCAAAATTTTCTTCTTTCTAAATACCTATACTGCTGAAATTTTTAGTATGAACTCTAACAAAATTTCTGGCTCTCCCTTACATAAGTCTGGGTTCATTTCCTGGTCCCTTTTATTTTGGTGGGGTCATGTGACTACTTCTGGTCAATTAGTCATCAGTAGAAGCTGCTTATTAGTTCCAGAACTATTTACTTTCCCATGTTGAGACTTTTTTGACTTCTTTGTTTCTCCCTCTGCCACAACAGCTCACAGTTTTTTTGAGAGTGGCTATTCCATTAACCTTGGAACTGCAGTAACAGTGTCAAGAATAGAGTTCCCAGATGACATGTGATGGCCACGTAACACAAGAGAGAAATCAATCTTCGTTGTTTTAAGCTACTGAGATTTCTAGGTTGTTTGTTACTTTATCATAATCTAGTTTACCTTATTTTCTGCCATCTATATTATGTTTTTAAGCAAAAAGAAAAAGGCTATTTTCATTAAACAAAAATATGTTCCTCCAAATGTTTCTAACACTCCTGGTCTCTAAGAGGTAAACAAATTATCTTAAATTGCATATCATTTATCCCCCCACAAACTAATACATTAACTAGAAAAGCAATCCATTTCTAGATGTCTGGCAGGCAAAGTGACTGTCCCCCACATTGCACTTTATCTTCATAGGCTGGCTATTTTAGATAACTCTTTGATTTCTGCATAATCTTACACAGTGTAGATCATGGCCAGTGAGTCATTGCATTCAAACCCTAACCTCTAAATTCGTGGAGAAAAATTTAAATGAAATTATACACTTTTACATGTCACACTTACTTCAGGTAACTATACAATTTCATCAACAAAATTGAGTTTTTCCAATTCTGTTTTTATTTTTTAAAATAACATAGGTTGTGTCGTGGGTTACAAACATTCCAGAAGGAATCTAAAAAGAAGTGACTTTGCACATCTGACATCATCTCATTTGAGGAGGGTGTTTACGTTTCCCATTTTAATCAGCCTGGTCAATTAAATTGGAACCTATTTGTTTCCTCCCACTTTATCCTCCTCTTCTTTGCATTCTGCTTTTTATGAACTAGCTCAAAGCTGCTTTTTGGTCTTCACAACACTACAGGGAATGTTTAAAAAATAAACTAAATTGCTTTCGTGACTTTTTTTTTTTCAAATTTACTGAAAATTAGATTTTCAACAGCCTCTATGCTATAACCCCCTCCTTTCTTTTTAATTTAAATTTTGGTACTAAAATGAGCTTCCAACATTCTGTTAATATAACTAGGGGAGACACTTGTTTCCTATGCAATGTACAGGTTAGTCTATAATTTTCCCCACTCCTATCCTTCATTGTTCTATGATGTACATGTTATATATTTTACATAACACGTATATAACATATTTAGCAGTTTATTTGCCTTAAAAATTCTACCTTTCCATATTACTTATCAAAAGTACGCAATGATCAAATGATTAAATCTATTGAAAAAGAGAAGTATAACCTATTTTGAAATTAAATGCTCAGTCATTTTAGGAAAAATAAATGGATATACATGTATTAACTGAGTATACAGTTCTTAAAGAATTAGCTGAATATAAGGTCCAGAACCAGTAGTATGCTAGACCATAATAATATACATTGCACTTTCTCTACAGATAATTCATGAATTCTATAATGTATGTTAAGATTATCAAAAGTTGATTCTATTTCATACTTCCCTGTTAAATCAGTTTGGAGTTAATCCCTTACTATCCCTCTATAAAATGAGAAAAAAAAAAAAGCCCCTTCTTTCCCCTACTCACAAGGATCTTGGGAGATTGAAAATGAAACTACAGAACTATGGATGAAGCAATTTTGGTACAAACGTAAAGCAATAAATTAATGTAACGTGGTAGCAGACTCCAGGAATAGAGGGTCTCATGAGGCTTCAGTCGGGATGTAAAGTCAGTAGTTCAAGAGGATGAGACCTGACAACAGCAGGCTGAATATGGGTTCTACCCGCCATTCCAAGTATTTGAACTCAGCCCTGAAGTCTCCAAGGGACCACTGATGGGTTTTAACCAAAGGAGTTTGGTTTCAGAAAAAATCATTCTGGTATCAATGTGAAGGTTCCAAGTGATGATGGGTTAGAGAGGCCAGATAAGTAGTTATTATTCCACCAAGGTAGAAGAATGATAAGGGCCTGAATAAGGCAGTCTGTAAAGATAGGAAAGATCTAACACAGAATAAATACAATTGATACGTAGTGGTAATTGATAATCAGAGAAGGGGTGAATGAAGGACCTGAAGAAATGTGCATAATTCACAAGTTCTTAGCTGGAGCAACATGTACCCTTAACCAAGACAAGGGGTCCCGGATTTTCAAGGTCAAGTACCCGTTTTCTGCATATTTTCTACATTGTTAGACACTTTCAAGAACCGATCCTCATCTTCAGCAACTGGACTCACCCAGCTAAACAGACATCAGTGTTTCTGGTTTAAGAATAAAAAACACTTCCACCAGGTGCTGTTATCATCAATAAAAATAATGCTTCTCTGTGGGCTTCTGGTTGGTGGTGATCATGTTATAGGTCACACCATAAAATAACTTTATAATTCTTGAATTAGGAGGAGGTTACTCTGCCCTTTATACATGTCTGACTTTTGACTGTGGTCAATAAGTGGAGTGTACAAGCATCAGAGGTAGCACATCCAGAATGTCACCACTCCTTGAAGAGCAATCAATCATTTTCTGGATGCAAGATACAACTGTAACTAGCATAAAATAAAAAAGGTCAACCTCTGGCTGGTGGTTATGACTTATTTTCTAATAGCCTGTTCTTTTTGGTTTATAAGCCCATGTTCTTGTTAATAAATAAAAAGGAAACTTATTTGAAGTTTCTTTACCCTTTATTTTTAAGCCAACCACTTCTCATCCACTTTTTCTGGTGTAACTAGGATCCGTCAAAATAAACAACTATTGAATACTTTTTGTAATCATTTTACAAAGTGCATAGTACCTGGGATAGAAACGAGGACATTATATTTGGGAATAATTAGGATCAAATTCTTCCTCTCATTTTTTAAACATTCTCTCTCCCTCTGTGTCTTTCTCTATCACACATCTAGACATATTTACCCTAACCACTGTCCTCATCACTGCCACCATCACTACTGCCTGAGTGATCAAGACAGATATGATTATTGAGAAAGGGTACCTTCCTTATTTTCCTGTGGATTCATAGCTTATCATGAATACTTAGGTTATCTTTAGGCCAAAAGGCTCAAATCATCAAATGTGCACCATAGCTACCATTGCAATAAATATTGTCAATCTGTCTGGTGCTTAAGAAGAGCAAAAATGCTAGCTGATTGGATTTGTCTTTAGAGTACAATGAATTGTAATAAGAAGGGCAGGAAGATTGGTTGGTCGGGAAGTGCTAAAAAGATCGATCATTTTCTATGAGGCTCTGGGCTGCCTAAAGACAGGGAAGGTGCTAGCTGTTTTGTCTTATCCCTGAGCACTATATCTGGCACACATCAGTACGAAGCCTACCGTGGCGTTTCTGCACATAATAGTTAGGAATAAGTAAATCTCAATGAGTCCCTAAAGGAGATATATGGTAACACCAAACCTGTGACCATTTATGACTTTGTTTTCTTTTCAGGGTTGTTCCTTTTTAGGTTGGATGTGCTTGTTTGAAAATATCAGAGGGAGATGTGATAAATGTATGGAGGGACTCTGTGTTACCTGTTCTGTTTGGCATTTTCCCTTCCTCTTCAGCATCCTGGAGCTCAAGATCCTTTCCCTTTTCCTGTAAGTATTTACTTTGATTTAAACCAAGACTTCTCTCCTATGAACATATAGGAGGATGTGTGTGTATATATATATATATATATATATATATATATATATATTTTTTTTTTTTTTTTTTTTACACAAATCACAGACTGAGTGTGGTTGTTCACTTTCTCATCCACACATCTGCAATCCCTATCAACCTTGGCGGTAATGCAATATCACCAGAGGGCATTGTCTGCTTTATTAACTGCTACAACTTCAATAAAGCACAGGGCCTGCCTGGACTCTACTAGTCTAGATTGTAACTCTAACTATAGATAGGGCTGCCAGGCCACATCTCATTAGAGAACCAGGTTTCACTGAAATCGGTCTATACTACACGAAGTTCTATTTTTTTTTTAAGCTTCTGTTTTGTTTCTTTTTGATTTTGCTAAAGGAAAGACACTCAAAGAAACACACGTCCTATGCAGTTCATACAGAGTCAGCACTGGAACTGATACATGTTTAGGAGAGTAATCAGTCCTGGCAGCAGAAAATGTGATTTGCAACCCATTGTCCTATTTTCTATGAGAAGATAACGTTGGCACAAGATGATGCTAGGTCCTCGGCCATAGAATCTGGAGCACCAGGAGGGAAGAACTATGGAGCAGGAAATAAGTTCAATTATAGCTCTAAGTCAGAATACGATTGCCTGGGGTTCGGGACTGGGGCCCACTCAGGAGTTTCAGACAAGAAACCCAAAGAGTGAGAAAATCCTACACTAACCGAACAGGTACAGTTACTGGTTTGTTTCTGTATTCAATGATACGTGTGTCATCAGTGACTGGGGGTGATCACCCAAAAGCAGTAAAATGTGGCAACAGAGGGGCAGTTAATGGATTGTAGCTTTACTTCTGACTGCTCAGAAGGCTGATGTGTTCTACATGTCTAATAGATTGGCCTAGGGCTCTCGGATTTCCCAAACATTACAGAGGATTGGTTCTAGAACCTGACATAAAAGATCAATCTACAAGTGGGTGCTAAGGTCCTGAGCACAAAGTCTCCAGCAGGATAAAGGAGGAAGGAAAATGGTAATTGGGGATGTGACTGTGAAAGTCGTAGATTCTCTCTCTTTTATCTTTTAAAGATTTTATTTATTTATTCATGAGAGACACACAGAGAGAGGCAGACACATGCGCAGAGGGAGAAGCAGGCTCCCTGTAGGGAGCCCAGTGTAGGACTCGATTCTAGGACCCTGGGATCACGTCCTGAGCCGAAGGCAGATGCTCAACCACTGAGGCACCAGATGCCCCATAGATTCTCTCTTTGTACGGCTTCTTTCCATCACACTCTGCCAGTGCAGGGCTCATTCCTAAGCCCTTCCTATACAAAAACTTCCCTTGGAGGTTTTAAACCAGAACCAATATTAAACTAGAAATGAAGTTAAAAATTAAACCAGAAAAAAAAAAATTTAAAAAATTCAGATTTTAAAAAAAATGAAATTAAAATTTAAAAAAATATTTTATTTATTTACTTGAGAGAGAGAGAGAGCAAGAGCACACAAGCTGGGGAGTCAGGGAGAGGGAGAAGCAGGCTCCCCACTAAGCAGGGTGCCCAACTCGGGGCTTGATCCCAGGATCCTGAGATCATGATCTAAGCTAAGCTAAAGGCAGACATTTAACTGACTGAGCCACCCAGGTGCCCCTGAAATTAAATTTTTAAACAGAAACAAGGAAGGATTAAAATGGGCGTTATTAGTCCAAAATTTAGGCTTCAGATCCTGAGTTTTCTCTGTCTTCAGTCAAGGATGTCTCATTATTTCAACTGCTGGGAACAAGCAATAGTATCTTTCAAACAAGCTCCTCTCCACTGCAAACAATTTCATAAAAGTTTTTTGTCTGTGCCAATCCTAGGTGTAAAAGTACTGTGCCTTGCAATATTTACCCTGAAAGGAAAGCCATAGGAATTTACATGTCGCCTATTTCCTGTCCTTACTTAGGACACTCACCAAGTGACCAGAACTCCTAAATACACACCTAAGGCCTGGAGGTGTGTGGGAGGGAGGGAACAGTGGGTGACCTGCTCTAAGCTCATTTCATGGCAGAAGAGAAATCAGAACCCAGGCAGAAAGGGACACAGTAGGCCTTTGTTTGTTGTCAGCCACAATTTGCTTGTAAATAGGCAGCCCTGAGGGGAGGGAATCCATTTATTCCCAACCCTACTTCCTAATTGTCTAGTGCCATGGCTTTATTTTATCTCAAAGCAAACCTATATATATATGCAACTCTGCTTCCCTCTGGCTCCCCTTTTTCCCATTTCCCCTATTTTATAACATAAACTAACTCCCAGCAGAATGAGAGTGATGAAGGGGTGTCTTTGGTTCTGCATACATTACAGGGATCAAAACTAAATGCTGGGTGATAAATACCACTGGAGAGCACAGAATGCTCCAGGAGAAAATGATCTTTAATGGAGTCGCTCTTAAAAGTATCTGCATGTGGCAACGCTAAATACCATGAAGTCTCTGTTACAGATCACAGAACTCAAATGCATGAATATTAAAGAAGAAAACAGCAGTGGAGCAGCTAAAAGTGAGTGGAGGAAGCTACTAAGAGAACCACATTCATCAGGCTTACTTCCTGTCATATGGCCCCCTCCAGACAAAACCACAAAAACGTAAAACTTTTTCTTCTTGATTCATTGTTTCACTCATTCTTTCTTCTATCCATGCTCCTTAATCTTTCCATTTCTATCATGTTCTGCCCAGAGAGATAGGATTTGAAAATATTTGGAGAGTATAACAATGACACAGTCCCCTATATTTGTATTTTAATTGGGGCAAAGGTTTAATCTAAGAAATGATTCTCTAATGGTGAAATTTCAGGCAAGAATGAGAAAATGAAGCCGAGCATGAAATGAGTGAAAGTTTTGGTAAATTAAATCTTTAAGTTATAGCCCAGTGACACCTGGGTGGCTCAGCCAATGAGCAACTGCCTTCGGTTCAGAACGTGATCCCAGGGTCCAGAGATTGAGTCCCACATTGAGCTCCCTGTAGGAGCCTGCTTCTCTCTCTGCCTATGTCTCTGCCTCTCTCTCTCTCTCTCTCTGTCTCTCATGAATAAATAAACAAAATCTTAAAAAAAATAAGTTATATCTCATAAATGGTTTACTTTATTTATACAAATTCTTTTCTACAGGCTGACTTCTTCTCTATCTGTATTCTTTTCCCTTCTAAGAATGGGTGGTGGCGATGCTGGTGGGGTGCTTAGGGCTTGGATATATCAATTTTTTCAAATGTTGACCCTGAGAAAGTCAGTGAACATTCATGTCTTTGCTCCAGCAAAGCCCAAGGTATCTTAGAAACCATCCCTGTTGAATACTCACTTGCAGGGAGGACGATGCCCATTTAAATGGCTGTTACCTACAAGATAGAGCATGAGGTTGATGGGGTTCAGGGCAGGCCACTGCAGAATGTGCCACTTTGATATGCAGATTATTTCAAGCTGAAGACAAGTAAATTCAAGAGAGCTTTTTATTTCACTCTTTAACTGCCTAAAATAATTTATATAGAAGGCCTATGCCAGAAAGTGATTATCAAAGATAACTTTGTTGTTGTTTTTTAATCAGAAAGAATTCTCACCATGGCAATGACAAATAATTGATTACCAAACATTTGCTCCTTCCATCTTTCTGTAAATTGCCTTCTGCCTCTTTGAAGTCCCAGACTCTCTTCCCCTTTCTCTTTAGTTCAGGATGGGATATAAGCCTCAATTGTCTGTCAGGGGGCCCTTGTGTCTCTGTGGGGCTCCTGAATGTACGTAGTTAAATTTGTTCTTCTTCTGTTAACCTGTCTTTTGTCAATTTAACTTTTAGTCCATCCAAAGAACCTAGAAGGGAGAAGGAAAAAGTGTTCATCTCCTGCAGATTGGGTGCCCCATCACGAAGCCCTCCCCTCACCGGACACTGCTTGCTCTCAGCTTCTGCAGCTGGGACCCTGGGACCTCTGACAGAAGCTGGCAAGAAGCAAGAATTCTTACATCAGTCTCCTGGAGCACTGGCTGCAGGATCTGGTGGAAGCAAGAGCAGTGCAAGTCCTTGTCTTTTTTCTTTTTCTTTTTCTTTTTCTTTTTCTTTTTCTTTTTCTTTTTTTTTTTTCCAAATTCAGATTAGCAGGAGAAAATATTTGTGTAAACTAAGTTCCTTAAGTATAACAACTCCAGTAAAAATCTACTAAGAGTATTTTTGTTTCCTATTAATACTTTTCCTTCAAGAAGAGATGGCCATCATTTTCCTCTTAGTCTTTTGTGTCATTGTCATAAGAGAGTTTTAAAACCATAGGATTAAACATAGGCAGAGGTCCTATTAGCCTGTGTTTCCAGCTGGCCACACAGATTGGTGAGTTCGTGGTTCTCACCAGACTGGCATCTGTTTAGATAAACTTTGCTGTGGATCTCCTATGTAAAAATCAGATAAGGCTTTCCATTCATCTTCTTTTATCCTGAGACCCTGGTTTTGTGACCAGTGAGAATATTCTCTCAGGTCTCTACCAGCTAGAAGGGGCAAGTGCATATTGTGTGGCCAGCTGAGTAGTCTTGAGGTTCTGAAACACAAAGTCACAAGAGCACTTTCTTAGTCCAGTCATGCCAGCCTTCAGGGAAATGTGTCTTAAGGGATCCGGTCCATATGTCCTTTGTCCTCTCAACCTTGGTTGTCTTGTTTGTGCTGGAAAAGTCTCATTCCAGTAGTGCCTGCCTGGTGTCACAGATCAGTGGGTTTGTGAATTGGAGGCATATCATGGTGTCATGGGAGGCCACAGACACAATTCCACTACACCATTCTTACCACCCATGACAACAAAGGTTTTCGCTTTCTTAGGCTAACTCAGGGAGTGAACTTTCTAGATCTTATGAGGGTCACACCTTTTGCACTTTCCCTTAGACCACCTCTTGTGTCCTTGGTTAAGCCATAAAAAAAGGCTTATTGGTTTTAGTCAATACAGAGAATAATAGATCTTGCCCATTAATGGCCAGAAGATTTCTTTTGAATTAAAATAATTTTAGTATTTAAAAAAAAATTAAAGTCCTTCACCCTAAACAATTGTCTTATTGGTACATATGGCACCCAATTAAAAAGTGGATACAAAAGAGTGTAACAGCTGGCCTTGGGGACACCCTTAAGAAGATGAAAAAACAAAAATTAAACTTAGAACAAAATTAGTCTACATTCAACAAAAATTCCCCTTCTTAAAATCCAGTCACATCATCTCCACTCCCAAACTTCACCTTCCCCAGAATATAGGTTAAACACTTAATGGTCTGTTTTAGCTTCCCTTTCCTACAAAATTTATAGAGAGCACTCCAACCTCATCTGGAGGCCCAGGGTTGGCATTCTTTCTCTGTCCCTTGAAAATGTAAATCTTAGCATATCTCTGAAATGTAAACACCCCAGGAGGTAATTAACACTCCCTTGAAACTGAAGGGTGGTGCAGGTGGTGGTGGTGATGGAGGAGGAGAAGAGGAAGAAAAAGAAGAGACCTTTTAAAATATAAATAACAACAGTAAAGCTTATTGACTGTTACTATGTGTATTCAATATGAGTACTTACATATATCATGATTTAAGGCTCAACAATACTGTAAGGGGCATATAATTATCTTCAATTCACAAGTAAGGGCAGAGGGCTTAATTAACTTGCCCAAAGTCACATAGCTGCTAACAGAAAAAAATAATAAAGAGACCATTTTCAAGTAAAATACATGCATACACACACACACACACATACATAAATTACAAACTGCCAAAAAAAAGATCTCTCTTGTCCAAACTCTAGATCACAGCATCATTAAGATTACATGTCAAGGGCAAATACAATTCCGAAAGTTTTTCCACAAATTAAAAAGTTGTACTCATCTGAGCAGATATGGTTTACTTCCTCCAACTGTTATTTATAAACTAGTGAGTTTTATATTTTTATACCTGATTCAGTTAAAACTTTACAATGGAAGCTTAATAGATCTCTGTTTATCTGCATGTTTATGTAAGTCTATGTATGTCCTGGAGGTGGGGATTACAGGAAGACCCCTCCAGGAACAAAGAAGTTGGTAGGCACCCTCTCCTCCACCTTCCCAGCATAAACACATGGCCATTTGTGGGAACTAGCACTTTGCCTGCATTCCCTACCTAACTGGCTTACACCAAGCTCTACCTCCCCATGCTTCAGTGGATCTCCTCTTCCTAGTCAAATTTGTCTTAGTCCTAGAGCTGTGGGTCCCCTCCCCAAGAAGATCAGCATAAAGCTTACCAACATATCTCCCCACCCGTGTGCTTTGTGGGGCATCAGTCCTGGCTGCAGTAGCAGCAGCCCATAAGAGGACCAACATGCACCTTGTTAAAAATTGTGCATATTACCCATGCACAATTCACAGATCCACTAGACTGACTCGGTCCCAGCAGCCCAGCATCAGGGTTCATTTGGCAAGGGGGCCAGCACACACTATGTTAAAACCCCACAACAGCCCAGTTCCAGGGCAGTGGCATGTCTCCTCCAATATGCCCTCAGCTTGGGCCCATCCAAAGTGGTGCCACAAGCCTGACAGAGTATAAGCAGCTCCAATAGAAGCCAGCACCAATCTGTCTCTGGCATAAGGGTAAGACAACCACACACATTAGTGAATGGTGGCCCCAGCAGTGGGCTGTGGGTAAACAGCTGGTCTGATTGTGGGCCTCACCCATCAATGAAAACTTCTCAAGGGCTGACACAGGGAAAGTGCCCTGTAGTGTGGTGCTACTGCATCTCTGGCAAATGCCTGGTCTGACTCAAGTCAAGGCGGCCCAACACTGGTTCACTAACAGCACAGGAACCAAACGCTGCCCACAAGAGGTAAGGAGAGCTACTACAGATGCCTGCATAGAAGGAAAAAGTGGTCAAGATACAACAGAAGGGTGCACACAAAGGAGATACCCCAGAAGAGCCAGGTTCTGGTGAACAGGGGACACTGCATTGCAGGGCACTATAGGAACTCTTCTTCATAAGGCCACTGCTTTCAAGAGCAGAGGATCTAGCTGAATTTCCTAACAGAGAAACAGGCAGAGAGTCAGATGAAATGAAGAGACAAAGAGCTATGTCCCAAATAAAAGAACAGGACAAAATCAATGTATGGAAACTAAGCAAAAGGGGTATGAATAATATGTTTGATAGAGAATTTAAAGTAATGATCATAAAGATAGTCACTGGACATGAGAAAAGAGTGGAGGACAACAGAACAGTGAGACTCTTAACAAAGAGATAGAAAATATAAACAACCCCCAACAATCAGATGATGAACACAATAAATGAAATTAAAAATACATTTGATGGAATAAATAGCAGGCTAGAGGAATCAGCGGAAGGAATTAACAACCTGGAGGACAGAGTAATGGAACTAATCAAGCCAAGCAGATGAAAGAAAAAAAAAAATGCAAAATGAGAATAGACTTAGGGAACTCAGCAACTTCATCAAGTGTAATAATATTTGCCTTATAATAATCCTGCAATAAGAAAAAAGGAAGTAAGCAGAGTGTTTATATGAAGAAATAATAGCTGAAAACTTCCCTAATTATGGGAAAGGAAACAGATATCTAGATCCAGGAGGCACAGAGATTCCCTTGTGCAAAATCAGCCCAAGGAGGTCCAAACCATGACACATAGTAATTAAAATGGCAAAAAGTAGTAATAAGGAAAGAATTTTAAAACCAGCAGGAGAAAACACAGCAGTTTCATAGGAGGGAAACCCCATAAGGCTATCAACTGACTTTTCAGCAGAAACTTTGCAAGCCAGAGAGGAATGGCACGATATACTCAAAGTGCTGAAAGGAAGGAAGGAAGGAAGGAAGGAATAAATCTGCATCCAAGAAGACTATCCAGCAAGGTTATCATTCAGAATAGGAGAGATTAAGTGTTTCTTAGACAAAGACTAAAGGAGTTCATGACCTCTAAGCCAGCTCTATAGGAAATATTAACATAAGTAACATTAAGAAAAGTAGGAAGCACAAAAGCAGTAAAGATATCTGTAAAAATCAGTCAAGGAGCTCACAAAATATAAAGGACATAAAGTATGATACCGTATACCTAAAATGTAGGGGAGAGAGAAATAAAGAATGGGTACAAATTTACATGACCATCAACTTAAAATAAAGTATTATATGCAGAAAAGGTTATATACAAACAATGTAACCACAAATCAAAAGCCAGTAATATGTATGTAAAAAATAGAGAAAGGATTCCAAGTATATCACTAAAGAAAGCCAACAAACCATGAGGGAAGAGAGCAAGAGACCACGAGAAGAATCAGAGAACTACAAAAACAGCTACAAAACAAAATGGCAAAAATACATACCTATCAGTAATTCATTTGAATATATATGGACCCAATGTACCAATCAAAAGGCCTAGGATGACTGAATGGATAAAAAAGCAAGACCCATCTATATGCCACAAACAAGAGACCCCTTTCAGATGTAAATGTTGTGTCCAAGATTGCGAATCCTAGAAACTACCAAGGAGCCCACACCGATGCAAACAAAATGGAGTTAGTCTTGCTCTGCTTGTCCAGGGGTAGGGGATTTTTGTTAAATTTTCTGGGTCCCACAGTAAAGACATATAGATTGAAAGTGAGGCAACAGAGAAACATTTAACATGCAAATGGATGGCAAAAGAAATTTGGGGTAGCAATACTTTTATCAGTCAAAACAAAGACTATAAAAAGAGACAGAGGAACACTAAATACTGATAAAGTCAACTGTAAAATGAGAAGATCCAGCACTTGTAAATATTTATGCACCCAACATAGAAGCATTCAAATACATCATATAAAACTGTTAATAACAATCACTAAAAGAAAGCAAATTAATTGATAATAGTATAATAGTAGAGAACTTTAAAATCCTATTTACAACAATGGACAGATCATCCCAAAAGAAAATATATAAGAAAACAGTTATTTTTTTAAAAGATTTTATTTATTTATTCATGAGAAACACAGAGGGAGAGAGAAAGGCAGAGACACAGGCAGAGAGAGAAGCAGACTCCATGCAGGGAGCTCGATGTGGGACTCAATCCTAGGTCTCCAGGATCATACCTGGGCCAAAGGTGGTGCTAAACCACTGAGACACCTAGGCTGCCCAAAAAAGAGTGATTTTGAATGATGCACTAGACCTTATAGATTTAACAAATATAATCAGAACATTTCATGCTAAAACAGTTGAATAAACATTCTTTTCAAGTGCACATGGAACATTATCCAGAATAGATCACACACTAGGTCACAAAAGAAGCCTCAACAAATTCAATAAGATTGAAATCATACCATGGAACTTTTCTGACCACAACACTATGAAACCAGAAATTAAACACAAGAAAAACCACAAATAGATGAAGGTAAAATAACATGCTACTAAACATTTAATGGGTCAACCAAAAAATCAAAGAACAAATCAAATATTACATGGAGAAAATGAAATTACAATGTTACAAAATGTTTGGGATGCAGCAAAAGCAGTTCTAAGAGGCAAGTTTATAGCAATCCAGGCCTACCTCAAGAAACAAGAAGAATCACAAATAAACAACCTAACCTAATATCTAAAGGAGCTGCAAAAGGAAGAAAAAGCAAAACCCCAAACAGCATAAGAAGGAAATAATAAAGATTAGAGCAGAAATAAATGATATAGAAACTAAAAATCAAAACAAAACAAAACCCCAAACAAATACACCCAAACAACAACAACATAAAATGAAACCAGGAATTGGTTCTTTGAAAAAAATCAACAAGATTAATAAACCTCTAGCCAGATTCATCAAAAAGAGAAGAGAGAGAGAGAGAGAGGCGGGGAGAGAACTAAAACAAAACCACAAATGAAAGAGGAGAAATAACAACTGCCAAGAATGAAATACAAAGGATTGCAAGATAATATTACAGAAAAAATATGCCAACAAATTAGACAACCTATAAGAAGTGGATAAATTTCCAGAAACACATAAACTACTAAAACTGCAGCAAGCAGAAACAGAAAATTTGAACAGACCGATTACCAGGAATGAAATTGAATCAGTAATTAAAAAACTCCCTACAACGTGCCCCCCTGGACAAAAGTCCTGGACCAAATGGACTAGGACTTCGCAGATGAATTCTACCAAACATGTAAAGAAGAGTTAATACTTATTCTTAAACTTTTCCAAAAAGTGGAAGAGTAAGGAAAACTTCCAAATCCATTTTATGAGGCCATTACCTTGATACCGAAACCAGTTAAAGATACCACTAAAAAAGGTAACTACAGGCTAATATCTATGATGAACATAGATGCAAAAACCCTCAAAAAATATTAGCAAATCAGGATGCCTGGATGGCTCAACAGTTGAGTGTCTGCCTTTGGCTCAGGACATGATCCTGGTCCAGGGATCAAGTCCCACATCAGGCTCCCTGCGAGGAGCCTACTTCTCCCTCTATCTGGGTCTTTGCCTCTGTCTCTGTGTCTCTCATGACTAAAAAAATAAAATCTTAAAAAAAATATTAGCAAATCAAATCCAACAATACATTAAAAAGATCATTCACCATCATCAAGTGGGATTTATTCCTGGGAGGCAAATGTGGTTCAATATTTGCAAATCAATCAGTATGATACATCACATCATTAAGAGAAAGGATAAGAACTACATGATCATTTCAATAGATGCAGAAAAAACCTTTGACAAAGTACAATATACATTCATGGTAAAAACTCTCAACAAAGTAGGCTTAGAGGGATCCCTGGGTGGCGCAGCGGTTTGGCGCCTGCCTTTGGCCCAGGGCGCAATCCTGGAGACCCGGGATCGAATCCCACATCGGGCTCCCGGTGCATGGAGCCTGCTTCTCCCTCTGCCTGTGTCTCTGCCTCTCTCTCTCTCACTGTGTGCCTATCATAAATAAATAAAAAAAATTAAAAAAAAAAACAAAAAAAAAAACAAAGTAGGCTTAGAGGGAACATACCTCAACATAATGAAGACCATATATGTATATCCTATAGCTAACATCATACTCAATGGTGAAAAACAGAGATTTTTCCTCTAAGATCAAGAAGAAGACAATGTCCACTCTCAATCACTTTTATTTAACATAGTAGTAATAGAAGTCTTAGAGACAGCAATCAGACAATAAAAAGAAATAAAAGGCATCTAGATGGGTAAGGAAGAGATAAATCTTTCACTATTTGCAGATGACATATTATATAACAAAAACCCTAAAGACTCCACCAGAAAATACTAGAACTTATGAATAAATTCAGTAAGGTCACAGGATAAAAAATCAACAATAGAGAAATCCACTGCATTTCTATACACTAATAATGAAGCAGCAACCAAAAAAAAAAAATTAAGAGAATAATCCCATTTACACTTGCATCAAAAATAAAATACTTAGAAATAAACTTAACCAAAGAAATGAAAGACCTGTAGTCGGAAAACTATAAAATTTCTTATGAAAGAAATTGAAGATAATATAAGAAATGGAAAGACATAACATGCTCATGTAATAAAAGGACAAATATTATTAAAATGTCTATGCTTCCCAAAGTAATCTGTAGATTTAATGCAATCCCTATCACAATACAAATAGCATTTTTCAGAGAACTAGAAAAAAATAATCTTAAAATTTGTATGGAACCACAAAAGACCCTGAATGGTCAAAACAATCTTTTAAAGGAAAAACAAAGCTGGAGGTATCACAATTCCAGACTTCCAAGTTAGATTACAAGCTGAAGGAATCAAAGTAGTATGCTACTGGCACAAAAATTGATACATAGATCAATAGAAGAAGAAGCAGCCCAGAAACCTGCAGCAATATGGTCAATTAATCTTTGACAAAGCAGGAAAGAATATGCAATGGGAAAAAGACAGTTTCTTCAACAGTGTTGGGAAACTTGGACAGTTATATGCAGAAGAATGAAACTGGACTGTTTTCTTACATCATACACAAAAATAAACCAAAAATGTATTAAATACAAAATGTATCAAATATGAGATCTGAAGCCATAAAAAAAATCCTAGAACGGGGACAGGTGGTAATTTCTCTGACATTGGCTCAGCAGTATCTTTCTAGATATGCCTCCAGAGGAAAGGGAAACAAAAGCAAAAATAAACTATTGGGACTAGGTTAAAACAAAAAAGCTTCTGCAGAGTAAAGGAAATAACCAATAAAACTAAAACACAGCCTAAGAGAAGATATTCTCGAATGACATATCTGCTAAACAGTTTCCAAAATACATAAAGGACTTATATGCAACTCAACACCAAAACCCCCCAAATAATCCAGTTAAAAGATGGGTAGATGACATGAAGAGACATTCACCCAAAGATAACATCAAAATGGCCAAAAGACACATGAAAAGACAATTGTCACTTATCAGGGAAAGGTAAATCAAAATTACAATGGGATTATCATCTGATACCTGTCAGAATAGTTAAAATCAACAACACGAACAATACGAGGATAGAGGTTCCTCAAAAAGTTAAAAATAGAACTTCCTTGTGATCCAGTCATCATAATAGAGGGTTTTTACCCAGAGAAAATGAAAACACTAATTGGAATGGATACCACACCTCTATGTTTATTGCAGCATTATGTACAATAGCCAAATTATGGAAACAGTCCAGTGTCCATAGACAGGTGAATAGATAAAGAAGATGTGGCCTATGTATATAATGGAATATTATTCAGCCATAAAAAAGAATGAAATCTTGCCTTTTGCAAAGACATGGATAGAGTTAGAGAGTATGATGCTAAATTAAATAAGCCAGTCAGAGAAACACAAATATATGATTTCACTCATATGTGGAATTTAAGAAAGAAAACAAACAGAGAAAAAGAGATAAACCAAAAAAGCAGACTCTAACTACAGAGAACAAACTGATGGATATCAGAGGGGAAGTGGGTGGGGTGACGAAACAGGTGATGGGGATTAAAGAGTACACTTATCATGATAAGCACTGAATAATGTATAGACTTGTTGAATTACTATATTGTGCACCTGAAATTAATATAATACTGTTTGTTACTGAACTGGCATTAAATTTTTTTAAAGAAATATAATAGAAACTACCCTAAATATTTTTCAAGTTCATAGGATCTAAAATAATTTTCAGTAAATAAAACCTAATTTTAGATTGTCAGTTTAATTAGTACAGACATGTCTTTGGAGTTATCAGCATTAATATAAATAATACTTTCATTTTATATATGGTTACTAAACACCAAATAAGCTTATGCTGTCTCTGTTGCAAAATTTGTCCCCAAGAAAAATAAGGTGATGGCCAGCTGCTTTTTCATTTCATTCATGAGAGACACAGAGAGAGAGGCAGAGACATAGGCAGAGGGAGAAGCAGGCTCCATGCAGGGAGCCCAATGTGGAACTCGATCCGTGGACCCCAGGATCATGCCCTGAGCCAAAGGCAAACGCTCAATTGCTGAGCCACCCATGCTTCCTGATGCCTAAATGCTTCCTATCTTATGAAATCTTCATAAATAATCTCAGTGCAATTGTTAAGGACAATGAAATGAATGTGAATTAAGAATTCTTAGTAAACTTTTTAGCAATAATTGTTTTATATCTACTCAAACAGTTCCCCAAACCTCTCTGATAACTTGTACGTTATTGTTTTGATAAGTCCAATTAAATGATGAAAGTTCACTGAGTATCTAGATCATTTCCAAATAAGATAAAACAGAAACAATTATTACTGAACATAGGTTTATTCGCTTTTGGTTTCCTTTTACAGAGGAACTAAAGGTACTTGGGTCTATCAGTAAACATATTTCATGCCACGTTGAGAAACTGTACTATGAAGAAACACAGGTCTCTAGAAATTATGAAATGCATTTATAAATTTGCCAATCTAAACAGCACAGTCACAATGGCTTACTTAGTTTTCCCTAGAAAATAATGTTTTTAAGCATTAAAAATTTTAATATATGTAGTTAACACTCCTAGGAGTTTAATAAGGGAAATAACTTTATGCAAGAAAAGTAGGATATGTTCTTTTGGTTAGCAAAGGTAGGAGGTATAAAGACACATTTTTGTTAAAAGAAATGTTATTTTGTCCTAAAATGAAGCTGGTTATTTCAGAATAGAAAGGAGCAAGATAAAAAAAAATTACTATGGATTTAGAACATTTACAAGAGAACAAAAGGTGACATCTTATGTGATCAAGCTGGCTAAAAACTGAATTGTTACTATAAGCTTTTAAATAACAATAGGGTACTCAAATAAAACAGAAACCTAATGTTTCATTTGCTAAAAGGACAAAGTTTTCTTGGATTATTGATCTGCTCTTGATATTTTGAAAAGTTTTCCTTTGCGCGGTAAGTAATATGCCTAAAACAAAGATTTTGTGTCTTGTTGAATAATTTCTTATGTTTCATATCAAGTCTTTGATTAGTTAAGAAGTCTGGGTCTCATAAATATAGAGAACTGGTGGTTCCCAGAGGGAGGGGTCAGGGTTGGGCAGAATGGGCGAAGGAGAGTAGGGCAGACAGGCTTCCAGTTACAGAATGAATAAGTCATGGGAATACAGGATACAGTATAGGGAATATAGTCAATGGTATTTTAATAGTGTTGTATGGTGACAGATGTTCACTGAGAATCTGACCTCCTTGTAACAGGACACAATTAGAAATTGATTATAACACCAAAACCTTGACTGGAATGTCATATTTGAGAGAGATGTACAAAGAATTTGATAATAACCAGATAGCTTTAAGGAACTAAGTTTGACTTTAAGAAGCCAAAAAGAACCCTCGGAAAAATTGGCCTGGTACCTTGCTTATAGGGTTCTAAGCAGCTTTATCAGGTGAGTAAGGAAGGTCACTTGAACCTCAAGATATTTTGGGACCTTGAGAATAGACGAATTAACGCAATTCCATGTACTGCAAGCATAATCTGATGGCAAGTTCTTGGAATGGCTTCCTAGCCTCAAGAGACTTCTAAAGGCCCAATCTGAGATTCCTTATAAAAAGTTTCAGCAAAGCAGATTAAAAGATTCAATATGGTCAATTGCTATTCTAGCTGCCCTTATGTAAATAATCAAGTCAATTTTATTGAAACAATGTAATTGGCAACAAATCAGTCTTAGAGTGTCTTGATAGAAATGGGGGTGATTGTCATAAGAAAAAATTATGTTTCAGTAGAAACTATATTATATACTTATGGATGTTAGATTCTAGTTATGTTAACTGTCTTTGAGATTTTGTTTTCTACCTGTAAACTGAACCAAATCCCAAATTCCTGTTGTTTCCTCCAGTATTTGTCTAAAACTCTCCAAACTAACACTTTGAATTTTTTTCTCTCATCTTTATGACTTAGAATCATTGAGAACTAAATCTGTGTTTTTTCAAAACCATACCAACTAAAGTCGGACAACTGGATATAAACTTCAGAGAGATCATCACAACAGGCCATGCAGAGACAATCTTCATGTCTTTTGCTGTGTGGAACACTCAGAAAGCTCACTGGAGACATTCAGCCTGGAAACCAGGAAAAGCCGTCAGATTGCTACTGCCTACCCTCACTCCATCTAAAGAGGCTTTGAGCCTGACAGTGAGAAATCTTCTCGACTGGCTCTTCTAGAACTCAGAAACTTGTTTATAATTTGCTCCAATCACCAACTGCTGCTTTTATTTTGCTTCCATAGAACTTCTGTATTAAACACCTGATTTCTCATACAATCTATGCCTAACTTTGGAGCCCAGCTGTGTATCACCTCCTAAAATGAGATACAACTCATTTTTATACAACTATGATTATACTGTTATGTCATCAGTTTAACTAAACTGACCCATTTTCAAGACTAAGGTATTAATTGAGTGAAATACTCGAGGAACAATCTAATAGCCCAGCTTTCACTCAATATGTGAAATTTCCATGGAAAAAGTTTCAGAGGAGGCAAGTGATGGGGTTCAAAGCAGGCTGCCCCAAAATGTGCCATCTTGGCATGCAGATTATTTCAAGTTGAAGACAACCAAGGCCAGACAGACTCAAAAAAAGCTTTCTACCTCCCCCTTAACTGCCTTAAAATAATTTAGAGTATGTATACCAGCAAGATAGCTAATAACAGAGATAAGGTTTTACATCAGAAGGACTTAACTGCATGCCATGGCAAGCATTTGTATACCACACATTTGCTCCTCCCATCCTCTTATATGTCTTCCTCCCCCTTTGAAGTCCCAAACTTTTACCCCCTTTCTCCTTCACTCAAGATGGTATATAAACCTGAATTACTGGACTGTTAGGGTCCCCTCGTGTCTTTGTGGAGACCTTGGGAGTATATAATTAAATTTGCTTTTCTCATGTCCATCTCTGTTCTAACCAAAGAACCTAGAATGGTGGAAGGAAAAAGTTTTCTTCCCCTACAAGGTCATACTTTTGTGCAAGTGTTGGTATGAGCACACACATGCATGTATGCGCTTACAGAAATGTACCTTGAAGATTTCAGTTAAAGGATAAATAGAGGTTCCTAACTGCATTGTTACAAGGAAGTCAGCAATCACCATTAAATGTAACAGAGGTGATTAATTGATGCCGACCTCTACAATACCCAGAACACATCGTTTGGCTTACTAGTTCCATCTTGTGCATGTTTGCTTCTATGATTATACTGTTATGTCATCAGAATAATAAAAGACATAAATCTTCATTTCACAAAATTGATCACAAACCTAAAGAGAGAAGAGGTCACTTTACCTGTGATACTGTCTAAACAAATCCACGGAGAGATCTTGAGTCCTTTAATCATGGCACTGTCATCTGGTTTGGGTAAGCATATTTTCCTTTCATTAGATTTAATATATAATCTCATTATAGAAACCTGACACTGCACTGACTCTCAACTCATAAATCAGCTTCTACTTCTATTCCGAAGGCCCAAAAAAGGGGGGACAAAGAAACTAACAAAATGTGATAAAAATGCATAGCATAACATAATTTGAAACATTCAGATAATACTCCCTTGCTACTCTGCTTTCTATTTTCATTGTTGATTTATCCTAGTCCTGCTGCCACGTGGACTATCACACTGACTTCCATTTTTCTGTGCAACCAGACATTTAAAAAATATTTCACTCATGAAATTTTCCAAAAGGTCACTTCCTAACATCCCCACTCCCACCCATTTGATCACATGAGCCCCTACATTTTTTTTTAAGATTTTATTTATTTATTCATGAGAGACATAGAGAGAGAGGGGGAGACACAGGCAGAGGGAGGAGCAGGCTCCATATAGGGAGCCATGTGGGACTTGATCCCGGGTCCCCAGGATCACGCCCTGGGCTGAAGGCAGCACTAAACCACTGAGCCGGGCTGCCCAACCCTTCCATTTTTACAATATCATGCAATGTCTGGACATTCTCAGAACACCAACATAACTATTTATAGAGCATCCATGGCATGTCTTGTACTTTGCCTGTTGTTAACTGGGATGGAAAAGTAAAAGACATATTCCCTGGCTTCAAAGGTGATGTAATATCTTTGGGGAAAAAAAATCATAATTTTAATCCCAAGTAAACAGACTTTCTAAATGTTGATCTGTACTTGCTGACATATCTACAATGAACAGACATGATTTATAAAATAAATTTTGTGGACATAATATACCTTTGCCTAAAATAGTTTTAAAGAGTTTTGAGGGATCCCTGGGTGGCGCAGCGGTTTGGCGCCTGCCTTTGGCCCAGGGCGCGATCCTGGAGACCGGGGATCGAATCCCACATCGGGCTCCCCGTGCATGGAGCCTGCTTCTCCTTCTGCCTGTGTCTCTGCCTCTCTCTCTCTCTCTCTGTGTGTGTGACTGTCATAAATAAATTAAAAAAAAAAGTTTTAAGAGTTTTGAAATAATTTCTTGTATAGACAAAATGAAGTTGTTTCTCCATTTTATAATATCATGACCCCTAAAAAAAATCATTAGTCTGTTGAGGCCATATAATGTTTTAGTTTCAAATAGAAGCTATGTCACCCTAAGTAGATGTGAATTTTCCATATCAGAAAATTAGTATTTGTTTTGGGAGTAGTGTGTGTACATGTATATATATGTGTATACGTGTGTCTATTTTTTATTTTTATGTTTTTAAGATTTTATTTATTTATTTGTGAGAAACACACACACACACAGCTGTAGGTAGCTGGCTACCTGTAGCTGGCTGTAGGCAGCACTAAACCACTGAGCCGCTGGGGCTGCCCTATTTGTTATTTTTTAAAAAGCTGCTGGTAGATGGGAAGAATGAGAAGGAATGTATACACTTTCCTCTTTTATAGAGGTTAATATAGCAGCAAATTCCACTCTGGCCTGTGTTGCTAAAGCTTCCCTGTGTCCAGCCTACACTGAATAACTCAGCCTTTTGGGAATATACTGTGATTGGTATTTATGTTCTTGGGATTGCAAAGTAAGGGGAGAGAAAGATTCTGTGATAAGACCCAACCTAATAGTGATGGAGCTTTGGGGTAAAGCTCCTTGAGGAGCTTTGGTTTGCATTATAGAAGTCGAAATGAAGTAACTTTTTAGTCTGACTTAAGCAGAAGGAAGAAGGAGAAAAGAAAGATAAGAAATGGGGTATGTTCAAGAAGGAAGGCCCTCTGAAGTAGTTAGCTGTATTTCCCTTGAATGATGAGGAAAATAATTTTTAATCAGCCAGTATTCAGTTTTTTGCTTTCTATGTTAAAATTCCCTCTTCATTAACTTTCAACTTCTTGGTAAAATCTGATATGTCTTATAACTTACACACTTCTCTTGCATTGAATTTGGACTGCAATGGTTTCCAGAGGCCAGAAACATAACTAGCAGTGGTCTGTGCTAGAGAACGGTGAGCAGAAGCTTGAGATACCTGCCTTTCAGCTGAGAGGCAGGTGGCTCAGGAATGGAGATTGAGACAGGTTCTATAGCTCCCACATAAAGAAGAAGAAAGTGGCTGGGGGAGCCTGATGGGGGGGCGCTTCACAGGGGGAGGCTGATGCTTGGATCACATATGCATAACTTGAAATTGTTCTTCCTGCTGAAGTGGAAAGGGTTAATATCAATAGCCCCCAAGTTGAGTATTATTCCCATGCAAATTAAGGTAGCATTTTACATAAATAGGTGACTGAAGTTGGGTCCAGCTAAAGTTACATCTAGCAAAATCAGTGAATTTTTATGTACTGCAACTCTTTATTAGAATTTGGCTGTTGGCGACTGTCTTCTCTTGCTTCCACGATGCTATCTAGTTGAGTTATTCTTGTAATGATGTGCTCCTTCCTTCTCAAAATTCCGAGAGCTTTTACTCTCCACACCTTCAACTGGGACTAGCCCCACAGAGGACTGAAGTATACCTCACGGGAAGCCCTAATACCTAACTATAGCTTATTATGACACAGTTATCATTAAAATGATGACCATAACTGCTTCTTTTTATGAATAAGTACAAAAATGATTGTTGTCCTTCTAACAGAGCAAGTTAAATAAAATGGCGTTAGAGAGATGGTTATAAAGTCCATTATTTCTATGCATGGCTCCTTAGATACCAATTAAATACCCTAAAGAAATGGGCATTCACTCAATACCATCAATTGAGAAGACGATGTGTATGAGTATTTGTTATATAACCAGGAGACTTAAACTCAATAACAGAAGATGACAATATTTTTGGCTAATGTACCTGTGATAATTGGCTAAAACCAGATAAACATGAAAAAGTTAACCTTAAGCATTTTTAGGATCCATGCTTACTTAATGGAATTATTTCTGTTGAATGCCCTAACACATTTAGCCATTTAATGGACCTTACATAAAAGTAGATCTGGGGCACCATTTTCACCACTTTAACTCATAGGATTTCAGAGATGGAAGAGGCTAGAGTTTGCCTAGCTCAGTCCCCTTGTTTTTGATCCAAGAAAACTTGGGGCCAAGGAGAAACACAAGTTACTTGAAATCACATGACTAATCTATAATTTTGGGCCTGGTAAATCAATCAAACTTACTCAGCCACATATGGAATGGTATATATCAAGCTCTGCTAAAAGAAGGAAAACAAAAACAAAAACAAAACAAAATTAGAAATGCTGGCTCTCTAAGTATGACAGAGCAGCTATACAGGGAAATCTTTATTAGTACAGAGTAACTAAAAATGCTAGATAACATAAAACAAAACAACAACAACAAAAAACAACTTTTTAAAAGCATGGCTAGGGCAGCCTTGGTGGTTCAGCGGTTTAGCGCTGCCTTTAGCCCAGGGTGTGATCCTGGAGACCTGGGATTGAGTCCCACGTCAGGCTCCCTGCATGGAGCCTGCTTCTCTGCCTCTATCTCTCTCTCTGTGTCTCTTGTGAATAAATAAATAAAATCTTAAAAAAAAAAATAAATGAAAGCATGGCTAAAGCTGGTGCTAGTAAGATAAAAAATTAGAGGAGACAAGACATTTCAAGGTATTTTCTGGGTGAGTCTAGGAGCAGGCATTTTCCATTGGTATGCCTTCTAGTCCTTGGGGTAGTAACAAATGCAGACAGGATAGGGACAAAGCCTGACATTCAAGTAAGAAGGAGGTCATCAGAGACCCTGGCAAAAAGCAGGTATTGACAAAGGGCAACAACTCACTGAAGACATACTAGGAAAAAAAACAAAAACAAACAAACAAACAAAAAACCCACGCACAATTGGGGTTGATATTAAGTGAAACAGGGAAAACAAAAAGTCTCTCTTGAGAGTTCCTTATCCAAAATCCATTTTCCAAAGAATGAGGCCAGGATTCATATGATAAGAAAAATCTCAGGAAGTATCAAATGAGTGGTGTCCCTAAGTAGGCAGCAGAAACAATTTACAAATATTCTCTAGAGAAACACATTCTAAGCATAGGCCACAAAGTGTTCCTATAGATGAATTCCAACAAATATGAGCTCATCACAAAAAATACTTCTTTTTTTTTTTTTTACAAAAAATACTTCTAAGTACACAAACAAGTCCTATGAATGAATCTGCAGAAACAAAAATTAAGTATTTGATGTGCAAGACTGATTGTATATAATTAATAAGTGCAGAATATAATAAAACCTCATATATTTAAATAAAATAATATATGAAAGTATATGAAAACAAGTCTATTAAATTGATCAGAAAATGCTGAAATAGAAACAAATAAAACTACAGAAATGAAAAGTATTTGAATTTAAAACTCAAATGAATAAAGCTGAAAATATAAAATTTAACAGTTGAAGAGCAACTTTGTAAACTGACATACACAGATGAAGAAATTACATGCAAAGAGGCACTGAGAGAGAGAAAATAAGACATCTATGATCGAGTGGTTAAGAAGCATGGGAAAACAGAATAATAATATCCAACAAAGTTTGGTCCAAGTGTGGTTCCCAGAATTATAGCACTGGCATCAGTATATTCTCAAGACACAACATAGACCTATATATATGTAGTCACAAATATATTAATGACTGACATGAATGCTCACAGGCTTAAGAAGTTCAATTTGCCCCAAGCAGGATAAATAAAAAGAAATCCTGACAGTAAAAATGAAAAACACCAAAAACTGTAAGAAGTTTTTAAAAATAGTCAGTGAAGAAATTCAATTTAGAGTCATAAGAAATCATAATACAGTCCAGCCTAGAGAGAGGTCAGTCCAGACAAAAGCAGATGAGAAGCTTAAAGGAAAGACTCCTTCAAGATGTTAATATCCACTGAACATACAAACCTAATATGTTAGGTATATGTAAAAAAGATTTTGATACTGGCAAAAAATTTTAGGGTTTGAGTGATTGATAATCACATGAAACATTAATAAAATTAAAGAAAAAGATTAGTAATTACTCTTCAGGGAAAACAAAATATTGGGTAATTAAAGTAATCATGCTATACCTTGTTCATCTGTGAATAGCTTTTTTATATCTTAATATAAATGATCATATAATGATCTAACATAATACAACTATATTGGGAAGATGGGCACCAAAAAGTGTGCATGCACATATGTAACAAGGACCACGAAGGAAAAGGAAGGAAAATCCCCATTTTCTATGGGTAATACAGTGAGTATCTCAGTTTGAGAAATCAAGACATAGTAGTTTAAAACATGGGGAGAAATGCCGAAAAAAATACTAAAATGAGAAGTAGTGGATCCGGAGGAACAATGAATATGTTTTACATTTTTAGCAAGCTTTCTTTAACTAGTTAACACTTTATACACACCGTGTTCAACGTTAATAATATGCCACTTTACCTTCTTGCTTACAATCAAAAAGTTGAAAGTTTGAAAACATAGTGTTGCTAAGTAAGGCCATAGGATCAGGTACAGCTGATTAAGAGTTTACTTTTAACCACTCAAGCAGGGATCCCTGGGTGGCTCAGTGGTTTAGTGCCTGCCTTCAGCCCAGGGCATGGTCCTGGAATCGCAGGATCGAGTCCCATATGGGGCTCCCTGTATGGAGTCTGCTTCTCCCTCTGCCTGTGTCTCTGTCTCTCACGAATAAATAAATAAAACCTTTAAGAAAAATAATCTGGCAGCATGGCAAAGTGGGATATGCAGACTGTTTGCCAGCTGATTCTTATGTATGTTCCCTAGAGAAACTTCTGCACGTCTGCACAGGAAACACATCAAGACTGGAAATAATAGAATTGTTTGCATATATCTGAAGGCTGAATACAATCCAAAGGTTTTCGTTTTTAAGTTTTTATTTAAATTCCAGGTAGTTAGCATGCAGTATAATATTAGTTTCAGGTGTAAAACATAGTGATTCAGCACTTCCATACAATGTCCAGTGCTTCTCACAAGTGCACTCCTTAATCCCCATCACCCAATTCACCCATACCCCCACTCCCCTCTGGTAACCATTAATTTGTTCTCTATAGTTAAGAGTCTGTTTCTTGCTTGTCTCTCCCCCAATGCTTTTCTCGTTTTTGTTTCTTAAATTCCACATGAGTATAATCATATGCTGTCTTTCTCTAACTTATTTCACTTAGCATTATACTTTCTAGCTCCATCCATGTTGTTGCAAATGGCAAGATTTAATTCTTTTTTATGCCTGAGTAATATTCCATGATATATTTATATATAACACCTCTTCTTAATCTATTCATCAGTCAATGGACACTGGGCTGTTTCTATAGTTTGGCTATTGTGGATGATGCTGCTATAAACATACGAGTGCATGTATCCCTTCCAATGAGTGTTTTTGTAATCTCTGGGTAAATATCCTATCGTATGATTACTAGATCACAAGGAAGTTCTATTTTAACCTTTTGGGGGAAGGTCTTCCATACTGTCTTCCACAGTGGCTGCATCAGTTGCGAGGGTTTCCCTTGCTCCACATTCTCAACAAAACCTGTTGTTTCTCCTGTTGTTGATTTTAGCCATTCTGACAGGTGTGAGGTGATATCTCATTGTAGTTTTGATCTTCATTTTCATGTTAAGTGATGATGATTGTCTTTTCATGTGTCTGTTGGCCATCTTGATGTCTTCTTTGGATAAATGTCTTTTCATGTCTTCCACTCATCTTTTAACTGGATTATTGGGGGGGGGGTGTTGAGTTGTATAAGTTCTTTATATATTTTGCATACTAACCCTTTATCAGATATGTCATTTGCAAATATCTTCTCCCATCCCATTGGTTGCTTTTTAGTTTTGTTGATGGTTTCCTTACCTCCACTTTGCAAAGCTGTGCAGAAGCTTTTTATTTTGAAGTAGCCCCAAGAGTTAATTTTTTTCTTTTGTTTCCCTTGCTTAAGGAGATGTATCTAGAAAGAAATAGCTGTGGCCAGTGTCAAAGAGGTTACTGCCTGTGCTCTTCTCTAGGATTTTATGGTTTCAGGTCTCACATCTAAATGTCTTTAATCCATAAAATGTCTTTAATCCATTTTGAATTTATTTTTGTGTATGGTGTAAGAAAGTGGTTCAGCTTCATTCTTTTGCATACTGCTACCCAGTTTTTCCAGCACCATTTATTGAGAGACGGTCTTTTTCCCATTTATATTCTTTCCTTATTTATTGAAGATTAATTGACCATATAGTTGTGGGTTCATTTCTGGGGTTTCTATTCTGTTCCATTGATCCATGTGTCTGTTTTTGTGCCAGGACCACACTGTTTTGATTCCTACATAATTTGAAGTCTGGAACTGTGATGCCTCCAGCTATGCTTTCCAAAGGTTCTTAAGTAGGAAAATGACGACAAAAACTGTGGCATAGTCACCTAGCAGAATAGTATACAGCAGTGAATGGGGATGAACAAGACTTATACATATCGTAGATGGATCTCAGTCATATACATGTTCATGGAATAAGGGAAGAGTACAATTTCACTTACATAAAATTCAAATGTAGACAAAACTGAATAACGTATTATTCAGGGATGTATCCTATATACCAAGCAGGAAAAAAAAAAGAACAACAGAAAACAAAGGAATGAGTAGACCACATTTCAAAATGCAAGTGATCTTTAGTGGGGAGAGAAACAAGCTGTAAGGCAGGGATGAGGTAGGGAGGGGCCAGTCTCCCAAAGGTTTTAGTTTTTAAACTGTTTTGGTAAGTTTTCTTAGTGTTATTTAAGCTAAAACTGTAAGTTATATGTAGTTTTATTTCCCATTAAAAAAAACAGTAAAGCATAACCTGATTCATGCCACATACCCAGATTTTCATTTCTTAAACTGTCTGATCTCAGCCTTTGCAAACCTGGCTTCTAGCTCTGTTCTTAACCACTTTCTTTCCATTTCCTGCTTCCATGTTTTCTTCATTTATGCACCTATTATGGTGACTCTTAGCTTCTAACCTTGGGCCTCTACAGCTATGCTTTTCTTCTTTTTCTTTGGCTCCCTATATTTACATGTAACCTTCCTGTTCTGGCCTGGCCCCTGGAAACTCCTATTCACATACACTGTTTAAAAAAAAAAAAATCCTAGCTGGATTGACCCAGTTTATATATCAGAAAAATAAAAGTTGTGTGTCTTTACTCCCCACTCAGGGCTGTCCTTTAAATGACACTGACTCTTTTGTGTCCAGCGATACAACAGGGGCCACAAAACATGAACACAGCGCTATCTCTGATAGATGTGGAAAGTTCTATGAGCAGAGCCTGGCATATGACCACAGAGCCAAACATCTGTTAGGCTACTGAGAATGTAAGACCTTGAAGGGATATAAAGGGACAAATTAAAAAAAAAACCCTATTTCTTTTTTTAAAAAAAGATTCTGTTTATTTATTCATCACACACACACACACACACACACACACACACACACACACACACACACATAGAGGCAGAGACATGGGCAGAGGGAGAAGCAGGCTCTATGCAGGGAGCCCAATGTGGGACTCGATCCTGGGACTCCAAGATCACGCCCTGAGCCAAAGGCAGACGCTCAACTGCTGAGCCACCCAGGCATCCCCCAAAAGGCTATTTCTTGATAATGTATCTCCTTCACCTTGAAGATCATCATGATCTGCAAAGATGCTCAATGGCATTAGCAATGCAAATCATAGCTCCCCAGAGGCCCAGGACTATATAAAAATAAATAGCCACCTTTCCAACAGTACCTCCACTTTGCAATCCAGGGTAGTGATCATTAAGAGAAATAAAAAATACTCTTGTTCTCAACTATGTATCATATCAGAAGCTGCTTCATCAGGACTAGTGGAGGCTCCTGACACCCACAGTAAGTTAATATTACCTCAGAGAGAAAGCCAGAACAACCAGAGGGCTAAATGATCACAAGTTTCACACCAAGTCAGTCACAGGGCAGAAGCCAGAGCCTTAGTTAGTCATTGTCTACTCTCTAAATTCCTGGTGCTGTGGGATTATTTGTCAGATATGGGTTATGTAGACCTTTCTTTCATCTCTGTCTTCAAAGCCCGTGTGGAGAGATATGCCACTTCCCTCACCTGTTCGTTATAACAGTGTTCCTGTATTACTTGACAAATTTTCCCTACTTTATAAATATTCTCATCCAATGATTCTTAAAAACCTGATTTATAAATGTGATTATGGAAATGTGACAAGATTCCTTCCCTTTGTTCTTTCTCCAAGAATGTAATCTCAGCGACAAGCTTAGTCTTAGTATGTGACAAAAATGCAATAACATCCCTTTCCGAGAATTCTTGTTCTTGACATTGCATTGCCTCGCTAGACCCCACACAGTTGCTTGCATTTTTTACACATACCGAAATCAGCATTAGGTGTTTTAGATTATTTATCTCTTGAGGACAGAGGGGATCTCTGCCCTGTCCAGTAGCCTTCCTTAGGCACATCGTGCCAAAGTATAATGAACTCAACTCCATCTGTCAATGACATAATTTTACATTATTAGATCTTGACCTAAGTATTGCCGAGGGTTCTCACTTTAGCTCTTGTTTTTTGTAGCTTCTCTCACTATTGACTTTAGAAGGAGCTTGGGATCTTTAATTCCTTTTAAGGATTCTGGCCTCTGAGGATCTTGTGAGACAGTGGATGCCCATGTCTCTTTTGTTAATGATTTTAACAGTCATATGATGAATGTTGTTGCAGGGCTGGGATTCAGATTTTAGATTTAGGGGATATTAATCATGTACTTTAAAGATGTGATTAACTGGTTAATGGAAGACCACATTCTATGAGGAAGAGCTATTTGGCTTTTTTTCCCCCTGTTTTAATTGCAATATCAACTCACTCCTTCCTTTCTGCAGATACTGGACTATGATTCACTGGTGATATACTGGACTACAAATAGTACAGTACTTGTACGTGGTACACTTTCAAGTGATGCACAACACAGGATCAGTTGACTTCAATTACTCTCTAGTAAGAAATAAATGACCTGACTATTGCTGAAACTCTGGATCCCTTGACTATTGTTCATGGGAATGAGAACAGCAAATTATGTGAGTTGTCTTTGGAATGGTAGTTTATCTTGCTAACCTGGGGAGTAAAGATGGAGAGAAACACAAAGCCTTGCTTTCTACCATGCTGATGTAAGCAGATTTCTTGAACCTAGATCAACAGATAAAAGAAGTCCAAAACCATTGTCTATACTTATTTCTAATTTGTCTTCATTTATAATTAACCGGGAAGTACCTACACATCGCCAATAGATAAACTGTACGAAAGGACAATCATAGATAAGAACATTGTATTTTTTGATAATCCACTAGAAGAGCATTTGTCCAGATAGCATTCATTTCAAAGATTAGGATCTGGACATAATTATAGAAAACCTAATGCAATAAATCAATAAAGTTTTGAGTATCTCCTATCCCTTAAAGTGAAAATTATGAAGTCAAGAGACTGAATAAAATTTAGGGAAAAAATGTATAATGTTGGAGGTCCCAAAAGAAACATAATTGATGCACACAAATGCACAACTACACACACACTCTCTCTCAAATATACACACGCACCACACGGGAACTCAAAACTAGGATTTTTAATGCTAATGAAGCATCTTGATAAATGTTCCATGGACAGAAAAAAATAAATTATTTTCCATTGCTGGCGTGTGTGGGCCTTCTTTTTGATTACAGCAGCAACTTGAATATTTCTACACTGTGTAGAAAAGCAATAGAGTCTACATGTGATTATGTTTAGAGTTATAGCTAACCAGGAAGGCTGCAGATAGAAGACATTTTCTGTTGATAAACAGTTGCCTTCAAAGAGTACATTTTTCGTTTGTTTATAAGATGCAGGTGAAGTCAGATAGAAACATCATTAAGATCTGCTAATGAATCATCCTCCTATTTGCACTGGGAATAAGTGTTTGAACTCAATGCTGCATCTATGTTTGAAGAAATACAATTATTGGTTAACAAATGTGTTACATTTAGGTGGTATGGCTGGATGAATACTAACTATGAGCAAGCACAAGGTCTGTTATGCTAAAAAAAAAATACAGTACATCAATGGCAACATCCCATTTTCACCTAAGCAAATACACATTTATATTATGTTAAATATATTTATCAAGTCAGAGTTACTGTTTTTAAATTAATACTGTTCTTTTTTCACTGATAACACATTAATTGGAAAAACTGTCGAAAACAAAGAACAAATAATCATCAACAAATCCCATCATTCAGTGATAAACACTTATAATTTTGGTGTCTCTGCTATCTGTCTTTTATCGTAGATGCACAAGCTAATTTATATATACCCACACACTCATTTGGAGCTGACCGAGAGGTAGATGTACATACAGAGGTGGCTAGTCTTTAGGTATCACAATACTATCATTTAATTCTTCCCCCAGTACATTAGTGACGAACATTGATCATGACATTGGTGTCCGTAATCTATAATCTGGAGGTATTTCAATGACTAGGTTGAAGCAGAGTAGTCGTAATAATGTCTGAATTAAAGACATAGGAATAGAGACAGATAATGGGGATATTATTCTCACTGGCTCATGAGCCCCATCCAGGGTTCTTCCCAGGGCAATCTCTGCTTCATTCCAGAGTCTTGGACTCAAATGGTTTCTGACATGTCATAACTCAAAAAAAAAAAAAAAAAAAAAAGTTTTACCTCTGTAGAAGAAAGTGCAGTGCATTTCTCCTTGACTTTTCCACGCCTAAATAGGTAACTCTGGTTTCTCAACTTCACTTCTTCCCTAATTATCTACACATTTAAAGCAGAGATTGTTTCACTTGCTTGGTCCAGACCCACCATAATACCTCACATACCATGAGTACCCAGAATATTGTAAATGTGCTCAACTGTATGTCAGTGCTGCTGCCTTAAATGACATCTGTCTTTAATATTACTCTGCTCCTTTTTTCCCCAGATGTACTCATGTCACTTATATTACTCCATGGGTTCATGGTCTGTGCTGAATTCAACAGATAGAAGGTGTTATGGGTTTTATTTGGGAATTTATTATTGTTAGTATTAGAATTGGTTTAATTTTGGAACAACTTAGTACAATCTCTTGAGAATAAGAGATGTATTTATATATTTCCTAAAAACAAGACCCTAAAAATGAAATGTTTTTAGGGAATTGAAGCCCTAAAAGAACACAAACCTCACTCTTATCCAGGGCCAATAAATAGGCTAAAGACAAAAGAAAATTGGGTCTAAGTCATCATTCTTTGCCATGTCTCATCTGTCTTGACCTTGACCAGCAAGAGGCTAGGAGGGCAGAAAAGAAGACAAAACTCTCGACATGATAATGTAATTCCTTTGCCTTGCCAGTATGAATTTTCTGAAGAACAACCATATCTACTTGAAAGTGTCCTAGTTCAAGGCCTGCTACTGCCAGGAAGTGAGGCTCT
Organism: Vulpes vulpes; assembly: GCF_048418805.1. NCBI lineage: Eukaryota > Metazoa > Chordata > Mammalia > Carnivora > Canidae > Vulpes > Vulpes vulpes. Next base: position 33,719,572 of record NC_132786.1, read on the forward strand.
GGATTTTCTGGCCAGGGAAAAAGACTTACTTAGAGTACATATGCTGAAAGAGAGAGGGAAGTCCTAGAAACAAGTAATAGTTGGCTTAAAAATACATTTTTTTGGGTGGAGAAATGTTGCACATGGGTATAAGGATCATACAGTTTACATGAAATTTTTTCCCTCTAGTTTCTTTCCTTGTTCTGTTAAAGGGTCACCTGGATGCTAAAACTACAAAGCAGGCAGCCTCTGTGCATCTTCATAACAGAACACAATGCATGCCCAACGGATTCAATAAGTGATTAATTAGGGAGACCAGGCTGCAGCTTCAGCTTCCTCAAAAGCAATGTATTAAGCCAAATAAGGATACTATCACCTATCTGGAGGAAGTGCCTCTATGCAGTCAGCTAGCTCAGGGAAGTTCATCCAAGAGTTCCAGGGTACATAACCAAGACATTTATATCAAGACGAAACATCAGGCTTGTGCAGAAAGAAGAGATGGGATGTGGGCAGGATGCAGAGTGCATGTGCATGCATGTGCCTGTGCACATGCACTCACATGCTCAATGTGGCAAAAATGGGAGCCATTAAACAGGACGGTGCAAGCTACCCCGTCCAAGAGAAAACAGATCTGTGAGATGGAAAGACAGAGACCTTTAGAATTCCAGGATATGATTACATTTATATCAGCTACTTGGAAAAGAATCAATCCCAGAATTCCAATAGGCACTGCTCCAAGTCTCAGTGTTTAATATATGTCTATGTCAATTGAAATTCTAGGCCTCAAGTATCTGAATCTTAGTGATTTCACCTCATTACATTACATATGATGAAAAGAAAAGTAGAAATACCAGAAACAATCAGAGTTCACTTAAAAATGTTTCTTTGCGTGTGTGGTTTTTTTTTGGGGGGGGGGGCGGTTGGTGAATGGAGAAATGTTACAGGTGGGTTCAAGGAAACTTACGGTTTTTGCATACTTTCTCCTAGCTGGACACAAATGTGATTAACCATAACCCTTCAAGATGATGAGAGAACTTTCACGTGAAGAGAGAAAATGGTATGCAATCTTGAAATAGAATCTGAGATGCTCTTTATCAGTCAGGGCAGAAATAGGCAGTAACAGGACAACCTTAGTGAAGGTTACAGCATTAGCATGCTTAGAGCTCACTGAGTTTTTTGTGTTTTTTGTTTGTTTGTTTGTTTGTTTTTAGTCTGATACGATGAGCCCAGAGAGCTTTAAAAAGGCTCAAAATGGTACTGGTTACAGACCCAGGAACTGAGTGTGATGAGTGACTTTCCATTCTGAGGCCTACAGTCAACTTTAATTCTCAAGATCTCACAAGTGTCTGAGGGCAAGAGAAGGAGAAGGTGTATGCTGAATCAGCATACATCAACACAGCTACAGCAAAGACAGACTTCCTGGCCCCTGTGGATGGATTACTGACATTAGCGGTGCTGATGGGAAATAAGGGTTTTCTTTAAATGCTCAAAACATGGTCATGGACATGTCTGCAATAAGCCCAAGGGAAATCCCATTCCTCCTTTTTCTGCTAACCAGTAATATCCCAATCCTTTCTTCCCAATCTGTTCTGAAATAAAAAGGATCAGGAGATCAAAAATCTTGACTCTATAGAAGCCTCAGTTTCAACCCAGTAGACTCTGGATTTTTTACTACTTTCTTAGCAATGACAAATGCCCATGATACATTACAATTTCTAATTTCCTGGAGAGACAGTTTCCTAATAAAATTGTGAGCAAAAGTGAATCTTGAAACTGGTGAGATGCATAGCCAATGGCCCAAAGCCTTCAAAAGGTTTACTGTTCTCCCCTTGTGACCTGTGGGTATGAGAGAAAGCGTGCACTGCAGGTGGGGTTAAAAGAATGACAATAGTCTTGGGTTATTGAAGCCTGATGAAGACCAGGGCTATATTCTTTATCCTATTTCAATTCTGCTGATACAGCTTAATTAAAATGGTAAAACAATCTCTCCAGGAGTCATTCCCTTCTCTTTCTTGATCCATTAGCATTCTGAAACATTTTTAGAAATGTAGAAGCCACTAAATGATGTCAAAGTCATGTAAGAACTGATCTGCTTTGTAAACCTCAACTGTAGAGCTTTTAACACAGAGGGGGACTGCATGAAGGAGATTTGGGAAATGAAGACAGAATCAGGACAGTGGCTCTCAACAGAGGGGTGATTTCCCCCCCAAGGGATATTTGTAATATCTGCAGACATTTTTGGTTGTCACAACTGGAGGGAGGTACTAGTGACTTCTAGAGGGTACAAGTCAGGGATGCTATTATACATCCTACTGTGCACAGGATAGGTCCTAGAAAAAAAGAAATAGCTGTCCCCAAACATCCCTGATTTAGGGAGATTAATAACTCTGACTTTTATGGAGACAAGAATTAGCACGATGACCAGAAGCTATTGTGTCCCCTTCTCTAAGGATGACTTCCTGGCATGTTCCTAAACCTGAGATAATAAAACATTCAGTGGCTGTTAACTATTCAACAAAGGACACATGTTTCACCAGATTTAGAGTGGGACAGGGAGAAGAGGAAAACACAATTCTTGGAACTAAAGATGGCGGGGGGGGAGTAATTTGTAATTATGCAAAAATGTACTTTCTGTGAGCTTAATGCATCATTAAAATGTCTTATAGGTGCTTAATGCCTCATTAAAATTAAATCTGTACCTGCCAAAAAACAGTACTTTCCAGTAATCTTTGGAGTATGTACTAATTAAATTTAGTGAATGCTTTGAGATTAGCCAAGAAGCCAGCTAGGAGAGCAATCTGTTGATATGCTTTCTCTCTTTCCTGATTTGATGAGTAGACTGTGCTGATTTGGACTCTGTAGGGTTCAGAGGAGGGCCATTAGCCAGTGACACGTGGTTTTCAGGGAAATATATACACCCACTTGTTAAAGCCCGAGCATAAACCTAGATGTACAACTACAGCTAGCCCAGTGAAAGACTTGCAGGGAAGAGAGAAGACTGAAAAAAATCTCTAAAAGAAATAATACTTTCTCCTGTTGGTTCTATCACTTTTGTGATAGGATACATGTCAAAATGTGGGAATGTACTATTAATAAAATATGACCAAAGAGGAAAGACACAGTGAAAGAAAAATCTCTTGACCCCAGGACTTGGAATCTAACAGTGCTTTCATCAACACTCAGGCCCTGTAGGTCATATGCTTAATTTACAGCAAGGAAGCAAGGTGAGGGGCAGCAGCACTCCTGTTAATTCTTCTATCAATGCAAAACAACTGCTTTAAGATCTACCATATCTGTATGACTACAAGAGTAAAATCAACAATACGAGTAGTATTGTCAGTCATATCCAAAGGAGAAGTTACTGCTAAGACCAGTGAGCCAGGGGGGCAGTTCAAAGTCTCAGATTGAAAATGCAAACTAAGGGGTGGGTGGTTCAGTAGTTGAGCCTCTGCCTTTGGCTTAGGTCATGATCCTGGGATCCTGGGATCGAGTTCTGTCTCAGGCTCCCCACAAGAAGCCTGCTTCTTCCGCTGCTTATGTCTCTGCCCCTCTCTCTGTGTCTCTCTTGAATAAATGAAATCTGAAAAAAAAAAAAAAAAGAAAAGAAAAAAAAAAAGAAAGAAAATGCAAACTAACAGCAACAGGCTTTACTGAGACATTCCAGCTCCTTGGTCATAACCAATGTCTTAGAGTGTTTGAGAGGATTTTCAGGGTGTTAAATTGTGAGATGGGGCCCCCAAATGCACCCAGGAAAGCACCTGGAGAAATAAGTTTCCTATGATATTGTGCCAGGCCTTTATATTCAGATTATAAAAGTCTGAGACAGCATTTGGAACTGGGATCTGTGAGCCCAGAATTTCAGATAAATGATATTGTTCTCAAGGTGTATCTGCTTAGAGGTCCCACACTCCTGTTTTCCCAAGTGATCTTGAAACAACAGTATTTTGCACAGGCTCTGTGAATGGAGCCCAAGAATCTGAGTCCTTTCTTTATACCCATGAAATGCTGCAGAATGTTATATTGTCATAAAACATGACCGATTATAGAATATGACTGAATCTCTAATGAATATTAGCATTATTTTAAAAATGAAAGCTACATGTGTTCCCACAGAGGGAAAGGTAATTATGCCCCTACAGGCCATTGACTTAAGCATCTGGCAAAGATCTCATCAGGTCCACCAGCCAGTGACCTCTACCTTCCCAAATGTTGTAGTCTGCTTTTTTTTCTTCTTGGTTGGCAGTAAGATGTGTTATACAGACATACTCCTGCTGGCCTAAAACTGAAAAGACAGTGAATGATTAGAAACTTTTGGCAGCTATAAAATATAACTGAGAAGACACTGCTTTCATATCAAATGAGATGCATATGCATAGAAAAAAACGGCACGTTCAGCTTTATAAGTCAGAGAGGCGTGAGATACTTGTCTCTTTGAGAAACTTTCTCAACCCTAACCCATATTTTGTGAACATCTATATGAAACACTTACAGTTCTAGGCTTTGATTGGGCCCACATCGAAACTACTCTCACATCTCAAAAAGGCTATCTTACAAGTGAAACACAACCAAAGAAAGGACACGCTTTTGTGTATTAAAGGTTATGGCTTAGAGAATTATTGGAGAGAACAGAGTGAAGGAGATAGAGAGGAGGGGTGGGATCATAGAGTTAGGTTTAAAGAAAAACAGGACAAAAATTCTAAAATAGTCTATTCCACTAAAAGTATTCCTTTGCTCATATAGACGGACTTTGCATATTTCATAATCTGTAGCCCATTAAACAGGAACTACTCGATAGATAAGAATTCAAAAACCTACCAGGTAAGGTGACAAGTGTGAAAACATTTTTGAGCTTCTAGGAAGTTAGATCTTGGAAGATACAGCTATTTGAAATCAGGGCAGTATGTGTACTTCAACCACCTATGACTTCTGGCATCCTTCTAGGTTATCTTTCGTAGGCAGGGATGTGATAATGGAAGATGCCAGAGATTCCTAACACCAGGGCTTCTTGCTCATGTAGAGTCACTCATGGCAGCTTTAGGTCATCCTCTAAAGATCAAACTCCAGAATCTGAATTAAAGCTATTCACTCTATAGAGCATCACATCAAGAAGGGACAAAAAGCAAACAAACAAAAAAACCGGTGGTGTTGGCCACATGCCCATTGTTAGTTGCTTTCTTCTCGGCACATGAACTCTCAAAGGGCTATGTGTTTCATTCCATAATCCTGAGTACAGAGATACAATTTGATCAGGATATAAAAGTTTCAGACCAGGGAGTGAATGAATCCTCAATTTTGCATAATTCAAGGAACTCTGAGAGCTGAAACATATTTAGCCTAGTTTGGGTTTTAACCTCACAACTTGTAAAGTAAGAATAAAAGTTGCTTTTATAATTGGTAGAAACCACCATTTCCACTTTTTAGGTTTTTCTTTTTACATTTTATGAAGGTCTATAGGAGATATCTTAAATATTTTTCAAAAGAATAAAATGAGCAGCCATGTATATAACTGGACAAACTAGAAGATTTTACATGACTTAATGAAAAAGAGTTTCCCTCCCCTACTCCTTCTTGCCTTTGAGTTTTAGCTTCTAGTATTTACATCAGTATGTTTTAAATAATGTGCTTTCCTGGTTATTAGATTTGAGATTCTAAAAATTATCTCTTTGTTTCTCACTATTGAGGATGAGGATTTAATATATCACTATCCCTCAGCAGCATATTTCTTAATCACGCTACCAAAATAATAGACATATTATATTTTTGATTAAATTAATATTCATGGTTTACAGTGTAACTATTTAGCATTGTTTGCATTTAAATTACTTAGTTTGCTATGACTCCTTTTCTTTCTTTTTTTAAGATTTTTTTTTTTTAATTTATTCATTTGACAGAGAGAGAGCAAGAGAGCACAAGCAGGGAAGGTGTAGAGGAGAAAGAGAAGCAGATTCTCCACTGAGCAGAGAGCCCTACATGGGGCTGGATCCCAGGACCCTGGGATCATGACCCCAGCAGAAGGCAGACACTCAACCGACTGAGCCACCCAGGCGCCCTATGACTGTTTTTCTTTCTTGACACCTTCTTTTTAACCCCCTGGAGTTAATAATTCCATTAATTTTCAATGGAGGCAATTTTCCATCTAAATCTCCACAAGAACTGTAAACCTCTCAATATATACAGATAAATTACCTGGATAAATTAGGTGATATATAGTTCCACTGTCTTCTCTGAGACAAACTTGCTGAACCTCCCTACCCCTCTGTTTCCATCAGGTTACCTGAGTTGAGGCCTGCTGTGCAGGTCATTTGCTTAGCTGTGTGGTTCCTTACACTTGAGGTTTGCTTTGGGTATACAATTCAAAGACAGAATGGTACATTTATCATGATATCTATAGCACCTTTCTTGAATCTGGACTATAGGAGACTTAACAAATGTTAATTAGAAAAATAAAATCAACCAAAGTAGGTATAACTCATATATCCTTCCTTCCCTTTACCATGTCTTAACTATAATAAGTCTCAGTACTTTTTTTTTAAGATTTTTTTATTTGAGAGAGAGGGAGAGTAAGCGAGCAAGAGAATATATGAGCATGTGTGGGGTGGGAGCTGGAGAGGCAGAGGGAGAAGTAGACTCTGCACTAGGCAGGGAGCCCACATGGGACATGATCTCAGTGAGAACCCTTAGATCAAGTCCTGAGCCAAAAGCAGATGCTTAACTAACGGGGACATCCAGGTGTCCCAATTAGTTTCAGTATTAGGAGTGTTCACTTGGTCTTTTTTGCCTATTCTTGATACTATGACTGAAGCTAGTCTAAGGATATGTTTAACTTTAATCCTTTACTTATTAGAAGACAAAGAGCAAAAATATAACAAAAAATTAAAATAAAATAATAATAGTAAGAAGAAGAAGACATAGTCCATTCTTGTCGCTGTCATTCATTTAGTCAAACTGAATCTATTATGTGCCAGATACTATTTGCAGGCAGTAAATTCTGATTCAGGGAATTCTTTCCGTATTTAAACCAGTCTTCACATGCATACACTATACCTATTTTCGTTGGCTCCCATTATTTTTTCTCAAAGCCAAGCATCTAAGCTACTGTGCCTTATGGTTGAATCACTATGAGACAAGTGTTTATTCTCATAATAAAAATATATGCAGGAAACGTAGGTGAAACATCTTCTTTCACTGTTTTAGATTAAACAGCAAATAACTGCCTTTCCTTAAAGATGAAAAAGTGTAAAAAATCTTTAATTGGTATACACACAGTTCTTAGAATAAAAATGTGAAGAAAAGATTCCACACAAAAATGTACCACAGACTTTCATTTTTTCATCCTTCTCAAGACCCAGATAACCTTGTCTTAGAGATATGCTGGACAGTGAGGGCTGGTAGTGACATGGGGCCTGGATTAGAAACATAATAAAGGGACATGATCTATCATGTTGTACATTGGTTGGCTGGTGGATGGGGACTCAAGAGCAGGGCCAGGAAAACCTACAGGTCAAAAAGCGTTCTTGAATAATATCAGAGGACGAGTGTCTCTTATAAGCATCATCATCACCAGGGAAGAATGAAGAAGCTCTGTCCTAGGAGATGGAGCACACCATTTTTTCCCCTATAAAAAAATCCCAATCAGCTCCAAGAGACACCAATGCCAACAGAATAGGCTGACTTGTGAAGATATTGCCACCATGTGTTTACTTCACCCTCAGAGTTAATATACTGATACTGTCCAATCCCAGACTATCTCAGATCATTTAGAGAGGGCTCTGAAAAGTGAACTCTAATCCTAGCTCTTACATCCACCCCTGAAATGGGCTCATTATTACCGGCTTCCTCTCCATTTTATAGATGTGTTGTAAAGATAATTGTAAAGATACTCCAAAGTACTTTGGAGATTTCAGATGGAAATTGAAGTACAACTAGCTAGAAATTAATTTATTCTATATACCTGGGAAGCTTGGCTTCCATGTGACACCCAAATAAGACAGTATTTTCTATTGGTGTGACAACTGAATCTGAGTTGAGCCACAATGTGTTTGTGACTCAATCACAAAGAAAAAGGTGTGATTATTAAAAAAAAAAAAAAAGACAAAGGAGGTAAAGTTCTCCAGAGCATACATCCGTCTATGAACCTGACATATGAACAATGTGTACTGCGAATCACGAACCACTTTAGGAATTGGTGATGGGCTCTCTACTCAAAAAGGTAACAGCAATTAATTACACTATGTGCTTGGGCATGATCATTATTGCAATTCAACTTTCTAGGTTTCAAACATTTCTTATCAGTTGAATTTGAAGAAGGTTTGTTAACATTTTCTCCAGAGGAAGTCAGAATGGGTGCAGAGACAGATCTCAGGCAGAAATAAAGAAATGTCCCCCACAGGGGAATGGACCTGACACTGACTTGTGATTTATCCACTGTCAGAATAAACACAGCAATGTTGTTGGGGTTATTATGCTTGGTACGGGGGTTACTTGTATCTGCTGAGTAAGCAGGAGCGCCAAGTTTCCAAAATGTTTGCATAGGCGAGATATGCAAAGACCTCCTGAGAACAGGAAGAAAGGATATGCCTCTAGAGGACTCAGTGGGAATCCCTCCACCAGTGGGCATTTCTTTGGCAGATGAGTTCTCTCACTGGGGTTGAGAGAACCAGGCAAAGATTCTTTGCAGTCACCCGTTCCATGAGGCAGTCTGTGTACTGGTCTTTACCTAAACCAATGGTTACATTGGGGGTGATTTTGCCCACCACTTAGCAAGGGGATTCGGCAATGTCTGGAGCCATTTCTGATTGTCACAATTGAAGCAGAGGAGAGATTCTATTGGCTTTAAGTGGGTGGAACCCAGGGATGCTACTAAACTTTCTACAATTCACAGGACAGCCCCATGACAAAATTATTAGGCCCCAAACGTCAACAGTGTCTGATCTAAACCAAAAGAATGTATCCTTTACTTATTTGATTCTAGGTCATTCACCATCTCCTTTGTGACGGGTGCTCAGTTACTAAAAATGACTCTTTGTAGGTACCAAACCTACTGTTAGACTCTGTTTGCTTCCCCAACTTCTGTGAAATTGATTTATACAAATGAGCATAGAACAAATCAATAGCCCCTGCATAATGCCGGGCAAGTGCAATACAGACTGGGCAGGAGGTAATCAGAACTCAAAATGATTAGGAAAAATATAATCACTGTGTAGTTTAGCTTACTCCATGGCCTTCACTACTGTACCTTCTCTTGGCACAAAATAAGGTCTTGAGATTTCTCCTTTCTTCTAAATATAGTTTCCTCCCCTACGTCCACCCAGTAATTTCACTTGTTTTATTTCTTTGAAGAGTGAAATGCATGTCCCCTCTCCAGCACGCCTGATTCTGGGAGAGGCAAGGCTGAGGCCATAATCTTCTAGTGCCTTGATGAGGAGGAAAACACAACAAGCATAACTCTTTTCCTTCTCCCCATTCCATATGATTTTTGATCTTCCATTTCTACATACATAACAATCTTACTGTATATGTGTCTTTTATTGTCAGCCAGCTCAAATCCTTTTGTGAAAGTAGGCAGGGTATAAATTACAAATAAATAAATGCCACACAGAAGAACCCTTTACTACATGCATCATGTGCTATTTATAGCAGGTTTCACATAGCCTTCATCAATGAACTGCCACCAGTCAGTGTTGTTAAAATGATTTCTTACAACTAAGGAGCATTATCATGTTTTTCAAGCAGGCAAGGCAATGAGTTATTATAACTTCTGTTCAACTTCTTATTAAGAACTGAACTGCCTCTGAGCCAGAGGTGGTTTCTTGGGTAGGTGAGTACACCTTGGATGAGCGACAGGAAAAGTAGAAGACACGCATGTAATGGATTAAGAGAAAATGTGCGTCCCTTTCAGAGTCAGAGGATTTTGTTGCATATGGACATGCTGTGCGACAGCAACCACGGCATTACTCTATGGATCCATCACTGTAACCTAAAGGATATAAATACTTAAAATGAGACATCTGAGCTGAGTCAGGGACGAGAGTCAGGAGGGACCACAGAGGGTCCGTTCTGCCCAAAACAGGAAGGAAATCATGAGGCCAAAGGGTAGCAGGGGTGGCAGGGAGGAAAAATAAAACCCTAGCGGGTCCTTCTAAGGACTCTGTATCTGTTTTGTGCATCTTTGCAGAAAAAATCCAGAGAGAAATAAAACACCATACGGACTATACCTTTATTTGTCTTATAAATGCACAAAAAGCACTTCAAAATCAGTATGTGCCATCACATCATCTATTTGTCCCTCCTGCATCAGTGTTTGCAACCTTTTGAAACTAAATAACTTGTCTCTCTGTACCCTGGAACTCAGTGTACTTCTTCTAATGCTCTTAATTCTATCAGATAGATCCATTTAGGTCACCTCATGCCCAGGAAATGAATTCACACAGCTCTAAGAAGAGCTATCTAGTCAGGGCCAGAGGACCTCGTGATGCAAATCTTTCTCATTTTAGCGCTCCCATTAGTGGGGATGTGTTTGCTCCAGCATTTCATTTCTGTAACCTTTGTTACTCCTTTGTGTGCCGCCTTGTTTAGTTTACCACACAGAAGCAAAAATACGCAAGCCTCTTAGTTCTCAGGGAAGAGTACCGTGTTGACTTGCCCTCACTGAATGGAAATTCTGGGAAAATGCGTAAGAGCTCAATGCTAGCAAAATGGCTACTGTTTTCATCTCACTTATGAGTTTAAAAGGCATTCTTCAAACAATTCTTATTTCACACCTTACCAACAACCAGAGAGATGGATATTATTACTGGGACTGAGATTCAGAAATCTTAAGATCACATAGATTAATGAGTGGGGGAGTTAAAAATCAAATGCTAGTTTTTTGTGTCTTTTGTTTTACTATAACACCTGTGTTCTTCCTTGTAAATTCTATTGAGACTGCTTTAGACCAACTTCTGGGTTCTGATCTGGTTTCTTGCCAAGATTCTACCTTTCAAGTGACCATTCTTAACTCTATGGACTATGACCTGTGGGTAAGTGATTTGCTTCTGCTTCATTGTCTAACCCTGGCTCTGTGGCACCACAGTGCTGCCTGGACCCCACTGATATGGGAAGTTTGTATTGGACAATAGACACTGCAGGTGTAGCCATTCTAACCCGATATTTTACATGCTGCACTGGGCATCCAAACAGAAAATGATTTTTTATCCTACAGAACAAAAGAGGCTACAAGAAATTGCTCAATATTAGACTAGAGGCATCTGTCCCCCTAAAGTTACTGGCTATGGTTTAGAAAAAGTCTTTACAAATCAGATAAAGGTGAGACACAGAGGCCTACCTACAAGGAAGCATTTAGGCTTTTAACCTGGTAGCAAGTTAACAAGAATGTAAAAACAGACTACTAATTCACCTAAACATCATAGAGCTGTAATTCTAACTTTTTGCATGCTGAATCTTCTCCCCAAGGGAGCACAGAACATCAAGGAGCATGAAATATCTCGGGCAGAATGGCTGCAGGCTCAGTCAATGGCACTCTCGGAGGAAGGCAGACAGCCTTACAGAATAGACATCAAGCCTGCCGACTTGATGAGATTTTCCTAGGACCTAGACTTTCAGATCTGCAAAATGTCCTACAGAACCAACTTATCTTCTATAAGGTGGGAGTTGATTATTAAAACTGGAGTCTAAACAAAGGAGGTGAAAATCCACTGGCAGGCAGTTTGTGGCGATGCGGGCTGTCGAGGAGGGTAGTTTTGAACTAGGGAAGAGGTGCTAAAGAAACCATAGTCAGTAGGTGAGTACTAGAGATGGCTGGATGACATGCCCCTGGTGGTGGAGAAGGGAATGAACCTAGACTTGAGGTGAGTGGCCCTGGCCTATAATGTGCTATAATAGCAGGGAGAAGCAGAATGGTGAGAGGTGTGACCTCGCATGGACAATATGCCCTGTCCCACAGTGGACAAGACAGTGAAAAGAGAAGCAAGCCTCGACCTCAGGAATGTGTTCCTCAGAGAATTCCATTTCCCTTCTTACCTGTGAATGCAGCAGCCACAGTACCACAGGGACAAGGACCTGGCTGGTGGAAGGTTCTCTTATCGTCTTGGAGTAGAGGTGACTTGTGCCAGAGGACAAATACATGAACTTGAGGTCAAATACTTCAGGCTTGAGGGACCCAGGCCCCCTTCCTCAGTTCTCCTGACCATGGTGGTCACTGTGGCCACAAGGAAGAGACTTCTGTCATCCCATACAACAGACCAAATAAAAGTAGCTAGGCTTTCAGTTCCAGGTTTTGGAGGGAATCAATGCCAGCGTAAAGAGATTTCAATTCTCCAAATAACGTAGGATTTCCTCACTCAACATGCCTCAACCAGGAAGCATGAGTAGATAAAAGATTGAATTTCACTAAAAAGAGGAGAAATTGAAATATTTTCCAATATGAATGCTGATCCAGAGGCAGCAGGGTTACAGATATGCCACTGGTCTCACCTCACATATGCACATATCAGAGTAAATAATTGGGTTATAACTGGTTCTCAGTTTTATGTGCAAGGAGGCCCTATCTTCTATGCAGAAATGCAGCAGATTGTGTCTGGAAAGAGTCCCAAGGCCTGCCAGAGAGTCAGCAAGACCAGGCACATGCAGAGTACAAATGCCTGTATGGACCCCAGTTAGGAATTCATCTTATCATTAGAGTATTGGATAAATGATGTATAGGAATTATTTTTTTGCTAATATAAGAAAATAACAAATATGAACACAAGTTAGTCATGTGAAAACACATTCTAAAGAAAGGGTGAGAGTGATGTAGCATGGATCCCAAAGCTCTACAACACATACAGATCCACATACAGTAATCCACATAATCACAAAAGGTCAAGCCTAAGAGTCATCATGGCCAATATCCTCATATTACAAGTGTGGAACCGAGTCCCACGGAGGCAAAATACATTCCATAAGAGCTCTAAGCAGAATGGGGGTTAAGTGTTTTCTTCACCTACTCTGTTCAGACTACTTGCTGTGGAAGTGAACATCTGAGGCACTTCTGTGTTTCCATTAGCTATAATTCCCCTAGTTCATACCTGTGCTATGTGACAAAGAGAAATGAGACTTGACCCCAGGGGACTGGCTGAACAACTTGCTAAGAGTAAGCAGGTGGAGCCACCTAATACATGATGCAGCTGAAAGAACATCCAGCCAGGAGTCAGAGGAGGTAAGTTGAGAGGCTGCCATGACGCTGACCAACAGCTTGACTCTGGATTTCATTTCACCTTCCATAAAATATGGTCAAAAGATCTCGAAGGCTCTTTCCAGCTCAAATTACTCTGTGTCTCCACAAAGCAGAGGTCACAGACCCAACGTCCAGAGAAACTGCTTTCATTCCCAAATGATGATCGCCATGTATGAAGACATCAGTGTATTTGCCCTGACTCCCTGGGACCCACAATTATGCCCCTGAGGGAAGCCTAGCTTATATTAGGGATGAAGTTTTGCAAAATTCTGGCAGATTTTTTCCCCCTTGTCAACTCTTCTGGCTCTGAATTAATCATAAGCTTTGGTAGCACTTTAAACCAGATAACTGACATAGATGGGAAAGATTTAACTAACCACTTTTTTTTCTCTAGGAACTACTAGATAAGAGAAAGCAAGAAGCTGGATCAGATGGTGCAGTCCTAAAATTCTAACGAAGATCCCAGGAAATTACATAGGACAAGAATTTGCAATGTGGGCCTTCGAGAGAGAGCCAGATCACTGTCAAACACACCTATCTGTCATGATATCCCTGGCTGGATGACAAAGAAACAGAAAAGGACACCACTGTTTCTTGAGTGTTAACAAGACTTAGCTTTGGCTTTTCCTCTGCTCCAGATATAACTAGTCTGGACAATTCAAGTCACTGTCAAAGGAAAACTATGCTATCCATGAAGGGAGACTTATTTTCTGAGATCAGGACAGCTCAGAATGCATATGAATGACTACTAATCCCTGATCAGACACTGATCACACAAAGCAATTGCAAGCAGGAGAAAAATAAATTCTGCAGATCAACGAACAAAAGAGTATTTGTTATATGATCCAACTTGCCGAAATAAAATCTTTACCAACTAATTCCATTTTCATAAAAAAAAATTTCCTGTGTGAAGTAGCTAAAGTCCAATATAAAAAGTCCAGAGTTCCACTGTTATCAGGGAAGCAATTTATTAAATTTATTTCATTGGATTAATCAATTTCAGTCCAGAAAATAAAGACCAAATTAAGGCCTTTTCTACATGTAAATATCAATTACATGTTTGCTTTTTTTCCAAGGAAAAAATGGTTATTAGGTAAGAGAAGATTTTAAATAAATAATTTGATTTTAAAAAGGAAAATGAAAAGGGCGGGAAAACAAAAAACCCTTATGGTTACCCCAAAAGAACACACAACTCTGGGCCTAGGCATCATAGGATTACCTCATTTATAATGATGTCAACACTTCTACGACTCAGAAGAGAACTGAAGACTGTAATAAACAGACAATCCATTACAGCACAGAGGTCACAGCTGTGTGCTAGAATTTGTATTCACTTTTGTGAAACTAAAGCACTCCGTTTTCTAATTACGGGAAGAATGAGCGATTCGAAATGTAGTAAAGTGCTCATGTTCAAGTAGCTTTGTACTCTTTGATTTAAAAACAACAGAAAGCACTGCTGCCATTATTTAGTAGGAAAAAAAAATTTTTGCTATTGAAAGGGTGTTAAGAGTTTGGAAGAAAAATGGCAAATATAAAAGGCACAGGTTAGAAGTCCTGGATGGAAACCATACCACAGGCCTGCTCTCCATCTCTATACCAAAGAAACCCACAAGAATACCAGAGAAGACAGAGCACCAGACAGGAACCTGACTGTGTTTGCATTCTAAGATCGATCTCCTCACTCTATAGTGGGGGTTGGACAACTCTAGGTAATTAGTATAATTTATCCAGATTTGACAATTGCCAATTCTAGGAGCTATACAGATATTTTTTAGAAGGGGTCACACTGTTGGAAATTTCTAATTATGGTATCACCAAGAGTAAGGCTCATATTGTGATATGGTATTGAGCCAGCTTCTCATGGTGTCTGTGATAATAAATTGTTCTTTATTCCCTTCATAAACCTAATTTCTTTTTGAACCTATAAAACCTATTACTCTAAGGTTATCTAGTACCAGTATTGTAATACCTAATCCATTCCCTAAAACTCTATTTTAAGACCTAATCCATTTCCTAAAACACTAAGGGCAGAGTTTTGTATTTTGTTTTAAAGACAACTCTTTGTTGATTGCCAAGTTTCTAAGTTTCAATACCAAAGAAAAGGAAAGAAAGGAAAGGCAAAGAGTAGGCACAGTACATCTTTCTCTGATTCTACAACATACATGCATACTTTTCATTTTGACACCTTGAAATCAGGGCAGGTTTGAGAGTTGATAACATCTTAAAATTAAAAAGTCACCTTTTTTCAGTGGTATATAAAGTAATGGTTCTCCTTACAACTGATGTCATCTTAAAATCTATGAAATACAGTATTATCTGTCACATAAAGACCAAATGCACACCTTTCTTCCCCCCAAAAATTAGACTGACAGTAAATACAAAAGAAGAGTATATTATTTTTATAAAGTACTGTCAACTGGAGAATGGCATTTGAAATCTCCTGCAATGATGACTATTTGAAAATCTTGGGTTATTTTCCAAAGAAACAAAAGGGCTGGATTTTGCTGAGTAAAGATGGCTGCCTTCTCAGGCAGAAGAAGACCCACATACTATAAATTATTCACCAGGGCAAAAGACTGCATGACTGCTATGAGGTGAATGGTGACAAATTAATATGATAAAGATGCCCTGAGTGCACTAAGATTCTGCAGCCCCCCCTCCCCCGGCCTTTGCTCCTGTCATTGCAAGATGATGAATCAAACAAATTAGGGCAGAAATTACCAGATTAATTAAGCCAGGTGATTATGTCTGAACGTTATTGTTCGGAACTCGTAACTCTACCTTAAAGGTCATTGCGTTTTACTCTAGAGGGTGTGTATAAAGCTGGTAAGAATTAGAGAAGAAGAGGCTAATAGGATGGAACCTATGGAAAACTTTTTTTACTTCTTTTCATTTTGAATTTAAAGATACCCGAATGTATTCTGTTCACACCTATGCTTAATTTAAAAAGATGAATGCCGTTTTTGCCTTCCTGTTTCCTAGAGGATGAGTGTTGAAGGGTAGGTGGGAGTAGAGCATCTACTTTACAGATGTAGAGTTAGCACCCACTAGATTAGGAGTACTAAGTGTGAAGTGCCCAGTGCCAGTCCATAGAGCCTTCCTAAGTGAATCTCTCTCTTACACCAACATACAAGCCAGATGTCTGGGTGAGCACACAAGCAAATTACAAACCAGCAAGGCAGTTTCATATAGAGATGTGGGCTCTATACGTATATGTAGGTTTGCCTGACAGTATTATCCTGAAAACGTTTGAACTCATACAGAGAAATAATGAAATATCTCTTGCTAGCGCACTGAGGATGCCTGGATGATACACATTCCTAGTCGGTGCTCTAGGGAAAGTAATAGCAACACAGCAAGTGGAAATTGTACCTTGCTAGCTCTGCTTTAATCATTTTCAAGCACTCCTATCTTTCAGATGGCTTTGAACCCAAATGAGCTGAAGGCTACGTGTGCCCTGCTATAAACGCAACACCTTACAGAATCTAATTAATCATTTTCATTCATTTCTAGCCTAGGAGCATGGTTTCCATGGTTTACCAAGCACCATCATCACATATATGCATATAGCTAATCAGAGTTAAAATTCCAAAAGGAGGCTATATTTTAATCTTTTGGTTGTAATTACAATTTGCAACTAAGTCCCACAAAAAATGCAAGTGGACATTTTTTAAGGATTTCTAAGATCCTATGACAATTATTTGAGCATTTGTAAGCTACTGAGAGTAATGCCTAGAGTTTATACCTTGAGACTTTCTTAAACGTTGAGATTTCCTTCTTTCTTTGCCTTTTTTTGTTGTTCATCTGAGTGCCCAAGGGAAAATTTCCATGAGGTATTTTGCAGACACAATGGAACATGGGGTCAGCTGCCCCCTTAGTGCATATGGTTCCCATTAGTATTAATGAGAATGCCACACATACATCAAGAGAGAAAGAGACCCCACAGCTTCTAAACCACAGCTGAAAGACAGTCCTGCTATCTGCCAAGGAGCAATTTAATTAAACTCTTATTTATTGCCACTCACTCCAGTTTCATGGGTTTCAGAGAGCAACAGCGAGCAGCAGCACCACCCGTGTTTGCTTATTACAAAACCAGTCTTGCTTACTTTCAACAGGGCTTTTAGATCAATAATCATTGAGACATATATTGCACACTCTGACTTGAGAACTGAAGCCAGTATGTCTTCGATGAAAAATGAAACACACTTATTGTATTTGTAACTAATGTTCCTTAAAAGTAAAGCAAATATTGATATTCTAGGCACACATAAAAACCAAGATCTATAACTAAGTGTGTAAAATGCACACTGCACGCATTTAATAATCATACTCCATTTTCAATAACGGGAAACAAGGTACAATGACTGCTATAATTCACCAGCCCTTTTTTTTTCCCCTTCAACAAGCACCACATTGTTTTATTACAATATAGCAATCCTGCCACATTACATTTTACAGTATGTGTACAAGAACCATAAATACACTAGCCCATCTAAAATATGCAGCAATGACTCTCCCAGCTTTAGTGATACTTCCAACTTTGCTTTTTTATGTGGATTTCACATTTTGTTGATGTGTTTGCAATGAAATCAGTACTGCCCAGAAGAGAAATTATTTTACATTTCCATTAAAAGCTACAGTAGTAAATAAACCATCAGAGTTTATGTAGATACCCACTAGAACACCGAGGAGAGCCCATTAAAGTGCCAAATCCTGTGTTAAACATTTGATAAAAGAGTATCTGAAAGGCACATTCCTAACATTTTTTTTCAAGTGATAGAGTTTTAAAGATATTTTATAATACTGTACCGACCTCTGCAGAACACTCAAAAATCAAGGCAAGTTTATGTTTGTCGGTAAAGCAGCTGTACGGTGCATCACCACGGAGAGGCCCATCGGGGCTGGAAAGGCAACGGTGAGAGAAGACAGAGGCTACAGAGGCGGACGTTCAGAGACTGCTGGCTTGAAACACACACACACACACACACACACACACACACACACCCTGAAAATAAGCATGCAGTCGATTACAATAATTAAGGCGTGATAAATAATAATTAACATTCCCGTAATTGAAAAGGCTCTATTTTAAAGAATAAATTAACAAGGAGATTTAATGTAGTCAAATACATATATGGAATGTGACTCAAAACAGCTGGCTGACTGCGGAGAGGGAAGAGCCACAGCAATTAGTTAATTTGGAGAGAGCCTGTGAATGGTTTTAAGATGCCCCATTTAGGTTTTCCCTTTAAAAAAAAAAATTGCGGGCAGCCCGGGTGGCTCAGCAGTTTAGCGCCGCCTTCGGCCCAGGGCGTGATCCTGGAATCCCAGGATCGAGTCCCAGTCGGGCTTCCTGCACGGAGCCTGCTTCTTCCTCTGCCTGTGTGTGTCTCTCATGAATAATTAAAAAAAAAACAAAAAAAGTGCTTGCAAGTTAAATGAAAAAGAATAAGGGAATGCGCGTGTATCCCATAAAGCTATGTGCCAAGCAGTGTACCAGTCATTTCTACATACTTCCTCTCATTTACATCTTAGAACATCCAGAGGTGGGCATTACTGCCATTTTCATTTCCACCACTGAAGAAATCACTTTAGAGAAAGGAATTTGTCCAACATCACACAACCAGCAAATGTCAGAAAGGAGGGTTTGAAATCTTGTTCCTTAATTCTGAAAACTCAGGCCTTTTGTTCATGAATGTGTAAGTAAAGTACAAAAGCAAAACAAACATCACAGGTCACCTCATGTTGTGAATGAATGATACATCGTATCAATCTTAAAGGCAAATCACTTCCACTCAAGTAACCAGAAGTGTTTGGCACTTTAATGGGCTCTGCTTAATGTGATGGCCCCACGGATATCTATATAAACTTTGATGTGCAGCTTTTAATGCAAATGTAAGATAATTTCTCTTCTGGGCAGTGATAATTTCATTGCAAACATGTCAACAAAATGTTTAGAAAGGTACTCCTGAAAATGAGAGTAATGCATAGGAATTGGTAAAAGAGCTAAAGGAATCTCCCAACTGTCGCTTCTGCTTTGGATGGCCTCTAGCACCATGCTCTACCAGTGTTCCGTGACGATGATGACATACATTATTCATTCACAAAATGCATCATATATAATGACTTCTTTTTTTTTTTTAGTTTTGCAAGAGGAGATTGATATGAAGAATTCATTAAAAAGCACAATTTATTTAAAATGTGTAATTTTTAGCTTGCTTGTTTTTCAATGTCCTTGTTTTTTAAGATTTTATTTATTTATTCATGAGAGGCACAGAGAGAGAGGCAGAGACAGAGGCAGAAGGAGAAGCAGGCTCCCTGCGGGGAGCTCGATGCAGGACTCGATCCCAGGACTCCGGGATGATGACCTGAGCTGAAGGCAGATGCTCAACCACTGAGCCATCTAGGCACCCTCAATGTCCTTTTCTAAATGAAATGATGGTTATGGAAAAAGTGCCTGTTATTATATCTTAATGTCCTTCCCTGAAAAAAAAAATAGTTAAAAGTTGGCAATAATCGTCCAGTCCCTCCTCTTAGAGTAATTTTACTAGCCTGATATTCAGAAGTTGGAGCCATTCACTGCTCTGAAAGAGAGAGGCCAATCAATGGCATAAGCTAACTACCATGCAGCTTGAATGAATAAATGGGAAGCCAAAGAAGAGGATGTTAAGAGAGGAAGAGAGAAAAAAAACAATTTTGGAAAAACTCAGGCATACGGGAATAATGAAGTCATCACAAAAAATAATAAAAATAAAATAAAATGTACGCCTTGGGTGTTCACAGCACATTCTCTGTTCCTGAGCCCAAAGTAATAGAGATTTTACTCAGCCAAAGAAAGTAATAAGGGGAACAAACACACATAAAAATGACTCAAAGCTTGACACACTGGATGTATTGACCAAGTGCTTCCCAGTCTTGGCTTGTGATTGGCCTGACAGCCACCTTGGAGAACACAGCGCTGGCTCTCACAGAGCAGGCAGTGAGAAGAAATCACCATCCAGGAGGCAGCGGGAAGTGATAACTTATCCTTTTTGCTGACTCTATCACTTAGACCTTGGATCCATTAGTTATATTGATTCTGGATCTTCCACCTTGACTGGTACAGAGCACTTCCAATGACAAAATCAAGTTGTTCACATTCTTCATTATTTTACTTTGAAAGTAAATGGATTTGTCACTGAGAAAACATGATTCCAACAGTTGCTACATCCCTCACATCGAGAGAGATCGCGATCACTTGGAAAGAATGTGTTAGCCTGACTGGAATATGATGAGCGATTACAGGTAAGTTGGGGTGGGGATGACATTGGGCCACAGAGTTTTAGGAAGGGGAAATAATCGAGGCAACCCTCAACGTGATCTTGTATCAGAACATGTTACAGTAGGAGAGCAACACGGTGCCTGAGTTAGGTCCTCAAGCTTGCTAGTGGTATGCTACGGACAAAGAGGAAAATTAAAAAAAAAAAAAAGAAAATAATAAAGCATTATTAGATTGCATTATCTAATGCTACAATAACCAATAACAATAGCCATTTACTGTGCTATGTGCTAAGAATTAAAGTAAATGCTATAATGGTATTACTTAATTTAAGTCAATCTTCCCAGTATCCTTATGAGGCATCATTAATCCCATTTTACATATGAAGACCCTGAAGTTCAGAAAGGTTATAGAATTAGCCCAAGATCATGCAGTTAATAAAAAGTGGGACCTGGATCGAACCACACCTGCCTTATGTTACAAGATACATCCTATTAAATAATAGGCTGATAGTAAATAATGCCATCCTTGGATTTTAGGGGACCTCTTCCCCTCCCCCCTAATCTCTTGCCTTTCAATTAGGAAAGGTAATAGCTCCATTTAAGGAAGCCCCAAGGGGATTTTGACTTTCCAGTTTATGAGCTGAGAAGGATCTGGGATCCAAGTCTCCTGCCTTCGACATGTCACATTTCCTCTACCATCATATCAAGCAAACTATAGGCTGAGTGGGGACATATTGAGCTTTGAAGGGACCACCATAGTGGCGTCTGAGGAACATCTATAGGAACATGTCTTTCTTCCCTGAAGTTCACCTTTGGGGTCACCAGCAGGCTGTCTGCTTTGAGATGACTTTATCTTTAGGGTGGTGGCCTGAAGGGATTCATTCATAGCATACATTTTTGACAAGTTTAAGGCCACAGATGCAGTCTATAGTTGTGAGATGTGGCTTCTTCTTCTTCTTCTTTTTTTTTTTTTATGTGAAGCAAATTGGACTATCTGAGGAGTAGAGGCAGAGTGTAGACAATTACCACTCTTTAGGGAACAGAACTTAATCCTGCCTGACTCAGTGGGTTTCTCATACTGATTTCCTCTTTATCTGTCCATCTCTTCTTACACATATTCACTTCATCTTTCACAGAGCAGTTCATGCCCACCCAATACATGTAATTTCCTGATTAATCAGCAAAACCAGCAATCATTTTCACTGGAGCTCTTGGCCTACTCTTTTCTTTCAAGCATTCCCTGGATATATACTTCTGAATGCCTATTACATGCCAGGTACTATGCTAGGGGCGGCTATAGAGATGAATATGGCATGGTTTCCACTGTCTCAATGTAATCACAAGCCAGCAGGCATCTCTTAACAGCTATCTGTTGATGCTGGGCTCAACTCAACAAAAAAATTACTGAACACATGCTTATGGCAAACAGTGGATTAACCATGGTGCATAGCATCTTAGGTTTCTAAACTACAGCAAGGACTGTGTCTCAACTAGGACTGGCATTTGGCAATGTCTGGAGACATTTTTGGTTGTCACTAAATTAGGTGTGAGGGTCGAGGTGCTGCTGGTGTCTAATGGGGAGAGGCCAAGAACACTACTAAATATCCCCCACAGAACAGAGTGCCCCCCCCCCAAAAGAGTATCAGGCCCCAAACGTGAATGATGGTGAAGCTGAGAACTCTGCTCTGTTCTATGCTCCTCTGAGTCCAAGTCAGCATTAAGTACTGAGTGACCAGTACCAGAAAAGAGAAAGGAATTATTTTTGATAGATGCTGTCCTCAATTGCCTCGGGAACCCACAGTGGCTTCTGGGAGCCAGAGAGTCAATAGAAACCAGGAAACTAAGGGATGAAAACCCAGTAATAAGAGCATGATTAGGCTCCAGTACGGAAGTGACTTAGAGGAAGATTTTAGACTTGAAAGCAGGCAAATCAAAGGAATAATGGCTCCTGCACTCTAAATGCAGGAGGTAAGGTAAGCCATAATAGCACAAGGAGACTTGAGTGAATAAAGCCCAACTGAACACACGTGTACAGGGCGAAAGCAAATGCAAAGGGTAATTGAGACAATGGGACAGGGGAGGATGTGGGGAGAAACTCACTTCACATGATGAGTTGCAGAGGTAATCTGAGCGAAAACAAAAGCTCTTTCCACGACTCGAGTTCCAAAGAACCTTTGAGAGGATATGCACATTATCTGGATGAAAAGAGCCTGCCTCCTGGAAACAATAATGCCAACACTCCACCGTCCTTTGTCTGCCCGAGCCCAGGCTTTAGCAAAATACCCTAACGACACAGGACAGCCTGAAAAGCCGGAGCTCTGCACGTGCCACTAATGGGCTCAAAGTCACTGGCAGACAGAAGGAGCTCGGCACGCTTCAAGGAGAATGTAGAGCAAGTACAAAGGAGGTGAAGGACACCTCAAAGGCTTTGCCAAATAGTTCAGGAAGCCCACACTGAATACAGAGTTCGCGAAGGGCAGGTGCAGGGGCATCTACCGACATAGAGATTTTGACCTCTCTCTTCAGCTGCTACTTCTGCTCTGAAGCAGGGAAGGGGAAGGCACCCATTAGGTAAGCTGCGGAGTGTGAACGAAGTGAGTCCGGGCCATCGTACTTGGGGGTTACTGAACACAAATGTCTCCATTACCTACACTTCCTCCCATCAGCAGAAACGACTGGAGGGTTTTGGAAAGAGGGACCTGCCATACTAGCCGGGGTCATGGGAGGCAGGGCAGGTGGTCAGGCCCCTCAGCAGGGCACTGTTGAAAGCAGGCTTCTGCTGTGGATTTCCTGTTCTCATTCTCGAGACCTTTCTGCAAGTTCCCAATTATTTACAAATAAAGGAGCTTGAAAAAGTTAGTTCCAAAAATGTATTTAAAACTTTCTACAGGCTTCCCTGTTACAATATCATGAAAGGGTCCATGAATGAAAAAGTAATATGGACACTGAAAAAAACAGACAAACACATAAATATGGTGTCTCACTTGTCTGGTTCAAATCCTTCAGTGGCTTCCCACCACTTACAATCAAGACATCAGTTTAAGATGGCAAACAAGGCTTCCTTTGATCTGACCCCTCCCTATTACCTAGAGTTTTCACTCCAGTGATTCTTCCATTTGTTCTCGAGCCTCTCTCAAAAAGAAAAAAAAAAAAAAAAAAAAAACAAACAAACAAACAAAAAACCTAACTGTATGTCCTGACCAACCATGCTGATTCATAGCCGTGTGCTTTTGACCATGCCGATCTTGTTCCCCGAATGTTCTATGTAACTTCCCACTGTAATGATCTCTTAACCATCCTTCAAAAACCTACATGGGAATTGTATCTTGAGAAGTCCTGGTTGACCACTCTGGCCAATAGACACAATTATGCAACTTCTATGTTATTATTGTTATTCTTATAGGTAGCACACTGTCTTAGGGAGTTATCTACACTTTTATCTCATTTATTGGATGGTGGTCAGGAATAAAGACCATCTCTCATTTATTGTTGTATGCCTTGAGGCAAAGAATCCATCTATTAAAGTAGTAAGAGATGAAAGCTTGTATTAGACCACACAAGAGACTTTCCATGAATTGTCTTTAAGTCATACTCTGATACTTGAAACTACAAAGCTGACCCAACACCAATGGGTGGATAGGGTGATATAACAGAAAGGATTCAACATTAGAATCAGATATATCCCTGCAGGGGTCTCTTCTTCCTTGCTTACCAAGTCCATGGCATATGGTCAAAAACAAGACACAGTGTTGGATTATCTCGAGATTTGGGCTTTGTAATCAAAGAGAACTTGGCCTCTTACCATCTGAGGGACTTTGTGGAAGTTACTTCATTTAAGCCTCAGTTTTCAGGTCTATAAAATGGAAATGATAATTCAGCTGAGAGAATGAAATAGGATGGCATATGGTAGTGACGACAGCAGAGAGCCTGGCATGTGGTCCTCAATATATGGTAAATAGCAGTGATGATCATTAATAGGGGGAGTCTATTATCTGGTTGAATCACATCATTGAATGAAATGGCATATAAACACAATCCATCATTTTTAGCTCCCATTTCTACTTTGAGGTTTCTTTTCCACATTAGCTTTGTTATCCTTTTTACTGTTATTCCTCTACACTGCCAATACATGCTGCCTATTATCTGAATGATTTAATTAAAAATGAGAATGTGAGTTCCCTGGCTATGAAGAAAGAGACAAATTCTTTTCCAGGCAAACGTATGATGTCCATTACCACATAATACTTTACTCCTAAACATACCCAGATTTGCAACAAAGGCATTTCAGGCAGTGCATAGATGACAATGTTAAAAAGAACTATTAAACTGACCACCTAGCTTCATACATAATTGATGCCCTAGAGTGACTGCTCCTGTCAAATTTGGTGGGTATTACGCAGATTTCCTTGCAGTGGCATGCCAGAACTGCCTCTTGAAGGTGATCTCCAAATGATACTGTTGAGCTAGCACATGAATCGCCAGCCTGACACTTCCCGCACACAGAAATCAAGGTTTAAAACATCACTTGTAACTAGCAGGAGCCAGTACTAGCAGAGCACCGAGGGTGAGGAATATTGCACACGATTAATAAACATGTCGACAGAGATTCTGTTGGAAGGACTGATAGCCAAATCTCTAGGTCAATACCGATATCAACAATTAAAGGAACAGTTCCAATTTAGCTAAAGCAGAGTCAAGAAAGACTCAGTTGTATTTAAACCAAAATTCTCCATGGCAGGGGATTATTTTTTTTCTTTTTCTTTTCTTTTCTTTCCTTACTTTTCTTTTCTTTTCGGAAGCTTAACTGATATAGCGAAGTGAATCTGAGTGATGTCTGGACTTGAGCCGCACAGCTGCTAAGCTAGGGTGGTGCGTCTGTCATGTGTAGTGTGCGAGCCACTGCAATTCATACCAACCAAAGCTCAGGGAGTTTCAATAAGTCCCTCTCTTTCACTCAGTGTAACTTACTGCACTGAATCTAAGGAGGCTCCACGGGAGAGATCACAGCTCCTTTAGATTTTACAAAGTGGAGAAGTCTGAGCACTGTGCAGTGCAATGAAAGAAGCCATCTAGGATTCTTTCAGCAGGCACAAATTCTAGAACTGAAGCGAAACTGCAGTAAGATCAGCTGGGTGTATCTCAACAGTACCTGCAGGCAGGTGCTTAGTCTGCAGGTCTCTAACTCATGAAGCTGAAATGGGCACGCTCTATTTTACTAGCAGTTATGTGAAAAATTGCCCATGCTGCTGATGTGCCTTCTAGTTGCCCACAGTTAACTAAAAACAAAGGACATTACAGAAGGCGGCACTTTCTTCCTGAACAGACTCTACACACAGTGGGCAGGACATGGGTATCATGGCAAAAGACTACCAACAGAAGCCAATAATGTAGTGGCTGTTTGTTTCTGTTTTAACAAGATCTGCGTACAAAACAAAGGCATTTGCTAAGTGAATCAGGACGGTGTGTGGTATGCTTCACAGAAACATTAAAATCCATGCTGTCTCAGCAGGATTGGATGGAGTTCTTGATTCATGCCCATGGAGCATTACTGCTGAATTACAGAACCGCAGCTCTTTATGTGGAGGCCTCCCAGACTGCTTTTACTTCTGCATAATTCAAGATATAAAGACTGTTTATTGCTGCTAAACTGTGAAAAAAGGCACAGGACAGAGAAATAGCTCTCCGCCTTCATTAGGTTAATTTAGAAATCATACATTTCCTTTCCTTATGTGTTTTTCTTTAAATTTTTTTACTACTGATGGATTAATTGCTAGCCTTCTGATTTTTCCTCCAAACCGCCTTCCCTCTTGATCCATTTGTTTCTTCTTCCAATTTGAGAAGCCTTAAACACAATATGCAAATTTTATATTTTTGAAGGGAAAAAGGATGTAATTTCCTGTCAAGGAAAAAAAATGGAGAGTAGGATAAAGGGATGTTCTGTTAGTAGGGTTTCTGCATCCCATCAAAGCCCACTGAAAGTTGTCACTGGCACTAAGCCACTCTGCAAAACCATCTCCAGAACTTGAACACAATGCAGATTCCAATGCCATCTAGTGATGGTGTTTAACTACAATTGGAGAGCAATAAGGCTCAGGTCTGTAATCCCACACATGAGCAACAACATGCAGGAAAAGCAGTAGGCTTGCATGTGTGAACTCATATATATTTATAAATGCCATTATCTTACCTTAATACTTTTAGCTGTATATGTAGGAAACGAAATGGTAGATTCTTTAATGCCAGGCATGTATCTTACCCAGCTGGTACTCAGCATGCAATATCTAACACATAAAGAAGCTTCGTTGGGTGGATTTTAAAAGAATAGGCTCAGAAGCCAGGTTATCTGGGTTCAATTATTGAATCAATCATTTAGTAACTGTGTCCTCCAGTAATATGTAACCTGTCTGTGCCTCAGTTTCCTTACTTATGAAATTGGCAGATTATAGCATCTACTTCAGAGAGCTGTCGGGAGGATTCAGTGATGAACTGTGCCTGGCATAGAGTGCATATGCAATAAATGTTAGCTATATAGTAGTTTCTGCACTAATTTGTATCTGGAATAAATGACTCTATAACTAGATTCATTGCATAATGAACTCTCAGAAAGAGAAATTAAGAAAGTAGTCTTATTTGCAACTGAATCAAAAACAAGTATAATGCTTAGAAGTGAGTTTAACCAAGGAGGTGAAAGACTTGTACTCTGATAACTATGACACTGATGAAAGAAATTGAAGATGATACAAATAAATAGAAAAATATACCATGCTCATGGATTGGAAAATTAATATTGTTAAAATGTCCATACTACTCAAGGCAATCTATAGATTTGATGCAATCCCTATGAAAATAGCAATGGCATTTTTCACAGAACTAGAATAAGTAATCCTAAAATCTGTATGGAACCCCAAAAGGCCTCAAGCAGCTGAAGCCACCTCAAGAAAGAAAAACAAAGCTGAATGTATCATATACTTGCACAAAAACAGACAGAAAAATCAATGGAATAAAATCGAGTCCAAAATAAACCCCATCTTACATGGTCTTCATCCAAGGAGGCAAGAATATACAATATGAGAAAGTCTCTTCAATAAATGGTGTTAGGAAAACTGGACAACTACATGCAAAAGGATGGACTGTTTACATATACCATATACAAAAATAAACTCAAAATGGATTAAAGACCAGAATGTAAGATCTGAAACCATAAAACTTCCATAATAAACATAAGTTGTAAGCTCTTGGGCATCGGTCTAAGCAATATATTTTTAGATCTGTCTCCTCAAGCAAGGGCAAGAAAAACAAAAATAAACAAATGGGACTACATCAAACTAAAGAGCTTTTGCACAGCAGAGGAAACTGAACAAAATGGAAAGGCAACCTCCTGAATGGGAGAACATGTTTGCAAATAATATAACTGAAAAGGAGTTGATATCCAAAATATATAGAGAACTCACACAATTCAACATCAAACAAAACAAAATTTTTTAAAAAGGCAATCCAACTATAAATTGATAAGAGGAGCTGAGTAGGCATTTCTCCAAAGGAGACACAGATGCCCGCACATGAAAAGACACTACACACCACTTATAATCAGGAAGATGCAAATCAAAACTACAATGAGGTATCATGTCATCCCTCTTAGAATGGGTATTACTTAAAAGACAAGAAATAACAAGTATTGGTGAAGGTGTGGAGAAACCCTCACATACTGTCGGCAGGATTGCAAAATGGTGCAGCAACTAGAAAAAACAGCATGGAGGTTCCTCAAAAAATTAAAAATAGAACTAACATATGACTCAGCAATTCCACTTCTGGGTATTTATCCAAAGAAGACAAAAAGAAATTCAAAAGACATATGCACCTCTATGTTCATTGCAGCATTACTCAC
Source organism: Vulpes vulpes (assembly GCF_048418805.1). Classification (NCBI taxonomy): domain Eukaryota; kingdom Metazoa; phylum Chordata; class Mammalia; order Carnivora; family Canidae; genus Vulpes; species Vulpes vulpes. Next base: position 33,747,909 of record NC_132786.1, read on the forward strand.
AATAGTCAAGATAAGATGACAACCTAAGCGTCTACCGATAGATTAATGGATAAAGATGTGGTATATATAATGGAATATTACTCAGCCTGTAAAAAAAAGTGAAACCTTGCCATTTGTGATATCATGGATGTATCTAGAAGATAATATGCTAAAGCCAAACAAGTCAGATAGAGAAAGACTAATACTGTATGATTTCACTTTTATGTGGAATCTAAAACAAAACAAAAAACCACAAATGAGCAAATAAAAGAGAAAGAGACTCATAGGTACAGAGAGCAATCTGGTGCTTGCCAGAGGGGATGCAGGTGGGAGAGTGAACAAATGGAGGAAGGTACAAAATTCGTTATAAAGTCAGTAAGGCACAAGGATACAATGAATATAGTTAACAATATGTAACACCTCTGTGTGGTGACAGATGCAGTTAGGCTTATGGTAGCAATCACTTCCTAATGTACATAAATGTTGAATCCCTATGTTGTATACCTAAAACCAATATAATATTGTGTTTCAAATACAGTTCAATAATAAATAACAGAGGTACTGCTATATTGGTCTACCTACAAATTGTAGCTTTAAGAATCCAATGAGTCAATAATGCGAAAATCTATGTAAATTTCAAGGTGATAACTTAAGTTGAAGAGTTTATTCGTGGGTGCCTGGGTGGCTCAGTGGGTTAAGTGTTCAACTCTAGGGTTTGGCTTAAGTCATGATCTTAAGGTCATGAGATAGAGCTCCCCATTAGGCTCCTTGCTGAGTGTGGAGTCCGTTTAAGATTCTCTCTCTTCATCTCCCTCTGGCCTTCCCTGCTCCTCCTTTTAAAAAAAAAAAGAGTTTATTCTTATATGTGCCACACAGCCATTTGTAAATATTCATCCACTAAGTCATAAACACTTGCCAGGTATCCACTATATTTATTTATAAATATGATTTATATATTTATATTATATATAATATATAAATATATTTATTTATATATATGATTTGCATTTCCTATCCTGAGGGGAATTACCTTAAGGAAATAGGACATACAGTCATGGAAAGTTAAAGACAGATGAGAGGAAGGGAGTAGGGGAGAGAAAACAAAACGTTCAAGGCAATATGCTATAAAAGTCTTCAGAGGTGTAGAGACAATGCTGCCCTTCCCTGAGCAGTCCACACCAATCAGATTAGGAGTCTCTTGGAAAGAGAGTTCCATGTCAACTGGGATGGCTGGGGTAGAAGTCAGAAACTGGCTGTGTTAAAATGGATCCTCCCAGGGCCTGCAGAGATGTCAGAGGTCAAGGGCATTCCAGGCAAAGACAAATTGAGCAGACACAGAGATTGGACTGGAAATAACAGAGTAGTGTTTGGTAGGAAAGAGACTGAGTGCGTGGAGCTAACATAGGAGATGGAGAGGGGGGAAATAAAGAAAGGAAAAGGAAGGCAAGACCAGCAACTAACTAGGCATCCTTTCCAATCTCATTGCCTTTGGCTTCAAGAAATGCAATTGTATCTTCCAGGTTTTACCCCTCAAGGAATACAAAACAAGGAGAAAAAAAAAAAAAAAAAAAAAAAGAAAGAAAAGAATTACAAATCAGGAACTTCAAATGTCTTCTCTCCTTTTCTTCCTCAGTGAGGAAACACAGCCTCCCAGATGAGGATGTGGTAAAAGTCAGTACGTTAATAAGATTTACTTAAGGACCAGTTTTAATGATGAGGGTATTTGGGCTGTAGACAGCCACTTTTTAAATAACTTATATTAACCTCATTTTCCCATCTCTCTTACGATAGCAATTTTTTTTTTTTTTTTGGCAGAAATGTTTTTAGAGAAGTAATTTACTGGCACTTAATTACTAGTATTTAACCAATTCAACATTCTCTTTTCTTAAGAGTCCATTAGGTTTCTATTACAATATTATACATTCTAATCAAACGTGGCTTTCTGCAAAGGTCCTCATTGTCAGTCTCCTCAAAGCAAAGTTTATCTGGACTATTAGACATTCTCTCTGCTTTGGCTGCACCAAATTAGATTAATTATTTATACCTGAGGTCCATTGCTTCAGAACTTGGGCACCTCACTTAACATTTCTCTAGTGAATTATTAAGAGTCTTATTTTTAAAATAAAGTCCTCATTTCAGAGTCTGTTTGATTGAGGTTAAACACAATAGTCTAGTGATTCTTGTCTTAAACAGTTCAATATCATAAGGTTCTCTCCTGGGTTTTATGCCAGTGAACACATTTGAAACAAATGAACCTTTCACTAAGAATACCCTCACAGGCGATGAGGGCAAAGGGCTTTTGACTCAAAACCTGTCTGGCACCAGTCTGGGCAGAATTATTAAAACAAGTCATAGATAGTATGTGGATTCACTGTTTATACGTCAGGAATAACTAGAGATATGAAAGGGGCCTTAGGGGTTTTCTAGTGCCCCTCCTTATTTGGCAGATAAAAAAGATATTAATGTCCCATAACTTTGGCTCAAAGTGACTTGCTTTATTCCAAAGGCCACATGGTAGAAGCATTGTTAATAGTGAGGATTCCTGATCACAAACAACAAACTCTGCTCTGGCTTGTGTATGCAGGAAAGGACTTGATTACAAAATATCAGTAGTATCCAGACAATCTTTTTTTTTTTTTTTTTTTTGGCTTTTACCTTAGAATAAGGGAGACAAAAAAAATCTTACATACATTAGAAACCATGTCAAATGGTCCACCAAGTGACCAAGATTAATAGAGCTTCTTAAGATATCTTTGCTATCCACTTGGGCATCTGGAAAGGAAAGACTCCCCTGCCCCCACATCCCTGCCTCTTCTCTCCCCTCCAACCCCCCACCAATAATTTGGCTTCTTATACTTGTTTAAGTTCTGACACACTCTTTGAAGCAGCAAATATTCATTCTTTCATTCCACTCTTGGAACCTAGTGATACAAGCTTTGCAACCTAGTGATCAGTCAATGATCGATTTGGTGCCCAGCAGAAAGAAGGGAACCTCCTCCTTACTTCACAATGCACTGACTAGGGCCCCCGATCTTCTTGAATTGTCTAATTCCAGCACTGTCTTGACTCCTTGGTGAGATAAAAACAAGAATAGTGCCTGGCATGCACTGGCTCAAGGCTAGAATATGTCAGTCGCTTAGCTTTGGGGCCTTAATTCTCAAAGACATTGAATTATTTTGAGTAGGCTGTTTACCTTGATGTGAGCAGAATTAGCCTTAGACACTAAGCCTTTATGGCAAGTTTTATTGTCCAAGGCAAATATAACCTGTTAAGATTTACAGGCTTTATTAACAGCAATAACCATTTTATAGCCAACATCAGTAAATCAGGGTTTATTGAGAACTCTACAATTTTAATCTGTGGAAAACCATTAAAATGTCGGCTTTTCATTGGACATAATTTCTAACTTTTATGAAAGATAGATTTTCCATTTAATTGGGGAGTATAAAAAAGTGCAGTGTGGGATAATGAATTGTTTTGAAAAGAGCAAATTGGTTTTAGCTAAACAACAAGTGTCAAACACTAAAGTCGCTATCTTTAGTTAGAAATGTCCCAAGGTCAAGGTGAGAAGCAACTGCAGTGACCAAAATGCTCTAATACATCCAGCTAAAGGATGAGCTCACGGTGTTTAGAAAAACTCGGATTATCATCTGTTCACATATCAGGTGTTTTGCAAAGAGCGTGTGACCTATTATTATTTCATCCAAATCAGTGTGTAAATGAGTCTGTGAGAATCTTCAAGTTCATATGCTACTTTTCAGAAAGTGTTTTACTACTCCTGGTACCATACATTAGACTCTGCAATGGGGTAAGCAAGGTGAACAAACATTGATAGTCACCAGCTTCTGTCAATAACCATTTATTTCCTCCATGTGATAGATTAAAAGAGAGGGAGGTGGAGAATGTGTCTGTCTTTTGATGAGCTTGCAAAGTAAGAATAGAGGGCTCAGGTGGGAAAGGCAGAGCTCATTGGTAGTGTGGGGTATGGAGGGATGGTCTTAGCAGCGCCCTGCTTTTCATGGGGCTGAAAATGTGTCAGATATTGTACAAGTCTCAGTTTTAATCTGGTCCTCCAGCTACAATGGAGCCTTCACCTCATCTCTGAGAACCAAAGGTTTGTGAAGCTTTATAAAAGACTAGGATAAGGAGATAGAAGAAAAACTACAATAATCTCTACTATGTATTTAGTACCAAAAACTGTTTTGCATATTCCCTGACTTTTTTCTTTCTTTGTCTCCTAGCAATCCTACAAGGAAAATATGCTTCCTATTTTTGGATGAGGAATCTGAGGTTTAGGGTGGCTAATAAACTGCTAATAGGTCACAGCACTGGGAAGTGCTAGTCAGGGTTTTGACCCTTCGTGACAATGAGATCTGTCATGGCCAATGCCAGATAAAGGAAAAACTGTAAGGAGGTTAGAGATTACCCTTTCATACATCCACTTTTCTCCTCCTCCCTGGCCTCCTCCCTGTAACTCTGGACATTGTACTTTCCTATCTCCTAGGACAGCATCAAACCCACACTCCTGGCCCTTGGGAGCGCAGAGCCTCCACAGACATCCTTCTCTAGACTCCTTGACCCCTTGAGCTTCCAAAGCCTCCATTTCTTCATTTCACTGTTCTTTGTTTCACCACCAGCTGACCTATCTCAAACGAAAGAACACAATTTGCAGAAGGTTTGGGATTGCTATATTAGCTAGAAGAAATTTTAATCTAAAACTCCATTTCTAAGGATGGAAAGAAAGTCCGGCAGCATAACAAACAGAGAGGTTACCCCTGGCCTAGGGGCTCTCTAGCTTCAAAAAGCTTTAGGGAGACTCACTGAACCCACAGGCTCATTAAAAACCAACAAGAAATATTAGAGAAGGAAAAAAAAAAAAGATCTGAGCTTTAAGGTTAGATTGGCTTCCTACTGATCTGAGAGCTTAGACAAGTTCCTATAAGAAGGACATGAAAACACATTTAATTTTCTAGCGTCTCCTTTGCAAATCACATGAAATAACACAGAGAAGGCACTGAACACGGTGCCCAGCACATGGGGACATTCTATACATGGTAGCTCTTCCTATGCTTATGCAAACCGCCTTCCATGGTCATACAGGTGAATTAGTTGCCAAGGAAACTACTTCACAGAGAGAAGACAATTGTACAGGTCTTCTGTGGCTAACAGAGGAGACCTTGTATGTCACTGCAGGACAAAACCCATGGCGCCACCAGGCACAGCCCCTTCCAGTGATGACCCCAGGGTCCCACAGCAGGTGGCAGGAAGGGAACTACATGGTGGAAAGGGAAGCATCCCTGCTCAAAGAAGATAGCAGGAGCTATTTTACAGTGATGATTCTTACATAACTGACCGATTTCCAAACAGAGTTCCCAACGACTGCCACCCTGGAGAGTCGTGAACGCTGCAGGATCCTCACCCAACGGTGATGTCAGAAGGCACAGCAGTGCACTCGTGGAGGTCCGAAGAGTGGGTGACAGGTGCTGTCAGACATCTCTACCCAGGGAGCCCCCTTTTGGAAGGGTATGCACATTCTCCCTTTCCTTCCCCATCCTGCCCTCCTCTCTCTCAGCCTTCTTCTGCCATTCTGCCCTCCCTTCAGCAAAAATACAGATGTCGGTGGTAATAACGACTGTGTGACCTATTGCATGCTAGAAGAGCTATAAATACTGGCGTGTGGATATGGGTAGTATCTGACTCATGATTCCAAGGTAACTCAAGTGTTTGGAATTGGGATGCCTCCTTGCATTATGATGATGCGTTAAATGCTTATCAGGGCCCCACAAGAGCCCATTAACCCACGATGTAGCTGGAACACACTCCATATCCATCCTATGATACAAAATGTACAAAACACAGCTTTCCTCCACTCTCAGCTCCGAATTGTTGTTTTAAACCATCCTGCAGTCCTGGCTGCTCCTGGCAATGGCCCTCTATTTAAAATCAGCCAGGCTGGCTCTGAAATTTATTCCTAATAACGTACACATGGTTAAAATAAAAAGGTCATATGATACCAATGGGAGAATGAGAAGTTCACTGAGTTAGAGGGTCCCCCCCAGATGTCATGTCCATACAGACATCTGCAAATCAGGATTTTTAGGGGTAGATGGTGCCTGTAGCACACTGCTGACACTCAAGTTAGAGTCCTGGGAGCACAGAGGCAGTCGCGAATGGGAGTGACACATTCACCTGTGCACTTAGCACCCTGCTGCCTGTCACCCTGCTCTGGACACCAGAGCACACTCTGGAAGGAACAAGAAGGTGCAAAAGAAGATCAAAAATCTTTCTGTTTCACATTAAATGAAAATCTAAAAATAAGCATTTTCCTTTCTAATCATTTCCTATCATGCATGGAATGTTCACTTTAATTTTCAAGTCCGTTTACTTCATTTCTGTGAACCACTTGAGCTTTGAATAGTGTCCACCCAGCATGCTTTCTGTCTAAACATGCAAGTGTGTGTGTTTTTTCATTTCCCTTTATTTTCTCATTCCTTTGTCCTTCCAATTGCAAAATCCCACAGCAATTTTAGCGAAAAATATGATGCAAAGGCTCTTTCTTTCCCCCTCCCCCCCTGTTTAAATCTCTACTTCTCAGTGAATAAACAAACCATAGCTCTGAGGACAGTTTCCTAGCTTCCTACAGAAGAGTCACAACTGAACTATCTACTGCTCACCTCAGGCCTACGTTTATAAAACTCATTCTACTAAGCATTCCTGGTACTTCCTAGCTTGCCTCTACCCCTAATATTGCCTTCCTAACTATATTACTCATCTATCAGAACATCTTTTAAGAGTGAATGAAAGATTTAGGAAGGTTTCTCTATTACCACCATAGGTCATCACTGACAACCATATTCTAATAGCATGGTAGGAGTTCTAGAAAACATGCAAGGAGCAAAAACCACAGTGACTCTGGATTTTAGACTCCCACTGGGAAGGAGACCTGTGGCTTCATCACTTTTTATATCCCCCATGCCGGCACAATGCCTACAGCACAATAAATGCTCAGTGAATGTCTGTTCCATTACTAAAGAAAGACTGATAAGTACAAACATCAGTGACACTTGGCTCTAGGGGCTGATCTCCTTCTCTGTGGGCTTTTTCACATGGCTCTGCCTGTTAGAGCTCAGGTTGATTCATGACCCAGTGTGCATATCACAGTGTCCAAGGTGACTGAGGACACAAAGGATGCCACCTGTGTCATCTGAGGTCACCAAAATTCAGACAACAGACCAAATCCTACTCAGGCTACCTCGTAAGAGCTTTGTGTCACCAACCAAGTAGACGAGAGACAATTTCCTCTTCCAAATTATTTCCTCCACAATTTCTTCATCATCTTTGGCAAATGGGTTCAGACAGCAAGAAAACCACACACAGGCTCTTTTACCTCACTCAGGATCACACAGAACTCGGTTCCCCTTCTTGGGTCCCGGGCCTTACCTCAGCAGCAGGGACACCCTCAGGCGGTCGGCAGTGTAGCACTATCATGCCTTCGATGGGAACCTCCCTTCCCTGTGGATCTTGTTCAAAGTTTTTCCGTAGATCTGCAATTAAAACAAAAACAAAAACAAAAAAAGAAGAGTGTGAGAGTGTGAGGTCCACGTGACAACTTGCTCTAGGGCCAGTATTATTCACATTGGTTCCAGATGCAATAAGTTAGGGAGCTTAAAAAAAAAAAAAAGAAAAAGATAGCGAGCTTCATGTCACAAACTAGATAAATACAGAAAAGTCACTGGGTTTCAGGAATTACAGAAGAAGACAATCATTTTCCCAAGTATTCACGAGCGCATGTGAAATAAACCTGCACAGAACTTCCTAACACTGTATCCTGCCGTGAAGGATGAAAGATTTAGTGGGAGAGCAGAAAAGAAAACCAACAAACAACTCATCATTTCCTGAGTCTGTGCCAGCATAATCTGCTTAGCATCTGATGAAACACTTGGCCTGATAAATTGCTATGCACAGCTATTATGCAGTTGAGATGCACGTGAATTTTTTTATTATTATTAACGAAAGAATGCCTTATTAATCTGTAACCTCTGCCTTTTCCTTAACCCTCTAGAGGGCTCTAGAAGATGGTAATAGAGTGAGATTACCTATTAGGCGTTTATGTGTAACCAGGGAGAATGGGGCAACATTCAACCACAACAAAATCTATAACTCATCCAACCAAACATATAATTAAAAAATACAACGCCCTCCAGTCAAACAGTGATGCTGGGTATCTGCATAGTGCCCTTCATGGAAGGCTCGAGGCACTTTGCAAACAAGCTGCACTATTAACCTTTTACACATGGAAGGGTGATGTTTGGAGAGGTTAATTGGCTTGCCAGTGGTCACGGAGATCATCAATGCAGCGAGGGGGAAAAATTCCCTGAGCATCCTGACATCCAGGCTCTGCTGGCTCACCAGCCAAACTTTCTTCGGGAAAAGGACACACAGATAGTTCAGAGAGAACAAGCTTCGCTGCGTGGCTTTCCACTTGAGTGGATGCTTCAAGAACCAGAGTGGGAGTTGGCCTCTGCTTCTTTTGAGGTGTCACAACAACACTCTGATAATTTTACAGCACAGGCTTCACTCTTGCTGTCACTTGAAATCCTGGGATAGTAGAGCAAAGATAGCTTTACAAGTCTTTCTCGATGTAAATGATTCCCCCTCCCTCCCAGACAATGCATTTTTCTTCAATTGAGTATCTCAAATTACAGGCTGTGGATTTATTGATTTAATTTTCTTTAGTGCTTACAATAACATGAAATATGTTCTCTGTAAAGAGCAGAGCTCCAGAATCAGTTACATCTTTACAAATTGTATAAATACATTAAACTTGCTTTTAGCAAGTCAGAAACACTGAATGAATAACAAGCAGAGCAATCCATGTATTCACTTTCTTCTGAATTCTACTCTTAATGTTTTCCCTCCCAGAGGCAACTGATGTCTTTTGTCACTAGTGCTATATATTCAGGGATCTTGATGAGTATATATGAGGCAAAAGATCTTAGAAGGACTTGCATAGCAGACAGGGGGCAGGATCCTTCTTCTCATTTCTCTGCTGTCCCCTAAATCGTAAAGCTAGCTCCCTTCTTTCAAGATCCATAAGCCTCCAGAGCCCTTAGGATTCGGAATTTCTGACTGCAAATGTGATGAGGGTTACCTGATCTAGGATAAAACTGTGAGTGAGGAACTGTGAGTAAATATCAGAATGAAAACTCTCCCATTTCCTGCACAGTTTGGCCACAGGGTTTCCTTTGCTCTCCCACAAGGAATCTGTGAGTCAAAAAAAAATCCCTCCTCCATAGGATTCATTTATTCATTGGGACCGTATTGAAATTAATCTAGCATACAGTGTGAGTGACTCTAACACGAGTTTTGCCAACATTCACTTTGCTGATGGGAAGGGTTGAGTTTTCGTGGCCAATTTTGTTTGGTTTGTTCACCATTTTGTTTTCCTTGATTGTTTTGTTTCCTAAATGAAGCCTCGCTTCATGCTGCTAAATAATGGTTGCAGCTTTGACAGCACCAAATAATCTGTATTCAACCAGATGAAGCACAGAAAACGGATGGTAGGAATCTCTATTCTATCTTTCATTCCTATTCCCTTTCTTTGCTCAGGAGAAATGCAAAAGGTAGCAAAATGCATAATTTATGGTTAGTTCTGCACTCCACTATGTTAATACAGTGGCAGGTGAAAAGAAAACTAGAGTGAAATCATTTTCCCCCTCCATTCCCAACTGCTCAATGAAATAGGTTTATAAAAAAGGAAACCCTGTATTGACACCTTTCTGATATAGGAAAAAAATATTGTCAAGAAATTTTGAGAAAGTTCTAGTAGATCATATCCAGCCAGGGACCTAAATGACCTCATGCTCTTCCCCATTGACATTGGAAATCACTGGAATGGTTCTGACAAGAATCATGTTAAAACTCCTTAGTATGGGCAGCCCTGGTGGCTCAGTAGTTTAGCTCCACCTTTGGCCTAAGGCGTGATCCTTGAGACCCGGGATCGAGTCCCACTTTGGGCTCCCTGCATGGAGCCTGCTTCTCTCTCTGCCTCTCTCTGTCTCTGTGTCCCTCATGGGTGGATAAATAAAATCTTAAAAAAAAAAAAAAAAACTCCTCAGTATGTAAATACAAAGACGAAAGATTAATCGGCAATGGAGCGGGAGGTCAGGGAAAAAGTATGCTGTCATGTATTAAGATCCAACTCCTGAAAGTCAGCTGACCATGCACCAGATACCACACCAAGGGAGAAACACAATTATCACCGCATCTTGGCCTATACCAGAGGCTCATGGTGGGAACTCTGGCATTTCTGATTCCCAAGGGGGGCAAACAGACCAGAAAAATTCCAGATAGCTACTAAATGTAATGAAAACCATGGAAATAAACTCTTAGACACAGAGTTATATGCATCCAGTTCTACCTCTGATTCTCACCATAGGTCCACCCAGCCTAATTAAGTTTCTGAATTGGCAAAACTAAATAAGTACTTTTATCGCCTATGTTAGTTCCAAGGCTTGAAAAATTCACATAGGAACCCATGCAACTTCCAATAGTAGAGAAAACATCCCCCGCCATATAAAAAGAATTCTTCTACAAATAAAGGAGGCAAACCATAGAACTGAGATTAAGTGGCTTCCTCTAAGACAAGAAACAAGAGGCATTTTTGGATAGCTTCTAATTTAAGCTCTTTAAATTCAAAAGGAAATAGCAACTGAGAATCTAGAGTAGGGAGTTATAAATAGGATAACATCTGAGATCAAGAAAACTGCCACTATGCAGGAGGGAAAAAACGCAACATAAGTGCTGAGTTAGAAATACACATATCATGAAGACTGTAAACAGCATCCTGAATATTGCAGAAAATTAAACTAAGGGAGGATCCAGGCAGGATCCAGGCAGGAAAATTAAAAAGACAAAGGGGGAAAAGTTGGGAGTAATAGAGCTGTGAGACACTGGGTATTGGTGCTGGCACCTCTGGAACGTGGAAGAAGGACCCAGATCTCTGAAGAAAGACTGACCATCAGCCTGGTGCTGACCTCTGTGTGGCCTAACAAAGCTGGTTCTGGAAGTACTTTAGAAAAATAATAACCTAGAAACCAGAAGCAACTGCCACTTCTAGGATGAAGAAACTCTCAGGGGTGGAGGTGGGGGTGGGAGTGGTGATACTGACCTAGAAAGAAAATTAACAAGAAGTAGTTTTTCTCCCTCTTGCACCTGTCAGTCACCAGTCCCCTCTGGCACCTACCACTGGTGGAAACTTACAGGGAGCCAGTGTCTAGCAAAGAAGTCTCCATCCACAGATTTACAAACTATAGACCAGTGGTTTTAGAGGCAAGAAATAATAGCTTTGTAATGAACAAAACCCATTTTAAGAAAGTTCCTCTAGCAGGACTCTTATGATTGCTTGCTGCCTATCTGCTTTCCTCACGAGATCGTCAATTCTATGAAGGGGGGGATTTATTTTTGACATGGCCACCCACATGTTCCCAATGCCCATATTCCCATATTCCCAATACTTAACATCTGATATAGGCCATGTGTTTATGTTGAGGGATGCCTGGGTGGCTCAGCAGTTAAGCATCTGCCTTCAGCTCAGGGAGTGATCCTGGAGTCCCAGGATCAAGTTCCACATCAGGCTCCCTGCATGAAGCCTCCTTCTGCTATGTCTCTGCCTCTGTCTTTTTTTCTCTCTCTCTCTCTGTCTCTCATGAATAAATAAATAAAATCTTTAAAAAATTGAAATAAATAAATATATGTTGAATGAAAGAGCTAAGAGAAAAATGATAAAATGGCAATACATTTTCCAGGAAGATAAAATAAATAACAAAAGATAACATTGAGATAGAGAAATATAGCATTAAATATAATAGGAATTTCAAAAGGAAACAACAAGCTGAAAGAAAACACATAATAATCTGCTTAATAATGATAATAATTCTTTAAATTGTAAAAAAGTCTCGAGTTTGTAAAAGAGCTCACTGGATACGTGCAAAATAGTCTTAAAAATAAAAAAAGAAAGATCCTAAATACATCATAGTTGAAATTTTGAATTTTAACAAAATTAAGAAAATCATAAACATAACTTTATAATTATCTTTGGAGTAAATAAACAAACAACTAACAACATTATAGACTAGAAGAATTAACATTGTTGGCATTTCTGTACTATCCAAAACCATCAATAGATTCAGTGCAACCCCTATAAAAGTTCCAATGGCATTTTTCACAGAAATAGAAAAAACAATCCTAAAATCACATGGAATCACAAAAGACATTGATGAGCCAAAGCAATCTTGAAAAAAAAAAAAAGAACAAAGAACAAAGCTAGAAACATCACACTTTTCTGATTTCAAATTATACTACAAAGCTATAGTAATCAGAACAATATAGTATCAGCACAGAAAGGGATACACAGCAAAGGAAAAGAATTGAGAGCCCAGAAATAAAACCTCACATATACAGATAATTAATATTTGACAAAGAAACCAATTATACTAAATAAGGAAAGAATATCTCTTCAATAACAGGTAGCAGGAAAATCGGATAACCGCATGCAAAAGAATTAAATTGGACTACTACCTTTTAACATTCACAAAAATTAACTCAAAATGGTTTAAGAGTTTGGAGAGCCTGGGTAGCTCAGTCTGTTAAGCGCCTGCATTCTGCTCAGGTCATTATCTCAGGGTCCTGGGATAAGGCCCCATGTCAGGCTCCCTGCTCAGCAGGGAGTCTGCTTCTCCCCTCCCTCTGCTGCTCACCACCACTCATGCTCGCTCATGCGCCCTCTGTCTCTCAAATAAATAAATAAAATCTTTTTTTAAAAAAGAAATGGATTAAAGACTTAAATGTATGACCTGAAACCATAACTAAAAGAAAACCTAGGAGAAAAGCTTCTTGACAACAACTCTTTGAATGTGACAACAAAAACACAAGCAATAACAGCAAAAACAATACCGTATCAAATTAAAAAAAATTTGTCCAGTGAAAGAAATGATCAACAAAGTAAAAAGGCAACTTACTGAATGGTAGGAACTATCTGCAAACCATATGTCTGATAAGGGGCTAATTTCCAAAATATACAAAGAATCCATTTGACTCAAAAACAAAACAATAAACAGTCCACTTAAAAAAACAGGCAAAGGACTCAGATAAACATTTTTCCAAAAAAAAGACATTCAAATGGCCAACAGTCATGTGAAAAGGTGCTCAACAGCATTAATAATCAGATAAATGAAAATCAAATCCACAGTGAAATATCACTTCACTCTTGTTAGAACTGCTGTCACCCAGAAGACAAGAGATAAGTGTTGACAAGAATTTGGAGAAAAGGGAACCCTCGTGCACTGTTGGTGGGAATGTAAATTGGCACAGCCACTGTAGAAAACAATACAGAGCTTGCTCAAAAAATTAAACACAGAATTGCCATAGCCTGCACCAATCCTGTTCCTGGATATGTGTGTGTGTGTGTGTGTGTGTGTGTGTGTGTGTATACATATATACAGGGCCTTCTGAGGAGGGGGCAGGGGGACGGGTTCCAGGCAACCAACCATCTTCCACACTCGCAGCACACGCCGGAGTGGGTGCCGTGCCCACCCCTACCTTGGAATACGGTCTAGAGCCACCTGGGATAGCCTTCGAAGAAAGGGCCTGTGCACAGGGCTCTGAGGGATTTCCAAGCAAAGTGCCCAGCACCACCCTCAGGGGGTGAGGGGAAGGCCTCGACTCCACAGCTGTGCTGCCCACACCTTGGGTGGGTTGTGTGCACCCCAAGCCCGAGCCATGGGAAGACACCAAAGGCCCTCCCAGCAGATCTGGTCACACTTCTCTGCTTTAAGCCTTAGCCAACTAGTGACAAGTAAAACCGGATAATACTCATGTGTTTTGGAACATTTATGTAAGATTGTCATAAGAAATGCATTTGGGAACACATTAAAACTTTTAACTAAAAAAATATATATGTATATATATGTATATATATATTCATATATATAGATGAAAAGGAAATAAAATAACTATCTTGAAATGATGTTGACACCCTATGCTCATTGCAACATTACTCACAAAAACATGGAAACAACGTAAGTGTACATCAACAGATGAATGGATGGAGTTGTGAGTATATATACACACACACAATGGAGTGCTATTCTGCCTTAAAAAAGAAAAAAAAAGGTCCAGCCATTTGTGACTACACAGATGGACCTCAAGGGGGGCATTACACTAAGACAAATATTGTATAATTTGGAATACAAAAAAGCTGAAATCAAAAACAAGGAATAGATCAGTGGTTGTCAGGGGCTGGGGAGTGAGGAAATGCAAGATAGAGGTCAAAGGGTCCAACTTCCTGTTACAAGATGAGTAAGTTCTGGGGCCCTAACATACAACATGGTAAATATAGTTAACAGTGCCATACTGGACACTTGAAAATTACTGAGAGAACAATTTTAAATGTTCTTACAAAAAGAAAGAAAGAAAGAAAGAAAGAAAGAAAGAAAGAAAGAAAGAAAGAAAGAAAGAAGAAAGAAAGAAGAAGAAGAAAAAGAAAGAAAGAAAGAAGAAGAAAAAGAAAGAAAGAGAAAGAAAAGAAAGAGAGAGAAAGAAAGAAGAAAAGAAAAGAAAAAAGAAAAGAAAAGAAAAGAAAAAAAGAAAAGAAAAGAAAAGGAGGGAGGGAGGGAAATGTAGCTATGGGAGGTGATGGATATGTTAACTAACCTTATTGTGGTAATCATTCCACAATAATAACATATATCAAATCATAATAAATCAAAAGTTATGTAATGTAATTTGTCAGCTGTATCTCAATAAAGCTACACAAATGATTGTTTTTAAAAGAAGTAACTGGCAAACAAAAATCAGGCTATGACTAAAACTTTTTCCTATATTAGCATATACCAGAGTATAATTAATCATATCTATCTATTTTTGAGGGGAAAAAAGCATGGGCACTGAAATTTTGTTCCCAAACAAGTAATTATACGTGAGCAAACTAACAATATCATATCTCAGACACAACAGGGCCAAGAGAGATTATTATCAGCTGCATATCTTCCTGAAAACATTACCTTTTTAAATGAGGCTCAAAGTAAGGGATTAAGTACTTGAAAGTTGTGGTTTCCAAAAATCTGGCAGTGGCCAATAAAAACCACCTTACAATGTTTACATCTAAAACATCTAAAATGTTTATATAATATAGTAAGGAATATTCATGAAAGTATCCAAGAATGCTGGAAACAGAAATGCATAACACATTATAACCATGCATGATAATTAAGGATAAGGGTTTAAATTCTCAGGTCATTTGTCCCAGACTTCCACTAGGAGAGACTGTACAGTGTTGAAGAGGGTGGGGCTAGAGACTGAGCATCTGTCTGAATGCTGGGTGTGCCACCTACTAGAGCCTTGATTCGATAAGCGTCTTTATCTCTCTCTGCCTCAGGTTCCTCATCTGTAAAATGAGGATAATAATTTCTATTACAAATAGTTTGCGCATTAATTGTTAATATGTATAAAATCCTTTCAAGAGCAGGGTACATAACACAGCCTAATAAAGGTCACAAATATTACTAATCCTAGTATAAATCTGTGATGATTAAAAGGCACTGGCTTTTTCATAAATCAGATATATATATATATATATATATATGTAATAAAATTTCAGAGCATTCTTCAAAGAGACTCAAATGAAAAGTTAAGTATATGGTAAAACCACAGCAGTAATAAAATACGTATTGGATCTTAAGATGGGGAAAGGCCCTCCTAAACAAAATTCAAGGAAGAATGCTGCAGGAAATGATTGGCAGATAATTGTTTTGGTAGAAAATGTTTGGTAGATACTGTTAAAATTAAATTGTTTCATCTCAAACATTACAAGCAACATTATAGGCAGAGGTTTGACAGCCGTAATACATAAAGGGTACCTTTAAAACGAAGTGGGAAAGATAAATATCCTGTAATAAAATGGCAAAGGGGTATTTAAACAAAATTTACAAAAGAAGAGACGTAACTGACTAATAAAGATAATTAGAAGGCCCTATAGCACTAATTATTAAAGAACGGCTCATTTAAAAAGCATCAATAGGTCTCTTTACTTCCCAAACAGGCTTTGTTTTGTTTGTTTCATTAAATACTAATCCCTGGTGTCAGAAAGAGTGTGGAGGGGTGCCTGGTGGCTCAGTCAGTTAAGAATCTATCTGCCTTTGGCTCAGGTCTTGATCTTAGGGCCCTGGAATGGAGCCCGGTGTTAGGCTTCCTGCTCAGCAGGGAGTCTGTTCCTCCCTCTACTCATGCTCTCTTTCTCTCTTTCACATAAATAAGTAAAATTAATTTTTTCAAAGAGAAAGAGTGTGGCAAACTAGATAGTCATCAACACAGCTAGATGAAGTGAAAATGGGTCAACATGAAGAGCAAGCTAGAAGATGTGTCAAAATCACTCTACAAGTTCATTTTTACATTCACTTTCTAACGAATAAATAAATATGTGGTATATCCATACCATGGGATGTTATTTGGCAATAAAATGAAATAAAATACTGAAGTACATACTACAACATGGATGAATCCTGAAAATAATATGCTCAGTGAAAGAAGCTAGACAAAAAAAGACCACATATTGTATGATGATTCCATTTATGTGAAATGTCGAAAATTGGCAAGTCCAGAGACCAGGAAAGATTAGTGATTGCCTCGCACTACCAGGAGAGGGGTAGGGGGTGGGGGGATATCACGATTAATGGGAATGGTTTTATTTTCTAGTGTGATGGGAGTATTCTAACATAGACTCTGATGATGGCTGTACAACTCTAAGAACATAACTAAAAACTAATAAACTATAGACTTTAAATAGATCAACTGGTTGCAAGGTACCATGGATTATATCTTAATAAAGCTATTATTTAAAAGAGTTCATTTACATAATTCAAGAAATTTACTTCTAAAATTTTCTAAGAAAAAGATGAGAGAAATACCTAGAAAAATGTGGTATGGCAAGATTGTTCAAATCATCACTTATAATGCTGAACTGCTAACAATCAAAATATGTAATTACACTGGGGGGACCTGGGTGGCTCAGTCAGTTAAACATCTGCCTTCTGCTCAGATCATGATCCCATGATCCCAGAGTCCCAGGATCCTATCAGACTCCCCGCTCAGCAGGGCATCTGCTTCTCCCTCTGCCACTTCCCCTTCTGGTGCTCTCTCTCTCTCTCTCTCTCTCTCTCTCACACACACACACACACACACACAAATAGATGAAATCTTCAAGTAAATAAATAAATAAACAAGCAGACAATACTACAATAATGGTTAATATCTTTTGGCACAGTCACATAACAGAAAGTAAGCATACATTAAAAAGCCAAAGAATATTTTAAATGGCAAGTAAATGTTTGAATAAATTGCTACATGAGATAAAACAGAATGGAGTGAATGGTCTCTATCTTTTATATATATTTTCTAATATATGAGAGCTGGCCTCCTTGAAATGTGATGACTATATTTTTATAGAATGCATCTATTTTCAAATAAAAGTAGGTACATCTGCATTAAAAACCTGCTTGGGGGGGATTCCTGGATGGCTTAGTGATTTAGCGCCTGCCTTTGGCCCAGGGCATGATCCTGGAGTCCCATCGGGCTCCCTGCATGGAGCCTGCTTCCCCTCTGCCTGTGTCTCTGCCTCTCTCTCTCTCTCTCTCTCTCTCTCTCTCCTCTCTCTCTCTCTCTCTGTGTCCATCATGAATAAATAAATAAAATCTTAAAAAAAAAACCTGCTTGGATAGGTAGGCCTCCTAATTTACCTTCAGGTTTTCAGTACACATGCAATAGTCTCCTTCATTCATTCTTGCTGTGGACCATAGGCTAGACACTATGCCAGGCAGTGGGTGCGTCATTGAACTTGATACACACATTTCAGCCCTCCCACAGCATATATGCTAGCAGAGAGAACAGACATTAAACAAGAAATTAAGATGTATATACAAATGACGGGATAGAGAAGCAGAAAGTTCTGTAAGAATCTACTACAGGGGGACCTACCTTAATCTAGTGATTCCAGGAAAGCTTCTCAGAGAATGTTATAGGTAAGCAGAGGTAGAGCACCACCCAGCCTACATAATACATACTGTACCACTTTTACTGTTTCAATCAGGCTTTTACTGGCTTAAAATAATTTTTTTGTTTTTTGCATATAGATGCACTCGTTTCTTTCTTGCAAGTCTCTGCAAATGCCCGCCTAGCTACCTCTCTTTCCATAAGTTATCACATCACATAAGGACACTCTTTTATTAGACTTGGTCTTCTATTCATACATATTGAGAGGGTGGAATATAAATAGATTTCCACCTTCTGATCTCGCTCACAATCATGCTCACATGGTCTCTGGGAAGAAGAGAAATAATAATTTTCACATTATTTTGTATAAGGGAACTGAACCAAACTGCATACATACACATCACGATTGAAGGTTTTAAAATTTTAAAATAGCAACTGGTGTGGGATTACTATATAGGTTATAAGAAAAACCCTGAAGAGAAATAATTCAATATGTCAAAGATTTGCTGCTGGATGAGTATGGGTGTATTAATTCTCTCCTTCATTTGTTTCTGCATTTTCTAAGATTTCTGTAATGAACATGGATTATTTTTATAGCCAGAAAAAAAAATAATGTCCAAAAAAAGCCACTCTTTCCTAGGAATTGTCAAGATTCTTTGATTTGCTAAATCAGAGTGAATCAGAAACCAGGGAAGAAGGACATTTTGTTTCATTTTATCGTAGCAAGTTTCACCCCTATGATGTCTATTAGAGAAGGAAGCAAGAAGGACTGTATTTTCAATCTTTCGTGAATTCCAAAGTATTGTTTTAAAATTTGACTCATAGGAATCTGTGCCTGAGGACAAAATTTTTCATTTGTTTTGTTCACTGACTTGCTTCTAGTACCTGGAAGGGTGTACAGAAGGCACTCAATAAATATTCGTTGAATGAATGAATGAATGAATGAGTTTCCATTTCATCTCATGTGAATGATTATAAACGTATATGCAACTAGGTCCCAATAGTTAAGATGACTAGAAAAAGCAAAAACATGATGAGATAAATGTACTATGATGATGTTCAAGTAACACTTGTTCATTATCCTCATGTATATGTGTGAGTGAACGCACATTAACGATGCTAACAACATCAGCACCGACCAATGTGGAGCAGTCTCCTGTCTACTTCTGCTCCTTCTTCACCCCACTGCCCTGCTCAGTTTCACAGCAGAATGCCAACAAGGCTCAAAGTGACTGGAAACAAAGACAGCAGAAGGGAAGAGGAGGGCAAGGTGATGAAGCCAGGTATTTGGCTAAGCTGTAAATCATCTAATCAGCACCAAGATCATCTCGAGTCAGCAGTGCCTGCCAATAAGCAGTCCATCTGGGGCGAGGCCATGGGAAGCAGCAGACTCCCCTTCCTCACCCTATGCCCTACTTGGCCTTTTTCTCATTTTCCTTTCATGCTACTATGTTAGAAAAGTCATTGTAGCACAAGAAAATCAATAAAAATTCAATTCCGAATAATAGTTCTTTGCGGCTCAGCAACACCAGGGAGTTATCGGCTCATTCAATGTTCTGGCAGTTAATGCAATGAAATAAAAATAATTTACTCATTCAAACCAAATCAGCCAGTGAAAAATCATAGTCATTTTTTTTAATAGTCATAGTCATAGTCATTTGTTAAGATTGCAGGAGGATGGTACAATGTCCCATTAGTGTCCAACGACACTGGTATGCAAATCAGCTCTGAATCTCTCCCACCCATATTTTTCGGAAGGAACAACAAACCCCATTTGTCATACATAAAAGGAATTTGTAACTTAGCCAAATACAGATCGTTTGTTGGAATAAAAGGGCTGGTTCAAATGCAGAACAGATGGATGCCAGCAAAATGAAAGTCAAGGCCTGGTGCCCCCATTTGGTTCTGCGTTAATCCTCCAGCCCTGGATGGTTATGGCCTGAGAAGTCAGCTACTAACCCCATTTCCCAGAGGAAGCATATAAAAGGCTTCCTGTCAGGTCAATTCCTTCCTCTGTATATGCTTTCTTTGCCAGCCTGGCTTAAGCCCTCTGCCTTGCTGAGATCTATGAATTCTGCACATTTCTTGACCACTGATCCATATTGATGCAGAGCGGTTCCTATCTTTTATTTCGTGTCTTCACTTTGGATCTTTTAGTTGTTTTGCTATATGCCCTTGAAAGACTATTGGTGCTAAAATGCAATTCTACATGTACATATCTCTTTCCTAAAATCTGTAAATATTGTAGATTTGCCTCCTGCTGAGTAAATCTCACATCAGTAGTGAAGGAGGGACACCTTTGACCATAGTTGCATTGCATGGGCCTCTCTGCATTAGCCCCGAATCCTACACTGGTGCCAAGCAATGAGCCGCCTCTGTTTATTGGGACAATAAAGCATTTGGCTGATAACAGGGGTCCTGTCATTCAGAGACTCCTCCAGGCTGTTTTTCAGGGCCACAGAAAAACTCTGGGGCTTTGCTAGATACCCTGGGTTCTGCAATCCCTCTGCTGTTCAATTGCCGTTATCAATAAATAATTTTTTTTTAAATTTTTATTTATTTACGATAGTCACAGAGAGAGAGAGAGAGAGGCAGAGGCACAGGTAGAGGGAGAAGCAGGCTCCATGCACCGGGAGCCCGACGTGGGATTCGATCCCGGGTCTCCAGGACCGCGCCCTGAGCCAAAGGCAGGCGCCAAACCGCTGCGCCACCCAGGGATCCCAATAAATAATTTTATAACTAGTCCTGTGTATCATTAGCCCTTGCACACTAAGTAGCATAGTTTATCAGGCACCAATGGTGTTGCAAAGGCAGCATTCAGCAGTAGGGACTGATTATGGTAGGGATAAACAGCTGCAGTTTTACAAACTGCTTGGAGCACGAATTTAACCTGCTGTCTATTGAGTGATCCCCAAGTCAATACATTCCATTGCATTTTGTTTATAAAGATGCAAAACTCATTCAGATTCCATATAAAAATTGAGCATTTATTGAAAATTAGATGGACAAGAATCTTAATTTTGAATCCAGGACTGATTGGAAACCAAGAAAAACCACAAACCAGACTTGAAAGAAAGAGCACCACAAACAAGCAGGTCCTAAGAGAGACTGTAGCACGGCCAGACAAGAGGATGAAGAGATCCAGTGAAATCCTATTTACTGGGTGACTGCATAATTCTCTTAGCATGGATGTGGCCTCCATCACTTCTGCACCTCCTAACCAATTGCCTCTTGCTCTACTATCTTAATGGCCTCTGCTTATCTGTTGCTGACACTCACTTGGGTCTTCTTATGTCTGCCCCTTTCTGTTGCCTCTGCCAACTACTGATTCTCTTTTAAGATCAAGCCATACTTGGAAAAGCAAGAATCTAGAAATACATAATCACTTTAATCTTTCTCGAGAGGGTCTCTTGTACTGAATTTACTCACATGCAGCGAAAGTAGTGTACATTCTTGGTCCAATGGACGTGATAGCAGGCCTCTGAGGGACACAGCGTGGCTACCTAGGCTTATCAACACCACTTCCCTCTGCAAAGAAATATGGGTAGGACTCCATACAGGGGAACTGTGCCTATAGAAGGATTTCTAAGGTTTGCTTTGACTCTAAGTTCCATAAAAGACACTTTCTGCTTATCAATAATAATAGGTTTGGCTCCCAGATGACAGCTGAGGTTTGACCTAAGTAGCAAATTTTCACAAGCTTCAATAAGGAAATGTTATTAAGTGAAAATATAGAAATTATCTGCTCCCCTTGTTTTTAAGGCATTAAATCAAGTTAAAATAAAGCTAGTAACTCACATATTGTTATCTTTACATCATGTTCCGTTGAACACTCCCGGGACAATGTACCCATAAGCTCCACATCTTATGAATTTGAGAATACAATTGCCCTACCTGCTGTGCTAATGGGGACAATGAGTCTTAGATGAATGCAGAAGGAGACACCAAACCAAAGTGCTTTTGATGGAGGGAAAAAAAATGTGCAGACCCCGGAATCATTGACTAGATGGGGCTGCCCAGCTCTGAAGAAGTATAAAGAAAGGTCACACTGCTCATCTTTGTCCTGTCAGAGCTCCCCATCCACTTTGTGGCTTAAGCCCCACCCCACTACGAGCTGCTCATCCATAGCTCAGCATCCTGATGAGGGTTCCAATGCAACACAAGCTCCAGGGTTGATGAAACTGAGTTTTAAGGACAACAAAGACAATAAAGAATCATTCCTGACTGTCCTGGTGCCCTCACAGCTCTCCACAGAAGAATAGAAGGATGTAAACGAGCAATGCGGTTTAAAAGAAATGAACTAAAAATAACCTGAAGCATTCCATACCCACCATCTCATTATAATTCAGTACTAGTAGTGCTGAGATGGGGGATGGATAGAGAATAAAGGGTAGGGGGAAGAGAGTCCAAAAGAAAAAGCCACCCCAGCAGTAGGAAGAATATATATATATATATGTGTGTATATATATATATAATTATTTTTTTTAAATCTGCCTTGTTAAGCTTTCTGATTCTTCCCTACTCCAGGTCTCCTCCAGGCCAGGAAGGTCGATCAGGACAGGATGTGGCCAGTGTCTTGAGCATATAAACAGTGGACTATACCAGCAAACATCTAGCACCCTTGTCTCCTGCTTGGCCCCATGTGGCAACCAAATGAGAGGAAGGAAAACGGCATTCTGCTTTACTTTAAATCCATCTTGCTGGAACAAGGAGGATCTAAGAGATCACATTAGCCTGAAGTTGTTCACATTTTTGGTAGCAAAAGCCATGGTTTACATTAAGTCTTATAAAGAGACCTAAGAAATAATGCAGATGGGCTGAAAGTTGACAAGAAAGAATCAACCACTTAGAGGTTTGGAGGGGTGTTTTCACAAAAAGGCTCTAAAATAGGGACAATCATGGGTATCTGAAGAAGAAACACAGTCACAGGAGCTGGAACAATGAAGGGAAGCATTGTGGTGTAAGAGAACACGAGAAGGGCTTGTTAATTCTTATGGGTCCCAAACAGCATTTGGAAAGCCAGCAGGAGAAGCACAGTCATGGGACAATGTGATCTGGGTTGTTGTTGACGTTTTTTTTTTTTTTTTTTTAAATATGCATTTTGGCTTCAGTATGGAGAATGGATTTTAAGATGTTAAGAGTGGAAGCAGGGAAGAGATGATTACGGTAATGGAGTAACAATTGTCAGCACCAGGGGCATCCCTGGATGGCTCAGCGGTTTAGTGCCTGCCTTCGGCCCAGGGCGTGGTCCTGGAGTCCCGGGGTGGAGTCCCGGGGTTGAGTCCCGGGGTCGGGTCCGTCAATGGGCTTCCTGCATGGAGCCTGCTTCTCCCTCTGCCTATGTCTCTGCTTGTCTCTCTCTCTCTCTCTCTCTCAGAAATAAATAAATAAATAAATAAATAAATAAATAAATAAATAAAATCTTTAAAAACAGAAAAACAATTGTCAGCACTGATGGAGAGAAGGTGGTGGATTCAAGGTGGGTTTTGGAGATAGAGCTGCTGCTGTTGGGACGTGGCTGGAAGAAAGAGAAGAGTCAAGAAGACATCCAGGTCTTGTCAGAAGTACTGCAGGGACTGCTACTGAACAAGGAAAGACCAGAGAATGAACACAGATTTGCAGCATTGTTGACAGACTGAAAACCAAGAGAATTTTCTTGGACATATATTATATTTAAGATATCTCCTAGATATCAAGGAAATACCAGGTGGGCAGTGAGTAAAGAAGTCAAGGGATGAAGTGGAAGGTTAGGGCTGAGAGTCAATGACACTCAACAGACAGGACCCGAAGCCATGGAGGAAAAGATTTCACCTGGGGAGAGTCTGTGGCTTGAGGAGGGAAGAGGTTTCCAGAGGGAGGTCTAGAGAACTACATATTTAGAGGTGGGAAGAGAAAGAAACCTGCACAAGAAACTGTGTTGTGGGCAGCGAGAGAAGACAAGACAGCAAAAGTCATCAAAAAGCAAACTTGGGCCCTACTCCCAGGGATTCTGGCTCTGGGCATCTGGAGCAAGACTAATTTAATGCTCTCACTAAGCTTAGAGTCCTCAAAGATTAACAAAGTTTTATTTTTGTTTTGCTTAACAGCTGTTTGCATTAACTGTCAGAAGGTATCTTTAGTAGAGAAAATGAGGGATGAACTAAAATCTGTATCCTCTTCTCTGATACACTGAAGTGTTTACATTTTTTTTTTCAACTTCCATAGTAGGAAGACTTTACAACATAACCTTCTATGGAAGTTGAAAAAAATTCCTCAAATAATATTCCTTTGTGCTACTTTTTGTGACCAAGAAGAATTTGCAAAAATATGCCCACCACCTTTTTAGCACCTCCTGTCTGCTATTCTTGTGGTAAAAGTAAACCTTAAACTTCCCTAGAAAATGGCCATTTCTGTAAACAAATCAGTGTATCGGAGAAGAGATACAGATTTTAGTTCATCCCTCATCTTCTCTACTAAAGATACCTTCTGACAGTTAATGCAAACAGCTGTTAAGCAAAATAAAAATAAAACTTTGTTAATCTTTGAGGACTCTGAGCTTAGTGATAGCATTAAATTAGTCTTCCATAGTAGGTTATGTTGTAAAGTCATGCTACTAACTAGTAATTCCCACCTTAAAGGTGGATGTAGTACTCCATTGTGTGCACAAATGAAGCCAAAGTAGCACAATTTTTATCAATTCTATATAAACCATTCTACTCTGTTCAGAGAATCACGATCTCTTATTGTTCAGTATTTCTCACATTTTCTACTGAAGTGCCCCTACTGGCAGAGGAGAACAAATTTATATCTCCGCTGCATTTATGGGTGGAGCCTCAAAAGATGTGACATGCACAAAATGGCTTTAAAAATTCAAGTTCCATCTTCACAATTTAAGAAAATTTTGCCTTCTACCCCTTGTACCCATGTTTGTCTTTGATTGACCTAAAGGAGGAATATACCTGATGCTGCGGAGAGATATAGCATGTCTATCCTGAGGCTCCTTCTATTACCAGAACATCCCTGCAGTGTTACACACAGGGCTGGCTGGCATTTTGAGAGACATGTGAAGTTAAAAATGACCTCTTATGTAAAACATTCCTCAATTTAGGTTTGTCCAATGTTCTCCTATGGTTAAATATACATTAGACATTTTTGGAAGACACATCACTAAGTGATTCAGTCTGCTCTGTCCATCACGTTGGGAGACACACACTACCGACAGCTCCCATTGCTGGTGACGTTAACAGCCAACACTTGATTAAGATGGTATATGGCAGGATTTCCCACTGAAAAGCTATGTATTTCCCCTTGGTAAGTATTAAGTATCTTGTGGAGTGATACTTTAAGATCATATCAACATCCTGTTATTCCTGAAACTTTCACCCTCTAGTATGAGCATTCATGATACTTGTCTAAATCAATGAATATTATGACGGTGCTAAATGATGATTTCCCATTTCCATCATTCCTTTTACATTTATTTATCCATTTACTCTACTCTAAGGATGTGCTTTCTCATTGCACCTATTTATTTATGCCTTCATTCAGTTATTTTTTCAAGATACCAGTATGGATTTTTTCAGTTATTTACTGAGTGATAATCGGTCATTACCAATTACTTTGATATTCAAATTGTCCCAGATTTGGCCAGCGGGAGTCCTTTCTAGTTGGCGGATACTTCCTCTTTACTAAGTTCAAATTGAGGGGCATTTTACAAAATAACTGACATTGATACTTCACTCAGTGTCATGAATGACAGAGGAAGACTGAGGAATCATCTGCATTAAAGAAAGATAAAGTGACCTTTCAACTGAATGCAACCTGTCATCTAGGATCTTTGTTATTGTTTGAAAGGATGTTACTGAACAACTATGAATAAGGTCTCAGGATTAGATAATAGTATTATATCCCTGTTAATTTCTCCATAATTACACTATATACAATTATTCTTCATAATTAGACTGCTCATTATGTCAGAAAATATCTTTGCTCTTCAAAAACCTACATGATGACATATTTAAGGGAAAGGGGGCATCATGTCTGCAGTTTAATCTTGAACACGTAAGAAAAAAATGATAGTCTATGTACAAAAACATGTATGGACACAGAAAGAGAACACCAAAGCAAATGTGGTAAAATGTTAACATTTCAAGATTCTCAGTAAAAGACGTGCCTGGGTGGCTCAGTCGGTGAAGGGTCTGTCTTTGGCTCAGGTCACGATCCCAGGGTCCTGGGATTGAGCCCTGTGTCAGGCTCCCCACCTCTCGGGGAGGCTGCTTCTCCCTCTCCCTCCACCTGCAGCTCCCCCTGCTTGTGTGCTCTCTCAGGCTCTCTCTCTCTCTCTCTCCCTCTGTCAAATAAATAAATAAAATCTCTTTTAAAAAAAAGATTCTCAGTAAAAGACTTAGGGGAATTCTTTGTATTCTACTGTAACTTTTTTGAAATCTGAAATTATGTCAGAACAGAAAAAAAAATGTAAAAACCCCTTTAAATGCACCTTTTACTTACCTAATGTAGTAATTCCTTCTAGAGAATACCGACCCAACACATACCTCCTTCTGGCCCATGCATAGTCTACAGGAAAACAGGACCAAAGAAGAATGCCATACATTTTTAGTTAACACCAAACATGTATTTTAAAACTTAGATCCTATGATGCTGCCTCTGGCTTTGGAGTAAAACAGAATAATCCTGTTCCCAATTCTATGTGTAATCAGTCCGAATGAGTCCCTGGATCTTTCTAGGGCAGTTATTCCCTTTTTATATAAACATTACATCTACAAAATGATTCCTGAACCATCATCACATTACTGCCACTGAAAGCCAGCTTCGTGGGCATGGGACCAGTGGGTTGCCCGGGGCCCCATACTTGACTGAATGCTTTCATGTGGATGGCTTAAAACCCTTAATTTTTGTGTTTTTTTTTTGTTTTGTTTTGTTTTTTGTTGTGTGTGTTTATGTGTGTTTAAGATCTTATTTCTTCACGAGAGACACACAGAGAGAGGCAGAGACATAGACAGAAGGAGAAGCAGGCTCCTCGCAGGGAGCCCGATGTGGGACTCGATCCCAGAACCCGGGGTCACGACCTGAGCCGAAGGCAGACACTCAATCACTGAGCCACCCAGCCGTCCCAAATTGTTATTTTTTGTAAAAGGGGCCCCACACTGTCATTTTGCACTCAGTCCCACAAAATTAAGTACTTAGTCCTGTTGCCACAAGCTTATGTGGCACCTTTGTGTAACTTAGACACACATGAACAAAAGGCTTGAAAAAAATCACCTCTGGGTTAAGAAAAACCAGCCCCTGCCTTCAGGTGATTGGAAACCGTGTTCCAGATATGCTTCCTGGCTGGTGGGGTGCAGGCTGCATTTCAACCCCCATTCCTGTCCGTGGCTAGATGTTCCTACACAGTGCCTAGCTTCATCCAGATGCACAGACTCTCATATCTTCAATAATACTCACATACAATTGATCCTTGGACAATACAGGTTTGAATTGCGCAGGTCCACTTATGTGTGGATTTTTTCTATACACACAATACAGAACTATAAATATATTTTTTTCTTCCTTATGATTTTGTTAAAAATATTTCCTTTTCCCTAGCTTGCTTTAACTGTAAGAATCCAGATATAATACACACAATGTACAAAATATCTGTTAATCGATTTCATTATATGTAAGGCTTCTAGTCAACAGTAGGCTATTAGCAGTTGTGTTACTGGGAGTCAAAAGTCATAAAGAGGATTTTTTTTTACTGCAGGGGAGGGGGTCAGCACCCCTAATTCCCATGTTGTCAAAGGATCAACTGTAAATTAATTTCAGTCTAAAGGAAAGGCTCGACCTTTGGCAGAGTAAAATAATATTTTCTCTTCACTTAGGCCACATTCTTCCATGAAGAGAGAAAAGAGAGTTTGGAGCTTTTGTGCAATTTCTACCAAGTACTGAGGGGTCTTAACAATTTCTTCCCATAACCTGTGAGCAAATTCATTGTTCTGAAAAGAGAGGAACAGAAAAGTGCATGCAGCGCTGTCAGCCTTGGCCTCTTTCAGAGCCATACACTGTGTATCACAGAGTTGTATAGTTGTAATGATTCACCTACTCCCAAATCCCTTTTGACCCTTTCTTTATGGCCGTAAAGATTAGCAGGAGTAGTACACAAGGCAGGGAGGACAGATATGATCCTCATAATAATGTCCTGCTGAGCTATGGATTCGCTAAAAAGCCAGATGCCATGTTAGTACCAGGGTACAATCACGACAAACTACCAACCAGTGGAAGTTTCAGAGAATTGTATCGGGCATTGATGAAGTTGCCTTTTTAAACCAAACATTCCTAATACAAGCGATGTTATAGATCAGTCTCTGCAGTAGGCTCAAAGGTCAAGACAGTGAGGGTAATACAATTGAATCTTAAAGTAGGTTACATTCTAAGAAGGGAAATCGATCCCACACAATAACTTCAAAATTACTATGATTCTGGCCAAACTATAATAAGTATCATGGGATAAGTTCTAAATAAGTGCTATGAGAACTCAAGGATGGATATTTAGATCCTGTCAATTTTGAAGCTGGAGATGCTACAGGGGGAGTATCTTTGTCAATGGCTCAGTAGATATGTCAGGTACTGAGGTCAATTAGCATTAAGGGATTTATTAAATGGGTTTCATAGAGGAGACAGCATACAAGATGGGTGTTGGATGTAAAAATTAGGTGGAAAGAGGTAAGAGTGCAAAGTGGGGCTGAAAATATGCTGTTCCAGGGATGAGAAACAATATGAGCACAACACAGAGGGGAAAAGTGGGTCTCATGTCCCAGAATCTGAGCTGTGCTAACTTAGTGGGAGCTCAGCACACTTGCATGACTTGTGGTGGAAGATAAGGCTAGAAATGTAGGTTAAGGCTGCATTTGAATATCAGGCAGATGTGCCTATATTTATTCCTATATCTAATGTGCTGTCAGGAGGGGGTCACTGACAGTTTTTAACCGGTGAAATTATCAGAGCTATGAAGCTGAGTTCCATAATTGAGGTTTAATTGAATATCTTTCTTCTATGTTTACCAAAAAGAAACCACCACTCCCCCAAAAGAAACAAATAAAAATAATACTGTTTTTACTGTGTGCCCATAAAATCAGGTAGAGAGTTTCATAGCTTTTAAATGAGGTTCTCCTTTAACCTCTCTACTCGTTCTTGGCATCACTGTAGCGGTATTTTAGGAGTGCCTCAAAGAAGCAGCCGATTTATATTATATTCAGGATGTATATTTTATAGATCTTAAAAATCAACAAAACCGCCGTTTCCTGCTGTGTTTCATTCTAAGGGCCAACTTGCTGTGTGACTATAACAGACACAGGTTTCCCTTCTTCTCAGCCCCAGCTCTTATATTCGAAAAAAGGCCCAAGTCTCAAGCAGCAATCGACCGACGAAGGGTTAATGATAAAGGCAAAACATTTTGTAAGCAGATGAAGAAGAGGGAGAAAAACGGGAAAGAAAAGCAATAGCTAAGCAGCCAAATGTTCACACATGAAAATAAACAACTACGAATAATTGAATATTCCTAGTTTTGACAACCATCCAGCAGCAGAAGTAACAGATGCCACAGTGGCCCGACTATCTCCAGCTGGATTGGATCAGACAAACGAGAGAAGGCCCATGGGAGCTCCTCCCTGGAGGCGGGCTTCTGCCAACCTGGTGGGGGCGGCGTGTGGGGGGGGGGGGCGGGTAGGGGGTGGCTTTATTTATTTATTTTTACGTTTAGAAAATCACTTTTGAAATAGGGCCTCAGCTATTTCCAGCTCCAGGCGTTTGGAAGGCGGCCAACATCTCCCTGACACCATGTAGAATTATTAAGGAAAATACAATAGTTTAAAATGACAGGCACCTTGGCTACTAAAACAAAGCCCATACTGATTTCTCAATGGTAAGGCAGCAATGTGTTATGACTTCATGTATGTACATGTCTGTGTACGTGTGTGTGTGTATAATACATACAACTTATATGCATTGAAATATATTCAATAAATGCAATAACTCTACCATGAGGAGGAATCTACTCAGCAATAGAATGGAAAAGTAATCACTGCTTCCTCCAGGAAACACTTAAATGCACATGAACTCTTCTTGCTATGATGGTTCTCAAATTCCATTTGATAAAAAGGGATCAACAGGGCTTAGTAGCTAGAGCACAGAGGAGGGGGTGAAAGGGTGTTAATATCCCTCTGACTCCAACATGTCCGCCATCTGCTAGGTGACCTTGGGTGAAGCCACTTAACCCTTTTGAACATCTCTTACTCAGCTCTTACATGATGTAGTTGGATAAATGGGTTAAATCAACATTTCCCAAATAGTGCTTCATAAAGGTTTCTTTTTAGGATCCTGCTACTCAGACTATGGCCCATGGACCTACTGGCAGCATCATCTAGGAACTCTTACAAATAATAGAATCTCGGACCTTGGACTGGACTTGCTGAGTCATTTTAGTTGAAATTGCCTGTATTTTAATTGGATCCTGATGGATTTTTATGTATGTTCAAGTTTGAGAACCACTGTCTCTGAGCAGGATGTCCCAAGGTTACCTGATTATAGAATCACCTGGGTAACTTCATGCAAACAAAGATTCCCTGTTCCCTCCTCCAGAATCTGATCCAACAGGCCTGGAGTGGAAGCCAGGAATCTGCAGGTTTAACTGATAACCCAGGTGGGTCCATGTCAATAAAAATACAAGTTAAATATATAAAATAATTGCATTTATCCTGTTTCCTTTTAAAATCGAATATCTAAGTGATATCATGCCAGTGAGCTTCCTGATATTCTTGCAGAGAATACCTAATACGATCACGTCAAGAAACTCCAGTCAATACATCCCTTGGCTGAGTGCCCCAACTGCCATGAAGGTTTTGCTTGCTGTATTTTCCAAATTGCTAAATTCTTAGTGCATCATCTGCTAAATGTAGAAAGCATACGGAGCTCTGATGTTGAACTACAATAATTTAATGAATAATATAAAAATGATACTAATTTTGCAAAGTCCCCTCAAGACAATTGTCATCAGATTCATAAGCTACATTCATCTATCAAAATCCTTATTTAGCACATTAAGATGTCTTTACTACTTCAAAAACCAATCTTAAAGAGAAGAAACATAGAGACAATTATATCCAATTTGGCTTTTCATTTATTGGGAATAAAGACTATCCTCATGTGCAATGTGTTATTTGCTGGGAAGTACTTGCAAATAGCAGCCAGAAATCTTATTTCAACAAAACATGAAAGTTATTAAAAAAAAGAGACAGAGAGAGCGAGCCTTTTTTTTCCCCCTACGAGCAAATGAAAAAAATTTCAAGCAAGGTCCTGAAGGCAGTTTTTTTCCCTCCACTTTTGATGTCATTAAACATAGTTAAATTTCAATTTACATTTTAATGTACATTGGTCCCCAAGTCAAATGCAATATTTAATGACAAATCATGTCTTGACTTGCATAAATAATTTTAAATAAATTAAAGGACCTGTCATTTGATACATAGGAAAAAATTAAAAATATGTTTAAATATAGGAGATTGCATTAATTGCATGATACAAGTTTTAATGATCATTTTAAATTTAAAAATAACACGCTTATCATATTCACATGAGCATACCATATACAAGAATGATAAAATGATTTTTTAAATTCCTGAACAGATTGGTGAAATTATTACCACAAAAGTGTCAGATGATTCTAAAAAGGCAGGAAATGATAAAAAAGGGTTTTCCATTTGTAACATTCTTTGATCCTATCATGCCTGGGAGAGCTGAATCCTAGGGCTGCCCTAGAATGGATTTTTTTTAGAGTCCATATAGCCATAATCTGCAGAACATTTGCTAAGGCACTACCATGTAACCCAGTACAATTGGCTTTGCTAAGTATTAACACACCTACCGAGGAGTAGGAGGGCTCAAGTATGTCATAAACCAAAAGCTAATAATTGGTAAGGGCTAACTCTGTGCCAGGTAGAGTTTCAAACACTTTCTAGTTATTGATACCTATGACTCTTGCAATAACTCTACGAAGTAGGCACCCTTTTATCATTGGAGACATTAAGGCACAGAGAGATGAATAACGTGTGCACCATCATAAAACTAAGTAGTGGAACTGGAAACCAAGAGGAATGCAGTGCCTGGCTTCTTAACCACCGTGATATACATGGTAAAATGAAATTCCAGGAGCCAAGGCCTACATCAGGGGCGTGAGAGTGAGAGTGAGGAGTGAGGGTGATATGTCAAGTGCCTGGAAACATCTAGTGTACATGATCAAAGGTTATGGAAAATGAACAAAGGTGGGTTGGAGCCATTCTTTGCCAAACTCTGTGAGCCAGGGGAAAACCCCTGGAGCTTTCCAGCAAGCAGGTGACTATCAGAAATTAAGGGGACAAGTATGGAGGTGAGAGAGACTGGAGGTGACAGATTAGTGAGATGATATTTATAGTAAATTACAGAAGAGGCCACATGGGCCTCAGAGACACGGAGGAAGGCAAGGAACAGGAAAAGTGATGTGGAGAAACCATAGACTGAGGGAGGGCATGTTGAAAACCCCTGTGCTGCTGTTTGGCCAATCCCTCTCTCTCTCTCTCTCTCTCTCTCTCTCTCTTTTTTTTTTTTTTTTTCAGGGAGAGAACCTGTAACATCATCTGCTTCACCCTGACCAGGGTCAAATACCCTGATTAGCCTCACTGAAGCCATGTGGGGATCACAGAACTGGCTGTGTTATGGAAGAGTAGAATCCAACATACTCCCTCTCTCAGCGGACCTGCTACTTTGAGTCATAAAGTATTTGTTGGCTAAAATCAACTAAATAACTATGGGGAAACAGTTTCCAATGGCTCTCATATCAAAAGCACAGCTGACAAAATGACCTCTTCTCCTTGGTCTACTAGGGCCCAGTCCACATTCAGGAAAGGGCCTCCCAAATTGCCAGTATAGTGAAGGTGAAACGCATATTTTGAGAAGAAGATTTCATTTCCCAAGAAACATAAATGTCTCTGCAAATAGCAATTCATTCCTATTCTCAATCCCTAAACCATCGACATCTGCTATGAATTCCTTGAGTCCTCAAATAAATCCCCCTTGCCCTGTATTCTTTATGGCACTCTCAAAAGGCAGCATTTGAATAAAACAACAATAACCAACTCTGCCCTCCTTCTCTCAATTTCTTTCTGGAGGAGCTTTTACACCCCTGGGCTCACCAAGGAGGTTTTATGGGGACCCATTGGGATGGGATAATGGGGGTAGGGGAATGAAGACATTTTAAGGAAGGAGAAAGGAAGTTTCTGTACTTCTAAATATGTTTGAGATGATAAAAGCACTGATGCTGAAATATGATGAAGACATCTTGGACTCTCCTGAAAAGCAATTTCCTGCTTCTTTTTTTTCCCCCCAAGTGTCTTTTTTTTTCCTTCCTTTTTTTGCTTCTTTGGAGTTCCATGCGGGTCAAACACATGCAGTTTTAAAACCCATTTCCATGTTTTAAGATTCAGATGCAAGAGGTTTAGTAGTAGGCTATAAAAATCCCTTAATCTTTAATGTCTTATTTTTGCAGATTTGCTGGAAAGTGCAGTAAACCATCACTGCTCACCTTTTTCCAGCAATGCCCCTTGAACCTGGTCATTGATAACGAACAGCAGAACCCACTTACATGGGTTTCTTTCTCTCAGGAACCGATTTTCCGGGCATTGTTGAGACACCTGCGCTCTGACAATCTGCAGAATCTCTTAGCCTAACTGATTTGCTGATTGTACTCCAGAGGAAATTATCGCACATTCAAAATACAACTCTAAAAGAGTAAATTTAGTAGAGATAGAGATAGTTGTGATAGTGCTCGATGTCCTCTAATCTCTATTCTGCAGAAGCACCTGGCACATCTAGAGCCCCCCTTCAACTCCACTGATCTCTGGCCCGTGTTCCCACCGGACAAGACCCACAACCCAGAATGTACTCACAAGCTATGCGCACGGAGGCCTTCCTGCTTTTGGAGGTCCCCAGGTGGCTCCATGCCACACACTGGCACCAGTAGTCCTCTGGCCCGTGGAAGTCCTCCACCTGCTGCCTGGTAACGTTGATAAACACCTCCCGGACCTTCAAGCCTGATGGGGAGACAGAGCAAATCCACTGAGGCTGCTGTATTTTTCAAACAGAAAGTTAAGGATAGCCAAACCTTTTCTTGTTAATTAAACAATTCGGTTTTTAATCAAGGCAAGGTTTTAATTACTCTGACAATAATACATTGCTGCTAATTAAATTCCAACAGCTGAGTAGGCTGGAAAGAATGAGTGTCAAGTATTACCAACCAAATGTGGCTCCAATACAATATCAGAATTTCCAGAGTACCTTGATTAGTGCTTTTTCTTTGTCATTCTTGGTGTAAAACCTATGAGGAATGTAGGATCACAATTAACTTCTAGGATTCTAGACGCTAAGGAGGTCTCAACACATGGACTCCAGAGATGTTATGCCAGGTGGCTCTAAATGGCCGTGTCCCTGGGTTTGACAGTGGGCAAAGGGTCTAGCAGTGTGGCTTAGGAGAAAGAGGAAACAGGGAACGTGTGTGAACAGGCAGGGAAACCAAGGAAGGACCAAGTTTCGGCTTCAGGAGCCTCAGACAACAAATGCAGTGCAGACGTGTTGAACTACGTAAGTCTCAAACCCCTGACAAGAGAGCCCGGGAAGGCCCCATAACAGTGGCCGTGTGGGAGGAGAGAAAGGAGAGGCTCTTACAGGAGCTAAGGCTACATCTTCAAAAGAAGATAAAACTAAGAGAGTCACCTCTTAGTGTAGTTTATTATTATTATTAATTACTTTGCATCCTCTTAATAGTTAGAAAGTATGTTATTTCTTACAGGGGAGTGTGAGTTTCTTCCAAACCTTTGACCAAGGACTATCAGCCTTCCTTTCCTTGGGAAGAATAGTCACCTTGCACAGGGTGCCAAGGATAAAAGAGGACACTCCTCACTAGCTCTATCAGTTCAATCATCATGAGCCAGACAGCAGCTCTGACAGTCAGCCTGCTCTCTCCGTCCACCAAACATGCTGAGGCTGGGCCTTGCTCTGGGCTGGGCCTTGTTCTGGGCTGAGCCTTGCTCTGAGCTAGGCAGAGGAGGAGAAAAAGAGGCCATGCCTATTGAATTCCCCTTACGTACCTAGCATCATGAACAGCCTTTAGCCTACTCACTCACTACATTTTCTCAACACACTGATGCAGTAGAAACTATTGCATCCCCACCACGCAGACCAAAGCACTGTCTCGGAGAGACTAATTCACCTGTCCACAGTTACACAGCCTGATAATGGAAGATCTGGGGTCTTAGAGCAAAACCAGCCTCACGTACAGGTCCCTCTCGAAAATTAAAATTCTGTCTCTGTATTTTAGGTGCTTATACTTAATTATGGAAATAAGCCTAACACAGGGGCCATTTAAAGAAAAATTAAATGCATAATTATGCGTTTGTCTTCAAATTCAAAAGGAATTCATGGGATAGAGCCATCAGTGTAATCAAAAGAGCCCTGGGGCTTTTGATGGAGAGGGTGGAATGTGATTGTCTTGGGTGCTGATAGGATGAAAAGAACAGAGGTGCAGGATTGGTCAAGGCTGGGAGACAGTCCCTCCTAACCAATCCTTAACATGTTATCGATAGTATGTGATGAGAAATGTTTTTTTAAATATTTTATTTATTTATTCATGAGAAACATAGAGAGGCAGAGACATAGGCATAGGGAGAAGCAGGCTCTATGCAGGGATCCCGATGTGGGACTCAATCCCAGGACCCCAGGATCATGACCTGAGTCAAAGGCAGATGCTTAACCTCTGAGCCACCCAGGTGTCCCTGAGAGAGAGTTTTATGACCACAGAAATCACCATGCACAACTGGAGTCACACTTTCTCAATTTTTAGGAGGGACCACATATAGAAAATCACTTTGATGACAGCTGATAACCTACGTTTCCCTGTTTGTGGAAGGAAATAACACTTTGTTTCCCTGGAAGAGATGTAAGAGTCCCAAAAGCTGTGTCCTACACCGAACAGAAAAGAAGCCTGAGAGGGGTTTTTATGGATGGTGGTGTTTTCATCTTTGCACTTAAGGAAATATAAAGTGTGAGTGGGAAGACAGGGGTGAGGAGGAGGTGGGGTTGGCAGGTCAAAGAGACAGGAGAATAAAAATTAAGCAATCAAACAAAACAGAATGGTTAGGACAAAAGCAGACGGGGGATGGGGAGTGTAGCCACGCATGCTGGGGATTCAAAAATATGTTGAAATAAACAAAAATAAGGAACTGGGCTGCAGAGCAGGGGGCTTTTGTTATAGTTTTCTCTTTGATTTGAGGCAAATGATGATTTACTTTGAATAGTGGAAGGGAAGAGAGAGAACCCCAAATCAATGCATCCTCTGTCACAGGGTGAAGGGACCTACTGAGACAGAAATATGCCCACTATTTAGGAATCAGGGGTCTCTCAGAGAAGCATTCAATTATAAGCTTGAGAGGTCTGCTTGTCTTGTCTGTATGCCCCTCCTCCTGCTTGTGCTCACATGCTCTTTTTCCAATAAATACGTTTTTTAAAATCTAGAAATATGTTCAAGCTGGGGGAGGGCTATTCTATTCTATTTATTCTTTCTCCATCTTACTAGAACATCTACATTATCAGCTTCCTCTAGGTTGGAAATGAAGACAAACATCACCTCAAAATGGTTCAGGACTATTTGGATGCTTATTAAACAGGAAGTTTCCATATCCAAACATCAAAACTTGCTATGATTTCATCTAGGCACCATGGTTTTTTAAGGGCACCCAGGGTTTGTTTTACTGAGGTATGGTAAGACCACACAAAACAAATGGAAACAATTGTCCAGAAAGAAGATTTAAGCTCAGAAATCCCTAGAAACAACAGGCACAGCACCCAATGCAGGGCTACCTGGGGGATGCTAGGAGGCAGAGGGGCACAGGAAAATGAGGGCAAGAGCCTTTACTGTGGTTTCCTCGGGAAGAGGCAGGGTAAACAGGTTTAGAATGGACTGGTTTGAATCATTTCAGTGGGACATAATGGCTGTCCCTAGTTGTCAGGTACTCGGTCCTGAGGTGAGGATAGGAAAATATTGCCCTGGAGTCTAAGAGCTTAATAAAATAAGTGGCTAGGGGGATGGGCTCTGGATTGATTGATCTGCATATGAAAGGCACTCTCACAGACAGATTCCCTTTCTCTGTGAATTAGCCAGCCCTCTGGCAGGACAGCAGTGTCAGCAAGAGCCCACCACGTCAGAGCATCAAATACAGAAACTAAACTTGTGGGCACATAGGCAGCTGCGTATTTCTTTTGGGAAGCGTTAACTGTGGACCATGGACAGTCACCATGAAGGTCCTAACTGATCTTACCCCCTCCTCTAGACAAACTGCAGATGACAGCACGAAGTTGAAGTCACAATTTCAATGCTAGGATGACTCAGTTACACGTCTTTCACAGAGGCTTTCCCAGGGGACTGGAGAAGCCAAATGAATAGTGGAAACCCACTATTTCTAAGCACAGTGAGTTTTTCCCGCAGGTAGAATCAGGATGGCAGGCTTCTTTGAAAGGCCACAAGAGACATCACCCCCCCACACTCCCTCAAAATCACTATCAGTCTGTATTAGGCCTTCTTCTATCCACAAGTCTTCAGTCTTGTCACACATTCTCTCTAGGAGAACTCTTGGAGAACCATGAATACCTTGTACCTATTTTACTTATCTCTACCATAACAAGAAATAATTCCATTGAATACAAAATATTTAAATGGTATATTCTCTCCAAAGTCCCCCTTATAACTCTGCCTACTGATATATACACCACATACACATATATTAAGTGCATGCGTGCCAAACACCCACGAGGAGCAGCTCTATTTAAGGGAATCTCCACCCACTCCCCTCCACTGAGGTTCATCCAACAGTGCCAACAAGATGGCTATCCACTTCCACATCTCTCCAGGGAACCTGTTCACAGGAAATGCTACTGAGGAGCACAAATCCTGGCAAACAGAAGATGACTCTCTCTTAAGTAAGGGTCGCACTGTACCCAGTAACTCGTGAACTAATAAGCACGGGAAGAGTCCAGCCCTTTAAATTAGTGTGTAAATTATAACCATCAGCCTTTGTGATGGACTAGAAGGCTTACAAGATATAAAACTATGACTATGGGACTGATATGCTAATAAGCTTTCTGCGCTGTTGGATGGTTGAGTTGTATGGAGACTAATGTTGCCAGCAGATGAATAATTGCTCTGCATGTACTAAACATAACAGAGCAGCACAGAACTTCATCATTTGTCAGCTTTATTTGTTTAAATGAGAAAAATGCTGACAGCAGTTATTGCTGTAATCCCCTTATTTATCAGATAGAAAACACTAGTTACTCTTAGCAGGTCTAATCCTGTTGGGAGACTAAAAGTTACAGAGTTTTCCAACTAATTGAAGGTAGATGCTTTAGTGTTCCAAGAAGAGAAATACAAAAGACAGCGGGGAAGAAATGTTGAGAGAAAAAGGAGGAAAATCATTTATTCCTGGCCAACTTTTAATAAAAGGGCTCTAGCCGTAGTCTTAACTTGTTCTGTAGGAAATATAGAATAGAACATTCAGTACCATGCCAACTGTAGCCCAGTGTCTAACAGCTGTCCACGTCTTTTATCTACTGCTCATTATCACACTTCTGCAAAGCCTATCGGCAGCATCCTGCCGTGGTCACTGTTGCCAACCTGCTCTCAGATATACCTGCTGATGGGCACTTGGGGAGGGATTTGACACAGCTCTCCCATGCTTGCCACCCCTCACAGCCTCCTGTCCTTCAATCATTTGGAGGTTCTTTGTGGCCAGATGCTTGGCTTACTAGACTGGATAACAAGATTCAAGATGGCAGGTTAAGGATCCATCTTTCTCCCTTGGAGACATCATTCCTATCCCAAAACCACACAGAAGTCAGACACCAGCAAACTAGGTTTTGGTGAACTGTTTTGTCATCCAAGACTCAGTGCCCCTTTCCCAGCCCAGTTTAGCTCAGTGTTTGACCAACCCCGTGTTTCATGTTCCACACTGGAATGTTCCAAGATTGGGGATTAACCAAGAGAATGAGGATATTGCTTTCCAAAGACAAAGTTCCAAAGAACTATTTCCAACATAGCTTTACGAGTAGCAAAGGACCTTCCTCAATTCTTTGAAAGAGGAAAAGAGGAAAATCAAACTTTTCCTGAAAAGCACCATCTCATATTCAAGAGCCTTCTCTAAGGAACCATCACAGTGTTTTGGTCCCCTCTGATGCCTGCATTTGGCTCTGAGTCCCTCTATACTCCACAGTCTCCTGAGAAGACAGAAAACAAGCCATTCTGCTGGAGGAAAGGAGTCCACCATTTCTAGAAGGGAATGTTTGTCATGTGCCTCTTCCTAGTCTGGGGCTAGAGCCTAGAAGACAGGCTTCAACAATGAGAAGCTCCCCCATTTTTGAATAACATTATTATTATCATTACTGATCATTATACCATTGTGTATAGCCTTTTACCTTTAGCAATGTACTATTTCATCCTAACACCACATTAGTATTGTTTCTGTTCTCATCTTGCCCCAGGTCCCACCTCATAGGAAATATATCAAAGATGTCACATGATCTGCAATGTATGTTATTTGAAAACAATAACCAAGTGCATCATATGTGCCTGCCACTATGCCAGGGGCTGAGGATATGGTGACAAAGTAGATGATCCAGATTCTTGCCCTGGAGGAGCTTTTAGGTTGGAGGGGAGACCTCTCAACCTGCCCCAACAATAAGGCATGAAAACTGCCCTGGCAGGAGTGCAGAGGGCTACAGGACCCATGGGAATAGCTTCCCACCTCCCCATGGCAACAAAAGCTTCTGGGGGTGGCTGCCATTCCATCAGGGACTTGAAGCCTCTTCCCCTTACCTGGTAAGAATGACATCTAAAGCAAAGATTGTATTTATTTATTCATGAGAGAGAGAGAGAGAGAGAGAGAGAGAGAGAGGCAGAGTCATCTGCAGAGGGAGAAGCAGGCTCCGTGAGGAGCCCAATGTGGGACTCAATCCCAGTACCCTGGGATCACTACCTGAACCAAAGGCAGATGCTCAAATGCTGAGCCACTCAGGTGCCCCCTAAAATAAGGTTCAAATATATGTCCAACCCAAATTGGACATATATTTGAAGTTTTAAAAGTCTGAGATATTAGGGGACCATTCACAGAAGTGTGCCTCCATTTCTTTGGGGACCTTGGATATCTTCAGGCCAAAATGCTATTGAAAATAGTAAGTTAAATGTAGATAATTAAAAGGTAGAACCATATTTCATTTTACTGGCAGATGCTTAATTAGGGCTAAATGTCTTTTGCCACTTCATCCTAGCAACAAGATTAAAATGTATTTTGACCAAAAAAAAAAAATAATCCTTTGAATGTGCACGATGCCTAATGAATACTCTTTAGTTTCCCCTAGATAATAACCACTCCACGTATTCCTCAGAAGCACCACAAGTTCAGTGTTAAGTACAGAAACTAAGAATACACTCAAGCTCTCCAATTTCCTCCACACCAGAGATTAGAATTAATCAGCACAGAGGTGTCTGGCAGAGGAAAGCAAATTAACTTGATATTGTTGTCTGATAGCAGAGAGAAGGAAACTCAAGAGCCAGGAGTAGACACAGTAGGGTTACATAAAGGACAGAACCCTGTGAATGACTTACTCAGACATCAGATTCACAGCTATGTGGGCAACAGTCATGATTTCCAACCTTGCCACCCAAGTCAGCGACTTCCCCATCCTGCACTCACCCAAATTATCTGCTGTGAGGTTAGGGTATATCATATGACTTCTACCACCCACAATGCTACCATTGGCTTGGAGAATAACATAAAACTTGAAGAAAAGAATCACAAGCCAGTAGCAAGTTCTTCTAAGCAAGACCAATACTTGGCTATTAATAATATCAGCTCTTTTGTCTTTTTGGAAGTATACAAGTTTGTAATTTTCTATTTGTTTTTGAAGAGTAATCAACAGCCACATGCTCCATTAAAATAATAATAATAAGCAATTTTACATTTATCCTTTTGAAGGCTAACCTTGATTGAGCACTTGCTCTACACCAGGCCCTCAGATGAGTAATCCTCAATAGCAGTTTCAAGTGACAGATACAATCATGGCTATTTTACACTTGGTAAAACTGAGGTAGAAAGAAGCCAGGTCACATGTGTACCTGAAACAGTCTATAAAGGGAGAGTCAGATTGCAAACAGTACCATCTAACACTGATAACCTATGCTCTTTATCACCACACTGTCTTCAAGGTTTCTTTGAGATTCCTCTAACTCCTACTTCAAACAACAATACTTCTGAGTGTTGTATGAATAGAAAAAATGGAAAAAGTCCAAAAGCACTGGTAAAGAATTTAGTGTTCACAACAGATCACTGGTGCCTATCAGGAGGGGTTATTAAAAATTACAGAAACGGTGAGCAGCTATCTATCTCCGCTAAGGCTGGAGTGAGTATAAATGGTCTCCAATTTTTTGTAGCTAGGATTAAACTGGACACGAGAAACAAAGTCTTCATACTCTGTCACAAGTTTATGGAAAGATTCATAATATTTTCCTGGAAACCTTTTAAGAATAGGTCAGTCCTCTCTGAGTAGCAGACTGATGAACAAGATGAAATCTGGGGTGGGATGGAAGAACATTTCTTTGAAAGTAAGTTTTAAACCCACAGACTGTCAATGGAACACCTGAGAGATTGATCATTTCTGTGTTATGTGGACTAAAATATGTTTCCCAAATGTACCTTGGTGATTTGTGAGTCATTGAAGGTAACTTCAAATTAATGGTTTTCTGGAAGAAACTATATTCAAATCCCCATCACTAGCACAGCAAAGTTCTTAGATACAAACTTTAAAGATTTAATACATTTTTATTTCTACTCTTCTCCCTTTTCTCAACACAATCCATTAACCTTTTATCCCCAGAGAGGGACTCCAGTTGTTTAAAAAGGAAATCACACACAATTGAAAGCCTTGAAATGATATTCTTTAAGAAGAAAAATATTAGTTTACCAGAGTTGAAACTTTTCCCATAACGCATTGGAATATACATTATTTCACTCATTAGAGTTCAATATCTCCAAGGTAGAGTAAGATAAGAGCCATGGAGCGTTGTTAAGGGAACTCCTGTTTTTATTGAACAATAAAAAAAGCGGTTTAGCTTATTGATAACTCAAGCTTCCCACAGGCTACTTTATCTTAATTGCCAAGGATGGGTTTTGCTCGTTCTTGTTTTTTTTTTTTCCCCTCTGTGTGTGTGTGTGTGTGTGTGTGCATGTGTGTGCCTTCCTGTTATATTAAATCTCTTAATTTCTCCGGTACTGAGCACTCTGCCTGTTTTCTCAGGGGCGCGATTCACGAGTTGGGATTACCTCTCCACTCCAGATGTTAACAGAGGAAAAACCCCAGGAAGAAGAGTTCCCATATTTCCAAATGAAATGAGGCAGAACAAATGAAAGAGGACCCGTTGGCTTGTGCACAGAACCGAAAGTGTACATTACTAAGAGGTATAGCCATGTCTGTGCAAACACAGTAACTCATGTCAAATAAATTGTGCCTTTTGCAGGAAAGAACTCTAGCTCTGGGTTTTCCAAGCTAAATTGCGTGAAAACACACAATCCTTTTTCTTCTTATTTGAACTCTTAGATGACGGGGCCAAATTACCAGAAAGACCAAAGGCAGTTTGCAGCCTTTAACAACTGCAAAGACTTATTGCTTCCAATTTGGAAAATAAAAAAGATTCTGTGTCTACTCCAAACACTCCCAAGTCTTATACATTTCCCATTAGTACTTTGAAGGAAGAAAACATTAAGCAAAAATAATATCAAAATTCTCTTGGAGGGCTGACATCGAGATTGTGTTGGCCAAAGATATATAAGGAGTTACTACCAACTTCTCAAAAAAACACGGGCAATTCTCTACCTCTGCTCAAATGTGGTCTTACTGTCTTTGGCTTCTTGGCATCCTTTGCTCCTACTGGACTGGCAGGAGTTACTTTGCAAACCCAATCAAAAGCCATTAAGTCTGTAAAGGTAGTCAAGCCCTGTGCTCAAGCTC
Source organism: Vulpes vulpes (assembly GCF_048418805.1). NCBI lineage: Eukaryota > Metazoa > Chordata > Mammalia > Carnivora > Canidae > Vulpes > Vulpes vulpes. The sequence goes on from NC_132786.1 coordinate 33,791,043, forward strand.
AGTATTGAAGACCCCAAGGGAAGTAATGCATCTATTTTTCAATACTGAAGGCCATTTTGTTTCCAACCTTAATTGCACTGATGTATTGGTTTGGCATACACCATCTCCACTCATCTTGCTCCACTTTCCACTATTTCTCTATTAATACAGACCTTAGGAAACATAATTGCAGTGTGCAGTAGACAGTGATTTTCATTAAGTACAGAAGAAAACTGTTTAGGGCGAAACATTTTTTTTTCCTATTGATTCAATCAAAATGACTTGGAAGAAAAGGTTGTGCTTATTAAATTCTTTTCAAAGAGGTAGCTGCTAAAATTTAAATTCTTTCTCAACAAAAAATTGGTATATAATCTCTTCAGGTTTTGTCATTTATGAATCCTTATTCTTCCCAGTTCCTTTGAAATTTGTGACTTCTATTGGTCTTTTTTCTTTTTCCTTTTTTTTTTTTTTTCAAGTGGAGAGGGGCAACTTTTACATGGAAACAGATAATGTAATCAGCGCTGCTATCTCCAAGACATAGAGTTGCCTAGCAATGCTAGAGGAATTAAAAGGGGGAAGCAATAGCAAAACAGAACATTGCAAAATTACAAGAGGGTGCAGTGTTAAATTGGATTGCAATACTTATCGAGAGGTCCTTCGATGAGAATGGATATAGGATTTTCTAGGAGTGGTATAAAAAAATGCCTGGCCATTTTTCAATGTTCTTTCTAGCTTTCATTTGGAGTTTACCCAATGGGATTCTGCTATTTTGAGTTCGTTACGGGACAAAATCTAGGCCAGAAACATCTGACAATAAAACACAGAGCCTCACTGAGCCTCTGGAACTTGAGTCCTTTCCAGCTGGACTAATTGAATATAAGACATATAAGCCTTTCATAGTCTCCCATTGTTCTACAGGCTTTTGCTCACATGGCAAATGCTATTCCCTTTGTTGTTCTTTCCCAGATTTCAAAGACCTCCTTTGAAGTTTTCCCACCAAGGTAAATGGGGCTACTCTGTGACTCAGTCTATCTCAATGCAAGAAATATTTAACATCTGAATCCTGGGAGCATAAAAGAAGAAACTTTGCTGACACCAAGATTTGATTTGTCTTCCACTTTTGCCTTGATTATGCCAAATCCTTTAAGAAGGACATTATACCTGCAATCCTAGAAATGTCTGTTTTCAGTTGGTATAAATTCTTGCCTAACAGCACCAGACACATGACTTAGAATAAAGGATTAGCCTTCACAAAGATGGCCTTCACAAAGTGCTGAGGGATAGAGAAATCCCAATGGAATAACTATGGGATTATACACTTGGGAAGCAGAAATACAGGCACATGATGAAAATGAGAAGCCATGTGCTGAAACCCATCTTCATGTCAGTAAGGGAATTTGTCAATATTCTGACTACACAGGAGAACAGGAAACTGTATGTAAATGTGGCTTATAGTCTGGACGGACTTATATCTGAAGTAGAAAGCAGGAGACCTGAGTTCTATTTTTCTAAGATTTTATTTTTAAGTAATCTCTACATCCAATTTGGGGCTCAAACTCACAACCCCAAGATCAAGAGTTGCACACTCTACTGACTGAGCCAGCCAGGTGCCCCAGGAGATCTAGAAATAGCTATGCCATAAACTAGTTGTAGCTCTTGGAATTTAAGATTTTTATTGCATAAAATAGGGCTGTTAGATTATTACTAAGGTCCCTTCCAGTTCTCACATTTAAATTGCAGGATTATAAGTATGCTTTTGGTCTGCAGAACAACATCTCTAAAATAGGCACTTTTTTTTTTTTTTCCTTCTTTATACCAGGTCCAAACTGCAAGAGGGAATTGTGATAAGGTTTCAGGTGTTTTTCTACCTTTTGAAGTTATGCAATCCCAGATGAGTTCAGAACTGTATGATGCTTAGCACTGTTTATATATGTTTAGTTCTTTGCCTTCTTTATTGATTCCCAGGCAGTAACAGCATCACCTGAAGATCTTTTGGAAAAAGTTTCACTTTTTGCTTTGGAGCAAAGCATACTCTCTCACCCTGCATGCTTCTTTGTTGGCTGGTGATATTCCCCCTACCGACTCCCAAGGAAGTAGCATTCTGGATCCATTCTCTTTTTAGGTTGCCCATTCTATCTTGACAACTCGTTTGTCTCCAGGGTTTCATCCTTTCTTGATGACGACCAAATTGACTCTTCTATCTCTGAACTCTATAAGCTCCATATCTACATCTCTTCATTATATCCCACAAATATTTCAAATTCAGCTTGTCCAAAGATCTCAGCCTTCTCTCCTTGCTAATATATTTACATCAATAGCATCCTCCCCTTCTGCTTCTGTTGAGACTGTTATTCCTCCATCTTCTTCATTCATTCATTGCACCAGCTAATAAGTCTGATTGGTTAAAGTGCTTCTCACACCAGAAATCTAGTTCTTATTTCTGTGGCTACCACTCTGGAGGCCAGACTTTTCTTTCAACTCAATTGAAATATCTAAGTCTCCTAACTCATCCATTCTTGTTTCTTCTTACCATTTTAAACACCTGTGCCAGATTCCATCTTAAAAGCAGAGCTCCAGCCACTGCATTCCCATGTCAATATAATCAATCCCACCCTGCCCATATTTGTGAAATTAAGTAAGGAACTGCTCACTTATAAGTGAGGCCTTTTAAGACCTTGATTGAACTAAATTGGCCAGTTTCCACATCCATTTTCTATTTCAACCAAATCAGACTCCTTACTTTCTTTTTAAAAGATTTTATTTATTTATTCATGAGAGACACACACACAGAGAAGCAGAGACAAAAGCAGAGGGAGAAGTAGGCTCCCTGTGCAGGGCCTGATGCGGAGCTCGATCCCAGGACCCTGGGATCACAACCTGAGCTGAAGGCAGATGGTCAACCACTGAGCCACCCACTAAGCTTTCCTTCATTGCTAATGTTGACCTCCAGGCCACAGATCTCTCTCTCTCTCTCTCTCTCTCTCTCTCTCTCTCTCCTATTTAGTATAGAACTAATAAATTAATTCACTCACTTACTTTGAATTAAGGAATCATCAATATTCCTTTCAAATGCCATTTCTTGGGCAGCCCCAGTGGCGCAGTGGTTTAGTGCCACTTGCAGCCCGGGGTGTGATCCTTGGAGACCCGGGATCGAGTCCCACATCGGACTCCCTGCATGTAGCCTGCTTCTGCCCTCCTCTCTCCCTCTCTCTGTGTCTCTATGAATAAGTAAATAAAACCTTAAAAAAAAAAAAAAACAGAAACAAATGCTATTGCTTCCACGCCTTTTCTGATAATCCTAATTGGTCATAAGCTTTTTTTTTTTCTTTTTTTAATGCTCCATAGGATAAGTACATCTATGGGTATACTGGACTTCTCCATATCAGTAGGTGTAAAGTCCCAGAGATCACTGTGTCTTTGCATTCTTTGGACACTATATAAGGCCTTTCGCATTGAGTAGCAGTGGTATAGAGTTAATACATTAAGCTGACTTGAAACTCCTAATTATACTCAGGCTTTCTGACTTATTCAAAATCTGTTATCTAGAGAGTGAGTTGGGAAAGTAAGAGCAAAAATCTATAGTGAGAACAGATTTGTTTTAGGGTGAGGCTAAATTTTCAGGTGGTCTGAGGAGCCAAAGTTCAAAAGCATATGCTGTTTCTGTTACACACTAAAATTTAACAAGTTACAAATTTCGCAAGTTTTTTAAGATGTATTATTTATTTTAGGGAGAGCAAGTAAGCAAGCATGCACAAGCAGGGGGAGGAGGAAGCACTGAGCATGGGGCTCAATTCAAGAGCCTGAGATCATGACCTGAGCTGAAATCAAAAGTCAAACACTTAACTGAACCACCCAGGCACCCTTAAATTTTGCAAGTTTGAAGTCAAATAATCTTGCTTTCAGATTCAGCACAAACTTGTAGTTTACTTAGTGTCTCTGAGTCTCAGTTTCCTTATCTATAAGAAAGAAGGTAATGACAGTATGATTTATCCCAGAGGGCTGTTGGAAAGACAGTAAGAAAAGGTCTGTCAAATGCTTAGATAAGACCTGGTACATAGTAAGTGCTCAATAAACACTAGCCAGTATGATCATTATTCTCATCATCCCCATAGGCCAAGTTAGTCAAATTAATAAAGACAGCCCCTAAATTCTTTCATACTGGAGATACCATTCATTTTAGCACTCAAATTTGGGCTCTGTCATCACACAGTAAATCAAAACAACCTAAAGAAGATTCAGAAACCCTCAACCATGGAGAATGATCTAGGAGGAAAGTTTAAAGAAACTGAAATTATGCTGCTGAAAAAAAGGTGTTTGTTTGGTGAAAGATCTGCCTTCCAAAATATTTAGAACTGAGAATATGAAAGCAATGACTGGCAGATCTTATTTCCAGTGAGAATATTAGCTTCCATACAAAATTGGGTGCTAAAGTTATATAGAGGAGGGAAATAAAATGCCCCTTTACTCTCCTAGAGTCAACTAGCAAAGTTGCTGTGGAGTCATTTAAGCACCTTGTATTCCTGGATGATGTCAATAGGACCTTATTCAAATAAAGCACTGGTGGGTGGCCCCCATAGCTTTTCTCAGCCAGAGACAACATGAGGATCTAAGGAGCCACTATGTGAGGATCTAAGAATTGCTTCACATTCTTACCTGAACTCTCATCCAGACTCTCCTCAGAGACATGTTCATTTTGATGGACCCACTCGCCATTGCATTTGAAGAATATCTGCATGGCCGGCCTTGCTTTGCACCTCAGTGCAATGGGGTTGCTCTTGATGATGTAAGCATCGTCTGGCTCTTCTATGAAATGAGGCAGGGTCCCAGGAGCTGAGGGGATGGACTCAGGTAGGACTTCGCCATTGTCAGTTCCTGCAAAATCGAAGAGGCCATTAGCATGCTGCCTATATCAATAGTACATGTGTCAGGATGTGGGCTTTAGGAATCTGTGCTGGAAAACACTGCATCATATCAATACAGCACACTTGTGAAGGCCTGTGCACATGAATTCTCTTCTGGAGGACTAAACTAGTATAATATGGTGCCTCGAGCTGGACACCACTTCAGGGTCACCAGACAAGGGAAAATAATGAATAGGAAATTTCCTCAAAATTGCAGTTCTGAGTCTGCAAGTCTTTGCTGAAAAAACAGAGACAACATCTGGTGGATGAGAAGCTGAAGCTTCAATTCCATCTGGCGAGTGGTTTACCTCAAGGTGTCCAATGAAGGCCTCCGAGCTGCCTCCAAACTTTGAAATAATGGTGGAAATAGCTTTTGTTCTCCCATAAATGAGCATGGATAATGCCAATGTTGTCGGAGGATGTTCAGTCTTAAGACATGTGAAAAAAATCCCAAATTGTCTGCCTTCTCTACCTATGAAACTGGAGATTGGCTGGTATTCAACAGTTTTCTTCAAAACCTCACCAACTTACTGAACCTTTTAAAAGGAATGCACATTCGTTCCACTTGACCATGGCTATATTCTCTGCCCCCAACCCTCCCCTCAATATACTGTGAATCTCTTTCAAGGCTACAAACTGAAATGAACCACTAAAATAGCCATGAGCTTTTTACTTTTGGACCTATAATTATGTATCTTCAAAGATAAAAAAAAATGGCCACGATTCTCCCCTAAATTTAGGGAGTTGATGAGTAGAGAGAAGCAAAATAAAAAGGGAAAGGCAGAAGCCAAGACTTCACTTCACTACCTCTTCACTACACTAAGCAAGGACGTAAGTCCTGGGAAACTACCACAAAGTCACGGGGAGCAAGATCTGAATGGGAAGTGCCAGTATGGTGGAAGTGCCCAGGAGCAACAGGTATGCCTTCCATGGCCACTCCAAAGAAAGAACAAAGAGGGCAAGAATTTCACAGGGAGATCAACAAATGCCCTGGAAAGGGTTATTCACATGCAAAGCAAACCAGTCTCCAGGAGAAAGCTGGGGGAAAGGGACCCAGCTAGGGCACTGGATGAACAACCCAGTTCATCAGGAGCAGGGGCAAGCCTCGGTGACAGGGTGCATCCTGTGATGTAGACTGGCCTCTCTCTATGCGCCTTCAGCATAGTTTGGAACAAGAGCCTCTTATGATTCACACTTAGGTCCACAACATGCATCAAGGAAGCACCGTCCAAGGTAAACAAGTCACAGTAGTAGGGGGTAATATTTTAAGACTTGGGGCATTCTCCAATGCAAATAGAAAGAGAGGGACTAGGGCATAAAAGGTATAACAGCCTATAATTCTATTTTTGTGTAAGGAAGGAAATGAAAGACAGTGAGTTATGAAAAACATGCCTTGTCAGTGGAAACACACAAGCACCACTTGTACCACCGCAATGAATTACATAAAACAAGAGTCTGAATCTCCAAACTATTTTTTCCCACTAAATACATCAACGTAAGGAAGGATAAAACCTCACACAGCAAAGAGTTTAAGATACTGTAAGCTTTAAAATGCATTTGTAATAGAAAAGCCAGATCATGTGTAAGTTACTGGAAGTACCAAAAATTCATCCTAAAGCAAATGCCCTAAAGAGCAAGAGAAGAAACAATTTATGTCATAAAAGTACAATACAGTCACTCAAAATAAATTGTGTATATGCCATATGGCATAAGAAGGGTTTCAGGACAGTATCTGAGAGGTTTATTGTGTTTTTTTTTAATGTTTTAAATTACATTGACAATGGACTTCATAAAATAGATCATATATTAATTCATTTTGTTACTGACTGCTCATGCCAATTTCCATCTTCAATAAATACTAAGTCCCCTCAGGCTTTTGCAAATCCATGCATTAGAGGAAATGACAAAGGTATTAAAAGATTTTATATGGACATCAAACAGCTCACACTCTCATCACGGGCTTGAGTTCTGTCCAAAGTAATTCATTGCTGCAGAAAAGGGTCACTTGATAAAGAATACCCAAACCTTATGGTGACAGCCTGAATGAACAGCCCCAGGCATACATTTTGGATGATGCCTTTTGCTTAACTAGTAACAATGCACGAATGTCCAAAGTAACTACTAAAATGAGGCAGGGTGAATCATAAACAACTAATTCTAAATAAACAGTAAGGCCACTTTATTCAGAATAAATAAACTGTCAAAGGCACTACATCATTAATCAAGTTTAAACCATCCAATTCACAAAACAGAGATCTAAAAGCAATTAAGCTACCATCCTGCTATTTTAATAAATACCCTTTAAACAAAGTAAGAAGTTTAGCTTTCACCTGAAACAAAACAGGAGAGTAGAATAGAAAAGTATGTAGGTAAGTGTCCTGCTATCTCAAGGACCTCCATTAAGAATCAATCAATCTTAATGTTCGGGGCGGGGGGGCAAAGGCAAATTGTAACATTACATCGTAATTATTACTGAAGCCATGTCAAAGTCATGTATGTCTAGGGAAAGGGCCAGGATCCATGAAAGAAGGAACAAAGGAAAATGTCAATTTATCAAGGGTGGCAGTTGGAAGGTGAGATCATAGGTATATTTGCATACATATCACCATTTATTTGTATCCTTCCAACAATGAAATTAAATAAATGATTTTCTTTATTTGCTTTTTTTTTTTGTTTTTCCGTTTTTAAGTTTTTATTTATTTATTCATGAGAGACACACAGAGAGGCAGAGACACAGGCAGAGGGAAAAGCAGGCTCCTTGCAAGGAGCCCGATGCAGGACTGATCCCAGGATCCCCGGATCATGACCTGAGCCAAAGGCAGACACTCAACCACTGAGCTACCCAGGTGCCCAGGTTTTTTGCTTTGTATAGTGAAATGTTGGGAGTGGTGTTTACTATCACCCTCCCCTAGGCCCACTTCCTCTCCCCTACGTTCCTCACTGGGCTCAGGATCAAATTTGTACTACAGTAATGCCCAGCTCTCCAGATGGCTTCTGTGCGACAAGAAGGCTGGGATCTCCCGGCAGGCAGACCTCCAGGAAAATATCCCTCCCTTAACCAGCAAGGCCCAGAGTCACCTGCCTCCATTTAAGCAAAAGGAATGTGGCAGAAAGAAAAGAAGTGATGTGGGTACTTTTCAGGGGCTTAGAAGTTGCCAATGGATACTGCTCTTTGGAGGAGGTGGGAGGGGGTGGCAACTTACCTTAAAAAAAGGTTTTATGGAAGCCTGCATGAACACTTGTGGGCTTCAGGGTAAAGGAACCTATAATCTCAATACACACGCCACTGCTTTCTAATTCAAAGAAAAGTTTTAAACCCAGTGTGACGAGCACTGGTGACTATGCGACCCGGTCAATTGCCTTTTCCCATGTCTGCTTTTACAGTAGAGGCTGCAGAAGGCATGGACTCAGTTTACTTCTTTGCAGGTAGGAAAGGTCACATGACAACCCCTGGCAAATGATTCCTAAGCAGAAATCTCTGAGGAAGCTTTTATTTTCCTGATAAAAGAAACAGGGGTAGTAGGTTCCTGTCCCTTCTCCTTCTTGTTCCTGCCTTAACTAGGGAAGATCAAGAGGAAAAATCTCAGAGGAGCAGACAGTGTAGAGGCTGAAATAACTCCATGGGGCATCCACCTCCAGATAATTTTTTTTTAAATCTTTACTTATTTAAACTACTAACAGTCAGATTTTTCTGTTGTTTTACAGAAGATATTCCTCAACTGATACAAGTAGATCTTTCTTCTTAAGCAAAACCAGAGCTCCAAGCTTCACTTTATTAAATTCCAATGTTCTCAGTGCTACAGAATTTTGGACATCTAAAAAAGCATGGAAACTAGGAGAGCAGGGAGTAAAACTAAGAGCTGCCATGTACTGAATGATTCAGAATATGGTGATGCAACTTCTATGTGGATTAGGTCACTTAAGCTTCATACCTACTCTCTGTGGGAGGCACTGTAACTACCCTGTTTTGCAACTGAGGAAATGCTTCAGTTAGTGTGCCTTGTCTAAGGTTATATGGTTGGTCAATGGCGCCCAGAATTTGAACACAGGTCTCAGACTCCAATCACCTCACAATTTAATTTTAGTTCAGATGAATGGACCCTTAGAAGTCTGGCATGATAATTTAGTGAGCGTCTTATGGCAGTAGCATGCAGTTCATAAAACCAAAGAAGTTATAAAATTGTTTATTATCCATGTAGTACCTGAGAGCCTACGTTAAGTGTAATATTCATCTTAAAGATCATTCACACAGTTATCCTGTTAGCAGACTAGAAAGGTCAGAAAGGGTGTATTATGGACATATTCTAGACAAGGTCTTGAGAAAAAAATATTTTTGAGAGAACAGCACAGCAGGTATTCAACTAATTATGATCAAATGACTAGGTATCCTCACTCAAGTCAGAAAACAAAGAAGTTGAAGAATAAGTGTTTGAGAGTAATGAGAAAGCTTTTTCATTATTTCGTTTGGAAACAAATATTCTTGCTTAGGGATGAAACTAACTACTGAAACTCCAATTAAAATAACATGGAGTAGGGGTGCCTGAGTGGTGTAGTTAATTAAGCGTCTGACTCTTGATTTCAGCTCAAGTCATGATCTCAGGGTCATGAGATTGAGCCCCATGTTGGACTCCATGGTGAGTGGGGAGTCTGCTTAAGCTTCTCTCCCTCTCCCTCTGCCCTCCCCTCTGTGTGTGTGGACACATAATCATTCTCTCTCTCTCAAAATGACTAAATAAATATTTCAGAAAATAACAAGGATTATTACAGGAGACAGTGAACCTCAGCAAGAAAGAGACTGGGGCCAGGGCAATGCCATGTTATCATGTTTAACCATACAACACTGCCACTATTCTACACATTGATCTATTAAATCTGTAACAGGATTGGGCACAGTGGAGGCCAGAGTCATTCCAAACTGGGATTCATACACCCTGGGCTACCACAAAGTATGCTGGCATTGCACAGGGTTAGAGTATCAATAAAGTTGAACTTTAACAGGCTTTACGAAATTCTAAATTATATTCATACTTTTTTTTTTCCCCAAGAGTACTTTGAAACACATTTCTTCTTCATTTTTTTCCCCTTTTCTATCTCCAAAGTATGCTGTATTCTCACTGGTACAAAATATCTGTATTTGTTTCAATGTCCAACCAATAATCCTGCCATAAAGACTGTATCTGGTAAAAGAGAAGAACTTTAGAAACAAATAATCTGACTTAAACTCTAGGTTACCTCTGTGAACTTCTATGAGTAACTTAACTACAAGGTTCCAATTTTCTCATTAAAAACAATGAGCGATTAAAATTTATTAGTGGTTTATGACATTAAAGTAAGATAAAGTATGGAAAAAATACACAGTATTCTCCAAATGTCACAGAAATACAATGTGCCACCACTACCACCACCAACACCAGTGCCTAGATAAACAGCAAACAAAACAAAGATATTTATAATTATGATCTCTATGACTTCCATTCCCAAGCTTATTATCCTAATATTTGTATTTTAATTTTGTGATTATGACTCTTATGTTCAGCCCAGAGCCCGCATGATATGAACTGTTGCTTGTAACATGTTTTTGCTATTTTCTACCCATATATATGTTAGTATAATTTCGTTAGGTCAAAACCCATGAAAACATGCTGTGAAGCATTTATTTATTCAATAAACACATAGCAACTGCTTATACCATAAACCAGGCACATGGCTGTCCTGCAATGCAGTATGATAATACACAATGGATTTCCTGTTGGCTAGATCCCAAAACCATTGCCTTTAATAGGCAAGCAGTTATTAACCATAAGAGATTTCACAGTATTCCAGAGCTCCTCTCACTGCAGTATTTAAATGAAGCAAGGCACCTTAGAAATAGCTCTTTAAATTCCACTCGATGTCTGTGAGCATATTGGGCCACAGCAATATACAAATCAGAGCAGAAAGCCATACGAGGGAAACCAAGTTACATAATCTAAGACAATACAATAGAGCTAGGTTCTTTGCTTTTGTTTACAGAAATGTGGCTTGTCTCCATATGGTTATTTAATTAGACAGGGGATACATTGTACCACTGAATGCAGAACAAGAGCCAGAATTTTACATACCAAATATTTAATGCAATTTATGAAACACAGACTCTTTCCCTAGGCCTCAATAAGAGTTTTCTTTTTTTAAACTCAAACTATTCTACCTTCTTTCCAACCTCTAATAAAAATGGAAATGTTTTATATATCACTGTATTTGCATAGTTCACCTCACCTGTGTTGATCTTCTGTATTGTCAGCCTAGGATATTATTCCATTGAGTAGATCTTAAATTTTTCAGAGTACAAGATGGTAAACAACACTTCCTACACAGTCAAAGAAATATGAAGGGCCATTCTTTGTTCCTCAAACAAGAAACTTTGGATTTCAGGAGAGTTTATAAAAGCACATTCACTATTCCCCAAATTATCACAACTTAACTTAATATATTCATTTTTTAAACTGACGTATGTGTGCATGCCTACTAAGATTAGTCAGTGTTCTCTGTATTGGAGATTCAAAGTTAACTGAGACATAGTTAATTTATTCAAGGAGCTCATACACTAAATTAGAGACAAAAAATTACAGAACAACAATAAACAGGCAAACAGTATATTAGAAGTATACACCAAATGTCATAGGAGCACTATGGAGAGGGGGCAGGGGGGAGGAGAGAGAGAGAGAGAGAGAGAGAGAGAGAGAGAGAGAGAGAGAGAGAGAACCTGACTTTCCTTGGAAGGGTTCATGGACAACACCACAGGGAAGATAACATTTCAGCACAGTTTGGACACAGGACTTGAAGACTTGAACAGAGAACAAATGGAGAAGGCATTCCAACCTGAGTCATGGTATGTGCCCCAAATATATTTCATTAGAACTCACATTTGAAATAGTTTACTTTGACGTTTGTACTAAATCACTGGGGGATCCCTGGGTGGCGCAGTGGTTTGGCGCTTGCCTTTGGCCCAGGGCGCGATCCTGGAGACCCGGGATCGAATCCCACATCAGGCTCCCGGTGCATGGAGCCTGCTTCTCCCTCTGCCTATGTCTCTGCCTCTCTCTCTCTCTCTCTCTGTGACTATCATAATTAAATAAAAATTAAAAAAAAAATGTACTAAATCATTGGTCCTACTTGGACCTAACATCTCGAATATTTTTATTTTATTTTATTTATTTGAGAGAGAGAAAAGAGAGAAAGCATGAGGAAGAGGGGAAAGCACACTCATCACGGAGCAGGAAGCCTGCCTTGGGGCTTGATTTCAGGACTTTGGGATCATGACCTGAACGGGAAGGCAGATGCTTAACTGACTGAACCACCCAAGTATTCCCCCAACATCTGTTTCTACGTGCCTCTGACTAAGAGCTTTCTGAGATGTAGACACAGAGTAACCACCAAATTACAGAAAGATAGTATTCTTGGTTTAACAACATGGGCCCCAAAGCCAGGTTTAAAGTAACTATTTGCATATACTTCCAATGAGGGAGAAACTATGTTTATTCTGCTATGTTGGAAAGAGTTATTCTTGAAATCATACCAATACAAGTGGCATTATCTCCCAAGGCCAAAGGAAAAGTTTTTTTGTTCTTAAAATGACCACCATTTTGGTTCTCCCTTGACTTATACACAAAATAGATTTCTGACGCTGTGTCTTAAGGCAGAGATTTTACACTCTTTCTGATGGCAGGCCTTGATCCTGAAGCAACATGCAATATACAATCAGAGTTAGCATGAGACCTTATTCCCATGATAGCAGTTCTCCAAAGGGACTTTGAAATAAGAGGCCACATTTAGTTCAATGGTTCTCTATGTATTATGAGATTATTGAGAATTTACATTTGCATTGTTTTTCTTTCACTATATTTTTAAAACGTGTTTTATATATATATATATATATACATACACTTAGAAATAGAATATAACAATATAATCATATGCCTATATATAGCATGTGTGTATGTATGTGTGTACATGTTTATACATAAACAATTCTCTGTTGAGAGAAGGAATATAAAAGGTTCTGTAAACTATGGCAACTTCTAGAATTTACTTCACGGCATCTAACTTCTACTGTGTTAAAATTCATGAATCAGAAAAACTAACAAATCTATCCCTAGGAAAAAAAATGTAAAGGATTAGATTATAAAATTTATAAAAATTATTCATTCTAAAATGTAAAAAAAAAAGAGTAATACTTTGCTGAAAATAGGAGGTAAGATGAAGCTTAGAAATTGTTTCTTAATTTTTTTCCCCAACAATGGATATATTTGTGTATGAATGTGTACCACTGACTAGTGTTCAAATTCTTCTGAAAACCTAGTGGGATTTGGGAAAGGTTTTGCTTTTCAAAGTGTTACCGCTTTTCATTTATAACTGACAGTTTTTGAGAGTGAGGCCATTCATAGTTATGGAAAAATGGTTGTTTTAATGCAACACTGAATGACAGAAAACCAAACAATCAAACACCATTCTCATATTTTTCATTCTTGGAAAATTACCTTTCAGGAAGAGCTTCGTATTTTATGTTCTGCACGCAAATACAGCAGGGACTTTCAATCTTTTTATGACAAAAAGAAGAAACAAAAGGTGGGAAACAAAAGCATAAGGAGCAAACACTAAATTCCCTTTGAAATAAACACTTCCATTGCATGTCAGGTCACATTTTTAAAAACTCAGATGGTGACCTATAAATTCGCGTATCTCAAAATTTTAATATGGGCCAATTTGACTGCAACCTGGTTTGATACATTTTCTTGTATGTGATCTGGACTCAAGCAAAACAGAGTGGGAGTTCATCTTAGATAATATCTGGGCCAACTCTTATCTCAGACCCTCAGAGGTTAAACAACTTATCAAAGAGCTCCAAGGAGCAAACTTAGGTTGAAATCTCTCTGTTGACATCTACAAATAATATTTTCCCCATTATGCTGCTTTTATTTGGACAGGATACAAAAAACTAAAGATATAACCAAGTCTTGTGTTATCATCTATGAGAAAATTTACACAGAAAACAATCTTATAAAAATCTCTTATGATGACCTTGTAACTTGCAAACATTCTAGTAAAATTGAATACAATAAAAAATATAATCTTTAACTTTTATGATGCTTTTTATTGCAATTTATATCTTATTATGAAACATTAAATTAGAGAAAAATTAAGTGTATTCTTTAAAATATTGTTATCCATTATCACCAAATTCCCAAATTCCCATTCATAATTCAGTATATTTCATTCTCTTTTCTTTCTTTATCAGATGTATATTGAATATTTGGGTTTTCTATGCATATTTGGGAGATGTTATTTCATTTTCCCACGGTATTACTTTTCATTAACTAGATTCTTAATGATTGAGAGTAGATATGTCAGCTTTGAACTTGCCATTTTCTTACTATTTAAGAAAATACTATTACTTTAAGTATTAGTATAGTACTAAAGTACTATTACTTAAGTATTTAAGAAAACTTACTTTTAAGAAAATACTACTAATAATAAAACTATTACCATTTCCAAACTTTATTTTATATTGCTATTATAATGTTCCACTTATCTATTACTCTGATTAGACCCAAATGTGTCTCTTCAACCCATTTCCTTCTCTAGACATTCCAATCTGTATAAGAAATTGCCTCCAGATACATTCACATAAATGTCCCTATAGACTTCTCAAACTATTTTTTTTTTCTAGATTTGAGAGAGAGAGAAAAAAAGAGAGAGAATGTGCAAGTAGAGGGAGGAGCAGAGGGAGAGAATCTTGAGCAGACTTCCTGCTGAGCACAGACCCAGACAAGGGGCTCAATCCCAGGACCCTGAGATCATGACCTGACCCAAAACCAAGAGCTAACACCCAACTAAGCCCCCCAGGTGCTCATAGACCCATTCAAACTTCTTATACCTAAAGGGACAGCTTATTACTTGGCTCCTCAGATCTGTTCTCTGACCTAAGTTCCCTAAATGTAGTAGTCACGGGGTTCTCCAAATTCCCCAGGGCAAGGCATCACCTACTTTCCCCTGCTCAGCCCCTACATCCAATTTATCACTAAACCCTACTGGCTCTGTCTCCTAAATATCTGTGTAATTCAGTAACTGCTTTTCATCTCTATTCCCACTACCCTGCCCCTAGTCACTACCACTGTAGTCACTGAATGACTATCACCAATCCAGTCTTCATTTTCATTCTTGCTCATCCTCCTTCACACCTAATCACGTCACCACCAGGAGGCTCCAGGAACCACCAATTCATCCAGTGGCCTAAGGCTCTTCACCAGGGATCAGTCTGTGCCATGCTTTCCTTCTGCCTACTTTACTAATTTCTCCCAGTTTAGCTTACAGCCTGTTCTCACCTTTCAAGCTTTATTTAGTTGACACATCAGTATGAAGCCCTACTGGAACTTCAGGGATACCTTACTCTGCTTTGCCCATCCATAATACTTTGTACAACTATATAATTATTCATGTATACCAATGTACCTTCTTTTAGACTGTAGATTCCATGAAGGCAAAGGACAAGAATATCTAAATTAACAGATAGCTGAATGAAGCATGTTGAAACTCTGCGACCACTCTCTCTGTAACAAATATGTATTAAATACATATGGTGTACAACTAAATTTATTTTAAAAAAACTTTGTAAACTGACATGGCCACCAGCATTATAAAACTTTATCATTTTCCTCATCGTCACCAGTAATAAACATTTGGTGATATTTGCTAATTGATGGGTAAAATTAATATTAAATGACATATACTTCTTGGTTATCAGCCAAGTTGAATATTAAAACATGTTTATCAACTATTTCATTTACCCTTCTACAAATCACAAATTTGTATTTTTTACCATTTTGATTTTGTTTTACAGTTTTAAAATGTAGCTACAGAATCTCTAAAAATAAGTACAAACATAAATTAATTGCATAGATTCCATTGTTCCTGTATCAGGTGCTTAATCACACGAATTACACCCTAATTTTATGCTATTTCTTCCAATCCATTAATTCCTTCTTTCATCACCAATTTGGAGTTACAGAAATCAAAAGATCAGTTCCACTATTCCAGAAGCAAGAGAAGTTTGACTAAAATGGTTAGCTCTAGACAAAAATGGTCTTATGCAGGGAAGAACTTACATCTTAAAAAAAAATAAATCAACATTTTATGAGGAGGATTCATAAAGAGAAGTAAAAGGAACAAGATTTGTCTTCCATTTCTTAATGAAATGACCTTCTTTCCACAGCAAAGTCCTTCTTCTGGAAATCACATAAGATGTTGATATGAGGATGAAGTTTTGATGCTCATATGAAATTCCTTAATTCCTTTGTTATTTTTCCTAACACACAGATTTAGTTGATCCTGTTGAGATGCGGTATTTAGTGAAGACTGACAATATACCACACAGCACTAGTGACCAGCAACAGAAGCTGTGTCCTGATCTGATCTGACAGTCATCTGATTGGGAGGTGGAACATGTATAGTTGAGGGCGCTTAATATCCTTATCCTCCTTAGGGAGGATGTCAGACACTGTCAGAAACAGATTTATACCAAGTTGTATTAGAAACACAAAATACTATTCCTCCTGATATCTTTTATTAAAAGGCAGCTTGATACAAGAGAACAAATGTGGGCTTGGAGGTAAGGCTTGATTCAAATCCAGGCTCTCTTACAATTAGTTATAAGACCTGAGGCAAGGTATCTAACCTGCTGTATCCTCCTAATTCTTCCATATAGAAAAAGAATACTATAATACTCTACAGAACTATGAAACTGTTGTATACATTCAAAAGTAGGTAAGTATAAACTGACCAGGCTACTATAGGCCATATAATAAGACTCCATATTAACAGAAATTATTATAAATTTCCCTTCTTAAGGTCTGGCCCAATTGCCTCCCCAAATTCTCTTACCTCCCAAACTCCTCCACCTTCCCCAGAAAATCAGTTTAAGCACTCAGCTGCCTGTTCCAGCTTTCCTATTCCTACAAGATGTACAGAGCCCTCCAGCCTCATCTCTAGGCCTCAAATGTAGAACTTATTCATATAAATGCAGACAGCCAGGAAGCAAATTTAGGAGAAGCATAAACAATAAGCTTCTTATGCTGGGCTCTCTAATGAGGCTCTATAAGTTTCAGGGCTTCCTAAGCAATGTCTTTTATGAATATATTCTCCACTCAAAGAATTCGTGACCCCTGAACAACAGCACATCTAAATTACAAACCTTTTACCCCTACTTTTAGAAGATCCTACCAGTTTTAAAGGGGTAATTAAAAAGATGAATGGCCATTCACAGCCTAACTCACAGGGAATGTATTTGGTGTTCTTCCCATACTGTGGTTATCACACAAGACTCTTCCTCCCCTATAAAGCCTCCCTCACAGAAGAAACAAATAGCCAGAATTTTTTCCAGGGCCTCCGGCACATGACCAGGAAATGGTTTGGCTGCAGGCTGACATTCAGAGGCTAACAGACACGTAAGTTGAGGCTTTTCCCCCTCAGGTGAATTGATAGAAGGTTAAATTGGGCACTCAAAAAGCAAGAGAACCTCCCATGGCCTTTGCTGAACATTTTGTACTATGTTTTCAAAGACATACTGCTTTTAACCCTGAAGCTCCAGAACACAAAAATCTTGTAATTTATATATCAATAGACAGTATTCTCTCTGATACAAAGGCAAAGTCAGAATAGCATGCTTGAGTGGGCCAAACTCTACAATAATGAAATTATTACAGTGGAAGAAGGCTACCCAATTCTTGGAACGTAGCTTACAGGAATGTACATCAACAACAAAACAAAAACAAACAAAAAGAGAATGAGTAATTCTTGATTTACAACTTGAATCTTTAGAGATACAAAATTGTAACTCTAAGAGCAATTCCAAGTCCAATCACCGTTTCCTATTTGCCTTCAGACATTTAAAGAGACTGTAAAAAAAAAAAATCATAACATTGGAAATAAAATTGTTGTGCACTGAAGAAAAAAAAAATTACCCAGATTTCTCAAAGACAAACAGACCCCAAGAAAGGAGAAAACCTGCATTCTTACCTGTCCCTTGAAGATATAAATCTTATCATGTCTTTGAAGTGTAAACACTCCAGGAGGAACTAAATCTATACCCTAAGACAAAAAAACAAAAAAAAAAAAAAGAAGAAAGAAAGAAAGAAAGAAAGGAAGGAAGGAAGGAAGGAAGGAAGGAAGGAAGGAAGGAAGGAAGGAAGAAAGAAAGAAAGAAAGAAAGAAAGAAAGAAAGAAAGAAAGAAAGAAAGAAAAGAAAAGAAAAGAAAAGAAAAGAAGAAAAGAAATGCCCAAATCTGGTCCATGGTCTTCATAAGATCACTTGTCAAGGACAAATACAAATCTCAAAAGACTTCTCTACAAATATTGGTAAAACTAGAACCATATAAGTGGGTAACTTTATCTTGTTCCACCTGCCAGAGACTCCAGGATTCATAAACTAGTGAGTTTTGTATTGCCCCTGATTTATAGCTAAAATTTTAGAACAGAAGCTATGTAGTCTCTGTGTCAGCCTTTTTATATTTATCTATGGAATATATATATGTATATATATATATATATATATATATATATATATATATATATATGACATTTTTCAACCTCTGGAGGTTATTGCAAAAATTAATTTGTAAAGAACTCTTTAATTGGCTTACAGACAGGTGCTTATCAAGTTATGTGTTTCTAAATCTCAGAAATACAATGGAAATGAACTCAAATGTTTATCAAGTTCACACGCTCTCCTATGTTTTGGTAAAAGCTAGTTTAATTTTGCTGATTTAATTTTAGAGTTATCAGCATTAAGTATAATACTTATAGTCTACCTGTTTTTACTAAAAGTCAAATGAACTCATGCTATCTCTGTAACAAACTTTGTCAGCAAGATAGATAATTTCAAATGATGGCTAACTGCTTTAATGTCCCATGAAATCACCATAAGGAATCTAAAAATGGTTGCTAAAAAAAAGTTTATTAAATAAAAGTAGGAGGAGAGTTTTTAGGTAATCATTTCAACAATGTTTTACAGTACGTGTACTTGAAAATAGCTAAATTTCTTTGACTTCCACTGGTAAGAGTTGTGCTATGTTAAATGGCACTTCATTGACTATCTAGATTATTTCCAAATAAGATAAAACACAGAAACAGTGGTTACTGGTTACTGAACGTAAGTTTTTCCACTTCTGGATTCTTATTACAGAGAAACTAAAGATACCTGGATTTGCCAGTATACATTCCTGATGCTACATACTAAATAAACTGTACTATGAGAAAGTGTATGCTTCTAAAAAATCATGAAATATTCTCAAAAATTTGCCAATTTAAAAAATGCTGGCAGGGATCCCTGGGTGGCACAGCGGTTCGGCGCCTGCCTTTGGCCCAGGGCGCGATCCTGGAGACCCAGGATCGAATCCCACGTCGGGCTCCCGGTGCATGGAGCCTGCTTCTCCCTCTGCCTGTGTCTCTGCCTCTCTCTCTCTCTGACTATCATAAATAAATAAATAAATAAAATTTAAAAAAAAAATGCTGGCATGACAAACAGTTGACAAGGGCTTAGTTTTCACCAGAAATTAAGGTTTCCACGGGTTAAGAATTCTAATATACAGGGGCACCTGGGTGGCTCAGTTGGTTAGATGTCTGCCTTAGGCCCAGGTCATGCAGGGAGCCTGCTTCTCCCTTTGCCTATGTCTCTGCCTCTCTGTGTCTCTCATGGATAAATAAATAGAATCTTAAAAAAAAAAAAATAGAACTAGTAGAAATAAGATGGCAAAAAATGTATGCAAGGAAAATTTGATTTTTGTTGTTGTTAGAAAAGGTATGAGGAAAAAAAAAAAAGAAAAGGTATGAGGTATAGAGATCCATTTTTTTAGAGGAAAGTGAAAGTGATTTTGCCTAAATGGCTATTTCAGAATGGAAGAAGGAAAATGAAAGGCCAACTATGGGCAAAGGAAGTTGACTAGAGAGAGAGAAAAAAAAGGAAACCTTGTACAGTTGAGTTGGCTAAAAAATTGATTTTTAATCAATTAATTTAATAAATTATAAAATGTTTTATAAGAGTTTTAAAATTAAGCTTTATGGATGTCTGGGTGGCTCAGCAGTTGAGCATCTGCCTTCAGCTCAGGTCATGATCCCTGGGTCCGGGATCGAGTCCCACATTGGGCTTCTACGAGGAGCCTACTTCTCCCTTTGCCTATGTCTCTGCCTCTCTCTCTGTCTCTCATCAATAAATAAACAAAATCTTCTAAAAAATAAAATACAATAAAATAAATAAAATTAAGTTTTAACACCACTAGTGTGCTTATATAAATCTAAATCTGCTGGAAGGACAAGGTTTCTGGGACTGTTGGTCTGTTCTTGATAAGATACTGTGAAAGGTTTTTCTTTACCTTTTAAGTAATTTGCCTAGAAATAAATATTATTTAGTGTTCTATCAAATTAATTTTCTGCACTTCATATTATCTTTATCATCAGGTCTTTGAATATTTAAGTACACCCAAGTCTTCCTGATATTGAAAGAGCTAAGTTTTGCTTGGACTATGTACTCTTCTATACTTGCCTCTGAAATCTTTTTGTCGTTCAGCTAAGTGGATAATTAAGTATTGTTTCATAATTATCTGTAATCTTAGTTAAATGACTGAAGTTTTTTGTTTGTTTGTTTTTGATGAAATTCCCAAAATTTAGTTTCTAAATGAAGTCTTCTTGGCCTCAAACTAACTTTCAGATTTCCCAGATGAATCCCTGGAATATTTCAAAAGATTTGTTTTCTCTGTATTAAAAAAGGATGGGGGTGTGAAAAAGAGAAAGAGATAGGTTACCCTACTTAGGCTTATGGGCACATTAATTACATAGGAAATACGGCCAAATAAATAGTAATGAATCTTCTTAGGTTATATTTGGGGTAGCTGGCTGGCTCAGTTAGAAGACTCTTGATCTTGGGGTCATGAGTTCAAGCCCCATGAAGGGGGTATAGATAAATAAATTAAAACCTTCTTAGGTTATAGTATACAGGTAATTGTTATTAATACAAATGTTCTTTTTTTTAAATCTTTTTTTTAATGTTTTAAATTAATTTATTTATTTATGATAGTCATATGAGAGAGAGAGAGAGAGAGAGAGGCAGAGACACAGGCAGAGGGAGAAGCAGGCTCCATGCACCGGGAGCCCGACGTGGGATTCGATCCCAGGTCTCCAGGATCGCGCCCTGGGCCAAAGGCAGGTGCTAAACCGCTGCGCCACCCAGGGATCCCTAATACAAATGTTCTAAAATTGCATGAAATGTCTAAAAAATCTGGAATGTCCTGGTATAATGTTATCTCCTGTAGTTCTAGTTATCTTAAATGTTGTATATTACAGAAAACCAAATTTCCTCATCAATGATGAGCAATCCCTTGATCTTCAATGATTGTCATTTTTAAGTTTTTTGTCATTTATAGGAAGTTTATTGTTTTACCCTGATGCTTTTGCAATAGTATTCCTGCTAGTGTCACTTTCATTTTTAGAGAAAGTCATGGAAAAGACTGTGATAAGTATAGAATACAGGTATCTACCAACTTTCAGGTCCTATCATTGAATAGATAAGAAATTACAGAATTTTAATGGAAAAAAAAAACACTGATGGCTTCATAAAGTCCCTCAACATCTTGTTGACAAGGGACAGAAAGTGATGAGAAAGAATTTTTATGACTTTTTGTTTGAAATACTGCTGGCTCTCTAATATTTTGTTTTCCAGATATAAGGAAACCTCTCCTCCTAAGCGAACAATGACAGCAGTTTGGTAAAATAGACCTTTACAAGCAGAACTGAAACATCTTTTTCTCCCCTACCCGATCCTCCAGAATTCAAAAACACTAGTATTCTTATTTCATGGCCATATAGTTATTTGTGTAAATTACTTAAACATCTATTCTTGTAACAGGACACAAATGAAAACATTAGTTATATCAACAAGGCTTTGATTAGAAGGTCGTGTTTGAGACAGTCATGCACAGAGCCGGGTATAATCAGGCAGCTTTAAGGAACTTCAGGGACCTTACAGAGTCAGTCAGACCCCTTGAAGACAGGGATCCCGGGCAGCCCCGGTGGCCCAACGGTTTAGCGCCACCTTCTGCCTGGGCCTGATCCTGAAGACCAGGGATGGAGACCCATGTCGGGATCTCTGCATGGAGCCTGCTTCTCCCTCTGCCTGTGCTCTGCCTCTCTCTCTCTCTCTCTCTCTGCCTCTCATGAATAAATAAAATAAAAATCTTAAAAAAAAACGAAAAGAAAGAAAAGAAAAGAAAAGAGGAGAAGAGAAGAGAAGAGAAGAGAAGAGAAGAGAAGAGAAGAGAAGAGAAAGAAGAGAAGAGGAGAAGAGAAGAGAAGAAGAGAAGAGAAGAGAAGAGAAGAGAAGAGAAGAGAAGAGAAGAGAAAGAAGAGAAGAGAAAAGAAAAGAAAAGAAAAGAAAAGAAAGAAAAGAAAAGAAAAGAAAAGAAAAGAAAAGAAAAGAAAAGAAAAGAAAAGAAAAGAAAAGAAAAGGCTCCTGGCAGCCTTACCAGGTGAGTAATGAAGGTCACTCGAGGTACCTACGAGCAGATCCGGATACTTGCAAGCCTTGAAAGGCTTTTAAAAGTCTGAGATTCCTTATAAAAAGTTCCAGCACAACAGATTAAAAGATTCTCTCTATGGTCAATCACTTTTCTTGCTGTCCCTATGTAAATCATTAAGCCAACTTCATTGAAACTAGATGTGATTGGCAAATGAGTCTTACTATTGTTATCTTGGATAGAAATGGGGGTGATGGTAGAGAGAAAAGTAGTTTCAGTAGAAAGCACACTTAATGGAGATTAGATTCTAGTTCTATTGTCTTCGAGGCTTTGTTTTCTACCTATAAGCTGGGTTGGATCCTAGATTTTTGTAGTTGTCTCCAATTCTGGGCTACAACTCTTCTTTTTTTTTTTTTTCTTTCTTTTTTTAAATTTATTTATGATAGTCACAGAGAGAGAGAGAGAGAGAGGCAGAGACACAGGCAGAGGGAGAAGCAGGCTCCATGCACCGGGAGCCCGACGTGGGACTCGATCCCTGGTCTCCAGGATGGTGCCCTGGGCCAAAGGCAGGCGCTAAACCGCTGCGCCACCCAGGGATCCCCTGGGCTACAACTCTTCAAACTGACACTTTAAATTTCTCCCCAACCTTCTGACTTGAAATCCTGGAGAACTGACACTGCCATTCTACCGAAGCCATGCAAGCTACAATTGGAGGATGTGATATATTCTTCGAAGAAATCACAGCAGGTCATGTATGAATAATCTCTGTGCCTATTGCTATGTGAGCCATTCAGATGACTCAAGACATTCAAACTGCAAATGAAGAAAATCTGTCAGATTGCCATTGGCCACCCTGACTCTATCTGAAGATGCCCTGGGCCTGACAGATAGAAATCTTCTTGACTGGCTACCCTCAGAACACTGAAACCAGGATTGTACTCTGCTCTAAGCATTAACAACTGTTCTGTTTCTATAGAACTGTCTCCTAATACATACCTGACCACTTGCTTGAAATGATTTTAACTGGACTGACCTATTGTCAGGACTTAGAGATTGGATCAAAGAGAACAATCTATCAACTCAACCTCTCGACTGTGAAATATCTTGGGGAAGTTTCATAGGTGGGGTTCATGGGGAAAATATATGACCCCAAAATAGGACACTATGACATGTGGATTATTTTGAGCTGAAGGCAATCAAGAACTATCAGATTCAGTAAGAGGTTTTGGGTTTTTTTTTTTTTTTTTACACCTCTCCCTTAACTCCCTGAAGGAATCTGGACAGAGAGCCTGTACCATGAAGAGAGGTTATACCATAGATAACTTTTTATGTCAGAAACACTTATCCCTGTGGCATGGGAAAGATGTGTGTGTGTGTGTGTGTGTGTGTGTGTGTGTGTGTGTAGGTATATAATATATATATATCTAAATAGATCAATAGATTTTTTTTTAACCAAACACTTGCTCTTCCCATCTTATGAATTGTCTTTCCCTCTGCTTATAGTTCCAGACCCCAACCTCTTCTCCTTAACTCAGAATACCATATAAGCCTCAATTGCCTAGCCTGCCTGATAGATCTTTGGGGTTCCCATATGTACAGAATTAAATCTGTGTATGTGTGTGCTACCTCCTGTAACTCTGTAACTCTGCCCTATGTCAATTAAGTGATTAGACCAGCCAAAGAACCTAGAAGGGGGAAGGAAAAATTCTCCTTCCCTAAGATCACAACCCAGTGACCAATTCTGAGAACCTGAATATTTTTTGAGGATTAAGGCCACTAGACTTTGCTGTAATGTGTTTGGTAAAGAGCTTTATGTACATCATTTAAAAACCTAAAGTTGTATATTGAGAATCTGGTATTTGACTTATGAAGCTTAAAGAAAAAAAAGCAACAACAGAAAAGCCTACTACACACTTGATCAGCTTAGTATTACCTAATCAGCTTAACTGCACTGGGGTGAAACCTGGTCTGCATGCTGTCAGCAAGAACAATGGAAGGAAAAAGAACACTCTAACACTAAGTTTAATTACATGATGTGATTTAATTATTTAGCTATCTCAGCACCCTACCTCCATATACAAATAAATATGAATCAGACAACATGTATATATCACTAGGCTATTTGTTTGACATTTGTCATCAGTATGTTGATACCTTGCAGATACCTAAAGCATTCAATTTTTTGGCACTTAGGGTCTTAGCAAGCATTCAATTTTTTGGCACGTAGGGTCTGGGTCTGAGATCTGTAATGACCTGTGTTACTAATGAACAGGTTTTGAAATTAAAAGAAACAACCAATACTAGTTGATACTTTGGGGGAAGATATTAAACCATCAATCAAATGGGTCCACACACCCTAGAAGGAATGAAACATTTCCTACTATTCAGAGGTAACTTCCAGGCAAAGATGTAGAGGGTCCAGGAGAGATCAAAATTTTCTTTTTAGGTAAGTGGGGAAAAAAAGAACAGATGCTGAGATCATTACACTATCATTCTCCTACTCCTTCTCCTGTCTCTTAGTCTTTTTTTGAAATGCAAATATATATCAAAGCAAATTTGACTATCATACTTACCTAGTCAAATACAAATGCTGCCATTTTAAATAGTAACTTATAGAACCAGTAGCACTGCAAAATCTGGGGAAGGAGATAAGTTCTGGTACCCTTACTTTAAAAATGGATCTATAAACTTTTCAGATACAGTTTTATCTAAATGGTTTAACTTATACCTGTTTAGAATTAATCTTTTTTTTTTTTTAAAGTAGGCTCCACACTCAGCATGGAGCCCAAAGGGGAGCTTAAACTCACAAGCCTGAGATCAAGACCTGGGCTGAGATCAAAAGTCAGACGCCTAACTGACTGAGCCATCCAGTTGCCCCTAGAATTAATCTTTAGGTAACTCTAGAATCATCAACCAAAGGACTCACAAACAGGAGACCAACAATTGGCGTTTACAGTTGATTAGAATCAGAATTTAACACCCTGAGAAATGGACAGAAAGCACACTGTGTACTTTTATCAGAAGAAAACAAAGTCCCGGGCAGCCTGTGACTCAGAGGTTTAGTGCAGCCTTCAGTCCAGGGCATGATCCTGGAGACCCGGGATAGAGTCCCACATAGGGCTCCCTGCATGGAGCCTGCTTCTCCCTCTGCCTGTGTCTCTGCCTCTCTCTCTCTCTTTTTTTTTGTGTCTCTTTCATGAATAAATAAAATCTTAAAAAAAAAGAAAGAAAGAAAACAAAGTCCAGACATTAAAAATCAGTGTAAGATACTGCTTAAAGCTGATAGTATGAGGCATACAATGGCGTGCCAGTTCTGGATGAAGCTAATAAGAATGACGTTAGAACCCACTCACCAGAAAAACCCCTAGACCCATGCTGCATCGCCCTTCCATCCCTATTATACAATCCCTAAGATGCAAAATGTAAAGGCAAACTGAGACTTAGAAATGATTTTTCCCACTGGATGGTTGATAATATGTTGTCTATACAAAAGACCAGTTGATTTTGGGAATCATAGTAAATCTGACTGGACATTGTCCATCTTTCGGGAAGGAGCCTCTAGAGTACAATGATTATCACCACATAAAAACACCACTTCCTTGTTTACCTGCTATAGGTAAGGGATAAGAGAAGATCCTAAAAATCTCAATACAGAAGAGGAAAAAAACAATAAGGATCCTACAATTGTTTACTATTCAACATCTCAGAGTGCAACTTCTAAGGTGTTTTTATTTTTATTTTTTTATTTTTTTTATTTTTTGTTCAGGTGACTCATTATAGATAACAAGCCCATAATAAAATGTAATAAAAGCAGAAGTGAAGGCACACAAAGTTCTGACCCATACTAACTATAAGTAATCATCTACTCATACAGGCAGTGTGCCTGGCTATGGGGCTGGAACAAATGTTGCTACAGAGGGTATAGAAATATCAGATATATCAATACACACTTAATGGAGCAAACTGGGCATTCACCTCTTGTTAAAAATTACTGGGGCATGGGGCACAGTGAATACTCAGTGAAAACCAATGTAAGTGACATAAGCATTTTTCCCTCTTGGATAACTCCTTTTTCTTGGATGGCAGAAATTAGATTTTCTTCATGTGGGAAAACAATAATCCTTCATCTCTCAACATTTAAAGTTCTTCGACATAATCCAATAGAGATTAAAATGTGAACACTACAAAAAACAAAATAATTCACTTGTCTTCCATTTCCCCCTACATTTGTAGTCCCCACCTCACACTCCTCCTAGATGAAACTGCTATGACAACCACAAAGACTGGGGTGACAGGGGAATCCACTTGGCTTCCAAGATACCACATGCTTCTGAGGTTATGTGTGCATTACAGATGCAGCCAAGATTGATGAGGCGGGCTCCCACTCTTATTATAGCTCCAGTGTCCAAGGACTCATGGAGCTACTTTCTGAAGAATGTGCTGCTCTTCCTATGACTGCAGGGAACAACACAACCTGCAAGATAAATGTGGACCCCGGATTTGGCTGAAGGTCTGGGCTTGTAGCAAATGCAGATTACTGGTTTTCTATTAGTAAGTGGAAAACAGTGGGCTTCTGTTAGATTAATTATATATCAAAGCAATGTTCTCAATTGACAACAGTAGACTTGAAGGTAATACTACTTAGAACAGAACTGTGCTTTTTCTCTTGGTCTCACAGGGAACTATTTCACTCCTGGGCCATTGTCACACTGCAGTGATTCAGAGAAGAATGTAATGCTTAATGAGCCAAATATGAAGATAATCATGCCAGTTATATTTGGGACACACACAAAATAACAGACCGTATTTGTCGACTCTTTATGAACACTCTAGGGCAGGGAGAGAAGAGAAGATTTTCTTTTTTAATAGCTGCACTGGATTTTACTATGATTAAATATCTTTGAAGTAACACATTGCTTTTCTGCCCAATTAAAATAACAACAAAAAGTTAGTCAAAGAGTGCATTCTTAATTTCAGAGGTTCTAAAAGGGATTTTAAGTCGCTCTGAAACTCTTAATCTTATTCATGTGACCTTCCAAGTGTATAATCAGATGTCATTTTTTTTTAAGATTTTATTTATCTATTTGAGGGAACAAGTGAGTGCACATGAGCTGGGGGAGGGGCAGAGGCAGAGGGAGAAGTAGACTCCATACTGAGCAGGGAGCCTGAGGCAGGATAGATCCCAGGATCCTAACATCATGACCTGAGCTGAAGATAGACACCTAACTCACTGAGCCACCCAGGCACCCCAGATCTGTTGTTTCTTAAAAATTATCTACTGACACAGCAGTATCTCTTCATAATTGATTTTTTGTGAATAACGTTTTAGATAAGCCTACACAACAATACCACTGTAATTATGAGTAAAAATAAGTCTTAAGTCACAAAAGGACTCAAAGAACGAAATAATTCTAGATCTGTTTAATATAACTTGTTTAATATTGATCTGTCTTAAACAAAGCTGGTAGATAGCAAAGATAATCACTAATTGACAAACACTGTTAATAAGGTTTCCATGGCAAGTATTCAGAGTAAGGGCAAAAGTCAGTAATGCTAAGTTTTGAAGACATGTGCTTTAAAAAAATACTTTATAGGAACATTTGGGGTGAATCCATTTTAGAATAGGCAGAAAGGGGCAGAGTGGTTGAAATCTATCTTAGGAAACTTTGTGTGTTAATGACAGAAAGTACTATTGAAATCATCCCCCTTAAATCATTTTACAGACAAGTAAAGTGTCAATCAGAGAACCTAAGTAAGTTGGCCAAGTTTACTCAACTAGCTAATGATGAAGTCAAGCTCGAGAAACTAGAAACCCCTCTCTTAATAGAGTTCTTTTTGTCATCTGAAACCAAGAATCAAGTGCAAAAATCTGACATTTAAACCCAAAGTTACCTCAAAGTATTTTTTCCTTTTAGATGAAACTTCCTCTTTCTGCATAAACGTCTTGCAGAGTAAAAATATGCCAAGGCATTTCAGGAATTGGTTGAAATCGCAAAGCTCATTGTAATCATCTTCGCAAGCTCTCGGAGTTCTGGGAGGGCTCCGCTGATCAGAAAAAGGCCAAGTGAAACATCACGCTTGGAGGGAATTTAGATTTGTCTCCACATGAGAGCTCATCAAAGACTAACCGAATTGAGTTTAGATCAGATTACTGCCAAGTAGGTGCACAACTGATTAGAAAAATGATTCCTAAAATCTGATTTTAGACATCCAAGTAGGACGCCAGTTCTCTAATGCATTGTCACAGCATTTATTCCAAAAATAGTCTTTGAACAAAATAAACATACTTAAATGTTAATTTTTAGAATCAGCAAATATCTCATGAAGATATTAGGATTAGTAAAGCACGCTATGTGCAATGTTTTGAGGGCTGGGTATCATGAGGTCACAAAATCTCAGACTTTGGATATTCAAACAATCATGTGAATTGTTCCTCAAGGCATCTTAAGTTCAATACCTAAGGGAAGCACATAAAGCTGATCATTGCTTTAATTTTAAAAAACATTTTGATTAAGGCTGGGTTAGAGAGTTTGTTCATTAAGGTGCTGATGAGACCCAATTTAGTTAGGTGTGTAACAACGTTAGAGCAGCTGCTTAAAATACCATGTTACTTTTACAATTTTGAAAAATGGACATATACGCAAAGAGAAAGACATATTTAAAAAGGCCAATAGGGATGTTTCAAATGGTAGAATGATCCTACATCCCAAGGGTGAGGGCTTATATTTATCTTATATTTTAAGGTTCAAATGGGATTTCAAATGAAATTCTCACTAACCAAACCATTCATGGGGCTGGAATTCACAGCATTAGAATCAACTCTTAATCTCTACAAGGAGCCACTGGGAGAAGTCTGGACAACTGAGCATTTCTTAACTCCTATATTTTTCTCCCTCTCTAAACTAATTCAGTTTACCTACTCTCTCCTTTTGTCATTGATGCAATCCCTCTTCTGTGACAGGAAAACAATCAAAATTTGGTTTCAGGTAGCCATCTTCATAAAAGGAACTTGTTCATTCCCTCATGTAGGTTCTTTTTTTAAGATTATTTATTTTAGAGAGAGCAAGTGAACACAGGAAGCGGCAAAGGGAGAGGGAGAGAACCCCATGGAGACAGCCCTCTAATCACAGAGCCTGACTTGGGGCACAATCCCACAACCCTGAGATCATGGTCTGAGCCAAAATCAAAAGCTCAACTGACCAAGCCACCCAGGAGTTTCTCCCTCGTGTAGCTTTATTCTTTTTCTCTCATCCCACCTCACCTCTTCCTCCTCTGCTATTCTCTCTTAAAGAGCAAAACAAACAAACAAACAAAAGACAAGACAAAATAAACCCCTTCCTTTCAGGAAAAAAAAATGTTTTCCCTCCATTTTCTAATACAAAAAAAAAAAATAATAAGATTTGTATAACCCAAAACTAATTAACATGCTTGCTGAGCAATGGGCCACCTCTACCGGATGTCACCCTTTGTCCGTCTCTAGCAGTCTGTCTGAGGGAATAGAAACAGTATAAACATGTGTGGTTCCATTAATAGCAGGTGCCCTAGCTTCTTCAAAAGGTAGAGAAGGCTGCATTCAGATTTCCATTATACAGTTCTTGATGCATATAAACATTATAGTAGTAAACAATGGTTAAACAATATGCATAATGTGAACATGAGGAATGAAGCATGGTAATAAAAGGAATGATCCACTTATGTCAAGGAAATCTCCCAATACCATGGCTCCATGTTCCCCTCTGATATGATGGCCTGTCTGAAATGCACTATTAACAACCACCACTCTATGCAACATTTTTCTTCTTTTAGATCATTTCCTCCTTCATGTTTGTGGTTTTACCCTATGGGTATATAACTGTACACAGCTTTTATTTGTTTTTGAACTTTATAAAAATCTCAGTAGAGTACAAGCATTTTTCTGACTGCTTTTAAAATATATATATATATCTTTGAGATAGAATTCCTATATCATAAAATTCACCCACTTCAGGTATATAATTCAACGGTTTTAGCATATGCACAGTTACATAACCATCACCACAACCTAAGTTTATTTTATTTTTTTTTAGGTAGGCCCCAAGGGCAACATGGGGCTCATACTCACAACCCCAGATTAAGAATCACATACTCTATAGACTAAGCCAACCAGGCACCCCCACAATCTAAGTGTAGAATGCATTCATCACCCCAGAAAGAAATTTTGCACTCTTAACTCTTTGAGAAACAGCCATCTCTTGCACACTGCCTATACAATTTTACATTCCCACCAACCATGTTCAAAGGTTTGTATTTTTTCACATCCTCTTCAAAACTTATGATCCTTCTTTTTGATAATAGCCATCCTAGTATGAGTGTAAAATAGTTTCTCATTATGGCTTTGATTTGTATTTCCCTAATGGCTATGGATGTTGAGCATCTTTCATATATTTATTGGCAATTTCTGTTCTTCTGATAGCTTTTTGCACTCAGCATTGTTTTCAAAATCCATCCATGTCAATGCATGTGGTTGGAGATCATGCATTTCACTGCAATATTCTATGGCATGAATATATCATGATTTACTTATCCATTTTCTTGTCAATGGCCATTTCAGTTTGTTTTGTTTTGCTTCGCTACTGAAAATCATCCTGCTATGAACTTTCTTTACATATCTTCTGGTATACTCTAAATAATCATAACCTCCCCCTTTTATCAACTAAATAAATGTCTAATAGTAAAAACTGCCTTTGTGCAGCATATCAAAAGGCATAACTGGTCAACCTAATAGGCTACAAGCTAAGTGTAATCCAGTCATTCAGTACGGTCAGTACATGATGCATGCTGA
The DNA here is from genome assembly GCF_048418805.1 of Vulpes vulpes. Lineage (NCBI taxonomy): Eukaryota > Metazoa > Chordata > Mammalia > Carnivora > Canidae > Vulpes > Vulpes vulpes. The sequence goes on from NC_132786.1 coordinate 33,822,281, forward strand.
GCATATATATTTGTTCTAAATTTTGAAGGTTTGCTCAGAAGAAGGAACACAATATGTATTTCCTGAATAAAGTGACAGATATATACATATCTATACATAAGTATAGATTCAAAAAGTCATATATAAAAACTATGCAGTAATACAGTCAGCCCTGTTCAAGGCTATCATTTTTTTTAAGTTTAGAACCTTATTTTTTAAAAAATAAGATATGAATCAATTTGAAAAATCCTTGATTAGAACTACACAAATGATCTAGGACAAGAAATACCAGGAGAATGACTCCGGAGACTGCACTCATGTAGTCTAAAGAAAACAAACAAACAAACAAAAAAAAACCCTTCAAATCAGCATATGGGAACACATGGTTATTTTAAGGGTGGAGGCAAGTAGTTGGTCTTCATCACTTCTGGAGAAAAGCAAGAGAGAATGGACTTCGATTAGAGCAGTAAGATTTTAGGTCAAGTGCTATGAAAAAATTCCCAACTCTAGTGTTCTGAGATATTAAAAAATGTAACCAAGGAATCTGTGGACTGCTACTGAAGTACGAGGGAAACTAAACCAGGAAGACAAGTTGACAAAAGTAAAGCCATCTTGGTTTCAGGCTGATCCTTAACCTGAAAGTCAGCAGGTTATAAAAAGAGTCACAAGATCTGACTCGTGGAAAACTACAGGACCTCACTTCCTGGGATCCCTGGGTGGCGCAGCGGTTTAGCACCTGCCTTTGGCCCAGGGTGCGATCCTGGAGACCTGGGATCAGTCCCATGTCGAGCTCCCTGCATGGAGCTTGCTTCTCCCTCTGCCTATGTCTCTGCCTCTCTCTCTCTCTCTCTCTCTCTCTCTCTGTATCATGAATAAATAAATAAAATCTTTAAAAAAAAAAGATCTCACTTCCTCTTGAAGTAAAGGCCGTATAGGCTGGACATTCTTAAAATTTCTACCTGTTGGTAATTAAACAACCCTAAAACAATGGAAAAACTCACTGCCTAACATAAATGATAAACCCAAAGTTAACCTACCTATACAGGTAGCTAAAACAACAACAAACTTATAAAACCCTTTATTAGAGGTAAAGGTAGGGGAGGTCCTCTTCATCTGAGAGGAGATGCTACTATGAAGTAGCTCCTTTCTTACTTCTCTACTAAATAAATCTTTATGCCTTTCTCAAATGGCTTCCTCTTGAATTTTTTCTCATCTAAAGTGAAGAAACCTCTTGGCAAGAGGCATGAGGTCCCACCTCTTGGTGAGGGGCATGACATTCTTCCTTTTGGGGGTTTGGCCAATCCAGCATCACTAGTCTGATATTCTTTTTCAAAGAGTAAAGAAAATTTCTAGGATAACTTAAATTAAGCACTATTCATAGGGAGAGGGGCACATTATAAGAGTAGCATTCAATTCCTTTGATGACCCCTTCCTTTGGAATATATCATTTAAATGACTCTGCCTAGCAACCACTATTTGTTAAGTAATGATTTCTCTCACTGCTTTTTAATTAGAGACATAGAGAAATTTCCACCAGGACATGAGCCAGAAAAGCATGCATAAATATATTCTAGATGTTTTCTAGACAATAAGTAAAATCAATACACCCATCTGCTATGAGTAGAACTAATAAATCAAGGAAAGCATATTTGTGGAATAGAATACTATACTGCAATAAGAAAAGACTATCGATCTACCTACCAACATGGAAAAAATCTCAACTAATAAGAAAAAAAAAACACAGAAGAATATATCTGTAGGAATCCATGTTTATAAAATTTTATAAAACATGGTCATAAAGCAATGCAAGAAATAATTATTCACAAGTATGTAAATGTATGTTAAAATATAAAAATAAAATAGAAGGATATTAAATTACCAAGAGGAGCTGCTCTTAGGGAAATGGGGAGGGAAAGACGATGGAAAGAGGTATGAAAGAAAAAGTACTTTGATTTTATCTCTATTTTTATTTCTCTTGTTCAAAATGTACAAAGCTGTTACAGAAAACCAATGCCATTTAATAAAAAATAAGAATTCAAAATAACAAGGGTTAAAGGTAGGTATATATTTTTATGGTATCTTTTAAAATTCTCAGACAACAGATAAACAAAATCTCTGATTAATCCATTGTTTCCAGTATAACCCTACTGAATTTCAAAAGTTCCAGCCCAAATGAGAAAAATGTATTGTGAGTAAATGCTCACTTTTCGTTATGCTTTGTGAAATGCTGGAAATAATGCGCTTTCCCCAATTGCTCTACAACCCCATGGTATCCCAAGTTAAAGTCAAGGGGATGGCAACGGCTCTCTTCAATATCTTCACATGGACAAATAATCAGACCTTCCTAATTTCATTTCCCTCTCTTTAAAAATAAAAGGAAACAATAAAAACATTGCCTATTTTCAACTAACCCCTATGTCAGGATTTGGTTTGTTACAGAGTTGCTACGCCACCAGCAAGAACTAATTCCTACCTTTCCATTCTTTTCCACCTATGCATCTGGTTCCCAAATTCTTTGAACAAGATTGCATGACAGCCTACATGCTCTATCAATTGTCCAGCTACCTCAATCAGGGAAATCAAAGAGAGGCACGTTCCTGAAGATGGGGCCGAACCATTGGTTTTCAGGGAAAAGAGAAGACATAGTTTTGGAAAAGAAGGGAAAAACAGGGAATAAAAACTCTCGACTACAAAAAGGCTAAATGATCTCAAAATCCTAATCCTAAAGCTTTTACAATTATTGTGCTGAAATAATCCTTAAGGCAGAGAAGAATGTAGATCTCTTAAAAGCTTCAGTGAGAACAGTGGGATGTGGTCGTATTCGATGTGGTATTATCCATTTTATCTTAAAATTTGGGTGAATTTTGAGTTTCACTTGATGATATAACTAGTTAATGAAAACAAACAAAAAATGGTCTTTTATGTTTAAGTAAAATCAATGCTCCAAAAAGATGGAATTCCTCATATATTTCCACACTGCCTGTTCCTAGGATGGTATACCTCTTCTTGGGAAGCACAGAATAGGTAAGCAAAGATATTCTTTGGATTTTTACCCAGATATAGGAAGGAAGAAGCAGCTCACAGGCTGAGCCTGAAGGGAAAGGTCTGGGAAAGTACATTTGGGAGGGGAAACAGAGAGGAGGCAAGCTGAAGGATGTACGGTCAGCTTGTCCATTCTGCATCTTGGGTACACCTAGTGTGAATGTTGCTGTGCTTTCATCAGTTGACAACATGATATGAGGGTAGATTATGATCAGCACTGGCTTCTAGCAGATTGTGGAAGCCCTCAGCACACCAGCGTAGCTCTGCTGGTGGTGAACGAAGCAAACGAGCTATGGGAACTACCAACATCCAGTACAAACTGTAGCAGGTTTTTAGAAGAAAATATATACAACTCAGTTTGGAGCAAGGCTAGCACGTGTATGCAAACAAGTTAACAAGTATATATAAACAACTTAACAAAATGCTCTTAATGATCGAATATTCCAGATTTGTATGCAACTGATGGGAATTAGAAAAAAAAGTAAGCTGAAAGATTCCATAAACCATATCTATGACGTGGTCTGAGTTCACAAAGGCATTATTTCCAACTGCATGCCTTATGGAAGGCTTTTTGGAGAGAGCTGTATTTGTAGTAAGTTGTGATATGTAGTTAAAATATAAATTTGATAAATAGGATGAGAAAGCACATGAACTAAAGCATGGCAATTTAGGTAATTTGCAAGGAATATGCAGGAAACAACAGTTGGGCTTGACTGGCTCATAGGTCCAGAGGACAGTGGAAGATAAGATAGAAAATCCAAGTCAGGATCTCATTATCCAGGGATGCGAATGCCAGCCCATGAATGTTAGCCCTTTCCCTGAGGTAACTGAAGAGTCCTGATACAGCCCGGTAAAATCCAGGCTTCAGAAAAATTCTTCTGACAGCAGCAATATTATTGTTACTTACGATGTCCATAAAGTGTTTGAAGAAACAAGGGAAAAACAGTTTTATATTTATTCTGACAGTTTAAAAGGTTGCTGCCATTATGCATGGATTTTTGAAATCTGTTTTTGTTGATTGTACAGACTCTGCTGGCTATATACCTAACAAACTACAGAGGGATATAAAACTCAGTGGAGACAGTCAATTACTTGAACCTGAGATCAAACGACAATTTCATTTATACCCATGCACCAGTGCTTTACTTTGGTTCCATTTACCAGGAAGATGAACAACAATAATTTCAGGCAATTAATTCAGATCTTTGGCAAGGCCACAAGAGTTTTGCTGAATACAAGAATACTGTTACAGCATAAAAGAAAAACGTCAACTGCCATGCAGCAAGTTGAGAAGTGTGAGTGTGTGTGTGCACGCATGTGTGTGCATGTGTGCTTGTACGCACAAACGCACATATGTTTCTGTCATTGAAACTAGTCTTTTGGAAATTGCCCTAACCACCAGAAATCCTTCCACAGCTCCATAGACACTTTCGCAAGCTGGACTCTGATATCAGGGTAGTAGTTTCATTAGGGACCTCTCTCTTCCAAAGATCCACAGTATAAACTTTCAGAGCCGGCAACGTAATCCTTCTCATCAAATATTTGGGCGACAGGTGGAAAATTGTTCTGCCAGCTGAAGAAGACAAAATCCATTCCTTCTGGCAATTTTCTGCAATGAAAACTCCAGAAATGAATGTGCAATAACTTGTGGAAATAAATTTCAAATATTATCACACAAAAGCAGTGTGCTCAAAATCTCTAACTGTAAACTAACTCCTGCTTATCTGAATTTTAAAATGTTGATTTCTCTTTGTGTTTGAATTGCCACTAAGGAAAGACAAAATATTTTCAGATGTAAAAAGCCAAAGAAATGCTAAATTCAAACAAAGTAAAGCCATGTTGAAAGCTCTCTGAGGTTAGTGGCATCTCTCAGGTCTGGATGCCAGGACAAAAAGACCCTTTCCTACCATCACCTCATTCCTAGAAAGCATAAGAGTATCCCCCTCGGATCAGAATGCTGTACACAATCCAGCCTGGAAATGGATGTATGTTGGGCTTTGACTCTTCTTGGTTGGTTACAGTGACTTCCATCTGCTCTGGGAGGCAGAGATGGATCACGAGCATTCTGATAATGTTTCTTTTAAAGGCTTCTCTCAAAAGCCCTCATTTGCTCACTCCCTAACCATATAAGAGCCTGGCAGATGGGTATATGATGGCATGGGGAGGCTAAACAGGTTTGCGGCAAGTTAATGACAGAGAGAGGATTGCACACGAGCTCTCTGGGTCTTCAGTCTTATACATGAACTGTTCAACCATTCTTTGCTATATGGGGCTTAACGCATGTCAATCCACGTGGCTGCTGAGATATAAAATGGATCCAGTTGGAGAACAGGAGAGCAATAAGGATTCTACTATTAAAACACTGTATTGAACAACTTAATTTAATCTATTTTCATTTATTTGGAAGACTCTCCTCCCTTTACACCAATAGCTTTTTTTAATGTGGTTTGTGTCTGTAACGATAACCAATTGATTCCAATTTACTTAGTTGGAGTTTTATGCAATCCACTGATGAAGTGTATTTTTTGTAATAGCTTAAAAATGTTTAAGAATGTAAACAAAATGACCAGTTTAACGCATTTGTTTTAAAAAGCAAACTCTTTTCCTAGATTTTAAAAGAAACCATATCGCAAGTCAACAACCATCATGCACACGATTTCAGTCATTGGAAAATGGTATCTTTGACCCTTTCTCTGTGCCAGCCACTCTGCTAGGAGTGGAATTTCAGTGGCCAAAGAAAACAAAACCCTTCCCCTTCACATAGACGTTCTTGGGCAGAGACAGACAATATACACATTTTTACCTTTTTAAAAATAGGTAATAAAATAAAATAGTTTGATCATGATAACAGGCCATGGAGAAAAATAGAGCAGGTAAAGAGGGATTAAAACTCCTGGGTGAGAGGAAATTGCAAATTTCAATAGTGTGGTTAAGAAGGGTTTAGGAGGGATCCCTGGGTGGCGCAGTGGTTTGGCGCCTGCCTTTGGCCCAGGGCGCGATCCTGGAGACCCAGGATCGAATCCCACGTCAGGCTCCCGGTGCATGGAGCCTGCTTCTCCCTCTGCCTGTGTCTCTGCCTCTCTCTCTATCTCTCTGTGACTATCATAAATAAATAAAAAAAAATTTAAAAAAAAATTTAAAAAAAAAAAAAGAAGGGTTTAGGAAAGCAAAGGGGATAAGGAAGCATATGGCTATTTACCCAAGTGTATTTCAAGTATATGGGGCACCTGGGTGGCTCAGTTGGTTAAGTGTCTACCTTTAGCTCAGGTCATGATCCCAGGATCTGGGATCGAGCCCGGAGTCAAGCTCCCCACTCAGCGGAGAGTCTACTCCTTTCTCGGACTCAACTCCCCCACTCATGCTCTCTCTCAAATAAATAAAATCTATATATATTTTTTAAAAGACTGAAAAAAATATTTCAAGTATACAAAAGAACAAGTGCAAAGGTCCTGAGGTGGGAACATGGCTGTAATACCAATGGAACCACAGGAAGCAAATGAGGAGTAAGGCATGTATGGGGGTAGGGTCGGTAGGAGGGAAAGCAGGGAGATGAGGAGAAGAAGAAAATAAAGAAGGCACAGTACACACATGGAGTGATTTAGAACATGGGACTCTGAGTCTGAGTGAGGTGACAGATCTTTAGAGTTTCTCAACAGAGGCGTGACAATTTCACTTTCTTCACATCAGCTCAGATGTTACCTTTCTGAGACCTCCCTTGACAACTGTATTTAATACTGCAACTTGTGCCAGTCTTCATTCTTGATTCATCATGCTCTAATCTACTCACTTCTTATCCCACAGTACTTTTCACCTTCTGTCTTCCTAGATCTCTTTGTGATTCATAAGGTACACTGTTTATTCCTGATCTCTTCTACTAGAAATGTCCGATATACCAAGGCAGGAACATGTATCCAGCTGGCTCACAGATGAATCCCAAGCACTTTCACGAGTCCCTGGCACTCAGTAGATGCTCAGTAAGGCTGTGAATCCTATCAGTTGTTTTGAGTGATTCAAAGAGATCTTTAAGATGCTAAGAATGATTTCAGAACAGTTCATAGAAACTTCTTTATTTTGAACACTAAAGGGAAATTTGAGGAAGTGTGTACTAGAAAGAATAGTTACTTATCACCCAGGTTTATGGGGGAGGAGAAGAGCAAGGGAGGAACGAGTTGCTATGAGAAGGAAACTAACATAACACATTTGCTGGGGTTTCTCTTCAAGATTGTTATACCCTCCCAAGTTCAAGAAATTGCTCTTTGTCAAATTATTAGAATCCTATCTAATAATTGGCAAGGGAAGAAATGTAATTTAAATTCTTCTTAGGAAATCTAATTAGTTTTCTTATAGATAATGGTAAAAGTTTCTAAGAACCAACAAGAATGCAGCCAGGTAACTAATGAAGCAACTGCAGACCAGATTGCTCTTTTAGTGTCTTAATATGTGAAGACAGACTTCCTTCCCATATTCATTTTTTTTTTCTCTGGGAGTACGTGTCTTTGGGTAATGGACCTCAGAATGCCTGGTGAGTTAAGGCACAGCACAATACAGACACCTTCAATCTGGTCTCAAGTTCAATAGTTTAATAGCCATAAACAATTTATAGTAAACTACCCTTAATTTTATGCCCTAATTAGAAATGATGATCCTTTATCCTGATAAACCTCTAATATTCTCTATAATTATAAGGATAATTCACCAAGTAAATTAAAAATGTAATGACTGGGGAAGGAAAATATTTGAAGCTAGTGAAAAGACTCCTATGTTTCAAGGACTTCAAGAATCTAGTTGGAGAACTCTTTTTTGCATGATTATATGAAATGGGAAAGTTACCAAATTTCTTTTTTAATGTATACTTTATATATGTAATGTGACATACCATAGTTGGTATTCATTAGTTGATAGTCTTTTGGGATAAGGTGTTTTGGCCAGGTATGCTTTCTGATTAGAATTACAGTATCTCAGAGTTAGAATAAGATTTAAGTACAATCTCATCTCAATATACTTTAGATGATTGAATTCTTCAAAAGTTGTATTATCCATCTCCTGCCAGAGCACATCTGATGATGTGGTCCATCATTGCCTCTGAAGACCTTCTCTCTGTCTTTCAAATAGCCAGATGCACGGAAGGCTCTGGCAGTGGTAAGGAAACCAGCTCTGGGGTTAGAGAGCATGAATCCAGATCCCCGCTACTACTACTTACTAGTGTGACCTTCAATAACGAACTCGACCTCTCTGCACCTCTGTTTTCTTACATGTAAAACAGGGGTAACCACAGGATTTTCTTCCTAGGGTGGTTGTGAAAATTAAGATTTAAACCCCAGAAGATGGGGGCAGCCCAGTGGCTCAGCGGTTTAGCACCGCCTTCTGCCCAGGGCCTGATCCTGGAGACCTGGGATCAAGTCCCACGTGGGGCTCCCTGCGTGGAGCCTACTTCTCCCTCTGCCTGTGTCTCTGCCTCTCTCTCTCTCTGTCTGTCTTTCATGAATAAATAAATAAAATCTTAAAAAAAAATAAACCCCAGAAGATGCTTGTTATTAAGTTAATTATATAGAAATCTGCATTGTTGCTATTATTGTCATTAACTTGGTTCTGCACACAGGTCCTGAGCTACTGAGGGCTAGCGTGGGATCATGTTAATTAGAATTACAAGACTTCATTTTGGTATTTTCTTGGCGTCTCAGGATTTTGCAGACTTCATGTAGTGAAGTAGAGGGAAAGATCAGAGTTCAGTGAAAGAGGCACTGCTCTTGCATTGACCCTAAGATTATAATCTAGAAATCATTTTTGAGGGGGAAAGTCCCTGAAAGCTTGATTTTCCTAAGAGTTGTGAATTCTCTTATAAATGCACGGAGGCCCAGAATTGATTGATTTGGATCTTGTTATTTGGGTTCCAGTTAATGGAGCCTTTGTTATATAATTGGCCTTCCCCTCAATTAGTCTAAATTAGTAAATTTTACTGTACATTTGTTACTGTCAAGAATGAATTAATAATTTAAGTGTGACATTATATAAATACCAGATACTGATTTATGTGTGTCATCTTTAGTATCTTTAGTACATATCAATTTTCCTGTTAAATCCTTCATAGTGACAATAGCACAGAACAGGTAAGGTGATCAGGAAAACTTTTATGGTACCTATGCAAACCATTAAAAAATATGTGCAAATATCACTTCCTTAGAAAAGCACAAGATTGGTTCCAATTTATAGATTGTGAGCATGACTTGCCTTAGTGCTGGGCAAGCTCTGTATTTGAGCATATTGGTGGGGAAATGGTGGTGGTAAGTCATCTGTTTTTTGGACGCAGGGCAACTTCATGGGGCAGTGGTTATAAAAAAGTGATTTGTCACAATGAAGCTTGGTTTTCCATAAATAAGTCAGAGCCAGGAGGTGATAAGTGGTCACAGGTGCTGAAAACATGCAAGCACACAACTGGTGATGCCTTTTCAACAAAGAAGCTGGTGAGAAAGGATGGGGAAAGTATCCAGTGCAGGAAAGAATACAAGGGAAGAAGTCCAGCATGTGATATACCCCAGAGTCTCCAAGAGCCATGTTTGAGGAAAAAAAAAATCCCCCCAGCAAGCCAGGTAAGCTTGGGATCCATGTTCGAGATCCATGTTGACCATGCATTTCCTTCCTTGCTGTAGGGCTTTAGTAATCAGTACCTTTTCCTGGACCTCCTTTCGCACTTCTTGGCCCTGGTACACATCCCATGGAGGGCTGAGATCAGGCATGTCACCCTTCCTACTACCCTAATGGGATAATATATATATATTTTTTTTCCTTGATGGATCTACAGGAAAGAAAAAATTGTGCTCCTCCTGTGATTCTGATGTTCCCTCCTGCCCCAAACCCCACTTACCATATATATACTACTTCTACATGTCAGCACAATTTCTGAGTATAGACCTTTATTCCATGACATAGTTGAAAATATGGGAAAAGAGCATGTGGTGGCAGGCAGTCACAACTGAATGTGCACAATATCAGTTCTAAGGGAAGCCATGAAGGCTCCTTGAGAGGCTTATCTATGAAGATGCAATTTAGAATATCTACCTTGAGGGGTGGCAGCAAGACTCAGAGAAAATAAACTAAGATCACCTTTTCATTAGACATTAGATTTTTTTTTTTTGAAAAAGAGAGCATGAGAGCCAGCTCAAGAGGGGTGAAGGGGAGGGTAGAAGGGCAGAGGGAGAGAGAGGGAGAGAGAGGGAGAGAATCTCAAGCAGGCTCCATGCTGAGCATGGAGCCCAATGCAGGGCTCAACCTGAGATTATGACCTGAGCCGAAACCAAGGGTCGGATGCTCAACTGACTAAGCCACCTAGGTGCCCTGTAGTAGACATCGGCTACTACTATAAGTTCCAACTATTATTTTAAGTGTTGGAACTATGCTCACTAAATCAAACCTGAGGTATGCATGCTGCTTGATTCCATTTTCTGAGGGTGACAGAATTTGCCCAAATACTTCCAGTTCATTTCTAGACTGCAAACGAAGCCCTACAGCTTTCTTTTACCCTCTCAGCTCCGTGTAAGCTTATCACCAGTGTGTGTAATTAAGGGGCTTAGTGCTTCAGTGGCATTCTGAGAGACACAGCCCCTACCCTCGTGCAACCTGGCCATCTATCAAAATCTGCTGCTATTTTGCCATTTTCTTCCCCAAAATCCTTTTGTTGAAGAGAAAGTCGGACGAGATGTGAAGCCAGTTTGTATTTCTCAGCAGTACTTCCAAAAGGGTGCAGTTTGTCTTTCTGGAGCCTTCCTCTCCTCTCTTGCCTATTTCATAATGACAAGAGAAGACTCGAATGCCACAGTTTGGTGCAAACACTCCCCCATCTTTGTTTCTCACTGGTCTCCGAAGAGAAGTGCCATCTCTGTCATTAGAAAACTCCTGGTGTACTGATAAAGTCAAAATGTCAGGCCCTCAGCAAATGGGGATAATTAAAAAATTTGAAATGATCTAGACTGAGGTCAGAGTTTTAACTTTTCTTCCCAGCTGCCTCTGAAAATAGCTATTACCTTTAAATAGAACAGGCAAAAGACCCTCCAAAGTCACCTCACTAGGAGTCTACGGATGTCCAGTGAGGCAATGAGGATGCCAGGACGTTCCTAGAGGCAGTTTCTAACTTTCAAAGCATTCCTACATGCATTCAACCCTTTTATTTATCATAAGAGCTTGGGGAGTTGCCATGATTAAACTCACTTTGCTAAGCAAGAAAATTCAAGTGCCACACTGGCCATCTCAGAACCAGTGAGTGGCAGAGCAAGGGCTTCTGACTTTAGGCTTGGCATAGTTCCCGTAAACCAGAGATTCTGCAATCTACTCAGTTCTGAAAGCAAGGTTTCTATGATTTTTCTCCTTGACTCCTCTTTTTATCAATTTCCCCCTCTACCAGATATTATCATTGTCCTCCAGCACCTTCACCATGAAGCCATTCTTCGTTACACGGAGTGAGGGACAGATTCCCTCCAATGGCACCGATAATCCCATTATTTCACCTATACTGTGGGTCTGTCAACAGGGATTGATGAGAGGGGAAACCACAATGGGGACGTGCCCCAAAGACTCACCTCTACAAAAACACCTTCGAAGGGTATGAATTCATCTGTCACACATGATTCTGAAAAGCCAGGATGACACTCAATAAATCAGTTAAAGCAATGTGGTCCATCTCATTTAGTCTTAGAGGTTGACAGCTCTTTACTAAGAGCCCTGACCCACAGAGTCACACGTGTCCCATTCCAGATTCACAGGTTACTCCCAACTCACAGTATCACGAGCTCATGCCAGACCACGCAAGTGTCCTGTTCCGAACCCTCCCTCTATGCCATAAGATCCCCCAAAATGACTTATTCAGTGCTCTCAGACTCCAAATAGATGCATATGCTACACAAAGCAAAGAGGTCTATGAATCACATTGTAAGGAAGAGTTTTTAAATTGTGAGCTTTAGGTTCAAAACTGTGTGGTTCAAAAACTGGCTTGTCATTTTCTAACCGTGTGATCTTAAGCAAACTATTTGAATTTTTGAAAGCTCAGCTTCTTTGTCTCTAATGCTAAATCCACCTCTATCTCTAATAGGTACTACTGTTTACTAATTTCTTCTTCCTTCTGAAGAAAAACACCATCTTGTACACTCCTTCAGGAGGTTCTGCAATTTCTTATGACAATCAGGAAATTGCAATCCATTTGACTTCCCAGGAATAGGCCCAGGTGGCAATTTTGACCATTGAGAGGTGTATGACAGGATGTTAGGGGACTTTGGGACTTATAAAAATACACCCAAGGAAGAATCTTTTTTCTTCTACTAGACAGTGTTGTATCTGAATGTGATGGCTAGAAATGTTAATAGTGATCTTGTTACCAACAGTGGAGCCAGCCTAGGATACACTCTGCTCACTGGGGATTACAGAGTATAAAATTCAAAAGAACTTGGTTTTCTGATATCTTTATTGAACTATTGAAGTAATGATGTATGTTGTGTCAATTAATAAACATCCTTGTAATTTAGATAATCTGAGGCAGGGCTTTCCTACCACTTGAAGCTGCTAGAAAGCATACTAAGTAAAAATAATGACACTATCTAACATCAAGAAATTTCTCAATGTCAAGTATTATTTGAAACACTTCAGTATATTAACTTATTTAATTATCACAACGCTCCTCAGGGTCTGTGAGGAAACAGCACAGAAAGGTTACAGAACCTGTTCTGTTCACCCAGTAGGGAGCAGAAAAGCAGACATTTCAGCACAGACAGGTCTGGGGCCAAAGCCAACACCGTGAAAATCTCTTTCCTTACTTACATACAAGATCTTATATGGGGTAACAGGCTTAGCTTTAAAAATAAAGCCACCTAGGGATCCCTGGGTGGCGCAGCGGTTTGGCGCCTGCCTTTGGCCCGGGGCGCGATCCTGGAGACCCGGGATCGAATCCCACGTCGGGCTCCCGGTGCATGGAGCCCGCTTCTCCCTCTGCCTATGTCTCTGCTTCTCTCTCTCTCACTGTGTGCCTATCATAAATAAATAAAATTTAAAAAAAATTTAAAAAAAAAATAATAAAGCCACCTAGACCGTTCCTCATGTAAAGCTGAAGGCTTTCACATAGGCTGTGAATTTTGTTAATGATGTTCATTCTGTTAACACTTATGTGTTCCATATGTGTCCTATACTATCAGGCATCTCCTCATCCACTGCCATTGTGTAATCTTGTCTCCTTAGCATCTAGATGATTTTTTTTTAAAGATTTTACTTACTCATGGGAGACACAAGAAGAGAAGTGGAAATATAGGCAGAGGGAGAAGCAGGCTCCCTGAGAGGAGCCTGATGTGGGACTTGATCCCAGGATCCTGGGATCACGACCTGAGTCAAAGGCAGATGCTCAACCACTGAGCCATCCAGGCATCCTTAGATCTTTGACTTTATTGTTCATATTGACCTTTACCACAAACTGCCCAATTGTATTTTGATGGCCTACATCCCTATCCTAGACCTTGTCTCAAATTAGCACCACTTACACCTGATTCTTTTGTTGTTGTTATTGTTGTTTGAGACAGAGAGAGAGAATGAGAGAGTGTGAGCAATGGAGGAGTGGACAGAAGATGAGGGAAAGAGAATCTCAAGCAGACTCCCCACTGAGCATGGATACAGGGCCCAAGCTCAGGACCATGAGACCATACCTTGCGCCACAACCAAGAGTCAGACACTTAACGGACTGAGCCGCCCGAGTTGCCCTTACCTACATCTGATTCTCAAGACTAACTTCCTTTCTGTTGGGAGCTTCCAATGTCGCATGCCACTCTTCAGACCCTAATGTTATTTTTTCAACCTCTGATTCAGTTTCTTCAAGCCAGCCTACAGAAGAGCTTCTGACCATTCAGTTGTACTAGGGCCCTTTCTTTTTTTCTCATCTCCAAAATATTCCCATAGTTTTCCAACATCCTCCTCCAATGCTCCCAAGTGAATTGATCCAAATCATTCTGAACCAGTTCCTGTCTTCATGTGTTGACCCCATCCACAGCAATGCTGCCTTTTAGGGACATTCAGGTGTCTGATCGAGCTACGTCTCCATTTGCAGTGGGAACTTGAGGGTAGAGACAGGTAGCTGGGCCTCGAGAGGGGAAGATGGATTCTGTTTTACTGTAAAGGAAAAAAACCACCATGAAACCATCACTACCAAATGAGTGACTTATTAGAACTCAGATGTCCGAGTCCTGCAGCAGACATAACACAAAGTTTTTAGAGACGTGGCTCAAGGATATTCATTTTAAAAATTCCCCAGAAGATTCTGACGCACATTAAATTCTAGGACTTTATCATAATGGCCCTCATGGCCAGAAAAGAACAAAGGAGCCAACAAAGTAGAGGGTTTAAATGGTATCTAAACACTTCCATATGGTATTTAAACCTGGGGTAAACCTGTCTTCCTTCACTTCTCTTGCTTTGTTCTTATACAATGAATTAATTACACCCCACTTAAAACACATCTTCACCCTTTCAAAAGTAGATCATTAGCCCACAGTTGTATTTACAGGGACTATATCTAATACTTCTTAATATTCCCAAAGTGGCATGAATACTAAGAGCTAACACTGATAAAGGATCCACTATAGGCAATGCCTAAGCACTCCTGTGTATTAACTCTTCATGATGCTGTGCTCCTGTATTTTGCCACATTACAAATATAAAACCAGAAACATCTCATAATTGGCCCATGGTCACAGAGCTGGTCATAGACGATCCAGGATTTGATCCTGGCATGTGGTTCCAGAGTCAGTGCCTTTTGACAACAGTGCTTCAATGCCAGAACCCAGTGGGAATTTATCAGTAGTTACTGCCTCACTCCAGCCATGAAGTCCCATGAATGGCACACTCCCTCCCTTTAAATCGAAGCTCATACTCTCCCCTGCCTGAGATCCCCTCATATCTTCCTTATCTTTCTGTCTCTTATCCATCCTTTCAGGCCCTTGGTTAATAAAAGTCAGCCAAACATGGCAACCATTTCATGGGTTAACATTACAGGAGATAACATTCCCTACTTTATAAGTTTCTTGAAATTTAAATGATATGTAAATGCTAATAAGCACTGGGCCAGCACATAGCTAGCATGCATAGCAGGTAGCTATATTTAATGTTCTTCACACTGGCCCACTCGCTTTCTTTAGATCTTAAGATAGCACGAGACACAAGGAGGCACTTTTAATATACACTCTTCCAGGGTGATGATTCAGAGGGAGGAACACCAGGAGTAGGAGTGGGAATTAAAATTCTAACTCCCTTCCTATTAAGAAAACTTCCTGCACAGCTTTTAAGCATCCTAATTAACAAAAACTTATGCTGCTCATTACTCTTAATTTCTCTGTAAGAGAATACAACTGTAGCACAGAGGAGAGAACTATACTGGGTCTTGAGCTAGGGTCAAGTCCTATCTGATACTCGCCAGCTTGTGATCCTGGGCAAGTCATTTTACCTGGATGTGACTATTGGTGCCAGCAATGCCTTTCAGTCCTGGTTTGGCCATTTTATCAGCTGTGTCAATTTTGGCAATGCTGCAAATCACCCAGGAATGCTGTTAAAATGCAGACACTGATTAAGTCTTTTGACAAGTTTTTAACAAGTCATTTCTAACAAGTTTTGAACTGGTCCTGATACTCATGGCCTATGGACCACACTTGGAGAAGCAGTTTTCTTGTCTGTTAAAAAATAAATGAAAATAGCAGTGTCA
This sequence comes from Vulpes vulpes, assembly GCF_048418805.1. Classification (NCBI taxonomy): domain Eukaryota; kingdom Metazoa; phylum Chordata; class Mammalia; order Carnivora; family Canidae; genus Vulpes; species Vulpes vulpes. The sequence goes on from NC_132786.1 coordinate 33,838,020, forward strand.
ACATCACAGAGTCTTTGTGAAGACTCAAGGAGAGATACCATATAACATGTAGCATACAGCCTTAGAAGGCCCACTAGGGGACCCCTGAGATACCCTATGTAAACGAAGGTTAATTATTAAAATATCGGGGCTCAGGGAGCTTTCATCCAGCATAGGAAGGACAGCACTGAAATGTGATCCTGCTCACACACAGCTAGGACAACTCTGCTTTGATCTTAATAGTACTTGCTCTTGTATTAGAGAGGGCTTTGGATAACTTTATGGGCAGCTCTAATCTCTAATTTCACTCCACCCTTGTTCTCTGTGTGCTTTAGGTAAGCTCTGCCAGGAGGTCCTTACTCCAGTGAGACTGTGCAGAAATTGAGAGGGGGTAACTTCTCTGCAAAGCAGGTCAGTCATTGGCTATGGGAGATGAACTCATTTATATCTATCAGTGAGGATTTAGTATGCTCATAAAACACAAGTGGTAGCTGAAAAGACAATATCATCATCCCATTGCAGTCTCGTTTGTGTTTTAACTCCTCATTTTTATATGTCTACCTATCTACCTATTTATATGTACATACACACACACACACACACACATACACACACATCAAAAAACCCTCAAATATTAAATATTAAGTAGAATGCAAGTTACAGTACTGCTTCTCACATTTATTTAATGCACAGATTAAGAAAGGAAACCACATTCAATAAACATGAATCAGCCCCTCAAACACACACAAAGCTTTATTTGCTAATACATCAAATGAAGCAGAGTACAGTATTCACTCACAGGTAAAATGCTGGAGTGGGAACTCTGTAAGGCTCAAGGGAATCTATTTTCCTCAAACATGGTAAGGGTGGGGTAATGCAATCCAAATCATTTATTTCAATTCTGAATGAGAACAGTGAATTGAAACTTTTTTGTTTCTTCCTTCTTGTCTTTTTATTATTATTATTATTATTATTATTATTTTAAAGATACAACTACTCAGAACTAAAGAGGCTTCCTGACATGTTTGTTTTACAGAATCTGTCCATCTGCCCTTGCATGGAGACATCAACAACCCAGAAAGACAGATGTCAAAATTAAGCTTTGGCTCTGGGTAACTTGAAAACATTTCCCCAGAAGACTATTCCTTCCCTCCCAGCAGCACGATGGCTTCAACCACGAGGCTGGGCTCAGGGTGATCTGCACCTGAGAGCTCTCTTCCTACTTCCTTAGGGTCCTGTGACCTTTTTTGTTGATACTGCTGTTTTGTTTTATTAAGATTTTATTTGAGAGAGAGAGAGAGAGGGAGAAGGAGTGTGCACAAGTAGGGGGAGTGGCAGAGGGAGAGGGAGAAGCAGACTTTCTGCTGAGCAGGGAGCCCAACGTGGGGCTCAATCCCAGGACCTTGGGATCATGACCTGAGCCAAAGGCAGATACTTAACTGACTGAGCCACCCAGGTGCCACGTCCTTAGGATTCTTTGTACAGAGATCTAAAAGAAAACAGCCACAAGCACAAAAGCCACACATAGGGGACAAACACCATCTAGGCTGGCCCCTGAAGGCTGTTTGTGTTTTTAGCCTTGGTCAGGCAACACTGGGAAATGAAGGAGTCCTCAGGAGAATTTATTTCTGGCGCTAAGCCCCTCTACATAAATGAGCTTATATCTACTGTCTTGGTAATCACATTTTGTGAAATGGGTGAACTTTTCCACAGAGCACTTTCATGGCTGGCTGGCTGCCTGGTTTTGGTCATCAGACATCACATTTTTACTGAGCACCTACTATATACCAGGTAATGAGCTAGGCAGTGATGCGTAACTCAGACAGGCTCCCTGATGCGCCCAGACGTACATTGCTAAGAACAGTGGTGTTCTAAGTGCCTGAAGAAATCTTTCTCACCACTTTTTCTTCACTTATTAAATTATAATTTTACTTCACAATTATGATTTTAACAGTTTTTTATGAACCCCAATTACAGAATTTTTTTGGTTATGCTTTTAATCCATTTTGTAAACATATTTACCCACACCTGTCCTTCAATGTAGATAACATCTGGTGAAATTTACAATGATCTGGCCTGATCTTCTGCTTTAATTCATTCATTCATATGCATGCATTCAGTCAATCACCAGTTCTTCACTGATCATCCATGGTTTGCAAGGCTCTGTGCTGACCAGGAGAAGAAGTCCTCAGGATGCTCAGAGTCTAGTAAGTAAGGTGAAAACACTCCCAGGCAACATGAGTTGATGTGTTCAGAAAAGAGATGCCAAGAAGGGCTTCATAAAGGAGAAAATATAAAAGTCATTGGTTCATGGACATACAGCTTAACTAGACATACAGGGAGATAACAGAAGCATTTAGCATCTTATGTCAAAGAGGTAAAGATAAATCTCCTTGAACACTAAGCCATACTGCTAGAACATAAGTCTTGATGCCATTCAAACATGAAATAAATTATCTAAAATGAAGGGTGATGGTACAAATTTATTTTTGTTGTTGCTAGATGCAGTCTTGCGTTTGAGTGGCGCGAGGTAACGTTTACCCATTCCCAACTTGATAATTTCATTTGCACAAAATCCGATTAGAATATCAGATGTTTGGCATTTTCCAGCATGAGTATTAATGAAACATCGCAGGGTGGGGAAAAAGATGTTTGAGTCTGCATGATTCACGGATGTTTTCCAATATCACGCAATGCTCCAACTAATGAGCAATAGCAAAGAAGCAATATAGGGTATTAACTGTTACATATTAATGATGCCCTGCTTGGAAATGAAGATGGGCCTTTTACATGCAACTTACAAACAGCCTGTAGTCCTGCAGCTTCTCGCCTACCCCATTCCTCCCTCCAAGCTACTCTTCTCAAAAGCTTTTCAACATTAAAATCAGAACTTTCAAGGGAGATTAAACGAGTTCCTCAAAAATTGCTTCCTCTGGCTCAGTGATGCCCAAACAGACATAATTAAAATATATTTACAACATTTGTTTAAAAGTCTTCACCCCCAGAGAACAAAGTTTTCCCAACAACTCAACTTGATATAGTCGCCAAATCATGTGTGGTCTGTCTGATGAGAATATTTCTCTCATTTCTGTCAGTTAAGTTATGACGAATCAAAGAGCATGTCCATGAGGGAGAACTAACAGAAAGCAGGGTTAATACTCCATCCTCCACCAAGGAGGGCACTAACCTAAGATTCCTCCCAAGTGCAATTACTGACCTAAGGTAGAGGCTTATGAGGTCTCTGGTCTGAACAGTTTGCTAATGCATGGACTCACACACTGGCAGGAGGGCAGTAATAAGTGAAATTGGATCCTGCCCCTGTCATAATGGCACCATGGTGTGGTGTGTATTCTTAGCTGGAGAAACATTTCATTTACTGAAGCTACTGGTCTGAACCAATCCCGAGGCTCTTCCCTCAACTTGATTTGCCGATCAATTGTTGTGATTAAAGGAAAGAGATTTGAAGGAGCCAAGTGCTGATTCAAATGTTAGAGGTGCTTACTGCAGTGTTATTCACATCCTGCTTTAGACTAAGCTGGTAAAGGTCCTGTTTCCAAGCAAGAAAGTTTCGAAAATTTGATGAATGCTTGGAAGTAAGAGTTAGGGAGCAGGGTCTACCCAAGGGAAAGAAGAATATAGGACTCAAAGTCATGAAAATATGCAGGGTAAATTCTGAAAAACCCAATTCTGGTCAACTATGTAGGGTTGTTTCATTTAGTGATTATGAGTTTTGAGCTCATAAAGCCAGATTCGTTGCTTCTCTATACACACGACTAGGTGGCCATGCCTTATGACTAAATCCAGCCAACAGCCTTTAGAGAAACAGACCAGCCGTATGAATGCAAATGTATCAAAAGGGAGGAAGCACAAGTCCTAAAACCAACCATAAATCAACTGACATCTCCACACAGTCCTATGTTCTCTTCCTGGTGTACGGGAGGAGTGTCCATCTTCCTGTTCATATAAGTTTGCCTTTGATTCTATTTTCTGCTTTCCCAGGATGCTCATCTACATGATGTTTTCCAGTCCAGTTTTCTGCACTGATCCTGTAGGTCCATAGTTAGTTGCATTAAAATCTCTATCATATTATCAAAAGCATTATTCAGCTCTACTTTCTACACTCCTTCTTGTCCTTCACAAAAGGTGGCCCTACATTCATTATTCTTTATAACCCAATCTTTAACCTACTCAAACTAGAATCATCCAAGCCACACAACTCTAACGTACATCACCAATGGCTTCCATGACAATCAACCAGAGGAAATTTTCATCACCCAACTTAAGTGACCTATCATCTTTCTTTTTCTTTCTTTCTTTCTTTCTTTCTTTCTTTCTTTCTTTCTTTCTTTCTATCTACTATCTATCTGTCTATCTATCTATCTATCTATCTATCTATCTATCTATCTATCATCTGTCACAACTCCCTTGTTCTAGAAATGTTCTAATCACTTTGCTCTTGTTTGTCCTCTTAGCTCAAAGGATATTTCCTCTAAACTACAGGAGACCCCAAGATCCAGTCCCAGACACTTTTTTTCTTTTGTCTTCTTTTGCTTTTTAATCTATGCTCAGAGATTCAATTACCATCTATGAATTAGGTAGTCCCACTGGATATCTAAGAGGCACTTCACTCTTGACATATCTAAAACCTAATTCATCACCTCTCCCTTCTTTATTGCCCATCCTGTCTCCTCTGATGCTACCTCTCTAAAAGAAAGGACCCACTAGGTTTCAAATTGCATAGGTAAACTACAACATGGATGCACTTTTGCTGAGTGAAAAAAGCCAGATATAAAACACACTGTGTGATTCCATTTATATGACATGTCTAGAAAAGGAAAATTTATAGAGATCAAAAGTAGATTAGCTGCTGCCTAGGGTCAGAGAATGGGAATGGAGAGTGACTGTAAATGGGCTTGAGTTCTCCTTTTAGGGTGCTGAAAGGATTTTAAAATTAGACTGTGAACGAACTGATGGTTGCCAGAGGGGGTGGGAGTAGGGGGACAGGCAAAATGGGTGAAAGGGAATCAGAGATAAAGGCTTCCAGTTATGGAATGAATAAGTCATGAGAATAAAAGGCACAGCATAGGTACTGTCATAGTGTCGTGGCAGATGGTAGCTACACAGTGGTGGGCACAGCATAACGAAGAGAGACCGAATCACTGTTGTATACCTGGAACTACCATGTGCCAAATATATGGAAATTTTTCTTTCAGTTAGACTGTGATGTTGGCAGTGCAACTCTAAAATTTTTTTTATTTTTTTTTATTTTTTTATTTTTTTATTTTTAATTAATTTTTATTGGTGTTCAATTGACCAACATACAGAAAAACACCCAGTGCTCATCCCGTCAAGTGTCCACCTCAGTGCCCGTCACCCATTCCCCTCCAACACCCGCCCTCCTCCCCCCTTCCACCACCCCTAGTTCGTTTCCCCGAGTTAGGAGTCTTTATGTTCTGTCTCCCTTCCTGATATTTCCCAACATTTCTTCTCCCTTCCTTTATATTCCCTTTCACTATTATTTATATTCCCCAAATGAATGAGAACATACACTGCTTGTCCTTCTCCGATTGACTTATTTCACTCAGCATAATACCCTCCAGTTCCATCCACGTTGAAGCAAATGGTGGGTATTTGTCGTTTCTAATCGCTGAGTAATATTCCATTGTATACATAAACCACATCTTCTTTATCCATTCATCTTTCGATGGACACCGAGGCTCCTTCCACAGTTTGGCTATTGTGGCCATTGCTGATAGAAACATCGGGGTGCAGGTGTCCCGACGTTTCGTTGCATCTGAATCTTTGGGGTAAATCACTCTCACCACTGCTGTTCAACATAGTTCTGGAAGTCCTCGCCTCAGCAATCAGACAACAAAAAGACATTAAAGGCATTCAAATTGGCAAAGAAGAAGTCAAACTCTCCCTCTTCGCCGATGACATGATACTCTACATAGAAAACCCAAAAGCCTCCACCCCAAGATTGCTAGAACTCATACAGCAATTTGGTAGCGTGGCAGGATACAAAATCAATGCCCAGAAATCAATGGCATTTCTATACACTAACAATGAGACTGAAGAAAGAGAAATTAAGGAGTCAATCCCATTTACAATTGCACCCAAAAGCATAAGATACCTAGGAATAAACCTTACCAAGGAGGTGAAGGATCTATACCCTAAAAACTATAGAACACTTCTGAAAGAAATTGAGGAAGACACAAAGAGATGGAAAAATATTCCATGCTCATGGATTGGCAGAATTAATATTGTGAAAATGTCAATGTTACCCAGGGCAATTTACACGTTTAATGCAATCCCTATCAAAATACCATGGACTTTCTTCAGAGAGTTAGAACAAATTATTTTAAGATTTGTGTGGAATCAGAAAAGACCCCGAATAGCCAGGGGAATTTTAAAAAAGAAAACCATAGCTGGGGGCATCACAATGCCAGATTTCAGGTTGTACTACAAAGCTGTGGTCATCAAGACAGTGTGGTACTGGCACAAAAATAGACACATAGATCAATGGAACAGAATAGAGAACCCAGAAGTGGACCCTGAAATGTATGGTCATCTAATATTCGATAAAGGAGGAAAGACTACCCATTGGAAGAAAGACAGTCTCTTCAATAAATGGTGTTGGGAAAATTGGACATCTACATGCAGAAGAATGAAACTGGACCACTCTCTTTCACCATACACAAAGATAAACTCTAAAATTATACTAAAAACTAATGAGTTGTACACTTAAAATGGGTGAATTTTGTGACATGTAAATTGTATCTCAATGAAACCATTTTCAGAAATTATATAGAAAGAAGTCAGGTTTGATTCCCTCCCTTTTCTCTGTCATCTCCATTGTCAACCTACTCCTAAGTTCCACCAATCAGACTATCAGAATACTTCTCAATTCACCCATTTTGTGCTCTACTTTAAAGCAGCAGTATCTTTCTTAGACTACTGCCAATAGTACCCATCAGCTCTGGTACCCACAACAGACTGTTCTACACACTTCAGCCAGAAAGATCTTCCCTGCTTGGAAACCCTTTATTGGCTTCCAAAAGTCCTTAAAGTCCACATTCCTGGGATGCCTGGGTGGCTCAGGGGTTGAGCATCCACCTTCAGCTCAGGTTATGGCCCCAGGGTCCTGGAATCGAGTCCCACATTGGGCTCCCCTCAAGGAGCCTGCTTCTCCCTCTGCCTATGTCTCTACCTCTCTCTGTCTCTCATGAATAAGTAAATAAAATCTTTAAAAAATAAAACCACAATTCCTTCAATTGACCTAAAAGACCCAGTGTGACTGGCCTACTGACCCTCCTTCACCCATCCTCCCCTCCCATACTTCCCCTGGGTCAGAGACAGTTTCACCTGCAACTCTCTTCTACTCCAATCCTCACCTGCTCCATTTCCACTCCTTCTTGGGTGGCAGCCCAAGAATTAGCTTGAGGAGAATTACCCTGACTCCTCAGTGTAAGTCTGCCCCATTGGCTATCGGTCTCAGAGAATCACTATTCATGTCTTCAGAGAACAGATTCCACTATGAGGACTTGGGTTCATATCCCACGTGTGTGCACATGCTTCTGCCCTTTTGTTCATCGCTGCATCTTCAGCACCTAGACTGGTACCTGACTGTAGATAATTGTTCAAAGAATAACGTCTCTGCTGGCAAGAGTTAATATCAGTACCTTTTATTAATGAATATGAAATTTCTTTCTGGATGGGCCAGTCAAGGGAGAGGGGATTGATATTATTTTGTATGAAATTTTCACACACAACAGTCCTTAATACAACTGTAAAATAACCTAGTTTCCTTTACTCCATCGAGCCTGGGTGAACAGAGGACTGAAAAGAACAAGCTGGCTGGTCTCTGAGAGGCCCAGGAGCAGCTTGAATGGAAATACAAGAAAGCTCCACCTCCTTAAAGATCAGGCAAATTACTTCAAAGCTTGTCTCAAAATCATGGCTTTTCTCCTATTTAATAGAAAGAGCCTCTGCCAGCCAAATAGAAATGTTCAACCTCCTCCAAAATTCTGCTAGGAAAAAAATGTTTTGACATCCTTTCCTTATCTCTGGGCACACTGACTTCTCCCTGTGCCTCTGTTCGGAGCTGCGACAGCACCTGTGGCAAGTCCAGATTCCTCAGTCTCTCTCTTGCTTTTTCTTGTGATGGAAATAAGCTGCCAGGAGCACCTGGGCGGCTCATTCAGTTAAGGGTCTGCCTTCGGTCAGGGGCCTGGGATCGAGCCCCAAGTTGGGCTCCCTCCTCAGCAGGCGCCTGCCCCTCCCCAACTTGTGCTGTCATTCTCGCTCCCTCAAATATGGAAAATCTTCAAAAGATAAAAAATAAAATCACTCCCCACCATCACTTGGCAATAAGGTTAGCTATGAGGTGTCTAGTCTCAACCCTATCACTCTTTTGTAAGCCCTGAGACTCACTGCCCATCTTCTGCGTATCGTTTCCAAATCCAAACCCAGAGCCCTTTTAAAGGCCATGTAGATGGGAAAGAAATCTGAAATTGTGGGCAAAAAAAAAGTGTTAAAACAAGATTTCTAAGACTTTTTTCAGAGACTTTAAAAATGAAATAGTGGGGGGAGGGGAGTACAATTAAAACAAGGCAAAGGAAAGTCCCCTTTTAATAAAACAACTGGGGCAATTGGCTGGCTCAGTCAGTGAGCATGCAACTTTTGATCTTGGGGTTGTGAGTTCAAGCCCCATGCTGAGTATAGACATTACTTTAAAAAAAAAACAAACTTAAAAGAATATATGAAACAGGGGCACCTGGGTGGCTCAGTCAGTTGAGCATCTGCCTTCAGCTCAAGTCATGATATCAGCGTCCTGGGATCCAGCCTCACATCAGGCTCCCTGCTCAGTGGGGAGTCTGCTTCTGCCTCCATCTGCTGCCCTCCTCCCCACCGCCCTCACTTATGCTCTCTCTCTGTCAAATAAATGAATAAAATCTTTAAAAAATATATATGAAACAGAATTAAAATACACTTGGAACTAAAATAAAATCCACAAAAAATGATAACTGACAATATTGATGTTGTAGATATGGACAAAATCCTGATCTGTCAGAATTATTCGGGGCAATTGCATCTGAATAAATATTCCAAGCATTTGACTCAACTTATGCGGGGCACACACACAATTAAAATTCTACCAGTGTGTACAAATGGTTTGAATAACAAACAGCTGAATGGAGAGTACTGCTTTTCATCACAGTCACCATCTATCTGTAATTCTTAGGAAATCAATTCTTTCTAGAGATTATAGATTTTCTATCTGTAAAATGAATATAACAATACTTGGCTTTGTCACAGGATTTTTTTTAAAGAATAACAAAAATGTTGTAGCATAAGTAAAGGTTCTGGTTAGGAAAGACAGGATTCTCATACTTCTGTTATTAGAGTAAATAATCTGAAGATGTCAAAAAAATGCATTATAATGCGAAATGCTGTTCAATATATTTATTATTTTATTATTTTATTTCCTTGAGAAACATTCTGAACTGTGCTCTTAGGAACTGTTCTGCAGAGATGGCAAAGATTTAATCGGATACTTCATTAACACAAGTTAAACATAAAGTTATGCAATTTAACTACAGCACTAAATAATCAATAATGTCACAGAGAAGGTAGTCTGTGTTTTTGCCCAGATTTCAGGAAATGGAGAGCCAACTAAAAGGAAACTGTAACCATTTAGAACAATGAGCATGATGGGAAGATGAGAAAGATCATTTTGGGAATCTGACTCATCAGTTGGCAACTATCTGATCAAAGGGATCCATCCACTAGCAAAAGGGGGCTTAAATCCTGTCTCCATGTACTGGAATGTTAGTCATCCAAAAACAAAATTATGAAAGATACAATTAATTTAAAAATTTTTTCATAGATGTTCTCTTTGCTTCAGAGAAAAATCCACCTATTAATTTCAGTAACTTTCTCCCTGATATATTCTAATAAAACCTAGAAATGCAAGATCTCCTGCTCACAGAAATATGGCGGACAGTTTTTCAATTAAAGAAAGAAAATAAAGTATCCACTAAAAACCATTATAAAGCATACTATAAATCAAACTTAATATGGAAAACTTCAAAATTCTCTTTAATTCAAACAATTTCAAGTACTCAATATTAGTTTTTTTTCTTTCATATTTATAACACCAACAACTGTTTTTGTTTTAATCCCATTTGTGGGTTTGGATTTTATTTATTTATTTTTATTCTGTGATCCAAACAACCTAAAGCTACCTTTAAATTATGTGCCAACTGGAAGAGCAAATTTAGTAATTATAAACATAGGACCAACAACATAAGGAAACGCAACGGAGTTTTAAAGTAATTGGCTTCCAGACCCTCTGTGACACAACATTTCAAAACACATCGAACCCTGACACTCCCTCTCAGCAAGACAGATCACATGCTGCCTATTTTCAAGAGTAGGAACAGATGCTTAACTACAAAGCAAACTGGTTTTTGTCACAGGCTTCATTGAAGCAAATCTTAATTGTTAATAAAATTAAAGTACAGATAAGAGGAAATGTTCAGTGTCATACGCATGTGACAGCTTCTGGGACCCCCATGTTCTCAACCACTGATAGCTAACTCTAGCATTTCCTTGGCTGAAGATAATGCTACTAGCCACCTTGCATTTCCCTGCTTTTGCACGCTGATGAAGCAGCAGACCCCACTGACACAGTTATTTCTTTTGACTCACATCATGTCATAGTTAAAATAAAAAGAAAACAGATGAAAGATAAGAAAAATATATCTGTAAGCCCTGTGAGGAACAGCCTGGCTAGTGGTTTGATTTGACCAAAACCTGAAGCTCATTTGCTTAAGGAAATAATGACAAGAAAGGTAGACTCACATTTGGACTCTAGGAAAGAGAGGAAAAAAGAACGGTGAGTCTTCAGGAAGCAACAGAAAATAAAGTAAATTGCCTAGTGAAATATTTGAGACAAGTTCATTATAGTTTATCAAATACATACTTCATGTAACGGCCATCTATCTACCCAAGTTGAAGGGAAGGGTACACTGGTTCTCTTACAAGAGAGAGATGGAAAAGAGAAAAAAAAAAAGAAAAAGAAAAAAAACCACAAAGAAACAAACGAAAACAAAAACAAAACAAAACCCACACAACCACCACCACAACAAAAAACTACTACCACCACCACCACCACCACCTCAAAAAACACAAACAACATGCACACAAAACTAAGGCTGAAGGGATCAGTTTAACAAATATCCCTACAAAAACTAATGCCAGTAATATACATTCAGGATCATTTCTGGCAAATAGAGGTCTGGGTGGAGAATAAATAAGGAAATGCAGTTTCAATATTAGAAGGATATGGCGGGGGTGGGGAGGGGGGAAGAAAATGAAACCAAAAGGATACATGTGTCACAAAGTACCATTTTATCAATCCCTAAAGACAGTTCCTAGAAGCTGAAAGAACAAAAAGATTTATTTTGAATTGTGGATTTCCTCCCACAAGGAAACAATGTCTAAAGTGCTGCCTTCTTATTGAAGTGTATTTTTGAGTATGTTGCTAGAGCTACCATAGATAGTAATGCTTGAGTTCCTCATTTTACGGAAATGAACCATCTAAAACACCTAGTTTGTAAAAATCAGTTAAAATTGAAGGATGTGGGGCACCTGGGGGGCTCAGTGGTTGAGCATCTGCCTTCAGCTCAGGGAGTGATCCAGGGGTCCTGGGATGGAGTCCTGCATCAGGCTCCCTGTGGGAAGCCTGACTCTCCCTCTGCCTACATCTCTGCCTCTCTCTCTCTCTCTCTCTCTCTCTCTCTCTGTCAAATAAATGAATGAATGAATGAATATTTTTTTAAAAAAATTGAAGGATGTGGTAATATAATGATTTTGTATTAAGGTACCTTTAAATAATGACATCTCTGATGTAAATCAAGTGGAATCTAATTTATCAAATATAGGCATATTGCTTAAAGACATGGGTCTGTCATGTTAATAGTCACATTAAAAGTCAATATCTCCCTAATTCAGTTAATGTTTGTTTTGAAAAGCTACCACATGGTAAATAAATGATAATAGGTTCTCTAAAACAAAGCATTTATATCTCACTTGCACAAAGACGACAAAGGACAGGAAGAGATAAGCTTCTGGAAAGAGATCCTTGTTTGATGAAACCTGCTAAAAAAATACTTAATTTCCCTAAATTTCAACTCAGCAGCCTCAACTACCTGAATGTAAACAAGCAAATGGAAAGCATTGGTAATCTCTTAAAAATGAATGTTAATACTGCAAAGTTCAAGCACTATAAATTAGGCCTATAATCACAACCTATTTTTGCTTACTTTGCAAACAACTCTAGCCAATTCAATTATGTAAACACGCAGTGAGTTTTGGGAAAGCAAATAAGGAATGAGAAGAAAAAATGCTATAGGCAAGTGCATGAAAAGGAAACAAAACAATTAAATACAGTTAAAGAAAATTCTAACAAAAAAGTAAAAATTCTAAAACTATCCTCAAGAACTCAAACCACAGGGCAACTTGAAGCTGTTTGGTGAAATGACAACCAGCACTAAACTCTTATACCGAAAAAAAAAAAAAAAAAAAAAAACTCTTATACCATCTCCTGAGCTGCGCGCTCTCCCAGAGGTCAGAAAAATAATAATGTTCATAAGGAAAATCCTAAATCAAAAATACTTAACACAGGTCCACTCTAGCTAATGCACCAAGCTAGAGCGTGATGAATGTGCGTAAAGACATCTCTATCCAGGATTACTAGGGTGTCTATTTCAGTTTGGATACATAAATGACAGCTTTGGTTATCTAGAGGTTTCCCTCCCACAAACCTACAGAATCCTTTAATAAAAGCAAAATATAAAATGCAATCCTGTACTTACCTTTCTAGTGGCTGCCAAAGGAGAGAAATGGAATTGCAAAGTAAGGAAAGATCTGGTTATAAACAAGTCACAATTTTTAAGATTTTATATATATATAAATGAGAGAGAGAGAGAGAGGGGGGGAGGAGAGGGAGATTTTATTTATTTGAGAGAAAGAGAAAGAGAGCATGAGAGTAGGAGGAGAGGGAGAGGGAGAAGCAGACTTCCCGCTGAGCCCGGAGTCTGACCAGGGCTTGATCCCAGGACCTTGGGATCATGACCTGAGCCAAAGGCAGATGCTTAACCAGCTGAGCCACCCAGATGCCCCTAAAATAATACTATCTTTATAATGTTTCATTCCCATTGGGGTTATATGTAAGTGAAGTCCAAGTTGGTATATGAATAGCAATTATCTCTTGCTTTTAAATGGGCCATATTTACTAACTGTAGAAAATAAGTGATCTTCAACATTAACAACAACAACAACAAAAAACCCTATAAATACAATTAAAGCTGGATGTAACTGTAATTCAGTACAAATCTTTGATGGACCTGGCTTAGATGGTGTCTCAGGATTCCAGAGTTAAGTAGCATACCTTCTGCTGCATAACTTTTAAAATAACCAACTCAAAGCACCATAGATGTGAAAGGAAACTTCACAGATAAGGCTGACTTTAACAAGTGAACAGGTCAGAATGATATACTTAGAAAAGACTGCCAAGTGTCTTTGCCAGGGCTGCCATAACAAAGGATTTGTGGCTTAAATAACAGAAATTGAATACATCACATGTACGGAGGCTGGAAATCTAAGATAAAGGTAAGGGTAGGTTCGATTTATCCTGAGACCTCTCTCCTTGGCTTGCAGAGGGTCACCCTCTCCGGTGCCCACACATGCCCTTTGCTCTGTGCATGTGATCATCCCCAGCATCTTTGTGTGTCCAAACTTCCTCCTATAAGGACACTTGTCAGGTTGGATTAGGGCCTGGCCTAATGGCATCTTCTTAACTTAATCAAACATCTTCAAAGGTCCAATCTCAAGGCACAGTCAGTTAAGCATCTGCTCTAGCTCAGGTCATGATCGCAGTGTCCTGGGATTGAGCCTTGCATTGGGCTCCCAGCTCAGTGGGGAGTCTGCTTCTCCCTCTCCCTCTACCCCTCCACTTTACCACCCCCTTGTACTCACTCTTGCTCTCAAATCAATAAATAAAATCTAAAATAAAATAAAAGCTCCAATCACTAAATACAATCACATTCTGAGGTCCTGGGATTTGGGGCTTCAATGTAGGAAATTCTGAAGGGAAAAAAACCATTCAGCTCATAACACTCCACATTCTGGACCTCAAAATTCATGTCCTTCTCACATACCAAACATACTCATCCCACCTCAATGATACCCAAAGTCTGAACCCATTCCAGCATCAAGAGTAAGTTCCAAGTCTCACGTAAATCAAGTGTAGCTGTGACTTGAAGAAGTATTTATTTTGAGGCAAAATTCCTCCCCAGCTGTGAACTTGTGAAACTGTACACATTATATGCTTCCAGAAGACAGTGGTGGGACAGGCATCAGACAGATATTTCCCTTTCAAAAGGGAGAAACAGGAAAGGAGAAATGAATTATGAGCCTCAAGCAAGTCTGAAACCTAGCAGGGCAAAGTCTGTCAGATTTTAAGGCTCAAGAATAGTTCACTTTGGGTTGATGCCTTGTCCAGGGGGCCCTTAGAGGGTGATGGGTCTGCCTTCCACGGAGCTGGCAGTGGCGACCCTTTGGCCCTGAGCTGCAGACAGGCCCTGCCTAGGAGGTAGCCCTGCCTTCTGGGACTGAGGAGGGGATAGAGTGTCTCACCTCTGAAACCAGGGCTCTCTGGGTCCACGGTGGTAGTGGCAGCTCTGCCAATCTCCCAGTCACCTTTTGGGTCGTTCTTTGCTTTTTTTGAAAGGCAAGACATGTTCACTGCCAGAAAGCTCTATTGTTCCATCCTGAAGGAGCCCAGAAATCTGACAGTCTTCCTTCATTTTTTTTTCCTATTTCTGCCCACTTTAGTCCAAACTTTATTACTTAGAAGTTCTATCTACCACAAAACCTTTAACACCTGTATTTTCACCACCCCAAGGCAAGCGAGGCTTTTTCTAACATGTACCCCAAAAATCTACCAGCCTCAACCCATTACTCCATTCCAAAGCCACGTCCATATTTTCAGGCATTTGCTACCAGCAGCAACCACCTCTCAATACCAGAATCTATTGAATTTATATGAATCGGGGATCAATTGGAAATAGAATCAATAGGACATGTGTGGTCTCTCCTAAGTTTCATGAGGTATACATTTACACACAAAGAGAGAGGATCGGGAGATTTAAAATTGGGTCACATGACTGTGGAGGTGGGGTAAGTCCAAAATCCGCAGGGACGGCCAGCAGACTGGAGACCCAGGGAGGAATTGCAGTTTGAGTCAAGAGGCCATCTGCTAGCAGAATTCTTTCTTGCTTGGGGGAATCCCAGGCTTGGTTCTAGTAAGGCCTTCAACTGATTTGATGAGGCCCACCCACATTGTACCATTCATCTGCTTTACTCAAAGTCTTTCAGTGTAAATGTTAATCTCATTCCACAAAAACCCAATTTCACTGAAATATCAAGAATAATGTTTGACCAAATATCTGGGCACCATGGCCCAGCCACAGTGACACATAAAATCACTCCTGACACCACGTATCATTTTAGTTCCATAAAGCATATGCAGTGGTGTAGAGCTGTGTCCATTACAAGAGGCTCCGCAGATTCTGAAAATCCTTACCTTCTAAGAGGAATAACTGGACTAAAATCGCTTAAGGCAGTGAGTGTAATAAGAATCATGTACCAAACCTCAGTTATGACACTCTGACCTGAGATTGGAGGTATGGCATAGGATTTTGCCACTGTCTACCAGGAGTTTTGGGTGGGGAGTCTTAAGATTTATGAGCATGTAGCTGTATGACCACATCTCTCAGCCCCTGTTTCCTTAAGTGCTCAGTCCAGCAGGTACGTTAGAAGCTAAGGTTCTTCTATGACCAATGACAACACTCAGGGCAGCCTTTCCAAATACCTCAGGGAATCTCCTGGACAAACTGGCAATATGGGATACTTGCATTTGGACAATAATTAAACTAAATTCACTGAAGTAGGGGGTTGGATTTTTCCCATCCATCTGATTTTTGCATCTTTTTCCAGTTATAAAGATAGACATTTTATTTAATAGGATTTCCTTACCTGATTCCCTCATGACAAATCACAGGCATTATATGACTGGCTTTGATCTCATGCAGCAAACCAGTCAGTGATGATTAAAACAAAACCAAGTTAAAAATGTCATACTTTGACTCTAAGCTTGGATTTTTCTCCAGATTCAAATCCTTGTAAGTTTACCATAGAGTAGGAAAGGTCAAAGACCATTTTCATATTTATCAGAAAGAGAAGCTCAGAAGAAAATTTCAAATGTCTTCTTGGGCCCCCACTCAGTCAGCATCTGAGCTTCTTCTAGCTCAACTGTCCTCAACCTGGGCACTAAATTACATGTTTAGGGGACAGATCCCCTTAGCATGTGCTGGATGAATCACCACTGCAGAGGGAGTTTAACCACATGTATGCGTTACAGGAGTTAGAACGTGCTCCTCACGGCACTCAGCAAAGACTTTTATATCTACTCATGCTAATTAGGAAATTACTGAAAATATTTCCCATATTTAAAACAGCAGCACTCCTCATTGATATGCCACTCTGTCCTTATATGGCAACCCTGCTATGAATCAAAGCTGAATAATAATCCATCACTGTCAAAGGTAAATTACTGCCTAGAAAAAGCAGCAGTATGACATTTAAAAGCACTGAGAAATAGGCAGCCAGTCCTCGGTGCGATCCCTGAGCCACAGAAAGGCATGAGTGACGTGGGCAGTATGAAGGACCAGAGCCAGGGGAGGCCAAGCGGAAGCCAGATCAGAGATAATCATGCCCACAGTGGAGACCGTGATGAGGAGACAACTGTTTGATCACCTCCCCTGTGTCTACCACAGCTTTACACATGCTGTTGCATTTGATTCTTGGAACTACTCTCAGGTTCTAATCATCTCCATTTGATACATCAGAAGCCTTGGACACAGCAAAATTAAAACTGTGCTCAGTGTCTTGCTGCTACTAAAAAGGGGAGCCAGGGCTAACAAGCAAAGTCTGTCCATCTTCAACACTCTGTTATTTTCACTGGCCCTGCCACTGGTTTACTTAGGTGATTAGCAGTATTTTGGTAGGTAGCACCACAAAGCAGCAGGCCAAGTGGATTAATACAGTGGATATTAATATAAGTCCTGGAATATAAAATTACCTAGGGGCACCTGGGTGGTTTAGTCAGTTAAGCATCTGACTCCTGATCTCAGCTCATGTCTTGATCTCAGGATCCAGAATTCAAACCCCCTGTTAGGCTTCATGTTGGGCATGAAGCCTATTTAGAAATAAAAATAAATAAATAAATAAATAAATAAATAAATAAATAAATAAATATTATTTTTTGGAAATTGCCTCAAGCTTTCAATGAATCAGATTGCACACCACCATATAATGGAATAATAGTTAACTACTGTAGGTTATGGATATTAAATGAAATACTCTTTATATTTAGTGATAGTGTATTAGCACAGACCTAATAAAAGTATGATAAACCAGGTTTATTCTTACTCCTAACTCTAAATTCTGAAAACAGTGACAAATGTAAGGAAATATACATATATTCTACTCATCTTGTTCATCTTTCAATAAAGTTATTTTGCAGGTATTCCAGAAACAAATATTTGCTCAGTTCTAGGGAAGCAGGAGCACATGCTATTGCTATAGTAACAACCACTAAAGTAAACATTAAGGTCAACAGTAAAGTAGACGGTTTGAGACTTTAAATACCCCGTCACTATTTATCTCCCCACCCACCCTCTTTTCTGTGCATTATGCCTGTCGGGGTTTGTCTCTTTTGAATCTGTGGATCTCTCTGTCATCGAGGATAGTGACCCAATGAAATGATATGAAATGTTGTGTGGTGACGTAAAACATTACTTCCACAACATAGTTGCTTTAGTAAACATTAAACAATTCAAAAGGAGGTTCTTTGCTTATGGCAAATATGTATTCATGCTAAGATACTGAGAATGGGAGTCAGAACACCTGACTGTAATCCAGAATCCACAAGCTACAGTGAAACCGGGAAAGCTGTCCAACTTCTCTCAGCCTGAGTTTCTCCACTGAAGAGGGGATAACACCATCCCCAAAGGGTTGTTATAAAATAGGATGTGAAGCACTTCGCCCAGTAGAACACACAGTGTCTGCTTGGTACATTTTTGTTTTGGGAATGCTAGAGTCCATGTCCATTAAGTCAAGGAAAGCCTTTAAGAGTGCTGGGATGATATTTGCCTAAATCATGCCATACTGGCACCACCCATCCAAACCAATAAGCAAGCCATGGTCAAACAGGCAGCACATGGCATTTGCATAAGAATGTACTAGAATAGTTGGTCACCTGGGTGGCTCAGTCAGTTAGGCATCTGCCTTCAGCTCAGGTCATGATGGTCAAGGTCCTGGGATAGAGCTCTACATTGGGCTCCATGCTCAATGCAGTCTGCTTGACCTTCTGCTCCTCCCTCCACTCATGCACACTCTCTTGCTCTCAAATAAAGTCTTTTTAAAAATATACTAGGATTTTACCATCCATCCTGAGGCAGAAAACCAAAGAGCCCTGCCTCTTTGGCTCTCTTTAGGCTCTCATAGTGGCCTATCATCAAATTCAGTCTCCTCTCTACCTCCAACCTGTAGATAAGGACACAGAAAGACTATTTAAGCAATATGGATTACCAATAATTATTCATTTTTTGAGCACCAACCATGTTTAGGCAATGGGCTAGGTGCGTGGAAAAGCAACCACAAACCAGAGTGGCATGATTCCAGATTTCCTGAAATACATATTCTATCACAGGAAAAAGACCCAAACAAAAGCAGATAAAAAGTCACCACTTTGTGATGTAAGATAAGATAGGAAGATGGAAACCAGGAAAATAATGTTGGGAAGAACTATTTTAAATAGGCTGGTCAGAGCCACCTCTCTGAAATTGTGGTGTCTCACCTGAGACCTGCCGGATCGTGTAGGGGGAAGCTGTTACGCGCAGGTAGGGAAGCACACTCAAAGCAGAGAAAAGGATGCTCTGGTCCTGAGGTAGAACAGATAGTATGGTGTTTTGGGCACTGAGAAACCACAGTGGTAAGGAAGAAGGACTCAGGAAGAGCCACAGACCATGAAGGGAGCCCTTGACGGCCCCTGAAGGATGCGGTATGCATACTGAAAGGTCAGTGGGAAGCCACCAGAGGATCCAGGCAAGGGAGCGGTGCCACCTCAGTTACTTCTAAGAAGATCACTCTTCGAGGTGAAGAATAACCTTTAGTGTCCCAGTGTGAGCGTAGTGAGGCCAGTCAGGAAGCTAGTTCAGTGACAGGAAGGATGAAATGGTGCCTCAGACATAAAATGGGTAGTGCAGATAGAGAAAATAAAGGGAACAGAAATAGATTTTGGAGCATAAGTGATAACACTTTCTGATGCTAGGTCAAGGCAGAGTGAGAAGAAGAGGAAAATGAGGAGTAACTGGACCTTCTGGCTTGAGGGTGGGCTGGCCAGCCCCAGGGGAAGGCTAGACAGTGAACAGCAGCCAAACTTTGAGAAGTTTCCCACACAAATGGGATAGGAAAGTTCTGTGGGGATGCAAGGGTTTTTATTCTTTTTTTCTTTCCTTTCCCTGACTTAACAGGGTTTTGACAAGGAGCTTGACATTGATGTCTTGGTGATTAAATATAAATATGCTTAATTCATTACAGCCAGTGATAAAGGAACTCAGCTGTCCCTTAAGGGTCATTATCTAGATATGATTATATTGTGAGTTGAAGCCAGGTCTCTGGAGGCAGCCGATCGATTGGCCAGTTCACAAAGCCCCTCCCCATCTCCCCACATTTGGATGCAACACAAATATCCTGCTTGGAATCTTTACTCCCAGCAGCCCTGTGTTCACTACATTCTGAGCCTCAGATGTCAGAAAAAGCACTCTAAATGACTGCCTGAAGAAGAAAATAATTAAAATGTTTGTATCTCTTCTCGTGTCTCATTCTGCACTAATATATTAATTCAACCACTGCTCCAATGAGTGGTGTTTTCTAATCAATACCTCCTAAGACCCAAGGAAGCTGGGGTGGGTAAAGAAAAGCTCTTAGCTTTCTTTGTGCCTAAATACCTCTGTTATAATGATGGAGAGATACAAAATCTTGGGATGCTGCATTAGGGAATTCAACACTGGAGGACGAACCATATTGCTATAGAGGTGAAACAAAAGCTCTAATTCTTAGATAAGTTTCCACTTTTCAAGCCGTACTTGGCTCAAGAAAAGCCAACCTTATGAGTGACCCAACATAATCTGTGCTTCGGGAGAATTAGTCTGGCGGCAGTATATAAACTAGAGAATGTGGCCAATGTTTTTCACACACACAGTCCACTCGTGTTTGGTGATGTATACAGACTCTGTATTGTGAACCATTTATGGCAAGTAAATTTAGCAGATACACAAATCCATCTAACTTGGCCATTGTGGGGGAAGAATAATAATACCCCCTCTACCTTTCCAAGTTCTTGGCTAAGGCACCCTTGTAATAAAAAGCTTAACAAGAGCAAAAGACCAATACAACTTTATTTTTTTTTTAATTAATTTTTATTGGTGTTCAATTTACCAACATACAGAAAAACACCCAGTGCTCATCCCGTCAAGTGTCCACCTCAGTGCCCGTCACCCATTCCCCTCCAACACCCGCCCTCCTCCCCCTCCACCACCCCTAGTTCGTTTCCCCGAGTTAGGAGTCTTTATGTTCTGTCTCCCTTCCTGATATTTCCCAACATTTCTTCTCCCTTCCTTTATATTCCCTTTCACTATTATTCATATTCCCCAAATGAATGAGAACATACACTGTTTGTCCTTCTCCGACTGACTTATTTCACTCAGCATAATACCCTCCAGTTCCATCCACGTTGAAGCAAATGGTGGGTATTTGTCGTTTCTAATCGCTGAGTAATATTCCATTGTATACATAAACCACATCTTCTTTATCCATTCATCTTTCGATGGACACCGAGGCTCCTTCCACAGTTTGGCCAATACAACTTTAATGACGTGTATACCTCCTATACACATGGGAGATACCCAGGAAAACTGAGAGACTCTCCCAAATGGCCCAAACTACCACCTTTAATAATACCTCCAGCTAAAAAAAAAAAAAAAATTAAAAAAAAAATTAAAAATAATACCTCCAGCTAAAGAAAAAAGATGGTGGGGGTAGCAAAGACGTGGTCATGGGAGGTTACCAAGAAAAGCACAGTACAAGCAGTAAGGTCTTCATACAGATTTATGTCATTGTCTTCTCCATGGAAAACAGTTTCTAGAGATTTACAGACATCCTGCTCTTCCTGGTATAGAGATGGAGACACCCTTACAAACAGAGATTTCCCTTATAAATACAAATTTCTCTTACAAAAAGGTAATTCCTCCATTTCCAGAGCTGTTGGCTGTTTCTTACAAATATGCCAAAGTAACCTTATGTCAATAAGGCATATTTTGGGGTGACCGATTCTGTTCTCCTTCACCACCATCAGTAGACCACTCTCATCGTTGATGGTGAGAGATCATTCTGAACTTAGGAAGGAAGAATCTTTTTGAAACTACTTAGTTCATGATTAGAGAAGATACATAGCACCTTATGCTGTCAGTGGATGGATCTAAGATCTGGAGCCCAGTCCACCAAGATCCAAAACTCTTGCTGAGCATTGTCTCTTCTCCTCTTTCATATGGGACTGAACAGCAGCAGTAAGAAACTGGAAGACTCTCTTTAATGATGGTTGCCCTTACTTTGCAGATCATATATATTTTTAGATTTAATGTTTACATTTGTGGTCTCTCCTAAGTTTCATGAGGTTAGGTTAGTATGTGTGTCTGTTTCATCATTTACCTAACACGTTGAATTTGTATAAAGTATTGTTAAATATATGATGACAACAGGCCTAAAATGGAGTCACTCTGCTAAGCCCCACATCACCAACCTGAGACTGAGTTTTGGTTCTCTCACAAATAACATTGTAAACCAACCAAGATTCATTTAGTTGGGCAGACCTAACTGACTGGTGCCTATTATCCTCTAAAGAAAAGTGACCTTACAATTACCAACTAACTTTTTTGTCTAGTATCATTTTCTTATTCCCTCTCCCTTCTGCCTACTAACATCTTTCATTTTGTACAGCTACTCAGAACCTCTTTCTGTCTGCTAAATTGGATGCTTCCTGGTTCATGAGTCTTTTAATAAAGACCATAAGAGCTTTAAAATTTACTCAATTGGGGCACCTGGGTTGCTCAGTGGTTGAGCGTCTGTCTTAGGCTCAGGTTGTGATCCCGGGGTCCTGGGATCAAGTCCCACATCGGGCTCTCTGCAGGGAGCCTGCTTCTCCCTCTGCCTCTGTGTTTCACAAATAAATATTTAAAAAATTTACTCAATCGAATTTTGTTTTTTAACAGTATTTAAACAAATAGTGATAAATTAATGAATTCCTTCTCATTTAGACAACTGTTTTCAATTCTAAGGTTCATATTTTAAGAAGATTTTTACTGTGTCTAGAATAGGCTGACCATGATGACAAAGGAACTGGAAAGTTTTACTAGCAACATAAAAGTCAGAAGTGACATCCAGGAATAGGATGGAGATAAAGTAGTATTCTTTGTGGACTTGAAAATTGTTTCAGAAAAATTAGGCTTATTCTGGAATTTCAAAAGACAAAATTAAGAAAAAAATGCATGGAAAGCAATGAAAGGCGCATTTAACTCAAGTTTAGAACATGTTTACAATCTAAATTGTCTAAAAAATAAAAATCTCCCTTGGGAAGAAGTACAGATGTATCCAAACCACCACTTAAAGACCACAGCCACCTGGAATTTTACTGAGGAGATGCCTTGACCTAGGGTAATGTCCCTTTTTCCAAAAATGGCATGGTTTGGTGACTTTCAATCTGTAGTTTAAAAGGTCCATTTTGGCTTATTTTAGATAAAAAGTGATGTATATAAAGCATGTTCTAACACCTTAATTTGGTATATGGTAGGATATATTTGACAGAATAAAGACAAAAGCATGTAATTAAGTGTGAAGTCATCAATATTTAATTAGAATGATAAAAGTAAGGATAAAAAGGAAAAAAAAGGTATCTGAGGGACATGGGAGGAATTCAATCCACATATTCTTGTGAATAACTGGATGTAGAGGTGAAGACATTAAAAAGGCACAGGATGATAATGGTTAGGCACAAATGAGTATAGGAATATTGGTAATGTTGATACAATATATGTTTTTTTTACTGTAGAGGAGAAGTAGCTTTGGAAGAATAACTCAATTTTTATGGCAAATCAAAAGTTTAAGTGACATATTATAAATATATGGAAATATGCATCATAAGGTCAGACACTGATCTCAAATTCAAGGAGGAGCTTAAGACTCCTTATTTATATTTCCATATGGAAATATGCATCATAAGGTCAGACACTGATCTCAAATTCAAGGAGGAGCTTAAGACTCAGAAGCATCATAGCTGTTACTGAAGGAGGAAAGAAAGAGAAATATACAAGGGTATAGAAGCAAGGGAGAAGAGGAAAGTTCTAGTAACCATGTTACAGTACAGGCTTAGGAGATAGAAATATTCTCCAATTTTGGCTCTAGCACTATGTAGAACAAATCTGTCAATAAGAGCAACTAGTAATTGTGTGCTTATTCTGTGACACACACTGCATAAAGTGCTTCATAAGCACTATAGTCAGTACAAAAAAGTAAAACCATCTTGATTAATAACATGAAATATTGTATAGATATTAAAAACAATGATTATATCTGTATCTATAGACCTTGAGAGATACTCACTATTCACTCTAGCTACAGAGAAATGTGTGCAGTAGGATCCTACCAGGACCACACATCATATATACACTGTATATTTCTATCACACTTCAAATTTTTCACAAAATTCTTTGACGTGCTATTTAACATACACCAAACACCACACAAAAAGGTGTAGAGGGCTAACCATCATGCTGCTCACACCAGTTATCTAGGAAGTTAGAGGGTGATGGAATGAGGTGTCTAAAACCAAACCAAACCAAAAACAAAACCCACCTGAACATAAAGATTCTAGCATATTATGAAGTTAAGCGAAAAAATAAAATTCTATCCATATTAGCATAACACCCAATGATTGCATATGTTTATAGACTATAAGTAGAAGACATTTTCTTTTTTTAAGAGAGAGAGAGAACATACATATGAGGGAAGTGGAGTGGGCCACTGGGAGAGGGAGAGAGAATCTTAAGCAGGCTCCATGCCCAGGGCAGAGCACGATGCAGAGCTTGATCTCACAACCCTGAGATCATGACCTGAGCCAAAATCCAGATTGGACACTAAACTGATGGAGCCACCCAGGTGCCTTTAAAAGGTAATATTTTTTAATAAAACCACTGACTTGAGGGTATTATGAGACTGTGGGCAATTTCAGGTTTAGATAGCAGTTGTTTTAACACTCTTTCAATATGATACTATACAAAACTAATCCTTATAGCTGAATCCAGAGGTCTACAAGAATGTACGCTCAGTGAAAAATATTTATTGTTACTTATTCTAAGTTTAATATGGCACAACACAGAAGAAACAAGTATGTCATCAACTGTTAAGTATGTGGGGGTTAGAGAGCCAATACAAATCTACGTAAAGGATATATTTTTTGTGGGTTGTTATCCACTCACTAATTGCATTGCTGAGAGCAAATACACTCTGCCTCAGTGCTGATAAGAACAGGAATGATATCACCTTTCTGCCTTCTGTACTCTAATCCTCTGCCCATCAGAGGGGCTGTGAGCACTTCATTCAATGTTAAAGGTCAAGTCTTTCCTCCAGTAGGATCTGTTTGCTTGATAAAGTATGCACACAGCTTTACATGCTATGAAGCAAATAAAGTCAGTTGGCTTGACCAATGATTACTTCATCCACAGAATCAACTAAGAGTGTGTGCCAAGAAGACCCTCTGCAAGAACCTATTACCTTCTCAGTTTCTCACTTCGTTTACAAATTACAGGTGTTTAGACACAACTCCACATCTTGACTTGGCATCTCTCCACATAGGAGACTTAACTTTCATCTTAAACTACACATGACCAAAACTAAAATCCCTACCCGCTACCCATTCTCACCAAATTCCCCCCATCTTAGTGAAGAGCAACTTTAGTCTTACAGGTAGCCGGACCAAGAAGACAGGGGTCCTTGTTGAAAGACTCTTTCTCACATCCCAAATCTAATTTATCAGGAAATCTTGTTGGCTCTCCCTTCAGGATATATGCAAATTAGACCTGTTTCTTACCACACTCACGACTACTAGAATGACTGAAGCAAATATAATATTTTGCTCAGATAATTGTAATAGCCTCACAACTAGTCCTACCACTTTCTCCTTCGACTCTAAAAGTCTGACAGAAGATAGTATGATGGCTTGGAAAGGGTAAGTCACATCATTTCGCGCCTTGACCAAACCCCTCAAATGATTCCTTATTCCAGTATATTTCCCCTGTCAAACGTGCATGCATTCTCCTGCACCCCCTCTGGCTTCTCCCACTGTAGAGGGTTTGCTTGGGCTTTTCCTTCTGCCTGGAATGTCTTATTTGATTTTATAGGGGTGCAAGGTAGGTCACCCCAAAATGTGCCATGACTGAATACTGGTTTTTAATTACAGGTATTTAAGAAACAGTTGGTGTAGGAAGAATACTCTGGCACTCCTTTGTTTCCAGACAACAGGAAATATATTTACCAGGTCAAAAGTCTCCTGAACCAGGAGGTAGAGACATCCTTATTGTCAGAAATAAGGGATTTAGGGACCAAGAAGTCTATATAAACATATTTGAAGCTCCTGAACATAAATTTTCTTTGTCCCCTCATTCTACAGATTTAAGTTTCTAAAGTGTTTAAGAGCTGCATGCCTTGGTCATTTCTTTGGGTCTCAATTTTATTACTGGGTCTCTATATGCATGAAATTACACCCTCCCCCCCATCAAGTCTATTTAATTCTTAGACTATATAGAAGAGTCTTGAAAGGTAGAGTAAAATTTTTCCTCCCCAACATTATCTACTCCACTAACTTCCCTTTTTAATTTCAAAGGCTATCTTTTCTGTAAGGGCCACCCTAACAAGTTCAAATAAATGATTCTTGCAGAGGGTCTCCTTGGCACAAACCTCTCCTGACCTCTTTTATCTTATTGCCACCCCCCTCCCTGTCTTGGCACTTAATCATCTTCTAGCCTTTTATAGAATTCACTTAGTTATAAAGTTTATGATGTATTTCTTGTCCCGACCCTGCCAGAACTTAAGCCCTATAGATCTGTGCCTCTTATTAATTACTGACGGATCCCAATAAGCTAAACAAACCTTCATATATAGTAAGCCCTCAGTAAATATTTTGTTTTATTTTACCATACCAACCAGAATTGAACAACGACAAATATTTGGTCTTTATCTTTCTTTACCAAGGAGTTTCTTTAAGATCCTTCAGGAACTCAAAAGAAAGAAAGTTCAAATCCTTATAGTACTTAAAAAAATAATTATCAAAATAGAGTTCTTAATCTCATCGACAACTCTTCTAATAAAGTCTTTCTTCTAAATATTCCAAAACAAAATTGTTTTGTTTAGTTTCATTTTTTTAACTTAGATTTAAAAAAATTAGTGTGTATTGCTCTTTATGACTTTTGTTTCCCTTTGGAAGAATAGTGGTATGATAGTGAAATCATACACATTTAAGAGCAAATATAGGGAAATCTACCATCAATGAAAGCCATGTGTTCAATATTCTACATCTAAATCACTAATTTAGTGCTGAAACACAACACAATAAAATGGAGACTAAAGTGATCTTGAATCGGCTTTTAGCATATCACTGCCAACTCAAAGAGATCATAATTTGGCACGGGATCACCATTAGAACCCCTTGTTAGAGATAGGTCAGTACTGCATTCCAAAGGAAAGAGTGATGGATTCCCCAAATTTTAATGAATATATTATTCATGAAGGGCTCCAGAGTCATAGGATTGACACTTATGCCCCAGGAATCAGATACTCAGAATAGCAATTACTGATTTTAATTCCTTTGTATTTCTTCTCCAATAAAAGAAAATTACCTTCATAGAGAATCAAGCCCTCCCAAAGGCTAACAAATGATTTATTAGAAATTCCAGGTGGGTGACTTTCTGCCCCAAGTTTGAGGCAACATAGACTTACTGGTTCTCTGCGTGTCCACACCATCAAAAGGCAGGGGAAATGCTCTTCAGTGCCTCTCAAGGCAAACAGTATGGTGTGAAACAAAAAGATGAAGCAATCCAGTACTGAAGATGTTGCTCTAAACTAACCTTCCTATTTCTGAGCTCCAAAGACTAATGATATTTCTCTAAGTCTCTTAGTCTAAAAAGACATCATGCTCTCTGAAGAGTTGTCCTTTATTTCACTCAGAAAATTTCCTAAAACCCTCTCCTATAATGACTAGTTTGAAATGTAATTTAAATAAACTCAATAGCTCAGAGTGAGGAGCTGCAGTGTAATTCAACCAATCGAGCCTTAAATCCCTAATGATCTAATTAAAAACAGGTTAAAGAATGTTGTACTTGACTCTTTGCTTCCTCGGATACCTCACACTTGATCAAAAAGCATAGAATGTTTAATGTCATTAACACATTTCAATACCATCAGCTTCAGATCTGATTTTCTAAAACATTTAAAATAAAACTGAAATGAAGGATCAGAACTCAGTGTGGATTTCTCCCTCCTGAGACAGATATATGTGCATAGGTAAGCATGGTCTTCTGCTTGAAATCTGGCTCCATCACGAAGGAGTAACTTTAGCACCAAACATGAGGGTCGGTGGAACATAAGATTTTGAAACACGTTAACCCAGAAATACGAATCTTCGTGAGAAGAGACACTGAAAGCCAAGTTTGCTTATATGTTTTTATCAGAATATTAGAGTATAAGGTTACAACTTTATGATAACAATTCACTTCCATAAGTGCTACTGAAGGAGAAAGAGCTCTTAGGTGTGTGCTTCTAACCTACAGACTGTTGATGTCCAGTTCATTTTAGTCACCAATCTAAAGGAACAAAGTCAGTATAGTAATATTTAAATTAAGGTCACTGTGTTGGTTTTCTCAAGAGGGCTCACATAGGTTTGTCACACTATGAAATAAGCTAAATAAAAACTAAAAAGCTTTTGAGGTAACAAACCCTTCTGTATTGATTACTTTGGATTTTTGTCTTATTTCAGGACAGATTCTAAATATTGGCCTAAGATGTGTCAACATCTAAGGGCAACAGAAAGGAACAACATTGCTAAGTGCGAGAATTATAAACTTGCCTACAGTTTCTTAAAATGAAATAATCTATTGATTAATGTAAGGCCTTTCATCGATCTTGATTAGTGATGATAGTTCTCTGGCATGGAATTAAAAATTCTTTATGAATTTTTACTTTTATGTACCAATGTTCGAAGAGTATCCCCCAACTTAAGCCAATGATTTTGGTAATAAAAAATATAAATAGAAACTCAATAGAAGTGGTTAATTACTTTTGTCTATGTGATCACTAGCACACATTCCAGACATGGTAAGATTTTTATGATTCTTATAAGTTGCACTGTATATCCAGATATAACCACTGAGTGTTGATTAATGACTATTTGGTAGAATGAGCAGAATAATAATGCAATATTAAGTTTCTGGTCCATAAGACTCTGGATGTAGCTATTTTATAGTTTTTAGTATTGTTTTTTTTCTGTGTTGCTTAAGAGCCACACACGATTGTCTTTGATTGGATGTCAGAATAGTTTGTGCTTAGCTACATTCAAATTTTCTTCACACACACAAATTCAACAATTTTTTCTGGCACAAAAAAAACAACATCATTAGCAGTGGCATCTCTCAACAATGAGCATCATAAAAATCATCTGTGAAGAGAAAAGAAGCTGATTTTCAATGATGTGATACAGACTTTGAAATCATGCAGGTAAATGCCCAAATGATATGTAATGGATGAGAAAAAACAAAAACCAAAAAACAAGTAAACGAGAAGATGAAATACCATCATGAGTCTCAGGCTTGTGTGTGCAACATGCACACTAGAAAGAATTATTATAAACATTGGAAAAGAAATTCTTAAACTAATCAAAGAGAGGAAAAGAAAAAGACGACATTCTAAGTTTTGAATGCATTAAAATTAAACCCTGGAATATCTTCAAAATTAAGTGAAATGAATCTCAAAAGTAGGCAAATGTCTTTTAAAGTACAAAGAAAATTACCTTAGAAGATTAGACAGAGGGTCTTTTCAAGTGCAGCATATCAGATAAACCAGAAGGACCCACAAGGGGGCTAGCTGCCTGGTAAATGCAGTAGATGTTACTAAATATTCACATGCATGCCCTGCTATAATAATCACAGAAGGAATGAGATGCAGACATTAGAGAGAGTGGCCTGATTCCAGGAGCAACGAAAGAGGAGGGGAAGAAAAAGGAGAACAGAATGGAAATCAGTATTAATGCCAGAATGGGTGATCAAAGCATCACAACTCAACATCCCGACCCTGGGCTGTGAAGCTTGAAAGAAATAAAAAGATACATATGCATAATCCTTCATTTATTTTTCTAGCCTGAGTTTGGAGGAGAAAAATAAACAGGAAAGAATGTCTGTAGAGGGAGGCGGTCTTAGTTTCAGCAAAGGTCTGAATCCCACTTGAGGCTAACCCAGAACACGTGGCCTTGCAGAAAGCTGGGCAGGAGATAATAGAGAAGGGAAACCTGGCTCGGAAATACACTTCGGGAAGCTATTTGTCAGTGGTGGGGTTGAGGACAGACACTTACTGCTTTGAGCCAGTATTGTGAAGGCCAAGTTAAGGCCAGAGAGCGTTCATGTTCTATATCACAGACGATGTCTCTTTCTCTTATCAGTCTTCATACATAACATCCAAACTACACTCCTGGAAAAATGCAGATATGAATAAAATAATTCAAATTGTAGAGCTGGGAGAAAGCTTTGCAAGCATTTAGTAGAACACCTTTATAGCTCCATGAATAAATCAATACCTAGACAGGTGAAATGTCACAACAGAGCCAGGCCTAGACCGCAGGCATTCGTTCTTCAAGGCTGGCATGCTGCATTTCCACCATGCTTGCAAGGGTCCATGGTTCAACTCACTGGTTCTTAAAACAGGTGTTTGCAGAAGATTCATTTGGAGGCTTGTTAAAAGATAATCCTAGGGACACTGGTCCTAACCCAACATCAACAGTTGACAGCAAGCAGGCTGAGCCAGAAAGAATTATTCCAGCTCTCATACAGCACTGCTACCTTAAATTCAATGTAAGAAACATTCATTGAGGTCTCTCTGTGTGCAAGGTACTGTCCAGTGATGGAAAGTCAATGATGACAAAACACTGCCCTCAAAGAGTTTTCATTAATCTAGTTACTGAACCACTATTTCAGGCACCCAGGGGGCGTTCTGTAGACAGAGTTGACAGTAAGGATGCTAGAACCTGCCAGCTGGTGATCAACAGTTCCAACAGTATGAGGAAAAGATACCTCTCCAAGTACAGTATGGATGGCCAACTCTCCACATATGCTCAAAACAGAAATGGCGTTGGGTCATTATAGTCATGAAATGTCAACAACATGTAACTATGCCATAATATTTAAAAACTTAAGAAATTAGGATACAGACCAATATACCCCCACCTTCATGTTGAAACAAGATATAAAACAGAAGGTGTGATGTCAAATAACTCTCAAAGAAGGTACCAAATCTGCCTCCCCCCTCTTCTCCTCCCACACACCCGTTCACCAGGAGTCAGGCCTGAGCCATGGCAGGTTGAGTCCCTTGGGTACTCACTGGGAAGGGCTGCTCAAAGCTAGAGGCACAAGATCAGCCTGCAGCAACTTTAGAAAGCTAAAGGTCCAGGGACCCCGGGTGGCTCAGCTGCTTGGACATCTGACTCTTGATCACAGTTCAAGTCTTGGTCTCGAGACCGTGAACTTGAGCCCTCGTGGGGCCCCATGCTGGATGTGGAATGTACTTAAAAAAAAAAAAAAGAGAGAGAGAAAGAAAGCCTAAAGGTCCAACAGACCAAGAGCTGAATGGTTTGCCCAAAGTTCAAGTCTCAGGACAGAGCCAGCACAGGGAACAAGAGGTGGTCAGTTTCTGGATGTTTGTGGTAGCTGCTTTTAAGTCACCTGTTGGGTCTGAATGTAACTGCTGTATAGGCAAGTCCAGAAGAAAAATTGACATGCAGCAGTCCTAGACTTGGCCCTCCTTTGCCTGTCTCATTGGGGTGCTTTCATTTTGATTATCACTGATGGCAATAAGGATTTCTGAATTTAACAAAGATGTTAAACAAGGAGTTTAAGAAAAATACAAGTAAGGCAAAACTCAAAACCAATCAAGCAAACACCCTTCTCCTTACTCCTAGAACATTCTTTCCTATTCCCCAAAACGTTAAAACCCAGATTAAGCCTCCCAAAAACCTCTGGGGAGGACAGTGAATTCCGTTGCTGTTTCCTCCTCACTATTCAATCCCCTGCATTTAAGTGATTTACATAATGAAGGATCTTACCTACTGAGGCTCAGATTATCAACCCCACCCACTTAAGGAGAGCTTTATAATTCACTTTTCTGGTGGGCCTCCTTTCCACCACTATAAAGTGGTTCAGTTCACTAAAACCTTACATAAAACTTTTTTAGGCAAGATAATTTAGCTTAGCTAGTGCAACAAACAATGGAAATCTCAGTGGCCTGATACAAGAAAGGGTTATTCTTTGCTCAGATAAACTCCAAAGCAGGTCAGTGGGGAACCACCTCCATCCAAGATTCAGGGACCCATAACTCTGCCATCCTGTGATGGCACCATCTCAATATGTGGCCTTCAAGGTTGTTGAGACAGGAGAAGGGAGAGATGAGGCATCTTGCTGGCTTTTAACTAGCTCCACTCAGAAGTATCATGTCACACCTCTGTACTGTGACCAGAACTAGTCCCACAACTTCATTCTAGTTTCAAGAGACCAGTAAAAATAAGGAAGCTCATGAAATATTTAGTGTGCACAATTTCTACTGTGACAGTAATAATTATCATCTACCTACAACATTAGCATCCATGTCCTATCTGGAAGGACCTTTTCCCCCATATTCCCATAGTCCATTTCTCAAAAGTTGTTTTTCTGAGTTTGAATACTGAGAAACATTCTCTTCCAGTGATTTACTGAAGTAGTCGAGTAAACCATTAAAACCAAAACAAAACCGTGTCAAACAAGAAATTCTTGTTTTGTTTTTGCATGTGCTTAGGATCAGAAAGTAGAAATGGTCAAGAATGAACTGTGGTAGATCACCAGGAAAGGGGTGGAGAAAATAAAGGGGAAAAATTTAACAGTTGGGTGTTATCTCTGATGAACACGTTAATATGCATCTAAATGTAAACATCCTATAGTACAAGTACACATACCTACACATTCCACAAAACAGCACGGTTACATCGTCAATTGCGTGGACATATGGCAAGTCCATGATTCATAGTCCCAAGCAAATGAAGTCTAGGTATCATCCTAGTGGGTTCTACCTTCTACCATTCAATGCTCTCCTGGTTGCCCATGCTGACTGAAGAGTAAGAGATGTCCTTCAGATCGTTCTTAGAGCTTCAGGGGGCTTTTGAGCTTGTAAAGAGAATTCTTTCAACTTAAATAAAAAATATTTTTAGGATCTTTCTTTCTTTTCTATTTTTAAGAGAGGTGGGGGGAAAGCAGTGGGGGGTGTGTGTGGATCTTAAGTAGACTCCATGCCAGCATGGAGCCCAACAAGGGGCTGGATCTCACAACCCTGGAAACATGACCTGAGCCAAAATCAAGTGTCAGATGCTTAACTGACTGAGCCACCCAGGCACTCCTAAGATGTATCTTTTAATGCAGGGTGAGTACCAATTAATACGGACAGGTTGGGAAGAAAAGAAGTCAGAGAGATATGTTCATCATCCAAACATTCAACAAATACTGAATGCCTCCCATGTGTTAGGCACTAAATCTGAAGATAAAGCAGTGCATAGGGCTTACAAAAATCCATGCCTTCATGGAATTCACCTTCTAGAAGAACTGCATTCCCTAGTCTACAAGGCATTTTTTCTAGTTGGTTGTTTTCTTCAGTCTTCCGTTTATTCCCAACCCCCCAAGATGAACTTGATAGGCCTATTTCCAGATACTACTTCCTCTCTCAGTGTT
This sequence comes from Vulpes vulpes, assembly GCF_048418805.1. NCBI lineage: Eukaryota > Metazoa > Chordata > Mammalia > Carnivora > Canidae > Vulpes > Vulpes vulpes. Next base: position 33,871,250 of record NC_132786.1, read on the forward strand.
CTCCCACATTGTCAGCTGAGGTTGACACCTTCCCTGTAATAGAAGTCATCTGCTCACTCATTTCTTGGAAGTTCTGTCACTTACTGTCAGGCCAATCACATTTAAAGAAACCTCATGCTCTACAATTGACAATGTGAATATTATTTTCACGTTCTGTTTTGCCTGGTTCACTGATCAGTCAGGCTGGCAGGACAACAACTCTGGTTTGCCTCTCTGATATGCTTTTTGTGACTTCCACACCTGCACCACTGAACCCTCGTGGAAAAGTTGGCTTCCAATATTCTACCTTTATGCGATGCTTTCCATCTCCAAACTTCATTTTTCCATCTTTTGCTCTTTCTCATTTTTCCTCAAGTCAGGACAAGTCATATATCATGAAAAGATACAGTTTGGGAGGAAACATGGGTCCTATGTCAATCCTGACAACAAAGTACCTCTTGGACTTTTAAGCAAATCACTCTTCCTCTTTTGTGCTTCAAGAGGATTCTTGGTTCAGAGCTCTTAAGCACAGATCATTCCCCACCCCCCACCCTCGCTTTTATTTCCCAGGGGGTTTTATGGTAATAGAGACTCTATGGCCTATTTTTTTAAATTATTTTCCTGGAATGGTTTCTATTTCCCACATCCTTTCCCATAAGTATGCTATCATTCTTGTCAGACCGTATCTTAATTCCCATTAAAAACACAAGGTTACAGTTCATCTGGTTGCTTACCAGGGCAATTCACATTTAGATCCAAAGCCTCCCACTTTTCCCAAAGTTCTTCCAAATAGCCTTTTTTTGTGACTTTTTCCCACTCCACCATTCATCTCAGCTTAAGACCACGTATCGACCTCCTACTCATTCTGCCAACCCACTCTCGGTTCCAGGAATCACTCAACATCCTCTTTCTTCGTGGGCTGCTCTCCCAAACCAGTGCTCACCAAACCTCCTCTACCTCTTTTCAGTGCAGGTTCTAAACTATTGCTGCTCACTCCTGCGTGGGCATCATTCTCCTGACTGTGCCCCAAACCCCTACTCATACATGCTCCTTTACCAGGAAGTTTTTCCTGACCTATGGAGGTTGGTAAGTGCTCTTTTGAGGAGATCTCCTTGTCTAACTAATCTCAAGTTTTCTGCATAAGTGGGAAACTCCATTTCAACACTGTGTCCTTGGGCAGCCCTGGTGGCACAGCAGTTTCACGCCGCATGCAGCCCAGGGCGTGATCCTGGAGACAGGGGATCGAGTCCCACATCAGGCTCTCTGCATGGAGCCTGCTTCTCCCTCTGCCTGTGTCTCTGCCTCTCTCTCTCTGTCTCTATGAATAAATAAATAAAATCTTAAAAAAAAAACCACTGTGTCCTTGAGGTCTGCCTGTCTCTTTTCAGTTTATTCTTTGAGAACAGTGGACGTTGGTTTCAGATGTACAATGCAGTGATTCAATAACACTCAGTTATGATATTCTCACCACTAGTGTAGCTGCCATCTGTCACCATGCAATACTATTACGATACCATTGACTAGATTCCCCATACTGTGCCCTTTATTTCCGTGACTTATTCATTCCATAACTGGAAGCCTGTATCTCTAACTCCCCCCACCCATTTCCCTAACCCCCTCCCCTCTGGTAACCATCAGCCTGCTTTCTGTATTTATGGGTCTGATTCTGCTTTGTGTTTATTCATTTTATTCTTGTTCTTTTAATTCATTAGATAGGGACTAAGAGAATTCAACATCTTTACTTGTCCAGTACTGAACCACAAAGCAAACACTAAAGTGTTTGCTTGTTTTGTTTTAATTTATATAGTCATTAACTGGTTGGCAGTAATCCACAATAAAGCATCAATACATCTCGTAATGGCAGCTTCCTCTTTTAATAACTCAATGGATCTTTAAATACTCAACAAACACTACAATAGCCATCAGACAAAAGATGTGCCTACCAGTATGTATTTGTTTAATTCATTAAGTAAAACAAACAAACAAAAAAGGAGTTGTGGTCGACTGCATCACGAAAACATTACCAGATCCCAGAATAGTAATTAAGTTTTAGCTATGAAGAAGAACAAGGATATATACACTAACAAAAGAAAGACGTAATACAACAGAATGTACTAAAGCAACAGTTGGATGTTTTTACTACTTTTCTTTTGGTATTAATTGCTTTAAAGTCCACTGGGGAACTTGAATTAACACAAAATTCAGAGTTTTTTCCCAATGTTTGTAAGTTAGCTTGCAAGGTGTTGCAATTCTGCAATTCACTGTAATTATAAGAGCCTTCAATGACTGTGTTCTTGGCTAAAATACGATGAGATTTTTGCAGTACCTTCCAGTTGCAGGGATGGGGAAGATAGGAAGGTGCTTTGTCCAATTCCTCAATTCTCTATTCCTTGTGAAATCTTTTCATCAAACCTTCCACAGCATATATCAATAGAGATCTTTACTTAAGGACTGTCTTAGAGTGGTTAGTCCTTGGTTATTGGGTATTTTGAATAAACATTGAGATGATGAAAGTATTAGAGGGTAAACATCATTTGTCACCCCTAGTTACAGAGCAAGGTCATCAAATAGTCCCTCTCAAGCCATGGCTCTGAAGGAGATGTGGGGGTAGACAAAAAGCTATGATCAAGGAATCAGTTGCAAGAGACGAGAATCAGAAAATCGAGGGTCAAGTGCTGGAATCCATAATAGCATGCTATCCTTTAAATCTGAGTCAGTTTTTACAGTTACAAAATAGGAAGTCAACCTTAAAGGTTTGTTACAAAGCTTAAGTGAGATGATCTCTAGGAAAGCATGTTTAAATTCACATAATAAAGCATGTTTAAATTCACACCACTGCCTAGAGATGATCTCTAGGAAAGCATGTTTAAATTCACATAATAAAGCATGTTTAAATTCATAATAAAGCATGTTTAAATTCACACCACTGCCTAGAGATGATCTCTAGGAAAGCATGTTTAAATTCACATAATAAAGCATGTTTAAATTCACACCACTGCCTCAATGGTGATGGTGGGCAGATGGTAGGTTGTCACCCACTGATGCTGAGCTGTGCTTTACCAGTCAATGGCAAGGCAATCCTATGTTAATTCTTCACACTATGCCTGTATGTGTAGGTCTTCCTTCTCCAGCTAGACCATAACATCCTTAATGTCATAATGCACAACTGACTTTCCACAAAACCAACTAAGTGCCAGGATCAGAAAATGTTCAATACACGTTTGTTATATTAATGAATAAATTACATCGAACTGTATCCTGTTAGACTATGGCCACAAATGCTATTTTAAAGAGGAGAGTCTTTCCCTACAATCCCCCACACCATCCTGTTGGTATTTCCAAACCATTTTAAACAGACCTACATCAATACATGTCTCAGTTAATTGAAATTACTTACATATGTTTGTCTTCTCAATTACTAATTGTATTTACTTTTTAATCCTCAGCTCCTAACTGAATATACATTCATGATTCTACGTAACCTTTGGCCGTTAAGTCATTCAAGATTCAAACCTGAAAAGTATTTATCAGGACCAGTGTCTTGCCCAATACCATGCCTACAACATCCTTCACCAATGGTATCCAAAAAACAAGGATGGAGCTGCTTAGCCATTATGTGGTGGCCATCAGACATTCAAGAAGGACAGAGTTCATTCTTCATTCTCTTACCCTCCCTGAGCCCCCAAAAAAGGCCTTTGCGTATACCTAAATCTCCATCCTATTTTGAGAGTTCTTCTTCTCTTGAAGTATAAAAACTGTGGTGCCTGGGTGGCTCAATGGTTGAGCACCTGCCTTTGGCTCAGGTTGTGATCCTGAGGATCCTGGGGATCCTAGGATCGAGTCCCACATCAGGCTCCCCCACAGGGAGCCTGCTTCTCCCTCTGCCTATGTCTCTGTCTCTCTCTCTCTCTTTCTCTTTGTGTCTCTCATGAATAAATAAAATCTTTTTTAAAAAGTTATAAAAAACTGATGTATGTCAGGCATAAATGTAATAATGTGGTCAGGAGATCTGATTTTGAGCTGAAAACCTTGTATTGATTACTCAGATCTTCCTGGGGGAAAAGCACTATGGTTCCCTTCAATGCTCTTCTTTGGCCCAATGAAAGCATTGCTGGATTCATAATATCTACCTTTGTGGCTTCTGCGAGAGAGGAATAGTTAATTCTATCAAGTTTTGGAGTGGTTGGGAAATTAAGGCATAGATGTGTTATTAAATAGTTATTCTGAAGCAAAAGGAGTTATTAAACTCAAGGCTGCATTGTTTTTTCCCTCTCACACCCCAAATATATGCACCAATACAGTCTGTTACAGGAAAGAGAGATGGTGTATTTAGTAACTTATAAGTTCCCTAGCTTTGGTCCTGAAAGTAACACTGAATTTTAATTATTGAATACTGCCTATGGACAGATACTATCCTAAGTGCCTTCTCTGCATTATATCATTTGCTTTAACTTGCAAGATAATGTGATTAGGCAAGCATTATTATGCACACTTTAAAGATGAAGAAAATGAGCCTCGTGGAGCCTAAATGAACTAAGTTTAAGTCGAATCTAGTCAGTTCCAAATTTTAACTAAGTATATGTCCTCCTGATAATTAGAAGCTTTTACCTATGCTGCTTTGATAACAAATGTCATCCGTAAAACGTGCTCTCTCTTTGATCAGAAAGGGCTAATAGCTCCTGTCACATCACTAGAGCATTTTTAACTTGCTGAGGAAGGTGTAATCAAGGATTATTTCCTATTATCAGCTACCACCCTCTCCAACGCCCACTTTCCCCAAAGCATGGATACTTTCTTTCTACAGAGGCTTCTCTGGCCACTTTTCTCCCATTTCTAATGCCAATTAACAAGAGCTCCCCCGTTTCCCAAGCACTCCCACATCCTCAGTTTTCTTCTTTCTAACCCACCTATTAATGCAGCATAAGCTAAAGAGAAGAATCCTAATTAAAAAGTCATCAGCACTGTCCCATGGAAATCACACCTTCTTTGCCAGGAGGTGTTCAGTGACAGAAAAATGGGACTCCAGTCATTCTGCAAGACTCAAACTCCCAGAGCAATTTGCTGCCAATGGCCAGGTGATAATCTAGTTAGTGCTGGAAACTATCCAGGCTGTGACACAACCTGAAAAAAAAAAAAAAAAAAACAGAGACTCTTGACCCCCATAGCTACAATCCCTCAAGGAGACAGAGGCCCTACCAACATAGAGGGTCAGAGGTACGCAAAGGAGAGCTCAGGATTTAATGGCCAACATTGACAACTCATTCCTTCTTTATTGGAAAAAAAGAGTATTGAAATACCACTTTCACTGCATGAGCTATTCTACCCAACATGAAGGAGAATTTTGGTATCCCAAAGAATGCAGGCAAAGCAGAGAAGTATCAAATGGCAGGAAGAGTCGGTGATCTTTGGCTTATGAAGCTTAAAAGCACTTTCTTATCCCTATTTACCTGAGGCTTCATTTCACATGTTCCCAGTGATCATTCATCACTCTAGCACTGGTAAACCCTCTACCAGAAGCATGCTTCCAGGTTAAGTTAGTTTCATCAACCACTGCATTGGGAGTGTCATCTTTATTTACCTGACTAAAGTCATCAGCTAGTAAAGTCTGTCCTAGTGATAACTTTAATTTAGGTTATTATTTCTTTTACAGGAACTTACAGAACTCAATGAGTATATATGTGTGTATGTGTGTCCTTTTAATAAAAGAATTAAAAAAAAATAAATAAAAAAATAAAAGAATTTTAAGTTTGGTAGGGAAAAAAAATCATGAAGGCCATCCAGTATCACTTCCCACCCCACCTGTCCCTAAAAAGTGATCCTCTAGCCTTTTGGTGAAAGCCTTAGGTTATTGGAAGGGCACTCCATGCTTACTCAGCTCCTGTTGTAGGAGGATGCTTTGTAACAATGAATGAACTCTACCTCCCCCCAGTACCTGCCCCTAAGTTCTGGTTTTGCCCTATATGCCACAGAGTAAATGAGATCATTTTCTTCCTTCTCTATCTGCAAGTCCTTTAAATATTTGGAGACAGTTATTGACAGGTCACACAAACAAGCCTGATTTTTTTTTCCCAATCATAGTGTCATTATGGCTGGGATGCTCTCAAATATAAAATAATGGCTCTGGATTATTCTGAACATTAATGCTGTATACCTAAGGGGATGAGTCCAACAATCTCACGTATTTCCACTGAATTTAAATTATCTTCCACTTTGCCTTCATGGCTTAACTTGTGCTTTCAAACTGTCAATCCACCCACTTTGAAACCAACTAACTCGGCATGTCCACACACCCTCCCACACTTCTTCTCATCTTCCTAGAACACAGTTCCAGGATGAATTTGGCATTGGAAAGAGAACAGGTAGCTTTAGCTGAGTTCTCAGCAAAGGACATCAGACTTTAGAAACTAGCCAGCCAGCCATTACTTAACATAAAGGCAAATGGCACTGAAGGGTAATTTTTAAGGCAGGCATCTTAAAGAACTGATGAGGGCATATGAGTTTCTGAGCCTAAACATCCAAATCCTACTTGTCAGAAGCAGCTTCAGAAGACATCCTAAGTGTGTTTACATTCTCATCTTATTATAGCTGTATATGTTCACCAACCTGGAATTTTGCTCCTTGTCAAAGAGTCTCTAGGAGAAAGCATCCTTGACTTCATTTTGTACTCCAACAGAAAAACGAAATTAAGTTGTAGCAAGTGAGGCAATTTCCTCATTTTCTCCTGACCTCTTCCTAAAGAGAACACACAGGACACATACTATATAGTACAAACATGCTCAGATGAGGGAGTCAGTCTTCAGCTCATGTTGCACTTCTGAACATACAGTTGTGCTGTTTACAAAAGTCCTCATAAGCAAATGTATTTAATTCTAGTGTGCGTACCAAACTTTATTTTAAAATGGCAATGGAATTTTGATATATATATGTGTGTGTGTGTGTGTGTGTGTGTGTATATATATATATATACATATATATATATATATTCCTGCAATTATAAATACAAGACTGTTGAAATTCCAATGCTCTCATTTTTTTCAACTAAAAAGAAATGAGTTTCTCTTTTCAAAAGGGGTCAAAGAGATGGTCTTGTGGGATAAGGATATTATTTCTTTAAGGAAATATCTCCATCTTGTGGGCATTTAGGACTCATGTTTAGCACCATATACAATGTTTTGCATTTTTACAATTTGATTCAAAAAAGCATTGGCTTGAATGTAAAATTCTGTGAGGGGATACAAAAATAAGTAATCTACTAATCCTATTTTCTGGATATTCACAATCTGAGGTTAGAGAGACACACACATGTATCTAATAAAAGAGAGTGTGCTGACACAGGACACAAGGTTTTAGGCAAGTACGGTAGGGTTAGAGAGATGAATTTTGACTACAAGTATCTAGGAAGTCCTACCTCAAGTGAGATTTACACGACTCTGACGTCTATCTGATTTTAGTAAGTCAATGGGAAGAAGAAGCTTACCTTCAACACAATGATCAGCTTGAGTATAAACACGAAGGTGGGTATGTTAGTTTCCCATTGCTGCCGTAACAAATTATTTACTACTAGCATAGTGGGTAAAAACACAAATTCACTACCTTACAGTTCTGTAGAAGTCTGACATGGGTCTCACTATGCTACCTCAAAGTGTGATGCCCCTTTCTGGAGACCCTAGGGAAGAATCCTATTTCTTTGCCCTTTACGACTTCTGGAAGCTACTCACATGCCTTGGCTCAGGGCATCTTCTTCCATCTTGAAAGCTAGCCACAGCAGATGGAGTTCATCTCACATGTCATCATGCATATCTTCTTCTGAAGTCCAACCCCACCAGTCTCTCCCTTCTGCCCTTTTCTTCTACTTTTAAGGACAGCTTTTGATTACAGTGGTCCCACCCGAGTAATCCACGATCCTCTCCCTATTTTAAGGTCAGTTGATTGGTATCCTCAAGCCAGCTTCATTAATTCCCCTTTTCCAGGTATCCTAACATCTTCCCAGGTTCTAGGGATGAGAACAGGGGTGGGGGATTTTATTCTGCCTATCACGATGGGAGAAGACCACAGTAAGAGATGGTGAGTAGAGAGGGTTTTGTGTAAAGAAACAAAGGCATATGGGAAGGACGTTAGGGGAGATAAAGTTGGAAATGAGAGATTTGAGACTACCCACTGGCTTCTGAGCATGGAGAAATGTTATTTGATCTTGTTATGAAGAACACAACTCTGGCTGCACCATAGCAGGCAGGGGAGACCAATGAGATGAGCAGGGATGGTTATGATAAGTGATTGTGTGACTAGCAGATGTGAAAAACACTGCAAAAGAGAGAACAGACATGACTTTGATGATCATCAGGGTTCTGGAGAAGACAATGGAAGATTCTACCAACACTGGAGTCTCAAATATGAGAAAATACTATTCTGTTAAGAGAGCTTGGGAACATAGGAGATGCTATTCAAGTGTGTGTGGTAGGGGCCCGGGGGGTCATGATTTAGGAGATGCTAAGGAAAAGGGATAAACAGAGTTTTAACCTAAAGCGACAGTATCTTGTAAGATCAGCCAAAAAGACTAGATGAAATATGAAAATGAACAGCTGAGAATTGACCTCCAGAGACTGCCTCCATGTAAAAGGAGCACAAAGGAAGAAAACAGGAAAAAGGTGAAGTGAAGGAAGACTTAGAGACAAAATACAGAGAAAAACACATGGTGAAAAATGAAAGCTGCACATATGCTGAGCAGGATAAGAAAGAAGACCTATGAACCCAGGAAATTAAAACTAACCTGGGCACCCGAGGCTGGAATAATTCAGCATTAGCAAGGGTTTTTCTCCAGGTGAGGGAAATGACACAGATCACAGATCAATACAAGTATGAAACTACTGGCCTGGTAATCATCAGGCAACTGCTTCCGGAGAGATCACTGCAAGATTAGAAATCTGCAATGGATGACAGGCAAGTTTTCATCAAAGCATACTCATGGCCAAGTATTTGTTGGAAATTTTCTACATGCCAGTCACTGTTTTAAGAACTTTATTTTTGGGGGGATCCCTGGGTGGCGCAGCGGTTTGGCGCCTGCCTTTGGCCTAGGGCGCGATCCTGGAGACCCGGGATCGAATCCCACATCGGGCTCCTGGTGCATGGAGCCTGCTTCTCCCTCTGCCTATGTCTCTGCCTCTCTCTCTCTCTCTCTCTCTCTGTGACTATCATAAATAAATAAAAAATTAAAAAAAAAAGAACTTTACTTTTTGTTAAATGAACAAATATACTATCCAGGCACTACTGCAGGTGCCAAGGAGACATCAATCACCAAACAGATGCAACTGCTGGTTTTCAGGAAGCTTCCATTCTCTTGGATTTCATACACTCAACAGTCCTTTGAGGCAGGTCTTGCTACTACTGTTTTCTGGATGAGGTACCTGAAATAGGTATGATCAACACAGCCATGAGACACAAAGCTAGGGGCCAAGCCAGGTGGTGTGGCTTCAGAGTAACCATACAGGTACTGCTTCTTGGGATATAATTAGTCCCCAATGGGAGAAAGTGATACCTAACATACTTTTAAAAATAGTTGCATTTCACATTAGCATTAGTGACTTTCCAGATTTGCATAAATGCTTCTATTTGCCTTCTCACTTTTTCTCTTGTAACTAATATTAAAACCCAGAGCTCTATCAATAAAAGAAACATATCCCAGGCTTCAGCAAGCAACTGCAAAGTGGGGGATATGCTATGTGGGAGAAATGGGACATGGCTTCAGTCTGTGGGAACACATTCAGGCAATGCTGTGACATATGCAAATCCAACTGGAAATGCTTTTAATATCTACCTAAACAAGTTGTAGTTCTGCCAGGAAGAAAATATTTGTTGAGAATACAGATTCAACATGTATCCAATCCAAACAGGTATTAGAAGTCTTACACAAGGATGTGATGCTCCAGAGGGGAAGACATCTCATGTCTTAAGAGAGTATGAAGAATGAAAGATCCACCTGTGTTAGCTACATGCCTAGGGATGGTTACAACTTTATAAGGAGAGCATTAAGTTCTGACATTACTTAAACACATCATTAGGGCAATGTCTTTGGCAAATACCAAGTTATTTGTTTCACCCTACTATTTCGGGTCTGTAACTCACCTATGCTAGGACAAAGACCCCATATCCCCTTGGTACGACATTCTTTTCTTCTTGGTCAGTGCAAGTGTCATTTAACACAGGGAAATTTAGAAAAAAAAGTATAAAAATTATTAAGACAACCAGTCCCAGCCTATTATTATCTTTATTAAATTTGAGAATATCCCATGTAGGGGATCCCTGGGTGCCTTAGTGGTTTAGCTCCTGCCTTCGGCCCAGGGTGTGATCATGGAGTCCCAGGATCGAGTTCCGCATCAGGCTCCCTGCACAGAGCCTGCTTGTCCATCTGCCTGTGTCTCTGCCTCTCTCTCTCTCTCTCTCTCTCTCTCTGTGTGTGTCTCTCATGAATAAATAAATAAAATCTTTTTAAAAAAGCATATCCCGTGTATAATTGATATTTTAAATACATTACTTGTATTGTTTAAGAGGATTCAATGTTGAATATTTAAGAAATTACCTTTACCAGTTCAAGTTTTAAATGAGGCATACTTGAATAACTTTTGTCTTTCTTTTTTAAGTAGGTGCCATATCCAACATGGGGTTGAACTCTTGATCCTTGTGAATCACATGTTCTGCTGACTGAGTCAGCCAAGCGTCCCTAACTTTGAAAAACTGTAAATTTAAATTGATAGCTATAAGAAAAATTTCCTAAAGTTGTAAGTAACCTTGTAACATGCAGAAGAATTAAAATCCACTATCTTGGGATCCCTGGGTGGCACAGCGGTTTGGCGCCTGCCTTTGGCCCAGGGCGTGATCCTGGAGACCCAGGATCGGATCCCACGTCGGGCTCCCAGTGCATGGAGCCCGCTTCTCCCTCTGCCTGTATCTCTGCCTCTCTCTCTCTCTCTATGTCTCTCTCTATCTCTCTGTGTGACTACATAAATAAATAAAAAAAATAAAATAAAATAAATAAAAAAAATAAAATCCACTATATTTACAACCTGAATTTATGAGATTTACAAGTGTTATTGGAGCACGTGAGAAAGTTTATTTGTTAGACAATTCAAGTACTTAAAAAGAAAATAAAGTATCTTAAATTTATAAGTGCAGTTTAAAATATTTAAGTGATTTAATTAACTAGGTCATAAAAAAAAAAAAGCTCTTTAAAAGTGATTGCTAAAGTTGCCAGATTTAGTAAAATAATTAGGTTTGTAAATTGAACTTAAGGCTTAAGAAAGAACTGTTTTTGAATTTATAATTTTAATAAAGTGAATATTAATATTCAAAATGAAAGTAGCCCTTCAATAATCTTTGTAAGGATTAAAATATTTAAGAATACCAAAAAGCTCACACAGATATGGTGTATCTGTTGCCTCATTGATTCTGAAAGGCCTGAGTCAAAGAGCCTCTAACATCCCAGCCAACTCCTTATAAAGAGCTGAAGGTCTTGTATCTGGCCTGCTGGGTAGTTTGTTATTCATTGTTGGTCACATTTACAGTCTTCTCCAAAGGGTCACAGCGTATAGTTCAGTTCTTATCCCAGAACCACGGTTCAGACCTTACGTGAGTTGTTTCCCACCCTCACGCACAAGAAGTGGACTTCCCAGCCCCTGCTCACTAGGCTGCCATGAGAACTAAGGAAGCAGTGTTTATTCTTTCATGTAGAGGCTACATCTTACCAAGACGTGGTTATAACAACTTTCTGTTCTCCTGTTTGTCCCTACAATGCTAAAAGGTGTAGGTGAACAATATTCAGAGTGGGATGAATGTACCTCTTCTCCAGCTGGAATGGAATCCCTATTATTGTGTTAGGATCCATTAATGGTTGTGTGTATTGGATTTTTTCACCCCCTCCAGGTGATGGATGGGCTCTCCACCACCTCGCACAGCTCCACTTTGCTTCTGCTCATGGAATCTTTCCAGATACAACCCTGAGCATTTCTCTTTTCATCAGAATATAGCACAGAAGTAGGAGCTTCGGAACGTAAGCAATGCAGAAGCGTGAGATATAAACCCAGAAATAACTCTGAACTGAAAGGCCCCAACCCACCTACAGAAACAATGGAACATAGATCTGTCAACAAATATCATTCAATGTCCCTTCTCTACCCAACCCCCTGTTGCCTCTCCTGTCAAAGAGTACCTTGCCCTGTAACTTTCTCCTAATTATCCAGGTAACTACCTCATCATGCCAACTCCACCTAGGTGACTTTGCTCTCAGAACCACCCCATCTGATACTCAAAGAGTGTCACATCTAGCAATCCCAAGCCCTGGGACCGAGTCTGCTTCATTTGCCTAAATGCACAAGAGGGATAATAAGGTAAGGATTTGCTCATGAGCCAATAATGGGAATCATCCTGACCACACTTCCTGTTTTGCTTTCCAAAGAAACAGACCACTGGATGGACAAAGTCTGAAAAATATAAATAGAATGAATCACTGCTGCTGGTGTCGAGATCAAGCAAGCCTTCTAAATTCGCTGAATGAAAGAACAGGGTGATCCAAATTAGCCTGAAGGGCATATGCACAGAACAGAGCAAGAAACAGAGAAAAACAGCTAGGAAAAGACCAATAAGGAAAACTGTCTCCAACATGTGAGCAAGGGCTTCAAGGGGCTTGAAAAACTTTAAAGGCCTCTGCATCACTCCAAAGAGCAGGAAAGATGGGGACATGATAAATAAAACATACCCTCAAAAATCAATGAATAAAAATTAATTGGCTTTGCAGTTTAGCACTATAGTCACTGCATTTCCTTGGCTGAAACCCTATCTACCCAGGGGATTTTGAATAAGTTGATGAAGCCATGTGTGTTTCAGAGGTTTTGTGGTCCTGGTATAATTTCCGGTTAACAAGTTCAGACTTTGCATTTCATGTTATAGCATCTGGACCATTTCCTGATGTGGAGTTCATTTTAACCTCCATTTCCATGAGGTATCTTGAGATGCTCCACCACTCTGGTGTCACTCAAGCCGTCAAGGCCATCCCCCTGGGGAGATTTTAAGCTTTTTTAGGGAAGGCAAGCCTCAGGAATGTTTTGAAGAAGGGACTACTTCTCTTTTTTTTTTAATTTTTATTTATCTATGATAGCCACAGAGAGAGAGAGAGAGAGAGAGAGAGAGAGAGAGAGGCAGAGACATAGGCAGAGGGAGAAGGAGGCTCCATGCACCGGGAACCCGACGTGGGATTCGATCCCGGGTCTCCAGGATCACGCCCTGGGCCAAAGGCAGGCGCTAAACCGCTGTGCCACCCAGGGATCCCAGGGACTACTTCTCAATTCTGTTGCTCAGAAAGCAGCAGGGCCAGCATTTGCCATCCTGACTGCCCGGTGCACAGTCTTTTAATGTTCTGGGAGTAAATACATTTTGATAATCCCAGTTTTCTAAACTGATGCCAAAATGAGCTTATCTTTCCTTTCCTTTCATTCCAAACTTCCATGCCATTTGGGGACTGGCTCTCCTGCTCAGAGGAGCTGGCTGGCCCTCACTAGTTGCTCTCACCCCTTCCAGCATTCATGAAGCTGAATCCTCCAGGATAGATCTCTCCAGTTCAGTTACATTCTGTAAAGGCCACAGCAGATCTAAAAATACTTAATGAGCCATGTTCATGCAAATGTTTGCCAGTTATAGAAGGACTGTCCAATGGCATAAAATCAACCTAAAAATATATGCAATAACATGTTAGAAATCAAAGCAGAAGGCTCATTAGTGTAACAGGAAGGGTCTACATTTGAAATAAGATACTTTTGGATTTGACAGTATCAGTGGAGTTCATCCACCCCCATAACTAAGCCCTGTCTAAAAAAAAAAAAAAAAAGTAGTGTTTCCTTCACCTAATCTGATAAATAATGCATTGGTGATGGTGACAGGTTTGTAAAGACTGTGCAAGAGATCATGGGGGCTATGTATCTTCTTAATTCTTCCCTGTCTAATACACACCACGACCTTCAGCTTTGTGATTTGAACATTTGGCCTCAAATGTCAAAAGGCTTATGCAGTGAGCCGGTGAATTCAGCTATGTGTGATTGGATTCACCACAAATTCCAGAATTAATGTGTGTTCAACAAGCAGTTATACTTCAATAACATTTCAGCATGAAAGAAAAATGGGGCCAAGATGTAAAAATTGAAATGTTATTAGCCTGCTTCTCCTTGTTATTGGCAATACTATCATTTCTAGTTAAAGGCTTAGCATTGCTGCTTGAAATTCTCCAGCTTGACCTAACTGACTAAGACACGCCGGATGAATGAATGCAGCAGTCTCTTGTCCGCACCAGGGCAACAGAGGCTATCATCAACAGGGACCCGGCACTACTTGTGAAATCAGATGAATTAGCCTTTCCGATATTACCCTTCTTCTCCTCATACCACACCTGAATAAGAGCTAGGGAAAATTAAGTATTAATATATCAATCAGTGACTTCCACCGAGATATCTACTGGTTCATGGACCTTCTGAAATGTTTTGACCACACATGCATGGCCATGGAGATCAAAAGAGGAAAAAAAAAAAGGAGGGGATGGGGATGGGGAAGAAGGGGAGGGAGAGAGAGAGGGGGGGGAGAGAGAAGTGGTTTATATACTTAAGATAATTATAATGCTACCTATTTGGATAAAAATAAGAAAGAATAGGAAAACCTGGGATCCCTGGGTGGCGCAGCGGTTTGGCGCCTGCCTTTGGCCCAGGGCGCGATCCTGGAGACCCGGGATCGAATCCCACATCGGGCTCCCGGTGCATGGAGCCTGCTTCTCCCTCTGCCTGTGTCTCTGCCTCTCTCTCTCTCTCTCTCTCTCTCTCTCTCTCTCTCTCTCGCTGTGTGACTATCATAAATAAATAAAAATTAAAAAAAAAAAAAAAGAATAGGAAAACCTCTCAAATCTGAAGCTTGCCTAAGGTTATGTTGGCCTTAAAAAGGCTACTTGTAATGTTTTATTTCATTGTTTTCCTTCTGAAGCATGTCTCTGACCCTGAACGTGTATCAACAATTTCCAGTGTCCCTGGGGTCTCCTCTCGGTGCACCTGTTTTCATCCATCTGGAAGCGTCTTGTTATTTAAGATCAGCGTCTTGGTTTTCCTTAGTGGCATAAGTGAGGGCTTTCCATGCCAGCATTGTTCTTTTATTTGTTTTCCTTTAGATGCTATTAATTAAAGATTCCTTGTTGGAGTGAAGAGGGACTGAATCCCATGGCCAACAGGTCAGTGCTGGTGGCCTCGGAAAATGGTAGCACCAATCATGGTGAGCCCTCAGCAGCAAGCTACTGACAAGGTCAATAACCAGCATTAGCAGCGCTTCTCTGTGGAATGTATCCTGATGACCATTTGTACTAAATTACAGAACTCATTTCTGGGTTCATTACAAGGTAGGCAAAGGTACTGGTAGGCATTTCTGTGCCAGAAAACACAAACTCCCCACAAGGGACAGTGAGTTTCCTGCTTTGCGCAAGGAATCGGACTGTCCTGGGCAATCTCCAAGAAATGGCTCTAACATTCTGTCCTGTACAAGTGGGGACGGTCCCACAGCCCCATTATTAAGGCACAAAGCAGTCCACCAAAGAGCTGAAAACTAACACATTTCATAAGGTCTTAATACGATGTTCCATGCTTTACTGCCAATTTTAATAAGCCTTTTAAAAAGTTGCTTGCCAACCTTTCATGAGATCCTTGCATGACTTGGGATTGTGTAGAAATTCTTCTACTACTAAGCTCTTTTATTCAAAAACTGTGATTGAGCCCATACTGTGTGGACACTGCGCCAAGCAGTAGGAATAAGAGAGTAAACAAGACCCAGTGTCCTCAAGCAGATTCTTCCCGTTAGGTTCCGGAGGGACTGAGGGAATAAGTGGCCTGGAAAATTAGTAAAACAGCAGAGAACTGCCTTCAGATATGTCCCTTCTTCATGGATTTGGGGCATTCGACACCATTCTAGCCTTTCTCACCCACTTAGAGTGAGGCTGATACCCCTGCCTGCAGGTAGCACCCAAGCCAAAAGTATCAAAGTGTAACAACATACTCAAACTCACCACCTTGGGGATGATAAATAGTATGGTACAAATGAATCAGCTGGAGACAGTCAGACCCTGGCCGTGGCCATCCTGTTCAGAAGCAGAAGGTAAGACAATAAAGGGAGCAGGTGGTCAGAATTTGAAGCTCACCAGTCTTTAACTGGAAGACCTCCCCCATCTGAGTCTTAAAGAACACAGAAACATCATGAGACCAGAAATTCTTTCCAATTATGTCTGAAATCAGGAGATTTCAATTAATTTTTAAAATTTTTAGTATTAAGCAAATGACATAAAAAGAAAGGGAAAGAATTAAGTATTTATTACGTGCCAGTCATTTCACAGGCTCTACGATTTAATCTTCGAAGTAAACCTAATTAAGGCTAGGTGGTATTATCCCCTTAGCAGAGGCGGAAATGTGGCCCAGTTGGAAACAATAAGAATATGCGCTCGAGGGCATACATTAATACATTTCTGAGCCAAGACAAAAATCTTGTCTAAATGCACTATAAGTATAGGTAGTGGCATGTGTATTACCTATGTATTACATAGACCACAGCTGCTAAGAAAGTTAAGCATGAGACACATGTTGAGTGTGATCTCTTAAGACCTGAGAGAATGTATACATAAACCACATCTTCTTTATCCATTCATCTTTCGATGGACACCGAGGCTCCTTCCACAGTTTGGCTGATACCCAACCCCTAGATTGTGTTTCCCATCGTCCTTTCTTAACAAGCCAGAGAACATTACTAAAAAGTGCAGCATTAAGACCCAGATTCCCATGTAATGAAGTGAAGCACTATTGGATTGAACAACTCTTGACTTTTAACAAATATTCTGACAGATAAGGTCAATTACATCAATAACTCTTTCTCCCGTGGCCCTTTGTGGTCAGGCAGGTCCTGCCTCACCAAACACATTTCTACTTTTAAGCACCGTGATGCTGTGACAAGCCACAATGAAACAAAAGCCTTCTTTTTGCGGGGGGGGCGGGGGGGGCGAGCATCACCACCCCATTCTCACAGTGCATTAAGGACACAATACTAAATGTTGGTTACATATGACGATCTGCAACTGTCTGATGAACATCCATAAAGGGGAAAGGTTAATCTCGCCCAAACTTCTCTAATTTTTGTGAACTGTTGTGTCCTTGAGTAGCGGGTGTCAAGTTGTGTTTGCATTACCAACAACATCAGCAGCACCTACAAATGCAGATTCTGGGCCCCATCTCAGACCTGCAGAACCAAAATCTGAAGTTAACCAATTTTTAACCCGGGAGGGCCTCCAACCTGAGGTTTGAAAAAATTAAATCCAAGCCTGGGGATGAAACTCAACCAATCTGTGTTTTCACTTACAATAAGCCTTCTAGGTGACTTAAATAGTCATTCCAGTTTCGAACAACTGGCATAAAGAGAATAGCAGCCTAGTAATCTGGGTTCTAAATAAGAGGGAAGGGGGTGCTTGGGTGGTTTAGTCGGTTGAGTGTCAGACTTGGTTTTGGCTCAGGTCAAGATCTCCAGGTCATGAGGTCAGAGTCCCGTGGTAGGCTCCGAGCTCAGTGTGGAATCTGCTCGTGAGTCACTCTCTCTCTACCCCTCCCCCTGCGTGTGCACATGCTTGCAACATTCTCTCTCAAAATAAATAAATAAAATCTAAATAAGAGGGATCCCTGGGTGGCGCAGCGGTTTAGCACCTGCCTTTGGCCCGGGGCACGATCCTGGAGACCCGGGATCGAATCCCACGTCAGGCTCCTGGTGCATGGAGCCTGCTTCTCCCTCTGCCTATGTCTCTGCCTCTCTCTCTCTCTCTCACTGTGTGCCTATCATAAATAAATAAAATTTAAAAAAAAATCTAAATAAGAGGGAAAGAATCCAAAGCTCCAACCAATTATAATGCTAGGTAATATTCTAATGAAATCCCTTACAGAATGTGGAATCGGAAATACGCTTGCCTATTTTGATAAATGGATGCTCTTCCTTAAATAAAAATTAAAATCTGAATTATGCAGGCCATTAAGTTTACCTTAACTGCTAGAGTACAGTCTCTAAATTCTTGGCTGTTCTGTATATTTATTTCACAACCATCATCTGTGATTTTTATTATATTAGAATATCCATTTCTAATTTTAATTTTTTTAATTAATATTTTTAGAATTTTAAAACTTTATTTTATGATAGGAAGGTGAAACATTTATTACTACTATATAAAATACAGTTTATATCTGAAAGCACAATGATATAAATAGATGGAATGAAAGACGGATGGGTGATTAATAAATAAATGATAGATTGATAGATAGCATGGTACCTTCCATCTATATGGTAATTTTCCCTGGAGCAAATCTAAAGTCTCCACGGGGCCTCAAAAATTGTCTCTGCTAGATTATCAACCACATGAGAGCAAGAAATAAGCCTTACTAATTAAAGTGCTTAATAAATATTTGAGTTATAAACAAGCTCTAGAGAAGTTTTTTCTGAGTCCAGAAAGAGAAGCTGCCAAACAAGAAGCAGTTCTTCACCAGCACAGGGGGGGATAAACTTCCTCTGCACTCTCAAGGCGTGTCACTGAGGTTGGTGAATCAAACTGATAAAAAGCCAGACTAACAGGAAAAAAGGCAGATACATCCTAGCGATGTTTTTAATTTTTATGAGTTTGGGGGATTCACAGAAACAAGCGAAAAATCAATTAAATCATAGGCTTGAGGATTTATGTACCCTTTTAATAAAGGGAGATAAATTGTAGAGAAGTGACCAGACAAATGAAAAGGGTTTGAGCCTCTACGAACAGTAAACCAAGAAAGTGAAGATGCTCAGAAACTAATGAAATATAAGGGTTATTTTAGTAATGTTAGTTTGCACAGACGTGTCTCAGGACAAACTTTTCTTCTCTGGTGCTTACAGTTGTTCTCTTCCTCCTGGTAGATGAGAAGAGACGAGGGTACATTCACAAAGAAAAGGTGATGCCCTGCTTTTGGGGCAAAGAAGGGGAAAGCAGAGATCCCTTCCTAGATTTGCTTCTTCTCAAGTGTCTTTGTCTCAAAATAATCCCTGTGATAAAGTGGCATATTCTGAGGTGGCATATTCTGATCCCCTTCACCAGTAATTCCTGAATCTCTGAGTCAGTGAAGAAAAATGCCTCTGCTTGCTGGTTCTCTTCTTTGGTATGTTCGTGTGTGTGTGTGTGTGTGTGTGTGTGTGTGTGTGTGTGTGTGACCTCCTCTAAGCTCTGGACCCCTTTCCATCTGGGCAAAGAAGTTTAAGAATCACTACTGCGACAGTGATGGCCACGGGCTATTTTTCCCTTTCCACTGGTTTCTATGTAACAGGAAGACACTCAGGCAAGAGAGGGAAGGGAAGGTTGATCAGGGCGGCAGATCATAGGTGGGTCATAAACCCAAGATCCAAGTATCCTGGGCCATTTCATAGGCTATGCAATGCAAACAGCCCAGTATTATTATCTTTTGTTCTTAATGCTTTCCTCTATTTCTCTGATTTCTTATTTTTCTGCCATTAAGAGAAACAGGTTGGGGGATGGGGGAGGGAAGTGATGGCTTAACAAAAAACAAAGCCAGCCCCTTCTACTGAGTGTGGGCAGGAGGCTAATTTTACACCCCAGCTAAAGCAAGATGAGGAATGTCCTGGTAGGCAGGAGAGTGGGAGTGGCAGATGTCTCACTCTGCCTTTTAGAAACCCACGTTTGAAAGTGGAGTCCTGAATATGCTACCCCCTTGAGATGCAAAGCAGCCAAGAGCCCTGCAAGGAGGGAACACAGACAAAAAAAAAGAACTAGGCCAAACAGCAATTAGGAAGAGACATTAACCAGGAAAATGCCAGAGGATTTTATCCTCTCTTTTCTCTGTTCTCCTAGTACAAACCTAAAACTGTTAAAGGAACAGAATTATCCTCTTATTTTATTTGCTTTACTCTTCAACTGCTCTTAGGACTCTGTCATCAGGGAAGACCCTGAACATCTCTCAAATTATAATCATTGAGATTCATGTGACCAGGAGTTTCCAGAAATTTGAACTTGCAGGGGTAATGCTACCCACTTCCAAGTTACCTTTGCCTTAGGTATCCTTCTGAATTCATCCATTTCTCTCTCTTTTTTAAAAAGATTTTATTTATTTATTCATGGGGGGGGGGCGGGGAGAATGGAGACAGAGACACAGGCAGAGGGAGAGGTAGGCTCCATGCAGGGAGCCTGATGTGGGACTCAATCCCAGGACTCCAGGATCATGCCCTGGGCCAAAGGCAGGTGCTAAACTGCTGAGCCACCCAGGCATCCCATGAATTCACCCATTTCTCAAGGCTGTCAAACTATAATACATTCACTTCATAAATCTCCAATCTCCATTTTGATGGAGATGGTGCACAGAATGGGTATTAACTAGTAACAACTACCAAAAAATTCCAGAATTTGAGGATAATAATTCATTGTTCTCTGTGTCATCAAATGCTACTGAAGACAGGAGCAGAAATTCAAACATGGAAGTGCAACTTCAGCCTCATGCTGTTCATCTGAGGTCAGTAATTAAAAAGATTTCCTCACATTCCAATGAAGACATTTCTGACATTCCAAAAAGAGGCTGTGGGTATTCTACTGATTTTGCATAAGTGTGAGAGCCAGAAGCCTGCAGGACAAATGCATTATTTAATTTTCTACTATCACACACTAAACAGCTTCTTTGGACTCTAGACATCAATTTGTTCCAATACTAAAGGCCCCAGTGGTAAAAAGATATGAAAATATTCAAAGTAAACTAATGCCTGCAAAACTCTTGGATCAGAATACTAATGCCTCCATCTGAAGAGGCCTTTAGTCTGTTATCTTTCCATTAGAAACCTTTCACATAAGTCCATTTGGACAATAAATACCTGCGGCTCATGGAGCAGTAGTTAGTAATATCCATTTATTTTCCTATGTAATGCCCTTCTTTGTCTGCATGCCTTGTGCAAATTTATCAGCTACACTGTTTTTGTGCTTTAAATCCTCAAGAATTAAAAAAAAAAAGGCCTCTCCTAAGCCTCTTTTTTAGCTACCTTTGAGTGGCAACAAGGATAGCATCATGTGGCTTTGGTGCTTGATAACATTTGTTAATGAAAGATATTAGAATTCTCTTCTCTACAACACACACACACACACACACACACACACACACATGCACACCCTGAAGATCTAAGCAATTAAGTTAACAAATTTGTATGGTGCGCTTGTGACTCACAACATTAATTCACATGCTAACTCATTAAGAATTTGTTAAGTGGTTGCTATGTGCCAGGCACTGAGCACGGCACGTTGAATTGGACAGATAACACTTGTCCATGAAGAACTTACCAAATGCAGAGAAGGAATGCATGCAACTCTTTCACTAAATAAATGTGTCAAAGGACTGCTCATTGCTGGGTGGGAGTGGAGAGTGAGGACAGGGGGTTCATAGGAAGTGTTGGGGCTTCACCAGAGAAAGCTCTAGTTCTGGTCTCTTCTTCAACAGAATGAGGCTCTTCCTTACCAAAGGAACTTCATATTTCTTCCCTTCATATCACAGCGTGGAGAACAAAATGAACTTAAAGACAGCATTGCACCATCAATCAGAAAGGCCCAGGGCACAATCCTCAGTGTAGAGCTTATGGACTTTCAGCAACAAGTGCAGACTACAAATGACCTACGTTCAGTAATAAGAAGGCCCACACACATGCTCTGTGACACACGGACAAGAATATGGAAGAGCACACATCATTTAAGATCATGAGAAGATGAAAACTCCAGAACATTTTCTTCTGCAGTTGAAACCTTACCTCAGTCACCTATGTGACCTTGGCTGAGCACACCTTATCTCTCCATCTCTTTCTATACCTCTCTGTCCCTGTTTCTTCATTTGTAAAATTAAGATAGGAATGGTTCCAACCATGTTGGACCAGGGTGAGGACTCCATGTCTTAACCTATATAAAAAGCTTAAAATCATACTGGTACCTAGTAAAGTGTTTTATAAGGATTTGCTAGCTAATGAATAACTCAATTAGTCACATAGGTTATAAAAAAAATAGCACTCTCGGTTCTTATTGAGTGAGAGGCAGATTGCTTTCAGGAAGTACTGTAGTTAATCTTCATTTGCAAGTATACTTTATAAAGAATACCTAGCTTCCCCTATATAATATAGATAATAGTCCCTGTGGTCATAAGGTGTCACATGAATTATTACTTCATCATTAGACAAATTCAAAAGCACTTTTGTCTTCCTTCCTAAGTCCTAAAGTAAAGAACTAATCTACATATTATTATAGACCTCAATGTTATTAATAAATAAGAGTGGGCCAGAATAGGAAAACCCAGGGAAACATATGGCTGGCTCTTTTACTTGAGGATATTGTCTTTACTGGTAGAGGAGACCAATAAGCTCCCCTGGACAAGGCACAGGGCATGTGAACTAATGGTCACTAGAAGTGACAAGGATGGAATTTTAGTAAGCCATTAGAGTGCATTAGCATGCATTTCATCAATCCAAATTTATTCGGCACTCCTGGACATGACATCTTACTAAGTGCTAAACAGGTTACATTTGCATTTTTGGCCTTCGAGGAGTTTAAATTTTAGCTGAGGTATCATGTCTAGTATAATATAAACTTAACAAAAATGTGTCACGAAAAAGTTCCAGAAAAATCCAGGGTAGGGTTATTTTATAAGAAATCATTATGGGTCAAAATGGTCTCAAAAGGCTTTGTGGAAAAGGAAGATAAATGAGAAGACTCTGGGACCAGTTTCGATGCCTGCAGGTGTCCTCTCACACCACCAAGCAATTCCCACACAGGAGCTGGATGTCTTACAGTTCAGCTCAATCCCAACTCTATCTACCTTCAGGGCTCAGTCCCACAAAACCATTCCCACTTCAAATATCAATCAAAAGTCCAGGTTGTTACCTGGATTTCTGACTAATGAGCTATAAATCAGAGGTACCTAACCTATAATCACCATCTTAGGTTTAATCAATTTGTTAGAGAGGCTCACAGAACTCCAGAAATTAGCTTACTCCTTAGATTAGCAATTCATTACGAAGGATATTAAAGGATAGGAATCAACAGCCAGATGCAGAGTTACTTAAGGTGAAGCAATGAGCAAAGGACCTTCTGATCTGGTAATCCTCAGCCTAGCACAGTTGTACAAGGAAGCATGTTCACCAGCCTAGAAGCTCCCTGAATCCTATCCTTTTGGGTTTTTATGGAGGCTTCATTACTAAAGCAGGACTGATTTAAAAATTTGCTCACTAGCAATTGTAGTCAACCCTCAGCCCCTCTTGTGGCGGAAGGAACCTGAAAGTTCCAACCCTCCAATCACAGGATGGGTTCTCCAGGCAACCAACCCCCATCCCCAGGTGCTTGCTAAAAGTCACCTCATTAACACAACAAAAGACCTCAGTTATTGCTCTCCTCTCTTAAAATTCCAAGGGTTTTAGGAGTCCAGATGCCAGAAAAGAGGTCAAAGATTAAATATATGTTATTTATTATAAATCACAATACCACACATGGGAAGCGATTCTTGAAAGACAGAAATGCATAAAAGTTACAAAGGTCATGCTGAATAGATCAACATTGTAGGCAAAAGGTCAAAGACTGGCAATTGTAATGCATAGTAGTCAATGTTAGTGTGAGTTTAGTTATAATACAGAAACGTCCTTAATAGAACTAGAATATAGTGAACAACTACGGTGTATAAACAATAGGCAGGGTGCAGAGGTAGCAAGCCAAAAGAACTAGCTCCACCTCGGTTCTCCTTGGAGAACGGCCTCTCCCCCCAGCCCCCTGCTCTAGGATGACACGAGTAACACCTAGTCATAGAAATCAGTCTCTTTCATTTGTTTTATATTCTGTTGTACATCATTAAAGATCTAAATACAAAGGATATACAGTCTTGATGAATCTAAAGTAATTTGCTAACTATTTTGATTCTTCAGAAAACTACTAATAAAAATTTTTTTTTTTATCACAGCAGGACATACCTTTTAGATTTTTATTAGTAGTTTTCTGAAGAATCAAAATAGTTAGCAAATTACTTTAGATTCATCAAGACTGTATATCCTTTGTATTTAGATCTTTAATGATGTACAACAGAATATAAAACAAATGAAAGAGACTGATTTCTATGACTAGGTGTTACTCGTGTCATCCTAGAGCAGGGGGCTGGGGGGAGAGGCCGTTCTCCAAGGAGAACCGAGGTGGAGCTAGTGCTGGGCTACTGTACTGCAGCCTGTTTCTCCCCCACTCTGTGCTGGGAAGGGGCCAATGATTTCTTAAACTGACGACAGTTTCTAGAGCAGGGGGCTCTAAAATCCTGGGTAGCAGAAGACTGTGGTCCAAACCAAGCCAAAAGAAACAGGCTGGGGCAGGGAAGCATGGTAACTGCCTGGCAAAAGAGGCAAACTCAGCGCCCCACGTGGAAAGGGCATTCTTTGCACCTCAGAGACGTTGCAGAACCAGTGTTAACACTAAGAGACTTTGTTAAGAAAAAAAAACCCTGGAAGAACCTTTCAATTGCACTCAACATGGATTAAGAGTTCAGTCCACCGGTGCAGGGGAGGGAAGCATCTAGCCCTAAAGCAGCACTGAGTCTGGCCCTCCCACCCCTTCTCCCTGCCTCCTTTTGGCAGCTGGGCCAGGTTTCAGCTGAGGACGTACAGACTCCAGAAGGACCAGGGAGGTTTCTCTGGAGGGCCAAGGTGGGAAGGACACTTCTCAAAATACAAACATGTTTAATATGGAAGGAGCCAGGGCAGTGCTAGAGGCACATGATCTAATGGAGCTTTCCATACAGTTGAATACATAAAAAAAAAAAGGAAAAATACTGACAACATGATGTGAAATCAGTTAAATTACGTAAGAAAGATTCCAGTTCCCAAACACAGAAAATATAAACTTCATGAAGAAAGGAACCAAATCTATTTTCTTACTATTTTGGCAAAGTAGATGCTTAGTAAATATTTGTTTAATGGAGAAACATCAAAGAGATTTAAAATATTCTAGACAAATTAGGGTACAGGCCAATATTATAGAGGGGGGCACTGAGAGGAAATGCTTCATGTATGGGCTGCCATGTGCACTGAGTCATGGACAATGGGCATATTTCCATGACAGAGCAGAATGGAGATGTAATGTGCCAGGGAAAAGGCTCAATGAGGAGGACCTGAGGGTGGGGTGGGGAGCAGGAACTTGAGTTTGGTCCAGTAATGATCATGTCCAGTAATGATGACAGTTATCACCAATGTGGAAATAGAAAGTTTTGAGTTTCCATACTAATGGACACTAATCACTAGAATTTGAAAGGAAACAGAATGTCACCCCAAAATAGGCCACTTTGGCATATCAATTATCTTGAATTAAAGGTATTTAATAGCCTGTGTGAGAAGGAACCTCTGACCTTCCTTGTTTGCCATGGAAATAAACCTCCCATGTGAAAGGTACCTCCCATGTGAAAGGTACCTACAGGTATTTAATAGCCTGTGTGAGAAGGAACCTCTGACCTTCCTTGCCATGGAAATAAACCTCCCATGTGAAAGGTACCTTCCATGTACCAGTCATATACAAAAACTGTTGCTAAAACCAACATCCAAGAGCTTATTGCCTATATTTTCTCCTAGGAGCTTTACAGTTTCGAGTTTTGCATTCAAGTCTTCAAAGCATTTTGAGTTAATTTTTGTGAAAATTTTATAGGGATCTAATTTTATTCTTGTGTATGTGAATATTCAGTTTTCCCACCACTATTTATTGAAAAGACTATCCTTTCTCCATTGAGTATTCTTGGTCCCCTTGTCAAACATTAGTTGATTGTATATGTATGGATTTACTTTTTCTGGCCTCCCAATTTTTTCCATTGGTTGATGTGTCTATATTTATGCTAGCACTATACTGATTAGGAACTATAGATTGGTAGTATAGTTTGAACCTAGAAGTGTGATACTTTTAACTATGTTCTTTCTCAAGATTGCTTTGGCTATTCAGGATCTGTTTGTGGTTCCATTTGAATTTTAGGATCATTTGTTCTATCTCTGTGAAAAACGCTGTTGGAATTTTGATAGGGATTGTACCCAATCTTTGGATGGCTTTGAGTGGTAGAGACATTTTAATAATATTAACTCTTCTGATGCATGAACATAAAATATCTTTCCTCTTCTTGTATCTTTAACTTCTTTCATCAAAGTCAGTTTTCAATGTACAGATCTTTCACCTCCTTGGTTAAATTTATCTCTAAATATTTTATTGTTTTGGGTTCTATTGTAAGTTAGTTTTCTTTATTTCTTTTTCAGATATTTCACTGTTCATGTATAGAAATGCAATTGATTTTTCTACGTCAGTTTGGTATCTTGCAACTTTGCTGAATTTGTTTACTAGTTCTGAGGATTTAAATTTCTAATAGCTTCCAGGTGCTGCTGCTGCCACCTGCCCTCCTTTCACATTGGAAGTGGCACTGATCTAGATGGTATGAACTTAGCAAGGACTTTGGGTCAAGTGAAGTATAGCTAGGAAAGTAATTTGGGCTGGGGGGAAAATATTTATTAAGGAACAATAAGACATTATTTTTCAGCTTTCCAAACATCCCATCATCACCACCCCCATCATCACCATCATATTTAAAGCAAATGAATTAATCCTTCACTTCAATCCTTTCCTCAAGACAATCTTTAAAATATTCTTTTAATAGTCTTAAAAATACAATCACAAAACTCCAGTGGTCAAAAAGCATATGGAACAACACCAGCCTAATCTGATGGGGACAGAATGGAATGGAATTTCTGTTTACCAATGGCCTTTGCTTTTCTTCCTTCTTCCCTTCCTTTCCTTTCCTTCCTTCCTTCCTTCCTTCCTTCCTTCCTTCCTTCCTTTCCCCACCTCCTTTCTTCTTTCCTTCCTTCTTTCTTTATTCTAGGCCAGCATGTTTATTAAAAGATATTAATTTCAAATTGATGACAAAATGTGTCACTGCTGCAGCTGAAAATCCTAAGAAGCAAGAGGGAGGTGTAGGGAAGGGGAGACTCTGGAAAATGCTGGAAAAGAGCCTCAAAAAACAGGAGTTTTAGGAAGGAAAATTCCAGAAACTTTCAGACAGAGGAGTATTATTTCCTGAAAGAATACTGTTGAATTTTCAGACCCTCTCAAGTTTTACTGCAACTGGTTTAAGACGATGATTATAGCAGCAGACTCTGGAGAGGAAGATGCAGAGTAAAGACTTGGAACTAGATTTTCTGAAACTCTCCATTCCAGGTGGGGTGGAGGGGATGAATAGTAAGTCCTCCAAGGTAATGCTTCTTCTCCATGCAACTACAGTACCCTATGGCATGCACAAGTTAGCTCACCCAAACTATCTTGTTTTCACTGCAACTGTCCAATTATTGGCACTACTGCCTAAGAGACACATTTTTAAATACTTTAAATGTCATTTAAGTCTCACAATATCTTCTAGAAAAAACAGTAGTATTTTCTCTACTTTACAGATGAGGTAACAGGCCCAGAAAGGCTAAATGACTTGAAGGTCAAAAATCATACATATTAGTAGAAGGATTCAAACAGTTTCGAAGCCTGGACTCTCCACACCTGTGTTCTCCTAGGCCCATTCCTTCATGCAGCTGATGAGAAGTGTGTAATCACAACCTCCCAGATGTAATGAGAACCGTCTGCAGCTCGCCACCAAACAGCCGGTGATTTGTCCTTGGCCAAATAACCTGCCCTCTCAGAATGCCATATTCTTCCTATATAAAGTGGAATGTCATCAAGTCAGTAAGATTTAGTAGATATTTAGTAGGTTTTGTGATAAGTGTTTACCAGTAAACACCCAACTATTTCACTTCTCGGCCACATAACCTTAGCCAGCTTTCTTCTTCTCTCTGCCATGGTGAAAAATAAGAGTATTTACTTCCCAGAGTTTTTATACAAATTAAATAAGCTATTCCACAGAGACCACTTAGAATAGCCTGGCTGGTACAAAGTAATCATGGTAATGATGATGATTGTGATGACTATGCTACTTTTATCAATACCTGTCCGCAAACCTCCCATTCTCCATGTAAAGGTAAAAGAAATTAACGTTCTGGAAAGCATAACGCATAAGGCAACACAGTACACAGATATTAGTTCCCAAAGAGTCATTCAGAAACTTAAAAAATTGTGTTTACTGGAGGCCGGGTAGTGGATGGGAAGAAAAGCCATCCGAGTCCAGACTTAACGGAGTGCTGGAGGGTGGCCTATGGATAGGGAGCTGGGGAGCTATACTCTGAAGCCAATGGCAGAAATGGATAAGGGTTGATATATACATCACCTGGTCAGGTGAGATATTTTACATTTAAATGATACAATTTGACCCCAGGATAAAAACATCGCCCATAGCCAGAGTGATTCTGGGAATTCTCATCCAAAGTAAGACACTGTAAATGTGAACAGAGGGAGGTAATACTAATTATTACAATGGACCAAAAAGTATAAATGAGACTTCTAGCCACAATCACCCTCTTCTCTTGATATCAAAATTACTAAATTGAAATTATTCTTTTCCTAGAGTCAACAAAGATCATTCTTATCAGATCTGGATTACATTGGGGACTTGGGATTCAGATACAGTTCTAGAGGAAAGCTTGATATAATTGAAAGAATAGAAATCTGGAACACAAAGTGACCTAGATTCAAGATGGTGGTCCAGGCCAGAAATATCTATCCTATAAATTCTGCTGCTGTTGATTCTCCTAAGATTAGAATCACTTAAGACAATAATTTTTCCAGCTCTGGTATGATTTTATCACATGAATGGATTTGGGAAAACTTGTGTGTGTGTTTGCGTGTGTATGTTGTGTTCATTATCACATACACATGCATTACACACACACACACACACACACACACACACACACACAGACTTATTCTATGAGTTACATCAAAGGGGAAAAGAAAATCAATCAGGTCCTTCCACAAAGACCGAGAAAAATCTGCAACGGATTGATTACTTTCCAGGAGGTGAGCATTCTCTAAACATTCCAAGTAATATCAGATGGAATATACTTCCAAACTGAAATCAGCCAAGTCCCCCAAAGAGTTTATCACTTGGCTTAGGAGGAAGAGCTAGCAGAATGTACAAAGGTATAAAGTGAAGCATAAAAGCACTAACACATACACATACACTGCCCTTCAACAGAGCAGAAAGAATAGGAAACTTGATATTTGTTCCCCTGATGCCTACACACTCAGTCACCTTCTATCAGGAGATTGAACATACAGAGATAAGGTTAAGAGAAGATCCCTCTCTAGGAGTGTGGTTATCATGTGCCGTGATGAGCAGTTCATAATGTTTTTTTTAATATTTTATTTATTTATTTTGATAGAGAGAGAGAGAGAGAGAGAGAGAGGCAGAGACACAGGCAGAAGGAGAAGCAGGCTCCATGTCGGGAGCCCCACGCAGGACTTGATCCCGGGATTCTAGGCTCATGCCCTGGGCCAAAGGCAGGCGCTAAACCACTGAGCCACCCAGGGATCCCCGAGCAGTTCATAATGTATATGTAATTGTTGAGTCACTATGCTATAAGCCTGAAACAAATAAAACATCAGATAAATTTCAATTAAAAATAAAAACAAATTTACACATAGCAAAAAAAAAAAAAAAAACCAAAACAGAAGTCCCTTCAAATGCCTTTGAACAGTTGGTAGAAATACCAAATTACTTTATTAGGCTATATCAAACAATTTCATTTTTTCAACAAAAATACATTTTTAAAAATGAGTCAGAAAAAGTACATACAAAAATAAATTATCATCAGCTTCCATATTAGAAGCAGTGAAGAAACTGGCCCTTTCTTATGTATGTATGTAACTCTTCTAAGAGGATCAATACAGAACTTAACAACTCTGTTTCTGTTCCCATGATGAAAGGTGATCAGCTACTTCTACCTAATATATCACCTTCAGATACATTAACATACAGACTTCCATATGTAAATCTAATGCTATATTACATCCCCAGTGTTAAATTTATGGCAACAATCAGACCTCAAGGGAATGACTTCAGAAAGCACCGCTTCATTAAAAAGAAATCTTACGCTTTTAAACACAGTTTGTTAGAAAAAAGAATTCTCTCTAGTGTGAAGCTAAAACCATCAGCAGGAAAGGATCTGGAGCAGAAATAATACAGTGCCTTTCTTCTTGATTAGAACAAGACATTTGTCACATTTTCATTGGAATCCATAATCTATCTTTTGAGAACCACCAAAGAATTAAACATCATTTTCCCCAAGCTGCATCAAGATGGAATCAGAACATGCCTCTTGTAATCAGTATCTGGCTAGGAGCTTTTCCCCATTTATTCCCATCTGAGCATACCGGCTTCTGTGGCTTACTTCCCCTTGCCAGTAGTAACTGAGTGATCTGTGGAGATTAACTCCTGCTGAGTCATTTCCATGCTCCTCCTCTGGATACTGTACTTCATTGTCATACACAGCAAATTGATTCACTAGCATAGAAGTTGCTATGCTCCAAGAAAGAAATTGCAATAGGTACATACTTTACATGAGTCCTTAGCATTTTCCTTCTTGGCACCAAGGAGTACATCATGCTTAGTCAAATAAACAGGGTTATTTGGTTTTTAGCACCCACAGATAGAATAAGCTCAGAAAGTATGGTATGGTGTAAAGACCATGTATAAATATGTAGTCTAACACTGTGTGGGTCAACTCTCTCTTCCGAGTTACTAGTTTTAAATTTAGAGGCAAGCTAATTAACCTCTCTGGGTCTAATGGTCCTCCTTATAAAATGGTGTTGTGATGTCTATAATCAATGTTAACATAAAGTATAGTGGGGTGTGTGTGTGTGTGTATTGTGTGTGTGTTAATATGTGATAAACAGAGCTTTAATTTACAACCAAGGGTAGTCACTTCTCTGAATTCGGTTAGTTCTCATATAATCTAAGGGATACAGCAGCTATTAAAACCCTCCACTTATCTTTATCTCTGATCAGCAAAAAAGATTTTTATTAAAAAGCATAAAAGATTTTTGAAATGGTGTTTCATTGACAAATTTTGTAGTGTAATTTCAAATTGTGTGGATAGGCTAGAAATGTTACACATTTCCCCGCATGAACTTGTTATACAAAGTCTGTACCTTTGAAAGGGACCTGAGATTTGGTTTTTAAAAGGACTTGAATCTCTCCACTATTACAGAAGATTCTGATTATGAAGGCCAATTATTCTAGTAAATAATTCTTGCCTCTAGAAAAACTGTTGTTTGCTACAGTCAATTTTTTTGTGTGTGTGTACCCTGTGGGTAGAACTCTTAAGAGAACAGACCACTGGATGTTGCCGTTCAGCTACCATGATTATGACTAATTTCACACTTTCATTCCAATAAATACTTATATTTATAGCAAGGTTTGGATGCAAATATAATTTGGCATATAACAGTAAAGTTATCAAGATACATGTAACTCTCCCTACCTCCAAGGACTATTCATTAAAAAACAAAGCAAAACAACAATAAAATAGCACCAAAAATACTTAAGGATTAGGAAAACCAAATCTGGTTCCATCAATTTATAAAACATAGAAAAATAAGTACAAATAATAACTTTGCATTTTACTAGGATCCACAGGATCCACAGGACAGATAGGCCTTGGTAAGGATGACAGGTGATGTTATGTATCTGGTACTCAAGACAACACGAAAAAGTTAGTATGTTATCATCGTGAAAATGAAATAGGTTCCAGAATCAGAATTTCATTGGCACATGGCTGGATCCTTAATTGAAGAATCTTGCCTACTTGTTGTTTGTTCCCTTAGTAATGTTAGATGAATGATAATGATACATGATGAAAAAACTAGATTCTGCTGAATATGGTACTAATTCTCCTTTACCTTTCACAGGTAATACCCAGTATTGAATGTTCAGGCAGCTTCTCTTATTAACCTATTCTGTTGCCCTACACTGGCTCAAATAGCTGCCCTACTTTATATCTTAGTATAAAACATGCTAAAATGTGAAAATTTGTAAATTGCAGCCATATAAAAAAGATGTAAATTGTGGAATCAATAACATAAAATGTGAGAAAGTAGAGTAAAAGTATGGAGTATTTACATATGAATGGGTTAGTTGTCACATTAAAACAGACTGTTATAACTACAAAATATTTTATGTAAATCTCATGATAATTGCAAAGAAAAAAACCTGTAGTAGATTTATAAAACAGAAATAAAAAAACAGAACCAACTGCCACAAAAATATTAACAAATCTTTATTCAACACAGTACTAGTAGTAATAGTGATAAGCAATCAAACAAGAAAAGGAGATAAAAGGCACCCAAATTGGTAAAAATGAAATAAATCTGTTACTATTTGTAGATGACAGGATACTACACATGGAAAACCCTGAAGACTCTATGAAAAAACTATTAGAACTAAAGAATGAATTCAGTAAATTTGTATAATACAAAATTAATACGAGAAATCTGTTGTTTCTATACACTAATGATGAATTATCAGAAAGAGAAATTAAAAAACAATCCCATTTATGACTGTATCAAAAAGAATAAAATACCTAGGAATAAATTTAACAAAGGAAGTTGAAAAGCTATACTCTGAAAATTATCAAACACTGATGAAAGAAACTGAAGATGACACAAACAGAAAGATAGATCTTGCTTATGGATTAGAAAAAATATTGTTAAAATGCCCATATTAGCCAAAGCAATTTACAGATCCAATGCATTCCTTATCAAAATACCAATGACTTTATAGAACTAGAACAAATAATCTTAAAATATATATAGAATAACAAATACCCCAAATATTCAAAGCAATCTTAAGAAAGAACAAAGATGGAGTATGTTCTCCAGATGGTATGTTCTCAGATTTCAAACTATACTACAAAGCCATAGTAATTAAAACAATATGGCACCAACATAAAAAGATACAAACAAATCAAGAGAGTAGAAAAGAGAACTAAGAAATAAACTCATGCTTAAATACTTAATTAATCTATGACAAAGGAGGCAGGAATCTACAATGAAAAAAAGATAGCCTCTTCAATAATTGACATTAGAAAAACTGGACAGCTACAATAAAGGATGAGATTGGGCCACTTTCTAAAACCATATACAAAAATAAACTTAAAATAGAGTAGAGAACTAAATGTAAGACTTGAAACCATAAAACTCCTAAAAGAAAACGTAGGTAGAAAACATTTGAACAAAAGTTTTAGGGGATCCCTGGGTGGTTCAGCGATTTAGCAAACATTTGGACAAAGTTTTAGGGGATCCCTGGGTGGCTCAGTGATTTAGCGCCTGCCTTCAGCCCAGGGTATGATCCTGGAGTCCCAGGATTGGGTCCCACATCGGGCTCCCTGCATGGAGCCTGCTTCTCCCTCTGCCTGTATCTCTGCGCCTCTCTCTCTCTCTCTCTCTCTCTCTCTCTCTCTCTCTCTGTCTCTCTCTGTCTCTCATTAATAAATAAATGTTTTTTAAAAAAAGTTTTAGCAATATGTCTCTGTAGGCAAGGGCAACAACAGCAAAAATAAACAATTGGGATTGCATCAAACTAAAACAGCTTTTACACAAGAAGGAAATCATCAACAAAAAATGCAATTTACTGAATGTAAGGAGATATTTGTAAATGATACATCCAATAATACTATCCAAATATATAAAGAATAACTCATTCAACTCAACAGCAAAAAAAACTAAAAAATCTGATTAAAAAATGGACAGAAGACCCAAATAGACATTTTTCCAAAGACATCCAGATGGCCAGCAGACACATGAAAAGATGCTCAACATCACTAATCATCAGGGAAATGCAAATCAAAACCATAATGAGATATCACCTAACAACTGTCAGAATAGCTAGTATCAAAAAGACAAGAAATAATAAATGTTGGCAAGAATGTGGAGAAAAGGAAACCCTTGTGCACTGTTAGTGGAAATGTAAATTGGTATAGCCACTATGGAAAATAGTAGGAAGTTACCCAAAAAATTAAAAATGTAAGTATCATATACTCAAGCAATTCCACTTCTGGGTATTTATTCAAAGAAAACAAAACTACTAACTGAAAGGATATACGAACCTCTATATTCACTGCAGTATTATTTACAATGGTCAAGATAAGAAAGTAACCTAAGGGCCCATAACTCGATGAATGGATAAAAATGCATGAAAATACATGCACACACACAAAAAAAATGCATATGCATAGACATACATACATACATTGGAATGTTACTCAGCCATAAAAAAGAATGAAATGCTTTATTTTGCAGCAACATGAGTGGATCTAGAAAAGGTATCATACAAAGTAAAATAAGTCAGACTGAGAAAGGCAAGTATCCTTATATGTAGATTCTAAAAACTAAATCAAATTTAAAAAATGGAAACACACTCATAAGTACAGAGAACTGGTGGTTGCCAGAGGGAAGTGGGTTGGAAAATGGGTGAAACAGGTGAAGGCGGTTGAGAGGTACAAACATCCACTCATAAAACAAATAAATGATGGGGATATAAAATACAGTACAGGGAGTAAAGGCAACAATATTGTAGTAACTTTGTAGGGTGACAGATGATAACTAGTTGTATCTGGTGATCATTTTGTAATGTATAAAAATGTCAAATCACTAGATTGTACATCTGAACAAGCCTTCAATATCCCATTTTCCATGATGGACAGATAATCCAGATAGAAATTAATAAGAGAGAAAAAAAAAGAAATTAATAAGAGCAGACTTATCACTATTGATGAACAAATGGATGCAACAGATATACATAGAACAATCCTTTAAAATATATATACATATATATAATTTATTTGAGAGAAAGAGAGTGTGGGGGGAGGAACAGAGGGAGAGTGAAAAGCAGACTCCCTTCTGAAAAGATAGCCCAACATGGGGCCCAATCCCAAGACCCCAGGATCATGACCTGAGCTGAAGGCAGACACCAGACACCTAAACTACCCAGGTGCACCAGAACATTCCTTCAAATAGCAGCAAAATACATTTTTTTCTAAAGTGCAAAAGGAATATTATCTGTGATGTATCATACGTTAGGAAACAATAAAGTTAAATTTAAAAGGTCAAAATTATATCAAATATCTTTTTCCAACCACAATGGTATTAAAGTTGAAACCAAAATAGGAGGAAAAATTGGAAAATTCATAAAGATGTATAAATTAAACAATACACTCCTAAACAACCAACAGACCCAATAAGAAATCAAAAAGGAAATCAAAAAATATCTTGATGCAAACAAGAATGGAAAAACATACCAAAACACATACGATGCAGCAAAAGTAATGCTGAAGGAAATTTATAGTGATAGACAAGTACATTAATATTAAAGAATGATCTCCAAAACTCTAACTCTATACCTCGAAGAACTAGAAATAAAAGAATAAACAAAACCCAAATTTAGCAAATGAAAGAATATAGATCAAAACCGAAATAAAATAGAGATAAGAAAAGTAACAAAATATTAAGAAATCTAAGAGTTGCTTTTTTAAAAGAACAAACAAAATTTATAAACTCAATTACACTAAGAAAATGAGAATAAAAAATAAAGTTATTAGTGAAAGAGGAGATATTACAACAGATACCACAAATATAGTTAGATAACTTAGA
The DNA here is from genome assembly GCF_048418805.1 of Vulpes vulpes. Taxonomy (NCBI): domain Eukaryota; kingdom Metazoa; phylum Chordata; class Mammalia; order Carnivora; family Canidae; genus Vulpes; species Vulpes vulpes. Next base: position 33,906,900 of record NC_132786.1, read on the forward strand.
AGAAATGGATAAATTACTAGAAATATAAAACTTACCAAGACTGAATCATGACATATTAGAAAATCCAAACAAATCAATAATGAGGAAGGAGATTGAATCCATAATCTAAAATCTCCCCACAAAGTGCAAACAAACAAACAAAAAACAAGAGCAGATGGTTTCACAAATCTATTCTACCGAACATTGAAAGAAGAATGAATGCCAATCTTGCTCAAACTTTTTCAAAAATTGAAGAGGAATGACTCATTCAAACTCATGCTATTAAGTCAGCATTATTCTGGTACCAAAGTCATACAAAGACATTGCAAGAAAAAAAAATATAGGTCTATTTCCCTAACTAAGATAGATGTAAACACCCTCAACAAAATGCTAGGGCACAAAGTTCAAAAGCTCATTAAAAGGATTACACAAATTATCAATTGACTTCTATCTCTATCCCTGGAATGCTAGAATGGTTCAACATACACAAATCCATAAATGTGATATGCCACAGTAATAGGATGAAAAAGAAAAACCATTTGATTACATCAATAGATACAAAAAAAAATCATTGAACAAAATAAAACGTCTTTTCATAATAAAAACTCTCAACAACTTAGATACAGAAGGAATGTACTCAAATATAATAAAGGTTATAATGACAAGCCCATAGATAATATCCTCAAAAAGCTAAAAGTTTCTCCTATAAAATCAAGAACAAGACAATGCCCACTCTCACCACTTCTATTCAACATAGTGGAATTAGGCAAAAATAAGAAATAAAATACACTCAAATAAGAAGGAAGTCTTTTTTAACAAATGACATGATTTTTTAATATAGAAAACCCTGAAGACTCCATCAAAAAGAGTTTTGGGCTAATAAATGCATTCAGTAAAGTCGTGGGATACAGAATCAACATACAAAAATCAGTTGTAATTTTATACACGAACGATGAACAATTTGAAAAAGAAATTAAGAAGATAATCCTGTTTATAATGCAATTGAAAAAAAATAAAATACTTAGGCATAAATTTAGCCAAAGAAGTGAAAGATCTACACAATGAAAACCCAAAACATCGGTGAAAGAAAGTGAACAAGACACAAATAAGTCGAAAGATATCCCATATACAAAAATTTGAAAAATTAGTATTGTTAACATGTCCATACTATTCAAAGTATTCTACAGATTCAAGAAAATTCTTATCAAAATTTCAATGGCATTTTTCATAGCAAGAAAAAAACACGATCGTACAAGAACACAAATATCCAAAGCAATCCTGAGCAAGAAGAAACAAAGTTGAAGCATCATGTTACCTGAGTTCAAATTATATTACAAAGCTATAAGATACACTTCAGAGATATTGCAGGCTCAGTTCTGGACCATGGCAATAAAATGAATCTGGCAATAAAGTGAGTCAAATGAATTTTCTGGTGTCCTAGTGCACATAAAATTTATATGTATACTATACTGTAGGTCTACTAAGTATGTGAAAACATTATTTCTAAAAAAATGATATACCTTAATTAAAAACAGTTTATTGTGAAAAAATGTTAACCATCATCTGAGCTTTCAGCAAGTCATAATCACTCATTATAGGTCATCATAATAAATATAATAACAAAATTTTAAAATATGTGAGAATTACCAAAATGTCACACAGAGAGACAAAGTGATCAAGGGCTATTGGAAAAATGGTGCTGACAGACTTGTTCAATGCAAGGTTGCCAGAGACTTTCAGTTTGTAAAAGTGCAGTCTCTGAAGCATAATAAAAAAAAAAGTACAGGGCAGCCCAGGTGGCTCAGTGGTTTGGCGCCACCTTCAGCCCAGGGCCCAATCCTGGAGATCCAGGATCAAGACTCACGTCAGGCTCCCTGTATGGAGCCTGCTTCTCCCTTTGCCTGTGTCTCTGCCTCTCTCTCTGTTTGTCTGTGTGTCTCATGAATAAATAAATAAAATCTTTTAAAAAAAAGAAAAACTATAAAAAAGTACAGTAAAATGAGGCTTGCTTATAGTAATCCAAACAGTATGATATCAGAATAACAATAGACATATCAACTAGTAAAACCCATGCTTTCCTGGTCAACTGGTTTTGTTAAAGATTCCAAACACATACAATGAAGAAAGGACTATCTCTTGGGACGCCTGGGTGGCTCAGCAGTTGAGCATCTGCTTTCAGCTCAGGGCATGATTCCAGGTCCAGGGATTGAGCCCTGCATCAGGCTCCCTGCTCAGCGGGGAACCAGCTTCTTCCTCTCCCTCTGCCTCTGCCCCAACTCCCCCCACACCAGCTCGTGCTCTCTCTCACTCTCTCAAATATAAATAAATAAAATCTTTAAAAAATATGTTATTGAGAAAACTAGATATCCACATGCAAAAGAATGAAGTCGGACTCCTATTTTACACCATACACAAAAATTGACTCAAAGTGTATTAAAGACTTAATATAAGGCTTGAAACTCTAAAACTTCTAGAGAAAAATATAAAGAAAAAGTTCCTTGACATTGGACTTGGCAATGATTTTTTGGATATAACACCCAAAGCACAGACAACAAACACAAAAATAAACAAGTGGGACTACACCAAGCTAAAAAAACTTCTTCCTAGCAAACGAAATAATAAAATAAAAAGTCAACCAATAGAATGGGAGAAAATATGTGCAAGCCATATATCTGATAAGAGGTTAATATCCAAAATATATAAGGAACTCATACAACTTAATAGCAAAAAAAAGAAGAAAAAGAAAGAAAGAAAGAAAAGAAAGAAAGAAAGAAAGAAAGAAAGAAAGAAAGAAAGAAAGAAAGAAAGAAAGACAAAGAGAATCTAGTTCTCCAAAGAAGACATCTAAATGGCCATCAGGTATATGAAAGGATGTTCAACATCATTAATCATCAGGAAAATGCAATTCAAACCATAATGAGATATCACCTCATATCTATTAGAATGGCTATTATTAAAAATCGAGGGATGCCTGGGTGGCTCAGCAGTTTAGTGCATGCCTTTGGTCCAGTGTGATCCTGGGGTTCCTACATCAGGCTCCCTGCATGGAGCCTTCTTCTCCCTCTGCCTATGTCTCTGCCTCTCTCTCTTTCTCTCTCTCTCTCTCTCTCTCTCTCTGTGTGTCTCTCATGAATAAATAAAATCTTTAAAAATAAAAATCTAAACATATCAAGTATGGGCAAGTATATGGAGAAAAGTACATCCTGTATACTGTTGGTAAGAATGTTAAATTAGTTCGGCTATTACAGAAATCAGTATGGTGATTACTCAACAGAAACTAAAATATGATTCAGCAATCTCCCTTTTGATTATTTACCCAAAGGAATTTAAATCAGGATCTGAAAGACAAGTCTGCACTTCCAGGCCCGTTGCTGTTATTAACAATAGCCAAGATCAGCCTATATGTCCACTGAAGGATGAAAGGATAAAGAAAATGTGATATATACATACAATGGAATATTATTCACCTCTAAAAAAGAAGAAAATCCTGCCACTTGCAACAAAGTGAATGGACACGGAGGACCTTACACTATATGAAATAAGCCAGCCATAAAAAGACAAATACTGTATGATCTTATGTATATGTGAAATCTAAAATAGTCAAACTTTTGGCAGCAGTTTTACCAGTTGCTGAGAGGAAGAGAAACTAGGGAAATGATGGCCAAAGGGCACAAATTTTCAGTTATGCAAGATAAATAACACCATTATATAGCACAATGCCTATGTCTAACAATACTGTCTTGAATACTTAAAATCTGCAAAGTGGGTAGTTGTTATGCTCAATGGGGCGCCTGGATGGCTCAGTGGGTTAAGCGTCTGACTCTCTCAGTTTAGACTCAGGTCATGATCCCAAGGTCCTGGGATAGACCCCTGCATCAGGTTCCCCACTCAGCAGGGAGCCTGCTAGAGACTCTCTCTCTGCTCCTCCCCTCCCAAACAAATAAGTCTTAAAAAAGAAAATATGCACATTCAAACATATATAATATATTAATAATAATGAAAGAATGCAAGGAAACAGTAGTGATGAATATGTCTGTGGCCTTGCAGTTAGAGTTGGTTTCATGGGTTGGTTTCATCATCAGTGAGGATACTTATCCCCATACACATCAGGTTTATACTTTAAATACACACAGCTCCCCCCCCCCTTTTTTTAAACGTTAATCACACCTCAATAAGGTGGTAGAAAAAATAAAGATCTCTCAGTACAAGAAACCCCAATGTCATGGCAAAGAATGGGGAGTTGGATACACCAACAGGAAATTGCATGCCCTGAGGACCTGCAAATCTTCCACCAGGCAACATTTTAGAAAACACCTAAACAGCAGATCTTTATTAAACATAGTTAAGGGAAAAGATAATATCTGTTTCTTTCCTTCATCTTAGAACATTAATAGTCTGGTCATGGAGATAAGATCACCATGTATGAATCACTGAACAATATATTTGAAAACACATGAATCAGGGACAGTATTCAGAAGACAAAAATAGCACTCATTAATCAAAGAATATATACAAATTAATTTATGACAAATGTTTTATGTGGCAGAGTCTTTTAGGGAAGATAAAAATTGGCAACAGCAACTAACATTTGCATAGCACTTCCACGTGCATTAATATTCCTTGTCTTTAATCAAGACAAGAGCAGCCAAGGAAGGCTGTGCGGAAAAAGTAAAATTCTAAGAGCTCTGAGGTTCAGTGTGGTCCAAGTTTAGTAGAGGGCCTGAATGCATCAGAAAGCCCCAAGAGAAGTAGTCACTATGCAATGTGTCTATCTGGACACAAGCGCAAATTAAAACACACACAAACCAGAAATACAAAAATCTTAAAATTCACATTTTAATTTTTTTTTTTTTCATATAAGGCATGCTTCATGAAAAGCTGCCAGAAATGGATGTATTTTCTGAGAGACACAGGCTGACTGAGTTTGGAAGAATGCACTCTCTAACAGTGATTTGTGTTCCTGTGATATGCTCCAATGATGCACTGGGGATTCTAAAATGAGACCATCAACACACAATCAGAGGGCTTTTAGGATCTTAGATAAGCCCAGATGGCGATGCTTAGTTTCTTACCTATGAAGAAACATTTCTCCAAAACAAAAGGATGGAGTTAGTTAGAGCCGCCAGGGGCCTATCGCTACAGCTCAGCAATACAGGTCACCAGAGTGATAAAGGTGAACTTGAGGACAATTGTGGAAATGGAGGATCAGTGAGCATGCGGGGCAGGGGCAATGTACCAAATCTGAAAGTACCTGCCTTGTGACCTTAGATCTCTATATAGTACAACTGAATACATCTTCTTATAACTGCAAATAATTTTTTTATCTCCTTTCATTTACCTTTAAAACATAAATTATGCCAGCCGGAGACACTCTTTGCTACTTTGATACAGGCAGGAGTTCAGTAAAGGATGCGGATTATTCCTCTCTTCAGCAGAGCAAAGTGTCCTAAGGAAAGATATTCTCCATAACTAGGAAACCCTTCCTGGGAATGACAGCGAATTCAGTATATATAGTTTTGTTCAAACACTCCCTTATACATAGCAAAAGGGAAGCCTGAGAAATTAGGAGGTTGTTGTTATGTGGCCTCAAGAGACTTCTGCTAAAACAAGCATTCATTACAGCAGAGACACAGCGTTCCAAACCAGACGTTGGTTCCTAAACTTGCCCAAGTAGTGAAACACTTGGAATTTGTTGATTTGGGAAGAACAGCATGAAATGTTGATACTGTTCATTCATTTGTTTTGTCATCTGTTGCCGCCCACTGGCAGACAAGGAGCAGTCAACACCAAAGGGTGAAAACATCGATCTCGGAGAAGCTGTCAGTTAAGAACATCCCAACCACACTCAGGTTTCCCGCAAATTAAGAAAAGGCTATTCTCACGCTATTTTATTAATAGTGGCACACACTGGATCTGCTTGCAGAATGCAGCCACTGCACTGGGGCTCAATGATAATTACTATTTACTCAGAGCCTCTCGGGCAGCTGACACAATTGTAAGCACTTTTCAAATCTTTCAAACAGCCTGTGAGGTGGGTATTATTATCGACATTATAAGATCGAGAAAGAGGGCTTACATAATTTTAAAAACTTGCCTATACTCACTTGGCTTGGCAAAATGAATATTTGGACCAGAGCTGTCTAATTCACTAGGCAGATTTCCAGCCTCTGTATCCCCTTCTCCCTCCATAGAGGTCCCTTTATCTGCATTTCCCGTTTTATCCCTGTTGTCTTGGAAGCCAGATCTGTACCTGACATTTCCCTATAATCTCATGCCCTAATTATGGTAAAGAGGCTTCTCATGACTGTTCCCTGTTCTTGGATAAGCTGACATTCGAAATTCTTTACTGCCGCTGTTGTACCTTGCAGTTCTTGATCATTCATTAACTGGAGTTTTAACCTAAGCTTCAACCTTTATATTCTAGTACTTGCAACTTGCTGCAGATTTTGCCAAAGCAAATTATGTGAATGCCAGGATCAAAGCAAACCTTCCATTAAAGGTGGTTTGTTTGTCTTATGTTAAATAGTCTTTGATACACACACACACGCGCATACATATACCTATCTATATATACATACATATTTACACATATCACCATATATAGGGATCCTTGAAAGCATATGTGAATGTAAAGGCATTTATAGTTTTCTATATACAAGATGACCACACATCATTGCCAAGACCAGACCTGATTTCATGGTGATTGTCCTGTATAATTAGGGATATGCCCGCCATTTAACTCTCAAAGCAGTCTGTTTGAATGACAAACTTTAAGGTCATCCTAACCTATGTGCACTATTGAGACGTTGTGAAGGCACTACTCAAACTCAATCTAACTTTCCACGTGAATTTGAAAATGTAGCTAACCTTATTCCCATTATATAAATGAGTTAAATGAAAATTAGCCAAGATATCTGAATCAAAGACACATGATTAACTAAATGGAGGTTAAATTCATACCCAAGTCTGTCTGAAGTGAGGTTCCAGGTAGCCCTCTTCCACTAGTATGCTGCTTTCCAGCAGGTCTTTCCTAAGAGACCCTAGAACACCTGTTTGTCTGCCTATCCAACAGTCCATGTATTTTTTTTTTTTTTGCCTTTTCCAATATAGATGTAAAGTGGCTGACAATTACACATAAAATATACCAAGATAACATAAATCTGAAGTGGAAATAAAAATACTAGAAAACAGAGTCTTAAAATGGAGCCAGGTATAACTATAATCTCAAATTATTTAACATATGACTCAATATTCTGGCTTCATGGGAGAGAAAGCTAACCAGTTTATAAACCAAGTATCAATAAGAACAGGGAAAAAAAATCAAATGATGTAAAGAAACCTGTTGCTGGTACTAAGTCCAGAGAGTAGCAGACCAATTCACCTAAGAAGCACTCATAAAAGGGACATTGTATCTAAGTAACAAAAAAATCACAACAAAATCTTTATAATAAACCTAAAAATGTTTTAAAGGTCTCTTTGCTATAGTGTCCTCTGATATTGGCTAATGGCACCACTGTAAAGGATAATTCAGGAGAAAGGGAGTAGAGGTGGAGAAGATAGACCGATTTTATATGAAGCTAATAAAATACAATTCAGGTAGGTGAATATTATAGCTGGGCTTAATTCTGGAATAGATACTAGCACATTTAACAGGTATTCGTCAGGCAATCGTCTATAGATGTTGTTTCATTCAGCTTAATATTGACAGATACACGGGGAAATGTCCATGTATTGCCAAAAGAAATTTGCTGGCCATTACATACAGATCAAAGAGCTACATATATTTTTTCATTATAGCTTTATATTACATATGTATCATCTATTCATTCCATGCTATAGAGAAAATTCAATACATTAAGAAATGAAGAAGTCAATGATATGGGCAAATTTTGATGGTTTTCAAGGAAATACTTACTAGTCATACCATGTGTTTAGGTTTTTCTAACAAAAATGATAAATGCAGTATCTATCCTAAGAACATTAGAGCACACTTTGTCCCTCAGAATAGCCAAAATGGATGCTTTAATGAAGTTTCATTATAGCAGTGAAGTGAGCATCCCAGTATTGCTATGAAACACACATTTGAAATAGTTTGTAAATATTTTCCTTTATTCCCCAATGTCAAACCATATACCAATTAGCACTAAGTGTTTCATTTTTTAAAAGGCTCTAAAAAAAAAAGCCTAGAGCCTGTGCAAACTGGACTAAAGTAGAGATTCTGACTCTGAGTAGTTATTCCTTTCAAATTATAGTCCCTAATGAGTTCAAGAGTTACCAGAAGACTTTGTCTCCTGATCAAGTGAATACATTCTGATTCTATCCTATTGTGAATTTTTTATTGTGAGTCTTAAATGGAGTTTTTATTAGTATTTATAAGGTAAAATGCAATGTTAGTTCCAAAGGCTTCTAATTGGGTTCATCGCTTAACAAATCTGAATGCCAATTGCTGAAAATACCAGAAAGTTCCTTAGCTAAATATATGGGTTTTGGTGTCCTCAAGAGTAGTTTTTGAGTACAGAGAAGTCTACTCAGAGCTTTTCTTTAGTTTCTATCATAAAATCCAATTTTTAAAAAATGCATAAGCTCAAAATCTTTCTTAAATTTTTAAACTAAATGAATGAATTTGCTATTTACAAATCTAATAAACTTATTTTAAGGGTGCTTTGAATAATGTTTGCTTTAGTTATAAATTTAAACACTTCAAACATTTGAAACTGAATTTATACATTTAAAATTTTGTGATATAGGCCTTAGTGAGTAATTAAATTACTGTTAGAATCAATGTATTTAAACTATAATGTGAAGAAATGCAAAATTTATGAATTAAGTGTTCTAATAATGTTTACAAGCTTACTAAGACTCAATTTAAAATCATGGTTCTAAATTAATTTTTCAAATTATAAATTTGAATAATTATTATATTACTATAATAATATATTAGTAATTATTATAAATTTGAATAATTAAGTTAGAATTGGAGTTACAGGCTAATCTATTTTTCTAATAGTTCAAATATTTTTAAATATTTTAAGTTTTTATAAATTGCTTTTTGTATAAATATTAATACAATGAAATCAATGCTTCCCTTACTTCATTTTAAACTTCATGTTTCTCTTAATCTCCAAAAAGGTTTTTTCTCTTATATGGATTTTTGCACTATTTCATATGCTTAGAAACATTATAATAATATATCTATTTGAATTATGATTAACACATGGCTCTGTTGTACTATTTGGTTAAAGCTTTCATGGTCATTCTACCTATAATCTACAGTTCTCAGAAAGGAGAGAATTTCTTTTTTTTTTTTTAAGATTTTATTTATTTATTCATGAGAGCCACGGGGAGAGGCAGGGACACAGGCAGAAGGAGAAACAGGCTCCATGCAGGGAGCCCAATGTGGGACTCGATCCAGGAACTCCAGGATCATGCTCTGAGCCGAAGGCAGACGTTCAACCATTGAGCCACCCACGCATCCAGAAAGGAGAAGATTTCTGTATTATGAAGTCACTCACATTTTAGGATGGCAATTCATTTTTTCCAGTTTTTCCCAGAAATGACTGGAAGAATTTAAGAATGAAGACAGAGAATGTTTTCATGCAATGATAAAGTTATACTGTAGCTTCTTCTCTTATTCCTGAAGTGAAATGCAATCCTTAATATCTGCATTAGTATGTAGGTCATATTTAATTCTTCATAAGTATTCCTTTTGTTGTTGTTGTTTTGTTTTGTTTTTTTTTTCATAAGTATTCCTGAATTAATTTGTTTATCATGTTAAGACATTCCAAAACAAAACTGCAGTCATATGTGAAATAGAGATGAAATGATTTGGAGAAACTCCCATATAACCAGGTAAAAGATCATTGTTCTCAACCCCCTTTGAATCATTGAACAACCCCTTTCAGAAAAACCATATTGGTCTTATAGGTTGCTAATATATATATTTTTTTAATTAGCACTAGCTAATGTAAAAATCTCTCTCTCTCTCTCTCTCTCTCACACACACACACACACACACACACACACACACACACACACACCTCTAACAATAACAGACCAAGGGCTGATTCCCATCCTTTCATTAATAATCAACAGAATCATTACTCTGGGTCTATAGCCAGAGAATATATTTTAACCGTTACAATATAAATTACAGTTGTTGTTTTGGTTTCTTTAAATGAAACTTTATCTAGCAAAGAACTTTCATGACAGTTTTCAGGAAACTAACTTGCTTTTAAATTCTGGTATATACTTAGAAATACAATTTTCCAAATGAATGGTATACGAGCCATTTCTAAGTTAAATGTAGCACTGTAGTAATCACTCAGGATTCATAGTAAGTGAATAACAAATATGCAAGGAGGAAGAGGAGGGAGAAATGAAGAGGAAGAAGAGAAATGCTAATTTTTACTTCTAGGAAACAGTTTCTTAGCAAAAAAGTTAATATTGTGTATAAAATTTGAAAGCCAGTGTCCTACATTTCAATATCAGAAGTGAAAAAGAGATTGTTGTTACACAGCTATTACTTAAAATCAAAATAAAACCATTCCCTCTTTCAACATCCCCCTAATAAAACAAATTTTCACCTCAGACAAATTCTAAGGCAACAATTAATACTTCTTAAAATCTAAAATTCAACCACTGGTTCTTATTAGAACTTATTATATTTCCACTAAAATGTTACCAAATTGATTTCTGTATTTCAGTATTATGGATGAGCTAATATACAAAAATCCATATGAAATTGATTAGATTTAATTTAATGTCAAGTCCCTCATAAGATTTCATAAAATTCACCACACTTTTCAATAAAGGCTAAAATTTTTACTTTCCTCAATCAAGGAATAGATTTTAGTGCTTTATCCCAAGACTTATCATGTTACATATTCTAACTCCTTCTTGAAAAAAATGTTACTTTAAAAACTAAGTTACATTCTAAACAAAGTGATAATAATAAAACATACTGCAAGCATATGTTGCAAAATAAACTAGGAATCAGAAAAAGGTACCTTGGTAATGACTGAACTGATAAAGTTTCATTGATATAAATTAGAACATAAGGTCATTATCAGTGAAAATGGTCCTCTTCATCAACATGAAGCTAAGAATTATTTTACATACAATATTTACAAAAGTACTTTCTCTTCATTCTTATGCCCTCTGAGTTTGAGTTTTATAAACCAATTAAAAAGATATGAAAAATATAAATATACTGCCTATATTCTTTCATTTATGTTCATTTTCAACACCAGTAAAATATACCACTATTTTCAAAAGTAGTCTTTCAAAACAGAATTAAGTAAACTTTTATGATTATGTTTTTGTTGGCTGCAGGGGCGAGGGGGCAGGGGTTGATAAAAATTAGTCCATTTAAACTCTATAAACTACTATTGCTTTCTTTAGGAGTTAGTGAGTTTTCTTCTTGTATATTATATCCACTATTAAACTAAGAAAGAAATTTTAGAAAATTTAGATAGATAATATTCTACATAATTTCAAATTCAATATTATAGTCTTAGTAAATGGACCAAGGAAATAAAGATTTTGAGATGCAAAGGGAGATTCCAAGGTACCTGTGAATATTACAGACCGGGTGGATCCATATCATCCTAGGCCCTAACCACTGCATTTGATTATCCATGCTATAATTTGATTCTTGCTATTTTTAGAGAGAGCTGGCAAACCAATGAAATTTATCATCTAAGTCTTCATGCAAAACATGATAGTCCGTGAAGATAAATTTTAGCTTTCAGACTCAGCCTTGGAAATCAGGTAAGTATTCAATTCAATTACATAAGAATTTATGTACCTAATATGTATCAACACCATTAGCTGTCAAGGACATAATGTTGTATATGACATAGACCTTGACCTCCAGAAATCTCACAAATATTTATGAATATCCTGTTTGCTTAACTACACATTCACTGTTTACCTGTGTAACTAAATAAAACACTCTTCATTAGAGTCCTAAGAAATTAATTGTTCCAAAAAAAAAAAAAGAAATTAATTGTTCCTGGCATTAGACAAAGTTCCCTTGGCCTTGAAAGTGATTGCAGATCAAAAGTATTCAGGCAGGACAGCCAACTATTTGGCGAATTGAATTGAGAAATTGGAAACCTTTACTCTTATGCAAATATGAAAAATACACAAAATGTGATTTCAGTGCAAGCAAGATAAGGGATAGTTTCTTATTTAACTGAAGAGCAATCCACTTTCCCAAGTCTTTCCATCATCAAACACTTTTCTCCTGCTTTTCCACCACCGAGCAGACAACATTAATTTCATAGGATTTTGCACTAACCTTGATGATCTAACCCAAGTGATTCTAGTTAGAATTAAAATATTCAGTATAAAGGGTAATAGTAACAGTAAAAGTAGATGGATCTTTTCAGCACTTTGGACAGTACCACAGAGCCAGAAAGGGAGGGAGTATTTCATAAAGCAAGACAATGGAAATTGGAGATCTTTCAATTGAGCATTTCCAAAGTTTTTCTGATTCATTGAACTGTGTCATAATAATATGTTATATTTTCAAAACTTGGAGGATTAAAAAACTATTTTGAGGAGGAATAGTAACAATAATAGAGGTCTATGTGCCTGATACAATTTTAAATATTTTCTGTGGCTAAGCTGGTTAACCCTCCCAATTAACACTATGATGTAGTTTGGCATTACTTCCCCTGTTTTATAAATAATTACACTGAGATTAAATAACTTTCCCAAGGTCACACAACTAGTACCTTATCAAACCAGGATTCCAAGACAAATATCTTGACCCTAGAACCCATGTTCTTAGTCATTTTTCTGTGACATAATAAAGAAGAAAATTTATGTTTTTAAATATTATAACATAAAGTTCCTGGTAATACTCTACTTAAAATTAATCATAACTTTTACGCAGAAAATTGTTTACTTCCTTCCATTGAAAAAGAGGCCATGCTATTTATTTCAAGAATAATTTATTGTTACTATTATTACTTGAGACAAAGCAATATTTATACATTATTTTTAATTTAATATTATATTATATTAAATTTGGAAAACAAACCCACACTATGATAAAGCAGAGTGAAAAATGTAGAGTGATTTGGTATCAAAACTGTATAAAACATCTTTCATTATCTGATGCTTTGAGTTTTTAGATTTTATTCATAAAAAAAACATTTGGTATAAATATATTTGTGTTTTATTACTAAGTGATGACATAACAAATCTTTATAGCCTCCCAAATGAAAAACCAACCTGAATATAATTTTTACTTCCTTTTTTCATTTTATGATTGTTTGCAAAAGCAAAAAACTAGGTGGTAAAATTTTAAAAGGGAGTTCCATGGCAAATTCAAACAAAATATTAAAATCTACAGAGAAAAAAATATATAAAATCAGTAGTTGTCATAGGCTGGGTACTGGGGCAGTGACAGACCACAAGGGGATATTAAAAAAACTTTCAGAAGTGATGGAAATGTTTGGTATCTTAATTAGGATGGTGTCAAAACTCATCAAAATGTACCTGTAAAGTGGATATAGTTTATTAGACATAAATTGTACTGTTGATGACATTGATAAAATGGGGAGAACATTATTTTATACCTTGTAGAGTACCCTTACAAAACTCACTTGCCCAAGGGAATATTTTCAACATGAAAGGTTAAATAATAACAGTAATATAAAACACACTGAAAATAAAATCTTCAAAGAGAATATGGATTAGTGGCGCCTGGGTGGCTCAGTTAGTTAAGCATCTGCCTTCGGTTCAGGTTATGCTCAGGGTCCTGGAACTGAGCCCTGCATCAGGCTCTCTGCTCAGCACGGGGCCTGTTTCTCCCTCTGCCTCTCCTAGCTTGTTATCTCTCTCTCTCTCTCTCTTTCTCTCTCAAATAAATAAAATAAATAAATAATCTTAGGGAAAAAAGGAACATGGATTCAAGACATTAGAAAGATTACAACATACATATCTAGAGTTTTGAGTTCGACACCATAAACAAACAGATGTGGTTGAACATGCCAACCTTGGTTTCCACCAGAGATAAAACACTAAGTGAAATTCATATGGGGAAACAGGTCACAGGGTACAAAATCTAATCAATTGCTTAATTGACAACCCCAGTTTATTTCTATCTCTATGAAAAATCAACAGTTCAAAATCACTTCCACAACACTCTTTGACCTTTTAAAGACACTGACCCCCACTGTACCTCAAACTGTTATCAAAAAAGTAAGGGATCAAAAGGGGACAAATACAGCTCTTGAAAAGCACAGTCCATATTCATGAAGACAATCAACTATGGTGTGTTTTATACAATGCAAATGAAGCATAAAATAGCCAACAGATTTCACTTTCATTGGTACCATATTTTCCATTTAACTAGCAAATTGGGGCAAAGAGATGGATTTACTCCAGTTTAGCATTATCTCTCACTCTCTCAATAACTAATCAATTACCATATTAAATTTCTTTGTAAATTGCCTACTTTTTCAGTGATTATTTACTGTTTATTTGAAGGCTGTAAAGCCTTTAACAAAAAACAAGAAATGGTCAGGAGAGCAAACACTCTCCCTCCTCACACCTGAGCGTCGGTTTGCTCTTTTTCATTAGCAAGCTATCTCTTCCTCACTATCACAGAACTTTTTTTCCCAAGTTAAGCTATGATAGAAAATTCTGATACGTGAGTTCTTGCTGCCGGTCAAGGATTCAATACTAATTTGCTAATTAATCTCGGGTATTCATTAAGATACATGGATATCCAACAAGAATTATAGTGTGTGTGTTTGTGTGTGTATGTTTATGTTCTATGTGATTGTGTGTCAGTTTCTGAACACAAGCATAGTGGCCTTATGTTGCACAAGGCAAATGCATCATAAATGGGGCCGAGGAGAGCCAGGAATGAGCGCCACCCATTATTTTGCAAGAAGTAGGGTTAAAAATACTATGTGACATACCACGGAGTCCCTCAGACTCACGTCAGTGGATGAAGAAAAGGCCACACAAGCAAGGCTCTCTGTCTATCAGTGCCTTAGGATTCTGGACTCTGCATCCTCGGATCAACCTAAGACTATGTCATTTATTTATATCAAATATTGGGCTTCCAGAAAAGATTTAGTTTTGAAAAAAAAATTAACTGTTGAAAGCATTTGTAAAATACAACTTTATAACACTCATTAGACCCACTGCATCAATGAGTTTAGATTCATTGGCTCTGACATGTCCTGACACAGAATACCTTGCTATTTCATTAGCATAAAATGGCAAATATGTCCCAGATGCTTGTGACATATAAATGAGCATTCCAGAGAAAACTTAAATCTGATCAGGTTGACAACATCCTGGAGATTATCAGTGACAGCAAAATTGTCCAAGAGAACCAAAAATAACTTAGTCCAGCCCGGTTAGTGTACAAAAAAAGGGACAAGAATTAAAAGCTACTGTCTCAGAATTGTAGAGCAGAAACTATTCTAACTGAAATAACCCATGATCAACAATTTCTCCCTACTTCATGCAAGCTCCATCACCACTATATCTAAATCTATCCTTACCCATTCTTCAAAAAGCAGCATGTGTCTCAAGGCTGATGGTAGACAAAGATATCAAGCTCTGTTTGGCATCCATCCTGCTAAAACACATGAAAAATTCTCTGATCACAGAAGCAGTTCAGCAAGTAGAATTTCATATAGCAGTAGTGTGAAAATTCTATGGACTTCTCATTCTGTTTTCCTATCTGGATGGATACTGCCCTAGGTAGCCACAGGTGGAATTTTGAAGGTCTGTGTTCACTTGTGCGTGCGAGTGTGAGTGTAGGTGTGTGTGTGAATGTCAGTATAAGAAGAGAAAGAAGGGCCTCAGGTAAGCAGTGGTTAGAATAGGCACCAAATCCCAGGCATGTCTCCATCTCTTTATGGGTGATTTCAGCTAACAGGCTTGACAGAATAATTCAAAAGGAAAACAAAACAAAACAAAACTCTGAATTCTACATACAGTATCCAGTTAGAGCTGGATATCCTCCAATTCTACGAAAAGCTGTTTTGTCAACGCAAGAGGAATAAATCAAGGAAGATGTATTTCACCTTTAGTGGAGCCAAGTGATTGCAAGAATCAACTCGTTCATCATCTTCCATCAGTGAGAAATTTAGTAAATAGTAGCAGAATAGGAGTCGATAAATGTGCTTAAATAATACCTTCGCTGTTACTTGCTGTGCTTTTAATTTGGTAAATAAATGCCTTCCACTGGGCGCACACCCTAGAGTCCAGGCAATGACGTGGATTAAGTACTCTGTTAGTTCTGCAAAGCTGAATGCATCTCAGAGGTCTAGCTAACTATAATGGTCCTGGAACATTCCGCCTAAATCTCCCTGCTGTTTAATTTCAAACACTAAAAAGGGGCATATGGGGGCAACAAACTCTGAAGTTAAAAATACCACCTTTTTAATAGTTTTAAGTCTGTCAACTGAGGAAGAGATGAATGCTATCAAGTTAAGAAATACTAGAATATAGATGCCTCTATAAGATCATCACGAGATATTTCACTAATTATATTAAGTTAACCTCAAAACAGCCCTCCTAATATAATACTAGAAAGGAATACTTAGCAAAGGAAAGACGCCCACTGTCCTCCTACTTGGTTTCACAAAAGTAATGCAAGAAGTGGAATGCACCATTATTTTCTAAATGATGAATTCTATGATTATCCAGAAGAGAAAAGAAAACCTTCACATACGTTTCTGTTGCTCCTTTCTTTTCCTTATTTCTTCCATCTTTTATGAATCTGTGTTTGTCAGATTATATTTAAAGCACAACATTAAAGACATAGTCCTGTAAATCCACTGAGAGGAGAATAAGGAAGCTTGGAACCATGTTTTACGAGTAAGACTTGAAAGAACTCAGAATTAATCCACCCAAAGAGAGAAAGGCAGATAGAAACATTGATGGAGGGTCGAGGAATCATAGCCAAGATCCTTATTTTCAAATATTTGAAGAGTTGTCGTGTTTAGGTGTCCTACCCAGCTTCAAAGGAAAGAAGTTACAGGAATAAATAGTTCAGTTGAATTAAAGGGGAAAATGAGCTGCTCATACATGACCTGGGCTGCCTTAGAAGGTGGTGAACTTCCTGTCATTGGGGTTGTTAAAAAATAAATTTGGAGGAGAAAATGTCAGGATTTTAGGATGTTAAAAAATCACATAAGGGGTTAAATTAGCTAGTTTTTAGGTTTCTTCCAACCCTTGAGAGGGTTAGAAAACAGGTCATTGTCACCAAAAAGCAAACCTTCACAAATTCAAAGCCTGCCAATCCACCCCTTTGAAGTGGGGAGCAGAGGCAGGGCAAATAGAGAAGCCAGAGGGCTTGAGCAGCAAATAGGAAGAATCAGAGCCTTTGAGAAATGTATTGTCCTTGAGCAACTCAATCTGACCTTCTAAAGTACATCTTTGTTCAAATTTCTATAAACACTCACTTAACTTACGGGCATGCTGTGTAGCTTACCATAATCCTAAAGTGACACGGTATACTGAGCACAGCAGTGTTTTAACCTGGGGGTCTCCGAGGGCTTATACATCAGCATTTACCACATTTTGTGGCTGGATAAACAGAAGCATCAAGAAGCTAAAAGGGTAGCTAAAAGAATAATGCATTTAGCCAGGGGCTGAAACAGAACCTTCCCAGATTTCTGCCTTTACACTGACTCTGCTTCTACACAGAGCATTAACAAGTAATGGGCTTCAAGGCAACTTCCCCAGGAAGGACTCACCTTTGCCAGAAGAAGGATAGTTTCAACTCTATACTTACTTGCCCATTCACATTAACAAATAGCCCTACAACTATCCCACAACCAAGGGTTAAAGAAAGAGAGAAGGTTAACATTCAGATTCACTATTTGAGTATGAGCATCCAATGAGTCAATCCCTTGCTTACATAAGGACAAATTTGTTATATGCTGAGTTACCTTTTGCAAAGCAGAGCCATTAGAATTGAAAAGAGGCCTAAGGCCTGAGTCCACCCTAAGGAGGTTGGTGTCAGGAACTGAACTTCAGAGTCCCTTGAAATCACCCAAAGGGCATCAGCAACAGATGTAGAGGTCTCACTCCAGACTTACCAGATCAAAACCTCTATGAAAAGGGTCTAGGATGTCTTATTTTTTTAAAGCTTTATAGAGAATTTTGCAACCCACAGAAGGACCATAGGGTTTGTGGATAATTCCTACACTGCTACCCCAGATCTGCCCTGTCTAATATGGGAGCCACATAAATTGCTAAGCACTTGAAACATGTTTAATCCAAAATGAGATATAAAGACACAACCAGATTCCTAAACTCAGTACTAAAGAGATATTATAAAATACGGATTACATTTCAAATGATAATACTCTGGATATATCATATTCAATAAGATAGATCATTAAAATTATTTCCTCTTGTTCCTTTTTCTTTTTTTAATGTGGTAAATAGAATGTTAAAAGTCATATATATGATCTATAGGCACTGCATTAATTACATCTTTCATTTCTACATTTGTATAGATTGTCGTATTTTCAAAGCATATGCTGCCCCAAACACTGTTTCATACAAATGCTCAACAGAAGGTAATCACTCAAACTCACTCAGAACTATACTCTATTAACATCTTTCAGAGACACCTGGGTGACTCAGCGGTTAAGCATCTGTGTCTGGCTCAGGTCGTGATCCCGGGATCTGGGATCAAGTCCTCCATCAGGCTCCCCGCAAGGCCCCTGCTTCTCTCTCTGCCTATGTCTCTACCTTTCTCTCTCGGTTTCAAATAAACAAACAAACTAACTAACTAACTAACTAAAAAAAAAAAAAACTTTCACTTTACAAACCCATTACTGCTATGTCGATCCCTTTGGTTTCAATTAATGTCAGCAGTAGTCACCCTTTATACCTCTATAGAAATGATGCTGTTCTTAGTTTTACATCCTTCAGGATATATTTTTCCAATGACATTATCTTCAAAACTTGGCACCTATCCAAAATTATAGCCCTACTACATATTTGGTGATCAGTGGTTACTTGCCAAAATAGTAATGGCTCAAGTATTTGTCACTTTCCTATTATTGAACACAATCACTGAAAAATTGAGTAAATTTCTATGTCCCTGTGTTTATTAATCAACTGGGGGGTTGTAAAATAAGGTATATGGCTTTTAACTTGAAGGAAATTCGTCTCATCAGGGAATAAGCTTACAACTGCACTGTGTGTCTATCACCTGTTCCAGGAGTTGGCAGGGAGAGACATTTCAGAGAAGAGAAACATCATGAGTGAAGGTCTGAAGACTGCCATAAGGATGGCATCTGTAGGACACAACATGGCCAGAATGGCTCCTGTGAAGGTGCTTAAGGACACATGTGGTGACAGAGGCTCGTGATATGTGTGTCTTCCCTGTTCTTGCCTCACCAACTGAATTATGAACATTGTTCTCCATGCAAGTAGAATAACATCATGCCATATTTGCCATCAAACCACTGGCTAAGTTGTATTGCATCTGTTTCTCAAAAGCCAAAGGGTAGTTTCCACTTGTGAGTGATCAGTATCGAGGGATGAGTGACAAGACCTGGAGTCCAGCACCAGCTCTTCAAGTAGTAACTGTATGATCTGAGGCAAGTCACTAAAATATGGGGCTTTGTGTATTCTGTGAGATTCTTAATTTCAGAGCCTCAAGTAAGACACTTGCACCCTTTCCCACTTTTACTATCATTGCAACATTTTGGAGAGAGACTATTAATATTTCTCTATCCCAGTTTTCCAATTTTAAAAGAGAAAATACCACATATCTCATACAGTTGTTACAAAAATTAAATGTGATTATTTATTTAAAGCACCTGGCACATAGTAGGAATTCAATAAATGATAGGGTTGGTCTCAACTATTATTATTTCAAGTGCTGTCAAGCCACATTCAAAATTTTATGCACATGAAATTTAGTCACACACACACACACAAAATTCTCTTCTGCATAGATAGTGAAATTTATGGGGAAATGGAACCTCAGGATTCATGGGAAGATGTGTCATCTTTTGTCATTCTATATTGTGGAGGCAATTCTTCCACTCTTTAATGCCTGAATCCAATGACTGGTCTTCCTGCTAAGCATGGCAACTGTTTTTAGACCTTCACTGATAATGAAAGAATATTGTACCTTTAGAGAACAATCAAACCCTCTCTCACACCAGAACTGACTCAAACAGTTCTGCCTGGCAAAACAAAGGCTAACTGAGAGAACGGTCTCCCAACGAAACTCTCTCCTCTCCAACTTCTTTCTACGCAGACACATTTTTATTAGCACATTCTTCTGTTTTGCTGTTTCCATAGAGTGCCATGGACAGCAGTCCAACTGTTGCCGTTACCGTGTGCCATAAGCTCACAGGAAAAAGGCCATATTGAGGTCTGGCAGCAACTTGGAGAGCATAAGGGTCTCTGCATAGTTGAAATGGCTCCAGAACCCTGGTGCATATACAATCAGCCAACCACATGCAAATAATCACTTCAGAGATAAAATAGTCAAAAAGTCACTGTTGAAAAGGTGTTCCATTAACAGCCATGAAGAAGACAGAAGGTATATTACCCTTCTCAAAGTTCAGTTTCTATCTTGTGTTTTTCAGGAGGACATCAATGAAAATTTATTTATTCAGAAAGGCCCACTATAGAATGTGTGGAGATATATATATATATATGTGTGTGTGTGTGTGTATATATATATATATAGATATATATATATATATATATATGTTGAGTTTAAGTTTTCCTTTTCATTATTTCTAAAAGATAAATGATGGTATAAAGAGAAGTTTAGATTAGTCAAAAGAAATCTAAAACTGTGGGTGGGGTTACTTAGATACACACACATATTTGATACATAAATATTTTATGGCTATAAAAATACAAGCTCATAAGAAACTAATGCAATCAATACTGAAGTGTATAAATTATAACACTACTTTATAAACAATGCTGCTGCCAAAGAACAAATGGATAAAATACAAACAATTCCCATTATTAAAGCATAATTTAAAAGTTTCTAAAAACAGGAGCTGCACTTACTCACCAAATCTCTTCAATGGGGATCTGATACATATTTGTCAACAATATAAATGCCTTCCCTCCTAAATTATGTTTATTCCACAATACTAATAATTCTCTTCTCCCTTTTCCAATTACAGTTATTAGGTGAGGTCTTGAGGCCAACACCAAGGCTGACTCAGCAGGGAGGGCTGGCAGAGGGGGGACAGTCTCCTCTCCAAATTCAGGGCTTGATGAAATCATATTTCAGTCTGTGCCACATCAGTTGTGCAAAGAAGCTATGCTTGGCCTCCAAATGCCACAGCTCTTTCACCTACCCCAACTGTGCATCTGAGAGAACTGGCACATACTCAGATTAAGATGCATGCGGAAATCAGACCCTGATTGGGAGTCAAGGGAGGTGGAAGAAGGAGCACTTTGAGCCGCAGAGCTCTTAAATGGGGGGAGAAGATGCCAAGGAACAAGGACAGAGTGCAGGGTGGGCAAAGGGGGCACCTTATACCTTCACAAAGTTGCCTCGGCCCAGCCTTGCAAAGAAAGATAATAGCACCCAAGCTATAACTTAAGTCCAAGTCTCTGGTAATGCCAGAACAAAGGAGTCACACATCATTTCTGACCTGTATCCTATTTGACTTGTCAGACACTTTATATAATGGTGATTTTTATAGCTCTCCAGGGTCTACCTCTCTATCCTAAGGTATGAGAGGAATATACACACTCCCTTCCAACATACTGAAATAGCAGTCTCTCCGGAAAAACCCATGGTATTAATGCATTTAATTAATATGGCATCAGTATGACTTTTCCACTCACTTACCTCCTAAACTGTAGACTATTATGGGAGAAAGAGAAGGACAGGAGGTACATCTGGCTCCCTATGGGGGAACTGGTGTCTCCACAAGGCATCTGCTAGTCTATTCTTGAGTTGTGGCTTCCACAGACTCCACGCTAATTGTAGTCAAATTAATGGAGGTAGCAGACACTTTTTCGTAAGCTCCATTCCCATATCTGACTTCAGGATATATCATCAGGCAGCTTGTACAGTCCCACCTTGGCAACTACCTTTATGAACAGTGAGAAAGGCATTCGTGCAGGGGGAATCAATAGGAAAAGAAAATGCTATGTTAGTTAACTTTAATGAGAAGTTTCCTAGAAGGTCAGATCTTATTCTTACATCTCTAATCAAGAGGATGTTTAGGAGATTTTTACCAGGTTTGTGAATGCTATTCAATTATAAATATATTAATAAAAGCTTTATGGCTTCTATAAGGGGGTTCTTTAGTTTTATATTCTTTTCTCGTAAAAAAAGAAGAGGAAAAGGAAAAACAGTTGCTCAAATGATTCTTCATTAGCTGGCCACAGAGATGCAAGGATTCCTCCCAGAGGGAAGTCCAGTCAGCTGTTTAATTAGCATGACTTGTGATGCTAGAGCATTCTTGCTGCACAGAAATCCACATGCAATTTGTATCCTACTTACTGCAAGGCAGTGGTGCCACTTAAGAAGTGCAATGGTTTAAAAGTAGGTGCTAATGAGCCACTTCATCGTGATACCCATGGCTGTATTTTGGGAACCACGTAGAATTGTGAATTTTTCTACTAATAAGTGGTTCTTGAATATTTCTGGCTGCTTCTGCCACCCTAAGTAAGTCTATTCCCATTTCCAAAGCCCCAGTGCCCAACTAAAGTCAGGGACCATCCATCCCATGGGCTCTCAGGCCGTTTGCTCACAAAACCTATGCCGCTCCATCCTTCCACCCTTCAAAATACTTTCCTGACTCCACGGTGAAGGTTCCAGGAATTTTTGCTGAACAATTTGGGACACAACTTTTAAGATACTGTAGACACAGAGTAAAGAGTTCAGTGTGCCAGAGTCTGCTAGTGAGCATAAGCCTACTCCACCACATTCATTTTATGTCAGATCATGATGCTACTAATGAGATATGGAATAGCAACGGGGCAGGGCTTTCCTTTACCCGGTCCTTCCAATTCATTTCTACTTTTTCTTGTAGTTTTGCCTTATCTTGTTTTGTTTTCTGCATCACAATCAGGAACTCTGGCAGGACTCTGACTGGCATCCTGACATTTTTTTAGAGACAGGAGCGCAAATGCCCTGGCATTTGTCTAATTCAACAGAGGTACTTCCGTGTTTCATCAGCCTGGAACAAGAATCTGAAGCACATGGAAAAGCAGGGCAGCAATAAGGGCTTTAAAATCGTCATTAATGTGCATTGAAATGAACAATATGCCCCAAATGCCTTTACTTGTCAACTAGGAAGTAAGCTTCTGGCACCTGCAGATGGAAAGACAATGAAATGAAGTGCTGGCAACAACTCCCTAGCCCTGCGAGAGAACAGGATGAGTGTCTGGTAACAGCTGCTCCCTGGAGGCTGTGAGACTGCTGTGAGCAAAGCAAGAGAGGTAGAGGGTACCATAACCAAGGGCTGAGATGATTTCTGAACACCACTGACATGGGCCCTGGGCTGTAAGACACAAAAAGGCACAGGGTAGAATTTTTTTAATTAAATAAAAATAAATTTAAAGCTGATTAGCTCCAAGGGGGTGTTTTAGCCCCGTCTCTATTTTCAAAACTCTGCACTTGCCCTGGACAGCGGGCCCAGGGCCTGGGAGAGGGGACTGCTCAAGGCTTGCAATGGGAAATGAATGCACTCACCAGATTTAAACTACCTCACCTAAGCATTGTTCAGTGGAGTTGAAAATGAGCATAGTTAAAATCTGGAAATCAGAGTCAAAAGTCCCATTGTCTTCACTCCACTGATTTATTGTGTGACACAAATACTCTGCCTTGGATGTTCTCACATCTGTGAATCTGGGATAATGATTCTTTTGTTGGTCTGCCTAGAAATATGGAAGCAGTAATATAACATGCCCAGGGGTCTCTTTGGCAATCACTTTTAAAATGAAAAGACAGTTCCCATTTCAACAGGGAAATTCAATAACCCAAAGGTGAATGAATGTCATAACAAATAAGCAAATGAAAAGGCATTAGCATGTTTAAAGGAGAAAAAATTTATTTGTGTAACACCTAGATTTGTGTCATTTAAAAAGGAAAATCTATATGTTTGACCTGTTACTTCAAGCAAGATCAGAATGGAGTGCTGTACTGGCGGATTCATTCCATGTTATATTGCTTCTCTGCACACTAACTTTTTTCAAATGGCTCTGTTGGAGAAAATAAATCATTTGTACAATCCACTCCTTAGCCACATCAATCCTACTTAAAATGTATATCCAAACGTAATGCAAGTACCCAAACTCATCTTGCCCCACTGAATCTGATATAAAAATCAGTCCGCACATCCTTTCTTGACCAAGTTCTAGATGTTAACTCTTAATAGCAGATCCCACATCCAAATGGTTCATTTTAAAGAACCCTCAGGTTGCCAAGTTCCATCTCAATGATAACTCAGCTTGCAGTCAGACCACGGACATTAAAAGCTGTACAATTATTGTCATGCATTTATCTGCTGCCTTTCAAAAGAAACAGAGGGAAAACTCGATGTGGCACGTTATCGTTAGTAAATCAAGGTCACACATACTTTCTTCTCTCCCAGATGGAAAAAAATCAAAACAGATACTGTTGACTTGATTCTTATTAGAAAGGAAATGCCATAAATGCAACAAAAGTAGACAGTGAGGCCACCTGTGTTTTCTTCACACATTTATCCAATTAGATATTTTTAGGGTTATCATCAACTTTCCCTCTCAGGACTGGCTAACAATTTTTGATATTTACATTGTCCAAGCTTTTATAGATCAACTTGTTTATGAAGTACCAATTAAAACAAATGCCAGATTTAAATGTGCTCTGAATTAATCATTTCTAAATGAAAACAAAACAAGTATCAGTGCAGTACAATATCAAAGTGGGTTTTCGGTTTCGTTTTGGTTTTATTTTGGTTTTGGTTGAACTAGCTGCTTCTTTTCTCTCTCTCTCTCTCTCTCTTTTAATCTCACTACCTACATCACCTTTCTGTGCTCAAAATCTGGTTTTCCTTTTCTAATTTAGTGACTAATTTAACAATGAAGCCAGCAGGTACAACCTCTCGACTAAGTCAATCTTCCTATGGTGATGCCTGACCCTTGGCACCCTGGAATCTTGCATCATAGAAAGGCGACAGCAGCAGTAGCAACAATTAGAAAACTTTACAGTACAGTTCAATACTTTACAGTGTGCAAGGTACATTCCCAGGGGAAGTCAAATCCAAATCTTTTAATAGAAACTCAGGTATCTTCCTAATCCATCGTGGTTCACTTTTCTGATGCATGAAAGAATTACAAAATTTGGGGCACCTGGGTGGCTCAGTGGTTGAGCGTCTGCCTTTGGCTCAGGTCATGATGGCAGGGTCCTGGGATCGAGTCCCTTATCGGGCTCCCAGCAGGGAGCCTGCTTCTCCCTCTGCCTGTGTCTCTGCTTCTTGCCCTGTGTCTCTCATGAATAAATAAATAAAATCTTAAAAAAAAAAAAAAGAATTTCAAATTTTAAGTAGTTTACATAGTCGACCATAGGAGAAAGTAGGAAGCATGGAAGCGGGGGGCTGTCATGGGCTTCATAACTGTTGGTATAATTTTGAAATACTCAAAGCTAAAAAAAGACAAAACCAAAGGTGGACACAGAAATCAGTAAAGTAGGGACACCCGGGTGGCTCAGTGGTTGAGCGTCTGCCTTTGGCTCAGGTCGTGATCCCGGGATCTGGGATCAAGTCCCACATCAGGCTCCCTGCATGGAGCCTGCTTCTTCCTCTGCCTGTGTCTCTGCCTCTCTCTCTGTATCTCTCATGAATAAATAAATAAAATATTTTTTAAAAATCAGGAAAGTAGCAGAAACAGTGGGTGAAGGAAACTAAAAAGAACCACCTGGATAATTCTCCATTAGCAAGTGGGAGGCCACTGCATGCACCCTCCATGGCCAATGTGTAAGAGAAGTGTATAGCTATCTAGTTGAGAAGGAGTCAGAGAATATTCAGGAAACCGAGGGGTGACTGCTTTGTGAGGTAGGAAAAAACTAAGTGGCCATTTATAGGTTATTTAATGCATAAATAAATTGAAGAAGAAAGAAAAGAAGCCAGATGGATTGCATGGTCATAGACGGTCTGGAAATTTGCTTTCCAACCTTGACGTCACATCGGAATTACTGAGTTGTATGGAGTCACTTAGTTATTCATTTAGAAAAAAATAAAGCAAGACCCAGAGGTTTGTCAGACTCTAAACATACACAATTTTGTCAAGATTAGTTATAAATCTAGACACAAAGACAAACTATAAAATGACTATTAGAAACTCTATAATAATTTTTTGTAATAGTATTGGGTGAGAGAGGCAAAATTTTATAAGCAGAATTTCCAAGATAATTTTGTTTGAATTTAGTGGGTCTGAGATGGAAGTCTAGCCATTATGTACCTTATGGAAATTCCCTAGAGTTTGCTGAGTGTTCTTTTAAACACTGTGGTAGTTATTAGAGAATATTTTGTAATAAATGACAAGAGACAGAGTAAAATGAAGAGTCTTCCTATTCAAGGCCCAGTGCACATCTAAATGTTCACTACTGAGATAGGAGAAAAAGATCAAGTTTATCATGATTTGGAAAACTGACCCATGAAGAGTTGAAAGAAAAATATGAATGAATGGAATAATCATTGTGACAGACAGAATTTCTTCAGAAGTAAATCCTAAAGCCTCCGACTCACATCAAAATTTGCACCAGTCCGTGGTAAAATGTGACAAGCAAGACGATGTATTTTGTTTTTTAAGAAGCTCAACTTCCTCTAAAGCTTTCCTCAACTTCCTCTGAAATTTTGTCCTTTTTAATATTTTGGTTCTCAAATGTCTTTTTTTCAAAAGTGAAATTCCCCTGGTAGTAAATCGTAGTGTCTTCTTCATTGTGGAGTCTTGGATTTGTAAATAAGGAGCTGGAATACCTATATTAGACTCACAATGGGGCTAGAAGATTTTTTAAGTAAGTATGACAAATGAAGATTGTAAGAAGAGTGTATCAAAAGTAGATAAAGAAGGCTACAATTGGAGAATAGGTAACACAGCACGTGTTAGAACTACATGAGAATAAGGTAGTCACCATAAATTTTAAACTTTAATGACCATTAAGTCTTGCATTAAGACCTACAACATAAATATTCAAGAGGCCATGAAGAAGACATAAGACACAGTTCCTGCCCTGGAGTGACTTATAATCACAATTTCATCAAGGGTTCTTGGATCTGTTTTGGATTTCTATGGGAATCTTGACTGCAGACTTTACAGAAAGATTAATATAATAGAGCTGGGTGGGGTGACCTAATAGGATTGATGAATGCTACAATAAGTGATTTCTCAGCATCACTGGCATTTTAAAACAACTTGGGGAACTTTAGAAGCAAAGTGACACGTTGATAGCTGTGTCCCATTCTGATCAAGAATCTGAGGATGGCTTCAGGACACAGATATCTTTTAAAAGCTCTTGAGATGATTCTAATGTGCAGCCAGCATTAAGACCCATTGATGTAGAGTCTATACTTTCGAAATTCTATATAACAGAAAATTTGTAGACCTATTAGGGGGAAAAACCACTCTCTGCTACCGATTTAAGAGATGGATTAGAGCAGCTTCTCTTTCCTCCACTTTTTGTGATTTCTTAGGCCAGCCTCACTACTTTCACAGGGCATTTGAAAAGATCTTAGCCGTTCTTTGAGTTGAATGGATGATTGGACGAATTTGAAATAAGTATTTTGAGCTTTGCACATTATTACAAGTTCCCTGGGTAGAGAGACCCTTTCATCAAAATCAGATTGTCTCTTTTTACATCCTGTCATGTGACTTAGATGATGGCAGAAAGTCAAAGGGCAATCATGATCGTCACCACCTCCACCATCCTCCTCATCATCACCACTCCACTTAGCGCCTGCCAATACTATGGCAATAGCTGCTATTTTCACATTGAGAATGCAGCAGTAAAAGTCTCCTGGAAGCAACGGGCTTCTGGCTATATTCTTAATGAGTTTAAGAGGGGAGAGAACAAACAGCTGAATGTTTTGTTTTGTTGCAGAGTCTGTTAAAACCCTAGCTTCCAGATGTCCAGCTCCAATTTGCTAGAACTGCAAAGGAGTGGGGGGAGGGATCAAAATCCCTAATTAGAAAACCAGAGAGGGATATCTTTAGAAATCTAAAATGCAGGGAGATGGAACACAGCTAATGTAGATTAGTTTTGCACTGACGACACAGTGTAATTCACGGTTGTCCTTCGAAGTAAACAGACCAATACTGGCAAATTTTGTATGCAGCTCCGAGCATTAATCCACTATATGCTGTGCTCAGAGCCACTCGATGTAAACAAGAAACTGCCTCAATAGTGAAATTCAATAGAACCAGGTCATTTTATATGCCCAAAAGGAAGCCCGTGAGACCCACACATGTGTTATGAAGCTCTTTCTGTGGAGACTGCATACCCACCTCCCTCTTGAAAGAGTTTTCTGCAGCTCTCCATGGAATTAGTTTGGTTCTATTTCTAGATTACTAATCCTGAAAGTTGGAAAAAGCGCCTAACTAGTTGTGTGTGATAAACAGGAGCGCACCAGGACAGTATCCCATACCTGACAACAAGCAGTCTATCCCGAAGGATTATCTTATTGTGAGGATTTCCTTTCCAAAAAGGCGAGTGCTTTGTTTACATGTATTGATTCATCTTTTAAGATTCCTATTCCTAAAAAAGAAGATGTGATTTTGTCATGTTAAAAGGGATAAAACCAGGGCAGGAAAAGATTAAGTACTCTGCCTGAGGTCATAGAGAAGTCTTACAGTATTTGAGATTAGAAGTCCCATCTTTCTGATTTGTGGTTCATGTTTTTCCTGTCATTACACACAAAAAACAAAGAACCTCAGCACTGCACAATGAGCATCCTTAGCCCAAGGGAACATCTCTAAAAGTTTCTTCCAAATCATTTGTTTTTACTTAACCCAATAGCATGCATATTTTTTAAAAAGTGTAAGATGAGATGGGAAGAGCCAATACCACCAATCTGTGCAGAATATTTTATCCCTATTAAGGTCAGTGTGGGCAATTTAAAGATGTCCCCCACTGCTGCCCACTGGAGGGTTCTAAAAATAGGATGAGTGGCAGGAGCTCAGATAACCTAATCACCAGTACTGCATTCAAAATATCTGTGAAGCATTCACATGCGAAGAGATGTAAAGGAGAACACTATAAATTCATCAGAGGCAATAAATAAGAAACAGATAAAACAGATAAAACCAATCAGGGAAAAAGAGGAGGTCCACCATAGCAGATCACAAACCTTTTTCAATGGGAGATGTTCTGTTCACTGTTAAATCCCCTCCTCCCTTTAATACCTCCCTAGTGTCACAGGGACAGGACAGGACATAACGTCACACATAATCCCTTCTTTAATTTTTAAGAGAATTACTAAAAGCAGGTAAGAATCATTTTATTCATTCAGTCAAGGAACAATGATGGAACACTTTTTAATACAATATTCAAAGAACCATACTGAGTACTACGGAGATACGTTGGTAAACAAAACAAACACAATCTTTGCCGTCCTGGAAATTACATTCAAGAGAAGAGAGAAAATAAGTATATATGTAATATAATGCTAGTGCTATTTATATCATGAGATATAAAGAAAACAGGGATGCATGGGTGGCTCAGCTAGTTAAGCTACTGCCTTCGGTTCACATCATGATCTCAGGGTCCTGGGATCAAGCTGCACAGTGGGACAGTAAGGAGTCTGCTTCTCCCTCTCTCTCTCTGCCCCTCTGTTCCTCCTCCTGCCCCCCATTTGTGCTTTTTCTCGCAAATAAATAAATAAAATCTTAAAAAAAAAAAAAAAGGAGGGGAAAGGAGGAGAGGAAATTTGGCTAATGGAATCAAGAATGACAGAGGCTGTATATATGGGTAAGGTGGCCAGGGTGGACTTCTCCAAATATGTGGACATCCAACTTGAGATCTAAGTGAGAACCATTTCATTCACTCAGTCATTCATAAAAAATTGGGTCAATGTCTACTCTGTGCCAAGCCCCATTTTAGGTATTTAGCATATATGTTAGAAAATGGCATCCACAAAGCCTCTGCTCTATAAGAACTATTTAGGGGTAGGAGTAGAAAGATACAATTATGTCACTTTAAAATTATGAATGGTATTTGTAGGTTTATATACAACCACACAATTTATGCTCTAGATTTCTTGTTTCTTCTTTAACCCCTCAAGCAAACTGAATTCACATATTTAAGAAATCATAAATGCAACAGGTTTAAACAGCTCAACTGGCACATCTGCAGATGGACTTCACGTATTCTGAGACAGCAAGAGACATTCTACTCCACGATGAGAACAAACTTTTGAGGCCCTCAAGGCCCTGAATGATTCATGTGCCATGAATAACCCATGGGCCATGGGTCATGGCTGGAAAAGCAACCGTCCTGTGTCAGAAAGCCTCATTAAACTAAGCTGACACCTAGTTTCTGATGATCTCTCTCTCTCAAGTCTGACAGTGTTTTCCACCTGGATTACAGGAATAACATAAAGTAATGAAACCCTGATGGTGCAGACTTAGCCACTGACTAGGGCTCCTTACTATGAGGGAGGGGCCTCAAGACATCCTTCTCTCAAATCAAACATTGAAGCTAAGATAAAGTCCAGTCACATTTCTGACTATAGAATACAAAGGAAACAAAAAACAGAGTTTCCATAGAAACAAAGAATCCAGCTTGAGGAAAATCTTGAAAAGGCAGTCATTTAGGGCTTTGTCCTAAGAATCAGGAGATGGGAACTCTATTTATGCTCTTGCAACAATGTGTCGTGCAACCTTGGGCGAGTTACATAATCTCTTTGAGGCTCACTTTTCTCATCACTGCATTAATCATAGGAGGCTTTCAAATATCTCTGCAGAGTCCAGTTCAATCTGAGCAGCTCTGCTTTTAGCTATTTTGACTGTATTTCTGAGTAAGACTTCATTTTAAATGTATGTTCCCTGATGAAAAAAAGAAAAACAATGTGATTATCACTGGAAGAGATGTTCTCTGAAGCCTCTTTCTGCCCTAAGGTACCCGGAATTCTACCACCCCTCACACCTGAGGTCACAGCTGAGGAGACGAGGGGGAACCTTTTGAAAAACAAACTCTGACCCTGCCTTACACTTGTTACCTTCTACTTTTTCAAAGCTGGAATAAGGTACCACCATGATACCACCACAATTTTGTTTGGCAACTGAGCACAGTGACCACTGCAGGGAGTTACCTGAAGGTTTTTCACTCTTTCTCTCTCTTTTTTTTTTTTTTTCAAAAAAGAATTGCATAGTTTCCTTTACCCCTAAAGATTTCCCTTGAATAAAGTGAATGAGGAGAAAAGACAAAATCAATAGTATCTTTGCTAAGCTGCTGCTTTATCCAATAAATATTTATTGAATGCTTACTACATACCAGACACTAGTTGCTCTTGGGAGCTAACTAGATGTTCTCAAGTTAGAGTATAATCCTCAGTTAAATATAAATCCCAGACCTAAACAAAGGGAGTTACTTGTGCTCATGGATTGGAATACTCATTATCATTAAAATGTCAATTCTTTCCAACAAATTTTATTTGTAAATTCAACAAAATCCCAATCCCAGCAACTTTTTTGTAGACATTGACAAGTTGAATCTAAAATTTATATGGAAAGACAAAGGCACTAAATAGGCAACAATTCTATTGTTCTGAATGAACATGAAGAATGAAGCCAAAGGATACACAACCCAGTTTCAAGACTTACAATAAAATAACAGTAATCAAGGGGATCCCTGGGTGGCTCAGCGGTTTAGCACCTGCCTTCGGCCCAGGGCATGATTCTGGAATCCCGGGATCGAGTCCCACGTCGGGCTCCCAGCGTGGAGCCTGTTTCTCCCTCTGCCTGTGTCTCTGCCTCTGTGTGTGTGTGTGTGTGTGTGTGTGTGTCTCATGAATAAATAAATAAAATCTTAAAAAAAAATAACAGTAATCAAGAAAAGACAGCAGATCGTGTTTCCAGTTACGAAATGAATAAGTTATGGGAATAAAAGCTATAGTATAAGGAAAGTAATCAGTGATATTGTAATAGTGATGCACTGGGACGGATGGTAGGTTTATTTCTGGTGAGCATAGCGTAATGTATAAACTTGTTGCATCACTATGTTGTACAACGTAAAACTAATACAACTCCCAAGTGTCAACTATACTCAAATTGGTGAAAACAGAGACATACAGACCAATGGAACATGAAAGAGAACCACACAAATACAGTAAACCGATTTTCAACAAAATACAAAGGTAATTGAATGGAGAAAAGATAGGTTTTCAACAAATGGTGCCTTAATAGCTGGATATTTTATGTAAAAAAAGAACTGAGAGCACGTGTGTGGCTCAGTTGGTTATTTTTTTATTTTTTTTTTTTTTATGATAGTCACAGAGAGAGAGAGAGAGAGAGAGAGAGAGAGGCAGAGACACAGGCAGAGGGAGAAGCAGGCTCCATGCACCGGGAGCCTGACGTGGGATTCGATCCCGGGTCTCCAGGATCGTGCCCTGGGCCAAAGGCAGGCGCCAAACCGCTGCGCCACCCAGGGATCCCCGGCCCAGTTGGTTAAATGCCTGACTCTTGATTTAGGCTCAGGTCAGGATATTCTGGTCATGATATTGAGCCCTGCATTGGGCTTGGCACTGGGTGTGGAGCTTGTTTGAGATCCTCTTTCTCCCCCTTCCTCTACCCCCTCCCCACCCCAACAACAAAAAAGGAACCTAAAAGTATAAATCATACTTCATAAAAATTTAATTCAAAATGGGTTATAGATCTATACATAAAATGTAAAACTATAACTTTTCTAGAAGAAAAGAAAAACTCCATATGGCCTCAGGCTTGCTGGTGCTGGTCCTGATCTTAGATATGACACTAAAAGCCTAATCACAAAAGGAGAACTCGATAAATGAGTCTTTTTCAAAGTTAAGAATTTTGCTTTGCAAAACACAGAGAAAATAAAGACATAACACAGACTGGGAGAAAATGTTTTCATATCACATACTCACTTAAAAAAACTTGTATTCAGTGTGTGTGTGTGTGTGTGTGTGTGTCTGTGTCTGTGTATCTATATATATGCATATATATGTATATATATATGTATATATATGCATATATATATATGTATATATATATGCATATATATATATATACATGCAGAACTCTCAAAACACAACAAGAAAACAAAAGTCCCACTTTAAAAGTGGGCAACAGGGGATCCCTGGGTGGTTCAGTGGTTTAGCACCTGCCTTCGGCCCACGGTGTGATACTGGAGTCCCGGGATCAAGTCCCACATCGGGCTCCCCGCATGGAGCCTGCTTCTCTCTCTGCCTGTGTCTTTGCGTCTCTGTCTCTGTGTCTCTCATGAATAAATAAATAAAATATTTTTTAAAAAAACATAAAATTGGGCAAAAGATTTGAACAGACACATCACCAAAGATTTACATATTTCAAAAAAGTATTTAGAATAACATAAAACCGCAGTGAAATACCAATTTCTACCTGTTAGAAGGCTAAGATTAAAACAAACAACAACGAAAGCTGGCAGTAACAAAGATGTGGACAGGCTCTAGAATGCTCATACACTGCTGGCAGGAATGCAAAATGCTA
Organism: Vulpes vulpes; assembly: GCF_048418805.1. Lineage (NCBI taxonomy): Eukaryota > Metazoa > Chordata > Mammalia > Carnivora > Canidae > Vulpes > Vulpes vulpes. Next base: position 33,940,560 of record NC_132786.1, read on the forward strand.
AATAGCTACACAGCTTTGAAAAGAGTCTCGAAGTTTCTTGGTTTTTGGTTTTCGAGTCAAATAAAGTTAAGATATACTTACCATACGATGTAGCATTCCTGCTTCTAGATATTTGACCACAGAAAATTAATGTAGGTCCACCCAAACCCCTGTGTGAGAAATTTTAAAGCATCCTTATTCACAACTGCCCCCAAACTGCACACAGTTCAAGCATCTCTCAACTGGAGAATGCATAAGCACACAGTGGTACACCCTATGATGTGATGCCACTCAGAGATGAAAAGCAAGAAATTATGGGTACATGCAACAATATGGATGAAACACAAAGGCATTAAGCAAAGTGAAATAAACTAAACTTAAAAGGCTACATATTCTACTTATCAGATATTTTAGAGAATGCAAAACAGTAGAGATCAGGGGATAAGAGGAGCTAAGGGTGGAGAGAGTGTTTCACTACAAAGTGATGGCAGGAGGGAGATGTTTGGGGGATAACAGAAGTGCTCTGTATCGTGAATGTCATGGTGATTGCATGACTGCACATTTGTCAGGATTCATGGAACCACGCACTTTATTGTTTGTAATTAAAAATATGTTTGAATCAACTTAAATACATGGGCATCTATGACAGACATAGACATAGGTACAGATTTCTCTACCTCTACTAAATCTCTACTTACCTAGGAATCTAAACGTGTGGTCACATTGCAGAATTTTTTTTTCTGAAATCCTACAGGTGAATATGAGTTTTAAATTGTGCTGGCATTGAAGCATGTAATATTTATGAACACACTTTTGATTTAATACAGGAAATATTCCTCCTGATTTCCCATCCCCGTTAAATAATACATTTCAGCCATGCTCTGAAAGCCATGCAAATGAACAGCCAACTATTCGTAGGAAGCAGTCTCATTGGAGCTAACTGTCCAAGTTTGGCTCCCCATGTAATAAAAGTTCAACAGAACATAACAAAATCATACACACAGATACAGGCGCACACATACACACATGCAACCAGTTACTCCAATGGACCTTTAAATCCTGTCCTTTTCATTTTGCCTAATGTTAAGTCAAGACCCTATTGGTATTAAAATAAGGATGTATATTCCTGGATTGTTATTTAAATATTGTAATTTAAAAAATAAAACATCAAAGAATTTTCAGGAATACAAGCAATTGCAAAGAAGGAAAGTGAATCAAAGAGCTCTTTAATCTTTAAACTGAGTCAACTAAATCTTTAGCTGAGTCAACTAAAAAGATAAGAAACCCTGAAAACAAATGATTACATTTAAAATGGATCCCTTAGGTTTCTTCTCAAATATTAATAATCTTATACAATATTTTTATAAAAAGCACCTGTCTGAAATGATATGAGTGATCACAAACTTTCCTGAAGAGAGAGCTGACCCCACATGATCTAAAAGTGGAAAAATAACTATAGTTTACTCTTCTATTTTAAAACTTACATTTCTATAATATACCCTTTGGGATTTTTATCAGAAATTGACCGAATTTAAAAAGAGAGAGAGAAAGAAAGTGATCAAATTCAGTGTAAAGGTGTATGTCTTCTGTCTGGAGGCACATTTACTAGACGATCAAAAATAGTTAATGCAAAAATATTACTATCAAGTGTTTTTTACTAATTCATATATGCACATATACTTTATATATATACATATATATATACAGACACATATACATGGCAGTTCATACACATATATGCATACATATACCATATAATCCATATATATGTAATTCTGGATGTATGAGTTTGTGATACAATGAAAATATTCCTAGAATACATATCCAATACTCTACGAGATTATAATCTTAACTATGGGACCTTGGAAAAGATACTATTTTTCCTTATCCTTTAGTTTGCTAAATCTAGAAGATCATTTCAAGTTCTAAAATTCCATCAAAGTTCTAACTAAGGAAATCCCTCATGGGAACTTAAGTACCTTCTGTTTCTTTCTCCCACTTGGCCTCTCTTCCCCCTCCCTCAGTACCAAATTCTCTCAGGGAGATACACTCTTTGAAGCAGATGCTACTAGTATATTTTATTATTAAAACTTTTCAGGGATCCCTGGGTGGCGCAGCGGTTTGGCGCCTGCCTTTGGCCCAGGGCGCGATCCTGGAGACCCGGGATCGAATCCCACATCGGGCTCCCGGTGCATGGAGCCTGCTTCTCCCTCTGCCTGTGTCTCTGCCTCTCTCTCTCTCTCTCTCTCTCTCTGTGACTATCATAAATAAATAAATAAATTTAAAAAATAAATAAATAAATAAAACTTTTCAGAGCAAATGACTACACCGATCTTTCAGACCAGCCCATTATGATTTGGATGATGCATAGTCATGGAAAATTAAAGTAGCTAAGTTTTATCAAGGAAAGGTAACCTTGGAAAGCAATATAACTCATAATTCTCAAAAATATATGTAACTTGTCAATACCTCAGTATGCAATATAGAGATTTAAGGTTTCCCAATTATCATCATCTTTTGGAATGACATTCAGCTGATATCATTGGAGAAGATTCAGTTACTGTTTTGTTTTTTTTAAATAAAGATTTTCTTTATTTTAGAGAGCGCAAAAGTGTGAGCAGGGAGGGGGAAAGAATCTGAAGCAGACTGTGCACTGAGTGTGGAACTCAACTTGGGGCTCCATCTCAGGACTGCGAGATCAGGACCTGCGCCAAAACCAAGAGTCAGATGCTTAACCCACTAAGTCACCCAGGTGCACCTACTATTTAAAAACAAAAACAAACAAACAAAAAAAAACAATAAAAGGTAATTACAGATGGTTAAGCATCCAACTCTTGATCTCAGGGTTGTGAGATCAAGCCTTGTGTTGTGCTCCATATCGGGCACAGAGCCTACTTAATAGGAAAAAAAAAAAGGTAATGATAATGTGGAGAACCTACGATTATTATCTCTAGTCCATCTCACTTGCACTATTTCATTATGAAGCCTGAAATACAATAAATGGAAGAAGAGGTGAGATCTCACATTGCATTATTTGTTCTCCATAATTAATCTCAAAATTTATGTTATTTTAATAAGTATAGAGAGCTCAGAAACATGTATATTTGTACTTCCCTTCCTTTTAGCCCATTTAAATCTACAAACCCAGATTGCAGCTAAATCTTTGAGTTACATATGTCAGGATTCTAAATTCAGCAAATTATATTCATATAGATATTATTTTTATATACTCCAGTTCAGCACACCAAAAGGAAATATATAGTCACATGTAATAATATTTTCCTACGAGAAAGAAGTGCTAAAAGCTGGTCAGAGTCGTAACTAGAAATGAAGTTGAAAATTAGAAAATGAATCAACTGTGATAATGTGATTTCAGAACCTATAAAAAAAAGTTGTGAATAGAGAATGTCAACTCCTGAAAACAGTTTAACATTAAGGAAACCTCATTACCAAATGAACATGGATTTATATGAAAATAAAGAATGTGGGGGGATTATTTTTAACTTCTCCTTTCACTAAATATTTTCAATTATCATGAAATGTATAATACCATCACCATGTCAGCTTACTATGCAATTTAAAACCAGTTGGTCAATCTAACATAAGGTACTATGTGAACCATAGGCCCAGCTTGAATTCAAAGTATATTTGATATTTTGCCAACTGGATCTTTAGAATTTCAGAATATTGTAACATATTAATTAGAGTATAGGGTTCACTTTCACTGGGAGCCAATATACACTCCCAACAGCCCAATTACTATCCCTAATCTTGACTTCCAACTCTTTCCACTTTTCCAATACTAGGTGAAAACAACTATAATCATATGGGCTGGAACTGCTGCTGCTATTAAAAATGAGATTCTTTGTGCAAAGTCTCAACTCTTGGCAGCTCTCTACTTACATAATATCTTAAATTTTTCTTATGTTTTCATAAGTGCTTTCAAATATATGATTATTTTAAAAATATTTACAACAAGGGTGCTTGAGTGGCTCAGTCAGCTAAGCATCTGCCTTTGGCTCAGGTCATGATCCTGGAGTCCCAGGACTGAGTCCCATACTGGGCTCCATGCTCAGTGGGTTGTCTGCTTCTCCCTCTCCCTCTGCCTCTCCCCCTGCTCATGCTCTCTCTCTCTCTCTCTCTCTCTCTCTCTCTCTCTCATTCTATCTCTCTCAAATAAATAAATAAGTTCTTTAAAAAATATTTACACCAAAATCCCCACTTGATAGATAAGTATACTAAAAGACCAAAAGCCTAATATTAGCAGCTATTAGTAAGACTGATCCCTATGAAACCTAAATTGCCTAAGAATCATTTGAGAAACAAGACAAGGGTGCCCACTCTCACCATTCTTATTCAACACAGTACTAGAAGTCCTAGCTAAAGTAATGAGTAAGAAAAAGAAATAAAAGTTATTAAAATTGAAAATGGAGACGTAAAATTGTCTCTATTTGCAGATAATGCTTTTCTTTCATATGGAAAATCCTAATGACTACATCAAAAAACAGATCTAATCAATGAATTCAATAAAGTTGCAAGATGGAAAAGTAACATGCCAAAATCAGTAGCATTTACATATACTAATAACAAATTTTCTGAAAAAGAAATTGATCTCAAACAATAAATACTTAAGAATAAGTTTAAGAGGATGAAAGATCTCTATTCTGAAAACTATAAGATGATAACAAAAGAAACTGAAGAAGACACAAATAAATGGAAAGGTATCCCATGTTCATGGATTAGAAAAATTAATATTGTTAAAATGTAAATACTACCAAAAGCCATCCACAGATTCAATGCCATCCCTATCAAGATTCCAATGGCATTCTTGACAGAAGTAGAGAAAATACTCCTAAAATATATATGAAACCACAAAGTCCCCCAAAAGCCAAAGAAATCCTGAGGAAAAAAAAGGAACAAATCAAGAGGCATTATACTTTCTAATATCAAGCTATACTATAAAGCTATAGTTCTCAACACAGTATGATACTGACATTAAAAAAGACAAACTGACCAATGGGGCCAAAGAGGCCAGATATAAGCCTAAGCATATATGACCAACTAATATTTGACAAAGGAGTCAAAAATACTCAATGGAGAAAAAAAAAAAAAACCAGTCTCTCTCTTCATTAAATGGTGCTGGGATAACTGGATACTCACATGTAAAAGAATCAAACTAGACACATATCTTACACCACTTCCAAAAATTGATTTGAAATTAATTAAAGACTTAAAACATAAGACTTGAAACCATGAAACTCCTAGAAGAAAAGACAGAAGTAAAGCTCCTTGGCATGAGTCTTAGTAATGATTTTTTTGGATAGGACACCTAAAGCACAAGCAACAAAATCAAAAATAAGCAAGAGGGATTGCAACAAACTGAAAAGCTTCTGTACACCAAAGAAATCATTGGCAGAGTGAAAAGACAATCTACAGAATGGGAAAAATATTCACAAACCATATAACCAAAATATATAAAGAAGTCATACAACTCAATAACAAAATAACAAGAACCATAACCCAATTTAAAAATGGAAAAAGCACCTGAATAGATAATTCTCCAAAGAAGACATACAAAAAGCTAAGAAGAACATTAAAACGTGCTCAACATCACTAGTCATTAGGGCAATGCAAATTAAAACCACAATGAGATATCAGGGTCATGCCTATCAGAATGGCCATCATCAAAGAGGCAAGACATGACAAATGCTCATGTGGATATGGAAAAAGGGAGTCCCTGTGCACTGGTGATGGGACTGTAAGTCATCAGTATGGCCACCATGAAAACTATTTGGAATTCAGATATTCTATGGTACACAGGATCCCACCCACCCACCAAACATGAAAATAAAATGATCATATGATTTAGCAATTCCACTTATCAGAGCATATCCAAAGGAAATGAAAAGAGTAACTCAAAAAACTATCTGTACATGTATGTCCACAGCAGCAGCATTTATAACAACCAAGACACAGAAACATTCAAAGTGGTCACTGACAGATAAAGAAATAAAGAAGTTCTCTCTCTCTCTCTCTCTCTCTCTCTCTCTCTCTCTGTAATATTAATCAGCCAAAAAAAATGAGGAAATCTTACCATTTGCAACAAGATGGATGGCCCCTGAAGACATTATGCTAAGTGAAATAAGACAGATAAACACAAATACTGTCTGATCTCACTTACATGTAGAAACTAAAAAGCAAATAAACAAATGAAAAGACTCCCTAGAAAAAGAGATCAGATTTGTGGTCACCAGAAGTGGAGGGTAAAGGGAGGCAAAATTGGAAAAAGATGGTCAAAAGGCACACATTCCCAGTTATAAGATAAATAAGTACTAAGGGTGTGGTGTACAGCATGATGATGACAGTTAACACTGCTGTATGATACACAGGAAAGCGGTTCACAGGAGAATTTTTTCTTTTTCTTTCTTTTCTTTTTAACTTATCTGTATGAGAAGATGGATATTAGCTGAACCTATTGTGGTAATCACTTCACACAATCAAACCACCATACTGTACACTTTTTTTTCCCTCTTTTGTTTGAAAGATTTTCTATCTTTCTTTCTATGAGAGAAAGAAGCATGCATGCGTGAGCAAGGACCATGCCTCCAGAAATGTCTAACCACACTGGGCAAATCCTCTCTTCCATCCCATTACCATACGTTCTCGTGTTTTCTAATAGACCCATACGAAGTCACCATTTAAAAGAACGACTATCTTTTTGTTTTCAATACTAGAGAGGCTATAGGCACTTGATGTACTCTAGCAGGCCTCCAGGGAGGTGAGGCTGGAGAAGGGAACACCATCTGCAGGACCTCAGGCTAGCAGAACAAGTGCAGACAGCACGTGTCAACACCCACACTGTGATCTCCACACAAGCAACCAGAGAGCTGGCATCAGATGAGATCTGGTGAGAGGAGTGGAGAGAAGTCAGAGGAGGGAACAGAGGGGAAGATGGTCAGAGAGGCACAATCCAGGGACAGGACACTCTACCCCACAGGGAGCAACTAACTGGATTTAGTTCCATCTAGTCAGTCAAAGGACAGCTGAAGAAGATGATGAGGATTATCCCTTTTCTGAGAATTCTCTACTGTAAGTGAACTCAGGGCAGAGGTATTTATAATTTCTCCACTTTTAATATGCCTCGAGACTGTTTACAGCCCCAGTGTCTTCCACACAGTAGAAGCAACATAGCAGCTCTTGGAACCGTACAGAGGACCATAGCTCTAAGAAGTAGGTCTGAAGCTGGATATAGAAGCATCCTCCTCCAGGTGTCCTAACCGTCCAGAATAGGCAGCAACACAAAGGTGTTAACATAAAGCATCTTCACTGAGGAGGTGACCTGAATGTGGCTTTTACAAATGTGACATGGAGATGGGAGACTGCTGGCCAGCAATCTTCATCAAAAGGTGAGATCATTACAAATGGCTTATGGTTTCACTTCCATTACTTACACTGTGTAAAGCAATGGCTGAGCCTGATTAATACAGGGGGCAGGGAGCAGAAACAGCAAAAAGTGGCAAATGTCAACTTACATACTCCCTGACTTTCAGGGCCTGATAACTCCTATTTTCCAATGACCTGGCAGGACCTGACTATGACACCAGAAAGAAAGAACAAGTCTCTGAGAGAAAATGAATGTTTATGCAGGTATGGCTTTCAAAGACTTGAGTAGCACTTGAAAGTGAAGCCTGAACCATTAGAATCCCAGGGTCTACAAATATGGGGAACCCCTAAATGAACAAAGCATTGGATAATCGGAAGTGTATCCAACTGTCTCCAATTCCTTGAGGGTCATAATTCTCAACTTCTCACTATTTTTTTGGGGCTAATGGGGAAGAGGGCACAAGGATAATAAAGATGTTCTAAAGAGTAATAGTAGTGAAAAAGTAATCAAGCTCCTAATGGAGACTCCTAATCCTTCCTCCAATGGAGGGTCAAGATGGGAAGCCATTGTCAGACAGCTTAATTGGTCATCAAGTTGGTGAATAGGGCCAAAGAAACCAATCTCTTCATGCCTCATAAGAATAGAGAGTTTGCATAAATTTCAAAATCCTAAAGAGGATAGGAAATAATGACAGACATATCAGATAAAGATTCAGTTTTCTGGAAGCCACTCAACAGGACATAAACCATCCAAACTCCTTGCTGGTTAGATTTAACATTCAGAAATGCAGGACATTTCAATGACCCATTTGGAGCATGAATAATGGAGCAGAAAAGCAATCACACAAAGACTGATCAGAGAGTGCATGGGTATGAAAGTGAGCAAAAGCGTTCCAGGTTAAATCCATTATTCACAAGGCCAAATTAAGATCAATATTAATTAATTAAGCTAATTATTAATGAAGCTAATATTTCTCTCCCAGTTTCTTATCCTCACTTTTTTTTTTAGCAATATCTTTGTCATGGTTAAGTGGACCTTATTCATCCTATACTAGGAGTATGTTATCTTCTTTTATAAGAGGTGTATAGCTCATCAGGGTGGACATTCTTGAGATCATGCAATTCTATTGCTTATTTCTGTAATTCTAGAATATTTACATGTAAATTGTCTTACTTTGCCAAAATAACAGTGCGGCTGACTGCTTGCTGAGAATGCTTCTAGTGCTAATGAATAGGCATTATGTATCAGATATATATATATATCCTATATATATATATATATATATATATATATATATATATATATATATATATACCTCCCTTCCCTGTGCAGGCACACACCACTCAGTAAGACAAATAACTGCACTAAGAGCCACAGGGGCAATGACAGACTTTCTGATCCCACTTCTCCTGGCTTTCCCTCACAGGAGAACTGAGCAGGAGAAAGTGGTAAACGATTGCAACTGAAGTCAATTTTGAGTGTGAGGGGGAGACAGTGATGATGGTGGAATAGCTACAAAACTTTGTCAAAATGTATCACTTTCCAAAATCGGGTCTAGAAAGTTTCTGGCAACTAGTCAAACAATACCTGTATTGATAAAAACCAAGGCACCATGCTGGTGTCTTTGTTGCTCTAATGACCTGAAGGAGAACACAGGAGCGATGAATGTAGGGTTTTATTTCACTAATGAAAAAAAGGAAATCCACACCTGTGGTTAGACCTCTAAGGAACAGAAAAAGCCAGTAAAGGAGAAAGGGTCCTTGCTAACAAAATGCTGCCTTAATTGCTGTTAATATAATCCAGGATAATGAACAGCTTGATTGTTAAGCCCAATGGTAAAATATCTATCACCTAAATTCAGGTACCCACTAAAATATTTCACCAACACACACACACACACACACACACACACTCACTCACTTTCAAATGGGTATCTTAAAGGTAAATTTATCATAAATGCATTTGAATTTTTAATTAATTTTCCCAATGTATCAACAAGTTTGTTGGGTTTTTTTTTTTTTTTCACTTAGAAACAGAATCTCATCTAAAGGTGGCTTAAACTATAAGGACACGTATTATCTCACATGTAGTATTGGAGGATACGTGGTGCTTCCAAGATTGCTGCAAATGCCCAATGATGTAGTTAAAGGCACGTCTTTCTTCTTTTTTCCACCTGGCCAAAATATTGTCAAAAGAGGGCTGCCATTGCTCCACACATCACATCCTTATTCAAAGGCAAAAAAAAAAAAAAAAAAAAAAGTGGTTTCTCCATACATAGCTGTTTTTATCACGAGGGAAACATTTCCAGGAATTCCCAAGCTGAGCACACTCAGACTCTACTCCCTAGTTTTCAGATTTCTCCTCTGATCTCATGGTGCCATTTGCCTACTTTCTGGCTGCTGAGGCTTCAGAATAAGTGGATATTGTATCTTTTAGCCATATAGTTGAAGACAGCTCTGCTGCCAAAGAGGAACCCTAGTGAGTAGGCAATCAACTGTGTCCACAGCCAGCTTTCACAATTAAAATTTAAACTCTTGTATTGAACGAAGATCAATGAAAAGCCTTTCTTCTGTAATTAAAGCAGTCTCAATTCCAATTTTCTTTTTTTTCTTATTGCTTAAAGAGACACAGATGTTAAGTATGCTAACTTTTGACATATATATGCATGGAAATTTGTGATGCCCAGATGTAGAAATGAGTGTATAAACAAATTTCCAAAGATAGTGGAAAGTACGTGGCTTGAAAATAGATATACAAACCCTTCACTTTGGGTTAAATCTAAAATGAAAGCTCTCACTCTAGAGAATAAGGTATCATAACAGCAGGATGACAGCAGTTGAGCCAAGTTTTGAATTCTACCCACAACTGTACACCTATTTGACCCATTTGGACCTTTGAAGAAAAAGAAGACAGCGTTGCCTGGATCACCACCTAAAAGGTTGGGAAATGCCAAAGGCTTCCTAGCATTTGGAGTACACTGCTTTGTTCATAGAAACCAATTTTGTGCTTGACTAGTTCTGGGAGATCAGAGCAAATTCACACCTACAGGGGTGAGATGAATTAATTGATATAAAGAGAACTGTTTTTTATTGAATAGTATTCCTGTTTAAAAAAAATAAGTGAAATTTGGATCATTCCCATCTAAAATGCACACAAATCACTAGCAAACCAATATGCCTGCGAGTTTTTGCAGAGATAAAACGTCAACACATAACCAAATTAATCCTTTTACATACTCAGTAAGATAAAAACTGAAAACATCTTCATGATGTTAACGAAGGGCTCCCCAAATACAACTTTGGTGAGGGGTAAAATAATAAAGCAAGAGGAATGAAGAAAAGACAGATAAAAAAAATGCCTGTATGGAAGCTCAGCCATGACCTAATTGTGAATTTAGGAACTATTTATAAAATGTCTCCTGGGACTGCTGCTGCTTGCTGGCTATAATGCCCACGAACTTGTGAAACTTCACAGCATAGTGGAGATAAAAAATGTTAAACAAATCATCACATAAATTAGTACATAGTGATTATGACATGAGTAGTGTAAAGGAAAATGACAGGTTGTTAGAGACGAAGACAGGCATCCAATTTCGACAGACAGGGTCAAGTAAGGGCTCTCCAGGGGAGGGACTGATTATTAGGATGACGACGTTTCCAAGGTTGCACCTGCTGACCTGGAAGAATTACAAATACCACTCCCTTTTACTCTAAACGGTGTCCCGGTTTGGATGATAAATCATGTGCTTGCCCGACCTTTAAAGTAAGCTGTAAACATTAGGCGTTGACCCAACAATAAGAAAGAAAAGTAGCCTTCCGGGTGTATGAATGAGCTTGTGTAAAGCATGGGGATGGAGAGAGCCCAGGGGCATGTGAAGACCTCGGAGAAGGCCAGCTTCTCTGCAAAATTAGAGAGAGAGAGTGATCCTAGATGGGGATGGATGAGTCAGAGCCAGCAGACGTCACATTACAGACTTTGCAATTCATCTTAAGAATAATGTGAGCTCCTGGGGAGTAATGTTAACCAGCTTTAAGAAAGTTTCGGCTGCTTTGAGGCATCTGGATTAACAGAGGCAAATATTGAACAGGGAAGCTGGTTTGGAGGCCCCTGCGACATATCAAGAGATGAGTGGCTATGGAACGCCTGGGTAGCTCAGCAGTTGAGTGTCTGACTTTGGCCCAGGGCATGATCCTGGGGAGTCCCAGGATCAAGTCCCATATCAGGCTCCCTGCAGGGAGCCTGCTTCTCTCTCTGCTTGTGTCTCTGCCTCTCTGTGTGTCTCTCATGAATAAATAAATAAAATCTTTAAAAGAGAGAGAGATGAGTGGCTGGAACTAAGATAGGGCAAAAGAAACTGGGTGGACTCTGGATCTCTTTGAGGCATAGAGGACATAGAACTTGGCAGGGGATTATGTGTTGGAATGGAGGAAAAACCAAGTAAAGCACTTATAAGTATTGGGGGGGGGGGTGGGGAGGGATGTGAGATATAATCAGAGTTTTCAATAAGTGCCTACTCTATATCAAGTTTCAAAACAACAGGTAAAGAAGTTAAGAAGATTACAGATTAATATACAGATTGTGCAGAAAAAAGATAACAGAGCAGGCCAGATGGCTATCTTTTCAAGGGTCTGTTTATAAAGTTGGTCCTTAAACTGGCCTCTGTGAACTTGGATTTCAAGAAGGCTTCCACCATTCCAAGAACTGCTATGAATGGTGCATCGTGACCAAACTGCTTATATAAACAAGATGGTTTACACTGAACATCTGTTTTCTTTATGGGAGTCTGGAATTTTGGTCATGCCAGTCAGGAAGTGCCTACCTTACCAGCCCCCAACAAAAACCCTGGGCAGAGTCCCTAATGAGCTTCCCTGATTGGCAACACTTCATATGTACGGTGACAATTCATTCCTGGAGGGATGAAGCACCTCCTGTATGACTCCACTGAGAAGGGGCCATTGGATGCTTGTGTCTCATCTTCCTTGGATTTTCCCTGTGCACCTTTTCCCTTTGCAGACTTTGCTTTGTATCTTTGGCTCTAATACATCATGGCCCAGAGTCCTCCTAGTAAACCACCAAACCCCACGATGACCATGGAGATCTCTGACATGATGATCAAATGTGAAAATGGAGATTTCAGCATAAATGTATAATAGAAGATAAAGAATGGAGAGTGGACAATGTAGGATACATATGCCAGAGACAGGACTTCAGGGAGTACTTAGTCAAATAAATGCCAAATGCTAAATTCACTCCAAACTCATGTTTACACAGCTCACGCTGTGGAGCTTTCCCTTCCTTTCTTCAGGGAGATAAAGACACCATAGCAAGAAAAGAAATTACTGATAACAGTATTTTCTTGACATTCAGGTTAAATTTTCCAGTATTCCAGGGCCTGGGCTTTCCACTGTGCTGAAGAATCGAGTTTAAATTCTGTACCTGTGGACCACACAGAACGCCTGGGGACTGTGACAGAGGGGAGACTAGGGCTTGCTGATGTCTGATGAAAATAATATCAGGGGCTGAGGAAGTACCTGTGGATTTTTTTTCCTGAATAAGAGGTGATTTCTTGTCTTGTAAAAATACAAAATTTGGCCATTGTCTACCTATTCTGGATGGGAGGGACTAAATAGAGAGATGTGAATTCTGAGCAGGTTTGGTCCCGGCATGGTGATTATTCATGAGTTCTCCTACCATCTGAAATGTTTACTCGCTAGTATTACATCTAAAAATAAGTTCTTGAGAGAAAAGCTTCCTTAAATACAAAATAACAATTCTAGCAACACAGGCAAAGACAATCCAAATAAACGTTAGGATAATTATAACATTAACTCTACCCCACAGTCTCTGCTGGCTAGCATTCTCTTTTTTCTTCTTGTAAATGATGTTAAGAACACTGCTCAGATGTTGCCTTTTACTCTATCAGATGTGCAAATACCTTATTTGGTTAGCCCCTCCACTTTCATAGCCACATGTTTAGGGAAAAACAGTATTTACCTCTTCTTTATTTTTATATATTTTTAAATTTATATAATTAATAGCTTTATCAACTGCCTAATATTCAAGGTACAGTTCTAGATATTGGCAGAAAATAGTAACCATAGGAATCATCCACGCTCTTGAAGATTCGAACACTGGACCACTACAGCTTGGAATAAAAGGTCTCCCTTCTGAACCTGACATTCCCAAAACACTCAATACACATTGTCCATGTAATTTCCCACCAGTTCCATGAAAAAAAAAAAAAAGAGAGTAGCCCTATGATTTTCGATTTTTGTTTTGTTCATTTTTGTTTTTATTTTTTTACACATAAATACTTAAGGCACTAAAAAGGGAAAAAACTATTTGCCAAGGAAAGGTAAAAGGTAGGTAGAGGTGTTCCCACTGCTCTATCCATCTATTCATCCAATAAATGTATTTGGCAACAAGTACCAGGGTCACTGCTAGATTCTGGGGATTAAGAAAAAAGTATGAAACCCAATTTACATTACCCTTAATCTAGAGATTGGCCGTTATGCCTTTCTCGCTACTAATGTGAACTGACAATTAAAATGACAGGACTCAGGACTTCTGGCAATATAAGAAATAATACCTCTTCGTATATGCACAGACACTCTTATCCTATTAGTTTTCATGCTATCTTGATGACACAGAAGCTAGCATTAGTTTGCCCCATTTTTTGTAGTAATATCTTGTAGTTTTTTGCCTTTTCATTTGCTTTAAAGAGTGTTACTAAGCTGTTATATGCCATTAATTCACCAAAATTTAAGCCTCCTTAATTTTTATTTCTTTCTTTAGATAGTCAATATAAATGCTGATCATAAATTTTAAGTCACCCAGATGTGTATGAAGCATGAAGTAACAGCCCCAACAGGACTCTAATCCTGTTAAATTGTTAAGGTATCATCTTTCCACATGCTCATATCTCAGCATAAATATAGACACATAGTTTTTAATAGAATTAAAATAAAATGTATATACACAAAAGCGCACAAGTCATTGGTGCACACTCTTTATTTTCATACCTCTGGAACTATTTCCCAGATGAAGAAACACTGTAAGTGTACCACAAATGTAAATTCTACTGTATGCAACTTCCCATGTCAGCAAATATTCACTAACACTGCATTGCTCTTCTAAATTATTCAACTTAACTCTATTTGATAGGCATTTAGGTAATTTCCAATTTTTCATCATGTGAAGAATCACAAATATTCATACCCATGCAATTCTCTTCGGCTTGTAAGGAACTACTTCTGTAACACAGACCTTGTCAAGCCCGTGACAGAATGGTCAGGTGTGTGCCTAAAAATATATGTCATTTAAAGTCCTGGGGCTGAGAACAAGAGAGAGAGAGAGAGAAAGAGAGAGAGAGAGAGAGGGAAAAACCTAAGAAAGGGGGAAAAAAGGAAGAGGAGAAGGAGAAAGAAAAAGAGTAGGAAGAAGCGGCACAAAAACAAATTCCTATGCCAGATCTATATTTATGCCCATATTTTATTTAGCCACACAAAAGTTTAAAACTGAGATTATCTTGGTTTAAGCTCTATAGTGGGTTAGTCCAATCTAATTTCAAACTACCATTAAAAAAAAAGAGAGGCCAGGAGCACCTGGGTAGTTCAGTTGGTTAAACGTTCAACTCTTACTTGTTTCGGCTCAGGTCATGATCTTGGGTTCCTGAGATTGAGCCCCGCATTGGGCTCCGCGCTCAGCAGGTGTTGCTTGAGATTTTCTCTCCCTCTGCCTCTGCCCTCCCACCCACCCCTGCTGGCCCTCTCTCCCTCTCTGTCTCTCTAAAAATAAATTAAAAAATCTTTTTGTTTAAAAAAAGGCCAATTTTGACAGTTTAACAAGGCAAGTTCCTTCCCCTTTCCTTGGAACATACTTCACATAGGAGTCACAGGGTGGTCATGAGGTGCCTTGAGGCTTAATGAGAATACCTTCCATGGTTGAAAGACCTTATGGTAACTCAAGGGGAAAAAGGAAAGAGTTCTTTCTCCCTGTGCTTTTCATTTTCAGTAACTAAAGTAGGGCACTCAAATCTATGGGTGCCACTGGTGCTTTTCAAATGAGGCAAAGTCTGTGCTGTTGATGTCTTTAATTTGGGGAATACTCTCTGCACTGTGTCTCGAAGAAAGGATTCCTAATTTATGTAAAATGATACTGAGAACGCGATCTATACGATGGTGTGATATAAAAAGCTAAATGCAAGTCATTTCTCACTGAAGATAATTTGAAACAGTATTGTATCAAGGGAGTCACTAGATTACAGAGGATAAAATGTAGAAATAGGTATTCAGATATTTAGCTATATTTGCATAATCATCTTAAGTAGGTATCCCATGTTCTCCTGGGGCTAACTAGCACACAAAGAACAGGATGGTAGTTTCCTCTAAAAAAAACACCATAGAAAAGAATTTTTAAAAAGCATAGAATATATGAGTGTTATCAAATAGGTCTTAATGACATCCATCTGATTTTAAGAGGCAGAAACTCTAAAGTTCTTGCTTTTTATGAACATAAATAAATGCTCCAAGATTTACCAAAGAATTATCTGTACCATGAAGTCATTCTGGTAGCCAAAGGCTGCAAGAGGATAGTTTTCCCAATTTCTAGGGAATTTATCACACACACTGTAGGGCAAATAATGCGACTTCTCCACTCTCCAAGATGTCCTCACCCTAATCTCCCGAACCTGTAAATATGTTATCTTATATGGCAAAAGAGCCTCTGTAGATGTGACCTTGCAGTAGTGGGAATATTCTGGATCATCCAAGTGGACTCAATGGAAACGTAAGGGTACTTAAAAGTGGAAGATGAACACATAACTTTAAGAAGGGTTAGAGAGATTCAAGTTTGCTGGCTTTGAAGATGGGAATAAGGAGCCACTAGGTAAGGGATATGGGCAACCTCTGGAAGCCAAGAAGTTCAAAGAAACAGATTCTGCCTGAAAAACATCTAGAAAGGAATGTAGTGCTATGGACACCATGAATGGAGCCCAATGAGACCTATGTGGGAATTCTTACCTACAGAATAGTAAACTAATAAAGGTGTTTTTAGCTACTAAGATTGTGGTAACTTATAGCAGCAAGTGGGACACTAATACACATTGCTTCTCCATCATTTAGTTTGAAAACTGAAACCATCACACACTACGGTTTCTGTGGTAAGAAATACTAGAATCAAGCAAAAGGAAATACTTGTGGTTGATTGGTTGGTTGGTTTTGTCTCTGGAAGCTAAGACCATAAACCAGGTAAAGTAGGAAACTTATTGACAAGGCTGGTCAATGATCCTGATCCCACTGTACCCTGATCTCACTGTACCATCCAGACCAGTTTTTTTTTTTTTAAGATTTTATTTATGTATTCATGAGACACACACACACAGAGAGAGAGAGAGAGAGAGAGAGGCAGAGACACAGGCAGAGGGAGAAGCAGGCTCCGTGCAGGGAACCCAACGTGAGACTCCAGCCTGGGTCTCCAGTATCACACCTTGGGCCGAAGGCAGTGCTAAACCACTGAGCCACCCAGGCTGCCCCAGACCAATTTTTATACAAAGAACCGCACAATCAAAACCAGCTCCCTATCTACAAGACCTGTCTCAAACTCACCCACCCAGCCTTTTCATTTCATAAACAGCCTCCCTCATTTTCTTCCTTTTTTGAGACCCCCTAAGACTCCTCAAGTTGAAATTCTTTCTTATTGCAGTAAGTCTACTGAACTTATGCTTAACCAACAGCGTTTCCTATTTTGAAGGGAGATTGCACAGGACATGGGACATTTCTTCCATTGGCACAACTGAAAATGTCTCTATATAACTATAAAGGCAAAGGCATACAGACCCAAGTATACTTCTGACTAAGATGTAATAATGAGATGATAGAAATGAAAATGTACATTGCAGACCACAATTCTTCATTTGTTTGTGTTTATGTTTTTAAATGCCAAACCCAAACTTTACATGTAGTAAAAATTTTAAGTGGAGATGGGCTAAGTCTGTTTCCAACATATAATAATTAGCCTGGCTCACATTATAGAGAACTAGGAATTCCATCTGGAGCTGAGGAATGAAGATGGGAAGGAAGAGGTCTACGCATCCACCGAGGGAAAGCAGATGGGATGGCTTTTCCCCCACTGCATAACCAGCATTTGACAACATGAAAATGGAACAAATGTTTCACCTCAACAGAATCAGTCCAGTAACATGCTTCTTCATCAAGACTCATACCTATGGCTAGGGCACAGGAAATCCGGGCTTCTATCCCCATCCCAGCACATGTCAGGTGGCCAGTCATAGATGAAAGGTCAGAGACTCAGCTCCCACAAGCTCTAATTTCATACAAAATAGAAAGACTCAAGGAATGCCTTAAAGAATTCCAACATTACCACTAAAAGAAACCTCCTTTGGGCATGTGGAATGTAGCTTTTGTTCTCTCATTGTTTTTTAACTCTTGGAAAAATAAGAGGAGTAGACTGGTGCTGCTTTGGATTAACCTGTTCAAATGACAATGAAGAGGAGTTCTAATCCATTACATCCAAATTACAACCATCTCTTGGAACGGGGTGTTTACTAGTGAACATGAATGTTTAATCCATAAAGAGGAACTAATGAGACATTTGAAATGGAACACATGCTTAATTTAGAGAGACTTTGCCTCTCTATAATGTATTAATGACATGCCAGAGTATTATCAATTAACAGGAAAAATATTTCTTTAGGATGTTTACTTTACAAAAAAAGCATGTTTGTTCATTTTTTCCTGAAGTTGTAATATTTCGGTTTTACCCTATCCCTTAAAGATTTTGATTCTCAGCATTTTGCTCTTTAGAATTATTCTTATTCTTCTTATATTGTAACCAATACTGAGAAAGTTCTCTTAAAAGGACCTCAAGAAAAAGGAGCATTGCCATCAGTGATGATAATGTCAACAACAAGAATGATGGCCATAACTACTATTTACTGAGAATTTACTTTGTATGCCAAGAGTTTCAAACCTATTTTAAATTAATGCTCTTAACAGGTGGGTATAACCAGTAGGTATTTTCTCTTAATAGATAATGATGATTATAATTATGTAGCTATAACTGTATCTGGACATCCACGTACATATTCTTTCTCATTTCCTTTTAACTTCTCATTACTTCTATATACTGCCCCAAAAGACTGACTTTTTTATCAGTCAGAACATTAACTTCCAGAATTCCATTAAGGAGGTGAACCGTGGTTGCAAAATCCTTTCTATACTGCAAAGTCATTTTCAGGCTTGGTAATATACATTTAATCATGTAAAGAAAGAAAGGGCAAGTTATTTAGAAAGTTGTAATATTCTTTTCTATTGTAATAAAACAGGAAAGCAAAGAGAATAGGATTCAGAATTGTCATAATTAAGGTCATGGTATAGTATTATTTTTTTAAAGTATAGATCATGATCTAGTTCTTTACTACTCAAAATGTGGGCTGAAAACCTAGAGCATCTGCATCACCACCAAATCCTCAGAAATGCAGAGCTCCAGGCTCTACTCCATTTGAACAAAATGCCCAAGTGATTTGCATGCCCATTATAATTTGAGAGCAATGACCTAGATTTTTTTCCTCTCATACCTTGAGAAAGCCTGTACCAGGACTCAAGAATAAAGCCAGGCTTGTCTCCTAGTCTCAGCAATCAGACAACAAAAAGAAATAAAAGGCCTAGAAGAAGTCCAACTTTTTCTCTTCACAGATGACATGATACTCTGTATAGAAAACCTGAACTCCACCAAAGAATTGCTTAAACTCATACAGGAATTCAGTAAAGTTGCAGGATATAAAAATCAATGCACAGAAGTCAGTGCATTTTTATACCCTAACAATGAGACAGAAGAAAGAGAAATCAAGGAACTTATCCCATTTACAACTGCACCAAAAATCAAAAGATACCCAGGAATAAACCTAACCAAAAGGGTAAAGGATCTGTACTCTGTAAACTATAGAACATTCATGAAAGTAATTGGAGAGGACACAAAGAGATGGAAAAACATTCCATGATCATAGAGTGGAAGAACAAATACTGTTATACTACCCAAAGCAATCTACACATTCAGTGCAATCCCTAACAAAATACCATCAACATTTTTCACAGAGCTGGAACAAACAATCCTAAAATTGGTATGGAACCATAAAAGACCCTGAACAGCCAAAGTAATGTTGATAAAGAAAACCAAAGCTGGAGGTATCACAATGCTGGACTTCAAGCTCTATTACAAAGCTGTGATCATCAAGACTGTGTGGTACTGGCACAAAAACAGACACACATTAAAAAACAAAACAAAACAAAACAAAAAAGACAGATACACAAATCAATGGAACAGAATATACAACACAGAAATGGACCCTCAACTCTATAGTCAACTAATCTTTGACAAAGCAGGAGAGAATATTCGATGGAAGAGACAGTCTCTTCAACAAATGATGTTGGGAAAAATGGACAGCCATATGCAGAAGAATGAAACGGGACCATTTTCTTATAATATACACAAAAATAGGCTCAAAATGGATAAAAGAGGGGCCGCTAGGTGGCTCAGTTGGTTAAGCATCTACCTTCAGCTCAGGTCATGATACCACAGTCCTGGGACGGAGCCTGACTCGGGCCCCCTGCTAGGCAGGGGAGTCTTCTTCTCCCTCTCGTTCTGCCTCCACCCCCACTTATGTTCATGTGCTCTCTGTCGCTCACACTCTCTCTCTCTCAAATAAATAAATAAAATATTTTAAAAAATGGATAAAAGACCTAAATGTGAGACAGGGATCCAGCAAAATCCTAGAGAACATAGGCAGGAAACCTCTTTGACCTCAAACACGCAACTTCCTGCTAGACACATCTCCAAAGGCAAGAGAAACAAAGGCAAAAATGAACTATTGGGAATTCATCAGGATAAACAGCTTTTGCATAGCAATGGAAACAGACTTGTCAACTTTAGTTGACAAAACTAAAAGGCAACCTACCGAACGGAAGAAGATATTTGCAAATGTCTTACCAGATGAAGGGCTAATATTCCAAAATCTGTAAAGAACTTATTAAACTCAATACTCACAAAAACAAAAAATCCAATCAAGAAATGGGCAGAAGACATGAACAGACATGTTTCCAAAGAAGACACACAATGGCCAACAGACACATGAAAAAATGCATCACTCAGCATCAGAGAAATACAAATCAAAATCACAATGAGGGGTATCTCACCAGTCCAAATGGCTAAAATTAACAACTCAGAAAACAATGGATCTCGGTGAGAATGTGGAGACAAGGAAACCCTCTTTCATTTTCGGTGTTAATGCAAACTGGTGTAGCCACTGTGGATGAAATCAGAGTAGACAAATCATAAGAGACTCTTAACTCTAGGAAACAAACTGAGAGTAGGAGAAGTGGGTGAGGGGATGGGGTAACTGGGTGATAAGCATTAAGGAGGGCACTTGATACAATGAGCATTGAGTGTTACATGCAATTGATGAATCACTAAATTCTGATATTAATAATACTAATAATATTCTATTAATTAATTCAAGAATTTAATTTTTTAAAAAAATGCAGGGTTTCTCAACCCTAGCTGTCTATTAGACACCAGGGCAGAATATGACCTACAAATTCAGAATCTCCAGAAATGGGTTCCAAGCTTCCATGTTTTTAAAGAAAATTAGACACAGGTGGTTGTGATGTTGTGATGTACAGTCATTACTGAAAACTACAGGTAAAAATCTAAAGAGGTTTATTTTCATCCACTTAAGAACTACCTATGCACACACACTCCCTAAACATTCCTTAGTCTATCTGTCAACTCTGACATGCAGCAAAGTTACATAAAATGCAACACAGGGCAGCCCGGGTGGCTCAGTGGTTTATGGCTCAGTCGTTTAGCGCCACCTTCAGCCCAGGGTGTGGTCCTGGAGACCCAAGACTGAGTCCCACATCACGCTCCCTGCATGGAGCCTGCTTCTCCCTCTGCCTGTGTCTCTGACACTCTCTCTCTCTCTCTCTCTCTCTCTCTCTTTCCCTGTGTGTGTCTCATCAATAAATAAATAAAATCTTTAAAAAAAAAAAAGCAACACAATGAACTCTGAATGGATTCAGTGAAAGGAACCACTCCATTCACTCAAAAAAGAGATCCTTGAAGTCTCTTCGAAAAAACAAAAACAAACAAAAAAACCTTACTCATTTCACTAAGCCGAGAAATCTTTGTATACACAAGCTGCATTTCTTCATCTCTAAATGTTGACTGCCTTATCCATGCTCAAATTTTACCTCAAATAATTATTAATTCAAATAATTATTAATTCAAATATATCACTGATATGAGAGGCACATATCAGTGCCTCTCAATTCAAAATTCAGAAAAACAAAAAAGAACAGCCATTTAGGGAAATAGCATGTCAGAGTCCTGATAGCAGGACTATCTTTCATACACATTTTAATCTATAGCATGGAGCATGGGGATTACACAGATAGAATGTGTTCAGTTAATGGAACTGACTGGAAACATGCCTATAGGTTGGTAATAGTACTAACTCTTGCTGAAAAACTGTAGTCGTGCCATGCACTTGCCAGTGATTTGACTTTACAACCATTTTATTTGGGTTAGTATTACAAGACTGTAGAATGCTCAGATTTAAATCTTAAAGCTATGAAAACAAGGAAACACACTGCCTTTATAAGGACATTCTGAAGGGGCTCAAAGTGTGGTGGACTGAACATTCAGGGCTCGGTAACACAGGGAAAAGAAGGCAGTTTAAAGGGCTCTGGATTTACGGCGCCTGGGTGGGTCAGTCGAGCATCCAACTCTTGATTTCGGCTCAGGTCATGATCTCAGGGTCATGAGACTGAGCTCCATGCTGGGTGTGGAGCCTACTTGGGATTCCCTCTCTCCCTCTTTCCCTATCCCCCTCTCTAAAAAAATAAAATTCAAAAAAAAATTTAATGAAGGGCTCTGGATTGTTTCCATTTTCAAATCTTCCTTCTTAATAAAAAGCTGATCCCTGAGGAGGACTTAAGAAAATACCTCTTTGGTATAACTCTTTACCCATTCTAGATCCTTTCCTCATAGATTTTTTTTTTTATTTATGATAGTCACACAGAGAGAGAGGCAGAGACATAGGCAGAGGGAGAAGCAGGCTCCATGCACCGGGAGCCCGACGTGGGATTCAATCTCGGGTCTCCAGGATAGCACCCTGGGCCAAAGGCAGGCACCAAACCGCTGCGCCACCCAGGGATCCCCTTTCCTCATAGATTTATATATTGTTCCTTTGGAAATCTGGTATTACTTCTCTTCTTAATTGTTTATCCCATCAAAGGCTTCTTTCAGTAAAGAACCAGATAGCATTCATTTACACATTATCATAATATCAAATACACAGATAACTTCTTCCAAAATTATTTTATTGTTAGTCATAATTAAAATAACAGAATTTTTACTCCATGTTTACTAGGTCCCAGGTACCATCTCTAAACATATGTACTCACAAAATCTGTTCAGATGCATAATATAAACATCCCTGTATCATCCCTATTCTACCCATGAAAACACTGAAGATCAAAGAGGAGAGGTTAAGGAAGTGGTTCATGGTGGCACAGCCACCAAGTGGCCTAGTTAGGATTCAAATGCAGATGGCCAACACAAGTGTCTTCACATTAGATCTCAATCTTATTTGTTTCTTTTTTTTGAGAGACAGAGAGAGGTGGGGGGTGGGGAGGAGGAGAGGGAGAAAGAAAATCTCAAGGGGACTCTGCGCACAATAGAAGCCCAGCATGGCGCTTGATCTCATGACCCTGAGATTATGACCTGAGCTGAAACCAAGAGTTGGACACTCAACCAACAAGCCACCCAGGTGCTCCAATCCTGTTTGTCTCCTGGCTATCTTTCATTTCTTCAAAGTTAAAAAAGCCTGCACCTTTAGCCAACAAAGAAGTATTTTGAGCCTGTAATTGCAAGTAATTTGGAGACTAGAGAAGGAAGGGTTCATCTATGAAAACTGTGTAGACATGAGGGTCTTATACATCAGCATGTATCTGATCCATGCCTTCACTATGGAGGGGTGGAAGGGATGGGCCAGACAAGTAGATTCTTTCTCACCATCCATCATTTGCAAATTACATCCATCACATTTCCTAAGTGATTTTTCATTTTCAATCTTCAGCTTCCCCTCATTATCACCTTCAGAAGAGAGTCTTGTTTTAAAAGAAAAAAAAAAAAGTAAGCCCTGTGCATATCATTTTCTACCAGAGCTTTCAAAAAAAGGTAAACTCAAATCGCCACATCCCATAGTCACAGATTTAGCCACTTCTTGAGATTGAATTTAATGTGGAAAGCCTCCTGCATGCCACTTTTGATAACAAATAACCCCGGACACTCTTCAGTGCCATTTCTTCAATTATATTTTCTTTACTGTTCAAACAAGATAAATGGGGGGAATCCAAACAATTTTTCATAGGTCAGAGATTCAGCACACCTGATGCAGCTGGAGTTTGGTTAACAATACAGCAATAGCTCTTCTAAAATTATAACCTAGACGGTTTTTCCCTCTTCAGGCTTTTTTGTGGACTTTCTTTTCACAGCACTGAGTCTCCTTTTGCTAAATAAATAAATAAATGAATAAATAAATAAATAACAGAAGTCACTCCATCTTTCAGTTAAAAAACAATGAGGTGCTGTCATTAAAAAGGCAAGCAATTGATTGACAGGCTCTCGGGGCTGAGGGATTTTCTTATGTAAATTGCTGTGTGTATGTGTGTGTCCGTCTTTAAAAAAAGATATACCATATTTCTACTCTTAGCTAATAATTTTAATAGTTCCTGATTGAAAAGTCCATCTTTAAATTTGAGCACATGGTGCTCTTACAGAGTTTGGGTTACACAGCTTGAAAATAAGTGATAGCTGACTTTATCATTCTTCCTCACCTCAGAAATTTTTACTAAAGAAAGAGAAACTGGGGGAAAAGAAGTAAAAAACAAATCAAATTAGGCATGAACATTGACATTTCAAATAGACAATGAACCCCTTTATAATTCTGAGGTACATATAATAATTGTTCCATGCCATAGGACATATCTGCAAACTGAACTGACACATGATTACACAAAACACTGGATCACAGTCAGAAGTGAAATTGAAGGCAATCTCCTACAACAAAATGCACAACCATTGCCTGCATAAGTTTAGAGGTGTCAGAAATTGTTGTGAAGCATGAGAGAAATTTTCAGCTAAAAAGCTAATCCCCTTTTTACTGGCTAAATATCTGCGTAATTCTGAAGAGGGTGCTTCTACTGCTGTCTTTTGTTGAGAAGAGAAAGGCAGAAGGACGTGAACACAAAGCCACCACAAGTGTGACCCTCTCTAATAGAGTAACCATCCTATTGAAAAATTGGTGGCATGTCGGTTTCAGGTGGTGCAAGAATCTTAACGAGGAGCTACAAGGGTCTGTGTGCAGAATGACAGCTTGAACAAATCAAAAGAAATTCACCACTGGGAAAGATCAATACCTTATCACTTGCATCAGTTAAAAGTGGACTGGACAAAGAACTAGAGACTCAACCGTAAGCAACAATCCCCAGCCTGGCAGAGAGGGAAGGGCTGGATGACATCAAAGACCCTTCCCATCTTAATTTCTATGAATTCACAGCACTAGCCAGGCCAAAGTAATTTCACTAAGGAAGTACTGTGCCTCGAGCAATAGCTTCTTGCCAAGGCTCCTTTGACTTCACACTGGTGTTCTCAGAACACCACTTAGGGAACACTTTCAACACATGACATAGAGGATGGAGACTCTGTTCACCACCTCACCGCAGTACCTGTTTCCAGAAGGCTGCAGTGTAATCTACCACCCTTTCATGCAAATTCCAAAACTAAGACCCATGCCTTGCAGGATGCCTGGACACTCCCATGCTGCTTCCAGACTGCTGTAAACTCACAGACCTAAAAACACAAATATTTTATGGGATGCCTGGGTGGCTCAGTGTTTGAGCATCTGCCGTTGGCTCAGGGCGTGGCGTGATCTTGGCTGGGGTCCTGGGATCAAGTCCTGATATCTGGCTCCACACAGGGAACCTGCTTTTTCCTCTGTGTCTCTGCCTC
The DNA here is from genome assembly GCF_048418805.1 of Vulpes vulpes. Taxonomy (NCBI): domain Eukaryota; kingdom Metazoa; phylum Chordata; class Mammalia; order Carnivora; family Canidae; genus Vulpes; species Vulpes vulpes. The sequence goes on from NC_132786.1 coordinate 33,966,013, forward strand.
TCTCTGTGTCTCTCATGAATACATAAATAAAATCTTTTTTAAAAAATGCAAACTTTTAGTCCTACCAAATTCCAGGGCTACACTTATGGTAGTAGATATGCCTTCCTTTCAGGGGCCAAAATCTCCATTCACCTTGTCAAATTTAAAACTGAGAATGAAATAAACTGCACCTTTCACCTGCTAGTTAATTAGCACACTCTATAAATGTGGGTCAACTGCCTCTTACTTCTCTTCGTCCCAGTTTGGGTTTGTGCAGGTGCTACCATCTGTAACTTTGATTAAGAGTCTGGCATTTTATTAAGCAGCCAAAATTGTTTCGGGGAACAACCGACTCATTTGGAAGCAAAGTTGCACCAAATAAATAGGCATTAACAACAGAAGGCGCTTTTAGAGGGTTGACTGTCAGTATAGACTTGAAAGATACAAACTACTTACAACTTAAACGGGGAAGAAGAGAGAACCCAAAATGTAAGGCCAAGTGTGTTGAAATGCACTCATATGGGTACACCCACATTTACAGTGTATTCATGTGGCAAATCAAGTCTTCCCTGAGGCTCTATTCTTTGTACGCAACCTAAATACTTTGAGAGAGAGAGTTAATTCACAAATACCCCAATAATTTTCGAAGACCATACTATTCTAATTGTTGGGGGATTTTTTGTTTTGTTTTTCTTACTGCAATCATACACGTTTATGTACGACAAACTCAGCTTTATTAAAAAATTAAGGACATTTCAACTGCAAAACAAGGTCGAAAACTGGAAGCTAAACTTTAGTCTGTAATTTATTTTAAATCCCACCTGTTCAGCCTCACTTGCTACCATTTCTTCCTCTGCTGAACCACAAGCCAGTCCCATTCCCGCTGCCATGCTTTTGCCTGCACTGTGTCTCCTACGTGAGATGCTCTTTACCTACTGACTTATCCTTCAAGCCCAGATAGAAAGAATTCTTCTCCTGGAAATCTCTCAGATGCATCAGTCAGGTTTTTCCTTATGAACTCAAAGGAATGGGTACATAATTATGTAACTTCAGTAGCACTTCTAACTTGCCTTGCCATTTTCATTCCCTCCATGTGACTGTGTGCTCCTCAAGGGCATGATCTATTTAGCGTAATATGCAAATATATATTCTTGACACTTAACTAGGAGGTTTAACTAGAACACTTCCTTGTGACAGGTGCTGCAGGAAATGACACAGATCGGGAAAAGCAAGTGGGGCCCTGAAATTAAAAGGCCCAGGTGCCAGCCAGGGCTCTGGTTTTACCAGTGGTGAGCTGCTGGACAAAGTGTCCAATGTCATTGTGATGAAGTCACCTTATTCGCAAAATCAGGACGGTAAACTGCCCTCCCCTTGAACCGTTAAATCCGATCACTGATATGAAAGTGTTCTTTAAGTCTAATGGGTTGTCAAATCACCACTCAATATGCAGGTTCTTCTCTCCTACTTCTCAACGTGGAGTGTTTTAAGCAAGGTTCCACCGAACACCTAAAGTTTACTAAGCCTGCACAGTCTCCTAGCAAAGAATTCCTGGGACTTTCAATCAAAAGTCAGTGATAAAAGTACTAACAAAATGACAGTAACAGCGATAAATAGGAGAAGTGATTACGATCAAGGATATAAGCAGGAGGCACACGTTTTCACAGAAGCATCAAAGCCACAGTCACAGTCCAGGGGTACAAACAAGCTCACCAGCATTCTGGGCTCCATAAACAAGCAGTGTTAAACTGGCGGGTGTGGATGTCCTCTGCGAGATGTGATAGCAGGAACCACGTGCAGACATAGTCATTGTAAATCTACAAAGCAAAAATCTCCTTTGCAATTCCTATTCATCTTTCGGAATTTATCACCGATGAAATATTAAAGCTTAGCCTCAAGACAATACAAAAGATAAAATACTTCAGCCAGTAAACTCTAAGGTGAATAAAAAAAAAAAGTGTGTTTTTTAAAATAAATAAAATACCCGTAAAATCCCAAATCAGCAAAAGGGAGCATTACATTTTTTTGTAAGTCAAAAAATAAAAAGGGACATCACTGTTCACAGTTGCGTAAGCTAAGGACTCTGAACAAGTTCAGTTTTCTCTTAGAAAAAGTGACTTGAGGCAATTCTAAAAGTCTCTCCAGTGTTCTTTTTCTCTTCTGTTTAAGGACATCACAGACACGTAAAGGAGGATAAGAAATACAGTTGTCTGGCCCAAGTTACATATCAAAAAATGTCATCAACTGCTGTAGGGGAAAACACAGAAACTCAAACTCCAGGCTTCTGGATGCCTTTCAATTCACCTTGACAGATTTTATCTTCGTCTGGGCAGAGCTGTGAAGAACTCCTCAAGGTTATTTGAGATTGCTTTATGGTGGGTCTACTGTGTCAAGATTTCCAGGCGCTTGTTACTTAAAAATGTACTTGCACTAAAATAATCCATAATTACAAAGTTATTTTAAAATCCCAAAAGGCAAATGAATTCTTTCAAAACGCTGCAACACTCACTTTTGATATCACATCCAACCTTCAAACAGGTGATCCTGGCAGTGTTGCTGTACTAACATCCACTTCCCTTTTAAGTTAATGAAGATTTAATATGAAATGAAAACTCTGGCACAAAACAAAAGCGGCAGAAATCTGTAACAAGAAAGCATGAAGAGGAAAGGAGGCAGGGGCTCTGTTAAATCAAACCCAGGCAAGTGTGCAAAGCACAGGGTGACTATATGCTTTGTGATAAGGCTTTCTGCTAGAATCAAAGGAGCAAAACTTCAATATTTCATGTTACCATAGTGGCTTGGCAGGGCTAAAAATTTAATAAGTGCTATTTAATCTAATGGCAGTGCTTCAGACTGGAAAAAAAAAAGCTGCATAAGATTAAGCATTCTAATGACTACTTAATGAAACTTAAAAGAATATAGATCATCTTTTCTTGAATTAAATTACTCACTCTAAATAATAACAGTTAAGAAACATAGTAACAGCCCATAGCTGAGTGCTGCATAAGAATCGGGAGCAGAGCTAGTGATTAGGCTGAGATCTCACTAACACTGAATGCCTGAGTGGGGGGCTTGTGCAATGCTATCGCTAGAAGGGATCTGTTAACAGAGCCATGGCTGGCCTAGCTCCTCTCCAAAGTGAACATCTATAGTTATAAATCACCCAGGCTTCAGGGCCTTGGAAGAGGTAGAGGTAAAAAGAACAAGATAAATTATCTGGACTCAAAAGGCAAAATTTAAGTGTCATTCACACCGTCAACGTTCTCATGATCATCTCAGTCAACCCACAGAGGTCTCATTCATTCAAATTCTTAGAGGAGTTCTCTCTTCCACTCATCGGAACATTCAGGAAGCTGATTTTCCATGCTGATTATCGTATTAATTTGACTTACTTATACATTTAACTAGAACAATAATTCTTCCTGGTAGAATTTTCACACACACACACACACACACACACACACACACACACACACACACACATCTTTGTATCTACCCACAGGGTCTGACACAATACCCATTTTCCTGATTATCCAGTGAATATTTCTTGAGTGATTAGAAGGTTACCACCTAAAACAAGAGGATGGGAAGCAGAGTCCTAGAAAACACGATGTCAGACCAAGCACTTCATTTTCAGGGCGTCTTTATTTCTCTTCAGAGTGGATCTAAAAACTGCTACAGGCTTAAAACAAGAACTATGATTCAAATCCATGCATCCTATCAGTCTCCACACAATATACACAGATTGACATATTGCTATAATTATCAGTGTATGTCATTCCTAATTGTGTAAGATCCCAAATCCTCCTTCTTCATCTAATTGGCAATTTTACAGAACTGTTTGTTTCCTCTGCTTTATGAGATCAAGTGCAAAGAAGCCTTACTTTCAACTTTCTAACGTGGAAGCCAGATTCTTAAAAGCATGAAATTATATAAAAAATAATTAACATTCATAAAAATCATACCCCAAAAATCCTTACATTGTATTCTTCACAAAAAGATTTCCTCTTCCCCCACAGAAAAGATCATGCCTTAGGATGCAACATCCTTCTTCCCAACATAATTCATGGGCCCATACTATAATACATTCAAATATATTCACACACATTTGTGTTTGTGTATGTGTGTATATGAAATGTATATAAGTATATAATACAAATGTATATAAAAATGGCAGCCTTACAAATCAAAGCGTGCACTGGCTAGGCTACAAGGCAAGGGGAAGCTAACCTTAAGGAAGCACCAATATTTATTCCCTTTGTCTCTCTTCACAGAAGCCTTTGTGTAAATATGAGTTGCCATGTTTGCTTTCTCCTCATTAAGTCACTGGTTTTCTTAACTCGGGGTCCCAGATAGAAACTCTAAGGCAACGGAGAGTCCAGGGGGACTCGAATAAGAGGGGATGGAAAAGATAGATAGGTCTGTAGCCATGCATTTGGTAGATGGACATGGCAGTGTGATTTTAGGGCAGGACACCCCAGAAAGTCAAGAATCCCCACTGCAATCACTAGTGAGATTGTTCTGGGGAAAAGTCATGCAGATAGTGCCACGTCCAAAGAAGACAAAGATAATGGAAGGAAGAGAAGAGATAAGAATAGATCTAGAGATGGGACAATCCACCAGTCCTAGGGACTCACAGAGGTCAAGAGAAAGGTTAGAGAGGATGTGAAGAGCTCCCACATAGAAGACAGAGGAGTGGATGTGATGCTATTTGCATAAAGAGGAACAAGAAGAAGGTGAACCATTGGTGGGAAAAGAGCTGAAATGTAACTAAACAGTGTGAACACTGTCAGAGCCAATGGGAAGAATACTGGAGCGTGAGAGCTCAGGCCCCCTCGCTGAGTAGCAGTGACCTTGGCAGGACACGTAAATCACCCCAGGCTTCAGTTATCTCCTGTCAAATGAGCAGGCTGAATTAGATGACATTTTATTCTTTCCTCAGTTCAGGAGACTACAAGTCTAGTGTTATCGCTCCTATTTCCCCAATCATCAATATAGAAAATCAAAAGAAACATCTCTTCTCCTTGACATGGGCAGTAGCTATAAAGAAGAAGGAGGAGAAAGAGGAGAGAAGGAGGAGAAGGAGAAGGAGGAGAAGGAGAAGAAGGAGATGGAGAAGAAGAAAAAGACCAGAGAATTTCCTGCTAACGTTCTTTCTGGGGCTCTCCCAATAACCAAGGACACCTGATTAATTGACCTCCACACCTGTGACCTGACACAACCAGAGACTCAACCTCCTGCTTTTTAGTAGCACGAGAGGAGCACAATGAGAAGGCAACTGGAAGGAAGTCACTGTAGGAATTCCTAGTCCATCACCAAATTGCAGGGCCCACCTGTTCTGTTTTCCTTCCTTCCTTCCTTCCTTCCTTCCTTCCTTCCTTCCTTCCTTCCTTCCTTCCATGGTGCCCTGTCACCCCACAGAACTTCCACAACCCAGGTGTTCACCAGAAATACTCAGTTTGGGGCACATGGGTGGCTCAGTCGATAAAGCGTCCGACTCTTCATTTTGTCTCTGGTCATGATCTCAGGGTCATGCGATCAAGCCCCACCTTGGGGGAGGAGAATCTGCACTCAGAGGGGAGTCTGCTTGAGATTCTCTCTCTGTCTCTGTCTCCCTCTGCCTCTCCCCCACCCACATATGCATTGGTTCTCTCTTTCTCTTTTCTCTCTCTCTCAAAAAGTAAAATCTTGAAGAAGAAAAAAAAAAAGAAGAAGAAGAAGAAGAAGAAGAAGAAGAAGAAGAAGAAGAGGAGGAGGAGGAGGAGGAGGAGGAGGAGGAAGAAATCCTCAGCTCTGTCGATAGTTTCCACTGGCCGGTGAAGCAGAATGAACTCAAAAACAAAGAGATTGATGCTGAGGCACCAGGGACAACACAGGGCATTCCAGCAGGGGTGAGAACCCAGAAACCAGGCCAGGATCAGGCAGGTGCAGCCAAAAACATGGGAGCTGTGCACTGTGCTTGAGGAAGAATGCCTCACACTGGTCACAGGAGACACCTGAATGTGCAAACTCATGGAGTAGGGCACAGTCCTGGATACGGGCCAAACTTCAGGAGGCAAACCCCTCAACACCTACTAGGCTTGTTTAGAAGCAGGAGCAGGAGTCAGAGTGAAGCCGGAAGGCCAGGTTACAGTATGGGCCATAGGTATTGTCAGGGAGGAGAACCTGGAGCAAAGAGCACACCCAGGGCCTGGCTACTGATTCCAGAAGACAGGAGCTTCTGCTTCAAATGTGATGTGACACATCCTTCCCAGTCGAACACAGAGTGGAAGGCTTGCCTGACTCTTCAGAACTGGGCCAGTCTCCTCAGATCCTTTTTCTCTGCCTGGAACCCACAAAGGAGGCTGGAGCCTTCAGGGAAATGCTCCAAGAGAACTGGTGGATTGAAGCCAAGTGAAAAGTGAGTCCAAAATAAAATTTTCTCCTTGGGCAGAAAATGGCACTCACATAGGACTTCCTATCTGACAGGAGCTATGAAGGACCCCATGATCCTGCCCTTGTAGGGAGGACTGTCATGAGATACTGTGGGCAAGGAGATAGGGCATACGAGTTAGGAAGCCAGCATGGCTAGCCTCAGAGTAGAATTTTTTAAAATACTAAAGATTTGAGGGTAGAGATGGACAGGTAAAAACACTAAAGACTGAGTAATGAGACAGTAGTAGCTACAAGTGATTCATAATCACCGAATCACTGGACACAAGCAGTTCTAGGACACAAGCAGAGGCAGCAAAAGCCTTGGATGACAATAGGATGTCTGTAATATGGCAGGTGGATAGAGGCTGAATCTCATAAAAAGGAAAACAGAAATAAAGTATATATAATAGAAATGGACAACTTCTCTCAGGAGGAAAACTAACTGGAAACTCAAAGCAAATGGACAGACACAGTAGAAGAGCACATTAAAAAAAGAAGTGTACATGTGACATTTTTGCTAAATCCTTCAGAAAAGTGACCCATGATGTCCCAGTGACCCAGCAGTATCCACATATATGAATGTCTTCCGCATGGCTCACCTGGAGACTCCTCTAATATATATCACCACCTTTCTATGTAAACACAGATAAACTAGAGGGAAAAGGGCAGACAAATCAAAGGAATTCAAGCTGTCCCTGCAGTCCTATAGAGGTTCACTAATATATTCCTGGGCTTCACAGCAGGAAGCTGGGGTCAGCAGGAGAGGAGGTGACATGGGGAGCTTTCCCACTGTGCTGCACTTATAGAAACACTCCACTTTAATAACCCTGAACTCAGAGCTTGCAGAGACATGCCACTCACTCTCTCTGCCCTTGGACACCCACTGAGTGAGCTCTGCAGGAGGCTCTGCACAGTGGGAGCTGGGTTCAGGGGCTCCTGGAAAATTTAAAATGCAAATAAGAGACCTATGCTCCACATTACAGGACAGTAGTCATCCTGCACCTGAGCCAGGATTAAGGTTCTACCAGAAAGTGTCGCCCTGTTACAAAGGCGAGAAGGCTCCTAGGCCCCAGATCAGGTCAGACATCCAAAGGCAGTTTTGTCACAAAGGTCTGCGATGATCCATATGGCCAAACAAAAATATTTGCTGAGCAAAAAGGCACTGTGCAGTATAAGATCTGAGAAGTAGACTAAAAGAAATACCACATGTGCTATTGTGGGGGAAAAAAAAGCCAACTGGAGAAGATGATGGGTACATAAAATAAATATATAAAAAGAGGTAAGGACTCCCAGATGGCAATCCAAGTCTACCAAAGGCAAGCAAAAAAGAGAACAAGCATTATGAGGTAAGGTAGTTAAGGACATTTTTATGAGAAAGTTATGATTTTTGCTGCCCATAAGGATGGTAGGGACATGAACCACAGTGGGATGGGATGATGACTCCTGGCTAGAGGACAACTATGAGCAGAGGGAGGGAGGAAGGAAGACCACGGTTGGTTACAGAGTGCAGACATCGTATCAGAGAGCCCTGGATAATGCACAGGCAGGTTAGGACTACAGGGTAGTCTGAAGAGACTCCATCATCTGGTAGAAGGAAGCACTGAAAGTTTTGGATTTGGAGACTAACTTCTTTTTTTTAATAGTAATTTTTTATTTATTTATTTATTTATTTATTTATGATAGTCACAGAGAGAGAGAGAGAGGCAGAGACAGAGGCGGAGGGAGAAGCAGGCTCCATGCACCGGGAGCCCGATGTGGGATTCGATCCCGGGTCTCTAGGATCGCGCCCTGGGCCAAAGGCAGGCGCCAAACCGCTGCGCCACCCAGGGATCCCCTGGAGACTAACTTCTGAGAAAAATCAAAGGAGTCACAGATTGGAGGAGATACATTGGCACATAGTCTTATCAACTCTTTTTATCAGTGACATGCACTAGCAAAAAAGCATCTGCTTTCCCACCATCCCCTCCAAATAGCCATGCTTACTCACATACCTATAACTTGGGTTTTTTAGCAAGAGCTCTTCCCAACCAGGCTAACCATCCACCATCCCATGGAATTGTACTCATTACCCACTGTGCCCTGTAGCTGTTCGTCTCGCAAAGGACATCACACAAGCCAACGTCATTTTCTTTACCAAATATTTTACTGTGCAGAAATTCTTTCTGGTCTATTGTCCAAAGTTATGATAAGAAAAGCCTTTTAAGCAAAGGCCTTTGGGGACAGGCTTAAAATTCTGACGTGTCTTTGCTCTATTGCTGCTGCTTACATGCTTGCTAGTGCAAGAGAAAGTACATGACACAAAGTACCCTTGTTGATAATCATCTGACCATTAAGTGTGAGTGTTAATTTCTGGACTATCCATTGTATTCCACCAATCTGTCTCTCTATCCTAAAGTGCCCTGGATTGGTCTTTGCATTAATCACCAAGGAAATGCAAATAAGAACCACAGTGCCACTTCACACCCATCAAGATGGGCAGAATCAAAAAGACACATGATATTAAGTGTTGATGTGGCACACCAAATCAAAGGGGTTCCCCCAAGAAGCCAGTATGCAATATGCTCTGCTTATACTTGAGTTTCACTAGAGGGCATGTAATCCATTTTTGAAACAACAATTTTACTAAAAGTGGGAAGTGATAAGATTTTCTTTAATCAAAAATGCACACTATAAGACCTTCTTCAGGACAATGAGATACAGACTGCCGTTGGCAAACACCAATTTCTGGGATTGTCTCACATTTCTCCTGAGATGCAGGAGGTACAAAAGCACAAAGGGGTGTTTTTACCTAAAATTATCTTTTTTTTTTTAAGATTTATTTATTTGAGAGAGCACATGCGTGCACTTGCAAGCTGAGGGAGGGGCAGAGGGAAAGAGAGAATCTCAAGCAGACTCCCTGCTGAGCAGGGAGCCAGACACTGAGTTCAATTTCAGGCCAGGATCCTGAGATCATGACCTTAGCCAAAACCAAGAGCCAGAAGCTTAACCAAGTGCACCCCTACCTGGAATTTTCATATTGAAAGAATCTAAAAATGATTAGCATTTGGGAGCCCAAATACCACCCTGGGTTCTTATTCTAAAGGGATTAAAAATATAATTCCTCTTTTCAAAAAAGCAGTTGAACTAATGGGACAAATTAAGTTGCCCGGCAAATCCTCTATAGCTTTAGGAACTGCAGACTCCATGAAACTCGACTGAAATCAATAGTTTGGATTAGAGAAGAAAATTCTCAATGACCTTTATTTATTCTGTTGCTCTAAAATGTTAGTGATTTCTAACAAATGGAATTCCCACAGTCAAAATTAAATATAGAATGTAAAGCCACCACCATTAATCTTATTTGTTACTATTGTTACTGTATGAGGATTGGTTCGCCATCATTCGCGTGATCTGAACTGTAACTCAGACTTAGGTTTTGTGTGCCTGTTGTCTTTTTTATTAGATAAAAGACCTACTGCAGGAGGGGGGTTCTTAACTGTCTCTAACTGCTATAGGTGGACTCTGTCACACCCACTTTCTTTTTCTTCTCTCTCCTTCCCCAGTACCAGCAAGTATGGCAATTATCAAGGTATGAGCTCTTTAGGAAGACATACTTCAGGAGTTCATACTAAATATCTTGATCCTTTATTTTATTATTTTTATTAAAGATTATTTATTTATTTATTCATGAGAGACAGAGAGAGAGAGAGAGAGGCAGAGACACAGGCAGAAGGAGAAGCAGGCTCCATGCAGAGAGCCCGACGTGGGACTCAATCCCAGGACCCCGGGATCACGACCTGAGCCAAAGGCAGACGCTCAACCACTGAGCCACCCAGGTGTCCCAATCTTGGTGCTTTAACAAAGTGTTGGCAACAGACATTTTTTGCTTAAAATACCTTCTGATTCTTCCATAGATAGTCTTTTATGGAAAGCAAACTTAATAAAAGCTTTTTCCTCCCTTTACCTTTCAATGTGAGAGCGATGACATGAACCCACCTATAAATAAAGATTTCTTTTCCACTCTAGATTGTAGTTCACATATTTTTCCCTATAAAACAAGCTCACTACTTTCAGCTTTATTATAGCCTCTAATAATATGAATATAATTCTTAGCTGAATTCCACCTTGATACTATGCATGATTTTTAAAAAACTTGCAAATAAATAATATGGAAAAGGTTGTAAAAAGAACAGTTAGCTCCCTGTAATAAAACATTTTTTCTCATTCTCAGAAGGTTCGTTTATATGTGAAAATTTGATCTGCTAACGCTAATTAAAACTAGTCTTACCTCCCTATTAAAGCAGACTTTCAAAGAATCTCAGGCAAAACTGTGAGCATTTAGTTCTCAATGCATCACATGGCCATACAATGTGCTTCCATTTTTAAATTCTAGAATCCAAACTTGCCACAAGTTTTACTTCTCTCACAAAGGCTCTGATTCAGGGAAGGCCTCGATGTACATTTGTGACCTCTGTTAGGAGGCAGAGGGAGATAAAGTATAACTTAAGTGAGTATTCAGTGGATGTGGGTTTTTTTTTTTTAAGATTTTATTTGTTTATTCATGAGAGACACAGAGAGAGAGAGAGGCAGAGACACTGGCAGAGGGAGAAGCAGGCTCCCTGTGAGGATCCCAATGCAGGACTCAGTTCCAGGAAGCCTGGGTCAGGATCTGAGCCAAAGGCAGACGCTCAACCACTGAGCCACCCAGGTGTCCCAGTGTGTTTTTTTGAGACAGTAACAAATACACATTTGGGAGTCTGCTACTGCTCCACACAGATGTGACTGTGGATGGAAGGGAGTGAGGAGGGAGTAAGAAGGTGGATAATATCTAATAGCCTCCTTTGTGTTTGGTCCCTTCATGGACCCAAACTAGCTCTATCATATCCTGTCCATTCTCCATACACCAAAAGCTTTGTGAGTTCTCTAAGCTCTATGTTGCGTTCTCGTCACTCCTCTGGAGTCTGTTTTCATAGCCACTTCCCATTCTGACCAGAAATTGGTGAATACCCCATGAAAAATCATTCTCACTTGTATTTCTTTCCTCCAACTTCTTTTGGACCAAAAGTGGAACTTTCAACCCTTACCATTACATCATCATCTTTGGACACCTGGCTGGGAACAGCAGACAAACCCTATTTAAAACATATACATTCTGTCATCATTTAAGTGAATCACTTCTACTACTAAACAGAAAAGGAACAGTTTACGGGGAGAGCAAAGTAAAAGCACAGTGGTAAATTCTCCAACCGAAATGCAACATCATCAATACACATTTAAAATGTACATAAAACTACCAGTACGTCACACACACACACACACACACACACACACACACACACACACACACAAAACAGGATTCCTCTGCAAAGTTCATGGTATTTTTTTTTTTTTTTGCAGCTACTCCATTGTATAAAAAAAAAATAGCTTTTTAAATGCACGTCGTTCACTCACTTGCTTATCTTTTCCCTTAAGACAAAATAGTTCCCAACCCACCTTGGGAAATAATGCACAGCAAAGAAAGAAAGACCAGTTTGATCTCTGGAACCCTGGTGCTCAAATGAGATAAGGAAGTGTCTGTACTGATGTGTTCATCAACATTTTTTTTTCTATAATGATACCAAAAAGTGAAGATGAGTTTAGACTCATGAATTTTGAGCTAACTCTGAGGTTTAAGCATTCACACAGTGTATAACCACAGATCGTTGATTCTGGCCTCTCCTCTCAATTCCCTATCCGCTTTCCAGGGTAAGCCAATCCTAAATGCATTGCTGATAAGTTCTCAAGACAGGGTAAATCCAAAATAACAACATCATCTGCCTTATCAGGGGGCCCCTTGGCTGCACGAACTGTCACTTTATTGCACCAGAGATAGTAATTAAACCTTCACCAGCTCACGCATATGTCCCAGTGCAAGCAGAACAAGCATGTGGCTTCCTATTATGTGATGCTTATTAACTAGAAAATAAAAGCTGTGTCAAAAAAAATGTGCCTGACAGAAGAGAAGGATAAATATGGCCATGCTTTATTGCTACATGTATTTTTTAAAGAAATGCCTATTGTACCGTGGAGTAGGTAACATTTCCCAGTATGTTTGAAATCATTCAGTGTAGCACCATATGGTGCGGTAATGTCACTGAACAGTGGGGCACAAATAACTCACAATTCATTTCACTTTGTACTCTTATTTGTTTAAAAAGTAAAACTATTTTGAGAACACTGCCATTTGGGGTCCTTCAGAATCAGGAAAGGCTGAGCATGAGTGAAGTTATTCTTTTTCACATATGAAGCCACTGTAGAAATACAAGAGGACAGGCTATCCTTCTGGAAGGGATATCTAAATTAGCAAATGTGTGAGATAGGAGTGGATCAGGCAGAGAGAAGGGAGATGCTGTTTACCTGGCATGCAAAATAAAACAAACCACTGGCCCTGAAGTTGAAGAGTATTTTGGCACTCATTGGGGTGGACAAAAAGATGATTCAGTCAAAGGAAATGTGAATGGAATGGGTGAGTTGAAATATTCAGACTGTCTGACCCATTATGAAATTGGGCACCTATTCCTTTTCATTCTGAAGCCTCAGCTTCAAATATCAAACAATGGCTTTGTTAGGTAAGCCAGTCTGGTTCTTCTGTGAAAATATATTAACTCCTAAAAGTATACAAGATCAATGTAGTTTCAAAGGGCCAACAACTAGTGAGGAGCCAAATCAAGAAGAAATCTTGTGTCATTACCAAATGTCAGTGTGAGCGTGGGGGAAGTGAAAGGAATGATGAGACTCAGATCAGAGCCTAAGATAAAAGAATCAAAGGGTAGTTGAGTAGTAGGTCCCCATGATTCCTCCTGACCCACTCAATTAGACAACTGTTCATTTTCATACTTGTTTGATCTGTTCAAAAGGACCAAAGCCCAGAGGTCCTAACTAAGAAGAATGATTGTAAAAATGTCTTTAACTCTAACCATCCTAAACTAAGCATCTAAACTTCCTGATGGGACTCTATGCAGAAATACTTACCATTATACACAGTGAGGCAAATAAAACTATAACCAAACAAAAAAAAACCTCTAGAACTCCAAGTTATAAAAGGATGTGGCAAGAGTATCCAAAGATACATGCTTCAAGAATTATAACTTGGACCAACTTTTTTTTCCAGTATGAGTCTTGAGAAGTCCTGACAGCAATCAATACCTAAGGAACTGTAACATGGTTAAGTTCCTCTTACCAAACCAGGAAGACATACCTTCAACCAGCAGTATTCCTTCTCCCACCAGGTATTTACTAGACAAAGGCTTGACATCCAGCCATAATCCTCAATGAACTTTTCAATTTTTTTAACATCCTCTATATTTTTAAAAAAGGACGATGCCAATGTAACACATGTCAAAACAGAGAACTTCATCAAATGCAAGGGAGGGAAGTATTGAATCAGTACTAGCCTGGAAGCAGCAACACTTTTTCCTTTCTCTCACATTAAATGGGACCCAACTGTCACAAGTAAGACTAAGATGTAGTGATCCAATAGCAAGGGAGCATGAGGCATAAATCAGAACACATCTTACCTATATGCTCTACATCCCAACTACCTCAGACACTTTTTGAAAAAAATAAAAATAAATTTTGTATGGAATGTCTTAACATGTACATCATAAGGAATTCAACAGAAATTTTCCTCGGGTTTCTTTAGATGTGATTGACTAGGCTGTTTTACCACTTCCTTAGTTCCTTCATTCATTCTGCCTATCTCCCATGAAGGGTAGCAACCCTCATTATGTTACACCCATAATTTCTCATGTTGTTAGAAAACTATGGTGGTACTTGGCTCCATACCAACAAATAGAATGGATTCAATGGCCTCAGCATGGTTTTCGTGTATGTTTCATTTTCACGACTAAAGTTACTTTTATTATTTGGTTCCATTTTTTCTCAGCTAACAGGAAATAAAGCAGAAGTTGACAGACTGTTAAAAAAATATACAACATTCTAAACAGCACAAATAAAAGTGAACCATAAAAATCTTGGGAAAATTACTGTTTTTTCCCCCATCCAACGACAGTTTTTATTTTAAACATTTCAATATTCTTATGAAATCTTCTAGACACAATTACACTGAAAAGGCTTCAGACATTTAAAAAGAATATGACAGAGCACTTAGTTAAATGTTATATTAAAGATTCATTGTAAATTAGATATTAAAGTATTCAACAGATCCAAGTGTGGTTCAAATCCATCTGTTACTACAAGCTATATTTTTTCTTTATCTTAGCATTGCCATATGCCATGGCAGAGCACCCAAGCTTTTTTTTTAATTTTCCATTTGAAAACCTTCCTTAGAAATGAATAGTCATGGTTAATACATGGCATTTATTCTGCACCACAGATTATCACAGAGTCATATTTCACTAGGTTCAAGTGAGAAAGACTATAGGTAGAATTTAATTAGAAAAAGCCTTCCCCCACCACCAAAATATGTGTTAGCTTCTTAGGCACTGTGGATAAAATGTTCATCACTAAATCAATCTCAAGGTATAAGAAAAATGAAGAAAGGGAAATATTTCTAAGAGTGGGAAACAAGGAAGTAGGAAAAAAAGAGATGCCAACACAAAGCAAAAAGAAAATTGCAACCCAGAAAACAACTGAGAGGCTTTACCTTTCCATTCCTTGTGCCACTGACAATATGATTATTGACTATACAGAGAATGCAAAGGAGAGAAAGATCTAATAAAATCCTTACTGAACAAAAGCTCATGAGACACAGGTCTGCTCATGATAGTCTATTCTGAGGGATAATGAAGGGGACAAAAAATGGACAAAGAAACCTAGAATTGTCTACATACCATTGCAGAACAACCAACATACCTATTCCCGGTGGGAGCTGCTTGCAAACAAAGACAACAAACCAGAAGAGGAAGAAAAAAGAACTCTACGGGACACATCTATGGATGAACATAGCCAGTTAAACAAACTCAGTCCTACTGGACCTAGGCGAGAGGAGGAAGCTGTTGACAGCAGATCAACCTACATGATATGGATTAGAAACTTTTCTGGCAGAGGCAAGAAAAATCTGAGGGGACAAGTCAATTGCCCAACCTCTCTGGATAAACATCCCCATTACTGTTTTCCACCCGGCGGTAACAGCGCAATTGCCAAGTGTGTGTATACTTGATTTCTATTTCAAAGGCCCTAAATCCTGACTATTGAAAGGAATGTCACTCTACTCATTAATTTTTTTAAAGATTTTATTTATTTATCCATGAGAGAGGCAGAGAGAGAGAGGCAGAGACACAGGGAGAGGGAGAAGCAGGCTCCTTGTGGGGAGCCCGATCTGAGACTCAATCCCAGGACCCTGGGATCATGACCTGAGCCCAAGGCAGATGCTCAACCTCTGAGCCACCCAGACATCCCTCTATTCATTAATTTAAATAAAATGAATTCAAAGTATAGCTCTACTCACCAAGTTTTCTGCATTCCACTCAGCATTATCTAAATGCTGAGAATACAAAGATGAATAGTATGTGAATCCCAAATTACACCTGATTCTTGACCTTTAGAAGCTCAGTCTCTAGGGTCACAGACAACCAGAGAGACAGGTCTTGTCATCACCACATGCTAATTACCAATATAGTTCTTCTGAGTTGTTACACTGTTAGATAAAATATGTTTAAAGTAGGATTATGGAGGGCATTTAATGGGATGGGCACTGGGTGTTATACTATATGTTGGCAAACTGAATTTAAATAAAAATTTTTAAAAATAAAGGATTAAGATACATTATCTTAAATAGATCCATATTATATCATAATTTATCATACGATAATTTTATAATGGTATCTAACTCAAGTTGCTATAACAAAATGCCACAGACATGGTGGCTTAAACAACTGAAATCTCTTTCCTCATAGATCTGGAGACTGGTCCAAGATCAAGTTACCAGCAGGGTCAGGTTCTGGTGAGAGCTCACTTTCCAGCCTGCAGGAGGCCACCTTCTCACTGTTTCCTCACATGGCCTTCCCTCAGTGTGTGCACTTGGTTAGGAAGAGCAAGCCCTCTACGGTCTTTTCTTAGAAAGGCACTAATCCCAGCAGAAGGCCCACTCTCATGACCTCATCTAATCCTCATTACCTCCCAAAGGCTCCACCTCCAAACATCATCACATTGGAAGTTAGAGCTTTAACCTATGAATCTGGAGGGATACAAACATTCAGTCCATAATAAACATACTATATAATATATATTACATATGTTTTACGTAATACATGACTATATCATATCTTAAATTTATACTATATATCTTAACTTCTACTAAAAAAAATTTTAAGAGAGAGAGAGAGCATGTTTGCGTGTGAGCAGAGGGGAAGGAGAATCTCAAGCAGACTCCCTGCAGAGCACAGAGCTAGTTGAGGGGCTTGATCCCACAACCTGGAGACAATGACCTGAGCTGAAATCAAATCAGATGTTAACCAACTGAGACACCCAGGTGGCTCTAAATAAATTTATATTAAATATTTAACTTTATAGCAAGTTTCTTGAGTGTGATACAATATGATACACTAGAACATCTTTGTTTTTAGCAAAAAATACAAGCTGCTGTATTCAGAAATGAACTACAAAGATTTCTGCAAATCTTTAAAATGGGTTACTTTAAACCTCTGTGTGTGTTGGGGTGTGTGTGAGAGAGAGAGACAGAGAGAGATAAAGAGAAAGCAAAACATCAGTCACTGGTAAATCTGAATGAGAACTCCGCACAAGTATATTTGCTATTCTTTCAACTTCTCCATAAGTTTGAAATTTTTCACAATAAAAATTGGGAAAATCACAAAGTTAACCAAAATGATGTTTTAAACCTAAATAAAGCCATTACAGATGTACCAGCTTTAAGACTTTTCTCTTTTCCTAGGTTTTTGGAAATATGTCACAGATACGATTTGATCTTTTTTGCTACCCTGTGATAACGTCCTACCACATTATTAGACCACTACTTCCAATTATAATCAAAAGCAGGATTACACCAAGCAATGTGCAAGAGCACACTTCAGGGAAATCTCCTTGTTAATCAATTTAAAATAGAGGTATAGAGAAGTATAAACATATGGAGAAGGGAGAGAGGGAAGAAATAAGTAAGGCGGAGAGAAAGGAATGAGCAGAGGGCCTTGTAAATGGCTTATATACTGGCAACCATTTTGTTATGCCCCACACCACACAGAAGAATGACTAATTGGTTTGGCTCATCTGGTCGAACAAGCCTGTAAGAGCAAACTTTCAGGGTTCCTGCAGCCCAAAGAACCACCATGAAACTGACTCTCTTTGCCACCATTAAACAATTCACTTTGTTTTTTGAAAGTCTCTGAAGAATGCCTTACTTTTTGTTTTAATTGTTGATCTCACTATTTTTCTACCTGCTATTTTATACCATTACAGATTCAGAATGCAAGTATCTCAGGGTATACATAGTTGAGAGAAGCGTGTTCAGTAGTTATACCATGTTCCAATCCTTAGGAAGGTATTCTCCCTCTGGGAAGATATAAGGGCACATTTTCTCATCCACTCCCAAACACACTGGTCCCCAACATGATTCATTTATAATCAGGTTATCACCTGGGGAGGGAACAGTCCCTGCTTTGGTAAGAAAGTCTAGTATGTCTGAAATCTTCCTTTCTTTCTTTTGTTTTTATATATGCAGGAGGTAAGAAAACTAGAAAAATGAAAGTTTAATGGCACGCAGGAATTGTGGAAGGTCATGAAAGCAGGGGGAGGGAAAGGAGCTAAGAACTTTTAATTGTTCTCTCAATGGGTATGTGGGGTAGGGAAGAGAGAGAGAGAGAATGAAAATCACTGATTCTACACGATGCTCCATTGTGGGGAGAAAGAAAAAGTGTTTATGATCATTGTGGAAACGCCATGTACTATATTCTCTCTGAGATCCACAATGAAGAATAGTATATATATGGCAGGCTGTTACCTCCATTGCAACAGAATTACTAGTACCCTTTTAGGCCAAGAGATCTGGTTGTTACTTCCACTAACTAAATTGTAGCCCAGTCCGTGATACTCTTCCCTGTTTCTCCCAGTGTGGGCTACCCTAGGAAATTATTCCTGCCATCTTTGAGCAAGAAAGTTCTCAAACCCTTCATCTCACCTGGCTGTAAGTGATGACTGGTAACTGTGTGTGGCTTTGTTATCGGTCACTTTTGGTAGGGGGCTATAAAAACTGCAAGCTGAAGAGATAATCCTCCACTGAGAATTTTGGACAAAGAGCAGTAGGGACAAAATTTCATGAAGGCACACAAGTTGTAAGGACTTCCAGCTGGGACCTTCTCTTAAAGCTATTTCTAGGTACATCTTTGTTTTAACCTAATATATCCTGGAATTATCTCCAGTTCATAGAGATCTTCATTTTTTTTTTTTGTTACAGCTCCACTGCCCAGGGCCAATCTATGGATGTATAATTTACAATAGTTAATTCAACCTTTCTCCTATGTATGGATATTTAGGTTCTCATAGTATTTTGCCATTACAAACAATGCCAACTAACATATTTTACATATATGCATTTCCTATATTGCTGGATGTAGAATAACGTATAAAAAATTTCCATGTATCTGGGCTTACTTGTATAAAATGAAACATAGAAAGCATACACTAGGCATTCCCAAGATAAGTTACACCCCCAGAGATAAGTGGGAACAGAATGGAAATATGTATAAATGGGACTGGGGTAGAAGGGACAGAAAGAGTGACTCTTCTCTGAGGGTAACTTTTCAATACTTCGAAGAACTCTGGTAAGGTTTTACATATTACATAAGTAACTAAATAATATGGGAAGATGGTAAACAAACACTCATAAGTGAAATGAATTTTATTACAAATGAACACTGAAGGGGGGGGTCACCTAAGTAACCCTGGAAAATAATACATATAGTTATACAAATAACTATATAATATAAGGCTAAAGACCAAAAAAAAAAAAAAAACACAAATAAGCGCGTTTTCACAAGGTGTAGGGTAGCAATTTCAAAACTACCTGCTTTTATTCTAAGATTGAAAAAATTAGTATATCATGCATAATGGGAGCCAGCTTTCTCACTGGAAAGGAAGTTATAAATAAGAAACAGGGAAAGGCTGGATTCCCTTTACGTTGGATTGAAATTAAAAGAAATGGTATGAATTTCAATATACACACAGACACAGAAACAGAAATGCACATGTGTATGTGTGTACACTTACATGTGTTTATGTTCCAGCTCTGTTCACTGACAGGGCATAAAACCTGTGGTACTCTAGTAACAACAGCATGTTTACTTCCTCCCTTCACTATTTCTAAATACTACTATCTGATAGAATGAGTCAGCCATCCTTAACAAAATACCCTGCCAGGGCTGGGGCAAACAGAGCACAAGATGAACCCAGAACGTCTTATGGTTCCATAATCTAAGAAAATGTTTAAAAAATGATGGGGGCATACAAACAGAAACAACAGCTTACTGAAGGGGCCTCCCAGCAGCCAAATCTGTGATGTTTCCAGAAACAAAATGAAGACACAACGGAATTTTGCCTGATGTACAAAATATAAACAAACAGGGAATAAGGGAAAGCAGGTCCTCACAGTAGAATTCCAACTGATAAATGAAAAAGGAATAATAAAACCAAAAGGCATCATTTGACAAACAATACAGTTGTTAACTGTTTAAGGAAATAATAAAAAAATGGACACTAAAATTAATGGGCAAATGTATGAACACATAGTCTCAAGGTAGGATCACTGCAAAGGAAAGAACAATAACTTTTTTTTTTTTTTTAAGATTTGTTTTTTTAAGTACTCTCCACACCCAACATGGGGCTCGAACTTACAATCTCAAGATCAAGAGTCTCATGCTTTACTCACTGAGCCACCCAGGTGCCCTGTGACATTTAAATTGAAAATAGAGAAACAGGGGCACCTGGGTGGCTCAGTCAGTTTAAACGTCTGTCTTCAGCTCAGGTCATGATCTCAGGGTCCTGGGATCAAGCCCCACATCTGGCTTCCTGGTCATCAGGGAGTCGGCTTCTCCCCTGCTCCTTCTGCCCGCTGCTCCCCCTCTCTCTCTAATAAGTAAATAAAATCTTTTTTTAAAAAATGGGAAAAGAGTAAGTGTATAGTGGAAAAACCTGGCAGATAACATACCATCCAAATGCTTGCATCACCAATAGGGGATAAATAGTGTGATTCCTGATATAGTGCACAGAGAAGGTCACAGTAGCATCTCTGTGTTATTCTTAATGAAAATGTACTATCTAAATATAACCATGAAGAAATATCAGAAAGGCCCAAATTGACATACCACAGACAAAATAACTGGCCAATCTACTTCAAAAGTTTTGAAGTCACTAAATATAAAAGCAGACTGAGAAATTGTTCCAAATAGAATGAGGAGGAGACATGAAGACATGTAACACAGGACCTGGGATTGACTCTGGGCCCAGGAAAGGATATTAGCAGGATAATGGACTCATTTTGAAAAAAGGTCTTAGATTTCACAGGTTGGAAAACTAAAGCCAACTACCACCTCTTTTTATGATTAAAGTTTTTGAAACACATTCCTAATCATGTTGATATCCTCTACGGCTGTTGTCGCACTATGATAGAGATGAACAGTAGCGACCAAGACCCTACCTCCAACAATGCCAAAAATATTCATTCTTTGGCCCATTACAGAAAAAGCGAGCTCATCTCTGGATCAGAAAACAGTACTGTACCAACAAGCAAGGTTAGTGTCATGATTTTGGTCACTGCTCTATGATTCTTAAAAATGTCAGTTTGGGGAATCTGAGAGAATGGTTTACAGGAGTTTCTGTTCTTTGCCACTGTTTTGTAAGTCTGAAAATATTTCAAGATGAAAAACTCAAAAATAATCTATACCTTGGAGTCGAGTGATTTCCATTGTCAGAGCGGTTCAGTCATTTGTAAGATGGATTCTTCCTTGGCATAATACATTGAGGTTTGGCCCTTCATTGCCTCTGGTGAGAGACAGCTACTTTTACGGGGCGCTAAATATGGAAATGCAAAATCCATGCACTCAGCCAGAAAGTGCTCTTACCTAGAACTCACTTTATGGTTGCCATTTATTCTGTGTCAGGCTCTGGGCTAAGTGCTTAACACCTATTTTCTTGTAAAGAAGTGCATTTGCAAAAAAGGAAAATCCATTTACTTAGAGATTTCTAATTCCATAAAGACACTTTTTACTAGATAGTAAAGTAAGCAAGCAAGAGCTACAGAGGAATGGCATGAGATACTGACTCAACAATCAAGGACGCTGCCTGAAAGGGTTATTTTTAGCACGAGTCCTCCATCCCAACATCCCAAACATATTAATGGAGGTTTTCTGTATCTACTTTACAATGAATACTGTCTGAATAAAGAGACTCATACCCATACCCTTCCTGGTAATACAGGTGAGTTGCATAATCCATCTAATCTGAGATCCTATTGATTATAAGATACACCAGTGTTTTACTGATCACAAGGAGAAGAGGCTTTGCCGATTATACTTGGAATATGCCATCAATTATAAATACTTCTAAATTCAAATATGCATACTTCTGAATGAATTACAATATATAACACATACTCAATATGTGATCAATAAGTATCTTTGGAGGTACCTTTTATCAATTTGAATTGTTCTGTGTGAAGGATATTCCAGGTCTGCCTTAGCAAAGAAAGCAAAGAAGCAGATGGCCAGTTAAAGCCGTTGCTAAGACTCACACTAATGGGAATGCTGGTCAACACTGGAAAATTTCAGCTCTGATGAACAAAAGAAGCTGCACAAGCGATTCTGAGAACCCAAATTACCTCCCGCACAGACTCTGTTGACTGCAAACTAATGACCTTCTCACATATCTCTGCATTTCTGTGAGTGCTCTGCGACTGATATCCATGACAGTCAACATCCCACCTGAAAGAAATCAGTCCAATGTCCTTATTTCTAAACATTCAGACCTGGCATACTGAGGACACTGCGATAAGTGGCCAATTTTTTGTGACTTTCGTCCTGAATGTTTGTTGTTCTGGAGAGGTTGTACAGTCTGATAATTTAAAGTCAAACTGCTCTATTTATTTCCTTATTTGTCATCCATGTTAAAAACAAGGGCAGCATCTAAAAAAAACAAAAACAAAAACAAAAACAAGGGCAGCCAGGAGACTTTGTAGTTGGGTCTTAGATACTATCTAGTCTCAGTTCTTTATTCCATAAAGGAGGGGACCAAAGTAGAGAGGTGAGAGTATTTGTATTTAGAAAGGCAGTGGAGGGAGACTGGGGCAAAGCCCAGACCAGAGCCCAGTGT
Organism: Vulpes vulpes; assembly: GCF_048418805.1. Taxonomy (NCBI): domain Eukaryota; kingdom Metazoa; phylum Chordata; class Mammalia; order Carnivora; family Canidae; genus Vulpes; species Vulpes vulpes. Next base: position 33,988,696 of record NC_132786.1, read on the forward strand.
CGTCACTCTTGGTCCAGGAGCCAATCCATTTCATCACACAGAGGACTGAACCTTATTCAGTATTTTGCAACCCCTCTGAAACTTCTCCACTACCCACAAGCCCATTATCACAATCCTGGCAAGCATACTTGTTTTCATGTATTTTCACATCCATTAAACTTATTTTCCTTTTAAAAAAATGAGTCAAAATGTGCTTTTGATGTTTAAGGGTATATATTTTTTTTAAATCTTTTTAAAAGCAAGTTGTATAAAAATAAAGCCATCTAAAGCAACAGCAATTTTGTAATAGTATTCCAATCACAACTCTCCCACCTGGAGAGACCAACTGAAAAAACACAGTAGGAGTTTTAAACTATTGTCAGTAGCTATAGCTTGAGTTTTTAAAAAATACATGGCCAATTTCATATCACCTCTTGGAATATATATTCATATGAATATAGTCACATTCTACAACTGCCACGATGCCCATCTAGCCTTCCACACTCCTGAAATATGTACTCAGCAAGCAGAAATTAATAGATTGAATTCAGAAATGCACATACTTGACTTATAGAGAAGCTGGTTAAAATTCAGATGCATAGAACAGAGAAGACAATTTTCTTTTCAAGTAATGACTGGTAACCTATAGGCAGTGCACTAAACAAGACAGATTACAGAATCCTGGAACACACTCAGCATTCCAGAGAATATGCCGAACAGCACATCGAGCCAATCAGCAGCTCAGCAAAGCCCAAGATCAGAGACCACATCTTCCATAACTCTGATTTAATGTAGTTCACAGAAGCTGTTTTCAAAGAAGAAGCCTGAGACAAAATTAAGAGTACAGAGATTCTCTAATTGAAGCACTCCGGGCAGAAAAGATGTGTGAATTACAGGAATTCAGCATGTTACAACTATTTGGAATGGCTGTTCACATTTGCACATGAGAGAAAAAAGAGACAACTGACCGTAGAGGCATGATGACATAAGCACCACATCTGACCCAAACTTGATCAATGTGCTGCAGATAAAGCCTTTAAGGACAGGGAAAAAAACTGAGAATGGTCCAGTTTGACGGGAAAAAAACCTCAAACAACCAAATTTCTAGTGCATTCTCATTTGAGTTTGCACACTTAAGTAGAATAATTTCAACTAATTCAGAACAAAATTGAAAGTGATCACAGAGTCAGCTAATGTACAGAAACTCCTCATTAACCCTCACTTCCAAGCTTTTATGGTAGAATGATAATTGGTATTCATAATTTTAGATCCTATACCACTTTCTGAATCATCATAGAAGATCATCAGAAACATCCGTTTAATAAATGCAAATGCAACCCAGAGTATACTTTGAATAAGCTACATACTCAATGCTGCAGGACTGGAAGATACGAGGGTCATAGTGTAGGTATTAAAAGGAAGGGGAATAACATATTTTTCAACACTAGGCAATCCATGTAGGGTATAAACAGTAACTTCATTAATCAAATATGCAATTAACTACTACAGGCCAAAGAATAGAGTTTACATGGATTGCTACAGGAACCACAATCCTCTCACACACAGGATACCTGGATAATATTGTAAATGTCCACAAATAAAGATATATGCAAAGGGAAATACATTCCACAGGGGTGATGAAGTCTTACCCCATGATTTGGCAATCATAGAGAAGCTGGTAGTCGTGTAAAGAATTTCTGTTTTGAGAGTTGATAGTTTGTGTGCAAGAAAGAAAAGGAAACCACAGGGTCACAGAGGTATTCAGACTTTTGCTAAATGTAAAAAACAAGAATGTAAAACCAAACAAAAATATGCTGTTCAAAAACAAATAAAATTTCTCTGTTAAAAGATTTAAAATCCCTAGGTCCACTTTCCACCTGTATCTTATATATTTATAAGCAAACATGATTTTGAATGGGTTAATTTTTTACCTTTTCATGTAAAAATCTAGTTTCCAGTTAACCTAATAAAGGCGTATGATGCTGTCAATTCCACAGTAATACCAAAGGATAGCAGTAATATAGTTCCTATAGTTCCGAAAAGAAAAGAAAACAAACACACTGGCAAGCTAGCTGGGTCAACCACAAGTATGTTGCCATAACAATGGGCAACAGTGCTTCATCCAAAGAACCACTGGCCAAAGCATATTTACTACTAGCTTTACTTTTCCAAACAATTGATCTTTATTTGGAGCCTAGGATATACCAGGTACTGTTCAAAGCAGTGGCAATATGGCACTCAAAAAACTCCAGTCTCTTACACATGAAATGAATGTAACACTGTATGTCAACTATTTCCAATTAAACAAGCAAACAAACAAACAAAAAAAAAACTCCAGTCTCCAGCCCCCCAAGCTTCCAGTCTACAAGGAGATACTAGACTAGCAATTGAGCAAAGCCAGCTCAGTAACATGCAAGGATATCTATCATGCTAAAAGTAAGAGGCTGAATTAGGAACATATGCGGTAGAAACTTGGCCTTGGTGGGTCTAGGAGGGCCCCTTGAGAGAACTGTCCTTCCTTCTGAGACTTAAGAAGTAGTAGGGAGAGGGAAAGAGAAGGGAGGGGGGAGAGGCTGGAGAGAGCAGGGGAGAGACACCATGAACATGGCCTGAAGTTTATAATAAGCAAAGCATGCAAGGGGAACAAGACTAGTTCACACAGTTGGAACATCAGGGAAGAAGGGGAATTTGGGTCACGATGAAGCCTGAGGAAAGCAAGAACCAATCATTCAGAGGCGTGTAACTTATTTGACTTTAATGGCAACAGAGCCATTAAAGAAATTTAAGCAGGGATTTCACATCATTAGATTTTCACATTAGGATGATCACCTCCAGCTGCAATGTGAAAAATAAAACAGAATGGAGACAAGACTGGTATCAGAAAAATCAACTGGGAGACTTTGGACAAAAGAGATCCAGAATAGTAGCCAAAACAGAAGCAACAGTAAAGAGGAGAGATAAAACAGGTCGGGAGTAGGTGCATGAAGTTTAAAGAGAGAATAACTAACTGCCTTATCACCATTCATTTATGTAGCTACACTGAGCACTACCATACTCCTAGGACCTCCTGGTGCTGGGGATACAGACACAGACAAGACACTTAGCCTACTCTTCTATATTCCCCTAGTCCACAGGATTGGTTGAAGGATGAGGGCTGAAGAATTGGAAATAAGCCCCAGTGCCTCGTTAAAGGTGGCACTCCATAACAAGGTTCTCAGCAGCTACTTCAGTCTGCTTGACATACCAAGATGGAAGACCGAGAAAGCTAGTCTTAAAAGGCTATTATGGAAGAATGAATAAGCACAGTTTTGGGACTGAGGGTCAGGTTACAGACTGCTAGGATGAAGAGGAAGAAGAGAGGCTGAATTCTATATTCACAATTCCCATGTAGGCAAGTATTTTCTAATAAGGTAAAGAATAGTAAGTTGCTTTGACTTGGCACAGAAGCACAGGCCAATTGCTAACAAGGAAGGAAGGTACACTTTGGAGTTTGAGCTGAATGAGGGCATTTTAATACTTCCCAATAAAGTCCTCAGGATCTTGTCCAAGTTCCTCATAAAAAAAGAAAAGAAAAAAAGAAAAAAAAAGTTGGGATGGATTAAAATTAGTCCCAAATACTTTGACATGCCTTCCATCAATAGGTTGGTCCAAGTCCCCTGCCTCTGGACCTGAGTTGACTCCGAGACTGCACTGACTACAGAAATTATGGAAGAAGTGACTTGCACTAGTTGTATGTCCATCCTAAAGAAACTGGCAGCTCTCAATTCCTATCTCTTGGAAAAGTCACTCTAGGAAACCAGCTGCCAAGGAAGCAGACTGATCACCTGATACCACATACTGGGAGCATCCAAGCCACAACAAGACTCTTGTAGAACAATGTGCTGTGTGGACAGAGAAGCTATGGAGAATTGAGGTGCCTCACATTTGAGTGAAGACACCATCTTAGAAATGGATCCCCCAGGGTGTGCCTCAGTGGCTCAGTCAGTTAAGTGTCTGCCTTCAGCTCAGGTCATGATCCCACAGTCCTGGGATCGAGCCCCACATCAGGCTCCCTACCCAACAGGGAGCCTGCTTTCCCCTCTCCCCCTGCTTGTGCTCTCTCACTCTCTATGTCAAATAAATAAATAAAATCTTTAAGAAAAGAAAGAAAGAAAGAAAGAAAGAAAGAAAGAAAGAAAGAAAGAAAGAAAGAAAGAAAGAAAGAAAGAAAGAAATGGATCCTCCAGCCCCAGCTATGGATGAAAACCAAACCACACAGTCAAACCTTTCCTAATACCTTTACCCAAAGGAAAATCATGAGCTACATAAAATGGTTGTGTAAGCCTCTAAGTTTTGAAGTAGTCTGTTAATGCAGCAATTATCTAAGGATAACTGGGATGAAATTATAAGTGAACTAAGAAAACAAGGCCACCTTTTTAAAGGATCCTAAGTAAAAAATTGCTTCTTTGGTATCAAGAGAGCCTCTCCCTCTCCTCAGTGAAAATATATTAGCAACATAAATAGTGACCAGGCCAAGGATAGTAGTTACTATGTAGACTAAGCAAAACAGAATAAATTATGCATAACAAAAAGAAAAAGCTCAGTCACCTTGAAAACACATGCATATGAAATAGCTCAAGTTGCACTGAAGCTCACTATACCCCTCTGTTAACATCCTGTAAGATGATAATTTTAAGTGCTTATTAACAAAGATGTCATAAACTCATAAAAATTCCCACAATGAACTTTTCCAATGACAAGCTGTCACTCATGTATTTGAGCACTGTCCCTGCTTTGCCTAATATATCAGAAGAAAGGAAAGACAAAAACAGGGGTAAGAAAAGAATAAACACATGGCTCAGAAAGAAATGGCCCACTTATTTTACCCTGTTTGAAGATGAAGACTTTTGAAAAAGGAAAAAAGAGATAATGGCACTCAGTGATTCCAATAAGTTTTCCTGTATTCAGTACAACCTTGTGAGTAATACTGAACATGCCCAAAACAAACTGTGGGCAGCCACATTAATATCTTGTTTATATCTAAATATGTATCAGATGCCTGGGTGGCTCAGTCAATTAAGTATCTGACTCTTAATTTTGGGCCAGATCGTGAGATCAAACCCCATACCAGGCATGGATCCTGCTTGAGATTCTCTCTCCCCCTCTCACACTGCCCCTCCCCTCACACTACTTTCGCTCTCTAAATACACATATATGTAATTTACTTTCAGGGCAAGTAATATATTTATATTATTTATATTATATCATTCAAATTCTAAACTTGGTAAAGAGAATAGAAAGAAAAGTCACTCTCACTATCCTGTCTTCAACCATGCAGCAATATTTCCAGGAGACAATAAATATATTCAGTTTCCTATACATATTTCTAGAAATATTTTATTTAATGGAAGTACATATGCTTTTGTACAATTATATTAAATATATCCCAAATATATGTATCTGTGGGGGATATATATATGCACATTTTATATATAAATTTTATGTACTTGAGTATGAATGTGTAGATATACATAACTTTTACCCTTTCTACACATTCATTATACAATGCCATAAAACTTCCTTTTTCCAATATGGTTTTGGAAAATTTTCCAATATTAATACACACTATCCTGTCACACCACTATTTAATCAGAGCCCCTGATGCACATCATCAGATGCTGGCAGTCTTTGCCCCTCATCACCAATGCTGTGATGAATGACCTCTTACATACATCCTTTGCTGGCATACAATATCCCTAACATTTCCAAGATGTGAAGGTTCTGGGTGAAATGGTAAATATGGCTGACCTTTGAATACAAGTTTGAACCGTGTAGGTCCACTTATCTGTGGATTTTTTCCTTATCCTGGATTTTTTACAGTACAGTACTGTCAGTGTATTTTCTCTTATGATTTTAATATTTTCTACAGCTTAAGAATACAGTATATAATATACATAACATACAAAATATATATTAATCAACTGTTTATGTTATCAATAAGGTTTCTGGTCCACAGTAGGCTAGTAGTAGTAAAGTTTTTTGAGGATATAAAGTTTTAATAAAGATTTTCAACTGCATGGGTGGGCAAGTGGAATTGTTCATGGGCAAAATCCCTGTATATTTATAATTTGGATAATTACAATTTGCCTATGCAGAGACTATATAAAGTTACAATCCCAAAGGCAATGGTTAATTGTATCCACAGACATGACAATAGTCTTAAATGGTTAGATTTTTGCCAAATTGACAGGTGAAAAATTGGCATTTTGATTATTAATGTATAAGACCCATTTGTGTTTTCTACTCTGTGAGCTTTTGGCTCATATTCTTTTGTTTTCCTATTGAGTTATTAGTCTTCTTCCCTTAGGTTTCTAGATATGCTCTAAAGAAATTAGCCATTGGCTGTGAGAGGAATTCCAAAAATTATTTTCTAGAATTGTCCTTTGATTTTGCTTTATGAGGTTTGCTATGAGATTTTTTTTAAAGATTTATTTATTTATTCAGAGAGAGAGAGAGAGAGAGAAGCAGAAACACAGGCAGACGGAGAAGCAGGCTCCCTGCAAGGAGCCCGATGTAGGACTTGATGCTGGATCCCAGGATCACGCCCTGTGCAAAAGGCAGAAGCTCAACCACTGAGCTATCCAGGCATCCCTGCTAGAAGAATTTTTAAAATGTAGTTGAATTTATCAAAATTTTCTCCAGTGGCTTGTGCATTTATGGTCATAGTTGTGAAGACTACTTTTCTTGATTTATTTTGCTTTAATGAATTTACTATCCTGCTCTACAAAAAGCAGATATTAGTCAAATGTCATTAAGAAATGTCATCATTGAGAATATCTTCATGTAACAAAAAATGTCTTCTAATCTCCTTATTAATGAATCAATTCTTTCTAGCAACATTTGAATCAAAGCAATTATAGTACAATTTAAGAAATACAATGGAGGCAACTTCTTGGTTTTCACCAGACAACACAATTTTAGATAATTTTTGATGTTGACAGTTTTTTACTTTTAAAATTATTGAACAGGGGATACTAGCAAGATGGAGGGCTACAGGGTCCCAAAGCTCATTTCTCCTATAAAAATAACAGATAAGTACAAATTGTTGAAAAATGGCCTGGGATAAGTTTGGGACTATGACAAAACAGCAGAAACTCTATACAGCCCCAAACTGAGGATTCCTGTGTAGAAAAACATAGAAAGCATCGTATCTGAATTACCCCATCTCAGAAACCAGAGCAACTTGGCACCAGAAGGGATTCCTTCAGAGGGATTTCACCCCACCAGAAAAAGAAGAGTAGAAGATACTCAGCAAGATTTGCTGCCATAAACGTTTGCAGCCTCTGCTACTGAGGACCCAAGTCTTCATCAACACCAAACACAGCTGATGGAGACACCCAGAGTCCAGCAAACACATCCCCTCCCTAGGACCAGAGATACTGCTGATCTGAACCTCCCCCCCCAAGATCCAAGTTGGGCCTCTGACTCCTCATACCCTGACTGAACTGCATCCCTGGCTACTCAGAATCCCTCCCTCTGGGTCCCAAATCAGAACTCTGACCTACCTTAACCAGGGCTGCAGTGATGCTGCTTTGCAGCTGGACCCTAGTTCCTAAGTCACTGCCTTGATTTGTGATCACTGGTATCCTGCCATTGACGCTCTGTGCTTAAACCTCTAGGGCTTGAAATGAGGTGTTAAAGGGTCATCACTAGGGCCATGACATTGCTCTTTTGCAACTGCCCCCAGAAGGTACTCAATCTCACTTTGACCTGCCATCCTTGGGGTGCACTGCTGCAGCTCTGTACCCCACCCCAAGGTTCTAAGTTGTGGCTTTGACCTGTCATTGCTGGAGAACACTGATGCTGCTCTGCACTGCAACACATACCAAACATAAATTACAGAACTGAAAAAATGAAATGAATAAAATGCAAAATGCAACACAGAGCTACAATGGCAGGTTCAGTCAACCAGAAGAAAAAAAAGCCGAAACTGATCTTTCAATATCAATCAGGAGAAAAGAAAAAAGAATAAGGAGAAAAAAGTGGGAAAAACCTGCATGAATTACGGGATACCACTAAAGAAAACAATATTAGCAATGTGGAAGTCCCAGGAAAAGAGAGAAAGGGATCAGAAACTATTTTTAAAAAATCATGGCTGAAAACTTTTCAAATCTGGGAAGAGGTATGGCCATCCCAGGCACATGAAGCTCAAAGATCTCCAAATGGATTTAACCTAAGGATGTCTTCATCCAGACACATTATAACTGAACTTGGGAAAATCAAAGACAAATGAGAATTTTGAAGGCAGCAAGAGAAAAAAGACTAATACAATGGAACCCTGATAAGGCTAACAGCAAACTTATCAGCATTAAATTATAATGAGAGATAAAGAAGGTCATCATATAATGATAAAGGGGTTAATTTACCTAGAGGACATAACAACTGTAAATATATACACACCCAATATCAGAACACCTAAATATAGTGAATTATTATTAACAGATATGAAGGTAGAAATAGACAGCAGTGCAATAATAGTAGGGGATTTTAATACCCCCAGTTTCAACAATGGATAGATCATCCAGACAGAAAGTCAATAAGAAAATAATGGACTTGAACTATACTTTAGACCAAATGTACCTAACAGACACATACAGAACGTTCCATCTCACAGTGGAAGAATACACATTCTTCTCAAACACACACAGAACATTCTCCAGGACAGACCATATGTTAGCTCAAAAAATAAGTCTTAATAAATTTAAAGAGACTGACAAAACCATAGTAAGTTACCACCTCACATCTGTTCATGTGGCTCCTCTCGGAAACAAATAAAAACAAGAAGTAACAAGTGCTGGTGAGGATGTGGAAAGAAAGAAATCCTCCTACTCCACTGATGGGAACACAAACTAGTACAGCAACTGTGGAAAAAAGTGTGGAGGATCTTCGAACAATTAAAAATAGAACTACCAAATGATCCAGCAATTCTACTCCTGGGTATGTATCTGAAGGAAATGAAATCAATAACTCAAAGAGATATCTGCACTCCCATGTCACTGCAGCATTATTCACAATAGTCAAAATAGGGTAACAACCTAAATTTCCTTTGATGGATGGATGAACAGATAAAGAATATGTGATATATATACACATACACACATATACCCACTAGAATGTGTGATTCACAGCCACAAAAAAAAAAAAAAAAAAGGCAAAGAAATCCTGATACAACAATATAGATGAACCTGGTGGCTGTTACACTAAGGTGAAATAAGACAAGAGAAATACAAGTAATGCATATTATCACTTACATGTAGCATCTTAAAAATTAATTTTAGGGACACCTGGGTGGCTCAGCAGTTAAGCGTCTGCCTTCGGCTCACTGTGTGATCCTGGAGTTCTGGGATCGAGTCCCACATCAGGCTCCCTGCATGGAGCCGGCTTCTCTCTCTGCCTGTGTCTCTGCATCTCCCTCTCTCGCTCTCTCTGTGTGTATTTCATGAATAAATAAATAAAATATTTTAAAAAATTAATTTAAAAAAAACTGATTTCACAGAAGCAGAGAAATCAGTAGCTGCCAGGGGCTGGGGTGAGAGGGAAATGAAGTATAGTATAAAACTTTCAGTTGTAAGAAGATTATGTTCAGAGGATCTGAGGGACAGCATAGTGACTACAATTTAAAATATAGAATTGTATACTTGAAAGTTGCTGAAAAGTACATTTGCAGTGTTCTCAGTTAAAAAAAAAAGTTAACTATGTGAAGTGATAAACGTGTTAATTATCTTGATATCAGTAGCTATTCCCAAATAGGTGTATGTGTCAATATGTTCAGAAAAAAATTATATACACAACAAATGATTGCTATGAAAAGCCTGGAAACAGAGTATGGACCAACCAAATCAAGCCAAAATTGCTGGACATCCCTCTATCAGAATAGCTGCTATTACTCAAGTGTGTATCCTTCCTGTTTTGTTTCAGTGTATATATATATATATATATAAATTTGGACATTTAATAACAAATTGGACATTATTTTGTTTAGCATTGAAAGAACATCTTTCTGTATCAATAACTATAGAACTATACACTTATATATAATAAAAATTTGGACATTTAATAACAAATTGGACATTATTTTGTTTACCATTGAAAGAACATCCTTCTGTATCAATAACTATAGAACTATACACTTATTTTAATAGTTACCCAATACCCTCTAAATTTATATATTTTTCCAACCCCCTAATGTTGAATTTTTTTAAGATTTTATTTATTTATTCATGAGAGACGAGAGAGGCAGAGATACAGGCAGAGGGAGAAGCAGGCTCCCTGTAGGGAACCCGATGAGGGACCTGATCCCAGACCCCAGGGATCACACCCTGAGCCGAAGGCAGACGCTCAACCACTGAGCCACCCAGATGTCCCCCAACTCCCTAATGTTGGATTTAGCCTATTTTTCATTTTTGCAAATACTAAAAATACTTAGATGTGTCCTTATGTAACAACATCTTTTTATATTTACACTATTATTTTCTGTTTCCTGGAAAAATTTCAAAAAAGGGAATATATGAATCACTTCTAAGGAGTTTCAATAATTATTAAGAACTTACCATCAAGATAGTTGACCATTACCAATTTCTCAGTGGACACATTGCCCATTTTCCATATCCTTGCCAACAGCAGCACCAGTTATCATCAAACTTTTAATCCTTTATTGATCTTAAAAGGGGAAACATGGTATTTCCATATTTTAACTTGCATTTTTAAATTATGGATAATTTTTTAAATAGAATAAAAGTTTTGTCATTTATAATCCTACTAACACAAACCATTTCTTATATTAGGCAATTGCCTGATGAATGTCACCTCGGGACAAGGAAATTAGTAAATTTCATTTTCTGGAGGTGGTAGTTATTTAAAGCAATGCATTTTTTTCCTTCCTCAGGGATAATAATTCTTAGTCTTTATGTGCAGAAAAGCAGTTGTTTGGTTCTGCAATCTTTAAGGACACCATAGGTAGAATGGCTCTGACTATAATTTAGCAAGGAAGATGCTACTCTGATGGTGCCACTTGCCATAATATACGAGACTTGAAAAATATTTACACTGGCATATGTGAACCTGTCCAGCTTTATAAAATGTATAGATATATTTAATATTCTGAGTTCAGCTGCTTTAAATGCCACTATCAGGAATATTTTAGAAATCTCTCTATAAGATCACCTCTAACTTTTAAAAGTTACAACTGTTTAAAAGTTACATGAGCTATGTGGGGACTAGGTGAGTAAAGAAAGAAAAAAGAAAAAAAATTTTAATGATCTTTTAGGGAAAAAAAAAATTTCATGTCTTTGGAAATGTGGCCTCTGTTAATAAGTATTTCCATACATGTGGATTCCTACACCTGATTTTAAGCCATTAAAAACCGAAGCATACTTATGCCAATGTTTTCAAGTTGGCTGTTTGTAAAGCTTAAATACAAAAAAAAATAAAATAAATATATGCGCACACACACATACTTTGCTCTTTTTACAACCAGTAGAAAGAAATATCCCCCTCACCAGAATCACATGGAGTCTCAAAACATAAGCTTCTATTTAAAAGGCCTTTTTTAATTTTCAGAATCCACCATTCCCCATTAAATAAAACCTGAACATTTTCCACTTCATGAATATAGGGAAACAAAAACAGCAGCAAATGCAATAACCCACAAGCACTTGATGGTCACAAGACAAGAGGGTGCACAGATTGTAAGGCAAAACCAATGCAAAAATAGAAAACAGCATGTTCTAACATATTTTTCTAAACATAATTCCCTTCATCTCCTGACTTATGGAATGAACCATAAACTTCATTTTCATGAAGACTTACAAGGAAGATGGAGGATAGGAAATTTGACTGTTCCTAATAAGTATGTCAAAACATTCATTTGGAAAAAATATGAATTCTCGATGTTCCAGTCCATTTTAAAGCTTGACATGAGTTTTAAAATCCAATTTTATTAATGGCAATTATTGATTTGTCAAAAAAATACTTATTGAGGGGGCACTGGGTAGCTCAGTTGGTCAAGTGTCAGTCGGACTCTTAATTTCGGCTCAGCTCACGATCTCAGGGTCATGAGTTTGAGTCCCACACAGGGCTGCACGCTAGGCATGGAGCCTGCTTAAGATTCTCTCTCTCAGGGATCCCTGGGTGGGGCAGCGGTTTGGCGCCTGCCTTTGGCCCAGGGTGCGATCCTGGAGACCCAGGATCGAATCCCACATCGGGCTCCCGGTGCATGGAGCCTGCTTCTCCCTCTGCCTGTGTCTCTGGCGCTCTCTCTCTCTCTCTGTGACTATCATAAATAAATATAAATAAAAAAAAAAAAGATTCTCTCTCTCTTTCCCTCTGTCCCTCCCCCCACTCACTCACACTCTCTAGCTCTAGCTCTCTAAACAAACAAAACAAAACAGAACTTACTGAGTGCCTATGGTGTGCTGAGCACTCTTAGTTCTTTAAGATACACACATGAAGGAAATAGACAAAGATACCCAGCCTCACAGAGATCACATCAGTTGGCTATAATCTTTCTCACTTCTCTTTTTTTACCTAACATGCTCTAGAGATAGAACCCCATGCTCTGATCATACTACAACTTATTTATCCATCTCCAAGTTAATGAGCATTGAAGGTATTTCTGAGTATTTTTCTATTACACACAATTGAACAAAAAAACATATCTGTACATACAGTTTAGTGAATATGTGCAAGGTTTTCTTAAGCCATTATTCTGAAAACGTGGTTGACACAATGCCGGGGGTTTCAACACTCTTTTAAGGGATCCAGGAAGAAAAAGGTATTTCACCAAGAACACTAAAATTTCTCCTTTCACTGTGTTGACACTGAACTTATGGTATAAAATCATGGTGGTTTCAACTTGGAGCACCTTAGCACCTTAACAGAATTGAAACAGTGGCACCAAAGCCTACTTGTCATCATTGTATTTTCTACCACCACACCTTACACCCAAAACGGTGCTCGCCTCAGGCTCTTGATAAAGCAGTAAAAATCATTCATTTTATTAGATCTCCACTCTTGAATACATGTCTTTTTAATAACAAAAACTATGCATAAAGCCCTTCTGCTGAATATAAGACTGGGATACTAGTATATAGGAAAAGCCCTCATGTAACTAGTTATAAGCTAAACCAGTTTTTTGTTTTGTTTTGTTTTTCTCATAGAACCCCATATTCTACTTGAAAGAAGATTGACAAAAATATCATTCAGTGACACCTGGGTGGCTCAGTTGTTGAGCCTCTGCCTTTGGCTCAGGTCATGATCCCGGGGTCCTGGGATTAAGTCCCTCATCGGGCTCCCCGCAAGGAACCCACTTCTCTCTTTGCCTAGGTCTCTGCCTCTGTCTCTGTGTCTCTCATGAATAAAATCTTAAAAAAACGAAAAGATATTATTCAAAATTGGGTATTTAGCAAAAATTTTCTCAAAATAAACAGTGAGATTACCACTTCAAAAAGAAACTGACAGAACTCATCACTAATAACAAAATTTGTGCTTTCCTTTGAAAATGAGAATTCCTGAAAATTTTTACCTACCACTGTGAACTTTACAGTTCCCTGATACTCAAAGTCCTTTCAGGTGAAATCAGTAGTAATGTTAATAAAAGTGATTTTTATATTGCATTATGAAATGTTTCAACAATTGGAAGATCTGCAGAATTCTGTGAGCCAATAGTTTGTATTGACTATATTTTCTATCTGTATTTCTGGTCAATAATTTCTATTGACCAATATTTTTTTACTGACCATCACAGAATGTTACAAATACATACATGGGTAAAGATCCACTCAAAATGCAAGCTAATAGAATATAAATCAAGTATAAAAGTTCTTTGATGCTATGTCAGATTGACTAAATTTCACAAAACCACCACTCGTCAAGTTTTGGTGTTATATCAAAAAGGATGCCCATAAATGCTGAAAAGCCTACTAAAACACTCATTCTTTTCAAGTATACATCAGTGTAAGGCCAGATTTTCTTCATATACAGGAATCAAAACAAGATGTCAGAACAGATGGACTCCAGAGGCAGATATGAGTTGTTTCCTATTACGCCAAACATCAAAGAGATGTGCAAAAATATGAAATAACACATTTTTTAGTAAATTTATCTTGGAAAACATGACTTTTTTTCATAAGAAAATGCCATTTATGATAATATGGAATGGACTTATTTTTACCATTTCTAAATATAATGATAAATATCTTTAAGCTGTCTAAAATTTAACACCTAATATTGGTAAAGATCAATAGATAAAACCTATATAAATAAAAGCTTCCTTTGGGTTCTCAATTCTTAAAACTCTAATGGGTCCCAAGACAAACTATTGAGAATGTCTGGTCTCAGGTACATTTCTAATATAGAAACACAGGATTTAGGATATACACACACCTTCAGCTTTATTAGATAATGAAAAAAATATCTTCCAATTTTTACTCTTGGTTGTACATATTTAAGTGTTCCTCTTCTCTATATCCTTTCCAATATTTGGAATTATCAGAACAATTAATGTTTGTCGTTCTCATCACAAAGAACTTATATTTCACTGTTGTTTAACATTCCTTTTCTCATGACCCAATGAGAGCAACTCAGTGTGGCAACCTGACACTGATTTTCACAAGCTGCTTTACAACTCTTTATAGCATTTCTACATCTTTCAGTACTAGAAACAAAGAAGCTGATTTATACTGAATAATTAATTTGGTATACCCATCTTATTTTATCACATGCAATAGGCTTCATAATTATTGAACTCGCTTCTCTCCCAAATGCACCTCACAATATGCCAGGCTTTTGCTTATCTGCTTACATGTCTTGTGCTCATGACTTTGTTCACTCTATGATGCATTTTTTAGTGCAAATTACACTAATATGTATGCAATTATTTTATTTTAGTAAAACAATGCCATCAATGATATGGGAATTAAATCTACTTTAATATAGTCGTATGAACAATTTTAAAAGGTGTAATGAGAAACACCAAGCTGTCGATATTGGTTGTATCAGGTGGGGAGATTGGGATCAAATCCCAGGGAGGGAAGGAATCAGATCAGTTTTGCCTTTATACATCTTTGTATTGCTTTGTTCTACTCATTAAAACAAAGAGGTATTACTTCTGCAATCTGAAGAAACCCAAATAAAGACAGGTAAAATAAAACAGTATTTCTCCTTAACACCAATCACATGTTACTCAGTTCTGCTTATGTTAGACCTTCATTAGTCTTCTGTAACTTTTCTTGTTCTTGCATCATGTGACTTCCGTGGGCACAGTATAATGTAAATTGAATTCTAGAGCATTCTACAGAGTTAAAATCATCATACAAAATTACAAATTAGGATGACAGTCATAAAGTATGAGGAGGACTGATCTGGAGGCCAGGTCACTTTCTCTCATTGCTACCCGTCACCACATCAAGGCTCACAGGAGTAGACTTAGCAAGGAGGGATGTGTTGGAGTTTGAACGATGCATGATGGCACTCAAATATTCTCCAATCAAACCCTAAAGGAATCACATCACAGGTTTAAGAGAA
Source organism: Vulpes vulpes (assembly GCF_048418805.1). Lineage (NCBI taxonomy): Eukaryota > Metazoa > Chordata > Mammalia > Carnivora > Canidae > Vulpes > Vulpes vulpes. The sequence continues at coordinate 34,004,236 of NC_132786.1, forward strand.
TGAGCTCTAGGTATACTGGAGAAGGAGTGGAGGGGACAGGGGATGACACCAATTATGGTGATTCTAGTAAAAATTTTGCATCAGTACTCCTAAGAGAATTCTCAATTCCCAGAGAATGCACATCAGCTGCAACTAAAGTGTCCATATAAATGTATTTAGATTAAACTGAGTATAGACTAAAGATGACTGGTCTACTGCCATATTTCCATCACACACTATGACACAGAAGTTTAGGTTACAAAGCTCTGAAAGACAATGACTAAATTATACACCCTGTAGAGCCTACCTACCACATGGGTAGATGATTAGCTCATGAGCCACCACGGCTGCTGCTCACGGAATCGGCCTCTGTGTAGGCTCTTTGCGACAACAAACCTATTTCTGGTCCAAATGAGTCAATTATTTAACTTGTCAGTTGGTGTGATCTGTTGACCACACTCACATTACAAGCCTCCAAAGCCATTTTCCAAAACATTAAGTTGTTCTTCACTATCGTTTTAATGGTGGCAAACATCCCTCTCTTATATTTGCTTAATTTTAGTTCCACTTCTGCCAAGCTTCAATTAACCCAGGGAATAGTGGCTATTGTGCTCTAATGTATAAATTGTCTTGTCTACATTGATGTATTATGTTACTCTGAAGAGATCCAGGGTGGTTTTACAGAAACAAACACAAACAGAAAGAGAAAATCATGGCTGTGGATGCCAACATCTGACACATAAAATCATTAGGGAAAAAAAATTAAAAAGAGGTACATATGAAGGAATCATGAAGGCTTACTGACTCAGAACAGTCAAACTCATTATAATTCTAATAAGAAGATTAATGTTTAGGAGAGTAACACTCTACTATCTACAGTCCAAATGAGCAATTGATTCCATTGTACATTCAGTACAAAATTTTTAACTGATTTTTTATTGTACCAAACACTTAATATTTAAGCTTAAAAATTCTTGGTTCTATGAAGATACTGTACAATATTTATACATATATACTAATATCTATTTTATAGTTATATGTGTATATATATCTTTATCTTTATTCCATGATTTTATATTTTTCTTGAAGATGATCAGAAATTCTTCTCTGATATAGTATCCCACCAATTTCTTTTGACCATTTAGCCTGTTCCAACAACATAATGCATACACTGTCCAACCGTATATTGAAAAAAAAGCAGCAAAATGCACATATGATTAAAAATGAAAATACACCTTGAATTCCACATGTCACCAGGGTTTTATGTTGATTCTTCGAATCTTTGCAGCCCTCATCAGTTTTCATTACTTTCTATATAAATATATATTTAATTAGTCATTATCACTGGAAGTCTCTAATCTGATTTGCAATTCCACACAAAGGCAATGACTGCTTCCACACGGTTCCTCTGTCAGTTCCTACTAGTCTAAATAATGATGATATCATGACTGCCATCTACTTTACACCAAGCTACAGTTCATTTCCTTTTCTCCCCAGGAGAATATACAAAATAGGAAGGGAGCATCAAGTAGAGCAAAATGTTTTTGGACATACAGAATACTTTTTCTTCTTTCAAGAATTTCAACAGGATGAGAATGGCTTGGAACTCCTCCACAGAGAATATGTACCATGACCTAGAAGGTCAGGGTAGACTACAGAGAGACACTAAAGACCACCAGAAATTACATGTGCAAATCTTCTTTATCTTTCAACTCGTTGGTGATATGCCTCACAAAGAGATGACTCCGCTTTTTAACTTAATTTTTTGCTGTCAGGTGTGTATTAAAATAATAAAACCCTTGTTCCTTCCTTTGGACATTATCCATTTTATTAGGCACTTTCATGCATGAGTTTTTATTCAGTGTTTGAGGTAAAAAAAAAAATCTAATATGTGTTTCAATATCCTCTAAATTTTTGTGAGCACACAGAAGAACATTTAAAATAAAAGTTTATAGCAAAGTCCCAGAGATATAAAGCTGGCATATTGTGTTTCTGAGCACACAGCTACGTTTACTTTTCTTCCCATGCCTTACACTGTCAAAGATGATGAAAATTACTTTCCCAAATAAAAGAAATCCCTCTCTTTAAATGAAAATGAAAGCGGAGTCAGAGGAAGCTTACTAACACTGAGATGTGTTATTCAAATGTACCTAAAGCAGAGTAAAGCAGAGTTTTTGTTTCTAGAAATGCTCTGCCACCTAGTAGGAAAGCTCTCTTAAGGTTCCCTTGGGAAGATTTAAGTGTTTTCTATGAGGCATTTTTCTCTCACACTCCGGCTATCTTATAGCAACTTATTTTCTCTTCACATGTTAGCAAAAGGGTCATGGAAAATTCTTGAAGAATCTCATGAAATGAAGATCCAGCAGGTCAGGAATAAATATAGGCATTATGAAATGTAAACACCACTGGATACAATCAAATATAATTAGATTACAAGAATTCTTTCCGGCTCCTGCATGGAAAAAAATATGCATTCTGAGGTAAATGCCTATGATTTAGCAAATTTAGAAGTTAATATACAAATTAAACCCTGCCATATTTGAAACATTAAATGTAATTGAGTTGTACTATGTAACCCTTTTGGCATTTACCACAGCAAACACTTTACTCAATAGGCTAGAGACATATGTACGTTACCATTATGTTATTTCTATACAAGCACAGGAACCCACTTAGGTAAGTATTAATATTTATCTAGGATATTAAACACTAACATAAGAACATCATCTCACACTTTGAAATCTATGCTTCTTACATAAACTTTGTATCAATTAACAATACCATGTCCTGGCCAGAAAGACAAACACTTCCAACCCCTTAGTAACATTTCTAAGGTTTTGAAAGATAAAACATAAATGGTCTGAAGCATCAGAGTACCGGATAACCATTCAAAAAAGCAAAAGATTCCATGTAGTAAACCTCTTTATGAGACTGTAGTTGTTGGAGATGAAATTGTATGTGGGAAAGGGTAGATTGCTTTGATTTAGAAAATTGTTGCCATTAAACAGTTTACAAAGAGCCTACTGTTTCTGCATCATTATCCCCAATGTGTCAAAGTCAGCATTTTCACAATATTTAAAGCACTCCCAACTTCCTCATAAATATCATTTATATTCCTGCACAGCTATTCAGCATATCAAGGAATATCATTTACAGTCTTCTACAGTTGCACAGTATCTGAGCCAATGCATGTGAACCCAAAATAACGACAGAGAAGAGGGTAAAGTTCTCTCCAAGCAGAATCATGGAGATCATGTACTTTTACTGCCAACATTGACCCTAGACTCAAGGCATTTATATGCTTTGCATGTGCAGAGTAGCCCAGGTCATCTGGCCTTATGTATGCAGCAGACTCTCACTACTGGGCAACTCAATTGTGAGTGAACAGCTGGCCCAGATACTGGCATTGCCATCTATTTTTATTTATTTGTTTTGTATTGGACGAGGCCTTTCTTATATTGACACTCCTGTGTAAGTAACTAACTCTAAGCCAGGAGAATGATAAAAGTAGTCTCTAAGGGGTATTTGCAAACAAATTCATTTATGTTCAAAATGGCAATGCGACAGAATTGTAAGTGCCTTCCTACATCTAACGCAGTGAAAAACAAACAGTGGCTACCACAGACAGCAAGTTACCTCGGGTGCTGTGACTGGAAGAACTGAAGCCTGTAGTAGCCACAAGGTAAAAGGGAATCAACCAGCAAAGAAAATAATTTGTTTATTAAAAGTATAACTCTGCAAGTAGCCAACATAAAAGTTTAAAAAGAAAATGCCAGGGGTGCCTGGGTTGCTCAGTCAGTTAAGTATCTGACTCTTGGTTTCAGCTCAGGTCACGGTTTAGGGGGTCCTAGGATAAAGCCCTGCAATGGGCTCTGTGCTAAGCTGGGAGTCAGCTTCCCCTCTGTCTCGCCCTCCTCCTTCAATTGCCTGGCTTGCATGCATACTCTCGCTCTTCATAAATAATCTTTAAAAAAATAAACAGAAAAAATGCCCAAACTGGGAAATATTTCCAAAATAAAGAGAAAACTTATTTTCTCTATTAAGCACTCTACCACAAAACCCTGAGACTAACAACACCTTATTGAAAAAGTAAGCTACAGACAGAAAAGCAACTTGCCCAATGAAAAGAGAATTTTCTAACATACCAAAAAAATCAAGAATATTAAGAGTGGTAAAAAAACAAACAAACAAACCATGTTTTACAACTATTTATTGATTTATTTGTTATTTGCCTATCAGATGAACAAAGATAGGGAATGCCTGGGTGGCTCAGTGGTTGAGTGTGGGCCTTTAGCTCAGGTCATGATCCCAGAGTCCTGGGATCAAGTCCTACATGAGGCTCCCTGCGAGGAGCCTGCTTCTCCCTCTACCTATATCTCTGCCTCTCTCTGTGTATCTCTCATGAATAAATAAAATCTTTAAAAAAAAGACTAAGATAGAATGATGAACTCTTGGGTTTTTGAGGTCCTGGCAAAATCACCATAGCTATCTACTCCTGGAAGGTAAGTTGGCAACATAGATCAGTATATTTGAAAACTGTGATCTCCATCCTAGTAATTCCACTTCTGCAAATGATCCTAAGGAAATTATCAACTCAGTGCATAAATATGTACATAACATAACTTATTATAGGAGAAAAAATGGAAATACCATACATGCCCAGTAGGAGACTGGGCAAACAAATTAGTCTTTCACTGAATCTATGATAAAGTCTTTGATTGAATCTATGAAATCCAAAAGCTGTGATGACCATACATACATAATTATTTAAAAAAGGAAAGTATTAATGCATTGCTAAGTGAAAAAAAAATCTGTCACAGAAAAATAAAGCAAATTATAAATATCTGTGTAATAGAACACATTATTAATCAATTAATGTCTTCAAATCGCCCAAGCCCCCCCAACCTGCTAAGGGAACCTAGGGATCTGCTTCCACAATTACTTTCCTCCCAAACTTCTAAGTAGAGTTCCAGCTAGTCAGACATTTTCTTTCAGACTTCTTTTCCTTGTTTTTTCTTTAAGATTTATTTATCTGAGAGAGAGAGAGAGCCTGAGCACACAAACCAGTGGAGCAGCAGGAGAGGGAGAGAATCTCAAGCAGACTCCTTGCTGAGCAGGGAGCCTTGATGTGGGGCTCAATATCACCACCCTGAGATGATGACCTGAGTTGAAACCAAGAGTCAGACACTCAACCAACTGAGCCACCAACATGACCCTTCTTTCAGACTTCGGATACCATGTAAATTTAGAAACAAAAAGGATAGGAGTAGAGGATAATTGATATCAATCTGATTCTGGGTAGGGTTCTTTCTTTTTTTTTTTTTTTCTTTTTAGTGAGTTTTAGAAGAAGTTGTACTACTTAAAAAAAAAAAAAGTGCAGGAGCTACCCTAGAATTTGACAGGTGTGAACAGAACAAAAGGATATGTTAGAATTGAATTGCCATGTTTCACATATCTAACCTTTAAATATTCCAAGAATTACAATTAAAGAATTTGTGCTATTTTAATTGCTTCTCCGTTGATGGATGTGTCCTTTTGAACACAACGCAGCTCTAAGACTAGACTTGGGAGGTCATGGCTAGCGGTACAAGACGGTACGTGATCTGATCCCCATGTTCACTTCTAGATGCTATGTGACTTCAAACTTTTACGTTTTGGTACATGAAATTTCTAATTCTCCTATAATGAACAGTCATTGCTAATAAAATAAGTATACTTCACAAAGAGTCATTAAAAAGTTGAGTTGCTATATAAATGTTTCTTAGGTGCTCATTCTAGTTTCCTAGCATTAAGTCTTTTACTCCCCAAGCCCAAAGCAACCTAAGAGACAGGGATCTAAGTGAAAGTGGATTTCTTTGGGATGTATTGCTAGAAAACACTGGCACGTAAATGCATAATAGCAAAGCCTATAGGTATAGTGATTGAAAGGAAGCAGGGAGGACAAGGAGGCCAACACAGGATACAGATCTGAGCAGGTTACTCTGCACCATGGGGGCCAATCCTGCTGGGAACCTCTGAGAGAGGCTGTTAGATGCTTTCAGAGCTGTCCTTGCCTTGGGGTATTTATCCAGCAATTCTCTTGCACTAATTCCTCTGGCATTTCCATCTCCAACAAACCTACCCTCAGGTCAAGCATGGTCAGCCAGACAAAGCCCACAGAAGCAGAATAGAGACAGGACCCTACTCTTTCCGTGTAATGAAGCATCAGCTACAGCGGCAATGCCATACATTATTCTGAAAGTTCCCTCCTTTCTTATCTCCTCCCCATGACAGCACTCAAGACTGAGTAAGAAATGTGATAGGGGCACCTAGGCAGCTCAGGGGGGTAATTATCTGCCTTCAGCTCAGGTCATGGTCCCAGGTCCTGGGATGGAGCATTAGCTCCTCGCCATGGAGTCTGGCTCTTCCTCTCTCTCTCTGTCCCTCCCCCTCATGCCCTCTCTGGCTCTCTCTCAAATAAATAGAATCTTAAAAAAAAAAAAAAAAGAGAAGAAGAAGTGAGAAGTGTTATAAGGTAACACTAATCTCTCCCAAAACATCTGAGTCCTATAGTCAATGTCCTTAGAATGCAAACCTTTAGAGAGCAACCTGCCCCACGAACATTGTCCACTGTACTTGGTCTTTATCTGTGTTCTCACCCAGGATACTCGGTTCTTCGCTGATGAACTTAGTAAACAACAAATAGAAAATAACACATTTGAAGGGAGAGGAAGGTCGCGAGTAGTAAACTCTGCGCCCAACATCGGGCTTGAACTCATGACCCCAAGATCAAGAATCACGTGCTTTACTGACCAAGTCAGACAGGTGCCCTAGAGGGGCCTCTTGCTGCTCAGGAAATGTCTTCCCTTTCAGAATATGCCTTGCACATGACTCGTCTGAGCGCCTGGCTGTTGGGTGAAATTGCCAGGCCTACTGACTCCAAATCAATGAAAGTGGTGAAACTGTTTAGCGAGCAGCCTTTGGCCAAGAAGAAGGAGACTTATGACTGGTATCCAAATCACAACACTTTGCACTCATGGGGACACTATGTTTCCTTGGCCTGTATAGAGACGAGCATCAGGACTTCAAGGATGAGCAGTGGCGTCTCAAGAAGCTTCGTGGCAAAGGAAAACCTAGGAAAGGAGAAGGGAGAAGAGCCACAAAAAACAAATAGTGCTGGTCCATCAGAAGAGAAAAGTTCTTCCTCAGCAGCTGACCACAGAAGAAGGTATATTTATCTTTCCACTTGCTGGAGGAGTGTGAGCTTCCGAAACTGAAGAGTATTTGGAGGGACACGACCATTTCTGTGTTGAAGTCCAATCCAGTTGATTTGTAACTGGTTCCTTGGACACTTTCTAATTCTGCAAAGCTATTCTGGCTTTGGTTTTATACTGTGAGGTTTACCTCTTTCTCTGAAGAAATGAATGCATAGGTGGTTGAAGACAGACTCACTTGGGGTGGGACTGTAAGGTTGGGATCATGGGAGGAGAATCGTTAAATGAGCATTGTTTCATCTCCCCAGGATCCATTACACCAGCCCGACCTCTGCCATCCCTCTGGCCCTTCAACCACTGTCTCCACCACCAAGCTTACAAAGCTCACATTGTTACCTAGTAATACCATGGTTAGCAAGAGAAAACATTCCCTGCCTCATGGAACTTTCAGGCTTGTGTGAAAAATTAATATCATTACATAAATAAAATTGTTTAAAAATGCTAAGGGCATCCCTAGGTAGCTCAGCGGTTTAGCGCCTGCCTTCGGCCCAGGGTATCCTCCTGGAGTCCCAGGATCGAGTCCCACATCAGGCTCCTGCATGGAGCCTGCTTCTCCCTCTGCCTATGTCTCTGCCTCTCTCTCTCTCTCTCTCTCTCTCTCTCTCTCTCTCTGTCTCTCATGAATAAATAAATAAAATATTTTTTTTAAAAAAAGAACACATTTGGTAAGAATACAAATATATGGCATAATTTAAAGCATTCTCATCCAATTATTCGAGGTAGAGAAGGAAAAGAAGAGGAAGTCATTAGACTGGACTAGAAACAGGTTTTTTGTTTTTGTTTTGGTTTTGGTTTTTTTAAGAATTCTTCCTTTTTAAATAGAGAGAGAGAGAGAGAGGAGAGAGGCCAAGCAACAGCAGGGGGAGGGGCAGAGGGAGAGAATCTTTCAAACAGCTTCCCTGCTGCGTGAGCAGCCCTGATGCAGGGCTCCATGCCACAACCCAGAGATCATGACCTGACCCAAAACCAACTGCTGGAACCCTTAACAACTGAGCCACCCAAGTGTCCCAAAACCAGTCTTTTTTTTAACTCCTCATTAAAAACAATCTGTCTCAACTTGCTACAATAGAGGTTCTTCTCTCCAAGTATCCCCAGACCAGCAGGGTCAGTCTCAGCTTGGAGCTTGGTGGAACCACAGATTCCTAGCCCTCAGCCCAGACCCACTACACTTGCCAGAAACTCTCTAACAAGACCTCCTGGAGATTGTTGCATGTTCAAGTTGGGGAATGACTATTTGGAAGACTCGTTTCAAGCTGCAGCTGGTATAATGTTGCTGCAGAAAGTTGTTTAAGATGTTATGGCACGACAGCAGTTAAGGATGAAGTGTCACATCGCCTGCAGCTTACTATGAAATAGCCCAACAACATCCCCTCTGCATTAGATATAAGAAGGGATACAAAGGAAATCTGGCAAATACTAACAATTGTCGAGTCTAAACGGAGAGTGCATGACACACAGTCTTCCCAGAGATTGTGTTAAAACAGGTCTGTGCTCAGGGATCTGGGTTTTTTACCAAGTATCTCAGGTTTTCCTTAGGATGATGGCTTACATCACTTTAAAAAAATGGTTAAAAAACACTGCTGTAGACATCTTCCATATTTCCTAGTAAATGATGGATTTGGCAGAGCAGTCATCTACCCCAGAAGATACAAATGATTTCTATTTGACAGGCCAGCTGGTTTTATGGTGTGCTTCTCTTGCCCTCGCTCCCATTATCTGCACACAGTGGGTTACCAACAGCTTTCCTGATGATTCAATACTTTCCCGCACACATCACAGAAGATCATCGTCAATGTGTTTTGAATCAGAAGGACACATGGCATCATGTGGTCACTCACTAGAAGATCAAGTCAGTCCCACACCTTCCTTCTTTCTGTCTGTCCATGAGACAGAATTTGACCTACTTGGGATACTCACATTACAGGGAATAACCAGAACTCATAGACTGACCTCAATGAATTTTATATTATTCACAAGTTTCCTACCTGTGAGCTCCAAAGTCCTAAAAATTCCATGAAGGGCTTTGTTTGTCCCACAAATCACCTTGGGAGAAATCACTTCAATAATTGCATCAACGGTGAGTAAAATTTTACAGGACCGTTACAAGGTTGAGAGCCCAGGGTCTTGAAGATTGGGGGTGGGGGGGACAAAACCTATATTCTACAGTATTGATACAATGAAGCATGTCATTTAGGCTACTCTAAAATTATAGTGCTCAACATTTTGCCATATTCTCCTAAATGTAAATAATTGGGGGAAAAAAACCCACATGCTACTCCAAGAGCCATTTATACAACATCTCTTTAAATATGTTTGTCTCATAAAGCTGAATTAGCTATGATTTTCTCATTTTAAAAATGTTAGCTGGCGGCTGCATGTTTCACTATCAATTCCATTTATACGAAATATTTGTCACATCACTGACCACTCGTTAATAACGTGTTTTGTTATTAGTTATTTCTCCTATCAAAGATGTGTCTGCTCTGCCTAATTTACATGATTATTAAGCATCTTGACTTTCTTCTGAGTACATATGTAAAGGTTATATCAATATGACAAGCCAAAATGTCTTTAAATGGTTGTAAAAGAAGAGGAAGAAGCAAATCCAATGGTGTTAGCATATCCAAGGATCCATTCAATCAACTTCAAATCTGTCCCTTCTAAAAACAAAAGCTTCTCCCTGACACTACTGCCTCAATTTTGGTTCTGGCTTTTCTGCTCACTACCCTTCTATCTGGAAGACTATCTGAGCATTATTGCTTATGTCAGGTCAGAATGAACATCCCTGTAGTGCTGAACTCTACTCGAAGAGAATTGTTTAACTAAGCCCTGTCTTTTTTCCACCTTAGATACATATATCAAAAAATGGATGCTAAATGTCTTATATTTCCCACATATAGTTTTGAGTACTTATAAAAATCATTTCTAAATTATAATGGAAAAACTCTGAACTATTTCAATATAATTTATATGGTCAAAAAAATCTAGGGATTTTGGTCTGAGTGTCATGGCTCCCCAAAATCTTCGTGATTTAGTTGTGTTAACAGAATATAAATGAATAATCACAGAGAACTGCTGTTACAATAGTCATAGGTCAGGGTACATTCCTTAGTTCTGAAAGCAACCATTTTTAAACTATGGAAGATTAGATATCGAAAATCATTCTATTCTCCTGGAAATATCTTGTACTCTCAGGAAGAAGGTGGGTATCAAAGGAATATATTTTTGGCCAAAATGCTTTTTACCTACCTAACATCTGACTAGAAACATGCAGCCTCTGAGTTGCAAGGCTGGTAACAAATCAACAAATCTGTTAGTTCCCTTGTGAGGCTATTATGTATGTCTCAACTCTAGGGTCCCTAAGTCAGGTACTACTTGTTATCTGTGCTCTGCACAGCAGTATACACATATTCAGGTTTTTCTCCCAGGGGTATATCCCACGTGACCAAACATTGTGAAGAGGGAAGCAGAGAATTCTGGACATGGGTGCCAGAGACAAAATAGAGATAAATTCTAAGTTGCAAATGGAAGATTCCCAAATCATCTCCATGACCATGAAGAGATACTCTCTTCAATCCCATCTGCTGCCTTATTGTTTTCATCCACACTTTACAATGCCTATCTAAACCCTCAAACACACCAAACCAGTGAGCATTTTGCAAGTAAAGCAATCAGTCACTAAATAAAACCCCACAGAGCAGGAACAGTTCTGGTCCACAGACAACCGCGTGCTAGGCTGATGTATCTGTTATTACACAGTTTACAGTATTCTTCCATAATCCTGTTCGGGGTGTCCAACAAGGCATTCCCAAGAAGATCTGCATTTAGAAACAGATATTCCTGCCATGAAACAGAGGAGTATTTTGTACTATAGGGATAAATTGATTTTGTGTCCTTTTGTGAGCATGGAGTGTGCAAGGGTGCCTTTGAAAATTCTTTCACCAGTCCTGTCCTCCTGACTTGTTAAATGCACTCTGGATGGGGGCATAGGCCAAACAGCAGGTGTGAAAGCAGTGGAGAAACTGCAGTGTTTCTGAAACAGTAAGGCAGGGAGAAAAGCGTACTGAAGTCAGAGATAGGAACAAAACTTTCCCTCTGCCCCCAGTGGCCCAAGACCAATCCTGCAGTGGTCTCTAACAGAAAATCTCCGAAGTCGCTAGAGAATATGAGTTATGCACTCACTGTTCTGTGGCTCAGTTGATCCAGATCTTAAATCTATCCTAAGGAAAACGTCTTTTTGGCAAATCAGCTCATGGGCCTTTCTTATTTTACACACATATATAAACACACACGTATACACACACAGACAAAAGCGAAACATGATTAAACGAATATTGCTGAAGGCATCACTGAATTTTAGACACAAATCCATCCTGCCAATTGCTATTAGTTGCTCAACATTTAGAAAACAAAGAAAAAACCCTTAAGAACAGCAAATTTGAAAACCTGGACAAATCTGCCTTTTGGGACACTAGAATTTCGCAACCTATCCTGTGAGAATAGGTTCCATTGAACTTTCTACATTGTAAAGGAGAGTATATTACCTTTATGTTAAATGATCATTTAATTCCCCAGAAATTGCGTTTAAAAATACAGACATTCAAGAAGATGAATGGATGAATGTTGAAGGGTTTCATTTTGAGTTTCCTTTTAAAACACTAAACTAGCACAGTGATTGTGAATACTGTACAACAATTTTAATATAATCATTTGCATTCTGCAAACATTTTAAAGCAATGAGAAAGCAAAAGGCAAATTAAATTTTTACCGCATGCCAATCAATTTGGCTAATGCAGAAGTAAAAAAATATCACAAACACAGACCTTTAATAATTTATAACTTTGACAGTAATAACTAAAAATATGATTACCACTTTGGAAATGTTGAAATTAAACCAACGATTGACTTTTTTGACTATCTGATTTGCCTTTTTTGGTCCTAGAATAGGGAAAGATGATACAGTTTTTCCATATTTGCATAGAATGAGGCTTTTGTAAGTTTTTCCAACAAAGATGATCAGAAGTTGAGTTTGTTTGAGAGAAAACATTCTAGCAATTTACTGAAGGGAGCAAAATTCAATGTAAGCTGTGTACCACACTGGAATGCTAAGAGGAACTGCCCACAAATTGGGGCACATTCTCTGAACTCGGTAGGAAAAGCTGACTGCTTTCTTGATGACTGGGAAGCTGAAGTCAGTGCACGTGCTCAGTCCCTGCAGACTCACTGAATAGGCTAAATGCATGAATAAAATGTCAGTAGTGGCCCAAAACATTACTTCCTTATGTCAGAATGGAAAGAAATTATTCTCTTTAAAACCAAGCTCTAAATAAGATACTGCCAAATAAATTTCCCCTGCCTTTCAGGATTCCTCAAAGAAAGTAACCAGTTTTTAACTGAAGAGATATTAGCTACAACCTTGGAAACTCCTATCAAAAATCTTCCCCTTCAGACTGCTCTGGTGGTCCTGTTGAGATGCGGGGGCAGAGAGACTGAAATTTATTAGAGACGCTGATGTCTCCTCAAGTGTGCATCTGAAAAAGACAGCATTAAGATCATTCTGTAGTTCAAGTCTATGATATATTGTATCAGAATTTATCACCACTGCAGTATTTCTAAATCATTACTCTCCTACAGTGGGGTCAGCATTTTGAATATTACTCAGGGAAAAGCAGCTATACATATAAATAAAGAAATATGAAAAATGCAAATAACAGTCCTGACAAAATAGTGCAGGGTGGTTATTGGACAGCAATTGCTCACTGGCATCTGTTCATCCAGCTGCTAGTTGGAAAGACAGACAGCAGGTGTCGATTTAAGTGCAGTGTTATGGTTAATTTCATATAAGGCAGCAGCACTGAAAATAATACCCAAACAACAGTAAAACTAAAAATAAAGTAGAAGAAAAATCAGCACTTCCTAATGTCTATCTGGGATTTGTTTGCAAAAACCACATCTTTGGAAAAGGGTCCTTCCTCCAGATACTACAACAGTTGGCAGGAAAGAAAAATGTCTGTGAACTGCTCATGTCTAGGCGACTTTCAAGCAAACTTGGAGGGAGGGCAGCTGCCCAACTCTGACCCCTAGTCAGTAGTGATAAAACCCAAGAGCTTATCTCCACCTCCTGCGATACCTGGCTGGCTTTCAGCATGCAGACCAAAGAGATAACAGAACTGAATCTGAACACCCAGAGAGGACTCCTGCATAAATACATTAATATCTACACCTCTCCTTAAGCAATCATAAAACTCTCCATGGGCATAATTAAAAAATGATTTCAACTCAATATTTAGATTTGAGGTAGTGTCAGAATGGGTAAAGAAGTACCTTGTCATATAATGTGTCACAGAATCACAGATTTTTGAGCTGGAGGCTAATTCTTCTAAATGGCAGAGAGGTTAAATAATGTCCCCAAAGCAACACAGCTAATAAGGAAAGTGGATCCCCTCTCAATCTAGAGATCGCCCCTCAATTACTACACAAGAATGAAAGGAGAAGCTACAGAATTGCATTATCTCAGCTCTTTTATTATTGACTTTTCATATATATAGATATTTATTGTTAACTCTCATTAAACTGATTACACATTTCTGTGCATTTTAATATAGGGATAGTCTTTTAGAAACTGAAATCTCTGGTGTCAATCTATCAATTCAACAAATCTTGGCCTGCTAAACCTTCTATGTATTTCATTAGCTAATAAGCATGCACATAACTCCTGTTACAAGTAAACATACCTTTTAAATATCTTTATAAGATCCACCATTGTGCAGCATAACAAAATAATCACTTTTCACATGGATGAATTTTCCCAAGAAATAAAGCTAAGAAATTTCAACCCTGAAATTTTCTAAAGTTTTAAAATATTTGAAGTTTTAAAAAATTACAGTTAAGATGATCAATGTGTAATATAAATCAGGCATAGTACTAAATACTTCATATGAATCATATGATTTAATCCTTCTAACAGACTTGTGCCTTACATACCAGAGATTAAATGATTTAACCCAAAGTCATAAACTACTAAGTGGTAGAACAAAGATTTAAATCCAAGTAGTGTTTAGCATAGGACCCAGCCACTTTCCTTCCAGGTATTTACCCAAGAGACTGAATGTGTCACCATACATACAAAGACTTGCAAACGAAGGTTCACAGCAGTTTTATTTCTTACAGCCAAATAGCAGTAAGGATCTAAACATCCATCATAGGTAAATGGATAAACATTGTCACAGGTACATAAAACAGAATACGACTGAGCAATAAAAAACTACTACAATGTACATGAATCTCAAAACAAGCTGAGTGAGAATTCTGACCAAGGGAAAAAAAAAGAACGTATATAATTCCGTTTGTTTTTGGTTTTTTAAAAGATTTTATTTATTTATTCATGAGTGACACAGAGAGAGAGGCAGAGACACAGGCAGAGGGAGAAGCAGGCCCCATGCAGGGAGCCCAATACGGGACACGATCCTGGGACTCTGGGATCATGCCCTGGGCCGAAGGCAGGTGCCCAACCGCTGAGCCACCCAGGAGCCCCGATAATCCCGTTTATATAAATTTCTAGAAAATGCAAACTAATCGACAGTAACACAAAGCCCATCAGTGAATGCTTGAAGGGGAGTACAGAGTAGGCAGGGACAGACTTGTAACAGGTATGAGGAAAATGAGGGTGACAGTTGAGTTTATTACCTGGGGTGACTGTTTCACATGGACTACATAGGTCCAAATTCATCAAACTGTGCACTTTAAATATGCGCAGTGTATTGTACATTAACTATACCTAAATTTAAAAAAGCTAGCCTCCGAACTCCACAGCTTGTGCCTGAGCCGACACAACATCCAGCCTCAGATACGGTAAAATTTCTATGGAGCAAAAGAAATGTATTGACTTTAATTCCATTTTACTTCGTGCAATATCACTTATTTTCCTCTATATAAGATATAAAGGGCTAACTGACACCTGTTGTTCTAATGTATGACTGTCACCTCCCTGACAGTGAAACCCCTAGGGACAATCTAGTTTTGATCAATTCGCCCCTACACTGATGGCCCCGCACCTCCGCTCTGTTTTTACTGATGCAGCCTGTCCTTCCCAGCTGTGATCTCTACGATTACGTCCTGCATTGTCTACGTGTCTTTTTTTTTTAACTTATTCTTTTCATCTGTTTTCCTCGATGCCTGCTATTCCAATCTCTGGGGTTATGAAGTTATGTAAAAATGGTAGAGCACATGCTGCATATAAAATTAATTGGAAAAAATAATCAAACTGACTGGATGTCTGCTGAAGGAGACTGTCTGCCACACCTTGTCTACAAAGTAAAATGCTGTTAGAGGCATTTTGATTGACACTGAGGGCTAATTCACTTAATAGTACTTAGGTTTGAACCTGAGGCCCTCCCCAAGTTTCCCAGATCTGAGCATTTGGTAAATGGTAATTGACACAAGTCAAGGTATTATTTTAACATTTTAAAACATTGTAGCAAAGCACACTATGTTCTACACTTAACTTTGTAGTATAAGGTTTACCCTGAGATAGTGATTAAAATAAACACTCACTCCCCAGCTTCAGAGAGAGCTAAAACTTACACAGTTTGAGGGAGTCACTTCAAGACTACAAAACAATAAATATAAAATTTTGTCAGGATATGGAACCAGCCCCATGCAAATAAGAGATAGAGTGCTTAAAAGTCTTAAGGGAAATCCATCTCTGATCTCAGAGCAGCTTATTCACAAGGACAATTAGGGCACGTTCCTCTCCCCCAGCTGGGCTGGAATATCAGGAAACCCGCACTTGGTGAGAGCTGTAGATCAACCCCTCTCAGAAGGAGTGATCAAGAGCTGAAGCTCTGGTGGGTGCCTTTCTGGGGGCAGTGAATGCTGGAGAACCAGCTGGTTGTCAGGTGCCAGCTTCCCAGGCCTCAAACTAAACCCACTCCTCTGACCCCACTGCAGTTACCCAGGGAAGTGACACGGGAGGTGCGGAGGGCATTTAGCACTTGTCTATGGTGGCCGTTATCACATTTCTTTTTTTTTTTTTTTTAAGATTTATTTATTTATTTATTTATTTATTTATTTATTTATTTATGATAGCGCGAGAGAGAGAGAAAGAGAGAGAGGCCGAGACACAGGAGGAGGAAGAAGCAGGCTCCATGCTGGGAGCCCGATGCAGGACTCGATCCCAGGACTCCAGGATCGTGCCCTGGGCCAAAGGCAGGCGCCAAACCACTGAGCCATCCAGGGATCCCCAGTTATCAGATTTCTTAGCCCAGAAATGGAACTTCCAGAACTTGCTTGGTCTTAACCAGGACTGGTCTGCCCCTACAAAACTGAAGGTTGATCGTGTCAAATTATGTTGTTTAGCTACCAACATTTCATGTTGTAAAACCACATACTAGTGTTGGTAACAATGCTCTGACCATTGAGCTGCTAAACCAAAAGAGCTGCAAAATTTAATGAGTTCCAATGAAATCTTTGCATTTTGGAAATACTTAAGGTTATTACTAAATAATAAAGGAGAGACACCTGCTTGGTGGTGGCAGTGATACTACTGTTATCCTCACTAGAACTTGAAAGATGTGTGCTAGGGAATATTAGACCCAGAATTTTGAGAGTGAGCTTTTAATAAGTCTGCTCTGCTGCATTACAGTAGAATAGTGATAGTGAAGGCCTCCAGAATGGATGCAGACTGAACTCTAAACCTGTATCTGACATTATCATATTTAAAAAACTGCCAGGTGAGCACACTCCTAGCATTATGCCCACCCTCACTTTTGCCTGTTTTGGCCTGAATCAGCAACCTTATGATTTTATCTCTCAACAGAAGGTCCTCAGGAGTCATTCTGCAGTCTGAACACAAAGTAGATGGTTTAACTGCAAGGCCTCCTTACATTAAAAGAAGAGTTTATTCCCTTCAGGCAAGAGAGAAAACAAGTGAAATTGTAATAATAATAATGACTAGCAAATATTGAACATGACCTATATGCAAGGAACTATTCCCTATGCACACTGCACCTGCCTTTTCCAAGATCTGGGCAAAGAAAACATTGTATTCCCTTTTCCAGATGAGGCACAGAGAGATGGAAGCACTTGGCAAATTTCCTACAGTCAGTAGTGGCAGAGGCCTGATGTAAGGCTGAGTCCAAAGCCCATTCTTATTTTATATCAAGCAGTTCAACTGTATTCATGTCACTTTCATTATTCTTCTTGGTGGGGAGAACAACTAGCTCAAGATGGGAAGGAAACATTATAAAAATGTGCATGTAGTTAGGCTTGACCACAAAGGTCAGTCCATTTTCAAAGACTGGCGAAACTGGTAATATAAACTGGAATTGCTTTCTCTCTGGTTAACTACTGATGAACCATCAGACCAGCAGTGCGGTTGATAGAAGACAGAAGGATCAGACAGGTAGACACAGCATCTATCTGCCCACCAACCTGCAGGTCCTCTTGCAGCTCTGTGGCCACTGCTACCTCCATAGATAGAATAGTCTACCATATGAGAGGAGCAAAGGGCTCTGTGAATATTTATGGCACTGAGGCTGGGGCAGAGGCAATATCCACTCTCAGGAGTCTATAAACAGCTAGAGAAGGGAGCGGTGATAGTCATAGTCACCAACTTTGGTTGTTTTAATTTCTTTGCATCACTGGTCTTAAAGCAAGCCCAGTAGCCCCCCCCACCACCACCACCACCAAGGTAACAGCACTGTGCCTTTACACAGTTTCAAGTATCTATATATATTATAGGCTTAAGAATTAACATCTATTTCTCTCTCTGATTCTTTTCTCTTTTTCTCAGTTCTGATCTTTCTCAATCTTGCTATTTATCTGCCTCTCAAAAAATCCCCTTTGAAGTACAATTCCTAAAAAAAAAAAAAAACTAAGATAATCTTAATTAATTTCGCAAACAACAAACAAACAAACCCATCAATGACAACCCTATGCAACCCAAAAAGCACTTAAAAGAAAGGAAATGTGGCTGCCTTACATTCTTGGTCTCCCTGAGGCAAAATGCTTTACAGTGTGACAGTGCACTTCACTTATACAATCATTTTTAAACTCACTTATCACTTTATCCACATTTTGTATAATGCAGCAAAAGAATACACTTGAAAGCCAAAGCATCCGCGCATTTAGAAGGCCTGTCATGGTTCATATCGAGTTCAATTTTATAGGTTTTTTTATTGCAGCCCCCAGCTATGCCACTGTATGGTATTCAAAGTCAGCCTCGTTCATATCATCTTATGTATATTTCAGATTTTCAAACTCAGAGTTAGAAGCCTAAATGTATTTTGTTTTTCAAACATTCTGAAAAATGATAGAGGCCCTGCAAAAACGTATCTAGATTGGATCTAAATGGAATTATACCACTACAGCTGAAGTGAAGACCAACTGGAATAAAGCAATAGCTATTTGCCCACTAACTGGTGCATCAGCTGGCGGTTCTGAATGATTTCCTAGTCACTACTTCTGATTTTATTCGTCAGAGTTTAGACGAGATCTCAGAGCTCATTTAACTCTTTCCACCACATTTTAAAGCTGAAGAAAAGTGCAGAGAAGTGATGTGAAACATCACAAAGCGAATAGTGGCATAGATGAAATTCAAACTTTGGTCTTCTAATTATAAGTTTGTTTCAACAGAATTCAGGCTCACTCTTCTCGATTCAAAAAGCTCTTCTGAGCAATGAATATGTGATAAAGACTGTGTTAGAGATGGAAATCTCATGCTAAGGACTGAGGCCATGGAGTCCGAAGAATGAAGAGTTTGAAGCTGGCTCGCCTATCTGCTATCTCCATGACTTTGGGCAAATCACTTAGCACCTGTGAAACCACAGACAAGTTACTAAATTTCCCCGTGTTATTCCACAGTCACTCCCTCCTTTGTAAGTGTGAACAATTAAATGAGATAATGCAGCTGAAGCTGTCAGCACAGTGCCTAGAATTTATTAAGGGTGCATTGAATGTTAGCTACTGGTATTACAAGGTAAAGAAAGCATTGCCCATACCTGCTCAAGGGCTATAATTACAAATCTAAAGACCGGTAGAGAGATGGTGAATAAAAATGGGGTGAGTTCAGAACAATCCTGGAAGCAAATGTAAAGGGCAGAGACACCAGAGATTCTAGTCAGTGTGAGGCACCCTCGGGCACACTGGGCTGGGTCCCAGTTATAGACTTCTTTATTTTTATTACTGTTAGTTCTGGGGGTTTTGTTTTTACTGGCTCAACTTTATTAGCAAACCCAACTGTAGCCTAACATACAAAAAGGAGTTGGGGTGGGGGGGACAGAGAAACACAACTGAAATAATGAATGAGACTTTAGCTATTCTTAACAGAAGTTAATAACCATGGTTCTGGTGCTTATCTATTCTCTGGTCTCATTGGAACACCAATCTAATTTATTGCTTTTGGGATTGACATCTAATTTTTCTTTTTTTCTTCTTGATATGTCACCTGAATAAGAACCAGGAAATTGGGAATTTTCCCTACTTATACTGTTTTCATGTGCTGGAAGACGCTTATCTTTTTCTTTTTTTGATCAGGAATACGTACTTTTCTGCATAGAAAATGGGTGGAAGCATTAGGGACTACAGCGTGGAGGATAAAAATGGACTTGGGAAGTAAACAATTCCAAAGTCGAATTTTGGCTCTGACTTCCAGCAAGTAATTTAACCTCTCTGAGCTCAATTTCCTGTAACAAGAGAGAAATCATATCCATTTTATAGGTGCCAGTGATGAGTAGCAGGTATAATATACATCAGAGACTAAGCAGACCAAACACAGAACAAAACTGAAAGATTATACGCCATAAAATTTAAAGAAGAAAGTAGAGAAAGAGGACTTTATAAGTAAGAGAACTCTGTGAACTCACTCATTCATCAGTATCTCAGAGAATAAGACTGAGATCATGAACTCCTGCAGGAATGTGTGTGTTTTAAAGCAGGGATTTGGGGCAGAGATGAAAAACAAACAAAAAACCGGAGACAGACAAATAGTGTAACGAGTATGTGTGTGTGACTGAGGAAGAAACAAAAATGAAATACTTGCAAAAGCATGAAAGAACCAGCTCATACCAGTAACACGCAGAATGACAGAACCAGCTCATACCAGTAACACGCAGAATGATAGAAGCAGCTCATACCAGTAACACGCAGAATGATACCCCCGTGGCTTCAAGGAGTAAATGCATCTCCTGATACAGACTGCCCTGGAAAAGGAACTTATACATTGGGCCAATATGACTTTATCAAGTTTATATGTGATGTCTCAGCTGGTGTATTAAAATTTTTGCTCAAATTCAAGTCCTCTCTGCCTCGAGAACTGGTATCAGAAGGTCCAGCATGTTACATCAGGAGGCCCAATACCAATGAGAGTTTATAAGAAAGTTGATCCACAGACATATTTTCAGAGTATAATTGGCATAATTATTATAGTGGGAAGAAAGAAAAGACTTTGAGTTCTGCTGGGACTGGAGCTATTAGTTCACAAAAATAAACTGAGCCTAGGTCCCTGCCAGGAAATGAATGTCAAAAGGCTTGCTCAAAGCCAATGCTGAGATAATTAAAACAAATACACAGGGGATCCCTGGGTGGCGCAGCGGTTTGGCGCCTGCCTTTGACCCAGGACCCAATCCTGGAGACCAGGGATCGAATCCCACATCGGGTTCCCGGTGCATGGGTCCTGCTTCTCCCTCTGCCTGTGTCTCTGCCTCTCTCTCTCTCTGACTATCATAAATAAAGAAAAATTTAAAAATAAAAATAAAAAATAAAACAAATACATAAACAAGCAAACAAAAACAGCATCACAAGTGATGATTTAATTTTACTTCCCCAGGGAAGATAAAAGTGCTTATTGTTTGAAGAGCACAACTGTTACAAACTCTATGGTCTGTGATTAAAAAGGATTTGAATCAATGATACGTGCGACTTTTTCAAAGGGATTATCCACTCACCATTCACGCAGCATCAGGCACACACAAGTAAATCCTGCTTTAAAAAATGATTTCCACGATATCTTTTCTTTAGGGTTTTGCATTTCTCTACAAATACGTACACAGACACTCTATAAGGGTTATGGCAAATGAGACTTGGCGGGCGGGGGGGAGGGGTCATCCATATGTGTGCTGGTGTTATTCCAGGCAAAAGAAAAAAACCACCGTGGCACTGAAAGAGTAGAAATGTCCGTGGAGACCTTTCCTGACCACAGATTCCCAATCACACAGACCAGAAATTAACAAATTAACCCACTGTCCTCTATCACAGACCATCTTGTCCTAATCTTCTGTGAGCTATTTCTCTAAGCCATGTGTCTAGCAGCTGTCACCTCAAACATCCACATCTCTGGGTTCACACTTCTGATCAATGACTCTTGCAACATTGTACTTGTGAAATCAACTGACCAGCTGGGAACCCAGAACTTTAACTCCAACTGTCACCTTCAATCCATCACCACAGATCGGAAGGCAGTCATAGTTCTACAGCCACACACCGTGCCATGCTTGGAAGGCAACTGTGGTCGGTTAAGCAGCTTAGGAACCAACTTTCCAGGTTCCCCCTACAAGAGATAGGCATCATGCTCAAAGGAGACATTTGTACAGTCAATGCCGAAGACAGGGTTCTGGCAAAGGAGCCCTGTCAATCGTCCCTGGGGGTCACAGAACTCTGGGAGAGGGAAAATGGTCCTCCTGCCAAATGAGGACTCTGTGGCATTTTCTTGAAGGTGGGGAGTCTTTCGCAGAGGATGGGATAAACAGGCAGCAGATGTGCACAGGCCACTGGCAGGAGATGGGTCAGCAGACACGCCACCAGCGATACACACATGCAGAAAAGGCATTCCAGAGCAAAGAGCATGCCTATAATCATTTGAAAAGGCCATTTAGTCCGTGTAAAAATTAACTGGTGCAATTTGCATACTTTCAAGTAAGTGAGTGGTATGCTCATCACTGACATATCCTTTGGGAAACATGATTTAGAAAATATCATTACGGCTATATGTCTCAGAACTCAGTGGGCGTCTAATTGTAACAGGCAATTCTTTCTGTTCATCTTTCTGCCAAGACACTGGGTAATGCACCTTCGGTGCTTGGCCCTTCGTACAAATACATAACTGACCACTTCTGCTAATTCAGACAAATTTTCCCCTCCATGAGCCAATCCAGTTGGGGGTAATGTTCATTACAACTCCACCACAGCTGAAACAAAATGACGCCACTCCTGGAGGTTAACACATTTATACAGTTGCAACCATCCAGGACCCTGTACTACACACACACACACACACACACACACACACATACACACACTGCTGTAGCACCTGTCACTGGGGATTACTGACTCAGCAGAGCTTCACTGCTGTTCTCCAGGTGCTGATGGCTTCTTTCTTATTTTTCCACATGAGACCTTGCTCTTTCAGCTCCTGTGGATCTCCTGCTCCTTAACCAACCATCTGGGCGGCTTCCCTGCCTGCCTTCATTCCTGATGTGCTACCTACACTCAGATGCTCAATCCGGATTTATTCATAAAATCTGGAAACATACACATTCAAGACCGGAGGGAATGCTAACAACATCTGCAACTGTCCCTACAATATTCTTGGTTGAAAGGACATCTTGCTTTGGCCTGAATAACTCCTTTCTCATATAAAAACTTTGTAAGGTTTTACCTCTCCTAGTAAGAGAATTTGGTAGAAAAAGGATTCATTATATTCATTATATTAATGTAAATCATTGTGCAAGCTTCTACCTATCGGTCTCATTTCTCACCCTTGAGGAAAGAACAAAGCAGAGAATAAGGAATTTGAATATTGAAAGCCAGAAGATCCTAGTTGGTACCATGGTAATACCATGGTACTTGTGGTATGAACTTGCGCATCACACCCAACCTCTACAAGCCTCATTTTCTCAACTCTATACTGAACAATCATGATTTTTTTTGGTAAAGATTAATTACGGTACTTTAGTCTCTGGTAAGGGGCCTAGAGCACAGGGGACAATACTCAGATGTCTGTACTTTTCTCCCCTTCTCCCACATAAAAGCCAGTCTCTCAGATGTCGAAAGGGTCATCAGGTCTCCCTTGAACAATCTCTTGATTGCAAATTCCTTAATGTTAGCAGAAACTTCCCCATGCATGTGTTCTAGTTGATTAGATTTTTAACACGGTACCCAGAATGGAATGCATTGCCTCATGTGTGTTCAAGCCAGTGTAGAGCAGAACTGAGACCTTGTTTGGTATTGATGCTATACTTCTAATGCCCTCCTTGCCCCATCTGTTGACTCACATACACTATGCCTTGTACTCAACACAGACATCTGCCCAATAGTCCTTCTGCCCCCACTCACTCGCCATGTCATGTTGAGCTTTCTCTATCTTATTTTCTTCCTGTATTCCTTGACCTGGTGCTTGTATCAAAAAAACACGTATAACATCACTTGCCATCAGGGAAATACAAATCAAAACCAGAATGAGATATCAGCTCACACCAGTGAGAATTAACGAGACAGGCGAAAATTAACAAGACAGGAAACAACAAATGTTGGAGAGGATGTGGAGAAAGGGGAACCCTCTTGCACTGTTGGTGGGAATGTGAGCTGGTGCAGTCACTCTGGAAAACCATGTGGAGGTTCCTCAAAGAACCTCCTTAAAAATAGAGCTACCCTAGACCCAGCAATTGCACTGCTGGGGATTTACCCCAAAGATACAGATGCAGTGAAACAATGGGACACCTGCACCCCCAATGTTTATAGCAGCAATGTCCACAGTAGCCAAACTGTGGAAGGAGCCTCGGTGTCCATCGACAGGTGAATGGATAAAGATGTGGTATAGTTATACAATGGAATATTACTCAGCTATCAGAAAGGACGAATACCCACCATTTGCTTTGACATGGATGGGCCTGGAGGTCATTATGCTGAGTGAAGTTAAGTCAATCAGAGAAGGGCAATCATATGGTTTCGCTCATATGGAGAATAGAAGAAATAATGAAAGGAA
Organism: Vulpes vulpes; assembly: GCF_048418805.1. Taxonomy (NCBI): domain Eukaryota; kingdom Metazoa; phylum Chordata; class Mammalia; order Carnivora; family Canidae; genus Vulpes; species Vulpes vulpes. The sequence continues at coordinate 34,028,446 of NC_132786.1, forward strand.
TTATAAGGGAAGGAGGGAAACTGAGTGGGAACAATTAAGAGAGGGAGACAAACCATGAGAGACTCCTAAATCTGGGAAACAAACAAAGGGTTGTGGAAGGGGCGACAGGTGGGGGATGGGGCAACTGGGTGATGGGCACTGAGGAGGGTACTTGATGGTATGAGCACTGGGTGTTATACTATATGTTGGCAAACTGAACTTCAATAAAAACAAATCAAAACAAAAACCAGGTATAATACTACCACATTTTCACTGGTAAGTTTCAGGATTTTCAAACTAGAAGTGTGTGGAGAGCAGTATCAATTCAAATCTCTTTTAAAACAGTCATCAATAAATTTGTTTTTTCATCTCTAACCTCCAGCCTCTAAACTGTGTCTTTAAAATCTGTTTTGAAAATTAGCTGCTTAACCATTGACCCCAAAGCCCAAAATCTTTATTCATTGCTAAAAATTGCTTTGTCATTTCCCTACTGGATTCCACTTAGCTGCTTGATCCCTGAATCCAAGAGTCCCCCATCTGTTGGCCTTTCTAGGCTTCAGCTTTTCAGTGGCAAGGGAACCACCCACCTCATCTGGTTTCCAAGGTTTGCTTCTTCTTTGAGAACATGACCATCTCAGGTCCAATCATGCTGACAAATGAGGTGATGAGTGGTATCATTCAACACAGCTCCTGGCACATGATAATGATCCCCTCCCCCTCTTCTCCTGCCAAGGCCAACAAAAAAGATGTTAAGAATAGCCCTTGCAGTATTGAGACTGCTTTACAAACACTATCCTGGGGCAGGGGTGGGCTGCCTTCTGCAGAACAGAGAACTAATTAGCATTCATTTTCTGTAACAAGCAAGCTGCTAATTTGATAGGAAAATCCAAGTAAATTTGCAGCTTCCCTTCATCATATAATATGCATTTTTATTTAGCAACATGGCCATCTCATACTGAATATTAGTTCTGAAATTTTAATTCACTATGTGTCTTTTACTCAGGAACCACAAACACCAAGTTTAATCATTTGTATGGAATATAAATGGAATTAACAAATGGTCAAAGTTACCTATGAGAAGGGCACACTGTTTAATAAAACAAGCAATGATAAAAATAAAACCTAATATTTGCACAGCAGTTTAGAATTTATAGAGTGTTCTTTATATATCTACATTACCCATTTTAAGTACTTTAAAACAGCAGGGAGACAAAAGATGGAAATGATGTAATGAACAGTTTAAACTGAGTATGAAATTGGGAAAATCACTTTTATTATTCCTCTTTTTGGCTCCCAGTGTCTTACGGTACATAGTAAGTACTCAGTAAACATCTATCTAATGAATAGAAGGTGGAATGATCCACCATTATTCTTATATTTGCTCAGAACCTGGGTACACACGGCATGCTCTCCAGAGCTCTGAACAGGAGACTTTTCCTAACAAAAATGGACAACTTGCCAACCCGTGAGCTGGAGGAAGGCAATGACTTTGCTATCAATCACCTTTGTGCACGTGGTTAAATGTATATTGCATTTGTCAAAAAGAAAACAAGAAGCTCAAAAGGAAGTCATTTATGGTAGGCCATGGCACCAAACTGGGCCTAATACCTAACCTAAATGCAGGTTCAACCTCACCCAGAAATGGAGTTTTAACCAGTCAGTCAGGAATTCTCTGGTAGGCACCAATGAGCTAATCTGTCACAAGGACCCTCCCAAACCCCCAAAGGATGATGACTTAATCTGCCTGATAAGGACCCTCCCCCCATTCCTCCTAAGGGAAAGTTACCTTGCCTGAAACAATCCTTTATTCTCTTTTGCTCCTAACATCCCTCTTATAAAAACCTTCCAATTTGTACTACTCCTAGGAGCTCCTTTCTACTTGCTAAACGGGATACTGCTGAATTCATGAATTGCTTAATAAAGCCAATTAGATCTTCAAATTCACTTGGCTGAACGTTAGTTTTTGACAAGTTTAACAGAAAAGATTCTGGAGACCTACGGCTTAGGTACAGATTCAGCTCCACCCTAGAAAAGTAACAAGCTTTCTGTGCTTCAATTTATTCTTTGCAAATATGAGAATAAGAATAGTCTCTGCCCCATGTGGATGCTCCAAGAAAATTAGATTAATGTACCAATGCTTAATAAAACTCTGCTCCACACACTACAGACATCCTATGTGTGTCTGGAGTTAGCGGTGGTAATACTTTCAGCACCCAACACATTGTGTGCCACAAAGAGCTGCTTAAGTGATACCTGTTGAATAAGTGAATGATCCATGAGACCCATTTCTACTTGGAAAAACGGAATCTTTTCATAGTTTATACTGTCTAGAACTAATCAAAAATCATAAAGGACAAGAAGGTGGGCAGACAAGTAATTTTGCAACTCATTACAGATGGTACACTGCATTTCCATAGAAAGCAAAGTGACCCAGAAGAAAGGCTGTGTCAAATAAACTGAACAAAACACATAAAGATACCAATTAGGTAGCCCATTCCCAGTCGGCTGAGGCAAAGATTGGAATAGTTCCTCAAGATAGTTCCAGGTCTCATACTGTCTGAGACAGGCTTTTTCTAAAGTTTAATTCATGTGAAAAAAGGCAAGGAGGAAGAAAAAACAGTAAAATGTCAAGCTATTTTTTTCCTAATGTCAGAAATGGAAATGATGCAATGAATTAATATCTACTTTCTCTGATGGATAGTATTAGTTCAGCTCTCAGACTAAATATTGTGTGATTCTATTCTGATATATGTGAAGGTCATATGAGCCCTACCGTTAAAACCAGATTGCCAAAGAAGAAATGTCTGGGCTCAAAGAAAAAAAGCCTAAAGATATGTCAACCAGAAATAGTTTGCTTAACGGAAGGACCTGCTGCTATAACTAGATATTATGTGGCAAAAAAAAAAAAAAATACTGTATGATTTGTCTCTTTAAAACTGTCAATCCGACCTCTTCGGAGAGTAGTAAACTCATCAAATCATTATAACAATTTAGAAAGATCATTTAAGAAATCGTAGTACTGAGCCAAAACCTTGTGCCATGATTAGGAAAAATTAGAAGCATTAAGTTCCCTATAAATAGGAAATCAACATATTAACCTTTACTTTATTTAAAGAGGCAGACACAACATGCATTGCAAATGAGGGACATTCGCATACACATATTTCCCATTCACATTGTGATTAAGTTCTCTGGAGGAGGTAGGGTCAGAGAGGGGATTAAAGCATAATGTTTCCTTTAGTCCCCTGGGGGAATCCAAAACTGTATTGCTGTGTAAAAGCAACAGAATGACACAGGGAGTGTGTGACCACAAGTAAAGGGATGTACCCAAAGCAGATGCTAATCCCAAAAAGCTAAATTAAGAGGTGAGTATGTAAAATGAAGATTTACACATGTTTTGTCTTAGTCAATTCATAAGGTACTCTTGCAGAAGAAACACTGTTTTCTGATTTAAAGGAACTAAGAGAGAGAGAGAGAGAGAGGATGGAAGGGAGGAAGGGAAGAGAAAATGCTTATTTGTTTTCGATTCTTTATGTAAGTAATAAGAACCATTAAGTATTTGAAATTTAGCATATCTGAGAAATGAACAGGTAATAAATATTAATATATGCCATCTGAGGAAGGAAAGAAATGGGGGGAGGGCAGGGGGAGGAGAAGGGAGGAGGAGAGGGGGAGGAGAAGGTGGGAGAAGGAGGAAGGGAGAGGTAGAAGGGGCAAGGAAAGTCCTTGACCCAGTAAATAAATATCCCCTTGACTGTAGGTACCTCTTAACACCAGAATCTGCTCCCATATTATGTACTATGTTCATAGCACTTGTTAAAAATACTTTTCGTCCTACAACCAGTGATTGATCACATGGATAATAATAAAAGCTAAGCTATGTTTAAGGCACCAGGCTGAGCATTTCACATATGTCCCTGATGTATTTGTCTTTTTTAAAAAATATTTTATTTATTTATACATGACAGACACACACACAGAGAGAGGCAGAGACACAGGCAGAGGGAGAAGCAGGCTCCATGTAGGGAGCCTGATGTGGGACTTGATCCCAGGACTCCAGGATTACGCTCTGGGCCGAACGTGGGTGCTTAAACCACTGAGCCACCCAGGCTGCCCATGATGTATTCCTCTTAAGAAACCTATGAAATAGGTACTGTGGGTTTTTGTTTCCTGCCTGCGGGACAGATAAAAATATCCACATAGCAGTTTAAAAAACTTTCTTATAATTTGCATTACTGTGTTGGTTCATCAGCTTGAGGGATGGTGAAATAAGACACAGTATAGAAAGCCAGCAGCCTCCTAGCATTTTACATAGGCAACACTTGCAATATGAAACCGTGGTGACCCAGGGACCCCAACTCCAAGGAAGACTCTGGCCTCTGATCTGCTTCTACAATTGCTTGGTTCTATTATCTGCGTATCATTGAACCTACTATAGAGTTAACCTTCCACACCCCAGATGCTTGCTGTAGTCTTGAGGACAGAAGGTCTGACATGAGCTCACAGAAGGGGTGTATGATAATTTTGGGCTGCCTCCTACTAGAAGTTTGTGTGTTGAACAGTCTGGCATAAAACCTACTACATTATAGCCCACTGCTCAAAATCAAGTTGTGGTACAAGGAATACACAGTCGCCACTTCTCCTTGGTCTCCAGATGCTACTGCTATTTCCCAGAAGAACGTGAGAATTATGAAGGCATATATCCTGTTTAGTCACTTTGCAAAGTTTCAATCATATCAGAAGCTGATGGCCAAAATATAGTCTTGTTCTTTTCTGGCTTCTTTACTATGTAAGTTGAAATCAATGTATCTCAGTCTGGTGGTTCTCTTAGCTAACCACCATTTTAAAGGAGTAAAATGCAGAGGTTGGTGGAAAGTAAGTTGATAGTGCAATGGTCTTAACTACACATTTCAGAGAGACAAAGGCTATTATATATCATAGGGAAATAGACAGTCTTATTAAGGAATACAGATTAATCTGACCTTTTTCCGAGTGCACACTGAATCAAGGATTCAGACAGCCTTGCACGCAGCCCTTAAAGATTCTGGGCTGCTGCTTATGTAACAACAAAAACAAAATGTGGTCTGTTACTGACAAGTAGAGGAGCAAATTAAAAATGTATTCTAGAAACTGTAGCAAGTCAACACTGTTGAGGCCAGTGGGGGGCAGAGGGAGATACGCTCATGTTTCCATAAATGAGATGTTAAGCTGGCCTGAAGGCTATATTTTAATAGGAAGTTATAATGTGGTTGTACGTTTCATACAAGGGGGAAAAATCCAGACTTTATCATGACAACTTGTGCAGCTGAGCTCGAAGATGCCTTGTCAGCTAAGTACTAAACACAGACAACATATGGTTATGAAATGCTACCAGGGGGAGATCATCGAATCCTTTCTTTTTCTAAAGACCTGAAAGAATAGATGATTGTTGTTCAGGGAGTGTTGCTGGGGTCTTTCTCTAAGATTCTTTGCGCTCAGGCAGATTAGCTATTAAGGGAAACACCTAAATGCAGATTAATTTTTGTGTGTTGTAAGGATACTCTGGCAGATATACCTTGAATGGATATGTTGCAGCTCCTCCAGAAACTCACATATTTGTAGTTTTGGTATCCAAAGGTCTTTGGCAAAAATTTATAGTCTTACTTAGAATATTAATAAAGAGAAACTTCACTAAAATGGACCTGGGTAAGCAGAAGGGGGAGCAGTGCCACTCAACATCAATCATAGGAAGAACTGCCAATTACAGACCCCAACAGAAGAATCCTCAACAGGAAAGAATCATCAACTACAGGATGCAACGGAAAAAAGATGCACATCACATCCCCTACAAGGATTTGCCTATCCCTGCCCACAGCTCAGCCCATGAGAAACCTTTATCATCTTTAACTCTTGCTTTTCTTCAAGGACTTTCATTGAAAACAACCCCTCCCGGGATCCCTGGGTGGCGCAGCGGTTTGGCGCCTGCCTTTGGCCCAGAGCCCGCTCCTGGAGACCGGGGGTCGAATCCCATGTCGGGCTCCTGGTGCATAGAGCCTGCTTCTCCCTCTGCCTATGTCTCTGCCTCTCTCTCTCTCTCTCTGTGACTATCATAAAATAAAAATTAAAAATTAAAAAAGAAAGAAAGAAAACAACCCCTCCCAACATCCCTGTCCTCTCCATAAAGCAATATTCCTCTCCTTTGTTGGACTTGTTTTGCCACAGCTTGCATGTTCCAAATTGCAATTCTCTGCTGCTCTAGAATACACCCATTTTGTTGGTAAAATAAGAGTCTTATTTTTAAGGTTAACAACTCTGAGAATGTGCTACACTGAGGCACATTCTGATTTGTGTTCAGGCTGTTCTGACTATGCTAAGGATAACAAAGTCTTAGCCAATGTGAAGTTACTTTTTCCACCTTTAAATATCAATAATCTACAGTTCTCAGAGGGAAAATACAGGATTAGTAAATACCTATGTGGTAGCCATATTAATATAGCCTGGGATGTACAGAACTGCTTTAAATCTTAACAATCTTAAAAGGCAGGTATCATTAAAATATTATGTATGAGGGGCGCTTGGGTGGCTCAGTCAGTTAAGTATTTGCCTTCGGCTCAGGTCATGATCCCAGGGTCCTGGGACTGAGGCCACATCAGGATCCCTGCTCAATGGGGAGTCTGTTTCTCCCTCTCCCTCTGTCCCTGCTACCCCCTATGCCTGCTCCTGCTTGCTTGGTGTCTCTCTCTTTCTCTGTCTCTCTCTCTCTCGTGCCCTCTCTTTTTGTTTTTTCTTTTTTTCTCTCTCTCTTGCCCTCTCTTGCTCTCTGTTGCTCTCTCAAATGAATAAAACCTTTAAAAAACATAAAATGTTATGTAAGATAAACAAGATTAGCTTGCTTCAAACTCCATGTCTGATTTCCAAGTCTAACCTTTTTGTACCTATGTTAGGGATTCATGTATTTGTCATGCTTACTTTTTATACTGCTTACAGGAAACATAACCTGTCGGTTTCATTACTATTAATAGGGGAATGAGAATCAGTACTTACGGAGCTTTGCCGAGCACCAAGAAGATAACTGCTCTTTTACATATCAGTCTAGCTGTACCCCTGGCAAAGTATGTCTACACTTAGGTAGAATCTGGCTTCCAACCTAGGCAGGGCTAGAGGCAGAACACAGAAATGACAATAAGAAGATGTGGTACCGTCCAAGAATTGGGAAGTAAAGAGAATTAGGTTGCCTTCTAAAAGTTAAATAGTAAAATGAGATCAGAGACATGTAAAGTCCCCTTTCAGAGAGATTTCTGCTGCCTAACCCAGCTTGAAAAAGTGTTAATATATGTGGTGGCTGGGGAGGAGCAGGAGTATCAACCAGAAAAGATGACCAATGGAACTTGATTAAATGAGAACATATCCCTGCTGATCCTCATACTGCCAGGAAGGTGCCTTACACATGCCCCCAGCCTAAGTTCTCTTGTCCTGGAAGAAGGCAGTCCTACAGTGAACATGAACGTAAGAGGCAGTATTAGCTTGGGACCAGGAAGTATTTGACAATCATCAATGCCTGCTCTCAGTCTAACTCTGAGCTTGCCAAGTCATCTGGTTCCCCAAGTCAGTAGAAGCAGGACAGTGCACACAATAGGTCCAAATGAACAAATGAACACCTCCTTTGACAGATGGTTACATCTCTCATTGTAATGCAATGAGCAGATGGCCATTCTGCTCTCTATCCATAAGTGTCTTTCAAGGATTGCTAATGTGAGGTAGCATCCTTAGTCAAGCACATCCTGATAATATTGTTCATCATGTAATTTTTGGACTGGTAAGTAAAAAGTTAAATCTTTGACCATGACAAACTTACCCAGATATTGTTACAAGGTCCTTTATAGCCAGGAAAGTCAGCTAGCCAAAATGACCCAACGTGCTTTCTTTTAAATATCTTCAGAATCCATGTGACTATTCAAGAAGAGATGTTCTCTTATCAGCAAATGGACAGAGTTCTTCATTTTAGCAGTTATAGATACACACTCTTCTGAACATGATATTTGGGGATCGATTAATCATAACTAAAGGATAATGCACTGGATGAGAACTAGAAGGTTGGGTTATTTTCCTAACTAGGCTGCTAATTGGCCACATAACCTTGGAAATGTTATTTAACTGTTCTGAACCTCGATATCTTTATTCATAAATGGAGATACTGAATATGTGTTGTCCAAGGCCCCTCCCAAAGCTCTGGAGTTCTCTCACTTTAAGATGCTAGCTGATCCTCTAAAAGTCAGAGCATTCATTTTATGCTAAATGACTTCATTTTCTTTCAAATATTGGCTCTTTGGCTGTTATGGCTGCTCTCGGTGATTAAATGAATGTCCTCTGGTGGCCCCTAATACTGTCAACCCATCTGACAATATATTTCCTGAAAATGTAACATAATATAAGCAATGAAGAAAACTAATCTCCATAGTCTCTGCATTATCTCTGACCTTACTTACTCATCACACCAAAATGCAGGCTCGATAAAAATTTAACCTAAATAATTATACTCTCGATTAAATCTGTAATCATTTTCATTCAGGCTCACATGAACCATTTCAGAAATCAAGAGGCTAGGAATCACTAAATCAAATAAGATAACAAAATCCCTCTTTCATTCTTGAATAGTTAGGGCAATGTATCTGATTTTTCTAAGATGCTAAGTCAGTATTCAGTAAAAGTATATGTTCACACCGTGTGAGTTAGTTTGGCAGATGGACAATCACAAAGGAGTTTTGTGTGCACTGAATAAGTGCCATCTATATGTTTCACTTAGGGAGGCCGAATGGGGACTGGCATCTTTACAAAGCTAATTAGCAAACGTATTTGTTAAAGTCCCTTTCACACCTCTTTTGTCAACTCCAATCATTTATTTATATCACCTAAAATCTTCTGCCTTGATTACTCATTATTGACTAACAAATGATTAAGTAATTGTACTCCCCTAAATGTGTTACAAACCCACAATTCTAGTTTTCTAACATCCAGTCAATAGTGCCATATAGGTATGATCATTTTTAACATGGCATTAGATAAAACTATATAGCTGCCCAACTGCTACCACCTTAGGTCAGTCTTCCATCAACATCCTGATAGATTAATGTTCTGAGGAGTTGGCTGACCACTCAATTTTCAATATTGCCCTCCTATAATTCATTCTCCATCATGCAGCTCAACTGATCTTTCTAAGCTGTAAAGATGATTCTGTTAGTCTTCTGATCATCATTCTTCCCTCAGGATAAAAGCCCAACTTCTCACAATAACATACATTGTTCTTCATACTCTTGTACCTACCTTACTTCTTTCCTAAAAAGTCAGCAGAGTACAGTGAGTAAGAATCAAGAAACAAACTGCCCTGTTGCAAAATCCCAGACCTACCACTTGATGCCTATGTGACCAAGTTAAATATTCCCTGGACCTCAGAGGTAATTGCAGTTAACAATAAAAGGACCTACCTCAAGGTTTGTTTTTAAATTGTAGCAGATTACAAAATTGGTCCTAAGTATTCTTACTTTTCTCAAGATGTAAAGTCACATCTCTCACACCCTTCAATTTGGGCTGACCCTGTGACTTCCCTTGGACATTAGCAGAGGCTTTAATGTGGTTCAGCATTGAGATCCATCATCCTGCTGATCTTAGAACCCTTTGACTGTCATGTGAACAAGTCTGGCTTCCTCACTGAATGACCACAGACACAGGGTCAAGTCTTTTCCATTGCCCCAGCCAAAAGCAAAGCAATTGCTAGGCATGTGGGTGAGATCATCTAGACCATCCAGATTAGATGAACAACCAGCTGAGCAGGGATGAAGATGCAAATCTAGCCAAGATGATCCAAGCCTGGCCTGTACCACCAGAATTACCCTGCTGAATCCTAAATTCACAAATAACAGTAAGTGTTTTAAGTCGCTAAGTTGCGGGTTTACCATGCAGTAAAAACTACTGGATACAAGACAGTTACATGAATTGATACAGAACACTTTTACATGTACCAGGCATACATGAATATAAGCTATTAAAACTCAGTGGTCTCTATCTCACAATCTATTATTACTTGGACCACTAGTACTTACAATCCTGGAATACTCAGGTGCTCCCATCCCTAGCCCTTTCTATAGTTTATCAACCTAGAATACCAATGCCCCTACCCTAACTTCACAAACTCCTATCCCTCTGAGTTTAATTATGTCCTCTTTTGAGAATCATTTACTGACACCATTATGTGGTGTTAAATGTCCTTTCTGTGAATTCTCAAGAATGCTATGTTTACCCTCCACTGTGGTATTTCCATACTGTACTATTTTTACTTGTAGATTTGTCACCCATACTATCTTACAAGCTCCTGGAAGGTAGAGCCTGTGTCACTACTAGGTATTAGTTACTGTTTCACTTGGGACTCCTCCTTAGCATGGCACTTAATTCAACCTTATTTAACCAACCAGAGCCAACTCTCCAAAAGAAAACGGTTTCCATTTAAAGGTTCAAAGTGTTTTTAAATAAATTTCATTAAGCTTAGATTGCTTTACTATTGTGAGTTTTTAAAAATAATGACTTCATATGTTTCCATTAAACATTACTTCATTTTTTATCAACCACTGTTCTTTTTTTTTTTTTTAAACTTAACATTTGTCATCAACATTAGCTACCCTTCCAGAATGTGTGTCACTCACATGATGTGCATCTTTCCAAAAGTCTTCATGGAAACCAGGGATATAAATACTGGATGAAAAGGGCAAAATAACTATACTTTTTAAAACTGAGCAGCCTCCCTTGAGAATAACAGTCATTCTTGTGGTATTCTACCCACAAAAATAGTAACTCTATTTGAGCAAGCTTATGTTTTTTACATTTTGATCAAAATATGTAATGAAAGAATCCATATACCTTGCAAAAATCCCAATAAGGCATCTCTGATTCCAACAATCCAGTAACTCTTTCCAAAAATGCGATTAGGCTAGTTTGAAATGACTTGCTTTTAATTAACACATTATGATGATGGTGACCAGCACAGTTTTTTGTGAGCACTCACAAGCCATCTGTTTGATAATTCTGACTAGAATTTTTCAAAGGAGAAACTGTAACAATCTATTATTTTCAGAATCCAAATGTTCCATCAATTTAGAAAATTAGAACATTTCCATTCTCCTGACACCTTTCTCGTGCTCAACGAAGCATCGAAAAATTTAATAGTACTTAACTTCAACACATCAATTCATATTAACAAAAGTTATAATAATAATAATGGCTAAATTTGCTGGGTTCTTACTATGCATTAGGCACTGCTCTAAGATAGAAAAATATATAAACTCATTCAATCTCCAAAACAATCCTATAGGGTTGTACTACTATTATGTCTATGTAACAGATGAAGAAACTCGTGCATAAAAAAGTTGCGATTTGCCAAAATCACACAGCTCCTAAGGGACAGAGCTAATGTTTGGACCTGGGCAGCCTGATTCTGTGCCCATTCTCTTTTTTACACTGGGGCAACAAAATGAGACAACTCAAATCAGTCCCTGATGATCGGTGTGATCAATCAGGCCTCCCACCTGCATTACCTCATTTGGAAGATATGTCAGTGGGAGACCATCAAGAGTCTGCCCATTGCTCATGTGAAGGACTGCTTATTTTTCTGCAAATAATCACAAAACTTCCATGTAGAATGGGATAATTATAGTAATCTTCTATCACTTGGGACATGGCTCTATTTCATTTCATGGAAGAGAAAATTTGATGAGCAGTCCACAATATGCTCAAATGTTTTCTGTGCCACCAGTTCAGCAAAAAGCAGGATCACAGAAACAAAGCACCATGGTACTGAAGAGTATTGTACTTAATGACAAAGAAAAGATTTCCATGAACTATATCCTTCTTGATAAATATTTGCATAGATGCATCCTATGTGCCATTGACATGAGCTTGCACTCCCTGTATTTTAAGAAAGTACAGTCCATACTAATGACATATCATGGGTGAACTCTAATAAAATAAATGCAGACTAATACCTATTCCAATGGGGGCTCTTATACTCCCTTTAAGTAGACATTTCCATTGAATTTGAACTGATTGTTCCTTTCAAAGGACCTGTTGAATTATCTTAATGCAGTTACCCAGCTGTCAGGTAGAACCATCCTGCCATCTGATACAAAATTGTCAAATGACTGCATATTGATAGTGCTAGGTCCTCTGCTGGTCCAGGAGGAAGCTGGCAGGGGTAGTGGGGGAAGCACTAATCTGATAATTTAGGTTATGAAGCCAAAGAGTAAATAAATGTTAGATAACAGTGACAATTTAGGGAGAGTTTATATTCTGGAATACTGTCCAAAGTTGAAATGCTAACTGCTAACGCAGAGGGGAAATTTCAACACAAATTCAACACTTCCTTTGATTCCAGTGAATCTGTGCTATGATCTGACAACTCTCTTAAGACAGCTGGTGTCACTACAGTCCGTAAGTATTCTGAGATGCTAATCATTTGTTAGGAAGTCTATTGAACATGTCAAAATTCATTTTAAAATATTACCCAGTATGACAAACCCATCCTTATTCCCTTCAAAAGATCCTTGTATCCAATTTCCACATCTAATAATTCTTAGTCACACGGTCGGAGCTGGACAACCCTGCATTCTTCCAAAACTTGAAATGTGGTGTGAACACACAGGAAGACACTTATTGATACACAGGACATTAAACTTTAAAGTCACCAAGGAGAAGTGATGCTTTTTTATCTTGGCAGAGGATGTATTCTGGACATATATTTAAATGTTCAACTTGCCTGCAGTAGTAATTTCTGACATTTTCAAATGGTAGTGAATGCTACAGGCAGTAAAAGCACAATTACATATTTGACAATTATGTCATCCTGGTTAAACATTTTGGATATTACTATAAGCTGTGTTGGATCTTGCCACGAGAGGTGCTTTCAGAAGCTGGGTGATGACAGCAAGGCATCACAGTGATTTACGGTGCTTGTGACAGCATTCAATTAAATTGTTCTTAACTGATTTTAATTAATTGAAAAACAATGTTAGTTTGGGAAACATGACTTTACCTCCAAGAATGAAATACTGATTGAATGGAGTACAGCATGAGCATAAAAGCAAGAATTTTAAAAGAATGAAGGAATTAAAAAGAAAAAAAAAAAAAAGAATGAGGGATTGATTCCCTCCCTGCCATTGTTCTAGGAACTGATGGGTATATACTAGCCAACGTGGAGTCAGGAGTATTGATACAAGGACTGCAGTTCCGACAGATTAAAACATATCCCACTAATTCCTGAGGACCCAACTGAATTTTCTCTTCCTTGTACTGTTAATATAGCTTTGATCTGTTCTCTTGTCTCCAGCACCTCCCCCAACAACTTCCTCAGTCAATTCCTCAAACTACTGGCTTTGCGTGTAGGTGTTGAGGGTGTGACAATGTATTTTAAATCCTATTCTGCGTTAATCATTTTCATGTTATTAAACCCTGGCTGGAACACCATCTCTAGCATAAATATATTTGCTGAATGAAAAAAAAAAAAAAAAACGATCTCCTCTCCAACCAGTGTTGAGTATCTGCTGTAGGCCAGCACATTACATGCAGTCTTTATTTAGTGCTCAAAAGAGCCTCCTGAAGATGGGGAGGTGTTTGGCCTATTTTAGAGATAAAGAATCTACAGTTTTCTGTAGTTAGGTAATTTACCCCAACAAAGATCATACAGTTAGGTAATTTACCCCAACAAAGATCATACCCTGCATTTGGGTCTGAACGGCTCCCTATTTCTACATGATCTGCAACCCAGCCATCAAATGACTCCCCTGCACAAAATGAATGCCTGTCATCCATGGTCCAAATCACCGGCACAGTGTCAAGACCTTTTATAATGTTCTATGAAATAACCTTTCAGCTTCATGCCCCACTATTTCTCTGTACATTTTCTCACTTTTAAATTTGTACATGGCCAAATAAGCAACTCCTCTCTGCCACACACCTTGCCTCGATTCTCTGTCTCCCCCTTCCTTTCACAAAACTGCATTTGGCTTCACAGATCTGTTTCAAATATAATCCCCTCCGTGAAGTTTTTCCCACCACGTCCAATGACAGCTTTGTTCTTTACTAGGCTTTCAAAGGTTCTGTTGAAACTCATCACCTTATTGTCCACATCACAGTAGTACAGTTCAATAAGCCCACCAAATCACATATCTTAAGATCTGTAACTCTGTCTTCAAGCTCTTACATTTTCATGCACTATGAGACTGAACTGTGCCCGCTCCCCAAATCTCGTGTTGAATTCCTAATCCCTAGTGTGACTGATTCAGAAATGGTGCCCTTCAGGGAGCAATTAGAGGTGAGGGAGATCATCAGGATGGGACCTAATGCAACCCAACTGCACCTTAAAAGAGGAGAAGACCAGAACGTAAAGAGACACTGGTGGTGTGAGCCCAACATGCGAAAACACAGCAGAGAAGAGAGCAGTTTGCAAGCTAAGGAGAATGTCCTCAGGAGAAACCAACCCTGACGGTATTTCAATCTTGAACTTCTAGTCTCCAAAATTTTGCTAAAACACATTTTGGGCTATGGGGCTCTGTTCTGGTAGTCCTAGCAAACTAATACATCCACAGTAGTTTGTCCCACACACAGTAGATACTTAAAGACTCTTGGTGAAATAAATTAGAAAGGGATTCATGATATACTCCATATAAAGCAAGAGCCAAGCTTCTATGCAAATATATTTAAAGTATATAATCATTCAATACTTTTCCTTCCTTTCCCTTTTTCTTCTTTCTTTCATCCTTTATTCCCTCTTTTCCTAAATTGTTGTTAGAACTCCGTGAAGAATGCTGTTCTAACTGCTATATTTATGGTTTTTTCCCCCCTGGAGAGCTGTGTAAATTAGCTGTAAATTCCCAAAGGCCTAATAACTTCAGGAAATTTTAAGTATAGCTCCCTCTTCGTTCTGCATCTTTCATTTATTGTATTTATTTATTTATTCGGAGATTTCTTTAAAAAAAAAAGACATAAAAGCAAATAGAATTTCACATTCACACTGGATTATACACTAAAACACAATTAAAATTACAAAGATACATATTAACTGTATGGCATTGTGTCCTTTCTACAAAAGACATTTCTAACTTCCAAGGAATATTTGAATAAAGTGCCTAAAGTATTAAAATCTAGTTATAAGAATAGAGGCTGAGACATGAAGAATCCTGAATAGCAACAAACTATAGAATCACTTACGTGTATTAATTTCAAGGCAATACTGTAATTCACAATGTCTCAAAAAACAATAACTAAAATTAAAAATATAATCAGAATTCAAAACCAGCACACTTGGTTGATGATTCCCAAAAAGTCTTTTTGATTTTCTGTAGGAGAACCACCTAGAACACTGAATGAACATGCAATGTCTTGAGCTCCACACCAGCACTACTTGATAGTGATTTCTGGGAGACTATAACCTTGGAATCTGCAATTTAAATGAACTCCCTAGGAAAAGATTCTATCTTTGAAAGTTTGAGAATATTCTAAATTATTAGCTAGGGGCGCCAAGGCAGCTCAGTCAGTTAAGCATCCATTGATTTCGGCTCAGGTCATGACCTCAAGGTCATGAGATGGAGCTCCCCATCGGGCTCTGAGCTCAGCCCTAAGTCTGTTTGAGATTCTCTCTCTCTCCTTCTCTCTCTCTTCTTCTCCCTCTACCCCTTCCCCCACTCACACTATCTCTTCCTCTCCCTCTACCCCTTCCCCCACTCACACTATCTCTGACTAAAATAAATAAAATCTTTAAAAATAAATAAATTATTCGGTAAAAATGGTAACTTGTATTGACAAAAATGTGAGCAAAATAATTCATGGGAATCCTATACTTCAATAGAGAACAGAGAAGCTTTGAGAGCCAATAACTATCCACAATTGAATTAATATTTATGCTGTAGTGCTCTGAGTTTGTTCCAAAGAGGACTCACACTTAAACAATACTTATATTGACAAAGAAAGGCTTCTTTTCCAGACACACGTGTCCCATGTAACAGAGGCAAAGACCTGCAAGAACTACGAGCTCAAACAAGCGATAAGGCTGAAAGACTGGGCATGAGGTCACTCCAGGCATTGTCCCTAAGCCAGTATGGCCATGACCGTGTCACCTAAGCCTCAGCTAAATCTTCCATGCCTCATGTCTCCTTTGCAGCAGGAGTGGGCAGGGTGAGAAGTCACTGCAGTTCCTTCTACTCTGAGAATACAGGACTTTGGGTGGCAAGGTCATTCTGAAGTTTCTAAATCCATACGTTGAAACAGAGCTCCATTCATGGGCAAACATTAGTGTTGGTCGATACCAAAATTGTGAGGGAAGTTGCCAAGCATGAAAGTTCCAAAACTGTTCACTGTTGAGGAATGAGGAAGAGCCCAGTTGAGCTGGGATCTGCTCTCAGCCAGTGTTCCTGGGGATAGTGGGTTTTATGGAAGGCACCACATACAAAGTAAATGGTCAGCAGCATGGCTGTCTTGCCATCACTATCTCCAGTGTCACTCGAGGCTATTGTCTACCCAGTCTGACCCTACCCAGTCTGACTCTCTCCCACTGCCCTTCTTCTGCCTTCAAGCAGTGAAACTGCAGGCTTCTGTCCTCTTAAGTTTTATAGCATCATGGCTCCTTTCTGTTAAAGACTAAAACTACCCATGGCATAGTATACTCGTTACTGATCCACAAATCATGGCTATGGTTGTAATTCTAGTATAAACATTAACCATGCATTCACTTAAGTCCATACTATCCCTTCTCAGGAACTGTCATTTCGTATGTATAAATATTGATTGAGCTTTGGTTCCTACTACCAGATGGCAGACCTGTGAAATACTAATATAGTTGAGGAGATTCAAGCAGATGATCATTCCCTGACAGGCACCGGAGACCACAGTGAAGGCCAGAGTTATTTCAAAAATAAGTAATTAGACTTGACAGCAGAAGTGTAAATAGGGCCCAAATGAATAAATTTGCTAATTGGACTTCCCCTTGATAGTTGTTAACCCAGGACTGTTGGGTCATAAAACATGTTCACATGTCTACAGCTTCACTGTAAGAATGTCCTTGGATTCATGTCACAGAATGGGGTCCCAGGTGAGAAGTGAATTGTATTAGCTGGTAAGAATTTGGCTACTAATTTGTGTCTACTCCATGTAAGGCTTTGTAAATTACTTACTGACAGGACGCCCTTCTGACAGAGACGCGTGATACACAAAAATCACGTACTGGAATAAAAGCTGCCCTCTCTCTAGGCTTCTGTTTATAGATGCACATATTATCATTACACAGAAAAGGCTGAAGACAGGTAACTCATCCTATCACTTCTATTGCAAACATTTCCTTCTATTTAGTAAGAAATAGATAAGATAATCAAAGTATGAAGAAGCTGCCTCTATAGCAAATGAGAAGTGGATCATCACAGCCCCAGCATGTAACCTCAAGATTTCCCCATAAGTCAATAATTAGGGTTCGCATCTCCATACTTTCCAAAAGATTTCAGGAGCCACCCTGCCCCTCACCGCCCACCAACAGTCTTTCCCCTTGCAATCAATGTGGAGCTTCTGACATTGAATCAATATTAATTGCAAAGTCCCTGCATGGTATTTCCATATGCATGTGTAGGAAAGCAGGGTCAATTTTATCCCAGAGAATTCTCTCCTCACCCACCCAAAAGACTGCACAAGTGGAAATGCAAGGTTAATTAAGCCAGGTACACTGCAAATGACGATGCATTGCTCTTCCTTCTATTTCAAAGTCTATCATTTCAATCTAAGGCAATTTAAACAATTTTGCACTCAGGGGACTTCCCTTCCCCCAGCTCATCCCTTCTCACCCTCTTTGGAATCTCTCCTCCATTAACCAAAGAATTATTTGTAAGTTTTCTCATTATCCCAGTAGTAACCAGTACCAGGCAAATGGCTGAGTCCACAACCATCTCAGAGAATACTGAAGATCACCAGCTGCTTCGACTAACGCCACCTCACTTGAATGCCTTGGGAAAGAGCAGAATGAGAGAACACTAGGCAGGTAAGATATCTTAGGATGACCAGTAACCAGACACTAGTAATGAGGCAATGCAAAGTACATCGTTTATCTCAACGTAAGTCCTGCCCTTGAATCTGAAGCTATGGTGTTGACTACTGTTTTGTATATTCCCAACCATGAACACATTTTTCTAACAAAATTTGAGACTTGCCAAACTGTCTTTCAAGTGGAAATATCAAATGACAAACTAAAAACAAAAGCACAACAAGAGTGAATGGGATAAATAATATTTCAAATTTCCTGTTAAACAAGTTTAAAGTATCTCAAATATAAATGGAACTTTGGACTTAGAAAAAAATGTCTACTCACCCCAGAAGTTGATCCTAACTTCAGTTAAATACTCTTAAAAAAATATTAGATGTGAAATTCCAGAGATGATTCATGATGGTGATGATTTATTACAAAAGGTCTTCTTCTGGGGCACTTGGATGGCTCAGTGGTTAAGTGTCTGCCTTTGGCTCAGGGTGTGATCCCGGGATCCAGGATTGAGTCCCACCTCAGGCTCCCCACAGGGAACCTGCTTCTCCCTCTACCTATATCTCTGTCTCTCTCTCTGTCTCTCATGAAGAAATAAAATCTTTAAAAAACAAAAAAGGGTATTCTTCCTCTAATGCTTGTAAATAAATCTAAACTAATCCCCTTCCAGAGGTAGTTCATAAGTTTTACCAACCTGGTTGGCAATCAAGAATTACCAAAATTTCACTAGGGATTTAAAAACTTAAATAATTAAGGCTTACTCAAAATAACCCCTTAGAATGGATATGTATCCCTGTCTCTCTGTGTTTCTGTCTCTCACACTCTATGTATATGCCTCAATAATTTTTCATAGTATTCAGAAAAAAATAGCACCAATTACAGTATCTGTCCCTTTTAAAAAGGAGTGATTTAAAAAATGACCAACATTACATCTATAAAATGTATATCAAACCTGAAAATGTAACTGGTAACCTTGAGAAACTGAGAAAAAAAAATCAAATGGATATTTTTAAGCCAGTGAGTCAAAGGGTGATCATTAGGTGAGAACATACTGAAAGCATCTTATAACTGAAAATAATTTTTTAAAAGTGCATGGAAAAATATCTACCACCTCTTTCAAAGGTCATTTTTTTTTTGCCTACCTTTCATCATTTACCCACTCCCCTACATAGTTTGTCAACTTCCTGTTATTCTTTTGCCATCCCAGGTGAAGAATGAAACACTTCATTATCTTTCTATTAAAGTGGTATTTAAAGTTTAACAAGTAGATCTACATATATCACAGAAAGCCATATTAAACTAATTGATTTCTGCATTATAAAGGTAAAATGTATCATTACGTCCTTTTTAAATATATTTAAAATTTATACATTTATACATTAAAATTCCTCCCACCACCACTATCTTCCCATGTATGCATATCTACATAGTGGTAGGAGAAATTTTCCCCAAGTCATGATATCCAAGTGGCTCACTCACAATTCTACAATATTTTGCTACAAACCCAGGCTCCCTCTAGAGGCCTGATTTCATGGGTCTCAAAGTTGGAAGTAAAAGAACTTTAGATGCTTTCTGCTTATGTTTTTAAGTCCACCTATCTAGTGATCTAATTCTGGGGAATGTCAGGCTTTAAGGGAAGGGACCTCCAAGGACACGAAGACACTGGGAACTCCTCAGGTCTCAAGGAATTAATTCCCTTCTATCTTTCGATAGTTCTGGATCATGATCATGTCTTCCTTATATTCAATTAAAATCTGTCTTGTCACTTCCAGCCACTGATCCTGTTTCTCCCACCTGAAGTCACACAGAACAAATATAACCTCTCTTCCGTAAATCTTCAAATATTTGATGACAGCTATCATGATTTGCTTATATCTTAAGTAAAATAAAAAGGCTGCGATGACCACATTTCATGAAGATGACCTTCAGGATAAAGCTGGATGATCAGGGGGGGAAATCATCAATGGCACTGCTTCAATTTTTCAGCCTAAAATAATATAATACATTTCTTTGGCTTTCAAACTAATATAAATGAATATAATAACTTCCTTTTGTTCATGGCCGATTACATTATATTACAACAGCACGACTTCCAGGGCTAGCATGCAAAAGTAATTTATTTTTCTCCCACATCTGTAACTATTTGGAAGAACAGCTAAGTCTTCATAATTACGCTGCAGACACAGTAAATAGAGAAAACCCAATAGGTCACTCTGTGACTATAGTTCAGGGAGAGAACAATTATTTTATCCCATATAATTTGCATCCAACATTTCATATAGAAAACTAAAGAGAAAAACAAAACACTGGCTTACAAAATTACTACAGGCTTTTAATATTCGCTCTTTTTTTCCCCTATTTAATGACTTTTCTGTTTGAAAAAGAACACACACACACACACACACACACACACACACAAATGACATGCCTGAATAATTTTCATTAAAAAGTCATTTCCTTTTAGGTTGTGATTTATTTTATTTTGTCTGATGTAGATTAAGTTATTATGAAATTAACTAAAATCGCTGGCATATCATTCAATTTCTCTACTTTTATGCTTTTCCTTCTCTGTGTGCAAAAACAATTATCTACCATCTGAAGAATGGTCAAAGTCAAGAAACAGGGTTTTCTGTTTTCATGGGCAGATACTGCCCAACACACATTTTCTTCCTAAGGAAAACCCGTCGTCAAAATGCAAATCACTAACAAGCAAGCATCTTTCCCAGGAACCCATGTCTGAAACAGACAGGCTAGCATCAAGAAATGAAGCCAGAGTGCTTTCAGGGCTTTTTAAAATATTATTATTAGTGAAAAATAGGAACTTCCAAATGATTCTCTAATGATGCTGAGTGGGAGAAGAAAAAAAAAAAAGATCAAGTCCATGGCAATTTTCTCTGGCAATTAAAGGATTTTTGTCGAGATTTCCCTTCTCACTGGGGACATCATTGTGAGTCCCTCGAGAAGAGGAATCTAGTAGCCTTTGTTTTTGTAGCACGAAAAAAGCCCCAAAATACACAAAACAAAAAGAAAAACGGTATGACAAGGACAAACAACTCAGACTTTTATTGAAGAACAACCACCAGAGAACCCTGGTAAAACAGAACCAGCCTCCAGCGTGAAATGGTTTCAGCTAACCATTTGCATTTTTGTTCTCATTTCACTGTGGCCATGACTGAGATTGACCAAGAAATACATTAGCATTTCTGCCTATGAAGTGTTTGCCTGCTCCTCTCTGAAAGCCCACCTGCTCATGCAAGCTGCCTCACAGTGGACAACTTATGATAGGCATTCGGCCCATCAGCTGAAGTACAATTACCCAAAGTAGAAGAGAGAATTCATTCAACTAAGCAAACTCTCATTACCACCCAACTTCTGCTAAGCAACAATATTTCCATGTAAGAAGTTAAGAGTGAAGATCATTGAAATTGTGGGTCATGTTAATTCAGATTTAAATGTCAGTTCCAGCACTGATGAGCTCTGAGGTCTTGGGTAACTGATTGTAATTCTCTAAACTTATCCTGTCCCCTGTGATCGCCATCAGCCACATGTTGCTACTGAGCACTTCAAATGTGGCAAGTGTGATGGAGGAGCTGAATTGTAAATTTTCTTACATTTTAATTAATTAAAATTTAAATTTAAAAACAGATAACTTTATTCAATTCTTGGAACAACTTTGAGCATGTTGAACAACTTGGTAAGTAAATCTGTTTCAACTGTACATTTCATGAAATCTAAATACAGATCAAGTATTTCCAATAAAAATTCAGCATCCAAACTGAGATGCCAATGTATAAATAAGGTCCAATTAAAAGATACAGTATAAAACCTGTAAAATATCTCATTAATAATGTTTTATACAATTACATACTGAAATAATATCTCAGATGAATTGAGTTAAATAGTACATACAACTAAAATTAAGTTCACTTGTTTAATAATTAAAAATTACAGGCGTGCCTGGCTGGCTCAGTCAGTGGAGCATGCCACTCTCGATCTCTGGGTTGTGAGTGTAAGCCCCATGTTGGGTGTAGAGATTGCTCAAAAATAAAATCTTAAAAGAAATTCAAAATTACATATGTAGCTTATATTTGTGACTTGCATTGTGCTTCAATTGGGCAATGCTGCCCCAAAGATTAGATTCTTTATCTGTCAAATAGGAAGATAAATATTGTAGAGTTTTATGAAAATTAAAATGCACATACATAATGATTATTCCCTACTGTCTGCCTAACCACTCAATAAATGGTAATTTTTATTAATTCTACTACCTAATACAGGGGATGCCCTACTT
Organism: Vulpes vulpes; assembly: GCF_048418805.1. Classification (NCBI taxonomy): domain Eukaryota; kingdom Metazoa; phylum Chordata; class Mammalia; order Carnivora; family Canidae; genus Vulpes; species Vulpes vulpes. The sequence goes on from NC_132786.1 coordinate 34,050,747, forward strand.
ATCTTGAACATTTTATGTCTTAAAATCCTAAATAACTATCTAAATTTCCTAGACCATTATCTTCTTTTTAATACTTTGCAATGCAAGATCTTCATTAATACTTAATACATGTTCTCCAAAGAAGTGAAAGAATTTTTTAAAAATCTCATCTTCCATCCTGCCTTCAGATAGCATCCCTTCAAAATTCCTGCTCTCTTTGTTCTATCTTGTGCATTCACATCCACACACACAGCTACCACTATTATGTCTGGTCCTGGAAAGAAGGGTCTTTAAAGCAGCTTTTGAAAATCCTCTAAAAGTCCTGATGTCATACAACATCAGAGAAAAGAAAATATGTAAAGAGCCTTGCAATTCTTGCATTTGGAATAAGGTCATTCTGTTGCACTGCATTTCAGTTGCATTTGGTTTAGCTTTCCCCTTCCATAATGCAGAAAACATCCAGAATCCTAAGGGAAGAGTGGAGAGATTGAATTTCTCCCATGAAAGGATTTTCTAGATTTGGCTCTTGGCCCATCTCCATTTGGAGATTTGGAGCTTCTCTCATTCCTCGAAACCCAATGGCCCCACTGAGTCGCTCAATGCTAAATAAATATTTCAAGCAGAAGGGTTAGCTGTTGAATTTATCCATATTGGATTAACAAGAGTCAAATTCTACCCTTTCTCCTTCCTCCCAGCCTCCACTATGTCTCACCCCACTTAATCAGGCACAAAACTGTGTCTCTCAAACCCATGGCTTTCCAACCACTGCTGAAATTTTCAAATCACCTCCCAAGCTCTTTATCTGTACCTCTCTCTCCCTCTCTCTAATCATTTTAGGCTTACATTGTATCAAGATTTCCTTTACACACTTCAGTCATCTTCCCCTAATGTTAGTATCTTATAAAATCATATAATTGTGAAACCCAGGAAATTAACCTTGGTACAATACTATTTACTAAACTACAGATCTTGTTGAAATTTCACCAGTTTCCCATGAATGTCTTTTTTCTGTTCTAGGAGACAATCCAGGATCCCACATTACACTGAGTTGTCATGGCTCCTTACTCTCCGGTTTATAATCATTCTGTCTTCCCTTATATTTCACAACCTTGATACTTTGGAGCAAAAAAAAAAAAAAAAAGAAAAAAAAAGTGGTCAGTAACTTTGTGACTGTCCTTCTGTTTTTTTTCTCAAAATTTGATTTGAGGTTATGGTTTTATTTTTGGCAAGAAAACCACAAAAATGATGGTAGGTCCTTCTCAGTGTGTCATATTAAGGGATACATGATGCTAATGTCTTATTATTACTGATAGTACCTTTGATCACGTCGTAAAAGTGGTACCTTCAGGATTTCTCCACTATACATGTTCTATTTTTCCCTCTGTAATTTAATGAATACTTTGGAGGAGATGGTTTGAGACTCTATTTCAACTCAATTTTTCTTTTTTTTTTTTTAAGATTTTATTGATTTATTCATGAGACACACACACACAGAGAGAGAGAGGCAGAGAGACACAAGCAAAGGGAGAAGCAGGCTCCATGCAGGAAGCCCGATGTGGGACTCCAGGATCACGCCCTGAGCCAAAGGCAGATGCTGAACCCCACTGAGCCACCTAGACATCCCCCCCTCAACTCAAATTTTCATCCACAAATTCACTTCTATCATTGGATCTGGCCTGCATCAATATTACCATGTTGTCTGTCCAATGCCGATGTTTCTATTTCCCCCATTCTTTCTACATTTAGTAAATGGAATTCTCTAAATAGTCCCTTCTCCCCCATTTATTGACTTTTTCAAGTATTTATATCAGTATGGACTTATAGACATTTATCTTATGGATTATAATGTAAACCGTCCTACTGATTCGTTTATTTTCCCAAGTTGTTCCACCTTTGGCCAGTAAGAGTTCTTTCTGGTCCGCTTCTGAGTCCTTTCAAAATATTCCTGTCTTTTTAAACATATTTTGGTACTACAAAATATTTGTGACTCACCTTGGGTTTTCTCTTCTCCTATTCTGGAATCAGTTTTCCAAGTTTATTTTCATTGGAAAGTGGTATTTAGAAATCAGGATTTGGTTGTCAAGGTGTGCTCATTGCTACTGGGTTGTCACTGCTTCTAGTCTCTCTCAGACAAAGGTAGGCAATAATGGCATTTACACACATAGTTGCACATGCATGAACACGCTCACATCTATATTTCTGTATATATCTGTCTGTACATATAGTAAAAACCATGTATCCATATTAATACCTCCATTTCCAATCCAATACCCAGAGTGTTTATACTTCATCCTTCCAAAAGCGAGAAATTCCATGCTCATTATCCAAAAAAATCTTTATCTATTTGTTTAATCCTAAAATACTCATAAATACACAAGTGCTAACCCATTCTGTAGGAAACAAATTTACTAAATAAAGTGTGGCACTGGAGAACACCCTTTTGTCTTTGGTCTTACATATCTAGTCAAAATGCTATTCTCCAAAGTTACATAGGTTAGTTCTTCTTCTTTCAGATGGTTATTTAACTCATTTATGATAAAGTTAGGTTCCTTTATATTACTTGTATTCCCTTTGGCTTCCACTCACAGCCTGGTAAATTTTAATTATCTTTTTAAATGAACATTATTCTGATTCTAAAAGGCAGAACAAAATAGAAGGTACATTCAGAGAAGCACTGCTCCCTCTCTCATCTATACTACCTACTTCCTGTTCTTTCTAGTCTTTCCTCAGCCCTCTCCTAAAGATACCTGATCTCAGTGCTTGCTTCGGCAGTACATATACTAAGATAACTGATCTCATTAGTTTCTGATTTATACTTTCTTTATTTCTTTTGTACAATTAGCATCTTTCAGATTATTTTTCTAACATAAAGGGCAACATATAGAAATGTATTTGCACTTTGCCTCTCCATTTAACAGTACATTCTGGAAATAACTCAATAATAATCAATTCACAAAAATCGCCCTGACTTTTTATACCTATGTAGTACTTCACTGTGTAGATATAATAGTTTATTCAACCACTGTCCTATGTGTAGGAATTTAAGTTGTTTCCAGCATTTGCATTTACAAACAACACTGCAATACATAATCTAATTCATATGTAGCTTCATATTGTTGGAGATGGGTCTTTTGCATAAATTCCTAGAAGTGGGATCTTGAATCAAAAGGTAAGTCCATATGTGGTTTTGTTACATATTGCCAACTTTTCCTTCAGAAGAGCTGTAGCAGTTTGTATGACAGTGCCAGGCTCCACATTATTATTATTATATTTGTTCCCCTACATCTTCCACAAAGCATATGAATCACCTAAAAGGAAAAAAGAGAGGAAGAAAAGAAAGAAGGTGCTGATACAGAGATTTGAACATACTATTCTCCAGGTTAAAAATAAATGATAATTCCCTACTGTCTCTGAAATGAAACACTCATGCCTTTCGAAGTTCCCACAAGGCTATCTCCAGAAAGATCTGAGGTTATATCCTCATCTTCAGCAACCTTCTCCTGACACTCATTCTACCAAGGATTTGCCAATCCTCAAACATTCCATGATCAGTTCTCAATTTTATTAGCTTTGCTCACACTCTTCCTTTTATTTGCAGTTCCACACCCCTATCCATTACCATTTATCCTATGTACTTTATACCCATTCACCCTATAACCTCAAAGGGCAATCTTGCTCCCTCAGAACAGGTTTACATTTCACATATTCATTAATATTCTAGAAGTTCTTCATTCACACCATCTCAACTATACTGAAGTCATCATCGGCTCCTGGCAAATCTGACTTCTTTGCACAAATGTTCAATCTTTGACAGTGGGGACTCTATCTTACTCAACTTTGAAGCTCAATACTGCATGCACACAAATTTTCAAATGAATAAATAAGACATTGAACATAACACAGCTTCTTATTTAAAAGCAGACATATCTATCTTGTATCTCTTCTAGTCTAAGAGTTTTATTAACGTTCAAGTATCCCATCTCTCCATAAACATACTTTGAAAGAATAGATATCTGTACTTCCATCCAGAACTACCAGATACATGTCCTTCCAATACGTTTCCTTCTGACGGTCTTTGCCAATTTACTCTATTTTCCTTGCTTTATTTTCTTAAAGCAACCCTTGCTGCCACTGAGTGTACATATCTGAACCCTATTCTTCATCACCACTCCTCCTTTCCTCCACCCGGTAACATACAAAGAAACTGGGGCAAAGATATAAAACTCTAAGCAATCAGTCTTCATTGTGACAAAGAGTTAGGGAAGAGTATAATTGACTAAGATATTAATTTGTATTTTATTCTGGTGCCATAGGAGCTTTCCACCCCCATCTCCAATTCTGGTCCTTGAAACCAAGAGGTGGACTTCTCTTTTCCCAAGTGATAATTAACAGTTGTTTCTACAAATACATATTCAAAAAGGATGTGGAGCCAAAGTTTAGGGGGAGGTGGGTTGGGAATGCTTAAGGCTAGGAGAAGGAAGAATGGCTCAAGGGGGAAGACAAGATTGGCTTTTCTGGGACTAGGAAGGATCCAGGGCATGTGGGGGTGTTTCTGTAAGAGTCCTACACCCTGCTTCTATGTAAAGTGCAGATCAGTCCAAAAGGCTCTAGAGGGTCAGCAGGTGCTGCTGTCTAGAGGTGACCTTCCAGAGCAGCAGGGGAGGCAGGGCCCGTGGTTGAGCCTATGGTCTCACCCTGAGGATGCAGCTCTTTGAGCAGCATCTCTGAGACTAATCAGAAAGAACACCAGCACTGACTGTGAAGCTAAAGGAGAATCTCATTGACCAAAGACCAGGCTCCTACCCTCTGTTTTAGACACCAAGAATGCCCCATTTTTTAAACCCACCCAACGGAAGTCATGAGACTGCCAAATCTGAGTAAATCTGGGGTCTTAGTATTCTTAGTATCTTTATGTATGTAGGCATTGTGCCTTATTTAATTTGCTAAAAATTTTTTTAAAAAAGATATGCAGAAGACTTTAGGAAACAAATCATACCTGTCACAGTCATTGCCTATTAAATGCTAAAGGGAAAAGACTGAAAGTTTTCTATGCACCCTCATCATTAAGATTAGGTCCACTGGAGAACAAACTGGCACTCTATCCTAGTGAGAACAGCCAGGGTGAATTCTAGGTCCCTCTGGCTCTTCAACTGCCCAATGTGACCTCAGTCAGCTTTTTCAGGGGAAAAATCTCAAGGGATATGACTTCATCATATATATTATTTTATCCTCTGCTACTCAAACCATGGGAAATGAAGATCAAGAAACTGAACAAAACATCATTTCAGAAACACGTGTGCCCTCCTAGCAGATTATGTTATTGATACCTGGAGGCCTGTCATTGATTGAAAATTGAGAAACCTGGTTAAGCCACAATTTAGAGTTAAGCTGTTTTCTTAAAATGGAACCCAACAGTCAAAGAGTATCTGTATGAGTAGTTATGAGAAATTTCTCTAAGTAGAGAAAGAAAGTGAGAAATATATGACATTTGCTTTTTTAAGAGTCATCAAAAATAGTCAGAAGGAATACAACTCTGCCTGGGGTCAACCCTGTTGATTCCAATGAAAGGATACAAACATAAGCTTCCCACTAATGGTCATTACCACAACTAATAAAATTGTTTTTATGTCTTTAATTCAACTAAATATCTAATTTTTTTTCATATATAGGAGTTTCAACTCTAAGGAATCCGTCAATATCAGTGTTATTATGTGGTTGACTTTGAAGGACGCAGATTGGCATGACATTATTTGCTGAATGCCCTTTGACTTAAAACTGTGAGTATTACACAATAGACAGTATGATATATGAGAAAGTGGTGTGGTATACTTATTTTTGATCCCTGATTATAGTCAACTAATTTACTTTAAAATAAATTCAAGTTGCTTTATAACTATCTATGGAAGCTTTGACCAATGTCTAATATTGCAATGCTATAATAATTAGAACAAAAATTTTCCACTAGAAATGAATTAATAACTGAAGTTCTGAATATGCAGCATGCACTAATCCTGGTTTTTAAAATCTGTAATGGGCTTTGTAGCAATGCAATTTGGCAAAATGAGTAAAATCCTAACATAATAGATAAAGGTAATTAGAGATGCAGAACAAATTATTTTTAAATGCCCTGCATGCAATTCGGACACTTTAGTTCCCTCCTCAAAAATCGGAAACTAGCAAAGGCAAGAAATACATCAAGAAAAGAATAAGGAAAAATTGAACTGTATCAACCACAAAGGGATTTGGAGTTTGAGAGTTGTTAAAATTCCTTCTAGCTATTTTGACTTTCCAAAATTCTCAAGAAACTGGCCAACTTACAGTTATAAATCTCTCTACTTAGAAAGCTGCCTAAGTTTAGTTAGGATGCCAAAATGGGGGGAAGACAACTGGTGGTCTCAGGAACTAGAAGAAACCAGTGGTGAGTGCCTTAGAGAAAATGTATCCTTTTTGACATGGCTATACAAATCTTCTCATAACTAACAGCAATCATTTCAAGTAAGTCCATGAAGAATAAAATTGGGTTATTACATATAGAATTATATATAATATATATTATTTCACACCTTTATGTAATTGTACTTTATTATATAATTAGTATACATTTATATATTATACATTATAGTAAATATTTATATATTCTACAATGTTGTATAAAATATAGTGTGTGTGTATATATATATATATATATATATAATAATTATATAGTGCTGGGGCGCCTGGGTGGCTCAGTCAATTGGGTGTCCAACTCTTTAGTGTCGGCTCAGGTCATGATCTTCTGGTCATGAGATCAAGCCCCAGAGCAGGCTCTGTGCTCAGCACACAGTCTGCTTCAGATTCTCTCTTTCTCTCCATCCCACTCACTTTTTCTCTCTCTCTCTGTCTCTTTCTCTCTCTCTCTCTCTCTCTCTCTCTCTCTCTCTCTCTCTCTATATATATATATATATATATATATACAATGGATAAATAAAATCTTAAAAAATAAAAATAATAACATATTGCTATATAATAAGTATTTATATTTACTACATTAAACATATACCATTTTCATTGTTGAACTTCAACTAACCAAGTATAGATACAGCTCAGAGTGACATGATTTGCTGTAAAGATGAAATTCAGTTTGAAGTCTAAACAGGTACTCATTTTCTAAATTTTATATACATATAAAAGTAGCTATTTATAAGTAAATATTATACTTACTATTTACTAAATAATATTTAATTTATATAACTTATTCAAAACTACATATTTGTAATATATTTAATATTTAACATAGTTAATATATAATATTCACAGGATAAATATTATGAATAGTTATTATTTAATATGCAATATTTATATTGCTGATATTTACAAGCTGTTGTTTACATAGTAGCTGAAGTTCAATAATGCAAGAGAAACAAGTGGAAGAAGTAGAATTTAGAATCTAGGCATCTCAGAGGTGGGAATGCCTCAAAGGTCACATTGTCTACTACCCACTTCATTTAAGCATAAAGGAGCAGAACCTAGAATTAACCCAAGTATCTAAGAGATGACCACAGGGACAGGTCAAGCTGGGTCAAGAGCCAAGTCTTCGGTTTCCCAGTCAATGTTTTCTCCACTGCAGAAGTGATCTGTGCACCCCACATGAAGCTCCAGAGGCCTCTCAACAAGGTGGCTCACCACCACACATGATCTCAGACCACCAAGGATGTCATGTGAATTTGCGGAAATGCTTCCTTTATGGTACTTATTTTTAGACAAGTCGGTTAGTTGACTTACACAACAATAGAAAAGAGATTCTGAATACCTACATTCTATTTGCTCTCAGCTTACGAATGGTAATTCTGAACAACTTGGTTTTCACTTAGGGCATTGGTTTGGGGGTTTTATTCTAAAGCCTGTCCCCAATAGTAACAAGAAGTAGCTGATCTGTTGTTATTTCTTCCAATTGCTTTGACACACCTTACAGTCACACTTTCTTCAAGTCCAATATGTTGGTTATATTTGACAGACAGAGTGAAACGCAGCCCTATTTTTGATGATAATGCCTTTTAACAGTTGTCAAGACAGATTTAACAGAAGGCTACAGTAATTCATAACTCCCAAACAGCTTTTTCATCTTTATATAAAAGTTTGGGGCCCCATGAATAGTTATCATTTTGAATCTTTTCCTTAGAAATGACATGCTCATTAAATTATAACTTTTTTTAAGTGCTGGTCTAAATTTTATTTATTTTCCAAGATTTTTAAAATTTTATTTCAGCCCCAGTATAGCTAACATACAATGCAATATTAGTTTCAGGTGTACAACATAGTGATTCAACACTTGCATACAATGCCCAGTGCTCATAATTTTATATTTCTAATGCTATTTTTAAGTTTCATACTGTCACATAAAATTTATTAATTACATAATTACAAGACTTCCACCTCTGTGGCTTGCAAACTCCAAATTGTAGGTGACAGGTATGAAACAGCTTGACAATGCTGACTGCCTCATTGTCAGGTACATAGATAAAGGAAGAGATCTCTGGATTCCCCCAGCCCTCTGTGGGGTAACTTTTCTCCAGGGGAAACAACTTTTGCTGGGTCTTACTAGCAAACACCTCAATAAGTAGTTTAACTTGATGTGATTTTCTTCACCATTCTGTGCTCTGGATCAAAGAAACAAATTGTTTATCCCAAATCACTGAATAAATATGATCAACTAACTTGATCATTTCTTCTCTTTTATCTCACATAATAGCAAAGGAAATGTGCCCCAGAAAGTTCACTCGGAATTATCTATGATCTACTATGAAGAAATTTAATTTTCTTTACAGATCCACAGAACCCTAGAAATCGAACTTACCTGAAGCTTCCTTTAAGACCAGTTACTACTTCTAAGCAATATTATAGCCAAACATTTAGAATAACAGTTATCTTCTCTGTGCTACAGAATGTCCTACGACGAATGCTATAATTCTCCTACAGAGACCCAGGGAAAGGTGTTCTCCTGAAGATAAATTGGTCTCATCCTGTGGAGAAAAGGCTGGGGAAACCCACATGCCTGTTCCTCATCCATGAACCTGACAATGAGGCTATTGCCATCGTCACACAGTTGCACACTTGTCTAGCTACAATTTGGGATTTGTAGTTCACGGAGGTGAAAGTCTTACGATTATGCAATTAGTGATGTTGTTTGCATAAGCTTAAAAACACCAGAAATGAGTATACCATTATGGAGTGTATCATTTAGGTGCTAATAACTGTCTCAAAATCACCCAGAATGAGACTGTTTTAAAATCACAGGTCAAAAAGGCAACAAAAAAGAGAAATGCACTCTAGGTCAATGGAGGCAAAGCGGTTAAAATAACTTTACTATATAGCATATACTCTGAGCAAGAAATGTTTGACTTACAGAAAATACATTATATTTTTAAAATAATTTTTCCCAGATTTTTCCCACTGTTAAATCAAAAAAGAGATGTGGTTTCTGATAACTAGTTCAGATAACTGAAATTGTCAGGAAGTAGTTTATCTCCAACTACTGCATGAACCTGGAGTTTAGATGGATGGTGCTGGAGGTGGCAGAGGAAGGTGATATTTTTGACATTTGTGTGCAAAGAAAATCTCTGTCACAAGAAGTAGCAATATTTTAAGTTAAAAAAGGTTTTGCAATTTCTATGTCTTAAAAGATATTTGCTATTAGTTTAATAAAAGCCACTTATGCCTCTGAGTCTATAACTGGTGTGTGTGTGTGTGTGTGTGTGTATGTGTGTGTGTGTGTATATAATTTCTAAACCCAGTGCAATTACTTCAGCAAAAAGTATATGCAAGCATAATATAGTCTGATATAGCTTCATGTAATCTTGATCTTTTTCTGTGTATTCACAGACCTAAGCCAAGACCAAGATTTTTTTGTTGGTATTCTCATTAAATCATTTCTTATTCTAAAATGCATTTCTTCCCAGTGAGAGTCCCTTTCTACACGTACAGAAATTACTCACGTGAAAAGGTTTCAAGATTTTTCTGAAGAGTCTAGACACTTGAATGATTCTTGATATAAGTAGTTCTCAACCTTGGCTCTGTTAGAATTATTCTGGGAAATTCTGAAGAAACACTTGCCTGGGCCCCATTCTCGTATATACTACGTAAGAATCTGAAGCTGGAGCCTGGACGTACGTTATCTTTAAATCTTCCCAAGCAATTCCAGACCACATCTGGAAACCTGTGTCACAGGCTAAACTGACTTGATGTGGCCCATCTCACCTCATGACACAACTGTTTATGTTTCCTCTCACTACCTCGAGACGTCCTTACAGAGAAAGCGCATGGCTAAGTGCTGATGGTAGTCACTGACTCTAGTATGAATAGTCTGAAATCGGCCCTTTTATTTGCATATGGGGGACAAAGAGTCAGAATGACCCCAATAGGTAATACTCTATTTTTTAAAAAGAAGGAAAGAGAAACGATTACATGAGTAAATTTTCTCAAATTAATTTGTTTTCCTCCCATACATGCTGCAGTTTTCTTTTAATGTGTTAAATTAAAATTGCCATCATAAACATCTTGGTAAAGTATTTTGAACTCCTTTTAGAAGTTCAATTTTTGTTTATAAATCAGTTTTTTCAGGGCTTCTGGGTGGCTCAGTGGTTGAGCGTCTGCCTTCAGCTCAGGTCATGATCCCGGGGTCCTGGGATCAAGTCCCAGCATCAGGCTCCCCACAGGGAGCCCAATGTCTCTGCCTCTCTATCTCTTATGAATAAATAAACAAAATCTTAAAAAATAAAATAAAACTTGGGGACACCTGAGTGGCTCAGTGGTTGAGCATCTGTCTTCAGCTCATGGAGTGATCCCGGAGTCTGGGGATCAAGTCCCACATCGGGTTCCATGAAGCAAGCTTGCTTCTCCCTCTGCCTATGTCTCTATCTCTCTGTGTGTATCTCTCATGAATAAATAAATAAAATCTTATAAATAAATAAATAAATAAATAAATAATAAACTAAATCAGTTTTTCCTTCAAGAGTATGTTCTCTCCAATCTACCTTACTCAATCTTAACTCCAGACTATTCCATTTTCTTGTGAAAAACTTTTTATATCCATTACCACTGACAACCTCAAGAGTGAACATTCCCTAAAGAACCTCAGAAGAGCATTAAATCGCCAAACAAAATAATGTTCGTGTGTAAACCACATGTAAACCAACAGTATTAGGTTTAGCCAGCCTGGGAGATCATAAACCATCAAAAGTGTTTTCAAGACTGAAAGTCTATTAAGATAAATGTACTGATGTTTTCATATAATGGAAGATTTGTTTAAAAAAAAGAGAATCCTTTACAAGATGCTTCACTCCAGATTTAGAAAACAAAAATCCATAATCAATATATTTGGAAGGTTCCATTAGTAGTATTATGACTTTATGTTAGCTGATAAATATTATTGCTCCAGGATAGAACATCAAGAGGGAAATAGGTGGGACACCTGGGTGGCTCAGTTGGTTAAGCCTCCGACTCTTGGTTTGGGCTCAGGTGGTGATCTCAGGGATGTGAGATCGAGTCCCATTACAGGTTCCTGCTCAGGGGGGAGTCAGCTTGCAGATTCTCTTCCTCTGCCCCTCACCCCACTCATGTTTGCATATTCATTCTCTCTCTCTCTCTCTCTCTCTCTCTCAAATAAATAAATCTTTAAAAAAGAGAGAAAGAAATATGTTGTGTTTTCTGACCTGTTAGAGTAGCAAAATAAAGTTCAGCAGAGAAATAATATTGTAAAGAACATGGAGCACATTTTTACCTCAGAAGTTTTGTAGACTCTTGTATATCAGCTTCAGTAACTTAGAAGAGTCTATGCAAAGTTATATACATGGAACAAAACTATAGAAACTCTACCCTCTTCCTGCCAACCTCTCCTCCTTGTTAAAGAGATCTTACATGTGACACAACTTCTGATAATGCATAAGTTGCAATTGTGGAATTGATTAAAACTGGTGTTGGGAGTGGGGGTCATGGAGTCATATTGTGTAAGTTTGGTGTGTCATATCTTTATAAGAGGAGAGGGGATTACTGCTCTACATTTACATAATTTCCAACTAACTTTTAACAGAAAACAAATAAAAAGGAAGGAAAATTTGTTCATAGGGCTGGTAGCCAGCAAGGCAAGAGCATGCTGTCCTGTGGACTTGGATGACACGTTAATATTAACAGCAGTATTCAGAGAGTGGCCACTATTTCAAGAAGTTATTTCTAAAAAAAAAAAAAAAAGGCCATCTAGGATTAGCTTTTTTTCTTATTTTAAGAAAAGCAAAATACATATATGACCAAATTCCTGCCTCTGCAAATTCCTCTGATCCTTCAGAGATTGAGAACCGTTCATTACAACTGAATCTTGCCTAGATGGCTATTAAATGATGCAAAATAACCCAGTATTTTAGTACCCAAAAGAATAATTGAGGACATATGAAGGGGTAAGTCATTAAATGTGAATATTCAAGAAGTGACATAAAAGTAATTCACACAACAGAGGATATGAGTTGAGAAAGATACTTAGATTCAGGATATTATCGGAATACCTTCACCAAATGCAATTAAACAAGTATGTTAGAAGTGAAGAGAATAGTATCTACTAAGAAGCATCAAAGGCATGATGGGATTTATTTCCCATTCTAATGAAGATACATCCCAGGGTGGACAGCCGAATGAGGCTGTCCCAGCCTTCAGCCCTGAGGCATGTTCACAGAGGAAGATCCTACAAGAAACCTGTACATGGCCCATAAGCCTGTTTTCAGGAAAGGATGTATAGCTATGTTAGAATTTCAAAAGGAAGAGTTTGACAGAAAGTACTGGAGAGAAAGAGCTGTAGTAACTCATAATTACTCATTTAATGCAAGAAACATTCACACACCGAGACAGAGATTAAAGATCCATTTTTTAATAAGTGGTGTGGGGCCTGGACCGCACACAGCCATGGAGCAGGTCATGGGACTGTCTCTCCTTTGCTAAATCAGTGCAGGGAGAGCAAAGAGAAAAGAGGGGAATGCAGTATTGTCAGGAAAGAGGCAAACTTTACTGAGGGCCAGGACTCGAAAGAGCATTTGAAAGGGGCTTCAGGGGATCCCTGGGTGGCGCAGCGGTTTGGCGCCTGCCTTTGGCCCAGGGCGTGATCCTGGAGACCTGGGATCGAATCCCACGTCGGGCTCCCTGCATGGAGCCTGCTTCTCCCTCTGCATGTGTCTCTGCCTCTCTCTCTCTCTCTCTCTCTCTCTCTCTCTCTGTGACTATCATAAATAAATAAAAATAAAAAAAAATGAAAGGGGCTTCAGTATAAAGAGGAGTTTGCCCCCAGGGAGAAGGTATACAGAGATGTGATCACAGAGCAGAGATCTGAGGCACAGAGCAGGCCCTGCGAGCTGGTGAGGAGCCAGGTGAGCTCTGGCTGGGGGAGCAGAGAGAGGAGGCTTTGTGCCTGCAGTGACAGGTAAGAAGCAGGAAGCTGGGAGATACAATGAGTTTGGAGACAGGCACACGTATGCTCTCACTAAATATCATGTTGGAACTTTATTTGCTAGGTGATGGGGAAACAGAGAGAGGGAACCTAAGAAAGGAGACACAGCCATAGAGTACACACACACGCACACACACACAAAGCCATATGGTACATACACACACGCACAGCCACAGAGTACATACACAAACACACACACACACAGCCACAGGATACATACACACACACCCATGGGGGACATACACACACACAGTCATAGGGTACAGCAGGAAGAGGAACCTGGTGACCCAGGACAGAATGAACCTGTGGGGAATGGCACCAAGGATAGATGTCCACTTGAATGCCATCTTCTGGGCAACAGACAGCTAAGTGGCAACAAGGATGAAAAGAAGGTACAAGACTAAATCAGAATATCCATATTCCTAACAAGATAACTTGTTATGAGAAGTATCAAGGACAGTTCCAAGTACTGTCAAACCTATATGAATTCTGATCTGGCTGACAGCAGATAGAAGGATTAGCCAAGCAGAGGATGTATTCCTGTTACTCTATGGAGCATCCTAATATTAACAGTCTTCCTGCCCCCAACATACACACAATTTCACAGGTAGATGCAGGAATAAAGCTATTTTGGGGAAGGTCAACTCTGATCTAATACTGGACACAATGGACTCTCTCATTCAACACTAAATGATTAAATACCAAGATTCATTACTATCTTCTCAAAAGATACTCTAGCACAGGTATTTTGCAACGTTGAAGAATTATAAAGAAAATGCAGCATGTCTTCCTACAGAGTTGTATGTTGTCTGAGTCTTTAGCTTACAACTAAAAAGATGATGTTCCATTTCCTCTATGACAGCACTCAGAATCCTAAATGTTTCTCGATTTTATAAGGCCACATCTATAGATTCTATCTTCTGTTGCTGTTTTGGCTCAAATGTGCTGTAGCTAATTGGAAGCCAGGGATCTCTGGCCTATGGGAGAGCTAACAGCAACTACCGCCTGAGCCTGTCTCTGCCCCAATGTCTGTCTGAAGCAAAGCAAGGTCATTCCAGAAGTGTTCCTCATCAGAGCACTTCTATATATGTGTGGAGGGAGTAGAGATGAAGGTGAAAGGGAAATCACCAACATCCCTCGAGGTTTACTGTGGTAGTAAACCAAGTGGTAGACTTGGTTATTAACTGGCCATGGAGGACTGATTCCTCCACACTCTACATCTGGGATCTGTGTTCATTAATCACCAGTGTGACCTACAACAAAAATACACTGCTGACAAATTTTTTCTTCATTGCAAAGGGTCAGTCAGCTTGGGAGCAATTTGCCACCCACATAAAATTTATATTATGTTTATGCTCTCCAAATAGTTTACAAGTTCATCACAGTATCTCAGAGACAGCTGGTTCTTACTCCCAACACCATCTCCCTCGCCCCCAGCAGTAGATACAAACACACCAAGTTATAGGTGGACAATTGACTGAAATCCCACATATTCCATCTGAGTGTATTTTATCTTCCTTTTTTGGAAACACTCTGGAATAATACCTTAACTCAACTCTGTAAGTACTAGTCACTATTTACAAAGTGACTGCACACACAGATGTAGGGTCCACACAACATCATTTAAATTCCAGAAATATTCTCATCTTCCTCGGCACAGCTCTGCAGGGTGAGAAGGGTCCTATTGGAGCTCTCCAGACTCTCCTGGAGGAGGCTTGGGCCTGTAGTGGCAGGTAAGAAGAAGCAAGCTGGGAGAAATGGAAGGAGATGGAGAAATCAAAACTTTCATGGTATCCTCTTATGGTAACTGGAACTGGGATAGGGCAGAAAGCCCTTTTATTTAAATCCTGCATCTTTCTTAGGAAAGATAATCACTCACTACTTGTGACAGTAACTGGTACCTACTATACTGCACAAAATTTAACATTTAGTGGATTGTTTTAAAAAGATATTTTATTGTCTAGGTAATATACAGCCTCAAACACACAAGGCTCCATCCCCTAATTCAGATACCCACTGAAATGACCAAACACTAGATATTTTAAAATAAGGAATAATCTGCTTATATTTTTCACACCAGAAAACTCCAAAGACTTTTCACTAAAAGATGGAGTCAAAATTAAGAAAAGTATGGCCGGATGAAGACATCTTAGGTGTGAAGAAAGTGTATACCTGGGAAGGTTGTGGAGAAGATCCAGAAAATTGTTGCTAATATAGGCAGCAATGGCGGGACCAAAGATGAGTGTGGGTGTCATCTAAGGCATCTGTGACTTTCCTAGTGCATCTCGGGAGCAGAAGTGCCTGGAAGGCACTCTGAGCAGGACCTGACATCAAAACCCACTGCTGGATTAAACCTGGCTTTCACTGGGCTTGAAGAATGAAGCATGGTCCTGGCTGGCTGCTAATTAGAAAGACCAAGCCAAGCCAAGGAAGGCCTCAGTAGTCCAACTAATCCTTGCATACCACACCATAGAAATGTAGAAGACACTGGCAAACAGCCAGTTCTGGTCTTTGGTTCTGGTCACCCTGGCCCGAGCAATGGAATCTCTGAAAATTTACCATCTTCTTTCATTAAAGACTGAGAAATTTGAAGAGCATTTATTGTCATCTCTGAAAGAACACACTGAAATTGCCAATCTGAAAAGCATGGACTTCCCCCGATCGCCATATACAGAAGCAAAATTTTGAGGAAACAAAGTGATTGTCTTCCTGAGAAAAATAGTAACAAGAAATGGGAAAACTGATTTTTAAATGTATTCCTTTAGTAGAAATCGAAAAGACACTGCATCTTTGTTTTGTTGTTTTATTTTTATTTATTTATGATAGTCCGAGAGAGAGAGAGAGAGAGAGAGAGAGAGAGAGAGGCAGAGACATAGGCAGAGGGAGAAGCAGGCTCCATGCACCGGGAGCCTGACGTGGGACTCGATCCCGGGTCTCCAGGATCGCACCCTGGGCCAAAGGCAGGCGCTAAACCGCTGCGCCACCCAGGGATCCCCAGACGCTGCATCTTTGAAACAGTGAGTAACAGAAAGCCCAGCCTCAGTTACTAAAGATGCCAGTGAAAGTAGAAAGTAAGGGAGGGAGGGGCAAAGCAAAAGTTTGAGAAAAGTCTCCCAAGACTCAAGGGGAAGGATGAAGAGATGGAAATTTAACAATAAAATCTGAAGGACAATGAAGGCAGGCCCAGGATGGCCAGTAAGCCTTACAGAAATACCAGCCAGAGAACAGAGCCAATATCCGAAAAGAATTATCAAAGGAACAAGTAAATGAAAACTTGTCTTTCTGGGGAGCCTGGGTGACTCAGTTGGTTAAGTGTGTGCCTTCGGCTCAGGTCATGATCCTGGAGGTCCTGGAATTAAAGCCCCTAGCCCCAAATTGGGCTCCCTGCTCAGCAGGGAGTCAGCTTTTTCCTTTCTCTCTGCCCCTCCTCCTCCTTATGGCCTCTCTAGCTCTCTGTCTCTCAAATAAAGAAAATATTTTTTAATGTGTCTTTCCTGAGAAAAAGCTCTGAAAATACACAATCCATTTGCCAGTCTTTAAAATATATTGCCAAAAGAATATACTCCTGCCAACTGATGAACCAGTATTTCCAACACTGATCTATTAATTAACAGTGACGAGAACTGTCCCAAGCACTGGAGCATGCAAAATTCACCAGGATTCTCCCTGTATACAGACCAACATGGGAACCTGTATCATAACTCAGAAGACTGATCACTGAGTATGGGATCAAAACAAATGGAAAGAGATGGAGAAATCAAAACTTGCATGGTATCCTCTTATGGTAACTGGATACAGCCATCTAAAAGTATGTGTCACCACTATACTGATGGATCAAGAATGCTTGAATCCACTGACAAAAGCTCACTGTAACTTGGGGAGCATTTGCACTGACAATGTGACAAGGGGATCCTTGACATCAATTGTTCAAGCTCTGGAGTCTGAGGGACATTCTAACAGATTATTTATTATGTTAATTCAATCAATCACTTTCTAGGCAAGGTCAGATCTTCCTGGCCTAGAAGGGATTCTGACTAAAAATAAATTTTAAAAAATTACCACGTAGAGGACCTCTGATCTTCTTTTTTATTGAAGTTTGATTTGCCAACATACAGTATAACACCCAGTGCTCATCCCATCAAGTGCCTTCCTCAGTGCACCTCTTCAGTGCACTTCCTCAGTGCACTTCACGCAGTCACCCCATCCCCCCAGCCTGCCTCCCCTTCCACTACCCTTTGTTCCTTTTTTTTTTCTTTGACAGATACTTTATTTTTTTTTATTTTTTTTTAATTAATTTTTAATGGTGTTCAATTTACCAACATACAGAAAAACACCCAGTGCTCATCCCATCAAGTGTCCACCTCAGTGCCCGTCACCCATTCCCCTCCAACACCCGCCCTCCTCCCCTTCCACCACCCCTAGTTCGTTTCCCGGAGTTAGGAGTCTTTATGTTCTGTCTCCCTTCCTGATATTTCCCACCCTTTGTTCCTTTCCCAGAGTTAGGAGTCTTTCATGTTTTGTCACCCTCTCTAATTTTTCCCACTCTTTTTCCCTCCTTTCCCTTATAATCCCTTTCACTATTTCTTATATTCCCTGTATGAGTGAAACCATATGATGATTTGGACCTTTGATCTATGACATGTCAGTTTTCAATTTAACACTCAAAGGACAAGCTTAATGCCATTATAACTGTGCTGTAATTGGGCAATTCAGGATAACTCCCTCTACTGACAATTTACTGAAGAATTTGAAAAAAAATTTGAGGGGTTATTAGATGCCTATACATTGAGAGCTTTATAACCTGCCCATAAAAAAAGATGCATTTTATTTTCAATTCCCATGAAACACTAACAAAAAATTGATCATCTAGTAAGCCACAAAGGGAATCTCCTCTTTTTATCCACCCATCTTTCAAAAAATACAATCAGAACTTGCACATATCTCATTTCTCTGGCCAATGTCCCTGATCCCTTAGAGACTTACAACTATTTTGTTTACAAAAGGGCTTGGTGCTGTGAGAAAAAACTCAAAACTACAAATGAAAACCACAGTTCCATATATCTTAATTAATAATTATTTTTTAATTAATAATTATTATATATATTTAATGATTATATATATATAAGTTACAGCCTACAAACAAAACAGCAATTAGAGGCAAATCAGTAGCACTTTATATACTATCTTAAGCTCTTGGGGGAGGTAACACGATGCCAATCTTACAGATAAGGAAACCAGGGCACACTGATTGCTTCAAGGTCACACAGAGAGTAAATGACAGGGCTTAGATTCTACATATGCCAGATTGCAAAGTTCATACTCCTTGTCAAAGTATCAACTAGACTTCAAAAATAATGAAGACAAATCAAATAAGCATAATTTCATGGAGCTGAATATAAACAGAGCTTTAAAAAAACATCTGAAAAAACAAATAACAATTTTCAACTATACTGTCCTAGGGAAAAGAAAAGCAAGTCGAGTTCCTCTATATAAAAGATATGTCTGTCACACTGGTTTGTCAAGATAATATTGATTTGAACTTATAAAACCATTTTTTTCCAATACACTCTGCCTGAATTAAGGCCACATTATTTTTATAACAGATGGTGACACATGTTATCAACTTTTAATCTAAAATATTAGATTTCTTCTGAAGGTCTCTGGGAGGAGGGGGTGGTAAGAAAAATAGGCAACAGGAACAGTATGAGGGAAATTTGGCCAAAATGTGGGAGGCAAATGAGGGGGAGCAGGGAGAGAGGAGTACAGATTTATTTTCCTATTCTTTATATTTTTACCAAAAGCTGATTTTTAGAATTGATCGATTTAAACCACTTTCACAATATAGTAAGTCATTTTTGCCTGCTAAAATTTCCTCTGACTGTGGTTACCTATGATTAAAATACATATTCAGTGTTTCAGAGATAGAGAGACAAACTCTGAAGTGATAAAACTACTGCTCAGCCCACCTGTGTCAGGGAACAAATAAAATAATGAGTTAATGTTGTTAAACTTTGCCAGCAAAAGATACCTTGGGGTATATCATAAAGTAATGGTATTAGAAGATTCTCTTCCATGCTGATAAAACCATTTGTCATGAAACCACCTGTCATTATCATTTCAGCCGCATATGTGCACACCTGTACACAGGCACATGCGCACACGCATGCACACACACACATGCACACACACACCAAACCCCCAGAGGTGCTGGGCCTCATCCAATATTTGCTGGGTAAACAGATTACAAATTCAATTCGGCTGGAGAATCATTTTCTCTCCCTTTTGAGATAGTTTAGTTTCTATGAACGTGATTGCTGCTACACTGGACTTAACGCAATGGTTCTTAAGACAAATCCTTCCAGGAGATTCACTAAACCATCAGAAGAAAGCATTTTACTCTTGGATTTTCAGCTAGTCCTTTTGCGTCGTGGTGTATTTAAAGCCGCACATTCACATCATCATGGGAGGAAACCTACATAATATTATGATGACTAAGAAAAGACTTTACTCTTTGAATGCCAGCTGGTAACCAGCAAGATCTTTTGAACTTTACAGAGACAAGATTTGAGATTCTCAAAGGTTACAACGGGCTCCATTCAAACCATAATTATGAGCAGTTGAAGTAGACAATTGAGTCTTCATTCCTGAGAAAGTTTTTTAAAAACTTCACAATGAATTAAAAGTTCATAATAGGCTTTAAAATGAAACTAGGAAACCTAGGAAACAAATAAAAAGCTTCAGATGGTTAAGCCCTCTATTTCTCCCAAAGTTACAAATAAAATTAATGGGGAGGATGTGAGATTCATATCTGACAAACTTCTAGGCTCTGTGGGTACTTTTCTGACTCATACTTACTGGAAAAGCAACTGGATTTGGGTAAACCAATAAACACCCAGGAGTAACATGGCAAATTTTTAATTCACAACCTGGAATGGTTAAATGAAAGTAAAATATCAAAGTTAAGTTGAGTATGTTTTTTGCTGAACTTTATTTTTTCTAACTTCCCCGGAGAAAAATAATTCTGAAGTCAACCTTTTGGGGAGCTTTCCAAACATACCAGAGGTTCTGTACCACTATTTTATAGAACTCAGAGGACCCCCAGTAACAGAAGTTGGATTCTTCAAATCCAAAGGAGGCCTGGCCGGGCACCTGGGTGGCTCAGTGGTTGAACATCTACCTTCGGCTTAGGTCGTGATCCTGGGGTCCTGGGCCTGCATCAGGTGCCTGTGGGGAGCCTGCTTCTGCCTCTGCCTATGTCTCTGCCTCTCTATATATCTCTCATGAATAAATAAAGATTTTTAAGAAAACACAAAAAAGCAAAAGAGGCCTGGCTGTCAGCTTCTCATCCTAACAAGATTAAACATGAAGTTCCAAAGTGCAAAGTTGGGATAAGGAACTTAAATCACACCTTCTGATTCACCTTGAAACACCTTCATGTTTGCTCACAATTACATGTCTGCGTGTGTTCACATGGTAGAGAGCAAACGAAAAATCAGAGGTACATGAATCGCCATGCCTGCATAATTGTTTCAGTTGGCTCTAGCTGATTAATATAAGAAGCAGTACTTTGTTTGATTTTGTCTATAGACCTTCAAGACTTCTATCTGGCAGGAAGGTTATGAGACCCTCAGTTCTTTGTCTTTATAATGAATGTGTTGCAACCAGATTCCATCTTTTGGGAAAAAAGCACATGTTCCCCAGCTGTTGGGGCTGATGGCTTTCAGCTGAGCCCTCCTCTCTCAGCACCACTCCAGAGTTGCTCAAACTGTATCACTTCTGGGAGCCTTTCATGGCTCTCCTTAAATTAAGAGATGCTTAGGGGCACCTGGGTGGCTCAGTCAAGCATCTGACTCTTGGTTTCAGCTCAGGTCATAATCTCAGGGTCGTGAGATCAAGCTCTGAATCAGGCTTTGTGCTCAGTGTGAGGGCTGCTTGGGATTCTCCCTCTCCCTCTGCCCCTCCCACTTGTGCTCTCCCTCCCTCTCTCTCAAATAAATAAACTTTTTTCTTTCTTTCTTTTTTTTTTTTTAAAGAGAGAGTCTAACCTACTACTTATAAGTAGGCCAAACAACTTAAAATGTTTTTAAGTCTTAATGACCTAGCGCCCATGAAGCGCTACGGCTTTCCAAGCTTTCAAAGACTGGACACTACCACGTTCCTTTGCTGTTTTGCCTTGTTTCTCACAAGGAACTTGCCTTTTCCCATACTGACTGCTGAAGCCTGGTTTTGAAAGGAAAACTTTGATCCAGTGTGGAAACACTGAACTATGTCAAGCTTGTCATTCCTGTCTTTGTGAATCCACGGGGGAGCCTGGGACACTCAGGTGCACAGTAGTTTGGAAACCGGTATGATTTCTCAGCCGAAGAGTCTCGTGCACTCGAAGAAGCACTCCATGGGGAGGCCAGATCCAGTGACTACTAGGGGCAGAAATGGGACAAAGGGGTAAATTGAAGGTCATAGGCACTTGCCTCCATGTGGGACAATTCTAGAGGGTCATCCTGGTTTCCGAGCTCCCGTGAAGCATCTGAGGCCCCTATAGTAGCCACACTGCCTTTCAGCTTCTCCCTCTGCCAGTCCTGCCCGCTTCTCTCCACCCTGGACTGAATCCCAGAATGCTCTGCATGCTGGTCTGCATCCTGCCATGTGCATCTCAGGAAACCCAACCTGTGAGTTACTTATGACGAAACATTCAAACATGCAAGAATACACTCCCAGCGAGACAACTGAAATTTTACTTTAAGTATCATTTATTTTTATGTATCATTTTTCAGTTTTGTTTGGAGTTGCACAAACACTCAGCAATTCAATCTCACTTTTTTTCCCTAAAAATCCAACAATTCCAAAAACAGCATCACATTAACTCCATTCCACAGCTGCTGGGATCTTTTGGAGTTTTATTTCAGTGGTGGGCAGTGTCCATATGTCACACCTAACCAAGGCTACACTGCACATGTAGCTAAAAAAGAGCCTCCCATCCTTACTATGTTTTCCATGATAATTTTATCTACAGCGATGACACGAAGGCTTCTAAAAAGCGATCCTTAGAGATACAATTTATTTTAAATATACCCACTCATAGGGAAGTCCCATGAGGGGAGAAACCTATCCCTCATACCCTAGTGCCTGCAGCCAAGCAAATTATAGGCACTTGATACCTATATTTGTTGTTGAATAAAAGAATCTCTCAGATCCAGTTTTCACACTTTCTTTGAGGATGTAAGTATAGGACAAAACTCATTAATCTCTCCTTAAAAGATCTGTCATGATTATTGTGACATGTGTGTGTTTTAAAAACAAAGCTCACACAAACAGATGTGTTCTACTGATAAGAAATGGCAGGAGGCCATCCCTAATAATACAGTAACATACCCATAATGTGCCTTAGGGGCACATTTTGATGTTAAGAGTTAAAGAAATAAATAGTGATTTTTTTTTATTACAGTCACAAGTATAGTACCTTAAGCTGGCAAATGCAAGAAATGACTGCCTATAAATTTACTCTATGTTATGAGCACTGTTTTAAATGGCTAGGAAGCAGGTGTCTGCTAGAGACTTGTACAAAGCAAAGAGGTTCATAAAAATATAAATGAACAGTGCAACTCTGTCTTAGATCTTATAATTTAAATCCGAGAGGACACACGGTTTTACTTTTAATTTGGAGAATATACTAAATAGCACCAACCACTAGTATAACAATAATTACATACAGTCTATCAATTTGTCAAAATAACTAATTAAGGAAGACATCCTGTTGTGTTATTATTGTTATTATTAAAGTTATTCAAAAGAAAAAGGCAAGGGGATCCCTGGGTGGCTTAGTGGTTTAGCGCCTGCCTTTGGCCCAGGGTGCGATCCTGGAGTCCCGGGATTGAGTCCTGTGTCGGGCACCAGGCATGGAGCCTGCTTCTCCCTCCCTCCTGTGTCTCTGCCTCTCTCTCTCTCTCAAATAAATAAATAAATAAATCTTTAAAAAAAAAAAGAAAGAAAGAAAAGAAACAGGCAAAAGCTGGGTGAATAAGGCTTAAAATTAATTTGATATAACCAGAACCAGAATGAGAAAATTATTTGTCATAAAGTTCATCTACTGAGAAAAGGAATAGAAACGGATTCCCTTTTAAGGATGGCCATCAGTTGAATTAAACAGTGAGGATGGGGTGCCTGAGTGGCTCAGTTGGTTGAGCAGCTGGTTCTTGATTTTGGCTCAAGTCACGTTCCCGGGGTCCTGGGATCAAGACCCGTGTGGGGCTCCGAGCTGGGCAGAGAGTCTGCTTAAGTAGTTTTCTCCCTCTTCCTTTGCTCCTCCCCCCACTCATGCTGGTGCTCTCTCTAAAATAAATAAATAAATCTTAACTGAATAAATAATTCAGTAAGGGTAAAGATGCCTGGGTGGCCCATTCAGTTAAGCGAGGAACTCTTGATTTCGGCTCAGGTCATGATCTCAGGGTCATGAGACTGAGACCTACATCAGGCTCTGCACTCAGCATGGAACCTGCTTAAGATTCTCTCTCTCCCTCTGCCTTTCCGCCACTGTGTATGTGCTCTTGCTCTCTCTCTCTCTCAAAATCAATCAATAAGAGTAGTAGGCACAGCAGGATCTAGCACCTAATTCTACAAAGAGCTCTAGCTTCATGCAATTCTAGATCTGAAGCCTGAGAAACGGACTGCTTACCGCATAATGAGTTTCTGTGATCACACACACAAGCATCTGGTAGGGGAGTGCTTCAAATAAGATGGGAAATTCACAGGGAGAAATAAGGAGATGTTCTTGCAAGGGCAACTAGGGTAGGTCCCAGGGCTGTTACAAAGAAAAGTTCACATCTCGGTCTACCTCAATTTCATTTCTTGACCCCTACCCTCAATTTTCTTACTGTATCCAGAAGAGAAAACATTCAAAGTAAAGTAGTAGAATAGAACCTCTTTTCCCATCCTTCTCCCAATCTTAAAATCCTATTTTGCACCACCAAGGATGTCTCACACTTTGGTATTTGGAAGGTGCCATCAACGTTGTACTGAACAGGGTTCAGTACTGAACAGGGTTTTATCTAGTGTGGTGGATGCAACCTGGCACTTCACAGTCACTGACCTTAGTTTGAATCTCCTCATCTACCTGGATGGTTCAGACTCCCACAAGACCTACCTTATTGGATTTACTGGTCAGATTAAGTGAAATAATCTACTCAAGTGCTGAACAGAGGGTGCTCAACAAGTAAATCAGCAGCAGGAATAAGAGTACCAGACCAGCAATGGTAGAAATCATAACAGGACATGCCTGGCAATGGGCCAACCAGTGGGGATTAAAAACTGAAACAGTCATGGTTCTTGGTCTGTGCAACTTTATATTCTATTGGGAAATAAATGAGAGAATTAAACGAATAGACAAATAAATGCAGGAAAGGCATGTATAATACATAAAATAAGTGGCAACAGTGCACATGGGAACCATAAATTTTGCAAAGGTGGTCAAGGTGGGCAAGCATAGAAAAGGAACCATTTGAACTGGGTCTCCAAGAATGAGTGAGCACATGGACACCAGTTTGGAAAGAGGAAAGATCACACCCCAGATTTAGAGGCATGAAGAAAGACTATTGTTTTGGACCACTTAGGATCTGACTAGACCTGAGAATATCAGGTCACTATGGGCTGGAGCCAGGCTATGAAGAGGTCCAGAGGTTGCTTCATGAATTTCATCCTCTAAGTTAGTGGCAGGCAAACTTTTATCACTAATACCTTTTCTCAGTTATAATTTTGTAGTAGAGGCCTCATAAATGTACATTATTTACTTATATATAGTGATATTTCACTATTATCTACATAGTGGATATCTATGTGGGACCTAGCATAAGACATTTTTCCATACTTCAATTTCCAGAGTGGAAATAATGATGGCACTGTTTTCATAGGGGTGTTATGAGAATTAAATGAGCTAATAGGAGCAACATTTTTAGAACAGGACCCAGAATCTAGTAAGTTTTAAATACAAGCTAGTTACTATGATAGTATTGTAAAATATATCCCAAAGCAGAAAATACTTAAACATTAGAATGTGAAGTATTTTTTAAGACACATTGTTCTATTAAGAGTACAAAAAGTTTTGATATCACAAATTATCAATCACTAATATCTTTAACAGAAATGTAACTGAATATACTCGGATATTTTTTTTATTATCTTGGTTTTACTTGGTGGTGAAGGAATTCAAGGCTCTGGCTCTAAATTCTATTTATCACTAACTAGAGGATGTCCATTAGAGTTATAAAAGATCTCCCAGGAAAACAAGGATACCAAAAGAAGAGTTATGTTTCCACATGTGCTTACAAGTAGTTTAATCACTATTCAGTTTTATCCACCTATTTTCTCAGCAATATTTTGTTAGTTTCATCTGGTAAATTTTCATTTTCACTCATGTCTTCCAGTTGTTCTTAAAATAAATCAGAAGATACTAAAATTTTGTATTTTTACAAAAGGTAGAAAGTCACTGAAAATGTTATCTTTTGGAAGAATTTAAAGTGCATTTATAAGTTCTGTTCTAAATTTTCTAAATAAATAGATACAGAATTTCTAGGAAACGCAAATAGTATTTGATATCAAATATAAATTAATCATTTCCAAAGTGTCATTTTCAAATATTCTGTATATTGTAGAAGTTTATTTTAAAAATCACTCTGTTTTCACTCATTTTAATAATAATAAAAAATATAAAATACGGAGCATGTGAGTGGCTCAGTCGGTTGAGCATCCAACTCTTGGTTTTGGTCCAGGTCATGATCTCAGGGTCCTAGAATACAGCCCTGCATTGTCGGGGTTCTGCTCTCAGTAGGGAGCCTGCTTCAGGATTTCTCTCCCTCTCCCTGCCCCTAATCCCACTCACATCCTCTTTCTCTCTCTCTCAAATAAATAAATAAATCTTAAAAAAAAAATCAAATGTAATTTTTCAAAACCTTTGCTGGAAATCTAGTGTCACTCTCCTGTCACCACACTAAAGGTCAGCAAACTTGGAAAATCTTCTTTTTAAGAAAAAAAATATGATATTCATCTTTAAGTCTGACAACTCTTTAGGTTACTTTGCTTAAGATAATCAGAGAATTTCCACATGGCTCAAGAAGTATTCACAGTCATTTCCCAACTCATTATAAAATACTGTAAGATTCTACAATAATTTAATAAGTTCTAGTCTTTCATAAAATAAGGTATATCAATGGAACATGCTATTCAGTGTGTCACTCTGGTTTAAGGTTCTCAACTTTTAGAGTTCAGTCTTGAAGGACAGATAAATCAACTTCCTAGCGATGGTTTCTCATTAAACTTACCCTGAAAAAATCATTTTTATCCCCATCAACAGGGCTCCTTCACCAGTGATTACACTCACATAGATTTATTTATTGTTTACAGTTAAGAGTTTATCTTCTCTGACTTTCCTTTAATGGCTCATCGGAAGAAAAATTCAGTCCCTGTGACAGATTTGTCCATGTTCCCCAATATTGTGACACTCTTCCCATCTTAAGGTGAGGTCTATGTCCCCTTCATTTCAATCCTGGTAAGCTTGTTGATGGCTTCAGTCTACACAATGTGATAGAAATGACTTCTGAGGTTAGTTTGTCGAATTCTGTCTTCAGGCGGGTGCTTTTGTCTGGTTCTCCTAGAATGCTCACTCTCTAGAGGCTCAGTCTTGGAATGCTTCCTTTCAGCACCTAGCTGCCTTGCTGTAAGAAGCTAAGCCACACAAAAAGACCACATGTAGGTGTTTCCAACCTACCAGTTATGTGAGCGAAGAAATTCCCAGATGATTCCAGCCCTGACCATTTTGTCACTTATAAGCATTCAAAATCATCCCTTCTGAGGCTACAGACATCATGCAGCAGAGACAAGCCACCTGCACCGCACCCTGCTCAATTGCTGACCCATACTCATACAATTTGAGAGCATAATAAAATGGCGGCTGTCTTATGCCACTACATTTGGGATTGTTTATTATACAATAGTCCCTGGAACAGATCTTTATATATTTCACTATTAGAACATAATCTGACTACATAAGCTCTGAGCTGTTGAAACTTTCGTACTTACACCTAACTCTGTGACAAACTTCCCGTGCTGTATACTTTCTTCTAATACTTGTTCCTTGAAAGCTTTGATATTTTTTACTATCTGCTTTCTAACAGTATTTGTCAGCAGAAGAATGCATTTCACTTAAATGCCATAATGTTTGGGGCATATTACTTCAGCCATTGTTACCAAGGAAAGGGAAATAAACTCTCTTTCAAGTGGTATATAGCCAATTAACTTTTGGCCTAAAGAAACCTCAAATAAGCTCCTAAGCTATCAAAAATAGTGAAATTTTATAAACTGCTGGAATGAATGCTCATTTTAAACATTCTGAGGGGGGAAAAATTAGAAGTCTGTCCTAATGCTCTGAAGGCTGGTTTTCTTATGAAAAGTTTAAACGCCTACAGTCAGAAGTATATAATTAACCTCATATACCCATTATTCACCTTGAACAATTAGCAACACATGGCCCACCTTTTCTCATCTATATCTTCACACTTTCCCTACACTCCCAGAGTATTTTGGATGATAATCCCACACATCATATTTCCATAAGCATTTCTGCATGCATCTCTGACACAGGGGTCAGCAAACTACTGCCTGCAGGTCAAATTCATCCTGCTGCCTACTCTTATAAATAAAGTTTTACTGGAACCCAGCCACACTCATTCATTCATTGATGGACTGTCTATAGTTGCTTTTATTGACTGAGTTGAGTAGTTGTGTGCAAACCTATGGCTTCAAGCCTAAGTATGATGAAGCCAAAGATTTTTACTCTTTGGCCCTTCTTCAGAAAAAGCTTGCCAACCCTTATGCTAAAAGATAAAAAATTTTAAAAAAAAGGTAACATAATATGTCTTGCTAGTCATTATGGTCCCATACTTAGATTCGTAATATGGTACGAGCTTCTCACTATGATTAGGTAAGAGTTTAAATATAAACTGAAGGCAGTATTTATTATTAACTGTAGTCAAATAAGGTCACTTTAAAATGATCTGGCTCACTTTCTGTCAAGTCAGATTTGATCGTTACTGTTTTTCCTCACAAATACAGAATACAGGGGCATGCCCTCAGACCTGAAGATGCACATCTCTCTCGTTTTCTTCTGGTTTCATCTGCACTTGCCTCATTAGCACTATTTTCAATGTACTGTTTGTGTGTGCAGGAATAGTTATGACCCATCTGCCCATTTATGTAGATTAGTTAAAACCAGAACATCACTTAGCAGTCCCCTGTGAGCCCTGTGGGTTGTGTCAATCCTGCTTCTCCTGGGCTCTCATGTGCCATAGGATGGTCCTGCCTGTAACCCGAGTGGGCTCAGGAGTCAATCTGCGTTTTATATATTTTAAAAGCTTAATGTCTTTTATTATCTTCTAGATACCAAGTTAGATGTGTGATAAAGTTTGGTGCAGGGACCATGGATAATCACTCTAGTATTCTCTATGCGTTTTTTTTTAATATACTTGAAACATTTCATGGGAAAAGATATTGTGCTTTTGCACTCCCAGAGATCATATTGCAAACCCCACTTTGAAGGCTTATGTGGGAATTTTCTTACTCCGTTCATTTACACTTTAAACATCTGCAGTGCCTGAGCAAATAAATCAATGAATTGATAAGCTACAGCTTGTGCTGTAAATTTAGTCTGTATATTCTGTGGCTGGATATAAATGAGCCAATGCTTTCACTCCCCAAAATGTCAACGTATCTTATAAATCACATGACCCAGTTTGATTACATTTTCCCTGGACCAGATAGAGATGACCCATGTAAGTTTTGTATCAAAATACAAAGTGCTTTTTTCCTGGAAAGAATATTAAATTGAATACTGGTATTAATTATAGCCAAAAAAGCCACATGTGAACATTACTTTCAGATAAATTTGTGACAATTTTATACCACTGGAGTTTGCATCCAGTATAGTAGGACATAATAGCATAATTTGTCAAATGAGAAAGTTAAAGGCTAGGAAATTTGTTGACAGCCAGCCACAAGGTAAGTAAGTGGTCAAATGTGGATCATCCAAGAGGATGGGAAGAACTGAAAACATCAACCATGTCATTCTCACTCCTAACGTCAGTTCACTTGTTTGTTTTCTTACATCTACTCTGCCATTATCAAGGCTTAATACCCAAATGCTCTTTTAAAGCCTGAAGTCATAATGTGTGGATATAAAGCTACAGATGTGAAGTTTCATCTTCACTAGGTTGAATATTAAAAAAGCCCACTATTAGTTAAAAAGAAAAATGACAATTTATTAAGTATCCATGATATGTGGCACAGATGAATAAAACACAATCCCTTAAAGTTTAATACAAACTTACAGAAATAGGCAATCTATGCATTGCAACTTAATACAGCAAGTCCCATATTTTAACTACTGGCTTCAGAGAAGAGTGATTCACTCTGCTCAGTGGAATTCTTAGAAGAATTTCCAGTGGGGCTCACCTTTGAAATGGGCTTAGAAGATGAAGTAGGAGTTCATCAGCCCAATAGAAAGGTCAGGCAAATTTGTGTCTTAGAAAAACGCATATGCACAGCTGCAGAGCTGTGAAAGTTCAGGGTATGTTTTTGTGATTGAAGTGTAAAGTATACAGTGGATAGTGGTGAGGGATGAAACCGGAAGAGTCATTGAGGCCGAATTACATTACCAAGGAATGTGTACTTCAGTTTAAAGGCAATAAAGAACGGTTGTCCATGATGCGGAGTAGGGGGGGAATAGTAAAAACCATGCTTTTAGAAACAGATTTCTTAAAGAAAGATTAATTGGACTATGGGACATGGGCAGGTAGCCCAATCTTGCCCTCGTACCTAATATACAAGATTCTATCTCAAATTTATGAAGCTATTGTTTTTTCTAGGTATATAAATCAGTTTGGCAAACAACACAGTTATTTTAAGCACTTTGCTGAGAAATAAAATTTCTTGATCAAGAAATCTCCCCGTGAGGGGGACCCTGTTGTGTGCAGCTGGGATACCAGCAGCCTTAGTTCCCAATCCCAGGAACTACCCCACCCTGGCTTTCCAATGAAGCCCTTCTTAATTCTCTCAATATAATCTTAGCTCTTCTGATTTGGGTAAAATTCTATTTCCTACTGAATACAATGTTTAAATTTAACTATGCTTGAAAAGGTGCTTCCCCCACCTTTTTAAGCTGGCATAGCTGTGTTCAATAGTTAAGTAAGCTTTTAAATCATTTCAAATTGAACCTAATATAAAAGGCCAAATATTTAAGAAGCCTGGGCTGTCTATTGGGCAAATATTTACACAATCTTTAAAACATTCAATATTTATTCACCCAGCCATTATTGTCGTTTCGAAGACATTAGTTGATGTAAATACATGCTAACCAGAAAGAGGGGGAAGAAATGGCTCTGGCAGAGAAGTGGCTCTTATCCTGTTAGCTCTCCTGGTTTTTACTTCCCTGGAGTTTAACAGGCTACAACTTAAGTATTTTTTTCATTTAAAAGGTCCCATTATTAGCTCTTATTAGTTGCACTTAAACTCAGACCCCTCCTCCCCAGGACTGTTAAAATTTTCTGTGCTGGTACATAAGTTTAACATCGTGCCACTGCCTACAATGATCCCCTTACATCATGAAGGTAATCTGGAGAGTTTTTTCATTACTATACCTTGGAGGTATTATTCACACAGGTCAATAAAAAGAGATCAAGAAATAAGGTAGCTATAATGAGCCCATTTTTATTTTTGCTAGCACTGGTTCTATTTAGTAGCATCAGATATATTCTTGCTACAGATATATTTGGCTTCCAACACTGGTGGGGGGAAAAAAAGTAGCTGAAGAGCTTAATTAAAAACATCCTCCTTCCCAAACCTAGCGGCAAAATGAAATTTCTAAATGCTCCCTATTATTCAGCACTAGAAAACAATAACACAGAGTGCTTAAGATTGTTCTCATCAGAGTTAAGAAAATATTTCTGAAAACCATTTTTCCCCCTGTAACAAGAACAACAGTCCATATTTTGCACCAATAATGAGCCTCCGTTAAATACACACATACACACATACACGCACGTGTACACACAAGAATTATCGTTAGGCCAGGTTATATTTCCCTTAAAAGGAAGAGCACAAAGATGAGCACGCAGAGCCCTCCATTGAGGAATAGCTCTGGCTGCCTATAGCATAATAAACTGCTGTTTACCTTTTGGATTCTATTTATGCCACATGCACATTGTTCATCATTATTAAATGATCCTTTTTTATCTTTCTATGACAGTTACATATTTTAACAGGTGACAGTTTGCCTTTATAAGCAGCAAAACACTGGTTTATTAGTATGCTTGTGTGGCATAAAATAGAGTTCATTTTTTACTGAAATAACTGGAGGAAAGAAACATCAATTGTGCACGGTTCTGAATAGCTCAATGGGTATAGAAGGTACTGGCAATAAATTAAGATAGGTTTGCTTTATTTATGAGTCTTAGGTATTCCTTCACAGTTGCTACTGTGCATGAATTTTAAGTGGCCCTTTGATGGGCAAGTCCATCCAAAGCAGTATCATAAACTCTTACACAGTTTCACAATTAATTGCTTTTCTGTAGTAAACTCAAGGAAGAGTGTAACTCTACCACTCTCCCTGTCTCCCAACTAGAGCAGTGCAGCCTGTCTTAGAAGAGAGAGAGAGAGAGAGAAAGAGCGTGTGTCAGAGTCATTACAATACCACAGAGTCCCTGAAATGGCAGAGAATGTTCCTTATCAGTTTTAGACTCTAGAAAACCCCACCCCACCCCAACACATTCTGGAAACAGCCAGCGATGTCCTGGGTATCTTCTTGGAATGAGGGTCTGGGGTAATTCATTGGCCTGCTGATTAATGCTGTGACCCCTGGGTACCCAAAAGAAGATACCACTTCTCGTAAATAGCATTTAAGAACCTCAACTGCCACAAACCTCATATGCCAGTGTTCGCATTTATATTTAATAATAAACATAAATAAGGAAAATCTTGCCTGCAGATAATACTTTGTGGTCTGTGCTTTGGGGAGAAAGCAAACAGCCCATCCAGCACAGAATGCCAACAGCCAGCACTGCCAACGAAGCCTGAGTTAGTAGATCATTTCTATGGCTGCTTATAGTAAGCACCTCATTGGGTAAAATATGGCCCTTTCAAATGATGGACACCCCAGAGGTGTCTACCGTGCACAGGTGTGATGCAGGGGGAAGATAATGGGCCCGGCTGGTGGCTCAGTTATTTGTTTCCTACCTGACAGGTGAACTGTTCTCTCTTCATTTTTGAGGAGACATAACTATACCTGTCATTCTGAAGGCAAAACTCACTCAGGAATACCTCTGCCAAATTCTTGATGGTTATGCTTTCATTCTCAGGGGTCAGAGACTTGGCAAATCAATGCCAAGGAAGGAAGCGGTGTTTTCTTCATTGAATTCTTGAGGAACACCATTTATTTTATCTTAGCATGGGCCTGGGGTGAGGGGGGGCAGGACGATAAGGGCTATTTCTCCTCCAGTAAGTTAAAAAGGGAAAAATAAAATAAAATCCCAGCAACAGAGAAAGCAGTCATTAACTCTCCCCAAATACACATCCCTCTCTCCTCCTCACCCTCCTTCCCTCATCTACCTTTTTACCGGCGTCCACACACACAGGCCCGGAGCATATGTCTTAGACATGTTTTCATTATAGCACTTAAAAAAAAAAAAAAAAAAGATCAGTCAGCTTTTTGCACTCTTCTCTCTCGCTAAAGTTGCTTCTGCCCTTTGAAAATATGAAAGCCCTTGAGTGATTTTATATTTTCAAAGGGTAAAAGTGCTAAAGAGCACTTCTCTATTTCAGAGAGGAGGAAAAAAAGTAAATCAGTCTGCCTAAAGTGTTCACTTGGAAAAGGTAAAAATGAACTACCAATGTGATGGGAGCACCTGGAGTTATATATATACGGCACTCAGGAGCCGAGGGCTGAAAAGCACAACACGAGGCATTGCCTCCACCCCAACCTTTGTGGTGTCTGTTTGTAAGGGAAGGAATACTTCTGGAACTATCACGATGATCCCAAACCTCCTACCTAAAATCCCTCACTCAGCCCGGGGATTATTTCCTCAGGGCTTCAGAGGCTGGGGAAGAGAGGGAGGTTGGGGGGAGAGGGGGTTCTCCGTGCTTCCAGAGCACCCTGTGGTGTCTCACTCCCCGCATTTCCCACAATGTCTTGTAGGTTTACTCTAGCATCTCCTGTAGTAGACGGTAATACTTTTGTTGGCAGTTATAGTATTTTTTATTTCTAGATCCCAGTTTCCAACAGTGACTCAAATACAGTAAGACTGGTAATATAAATGATGATGTATGAATTATTTTAGGCACTTTGCATATATTAATTAATCCTCAAAATATCCCTATGTAATAGGTATTGTCACTTATCCCCATTTTACAGGTAAGGAGACTGAAACGGAGAGGTTAAGTCATTTTCCTATGGCCACACAGCTAATAAGTGCTAAAAACTGAATTCTAACTCAAATACTCTGATTCTAGGAACTGTGGGCTTTATCACTATTCTTCACTCCCTTTCAAAAATAATATAGGCATACAAATAAATGTACCCAAATGGCTTTTGTAATAATTAAAAAATTCAGATCCATCATTTACAATATGAATAATTCCAAAAGAGTTCATTTAACATCTTCCAATTTTATTTCCTTCTCTGCAATCTCAGTTTCCTCCTTTTGAGGACTAAACTTTAAAAACGGCCTTGTAATCTGGCTAGTACCATGCATGAATGTGTTGAATATATGTTAACTCTCCTGCCCAAACACCCGCCAATGGGACTAATTATCTTAGTAGAGTCTCAGGCAATAAAAGCCCAGTCAGAAATACAGGCAACTTATTTTTACCTGAGGTGATCATTTGGTCTATAACTAATATTACCAACTGTTACCAGTTCCTACATCAACTCATGTATATCTTTGTGCAAAGCAAGGTCAGTCATCCATGACACAGACTCCACGGCAGAGAGCTTCCTATTTCAATCTTCTCCTGATGTACGGGAAACCGCCAGCCCTGAAAGAGCAAAGGACCATGCAAGGTAGGGCCCCATCACCAGCCAGAGAAGGCCAGTGGAGTGTGCTTACTGGCCCACTAGAACCTCAGAGAGCCTGACTCCATCATTCCTGAGCTTGCTGTTTACACTATCAAAGAGGAAGACAGGTGTGGTGACCAAGAACATTTGCACGGTAGGAAAAACGGTCATCAGTAAACTGCTTGTACGAGAGACAACAGCTAAGGACAGAACCAAAAGATAAGACTTCAACACATGTTCCCCTAGGGAACGGTTACCACACCTAGTAACTAAGAAGTAGCTGGGAAAACCCACTATAGCTGGCTCTCAAAGGAGTATTATGTCTGAAGACTCCTGGACACCGTGGGACTCTTCATTATAAAATTGGAAGGCGCCTTGATATGAGACAGAAGAGCATATATATGTATTAGAGCTAAACTGACCTGTGTTCTGATCCTCCTCCCTTCCACTGTTACAAGTATGGTCTTAGGAAAGTACATTTGAGCTTTAATTTCCTTATTGTTAAACAGAGAATAATGCCTACCTGACATAGCTGTTGTAGGAATTAAAGCATACGTATACGTATGTCAAGCATCTACCACAATGAGTGGCAAAGAGCAGAGAGTCACATGATCATAAAAAATTAGCAAGCCAGAGCTCAGTTAACACACAAATATTCATTGTAGCTAACTATTCAACCATTCATCTACTCATTTATTCCTTGAATCACTAAAATGTGTCAAACCATAGGTATGCAAAGATTCAAGAAACAACAAGCCTGTCATCAAGGTGTTTTTATATGGAAACATAAACAGGCATTCAACTCACTGCACAGATGACTACCAGCTATGAAACTCCAATACCATTACAGATATGCACACACTGGGGAAAAATACTTCTGTAGCTTAGGAATTTAGAAGCTTTCATTTTGGAGGTAAGGATTTGAACTAAGGGAGGTGGTGGTGGTAAAGGGACAGATGAATTGAAGACATATTAAGTCACAGACTGCCAAAAAATATGGTCTTCAGATTTTTATTGTCTACATCTTAATTACTTCTGATGCATTTAAATCTTTTTAAGAAGAAGGTAAGAGGGGACTTGGCAAAGACTAATTGTTCTAATCTTAATTAATTTTGCCTATGAAAATTCCATATAATTGTTTGTTGCCATCCAAGAAACAAATACAGAATATGAGTGTCTGTAATGATGATTGCTCTTGGGTACCTAGAGACAGGCTTCACCACAACTGAGACAGTCTGCATACATGTAATAACAATAAATATTCTAAACAAATGTATCCCTATTTATCTTAGTCTACAATACTTAGAAGTGCTCATATTAGCCAGCGTCTGATTCATCTTGATGTTGAGATAAAATCCATGATGTGGATGTGGTAACATACCAGGCATAGAAAAACCATCCTTCAAAGTTGTCTTGGGAGTGTTAAAAAAAAAAAATTGTCATTCAGAATTTCAGAGTAGTAACCAAATCACATATCATCCTCACACTGAGAGATAAAGAAATGATTTGGTGGTCTTTTCTCTAGTCACCTCAATGAACACAAAGCAATATTGATAGAAATTCTCAGAAGACACAGCTGTCAAGGGTCTTGGGGTACTACAGCTACAAAGGGTGTGTCCATTAGCTCTGGCCAGTTACTGAAAAACAACAAATATGTGCTATTCTCACATTATCCAAAGCACTGAAGATATGTCATAGGGATACTCAGAATCTGCTACCAAGAAGGCAACATTCTGAAAAGACAGGAAGAGAAGAACTAAAGTATTTGGTTTAGTACTCAGATAACTGGTTGCTCCTCCTTCAAAATGGTAGACGCAGAGAGGAACTGACAGGATTTAGAGGCTAATAGAGGCACCGGGAGGAATGTGGCTTCTACCTGGAGAACTCCCTGGAGTGGTTATTTTTGCATATCTATTGGGATTTTGTTCTCTTGAATACTTTCCTGTATTTTCAAGTTTCTTCTAATAAACACTTGGTGTTTTCAAAATTAAGGAAAAAAATACTTCCACCTAAAAGAACTACTTAGAGTAAGTACAATTAAGCTCCCTTGGGCTCCTTAGTTGTATTAATCTAACCATTTAAGCCTACTCCTGACTTGCGGGATGGAAAAGAGAATGCCAGCTCTGAAACTCCCACTGGCAGCCCTGCTGGCTCACTGACTTAGCTTCCTGAGGTTCTCCTGCCTGGAAGCTCCCAGTAGTAAACAGTGGAGTGAAGGAGACACTCAAGAGTTCACCTTCATGACTTGCAACAAAGAGCAAGTCGGAATGCTCACTCCAGAACTATAATCATTGAAGGCCCAGCTCTTGAACCAAAGCATACTTATTTGTAGCTGGTTCCCTCTTATCTCGTCCTTTCTCCATACTTGTCCTCTTTTTGAACCCTCAACTCAAATGCCTCAGATCCTTAAGTTCTCTTCTGATTATACAAATTCCCAACTATACAGCCTCATTCAATCAGAAACCCAGTGTGCTTTCAACCCAGCCAAACCTCCCTAACATGGGACATTTCAATACTATTATACCAAGTTCTTTAGCTAATTTAGGCTACTGTTATAACAGCTAATATTGTGGAAGTGTATTATCATTCCCATAGGTTTTGTATTTCATTAGACAGGGTAGCACAATGATTCTACCAAAATGAATTATACACCTAAACAATGGAACGACAGAACATACTTATAAGCTCACGCAAAGGTTCTGTTTTTTGTTGTTGTTGTTGTTTTTTTTTTTTTTTTTTTTTTTTGCTTGTCTGGTTCTGCAATCAGAACACCTTGAAAACCTAATGGATTCCAAACATAGCCCTGTGTTAGATGTTGAGAAGATACAGTAAAATACAAAACTATCTCTGCCTTGGTTGGAAAAAATCAAGAGCAAGAGAGACTTATAAATAAAAGAACTAGAATACAGTCTGATTGGTGCAGTACCAGAAATGATGTCAAGGTCTGGAAATACAGCATTCAATAAGGAGAACTTACACTCTAGGTGAGTTGAAAATTCATGGACAGTGGTCCACAAAGACAGCTTTGTTGAACAAGGAGCAAGAACAATGGCATAGAGATGTGAGTGAGCACAACATGCTTGGGAAAATGCCCCATGTCTGGATGTGAAGTGAATGTCATGATTGGCAATAGACTCAATCAGTCTGAGAATCCTGGACTTGCCACATATTCTCTTCACTTTTTTTCTAGTATCTTCATATTAGTTCATACTTCTGGGCAATGCCTGATAGTTCAGTTCTTTCCTACAGAATGGATAATGAAAGGTGTTCTGGAATAAGTTAAAAAAAAAAAAAAGAATCAGAGATCCACCAAGTTGTGTGACCCTGGTCACTGCATTTAAATTCTACAAATCTCAGTGATCATCGGTGGGCAAACACAATGAACCTCGTTGGATAATATCCCTTTATTTACAAATCCCAGTTTCGTTCAATGATTTGTCAAATATCTGTTAAGTGAAAGACCATATTCTGTCTAAAGATAGCAAAGATGAATAAAACACCATGTCTGATTTCAAAAATTCACATATAACGGAGCAAAAGAGAAATAAACCTCCCTAACAGTAGTAAATAGTTGCCTAAATATAATACATAAGGCAACATGTGATAGGTAGAAGTAACAAAATGCACATAATAAATGCCTAAAATAATGCCTAAAAATAATACATAAGGCAACATGTGATAGGTAGAAGTAACAAAATGCACAAGACAAAGGAAACTGTGGGGTAGTTTAAAAGCACAGCAAGGAGTCCAGTTAAGTAGAAGGCACATAAAGAGATGGGGGGGGGGGGGGGATCAGAAAGGTTTGCTGGAAATGTTCTAAAGACAATTTAATGTCAGACCAAAAAATATCTATGCATATATGAAATGTTCATATGTTACAAAGGTGACATCATAGATCATCAGAGAAAGTAGGGGACCTCTCAACAAATGGTTCTGGAACAACTTAGTACGCACATGAAAGAATGAAATGAAATCTCTAACTCAAACTCTACATGGAAAAAAAGAAATAAAAATGTAGTCTAGGTGGATTAAAGGCAAAAATATGAAAAACCAAACTATACAATTTAGAATATAGGAGAATGTATTTAATTACATTTAGGAAGGATTTTCTAAGCATAACACAAAGGAGCTCAGCATAAAATGACTGAAAATACTGATTACATTAAAATTGAAACAAGTTCATGAGAAAATAATACAAAATATTCAATCATCAGGAAAATATCATAAAAAAAACTAGAAGAAGAAATTTCAATCACCTGTAATACATTAAGGAGTACATACATATAAAACATGTATAACACATATACACTTAAAACTACTACAATTCAGTAATATACAATAATAGAAAAAATGAGCAAAAGACTTGAGTAGGTGTTTCACAGAAGAAATATAAATGGCAGTGAGGTATAAGGAAGAATGTTTAACTTCGTTAGTAATCAGAAATATGAAAATTAAGTCTATGCAGAGATAATCATATTATAACCCACTAAAAATGAGCAGAATCCTCCAGGCCTAGAAATATCAAATAGTAGCTGATGGGAAAGGATGAGAACTCACAAACTCACATACTGAAAAACAATGTGACATCGTCTGGAAAATTTAAGATGCTTGCGTTCTCGACCTTAATAACCTGCTCTTAGGTAAGAAACACTTGAAAATGAGTACCATTAGATATGCATAACAAAGTTCCTAGGAGCACTTCTACAAAAGAAAAAAATCTGAACAGGCCTAAATTTCACTGACAGCAACATAAGTCAATTAAGGCTGAGTCACACCATGGAATATTGTATCTGAGGGAAGTGAATCAACAACAGTACATGTAATAAGAGAGATGAAACACAGTCTTGTCGTGACAACAACTGCTGAGAAATATGTAGACTCTAATTTAAATACATCTCAAGAAGAAGCAAAAGTAAACTGTGTTTGGGTAGAAGTACATACATATTTGTTTTAGCTATTTTTTCTTAAAAAAAAAAGAAAACAAGGAAATGATGAGCACAGAATGCAAGAATGATTACTTCTAAAGGAGAATCCAAGTGGTGCATTACAGGAGAAACACACACAAGAGTCAAATGGTGACAGCGCCCCATTTCTTACCTGCAGTGCTCAGCGCACAACTGCCCAGTTTAATTTTATGTTTTAAAAAACTATCTATTCATACACAACAATAAGATTACAAAATGTCTTACAGTTTACATATTTGATTTCATAAATAAGGAACCACTGGTAGTTGTGAACAGGGCAGTACTATTAGAAATGCTTGGGGTGGAAAGATACCCTACACCAAGTTGCCCTGGAATGGCCATGGTGTCCCTGCCTGCCTCTCTGCATCAACAGCAGTGGTGTGGACTGTGACTCTGACCTACACTGTAGGAGGAGCTGCACTGCCTATATCCTTCAGACACCAAGGCTAGCACAAAGATATTAATCCAACACATAAGTACGATGACTTACTGTTTATGTCCTGGGCCAAGGTGATGTTCAATGATGCCTCAAGGGGCTAGGAATCTATGAGCCCTGGGCTTTTGTCCAGAGGGGAAATATGGTACAACCTCCAAACCTAGGTTCCTTTTTTTTTAAATGTTTTTTTAAGTTTTGACATATTTATTCATAAGAGAGACAGACACATAGGCAGAGGGAGAAGCAGGTTCCCTGCAGGGAGCCCCATGCGAGACTCAATCCCAGGACCCCAGGATTATGATCTGAACTGAAGGCAGACGCTCAACCACTGAGCCACCCAGGTGCCTGGATTTTTAATATATAATCCCTCTCATATAATCTCATCTCTTTTAGTAATACCCCAGTTGTTCCCTCCTAGCAGATGTCTAGCTCCCAAAGGCTGAAATGTGTTGTGCCGATATCCAGTCTCACTCATCTGGGACACAACGTGGAAAGATGACGCCTAACACAGAAGGGGAGGCAAATGCTGAGCTGTCACCTTTAATCTCTTAGTGATTCTCAAATTACTTCTCTAAATTTCAAAACAAGATCAGAACCTACATTTATATACAATCAATGTAACCATTAAGTCAGTGGCTCTCAGTCTTGTATTCCCAAACTGAGATTCACCTGGGCAACTTAAAAAAAAAAAAAATGCCAGTGGGTCATCCCCCCGGAGACTCTGACTTGATTACTCTGAGGTAGATAGAGGCCCTTGCCACAGCTGACGGAGAACAATAGAATGACCCTGTCGTCATAATTTAAGTTATACACATATGGATTTCTGTAAACCAGGGTCACACGACACTTTGGGTGCTCATCTTTAATCTACTGTTTCGATAAAACTGTTTAAACATAAACTGTTAAACATCATTTTTAAGCTCAAAACAAAGTTGATGCCCACACACATTCAAAGGACCCGCATATGGTTTTCTCCCCCATCCTGGCTGACAACACTACAGACATCTGCCTTTCTGCTAAGTTTGAGAAAATAGCATTGCTGTGATGACCAGGGATTTGTAGATCTA
Organism: Vulpes vulpes; assembly: GCF_048418805.1. Lineage (NCBI taxonomy): Eukaryota > Metazoa > Chordata > Mammalia > Carnivora > Canidae > Vulpes > Vulpes vulpes. The sequence goes on from NC_132786.1 coordinate 34,091,740, forward strand.
AAACCTGACCACCAGTTCCAGCAGCAAGATCCTACACTGATAACTGCTAAAAATAACCAGACCCCAATTATTCTGACACCTCACTCCAAGAATCAGAAGTTTTTCCACGCCCTATGTGTTTAACACTTTCCCAGCAAGGTGGCTTGGATATGAATAATCATCATGATCCAGTCCCCAGAGTTTCCACACTCCAGCTCAACCACAGGGATTGCTTTTTGCAAGTTATCATGGCCTTCAGAGGTGCAGAATTCATTTTAAAATAAGGAACAATAGGGATCGCATGAGAAGCAGCAACTGAAGCTTTTAAAATTATATCCAGTCACTCTCTTTGAATGCAGATGTATAGCCTTTTGAGGGTACCACTAGCATACTGCTGCCAACATCAAAAGCTCTCTTAGAAGAAGCACAAGTCAAATGCTTATGCACATTTGAAGTCTGTTCCACCTACTGTCCTCAGAGTGTCCAAACATTACATCCACTTGAATAACACCGCCTTATAACAGGCCCAGTTGACCATTCAAATTGCAAAGTGTTACCTTCTCACCACACCTGAAAATCCAGATTTACACAGGGAAAAAAAAAACAGAAATTGGAAGTGATTTACTTACCCAGATACGAATTAGCAGCTGTGTGGCAATACCATTCTGAAAGTATATCCGTTGCGTAAAGCATAGCTCACAGCGCTAATATCACATTGTATTAGTGGAAATGCAGTTAATATAAGATTCTTCCCTATGTACAGATTTTTAAAATAATGACATTTAGAAAGGATTTCGGGCCTGCTAGTGATTATAGTAGGTCCAAGATACCAATTCAGTATTTGTTCATACTGAACACACTTACTACCAAGGATCAGAAGTAACTGAGACCAAAGCTCAAGACTCACCCCAAATTTCATCCCAGCATAAAACAAATCTATAATGTAAACCCTTTCTATGACATTAATTAGCTCTGCTACACTGAACTAACTAGAGTCCCTCAAATCAAAACCCCAACGTTCTGGGACTAAGACCTGACCCAAGAAGGGAAAACTGTATTCTTTCAAAGGTATTTAGAAAAATATAAACATTTTAAATGAAAGGAAGACATCCTTTAACAGAGAGGAAAAATGATCAATAGTCTTTAGTCTCCTGGTATCATTTCTTTTGAATTCCTTTGTGCCTCTATTGATTACTTTTGTTATTATAGGCCTGGAGAGGAAGAGAGGTAAGAATGACATTGAGAAAGGGAAGATCTGGATTCACAAGCGAACTCCAAAAGAAATGACCTGTAAAAATCAAAAAAGCTACTTTGCTTCTCTAGACTTTGGTTGTTCAAGGAGAAAGTTGGTCTTTGTCCTAGTAATTTTAGGATACTTTTCAGGGATGTAATCTGATGATTTTCTTCTAAGAGCAGAAAATAGAAGTACCTAGAAACTTGGTGATCAAATTAGTGTTTATCAAATGTTAGATGGATGGCCATGTAAATGCTTTCTATCTTCTGCTTTTAGACAGTGTGTGTCCACAAAGCTAAAGGAAGCTTTAGAAGTGCAGCTCAAACAAAGAAAGACAAGTTTTGCACACAAGAACTGACTGGCTCCCGATCCTTTAACTCTCTTCAAAAATGCACCAAGGTCATTGAGACAAATTGAGAGCCTGAGTGGTCTATAGAGTGAGTTTTGTTCATCAAAGGTGTTTTATTAAAACAATGTGAGAAGACTTTGAACCTGGAAACATAACATTTCATAAGTCTGGTTTCTCTTAGAAAAAAAAAGTCAATCAATAGTGCAACCATAGTCCCTTGCACCCAATTGAGCAAAAATGAGCTATAATGGGGGTGGGAGTATCCTCACTCCAGCTATTTTCCAAGCAACCCACTTCAGTTGCTAGAGTTGCTTGTATCTGCATTAGTTTACAACCACTGATGTAAGAGAAACTGATACCTAGAAATAAATGTTTTATTGTGTTGGTACCATCCTCAAGATGCTTAAGCCAAGGCCTACCAACAACATTCCTGAAGTCCCACTACCTTGTCTTGGAAATTCTACCCCACGACATTTTTTTTTTATGATAGTCACAGAGAGAGAGAGAGAGAGAGAGAGAGAGAGAGGGGCAGAGACATAGGCAGAGGGAGAAGCAGGCTCCATGCACCGGGAGCCCGACGTGGGATTCGATCCCGGGTCTCCAGGATCGTGCCCTGGGCCAAAGGCAGGCGCCAAACCACTGCGCCACCAAGGGATCCCATGACATTTTTTTTTGAAGGTTTTGATACATATCTAAAATGCCAAGAAATGCTTCCTGAAATGATTTTTAAAAAATACTGTGAACAAAAGATACAGGAAACAATAGAGGGCATCACAAAGTGTTAGTGCATGAAGGAGCTTTATAGGTAATTTATTCATTTCTTTCTTGCTTTAGAAACTAAAAGAACCAGAGAATGAAGGGACATGTGGAAGGATATGTGGCCTTGAACAACCCAGGCCCATGACATTGCTTAAAGGAGAAAGGAGTTTTAGAGAAGGGAGTGATGGCAGGAAGAAACAGGCAGGGGTGCCCAGGTGGTGGCGCAGTTGGTTTAGCATCTTGGTTTCAATTCAGGGTCCAGAGATTGAGCCCTGAATGAAGCTCCACATTCAGCGAGGGGTCTGCTTGAGATTCTCTCTCTGCCCCCACTCCTGCGGTCACACAAGCTCTCTAAAATAAATCTTAAAAAAAAAAAAAAAAAGAAACAAAGATTTGAGGGTTCCATGAGAGAACCTTGGAGAAAGGCAGAAATGGAAGTACCTAAATTAAGAAGCTGACTTAGAAGTCAAAACTGTATCTACATCTCAAGTGTGTTATTAATGCCATTTAAATTAATAGCACAGAACTTTAATGATCTAAATTTGCTATAATGATGATATATGACATTCTGCTAATATATAATACATACACAGATATCCATGCATTAAAGCACTTATCACCTTGACAATTATTAATAATTGGCTGTACAAGTGATGGTCCTCTCTGCTGCAGGATATGATACAGTAGAGCTGTCTTTTCGCATAGCCATTCCAGAGGTTGACATGCATTTCAAGCTGTCTGCTAAACTGGAGAAAATATTAAATGTGTTGAGTGCGGGGTTTTTTGCTTTCTTTTTGTCTCAATGTGAAAAAGGAAATGAATGACAAATCCTTTATTCAGCTTTAATTCTTTAAAGCAAACCCCCAGATACTTACATCCCACCCAAATTTCACATTAACAAAACCTGTGAAATAAATAAATAAATAAATATAAATAAATAAATAAACCTGTGAACCTCCTGACTGTTTTTGTTGTTTGTTTGTTTTTCTTAAGGGAAACAACTTTGGAAATCTGATGCAAGCTACAGGCAATGAGTGTAGCTTCTGGTCCCAAGACTAAGGGAGATATAAGGGTTGACGATTTAGATCCAGGATAGTTAAACTTTTTCTAGCCTCTTTCAAACGGCTTATAACACATATTTGTCTGGTAAAGAATTTTATCTGGTGGTCTGTACTTTTTGGCCCTACCTATTTTTAAAGATAGTTTGGAAAACTATTAAAGACACACCGATGAAAATTTTTATTGGAGGTTTAATTGCATTGTGCCATGCCACTACTTTCAAGTACAAACTTAAAGACCTTAATCTTGTTTTACAAGTGTACACAAGAAGAAAAAAATAAAGCACAAACACTCAAAATTAATAATAAAGACAAAGTATTTAAAAGCTATGCAGGGGGGATCCCTGGGTGGCTCAGCTGGATAGTGTCTGCCTTCAGCTCAGGTCATGATCCGGGGGTCCTGGGATTGAGCCCCACATCAGGCTCCCCACTCAGCAGAGAGTCTGCTTCTCCCTGTCCATCTGCCCCTCCCCACTGCACGCATATGCTCTCTCCCTCTCTGCTCTCTCTCATATAAATAAATAAAAACCTTTAAAAAAAGAAAGCCATGCAGATTGAGGAGCTAGTAGTCTATTTCTAAAGAGTCTGGTTTGTAATGGCATCTTTAAAAATAAAACCAGAAACTAATTAGTGATTTTACCTACTTTAATGAACACTTTAATTCCTTTGATGAAGAAAATATTATTGCCTAACGAGTTCCTCAGAATATTTGACATACAACTTTTGCTATACTGCAGTATGCCATTAGTGATATATTCACAATTTTACTTCTCTCCAATCACTTCTGACCCATTTCCCAGGCGGGGCCATCTCTGTTTGTAACTATGAGAATCGTAATACCAACAGACCAAGAAGGCAACACAGCTCATCTAAAATTTGTATTCACTTATTTCTCTGACATCATATATCATGCAACCACAGCCCTGTCTCAAACGTATTGTGAGCAAAATGTCGTATCATCTGGTTCGGTTCTAATCAACCTATCTGGTAATAAAACAGGATTCCATGGTAAAGAAATCCAAAAGGCCCAGAAACCAGCTGGAGGCTCAGCTTCTAGTCCTGGTACTATTTACGGCTACCTACCTGGCCTTGGTTGAAAAACCTCTCAATCTAATTTTATCATCTGTTCAATATCAGGGTGGATGTGAAAATACAAAGCAATCGGACTTGTGAGCCCACCTTAAAAAGGTCAGGTTCCATGCAAATGAATTATTGCTCAAAACAGGCATCCATGAGATTGTCACTCTTCGACTTAACCATCTTTCTAGTACAGTCTGTCTAGGAAGGTAGACTTTACAATCTAGTTAAGGGAAAAAACAAATATAAAACTCTTTTATAGTTTTTAATTATTTCTCTGGCAATTAAATTTTCCTAAGTTATTTTATCAAGTATTAAATAAGTTTTAGCAAGTTTAGCCTACATAATATTCATACCTTAACATAATAGGGTTGGAGTAAAAACTATTGGTTGGCATATGCCATTGGACAGGGACTGCCAGGTGCTGGGTAAGTAACAGTAGATCATAAGGGGCCCTGTCAAATAGAGATAACTATCTCGCAGCAGAGAGACCCCAAACAGCAGCAACACATGCTATTGTGACAGCCACAATCCCACTGGTGGGGGAGCCTCCGTTCGCTATATGAACAGTGCTTTGCTTTTTTGAACCAACTGGTTTTACTCTACCTCTTACTTAGCTATAGCCTCGTTCTCTCATTATCCTGAATTCCAGATCATTTTAAGTGCAGGTACAGCCAAGGAACAACAGAATGAAGGAGTGACCCAGAGGAGTAGAAAAGCTTCTTATTTAACAGACTTTGGGCAAACTGCTCAACTTCTGAGGGACTCACTTTCTCTTTATTACATGCAAACATCAGTCCTCAATTACTTCAAAAGAGAATTTGGGACTTTTCAAATATTGCATCTGTCCTTACAAATGCTGAAAGCAGGACAGGGTATCATCTCAAAACGGAGCTCCAGAATGTGTTAGTTTTATGAGTGGCTGCATGTTTGTCTGAGTAAAAACTGACATTTGTGTTTACCGATTCTTGTATTGGCATTTTAAAAACAGTCTTACACTGAATTCCACTTCTTACTGGCATGCAAGTGAAAAGCAATACTGAAAATACAAACCCTGAATTATTATCACCTATAGCCCTGCTACGCAAAGTGTGGTCCACGGATGGGGTCATCTAGAAGCCCTTGAGAAATGCAGAATGTCTGGCCCCTCCCCAGATCCACTAACTCAGAAGGTGCATTTTAAGGAGCTCTGCAGTGATTCAAATGCACATTAACATTTGAAAAGCACTGATTTGTGAGTTTCAAAGATATTACCAGCTTAGCTTCCATAACCCATGATCATTTGGTTTCCCCTCCTCTCCGAGAGTTTATTAAATTAAATTCAAATAAAGACGGTAACTAAAAAAGCACTGTTGCTAGCAGAAGCCACCAATCACTTTCACACTGCTCCCAACAACACGCGTACAAATATATTCAGAGGCAAATTTCTCATCCAATATTTAGAAAATAAATTTGCTTTTATAGTAAGTTATCAAAATCTGTGAATGATATTACACAAAACATAGCTATGCCAGTGCTGGTTGAGCCTCTGAAGTATGCAGGGCGATTTCTTCCTGTGCCAGCCTGCCAATCACCTACCTTCTGGAACTTCTGCACTATCATTTTCCCTTGGACTTACCTGATCAAGAAATTACAACACCTGATTTTTTATAACAAGAAAGTATCTGCGAAATTCATTCGTATTAAAGCTCCACAACGTTGCCGTGCCGTTTTCCCCACACGATTCCTCTGGGTCTTACAACGCCAGGTTGGGTTGGTGGGATCCTCTCTTTCTGGGGAGGAAGGCTCTTTTGCACTTTATGAACCACAAACTTGGTGACAGAGAGTCAGTATCTGCATCAGGGCTAGGGAGGCTGTCATTGACCTCACTTGGAAGGCAGCTTTTGGCTTTCCAGTTTCCATGTTTAAGAAACAAGGAACTGGCCACTGAGGAAGAGTTCGGGCCTCACCTTACTCTTGTCTTGTTAGAAACAGTATTAGGAAATACTTTGAGTCCTGCACTGGTCTGATGTCCTGAGAAGCATAATACAGGTGTACTGCTTCTACTCAAGCGCCAGACACACTACCCAGTATTTCTGCCCCTAATTTCTAGTTCAGTAAAGTCGGTGCAGTGGGGCAGGTGTAAGGCATAAAATACGTGGTACACCCCGTACTGCGCACACACACCCGCTTTCAGAAGAAATACTCCAAAAGCACAACAGAGTTTGCAGCGGATTTCTCAGGCAGCCCAAAGTGAATACATTAACATCCACCTAATTCTGAAAATTATCTACACACAGCATGTGTATGCGCACAGTAAGGCCATACGATGCAATGTGGCACAAACAATTAAAAGTTCTTTTCAAAGTGGAAATGCAAAATAGAACGAATATCTATTTTCTATAAATGAATCTAGCCATCTGCCTCGAAAGAGCAGCAGCAGGAGTACCCAAAGCAGCAGAAACAGCAGCCTCTGGTGTTAACAATCTACTCTCAAATCTCATGCTCCACATTTCCCCGGCAAACAAGGCTAAAAATACAAGACATGCAACAAATAGTCTCTTGGGATCTGCCATTCCATGGATGGTGTATTCAATCAGAGTAATATTTCTGTTGAAATTCAAAATTGAAAAAAAAAAGCAAGCTATCATATTAGAAACTGGCATTCAGAATTTTAAGTGTGAATCCAATCCCAAAGTATATTGAGCTGAATGGTGAGAGGGTGGTTGTTTTCATACAACATAAATCTCTGAGATTTATCTGAATATATTTATAGATTTATTTAAGCTACTCTGAATTCCTCTACAACTCTCACAGTTATAGAGAAATAATTTTAGTCCTTTTGTCACCAAAATATAAGGGTCATTTTATTTTTGGCATCGTTCTGAAAGCAGTCCTATCAGAGTGTAGGTTCGAATCCAGGCTCTTCCATAAACTAACTCTGTGGCCTTGCACAAGTTATTTAACCCCTCTTTGCCCTTTTTTCCCCCATGTTAGAAACGAGAATATTACTTACCTCACAGTGTTAAGGACTAAATGAGTTAACATACATAAGCTATTTAGACTAATCAATGGCACACACTAAATACGATAATTGCTATTATTATGTCGCACTCAAAAAAGGCTACAAAAATGCCTTCTCCTAAGGAACAGGCATAATATAAAGAGTGGTTGCAACACAATGGTAACTTCTCACGCCAAAAGCAGCCATTTAGCAAATGAGGGGGAATGAGCTGGCCAGGATCTTCACCTGGAGTATGCAGCTCTCATTACAGGAATGTTCCATTTGGTTATTTGGTCATGCCATTAGTTCATGAAGACATCAGAATGAAGAGGACAGAAGAGAAGACGATGGCATGGCTGGTCAACTGGCACTCTCCAGAGTATAGGACGACAAGGATTGATGGCAAAAGTGCAATCGAGAAGCATCCCCCTATTGGGACTTTCTATGAATGGGGCACCTGTCCTTTCAGATACCTGTATCTTCACAACTACCTTCTTTAAGAGGATGTTATAGAATAAACCTTTATCTGGACATGCATCTGTCTTTGGGATTAGATTTGAATGCATGTAGTCTGGGTCTCTATCCTTCATATTCAAAAAAGAAGAAAAGGCACAAAGGAGTGGTATCAAATGTCCACTACCTCCCGTACAACTGATTCCTTGAGAACCCTTTAGAGTTGGCAATATTTTAAGCTGGGTACTATATATGGCAGAAAGAGGACAATAAAGTCATCGAGACCATAGACCGAAGAGTGCTTCCTTCACTAGGAAGACAGCAGGGTCTGGAACTATCTGACCCACCCAGTCATACCATTCGGAGAGCTCATGGAGGATTCCTGGCCCCATAGCCTTTCCCACCAAATGGGGTACCACTTACAGAACCACACACAGGTCACTCAGAGAGTGAGGAAGGATATTTATTTTTCAAAGTAAGACCCCCGAAAAAGGACAAGTGCTTGCCTTCTAAGGGCCAGATCAGAACAAGTAATGTCTTCTTAAGAACTAAGATACTTAGAGACATTTCTTGAGCAGAACACTTTGTTGGGTAGGAAAAGAAGGCGCCATGGGACTGTCTGAGCTGAGAGCAAACAACCCAAGAGTCAGAAAAAGACAAATCTGGAAGGAAATTGGGAGAAAAGACGCTTTCCTCATAGCACTATGTAGGGATAGTTCTTTTGTGGAAAAGGAACAGAATGAGAAAGGCCAGGCGTAGGGGAGGTTGGGGAAGGAGGCAGGAGCATATAAAGTTCATTAAGAAGGAAATAACTATAGATTTTCAAATGTATGAATCAGACAGATAAAAGGATTTAAGTATGTGTAAACCATCTGACCCTATTTTGCACAGAAAATAAATGTGTATCTCTCTTGCCCTTAATGCATTACTATGGCTATTATAAGGAAGATGTCATTGTCCGGGAAATTTTTTAAAACAAGGAACTGTGTGTAAGTTTAGCCTATCTAAGATTACCTCCCTCCCTGCCTTTAAATGAGGCTATCTTTATGTACAGTATCTAATATAAGAATCACAACCAGATCTACAGCACTATTCCTGTTTTTCAAAGAACAAAAACAAATCAACATGACAACACGATGTAGATTCAATTAGCACTTGGCAGGTCATGAATAACTTTTAAACAATCTTCTTTTAAGCTGGAAAGTGTTAAAATATACAGTAATCATGGCACCAAAGTGCCTTCCTTACAGTTTGCCAGCAGTCAGGAATATAAATCTTAAGAGGTAAGTCTTGTTTGCAAAGGAAGGAGCCAGAACATTGCTCCTTGGGCTGTAACAGTTTTTATGAGCAGTCTCTCTTGTCCCAAGTACCTTCCTCTTTGAGTATATTCATTTAGAGCCAATCACTCCAAACCTCCCTCTGATTTTTAGATGGTTACATTAAGTATGAAGGAGAAGAAAATGAAAAAGAAAAAAAGTTGGTGCAATCATCTTGCACACAAAAGATAAGTAACTGTAGAGAAAATGTTACTGAATTGTTAATTATTCTTGGGTCTTCAAAACAAATGGCATAATTCTATATACCCTGTTGTTTCAGGCGACAAAATACCTTGGTTCAAATCCACATGAAAAGGCTTGCAGAAAAAAAAAAAAATTCCTTGAATAAAGAAGAACAACCTAGGGCCAACTCCACAGTGTCTGGTGAGACTACTCAACAAACATGCCAAAGAGTGCACCTCACCTTGATTCTAATGAATGGACACGGTCCCAAGCTGGGAGAACTTAAGTAACACTGAAACACCCCCATGGTTCTGAAAATTCCAATTGTGCCCACCTGTCCAAAGCCAGGTGCATGGAGCTTCACGGGCTCCAGAGCCGGCTTACTGCTCATTTCATATAGAATCTCTGACAGGTGCTAAGGAATGGGCTTCATACCCCCAAACATAAAATACTACAAGGGAAATACTAGATATACTGCTCTACTCCATGTGTCTTGAACATTACTATGATCTGTGCAAGACATTTTGTTGTAAATAAGCCTGCAGAGTGTACAGTATGTTTTCTAGGAGACCTTTAAAGAACAGCTTGCAGACAAGAGGTGCTAGCCTTAGTTTCACAGCCAGCAAAACTCCATCCAAAGAGGCTTCTGGCATGTCCCCACCTCTTGTTTGGAGCTGGCTTCAGGACAACTCCACCAACCAAATTCCAAGGGGTCAGTATGTGAAGTCAGTCACTCTTAGTGGAGTATTCCACATCAAATAGCAAGTAGGAATTCAGACATTTAGATAATTCAGAAAAGGCCCATTTTCCCCCATAACAGTGTATTAAAAAACAACTCAAAGCTGACTTTGCAAGGAGGCATTCTCCCTAGTAAATTAAATGGCTGAAGCTTATGCTTCTAGCAAGGGAAAGAACTAGGCTTCACCATAACCCAGTGTGTGCAGTCACCGAGGCTCATTTTTAAATCTTTGCTGCTTTTTAAAAAGCCAGCTCTGAAAGAAGAAAGAAAGAAAGAAAGAAAGAAAGAAAGAAAGAGAAAAAGAAAAAGTTTTCAGGGAATGAAATGCAAATAGTCACTGAACAGGATCATAAAACAGAAAGCCTCTACCCACCTCTTTTTCTTTCTTTCTTTCTTTCTTTCTTTTTTAATTCTTCATCCTAGGCACCCTGACTGCTTTTTAACACACCGTTAGCTTTCATAAAAATTAGATTAGACTGGTTCTTTCGTGATCCTCGTCAACCCCTTCCAGCCTTTTCTGCCTCCCGGCTACCGGTTCTGTTGGGGCCAGCGGAGAGCCGAAGGGGAGGCGGTCAGCTCGGTCCCCCTCTCGCCAGACAGGCGTCAGGTAAACCATCGGGCGCAATGACACATCCTAAACCTAAAGGATGGCACGCGGGGAAGGGGAAAGGTGAAGATGGGCGGGAAGGAGAAGCTTCGGGATTATTTCAAAGGTAAAGCCACAATATTCAAGCTACGTCTGAAATTGCCTCTGATCATCTTCAAAACAAGTCGGCGGGATTTGTCTTTAACTTGATGCCCCCGGTTCTCGGTCACGGTGGAGGTGAGACCAGTTGCAAAATGTTACTCCACTGGAGTCCAGAGAGAGGGAGAGAGAGAGAGAGAGAGAGAGAGAGAGAGAGGAGGGGATCTGGGAAATGGGGTTGCCGTTCCGGAGTCAGCAAGGAGCGGTGGTTTCCCCGCGGAGCCCCGCGCTCCGGCTCCGGCTCCGGCTCCGGCTCCGGCTCCGGCTCCCGCTCCCCGCTCCCCGCTCCCCGGCCGGGCTCGGCGGGCGCAGCTCCCCGGCTCCCGCACAGCACAGCGCGGCCTCCTCGGGAGCAAGCCCAGGGCTGTCCAGGACCTCGGGCCGGTGTCGCCCGCGGGGTGCCCAGCCCGGCGCACTCCAGCTCGGTGCTGCTCCCCAGGGGGAGGCGCCCGCTCCGTGGGAGCCCCCCACGCGGACTGCCGCAGCCGCCCCTCGCCGGGCGCTCCCGGACACCGCGATGCGCCCACCCGTGGTCTCGCGCCTCGGAGGCCAGTGGGGCGGGCAGGGGCGAGGGGGGCGGGCAGGGGGGGCGGGGGCGCTGCTCCGGTCCGCAGCAGCTGGGGAGGGCGCAGAAGACGCGGCGGCGCTGGGGTCCGGGTCGGGGCCCCGCGCACGGCAACCTGTAGGATCGCGGCTGCTGGCAAACTTGGGTGGGAGGCCGCGGCCCCCCGAGTCCTCCCCGGCGGCCGCGCGCACAGGTGCGGGCGCAACTTGGGAAGCCGGCGCGGCGGGCGCGGGTCCGCTCAGGGTGGCCGTCGCCGTCGCCGTCGCCGTCGCCCCCGCCCCCGCCCCCGCCCGCCCGCCCGGGCTTACCTCGGCCAGCCGCAGCCCCCGCCGCCCAGAAGCAGAGCCCCAGCCACGGCAGCCAGCGGCGCGCCCCTCCGGCGCCTCCTCCCGCGGCGGCCGCCGTCCCCATGCTCCGCGCCCCGCTCGCGGTCCGGCTCCTCTTCCACGCGCCGGGCGCCCGGAGAGGCGCGGCCCCCGAGGGCTTCGGCGAGCGGCCGCTCCCCGCGGCCCCTACAGCCCCGGGGCAGGGCGCCCCCAGCCGCCGCCGGCCGGGCCCCGGGAGCCGGCACGCGCCCCCATCGCCTCCCTCCGCGGCCGCCGCCGCCGCCGGAGTCACGGGCGTCCCCGCAGCAGCCGCGCCGCGCTCCCGCCGCCGCCGGGTCCCGGACTAGCGGGCGCAGGAGCGGGTCCGCAGCGCTAATGAGCTCCCCGCGGCCGCCCCTTCCCCACCCCTCGGAGCGGCAGCCAATGAGCCGGGCCGGGGCGGGGCGGCGGCGGGAGCGCGGGCGGGGGCCGGAGGCGCAGGTGAGCCCGCGGCGGCGGCGGCGGCGGCGGCCCGCGCCCCCGAGCCCCGGCGCCCCGCGACGCCCCCGCCCCGCCCCGCCCCCGCCCCGCCCCGCCCCGCCCCGCCCGGGGCCGCCGACCGAGGCCGCAGCCCGCGCGGGGAGCGAGCGGCGCCGCGGACCTCCCGGGGCGGCCCCCGGCTGGGGCCCGCCGCTCCCTGCGCACCGCCGCGGTGCTCAACTTTGAGCCCTTTCCCAGCCCTGCCTCTCCTGCTTCCATTTTTCAACACCAGCTCAGACAGCGCTCCCGACACGTTTAAAGAAAAAGGAAAAAAGAAAAAAAGAAAAAAAAGCCTTAAATGCCAAGTGGGGAAAAATATCACTAGAATAAATCCACGATTGGAACTATGGCAAATACGCATGCATAGGAATAAAGAGGTGGGGAAATTACGGTCACGGGTGCAGTAAGGGGTGTGGACAGATTTTTATTTATACTTTTTTTTTATTATTATTTTTTGGACTGATCTGAAATCTTCCTCATTTCTGATGCCTCCTGGTTTTTGTTTGTTTTCATCTGGGCCCTGGGAACTGCCTTTCTTCTAAGTATCAGGGAAAGTGAATCGTGCTGGCCTTTGGAACAAGAAGGAAAGAAGACTTTTTCTTAAAAGTGTGGTTTATTTTGAATAAACTGTCAGATCTTCCTTTATTTAACTGCTTTTGAAAGTGCTGGTGGTTGCCTCTTATTCTCCCCTCCGCACTAGTAACTTCCGAGAGATTGCCTTAGGCCACACAGTTTCAGATGGAAGAACAGACCGGGGGACGTGGTCCTGAGTCCAAGACTCCAGAGTCAGAGCGGGTGTCACCTCTCAGTAGTGAGCCCCCCATGTGGTGCCAGAAACCCCACTGGTTAGAATACGCGTCCCCTTTTGCCTGGTTGACCCCAGCAGAAAATGAAGTCTTGGCTCCAAAGAAAACCTTCTTAACGGTTCCCCACTGCCCACACTCAATATTGATACTAGTACTTCTAGAAAAATCTATCTCTCTCTGGCCAAAGTGCTCCCTGCTCCCAAACAACTTTCTCGGGAGAATAAACAGTTTAGAGTGAGGTAATTGTTCTGAATGAGGTAATTGCGTTAACTCCTTTCTTGTGAAGAAAAAGAGGACAGTAGGCAGAAAGATTGATTCCCTGATAAGCACATAAGCCATCCCTCTCCTGAATGCCACCAGACATGTGAAGGCCACGGAGGGGAGACACTTGTTTCTCCCAGTCTTCTGGCGGCTCAATAAAAGGTTTTGGTCCTGGTCAAGAAAACCAAGCTCTGGGGAATGAAGGCTTCAAAGCAAAGACTAATGTGGGGCTGGCTGGGGACTTGCCTGGAAATCTCTTTAGAATCTTGGTAAATGAGTGTTTTGTCCTTTTCCTCTGAGAAGGTGAATTGAGAATTAATCTACCAAATATGCTTTACCTGTCTTCTGGAAAATATTCATCCTCTGACTTTCCTTATTCTTCAAGACTATGTGGCAGTTCTATCACAAATGAGTATTTTCTAAAAAAAAAAAAAGAAAGAAAGAAAAGAAAAGAATGAAAGAAAAAAAAGAAAAAAGAATTACTATGTTTCCAAGATAGTATTTAAGTATTACTACTGTCCCCAGAGGGAGCAAAAGTAAAAACAATTTTATTTATTAAAAAATATCTAGGAGGGGCGCCCGGGTGGCTCAGTCAACTGAGCGTCTGCTTTTGGCTTGGGTGGTGATCCTGGGGTCCTGGGATCAAGCCCAGGGTTGGGCTTCCTGCTCAGTGGGGAAGTCTGCTTCTCCCTCTCCCTCTGCCCCTGGTCATGTGTGCTCTCTGTCCCACTTACTCTGTCTTTCAAATAAATAAAACTAAAAAGAAAACATATCTAAGAAATAGATTAGCTAGTATTATTAGTTTAGTTAATAAAGTAAAACTGCAATGACAAATGAGACAGAAAGAGAGAAAATAAGAAAACTTGAGAGCATACTCTGTTCAAGGAATGGGTGTTTCACTCTTTTTTTTTTCCCAGAGGAGTACCAAATCCTAGAATATAGGTACTATTATGCCTGTCTGGTAGATAAGAAAAGTCAGGCTGAGCATAGAAGTGATTTGGCCAAGATCACATAGGTGAGTGTCTAAACATCAAGAATGAGACACAAGGTTGTGTGATTCTAAACCCAAGATGAAGGTTGAGATAGTGTCCTTTCAATCAGGTGTTCCAGAAATATACATTCCCCCTCATCCTTCTCAGTACTATTTAGCTATTGAGTTGGGAAAAGAGTTGAATCTTCTATATTACTCCCACATATTACACGTCATGTATGAATTATAGACCACGCATTAATTATGTTCCATATATTGGTATATCCTGTAATAATCTAATTCTGGCTATTTTTAAACATAAATGAATTGTTTTCCATTCCATTTGGAGAAATAGATTGAATAGTCACTGCCCAGGATCAATGTCTCCAGCCAGGTAACTGCGGCAAAGCATAGTAGAAGAACCAGCCTAAGAGTCCGGACACCAAGGGACTAGCCCATGACACTGCCAGGGACATGACACTGTCAGGGACTGGTTCTGTAACATGGGGCAAGTCAATATCTGGTTTCAGTTCCCTCATGTGGAAAAATGAGGGTATTTGACTAGAGGATTCTTTTTTTTTTTTTTTTAAAGATTTTATTTATTTTATTCATGAGAGACACACAGAGAGAGAGAGGCAGAGACACAGGCAAAGGGAGAAGCAGGCTCCCTGCAGGGAGCCCGATGTGGGACCCGATCCCGGGACCCCAGGATCAGGACCTGAGCCAAAGACAGATGCTCAACCACTGAACCACCCAGGTGTCCCTTGACTAGAGGATTCTAAGAGCAATCCTTTTTCAGATCCATCATTTTCAACCATAGTATGTTATGAGTCTGAATACTCAGTACAGCCAAATCAGAAATTAAGCCACCTATTCTGGAATTGGGGCAATTATGTAACAAATGCAAAATATGTTCTAGATAGGTTATTTGGGCTTATAGCCACCCTAAAGGTATTAGCTGTAATCTGGTAATATTAACTCAATGAACAGACTTGGTAAAGTGTTATTTCTCAATTCTTTGTTGTTTGAATTGACTATTTTCTAACACTTTATACAGAAAGATTAAGAAACATTCTACCACATTTCCACTCCCATTGCCTTTGACCATCTTTAGCCCAACTAGTCTCAAAAATAGAAAATGTTTGAGTTGAATCAAACTTAAAAGGAGAGGAGATAGAGACTGGACATGGAGAGATACATCCTTCCAAATATAATGATTTTTTTTCCAAATATAATGAATTTTTTAATGGCTTACTATAATTCCTTAAGAAAAGCTCTGTATTTTGTCTGGGGAAAAGTATTTAAAGATGTTAACCAACCTGCTTGGTGTAAATAGTAAAACTCCAAGGGAAGTTAAAGAAAATAGAAATACATGATAAGTAAGAGGAAGAATCTGTTGTTCTAGAATTTGGGGAAGGAAGGGAGGAGCCAAAGGGTTGGTGGAAAGCCACGCCCAGCCAAGATGTGACCTTTCTCCTGGTAGCTCCAAATCATCGTTAAGGTTATGGAGGCAAGTGAATTTCTGAAAAATGGTGAAGGGATTGTAGTTTGTATCTAGATTACTAAAGACAAAACAGGCACTCAGGAGACAGCAAAAGGACCTTAGACATGGAAACTTTTGGAAAGTATGGAGATATTTTTGGATTGTCCTAAACCAGATACCTGGATTCTTTTAGGAGCAGGAAGTGCCTTGTTTAAAATCTGAGCAAAAGCACGATGTCAGATGTCAGTGAGATCAAGACTTTTCGGAAAGGAATACAGCTATAATTGAAAGGGAGAGGCTATGAGTATAAGAACACTGAACATTAAGACTAAGGGAAAGAAAGGGCACCTGGGTGGCTCAGTTGGTTAAGTGGCTGCCTTTGGCTCAGGTGGTGACCTCAGGATCATGATCTCGGGGTCATGATCTCGAGGTCATGGGATCTAGCCCCACGAAAGACTCCCTGCTCAGCAGAGAGTCTGCTTCTCCCTCTCTCTGCCCCTTCCCTCTGCTCCTGTTTTCTTTCTCTCTCTCAAATAAATAAAATCTTAAATTTAAAAAAAAAAAAAAAGACTTCGGGAAAGAAGACCTGAAAAGAATTCTGCAATATATTTGTGCATCATGCTTTTATCTAACCTTCCAGGCTCAACTGGCAATTTTAGTTAGAACTGCTCCAAGAATTTCTCTTAAGGTTTGTAGGATGTTTGTACACTGCACACAGATCCTTTCCTAGGCATGGGTTATAGGAAAAGGGTAGTCTTCCCACATTTGGGGTGTTAACACTATAGCCTCCCTCCTCCCAGAAGCTGACCAGTGTTTCAGAAGACACAATTGGTGGATATTTCTGATAAAAGCACCATTTGTAGCAATCATACAATTATGATAATAAATAGAGAAGACCAAATATCAACTGGACAAAAGGGCAACAGCTGGCAACTTCAATGGGTAAACTTGGCAATGGAAGTAAATGAGATATTCTACAAGTGATATTTCCATAGGGAATACTCTGTGCCAATCATTTCCCCCAGGAAGGTCTTGTTCAATCAGAGCAGCACATTTTAGAAATGCATGAGACTTTCGGAGAACATGCTGAATTTTATTCAGCAGCACTGTGTGCTCACAGCCCAGCTCATGATTCATGAACCTGCTGGAAGCATGGGGTAAAAAGGATGTTCAAAACCAGGGAGCTGTGAGTTCTTCACATGTCATGTTCTATCTGTGCACAATAATCCAGGTTAACAGTCTTCCCTGTTAAAAGCAATATGGGATCATTTTGTTAAGTAAACCCTCTCAACACAAAATTAGAGAAGTCCATTTTAGATATTGGGCTATAGAGCAGCAAATAAAGTACAAAAATCCAATACATTCGTTTAAAAAGGGCAGCGGGCCACCAAGATAAGAGTCTAACTAAACAAGTTTTTCCTGACATTGCAAGTGTGCATTCCCCATTTTGCACCCAGGGAATTCCTCCTGGAATCATGCATCCTGGAGTTTCAGCTTCAACTGCTGACACAGACGAATGAAAGAACTTCAAAATAATAACAAGAAACACAATTCTTTGGCAGAAAAATTAATGTGTTAGTGCTTAAAAGAAATAATAAACTGAGGAGAAAAGATGAGATATGTTAACTCATAAGAGATGTAGCCTCAGATGACAGCACAATACGTGAGCCTGCGTTACCTGACCTTGGCATTTAGCTTCAGAAATGTGACAGTTTACACATCCTGGCACTTTGTGGTATTTGTGGTAGCTGAGGGATAGCCTGGTGTCTTTCCACAATGGGAGAAAACACCATAGCTCTTACTGTCAAATGGAAGATGCTGCCAAACCTCTGCGGAGTATGTATTTGGGACAGGTTTTATCTGGGACAGGTTTTATCTTGATCAGTTTTGTTTCTGTTTGTTCCTTTCAAATCCTGACTTGGGACATCATTTAGTCACTCATTCATTTGTTCCTCTTCATCTATTATGGTAGACACTGTGCCTACTAGAAGAGGCAAGGGAAGAGACATCCAAAGACAACTAAAGTAGGGGTGCCTGGTTGGCTCATTTGGTTAAGCATCTGACTCTTGATTTCAGCTCAGGTTATGATGTCAAGGTTACAGTCTCAAGGTCATGATCTCAGAGTCCTGGGATGGAGCCTTAAGTTGGTCTCAGCACTCAGCACTGAGTCTACTTGTCCCTCTCCCTCTGCTCCTCCCCTCGCTTGCTTTTTATCCCATCAATAAATTTAAAAAAAAAAATAAGAAAAAGACAAAGAAATCTATAGTTCAAAGTCATATAACTGCCATGTAGCCTTAGTTAGAACACATAGGTTAAACACATAGCTATCTCCCAACCGAAGACTTCAGCCCAGAGGAAACGGTTGCCCTGCCAGTTGTGGTTAAGAATAGAATCAAGAGTCAAAATGGTAACAAACTGAACAAACTCATATCCCAATCTTATCATCCCCTAATTAATGTTATGAAATCCGGAGGTGATTGATTTTCCTGGTTCTGGCACAACACCCACAGCAAACCTCTATGGGAAGGTAAAGTTAGATACAGTTTCAACAAACAGACATGACTCAGGCCAGTAGATATTTTTTCACACTAAAGCTACCCATTTTCCTCCCTGACAAGGGCTAAGGAATAGACAGACACAGTCAGGAGGATATCTGTGTGTCAAAATTGGGGACTCACAGGGAAGATGTACCTGTTTAGAGTACCAGAACCAAAAGAGGTTGTCTGGGCTCTGGAACAAAATCTGACAAACAGAAGGTTAGTGTACACATTTAGCGGGTAGCCTATGCTATCAAAGGAATTTACCTAAAAGTCTTTTTTTTTTTTTTAAAGATTTATTTATTTATTTATTCAGAGAGAGCAAAAGAGAGGCACAGACACAGGCAGAGAGAGAAGCATGCTCCATGCAGGGGCCCGACGTGGGACTCAATTCCGGGTCTCCAGGATCACACACCGCCGCTGCAGGCGGCGCTGAAATGCTGTGCCACCGGGGCTGCCCCTAAAAGTCTTTAATCATAAGCGACTTGTACAAATGCCAACTAGAAATCACTGAGACAAGAAAGGAATGGCTCTCTGAAATGTAAAAAGAAGAAGAAGAAAAGAAGAAAGAAGAAGAAGAAGAAGAAGAAGAAGAAGAAGAAGAAGAAGAAGAAAAGAAGAAGAAGAAGAAGAAGAAGAAGAAGAAGAAGAAGAAGAAGAAGAAGAAGAAGAAGAAGAAAGAAGAAGAAGAAGAAGAAGAAGAAAGAAGAAGAAGAAGAAGAAGAAGAAGAAGAAGAAGAAGAAGAAGAAGAAGAAGAAAGAAAGAAAGAAAGAAAGAAAGAAAGAAAGAAAGAAAGAAAGAAAGAAAGAAGAAAAACAACATAAGTTTTCTTCCGATTTAGTTTTTACTTTCTGCTCTCATTTTCTTCTTTCCTTCACTTTCCTTGACTTCTCATCTGGAATAAGATATTATAAATTAATCCCTGTCACTAGGAGAAGGATGACAGCTCTAGTAGATTCTTTAAAACAGGACTTAAGTAACTATTTCACAATTCCATTTGAAGATGTGCAAAGAGAAAATGCTAGTTTAACAAACAGAATTGTTTCCAATTTTCAAATAAAGCTTTGACTTTCATGGCCCAAATCCTACCATACCTGCTTCCTTTCTCCATCTTTATAGCCCAAACCCTAAAAACCCTATGAATTTATAATTTGTTATATCTTAAGGCTCAGACAGTAGATTTAAAAGCATTCATTAGTAAATGGCTGTCATGCATTTTGAAGGAGAAAGGATCTACTTTACATGTTAAGTAGTATTTTACTGAAAATAAAATTTAAGAGAGTACCATTTGCAATTTAATTCAACCACATATTCCACTCATCTTGCCAGGTTTAAGGATGACTTCATCCCAATTCAAGTACCAATTTCCCTGGAGACAATCTAGTTGTAGAGTAGATTTGGGAGGGATCACTAGAAGACCATGGTCATTATTATTACTTTGGTAAGAAACTAATCCAAACAGAAGATAAATCTAAAACTCCTTTAATTCTCCTGTACTCAATCTACTGACAATAACTTTTCTGTTGAGAAGAGAAAGCAAATTATACACACTCACAATATATATACACATACATATATATATATATATACACACTCTGGGTAGATGTGCCATTTCATTTACATATACATGAAAGAATATTATATATTTATAAATATGTATATATGAATGAACTATGTGTATACAGATGAATGAATCAATATATCTCTACACATATGCATATACCACGTGTCAACATACATACATACACACATACATATATGTGTTATGTGTGTATATAAATGAACTGGCACAACTAATCAGAGTGGTTTGTGTGCATGTGTGAAAACAGAACTGAAACATTTAAAAGTATTTTTAAGACTCCCTAAGAAAAGAAGATAACTTCTGACCATGATGACCTCATAATTTTACTTTAACCTTTGTCTGGTCTAGACACCCAGGAATGAGACTACATATCAAATATGAAACTGAAAAATATAGCTTGACTCAAAACCAAGATAAATATCTGCATGAATCATCAACAAAACAAAATTGCTAAATGGTGACTGGGGCTAAATCCGTGTACTTTCTGGGCCCTGGCTCTTGAATCAGGTGTGGAATACAGAAACCTGAATAATGCAATGTAATGGGCAATAAATGGCTCCATGACAAATGAGATGTCAGAGCCAGTTGTACGACTGAAAGAAGGGATTGGCATGGAATCCCCCAAAGCAAGGGAATTGCCTAAAAAAAAAAAAAAAAAAAAAAAAAACAGCTAACCTAAGACTGCTATTTAGGGAGGCAAGAATTACAAAGACACAGCTCTTCCCTGGGAACTGAACCTAGCCATATACTGGTTCAAGGGCTGATATGATATACCCCAATAATACTACAACTCAGATGTCCTGAATGACTTTTATAAGACCTAGTTTTCTACTTGGATCCTGGGTTTTAGTGGAGGTAGCCATAAATCTGCAGTTCAAAGAGTGGTAGTCACAGGACAGAGGTGATAGTGGGGAGGAAAGAGAAAATGAACCTCCTCCTTTAAAATGAGCATACTGACCAACATCCTAAAACATTTGCAGATAACAGGATGTTAAAAAAAAATACAGAAAAATGCAATGTTTGAACGTCAATTCACACTTTATAGAAAAAAAGGCATCATAGAACTTAAAATATATTTATTTGGAATGCTCCAAGCAGTAAAAGAAAGAACTACATTGATTACAAAATTATAAAATATAAATAATAACTGAATTCAAACAAACGAAATGAAATGAGTATTGGTAGATAAGAAAAAATGTAAATCTAGGAACTGAACATTACAGTCAAATAATGGAAAAGTAATAAACACAAGGCTCAAGGCTGACAAAGTTGAAAAGACAATTAGCTAATTTGAAAATAATACTGAAGCGACCTCAGATATAGAAAAAACTGCAAGTGTAATTGCAAACTTTAAGCAAAATTAAGAGACTCTGAGGTTAGATTGAGATACTCTGACAAACATCTGAGTTGCAGAGAATTATCATAAAGGAAATGGTGGAGAAATAACTTCTTAGAAAACAGAAAATGAAAATTTCCCAAGCTTAAAGACATAAATAATTATTCAGCTGAAAATTATACTCACATTACTAACTGCAATACATAAAAATATATCCACATATCAACACTTCATAGTGATATGTCAGAATAGAGAACTATTAAAAGTTATCAGATTTTTTGGAAATATGTATTATGTAGAAAGGAACAGATTTAGCATCAGCTATTGTGGATGGCTAAAGACCATGGAATGATATCGCCAGACTATTAGAGTGAACTAAGTATCAATGTAAAAGGTAATTAATTTAATCTATAGTATAGAACATATTAAATGATTTCTTACACATAACAGATCAGTACATCAATATGATTAATATTTTAGCAAATTGCATGAAAATACGGAAAATTTAATCAGTGAACTAGAAAAGTCAAAATAATCCATTACAAATTCTAGATCTAAAGAATAGAGTAATAATGGAAATTAAGAATTTGTTGGATGGGTAACATTATAATAGACACTGAGGAAGAGATAATTGGGGATGTGAAAGAGAGATCAGAAGAAAATATCCAGAATGACACATTGAGAAAAAAAACAGAGATAAATGGAGAAAAGAGTGCAAGAGACATATTACATTCTAGAAGAGTCTAACTTGGGATTTCAGTAGCCAGAAGACAAGAATGAAGAAAGGGCAGGTGCAATATTGAAAAAAATAATGCCTGAAAATATGATTGAATCGATGGAACTCATAAAGATTCAAATGCTTAAAAAGCTGAAGCAGGATACATAACAAAACTATAGCAAGTAAAACTGTTGGAAGAAGGGGGAAAAAGACTGAAATTGCTTTTTAGAAGGAAGCAGTAAAAACCAAGGAATGGCAGAGTAATGATAATGATTATTGTTCTCCTCACAACAAAATTATACGACAGTGGAATAGTATCATCAAAAGAATGAAAAATACGTCAACTTAAATTCTATATTCACTGAAAATATCCTTCAAGGGACACCTGGGTGGCTCAGTGGTTGAGCGTCTGCCTTCGGTTCAGGTCCTGACCCTGGGGTCCTGGGATAGAGTCCTGCATCAGGCTCCCTGGGAGGAGCCTGCTTCTTCCTCTGCCTGTGTCTCCACTTCTCTCTCTGTCTCTCATGAATAAATAAATAAAATCTTAAAAAAAAAAAAAGAAAGAAAATATCCTTCTAAATGAAAGTAAAGTAGGTAAACTTTTTTTACACACAAAAAAAATGAGAGAATTTATCACAAGCAGATATAAAGGTACTAAAAGGGAGTTCTTCAGGTAGAAGAAAGATACCTTATGAAAAGGCAAATATGAAAACAGAAGAAAAGCAATACAAAGATGACATTTTTAGCAAAATGAAATTGATTATAGCAATGATATAATGTTATGTTTTTTTAAAGACTTTTTACTTATTCAAGAGAGAGCACAGGGGGTGGGTGGCAGAGGGAGAGGGAGAGGCACCTGTGACAACATGTCCTAGACTCCATCCCAGATCCCTGGGATCATGACCGGAGCTGAAGGCAGACACTTAACTGAGCCATCCAGGTGCCCCTGAAATTATGTGTTTAAAATGTGTGTACATTATACATTTTAATAATGGGCAAAACTAATCCAGGGTGTTAAAAGTGAGGGATGAGGGAGAGTATGATGAATAAAAAAGAGACACAGGAGAGTTTTTTCCTGCTGGTGCTGACCTATTTCTTGATCTATCTGATGGCCTCATGGCTGTGTTCATTTTGTGATAAATTATTAAGCTGCAAAATTATTTGTTCATTTTTCTATATGTAAGTTATACTTCAATAATGATTTTAAAAATTGTGTCCAGGTACCTGGGTGACTCGGTTAAGCATCCAACTCTTGATTTCAACTCAGGTCATGATCTCAGGGTTATGAGAGTGAGCCTCACATCAGACTTTGTACTGGGTGTGGAGCCTGCTTAAGATTCTCTCTCTCTCCCTCTGCCCATTCACCCTTGCTCTTTCTCTCTAAAAAAAAAAAAAAAAATTATTTCCAAACATCATAACTTGATAACATCAAAAACAAACAATAAAATGGGGAATATTTTTGCAACTTAAATGACAAAAAATAATTACTATTTCTAGTAACAACATGCTTCTATGTATTAATAACTAAAAGCAATTTGATAATATTATAATCAAAGAAAGGCAATTATCTAAAAGAGAAAATCCAATGGAAAATACACACATGAAGTAATTGATTTTATTAGTAGTCGGGACAAGCCAGTTAAGTATACAATATTCTTCTACTGTTCACCTATAACATAAGATACAATACAAAAATGATGTTATGAAGAAGAAATGCTCACTCATATTTTACTGATGAGTGTGAATTACTATTACCCTTTGGGAAACTTTCCCGAGAATATTTATTGCACTACAGTGGTACTTTGATAAATTTATCTTATAAGCTTGAAAATACTGGTATATAATTTATATATACAAAGATGTTTATTTTTGTAGGGGCAAATAACAACAAAGCAATAACAAATTCTTTGTAAATCCTATATGGATAATCAATAACCTGAGGAAACTGTGAATAAATTGTAGTTAATCCATCTTGTGAAATATCATGTAACCATTAAAAAAAGTAGGTGAGACATTTACATACGTAGACCTGAAGAGATACCCAATATATCCAATGTCTTTAACTTAGGACACTAAGTCATGAGCACTCTGGATTCCATTTTAATAAGAACGATAAAGCACCAAAACAAAAACATTGAAATATGTAAGTATTTGTGTATTTTTATTGCAGAAAAATGTAGGAATAAAGTGACAAAACGTTTGAGAGTGGGGAAGAGATTGCTAACTTTATGCATCTTTACATTATTCCACTATATAAAATGAACGTGTATTTCTTTTGAAATTCAAAAGTTGACAAGGAAAATTTAAGAAAAAAATTCCTTCCTAATTAAAAAACTAGCATAATTCACTGAAATACACAGTGTGTACCAGAAACAGAAAACTACATATCAAATAAATTCTTTTTTTAAAAGATTTTATTTATTTATTCCTGAGAGACACACAGAGAGACGCAGAGACACAGGCAGAGGGAAAAGCAGGTTCCCTGTGGGGAGCCCGATGTAGGACTCAATCTCAGGACCCCGGGATCATGACCTGAGCTGAAGGCAGATGCTTAACCACTGAGCCACCCAGGTGTCCCAATATAGCAAATAAATTATGAATATAACTACAAAGCTCTAAATTAATTAAAACAAATGCATTATACCTGTATGTGTATATATGTAATATATGATATATATGCAAAATATATATATACCTTTACATATATATTTATATATATGTAAAATATGACCAAGTAGGGATTTTTCAGGAATGTAGAGAAGTTCAATACTAGAAAATTGTTGGGAAAGGCAGTTTGTTTCCTTTCTTGCATTCATTTTTCTACCCTCGTGGCTGCAGAAGTGTGGGCCTTGGGTCTGAAATATTTCCTTACGGAAAGCTAAGGAGTCCCCACAGCCTATTCTGGGCATATCTCCCTATTTGGGAGTATTTTTCCTTATTCGGGGCTTGATGTATGCCTTCTTTGTTCTGCTTAAGGGGGTGCATAATGTGACCCTCAGCCATGCTCTCAGCTTTCTGAATTCCAGACCCCATGGGGGAGGTGTTAGGATCCTCTGCTTGCAGGAGAGGGGTGCATGCAGACCATCATTCCGTCACTTTGGGAGGGGACCCACTGGCTGTGGGGGCCTAACAGCCACCATCGAAGCTGATGTTGCTCTGTCTCTTCTGTTTGGAAGTAAGCTGTGTTCCATCTGATATGTGTATGACTCATGTTTCTTGCCACACCAGAACACAGAGTGAGTTGACAGCCTGGGACTGTGGCTCCTGATGGAGTAAGATCCCTGCCCTGAAGGTGATAACAGCTGTCACTTGCTGGGCAAAAATACTTGAATACTTGAAACTTTGCAGTCATCGCAATAGAAGCTAAAAAGACATTTGCCACATTCTGCATATTTATTCTGACTAAAAGTTATTAAACTGAAAAGAGGAAGACACTCTTATGATTGACTATTCCAAGCAGAGCCAAATTTATAAAGCAAAATACAGTCATTCTCATTAAAACTGTGAGTGAACTACAATGCTCTCATTCTAATTTTTTTAACAAGGCTCCAGATGATTCAGCCACCATAATACATTACACTTGACCTTGGAACAATGCTGGTATTAGGGGCATAGACCTCCCACACAGCCAAGAGTCCATATATAACATTTGACTCCCCGAAAACTTACCTACCACTAGCCTACTGTTGACCAGAAGGCTTACTGATAACATAAACAGCTGATTAAAACATATTTTACATGTCATATGTATTATATGCTGTATACTTACAATAAGGTAAGCTAGAGAAAAGAAAATGTTATTAAGAAAATCGTAAGAAAGAGAAAATACATTTACAGTCCTGTACTACATTTCTCAAAACCCTAAGTTTACATTATCTGTTTATAAGATGAATCATCTGTCAGTACCTACATCAATATTGTCTTATATAATACAAAACAGTGTAGATGTTATTCATATTACTAACACTAGACATAAAAATGAAAAGATAATGTGAAAAATAAATTCATATTTATTTGCAGGTATAATGATTCATGAGCTGATAAAGAAGTGGCAATATGATTTCTATATGGCAGCCTTGTGTAATTGATATGATTGTTTTATTGTAGCCTATACACTAATGAATTAGTCATTATAAAATTTAAAATAAATACAGTATTACAGTCATACTCATAACACAGTATTAGAAAAATTGTTATTTTTGAAAAGCACTTACCTGTGATGATAGGCTGGTACATAGGTTCTCTGGTTATGAGAGAGACATACTCTCCAGTAATGTAATTCTTCAAAAGCAAAGTCATAAAATAGTAAAAAAAAAATAACACATTATTAATTTTATATTAAATATTACTCACTTTCTGCCAATGTAAAGATAGGCCATCCACCTCTGCATGAGCCTTGCATACCAGGTTTTTCATGATGAATACTTAGGTGCTGCTGCTGATGGCACAAAATGTCTCTTATAGTTCCGTGGTGCAGTTATTAGATTTTCGCACAAAGACACACATACATAACAGCTAAGTTTTTTAACTCTATGCAATCATCATTATTCATTATTATCTAAATGGAATAGATCCTCTTTGTCTTCACATTGAGTAGGCTGAGGAGGAGGAAGAAGGGAGGTTGGTCTTGGTATCTCCGGGGTGGCAGAGGCAGAAGGGGAACTGACAGAGGCAGGCATACTTTCAGTTAACTTTGGAGAAATACATCCTAACTTCTGTCTCTGCTCTTTCATTTCTCTAAAAATATTTCTATATGGTACCAATCATTCCACCATTTGCTTAGTGTCAGTGCCCATAGAAGGGTCCATGTTGTAAAAGAAGTCAAAACCAGTCTTAAATAATCAGAAACTTCCTGCCATGTTGTCTAATGTCAATGTGATTTTTTGGTATTGCTTCCTTTATGTCTTCTTCATTATCATCTGGCACCGGTTCAGAAGCATGCATCTAGATCAAGCTGTCTTTGATTAATTCCTCTGGTGTGGTGTCTCTTAGCTGTTAAATTTCTCAAGGTCCATGTCTTGAAACCCTTCATCTCCTACCTTTTTGGCCATATCCACAATCTCTTTCATGATTTCCTTGATTAATTTTTTTTAATCCTGTGAAGTTATGTACAACATCTTGACATAGTTTTCTCCAACAGGAATTTATTATTTCAGGCTTGATGGCTTTCATGGCTTTTATGTATTTATTATATATATATGTATAACTTTATATATATATATTTATATATATATATATATAAATAAACAGTAATGGCTTCTTTAAAGGTGTGATCATTCTAGACTTTCATGATGTTCTCTTCATCAAGGTTCTCTTCCATAGGGTTGACAATCTATCCTTTCCTTAGAGTACTATGTGTAATAAGCCTTAAAAGTCTTTATGACCCCCAGATCTAGACAATGAATTAGAGATATTGTGTTTTGGAGCAAATAGATTACCTTGAAACTTTTGCTGTCGAATTTATGGGGTTCTGGGTGACAGAAGCATTGTCCAATATCAAAAGAACTTCAAAAGACAGTCCCCTACTGACAAGGTACTTCTCAACTTCGGGGACAAAGCATCACTGTAACTAATCCAGAAAAGGGTTCTCATTATCCAGGCCTCCTTATTGTACAACCAAATGACTAGAGCTGGTATTTATCTTTTCCCTTTAAAGCTCAGGGTATTAGCTTTATAGACAAGGGCTGTCCTGATCATAAACCCAATTGAATTTGCCTATTCCTTCCTGCCTTAAATCCTGGTTCTCATTGCTCTTCCCCATTAATAAATATCCTTTGTGGCATCTTTTTTTTTTTTTTCCAGAAAAGGTACTTCCATCTGCATTAAAAACCTGTTCATGCAGATATCCTTTGTCCTCAGTGATTCTCTTGATGGCACCTAGGAACTTGTCAGCCTCTTAGTGGGGAGAAGCTACCTCTATTGTTATTTTTGCAATTTTTAAGCCAAACTGTTAGGGTAGGCAGTTAGGTTATAACAAGATGCCTGGAGGCCAGCAAAGGGGGGGAAATCATGGCCTACTATGTGAGAGGAGGAGTTAGAGACCTGTTCTGGCAGCACTCCAAAAACAAAGCCACAAGAAGCTGGATCAGACAAGACAGGCCCAAGACAAAGAAGGCCAGGAATGCTGACCAAGTAAGGGAGAAAAAGATATGAAACACTGCTGTCAATGAAATCTCCTCCCTAAATAATGAAGAGCCCATTCCCTAGGTACAATTGTCAATAAATTATAGAGACCCAAACCCAGGCTCATTGTTCCCTTTAGCTCACCCTCTCTCACATCTTGAGAGTATATCCTCACTTTAATAAGCTTTTCTACTTGCAAGGCTCACCACTGTGTCTGGTCTATCCTTGAATTCTTTCTTGCTAAGAGACCAAGAAATTCCAATATGGATGGGCTGAGTAGATGCCTCAGGGCCGGGGGTCTCCCCCGGTCCACCAGGCAACAAAACCTCTCTTTAAAATTATCAAACCATCTTTTGCTAACATTACATTCTCTAGCTTTAGATCCTTCACCTTCCATTTGCTTTAAGTTGTCATATAATAACTTTGCTTTTTAAAAAAATCATATTAGAGTCTATAGGTAAGTCTTTCTGATAGCAATTCTGCACTCACATTAAAGCTGCATTTTCTTTTTTTTTTTAAGATTTTTATTTATTCATGAGAAAGAAAGAGAAAGAGAGAGAGAGAGAGAGAGGCAGATATACAGGCAGAGGGAGAAGCAGGCTCTGTGCAGGGAGTCTGATGTGGGACTCGATCTCCGGGACTCCAGGATCACACCCTGCGTCAAAGGCAGACGCTCAACCACTGAGCCACCCAGCTGTCCCAAAGCTGCATTTTCAATATGAGATAAAAAGGTACTTACAAAAAGTCCCAGATTTTCATGCCAGTTGGCTTAACCAAAGCAATGGCTTCACAAATTTCCCTTTCTTTTTCCACAATGGTCCTTACACTGGATTTATTATTTTGAAATGATGGCAGCTGCAGCTGTAGACCTCAATCTTTGGTACATATCAAGCAAGTCAACTTTTTCTTGTTATGTCATGATTTTCCTCTGCTTCTTGGGGGCATCTATAGAATCACTAGTAGCATTTCGTATAGGTCTCATGGTGTTATTCAAAATTTACACTATTGCAGTAAACATGATGAAAAATACACAAGAAATTCAAGAGATCACTTTTTTTCTGCCATATGCAGTTTACTGGAGAGATGAACTGTTTATGGGGAAATGATTAGGATCACATGGCATTTCAAGTGGCTACTCACCACACTTGAGCTCACTGCAATAGCAACAGGAGGTGGCTATGAAGTTATTACAGTATGTAGTATAGTTAATTTTATGCAGTCATGATTTGATACTGCATCTTTACCTTTGCCTATATTTCCCTGGACTGGGAATGGGGGCATGTATGGTCTGTAAGTGTGTGGGTTCGTTTTGGTAAATTTTAACTCTTTATCATAGATTTGTGCATATTTTGTGGTAGGATGTGAAAAAACAGACATCTATATATGTTTTATGGATTCATGACATACTTAACTTTTTCTTAGTGTTTCAACATTTCTAGTCAATGTAGTCTGTCTGCAAATTTTCTCAAAATCACAAATCTCCAAAAAATTTTTAAATATATTTATTGGAAAAAAAACCCCCACATATAAGTGGACCCACACAGTTCAAACCCACGTTGTTCAAAGGTTAATTGTATTATTAAAATTATACTTACTAGAATGGAGACTAGTTAACAAACATTATTTATACGTGTATGATTTTCTTTTCTTTATTTTTTGAAAATATATGTATAATTTTCTAAGTAGAAACTAAAAATTACTAAAACCACTATGGTGATTTCTGCTTGTGGCACCAGAAAAAAAGCAAACAGACCTAGAAATACTGCATTAAATACCATAATGCAAAAACCTCTCTATACTGCATTGTCAAGTTCATGTAAAACTAAGGGGAAAGTGCAGAAGCCAAAAATTTTTTAAATTTTTAAAATTTTTCTGGAAATCAGAATGATAAGCTTACTTTGAGGCTGTGGTTGTTTTGATGTATCTAACAAAGTCTACAGCCTATGGGTTTGCATTTTAATGCTAATTATGAGGACAAGAGGCTAATTCTTTGGTCTTCCAAAAGGGAGGAATTAGACTTGAGATCTACATACAAACCAGGGACCCGTTAAGTACTTCAACACAACTGAAAATGTGGACCAGAAATATCCACTTATCAACAAAGAAAGGCCACAAAAAAGAGTCATCTGTCTTGGCCTAAGATTTAGGTAAAAAAAAAAAAAAAAAAAAAAAAAAAAAACTAAGAATTTTAAATGAGGCCTTCCCAAATGTAGGTTTGAAGGTCAAAATTATATTGTCTGTGTGAAACCATGAAACTAATTTGTGCTAGACAGGTAGAGTCCCAGGCCGAGCATACGTAGCAGAAGGGGAAGGATGTCCTCTTTGGAGAGAGTACCCTTGAACACTGGGATTTTTTTCCCCCATAAAACCTGGGCAAATAAACTTACAGTCTGTATGGCAAATACCAGGAAATAAACATCAATGAAAGTTCATCAACAGAATGAACAAGCCAAAGAGTCATGTTACTGAAAAATTCAGATATTGCAATTTTGTTTATGCAATTTACATAAGACTTTTTATAATATTTAACAAAATAAAATAATTGAAAAAACACTGGCAGGAAACAAGATGCTAAACAAAATCTACACAAAATGCTAAACAGATCATTTACCTCAGGAAGGTTGCAGGGAGTATGTCATTCTTCTCCATATGTTTATAATCCAGCACACAATTAGTAGATAGGGATGTTCACTAAGAGTTTGTGATTGATAAAGCTCCCCCCAAATAGCTGAAAACAAAAGTTTGCAAGACAGAATTTATGAAAATCACATTAAGGAGGAATCCAAAGAGTATTGTTTTAGCTAACTTACCTTGGTGGGCTGTAGAATACAACAACTACCTCAGAGTACTCAAACTTGATAAAGAAAACCAACTTATGCTTATGGAGGCATTGGGTGTCAATAAACACTATCTGGGAAAAATAAAAGCCATTTGAGGGCTCAAAGAATAAGGGGAAGTGAGAGAAACCAAGAGGACAAAATGAGACAAGTTTGAGGGTAAGAACAGTGGGAGTCTGTGGCTTTCTGGACTAAGGTACTCCTATCCTTCCTTCCTCACTTGACTGGTAAGAACTATGGTTTTGCCAGCATAGGAGTGGCAACAGTCCTAAGAGTTTTGCTGCCAGAGTGGGAGACTCAGTTTTGGGCAGGGGGGACATCTGCTAGTTTCATCAGCTTGAAATGGAACACTCCATAGGAAATGAATGGGAAACATCTGCAACTGTGCAATCCCAAGATTGAGGTCCCAAGTTTTGGCAAGCAATCATGCAGAAATTTATGTGAGATTCTGGAAAGGTGAGAGCCGTAGAAGAGCTAAGGTAAGTTCTATCTGCCTGGAAACTACATATAGGAGCAAAGGAGACCTGAGAGATTCCAGCACAAAGTAAAAGGCAAGGGAGATGTGGGCACTGGCTCTAAATTTGAATGTGCTCCCCAAACCACAGAGTTCTAAATGCACAGGATGGCAGCCTTATGGGCTTCAGGTGTTTGGATATAAGCTCTTTCCAAATCACCTTGCTAACCACTAAGCAATGCAACCCCTAGGCAAACCCTAGGCAACCAGACTAGGACATAAAATAGAAAAATCAAAAGCTAAGAAACATCACTTGCACTGGGTGGGAGACAGATTCCACACTTTCATTCAAGGCAGCATATTCAAAATAAAAACAATGAAAAAAATAAAGAGAACCCAGGATATTGCTACAATATGTTATTTTAAATATCCATTTTTTAAACCAAAATTATGAGCTTCCCAAAGAAACAGGGAAATGAAACCTATATTCAGAAAAAAAGACTGTCATAGAAATTTACTGGGCCAAGGTGTTGGGTTAGGTGAGAAAGTTTCCAGCAGTTTATATATGTATTCAAAGAAAAGAAGTTCAGGGGATCCTTTTTGAAAAAAATAAACAAGTTTAAAACTGGAGAAAATGAGCCATTTCAGGCTCTGAAATTTAAATATAATAAATTGATTCAGGAAAGAGGCAACCAAATGCCAAAGGAGAAATAGAAACCATATAAAAACATAGAAATATGGTTGGGACAATAAAGTTATAACACAGGTGGAGTGACCCAATCAGGTGGAGGCTGGTGGCACAGGGGGTGAAAGGATTCACTTGAGGCAGAACAAAGAGAAGTTTATTGAATACACTGCAGGGGAATAGCTGGCAGGACTGGGGGGGGGGGATGGTTAAGGGGAAAAGGTGAAGAGGTATGGGGACATATGGAATTCTCCTTTGTTGGTACTTGCCCATGGCTTTAAGTAGCCCATTGGTCAGCTAGGGTTTATGGACATTTTGAGGTGGGTCTCCTAATGGGCCTATTTGCATTTGGC
Source organism: Vulpes vulpes (assembly GCF_048418805.1). Classification (NCBI taxonomy): domain Eukaryota; kingdom Metazoa; phylum Chordata; class Mammalia; order Carnivora; family Canidae; genus Vulpes; species Vulpes vulpes. The sequence goes on from NC_132786.1 coordinate 34,124,171, forward strand.
CTGGTGGTCACTATAGGCCCCTTTACCTTACTCAGGTTTCCATAGTTCAAGCCTATCACCTAAAAGTGGCCTCTATAAGACATACAGAAAATAAATAACAATATGTTAAAAATAAGTTCATCAGTAATTACTTCAAAATTTGTGAATGGATTAAACTTCCCGATCAAAACACCTAGATTGGTAGAATGGATATAAAGCCAGAATCCAACTCTGTGATATCCACAAGAGTCTCACTTTATTTTTATTTATTTTTTTAAAGCTTTTATTTATTTATTCATGAGAGACACACAGAGAGAGAGAGAGAGAGAGAGGCAGAGACGCAGGCAGAGGGAGAAGCAGGCTCCATGCAGGGAACCCGATGTGGGACTCGATCCCGGGACTCCAGGATCATGCCCTGGGCCAAAGGCAGGCGCTCAACCACTTCAGCCCCCCAGGTGTCCCAAGAGTCTCACTTTATACCTAAGAATGGAGCTAAGTAGAAAGTACAAGGATGAGAAATAAATTTTGTGCAAATAATAACCAGAAGAAAATTAGCGGTAGCTATACTATAGTAAAACCAAACAAATAGACTAAGTCAAAACTGTTATAAGAGAGAAAAAGGACATTATATATTGATTAAAGTGTCAATTCACCAAGAAGATATAACAATTAGAAACATATATGTACCAAGTATAAGAGCTCCAAAGTTTTTTTTTAATATTTTATTTTTTTAATTTTTATTTATTTATGATAGTCACACACAGAGAGAGAGAGAGAGGCAGAGACACAGGCAGAGGGAGAAGCAGGCTCCATGCACCGGGAGCCCGACGTGGGATTTGATCCCGGGTCTCCAGGATCATGCCCTGGGCCAACGGCAGGCGCCAAACCGCTGCACCACCCAGGGATCCCAAGAGCTCCAAAGTTTATGAAACAAACATTGACAGAATTTAAGGGAGATAACAGACAGCTCTGCAATAATAGTAGGAAACTGGAAACTTCAAAACCACATTTACATTAATGGATAGAGCAACCAGATAGAAGATAAATAAGAAAATAGAAGTCATGAATACTATAGACCGATTGAACCTAACAAACATGCACAGAGTACTCCATCCAAAGACAGCAGAATACACATTTTTCTCTTATGCACATATAGACCATATATTAGACCACAAACAATTTTAATCATTTACAAAGATTAATGTTATACAAAGTATCATTTCTGATTACAGTGGAATAAAAGTTGAAACCAATAGCAGAGGGAAAACTGGAAAATTGCAAATATGTGTAAAAACCTCATTCAAACAATGAGTCAAAGAAAAAATCATAAATGAAATTAGAAAATATCTTGAGACAAAGGAAAAAATTATAACAAAATTTAGGGGATGCAGTGAAAGAAGTTTTAAGGTGGAAATTTATAGTTGTAATGTTTACATAGATTATAGCACAGAGAAAAAAAATAGATAATAGGTAATCATTAGAGAAAATTAGTGAAACCAAGCCTTGGTTCTCCAAAAACTTCAACAAAACTGACAGAACTTTAGCTAAATTCACAAAGTAGAGAGAAAACCTTAATAACTAAATCAGAAATGAAAGTGAGGACATTTTAATGAATTATACAGATAAAAAGGGATGAAAAGAGAGTGCTATGAACTATTTGTTCATTAACAAATTGTATAACTTAAATGAAATGAACATGAAAAACACAATCTACCAACATTGAATCATGAGAAGTAGAAAATCTGAACAGATTTCTACAATAAAGAGATTAAATCAGTAACTTAAAGCCTCTCAACAAAGAAAAGCCTAGTACCAGCTGGCATCATTGGTAAATTCTACCAAATATTTAAAGAAAACCAAACACTGAACTTTCTCTAATGCCTCCAAAACTATTGAAAATGAGGGAATTTTTCCTAACTCATTCTGCGAGAGCATTACTCAGTTCCCAAAGCCACATAAAGACATAGTAAGAAAAGTATATTTTTTAGTTTGAGGCAGTCCCACTTGTTTATTTTTGCTTTTGCTACTTGTGTTTTAGGTGTCATATCAAAAAAACTCGTTGCCAAGACCAGAGTCAAGGAGATTTTCCCCTGTCTTTTCTTTTAGGAGTTATATGATTTCAGGTCTTACATTTAAGTCTTTAGTCTATTTCAACTTAATTTTTGTGAATGGTGCAGGATGGAAGTCTAGTTTCATTCTTTTACGTGGAAACATCCATATTTTTTTTCAGCACCATTTATTGAAAGACTGTCTTCTCCACTGAGTATTCTTGGCTTCCTTGTCAAATATTAGTTGACTATATCTTGAGATTATTTCTGGACTCTTGAACTGGTCTATATGTCTGTTTTTTATGCCAGTACCTTACTGTTTTGATTATGATAGCTTGATTGTGTACTTTGAAATCAGAAATGTCACTCTTTCAGTGTTAGTTCTTTTTTCTCAAGGTTACTTTGGTTGTTTGGGGTCTTTTGTGGTTCCACACAAATTTTAGGATTTTTTTTCTAATTGTAAAAGATCCTATTGGAATCTTGACAAAGTGTATAGGTGGCTTTGGGTCGTATGGATATTTTAAAAATATCGATTCTTCCAATCCATGAACATAAGATATCTTTCCATTTATTTGTGTCTTTTAATTTCTTTCATGAGTGCTTTATAGTTTTCTGTGTACAGACTTTACACTCCCTTGGTTTAATTGATTTTTAAGTGTTTTATTATTTCTGATACTACTGTAAATGGAATTGTTTTGTTATGTCTTTTACACATAAATTGTGGTTAGGGTATAGACACTATTGATTTTTTAAGCTATTTTTGTATTCTGAAATTTACTGAACTTGTTGATTATATTGAATAGTTTTTTGGTAGAATTTTTAGGATTTTCTCTATACAAATTCTGTCATCTGCAAACAAGGGTAATTTTACTTCTTCCATTATTAGTTGGATGTCTTTTATTTCATTTTATTGCCAGATTGATCTGGGGACTTCCAACACTATGTTGGATAGAAATAGTGAGAGTGAGCACCCTTGTGTTCTTGGTTTTAGAGGAAAAACTTTCAACTTTTTATCATTAAGTATGATGTTAATCATGGCCTTGTCATATATGACGTTTATTATGTTGAAGTATGTTCCATTTATACCCAGTTTATTCAGAATTTTTATCACAAAATGATTTTGAATTTTCTCAAATGTTTTTTTCTGTATCTATTAAGATGATTATATTATTTTTATATTTAATTCTATGCATTAATATAATGAAGTATTAAAATCATATATCAAACTAAAAGTTTTTGCACAGTAAAAGAAATAACAATAAAAAGACAACCTATGGAATCATAAAATATTTTGCAAAGTACATATCTGTAAGGGTTTAATATTCAAAATTATAAAGAATTTATATAATTCAACAGCCAAAAATAAAATAATTCAATTAAAAATGGGCAAAGGACCTGACCAGAGATTTTCCTGAAAAAGATATTCAAATGGCTAAGAGGTACTTGAAAGGTACTCAACATTCTAATCATCAGGGAAATGCAAATCAAAATCACAATGAGATATTACCTCACATCTGTTAGAATGGCCATTATAAAAAAGACAAGAGATAAGGGCTGACTGGGATGTAGAGAAAAGGAAACACTGTACACTGTAAATGTAAACTTATACAGCAACTGTGGAAAACAGTATGGAGGGACACCTGGGTGGCTCAGAGGTTGAGTGTCTGCCTTCAGCATAGGGTGTGATCCTGGAGTCCCGGGATCAAGTCCCACATCGGGTTCCTTGCACGGAGCCTGCTTCTCCCTCTGCCTGTGTCTCTGCCTCTCTTTCTCTCTGTGTCTGTCATTAATAAATAAATAAAATATTTATTATAAAAACAGTATGGAGTTTCCTCAAAAAATAAAAAATAAAATGATTAATATGAGCCAGCAATTCCATTTCTGAGTATATATTCAAAGATAAATCACTATTCTCAAAGAGCTATCTGCACCCACATTCATTGAAATATTATTTACAAAATCCAAGACATGGAAGCAACCTAAGATGTTATCAATATTGATGTAAAATTGCTCAACAAAATACTAGCAAACTAAATTCAACAACATAATAAAAGGAATATATATCATGACCAAATAGGATGCAAGAATATTTGAACAGAAAAACCAATCAGTGTTATACACCACATTAACAGAATGAAAGAGAAGAAAAGGACACATGATCATCTCAATGATTCTGACAGAGAAATAGACATTTCTCTAAAAAAAAAAAAAAAAAAAAAAAACAGAAATAAATGGAAGAACTAAAACTCTAAAATTTGTTTTAAAAAATAGAAAAAATCTTGTGATCATGAATCAGGTAAAGATTTCTATACTATAGCACCAAAAGCATCATCCATTTAAAAAATGACCAAATTTGAACTTTATCAAAATTTAAAACTTTTGTTTTTCAAAAGACACCATGAGAAAATAAAATAGTGAGGTGAAATATTTGCAAATCATGTATTTGATTATAAACATATTCAGAATAATTAAAGAACTCTTATAACTTTTTGTAAGAGGACAAAAAAACCCCAAAAGAATGCATAAAAATTTGAATAGTTGCTTCACCAGTTCAAAAATAAATGAAGACAATCCAAAAGAGAACTGATAGAGGCTATTTATTCAGAGTTTGCTATTGTAAGGGTGTCAGCCACCATCACTTCAGTTTGGCAGAGACTGAAAGGCAGGCAAAGGAGTGGGAAATTTTTATAGTGAAAAATGAAAAAGGTTTCAGGCAGGTTTTGATGAGGGATTATTGGCATGGAGAAGCTGGAGACGGTGCTAACTGGGGGTGGAGCAGCCAATGTAATCGGTTTGGGAGAATATTTGGCCTTCTCTGGTCTAAGTTGAAAGTGGAGGCAAAAATAAGGAAAGCTGGCAATTACTCACCAATTCCTGACCTTTCTCTGCCCATGGGTGCAGCAGTTATTATTTGGCTTCCTGGACTTTTTGCTGCAGAAGTTATGAGTCAGTGCATTTTCATATGTGGTCAGGTTATTGTCCATTTTTTTCTTTAAGATTTATTTACTTATTTGGGTGAGATTGAGAGTGTGTGAACTGGGGAGGCAGAGAGGGAGAGAGAGAGAGAGAGAAAGAGTGAGAGATAGAATCCTCAAGTAGACTCCTTGCTGAGTATGGAGCCTGACACGAGGCTTGATCCCATGACCCTGAGATTAGGACCTGAGCCAAAATCCAGAGTCAGCCCCTCAACCAACTGAGCCATCAAGATATCCTAATTGTTTGTTTTTAGTTAAGTCTTTTTACCAAAGAAAACATGAATGACCAATAAGCATATGGAAATATATTAAATGTTATTAGTCATCAGGATAATACAGTTAAAACCTCACAATATACCACTACATAACCATTAGAATGGCTAAAGTAAAGGAGATTGATTATATCAAATTTTGGTGAGAACAGGGAGCAACTGGAACTCTCATACATTGCTGGTAGGTACAGTTAACTTCGGAAAAATAGTTTGGCAGTTTTCTAAAACATCTAGCATATATTTATCAACCAATCTTGCAATTTCACTCTAAGGTAGCTTTGTCTTGGGGTTGCACAGGGTGGTGGCAGTATGGATTGTCTATAAATTTGTGGGTGGTAATATTTTAAGATCATGGAATGGCTCTGAAACTGAATCATGATGATGATAACAGCACTCCACAAATTTTCTCAAAATCTTTGTATTGTACACTTAAAATAAGTGAATGTTGTCTTATGTAAATCACAAATTAAAAATGACTGTCAGATTTCTAGAAATTTATATTAAGCAATGAAAATTTAAAACTCAATAAATAGCTTAAACAATAGCAAGGAATTTCCTTGACTTCACAGCCCATATCCTTAACCATTATCCTATATCCTGTATTCTGAATGCGTTTTAATTTTACAGTGGAATCAAGACATTGTTTTAAGTTTCAGTTACAATCTTATTTTCTGACCTCAGAACATACAATGGTTTCTTGCTTCTTGTCCAATGAAAATAATTCAAATTGGTATTTTAATAATTTCTGCAATGCTCCAGGTTCTCAAAGATTAATAATAGAATATTATATCAGGTGATATAGAAAACATTTATTACACTCCAGCTCCGTAAATTCATAAATTTGAATAGTAGACATATTCACATTCTCCTTTTCTCTTAAATGGGCACCTTTTTAAAAATTTCTTTTTTATGACTTCATATACTGAGATGAAACCTTTTTTATTTTTTAAATCTTTAATACAACAACTAGCATTTCCTTACAGCCCCTGAGAAACAACTACATCTTTCCTGACAGTGCTTCATGCTTTTATACAGCCAATTATTTAGATATTTTAAAGTATGAATATTTACAGGATCCATCAGGTGACAAAATTTTGTAGGTAAATTCCACACTACAAAAATCATGAAGTATGGCGGTCAACCCCCATAAGCAAAATAAGAAAGAATATGTCTGATATATAATTTACATTTTGATTAAAACTCATTTGAAAAGCTGTATTTCATTTCCTTTTTTAAAGGATTTTATTTATTTATTTATTCATGAGAGACACACAGAGAGAGACAGAGACATAGGCAGAGGGAGAAGCAGGCTCTCTGCAAGAAACCTAGAATCACAACCTGTGCCAAAGGCAGACGCTCAACTACTGAGCCACTCAGGTGCCCCCATTTCTTTTTATGTAAATACCATTATTCTATTGCCAAAAATATAGAGTTCGAGGCTATGTCATTGAGTAAATTTCCCCAGGCTTGGACTTGTGGTCATTCTATTAGACGTAAAACAATACCATGATTCCATTGTTGTAAAGGGAGTTACTTCTTTGCAAGTATGTCTTCCCTTTGTCTATGAAATCATGAGATGGTTCTATTGTCTGTACAAATGTGATGATGATGATTTTTTTAAAAGATTTGTTTACTTACTTTAGAGAAATAGAAAGTGGAAGTATGAGGGTGGAGGTTGATGGGGAGGAAGAGAGAGAGAATCTCAAGTAGATTCCCCAATGAGTATGGAGCCCAACACAGGGCTCAATCATGACCTGAGCCAAAACCAAGAGCTGGACACCCAACTGACTGTCACCCAGGCACCCTATGATGATGATGATTTTGATAATGATTATGCCAAAAAAATAGGCATTTCTGAATATTGACACTCAATTTTAGAACAAATGAATGGAGGATATATAAACTAAAATCTTACATTTGTAAAAACCACATTATTTTTTAAGTATTTCCATTAACTGCTTACTAACTAGCATGTGACAAAAACAATTGGCTATATTGGACAGAAAGAAGTTGGCATTCAATTTAGAGCATGGCTATAATGATCACCTGCACTTTATTTCTGTCACTGCAAATCAAAATCTTGTATCTCCTTTGTGGGTTCAAGAACTTATTCTCAGTGATTTGACATGAAATGATTTGGCTGCTTTGTAAGCCTATATTAAACTGACAGACAAGAATGCTTACTTACTACAAGGGATAATAGGAATATCTAAATAAATAATCCTACCTGTTGCTGCAAGATTGTGGTATGCAGATGATGGAGTTTTGATGAGTGACCTTCATTCTGTAGGAAGGCAGAGTACTGAAGGTCAGGAAGGACCCTGAGAGGTACCTCTGACATATTATGATAACATTAGAAATTGCCATTCTTTATCCTAGTCTTTCAGCTACATAATGAAGTCTGGTCAATAGAATCACCCACTATACTGGCCATTTTGGAAAATATAAAAACATATTAGCAAATCCTTTAATTCACAAGCTTCTTTGTTTTACTGTTGTTTGAGTCATCAAAATGTTCTGGTATTAAGACATGATGAAATAATGTACATATAAAGTGATTTTGAAGATAGTCCATATGTCATTCAAATACATTTGATTGTCAGAACTACTATTCTCTTTTTGAAGATTTCTTTCAATAGCTAATCTAAAATATATGTTGAGTCCTTTGTGATAAAACATTCAGGTAGACTGTTTTCCAAATTTATATCTGAATTTATAAGTGGAGATGGGATTCCTTTTTCACAGTTTTATCATTCCCTATAAAAATATGCCTGCATCAATTATATCATTAAAACAAAATACAGTTAGGTTTGTACCAAAGTAGTACCTTTTCTTTCTTTCTTTTTATTTTTTTTAGAGATATAGAAAGCACAAGAGCCAGATGGGGTCAGGGTGGTGGTGGGAAGGTGGAGGGAGAGAGAGAATCCCAAGCAGGGTCCACACCCAGTACAGAGCCCAACATATGGCTCTAAGGCTCCATGTGGGGCTTGACTTCATGACCTTGAGATTATGACCCCAGCTAAAATCAAGAGTTGGATGCCCAACTGACTGAGCTACCCAGGCACCTCACCTAAAGCAGTATCTAATACAATTATGTTTTGCTTAATGTCATTTCAAAAATGAACAACTTATGTGTTCTTATTGTTCATGCCAGGACAGCATGATTATTACCTTATGATTTAAAGCTCTATTGTATATTGCTTAAGTATTCTGTCAGAGAATGAACACACTGTGCATTGCAACATTAACTTGGCCACAGTCAATGTTGCTTTTGCTACATTACAGAAAAGCAGGTTTGACAAATTAACCAATTGGTTTTTATTTTTTTTAACACAAAGAAGGCAGTGTCCCTATCATCTAGGGGTTCTTGTGATAACCATGACACAAACAAAATGTACTCAGAAAGAGAAATGTAAACAAAGCAGAATTTCAAGTACTATGAGACAAGTCAAAGCAAAGCCACCTGGTAAAAATAAATTAAATGAATTGTATTATGCATAAGTATTTGTGTAAGAGGATTCTGTTACTTGAGAAGTGTGAACTGCAAATCACAAAACAAGAGGTGGAAGGGTGGTTTGGTGTTGGTTGTGAAAATGACCTGCTCATTTCAGATCTTCACTTACCAAGCTACAGGAAAATAGGCAATTCTTTACTGACACCTTGGAAGAGGCTTTTAGTATTGAAATAGAAAAATACTCTCAGTATATAGTTTGAGGAAAAACACAAACATGGCATGGGAAAAAACCACACTAACATCTATCTACTCTAAACTAATACAATTGTTTTTATCTGTAGAACAAATATGACATTCCTTGAGTATACGACATCTGCTAGGTGGTGTTTTTTCTCCCTGAATGTAGTTATTTAATTACCAGCATGTAATTAAATGATGCAAAGCATTCCAAGGTGCTCAGTTACAGAATCGTGCAATTCAATAAAAATGCAAGTCTACTAATTGGCTATAAGAAAGTCATTATAAAAAAAAAAAAGAAAGAAAAGAAAGTCATTATATATAGCACAAGTGTATATATATATATATATATATATATATATATATATATATACAATAATATATAAGCACATATATATGTATAATGAATGCATATGTGTATACCTGAGATATAAAAATCCCATCTATTCTTATATATATTCTTATGTATATGAGAGAGAGAAGAAAAGTATATCTAGACTCTTCTCCCCTCACATTTGATTTTTTATTTTTATTTTTATTATTTTTTAAAGATTTTATTTATTTATTCATGAGAGACAGAGAGAAAGAGAGAGAGAGAGAGAGAGAGAGAGAGGCAGAGGCACAGGCAGAGGGAGAAGCAGGCTCCATGCAGGGAGCCCTACATGGGACTCTATCCTGGGTCTCCAGGATCAGGCCCTGGGCCAAAGGCGGTGCTAAACCGCTGAGCCATCGGGGCTGCCCTCCTCTCACATTTTAGACACAAAGGAAAGGACAAGCTTTTGCCTTATTGGAGTAATTTCTTGAGTTAGGACCTAGAGTAATAAGAGCTATAAAAATGTCCACACCGAGCCAAACCATCATTTAGCACTGTCTTTCTGCCTTGGTACCAACTGATATTTTGGGTATATGTCCCTTCACAGTCCTGTTATCATGATCCAAATAAGACATGAGAAAAAGCTCTGCCAAAATAATTCATGAGTGTGCATGACTCTCTAGTGAATAGTCACAAATGCTGGTGCAAAACTTGTCAAAATGATAAATAATCCATGCGCAGTGGAGAGCGGAACTGAGTTGAATGGTAGTATTGCTGCTAAAAAGATCTTGGTTATTGTGGAGATTTTCTTCAGCTTGTGTTTTAGTGATGTGGGAGTGGCTGGGCCTTGTTTGAATTCTGTTAACATCTCCTTGTTAATGCTTTAGATTCAGGTTGTTCCATGGGAAAACCTCTCCCATATGTCCAGATGGTGTCATGTTGCAAATCTCTAGATACAATGGCAGCTACCATGGTTATTCCATTGTGTGAGGGAGTTGGGTGGAATTCAAAGACAATGGACATTGTGCAACACTTAATATATACATATATATACATTAGATTTATTTATTTTAGAAAGAGAGAGACAGCAGGGGAGGGGGTAGAGGAAAAGGGAGAGAGAGAGAGAATCCTCAAGGAGACTTCATGCTGAGCTTGGAGCCTAACGCAAGGCTTGATCCCAGGACCCTGAGATCATGACCTAAGCCGAAATCCAGAATTGGATGCTCAACTGACTGAGCTATGCAGGTGCCCCACAACACTTAATATTTATTTATTTATTTATTTATTTATTTATTTATTTATTTATTTATAACAGAGAGAGAGAGAGAGAGAGAGAGAGAGAGGCAGAGACACAGGCAGAGGGAGAAGCAGGCTCCATTCAAGGAGCCCAATGTGGGACTTGATCCTCTATCTCCAGGTCACCTTCTGGGCTGCAGGCGGCGCTAAACCGCTGCGCCACAGAGGCTGCCCAACACTTAATATTTAAACATCAATCTCACACTATTTGTGTCTCCTGAACAGTCAAATAAAAGGGAAGGGGTCAAACCACACATAACTTGATACCCTAACACTTAAGAATCTTAGCAGAAACTGGAAGATTTAAGGATTGGTAACTTGCAGTTTATTTAATTTTCAGAAGCTGTTTGAAGCATAAGTCAAGATCCTCATTTGAATAAATAAGTAAAAAGAGATGACTACAAGAGACAAAACATTAGCGATACCATAAGCAAAGAGTCTGGCATTGGGTATTCCAAAGAAACATTCCAAGATGAATGAGAACTTGTTGCAGCAATTATAGATCAGCTTGATGACTCAACTGATTTTGTAGCTGAGTCAGGGATATGGGTTATTGCCTAGGAAAGGAGACAGGATGATTCTGTGAGTCATTACAACTAGCTGAAAGGGGAATCAACACAGTCACTCTCTTCAGAAAGTGTTTTTTTAAATTAACCTAAAATACAGTTTAGTATATGAGGATATATTTGCACCTGCTATGCTGATAAAAGAAAGATAAGATTAGGGCAGCCCCGGGTGGCCCAGCGTTTTAGCGCCGCCTTCAGCCCAGGGCGTGATCCTGGAGACCCCAGAGTTCCGCATGGCGCTCCCTGCATGTGGGCCTGCTTCTCCCTGCATGGAGCCTGCTTCTCCCTCCCTCCCTCTTCTCTCTCTCTCTCTCTCTCTCTCTCTCTCTCTGTTTGTCATGAATAAATAAATAAAATATTAAAAAAAAAGAAAGATAAGATTAAGTGCCTACGAAAAGAAAATAATTTTCATGAGCATATATTATATCTTGTACCATCAAGAATCTACCACAATTATTTTGCCTCAAAACCAAAAGACTTAGTTGTTTTCGATAGTTGTTTAAACAGTAATAGAGACAATGTCCACAATGGTCATGCCGTTTCTGTGATTTTTGTGAGAATTTTGCTTCAGTAGAAGCTTAACATTTTTGCCTAAAACTCCTACATGACCAAGAGCTGTTCTTTTTGCAACACCAATGGAAGAAAGAGTGTCCGGCTTCTAGTGCACAACACGCCCTTACCTTGCTCATCTTACTCTGCAAGTCCTGACAAGGTCTGCTTCAAGTTGGTAATGAAACATTTATGTCCTTTCACATCACTTGCTTGCTTCTCTGCTCTCACTTTCATCTGATCAGTCTGTAGCTTATGAAACTTCTGCTAACTATCTGAAGGGAGGGCATACCCTCCTGGGGGCAGCAAATAGTTTCTCTTTACTGCTCCAATTTGTGCTCTTTATTTCAAGATCGTTCTTCATTTCTAAGCACACTGTTCCTCTTTTCTATAAAGATATGAGGGGTTATTTCATGACCATCTATTGAGAAGAGTTGGTCTTGGGTTTATAGAAGCATGAGAATGACTAGGGAGTTTTTAAGTTAGCCCTTTAACTGACTCCACAGGGAGGAAAGCCCAGAAAAATGTCTGCTTGTTTAATTATATTTTTTTAGTCAGTTTGTATTTTTTAGTTGATTAGCAGTGTTGGTAGGTTCACTTTTGGTTTTGTGTGCTGCGTGCCCCTGCTAACTCACAGTGAATTTGAACAGATGTTAGTGCTGCTTTGTGTTGTGTAAGAAGCAAGACTGTTTAAAAATGAATCTGAACTTCCTCCAGGTGGTCTGGACAAGGAGCTAGTGGTAGGGTTGGTGTAGGGAAGTCTTTCTCCAGCTAGAGGAGCTGCAACCAAGGTCAGCTTCCTTTGAGATTCATGGGATCTTTCCTATAGGAAGGGGAGGCACAGCAACATCCCAAGAATCCCAGGTTCTGGGCAGCAGGCATTTCTAGGCAATTCCTGTAAAATTGCTAGCAATCATATCTGGGCTGTCTGGAGTCCAAGATCTGTAGGTGTCCCTTCACCATTCATGTTGCTTGCATGGTTGCCCTGTGGAGAGAGAGACAATCGAGAATGGAGACTACCCTAAAAAATGCCAACTCACATGGTGTGTCTGTTCCCTGAATGTTTTGCTGTGGGATACTGTGGGTGAGGGCCTGCAGTTTTTCTTCTCTTAATTATCCCTGTCTGGTGAGGTGGGCCTAATCTTGCAGGACAATTCGAAAAAAGAAATGATGCATCTCAGCAGTGTGGATGTGTATGATCATAAAATACACAGGTCTGAAGCCTGTAGGTACCTACTTTGTGTTCCTAAATTGCCTCCCTCCAGGTTATAAGCACGGTCTCTCCCTTGTAGGCATGTCGTTGATTCCTTCTGAAAGCTGGAATAATGAAAATAAGCTGTCGGGATGCCCCTCCTTCCCAACAATATGAAATGATGTTGACTTACAGAATAAATGCATTAAACACATGAAGTAAAAGGGTGCTTCAGCGAGGATCTCATCTTGAATTCAGAGAAGGCTACATTCCCAATGGACACACTGATCCTTAAAAGACAAGATGGAATGAACAAGAAGAACTAATTTGCCAACTGAATTCTACTGGAAAACCATAGTCAACATGGTCTTCTTCTCCTCCAGGTGCATTCCATATCTGCATTTTTCCTCTTGTAACAAAATTTCCTGCCCAAGAATGGCTTCCATGTTTAACTTTGATATCATTTAAGGTACAGACTAACTTCGGTTTTAAAAGCCTTGACATTTACAATGCAGGTTGACATATATTAATACTTATTGATACCTGTAATAATGTTGCAAAGGGATTTTAACATTCCCAAGTTGTAGTGGAGGAGACAGAGTCCCTTTTGCACTGCGGGCAGTATTTAAGTGTTTAGAGATAGAGAAAGAGAGTGGTGCTTACTCTGACACATGGGGGTGGAGTGGTCTCAACTTACTTAGAGGTATCCACTTCAATCAAGTATCTTCCTTTTCTCCTTATTCCTAGTGTACAACCAAGGCTTTCATTTAGTTTTATAAACACTGAAATACAAAGATCAGCCACATGTTAACTCAAATCTTTGGGCAACAAAACTAATGGCCAAAATTCAAAAGCTGCATCCATTCATTTACTTATTTGCTATTCAATCCATCCATCTATCCATCTATCCTTCCATCCATCCCTTTCCATCCAATAAATACTAAGTTGAGTTTTCAAAGGGACCACAGTAGTCTACATGTGTTTGTAAAGATGAGTCTTAATGGGAGAAGGAGATAACAGAAAGAAACATACAATGAAATGTTTCTTACAGAGCTGAGTTTGTGGACTAAAATCATAGGTGTTGTATATATTATTATATAATATAAAAATAATGAAATCACAATTATGATCATCAGGGCATAGATACTGTGAGTGTATATGAAATGAGGACATAGACTAGAATTAGGAAATGCCCACCAAAAGGAAGAAAGAATTGCTTGTGTAAAGTCTTTAAGGAGAGAAGGAGATTGACAAAAATAAAAAAAATGTTTGGAATATATATATATATATATATATATTTAATATAAATATTTTATATATAAAAATATGTTTATATTTAAAGACTTCTATTTTTATATAAAATTTTAAATATTTTAAAAATATATATATATTTAAAGCTTTATTTTTAAATAATCTCTACACCCAACATGGCGCTCAAACTCCCAATCCTGAGATCAAGAGTTGTATGTTCTACCAACTGAGCCAGCCAGGTACTCCTGTTTGAAGTATATTGAGCTAAGTTATAAAGAGCTAAAACTTGAGAGGTGGACATGGACTATCCTGCAGGGACTTTTAGGACATGTCAAAGATTTTTCATTTATACCAATGAAGGGTTTTAGGCAAGAAAGTGGATCAGTCACACTGCTTTTCACTTTCTCTTCTAAATTCTGCAGTTTTATTATTATAGAATTTTTTTTTTTTTTTTGGAAAATGTAATACTGTCACATAGCCAAACTTTAAAAGATGTAAAAAAAATTGTGTGGTGAAATATCTCCCTTCCACAATATTTTCCTGTCCCCTGGTGACCCCTATTAGAGGCAACTGATTTTTCTATTTTCTTTGAATCCTCCCAGAGGTGCCATTAGTGTGGATTTAATTTGATAAAACTTTTTATTATAGAAAATATTAAGCATCTTTAAAAGTAGTGATAGCAGTATAACAAACCTCCATACACCCACCGTGTGACTTTCCCAATTATCAAATCACAGGCAATCTTATATGTCTATAACTCTACCTACTTTGCCAGTGACTCATAAATTTGAAACAGATCCAGACATCATATAATTTTATCTATAAAGGTTTTAGAAAGTATCTCTAAAAGTACCTCTTTAATTTTTTTAAAGATTTTATTTATTCACGTGAAACATTGAGAGCGCAGCAGACACATAGGCAGAAGGAGAAGCAGGCTCCCTGCAAGGAGCCTGATGTGGGACTCAACCTCAGGACCCCAGAATCATGACCTGAGCCGAAGGCAGATGCCCAACCACTGAGCCACCCAGGTGCCCCTAAAAGTATCTCTTTAAAATAAGACATTGACCGTATAATCACACTCCAGAAAAATAAAGTTATGATTATGAAATTCCCAGTGTCTTAGTCCAAGTTCCCCCAAATTAGGGAACCCTAAGACAAAGATTTGGATGTCATTATAAACTATCTTTGGAGGTGATACCAGGAAGCCTTTCCAAGTGGGAGGAAGTGGGCAAGGGAATGAATAAAGAGCGTGCTAATGGAGAAGTGCTGTTGTGGGAAAGTAGGATCCAATCCCGTTGGAGACCCTTGGAGACACAGTGTGGGGCACATGTCAATATTGTCCCACAGAAGGGCATGGAGGCTGGGTATTTATACTCTGTCACATCTCACTGGTTGAGAGTTATGTCCTGGGACATCTGGCCTGTTTCTGAGGCCAGAGAATGTCCTCAGAGAGACCCATAAAGAGTCTGGCAGGCCCCAGAACTACTGTGGTGAAGTCAGCATCAGATACATTACTCACCTGTCACAAATTCTACTCTTTGTTTATTGAACTAGAATCCAAACAAGATCCATGCACTGTGATTAACATCCCCCTTAAGTGTCTTCTCCATTTCTCTTTTTTTTCTTGCATTTTTTTTTGTTCTTGTTGATATAGAATCCATCATTTTTCCTGTAGAATTTGTTGCAGGCTGTGTTGTGGAGGTCAGATGCATAATGCTAACATCCTGCATTCTCTATATCTCATGTACATAAGTAGTCATCATATTCAAGTTAGAGTTTTTTTCCAGACTCCTTCAGGTAGTGCTGTGTTCTTTCCATAGGAGGTAACTAATTTCCAGTTTTCTCTGTTGTTGTGATAGTAGTAGCTATTGAAAATCACTAATCACTAATCACTAGGTGAATTAATTCATTTGAGGTTACAGAAGGGTAATATTCCATCATTCCTTCCTCAATCCTTACTATAAATACTTCTATATAGAGAAATCTGTCTTCATCAACTCTTTCGTTGCCCTAAGGTATAGCTGTTAAGGGTTGAATGGTTATTTTCTTCCATTTATGAATTTTCAAAATCGTGAGGCTTAATATTTTCCAAAGGTAATGATTGACTTCATAGGTATCATTATGAACTCATGGATTTAAATAGTTTAATATTTTTCAAGCTACTTTGGCCATTACCTTTATTGATGTTCAAAATGTCTCATCTTTGACAAGCAAGGACCGGTTGGCTTCTAAGTTCTTTTGCCACAGTGTAGTCTTCTCAGATAGCTGCCTTGCTTTTTGGTCAAGAAATGCTCATCCTGTTTCTTCCATACACCTAACACTTTCCCAGGTATCCTCTCCTTGATTATTTTGAAAACTATCCAAGTCACATTTTTCTTCCTGGTAACAGCTATGCCTTCAAAGACTTCTTGTTCTTCTCAGTTGGTGATAACATATCAGGACCATGACTGGGCATCAGGGGTATTATTCATTGCTTCTAGGCCTTCCTAGGGGACAGAGCTAGAAAATATACATTTAAAAATACATTTTGAATTTATACTGATATTTCCAATTAAAAACAAGACTTATCCCATGCCTCAAATGATAGTTCTCAATAACACCAATGTAATTACTCATTTACTTTATCTCACATTATACACACAATAGCCTCATAACAGTAATACAACATTACCATCAATGATATGATTACTGAAAACAGCTACATTTTTTCTTTTGCAATTTGTTTCCCTTGGGATCTATCCCACTATGGACATGCAGCCAAATTATTGTGTTTTAGAGTCCCTTGAAATATTTCCTCTCTGAAATGGCTATGCCAGAAATCGAATTACACAGTTATTATTTATTTTGTTTTATTTTTTATTTCTAGGATCATTTTTAAATTTAAATTTTATTTTATAATTATATAATGGATGTACATGATTTCAAATTCTAATTTATAAAACAAGCCACTGTCAAAGAAGTTTAGCTTGAATTGTTGTTTCCTTTACCTTATTCTCTCACCTACCCCCTTATAGGTGTGCATAACAATGTAAGCAAATATATATATATTTATATATATTTATATTTATATATATTTATATTTATATATATTTATATTTATATATATGTTATATATATATATTTCATGTGTGTATGTACACACCCACGTACATATTTACACACACACAAACACATTTGTATTCCCTTCCTCCCTTAGATGGATGAATAGCAAACTGTACATACTTTTCTATATTTTTGAGAATACTGTTTTAATTATAATTGAAACAGTACTTAAGAAGACAACCTATTGGACAGCCCCGGTGGCTCAGCGATTTAGCGCCGCCTTCAGCCCAGGGTGTGATCCTGGAGACCTGGGATCCAGTCCCACCTCGGGCTTCCTTCATGGAGCCTGCTTCTCCCTCTGCCTGTGTTTCTGCCTCTCTCTCTCTCTCTCTCTCTCTCTCTCTGTCTCTCATGAATAAACAAATAAAATTAAAAAAAAAAAAAAAAAGAAGACAACCTGTTGCGCCGGAGGCTGCTGTGTGATGAGAGAAGGGAATGTACGGATGTGAGGTATCTGTTACAACTGAAGTCCTTTACATAGTATAGTCACCATTTATATTGTTTTATGGCTTTTCCTAATGAAATTCTTAATTGCCACTTACGTGCTCTTCTTTGTTTGTGCCTGGTTTTGCCAGATAAAAATGCTCCCTTGACTTGTCTGAGTTAAAGATTACTCTTGAATTCTGATAGAGTTTCATACAGGTTTTTATAAGAACAGGCTGCAAAATCCCCATTAGGACACATGTCCCTTATGCTACACACATACCTCATGCAGGAAGATGTTGGCTTTCCAAAGTATTAGCAATTTGGAAACACCATTTGCTCTTTTGTTATTTTCAATTTAGTATACTACTTTTGCATTTAACAGAGTCAGTAATAAGTGAAACCAGATTAGTCAATTTCACTATGGATTACTCTTCAATTTAAGTCAGTTTTCTTTTACTGGCCCTCTAGAATTAGCATAATGAAGTAAGCTTTAGCACCAAGAGGAAAACAAAGGCCATTTTGCAGGATGGATATATATATATATATATATATATATATATATATATATATATATAATTTTAAAACACATTTTCTTCCAACTGTGTCAGGAAAATTAGTGATTCCTTATTACTTCAGACAAAAATGCAATTTCAGATTCTTTTTTCTTCACATCACGTCTGGAAAATGGAGCTGGCTTTTTTTTTTTTTTTTTTTTTTTTTAGATTTTATTTATTTGTTCCTGAGAGATGTGGAGAGAGAGGCAGAGACATAGGCAGAGGGAGATGCAGGCTTCTCACAGGGAGCCAGATGTGGGACTTGATCCGCAAACTGAGATCCCACTCTGAGTCAAAGGCAGACACTCAACCACTGAGCCACCCAGGCGTCCCTGAAGCTGGCTTTAACTAGAGGAAGCAAATGCCTATTGGTGAACTTATTGCTTCAATAAGAAATATTATCAGAACTTGTGGGGGTGTTGGTGGGGAGGATCTAGGAAGAGGTCCTGGAATGCGTGTTTAAGGAGAGTCTATAAGTGGACACTATGTGATGTAGAACTGCGTGGTTGTATTGCAATGCGTAAGTTGGTGCCCTGGTATGGGAGTGTGGACATTTTGTGAAGCCTTGTGTAAATGCATACCTAATCATATATACAAACCTTTTTTGAAATAACAGAATCAAAAAGTAATATTCTTACTAAAATCTCATTTCAAAAAATCAAAGTCATTCCATCTAACATTATTTTAGCAAAATTGAAAGTATCAAAACTTGCAACATAAAGAGACAAATATCACTTACTACAAAAAGTCAGTCATTTTTTATTTCCCGTAAATGGCAAACTTCCCTAATATTCTTACTTCACCAGCATTTGACTTAGCAACAGCCTTATACGGAATTAAGTAGGTATATTAATGATGATCATTTTTATAGCTTTGTCCACATGAGATCATTGGTGACCTTGGGAAGTCAACTGCAAATATTTATTTGAAGAGGGTGAGAAAGTGAAGAGAGCCAATATAATTTACTCATGCTTTTATTACAATAACATGTGTTATACTTTTAAGAAGTCTAAGTGTATATGAAAAGGAACTCAGATGGTAGTATGAAGGGACAATGGAATCAAAGGACAGTTTTCTGATGAAATTTTTGCTGCTGGAATGGAATTTCTCTTATTTTTAAATATTGAATGTTTAATTTTGAGTAATAAAAATAATTTTTACAGGTAATACATTCATTTTGGTAAAGAAAAAAAACACACAAACCAAAATCAAACCGAGTGAAAAGTGTAATGTTAAGATGAATCCCCATTTACTCTGGTTTTTGTTTGTTGGCCTCCATAGGCCACCATGTGTATCATTTTCTTGAATCTCTCTCCTAATTTTTCTTTATGCATATAAGCAAATATGAATATATGTTATAAATTGTGTTTACTGCTATCAGAGGACTCTTAGTGATGTAGTTGTGAGATGTGGGGGAATGGAAGCGTTCAATAGTACTATGGTCAGGGCTCAGTTTGTTTGTTTGTTTGTTTGTTTTTGAGAAAGGGGAGGGGTAGAGGGAAGTGGGAGAAAGAGAATCTTAAGCAGGCTTCATGTCCAATGCAGAACTGGTGCTGGGCTCCATCTCACAACCCTGAGATCATGACTTGAGCTGAAATCAAGAGTCAGACGCCTAGCTGACGAGCAACACTGGGGCCCAAGGGCTTGGTCTCTTAGTGAGCCTGTGCTTTTGGATTGTAAATATGCAAGTGTTTCTCAGATTTTTCTCTCCTGTTGGGTAGTGGAACGTGGCTGGAGTTACTTCAAGTTGGGTTTTTCCCTTCCCCCATGTCAGTTAGGCTCCAGTTAACTCATTTTTTCATGGGTAGACCTCACTATGTATACTATTCATTTTTAAAATTGCGCATCCTCTGATATTTAAAATTTTTTCATTCCCAGGTGATTACCACTATAATCATACCTACTATCTATTAATTTCTTTTTTGTGGGCATTGGAAAATCAGTTGATAGCTTTGTGTATTCTTCATCCACCTTCTTTTCTCTCTTTTCTACTTCTTCCTCCTTCAAAGTACTTTCCCTATATATGACCACTGTATGTGTAATCCTGCTTATATTTGTTTTTTGATTTGCCAGCTTTCAATGCTATCTCTTGCATCTCCGTTACTAGCAATGAGGCATCAGCAAGTTTATTTTATGGGCACCCTCTGATTTGTGAACCTCTATAAACTCTTTGAACATTGCAGACTCGATTTTGGGGGACTAAAACTTTATCCTGCCTTTTGAAAACAAACTACATTAAACCTCTGAGCTGGGCAAAGGCATATGACTGAACACAGACCATTATACCCACATTCTTGGTAAAAATTGGGTACTGCAAAATCTATTTTCCTAGTGACTGTCATAAGCTACTCAGATAACCAATAAATGGTAAAATGTAAATCGTAATTTTTGGAAAGCAACTTGTGTATGTTTCTTAGTACTTCTTTTTTAAAAAATTTATTTATTTATTCATGAGAGACACACACATAGAGAGAGGCAGAGACACAGGCAAAGGGAGAAGCAGGCTCCATGCAGGGAGCACAAAGTGGGACTCCAGGATCATGCCCTAGGCTGAAGGTGGCGCTAAACCACTGAGCCACCTGGCTGCCCTATTTCTTAGTACTTCTGTCATTTGCTAATAAAAGCCTTTAAAAATGATTTACTTATTTATTTTAGAAAGAGTTGTGGGATAAGAACAGAGAGACAGGGAGAGAATCTCAAGCAGACTCTGTGCTGAGCTTGCAGCCTGATACAGAGTTCGATCCCAGGACCCTGTGATCATGATCTGAGCCAAAACCAAGAGTCCATCATCTAATTGACTGAGCTACCCCAGCACTCTGCTAATAAAAGCTTCTATGTCAACTAGACATAATTAGGGATGCTACTCAAATCTGTGCTGTTGAATTGAAGTTCTAAGACCTAAAATAAAGGCTTCTGTTTTGCTTCAGTGCTTCCTTTTTTCTAGGTCTATACTCTTCCATTTTTCCTTTTGTAAGCTGTTTTCTTTGTATGTCACCAAACCATCTTGTATTTCCATATGATGCTGTTACCCTGTTGCTAAATTTTCTGCTATCATTTCTCCACTGAGTAAAAGCCCAAATCATTTCATCAAACAAAGCTTACAGAAAAAGTATTCTCAGAATTTTTCCATTTTAAGCTGTGTGTAGCTATCATATATGGCTTTCTATATCTTACATGCTTAAAGGATAGCTTGGCTAGATATAAAATTTTTGATTCATAATCTATGTGCTTTTCATATTTTTTAGGCACGACTTCACTCACTGTCTTTGGTCTTTTGGTGTTGGATATTATGGTAGAGAGAGACATCTGATGTTAGCTTGATTATATAGAGGGTTTTTTTTCCTTATGACTTCTTCTTTTTTTTTTTTTTTTTGGTTTTATATCTGAAGGATTCTTTCGTTATCTCTAACATTCAGTAACCTTACTAGCATTCATTATAGAGTTGACTATTCTCATGAGTATTTTCTGGAACAAAATGTAGGCTGAGTTTTTCTATTTTCAGAAAAGTTTCTTGAATTACATTTTAAAACTTTTGTTTTGTACCATTGCTATTGTTGTTGCATTTTAAGGATTCCAAATGTGAATATGTTACCTGCCCTTCTCTAGACTCTTTAGAGTTAAGAGATTTCACCCATTTTATTTCCTTTATTTTACCATTCCTACTGTCCCCT
The DNA here is from genome assembly GCF_048418805.1 of Vulpes vulpes. Lineage (NCBI taxonomy): Eukaryota > Metazoa > Chordata > Mammalia > Carnivora > Canidae > Vulpes > Vulpes vulpes. The sequence goes on from NC_132786.1 coordinate 34,146,056, forward strand.
CAGGGCTACTGATAGCCACAAAAACTGCAATCTTTGCTTTCTTTCCAATAATCCTCATTTGTGTAATCCTTTTGTTTTTTTTGTCTCTTCCTTCTCTGAGTGTTGTCAGCTTTTGTTTCACTTGTCTGTGTTGTGTGGCCATTCCCCACACGCTCTTATATTTCTGCTTTGTGGTCTTCCTTTTTGCTGTAATTGCTTCATAACTCAGTTTAATGGTGGGATCTTTGACTAAATCTTTGGCTACAACTTGACAATTATCTTTCTGGTGACGGTTCTCTCGTTGGAAAGTTTTACTGCTTCTTTACACATTTTAAATAGTATCTTTGAATGGATTCTGTGCCACTGTTCTTTTATGACTCAAGGTGAACTAGGTTAGATTTTTTTCCAGACCAGCAATTTCCATGGTAGAGGCAACCGGGAAGTGTGAAGCAAGAAAATGGCCACACAACTCAAGGATCTGTCTTCTGCTGCTGGAGGAACATACTGTTTACTTTGGTATGACACTTCCATGTACTTCTGTCTGTGACTTCTGAATAGGCCTCCACCCTTTTCTGAAGTTAATGTGGTCCAGGAGGGCTTTTGCTACTAGCTCTGGGCTTGCAATTGGCTGTTTTCATGCGATCTATTGCAGGGTATTTCACTAAATGCTTTCTCCCAGCAGAACTGCTTCTCCCAGCCTCTATTGGCATTTTTCTTGCCATTTCTGTGCACTGAGTCTCTTGGATAATCCTCACCTCTGTTCTCAGCATTCCTATGCAGATTTTGGACCTTATGATATAAACTTTATCTTTAGGAATTATTTTTGCCAGTGCTTTCTGGGAACTCTTGCACTGAGATCCTTTCATTTCATTCATAGTTCACCACTATTCTTGATCCCAAATACCATGCCAGCTCCCTGACAACCCTGCCCCTGCCCGAGCAGCTTTCTAATTTCTTGTCCTTTTTTAAATGGAGTGTGTGTATCTTTTTGTGGGTAATTATTTTTTCCCATTATTTCTTTCTATAATTTCCTAGAGAACGAGGGAAGATTCTGATTTAAATTCTTGCTATTACTTACTAGGGTGCTTTTTATTTGTTAGGTTTTAGTTATTTTTATACATGAGGAGACAAACACAGAGAAAAACACATAGAAAATAGCCAATGGAAAGCCACAAAATAGAACTTTGAAGAAAAATAAATATAAAGAAGTTCTTGAGAGATGCAAAACAGTGTAGCGTCAGTAACACAGAGACAGTTCTTGTTCTCCAGGAAAGGGGGGAAAGAGCTTAGAGCAACATTCAGGCCAACCCTGAGATGATGGGTAGCAATAGTCAGATGAAGCAGAAATGAGATTAGGAATTAAGGCTGGATGAGCTAGAATTTCTCAATCATGTAAAGAAGAAGAAAAAAAGGTCACCCCTGAGAGTTAGGGACATGGAGATGACACTGGGCATCCAGAGACTCTGTAGTCTTGGATGGGATGTAGAATCACCTACTGTGGACTATTAAAGGAGATAAGAAATGATAAATAAAAGTTTCTTCTGGGTAGTGCAGGCAGTCTAATTGAGTTGGGAAGATGAATTAGGACATAACAGAGAATATTTTTTTCATGACTTTTCTCCTTATGTTCAGCAGACGGGAGTTAAAAGATTGGGAGAGAGTACAGGATGAAGGCTCAGGGTTGGGAATTGGTACAGGAATGGCAGAAGTTTATGGGGTGATGGGAGATTCTACAATGCTCCAGAAGATGTGCTGAAATGATAACCATAAGTTCTGGGCCTGGTGAGCACCTAGCCTCCACCTGAGTCTTTCTCCCTCACACACAGACTCACCGAGGCTCTGTTCAGCCAGCCCTGCACCATGATACAAGAAAACTTAAATTCAGGCAAGGACAAATTAACTTCTCTGTTTATTTTTCATACTTATGAGCATCCGTGTAAATATAATCTAAAGTCTAAAATTCTGCATAAGAAATTATGACCAATAACATTCAATTTGTTGCTTAGTTAAATGTTCTGATTTATCTCAATATGAAAATCATTTCAGGTATATAAAAACCAGTTAAAACATGCTTCATCAAAATAATCACTTTATTTAAAAGGCATGTTCTAGGCCTTTCCATTTTGACTTCAATAAAGCCAAAGTTTTTCTGTGAGAGTGAATTTTTGTATAAATCAAATTTAGGTTATGTTGTGTGTATGTGTGTGCAAACACATATATTTAAATCAGAAACTTCTAAAATTTCTAAGTAGTCTGTTCTTATTCACAGAAGCACGTAGGTATCATTCTCTAATATGTATCTCCTGTAAACCGTGATGAAATCTTTACCTTGAAGTTCTGAAATATCCCAAATCAGATGGCACAGAACAAAGCCAATAGACACCAAGTCATAAGCCAACTCTGAGAGTGAATAAGCCAACTACTCTATGGTGAAGGAGAAAAGACACTCAAAATCTGACCAAATTCTATAGAGAAACTTCTTGCCAAAGCAGAAACTCTTATGAGGTGCTGTGTTTTCAGTAGAGTAGGTACAAAAATGGAATTCTGGTCACAAGTATATAATCAAATTCAAGCTCTTGAATCATTGGATTCAGTTATTTAAAGAAGTGGCATAAATCCTTATAATACTTTACTTGTTCTGTAACTGAGAGAAATTATCCCTACTTGATATTCTCTTGACTTAATTGTGTCATGATCCAGGTTCAGGGGAAGAAGCTAGTCATTAACTACTTGCTTCCTTCTAATTTTAAGTAACTCTGATATACATAGGACAAGAGTCCTACTCTGTCTTTACCAGAAGGAGTGTCACCTCTCTGACAAATTTTTGTAACACAAAGGTCTGTATCTTCTCATATTGACTAATTAGTGCATAGAAAAGTCTTCAGGAAACATCTGCCTCTAGTTCTTAAGGGAGACCTTTAAGGCAGCCTTACAATCACTGCTTGACAAACAGAAGACATAGAAGCATAGCAAGAAGATAATTCTGACTCCTGACTCCAGACTGCTGTAATTGCTTGTTTGCTGCTAGAAATTGGGCTAGAAGGTTCTCAGAGAGGGTTAGGATACCGATTAAAACATTAGAGCACATAAGTTTTCCTCATTCTTTAAAAATTAGTATTTCTACAGGTACTTTGTTGAAAACTGTCTCGAGTTTTAAAAGTGAGGAGCGTGACATGGCAACAGTGGTAGATTAAAAAGAAATTGGTAATATCTTATACTTGCTTAAGAAAACAAAAGAAATCAAATCAGCAGAGTAATTCCTGCCTTTCAGAGAGGCAATTTAGCAGCTTGATGATATAGAAAATTGTGGGCTTAGGGGAAAACATTTCAGATTCCAACATTACAGGAAAGTTACCCAAGATGGTCTTTAAAACATCTTATACATTGTTGTGCATAGCACTGCATATTGTAAAATAGGGGTTGTTAAGTACAAAAAGTGACAGAGCCTCTATAAGAGAGAGCAAGATGGAGAGATTATACTTAACACAGGGGATGTGGACAAAGAAATAATCTGGGAGTTGAGAAAATAATTCTTTACGTATCTATTTTTTCCCCTTCTACCAGTTGAAATTGCTTTTACACACTCATGGGCTATCATAAATACTTGTTCAATAAATGAATGCCTATGCCACAATTAATCACAACCACCAGTGCGTCCTGTTCTCGATCCAGTGGGGAGACTTGGCAAACATCCAAGCTTTGCCCAAGGCCTGGGACCAAATTTCAGAAGATGAGCACCAAAGCCTTGTACAAGATACCCTGTTGAATGTTTCCTTTTTCTTGGAAGAGTAAGAAAGCTGTGTGTTTATCAGCAGACAAGGGGGACACAGCTTAAGACTGACATTGGTGCTTTCTAGTGTGGTGACCTGACATACTTGAAAAATCAGTGCCTAGGGCAGCCCGAATGGCCCAGCGGTTTAGTAGCACCTTCAGCCCAGGGCGTGATCCTGGAGACCCGGGTTCCAGTCCCACATCGGGCTCCCTGTAGGGAGCCTGCTTCTCCCTCTGCCTGTATCTCTGCCTCTTTCTCTGTGTCTCTCATGAATAAATAAATAAAGACTTAAAAAAAGAAAAAAAAAAGAGACGTAGGGAAAGGAAGTAAATAAAGGGAAGAGGAAAGGTGTGACAGAAAAGATGTTAGATCAGTGCATCATCTGTAGTGGTTACAAGTAAAGATGGGAGTTTGGACCCACCCTGGGCTCAAATCCTGGTTTTACTATCTCTTCTTGACTGTCACTCAACAAGCCATTAAACTCTCTTAATTTAATTTCCTCATCTACATAATAGGAATACTTCCCCAGCATCTCCTTCATGGAGCTATTATGAGATCGAATGTTATAAGCCATACCAAGTACTTAGCATATTATTGACATGTAGTAAGGATAAATAAATATTAGTTATCATCATGTTATTAATAAAACATGCACTACCATGTTTTTTTTTTTTTTTTTGCTTTTATTGCCTGTGCTTTAGGTGTTGTATATATATAACAAAATCATTGCCAAGAGCATTGTCAAGGAGCTTTCCCCTATAGTCTTCTAGGAGCTTTATGGTTTCAGGTCTTACATTTAAGTGTTTAGTCTATTTTAAGTTAATTGTTGTGAATGGTGTAAGAGAGTAATCTAGTTTCATTCTTTTGCATGTGAATACCCAATTTTCCCAGCATCATTTATTGAAGAGATTGTCTTTTCTCCATTGAGAATTTCTCCATTGAGTATTCTTAGCTTCCTTGTCAAATATTAGTTCACTGTATATGTGTGAGTTTATGATTCACAATACTCAATTGTGTCTTTAAAATTTGCAAAGATAGTAGATATTAAAAGCTCTCATCACAAGAAGAAAATAACTGTGTGAGGTGATGGATGTTAACTAAACTTATTGTGGTGATCATTTTATGATATATACATGTATCAAATCATTAGGTTGTACACCTTAAACTTATACAATGTCATTATGTCCATAGTATGTCAACAAAACTGGAAAAACAAACAAAAAACACATTATGGTGGTATAAAGGTGACTTACTTGGAGGGAATCTGCTCAAACCCTGTTATTTCAAGATCATTTAAACCCTGGAATATCTTTCGATTTGAACCTCAGACAAGTAATATTAACTTAGCAAAATAAATAATAAAAAAGTTACAGGGATGCCTGCGTGGCTCAGTGGTTGAGCATCTGCCTTTGGCTCAGGGCGTGATCCCAGTCCTGGGATTGAGTCTCACATCAGGTTCCCTGCATGGAGCCTGCTTCTCCCTCTGCCTGTGTCTCTGCCTCTCTTTGTGTGTCTCTCATGAATAAATAAATAAAATCTTTAAAAAATAAACAAGTTACAAAGTGCATTGTATGTTCTATATTAGAAAACATTTTAAGAAAGCAGTGGTGATTCCCTCCACCACCATCACCACGGGCACATAGTAAAAAAGCAGGTTCTCCTGGGAAGAGGAGCCAGTTTAAGACCATCGCTGGGGATATTAAAAGCGGCTCATTGAACTTACAAAAAGGATATTTTAAAGTGTTAATGACTGCTGGGATTGGTAACTGAAAGGAGGAAGAGAAAAATGTCTTCCTCTGTCAGCTGAAGCCTAGTTGGGTGGGTGAAGGTGGAAGGAGAGTTGAATGAAAGGTTTGAGTCCAGCTGCTTCCATCCACTGCTTTTGAATCATTTTGTTCTTAGGATAATCAAAAGTTACATTAAAGTCCCATGAGCACAAAATCTCACCACCAACCTGTGAGAGCTGGCCAGTCCAGTGGGAATAGAAATGTAAAAATTCACTCACCCCATCATCTTAGATATTGAAGCTCTTATGGTATATCGATGTTGACATATGATTAGTAGCATGTGAAGAGCTCCGTCCTAAGGAAACCACATGCTGACTGGATGCAAGAAAACCAATCTGGCAGATCCAGAGCATACCACTAACTTAACATGAATTTTCTTCCCTTTTTTTGGATAGGAAATCAATCATCTAAGCTTGCAAAAATTACCAAAGAATGTCTCTGAGAGACTGAATGACATCAAAAATATACACCCTTTGATATGTTAGTACAACAAGAAACTCAGATGTTTCTCTCTTACTACTTACCTCTACATGCAGAATGGTGCATCCTAAGGACAGAATGTTTATTTCCCTTAAAATTCATATGTTGAAGCCCTAGCCTCAAGGTGACTATATTTGAGATAAGGCTTGTGAGGAGGTAATAAAGGTTAAATGAGGTCATAAGGGAGGGACCTTTGCCTGATAAGGCTTATAAGTGGAGAAAGAGACACCAGAGCTCTCTCCCTCTGTCGTGTGTGAACACAGGGAGAAAGGAACCATCAGCAAGCCAGGAAGAGAGCTCTTACCAGCAACCAAATCAGCCGGCACTTGATCTTGGGCTTTCTAGCATCCGGAACTGTGGCAAATTAATGTCTGTTACTTAAGCTGTGCAGTCTGTGGTATTTTGCTATGACAGCTGGAGCTGACTAATATAGTACACACTGAACACACAGGCTTTAAGTCAGACAGACTTGAGTTCAAATTCTGAGTTTGTGATGTACAAGCTCTGTGATCTTGGGAAAGTACATAATCCTCCCCTGTTTCCTCATCTGTAAAATAGAGATCCTAATCTCTTCTTTATAGGATGTTATGAAGATTAACTGAGACAATGTTTATAAAACACTTGGCCTGGATTGACATTCATTCATTTATTTTTCCATTGAAAACCACCTCTCACATATCTATTCTGGCAGCTGTGATGGTGACATGAGGAAAAGACACAGTCCATATGCTCAAGTAGCTTATCCATTGTGGGGGAGAAATGTTCGTTCCTTCCTTTCTTCCCAGAGGAGTTTTATGAATGGGCCTTAGGTGAGATTTGGACTACTAAAAATTATATGCCGCACTTTACATGCATGAAGACTTTTCTAAGGAAGAGATCAGAATTTTCATCAGAGCCTAAAAATGGGTAAAGAACATGTGGCATATGCATACAACAGAATAGTTCTCAGCTTTAAAAAAGACAGAAATCCTGCCATATGCAACTATGTAGAAGAACCTGTAGGACATTATGTAAGGTGAAATAAGCCAGTGAAATATAAATACTGCGTGATTCTATTTTTATGAAGTATCTGAAGTAGTCAAACTCCTAGAAACAGATAGTAGAATGATGGTTGCCAAGGGGTTGAGGGAGAGAGAAATGGGAAGTTGTTGTTCCATATGCATAAAGTTTCAGTAATGCAAGATGAAAAAGTTCTAGAGATCTGCTGTATATCATTTTGCTCACAGTTAACAATACTCTACTGTATCATGATCTGTTAAGGATAGATCGCCTGTTATTTTTTATCATGATAAAAATGAGTGTGACCCCCAAAAAAGTTATGAAGAAACTACCATCTATTAATGTGGATAATAATGCTACCTCCCTCTGAGAATGAAGCTGACCATCAGTTGAAACATTGATATAAAACTTATATAACCCTGCCTTTATGTCTTCAATATCTGACAAGTATTTACATTATTCCATTTCCCAAAGACTCTTCTCTTACAAGCAGCCAATTAGGAGCAGCTTCTGCTCAGGTAATGCTGTAAATATCATCTTCCTTTCTCTTGGGTCTTCATCAGTCAGTGACAAGTTCACCTCCTAAGGGCTCCCAGAAAGGCAGCTCTGTGTACCAGCTGCCCAGTTGAGATAACTGCCTTCCTTTCCCACCACTGTTCATAGGATCCTCACTTAAGCAAAATATTCTCTGGAAATTCTCATCTTTTGCCTTTGATACTTACCTCCTTAAGAGTGGAATATTTTACAAGGCAATGAAAACTTGCTCTTGCTATCACTGGCCATCTTTCAAATACTCCTTTCCTTTTAGCAATGAGGAACAAAAGGAGTGAAATGGAGAAGAAATCCCATATGCTCATATACATGGAAATGTTTGGTAAAATATAAAGTGAAATAGAAATCATCACATCGCATGGATAATGCTTGCTAAGGCATTATGTGTTGTAGGTACACGGTTAAGTGTCATTTGTGAATTAGTTCATTTCATCATTATGACAACTCTGTGAGACAGGAAGATTATTTCTCTCATTTTAGAGATGACAAAGGAAGCTTATAGAGGACAAGTAATTTGAAGGGTAGGTAGAAGCGCTCCCCTGAACACAGGTAACAAAAAACAGAGTACGAAACTCAGTCTCCTACAAGTCAACAATAACTCCACTCATCTAAGTCTCAGCTTTTATTTTCAGGCCTTTAGAACATTTGTCTTCAGATTGCTTTGGAATATACATAATAAATAATATATTATCTATGTATCAAACAGTTTTTTTGTGGAATTGGCTCATGCATGCTAACAATTTTAAGTGACAAACAGAAAATCTAAATTCCAAATTTTTCTAGCTGATTTTGTGATTCAGAATATCTCACCGTTAGCCCAATCTTTTCTGCAAAATGATGAGTATGTGAGGAAAAGCATGCACCAAAGTAGAGACACAAACCCAGTGCTACCAAAAAATACCAGTGTCTAAGCAACAGGAGGCAGGGACTTAGTACTCATCACTTGTGCTGTGGATTGTGCTTGCCTTGATTGAAGACATTTCACTGGACTTTGACTTGCTCATTGCTTTGAAGTAATCAAGCATGGAGATTTTATTTCCTCCTAGCCAACCAGAATATTGAGACCTGCTAAGAAATCATGAGAAAATAGGGCTCTATTTTGGGCTGATGTTTGTCCAATTCTGGAGCTTGGAAAGCTGTCTCCTTCTGTCATTAACCTGCTTCCTTCTATGTAGAAATAGCCCATAATGTAGCACCTTAACTCTATGAAGAAACTAAAAGTGATTTCATATTTCTTATAAGCCACTGTCCCAGGAACACTGTATACTCCTGGTTGCTAAGAAGCTGAATTATTCAAGGCTTATCTGACCTGTGTACCAGGTGGCTTAATGAAGGCAGAGAACAAGGAGAGACTAGTCACAGGTCTCGCTGGAACTTCCTCCCCAAACTTGCAGAGAACTTTCTGGAAAAGGCACATTCATCCCTCAATCCAAATGGAAATACAAGCGTGGCACTGAATCTGGATTATATTAAGGTACAAGGAAGATGATTCTGGCTGCTGTATCAGTGCTCTCTGCGTGCTAACAACACTCCCCCAGAGGACAGGGGCAGTCATGCTTGATACCACTGGTGGACTTCCTTAATGCTCACAGCTTAGGCAAGATACCCTCCTCATTAGCTCCAAAGCGAAGAGCTTCATCAGGTTTTCTGCGGCACAGGGTAATATCAGAATTTGTGTCAGTGGTGATAATGGTAACAGATGTCCCTAACTGAATATTGTTTGTGGGTGAAGAGGGGTTATTACTGTCATTATTTCCTTCCCATCAGGTGCTTACTTACAAACTAGGTGCCATATGGGATGGGAAGTTAGTTTCCATCCCGCCAGAGCCAAACGTGATTCTGCACGGACTAAGCTGAATGGAGAGTCTCCCTGGGGTGGCTCAAGCCAGCAAATAGCTTTGATGCGTTTCAGGCTGACAACGTGATTTTCAGCCATTCGCTGTGATGCCTCACAGCCACTTCAAATCTTTGTCAGATGCCAACTCAGTGGGGACAAGCTGACTTTGGTCTCTTTATTTCTTCCTTTGGGAAGCTTGGAATGCAATCCCCCTGGAATATCTTCACAGAATTCAAAGCTATATTGGCATGAAGGGAAGGGCAAGAAATAAGGAGCAGGCATCTTACGGGTTTCCTGAACTAAATGGTGTGTCTGGTCTTACAATGTTAGAAACTCATAACATTGAGCATAAGGTAATAATAAATAACACTGATCAGACACTTGTGTTACAGGCATTGTTACAGCACATTACAGATGTTATGCTATTTTATCCACAAGCCTGTATAGACTTATTATGTCTAAGTCTTATTATGACTTCCATTAGACACAGAAGGTAAGTAGGGGGTCTAAGTAGCCCAAGTGCAGTCACAGAGATGGTAAGCTGCAGAGACGGACTTTGAATCCAGTCCTTCTGGCTGGTCCCAGAGTCCACCAGATAATTCGTAATTTGAACATTCTGGAGGCTATATTTCTGTTGCTGAATTAATAGGACTTCAATTTCATAGTTTTCAATTAAATAATGAATTTTCACCATGCTCTTTGCAATAAATTTCTTGTCATGATGTAAGAAAATTCAGAAACCCTCCTGTTTCAATACTGGATCTGGCCTTATTACAGAGCTATTGCTCATATTCTTTTTAAAAGCAGTTCTATTTCTCCACAGACATCACAATTGGTATTTGAGAGGCAGTCTGAAAGAGCCTTATTATTGCGGCATGTTGCTGACAAGTAATGCACTATTGCCATCTATTGTAATGGAGACTAAGTTGATTTACTGCAAAGGATAGCGAGCTAATAGGAAACATTCAGTATGCAGTTGGGAACCGCAATTTATTGTTCTCCTCTGTCCAGAAGCATCTCTCAATAGCTCAGGGCAACCCACATGCCTTCCACTCAGGGACAGAACTTGACCTGAAGAAACCAAAACCTCCCTCTGTCCAGGGTCATGAATCCCATTCACTGATGAGGAGGCTAAGCAAGATGAGACAATTCTTTCACTCTTTTTCTTTAAGCCCAACAAGAAACATTAATATTATCTCTTGCAAAAGCAGCATTTTCTCAGAAGATCCAATTCAAATAGCATTAGAGCAAGTGAGGCTGGGACTAAGCTCCCAGCAGCTTCACAGCATGATGGTGAAGGAAATGTCCTCCTGGTCCTTTCATGTTGGCACCATCTCCTGCTCCCCAAGGAGATGCAAATGATGGTTCACTGATTTTGGAGAACTATCTGCTGAGTCCCATTGCCTTGCCTTCCAAGCTCATCAGAAAGCCTTAGGGGGGCCCTGATATCTACTTTGTTTCCTCTTGCCTTAAATAATTTTGTGATCTGCTGGTTGGCACTGGGATCCTTCACGGGGCAGCCAACATCCCACGCTTTTCTCATGTCTGATCTGCTGTGGTGCAGGTCGGCGGATGCAGCTGATCTCTGGAAAGCCCTGCAAGGCAGCCAGCATCACTATCCAATCAGCCTGTGGCTGTTTAAAATCTGGCACATCCAAGCAAGTCTCAAATAGCATCAGTTCTTCTAGGAAATTAACTTGAATTCCTTTCCATTTATGTTTAACCTCTTTGGCTTGCTGTCTTTTCTCCTGTGCCAGGAGAGCACATTTCTTTAGTGTGGTATCCCTCCATTTTGCCTGCTTTCCTGGATTTAGTGCATCTCTGTTGATAATCAGAAACTCCCATTCTAGCCCTGACACCTGTGGAACACCTTTGGTGACATCAGTTTCTATGTGTTTCCTCTTCCCACAACTCTGAAGGGCAGTGGGAGAGATTCAAGTCATTGTTTAGAACCTCCCAATTCTGTTTTCACCAGCAGTTTTGAATTTTAAAAAGTGAAAAAATATTGATTTGTGTTTCTGGGAGGCAGCATGGAGTTAATCTGAACTAAAATCCCTGCACAAGCTATCCTTTCTAAAGGATATGGAAGACACTGGTGGCACCTGGGATGCCTGGCTCCCTTGTTTGCCTCATTGATTTCCTGTTTTATCTCATTCTCCAGTGCAATGAATACTACTGAGCTCAAACTACGAGTCAGGCATGGAGCTGAGCACTGAAATGCAAGGATAAAAAAGGAGTGATCTTTATTCTCAGTGTGCTGATGAAGCCAGATGTAATACATGGATGCCTCCGACAGACTCGTTCAGGGACATGATAGAAGTGTGCATGGCATGGAATGGGGCTTCGGAAAGTTTCCTGGAGAGCAAAACATCTGAGCTGATACTTGAAGCTAAGCAGGAGTAAGGCAAGTGAAGAACGAGTGCAAAGGACATAGACAAGTCACAGAGCATGACTTGGGTATTAAGCCAACTGCAAGAGTTTGATCTCGTTTGAGTATGAAGTGTGCAAGCAGGCAGGCATTCAAGAGACGCTGACTTGCAAAGCAAATACAATGTGGGCAACCACTACCTGAGATGCCTGGAAGCATCTGGTTCTCTTGCCTACATTTCTGCCTCCGCTAGAAAAAGCATAGAGTCTATCTAGGTGCCTGTTGGGATCGTTGGATTACACTTTTTACCAAACCAAAAGATTCTGGATGGTGCCACAGAGGTCTTAAAAATGTGGAAGTCCAGGAATAGAAAGTGTCATGAGAAAAAAAAAAAAAAGGTCTGGATAACACTTGTATGTAGACATGCCTTGGGCAACTATATTCCCCTTTGCTTTCTCTCTGGCAAAACTGAATTCTGTGAAACTCTAGCTTGCAAACCCATCAAGGGGCTCCACTGCCTAATTTGTCATGGGCCCACTTTACTTGATTTGGGCAATTTAATCAGCATGAAGATGAATCGGCTGCAGGTCTCGTATGAGCATGTGTCATTTCTCTCCCCCGCCTTTTTTTTTTGGAATCTGTATTTGTTGGAACAGATCCTCATTGGAGCCCTCACTAGGGCAGGGGTGGGGAGCAGGGGGTGGGGAAGTTAGCAGGGGGGAGGGTGTGCAGTAGGAAACCAGAGTCAACACAAGCTGAAGCTCTAAACTTGCTTCTAACACGTCCAACAGGCATAAAGCAGACTTTGAAGTGCATTTTAGGGTTGTATAAGACCTTTCTTAATCTCTCTCTCTCTCTCTCTCTCTCCCTGCAATGAGCAGAGAAAAATACTACTCCAATTTAACATGGGATCATTCTCCCCATAAAGGAAAGTACAACTGCCTCCTCTAATGAAATAACCCTTTCTTCCTGCTTTAATCAGCGGATTGGACTACCTTTTAGGCTTAAATAATAATGGTCATATAATCTAATACAGTAAAAAGGAAATCAGCAAAACTATCTAGATGACCAAGAGTTATTATCTAAGCCACTTGAAGAAAATGGTATCTGTTCTGCCTTTTACAGATCTGGAATTTTAATATCTACATAAGGGAAAAATATATCCACAGAATTTGGAGGTAAGCAAAAATGTCTGACAAACAAAAAAAAAATGTATACCTTGTTGAATTATCTTCAGTTTGTGAACAAAACTTTGTGGCACTTAGATCACTTATTCTTAGAAAGCTCCTCAGAAATACTAGTTCTTAGGGAATTTTCTCTCTGTTGTACTCCGTAGAGTACTTGTTATCTGTATTTTAATTTGGCAATTAATCATACTGGATTCATGTGTATTGTGTATTGAACTGTTATTTATCTCTTGTAGTGCCATTTAATTTTTCATGGTTTTATGAGCGGTGGCTCAGCATAGGAGAAAGGATATGGGTTCTAGCAAGACAAGAGCTTAAACTTAAATTGGCCAACACAACTGGATCGGATGACCTGGACTGCCTACTTTACAGCAATGTGGATTACACAACAATTCTGAATCTTGGTTTCCTCATCTTTAAACCAGAACTAGTGGTACTCACTTTGCAAGGTTATTAGGAGAATAAAATAAAACATATTCACAATATCTGGCATAGAAACAGGTGATAATTAAAATAGTACTATTGTCAGGGCAATTGGGTGGCTCAGTTGGTTAAGCATCCGATTCTTGCTTTCAGCTCACGTCATGATTGCAGGGTCATGGGATCAAGCCCCATGTTGGGGTCCACACACAACAAGGAGTCTGCTTGAGGATTCTCTCTCGCCCTCTCTTTTTGCCTTCCCCTGCCCCCGCTCATGCTCTCTCTTTCTCTCTCTCTCAAATAAATAAATCTTTGAAGTATCATTATTGTTTTATTTTACCTCTTAAGATGATTTTAAGCTCTTGGTACACTTGCTTAGGGGAAGCCATTTGCCATGGTGAGAAATTTAATGACTGAGGCTGCCATACCATGAAGGAACCCATGTGGAAAGGCTGCATGGAGAGAAAGCATGAGAGCAAGAAAGACATGCCCAAGCAGACATCCTAATGTCCCACTTAGGCACCACACATGAGTGAAAAAGCCTCCAGATGACTTTGGCCTCATGACCGTCTAACTCTAAGTGGGATGTGAGGCCCCTAAGTGACACCACCCACATGAACCTGGCTTACTCTAACAACCAAGAGGGATGATACTGAATTTTTGTGTGAAGTCATAGAAAAGGATGTTGATTGCCTTTAAGCAAGTGTTATTCATTTCATATTTTGTATTTCCCAAGATCTAGCATCCTACCTTATGCAACAATCACTATTTGCAAGTAGACTGCTGTTTCTATGTCTTTACTAAGCTAGAATACCGATATATCAGTGGATCTCTGTAACAATAGACAGATTTAAAAGCATCTGATTTTCTCTCCATGCATCTTTACAGAGGGATTCTCTTTGTTCAAACATGTATATAGGCATAATTGTAACATATTTTAAAGTAGTGCTTATTTATTCAGAATGTATGGTATGCTAATACTATATCCAACTTATCTATAAATCATAGGAACAAAAAATCAGCAAAGATCTTACAATAAAATATATTTTGGGAGTTGTTTTCATGTTTGCTCTTAAGTCCCCAAAAGAGATCTGTGACTTCACAGATGGAAGAAAAATTCTCATAGAAGCTTAGGTTACGCAATAATTACACTTACATGTCATATTTAGTCAGATATTTAGTCTATAGATAGACAGATAGATAGATAAGAAAAGTTACAGTGCCTTCATAGCCTGAAAAAACATGCATTTCAGTTACTTAGAAAAGACAATGTCTGATGCTAAATTCTGTGCAGACAACTTAATATAAGTCCTCAGGTTAGAGTTCCTGATTAATAACAGATGAATTCTTCAAAAGAAAATTTGCTAGAAGATGCAAAAACTTACTTCATGAACACATTTCTCTCTCTCTCTCTTTACAAATTTTATTTATTTTTAAATAATCTCTACACCCAATGTGGAGCTCGAACTCATAACCCCGAGATCAAAGGTTGCAAGCTCTACTGACCAAGCCAGCCAGGTGTTCCCATGAATGCATTTCTTATCATGATCCTATATAAAAATTAGGATGTAATGTTAGATTTTAATTCAGTAAAAGTATTTTATTATATCTTGTGTGGTAGCAACAGAGGTGAAAGTTTGCTGAAGAAACAGCAAATTAATCTTATTAATTCTCTGTAATTAAGTAAAAACAGAGCTGAACACTGAAATTATGGAATATATAAAAGATGATAAAAGCCATACAAGAGAGAAACCAGAGCTAGAGCTAAGAAACTATTACCTGGCATCAATAACTCAAAAACCAGGTTGAGCTGATGAGAGAAAGAAGTACAGGAAAGAGGTAGACCCCAAATGTCATTCGATGTTCGAAACCCCCAATCTAGAGTAATTTTTATAAGGCCAGGCTAGTGTTAGCAATGCCCTAAATGTATTCCCTGGCACGTGATAAATTGATGTGAGGTGAATGAATGAATATGTCTTAGATTCTGTGTTCTCTTTATCAGCAAACTTGATACAAAATGAACTCAAGAAAGCCTATAAGAATGGACGATTCACATTTTTCTTATACCACCCTTAGCATATTCCAATCATTCTAAGTTTTCTTTTCACATGAGTTTGAATAAGAAGCTCTCCCAGATTAATTAAGCTCTGACAAGAATCTGGAGTCCAGACTGTTGGCACATCAAGGCACATCCATTTGCTTTATATACTTGTTGTCTGGATGGCAAAGCTAACGGTCTTGGATAATGATTTGAAGTCTTCCCTATATAAAAGATTACACAATACCTTTCAGAGATAGATGGAGGTGCCTGCTTGTGGGCAAAGATTCCTGATAATAGTTACAACAGTAATAAAAATATTAGTAACTTAAATTTTTTCAGTGCTTAGTCTGTGCCAGGCATTCATTTCCTTTCATCTTTACAGCAATATGATGCTAGTATGCAATAATATGCCTACTATTATCATCATTTTACCAGTGGGGAAACTGAGGCCTAGAAAGGCTAAGTCCTCAGAGCTGATAAGGAGCAACTTTTAATCTTCCTTGAAAGTTCATATGAATTTTTGCCTCCATATGTAAATATTTGCTTATATAGCACATTATATAACACAATATATAAAAATAATTTTTCACTTTTAACATGTTGAGCAGAAACATAATCACAGTTTATTCAAGCATATGAATTGGCCTATTCATCAATTTATACAAGCTGTTGCTGCAATACATTCAGGAAAAATCCCTAATGAAACTCAACCCCACAAAGATTGATAAGGAGATAACGTGTCATACATAGATCAAGGATTGGAAAATTTTTTCCATAAAGGGCCAAAAAGTAGATATTTTAGGCTTTGCAGGCCAGATTGCCTCTGTTACAGCTACTCAACTCTACCATCATGTGCATGAAAGCAGCTATACATAATAAGTCAACCAATGAGTGGGTCTGTGTTCCAATAAAACTTTATTTATAAAAATAGGCTGTGGGGCAGGATGTGGCCCTTGAGTGTGATTTGGCAGCCCCTGATACAGAAGCAGTACATACACACAAGTAAATGTGTGTGTATAATGTATAATGTATAACATGTATGGGTGCACACTGCTTGTTATGTATACATACACATACACTATACATTAAAACCAGATATATGCAATATGTAGCTATTTCCTTCCTACCTTCTATAAAATTAATTTCTGATACTGCTGCAATATTAAGCTGGTCTTTTTAATCACACTTTGATAATTACCTTCTAAGAGAAGCAATTATAATTATAAAATTCACAAACAAATGAGAATTCAATTAGATGTTACGTATTCATTGCTATATAGATTTTCATGTATATGATTCCCGAAGTTTCTTCCTCTACCATATGTAGCATTTTAATTCACTCTGTCAATAAACTGAATTGCATTGTTAGATTTTTAAGTGTACAATGCTGACATTGTATTTATATTTGTAGGTGGTAATGATTCTTTGCCTATTGATCTAAGTATACTTGTAAATGCCTTACACAAAGAGTTAAAAATGCTTTCTTGTTCTTTTTACTAACTCAAGATTTCTTTCCCCAAGAAAAAATTTCTTTATTCACAGTGTGCTTTTATATTCCATCCAGCTTGGGTAATTAAAGGGTTAGATTCTTTCTAATAAGTTCCTGGCTTTCAGCACTGCCATTTTTCCTTTCTTGGCATTTTTTTTTTTAAAGATCTAGAAGAAGATGCTTAAACAGATGTAAAATTTCCTCTATTTGTCTTGGAATTAAACGTGTACAATTATTAGGTTTTAAAGATTATTTTACATTAACTGATTTCTACTAGTGCTCACTAAAAAAAACTTAAGACACTGATATTAAAAATTGAAGCTCAAGAACTTAATGTTTCATTGGAAAGGAAAGAAAATAAAAAACTGCCCGGTTTCAGACTTCCTGGATCTTTTCTGATAGTTCTCACATGCCCATTGAATGGGGAAGGGCACCATGTGGCAGAGGGAAGGTAGGTTCAGCAATAGCAGGGGCCTGGATTGGGTCCCACATCTCAGCTGAGCTGTGCGTGAGCCATACCCAGACTCCTTATTTGCTACTTAGATCAGTGATGCCTGGCATACACTTATTACAAGGAAAAAGAAAATGATATATGATAGAGGATGGGTGGAGTACATCTCTTGTCTTCTTTTTTATAAGTAGTGTTTTCTGGATCCTAGAAGTCACCTTTTCATTTTAAAATGAACCATGCTAGTAAAGGAAAAGCCACCTGAGAAAGGAAAGCAAGATGGGCACAAATGAGAGGGTGGACTCTGAAAGATATATCTGAGAACAAATTGCTTGATGGAGAGTGAGAATACCCCTTCCTCTGACTTTTGTGAATCCTTTAGCTACAGCCCAAGATAGAATTAAAGGTTAAAAGAGAGTCATTATTGATTATTTAGAAGGTGATTGTAATGAGATGAGATTAAAAAGAAATCACATTGCAAAGCTTGAAACTTCTTTTCTTCAAGCAAAGAAAATGATTTCATCAAGCAGTATGAGAGATTGTTCAGGTTAGACTTGGGCATCATGTCTAGAGAGAAGTCGAAAACAAAGTCTTCTTGAATGCAGGGACTTTTTGTATTCGTTGATGCATCAAGGAGGAGAAAAGGGAATGTGTATGCATAAGACAGGAAAAGACCATTTTATCAAAAAAACTGGACATCATATGTCCTCAACAGGGGGAGCTTTCAAGAACATCAGCTGGCTGCTTCTCAGGTTTGCAGTAGAAATTGAAGTCAAAGAGGGGTATTTTTCATCTGCAGAGTTTCTAATTCACAAGAAAAGCAAGACTTTCTTTGTAAATTGATTTTGGAGTTTCTCTCATCTGATGTGCGAAAGAAACCATGGTATTATTTTCCTATTAAAATTTTTTTGTTTGACTGTTGTTGTTTTTTTTTCCTTTACAGAGAATAAAATCCCTTAACCTTATCAGACTTTAACTCTGAGACTTTTTGATGCTAGGGAATGATTTCTTAGAAAAGGCAGTTGGGAATCTGGAAATGTCATGCCATCCCTCTCTGCTAGGTGCAATTATTTTCCTCAGCAATTTCTCATCCTGTGTATTTATTTATCTAATGTCTAGCTATCATGTAAGGGTACCCAGTAACAAGTTTAGCTGGTGAAGTGACTGGGTGGATACCAACTCACCCTGGTCAATGCTCACTCAATTCCTCTCTTGGTGACTGAAATCAGGCTTCATGCTGATCACCGGATAGTCCTTCCAGGCAAAGATTTGCCAGAGTTTCCCTTGTCTTCAAGATGCAGGAGGCCCACTCTGCAACTTTCCTGAGGAATGTATCCTTCTATTGATCATGAGCTGAAAGGGAGAAAATTTCTGTGAGTCAATGTGTGCAAGTGCGTGTGTGTGAGATGGCGACAGAGAAAGAGCATGCTTTCTTGTTGAAATGAAACAGAATTTATGAGTAGGAGCAGACAGTGTTTGCTCCTGTTTGGCACCATGCATAAAAAGGAGGCCTGTGTCTCAGTTTTCTTAAGGACTCAGTTCCAATGCATTTCAGGTGTGTGTGTGCCAAGGAAAAAGGATTTGAGAGCATGGGGAGAGCTAAAAGAATCATGCAGGCAAATTCATCAGCATGGTGGAGAGGAAAAATCAGTATTGGAGCAATCTCCCTTTCCCTAGAGAACATGGGGTGTCTACAGGCTGAAAACCACTTCTCCAAAGAAGTGTTTGTTTGAATCGCCACAGCGATGCCAAGGTCTTAATGCAACATTGTGCTGCTCTGTAAAGAGGATGGTCCCTCTAGGACAGGGCCAAAGTACAGGCGGGTAGGGAGGCTATGGCAAGGGCTCTGGGTCACAATTACCTGGGCTTTTTCTTGGCCTCTGGGACTCTGGCTGGGATCCCTCATTGGTCCCAAATTCACATTCTTATGCACCATTATTTTCTGCACGGATTAAAAGGAAATTTTTTTTTTCCCTCGCTGGATCAAACCGCAGCATGAGTCTAAGGTCTTAACGTTAACATTCTGTATTTCAGTTTAATTAAGCCCATATCCTAGAAAATGTTTTCCTGCCAACCCTTACAATAAAGACTCATGTCAGGCAGAGCTAATCTTCAGTGCTCTCTGGACTAGCCCATAATTAATTTTAAGAACAAAACTTGAATTATTAAAAGTTATCTATATTTAATCATGTTTGGGGGGGGTGCAAAGTATATACTCACTTTCCAGGGTTCCTTTGTCACTGACTGTTTAGATTTTTGCCAGGACTTTGATGAAGACACCTCAAGCCATCAAAAGGCCCTCCCCAGCCCCCTCAGGAATTTGTTACCAGTGAGATCTTGGCTTACGAAGCAGTGAATTTCTAGGAGACAGAGTTTTCATGGACACATTTTTACACTTTTTATTACTAGCAGGAAGGGAAGAATTTTCCTTTCCAAAAGCAGACAATTATTTCCAGGATTGATTCCCTGTGATGAAAGCAAAGTGTGTGTGCCAGTTTGTGCAGTGTGTGCATGTGTGTGTGTAAAGGCTGATTGCAATGAGGAGAGTCAATGTGTGTTTCCGTTTGGATGGCAGGATTGCTACCTGGAAGCACCTTGCCAGTAGCATTTAATGATTGTCAATGAAACACGGCAGTGATGGGAATTAGCTTTCATGCTTTATCTATAGCTCCTATCATTAGTTGACCTCCAGCTAAGTAGCATGCTAACCCTCTTAAGGACTAGCTTTGTGTGTCTCCCATAAAATGTGTGAAGATGGTGCACACCAAAGAAGACCACAGAGGGCTCTTGGGTGCCACAGGAAGCCTCTTACATGGGGATTATAGGGATGTGAAATACAGAATGCCGCAGTCATCCCAGGCAGATTCTTTAACTAAAATAAATGTTAAATCATATAGAAACACTATTAGCATTTCCAGAAAAGATGGCTCAAATCCCTCATGCACAAAGGTGGCAAGACTTTTTAGGGAGGAACCTCCCTGAAAAGAGAAATAGCCAATATCTGAGGACAGTCACTCTGGAGCCCTGGGAAGGGTCTTTGACAGACAGCTGTATACAAACATAGTGATCTAGGGAAGGTCATGTCATATCAACTGTTGTAGCTCATGAATAACAGTTCAATCAGACTCAAAGATCTTAATTTTTCTACCTAACCTCCTTCTGAGACATTGACATGGATAGATGTTTTATCAACCATTTGGACCACTAATGGATTCATGAAAGCTGAAAAAGGTGTCCTAAACCAAATCGCAACAAATACTATGTCTTTACCAGTCCCAAGTTGATGAGATAATGTCTGGATTATATTAAGGAAGTCACCCCTTTTTATCTAGGAATATTAGTAAAAATATTTTCTTTTAGAAAAATGAGTATTTCAAGCAATTAAATCCAATGTCTACACTGAAAAAACATTATTTATACAACAAAGGAGTTCTGCTAATTCTGTTAGCCTGAGATTTAGTTGAACTGGCTCATTCATGGCAACCCCAACCAGTGGTGCACTTCCCCGCTGTAACTCCACTTATGTTACACCTTCTTCTTACTTTCTCCATGTCCAAATCCTAACCACCCTGCAACAACCAAGTTGTTATCTGCTCCCTTTTTGATAACATTCACGCTCACAGTGATCTCCTTTCTCAGTTTTTGCATTCACCACTCATTTGGCATGTATTATTAATTAGCTTGCTTTTCTTTTTAAAGTTGTATTTTGAAATGACTTTAGATCTACAGAAGTGTTGTAAAGATAGTACAGAGAATTCTGGATGCCCCCCATCTAGTTTCCTGTGGTGTTAATATCTTACATACCATGGTACATTTATCTAAACTAGGACATTCGCTTGGTACAATACTATTAACTAAACGCAGAGTTGATTTGGATTTCCCCAGTTTTTCTAATATGACCTTTTTCTGTTCCTGGTTCCAATCCAGGATTCCACATTGCATTTAATCATCATGTCATTTTGTCTCCATCAATATGTGACAGTTTCTCAGACTTCGTGTGTGTGTGTGTGTGTGTGTGTGTGTGTGTATGAGACCTTGACATTTTTGAAGGGCACTGAGCAAGTGTTCTATAAACTGTACCTCCATTTGTGTTTGTCTTGGGTTTTTCTCATGACAAGAGGAGGTTATGAATTTTGAAGAATACTGAAGAGATGAGGCATCCTTAACATCATGTTATAGCAGAGAGCACATGATACAACTGTGGCTTATCACTGGTAATATTAGTCTCAAATACTTTATTAAGTTTTATCTGATAGGTTTCTCTACTAAGTTATTCTTTTTGTTCCCCTTTCATATTCTATTCATTAGAAGTGAGTCACTAAGTCTAGCTAGCTCACATTTCAGAGGAGGAAAATTAAGGTCCACCTCCTGTAGGAAGGATTATGAAAGAATTTCTAGAAATATAGTAAAGATGATGATGGCAATTACAGAAGACATGCTTTGAGGCTCTTCATTTATCCTATTATTTCTTAACATTTGCTCATTAACTTTAGCATCTATCAGCAAATCTTACAAAAAACAAAGTAGTTATTACTGTGGTAGTCTAAAGGTACTTTTCTATTTGCCTCACATCTTCTGTATTTTTTGGGATTCTTCTGGATGGAATAGTTGTCTATTTAGCATATTAATTAATTTGCTCAATCACTTATTTATATTAGTATATCATAGACATTTGTTTATATTATTATTATTTGCATTGTAATCCAATATTCTCTTTATTTTGTTCCAGTGTTGGCCTTTGGAAGCTCATGTATTTTGGCATGTCTCCATTTTTTTTAAGTAGGCACCATGCCCAGTGTGGACCCAAACATGGGGCTTGAACTCATGACCACAAGATTGGGAACTGAGCTGAGATCAAGAGCCAGAGGCTTGACAACCTGAGCCACCAAACCATCCATATATTTTTTTGTGTGTGTGAGAACTTCTTTAATTTCTGGAACCAAAAAAAAATTTTTATTTATTTATTTGAGAAAGGGAAGGCAAGAGAAAGAGAGGACAGGCAGAGGAGGGGTGAGGAGAAGCAGATTCTTCACTGAGCAGGGAGCCCGATGTGGGGCTCAATCCCAGGACCCTGGGATCATGACCTGAGCTGAAGGAAGATGCTTAACTGACTGAGCCACCCAGGCACCCCTAATTTCTGGAATTTCAAGATGCTCCCAGGATCATCTTCTATTTTCTAAACCCTAGAATCAACTATTTTTCTGAGAAGCCCTGGTTCCTATTATCAGAGAATGGCATTTTGAAACCAAGAGCTGGGCACTAGCTGTGTGTGCTTGCTGCTACTAGCCTGTCATTGCTTTTCAATCCTCTCACTGTGCAGAACTAGGAAATGTATCTGTATATCCTGTGGATATACTCATACTTATATTTCAATACCTTCCCTCCCTTTTCCCATTTTTCTCTCCGTGGACAATGCGTGCACGTGCACACACACACCGTCTCTTACTCTAATCTCCTCCTTTGGCAGTGAAAGACTTGGCTTCGATTATTTAGGAGTCATTATACTCCAGTGAGTGTTTACACTTGCTAGAGTATACACATAAAGTAGCTTCAGAATTGCTTAACTATACCTCTGAAAAACAAACTTATCGACCACAGTACAGTACTTAGGTAAAGTTCTTATTTGTCTTCAGCTCTACATTTTCCAGTTAAGCTACTGCATGTCAAATTGACTTAGGTGGGCTCATTTTTTGCCCCACCCATTTCAGAGTGATTTTCTCACATATCTGTAATATAGTTGGATTCATTGGTCAGAGTCTGCATTCCATCTGGGAATCCCAACATGTTCTGCTTATTTGTTTGTTTAATTAGCACGTTCATTTGT
This sequence comes from Vulpes vulpes, assembly GCF_048418805.1. Lineage (NCBI taxonomy): Eukaryota > Metazoa > Chordata > Mammalia > Carnivora > Canidae > Vulpes > Vulpes vulpes. The sequence continues at coordinate 34,169,239 of NC_132786.1, forward strand.
GGTGTATGGTTCTGTGTGTTTTGACAAATGCACAATGTCATTTATACACCTCCATAGTGCTATGCAGAACTGTTCTAGTGCCTCATAAACTCCCTTGTGTACCCCCATGCATCAGTCCCTCAAACAAAGACTTATCCGTTTTCCACTCCTATAGTTTTGCCTTCTCAAGAATGTCACATAAATGGACCATACCATATGTAGCTTTGGGTTTTTTTTTTTTTTTTGCTTAAATTTAAAAAATTAATTTAAATTGCATTAAGAGCTCATTTCTTTTAATCGCTGAGTAGCACTCCATTGTATGGATGTGCCAAAGTTCACTTAACTATTTACCTGTGGAAGGACATCTTGGTTGTTTCCAGTTTCAGCTCTATTATGAATAAAGTTGCTGGAAATATTTGTGTACAGATTTTTTGTGAGTATAAGTTTTTAATTCACTTAAGTAAATACCTAGAGGTGGATTGCTGGGCCCCACATATGCTAGGTTATATGGCAAGTATAGGTTTAATTTCATAAGACACTGGAATACTGGTTTCAAAACTGCCTATATCACTTTGCATTCCCACCAACAATGAATGAAGGTGAATTAACTTTTTATATTATTTTTACCTGTAATACCAGCATGTGTAAGACATTGTTCATTTGTTCATAATTGAGTCCCTATGTATCAAACACTAATTGAATGTTTTTTGATCAAGATTTAATTTGGTTGTAGGAGAAAAAATACATGTACATATAAATAAAAATGATAATTTTAAAGATGAGTACCATTAAGAATATTGTTCTACGAATGAGATGAACCACTTCGAGAAATTAGATCCTTAAAATTTCATTTGCCCCACCGTCTAAGAACTTAATAAAAATTCACTGAGACCAATGAATGTGTAATGGGTGTTTTGAAATTATGCTTTGGAAATGTATTATTCAAAGGAAATTGAATAAACTATAATCTTTCACTCAATTTCTGGTTCTAAAATCTCTTACTTGCATAGCAAGTGGACAAGGATCTCTTGAAGTAGGCTCAAGCATCTGTTTTTTGTGTTTTTTTTTCTTTAATGTTATTTGGTGAATAATAAGTAGGGGAACAGAATGGGAGAGAGACCAGAAATAGAGGGAATTTCTTGATAGTCATCTAAGATAGACTCTGCCTTGACTAAGTTGATTTAAAGGAGTACCTGGCTGGCTCAGTGGTTGAGTGCCTGCCTTCCGCCCAGGGTGTCATCCTGGAGACCTGGGATTGAGTTCCACATCAGGCTCCCTGCATGGGGCCTGCAATCTCTCTGCCATGTCTGCCTCTCTCTGAGTCTCCCATGAATAAATAAATAAAATCTTAAAAAAAAAAAAGAATTGGGATCCCTGGGTGGCTCAACGGTTTGGCACCTGCCTTTGGCCCAGGGCGCGATCCTGGAGTCCCGGGATCGAGTCCCATATCGGTCTCCAGGTCTGAAGCCTGCTTCTCCCTCTGTCTGTGTCTCTGCCTCTCTCTCTCTCTCTATGTCTATCATAAATAAATAAACAAACAAATAAATCTTAAAAAAAATAAAAACATAAAAAAAGAATGTTTTCACTATCAACGAGAAATAATTCAATTTGCTACAAGTGTTCTAGTTTTAGAAATGGAAGATACAATATATCTTTTTAAAGAAAATTATGAATTAATTTAAGAGATCATCTCAAGAGACATATAGTATCATGTGTAGAAGCAGGAACAAACTTGATGTTTCGCTGTAGGAGGTTTAGCATTGATTTTCATAATATTGGATTTATGGTTCAATAGTTTTCTATTTGGATGGAGGTCAGGGTGTCAGAGATGTTTCCCTGATACCATCACATTTCTCTTATGTAGAAATGCATTATTATCTAACATAGAAGAGACAGACTCCCTGAAACTAGATATTTTAAAATATTAATCATGGAACTTTAGTGAATGAAATATCCTAAGAATGCCCAGAAACCTATAATGGTGCTCAGCTTAGGTTTCAGATGCACTGAACACTAAGCTGAATATACTAAACCTATTTCTGGGGAGATGACCCTTATTAGAAAGGCTGAGCTTGGCAGAGACAAAGAAGCTTCACTGGAGATGCAATTGTAGTCGAGAACAAGTGAATTCCAGTAACTTTAATGTCAACTGTTTCTACTGGTATCTGCTTTGGCTATTGAATACTACTGTCCTCTCTGTTCTTCCAAGTTTATGAAATTAATATTTGCCTATTCTCACTTAATGATGTGGCTTTGAAGACAGTTTAGGTTAGTAGCCTCTTGGGGAAGGGAATAATTTGAGGGGAAGTTATATTGAGTGTCATTAGAAATTAATGCTTTGCCAGAATTATGAGCAAAAATATTCAGAACCAATTTTGGAGGGCTGAAGTCATATTTCCATGAAGCAAAAAAATTCAGAGATGTCTCATGACTTTGGAAGAATCTGTATAGTTCATGGACAGATCCCATTCTCTGTGTGATCATAATTCTCTGAAGCAGAGCTCCAGCATCACTCACCAGCTAAGGATCCCCAGAATTGTGATTGAAAGATAGACAAGCATAAGGCAGGTAAGACCATTGGTCTTATGCACATGAACTTCCTTGCGGCTTCTCTTTAGGTGATCAGCAACTCATTTCAGATGTATAGGAGTGATTTTCTACTTGTTGCTGTTATTTTAACCTCACTTTATGCATGTCACTTTAATAAAATGACTACATTTTCTCTGTCAAGATATGAAAAGGCATTGATGAATAAAACATGGGTAAATTTTCTAGGGAAGATAAACATGCATACATATATGCAGATTTATATGTGCGTGTGTGTGTAAATATGAGTATATACGTGTGTTTGTGTGTATATCTTCTTTGATCCTGTTTTGACTTTACTTGTCTCTGTCAGATTTCTGAAGTCAGAGCTTCTGTTCTTTTCCGTGGCTCATGGCATTGATTAGATGCTATTTTCCTCAAAGCCAAGGGTGACAGTGTCAGGTAAGGGAAGAAAGGGGGAAAAATGAAAACTTGTTTCTGAGATTTAAAACCGACAACAATACTCTAACAGTAGGACTTGCTTAGGGAATTGTAATGCAATGAATATTTAAAATATTTTAATGAGGTAAACTATAGTTAAGCTCATTTAAAGCAAAGAAGTGAAAAATGATGAAAGGAAAGCCTAGATTTATTTAAATATAGGTCAAAGTTGGGATCCTGTGCAGATACGCTATTTTAATTTGTGGATGATCACCCGCTTAATGAATAAATACCATTTTTGGTGATAGAATTACGGCTGGTCCCTCTGCTGTTAGGGTGTACTGGAGCACATATGCTCCAGTGCATACAAGTCTGCAGCTGTCTGACTAACACAATCCTGTAGGCGCTGTATATATATTGATCTGCTTTGCAGCAGCTCCACCTATTGGTAACAAAGGGCAGGGGACAGACCAATGCAAATTGACTTCAAGGCAGATTTCAATAAGTTTGGCTATAGTGTACCTCACGCTAGGGAACACAAGGCAACAGGACATGGGACCACCATTTTGAACCTGACCCTTCATGTTCCCCACACTGAGCTGCAGGAGAAGCTGTCAATGTTTGTTATTTTAGTGCCAGCTCTGGGAATTAACTCCATCATACCGAAAAGGACAGTGAGGGGATTTGCAGACAAAATGAAGAGAAATACTGTCTGAGGATTTCAGGCTTCATGTTATTAACAAATATTAACAAAGATTTTCATCCCTCAGAAACTATAACAGTAGATTTCTTCTTTTTCCATCTGTCCAGTGGTCATGGGGAAGAAAGTTCAGACCTCCTTGGAGGTAATGAGCTTTGAGCATTCATTCAGTTAAGGATTTCCTTTCTGCAAGCAGACTTTCTGGCTTAGGGATTCCAGAGGCCTTGAACAGCAGGTTGTATACTGACATTTCAACATATAAAACTGTCCATTCTCCACATTCTAGGCAGGGTGATGCCAGGTAGATAGATGGTTTCTTTAGTGGATGCTTGGCCGGGCATTATGGCAGCATTGATGTTGGAATGGAGCTGCCCTGCAGAAAATTCAGAAAAATGCTGAATACCAAATTATTCTTACCTTCCCATTCCAAATGTAACTGGAATCATTTGCAATTTCTACTTGTTGTAGTTGTTATGAGGAGACTAGAAAGAGGGATGCTTAGCAACACTGGTATTTCTAATTTTCTTATAATTAGCTTTAATTTTGCCCCTGCTTCTGACTACTTCCTCTTTCTTTCTCCCCAGTTCAAAATGGAAGGTGGAGGAAGACAGGCCACTTTGGGGTTTATTTCTTAATTAAATAGTCGCAAGGACCCAATTGCAAGCCCTCATTTGCTTTCGATTCTCCCTCACTCAAATAATACATGAATCTAAGAATCTAAGGCAAGAATATAGCCATTAAGGAGGCAAATTTTTTCCTGACAGTATGTATGGTAAACAAAAACAATGAAATGGGTGAAGGGATAGCTGTCCCAGGACCCAGAGGGTTGAAAATTGTGAGTTAAAATCAGACGTAGTATTCAAACTCCACTATTATTAATACAGAGTGAATCTTGTCCTCTCTTTCTGTCATTTCTCAAAACCAATCCTAGAATCATGTATACTTAAACATACATGTCCTGAGCAAAATAATATGAATCACAAATGATCTCTCTTTTTTTAAAAAAAAGATTTTACTTATTTATTCATGAGAGACAAGAGAGATAGAGGCAGAGACACAGGGAGAGGGAGAAGCAGGCTCCTTGGAAGGAGCCCAATGTGGGACTCTCTCCTGGGACCCGGATCACACCCTGAGCCAAAGGCAGACACTCAAATGCTGAGCCACCCAGGTGTCCCACAAGTGATCTCACTTAATTTCATCCCACCAAATAGCTCCTGTTCAATCAAAGTACACCAAGTGAGCTTTGCTGGAATTAAGTGCCTTGATCACCATCCCTAACGTAAGACATAGCAAAAGCCAAACATATAAAATAAAGTTAAATTAAACAAAGGGAAGAAATGGACCCTCTTCTCCAAATAAAACACAAAAAAGCATGAATATTTCACTGTGTGTTCTAAGGATTAAAATAAAACAAAAACTGAGTTATTATTTGAATAAGTTATGGAGGAGACCACTCATTTCCAAGGGAGATTTTATGTTTAAAATCTAGCAGAGATAAGGTGTGTGCTTATTAAAATTAAATAGCATAATAATAGCAGTAAGCAATAAGAGAATATTAAAAAGGCAGCAATTAATTAGCAAATGAGTGGTACATCATGTACTATGTGTTTATAAGAAGTGGTCACTGATGGTCTAGAGAAGCAAATGAGGAATCTTTTGGCTTTGAAAAATAGATAAATTAAAATGATTGTATGGTAATATTATATCCCTTTCCTAATTCTTAAGTGTACTTTTCAGAGGTATCTTACTTTGATCTCTTATGCATTTTCTAAGGTAAGTGGTTTTATGCCTCTTAATTCAAGAAAACCTAAAATATGTCATAAAAAACGAAAAAAAAAGTTAAAAGGCAGCTTTGAACTCCAACCTCTTCAAAGAGCTGAGATAAATGAACAAATTTTAAAAACAACAATAACAAATCTTTGATGAGTTGGAATATACAGATGGAGACCATTAGACCTTGTTTTGGAAGCAGACAGTGTATCATGAACCATTTTATAAATACCAGTGCCTGGAAATGTGGCTCACAAATGCAATATCAAATATACTGCATTTGTACATATATTTATTTTCTCAAAAATTTGCCAAATCTTTATTGGGTGCTTACTTTAAGGACAAAGCCTGATCTAGGGAATAAACGCTAGGAACTAAAAAATAAACACTGGGAAAGACATGGATATTTGGCTATAGGAATCTCTCAAAATAGTGAAGAGACAAGGATATTCAGAACTAAGGTGAACAATGTTATATAACAGTTACACAAAGGGTATAGGAATCATCTCTGACCTTGGGATTAGAGAAAGTACCATGGAGGATATGTTTTTGGTCCTTGAGGAATGTTGACATTGGAGAAAAAAAAGAATTATAATTCTTCACAATTATATAGTTATAAATAGAATAAATAAATGGATGAAGGAAGGGTATGAATAGTTTAAGTAAAATGCTAAATAATTTGGAACAGCAAAAGAGTAGAAGGGAAAATTGTCAACAATCTTTTGTGCCAAGATAGAGTTTGGCCCTCACCCTTATAGCAATTTTTTAAGGCCATGTAATGATTTTAAGCCTTGATATTTTAGGCGTTGACTTGTGTTAACAAATGAATTTGACCAGATAATTGTAGCAAGGAACAGCTGAGAATAAAGTGCATTAGTTCTAGTAAAAGATATGAAAGCATGAAATAAATGAGAACAATTATACTGGGATAATAGTAAAAATGGAGAGATTTAAAAAAATGATAGGAAGAAGTAATGGGAATTAGGAATGATTGTGTTATAAAAGAACTAAAACAACAGAGTGATTAATGACTAAGTTTTCTTACTTGGGTGATGCTGTTGGCTGTTGGCCAGATTAAGCTAATTTCTATGACAACCCCCACATGGTGGCTGAACACAATAAAAAAGTGTTTTTTAACTTATAGTCTAATGAGAGTTCACCATGACTGTCTCTGTTCCATGAAGTAATTCAGAGATCCAGGCTCCTTCCATTTTGAGCTCCACAACCTTGCAGGATCTTGAATTCCTACAGTGAAGCTTCTGCATCTCACCAGCAGGTGAGGTAAGAGGAAGACAAAGTAGAATATTTCATAAGGTTTTAGGATCAGACTCAAAAAAGGTTCATACTGGGCAGCCTGGGTGGCTCAATAGTTTAAGTGCCTGCCTTCGGCCCAGGGCATGATCCTGGAGTCCCAGGATCAAGTCCCATGTAGGGCTACCTGCATGGAGCCTGCTTCTCCCTCTGCCTGTGTCTCCGCCTCTCTATCTCTCTGTGTCTATCATGAATAAATAAATAAAACCTTAAAAAAAAAGGTTCATACCACTTCTACCCAAATTTTATTAAGTCACACGATCCATTTAACCTCAAAGGAGTCAGGAAATGGGTGACATTAAGGAATAGAACATGGATATTGTTGAACAATTGGCTGATTTCTGCTAAATGATCAGTAGATGGCAAAAAATTGAACCAAAAATTTAAAAACCAAGTTTGATGGAACACAAAGAAAATGAGTTCAAGGTTGGATTCGTTCAGTGTTACATGTTTAACTCCATGTTGGTTGAAATGTTCTGCAGGTAGTGTTACATTCAAGTTTGAGTATCAGGGTGGAGTTTCCGACATGTGAATTATTATTATGGAGATAGTATTATAAATGAAGTTGTGATTCAGATAAAGGGAAAACCATGGAAGAACCATAAGGGACCACATATTATAAGGCCTGGTAGAGGAGGAGAAACAAGCAAAGGGGGTTGAAAAAGACAGTCAGATATGTGGAAAGAAAATATGGAGAAAAGACCGTCAAGGGAGCCAAAGCAGACTAGAGCAAGAACGAAGAGGAATTCAAAATGTCATATACTGCAGGACAGGGGAAGAGGTGAAGTCATTGGAAAAATGAGAATTGGCGAAGACAAAAATATTTGCTGAGAAGTGCAGGAAAGATAAAGGGGCAGGAGACTAGGTAAAGGATGGCATCAATTAGCAATGAACACAAGCATTGGCAAAGCATGTTTTTTTGTTGAATTGAATTATATGGTAGATTGTGGATTCTGGAAATGTGAAAAGAGCACAGACTTGAATTTGGATTATGGCTTCTAACTTAGATCTGCTTAGCCCTGACACCGTGGGCTAAACATTTAATCTCACTTAGTTTCCCCACATGTGCAATAAGCAATTGGACTCAATGTTCTCTAAGTCCCTTCTCTCTTTACAAATTTGAGTCAAATTATTAGTTAAGGCAATGCAGTGTAATCATAAAGAAATGAGCCCTGCCTTAGTCTCATCCCTATGATGTAGCTTTGATCAAATCATTAAAATTCTCTAACCTTTATTTTCTCATCTCTAAAAATGAAAGGGATATCTACCTCCTAGGAGTGTTTAAGGTTTAAAGAAAGTCACTGATTATAAAACGCATAACACAATGCTCAGTATCTAGTAAATAATCCTAAATGTGAGTGCCTGCTAGGACCCAGTTAAGCCAACAGTTAGGCCATTGGGATGGATATGATAGTGAATTCAGAGAAGGCTACTGGTGTGAAATTTTGAAAAGAGAGGAACAGCTTGTGGCATCTACGAATTGCTTGATTCTTACGGATTATACAAAGAGAACATGTGTGGGTATAAAGAGGTTAAAAAACAAGAATGGAAATCAATGCATGTATTCACAACAGACATTCAGGAGGACTTACAACCTACTCAGACACTGTTCTTGGCACCAGGAGAAGAGAAATAGATAAACAGTGAAAAGTTTGGTTTCCATATTTAGCCTGTATAAATGACTAAATTGTTTTTCATTCGTATCCTACATAGCCTTAAAACAATGGAGAATGATCTTGTTCTCTAAATGATTGTGTGCACATTTAGAAACCAAAGCCTTACTAAAATACAGAGGGGAAATAAAACCAGAAAATAATTTTGTTTCTTTTTTGTGTAACCTGAAGTGGGTAGCCTGCAAAAGACCAGCAGCAAGCCCTTGAAATATCCACTTTTAAGTGCCTCTGGTAATTTTTCACACAAAAAAGGCACTCTTGTTTATTTGAGTAACAGAACTGAAAAAAATATATGCACCAGAAGCAAGATAAATCAACATCCTCGCTGTAGTAGAATTAGTTGGCTGCAGACAGTGTTTTATGGGTTGTTTCACTACCACTTTAATTAACTTCAAACAAGGAATACATTCTAGCTTTGCTCTTTTTCCAGTGTGTGAAGCTGGATTCCATATGTGTGATGATTATAACATTGAATTCTACCCTTTGGGAAATCAACCTGACATTGCTCTGAATTGCCCATTGAGTATACAAGGCATTCAACTCCTTTAAATTATAAAGGACAGTGTGAAGAGAGTCTTGCCTTCCATGTCCTGATTGGTTGTTACCTTGTTCCTCTGAGCCAATAGCATTAACAAGCTCAATTAGAAGGGCTAACACTGGAGCTGGGGATTGGGACTGAGCAGATAGAGAAGATGTAAAGAGGACTAGGAATATAGTACGATAGCTACATGCAGAATTTTAAAAATTATGAAAGTTCTTCAGAAATACTTTTATAAAGAATTAGAATTCAGTTGTGACTTACATCTTTATCTAACAGTTTTTTTTCCTGTTAGGTTTTTTTTTTTTTTTTTTTTTTTAAGTATGTGAGATGTATTCCTTATTTTTCTTTGTGGTATACATATAGTCCTATGTTCTCTGTAGAGTTACTGTTTACTAAACACTTGCTTTGTGCTAGGCAATATGCTAAGTGCTTTGCATATTTTACTCCTATACTCTCCATTATCACCTAAAACTTAGTTATCATTATCCCCGCTAAACAGATGAAAAAAGTGAGGCTAAGAATTGGTAAAGCTGGCATTTCAACACAAACTCTAATCTCCCAAGACAACGTACTTTATAATCACAAGGCTACATAGAGTACCAGTTGCCACATAAGAAAAGGGGGGGAAAAGATTAATCTTGGAGAGACTGAGACTAAGGTTGGGCTGAATGTTGTGTCTTGTGTCAACAATTAGCTGAGCTTATCTTTGGGAATTTCATAAGATTTATACAGAGCTACTTTTTCTAAAGTTTCAAGGGGTTAGAAATTTTTTTTTTTTTAATGTGGCCACTTAGTTGAAAAATTCTCTTCCGGGCCGGAGAGAAGACAGGAAAGTGAATAGGAGCCATATTATGAAGTAGAAGCAATTTTTATTACTTCTCAGCTATGAGGTAGATCATTTGACCTCACAGAGTTAGTTCCTTTCTCCTTTATACCACCTGAGTCTATGGTTAGCTTGTGAAAAGGAGAAATGCAGATGTTTCACATTGGGTTTGGCTGCAGCTGGAAATTTACTCAGCTAGGAATGGAAGAGATTTGTCTCCTGAAAAACTCAGCTTTTCCTGAGTCTGGAACATTGTATAAGCTCAAAATGGTAATGGCCTGCCAACTTCCTGCTGTAAAATCAAAGTCCCTTCAGCTCTCTTACTGTCGAGAGAGTCGCTATTAATTCTCACTGTGATTTTTTTCTAAGGTGAAACATGGATGCATACAAGCTCAACATGGTGCATGGCTTTAGAAGAGGTCAGTAATTATCCCACCTGGCATGAATCACTCACAAAAATGAATTCTTTGGTTCTTGTTTTTTTTTTTTTTTTTTTTTTTTTACGGTTTATTTATTTATTTGAGAGAGAGAGAGAAAAAGAGAGAGAGAGAGAGTGTGTGGGGATGGTGATGGTGGTTGGGCAGAGGGGGAAAGATCATGACCTGAGCCAAAATCAAGTCTAACACAACCAACTGACCCCCTCAGGCACCCCTTGGTTCCTGTTTTGTTTTTTTTAAGGAGTGTTTATGAGCATGAACTCATCGGTGTTCCTTCATTTTCCATGGATACAGACAATTGTCACATGACTTGACTACTGTGTCCTCACCCTATTAGGGACCCAGGATGATGTGTGAGCACATCTGAGTGTGTGTCTGTGGGTCCATGTATGCTATTCTGAGAGAATTTGTGATACAGAGGGAAGAGAATTGGCAGCTTGTTCAGTGCTGATCCTTTCTGACCTTTCACTGTCATTTCAGTGAGCCACCTCCTTTAGAGAATAGAGGAAGAACTCCTCTACCATGAGATGCGAAAACGATTAGAATTCTAGCTGCCCCTCAGTATGTGTATGCCCTTGACGGCCACTTGACTGTTCTGAGCCTTAGTTCCCTTGGCTATAAAATCAGTGCTGTCATGCTTACTTACCTTATGGGTTTGTTGTCAGGATGAAAACGAGATGATGTAAGGGGAAAAAAAGTGACAGGAAGAGCATCATGCAGCTCTAGTGTGGTATTAATTGCATTGTCTTTGGTTAGGTATGCTGAGTCTTGCTTTCCCCTTGTCATGGCCAACTAGCCTGGACAGGGATTATATGCACGTGGTGGGCAAGGAGAGAGGGGGCAGGGAAGGTGGCAGCCAAGGCTGATCTGCAAACTGCTGGTAAAACAAGCCAGGGCTTAAACCTGCAAATATTCCCTCAGCTTTCCTACAACATGAAAGCTAATCCTTAGTATTGGCAATTGCCTTTTCCCCTTAGACCTCTAAGGCTAAAATGTTTTGTGACTTATTATAATTTTTGATGCTCTTTTCAGTTTATTTAGAGCAGATCTTATGTAAATATTAGGGATGGAATGGTGGAAAGGAAGATCAAAAAAGTTAAAATTTCCTTTTGACTTTATACTTCTTAGGGATAACTTTTGGCCCTATGTCAATTTAAGACATCTTTAGGGATAAGATAAATGAAAGACTATGATCCTTCCTTCCTTTCTTCCTTCCTCCCTTCCATCCTTCTTTCCTTTTAAGTAAAAAAGATAAGGCTAAGTTCATTGGAGAACTTTTTTTTTTATTCCACATGCATGTAACTAAAGAGATTCTGATTATGAATCAGTCACTGAGAGCTTGGCATTACTGCTAGTAGGTATATTTCTATATTGACATTTTACTTAGATAAGCCAAAGGTTGGTAAGAGATTGAGTTATAAAATAGGTAAAGATCTTTGGTTTACAAGTAACTTATCTTTTGTGTGTGGATTGCAGATGTTTCACTGAAAGGGAGTCAAAATATGCTCCCTTAAAATAAGACTGGAATTGATGTCAGAAAGTGACTCATACTTATTAACCCAGAGAAGAACACAGATTGTATACATTCAACTCCAGTGTGCCAGAGTACAAATCTAAAGGGACTCATCATCCATTTTTGCTTTTTTAGAATATATATTGTTCCTTCTTCAGCACTGAGAAATGTCCCTTGCAAAAAGTACTTCCCTATTAGCCCACAACCAGCAGGGAAAGAGTCTTCTTCAGTCACTGAGACCATAGAGAACATCTGGTTGATTAACAGATGTTAATGCCAGAATAGCTTTGGTTTGATCAATGATGTAATCAATCATGAAAGTTATAATTTTAGCAAGGTTTAGACTGTTCCATTAAATAAAGATGGAACATGTCTGATGTTCCAGATTTTCAGAAAAAATTTTATTTCTCTAAAACTAGTATTTGTGGAACATCTGTATACATACAATTTTAGATGTCATTTTTAACACGTCCATATGGCAGCTACCTTATGTAAAAATGATACAGTGGGGGAAACATAAATATTTATTTTCCATTGTAGTTAAAAGAAGGATATGAATTTAGTCTGATTTTTATGGATTAAAGAGACAATAGAAAAAATGTGAGTTGAAAAGCCAACTGAAGTCCAGTTAATTTATTTAGGAGAAAACTGTTTGATTGATTGTTTTATGTTTTAGATTTTCATATTATGGTATCTGAGTGTGATTTTTAGTTTTACTTTCTGTCATTAAACAAAAGGAATAACTATGCAACAAAACAAAAAGTGAAAATGAGAAAGAGAAACCAAAGTAAAATGAATGGTAAGCATTTAATACCTTTTTTTTGTTGTTACAGTAGGAAATTATGATGTCAAAGCAAAACCTAGAAAAAAAAGAGAGATGTAATCTAATAGCAAAGACAGAATGCACCTCCTCAGGGATATGGCAAGGGAAGGAGATTGAAGGTGGATGAACAAAGAAAAATCTTCAAGTATTTCATGGAAAATTTTTTTGAAATGAATTTGAAGATGAATTATTTACCTACGAGTTTTTGCTAAAATAGCAGAAGAGCATGGTTTTCAGAAAATTTCTCAGGAAATTTTATCTCTATCCTCTATCCAGGAGAGCTGATTATTTGCCATTATTATCAGAAGTCTGAGGACTCTCATCAAAGGGCTGGCATCCACAAATGAATCTGTGACACAGGCAACTCCATTGCATGGATGCACATGGCTCATATTCAATTAGCTAAAATGCCCAAATGTGTATAGCAAACAAAACTTGTGATATCACATTATTAGTAACTAGTTCCTGTTTTTTATATTGAATTTACATGTGTCTCTTAGTTTCAACTAGTTTTACATGTAATCACAATCAGAAACATATACTCGTACTTCTGTTATACATAAAGAACACCTGGCTTGAGTGTTTCTTACATTCCAAGGGTTTTACATGAACTAAACTCATTTAAGCAGCACAATCACATGACGAAAAATACAATTATTTTCTCTCTTTATGGATGAGAGACAGAAGCCCCAAGAGCTTAAAATTCACCCCATGTTATATGACTATTAAGGGCAAAATTAAAATTCACACTCAGATACAGTTGTAACCACCATGCTATACTGATGTCTTGCAGTTTTGTATTAAACCATGACTCAAAAAGAAATTTAAAACATTTTCAATTTTTTTTGGTCATATAATCTTACTGAATGCAAAACAGATGGCCAAATTTGATTCGTGATTGTAAGAAACAGTGTGCTTCACCCAGATAAGCAATTCTCTTCTTCCTACCCCTAAGATTCAAAGATATTAAATATGTTCTGACATGAGCCTATTTTTCTTACTTATGTTATTTTGGAAAAAAAAAAAAACCTCTTGAGAATAAATTTTAAGCCCAGTGTTTCAAAAACTTTGATAAAAAAACAATTTTCCAAATGTCATCCAAGGGTAGTGCTCTCTAAAACTATCCTGTAAAAAATACTTAAAAGCCTATGCTAGCAAAGAAAGACATTTAAATCTATGAAATATGACATTGTGACAAGTGATATATAATCTTCTGCTGTGAGTTCAAAGTTAGGAAATATTTTCCTTCTTAGAAACATAGATTCTTAAAAATAACCAAATAAAAAAAGCTTCTTGGTTCATTGATACCAAATTTAGTTTAAGAAAAAGGGGAATGACAAACAATAACAAACTTTAACTTTCCCTCATATTTTGGAACATTATTTTCTTAGTAGTTTTCAACATCATGTATATTTGTCAGGGTTCCCCCAGAGAAACAGAACTAATAGGATGTGTGTGTGTGTGTGTGTGTATATATATATATATATATATATATATATATATATATATATATAAAATACATATGTAATATAATATATATATCATACCATATATGTATTATATGTTAATAAGAGATTTATTTTAGGGACTCGGCTCATATGATTGTGGAGGCTGGCAAATCCAAAATTTTCAGAGCAAGCTAACAGGCTAGAGACCCAGTTGATGTTGCAGCTCAATCTGAAGGCAGACTGCAGGCAAAAACCCCTCTTTCTTGGGGATATCAGTTTTTTCTCTTAAGATTTTCAACTAATTGGATGAGACCCTCCAACATTATGGAGGTAATCTGCTTTACACAAAGTCTACTGATTTACATGTTAATTGTATTTAAAAAATACTTCGTAACACCTAGACTCATGTTTGACCAAATATCTGGATACCGTGGCCTAGCCAAGTTGCCACATAAAATTAACCATCACACAATGAGAACATTTCTTCTAAGGATTTGTTTTTGGCAAATGGAAACTGACCCCTTCTATCTCAGTCCAGAGCCAATAAATGAGACATCTGATTTCACAATCTATTTCTATTATATATAAAGAAGTACATTTGTCAGTTATATCTCTCTACTTTGGGATTGCTAAAGAGAATGTTGTTACTCAAAGAGTAGAGAGCAAGATCTTTTGTTACATTCAAATGTTAAATGCCAGCGCTGATGTCCCCATATGGGATGGCAGAGTATGTGTGAGATTATAAAGATTTTTGGATTTCTGTAGAAACAGAACATGGAGGAAGTCCAAGATCAATGAGCGCTATCCTGGATATCATTGTAGAGTGGTGTGTACCATTATGAAGGATGGGTATGGAGCACTTCACGTTGAGGAGTCTCTTTTATTGCTTGTGGTGTTTTAGAAAGTTAACATCCAACCTTCAATCTTTTATTATTTTTATGTGACTTTAAAAAGCTGCATTTCTTTGGAGCTGCAGGGCTTTTGAAAATGAATTCAGCTGACACATTGAATTGGGATGTATCAAGATGGATGGCAGATTCATATTCCAGTACATCACATGACTTGCATCAATTTAGTGTGTCAGCTAAAAAGTTTAAGGAGAGGGGAAAAAAATCAGTTAAAGAAATTTCATCTCTGGTAAAACTGGATTTAGGAAACTTTTGGTTATTAAAGAAACTTCATATTGTGAATCGTCATAGGGGTTTAAGGGGTTTTAAAGACTGTAAATATAGTGATATTTGTGTTTAAATTTAGATGTCAACATGGTCCATGGCAAAGATTTTGGACAGCATTTTGGAGTCCAAAGGAAAAAGCAGGGAAGCATGAACAAAAAGTGATATATGTCAGGGGGAAAATGATACTTGTCCATAGTTTAAGGTAAGAATATCTGGGTGATATTAATTGGAGAAATAGGACTGCAGCAATGTTATATGGCAAAGAGTTCAGCTCAGTCAATATGGGAAATAAAAACTTGTAGATTTTTCTAATATTTAGGTTATATATATATATATATGATTTTATGTATTTATTTATTTGAGAGAGAGCACAAGCAGGGAGGCATGGGGGTGGGGTAGAGGGAAAGGGAGAAACAGACTCCCTGCTGAGCAGGTAGACTGACATGGGGCTCCATCTCAGGACACTGGGATCATGACCTGAGCCAAAAGCGGATGCTTAACCGAGTCACCCTTTAGGTAATATTCTTAAAATTAAAGAATTAATATACTTATGGTATGAATCAATATGTATTTATTACCTGCTATATACCAGACAACATTCCAAGTACTTGGAATACATCCATAAACAAAGCAGACATTCTTCGAGCTTGCATTTTGGCAGGGGGAGATAAAAATAAGCCATGAATATAATAAACAAGTAAATTCTGTAGTGAGCTAGAAGGTGGTTAGTGCTATGGAATAATTAAAAGAGATTCATCAGGATTGCAGAGATTGAGAGTGCCTCAGTAAGGTCAGGGGGAGGGCTGGTTGCTCAGGTAGGCCTCACTGAGAATATGATATTCAGGAAAGAGTATGAGATAAGTGTGGAAGTTTACCTCTTCGCTTTCTTTTGCTTGTTCACCTTTTGCGAGGAAAAACATTCCAGGCA
The DNA here is from genome assembly GCF_048418805.1 of Vulpes vulpes. Taxonomy (NCBI): domain Eukaryota; kingdom Metazoa; phylum Chordata; class Mammalia; order Carnivora; family Canidae; genus Vulpes; species Vulpes vulpes. Next base: position 34,185,327 of record NC_132786.1, read on the forward strand.
GAAGGAACACCAAGGCCAAAACCCAATTGGAAGGAGGATAATGTAAGAATATAAAGTCATTGGAAGCCAAATTAATAGAGTTCTAAAGATCAATGCATTAAATTTGACCTTAACTTAGAGTGATGTGAGAGACATTGGTGGTTTTGGGAAGGGAAGTGAAATAATCTGACTTATGTTCTAAAAGGATGACTATGCCTTCTTTGTTGGCAATAGAGCATAGAGGGAAAATGTAGAAGCAAGGAGACATAGAAGGCAAATACAATAACCCAGGAGAGAGAAAAGATGGTGATTTGTACCAGAATAAGTGCAGGGGTCAGGGTGGGATGGTGGGGTGCAGCATGGAAAGTTGTTTGGATTCTGGATATATTTTGAAGTTAGAACCAAGAAGATTTTTTTGGCAGTTTGCATATGGGGAACAGGAAAAAGAGAGCTAAGATGACTTAAAGATTTTTGGTTTTGGCAGCTGAAAGGATAGAATTGCCACTAGCTTAGAAGGGCTTGGATGAAAATGGAGTGACTTGGTGGAAATGAACTGGAGTTTAGTCATGACAGTGTACGGCGAGATATCTATTAGACAGCCAAGGGAAATGCTGAGTAGGCATTTGGCTATATTGTTTGAGATTTAGAAGATACATTGAGCTGAGATTTGGCACCATGTAGATGGGATAGAAGTTAAACTATATACAGGTGGCAATGCTTGATAATTTTTGACTGCAAATGACAGCAGTTTTCTATGATTCAACCTAATAAAAATCTTTGGAACTGGAAGAGATCACCAAGGTTGAGAATATAGATAGGAAAGAGTACCAAGGAGGGGGACTTGAGATAGTCCCTTTGAGGAGGTTAGAGGAAAGATGAGGAAAAACTACCAAAGGAAATGAAAAGTGGAGAGGCAGGAAGAAGGAAGCTGTGTTGTCCAGGCAGCCAACCTAAAAGAAAAAACAAAGGAATAAAAGTAGAGGATGTATAAGCATAACTGGAGTAGTTCTAAACAAAATGGAAGGGAAGAAAATTAGAGATCACACATACAGACAACTCTTTTAAGAAATTTTGTTGCAAAGAGAAGCTGATAAATGAGGTGTTTGGTGAGAGGGGACTTCACATAACATTTTTTATATGGGAAAAATTCATATACTGATCAGAATAAATCCATAGAGAAGAGAAATTTTGTGACATGGTGGAAGTGGGGAACAATGACTAGAGCTATGTTTTTGAGTAAACAAAAGGGAAGAGAATTCAGTTTACAGGTAGATTTATATCACCATTATATGGTCTTAGAACGCCACACAAAGAGCTTAACTCTCAAAACAGAATAGAAGGTAGGCCATATGGACACAAATATAGGTGACATAGAATTTGTACTGATAAGAGCATGTGAAAGTTTTTTTTTTGTGGTAATTGTTTTTATTTTCTTAATTAAAAAATAAAGTAACATCATTAGTTGAAAATGAAGAGAAAGGGAAAGATGAGTAGAGGCTGCAACAAATGTGTGAAATAGTTACTAGGTGGTTTGGAAGTTGACTGGGGGAAATGAAGTAGGATTGTCCTGTGGTACTGAGGGCCCTTTGAGGATGGCAGTCATGAATTTAGAGTGAGGAGGGTCATCAGGGTGTGTGCTTTTCTCCAGCCACATTCTGCTACATGGGTACTGGTATAGGTAGAAGGAGAATTGAATTTAATCAGGGTTAAATTCTGAGCAAATAGGAGAGAAGGGCAACTGAGTTGAATATATCTATACAAAAGAATAATCATTAATATACTGAGAACCTAGCATTTAACCTGTGTATGGAAACCAGGGAGGATGTAAAGAGTGTGGAGGAAAGTGAAAAGATAAGATCTAAGGACTTAAGGGCCTTTGGATTTGGGGTTCTGAAGGCAGTGAGCTGCAAAGACAGGAGGTGGTGCTTGGAATTGATATAGAAGAGATGTAGTCATTGGCATAAGAAGCCTAAGCTGTGATTATAGGAGTGAATAAATGAGGTAGGGAGGAAAATAAGACCACTGGAGGAGAAAAGGTTAAGTCATTGAAAGCCTCTATATTGGAAATATCATAAACGAAAAATTTTGAGATGATCAAGAATTAATCAGCTAGGCTCATTTCATTCTTGGGACAAGAAGATTGATTATTTCTTGGATGTTGACTGACTTTATATGTTTAAACACAAGCGAACTGAAAATCTCAGAAGGTCTTTTTTTGGAATTTGAAAGCATGAATAAAGAATTCTATAGAAATAAAATGATTGGGAACTCTGCAAGATGTTTGATTGAAGATTAAAATACTAAAATTAGGGCACCTGGGTGGCTTAGTGGTTGAGTGTCTACCTTTGACTCAGGTCATGATCCCAGGGTCCTGGAATCGAGTCAGCATCAGGCTCCCCACAAGGAGCCTGCTCTCCCTCTGCCCATGTCTCTGCCTATGTATCATGAATAAATAAATAAAATCTAAACAAACAAACAAACAAAAACCCCAAAATTAAAAATTTTGAATATTAAAAGCAATAAAGGAAGCTTTCTTACCAGGTATTATAATATGCTATAAATTAAAAACAAGACAACAAAATAAAATAATGTAGTAATGGCTCACAAATTAACAAAGACACCACCTTTTTTAAAAATATTTTATTTATTCATTCATGAGAGAGTGTCAGAGACACAGGCAGAAGGAGAAACAGGCTCCATGCAGGGAGCCCGATGTGGGACTCAATCCTGTGACTCCAAGATCACACCCTGGGCCAAAGGCAGGCACTAAACCGCTGAGCCACCCAGGGATCCCTGAGACACCAACTTAATAGAGTAAATAACTAAAAAATAGACAAGAGCATATTGGATTTATTATATAATAAAACTGGCATCATAAATAAATATGTTGAGAAAGTCTTACTTAATAACTGAACCTAGCTGTTTAAATAGTTAACTATTTGGAGAAATAAAAGACTATACTACATAAAGATAAACATTTAAAAAGTCACATGAAAAAATGAACCTTAAAAACAGAAGATAACCAGGACAATCTTTTCTCTTTCTCTCTCTTTTTTTTTTTTGGTATTTAATATAGGGAAGGGACTTCTTTGGTGACCTACTAGAATTGACATTTTATTTTTTATTTTTAAAGTTTTAAAAGATTTTATTTTTTTATTCATGAGAGACACACACAGAGAGGAGGCAGAGATACAGAGGGAAAAGCAGGCTCCATGCAGGGAGCCAGATGTGGGACTTGATCCTGGGACTGCAGGATCACACCCTGCACCAAAGGTGGATGCTTAATGGTTAAGCCACCTAGGCCTCCCTAGATTTGACATTTTAAAAAGGTTACTTTGGTTATCGTGTAAAGAATGATTGAGAAGTGTAAGATGAAATCAGAGAGACAAGTTGGAAGGCAGGTGAGAAATGGTGGTGCATACATGAATGCAGCAGTTTTTGATGAAGGGAAAATGTACAGGTTTGAGATGTGGATCAATAAATTAGTCCCAACTTTCAATCTCATCCAACAATCAATTTCCTAAGATGGAAAAGAAAATACTTTCAGAATTTGAGTTTTTCCTGAATTTTCAGTTATTTGGTTGTCTCTATCATTTTTTTTCTGTGTATTTTAGATTATTTATTTTTCTTTTTTTCTCTCAGGTTAGGCATTGTCTTGTCTCCCTGCCTTCTCTGAAATAATTAGACTTTCAAAAATGTGTAACAATAGTATAGTCCCCTGTATTCTTCACCCAGCTTCTCCTAAAGGTAATATTTTTTTGCTTTCCAATTGATCGATCATAGAAAAAAATGCCTTTTAATCAATATTTCTATTTTGCCTTAATTTGCTGTCTTGTATCTTTGAATATTTCTTTGGAAAAATTTTATGCCAGCTGCTTTTTCCCTGCTTCACCAGTGAATACACTTTGACTGGCTAGCTTAGGATATTTTCTTAACTGGATGGGTTTTAGTATGGATCACTTTGTGACATCCTTCCTCAGACATAGTTTGCCCATTATTATACATGCTCCAATCTTTGATTTCTAGAAATATTTCTTAAATTATAATTTTAGGTATTTTTTACAATTTGTCAATATTTTGGTGTTCCTTTTGGGGAAACTCACTCACACTTATCTTTGATTATTGCATGATGCCTTTCTCATTCAATGTTTTGTGGAAATTATTTTACATCAACTAATATTATTCTATCATGTGTATGTGCATAATTTATTCAGCAATTCCATTATACATGGTGTTCACTTTATTTTCTATATTTTGTTTACTTTTTAAAAGTCAAGCTTATTTATATATATGATATATTCTAAAATTTACATTTTTTTTGTATTTAATTTTTGTTCTTTAATTCTTACAATTTTTTTGTATTTAATTCTATGAATTTTGACAAGTGCATAGTGCTGTAATCATCACTACAAATTATAAATTTGCATCACCACAAATGTTCTATAATGCCTAGCCAATCCTCTCCCCGCCCTTTAGTCCATAGCAACCCTTAATATGTTTTCTGTCTTAATAATTTTGCCTGTTACAGAATGTTCTATAAATGAAGTAACACATAATGTATATAGTGGTAACTCATAGATTTAACTTATATTTTCCTAATGTCTAATGGTTTGACCGTATTTTTATGTGCTTCTTTTTAATCTGTATGCCATATCTGTGAAATATTTATCCAAATTCTTTTCCATTAAAAAAATTGAGTTGCAAATCCAGCTTACTCTAGCCATCCTGTTCCACCTAAGGAAAGGAAAAGCTGGAATCAATTCATGAAATTCACAGTTCAGAGGTAAACTCTCATTAAAGGAATGAAACCTAATCATAGGACTATAGATAGTTCCACTACCCTAACACCTTACCAACATAATTAAAAATATATTTACAAAAGTTTCTTCTATTTAGTACATCATTACTGTCTATCAAGAAGAAGCTAGAAGATATACTAAGGAGCAAAAAAAAATCAATTTTAGAAGACAGAAAAAGCATCAAAATCAGACTCAGATATGGCAGACACATTGAAATTGACAAATCTGGAATTAAGACAACTATATTAATATACTAAGGCTGTCATGGGTAAAGTAGATAGGATGTAAGAATAGACAGAAATGCGAGCAGAGTGAAATTGTGAGAGAAAAGAGAAAAAAAGAAATACTAAAGATCAAAATCATTGTAACAGAAATAAAGAATGCCTTTGATGGGCTTAATAGTGGATTGGTCATGGCTGAGGAAAGAATCTCTGAGCTTGAGGATATCTCAATAGAAACCATCAAAACTTAAAAGCAAAGAGAAAATAGACTACAACAGACAATTCTAGAATTGTGGGATAGCTTCAAAAGGTATAATACATACACACACACACACACACACACACACACACCAGATATAAGTGAAATAAATAGCAGCAATGGTGCAAGAGACAGGAGGGAGGTGTTAGGATTATTTTGTTGTTATAAAATATTAGCATAACCTATGAAGTATAGGGTCATTTGAAAATGGAGTTAGATTAGTTGTAAATGTATATTGCAAACTGTAGGGCAATCACTAGAAAGAGTAAAAAAAAAATAGTATGAATGATATGCTGAGAAAGGAGGGAGACTGGAAATATATAAAATGCTCAATTAAAATTACAAAAGGCAAAAAAAGACCAAAAGACAAAGAACAGAGTAACAAATAAAGAACAGAGAAACAAAGAACAGAGAAACAAATTAAAAAAAATATGTGAAGATTAAAGAACACATCTTTTAATAGCCCACAGACCAAAGAAGAAATTTCAAGTGAACTTTAAAAAATATTTTGAACTAAATGAGGATAAAAATACAACTTATCAAAATTTGTGGAATGTGTCAAAAGCAGTAGTTAGAGGCAAATTCATAGCATTGAGTGAATGAAAGAAGATCTAAAATCAAATATTTAAGCTTCTACTTTAGGAAATCAGAAAAATAAAAGTAAATTGATACCAAAGTGAGAAGAAAAATGAAATAAAAGTGAGAGGAGAAATCTAAAAAAGAACTAGGAAAACAATGGAATAAAAAATTAGTTCCTTGAACAATCAATAAAATTGATATATCTTCAGCCAGGCTAAGGAAAAAAAAAAAGGACACATATCATGAATATCAGAAATGAAAGGGAATGGGCAGCCCAGGTGGCTCAGTGGTTTAGCACCACCTTCAGCCCAGGGTGTGATCCTAGAGACCCGGGACTGAGTCCCACATTGGGCTCCCTGCATGGAGCCTCTTCTCCCTCTGCCTGTGTTGTGTCTCTGCCTCTCTCTTTCTGTCTCTGTCTCTGATAAATAAATAGATAAAATCTTTAAAAAATAATAATAGTAATGATAAAACAAAGAAACGAACGGGAAGACATCTATAATCCAAAAGACATTAAAGGATAGTAAAGGAATACTATGAACAACTCTATGCCCACAATTTTCTTTGAAGATTTTGCTTATTTGAGAGAGACAGAGAGAGAGAACACGAGAGAGAAGAGAGCCAAAGGGAGAAGCAAACTCCCCACTGAATGCAGAGCCTGATGTGGATATCAATCCTGGGACTCCAGGATCATGACCTGAACTGAAGGCAGATACTTAACTGACTGAGCCCCTTATGCCCATAAACTTGATAATTAAAATGAAATGGATCAATTCAGAAGAAATAGATATATTGTGTAGGCCTAATTCTATTACAGAAATTGAGTCTATGAAACCCACAGTTAGCATCATATCCAATGGCAAAATGCTGAAGCAAGATCAGAATTAAGACAAGAATGCTCACTCTTGCCACTTTTATTCAATATAGTATTGAAAGTCCTAGCCAGAGCAATTAGGCAAAGAAAATAAAAATGTTCAATTGGAAAGAAAGAAGTAAAGCTGTCACTATTTGCAGCTGATATATAAAATGGATATCACCAAGGGGGTGAAAAGATCAATACAATGAAAACTAAGATCCTGAAAGAAATTGAAGAAGACATAAATAAATAGAAAGATACTCCATGCTCATGGATTGGAATAATTAATATTGTTAAAATGACCATGATACCCAAAGCAATCTATGGATTCAATGCAATCCCTGTCAAAATTGCAATGGCATTTTTCACAGAAATAGAACAAGCAATTCTAAATTTCTATGAAACCACAAAAGATAAGTGGGATCATATTAAACCAAAAAGTTCCTGCACAACAAAGGAAACCATCAACAAAATGAAAAGGTAACTTATTGAAGGAGAAAATATTTGCAAATCATATTATTTGACAAGAGTATAATGTCCAAAACATATAAAGAATGCATACAACTCAGTAGCATAAAACAAAAAACCAAAACAACAACAAAAATTCTGTTTTTAAAAATAGGCAGAGGACCTGAATAGACATTTTCCCAAAGAAGATAAGTAGGTGGTCAACAGATATATAACAATAGGCCCAACATCACTTTTGGAAGTCCAAATCAAATCCACATGTGATATTTCCTCACATCTGTTAAAATGAATATTATCAAAAAGAAATAACAAGTGTTGACAAGGATATGGAGAAAGGATACATTTGTGAATTGTTGGTGGAAATGTAAATAGGTATAGCCACTATGGAAAAGAGTATGGGGGTTTCTCAAAAAACTTAAAAAGAGAACTACCATATGCTCCAGCAATTCTCTTCTGGGTGTTTACTCAAAGAAAATAAAAACACTAACTCAAAAAGATATATGCACCCCATGTTTATCACAGCATTATTTACATTAGTCAAGATATGAAAGCTACCTAAATGTCCATCAAAAGATAAATGGATAAAGAAAATGTGGTATATATGTACAACATACATTATTGAAACACAAAAAAGAAAGAAATCCTGCCATTTGCAACAACATGAATGGACCATTAAGACATTATGCTAAGTGAAGAAAGCTAGACAGAGAAAGACAAATACCTGAACATCTCACTTACATGTGAAATCTAAAAAAGAAAAAAAGTTATAGAAATAGAACAGGGTGGTTGTTGCCAGAGGCACAGTGGGGGGTGGGGTAGGCTTGGAGGCAAAATGGGTGGAGTCAAAAGGTACAATCTTCTATTTCTAAAATACATAAGACATGGGAACGTAATGTACACCAAGGTGACTATTATTAATACTGTATTGCATATTTGAAAGTTGCTGAGAGAGATCTTAAAATTCTCATCACAAGAAAAAGTTACAAATATATGTAGTAATGAATGATAACTAGATTTATTATGGTGATCATTTTGTAATATATACAAATATTGAATCAATATGTTATACAGCTGAAGTAATGTATGTCTTTTTATCTCAATAAAAAATAGTAAGAAAAAAAGGAACTGAGTCTAATTAATAAGCTTCCATAATAGAAAGTACCAGACCCAAATGATTCTCTGTTGAATTCTAACAAACATTTAAGGAAGGCATTATGCCAATCCTCTACAATTTCATTTAGGAGATAGAAGTAGAGCGAATGCTTCCTAACTCATTCTGTGAGAGTAGCATTATTCTAATATGAAAACAGACAAAGACATTGCAAAAAAGGAAAACCATGATCCAATATCTCTCATAAACATATATGAAAAATCTTCAACAAAATATTAGCAAATTAAATCCAACAATGTGTAAAAAGAATTGTATGCCATGAAAATGTGAGGTTTATCTGAGGTATGCAAGGCTATTTAATACTCAAATGTCAATTAATGTAATCCATCAAATCAATAGGCTAAAGAAGAAAATTACAAGATTATATTAATAGATTCAGAAAAAGTATATGACAAAATTCAACACTCATTCATAATGAATTCTCAGTAATTGGAAACATAGGGAACTTTTCTCAATTTGGTAAAGAATATCTACAAAAACTCTGCAGCTAAAATCATACTTTATGATGAGAAACTTGAAGTTTCCTCACTAATTTAGGAAAATGCAAGGATGTCTCCTGTCACCACTCCTTTCAAATTATACTAGAAGTCTTAGCTAATACAATAAAACAAGAAAAGGGCCAAAGTATGGATTATGAAGGAAATAATAAAACTATCTTTGTTTGCAGACATCTTTGTTTATTTGTGTGTGTGGCCTTAAAAAAATAAACAAAATGTTCCTGGAACTAATAAGAATAAGCAGTAATACCAAGCTTACATGATACATTGATGATATTATATGAACATACCAAAGTAACTATTTACAAGTGGGATTCAAAGTTAAAAACACACACAAAACAAACAAACAAACAAAAAAGTTAAAAACACAATAAAATTTACATTAGCATTCTCAAAGTGAAATACTTAGCTATAAATCTGACCACAGTGGTATGAAGATAGAAACCAATAACAGGGAGAAAGTTGAAAAATGCACAAATTTGTGGAAATTAAATAACACTCTCTGAATAATCAATGGGTCAAAAAATCAAAAGGAAGATTTAAAAAGATATTGAAACCAATGAAAATGGAAACACAATAAATGAAAACTTACGAAATGCAACAAAAGCAGGGCTAAGGGGGTAGTTCATATTGATTTCCACCTCAAGAAACTGGAAAAAAAGGAACAGACTAAGCCAAAGTTAGCAGAAAGAAGGGAATAACAAAGGTAAGAGTAGAAATAGTGACCAGAAAAACAATAAAAAATATAGCCACCTGAGTGGCTCAGTGGTTGAGCATCTGCCTTTGGCTTAGGTCGTGATCTGGGATTGAATCCTGTATCGAGCTCCCCAGAAGGAGCTGCTTCTTCCTCTGCCTGTGTCTCTACCTGTCTCTGTGTCTCTTATGAATGAATAAATAAAATCTTTTTTAAAAAAGATAAACAAAGAATTTGTTTTTTGAAAAGATAAGCAAAATTGACAAACCTTTACCTAGACTTACCAAGGGAAAAAAAATAGAGGACTTAAATAAACAAAATAAGTGAATGAAGAGACATATTACACGTAAATACAAAGGACCATAGGAGATTACTATAAATATTTAAATACCAAAAAATTGGACAACCTAGAAGACATGGATAGATTTTGAAAAACATACAATTTACCAGGTCTGAATCATGAAGAAACAGAAAATCTGAATGGACCAATTAAAAGTAAGGAGACGTAACCATTAATCAAATGTCTTACAAAAACAAAAAAGAAGCCCAGCGACATAAGGTTTCCTGGTGAATTCTACCAAACATTTAAATAATTATGACTGATTCTTCTGAAACTTCAAAACAATTGAGGAGGGAATACCTAACTTATTTTGTGAGACCAGCATTACCCTAATACAAAAGGCAAGTAAGTATACTATATTAAAAGAAAACTACAGGTCAGTATTCTTGATAAATACAGATGCAAAAATTCTGAAATAAATTCTATGGAACCCAATTTAATACCACATTAAAATGATCATATATACCATGATCAAGCAAGATTTATCCTGGAATGCAAGGATGGTTCAAAAAACGCAAATCAATAGACATGATACACCACATTAATAGGATGAAAGACCAAAAATCATATGACCATCTCAACAGAGAAAACATTTGACAAAATAAAAAAATCCATTCATTATGAATATGCTCAATAAGTTGTATATAGAAGGAACATATCTCAACACAATAAAGGTCATATATGACAAACCCATACCCCATACCCAAACCCATATCATATTCAAAAATAAAAGGCTGAAAGATTTCCCTCTAAGTTAAGGAACAAGACAAGTGTGCCCACTTTTCCCATGCCTATTCAACAGAGTACTGGAAGCATCAACTATATATTTGAAAGTTGCTATGTAAGTAGAGTTGTAGTATTCTAACTATAGTACCAACAACAATAAAATTGTAATTATATATGGTGAAGGATGTGTTAACTAACTTTATTGGGGTAAACATTTCACAATATATACATGTAAACTGTATCTGAATAAAGCTGGGGAAAAAAAGTGAAAGATAATCCACACAACAGGAGAAAATGTTTACAAATTCTATATCAGAATTATGTATAAAACATAAAGTAACAGTTACATATAAAACATAAAATATTCAAATAACTCAATAGTAAAAAGACTAATAACTCAATTAAAATGGGCAAATGATTTATATAATAATTTTCCCAATGAAGACATATAAATGGACAATAAATGTATGTAAAGATGTGCAACATCATTAGTCACTGGGACAATGCAAATCCAAACTACAATGAGATACCATTTCTCACCAACTAGAACGGGTGCAATTTAAAAGACTGACAATATGTTTTGGCAAGGTGTTAGGTAAATCAAAACCCCATACACTGCTGCTGAGAATGGATGTAATACAGGTACTTTAGAAAATGGTTTGGCAGTTCCTCAATAAATGGAATGTATAATTACCATATAACCCAGCAATTCTACTCCTAAGTATATACATCCCATAAAACAACATATATCTACACAAAAATTGTATGTGAGGGGCACCTGGGTGGCTCAGTCCATTAAATATCTGCCTTCAGCTCAAGACATGATCCCAGGGTCCTGGAATTGAGCCCCACATCAGCCTCCCTGCTCAGCGGGGAGTCTGCTTCTCCCTCTCCCTACTGCTTGTACTCTTTCTCTCTTTCTCTCAAATAAATAAATAAAATCCTTAAAAAAATGTATGTGAGCATTCATAGCAGCATTATTCATGATTGGCTAAAAGAATAACTCCTATGTTCACCAACTGATGAAATGATACACAAAATATGGTATATATATTGGCCATATAGTAATGAAGTACTGATAGTTGCTGTGACATAGATGAACCTTTAAAAAACGCTGAGTGAAAGAAGTCAGTCTCAAAAGGCCACAATTAATAATCAAATTATACGATTTCATTTATGCAGAATATATCCAGAATAGGCAAATTCATAGAAGCAACAAGTAAATTAGTGTTTGTCTTAGAGCTGGTTGGTTGGGGAGGGGTCACTGAGATGGATGAGATGGGGCTGTCTAAATAGTGTGGAGTTTCTTTTTGGGGAGATAAAAATGTTCTAAAATTGTGGTGATGGCTGCACAAAACTGTAAAGGTAGTAAAAAATAATTAAACTGTACACTTTAAGTGATTAGTTGTATGTGTGTGAGCTGTATTACCAATCAATAATAATAATTGATTATTATCAATTAAACTGTTACCAAAAAAGTCCTCAAGTGTTCATCTATTGTTGCCTTGGCCTTAGGGCGGTAGCTGTGGTGACAGAGGCTTTCACTGGTGTTTGTGTTCTACTCTCACCTTTGAGCCTACCAACACCTGCACACAGGAAGGTCTGTCTCTAAGTGCCCCCCTCCTCCCCCACTGCTAAACTACGGTTCTTTCTACTTAGCACGTTGCCAAGCTAGTCTTGGTGATTCTGATCTAGCCCCTTAGACTGGACCAGCATGCCTGGGTCTTAGCGTGGGATTTTCTTGGCCTTCTGGAGTCTCCTCTCCATGGCAACCAAAGCTTTGTATCTGTGGAAAATCTTGTATAGAAGAGATTTTCTGATTTACTTTCCAGTGGTAAGTAACCTTTAATGGCATTAATAATGAGTCTAGGATCCAGTGTTTTTATTATTATTATTATTATTATTATTATTATTATTATTTTTCCATCAGTAGTGGAATGTTCTGTTTTATCTTCTATCCTTTCATGAACTATCATGGGTCTTGATGTGTACCCTGCAGGTAGCAGCGTTTTAAAAACCTTTTTTTTTAGAAGCTTAAGGCTTTGGTTTGAAATGAGAAAAATGTCTGTGGTGGGGGATTAGGGGTGATGAGGCTCTATGGCTCTATGCCTTTTCCACAGTGGGTCCTCATCCCCTCTTGCATATCTACACTACAAAGCAGGTGTGTGTGTGGGGGGGCTTGTTTTGTTCCCCTGTCCTGTCACCAGTATTTTTTGGTGACTGCCTGATAAGTTTCTGTGAAAAAACCCCAAATGAACCCATGGGAGTAGCTTGAATAGCCAGCTCCTTTCTTTCCCTGTGTTCTGTCACAAGCAAATCAATCTATTTTGTCTTCCCCTGGGAGGGACCTGTCCATCTCTGGCTATTCCAGCTTCTTTAATGGTGTCAAGAAAAGGTATGATTTTTAGTTAATCCAGATTTTCTTCATTGTTCATAGGATCCATGCTTTTTAAAAAAATTAATTAAAATTTTTTATTCAAGTATAATTAACATACAGTGTTATATTAGTATTAGGTGTCCAACATCATGATTCGACAATTTTATGTTACTCAACGCTCATCAAGGTAAGTGTCCTCTTAATCCTCTTCTTTTTCCATCTTTCTCCTTCCCAGTGAAAGAAAAACTCATTTGTATCTTTTGCCACTGCAAATAATTTCATATTAATCATCTATATACATATGTTCATATTAACTGAGGATTTTTCTTTTCAATAGAAATATGACCAAAAGCAGGAACTCAGTGCCAAATGGTATGAGTATAGTTACTTTTGGGGTGGGATCAGGTGTATGTTTACATTTAATTGCTCTTGCCAGATTTCTTTCTACATTTTACAAAGACAGTAACAATTTATGTTTTCATCTCCTATCTTTGCCAGTAACATACTGTTTTTAAAAAATATTTGCTAATCTTAGTGGTATAAAGTTTTATTTTATGGTTATGTGAAGGTGAATTTACCTAATTAGTATTAATTTTGTCATTAAAAGTTTCTATGCTGTGAATTGTCTTTGCCTTCTTTTTGCCAACTTTTATATAGGGTTGTTTGTATTTTTCTTGTTTTTTTTTTTTTTTTTTAAACAATCCCTGTGCATTTCAAACAAAAGTACTTAGTTTATCATTTGCATTATTTTTTCATTTATTTTTATTATGTATTTTGGCATACAAAAGCTTACATATTTTAAATTTATTTATTCGTAGGCTTAGGTTTCTTGTTTCTTCTCTTCTTTAGATTTTTAACATGTAATCTCCTAGATTTTCTAACAGTATATTATTTCATTAAAAAATAAATTTAAGTTTATAGTCTATTTGTGATTTTTTTGTATATGGTGTGAGGAAGGGATATAATTTTGTTCTCTTTTAAAATATGACTTTGTTCACATATTCTTTTAAAGTATATCATCTTTACCCATTGAATTCAAATGCCCTTTTGTTACATGTTAAATAATTATATTTTCTTGGATTTATTTTTGGATTTTTTTCTTTGGTTCCCATAATCTATTTGTCTGTTCCTATGCACTATCACACTGATCATATTAAAGTGAATTTTTAGTATATTTTGATATATGGTAAGGCAAATTCCTATACTACTTTTACCCCTATTATTCTGTTTCATGATGTTCTTGGTTATTCTTAAGTATTTATTAGTCAACATAAACTTTAAGATACTTTTGCTAAGTGATTAGTACAATATCAAATCATATGATCTTAGTTTTCTTATATTTTGGTTAAATTTCTATAATGAGCAACAATTTGTTAATTATAACTAGCAAAAGATAGATAATATAAAAGACAAGCAACAACAACAAAACAAAGGTGAGAATATTGAAGGTAAATTCCCTTGTGCTTACTCTGGGCTACAAAGCTAGATTAGATAATCACATTGTAGGATACAAGCATTTAAGTAGATTAGGAAAATAAAGGAAAAATATCCTTTCTTTTGAGAGTTCTAAGACCATAAAGCTGTGCATCTTAAGTGGCAAATGATATCAGATTCATAGCCCATGGAACATTTTTGTAGCATTAAAGGGGAAATAATTTTTGGTTTCACACAGGGATTCCATGAATTGTGGTTTATATGTCATTCTTGGGCAGGCACCATGCTAATCTTCTCTGAATCTCTCCAATTTTAATATATATGCCGCTGACACAAGTATGAATTGTGGATGGACAGTGCAGCTTGATTAGAGTGCCACGGGTTTTGTTCCCAAGTTATGTTTTAAGGAACACTAGACTCTCTCTCTTGATGCATAGAGGTGTTCTTTGCTCAAATGGACATGGGAGATCCAGCTTATTTTGCTAAAATCTTTGAAGAAGATGCATGTAGCTTCATTTAGCTTTAATTTCTTAATTTAACTTCACATGGAATCTTTTTTTCTGAGACGTATCTTGAATCTTTAATGGGACTTACAGAAGATGCTTTGGAAGATGTTCGTCCTGGAAGAGGTACAGTGGATATTGTCAGGTCAAATAATCTCACTAGGCAATGGATAAGGTGGAGGATGTCACTGGAGTCAAACTATATTTATGTAAATTACTTATGGCTAAAGTAGAAAAAAATTTTAAGATCTCAGAAAAATAAAGTTGATCTGAATTCTTGCTAGATTCATCTTTGGCCATAGATTATGCCTTGATTTTGGAAAGTAGAACAACTTTTAAGTGGTATAGTTAAAATTCTCCATGCCCTTTCTAATAATGTCCTGATTAAGTTGTCATTCATTTTTATTTCTGTCTTGCATATTATTTTCCTTTGAGGCTGACAGTTGGTGTTTGGATCACCTAAAAACAAATCTTTTCCATACTTTTCCCTCTTGTCAAGTCGTATTCGTCTCTGGAAAAAAAGCTCAGCATTATCTGAAAAGAGAAAATGCTCTCTGTGTCTCATTTTCCTGAGGCAATTACTAGTTAACTATCTTTGCCTTTAGCAGAGGTAGGAATGTACATCGAGGTAGAAAGACTATGTGTACTTGGCTTCTTCTCTAACATCATTTCCTTGCATATGTATAGCTGTTCTTCTGAGGAAATCAAAGCATTTGTGCAACTATTTTATACTTTTGCCTTAAAAATGTGTATAGATTATGTTTATAAATACTATATACCTACATTCCCATGTAGACTGATCACTTAGCATTTATTCTAGTTTAAATTCCTGGGAACTCAGATAAGGCAGCTGAGTGTAACAGCTGTGAGATGTAGTAGATAGATCTGTGGATATGGAGGTTGAAAATTAGT
The DNA here is from genome assembly GCF_048418805.1 of Vulpes vulpes. NCBI lineage: Eukaryota > Metazoa > Chordata > Mammalia > Carnivora > Canidae > Vulpes > Vulpes vulpes. Next base: position 34,201,142 of record NC_132786.1, read on the forward strand.
GTATACCTGGTTGTGCAAGGAGAGCTATACTGCTGAATCTCTAAGGTCCTTCCTACCTCTAAGATTTTATCCTCCCAGGGAGAAAAGAATAATTTGTCACTTGAAGGCAATTGCCTATACATGTAACACATGGCAGAATTAGCACAGGAACCCTGGCATTCCATTCTCCATCCACAGTCTAAAATTATTTCATCAAAACATTCCTTTTCATTTTGTTACTTTCCTTGTGGCTTGTGCTTTGGAGATTGGATAGATTAGAAAATGTTATTGTTTTGAGATTTTTGAATTCGGATGGAATGGGTAATCAGCTAGTGACCGGAGGCTTCTGGAGCACCAGGAAAACTGGCACTGCCAACATCCCAGAGGCTTGACCACCTTCTGCTTGAGCAGATGGTAGGCAGAAACAGCATCTTGAAAAGTTGAAGGAAGCCAAAGTGGAAATGGTCCTTGGAAGGCAGTTTCAGAATGTAGTGAGGTCATTCACTACACCTCGTGCATTAGTTTGTGATATACTCTACTTTTTCTCTTGCCCTTTCTTGCCTAGAACACCCTCTATTTCATGCTTTGTAGGACTGACTTCTTTTTGTTCCTTTGAGGCTTAGCTTAAATATGACCTCCCTAGTGTAGCCTTTCTTGACGACTCAAAATTTCTAAATTGCATTACCCTGTTATTCTCTACTCTTCTCTGTTTTAAAGTCATTTGGAACATTCACCAAAACATGTAGTTACTGTATATTTTTGTTTGCTTACTTTTTTATCTCTTTCTCCCTCTCTCATTAGATTGCAAAATTCATGAAGGCTGGGACCACGTCTGTTTATTTTTCTGTGTACTCAGTATGTTTTACGAACAAATACATTTTATGAGGGGAGCCTGGATGGCTCAGTTGGTTAAGTGTCCACCTCAAGATTTCAGATTAGGTCATGATCTAGGGGTCGTGAGGTTGAGCCCTGCCTGCTTTGGGCTCTGTGCTCAATGCAGAATCTGAGATTCTCCTTCTCCTCTCTCTGCCCTTCCCCTTGCTCAGACATGTTCTCTCTCTCTCATATAAAAATAAATAAATAAATAAATAAATAAATAAATAAATAAATAAATAATAAATATTTAAAAAATATGTTTTATGAATAAATAGCTCTAAAACCTATATTCATATCATTTTAAGATTAACAATAGTATAGTCACCTGGCAAAACACATGTCACTTGGCGAAATACATAATAGCACTAAATAAATGATAGTGTAAAGTGAGAAATTGTTTTTTAAGATTAAAAATTGTAGCATGTAGGATTGAAAATATGCAAACCTCTAAAAATGCTAGAAACAGTATGCACATGTTAAAATTACATTAGAAACCAGAAGACCAAAAAGGAGTAAGACTGCTGCCCAGAAGTGTAAGAGAAGTTGTCAATGGGTGATATTTATATACAATAAAGAAAGTACAGGTTTTTTAAATTGTTTTCTTTTCCTTCTCTATTTTGGATATTGATCTTTGGTCTACATTAGGAGCAAAGCTATCCAAGTTTAGCAAACAGACTATGAGATAGTATCAAGCTGCTGTACAAAGATCATGTTCTCCTGGCTATAATATATTTTATTTCAGGGAACAAGAAGATGCAAAAAGGAATCTAAAGAAGTTTGATTTTAGGAAGATGGAACACATGTACTTTTTCTTATTCCTCCTACAGGTACAACAAAATGTGTTGAACATTATATACAAAACAACCATGAGATTCAGATAGATTGGAAAGAAAAAAGCAGAATGGCTAGGGACTTCAAGTTGAGGGACAATACATGGTGAATTCCCTAGGTTTTCAGTTTGCCTCGTATGTCCCAGACTGGAAGGAGCAACTTGAAAATTTGCATATACCAAAAAGACAAAACAAACAAAAAGCTGCCGCCTTAACAAAAGGACCAGGAAAGGAGTAACATAAGAGAATGAAAAATTTTAGGGCAATAATTACTCTTCTTGAGCCAAACACCACAGAACATACTTCAACTTCACCCAAGTCTACAATGGCCAAACTAGAAGTCTAGATTTCCATTCTCACCAGGCTAACATGAGGCATCTTAACACTTTATCACTATGGTGGTGTCAGAAGAGGTTGAGCATGATACTAATAGTTTTATCCTTCTTAGATGGTGAAGTGTCCCCTTCTCCTTTTCTATGGCATCACCAGAGACAATGCGGGGAGCCTGGACATTTTCTCCATACTCACCCACCCAACAATAATGAGGAAACCTACTTATTTCCTGCTGGAATAGAATTAGAAGAGGCCTAGTGGAGTAAGAATTTTACCACCATCCAGCAGTAACACAACCCCTGCCCCCTCCCTTAGTGACTCAGTGGAAGCTGCCTGGGGAGCAATAAAAAACATCTCTTGCTGTTCCAGCTGGAATTCCCATCTCTGCCCAGCAGTAATGAGGAGCTGCCCACCCTTAATTGGATGTTAGTGAAGGCCAATGAAAGATCCTAGACTTTTATTTGATATGCAAAGCAACAATGCAGAGCTCTCCCACACCCTCTTTCCTTGTCAGAGCAGTATCATACAAAGACAGATAAAAAAACAAGTTTTAAATAAGTCCAAAGTTTCATAACATAATATAAAATTGTCCAGGTTTCAATCGACAATTATGCATCAAAAAGAATGAAGAGAATCTCAACTTGAATGAAGAAAGACAAAGATAATCAGTAGACACCAACATTGAGATGATGACAGAATTATCCTACAGTGATAAAGCAACCATCATAAAAGTGTGTCAAGGAGTAATTTTAAAAATTCTTAAAACAAATGAAGAAAAAAAGGAAAGACTGAATAAAGTAAAGAAGCAGAAAGTTTCAGCAAAGCAATGGAAGATATAAAAAGAAATAAATGAAAAAAATTAGAACTGAAATATATATTAATTAAAATAAAAATATCAGTGGATGAACACAACATCAGAATGGGCAGGGAAAAAGGAAAATCTTAAAAGCATAGAAAAATAAACCAAAAAAAGAGAGAAAATGACAGAACTTCAGCAACCTGGTGTATCACTGGAGTCCCTCAGAAGAATGTAAAGTGAGGCAGAAAAAGTAATTAAAGAAATAATGGCTGAAAACTTCCATATTTGGCAAAAGACATAAACCTACAGACTCAAGGAGCCGAAAGAACCACAACATGATGAACTTACAGAAATTCACATCAAAACAGTGCAGTCAAAATTCTGAATATTAAAGACAAAGAAAAAATCTAGAAAGCAGTGAGAAAACAATTCCTTACCACATACAGAGGAAAACAATTCAACAATTAGAAATAGCAGATTTCTCATCAGAGCACATGGAGACCAAGAAAAAGTAACATCATTTTAGAGTGTGAAAAGAAAAGGAATTTCAACACCAAGGTCTATATCCAGTGAAAATATTCCTTAGGAATGACACAGAAATCAAGACATTCTCAGATGAAGGAAAACTAAGGGAATCATTGCCAATAAACCAATTCTAAAAGAAGGGCTAACAGAACTCTCTTAAACAAGAAATTACAGAAGGAAACATCCAAAAAAAAAAAAAAAAAGAATGAACAATGGAAAGGGTAAAAATCTTTCACCACCAGTGTAGTATCAGTGAACATATATAAGTGCAATAGGTTATTGTGATACTGAATATTTTAAATTAAATTTAATGATTGAAGCAAAAATTATAGCACTCTGATGAGCATTTAAATGAACATAGAGGGAATATTTGAGCATTATATTATAAAAGGGGAAAGAGAAATTAAGGCATGGTTTCTACATTTCATTCAGATTGGTAAAATGTCAACATTGGTAGACTGTGTTAAGTTTTGTATATAAAATGTAATACATAAAGCAACTACTAAAAACATACACTCAGAAACCATATAGATAAATAAAATGAAATACTAAAAATCAAATAACTCATAACACACAGAAAAAGAAAACAAAAATGAAAAACAGAGATCACAAAATGGAAAATAGCAGACATAAGCTCTAACACATAATAATTCCATTAAATAGAAGTTGTGTAAACATAGCCATTAAAAGACAGAGATTGTCCGAGTGAATTAAAAGACATAGCCTGTTTTGCCTACAGGAGACACATTTTAGATTCACATATACAAACATGTTGAAAGTAAAGGGATAAGGAAAGATAGATGATGCGCAGACCAACCATAAGAAATCCATAGTTTTTTCATTCCAAGAATGTTATATAAATGGAATATATATATATATATGTATATATAAATATAATTTTTGGAATTTGCTTTACTCATACATATAATTATCCAGAGATTCATCCAGGTTGTATGTATCATATAGTTTGCTCCTTTTTAATCACTGAGTAGTCTTCAACATTGTGTATGTACTACAGTTTAACTATTCCCCTATTTTTTTAAAAGATTTTATTTATTTATTCATGAGAGACAGAGAGAGAGAGAGAGGCAGAGACACAGGCAGAGGGAGAAGCAGGCTCCATGCAGGGAGCCCCATGTGGGACTCCATCCCGGGCCTCCAGGATCACACCCTGGGCTGAAGGCGGCGCTAAACCACTGAGCCACCCAGGCTGCCCCTATTCCCCTATTAAAGAACATCTGAGTTGTTTCTAGTTTTTGTCTATTATGAATAAAGCTACTACAGAAATTCCTATATAGGTTTTTGTGAACAGAATTCTCATTTCTCTGTGAAAAACACTTGAGCTTGCCTTATCATTTTTGTTTTCCACTTGTTCTCTTTGTTTCTGTTTTATGTTTTCTATCCTTCTTTAAGTTACTTGAATATCTTTTAGAATTTTGATTTGTTTTATCTATAGTGTTTTTGACTGTATCTTTTTTATAGCTTGTTTTAGTGATTGCTCTGGGTATTACATTATACGCACATAATTTATCATAGTGTATTAATGTCAACATTTTACCAATTTGAGTGAAGTGCAGAAAGCACACTTTACTTTATGACCCTTTACCTTTCCCATTTTTATAATATGATCATCCTAAATATTTTATCTCTGCTCACGTAGATCTGCATCTGACAGTGCTGTAATTTTTGCTTCTATCATCAAATATAATCTATAATACTCAAAAGGTAGAAAAAGCCCTTTCTATCTACCTATATTTTTGTTTGCTGTATTCTTCCTTCCTGATATTTCAAGTTTCCTTCTTCATGTCATTTCATTTCTGTTTAGTCATTCTTTTAGTGTAGGTCTGCTGGTGACAAATTCTTTGTTTTTCTCACCTGATAATATCTTGATTATCCCATTCATTCCTGAAGGATACTGTCTAGGTAGAAGAATCTGGCTCACCAGTTCTTTTTTGTCGAAACTGAAAAATATTGTGACATTTGCTTTTGGCCTCCAAGACCTCTGACAAGGGACACACTGTCAGTCAAACTGTTTTTCCTCTGTAGATAAAGTGTCATTTTTTGTGCTGCTTTCAAGATTTTTTTTTCTTTTTCTTTAGTTTTTAAAGCTTACTTATGATCTGTCTTAGCATGGATTTATTTGGTTTTATCCTGTTTAGGATTCACTCACTTCTTTTATTTGCCAGTTTGTGTCTCTTGTCAAATTTGGAAAAGTTTTGTGTAAAGAATTCCATTTCAGCCTCACATTCCTTCTTGTATCCTTCCAAGACTCAAATGGCATGAATGGTAAATCTTTTGTTATAGTCTCATCTGTCTTTCAGGTTCTCATGATATTTATTTAGTCCATATTCTCTCTGTGGTTCAAACTGAGTAATTTCTATTCCTCTATATTCTAGTTTATTGACTCTTTTCTCTATCCACTACATTTTGTTGTTGAGCCCATTTATTTTTATTTTGAATACTCTATTTTTCAGTTAGAAAGTTTCCTTTTGCATTTTTTCCATCTTCTATTTCTTTGCTGAGACTTTTTTTTGTTTCCAGCATTTTTTGTAATTGTTCATTGGAGCATTATTATAATACCTGCTTTAAAATTTTTGTCGGGCCAAGGTAATGAGAATTAATTGTACTTTTAAAATGAAAGTTAAAAATTTCAAAATAAAAAGTTCTCATAAAATACCCATAAAAAATAAATAAAATAAAATTTTTGTCAGGGAATAATGTCTTTGTTATCTCAGTGTTGATATATATTTGCTGTCCATTTTTTATTCTGATTGAGCTCCTTGTGATACTTGGTATGATGAATGATTTTCCATTTTAACTAAGACATGTTCATATTATATTACAGGATTCTGGTTATTATTTAAATCTTCTATTTTAGCTGGTTTTGTCCGATACCACTTTGACAGGCTAAGTTGGGGATGGCTAGGAGCTGCCTTCTCAGTACTAGGTGGAGTCAGAAGTCCATGGTCCCTACTCACCATTCAGTGACAGCTGAGGGTGGAGGAACCTCCTCTGGGTAATGGTGGAAGTTCTGACTCTTCACTAGGCCTCTTCTGATGCCACTCTAGCAGAAACAAATTGAGGCAGCTTGTCAGTGCTGGGTAGGTATTGAAACTCAGGCTTCTTATGTAGTCTCCTCTGATACTTCGTGAGTGGGACACTTGTTACTAGTCAAAAGGATTCAAAGTCAAGCTCCCATTTGGTCATCTCTGACATCACTCTGGCAGAGGTACTGAGATACCTGCCTATACTGTCTCGAGAGTGGAACTCTAGGTTCCTCTTTTGGCTTTTTCTGATGTGGATGAGGGTTTGGCACAAGTTTTTGTTTCTGTTTGTTTGTTTTCTGTGTTATTTGACTGAAATAGAGTGGCTATTGTCCAAGAGTTTTATGTCTTTCCTGGTCCTTTGAAAAAAGAGGGCAGGCTTTGGCGGGGGGGGGGGGGGGGGGGCTCTTTTTCTTCGTATGTGTTGGTATTTCTGTGTCAGTATCTATTTCAACTCTATGTAGGGAATGTATAAAGCAAAAAGAAAACTCAAGGAAATCATTACTGTCCTGTTCCTTATGTTCTCAGATCCTCAGCCAATCTGTCTTCTCTTCACCCTTCAGAGTCTTCTTATGTTTATTTATAATGTCCAAGTTTTTAGTTGTACTTAGTGGGAGGAATAGGGAAATAGGAATGCTTCATCTTCTTAGAAATGTAATTTCCCACAGTTGTTTTTAATATTCCATCTTATTTGTTGCTATCTGTTTTACTTGATTTTTGGTACTTCTTGACTTTTTTTCTATCTTCTAGAGTTTATTCCTTTTCCCATATACCACCACTGATTAACATTGCATATTTTTTCTATTTTTTATAAGTACCCTTAAATTTTTAATATGTATACTTGACTTTTCAGATTCAGTAGTTAATATAGAGTATACCTCTCCTTCCTTGAGAAATATACTAAGATCTTAGGACTTTAATTCCAATAGCCCTCTCTCGTGCTTATAGTAGATGATTTCTTTATATGTTTTATACTTTTGGTTCATGAAATGATTTATTGCTGAGATTTTTGGAGGGATATCTATGTTGCCTCAAGATGTGTGAGAGGTTTTGTGTTTTATGTTTAGCTTCCCAGAGTTGTCACTGGTCAAGAACTATTTTTTATTAGCTTGGGGACAGGTGTTCTTTAACCCTTAAGGTATAATAAGTTAAATCCCAAATGTATATAATATAAATTCTGAGTGAGAGGGATTCTTTTCAAGCACAGGAGCTAAGCCACAATGAAACAAAGAATGGAGGACCCCAAACAAACTTCTATGATTTTTCCTATTTTGGTGTCCAGATATTTTTCTAATATATCTATGTGCTAAGTCTGCTGTTCTCCAGGGGTTCTGGCTTTGTATGACAATCTCAGTTTCACTTTTATACCCTGAAAAGGGCAAGCCTTATCTCTTACCCTTTCATGCATGCAATAATCTAGTCCCCGTACAGCTTTGGAAACTCGCATCTCCTCAAGATACTTAAAGTAGTGAGTTACCTATTGCTGGAGCTATTCAAGAATCTTTAAAAATGGGTTAGTGGGGATGCCTGGGTGGCTCGGCGGTTGAGCGTCTGCCTTGGACTCAGGGTGTGATCCCTGAGTCTCCGGATCCAGTCCCACATCGGGCTCCCTGCATGGAGCCTGCTTCTCCCTCTTCCTGTGTCTCTGCCTCTCTTTCTCTCTCTCTCCCTCTCTCTCTGTCATGAATAAATAAATAAAATCTTAAAAAAATGGGTTAGTGATTCCTCAAGATCCCTGCAACTTTAAGATGATTTGATATTGCATAAATATGATATAATCCTGTTACACATTTATTGTGTAAATGGGATCATTATCTCATGAACATTGAGTGTAAAATGTTCAGTGACTATACTAGATGTTTAATGACACAGCATAGTAACATGATATGGATACTGAGCAAACATATAAAAAGCATAATAAGAAAAAACTACATGAACAAAAGAAGTGCAACATGGCAAACAACCATATCTTTTCCTTAGAAATTATAATCAAATGCTTTCAAGTCTTGAACACATGACTGATTGTGTTCTTTTAGAGATGATGATAAATATAGATATTCTGCTCCTATCATTAATGACTCAATAAATAAAATCCCAAGATACTTTTCAAAAGTGCACTGTGATATCCACTGTTAAAGGCAGCTGTGCCTCCTAGTGATGTGTGGAAAATTTGATAAAATGCCTCAAATATTCTGAAGATCAAAAGTGCCATGTACAATAAATGATGAGTGATGATTGTAATGGTAGAGAATAGCCACAGGTATAGAAACACCATTGTTATAGAAAAAGTTGCTTCTTCTTTTTAAACACAGAAACATTGCCTTTTTTAAAAAAAAATAAAGAACTTTAAGACCTCTCATATAGATCTGGTACTCCTGAAGTTGAAAATTTTCTAGACTCCATATACTCTTCAGAGAGAATTTAGTCCACTCTCTGCCTCTCTTAAACTAATGTAAGGATACTTTCTTGTTAAGCCATGCCAGAAAAATATCCTATATCTTCACATGGGTAGCATTTTAGCACATTAGAAAAATTAACCTAGTCCTCTGTTGTCCTTCAACTTCGTGTGTATTGGCTAACTACTTTCATGGAAGAACAATATAGACATAAAATATGAGAGAGAATAGAACAGCTGACATTTTAATTCTATATTTTCCAGAGCATTCTATTGATTAAAGAATCATTTATTTTGTCCATATGAAGTTTGAAGGGTTATAAAAGTGGGAGTTAATGTGGTTGATCCAGCAATGGATTATGCCAATGTATGTAAATGCTTTTATGTTCCGCTTAATAATGTAAGCAGTTGGCAATACAGGGTGACTCATCAGGCTTTTAAATTTAGGATGGAATGCATTAGTAAAATTACTGTGAGCAATGATTCAGCTTGCACAGCTGGATTAGCTTCAAAAACGCCGTTCTTGAGCACATTTGTATAGTAGGAGGCTGTTATGATCTGGAGGCCTAACCTACCTCTCTCCTCCTTGAGTTTGGAGACATACAGCAACATTTATTTCCCCTGGAAAAACCCAGTGTTATGCTAGGTGAAGAGTGTATAAAAGAAGATGCTGTAGGTGTTCACAGCTAAAGGTTTCAATGCCTAATTGGCTTTAAAAATCCTGAAAATAGGAAGTGCCATTAAAAATACATTTTCAGTAATAAAGTGTGATCCACAAAGTTAGCAAATCCGCAAAGAATATAAAATATTTCTATACTCCTAGCACTTTGATCATAGATCTTCAGCACACAGGAGCAGATGTCCTATAAAAATATCAGATCTGGCGGTTAATTTAAATGAGTTTCCCTCTCTTGATTCTCACTGACTCACCTGGGTTTACTGCTCCAGTTGGCAATATCCCAAAAAGACAACAAACATCCACTTTCTCTAAAGCCTATTTTTCAAAAACGTGAATGTAACTTCAAATAGGAAGAATTGTTAGGGCAAATGGACATACTTAAGGTTTGTTCATAGTCCCTAAAATGAAAAAAGATTAAGTATTTTGAAGGTACGTATTAGAAGCTATGTTATTTTAACCCTCTGTCTCATCTCAAAATAGTCCCATGTTTGGCCAATCCAGAGTCGGGAAACTAAGGTATGTTCAGTTCAATTTCACTTCCAGAAGATACTGAATCATGTTTCAGGTTTTAAGTTTCTATTTTCTGAGAAACTTACACAGAAAAGTACTTCACTGTTATGTTTGAGAACAGTCAAATAATAGCATGGTGTTTAATATTTGTTCATAGGAACAAATTTAATTACACAATCTGGATCACAAAATTACCCAAATTGCCCATCCTTTATTTAAGAAAAGAGCTACTCAGAACGTGCTGTGAATGAACAAACTGTCTCCTTAAACACTGAACCTTGACCACATTTCACATTCTCTTTACCCAATTTTACTGAACTCTCAGAAATACATAAATATTAAGAAGAAATAAAGAAAAAGAAAGATGAGAAAAGGAGATAAAAAGTTAAGGGGAGTGAAAGACTGAATATACATATGGACAATGGCCAGATCATATGGAAAAACAAAAATCTGACCCACAATCTGCAGTGAATAGTTCAGGAAGTCAGCCTTCTGTAAGTCAGATTTTTAGGAAGCCATATTGGTATCTAATACTAATACAGGAAGGGGAACAATAACTTCTGTAACAATTGAACAATTGGTCCCAAAAGTCCAGGGCTTAATTAATAACTGACAACTTCTCTAAATTTTGTTCCTGTTTCCAACTTTGGACCAACCAGACAAAGCCAAATATGCACCCAATGTTAATTTCATAGAATGCCCCACTTCTAGTTTGCCTGCCTCCAGCTTCCCATGCCAATAACCTCTGATCAGGGCCCACTTGAGACTTCTCTTCATATCACTCTAAAAATTTCCCTTTCCTTTGCCTGCCTTTGCATCTCTGCCAGAACCTAGATGATGGTGGCTGACTCTCTTGCTATTGTAAACTCTGATTCAGTCGCTTTTTCCTGTCTCATTTGATTGGTCTTCACTTATTTCGACAGGAGAAATAAAGAAAAGGAAAAAGGAAGAGTAAGAGGAAAAAAAGGAAGGATAAGGAAAAGGAAGTTTACAAAACAAAACACCAAAAACAAAACAAACAAACAAAAAAACCCCATCATACCATTGCCAGTCCCACCATCCCTGCACATGTTCAATCTTGCAGAAATGAAAAAGCATAAAATGAGGTTCCAGAGTTCAGTTTCATTTTGTTATGTCATCTACCTAGGCCTCCTAATAATTTATATAACTAAACCTTGAAGCAAAATCCATGCAGTCCTGAAAAGAAGTGATCATCTCTTTGAAAGTCCATGTTAACAGCATTCAAAATTTGAACAGAGAATTCCTATGAACAAAAATATCTAAGTAGTTTTTAGTATTTTATTTATTTTATTTTTAATTTTTAAAACACTTAATTTATTTATTTGAGAGAGACAGAAAGCATGAAAGGGGGAGAGGCAGACTTTGCTGAGCTGGGAGCCTGATGCAGAGCTTGATCCCAGGACCCGGGGATTATGACTGGAGCTGAAGGCAGATACTTAATTGACTGAGCCATTCAGGTGCCCCAGTTTTTTGTATGTTAAATAAAGGTAGGTGGGTCAGGACTGATATTAATCCTTTCCTAAAGGAATGACATCTGTTGCTACTTTAACTTCCTATTAGGCCTTCAAAGTACTTCATACATAAAGAATAAATGCTGTTGCCAAAAAAAAAAGGGAGGGGGGATTTCTCTCTGTAATGCGTTGACTATCACCTCTACATTTGGCTCCTAGTGCATACAGAGACTTTGAAGTTAGCTGAAGATATAAATTGTATTTGGACAGGATTTTTTCTTTCAGTAGAGATGGAGAAGAGAGTACTTTTTTTTGGGGGGGGGGTTTAAGGAGAAAATAATTGACATACATCACTGTCTCATTTAAAGTGTAAAGCATGGGGCAGCCCCCGGTGGCTCAGCGGTTCAGCACCGCCTTCAGCCCAGGGCATGATCCTGGGGTCCGGGAATCGAGTCCCATGTCGGGCTCCCTGCATGGAGCCTGCTTCTCCCTCTGCCTGTGTCTCTGCCTCTCTCTCTCTCTCTGTGTCTAGCATGAATAAATGAATAAAATCTTAAAAAAAAAATAAAGTGTAAACCATGATGGTTTGACTTATAGATATTATAGGATGATTATTGCAATAGGTTCAGATAACACGTGTCTTCTTTTACAGCTACAATAAAGAAAAAGGGAAGAAGAAAAAAATTTTCTCCTTGCAGGGGCACCTGGGTGGCCCAGTTAGTTAAGTATCTGCCTTCAGTTTAGATCATGATCCTGGGATCCTGGATCCAGCCCTGTAGTGGGTTCCTTGATCATCCGGGAGTCTGTTTCTCCCTTTCCCTCTGCCCCTCCCCATTGCTTGTTTTATCTCTCTCTCTCTTCCTGTCTCATAAACAAACAAACAAACAAACAAACAAACAAACAAATATCTTTAAAATTTTTTTCTCCTTGTGATGAGAACTCAGGATGTACTCTTTTAAAAACTTCTCTAGATATCAGGCAGCAGTGTTACCAATAATTCTCAAGTTGTACATACCTAGTACTTCTCTTATAACTGGAAATCAGTATCTTTTGACCACCTTTCCACAATTCTGCCTTCCTGAACCCTCTGTCTCTGAAAATCACATGTCTTATTTTTTTCTATGAGCTTGGTATGTATATATGTATGTATCTATTAATAATAGATTCTACATATAAGTGAGATCATATATCATCTATGTCTGACTTATTTTATTTAGCATAATGCCTTTAAGTTCTATCCATGCTATCACAAATGGTAAGATTTTCTCATTTTTTTTGTGGCTGAATAATATTCTTTTGCATCTGTCATCTATCATCTACCTATCATCATCTCACAATTTTTTCATCCAACCATCAGTGGACACTTAGGTTGTTTCCATGTCTTGGCTATAGTAAATAATGCTTCTATGAACAGGGGGGGGGGGTACAGATATCTTTTCAAGTTCATATTTTTATTGTCTTTGGATGCATTCCAGAAGTGAAATCGCTGGATCATATGGTAGTACCAATTTACAATCCCACCAGTCATGCACAGAATTCCTTTTTTCCACATCCATGCTAGCTTTTGTTATCTTTTGCCTTTATGATGATGGCCCTTCTAACAGGCACAAAGTGATACTGCATTTTGATTTTCATGTGCATTTCCCTTATGACTTGATCTTGAGCATCTTTTCATGTACCAGTTAGTCTTTCATGTGCCTTCTTTGGAAAAAAAAAGTTTATTCAGGTTCTTTGCCCAATTTTTAATTGGATTTTTCTTTTTGCTATTGACTTGTATGAGTTCTTTATATATATTGGATATTAACCCTCTATCAGATATATGGTTAACAAATATTTATTCCCATATCATAGGTTGATTTTTCACTTTTAGTGATGGTTTATTTTGCTGCACAAAATTTTTCTTTAGTTTGAAGTAGTTCCATTTGTTTAGTTTTGATTTTGTTGCTTGTACTTAGAGTGTTACATCCAAAACTCATTGCCAAGACCCATGTCAAGGAGCATTATTCCTATATGTTCTTTCAGGAGTTTCATGGTTTCAGATCTTATGTTTAAATCTTTAATCTGGGGCAGCCCCCGTGGCGCAGTGGTTTAGCGCCGCCTGCAGCCCGGGGTGTGATCCTGGAGACCTGGGATCGAGTCCCACGTCGGGCTCCCTGCATGGAGCCTGCTTTTCCCTCTGCCTGTGTCTCTGCCTCTTTCTCTCTCTGTGTGTCTCTCATGAATAAATAAATAAAATCTTTAAAAAAAAAATATTTAATCTATTTAATCTATTGAGTTAATTGTGAATGGTGGAAGATAGGGGTCCAGCTACATTATTTTGCATGTGAATATCCAAGCATCTCAGCAACATTTATTGAAGAGACTGAATTTCTCTACTGAGTATTCTTGGCACCTTGGTCAACCATATATGCTTAGGTTTATTTCTGGGCTCTTAATTGTGTTTTGTTGGTCTATTTGTCTGATTTATTCCATACTGTTTTGATTACTGTAGCTTGAAGCAGACAATGTGATGCCTCTTGCTTTGTTCTTCTTTCTCATATTTCTTTGGCTATTCTGAGTCCATATACATTTTAGGAGTGTTTTGTTCACTTCTGTAAAAATTCCATTGAAAACTTAATAGAGATTTTTCTGAGTCTATAGATGATTTTAGTATTGACACTTCAATAATATTAGTGTTTTCAATCCATGATTATGGGATACATATCTACTTCTTCAATGTCTTTCATCAATGTCTTTTAGTTTTCAGAGTAGAGATCTTTCATTTCCTTGGTTAAATTTATTCCTAAGTGTATTATAGTTTTTGATGCTATTGTAAATGAAATAAATTTCTGTCTTAGTATTAGGATAATGCTGGCATTAAAAAGCAGTTTGGCAGTGTTCTCTTTGATTTTTTTTTTTTGAAAAGTTTGAGAAGAATTTGTGTTAATTCACCCTTAACTGGCAAAATTTGCCAATAAGCCTTCAGGTCCTGAGGTTGTTTTCATTGAGAGATTTTTTTTTTTTTAAATTACTGATTTAATCCCTTACTAGTTATTGAACTGTTTAGATTTTCTATTTCTTCCTGATTCAGTCCTGGTAAGTTATATTTTTCTAAGAATTTTTCCATTTCTTCTAGGTTGTCTAATTTTTTGGTATATCATTTTTCATAGTAGCTTCTTATAATGCTTTGTACTTCTGATAGCAATTGTAATGTCTTCCTTTTCATTTATAGTTTTCTGATTTGGGTACTGTTACCTTTTCTTTGGTTAGTTTAGCTAAAGGTTTTTCAATTTTATTTATCATTTCAAAGAATAATTCTTACTTCGCTTAATATTTTCTATTTCTTCTGTTCTCTATTTTATTCATTTCTTTTCTAATCTTTATTATTTTCTTTTTTCTGCCAACTTTGGGCTTGGTTTGTTTTTCTTTTTCCAGTTGTTTAAAGCAGAATTAGTTTGTTTGGAATCTTTCTTGCTTCTTAATGTAAGCATTTATTGCTATACGCTTAAACTTTCTTCTTAGGATTGATTTGCTGCATCCTGGTATGTTGTGTTTCCATATTTTTTTGTCTTAAGAAACTTTGCTATTTTGCCTTCAATTTCTTCTTTGATCCATTGGTTGTTCAGAAGAGTGTTGTTTATCTGTGTTTGTGAATCTTCCAGTGTTCTTTTTGTTATTAATTTCTAGTTTCATACTGTGTGGTCAGAGAAGATATTTCCATCTTCTTCAATTTGCTACGATTGGTTTTATGGCATAACATATGGTTTATCTTAGAAAATTATCCATGTGTTCCTAATAAGAATATATATTCTGCTGTTGTTGGACAGAATGTTCTGTATATGCCTGTTAGGTCCATTTGGTCTATCATGCTGTTCAAATCTGCTGTTTTCTTATTGATTCTCTGTCTGGATGACCTATCCATCATCAAGAGTGGAATATTAAAGTCTCCATTATCAGTGCATTATGTTTTATTACTTTTTCTTATTTTAGCTCTGTTTTTGCATTATTATTTAGGTGTTCTGGTACTGCAAGCATAAATATTTACAATTGTTATGTCTTCTTGATGGGTTAACTTCTTTATTTTTTTTAAAGATTTTATTTATTCATTCATGAGAGACACACACACACACAGAGACAGAGACAGAGAGACAGAAAGAGAGAGAGACAGAGACACAGGCAGAGGGAGAAGCAGGCTCCATGCAGGGAGCCTGACGTGGGAATCAATCCCGGGTCTCCAGGATCAGGCCCTGGGCTGAAGGTGGCGCTGAACCGCTGAGCCACCCAGGCTGCCCAGGTTAACCCCTTTATCACAATGTGATGACTTTCTTTGTTTTGTTTTGTTTTTTTTTTTTTTCCATTTTTAAAGTCTATTTTATGTGATGTAAGTATAGCTAACTCTGCTTTGTTGTTGTTTTTGTTAGCATTTGTTTGAAATAAATTTTTCTACTTAATTTTACTTATGGTGTATGTGGATCTTTAAGGCTAAAATAAGCCTCTGTAGGCAGCATATTATTGTATTTTTTATGCAATTCTATGTCTGAAGAATTTCATCTGTTTACATTTAAAGTAATTGTTGATAGGTAAAGACTCACTTTTGCCATTTTGTTAATTGCTCTTTGGTTGTTTTGCAAATTCATTATTCCTATTCTCTTATTTTGCTTTTTTTTTCTGTTTTAATATCTTTTGATATCAGTATAAATTGATTTCTTTAACGTTTTCTTTTGTGTAATTGCCACAGGTTTTTCCCAATGGTTATCATAAGGTTTACATGAAATATAAACATTTATAAACCCTGTTATAAGGAGATATCAACTTCAGTCAATAGAGTCCCCAAACCTTGCACTTCTACTTCTTCTCCCCCTTCACATTTTATGTTATTGCTGTCATAATTTACATGTTTTTAATACAGTAAAACTAATAATGGATTATCCTAGTTATGGTTATTTTTATTACATTCATTTTCTTAAATTTTTGAACTGGAGTTGTAAGTGAATTATGTGCCATTATTACCTAATTACAGAATCTAATTTTAACTCTAATTCAACTCTAATTTGGAGTTAATTTACCATTACCAGTGAGTTATATGCTAACTTTTCTGTTTTTATGATGTTAACCAATGTCCTTTTACTTCCACTCACATAGCTCCCATTAGTATTTCTTGTAAGGCAGGTCTCAAGGTTATGAACTCCCTCAGCTTGCTTTTGTTTGGGAAAGCTTTGTGTTCATTTCTGATGGACAATTTTGCTGGCCATAACATTTTTGGTTGATAGATTTTTTTCTTTCAATGTTTTAAATATGCTATCCCATTCTCTTCTTGCTTGAATTGTCTGTGTTGAGAAATCTGCTTGTAGTCTTAGGAAGTTTCCCTTGAATGTAACTTCTCTTTTATCTTGTTCCTCTTAAAATTCTTTGATTTTGGCTTTTGACAGTTTAATTGTAATGTATCTTAATGTAGTCCTATTTGGGTTCAACTTGGAGACCTATGGGCCTCCTGGATATGGATATCCATTTCTTTTCCCAAGTCCAGAAGGTTATTGGCCATTATTGCTTTAAATATATTTTCTGCCCCTTTCTCTTTCCCTTCTTCTTCTAGAATCTCCATAATGTGAATATTGTTCCCTTTCATTGGATCCCATAAATCTTGTAGGATTTCTTAACTATTTTCCTTCTTTTCACTTTACAAGTTATAAGATTGAAAGTCACTTATTCTTTCTTCTATATGGTTGAGTCTACTTTTGAAACTATTAAATTCTTCAGTTTAGTTATTATATTTTCCATCTCTAGGATTTTTAGGGTTTTTAGTGGTTTCCACTGCCTTGTTGATCTCATTTTTAATGCATTATTTCCCTAATTTTATTTAGTTGTCTGTCTGTGCTTGCAGTTCATTAAATCATTAAATGTCTTTAAGAAGATTATTCTGATTTTTTGATAGTTTATAGATCTCTGTTTCTTTAAGATCAGTTATTAAAGCTTTATTAGTTTCCTTTGTCAGTGTTATATTTGCTTTTTAAAAAATCATTGACTCTTTGTAGTGGTATTTGCATATTTGACTAATCAGGTTCCCCTTCCAGACTTTAGGTTTGCTTTGGCAGAGACAGATCTTCACCAGTAGCTTAGTTTGAGTTTCTGGGTAATGTTCTTGGGCAAGTGAGTATTGCTGTTATGTTCTATTTTTGAGTGAGAAAACTGTTTGCCTTCTGAGGTTGGGGATGGGAGTATGTGTTAATGGCTGAGAATAGTTGGATTGGACTGTTTGGCTTCCTACTCAGTGATGCTGTAAGATGGGTCCTGCATTTGCCTGGATTCTCTGGTCAGGCTTACTAGATAGTTGGGACTACAGACTATATTCTGTAGTAATATGAATTAGCTTGCCTGCCCTAGAAGGCATCAAAATCTGAGACCTAGGACCTGTAGCTGAGACTCATTGTTTGGGCTCCAAATCAGGCAAAAGTGTGCACTAAATTTCCTGGTCAGGCAAGGTTACCAGTTCTTCTCTGCAAATTCAGAAAGCCACGGTCTGTTCTCTCTGTTCAAATACTACTGTAAGCAAAGCTTTTGAATGGGCTACATAGTTTCTCATTTGCTCCATTTAGGTTCCCTGTATGGGCAGGCTGGGGTCTATATTCAGTAATGAGCAGAACTACAAATTAATTTCCATGCTTGGACCCAATGGGAGAAGGAGCTCTAAGACTGCTGAGATTCTTTGTTGTCTTAGCTCAAGCTGACCCATGCCTCAAGTTGCTTGGCCAAACAAGTTCAGGGTTTGCTCTGCCTGCCCCTCCTTCGACTTGAGTGCCACTGATCTTTATGGCTTCCAGGTGTTATCAATAGCCCTTTTGGTTGAATGGGGCTAGGAACCAGAGTGGGTTGGTGGAGCTATGTCTCAGCAACCTTGCCTAATAAGGATGGGGGAAGGGCTGCTTCAAGGGACTCTCAATTTCCCAAACAACCTCTCTGGTTGGGATAGGCTGGAAGGGACTCACAGTTTTGTGCCTGTGCATACTATGGGAGTCTTCTATATTCAGAACTTGCTTTGTTATGGGAGTGATCAACCTCTTACCTCAAATATTATTGGGCCACACAGCTTCCAGGTATTGTCACCAACCCCTGTAATCAGATGTGGCCAGGAAACTCTTGCCACAGTGTTTAAGGGCTGTGATTCAGCATCTTATCTGCAAATGGGCAAACCAGGCCTTTAGGGCTTGCAGAACTTCTTTTTTTTTAATTTTTAAAAAGATTTTATTTATCTATTCATGGGACACACACAGAGAGAGAGAGGAAGAGACACATAGGCAGAGGGCAAAGCAGGCTCCATGCAGGGAGCCTGATGTGGGACTCAATCCCAAGTATCCAGGATCACACCCTGGACTGAAAGTGATGCTAAACCGCTGAGCCACTCGGGCTGCCCCAAGAACTTCTTGTTTAATAATATGAATCAATAAGATCTTCAGTCTGCCAAGTTTCCTGGTTAGAGTGCACTGCTAACCTGGTTTTGCACATAAACAAAACTGCTGGTTGTGACTAGCACTTGGGTGCTGTGGATATAGACTTGGTCTACCAAGATCCATGTGCTGGTTATTGCAAGACTTTCCCCTTTACTCATCAGAGTCATTCCCAGTAGTTGACCCCTGAAGATTCTCTTGCAATCTCTATGGGATAAGATCAGAATAGTGGCTCTCACAAAGCAACCCACAGTACTGGTGGGGGATCTGATTGTCCTCCCTGGATTCTCTTTTCCTACTAGAGAAGTTGGAGGCTCAGGATAGGTCTCTGTGCATGGTTTACCCTAACCTGGTGAACAGGCATTGCTGTCAACATTTAGCCCCTTTTCTTATTTTTCTAATGTAACCTTAGTCTTTGTCGTGTAGGGGTTAGCTTCAAGCTCATTCTTTTTTTATTTTTTTCTCTCCCTCACTCCTTAGAATCGTCTCAGTGGTGTTTCATTCTTGAATAGTTATTGACTGTTCTTCTTGTGGCAAATTCCTACTTTGAAAAGGTACTTCTATTTGATATCAAAATGCATATTTAAGCTGTGACTTTTTGAAATGAAGAAAACTTTTCCAATTTGATTACTTAGGATCCTGTTGGGCCCCCTCATCTGTGTTGGAAGTGTTGCAGCACAAGGAAAAATTGGATGAAAGTGAAGACAGCCTATTTAAATTAATATTATTTCAGTGCATTGAAACAAACAAGGTAAACTAGTCAACCTGCTTTTATTGTTTAAATAATCTAATCAATTATTAAGTATAATGAAAAATAATTTATTTTAACTTTATATTTCATTTTAATTTTATATTTAATTTTATTTGAGAACCAGAATAATTTATCTCTTTATCCTATTTACCTATTTTGTACATCCCTCACCTGTAGCAATATTTATGTTGTAACAAATAGTGAGATTTCATTCTTTTTATGGGAGTAATATTCCATTGCATATGTTATATATATCATATGCAAAATATATATGTTATATATTTATTATATGTAAAAAGTAAATCTTACATATTTGTATATGTTATATATTTGTATATAATCTTATATCTTATGTATTTATTATATATAGTATGTTATACATTTATTCTATACAAAATATGTATTTATTTTTAGTAAATATATAATAAATAACATTTAAAATTTTTACATTCATGTTATCCGTGAATTATCAGTATATATACACTGATTTATACACACACATGCCATCTTCTTTATTCATTCATCTTACATTGCTTCCATATTTTGGATATTGTAAATAATGCTGCAATAAACATAATATATATATATATATATACACACATATATATGTATATATATATATATATATATATATCTTTGTGAATTACAGTTTTTGTTTTCTTTGGGTAAATACCCAGAAGTGGAAACACTGGGTCATATGGTAGTTTTAGTTTCTGGAGGAACCTCTGAACTGCTTTCCACAGTGATTGCACCAATTTACATTCCCAGCAACAGTGCAGGAGTATTTTCTTTTCTCCACATTATTGCCAATCCTTGCTATTTCTTATCTTTTTTATACTAGCCATTCTGACTAAATTATAAGCTATTCTTATCCTTTTGATACCAGCCATACTGACATACCTCTGAGGAGGTATCTCACTGTGGTTTTGATTTGCATTTCCCTGATGATTAGTGACATTGAGCATATTTTCATGTGTCTGTTGGCCATCTCTGTTGTCTTTGTTTATTTTTTTAAACTTTTTTTTTAAGATTTATTTATTTATTCGTGAGAGACACACAGAGAGAGGGAGAGAGAGACAAAGACACAGGCAAAGAGAGAAGCAGGCTCCCTGCAGGGAGCCCGATGCGGGACTCGATCCTGTATCCCGGGATCATGACCTGAGCTCAAGGTAGGCACCCAACCTCTGAGCCATCCAGGTCTCCCAATCTCTGTTGTCTTTGAAAAAAATATTTACTCATAATCTCTGGCCATTTTAAAATCAGGTTATTTGGGTTTTCTGGTGTTGAGTTATATAAGTTCTTTATATATTTTGGATATTAATCCATTATCTGCTTTATCATTTTCAAAGATCTCCTTCCATTCAGTAGGTTGCCTTTTCATTTTGTTGATGGCTTCCTTCATTGTACAAAAGCTTTTTAGTTTGATGCAATCCCAGTTGTTTACTTCTGCCTTTTATATCTTTTTTTTCTCTTGTTGAGGAGACAGGTCCAGAAAAATACTGCTAATGCTGATATACAAAAGATTATTGCCTATGTTTTCTTTTAAAAGTTTATGGTTTCAGGTCTTCTGTTAGGTCTTTACTCAATTTTATTTTTGTATATGGTATAAGAAAGTGGTCTAGTTTCATTCTTTTACATGTGACTGTCCAGTTTTCTTACGACCATTTACTGAAGGGTGTCTTTTCCAAACCGTATATTCTTATTTTTTTTTCATGCTGTATATTAATTGACCATATAAGCATGGGTTTTATTTTTTGGTTTTTAATTCTGTTCCATTGATCTATGTGTTTATTTTTGTGCCAGTACCATGCTGTTTGATGAATATAGCTTTGCAATATAGTTTGAAATCTGGGATTGTGATACTTCTACTTTGTTCTTTCTCAGATTGCTTTGACTATTCAGGGTATTTTGTGGTTCCATACAAAGTTTAGAATTATTTGTGCTAATTCTGTGGTAATTACTTTTTTTTTAGAGAGAGAGAGGGAGAGAGAGAGAGAGAATGAAAGCAGGGTGGAAAGGGGGAGGGAGAGATCCTTAAGCAGACTTCATACGAGTGCAGAGTCCTTCATGGGCTCTATCTCGTGATCTGAGATCATGACCTGAGCCAAAATCAAGAGTTGGTCAATTACCTGATTAAGCCACTCAGGTGCCCCTGTTGTATTTTGATAGAGATTGCCATAAATCTGTCAATTGCTTTAAGTAGTGTAAACATTCAGCAATATTAATTATTCTGGTCCATGAGCATGATATATTTTTCCATTTATTTGTGTCACCTTTCATTTCTTTCATTAATATGTTATAGTTTTGTGAATACAGGTCTTTCACCCCTTCAGTTAAATATATTCCAAAGTAGGGGTGCCTGGGTGGCTCAGTCAGTTAAGCATTTGCCTTCAGCTCAGGTTATGATCTCAGGGTCCTGGGACTGAGCCCTTCATCAGGCTCCTTGCTCAGGAGGGAGTCTATTTTCTCCATCTGCTTCTTCCCCCACTCATGCTGTCTCTCTGTCTCAAATAAATAAATAAATAAATAAATAAATAAATAAATAATAAATAAATAGATAAATTTCAAAAATAATGAAAATAGAATTAAAAAATTATTCCTAAGTAAATTATTCTCTTTGATGACAATTATAAGTTGGATTGTTTTCTTAATTTATTTTTCTGCTACTTTACTATTAGTGTATAGAAATACAACAGATTTTTGTATATTGATTTGTATCCTGCAACTTTACTAACTACATTTATTAGTTTTAATAGTGCCCACTTTTTCAGATCATCTGCCCTATGTCTAATACTGACTTTAATTATCATGTATACACCTGTCATTCCCATATCTATATTTCCAGCCATGAATTCTCCCTGGAATAGCCCCACTTCTTCTTAAAGGTATGATAAACTCAGAGTAGACAAGTCAGAGCTGTTGGTAACACTTTAAACCTTCTGCTTTTTCCATTTTCCTATTTCACAGGTGATTAAACTAAGAACCAAGAAAACAACTAAATTATCCAATCTGAAAAATTGTCTAAGTTGTCAAGGAACTAGTAATGGGACAGGTAGAGTATGAGCCAAGGCAGTAGAACTCCTGAGGGTGAGTTCTTATCTACAATAACCTACCACCCCCATGTCAATTTAAATTGATCTAAATTTTATATTCTGAACACACTTATGAAGATTTATTTTTTCAGAATATTTTTAATTCCAGAAAAGTTAAGCTACTAACCCAATGTTACCAGCTATTACTTAGTAGATCTGGGATTCAAGCTTAGGAATATCTCTCTCTATATTACTGTATAGGTTGTTTATTTGTTATTTTCTCTCTCCCACAAATTTTGGTTCCTTGATCCAAGGTCCCTAAAGATATATCAGTACTTCATTCAGTTTCTTACTCCAGCATAATTTTTAAACATACTAGATGTTCATGGCATATGATCATTTTAATGTGCTGCTGAATTCTGTTCACTAATATTTTATTGAAAATTTTTACAGTGATATTCATCAGAGGCATTGTTCTATAATTTACTTTTCTTCTGGTGTCCTTCTCTGGCTTTGGTATCAGGATCAAGTAGGAGTTATTCCTGGGATGCAAAGCCCGTTCAACATAAGCAAATCAATAGATGTGATACACCATATTACTATATTGAAAGATAGGAGTCAGATGATCTTAATACATGCAGAAAAAGCATCCACCAAAATAAAACATTCTTATAATAAAAATGCTCAACTAACTGAATGTAGAAGTAACATACCTTAACACAATACAGGCCATATATGACAAACCCACATCCAGGAAAACCAGGGAACAAAAAATAATAAAAGGCATCCACATTGAAAAGGAAGAAGCAAAGCTATCTTTGTTTGCAGATGATGTGATTTTATATAGAGAGAATCTTAGACTCCACCAAAAAATTGTTAGAAGTAATTAACAGATTTAGTAAAATTGCAAGATACAAAATCATCATACAATAATCAGTTATGTTTCTAAATATCGACAACAAAATGTCTGAAAAATAAATAAAACAATCCCATTCACAATAGCAATAAAAACAATAAAATATTTAGGAATAAATTTAACAAAAGAAGTGGAAGATCTATACACTGAATACTATAGGACTTTGATGATACCATATGAATTAACTTATATGTAGAATCTGGAAAAACAAAATGAATGATCAAACAAGCAGACAAAGACTGAAATAAACTTGTAAATAGAATGAACAGACTAGTGGAAGCCAGAGAGAGAGGGGTGGGAGTATTGGGTGAAATAAGTGAAGGGATTAAGGTATACACTCCAAGTTATAAAATAAATAAGTCACAGGATGTAAAGTACAGCATAGGGAATATAGTCAATAATATAATAACTTTGTGTACCAATGGATGGTAACTACACTTACTGTGGTGAGCATTTCATAATGTAAATAATCACTGAATCACTATGTTGTACACTGAAGCTAATATAATATTGTATGTCAATATACTTCAATGAAAATTAAAAATGAACTGATTAGTAAATAATAATATGAATGTGACCATAAAAAATTAAAGGAGTTGAATAAGACCCAAGCAAATGGCAAATATGTTCATGTATTGGAAGAATTAATATTGTTTAAATGTCCATATTACTCAGAACCATCTATAGATTCAATGCAATCCTTATCAAAATTTAAATGGCATTATTTTATAGAAATAGAAAAAATGTCCTAATTTTTTTTTGAACCAGAAAAGATCCTGATCCCCAAGCAATTCTCAGAAAGAAGAAACCTGGAGGCATCACATATCTTGATTTCAAATCATACTATTAAGCTATAGTTATCAAAACAGTATGATACTGACATAAAAATAGACACATAAATCAAGAAAACAGAATTGGGAGTTTAGAAATAAACCCTCATGTATGTTGTCAACTAATACTTGAAAAGAGAACCAAGAATATTCACTGGGGAAAGGATAATCTTTTCGATAAATGATGCTGGGAAAACTGGATAACCACATGCTTACATGAATCTTGGGCAACACTGTACTTTAACAATCTGACTTCTGTCTTCTCTATTACATAACAAACAGATGACTAGAGCTTCCTGCGTCCATCAGCTATTCAAATGCTTTTAGAACCATCACTAAGATTCGGGACATAATGAATAAATTGACCCACTCAGAAAATATTGATCTGTCACCTGAAGCATCTCAGTGGTATGTAGAAAGATATGTCCATATATTTCATTTATAAATGAATGGCAATCACCTCCCTGTTTGATGTATATTTTTAGTTTCTTTTCTTTATAGTTTTTATCACATTGATAACATGCCTGACCCAAATTAGTCCTTGCCAGACTGGATTGTGGTTATTTCTGAGAACTCATCACAGTTCATCTTGGATTCTCCTGGAATTTTCTAGGAAAGTCCAGCTATCCATGGAAGGGAGATCTTATATTTATCTTTACTTTAGCACATGGGAAGATTTAGGTTTGATTCCTGGCACTGGATGGACACTGTGTTGATAGATGCAAAAAAAAAAAAAATCTGTTTCTTATTTATATAATTCTCAGAAACATATCTCAAACATGCCATTTTCTATGCCTATAATTAGAGGATAATATCTCTCTTGGCCACCTCACAGAGCTATATAATGACTCAGCTGAGATAATGTTAAAAACAAAAATCTTGGAAATTATATAGTGTCAAATTAGTGAGAAATACAGGAGAGAACTAGCCTCTACAAAATGTCATAGTTTACCAACAAACTCCTTTAATTTTTACAGTAATCCTTTTAGGAAGAGGGATTCAGATAAACTGATTAATTTCTCAGGTAGACAGTTCAGGTTAACTGAATAATTTCACAGATATTAGGAGAACCAGCATTTTAAAGCTATGCTATTTAAGTCATAAGGTCTTGCTATTTTTGTTTCTCTTTTCCATAAAGATGAGATCAAATGTTACTTAAAAAAATGTATCTAAGTCTTTTTAACAATTTACACCTTTTCCAGATGTATTATGATAAAAAGAGAAGTATAACAGACATCGCTGTTTCTTCTACAATCTCTGAGTCAGCCTAACATGGTAGAAATAATACTAGGTGGAGAGAGTTTAAAAATAAAAACAAAAACCAGTGGCCCTCTTCATGGTTGCTTGTGTGAACTTGAGCAAGTTACTCTGATTTTTTTCATTTTATTAACTTCTCTGTTCAATGCATTGTTGTTGGAACTGAGACTAAAAAGACAATTAAGGCACTGCCCCTAAAGAGATGGATATGCAGCCAATTATTTAATAAAATATTATTAGCAGTATATCATAAGAACAAACTGCTATGGGCTTGCAGCATTGGATTGCTGCTTAGAGTGTGTAGAAGCTGGTCACATGGAAGAAAGCTGAAATTTCCAGAAAGAGATAGAAAAGAGAGTCATTAGAAAATGCGACTCCTGGAACAACAGAAACACAACTCTCTGGACCTCGTTTTCTTCATCTGTAAAATGAAGTTAGACACCATCATCTCTAAATTCCTATTATACTTTACTATTCTAAGATTTTGTTCTTACCTCTGTGACTTGTGCTTCTCCTGTTCCCATATTTGGTGTCAAAGAAAGCCAAGTGTATGAAGTAGCCCACTATCCTGTTAAAATAATACAATTAAACTTTGATATGAGCAAGTAACTGACAGGTTTATCTACTCTCAGCTGCAAGCTTTTGAAAAATATTAAAAATAGGTGACTTGAAGGCTAAGGCTTTCCTTAAGAAGGAGCGATTACATCCCTGAGCATATTTGATTCTCCCATAGGCATTAAAACAGCAGGGGCCTGTATTTCCACTGAATTATAAAAGGGTTAAATGTCAGACATGATGTATTACTAGGGAATATCATCAAAAATGGACCAGGCCACTGCCCTCAGAGCAAGGCTCATTATTAGCCATCAAAGAAATAGCTCTGACATTCAGTCACCTCACTAAACTTTAAGGTGAAGGATCACTTTGGGCAAATGGAAAGCAACTTGTAAGTACTTATTTTAAGAAATTGCTCCTATAGATCCTAATGGATACCTTCTGTAAATGTTGGTTAAGCAGTTAATCAATTCAGAAGTCAAAAATATTTCCCATTTTGATTTATCTCAGATTCCAAAGAAAAGGAACTTACAGGAGCGGTGGTTAATAAGAACCAAAATTTACAGAGGCGGCAGGGGTTAAAAGCTTAACTAATTACAAGTTCCACTTCTTATGAGACCTTCTTCATGTAGTTTTTAGTTTCAAAAATGGTTTGGTTCTCCTAAATACTAGTATTAGAGGACTTTGTTTAGTGGGTTTTATAAATTGGTGGTTTATTAAATTGTTTGGGAAAATAGAATTTTAAAAAAACCAATATTTTGTACATAATGTAATAGTTCTACTAATCCATTTTAACATGAAATATTTATAAAATATTAATTTTTTATTTGATATTTTGCTGTAGGTCTATTTTTTTTTTTACATATGCACGAGTATGTGGGAGTTAGGAATAAACTCAGCAAGATGATAGACAGCTGTTTAGCAACTGACTGAACTATCACAGGTTTCCTCTTGGGACTTAGACCTCATGCTGGTCAAAAGTGGAACTTTAGGGGACTTGATAGCAGTGACAGTGAAACGAAATCAAAATGGATTGGTGCTTTTCCTTAAGTAAAGAACCGCATCGGTGAGCAGCACACCTCTGGGATTTCCAGGTCAAGAGAAAGGAACAGAGCTACTATTTTGAGATTGCAGATCTCAGTGAGAAGACTGATCATAATAAACTTCCAGAATAATCTTGGTTACTAGAAATAGGTATGATTCTGACCACTAAAGTGAATGGATCTAAGATGTTAGGAAACTCCATTTTCTGAGGAACTTCCTCTTGAGTTCTTTTCTAGTTATCAAAAGCAAGACTTGCTTCTCACTCTAGGGACAGCTAGCGCATGCACTGGAGTGAGATGCATCATGCGCTTGTGGTAGACTTTCTTGTTGATCTATCTTTTCATCTTCAGCACTCCTCTGAACCTAATTTCAAATTGGTATTAAGCAGAGCCCTCACCAGGGTTATTCCTAAGTGATGGGCTCTGCAGATTTGGTGATTCATGGGAAGTGTTTCCTAAAGTGTGGTCTTTGGAGCACCTGCTTAGGAATCAGCTGAGTCACTGTTAAAAAATTTAGATTTCCAGACCCCACCTAAAACTACTGGGAGTGATCCCAGTAATGGCATAAAAGTTCTATCTCTCCAAGTGATTCTTATATTAAAAATGTTCGGGAATCTCTAACCTAGATCAATGATGGAAGAGCCTAATAGATAAGGAAATTGCTGATTATAAAACTGCCTGATGTGATACATCTGCTCCCCTCCCCATGAAGGTGATGGATAATCTCTAAAATGCCAGAAAAAAAAATGCCAAGTTGATGAAAAGGGACAATTACCGCAGTTTATTAAAGGCTCCCAACAAGGGCCACCACACTTAGGAAATTCCCAAATTCAAGTGCAAAGTTTGAGGTCTCCAGGCTGTACCTCAAAGGGTTAGAGAGTGAAATGTTGTTCCACAAAACCTTGTCCATTATTTCAGTCTCCAAATTTTTCAAAAGCATTTTGACTTCATTGGTAAAAAGAGAGGAAAGTGAATCATATTTCTTAGCAGCCTCCATCTGTGAATATTTTGTATTGATCTATTAGTTAACACTACCTCCTTTATCCTAGCCTGGATATTAAACTTCAGGTTCACCTGTTGGTAGTAAAGTCTTCTCAATATTCTGCAATGATTTTGACTCCTCTGCTTATCACTTCTAGATGCAAGCGCCAGAGCAATCGTGAGCCTTTCTCCCTGCAGGGTCACTGATTTCTTTCCTACTACTTAGAATGTAGGAAATTTTGTTTTGCCTTTATGTGATGTGGGGACCAGGGAGCACTGCCAAGGCTCAACACTTAGCTACTGGGCACTTGCCATGTCCTCGTATAACCATTTATTCCAGATGATTTTCCTTCTGCTTCCTTATTACTTCTGGCCCTTTAAATCTGATCATTTTTATTTTACCTCTTACACAGCCCAAGGTAATGAGTACCAGCAGGTACCATGAGTCATGCTGAGTGTTTCCCATGAAGGAATGGAGTATGATTGAGGTAACAAAAGGTGCTTTGTTTAACACAGTGGATTAAAATTAGCCACACTTCATAATATACCTGATGTCTCTTGTCAAGAGAGAGGAAATGAGAAGCATGACTTGTGGCAGTATCTGCAGAAATCTGTTCAGGTACCAGAATGCTTAGCCTATGTTAGTTCTGGTAATGAAGTGGTAGGGTTTAATTCAATTGTTGAAGTTACCTGTTATAAACATAATAATTAAGTTCTTGCCAGTCAGTACAGTACTGAATTTATCAGCAATAGAAAGGATATAGTTCAAAACAGCTAAATCAATTATCTTTCAGGAAAAGTAAAAGCTTACTGAACTTAGCCACTCAGGAAATGATTCATGTATATAAGCTGATGCTTTAATTTATAAACTCTTAGTTAAGGGGCTATAAGGCAATAGCAAAAACATTCCTCTTACCACCATAACGCATAACTTTCATACTCCACTTCACACCATTGCTCTGAGCGAGGATTTCAGCAAACTTCTCAGGCAACTACTGCAGCGTTCTGATTACTGTTCATTAGTTCCTGGCATCTCCAGACCTGATACTCTCTTTTAGACTCCCAACGATTTCCCAGATGTCTTATTCTGGAGATCTTATACTTTGGAACATCTCACATCTACCATTTTCTGCTTTCAGCATTAATAAATGTAAACCCAAGCAGAGAGACACCAAGCACTGTTGCCTACCAGGGCACTGTAACACAGTTGTGAAAGCACATGCTTTCGAGTCAGACTTCATAGGTTTGAATTCTGGCTCTGTCACTTAGTAGCTCTGTGATTTTGTCAGGTGATTTAACCTTTCTGTGCCTTGGTTTCTTTATATAAATTGAGAATAATATTAGTAACTATCTTAGGCAGTTGTGATTGAAAGAATTAATACATGCAAAGCACTTAGAATAGTGTCTGAAACATAGTAAATTCTCAAAATTATTACCCGCCATTGTGACTATTATTATCTAAGCATATGTCTTGTGTTTTCATCAGGGATAATTTGGTTATAAAGGAATATAACGGTTTGAAAACTACCCCAAGCAAAGCAAACACATGAAAAAACTACATTTCCCCCCCTAAAGTTAGAGTAATAATCTTATGGATACCAGTATAGCTGGGTTTCTGGGTGCTCCTCAGCCAGACTCAGAAGCACTCTGAAGTGCTTCAAGGCAGACTCTATCTCTTATTTTATTGGGAATCAAATGACCCTTTGTCCCTGATCCAATCAATTGTGGAGAAAGTTTCAGAATCATGAGTCCCACTTGCCCACTAGTAATTATTGTGGGAATCTACTATATGAGAAAGGTCCTGGACAGGATATAGATACATTGCTTACCTATTAACCACTAACTTTAGTTTGAAACATGCGAAGAAAATGCCTACTGTGCCTTGGTAGACTTTTGATAGATGTGTCCATCTCTCCATAGATGAAGTGCAAATCAAGGAAAATAAAGAGGTGAACAGTAAAATGCACCTTCAAGAAAATCTCAAAGCATAGATCCAGACATCTTATCTTAACCTTACTAATTTTGCATACATTTGGGGTAATTTTGTCAAGGGATGGTGAGAAATCAATCCTTTTGCATGTGAATTTATTACTACCTATTTCCCTTTCTAAATCATACTGCTAGAAGCCTTTTTACTGCGGCACAGAACTATATGCTGGGTAAGGATTTTATTTTTATATAACTGAGATATGTAATTTAATACAACAGATATATATATTGGATACGTGATTTTTGAATTTTACATGTTTTTATAGGCCAAAAAACAATCCCAAACCAAAAGTCTAACAGAAAAATCCAATTCCACAAATAATAAAAACTGCCAGAATTTGAAAATACAGAGTATTAAATCCATGGTCATTTGTGATTTAGATTTCAGGAATCTCAGGTATTCTTTTTTTTTAAAGATTTTATTTATTTATTAATGAGAGACACACAGAGAGAGAGGCACAGACACAGGCAGAGGGAGAAACAGGCTCCATGCAGGGAGCCTGACATGGGATTCGATCCCGAGTCTCCAGGACCACACCCTGGGCTGAAGGCAGGTGCTAAACTGCTGAGCCACCCTGGCTGCCCCTCAGGTATTCTTTGTAACCATTTCCGAAGCAACCAGTTTCCCTTAGCTACTGTTCAAACTAAGACACAAGTACCTATGTATTACTATATACATTTTAATAGCATGTTAATGTAAGAATGCTTAGAATATTGAATTATTTCTAGCTATTATCAGCACTTAGAGTGGGGAAAAAATGGAATCTAAATGCTACTTTTCCATTTCATTGTTGGCATTTCAAATATTTCTCATTGACCAATTCTCTTATCAAGAGATTGGAGAGATTTACACTTCCCAACCCCCTGAAATTCTGCAAAGCTACAGACTACAGAAGGCCTATATAATGAGAGCAAAAGCACTGCATGTCATCTTCCTGTAAGGCATTTTGTTTGCTATGCTTGACTATCTAGTCACCCAGGATTTGGTAGTGAGTTCTGACGTAGAGATCCAAGCTGCCTGGAATACTGAGATTTCACAAGGAAAAAAAGTTAATCTGGGATTCATTCAGACCCACAGTGGACTTTGTATGAAATGACCAACTTCATATTTATTTTATTTTATTTTTTTAAAGATTTTACTTATTTATTCATGAGAGACACACAGAGAGAGGCAGAGACATAGGCAGAGGGAGAAGCAGGCTCCCTGCAGGGAGTGTGATGTGGGACTCGATCCCGGACCCGGGATCATGACCTGAGCCGAAGGCAGATGCTCAAAGGCTGAGCCACCCAGGTGTCCCTAAACTTCATCTTAATTGTGTTATAATTGAAAAATAAAAATTGTATACTTTTGAGGTACACAACTTGATGTTTTGATGATATTCATATACATGTGAAATAATTGCCACAATCAAACTAATTAACAGTCATCACCTCACAAAGTTACCTTTTTGTTTTGTTTTAAGATTTTATTAATTTATTCATGAAAGACACACACAAAGAAAGGCAGAGACACAGGCAGAGGGAGAGGGAGAAGCAGGCTCCTCGCAGGGAGCCGGGTGTGGGACTCGATCCCAGGTCTCCAGGATCACGCCCTGAGCTGAAGGCAGATGCTCAACCACTGAGCCACCCAGGCATCCCACCCTTCTTGTTTCCTTTTGTGGTGAGGCTTACTTAAGATATGCCTTCTTACCAAACTTCTAGTACACAATGCAATATTGCTAACTATAGTCATATTGCTGCATATTAGATTCCCAGAACTTACTGGTCTTGCATAACTGATACTTTGTGGCCCTTTGGGTATAAATTGCAGTTTGAGAGCTGTTTGTTACCGCAGCATGACCTTAGGGTAGATTCTGTCCACCATCCATTTCAGAGCTGACCAGACTTTTGGACCCATAGAGATTGCGGAAAATCCTGACACTTGTGGAGAAAGGGAAGGGAGAATAGGAAAGAAGATGAGTTTTATAGCAAATTCTTATATCTGCTTTTATGACTTGAGAAATAGTATAATACAACTTCTTCATTTCATGTACAAATGACTTAGAGACCCCGAAAGAAGAACTGGCTAGACATAGTTCAAACATTTGTCAGTGGCAAAGTCTGTTAATGTTTTACATACTATTTTACAGAGAAATAATATGAGAAATAAAAGGGAAAGCATGGGCTAGGATGAAAACACTGTAGCTGTGTGCAATTTTAATAAAATAAGATTTTGACAAAAACTGTCAGTGGAAATGTGAGAATCTTGAACTCAGATTTAAAAGTCTATCCTACCATTCTGTTTGAAAAAAGAAATGAGGGGCACCTGGGTGACTTAGTCAGTTAAGTGTCTGCCTTCGGCCAGGTCATGATTCCAGGGCCCTGGGATCCAGTCCGACATCAGGCTCCCTGCTCAACAGGGCACGGAGCAAGGAGGCACAGGCTCCCTGCTCAACAGGGCACAGGGCAAGGGAGTCTGCTTCTCCCTCTCTCTTTGCTCCTCCCCCTCCTCGTGCTCTCTCTCACTTCCTCTCTCTCTCTCAAATAAATAAAATGTTAAAAAATAAATAAGAGGAAATGAGGCCCCATGCAATATTGTTAGCATGAGTTCACCCTACCACCAAGAGACACGGGAAGATTCAAGCACTCTGCCTTTTTGTGTGACTTATATATAAAAAAAATAATAAAAGTAAAAGAGCAGGCAGTGACTAAAAATAAAGCAAAGAAAGCTTGGTAATAGCAGAGATGGGGCAAAAATACGAGTCTGTTTGACTGACAGTTAATTAGGGGCAGATGGTTAAAAGATGTGAATTCTAGTTCCAAGCTGAGGAAGTTGAGACAGGTTATTTAACTTCATTAAATTCACTTTCTGTATTGTAAGAGTTGATTGACTTCTAAATTTATTTCTCACATTACTTTTTACCTTCTTTTCTCCACCAACCTTCAGTGATATATTTTTCAATATTAGACTACTATCCTTAAGTAGTAAGGTGAAAGTGTAAGGAATTTAGCAAAGAATTGTTGGGTAGTGCTAAGGTCACTTATTCTTTGACAATACTTCCTTCATGCCACATATCAACACTTGCTGTTGCAGGAACAAATCCTTTCCTTCTTGTCTTCAGCACTCCCCCCTTTTTTTCAGGTTGGACTTTTCTTGCCCTTAGGAGCCCTCCACATTTCCCATCTCTCCTCCTACATGGAAGCTTTGTGGTACTGTAAGCAAGGAAATTTTCCTCTGATCTGAGACTTTTCTGTTTGTGCTCTGTTTCTTAGCTTTAAATGAAAATTGGCTTTCTCCTGTGGCTTCCTTTTCCTGGCTTTCTTACCAAATTCTTTGTTCTCTTGCCTTGACAATTCTTGAGACAAGTTGATGGAGTCATACTTTTTTTTAACCTGTCTCATGCTGTCTCTACTTCCAGACTATGGCTTCACTCAGTAACTTGTTTACTTTTGAGGTTTATGCCATTTTCTTTTAGTATCCTTTAGGTGACTAAAAACATTCACCACATTTATCTATCAACATCCATGATATTTCCCTCTTTCACAATGAGCATAGCATCTTGCTTATACATTTCCTTTTTTTTTATGGTTGTCTTGACCTTTACAATCCTTCTATTTCATAATACATATATAATAGTAAGAATGCCTAATAGACCTCATTATCATTCAGTTTGGGATCTCTGGGATGCCTTTTTTTTTTTGACTATCAACTTTTTATAAGGCCCTTGTAATCGTCATTCTTGCTGACATGCCTTTTACTTTCTTCATAAATATGAATCCCTTAAAATTTCCCAGTTCTTATAGTGAATCCACTTGCCCTCCTACAAAGCCTGGGACCTATGGTCAGACAATTCAGTGACATCTCATTAATATCTTAGAATTCTCTACTACCACTCCCAACCTTCTGTCCTGTTTACTTTACTTTATCCCTAACCCAGGATAACCCCATCAAGCATTCTCAACTCTTTCTGCTGAGCTGCCAGCAGTAGACAAAGAAAGTCACAAAACTAAAATAATTGGGTCCACTGCAATTTCATGCTAAGTAAACACAGTCAGGCCTTCCATGCTGCTCAGTAATCCTTGATCTATTTATTTATATGTGGGGGATGCTTTGTTGCATCCCCCACAGCCACTGCTCCACATTATTCCACATTATTAATTTCCTTAGGTTGCCACCCCTACACATGTCACCTGAAGGTTCTAACTACAGTTATGATACTAGCAGCATTGAAAACTTCTGACTTGAGTTTCTTTATGTTCTTCAATATCTCAATACATACAGGTGTCCTTCCTGTTCTCTTCTCTTCCTACTACAGAGTCATATAAAACCGTATCCTTTATCTATTCCAAAGTTTTCTCCTATGCATCTGATCATAACCCTTGTCTTTATAACCAGTTCCTATAAATTAACCCTCTCTTTGAGCATCTCCCTATATATGATTTCTTTTCTTTTATTGTGTCAAAGAGTAAGGCCAGATTCCACTATTCTAGAAAAATTAGTTTTCTGGATCATTCTCTACAATGCCCAAATTATTCTATTGTAACATTTGCATAAAATTATGGTCTCTTTTGCCTCTGCTGGCATTTAAGCTCTTGATCCTTGATATTTGCACTTACTTTGGAAGCCATCTCTGAATTTCTGGTAAGTAAAGGACAACATTTGAATATTAAAGTGAATTATAATGATATTTGTAGTTAAACTGACTAGAGTTTCTTAGCGTGTCAGGCTTGGGTGCAAAGATTCATGGAACATTATAGCAAGCTGCTAGGGAAGATAAAGATGGCAGGAATGGACTGTACTAACAGTTAACTGAAATGATGATTCCAGATAGATTGCCAATTATACAAACTACAGTGTCCAAACTTTTGGAAAACACACATTGTGTATCAGTACCCAAGGAGCCCAAGATGATCCCTAGTATGGTTGCAAGAACTTTGGGTCAATAAAAGAAAGTGGTCCCTGGAGATGTGTGGAACCAATCAATAAATAGGTATGTGACCAGAATTAGTAAGAAGCTTGGTGATCAGTCTTCCATTTTAAAGGAGTCCACTGGGATCAAGGTCCATGTATTTCTTAGATTTCTATTTTCATGAACTGGTAAGTTTTCAGTCAGTATTTATCCCTGTGGTCCCTTGATTTAACAGAATTCAATGCACAGAGTAAGATTTAGTGACTATTCACTGAAGTGAATTGAAATGTAATCAGACAATTCAGAAAACCAAACCTTAGGACTAGGAAAACTATTATAGATGGGTAATGGGAAGCTACAACTCAGCGAGTACACAAGTGTTCAAAGCTGACACCAAATTTAATGCAGAAAGAAATTTCAGGCTCACTGCTCCTTGATGATGGGAAGGTATCTCTTGATATACTACTACCCATGGTCAGAGTTGGCTCATAACTCAGTCAGCAAGTGATCCTCTCAGTGCATGAGACTGAAAAAGCCTGGTGAAGGCAGGTAGCCAATTCTCATTCTCTTTTGGTAAGTTTCTTCTTCTTCCAAGGAAGACTAAGCTCCTTCATTCTTGGATATATAGCATATTCTATCTTCAAGTGGACTAAAACTCAGACTGCTTATGGAGATAACTCATACTTTCCTTGTAACTTTCTGTTGTAACCCTTATTGTGGTCAATATGATACATCTCTATAATCTGTAGATCTACCTGGAAACACATAGATGTCAGAAAATAGAATTCTGGATGGCAGGAAAAGGTCCAGAATTTACTTTGTGAAGGGGCTGATAAAAGTGTCTCATATAGATCCTGCTTTGTTGGGTGACTTCTCAAATGAAAGGAGTTTATCAGTGAAATTACTTGATCACTATTGGTGAGAAGAAATGCTTCCTGCTTTATTGGCATAGCAGAATTCACATCCAAACACAGTGCCAGTCTGAGCCCTTATGAGACGTGTGTGAGACTAGAGGCAGATACATATCTTTCCTAGTCTCTAGGTGGAACACTGGCTTTCTTTTTCCACTGACCCAACACAATCTGGAGCATGAATGTGGGACTTCTGGAAGGTCAATAAGAGAAATATGAAGCAAAGCAGGTATTTCGGTTAACATAGCTGAAGTTCTGGCAGTAATTTTTACTTTTTCAAGAAAGCATACAAATAGGCATGTTTTTTGTTTGAAGTAGACATTTGGCCTTTAATGTATTTTTTTAGTTTTATTAAGGCATATTATTATCAATAATTTATTCCTTGTTATTGTTGACTAATATTCCATTGTATGGATATACTGTGAATCATTTATTCATTCACATATTGATGGACATCTTACTTGTTTCCAGGTTTTTTTCTATTCCAAATAAAAATGCTGTGGATATTCATGTACATATCTTTGTTTAGACATATATTTTCATTTTTTTGGGTAAATATCTGTCTTGTATATTATGCCTATGATTAACTTTTTTAAGAAACTGTTAAACATTTTCCAGAGAAGTTAAACCAATTTACATCCCCACCAGCAGTGAATGTATGTTTTAATTGTCCTATGTTCTCACCAACAACTGATAAGATCATTCTTTTTAAACTTTAGACATTCTGGTGGGTATGCAGTAATATGTAGTTGTGAGAAGCATTTGTACTTTCCTAATGACTAATGATTTGAGCATCTTTTCTCATATTTACTGTCATTCACATATTTGTAAAATGTCTATTCAATTATTTTTGTCTATTTAAAAATTTGGGTTCCTTATCTTCTTAACATCAAATTATAAATATTTATTTAGTCTAGACTCAAAGCCTTTCTCAGATATATGTTTGCAAATATTTTCTCAGTTTCTGGCTTGTTATTTCATTTTTGTCAAAGTATCTTTTGAAGAGCACATGTTTCAAATTTTGATGAAGTACTTGAATTGTATTTATTATTGAATTGTACATTTATAGTTCATAATTTTTGTGTCCTATTTAAAAAATTGTTGCCAATTCCAAGGTCTCTAAGATTTTCTCTTCTGATTTCTTTACTTTCTTTTTCTTAAAAGATTTTATTTATTTATTCATTAGAGACACAGATAGAGAGGCAGAGACACATGCAGAGAGAGAGGCATGCTCCCTGTTGGCGGGGTGGGGCAGGGAGCCTGATGCAGGACTTGATCCTTGGACTCTGGAATCACAACCTGAGCCAGAGGCAGCTGTTCAACCACTGAGCCAGCCAGATGCCTCTTTTTTGTTTCTTTTAGGCATTTTAGATTTTAAATTCTTACAGTAAAGCCTATGTTCAATTTTGATTTAATTTTTGTTTAAGCTGTGAGGTTAGGATTAAGGTTCATTTCCTGCATATGGGTATCCAATTTTTCCAGCCCCATTTGTTGAAAGCTATTCCCATAAATTCTCTTGGTATCTTAATGAAAAAGCAACTGACCAAATAAGTGAGTTTATTTTTAGATATCCTATTCACTTTCATCATGCTATAGTTTCCTATCTTGGTGTCAATACTATAGTCTTCATTACTAAAACTTTACAATAAGTCTAGAAGTTGGGTATAAACTTCCAACTTCTTATTTTTAAAAGTTGTTTTCTGTGTTCATTTCTACGTTCTAAAAATGTGTGCAAATGGACATCATGTTTTAAAACATAATTGTAAGGAAATGTAAGAAGGAAATAACATGATATTTTCCTGAACATCTGTGATCCTAGAATTGTTCCTTTCTTCTGTTTTCTGAGTTCAGAATGCAAATGTTTCCCTCATCATAAAAGAGGGGTCCTACTGTTAGAGGCCAACCGTCTAAGACTCTGAAGTTATACTTCACAAAGTTTGGCCTGTAATGTCCTATTAGCTGATCCAAAGTTTCTTATTGTGCATTTTTATTGTTCATTCATTGTGCATAGAGGAAATAATAATGTATGTAATTTTACATACTTACTATCTAATTAATATATAATCTTTCTCAAATTTATAAAATGGCTTACAATTATAAAGTATTTACTTTTCATAAATTTCACTTGAATCTCACAACAGTTTTGTAGAGGTCTTATAAGCATTAATAGCAGTATAGTTGTTCCAACATGTATATTATAAAACTCACAGCAGATACTGTTAAAATTTTGTATGTGATATGGTACATTACATACAACCATAAAGGCTATAATCCATTGCTTGTAAAAATAGTAAGTTTGTAGAACAGAAATATTTACATGTATATTATATGTGTGTTATATTGTACATTAATATAAATTATTACAAAGTTATAAATTAATGTTTACTAGGGTATAATTAACTAATAGTTGAGATAGACAATGTATTCTATAGGAATTAGAAAGGAGTGAAAGCATTCATGAGATTGAATTATCTAGAAAAGGGTTCCCAGACTAAGAAGGACTCAGGATTCTTTTTTTTTTTTTTTTAAGATTTTATTTATTCATTTAAGAAAGAGAACATGAGGGGATAAGGAGCATAGTGAGAGGGAGAAGCAGACTCACTGTTGAACAGGGAGCCAGATGTGGAGCTTGAGTCCCAGGACCCTAAGATCATGACCTGAGCCAAAGGCAGATGATTAACCATCTAAGCCCCCCAGGTACCCTGAGAGACTCAGGTTTAATTTAATGGAAAGGTAATATGTTGGCAAGGAGGAAGATTTTTTTAGGAAAATGCAATTGTATGAACATGGACATAGTGTTACAAGTGCACAACATTTTTGCTGAGGTGGTAAAAAGAATATGTTCTTTGTAGGAAAGGAATTGATTAGAAAAATGCCATAGATGATGCTAGAATTGTATGTTGATGTGGGTTGGTAAGAACCTTGAATGCTTTCACATACAAAGACACAACTTCTACTAGTGTCTATCTGGTGATGATTCTTACAACCAAGTTTCCAAACCAGAACCCCTTCCTGAATTACAGATGTATGGGTGCCAATGCCTGGAAAATTCCACAGATAACTCCAAATATACATGGTCAAATCAGAATGCTATCTTTTCCACTAAAGCTTGTACATCCTCCTATATGCTTGATTTTATTAAACACAATCTAAGCTATCCAGAAACTAATCAGAAACCAGGGAGTGCCTCTAGTCTTCTTTCCATCTTTTTATATGACACAATTATCTCTATTTTAACTTCCGATATATCCTCAACCTCTTTCCTCTTTTCCATAATCATTGCCATTGCCTTTGCAAAGGCTTTCATCTTCTCTTTTCACAACTATGGGGATGATCATCCTATTATTTTCCTCGACTTGGGTCTTACTTAGACCATCATATAATTTCCTTAACAAAATTCTTCAATAGCTTCCCATAGTGATATAATCTTTTATTACGGCCTGTGCCCAACTTACATTTTTTTTTTTTTTAAGTTTCGGTGATTGTAATTGGTGCCCTTCCTGTATGTACCCTGTGCTGCTGTCATCACAACAAATGCATTTCCTTGGAAGTGCCATTTTCTTTTATACCATTGTCCATTTATTCTTGTTGTTCTCTCTCCTGGCATGTGTTCCCTGTTGCTCATTTATTGTGCCAAAGCTCAAGCTCTATGCATCTATGATGGTTTGATAGTTACCCCAAATACAGTTGGGTGTTCTTTCTTCTATGCTCCACTGCATTAGGTTCAAGCTTTGATTTGTTTGTATGAACGTGCCCCAGGAAGACTGTGTGAGAATTTTAGGAAAAGGATCATATGCTATTCCATTTTTTTGTTGTTGTTCATACTCACCATGATGTATGTAGTCACCATCTGTCACCACACATTATTACAATATTATGGACTATATATTCTCTATGCTGTATTTTCATCTTCATGACTTATTTTTTTTCCATATTTTATATGTAAGTTTGCTACCTTTAATTTCCTTTATCTCTTTTTCCTGTTGCCCCCTCCCCCACATTCCTTTTGGTAACCACCAATTTGTTTCTCTGGATTTAAGAATCTGATTCTATCTGTTCATTTGTCTTGCTTTTTAGATTTTACATATAAATGAAATCATACATCTGTTCTTCTCTGTCTTTTGTCACTTAATATGATACCTCTAGGTCCATCTATGTTGTCACAAAGGGCAAGATCTCATTTTTCTTTATGATTCAGTAGTATTCTAATGTATATATACCATGTCTTTATTGGTTCTTCTATTGATGGACACTTGCATTGCTTCCATTATCTCTTGACTATTGCAGATAATGCTGCAATAAATATAGGGGTGCATATATCTTTTTGAATTAGTGTTTTTGTTTTCTTTGGCCAAACACCCAGTAGTGGAATTATTGGATTTTGTGATATTTCTATTTTTAATTTTTTGAGGAACCTCCTTACTATTTTCCACAGTGTTTGCACCAGTTTACATTCCCAACGGTTCAGGAAAGTTCCCTTTTTTTCCATACCTATACCAACACTTGTTATTTCCTATCTTTTTTATTCTAGCCATTCTGACAGGTATGATTTGCATTTCCCTGATGATTAGTTATGTTGAGCACCTTTTCACGTGTCTGTTGGCCATCTGTATGGCTTCTTTGGAAAAATGTCTATTCAGATCCTTTGCCCATTTTGGTGTTGAGTTGTATAAGTTCTTTATATGCATTAAATTATATATATTATATTAATATATATAAAATATAACATATATTATATATTAAAAATATGTTATATATTCTTTACATATCAACCCATTATTGGATATGTCATTTGTAAATATTTTCTCCCATTCACTAGGCTGCCTTTATTTTACGGATGGTTTCCTTTTCCTTTTCTGTGCACAAGCTTTTTATTTTGGCATAGTTCCAATAGTTTATTTTTGTTTTAGCTGTCCTTGCCTGACATATTCATAAATACGATGCTAAGGGCGATGTCCAAGAGATTACTGTTTATGTTTTCTTTGAGGAATTTTATGTTTTCAGGTCTCATATTTAGGTATTTAATCCATTTGAGTTTATTTTTGTGTATAGTGGAAGAAAGTGGTCTAGTTTCAATCTTTTGCATGTTGTGGTCCAGTTTTCCCAGCACTATTTTTTAAAAGACTATTTTTCCCCTAATGTATGTTCTATTTTTTTTAACTGAACTATAATTAACATACAATGTTATATTAGTTTCAGGTGTACAACATACTGATCTGACAATTCTATACATTACTCAACATTTGCCACAATTAGTGTAATCATAATCTATAACCATACATGTAATTATAATATTGTTAACTATATACCCTATGCTATACTTTTCATTGTTGTGATTTATATATGTTATAACGGGAAGTTTTTGTCTCTTAATCCCCTTTATCTATTTCACCCATACACCCCACATCCCCTTTGGCAACCACTAGTTCTCTGTATTTAAGAGTCTGTTTTGTTTGTTTATTGTTTTTAGATTCCCCATACAAGTGAAATGATATGGTATTTGTCTTTCTCTGTTTGACTTATTTCACTTAGCATAATACCTTCTATTTTTTAAAATGTTTTAAAGATATTTTGTTTATTTATTTGAGAGAGAGAGAGAAAGAGAGAGAGAGCATATGTAAGTGCCTGAGTTGGGAAGGGGTAGAGGGAGAGGGAGAAGCAGGACCCTGAGATCATGACCTGAGCAGAAGGCAGATAGTTAACCGACAAGAGCACCTGGGTGCCACCCAGGTGCCCCCATTCTAATTGTTTTAAATTATTTTCCCGGGGCAGCCAGGGTGGCTCAGTGGTTTAGCGATGCTTTCAGTCCAGGGCCTGATCCTGGAGACCCGAGATTGGGTCCCAAGTCAGGCTCCCTGCATGGAGCTTGCTTATCCCTTTGCCTCTCTCTCTCTCTCTTTCTCTCTCTCTGTGTCTCATGAATAAATAAATAAAATCTTAAAAAAAAAAAAAAAACATTTTCCCTACTATGATAACTGGCTTAGAGGAGGTGATAAGTATATACATTTTTGAATGCTTGAAGTGAACAAATAATACAATCAAAGTCCTAAAAACATAAACTTGGTGAATTAAAACAGAATGAATGGGAGCGGTGAATGATGCTGGGTAGTCTGATATCTGAGAAGCTTCTTTAGAATAGGGGTATGCTGGTGAGTACCCACTCTTTGCACCTAGGACTTAATCTAGATATCCATTTTTACCCTCCTCTACTATAGGTCCTATTTATGAGTCATTTCTACCCCATTTACCCAATCACCCACCCCATTTTTTTCAGTCTATTACAAGTCTGAATCAGAGAATTGGGTGGCTGAAAGTCTCACGGCTGAAATTCCTTTTAGGAAGATAAACCAGGACAGAAAATTCAAGCACCTGGTTTTCAAATAATTACATAATTTTTGAAGGCTTACATCTGCTTCAAAACAGTAAGAAACTAGGAAATGTTATTAGAGGCCTTACTTACCCCCCAAAAGAAAGGTGATGATGGAGATAAGAGACACAATAAACTGCTTGAAGAACTCTATTAGTATATTTTTGGGAAAAGTAATTGACCATTGGCAGGACTGACATTTTAATCACATTTTCTCTTCCATTCACTTACATTCTTTAAATCCAGCTTGTTGCTTATTGAACTGGAACACTGTCCTGTCTAACCTTGTTACTTTACTGAGGTTCACCTGGTGGCTAAATATTTTCAATGCCTTTAACCTTCTTTAAAATGTGTAATTAAATGATGCTTAACCTTTGACATGATTCTTCACTTTTAAGAATGAAGATAGTCAAGGTACTAAATATAGTTGTAGTCACAGAATAGAATAACAAAAACAAGAAGAAAGGCTCAAAAGAGATAATGTTAGTGTGGGGGGAAGGATGAGTCAAAGTCTTTACATTAACTGCTTTCTTTTTTTCTCGGTCTTTGTATAAACTAAATTTTCATAGACTTGTCATTTTACACAAAAAGCAATCAGAATATATGTACTATACCACCAAAAATATTTCCAGTGTGTCTTTTTTTGGGGGGGGCTGGTGGTAGTGGTGAGGGCATGGCAGCAAAGGAAGTCAACATGAAGAAAAGAAAAACATGAACAGTAGCACTTGGTGAATGCTGATGAGAAACAGATGTATCAGATTATAAAGCAATGGGAAAGTCACAATTAGCACCAATGAGATACTGGAATTTCCAGCTTGGTGGTTTTCAGCTTTCTTAATTCTCGGGTTCACTGCCCACTATAAAATATGTTTTCACAACTAACCAATCCACCAATCATAAATCTAATCACTGTACTGGATGTTATGTAGAACTAACCATAAATCAAGCATAAAATACTACCTACCTACTAAGAGCTTATGGCTTTTCTAGGAAGGCAAGATATGATGACATGTTCTCCAGAGGAAGTAAAAATATCCAGTTGCTTTTTCTTTTCCTCTTCCTCTTCCTTTTCCCCCCTCTCCCTCTCCCCTTCTCCTCCTCCTCCTCCTCTTTCTTCTTTTTCTTCTTCTTCTTCCTTTTCCTCCTCCTCCTCCTCTCCCCCTCATCTTCATCTTTGTCTTCATCTTCCTCTTCTTCTTTTTTTCTGGTCTATGGAGTATTTTGAAAAAGAAGCAGAGTAGAAGAGTTTACTGAAAATTGGTATGGAGTTGGGATCAGAAGCTTGGATGTCTGAGATTTAAAAAAAAAAAGCTTCAGAGAAAACTTTGACACTCAAGAGATACATATAAGAGGAAAACAGTGGACATTCTGTTCTTCCCATGGAGTTTCTCTATATGAAGCTATTAAGTAATAATAATTATAATATTATTAGTAACAATAATATAATTGTTACAATCTAACTGCTACTATCAAGTAAAGGTACATATTTAAAATTTTTTCACATCACTACTGACTAGAATCTCCATTTGATAGTGGGGCAGGATTGTCTGTGAAACTAAGGATCCTTACTCTGCTCCAGTGCATTATGGCAAAACAGTAGAGGATATAATGTCTGCTAAAGGGCTACTTCATTGCTGCTGTTTATATCCTGAGCAATCAGTGAAGTAGTGGTTCAGCCAGTCTAAAGCTATCTTGTTCACTGATATGATGATGTTTTTTCT
The DNA here is from genome assembly GCF_048418805.1 of Vulpes vulpes. Classification (NCBI taxonomy): domain Eukaryota; kingdom Metazoa; phylum Chordata; class Mammalia; order Carnivora; family Canidae; genus Vulpes; species Vulpes vulpes. Next base: position 34,245,247 of record NC_132786.1, read on the forward strand.
GTTTCAAACAGTTGTAGAAGCCTTGGTGGTTTTCAGTTGGAGAGATCTATTTGCCCATTGATGTTCTTTAGCTTGCCTTCTTGTCTAAAGTTCATCCACTGAATGTAATTGGGCTTTCTCAGCCGACATAAAAAAATCTGATCACAGTCTTTTTTTCCTGAGTCATTGGGTACCTATGTGTCTTACATTTAGATAAAAATAGGATTCCACTCAAGTGACTCTTCCTTGAACAAAATATAGTCCAAGGTAACATGTGATCTCTATTTGGACAACTTTCAATGACAACTTGTCTTAAAAATAGAAGCATAATATTCAAGCACTGGATTGCTTAGCTACAATTTATTGAATACCCACTGTATACTGACTTTGAACTGGACCACAGTATCTCATTTAATGTGTAATTCCAGTCTATAGACACAGGCCATGAAAGTGCTAAAATAACTTTCAAAATAAAACCATAATTTCCAATTACAGTCTTTCTGATTTTAAACAGTATGTTCTTTCCTCTGTGTCAGAATGCTTCATGCTGATAATACACTAAAAACAGTTGGAATTTCAGCCCTAGGATAGAAATCAGCAAAAAAGACTTTCCTTAATGTGAATATTTACAGGGTATGGGCCATTAAAATATTCTCTAAAAGATAGCACATTTCTTTTTTAATTTTAGGAGAAAGAATATTCTAGATAGAGCTGGATAATTAGTGCTGGGAAGTATTTGAGACTAACATGACACATACCTTCAAAAAACACATATGTAAAAAGTTAGCAATATACACAAATGTAGTAAGGTCCTAAAATATTTATTGATTTGATAAACACTGATTCAATGTCCACTATGTGCCAGACACTAATAGAAGTGTCAGTGATACAAAGGCATGATGATCCTTGTTCTCTGAAAACAGTATAGTGGCAAAAGTGAATCTTTGAATTATCTCAGGAAAGAAAGAAAGAAAGAAAGAAAGAAAGAAAGAAAGAAAGAAAGAAAGAAAGAAAATGACAATTTGAGATGACCAGATAACCAGCTATCTTGGCAGACAGTCCCTACACATCTTACCAAAAGATTAGGAAAAAGTAGCACCCTTCTAGAAAATGATTCACACTTTCTCCTCTCTCTGAAATACTCTTAGCCTATAGTTTCTTAGTTCTCTGAGCAAATCTAAATACTCAGGGTAAAATTTCCATGCTGTCCTGCCTCTTTACTTAGCATCCTAGGTATTCCTAATATTAGACTTCATCCTATCTCCCCAAGGACATTACTATAGTAATTCACCCTCACCAGAGTCATTAATAATTTTCCTTTTTAGTTTGATTTTTTACTTACTTCATTATTTTAGAGCAGTTTTGGGTTCACCACCAAACTGAGAGGAACAGAGATTTCCCATATACTCCCTGGCCCCATCCTTGCACAGTGTCCCTCTTTATCAACATCACTCCTCAGAGTGGTGCATTGTTAAACTGATTAACCTGTGTTGACATATAATCACCCCAACTCCATAATTTACTTTAGGACTTATTATATATATTCTGTAGTCATGACAAATAATGAGATGTATCCATTATTTTAACAATTTACAGAGTGTTTTATCTCCTCTAAAAATCTGTGCTCTACCTATTTATCCTTCCTCCACCCCAACCCTTGGAAACAACTGACTTTTTTACTGTCTTCACAATCCATCTTATTGGGAGCATAAGAATAGAGGAATAGTTGACAGTAGTGCTAAGTATTTCCCAATTTCCCACTCCTATACTAAGGCTAGGATTATCATAGATATTCTACTTTTGTGAAGTATATATCTTATAGCAGATATGATGCTTGTTAAAAGTTTCTTCTGAATCTCACATGGTTTTATTTTTGGAGAGCTGAGTTTAGGGCTTTAGCTTTAGGGCTGTTTCTGAACAGGATGGAAAGAAGGATAATCATATAAGCTCCTGTGTGTAACTATGGCTTTGCTGCCATATATGTCCCTTAGTAATCCCCACATACATACACATAAAGCTTCTGTCTGTTAGAAGTAACTTATTCTTCTACTCTAAGATACTTGGAAGCAAGAGCTTATCTTCTCATTGGCTTATGTCTTCTGAAGTGGAGACATAATTTCACCAAGGATTAAATAAGTTCAGTAAATAAAATTATTTTTCTGTAGAAGTCTAGATAGCCAGTAGAAATTTACTCTTAGGACAATCAACATGCCATTTTGACCATTTCTTCAATTCCAATAGTAAAGTTCATGTTAGATATTAGGATATTGTTATTGTAAATATCCCTGGTTTTATATTTTGCATTTCAATTCTTGAGTTGAACATGTCAACAGTACTTTAAATTTGTACTTGATATTTCTAAGTTACTATGTTTTTATTAAGACTATGAACTGCTTGAGAAAATTACCTTCGTTTTTTTTTTTTTTTTTTTTTTTGGTTCACCGACAAAGCCTAATCAATTTTAATACCTAACAAATAATAAATATTCAGTGTTTAATGAATACCAGATTAAATCACTACAATCAAACTTTATTGCTTGCCAAATGATAAGTATTAACCAATAGCATTTTTTTCTATCTCTCTAAGAAAGCACAGAACCTCACTCGGAGTCTGTAAGAGTAAGGTGTTAGCTTCACAATGGAGCTAATCTCAGGCTCGTGGACTAGTTTCCCAGGAAGTTACACCTCCACCTTCTCTGAAACACATTTGAGGAAGAAACATATTTAGTTCTTAGACTAGAATAAACCAAACAAATTGAGGCCAAAGAAAAGAGAGATCACTTATAATTTGGTATGAGTCCTAGACATATACCTTGAGAAATAAATAAGTCATGTAAAGAGAATGTGGTCACTGCATCTGGAAAGGGGCTCAGATTCCCAGGTCTGACTGGATCTTTTTGAAAATGGGCTCCATTTATTTATTAAAACTTCTCTTTAGAAGTGAAAACAAACAAAGCTTGCCTGTCCTTTTCTGATTCTAGTTCTTTATTTAGGACCGGGCCTTGCTTGGGCTGTGCCTCAAGAAAGAGATTTCACTAGTCCACTTTACCAACAGGAGTCAACACTCCTCATCAGCATTTCACTTAATCTGGCTCATTAAACATTCAAGGCAATCAGAAGGTTAAATTACACCGAACAAACACCAGTGACTGGTGTACATGTAAGAGGAGGAGGAGGTGTCCCTGGAGGGCAGAGAGTGGCAGGGCTGGTAATTTTGTGAATTGTATCATTAATAAAATATATTTTATTCTATTTGATGCTGACTTTAGGAAGGTTCCTGTGTGATGATTACATTTTTAAGCAGGCAATTTTTTTTTATGGCTTTACCCAAGGCTAAAGGGAAATCTAATACAAAATTCAGAAAGACTTCGCTGAAATGCCCATTAAAATTTTATTTGTGTCCTTTTAGGAGTTTTTAAGAGCTGTAAATTCAAAGCTGCCCATGACAGATAAAATGTAACTATAACAATTACATAACTCATGATGGGGACCCTACCAAAGTGTGATGGTTCTATAATTTTAATTCAAAAACACTTTAGAAGCTTTTATTTTCCTGATGAATAATATTTAAATAAAGTTTATGTTTGGGGTGAGAGAAGTATCTTAATGGCAATTAGATTTTTTTCAAGTTAATTGAAAGACAAATTTACTTATATCATCTTTTTATATATCACAAAGCTAGGAGAGTGCTTTGCCATTAATTAACTATGAAGTCTTTAACCTGCATAATTGAAGTTTTATGGACATCAATCCCTTCAATTTTTATGAATGATGCAGAAAACTGTATGCTATTCAACATTTAAGATAAACTTGGCAATATCCAGAGAAAGTATTCCTTCCATATCCTAGCATCCAATAGATCAAAAGGATTAATTGAATGAAAAAGGATAGAAATTGGACAGCTTCCCTGTGTTTCTAGAATCAAACCTCCATAATGCAAAGTTACTATTTTAATTTCAATCAGTCATCAAATGTTGGTTTACATTTCTTAAGCCAACATTTAATGAGCTCTTTCCTTGTGAAAGACCCTGCTCTGGACATTATATACAAAGTTGACAAAGAAAGGATCTCTCACTGACAGAGTGTAATCTATAGGAGAAATAAACAGTATTTGTTCACAAATATCTATAATATCCCATAAAAAGCAAGTCAAAAGCAAAACTCAGGAAGAATCCCTGGTAGAAAGGTAGACCATGTCAGATGTTCCTGTAATGGCTGAGAGTATGGGCTCTCAAATCAGAACACCTGGGTTCAAATACTAACCTTACCATCATATTGGTAATTACTATCTCTTGTTTAGTTTCCTTGCCTGAAAATTTGGGGAAAAAACAATGTACTTAAATGGATGGCTGTGATGATTAAGTGAGATACTATGTGAATAGCTCTTCATCTGGAGGCTGACATATTACAAATCTTCAACACATAAAAGCTACTTTAATTATTCAACACTTGAAATTATCTCATTATTCACACTTCAGATCCATCTTCCATTGGTTAGAAAAATTAGTGCTTAGCCATAAATATATATTTATTTTAAATGTGTGAATAGATAAACAAACATCTATCCACAAGTGGAACTGAGTGAGGGGAAGACAAAAAATAAATGGATAAATAGACACATGCAGCACAGTGGGAGGGCTTAAGTTCCAAAATCAAAAACAAAGGAGTTTGAGAGGTTGAAAGCTTCCAGTTATAAATAAAATGATTATGGGAGACCTCACTAATAATACGTGTAAGTAAAAATCTGAAGGAGGAAAAAAACAAGGCATACAAGTATCTGAGGAAACAGATTTGAGAGGTAATGGATGAGGCTGATTGTGTAGGACCTTCTAGGCTTTTGAAAGAATCCTGACCTTTACTTTAGGTTGTGTGGAAAGTCATTAGAGGGTTTGGAGCAGAGAAGTAAGAGGATCTAGCCTACTTGGTTGCATCCTGAGGTTTGGCAAAGAGAAAAAAAATGAAGACAAGTTATAAAAATATGTCAATAACAGAGAAGAGCAAATGCTGCTTTGGCAAAGGCCTTATAGTAGGGATTGTGATAATTATCGGAGGATTCTGTATATCTACTCTGGTGGAGACAGGAGGTTTTCCTAACCGATTCCTGACAGATTTTCCTAAGCTACGTGACATGTACATTCAGCACTAACTGAAATGGAGACTGTGGGTGGAGTATGTTTAGAGAGGAAGGTCATATGCTCAATTTGAAATGTCTTTTTAATGATGGGTGTGCTGAGTGTAACAGCTGGGAGTTGGAATTACAAGTCTGGAAGAGTGAAGACCTGGCTGCCATACAAATTTGGGAAACATCAGCCTACAGATGTTATTTAAAGCGAGGCTACTAGATAAGACCACAAAATGAGAAGAGTAAGTATAAAAGTATGGAGCTCCAAAGAGTAAGTCCTAGATTACCTAGAAGGCCAGGACAGAAGGGAAAACCAGATGAAGAAACTGAGAAGCTGCCCCCAGCAAAGAGAAGAAAAAAAATAAGAATATGATATCCTTCAAGTCAGGTAGAGGAAATGTTTCCAAGAGGAAGGAGTGATTGATTATGCAAAGTATTAGTGTTACCTCAAGAAAGATAACTAAGAATTATTTATCAGACCTGCCTATGCTACTTGTGAAGTGGTATAGTATTTTATTTTATTTTTATTCCAGTATAGTTAACATACAACATGGAGGGCTTGTGTGAATTTGATAACAGAAATTTCAGTAAAGCATTACTGGTGAAAGCCTGACTGGTATGGACCCAAGGGAAATGGGAGGAACCTAACTGACTGCAATAAGCATGTCTCTTTAAACAAGTTTTCTTGTAAAGGGGGAGAGAAAAATGATTGCTGAAAGAGATGTTAAGAGAATGAAAGCATGTGTGACTGGGAGTGGGACTGATGCATTAAAACAGGAAATTATGAATTATGGTTTCTCATTCCACAGGTAAGAGGCTTGGCAGTTGTCACCCCATCCTGATAACAAGTAAAAGTCTGAACAGACGGAAAAATCAAGAACTCTTGTAGCACCCATAAAAGAGGAGGACACAGGATAAACCACCACACCCAATGTTGGAAAGACAGGCAAATACAGAGAATAACAACTCACTAGAGCAAGACTCATGTGAAAAGTGCTGCAGGAACCAGTGCCAGAACAGAGAAAGCTCAAACTATAGTTGAACTACCAGAGGCTTAGTATGGACGACTCTGAGAGTTAAAAACTCTAGCAGGAAACTAGTCATAGGGAGGCCCCGCAAATACTGTAAAATTTACCTCCAGGAGATCAAATCATATTCCCATAGCAAATTATAAAGAAACATCCCCTCAAACACCTGTCAGGGAGAGGAGAAAAAGAACCATTTTGAAATAAGAGAGTACTCTGTCCTTCTTAACAAGGTCTGCCCTCAAACACCTGGGTGGCTCAGTGGTTGAGGGTCCACCTTCAGCTCAGGGCGTGATCTTGGAGTCCCAGGATTGAGTCCATATCCGGCTCCCTGCAGGGAGCCTGCTTCTCCCTCTGCCTGTGTCTTTGCCTCACTCTCTCTGTATCTCTCATGAATAAATACATTTTAAAAAATCTTTTAAAAAACAAACAAATAAGGTGGGCCCTCAAGGGAAACTAATTAACCAGAACCTAACTTGCTGGCATTTTATCAGGGCCTAATTGACCTGGGGGAAGGGAAATACCTAAATTCAGCCCACTCTAGCCACTCTCTCCTACCTGAGGGAAGAGAAAATAAACTAAGACACACTTGTGAATTTCACAGTCCAGAGGTACAGCCTCACTAAAAGACTTACACCTATCATAGAACTATATAAAGCTTCCTCTCCCCTTACACTTCACCATCATAGTACTAACGGCCTACTTACAGCAGTTTCTTTTACCCAGTACATCATGTATCGCTATCAAAAAAAAAAAAAAGAAAAGAAAAGAAAAGAAAAATCATAAGACATACCCAAATGCAAGAAAAACACAATTTGAAGAGAGAGCAATCCTGCGAACCAGATATGGCAGGGATATTGGAATTATTAGATGAGAAATTTGAAACAAGTATGCTAAGGGCTTGAATGGATAAAGTAGACAGCATGTAAGAACAGATGGGCAATGAGTGCAGAGAGATGGAAATTCTCAGAAAGAACCAAAAAGAAATGCTAGAGATGAAAAAATTACTAGAACAGAAATAAAGAATGTCTTTGAAAGACTTAGAAGCAGAACTAAGGAGATAATCTCTGAGCCTGAAGATATCTCAATAGAAACTTCGAAAACTGAAAAGCAAAGAGAACAGAGATGAAAAAACAAAACAAAACAAAACAGAAGAGAATATCCCAGGACTGTGGGACAACAACAAAAGGTGGAATATATACACAATGGGAGCATTAGAAGGAGAAGGAAGAGAGAAAGGAACAGAAGAAATGCTAGAAATAATAATGACTGAGAAATACCCCGAATTATTGTCAGACACCAAAGCTCAGAGAACACCAGGTAGGATAAATGCTAAATGCATAAAGCAAAGCAAAACCAAAACAAAACACTACTACTACCATGAATAACAACAACAACAACTAAAACAAACTCCCAAGGGATCCCTGGGTGGCGCAGTGGCTTAGCGCCTGCCTTTGGCTCAGGGCGCGATCCTGGAGACCCGGGATCGAGTCCCACATCGGGCTCCCGGTGCATGGAGCCTGCTTCTCCCTCTGCCTGTGTCTCTGCCTCTCTCTCTCTCTCTGTGACTATCATAAATAAATAAAAATTTTTTTAAAAAAACGCTTTAAAACAAACTCCCAAAATTCTACATAAGCCTAAGTATATAATTTGCAAATTACAAAAAAAAACCAAAGCTAAAGAAAATGTCCTGAAAGAAGCCAGGGAAAGAAAAAACACCTTACTTATATAGGAACAAAGATAAATACATCTGAATTCTCCTCAGAAACCATGCAAACAAGAAGAGAGTGGAGTAAAATATTAAAAAGTATTGAGAGGAAAAAAAAGTACCAACCTAGAATTCTGTACCATATATAATTATCCTTTAAAAGTGAAAAAATAAAGATTATCTCAGACAAAAAAAAAAGAGGCAATTTTTTGTCAGTAGATTTGCCTTGCATGAAATGTTAAAAGATTATATATATATATATATATATATATATATATATATATATATATAAAATACATATATAATACAAAATAAACAAAACTTGGATCAACACTAAGAAAGGAAAAGCATCAAAGAAGGCTTAAGGGTAAACGAAAAAAACTTTTATTTTTATTTTTCTTCTTAATTGATAGAATTTTGTTAAAAACAACAATAGTAACAACATACTCCAGGGGTGCTCATGTATGCATCATATCTGTAACTTACATATGTATTTATATATAAATGAAATGAATGAGAGCAATGATACAAGGGTAGGAAAAAAGAATTAAGATTATTTTGGTATTATAGAGTACTCACAATACTTGTGAAGTAGTATAGTATTTTATTTTTATTCTGGTATAGTTAACATATAATATATACTGTTATATTAGTTTCAGGTGTACAGTATAGTGATTCAACAATTCCATACATCACCCAATGCTCACTAAGACAAGTATACTTTGTAGCTCCATTCATGTTGTTGTGAATCGCAAAATTTCATTCTTTTTTATGGTTGAATAATACCCCATTATCTATATATACTATTTCTTCTTTATCCATTAATCTGGTATAGTATTATTTGAAATTGGATTCGAATGCATATTGTAAACTCTAAGGCAACTACTAAAAAAAAGTCTTTAAAAAAAGAGAAGCATAACTGATATGCTTAGAAAGGAGAGAAAATGGAAGCACATAAAATGCTCAATTAAAACCATGGAAGGCAGAAAAAGGGTAAAAGACAGAAACAAAAAACATAGACAACAAAGAGAAAACAGTAACAAATATAACAGATATTAATCCAACAATATTAGTGATCATTGTGAACATCAGTGGTCTAAATGTACAGGGACTGTCATATAACAAATTCAATTTCCTAACAATCCTTAATGCATATGTATTTATAGCATCGAGTACATACATTAGAAAGAAGATCTAAAATCAATCATCTAAGCTTCCATATTAGGAAACTAAAAAGGAGGATCAAATTAAATCCAGAGCAAGCAGCAGAAAATAAATAATAAGAATTAATGCTGAAATCAATGAAATTTAAAATAGGAAATCAACAGCAAAAAATCAATGAAACCAAAAGCTAGCCCTTGAAAAAGATCAATAAAATTCCTAAACCTCTAGCCAGACTGACTAAGAAAAATAGAGGACACAAGCTACAAACATCAAAAATGAAAGAGAGAATATCAGTACACATTCCATAGAAATTATGAGAATAATGAAGAAATACTATGAACAACTTTATGTCCATAATTTAATAATTTAAATGAACCAATTTCTTGAAAGACACAATTTGCAGAAACTCACACTAGAAAAACTAGACAATTTAATTAGGTCCATTTCTGTTAAAGAAATTGAATCAACAACTAATAACCTTCCCAAAGGGCAAAACACTAAGCACAGATCGGTTTACTATGGAATTCTACCAAATATTTAAGGACACAATTATAATATTCCACAATACCTCTTTTAGAGCACAGAAACAGAGGGAAGACTTCCTAAATCATTCTATGAGGCCAGCATTATTCTACTACCCAAATCAGGAAAAAAAAAATCCAAAACATTACAAGAAAACTACAAATATCTTTCATGAATATAGATATAAAAAGCCTCAACAAAATATTATTGAAATATTAAATCCAACACTTTGGAAAAGGATTTATACAATATAACCAAGTTTTTCTCATGATTAGCTTTATCTCAAGTATGCAAGTCTGGTTCAACATTTAAAAAACAAAGTAATCTATCACACCAACAGGCCTTAGAAAAAAAACTCACATGATTATGTCAATAGATTTAGAAAAGCATTTGACAAACTTCAACACCCATTCATAATAAAATTCCTATATATATATATATATATGAATATATATATATATCCCTATATATCCCTCCCTATAATCTAGGAATAGAAAGGAACTTTCTTAACTTGGTAAAGAATATCTACAAGAACTGTACAGCAAACATTATAGTTAATGGTGAGAAACTCAAAGCTTTCCACTAACATCAGATACAAAGTAAGGATATCCCTTCCATCACTCTTTTTCAACATGTTACTAGACATTCTTGCCAACGTAATAAGACAAGGAAAATAAAAAGGATACAAATCTGAAGAGAAGAAATAAAAAAATCCTTGTTTACAAACTGTATAATCATTTACATAGAAAATCTGAAAGAATTGACAAACAAAAAACAAAAAAACCTTCTGGAACTAATATGGCAAAGTCACAGAATAAAAAGTTAAGATATGAAAGTTAATTGCTTTCCTATATACCACCAATTAACAAGCAGGTGTTGAAATTGAAACATATCTTTGTGGCTCAGTTGGTTAAGTATTAAATTCTTGGTTTCTGCTCAGGTCATGGTCTCAGGGATGTGGATTGAGCCCTGAGTCTGGCTTCACATTCAGTGGGGAGTTACTTGAAGATTCTCTCCTTCTGCCCCTCCCCCACTCTGTCTCTTCAATAAATAAATCTTAAAAAAAGAAAACATGATACCATTTATATTAGCATCCAAAAGTTAAATTCTTATCTATAAATCTAACAGAATATGTATAAGGTCTGTATGAAGAGAACTACAACAGTATGATGAATGAAATCAGAGAATAGCTTAATAAGTAGAGAGATGTTCCATGTTTATGAATGGGAATATCCTCATTGCAAGGATGTCTCTTCTTCCTCCATTAATCTATAGATTCAATACAATCCTAATCAAAATCTCATTAAGTTACTTCTATATATTGACAAGCTAATTCTAAAGTTTATATGGAGTGGCAAAAGACCCAGAATAGCCCACACAATATTGAAGGAGAATAACAAAGTTGGAAGATCTTTGAAAATGGAGCAAAGGCTATACAATGGAGCAAAGATCGAATTTTAAACAAATGGTTCTGGAACAACTGAACATCCACATGCAAGACAATAACAAAACTACACCCAGACCTCACATTTCTTGCAAAATTAACTCAAAATGGATCATAGAGGGTAGCCCTGGTGGCCCAGCGGTTTAGCACCTGCCTTCAGCCCAGGGCGTGATCCTGGAGACCCGGGATCGAGTCCCACGTCGGGCTCCCGGTGCATGGAGCCTGCTTCTCCCTCTGCCTCTCTCTCTCTATCATAAATAAATAAAAAAAAAAATTAAAAAAAAAAACTGTCCCTCCCGCCTCCTCTAAAAAAACTCATTAAAAAAAAAAAAAAGAAGAAAATGGATCATAGACCTATATGTGAAATACAAAGTATAAACTCATGGAAGATAACAGGTGAAAACCTAGATGGCCTTCGGTATAGCAAGGGCTTTTTGGATGCAACACAAAAGGCACAATCCATAAAATGATAAGCTGGACTTCATTAAAATTAAGAACTTCTGCTCTGTGAAAGTGTCAAGAGAATAAGAAGATGAGCCACAGATTGGACAAAAATATTTGGAAAACACACATCTGATAAAAAATTGTTATACAAAATATATGAAGAATCCTTAAAACTCCATTCTTAAATTCTTTATTAAAATATGGACCAAAGTCTTAACAGATACCTCATCAGAGAATATATACAGATGATGAATAAGCATATAGACAGTGCTCCACATCCAATACCATCAGGAAATGCAAATTAAAATGATAAGATATCACAGATCAAAATCTGAAACATTGAAAACACCAAATGTTGGTGAAGATGTGGAGCAACAGGAACTGCCATATATTTCTGCTGGGATGCAAAATGGTACAACCACTTTGGAAGGCAGTTTGGCATTTTCTTATAAAACTAATCATTCACGTACTGTTAGACCCAGTAATCACACTCCTTGGTATTTACCCAAATCAGTTGAAACTCAGGTCCACACAAAAACCTGCACGTGGATGTTTATAGCAGTTTTATTCATAATTGTCAAAACTTGGAAGCAACCAAGATGTCCTTCATTAGGTGAATGGATAAATATATTGTGTTACATCTAGATAATTAAATATTATTCAGTGCCAAAAGAAATGAGTTAGCAAGCCCTGACAAAACAGGGAGGAATCATAAATGCATATTACAAGTGAAAGGAACCAATCTGAAAAGGTCATATAGTGTATAATTATAACTATTGGACATTCTGTAAATGGCAAACAACTGAAACAAAAGATCATAGGTAAATAGATCAGTGGTTGCCAGGGGTTGGAGAGTGGGAGGGATGAAGAGGAGGATTCAGAGTATTTCTAGAGCAGTGAAATACTGTGTGGGATATCATTATGGTAGCTACTTGATATATACATTTGTTGAAACTATAGAATTTACAGACACCAAGAGTAAATTATAATGCAAACCATGGACTCTTGGTGACAATGATGTGTCAGTGTAGGTTCATTGGCTGAGTGATGTCAATAATGTGGGACGCTGTGCATCTGTTGGGGCAGGGGGTAAATTTCTACCTTCTAATGAATTTTTTGTTGAAACATAAACTGCTCTGAGAAAATAAAGTTTTAACTAAAAAAGTAAAAGGAGAGGTGAAAAAGAAACAATGGGAAAAAAAACCATGCTAGCAATAAACATAAGATAGCTGGAGTGGCTATATCAATATCAGACAAGGCAGATGTCAAGTTAAAGAGTATTATAGACGAAGGGAATTTCATAGTTATGAATATGTCATTTTTTCCAGGAAGACATACTATTCACAAGTATGTATATGGCCAAAAATAGTTTTAAAGTACATAATGTGACTGAACTGAAAGGAATAATACTAAAATCTACACATTTTTTTTTGAAATTTTAACACCCCTCTGGAAGTACTTGATAGAACAACCAGACAAAGAATTATTATACCCATAAATGCTCTGAACAACACTAAACACATCCTTGAACTAATTATAATTTATAGAACACTATACCTGAATACATATTCTATTCAAATGTACTGTTTACATTTACCAAAATAGACCATATACCAGGTTGTAAAACAAGTTTTGATATGACAAAAGTTTTCAAAGTTTCAATACGTCTAAAAGACTGAAATTTTATAGACAATGTCCTCTGTTCATAATGAAATTAAATTATAATGAAATTAAATTATAAATTAGTAATAATAAGATCTCTATATAACCCCAATGGGCTTTAAGAATAAATCAATCACAGAGATATTAGAAATTAGTTTTTACCTAATGATAATGAAAAGATAAAAGATCAAAATGAGTGGAATTAGGTGTAAACTTGATCGCATTAAATGCTTATATTTGAACACAAAAAAGGCCTAATATCAATGATCCATAGGTATACCTTAAGAAGCTAGAATAGCAAGGTAATTATAATGTAATTAGAAACAAGGAAGTAATAAAGATTAGAGCAGGTATGCATCAAATAAAAACCAAAAGTATAATAGAAACAATATAAAGCTAAAACATTATTTTTGAAAGTATTAATGGAATTGATATATCCCTATGTAGACTGTGTGTGTGTCTGTGAGTGACAGAGAGAGACATAGAGAGAGAGAAATATAAAACACCAGTGAAATATAGTATATCAGAATAGATATACAGATATTAAATGGTACTAATGGAATGTTATGAACAATTTTATGCCATTAAATCAGACAACTTAGACAAAATGAATAAATTTCTTGAAATGTAAAACCTACCGAAAAATGGTACAAGATAAAACAGAATCTGAAGACTCATATACTCCCTAAAGTAATTCATATATTTATAAAAAATTGTTTCACAAGGAAAATTCCAGGTCCTGATTGTTTCAGTGATGAATTTTACCAAACATTTAAGAATGTAATTTTATCAATCTTACACACATATTTTGAGAAAGTATATAAGGAAACACCAAGTTCTTTTTTAAAAAAATTTTTTAATTTATTTATGATCGTCACAGAGAGAGAGAGAGAGAGAGAGAGAGAGAGAGAGAGAGAGAGAGAGAGACAGGCAGAGGGAGCAGGCTCCATGCACCGGGAGCCCGATCCCCGGTCTCCAGGATCGTGCCCTGGACCAAAGGCAGGCGCTAAACCGCTGCGCCACCCTGGGTCAAAGGCAGGCGCTAAACCGCTGTGCCACCCAGGGATCCCACACCAAGTTCTTTTATTAGGCTAGCAAAATACTGACATCAAAACCTGCCAAAGATATTCCAAAAACAAACATGTTGCATGCAAATATTCCTCATGAACACAGACTCTAAAACTTTAAAAGATATATTTGCAAGTAAAATCCAACAATACATAAAATGACAATATATTATGGGCAAGCAGGGCTTATTTTCAGAAAAGCAAAATGGGTTCAACATTTGGAAAACAATCAATATATAATTTGACATATTAATAGGATAAGAAAAATCATGCTGTCATTCATTAGATGCAGAATGGTATTTGGCACAATTCAAAACTCATTCCAAGAATAAAAATTTGGTGCATGGGTGGTTCAGTGGTAGAATTCTCGCCTGCCAAGAGTAAAAATTTTCAGCAAACTGGGAATAGAAGAAAGCTTCCTCGTTCTGACACAGGGCATATACAAGAAAACATCAGGATAAGGATAAAGCATTGAGTCCATTATCTCCATGATGTCCACTCCCACTAATTTTATTTTGCTTTGAATTGGCTGTCTGAGTCAATGAAAATAGGGTAAGCTAGGAAATTAAAAGACATTTATTGGAAAGAAAAAATTTGGCTTTCTTCTCAGATGACTTGATCATCTACAAAAAAAAAAATCCCAAAGAATCTACAAAAATCACTAGAAATAGGAAAATTTGTTAAAGTTAGAAGCTAAAATATCAATATACAAAAGTCAATTGTATTTCTATATGCTTGTAACACACCTTGATATTTAATTGAAAAAATAATATTTAAAGTAATATAAAAACCCAACATACTTAAGAATACATTTAAGAAGTATGGTGTAAGACTCCTACACTAAAAGCTACAAAATATTACTGAATGGAATTAAACAGACATACACTGACAGCATTTTTTTACAGAACTAGAACAAACAATCCTAAAATTTGTATTGGACTGCAAAATACCTCTAATAGACCAATTCCTACAGAATGGGAGAAGCTATTTGGAAAAGACATATCTGATTTAGTGTCAAAAATATATTAGGAACCTATAAAACTCAACACCCAAAAAACAAATATTCGATTAAAAATGGGCAGAAGATACTAATAGATATTTCTCCAAAGAAGACATCCAGATGGCCAACAGACACATGAAAATATACTCATCATCAGGGTAATGCAAATCAAAACTACAATGAGCTATCACCACACACCTTCAGAATGGTGAAGCTCAACAACACAAGAAACAACAGGTGTTAACAAGGATGTGCAGAAAAAGAAACACTTGTGCACTGTTTGTGGGACTGAAAACTGGTACAGCCAGTGTGGAAAACAGTATAGAGGTTCCTCAAAAAGTTAAAAACAGAACTACCCTATGAGCCAGCATTACTGAGTATTTACCCAAAAAATACAAAAATACTAATCCAAAGGGATACATACACCCTGATATTTATAGCAGCATTATCTACAATAGCCAAATTATGGATATATATATATATATATATATATATATATCTCCAAAGGAATATTACTCAGCTATAGAAAATAATGAAATCTTGCTATTTGCAACAACATGTATGAAGCTAGAGAGTATAATTTTAAGTGAAATAGAGAAAGACAAATATATCATTTCACTTATATGCAAAATTTAAGAAACAAACAAACAAAAAAATCAGGTGGAGGGGAGAAAAAGAGAGGCAAGCCAAGAAACAGACTCTTATAGTATACTCTGAGAACAAACTGATGGATACCAGATGAGTAAGCTGGGGTATGGGTAAAATAGGGGATGGGGATTAAATAGACACTTATCATCATGAAAAAAAATAAAATAATAACCTTCTGGAGAAATATACATAATTATGGATTGGAAGACAATAATTCAAAGATGTGACTTCCTACCAAATTCATCTATAGATTAAATGACATCCTATTTAACAACATTTAACTAACCAACCATTTTCCAGAGCTATCAACACCAAAGTCCACTTTTGTTGTAGCAAATGTTGACATCTCCCAGTATACTAGTTTGAGAAATTCATTAATGTTATGAAAATCGTGGATATATTTCTGTAAGAAGGAAAACAGAATTTGACACAAGGAGGTAATGACAGATGACAGAGGGGTAGAAAGTCACAACAGAGAAGCCTGGAGAACAGAAGAGATTTTGCTGGTTCTTCAAGATGACTTTGCAGGCTTTCAAAGTTCACCTGCTTCTAGACTTAATTGCAGTTTTTTCCTTTTTTTGTTGTTTTGTTTTTTTCTAAGTCTTTCTAACTTGGGGAAAACTCCGTATCTTTGCTTTAAGCACTCTAGTTTCTATGGTGTAAGCTATATATATATGACCTATAAATCTCAGCAGGGCAGAATTTATGCCCATCTTCGTCACCTTTATATTAGCCAGTATAAGGCACAGCAAGTATAGAGCAGATGCTTAACTCGTTTCTTCATTCCTTCATCCCTTTATTCCTGGAATATTTAATAAGTGCTCACCATGCGTTAGGCACCATTTTAGGTACCAGAGCAATGGCAGTGAACAAAATAAAGCTCAGCTTTCCTAGATCTTAAAATAAATTTTTGTCAAATGAAAAGAATGAGTGAAAGAGAAAAATACCATCTTCTAATAAACATTTATATTTTTATAGTTTCCAAGCATATCGTTTCACCGGGGTTTCCTAACAATGATGGGGAGAAGGCAGAGTGCAGTAGTGTTTCACTTTTGTAGATAAGGAACCTAAGGACCAGAGAAAGGGTGAGCGGCTGTGTCCCACAATGATGAAGCAAGGACATGCATGCAGGTCTCCAGAGGGGAACTCTCACTTCCGTTCTTTTTCCTTTAAAGTGGTCCAGAAAAAGGATGAAAATAGATGAGCCCCACAATTTAGGATTTATGAAGCCTGCGGTCCTCGTTGTCCAAGCAAGGAAAGCTGGAAGCATTAAGGACTTGCTTATTGTTTCACAGCATCAGCTGGGGCTGCTACAGCGGTGATGCTTTGTTACCAGGAGGAAAAAGCATGGTTGCTTTGACACAAATTTTCTCTTGTGGCCTGTGGAGGCTCAGGCATTCATCATGTGCTGTTATTTATTTATCGTATCTTAGACATGGCCCTCAATAGCACAAATGTGAAAAAAGCAGTTTCCCTTCCCCCCGGGAAGGCCAAGGCTGATGAGTCAGTAATTAAAAAGAGCCTCAACAGCTGACACTCCCTGAAAAGCTGCAAAAGGGCAGGGGAAACAAAAAGTTCTTCTTAGGAAGTCAAAGCAAACTTCGTCAGTGCAGGAGGAGCTGTGGGCAAAGGGGAGAGAAAAAGACTGAGGGGCCCTGGTGGACCATTAGCCTCCTGGGAGTCAGCCACGCAGAGATTCCATCCGACAGCAAGTGTGATGCCAGCAAGGATCTGTAACCTCAAAAGTGCTGGCATATGACGCTAGGGGGACATTTGATCCTGGGAGAGGATGTAAAGTTTAGCTCCACAGTGTGAGTTTGAAATAAAACTGTAAGAGAAGTTTCTGATAACCCACTGAAGAAGAAAAGAAGAAGAAGAAGAAGAAGAAGAAGAAGAAGAAGAAGAAGAAGAAGAAGAGAACAGAAAGATAGATGACTTTGCTTGAAAATCCTCAATAAAGCACATTGAAAGGATGATAAACTTTCATTTCCACTGTACACAAGAGGAGCAAGAATGAAGGCTATATTGAAGCCAAGGAGTGTTAAAATAGTCCAAAAATAGCTAAACATTTCATTGTTAGTGTTGTTAAATAGCAACAGACTACCTGGAAGAAAAAAAAAGTTCCATTTGTTTTCCTCCAAAAAATGATTTGAGGACTGTGTTTATATAGCCCTTATTACTGGATAGAACTGGAGGGCAGTGGATGGTGGGACCTTAGAAGGCTCCTCCAAAGTCCTAGATTCTATTTTCATTCTTTTAGTCTCTAAGGAGGCTGGTGCTCACTGGGAAGTGTCAGGCCTGTTGACTTCATTTTCACAGATGCCAGTGAGTAGTGCTGAGTTAATTTAAAAACATCTTTATATGGCTTTTTGTCCTCCTCCTCTAGTTACTGAGAAGAATTCCCAGAAGAACACAGGTAATCTTTAAAAAGCATGTTTTCTCCAGTTGTATTTTTTTTTTAATTTTTTAATGTATTTTTCTTATATTTTCTTTCTAAGGCTTCATAAACGTCTCATCTGAAATTTTAAGTATTTGAAACATTAGTTTAGATAAAGAGAAGAAAATGCCAGGGTTCATAAAAGGTTTCAATAAAACAATATGAATGAAAAAGAATGCTTTGAACTTACTACTCTCCTCGTGGCATTGGCCTTAAACATCTTCCATCTACAGTTTGCAGGGGGAAGCCCATGAGGGAGAGGGAAAAACCAAGCTGAGGATAAAGGTGTCATTAGACCTATCCCAGGCAGGGCCCCTCAGTTAAATGACTGACCCTTGATTTTGGCTCAGATGAGCCTGAGATGGCTCAGGGTCCTGGGATCAAGCCCTGTATTAGGCTCCAGGCTCCAGGTTCAGGGCTCAGTGGGGAGTCTGCTTGAAGATTCTCTGTCCCTCCTCCCACGTCTCTAAAATAAATAAATCTTAAACATACCCAGATTAGGCAAGAGGAAGTCCTTGGTGAAAAACCAGCCTTAATGACCTTCAGAATTATAGTGCAAAGGGTAGAATTGTAAACCAGGGGCTCTCAAAAGCCAGCCTTAGCAGGATGCATGGCCATAAACCCACACATGTCCTGGTTTTACAGTATTTGAGAATCTCTGTATTCTGAGTGCTCTCTTATCTCTTCTGTTGCCTTAAATTTCATCATTAGAACTTCTGATCTTTGACTTAAGGATTTTTGTCATTGTGATGTTTCCTGGGGTCACAGTGTAAGCCTTTATACAATGCAAAACAATTGATCAGATACATTCATAATAGTTTATTTGGCTGAGGGCTGAAGGTGTGAGGAGGGCAGAACATGAGACATCAGAGACACAGATAAAAGCAAAGTAGAACAAAATGTAAGTATTGGAAGTGATTTTTAAATCCATATTATTATATCCACCCAGGACAGAGTGAAATTCTTATGGATGCTATGATTCTCATCTAGTTCATACTTTGAATTTGAAACCACAACGAAGAGGAGAGATGCCCAAAGCCTGGAGATTAGCAAATAATGCTTCTGGTTTCAAAAAAGAAGATAAATTTCAGCAAATAATAGGCTACTGAACAGTGAAAATAACAAGCTGATTCATTTTGTGCAGTTTTATTGAGATATAATTTGCAACCACATAATCCACCCGAAGTATGCAATTCAAGGACTTTTTATATATTTATATATTTATATATATTTATATATATTTATATATATATTTATATATTTATATAAATTGTGCATCCATCACCACAAGTTTTATAATGTTTCATTATCCCAGAAAGAAATAACCAATTACACACAAAGTTAAGAGACATTAAAATGTTTATAAAATAGAGCAAGCATCTAGATTCTTTGAAGAAGATATACAATGAAAGATATTATTATTCCTAAAATTTGAATCTAAAGTTCTAGCCCATAACAACAAAACTGATAAAGGAGGAGAAGGAAACAGTTAGGTACTTTCTCACCTCTGTAGGAGGAAGAATGAAGACACTATGATTAGAGAAAAGAAGATGTTCAACATGTTTTATAAAAACTATATAAAGGCTTCTGTGGGTGAGATAGATAAAGGAGATTAAGAGTGCACTTATGATGAGCACTGAACGATGTATACAATTGTTGAATCACTCTATTGTACACTGGAAATTAATATAACACTGTTATGTTAATTATACTGGAATTAAAGCAGTTTCAAGGCTTCTAAAAATAAAAAGTAAATATAGTCTAGTTTAGAGAGAGGAAAAAAGTCAAAGAAAAAAGCAACCTTTAAAAGTGATAGAAAAATAGAGACAAAGAAGTTTAACCAAATGGTCCCCCCATCTCCTGTTCCCGGTCCACTTCACATTATTCACAGTTCATTTAAAGCTTCACATCCTTCCACGGCAGTGCCTAAAGTAGGCCTAGACTTTATACCCAGATTGAGAAAAATCCCCTTAAATCATGCTCCCACAGCTCTCTCAGTTTCCCCATTATTAGCATTAATTCCACATATTAATATATAACTAATGGGCCCTCCAAGGAATGCAGAGAATACATCTATCCTGCTCATAGATGTATTGTATACAACAGACATCTTATAAATGCATGTTAAATGATTGAATAATGGATGCATGCTTGATCACAAATACAGAATGTGCCAGTACGATTTCAGAACAAATATACCAATTTATCCATTACATGGAATATATAAGAATCTATTAAAAATCATGTTTTTTTTCCAGGAACATTTGTTGGCATGGACAATGCTCATGATGAAATATTAAATGAAAATACAATCCAACAGTCAAAGTTTGTATTGAAAATGCACAAAAAAGAGAGCCAAGAGCAAGTGAGAAAAAAGAGGGCATGGGTGAGGAGAGTTTAGAAGGAATTTTTGTTAACATTGAACATTTCTGGAAAGCCTTGTATGACTTTTTTTTCTCACAAAATGATTTTTTCTTAAAAAATTCTTTTAGTATATGGGAAGGACTCATTTTGTTTTATTTGTTATAGAAATCATCTTTTTATTTTTTACCTTTCCTAGCACCTTTAATCCTTTTGGTCTTACCTTCCTTTTTAAATTCAGTTTGTCAGTTTAGAATTTTTTTTTACTCCAATCAGTCAGTCAACTTATTTTATTTTTCCCATTTTTACTCCATTTAAAAAATTCATTTTAAAGTGGAATTCTTTGTACTTTGTGAGATCATGTTTACATGCTTTTCTTTCACTTTTTCCCTATCTTGACTTTGGTCTTACACCAAAATTAAATATACTGATTGCTCACTGTCCAACCTTTTGCCAAAAAAATTTACATTATCTTTTGGTTGGATGAAGATCATCCAGAAAGACTCTTGACAAGTGTTTATTTCAGGCATATATCATTGTCTGTGGCCTTGACAGTTGGACAGTAGCTTACTTGGGTAGAAAAACCTTGGATCGCAGTTCCTTTTCCATGAGCTTCTCTCTCTTTTTTTTTTTTTTTTTTTTTTAAGATTTTGTTTATTTATTCATGAGAGACACACACAGAGAGAGAGACACAGGCAGAGGGAGAAGCAGGCTCCATGCAGGGAGCCTGATGTGGGACTCAATCCCAGGACCCCAAGATCACACCCTGGACCAAAGGCAGGTCCTAAACCACTGAGCCATCCAGGGATCCCCAAGTTTCTTAAAAATATTGTTCCACTACAGCCTTGCTTTGTAGGTTGAGTTTGAAAGGTCTGATCCCAATATCATTTTCTTACTTTGGTCTTAGGGTATATAAATCCTAAGACTTTTTGTCTTTAATTTTAAATTGTAATAGTTTGGGGCACCTGGGTTTGTCAGGGGTTGAGCATCTGCTTTTGGCTTGGGTCATGATCCTGGGGTCCTGGGATCAAGTCCCACATCAGACTCCCCTCAGGGAGTTTGCTTTTCCCTCTTCCTATATCTCTGCCTCTCTGTGTGTCTCTAATAAAATCTTTAAGAAAGTAAATTGTAATAGTTTTACTAGCATATGTCATGAAGTTCAGAATTTCAAATCAACTATTCCAGAAACTCAGTGGACCTTTCTAATATGTAGAAGTGGAGGTTTTTTTTTTTTTTAATTCTAAGATAATTTTCTTTGACTATAGTTTTTTTTTTCCTGATTCTTATGTATAATTACATGTACATACCTATGTAAGATTCAACCATTTTAAAAAATTTTATTTGAGTTCCAGTTAGGTAACATATATTAGTTTCAGGTGTACAATTTAATGATTCAGCAATTCCATACATCATCCAGTGCTCATCATGCCAAAAATACTCCTTATTTCCTATCACCTATTTAACCTATCCCCCTACCTATTTCCTTTCTGGTAACCATTAGTTTATTCTCTATAGTTAAGAGTCTGTTTCTCAGTTTACCTCTCTTTTTTTATCCTTTGCTCATTTGTTTTGTTTATTAAATTTTATTTCTTAAATCCACATATGAGTGAACCATATGGAATTGTCTTTCTCTAACTTATTTTGCTTAGCGTGACACTCTCCAGCTCCATCCACATCATTGCAAGATTTCATTATTTTTGATGGCTGAGTAATATTCTTTTATATATATGTATATATATATATATATATATATATATATACATATATATATATACCACACCTCTTCTTTATCGATTCATCGATCAATGGATCCAGGCCATTTCCATAACTTGGCTATTGTAAATAATGCTGCTATAAACATCACGATGCATGTATCCCTTTGAATTACTGTTTTTGTATTCCCTGGGTAAATACCTAGTAGTGTGATTGCTGGATTATAAGGTGGTTCTGTTTTTAACCCTTTTTTTTTTTAAAGATTTTATTTATTTGACAGAAAGAGAGGGAGCACAAGCAGGGGGAGAAGGGAGCTCAATGAGGGGCTTGATTTCAGGACCCTAGGATCATGACCTGAGCAGAAGGCAGCTTAACCGACTAAGCTACCCAGGCATCTCTGTTTTTAACCTTTAATGAATCTCAATACTGTTTACCAGAATGGCTGCATCAGTGTGCATTCCCACCAACAGTGCAAGAGGGTTCCCGTTTTCCACATCCTCATGAACACTTGTTTCTTGTTTTGTTGATTTTTATCATTCTGACAGGTGTGGAGTGATGTCTCATTGCAGTTTTGATATGTATTTTCCTGATAATGAGTGATATTGAGAATCTTTTCATATGTCTGTTGGCCATCTGGATGCCTTCTTTGGAAAACTATATTCATGTTTTCTGCCCATTTTTGTAATATTTTTTGCATGTTGGGAGAGGATCATTGCAAATGACTTATATGATAACAGGTTAGTATCCAAAATATATAAAGAATTTATATAACTCAGCATCCTCAAAATGAATAATCCAATTAACCATTTTAAATGTAGAATATGATGATTTTTGACAACATATGCACTTGTATAAACCATGTAACAAATGTCACAATCAAGATATAAGACTTTCTCATAACTGAAAGAAGTTTCTTCATGCCCCACTTTGGTCAATACCTTCCACCAACACATTTGTAACATGCCAAAACTCTATTCTGGCTGTAAGCAAGTACTGATTTGATTTCATCACTATAGATTAAATTTGACATCTCTATAATTTCATATAAATGGAATCATACAGTATGAACTCTTGTGTCTGGCTTCTGTTCTATCTTGTTTCTCTTTCTCAGTATGGCTTTAGAATTTATTCATATCATGTGTTAGTAGTTTCTTTCTTTTTATTGATCAGTAGTATTCAATTTTATGGATATATCACAATTTGTTTATGAGTTTCACAATGTGCTGTTTCACTTTTTAGCTATTAAGACTAAGCCCTCTATGAACATTTGTGTAAAAATGTTGTGTGCACATATGCTTTTCTTTCTCTTGTGTAAATCGGAGTAGAATTGTTGGATCTTGTAAGTGTAAGTGCACATTTAATTTTATAAGAAACTGTCAAACTATTTTGCAAAGTTCTTGAACCACTCTACATTACTACCAACAGTGTATAAGTATTCTGGGTGCTCCTTTTCCTTGTCAATACCTTGTATTTTCAGTTTTTTGTTGTCCATTTGCTTTTTGCTTTAGTCATTCTAGTAGGTCTGTAGGGGTGTCTAATTGTTTTAATTAGCATTTCCCTGGTGTCTAATGCTGTTGAACACCTTTTTCATGTAGTGATTTGCTACTCTTATGGTTTGTTTTGTGAGGTTTCTGATCAGATCTTTTCACAGTTTTGGGAGTTTTTGTGTTCATGTTATTGAGTTGTAAAGTTTTTTCTATTTTCTGCATACAACTCCCTTATCATATATATGTATTGTGAATATTTTTCCCCCAGTCTGTGCAGCCTATTAATTTCCTTAGGAGTATCTTTTGAAAACTGGGCATTTAAAAATTTGATGAAATCCACTTTATCCATTTTTAATTTTATGCTTCCTTTTTCCTAGTTCTTGTCCAAGGAATCTGAGTCCTGCTTCATCATAAGTTGCCTTCTATTCTTTCTCCTAGAATTTTTATAGTTTTAATTTTTACAATAAGGCCATGAATTATTTATGTTATTTTGAATTAATTTTGTGTATGATGTGAGGTAAAACTTGAGGTCTACTTTTTTAGTGGATGGATATCCAGTCATGTAATCACCATTGGCTGAAAAATTAATCCTTTCCCTCATGGAATTACCTCTGTGCCTTTGTCAAAACCCAATTACTCATAAATATCTAGGTCTCCTGAATCTTCTTTTCTGTTCCATTCAGGTAAATATCCTTTTTTAAGGCTTAAACCTCTGTTTTACTTTGCTGTAGTGTAAGTCTCAAAGTCAAGTGAAATCCACCAATCAGCTTTTACTTCTCATCTAGTGAGTTTTAACTTTCTGTTAACTGTATTTTTCAGTTATATACTATGCATTTTGATAAAATTTTTAATTTCTCTATTGCTATCCTTTATCTGTTCATTCAGTTTTATCATTTTCCCCCAAATTAATTGAACATTTTTCTTTTAATTGATGCTTTGAAGTCTGTCTGCTCTATGGAAGAACTGCTCCTGCCCAGATTATGTTTTAATTGTCTGCCCCTTTTTCTGTGTATGTTTATTTATTCATTAATTTTTTAAATTCCACTTTGAGTGAGATCATATGCCATTTATATTTGTCAGACTGGTTTATTCCACTTGAGGTCCACCCATGTTACCACAAATGGCAAATCTCTTGTTCTGTATGGTGGTATAATATTCCATTGAGTATATATATATCACAAGATCATTCTTATCCATTCATCTATCAATGAACACTTAAGTTACTTACATATCTTAGCTACTGTAAATAATGCTGGAATAAACACAGTAATACTTACATCTTTTGGAATTAGTGTTTCCATTTTCTTTGGATAAATACCCAGTAGTGGAATTACTGCATCATGTGATATTCCATTCCAAATTTTTAACTTTTTGATGAAGTTCTATACCGTTTTCCACAGTAGTTGCACCAATTTACATTCTGATCAGTAGTGCACGAGGATTCCCTTTTCCTCATATCCTCTCCAACATTTGTTACTTCTTGTCATTTTGATGCTAGCCCTTCTGGCTGGTGTGATGAGTTTGTATTTCCCTGATGATTAGTGATGTTGAGCATCTTTTCATGTGCTGTTGGCTTCTGTTTGTCTTCTTTGAAAAAGTGTCTATTCAGCTCCTTTGCCCATTTTTAAATTTGATTTTGTGTGTGTGTGTGTGTGTGTGTGTGTGTGTGTGTAGTTGAATAAGTTCCTTATATTTTGGATATTAACCCCTTATTGGTTATATTATTTGCAAATATTTTCTCCCACTCATTAGGTTGCCTTTTTGTTTTCTTGATGGTTTTTAATTTGATGTACTTCCAATAATTTATTTTTGCTTTTGGTTCCCTTGCCTGAGGAGATATATCTAAAAACATGTTTCTATGGCTGATGTCAAAGAAATTACTGCCTGTGTTTTCTTCTAAATTTTTATAATTTTGGGTCTCCCATTTAGGTCTTTAATCCATTTTTAGTTTACCTTTTGTATAGTGTTAGAAAATGGTCCAGTTTCATTCTTTTGCATGTAGCTGTTCAGTTTTCCCAGCATCATTTATTATAGAAATTGTCTTTTTCCCATTTTTCCCCTTTGTCATAGATTAATTGACTGTGTAAGTGTGGGTTTATTTCTAGGCTCTCTATTCTATTCCACTGATAAATATATCCATTTTTGTGCCAGTGCTATACTGTTTTGATTACTGCAGCTTAGTAGTGTATCTTGAAATCTGCAATTGTGATACCTCCAGCTTTGTTGTTCTTTCTCAAAATTGCTTTGGCTAGAAACCTATACAAATCTTAGAATTATTTGTTTCAGTTCTGTGAAAAATTCTGTTCATATTTTGATTAGGATTGCATTGAATGTGTAGATTGCTTTGGATAGTATAGACATTTTAACAATATTAATTCTTCCAATCCATTAGCATAGAATATCTTTAAATTTATTTGTGTCCTCTTTAATTTCTTTCATCGATGTTTTATAGTTTTAAGAGTATAGGTCTTTTACCTCCTTAGTTAAGTTGCCTAGGTATTTTATTCTTTTTTGGTGTAATTATAAATGCAGTTTTTCTTAATTTCTCTTTCTGCTACTTCATCATTAGTATGTAGAAGTGCTATTAATTTCTGGGTATTAATTTTGTATCCCCCAACTTTACTGAATTCATTTGTTACTTGTACTAGTTTTTTGGTGAGTCTTTAGGGTATTCTAGATGTAGTATTTTGTTATCTGCACAAAGTGACGGTTTAACTTGTTTCTTACTAATATGAATGCCTCTTATTTCTTTTTCTTGTCTGATGTGCAGCTAGGATGAAGTTACTTGTGTTAAATAGATATCTTTTATATGGGTGGGGTGGTGCAAGGAAAGAATTCATATGTCTTTTTTGTTTTAATTTCAAGTGACCTTTTTTTTTCTCTTTATTCTTTCTTTTGCCTTCGCTATTAGCTTAAAAGGATATCTTCTCTTTTCTACTTATTTGCTTCTCCTCCAGAAATGTTCTCTGGAGGTCTGTCCAAGACTACCATCTCAGGACCTATGTATTTTCAAATCTTTTGCCACATCTAGTACTTTCACCTATCAGGTTTTAGACCTGTGTTCATTGTTGGATTTTTCTGTGGTAATTTTATGTTTGCTTCGTCCATGCCCCCTTGCTCTTTTCCTGTTTTCTATGCAGTTGCCTCAGTCTTAGCTTTGTTCTCCATACACTTGTTCTTCAGGTGATAGTCGGAAGTCTAATAGTAGCTATTTTGGCATTTAATCTTGATTTCTCTACATATAGGTAATGAAAACTTGTAGTAGTCTCTGTTTTCTAATAATACTGAAGCTGTGTGTTTTGTATGGTTTTATCTGTACTTCTTCATTTATCTATTTGTTATTTTGCAGACTATGTGGGTCTATTCTGATTTTGATAGCTACCATTATACCAGGGCCAATTGCACTCTATATTTCCATGTGATTTTGAAATTTTCTACAATAAACATTTATACATTTTATAATAAACATTAATAAAATATTTTCCCCAAATTTTAGCAAGGTACATTAAATTTTCTAAAGTCATTCTAACTTTGGGGATGAGATAACTAAATAAATCCTAGCTGACAATATAGAAAGGTAAATTTGAAACCTTTTAAGTAACCACATACAAAAAAACCCAGGATCTTAAGAATCATGTCAATTATGAGGGAAAGCTAAAGATCAAAGGGTTCTGTTACTGGTCCTGTACTATCTGATGTTTTAATCAATAACTTAGATAAAGGTTTAAAGGCATTTGTTTCAGATTTTTTAGTGACAAATTTTGAAAAAGCCACCAATAGTTTAGATTACAGAAATAACATTCAAAAAGAATCCTAAGAGGATAGAAAATGGATTAAAACCCACAAAAGTAATTTAGCACAGTGCTTTTTGATTACTTTAGATAAAAGAAAAAATCAATTGTGTGAATTTAACATGTGATAAACTTGGTTTGTCAGGAATTCATATGAAAAGACCTGACATTTCTAGTTAACTGTGACCATAATATAAATCAACAATATGATACACTGCACAAAAAAAAAAAAAAAAAAAAAAGAAAGAAAGAAAAAAAGATGAGCACAGTGTTAAGTGTTGCTATTAGGCTATTGTAGGATGAGTGCATATAAAGTACATTTTAGTACAGGTTTTGCCAGAATATGCAGAGATTTCTGAAGTCAGACCATTTGAAAAATAATAGGCTAAGTTTAGTTTGGGGAGGAAATTGCTCGTGATATCTGAGAGTGGATAGATAAATTCAGTGGAGGCTCCAGAGGATGGTCATAGAAATATGGGTGTAGGTGATTAGGATAAGTGATAGATACTTAGTATAAGAAGACATTTCTAAATATTCAACCCAATCATGATAGGCCCTTTCCTGTGAATTCCATAAGCTCCCATCACTGTAAATTATTAAGCAATGTCTACTTATATTTTGTGTATCTGCTTTGTGTGGAATGTAGCACAGAGATGACTTTTCAATCTTTTTCAAATTTAAAATTTCAGTCTATGGGGCAGCCCAGGTGGCTCAGTGGTTTAGCGCTGCCTTCAGCCCAGGGCCTGATCCTGGAGACCCGGGATTGAGTCCCGTGTCAGGCTCCCTGCATTGAAGCCTGCTTCTCACTCTGCCTGTGTCTCTGTCTCTCTATCTCTCTGTGTCTCTCATGAATAAATAAAAGCTTAAAAAATTAAGTCTATGATACTATGCTTACATAAAACAGAGAACAAAATAAAAATGTTTTGAAGTCTGTATGACTACAGAGATAAAATTGGTAAGGAAACACTACAATCTCCCTTCTCCACTCGCACAGGTAACTGGTCAGATTTATTTGATACACTGAAAAAACCAATCATAAAATCACTGGGAGAATATGTTTAAGTTCAGATTTGATCTGCAAATTGCTCCATATATAGAGACCATTGTGAGATAAAATGCCAGCCCATCTCTATAGTAGAACACAAATCAGAATTCTCATGAGACACAAAATATGACAGTGTAGACGTGGTTAGAACAGGGATGACACACATTTGTAGAAGTGTTTTCAACACTTTCTACACAGTGAAAGAATCTTGCAACTTTGTAAGTTACCAATAGAGATAACTAGAATTATACAAATAGGGTTTTCAAGGGCTTGCTGCTTAGTCTGAACTTTTAGTAAGAGAGAAATGGAAAATGTTATGCAATTCACTGTTAAAACTGAAGCACCTGGGATTTTTACCTTACCTTTAAGCTAGTAAATTACCCTACCACAGATGATGAAAGAAAACAAATAACTTCTGGATTAGAGAGAAAAGACAATTACACAGTAGCCAGAGAATCAGTCTTTTTATGCACTGATGCCCTAAGCCCCAGTTCCCGCAAGGTGATGTGAAGAGGGCCCGGTGACACTTGTACGTGTGATGGGTTATATTACAGGAAAGAAACCTTGAACTTAGGAAACATGTATCTTTTATACTGGGCACTAAGCAATCCTTCCTGTTGCTCTCAAGGAAGACACTATATCCTTCAAGGTTGCTTGTTGTGCAAACATTCATGAAAATATAGCTCAGAACAATCATACAGTCAGGGTTTCTGCTTATAAGATATGTAGAGAAATACAAGAGATCTATAGATAATTGTCTCCCAATACTGAAATTTCCTAGCTGCCATAATGAAGCTGCTATTCCATTGGAAATCAGATATAAAGAAGAGTGACCCAGGATGACAAAGAAAAAAAAAGAAAGACTACGACCAAACAAAGATCTATTTTTAAGTTCATTTGATTAATATTATCACTAATTGCTACAAAAAAAGGGATTAGGCATTATAACCAGAACCATGTTAAATATTACTCTAATTATTGCCTATTTTTTCCACAGTCTGTACTTATGTCCATTTCTTTTTCCATACACACATGCTCTAGTAAAGCCAATCCATTATGGACATTATTTTCAATTAACTCCCCCCCCCTTTTTTTTTCAATTCAAAAGTTCAAAAGTCCTACATGTATTGTTATGAATAATTGTCTTAACTAGCTGGAACCCAGTTGATAATCACAGTCAAGAGTCTCATGCCAAAGAACAGACATAATTATTAAGAACCCTGTGACTCTTGAACTTTCTTGAGTTGTCTCTGGGCATCATCTTACAGAATTCTGTCTTTCTCTTTGAGGAGTTGTAGGGTCATTCTCATAAACTTGGTTTTAAAATACACCACCAGTGATTTTAATGCTGCTCTATTTGAACAATGATTTGAGAACTAATGCTTGCAGAGACAGCACTATCTATTGAGTCTTAGTGGATTACTATTACTAAAGCATATTGAAATGTAAAACACTATGTGAATAAAAGGCATTGAAATATTAATATCATTTTTAAAATTTTATTTATTTGAGAGAATGAGAGAGAGAAAGCATGAGGAGCGGCAGAGAGAGTGAAAGCAAGGGAGAAGCAGACTCCCCACTGAGTGCAAAACCTGGTTTGGGGCTCAATCCCAAGACCCTGAGATAATGACTTGAGCCAAAGTCAGATGCTTAATCAACTGAGCCACCCAGGTGCCTCAGCATTGAAGTATTATTAGAAAATACTTTTTCAACATTACTAGGCTATGTCTATGTGCATTAATGTATGCACATTTGAGTGAAGACCCTATGGAAGTGGACCCTATGGAGAGAAGCAAAAGTGGATGGAGATCCAGAAGTCTCCAATTTAGAAGAGATAATGGAGTCCTTACCTGATCATAATGGGAAATATTTATGGTTCATTATAATTAGTGCAGAGTTATTAACTTAATAGAAGTCATTCAGATATAGGCAATGTTTTTATTTTACCTCTGAAATTGCCACTGGAAACTTAGAAGTTTTACTATTTCTTTTCTAAACCTTTAATTTGCAAAGTCACTGACTTGTTTATACAAATTGTTATAAAACTTGTGGTGAGAAGCCAGACCTTCATTTTATTATAATCAGAGACCAAACAAAAGTGTTGATAGGTATCACTCTTCTATTGGAAGTACTCTGAGCCCATCAACTGGAGAATTTCAGTGATGCAAGGGATGCTTTGTTATCACGCTCCAGTAATATGTCTCATGGCTCCTAGGTCTGGAGTTCTAATAGCAAAAGTTGTAATAATACATTTTGGACAGGGAGATAGGAGCCTCATGAGCCCTCCTTTAAAATTCTTCCTTTCATGCCTGGTTGAAGGGACTAATCATGTGGATTTCCTAACAAGCAATGCTTTAGTTTTTATTATACTTTGCTTCTGCTCTACATAAAAAATGCAGTTGAGTTAGATGAAAACTTTATTACAGTTTTTCCTTGTAGATGTTTTCTACTGAAATGTAAATTAATTAGGAAAATGAGTTTTCATTTTTTCCAAAAGGGGATCAGTTATGTTGAATGCCTAGGGAGATACTTTTACAAATAATCATTTACATTTTATTTTTTCCCAACACTTTATTATAAAAAGTTTCATACATAGAAAAACATAGAAGGGTACAGTGAATACCTATATACTTACCACATATATTCCTTGATTAACTTTACTGTATTTGCTTTCTCACATAACTATCTGTCCCATTGTTTACCAACAAATCCACTTAAGTTTTTTGATGCATTTTAAAGTAGGTTGTGGGTTATAAATAAATATTAAAATCTACTTAATGATATGCATGGTGAAGTGTTTAGGTGCTTCTAAATACTTCAGCATACATATCATTAACTGGTGTTCAACATTTGTTTATTGTTTTTAAGGTAAAGTTTTTATATAACTATATGCAAAAAAATTTAGTGTACAATTCAGTAAGTTTGGAATTTGCATACATCTGTGAAACCACAATTCTTTCAAGATATAGAACTTAAAAAAAAAGATCTATTTATTTGAGACAGAGCGCTCATGGGTGACAAGAGGGGCAGAGGAAGAAGTAGACTCTCTGTTGAGCAGAAAGCCAGATGTGGGGCTTGAGTCCCAGGACCCTGAGACGATGACCTGAGCCAAAGGCAGATGATTAACCAACTGAGCCAGCCAGGCGCCGCAAAGGTATAGGACTTTTCTATTACACTGGAAAGTTTTTTCATGCCTTATCCTCCTCAATACCTACTCTCCTGCCCTCAGATTCACACACCCTTCTGTTTTTCTTTTCTGCTCGAGATTAGTCTTGCCAGTTTTATTTATTTATTTTTAAAGATTTTATTTATTTATTCATGAGAGAGAGAGAGAGAGAGAGAGAGGCAGAGGGAGAAGCAGACTACATGCGGGGAGCTTGATGTGGGACTCGATCCCGGGTCACCAAGATCACACCCTGGACTGAAGGCAGCGCTAAACCACTGAGCCACCAGGGCTGCCCAGTCTTGCCAGTTTTGGATCTTTATATAAATGGAAACACACCTTATATATTCTTTTATATAAGCCTTTTTCATTCAGTTTAATGTTTTTTGAGACTATGTTGGTGTGGATAGGGAATTTGTTTGTTTTTATGGATGAGTAGTACTTCACTTTATAAGTGTACTACTATTCATTTTTTAATCTTCTTACTGATGGACAAATGAGAGGTTTCCAGATTCGTCTATTCTGAGTAAAACTGCTGTGAATATTTTTTGTACAAGTTTTTTTAAATGTGTGTTTACTGTGTCTAAATAGCTATTTTGATAATTTTTTGGGTAGACTTGGAGAATGTTTTTGGATGAGCTTAACATTTATAATTTGAATAAGCAGATTGTCCTTTATAGTGTGGGTGGGCTTCACCTAATCAGTTGAAGGCTTGAATAGAACAAAAGATTGGCTTCCTTGAGCAAGGGGGAATTATTCAATACATTGCCTTTGTATTTCATCTGCACCATTAGTTCTCCTGGGTTTCTTGCCTCCTGGCCCACATTGCAAATTTGGACTTACCAACTTCCAAAATCATATCAACTAATTTCTTAGAATAACTTTTTCTCTCAGACACAGACACACACACACACACACACACTTTTTTCTGTCTCTGTGTAGAATTCAAATACATCTATAAATATAACTAATGAATTTTATTTACTTTTAATAGCTATACATACACATGATTTAAAAATAGAAAAGTACAAACTGTATTCAATGAAAAATAAATCTCTATATCACACTGATTCTCACTGGTGCCCTAGGGTCCCTCTCATAGACCACTGCTTGCAGCACATAGTTTTGTGTTGTTAAAGAAAACTATTCAGACTTTCAAAAACCCCACAAAAATGGTAAAATGTACATTGTTCTCTACTACCTTGACTTTGTCGCTTATGAGAATATAATTTTAAAATATGTACTTTTTCATTATTTGTTTCTACTCAGAAAAGGGAATTTAAAGCTTAGAAACTGAAAAGCCATCCTAGTTTATCAAAAAAATATTTATAGTACGTGTTCATCACATACTTTTTCTATTTATGGAAAAATATTTACCGAGATTCTCTTGGATAACAGGTGTTTTATGTATGTTACTTAATTTAATTCATGTAATCAATTCTGATAGTTCATTCAAGAAATGTAGTGATTGTTTACAATTTGTTACATACTCTTCTAAAGACTAGGGTTGCAGTGGTGAATGAGAGAGGCAAAATTATTATTTTCTATTTTAATGGGAGGGAATATAACAATAAGCATGGTGAATAAGTACATTATATACTCTGGTAGAAGTGATAATTGTATACTATGGTAAAAAGTACTATGAAGAAAAGTTAAGCAAAGTAAGAAGTACAAAGAGTACTTGATGGAAGTAGGTTTGTTATTGTTTAGAAAAAATGGCATTTGAGCTAATATTTGAAGGTGAAGGAGTGAGCTCTATGGATAACCAAGAGAGAAGAGTTCTAGTCAGAGGGAACATGCAGTGGCAAGGCCCTGAGGTGGGAATATGCCTGGTACTTTTGAAGAATATTTTTTAAAAATCAAATGTATTTGGAGTTTACTTTTTATGTTAGTAGACTAAATTTACTATTCATCTTAGGGAATGAGAGGAAGAGCAATAAGAGGTGTTGTTAAGGTAGGGAAATCCAGAGAAAGAGTTTTTGTAATACCTTTAGTTTTCATTCTGGCTTAACTAGGGTTTGCTAGCACATTTGGGGTAGGAAAGTGATTATTATCTGGCCTATTATTTCCAAAATTTACTCTTAATGTCATGACGAAGACATACTGAAGCAAAAGTGGAATGAAGGGGACTGGATAAAAAATAATTACAATAAGTCAGGCAATAGATTATGGTAATTTGGTTTCAATAACCAATGTGGTTAGAAGAAATTCAATTCTTTATTTTATTTAAAAAGTATTTTATTTATTTTGTTGGGTACGTGAGTGAAAAGGGAAAGTAAGGGTAACTAAGTTTTCCTTTTTGTTCTCGGATCTGAAATAAGAGGTTGTGATTTGGAGAGACTGAGAAAAATGTTAAGTGTGCTACAGATTTAAATATGAGGATAATGATTAACTTTTTTTGACAAAAATATGTTTGAGCTGCCTATTAGACACTGTGGTGAAGAAGTCAAATAGTAAATTAATATGAGTGTGGCAGAGAAGAGGTTTGGCTTGTGACTTAAGTCACAAGACTGGATGAGATCACTGATAGACATGGGCAGGGAAGAAAAGATGTGAAATAATTGAGCCCAGGGGTACTATGAGTTTAAGACTTTGAAAGGAAGAAGAGAAATCAGCAAAATACATGGGGAATGAACTAGGGATGAAAGGGGAGAGCTATGACTATATTGTGTATTGGAAACCACAAGTAAAATGTTTATAGAATAAGAGAGGGATCAACTCTGCCTAATGTTGCTAGGATAAATATTAGTACTAAGAATTATCTAGTAGGTTTAGTAGTATGAAGCTACCTGATGATTTTGACCGTGTCAGTTGAGATTGTAGGTAAAAATCCTAATTGGTGTAGTATAAAATATAATGGATAAGTTTTGCTTATGATTAGAATGTGCTGAACTAGAACATGTGTCACTTGCATACAAAAAGTAAGATAAATTACAAAGTCATTAATTTTCTGGAACCTACCATGTAGTTGATGTGTAGGGCAAACAAGTAGCCTAAAGGTCAAGGGCAAGACCTTTCAGGAGAGAGAAATAATAGAGCATGGGAGGGAAAACCACCACTTGTCATTCAATGGGTAAAAAACTTCAGTAAATACAGTAATGAACAGTGAATAGTTGAATGTGGGCTAATATGACAGTATAGATCCCCTAGAAACCCCAGACACAGTGCGGTTTCATACTCATTTATAGGCTATTTTTCTTGAACATCATTCAGGTGCATGGTAGAAAGATTGATGGTCCAGAACAGGAGACCAGAGACTCTTCCACAGTGCTATAGGCCTGTAAGAGGGGCTTGATTGCATTCCAGAGCAGGCATAAAACATCACACATTTCCCCAGACTCCTTTGCTCACACAAAAGAAAAGTTTTAAGCCTCTTGGGAAGGGACAGTGAACCTTAAGGTTTTGTTTTTTTTTTTCCCCCTGGGGAAAGGATGGAAGAAAAATCCCTATAATCCTAGAGAAAGAATAGAAAAGAATTTTAGGTTGATTATCCTATATTCAAGGTCTAGAAGCAAAAAATTCTTCTACCACAGACCCACAGCAATGTTGACTATTACAGGGAGGAGGAGCTGGAAGGCTGAGAGTCTCTACATCTGAGGTTCACTAAGAAGGGGGCCAGTCCACAGTGGAGGCTGGACCAGTACAACAAAGCACCTGTCCTGTCCTGCCCCAAGCATAGGAAGTAGATAATGACAGTCGAAAAGCACCCACCTCACTGGGTGAACTTAAAGGGATTCACCATGACACATTATAATCAAACTTTCAAAGTCACACTTTTTTTTTTTTTAAAGATTGTATTTATTTATTTATGAGAGACATAGAGAGAGAGGCAGAGACATAGGCAGATGGAGAAGTAGGCTCCTTGTGCAGTGTCTGATGTGGGACTTAATCCCAGGACCACGGGATCATGACCTGAGTTGAAGGCAGACACTCAACTACTGAGCCACCTAGGTGCCCTTCAAAATCAAACTTTCAAGTGAAAAGTGATATTATATACTATTAAAAGATTGAATACAGCAAGGAGATATAATAATTATAAACATGTATGCACCCAATAACAGAGCATCAAACATATGAAGCTAGCATATGCTACTTCAGTGAACCTTATGCTAAGTGAAATAAGCCAGCTACAAAGAGACAAATATTATATGTTTCTGCTTATGTGAGGTAATAAGAGTAGCCCAAATCATAGAGATAACAGGTAAAATGGGAACTGCCAGGTGCTGGGGGAATGACAAATAGGGAGTTATTGTTTAAAGGGTATAGAGTTTCAGTTTGGAAATATGAAAAAAGTTCTAGAAATGGATGGTGATGAAGGTTATACAATATGAATGTACTTAATGTCACTGAAATGTACACTTAAAATGAATAAGATAATACATATCATGTTATATATATATATATATTGTACCACAAAAATTAAGAAATAAGAGAATGGAAGAAAAACAGGCAAAGACAAATATGGGTAAGTTTTTAAAGGACTATTATTATATCAAGGAGCATAAACAGGGATGGAAATGGGATAAAATGAGTTGTTTCTTTAATATGGGAGAAATTGTAGCAAGTTTGAATACTGATTGGAATGATCCAGTGGAAAAGATGATATAGGATAGAGGGAGGTATTCCTGGAATGAATGCTTTAGTAGGTGAAAGGGAATTTGATTTATTGCAGTGGAAGAGTTGGCCTTAGGTAGCAACACAAATATTTAATATCTAGTAAAGCCAAATAGTAATAGTACTATTTATAGAAATACAATAACAAGTGACATTGATGGTGTGCCCTTGTTAGGTGTTGGGCATTATTCAAAGCATTTCATACATATTGCTTAGGAGTACATACATACTGCTTAGTGATGCGGTTAGTCTAGTTTCAGAATTGGTTTACTAACCAGATAGGCATGGTTATAATTTTGATTAGCA
This sequence comes from Vulpes vulpes, assembly GCF_048418805.1. Lineage (NCBI taxonomy): Eukaryota > Metazoa > Chordata > Mammalia > Carnivora > Canidae > Vulpes > Vulpes vulpes. Next base: position 34,281,948 of record NC_132786.1, read on the forward strand.
AACTGAGGCTCAGACAGGTCCATAAACTGGCTCAGGGTCACATAGCCTTTCAATGTGGAGTGGGCTTTATTGGATCCCCAAAACAAATCCCTTTCTAGGGCCCCATATTTCCCTAATTCTGAGAAACGAAGCTATTATAGGTCAAAAACTTAGAACAGCTCTCTAGACTGTATTTTTGTTGGTGTGCAAATGACATCAGAAAGCATTAGTATGCACCCTCTCTCTGCCCCTTACTCATTGGGTGTGCCTGGATGGGTTCCTTGATTTATAAGTATCTCCCATTTTTTCTTAAAATGAAAAAAATAATAATACCTCCTATGGTTCTTGTGAGGATCAAATGATTTATAAGAGTGTTCTGCACACAGTAAGTGATCTATGTGTTAGTTACCATTTAAAAATTTTATGCTATGCATTTTAGTGATCATAATTAATTATCTCATTCATGCAATGCATTGTCAACTGAAGCTTATTGAATTCTTAGTAGTTATAGTGCCTCGTGCTAGGACACATGGGATACAGAAGTGAGTTAAACAGTACCATATTTAAGCATATAAATAAACATAAATATACACATACATATACACAAGCATATGTAAACAGAGTCATATCATTTTCATTTTGGAAATGACAATTCTGAATCACCAACTCCAAGCTCTCTGGCTCCTCCCATCTTAATGAATTCCTCATGCCTGACTAGGCAAGTGAATCAAAACTGTCACAGTCGGGGTTGTAACCTCCCACATTGCCTAGTATAAGCCCAGTCCATGGTAGGTATTTAATAAATGTTTGTTTAGTGAAGAGGTTTGAAAGGAACATAAGTTACAGTCCCGAATGGTAGAATGATCTCTGTGCCACAGGAAGAGCTGGCTGTGATGTGCTTCACATTCCAACTGAGCATTCCAGCATCCCTAAATCAATGCTGAGCACTAAGCCTATCTGGACATTGGTGATGCTGATGCCAATAAGGAAATGTCAGACAGGGAGGGAGCCACTCATTATTTCCAGAAAACTGCATGGATGCAAGGTCTGAAAGATGCATCATGAGCCACTAAAGAGCCTTTTGTTATCGACTGTTCACAGGCAACTGCTTGTCATCTGGCTTCTGACAAGAGAATATAATTTTCCAAAGTGGAATCATTTTCCTAGGTAAATGTATCTTGTGCTCTATTCCACTTTGATGGAACTGACATATTTGGTGTTGGATGCCTTCCATGTGAAGATTTATCATTTAATTATAACTAAGAACACTGACTCAATCCCAGCTGCTTGGGGAAATTACTTATCCGAAATGCAGGATTCCCAATAAAAGACCAGGAGCTTATTTCTGATCCACAGACTCAAGATTTCGATTCCGTAAAAGTGACAAATGTTTCAGGCTTCAAGAAAGAGAGAAGCCCTAATTATGAGAAACGTACTATATTCCAAATTAGAGAAGCACAAACATGAGCCACTCTGAAAGGCATTTGGGTGGTTTGAAAAGAAATCAGGTGTGTTAATTCCTCACTCCATGTGGTCAGTGTATGCCACCCTACTTCTATCAGTTGTGACCTATAGCAGCCTGAAAAATGTGTCTCTCGGTGCCATGTGGGTAACCACATCGCTTAATTATTCTGTTACAGTGAAAAGGAACACAGAGAATGTTGTTTCTAGGCTTTTCATCTTTTGCTCTCTAACCTCAAAAGAGCATTAAAGGGATGGGAGCTTTCAGACAGCCAATTTCATTAAGAAAATTAATTCAATGATGCAGGGAGCTTTCACCATTTGGGCTTTTACCATTTGTTGCTATGATGGATACCTTAGGACTAGATTCGAGTGCTGGAGGCAGTTTTGTGCAAGGAAGCATTTGATACTGTTTCATCATGCAGAATTTTGAGCAGTGGTTCTCAGCGCTGGTATACATTAGACTCATATGGTCATCTTTTAATACATACCAAAGCTTTGGTCCCCACTTCATAGATTCTGATTTAATTAGTTTGGGGTATAGTCTGGGTACTGGTATTTTTTAAAGCCTCCCCAGATGATTTGTATTTACAGACATTGCTATGAATCACTGCCCAAGATTCTCCAAGTCAATATTGAGCCACCAGCAAGAAGAATCTTGAATAATTAGAATATATCTAATAAAAGCTGAATCTTCTTCTTGGCTGTAGCTCCAAAAGGACACAATTGCTGTGATTCCGGCTTCTGTAGGTGATTCTACATTTTGGATTCTAGTAACATCTTTCTTTCCTTTGTCCTTTTAGCTAGAAGGAAGTAGGGATTTGTAGGCACTAATCTTGGCCTCCTTATCTGACCCTACTGGTGTCTCAGCTTTTGCATTATCTAGTTAAATTACCTTTGTTTTATTTTTTTATTTTTTAAAGATTTTATTGATTGATTGATTGATTGATTGATTCATGATAGACACACAGAGAGAGAGAGAGGCAGAGACCCAGGCAGAGGGAGAAGCAGGCTCCATGCCGGGAGCCCGACATGGGACTCAATCCCAGGACTCCAGGATCACGCCCTGGACCAAAGGCAGGTGCCAAACCGCTGAGCCACCCAGGGATCCCCAAATTACCTTTGTTTTAAATGCTTTGAGAGATTTCTGCTTTACTGGTGGACTCTGATGGATAGAATTCCCATCTTTAGACAATTCTTGCCCAAACACTATTAACACTCTTAAATGAGGGTCACATTTCTCTATGCTTAAAACTTAGCAATATTTGTTTCTACTTCCTTTTTTTCGAATGTTGCATGAATCTTTCGTGATCAAGCTTTCATCTTCCCCAGTCCAAAGTATTCTCGTAGAATCAATTGTGAAATATAATGAATAATTCTGTCATTTTTGTACTTCTCAGCAGCATTTGACAAAGTTGATTATTTTCTCTTTTTGAAAAGTTTTTATCACTTGGTTTATGGGGTCCCTCTTTTTCTATAGGTTACTCCATCTTAGTTCCTTTTTCTGGATCCTCTTGACCTTCCTGAAGTCTAAATAGGTGCCAAAGTCCTTGATTCTACCAGTGATGCAGCTAGGAAGTGGACCCGGAGAAGCATCTTGGTTCTCATTCCTCTTGTCCTACAATCTTCCCCCCATTTTTCTCCCATTGGCCCAACCCAGCACAGGTCGGTTAACCTGTGAGCATGGGAAATGTGGCCTATCAGGACCAGACCCTGCAGAACCAGGGAAGTCAAGGGAGTGGATATAAGATGGGAAATGTTATGGTACATTTGTTTACTTCTAGAAATGATCAGTAGAAAGGGACAAATGGACAAAACAGAGAAAGAAAACAAGGAAGAATGGTTTGCTTTTATTTTTTTTTTAAAGATTTTATTTATTTATTCGTGAGACACACACAGAGAGAGAGAGAGAGAGAGAGAGAGAGATTGGAGAGAGGCACAGACACAGGCAAAGGGAGAAGCAGGCTCCATGCAGGGAGCCTGACGTGGGACTCGATCCCGGGTCTCCAGGACCACACCCTGGGCTGAAGGCAGCGCTAAACTGCTGAGCCACCCGGGCTGCCCAAGAAATGTGGTTTGTAAGGGACTGGAGGTGTGTTTATATCACTCCTGATCCTACTCTTACCCATCTTGTTTAAGGGCACTACTGCACATCTTGCTGCCCTGACATCAAAAATGTAAGTATCCCCTCCACAGCTACATCCAACTGATCCATCAGCAAGTCCTATCAGCAACATCTGGTAATGCGGCTTAAATCCACACATATCTCATTATCTCCTTGTTAGGTTTAGCCGTTATCTCCTCCTGCCAGATTATCCCAATAGCTTTTGATAAGGTCTCAGCTTTCATTGTATTGCCCTGAATCACGTGCTTACAAAAAAAGCAAGGGGCTTCTTTTTTTTTTTTAATTTTTATTTATTTATGATAGTCACACACACAGAGAGAGAGAGAGGGGCAGAGACATAGGCAGAGGGAGAAGCAGGCTCCATGCAGCACCGGGAGCCCGACGTGGGATTTGATCCTGGGTCTCCAGGATCGCGCCCTGGGCCAAAGGCAGGCGCCAAATCGCTGTGCCACCCAGGGATCCCAAGGGGCTTCTTTTTAAAATAGAAGCTGTTGTTACTCCCTTGCTTGCCCTTAGCCTTGGGCCCGTGGCCTCAACTCATGCAGACTATGTCCTGACCAATTGTGGGGACTAGGAATGGTGCCTGTGTCATTAAGCAACGTAGAGGCACCACTGAAAGAACACATACTAAAAAGACAAATATGGGGCACCTGGATGGCTCAGTCTGTTGAGCATCCCACTCTTGATTTCAGCTCAGGTCAAATCTCAGGGTTGTGAGATGGTGCCTGGTGTTGGGCTTAGTTTTCAGTTGTGAAGTCTGCTCATCTCTCTCCCTCTGCTCCACCACCCTCCCCACTCCCAAATAAATAAATAAAATCTTAAAAAAAAAAAAAAAAAAGAACAAATACATGATTGTGGTCTCCAAAGCCCTGCAAGGTTGGTCTGACTTGTTTCTTGGGCTCATCTCCTACCCTTCTCCTCCTGGGTCACTACACAATAGCCACACTGGTCTTTCTTTTCCTGATCATACCAAGCTTATTTAAATCTCAGGGACCTTGCATTTTCTGTGTCTTTAACCCAGATGTTCTTCACCGACACCTGTGGGTGCCTCATCCCCATATTTTATTCAGGCCTCTTCTTAGATATTATCCTCTCATAGAGAACTTCCATGCCTGCCTGTATAAAACACCATCCTCCACCGGAAGTTAGACTTTTTAAAAAAGTTTGATTTGCTTTCCTTTTTATAGTATTTATCCACCTGACATTACATGTTTTGTTTTGTTTTGTTTTTTGACATTATATGTTTAGGGCATATTGTCTCTCTTTTCGTCTAAAACGGGAGCAAATTTTTGTATATTGATTTCTGCTATGATCACAGTAACACAAACAGTATCTGGCACATAGTAGGGACTTAATACATTCTTGAATAAATACAAGATAGAAAAAATAATGAATTAATGGTGGGTATTTGCTCTTGCCAGAGCTGAAAGCATCCTTCTGTAAATGCCTGAAACTCTAATGCAGCTATTTCTGAATACTGTATAAATCTCAGAATGTCAGAGTATTGCTAAATTCCATGCAAAAGTCAGAAGAGTGACTTTCTGCCAAGCCCCATCTCATACATGGCCCCCCAAAGAGTTTTTATTTTGATCAGTGTTCTCTGTGTTCCCCAATACAACCTCTCCAGGCTCTAGCCCCAGACTCAGACACTCATTCTCTACGTGGAAATTATTCTATCCACTTGCTGCCCTTCCTTGAATCACAGAGACTTGAATCCTGTCCAGGAGGCCAGACAGAAGCAATCACCATACCCTTACTGGCTCTTTTCCTTTGTCTCTAACTGTGCTTCCTGAGCTTCAGATCAGAGGCTCTTTGGCATATTATCATCAACGGAGGAAGAATTCTAGGCATAGAGAAGAGGGTGTGCTGTTTAAAAATGCAACATCAGATCCCCAGCAGGACCCGCCAACTTATTCCATACTAGTTCAACATATCTTAATAAATACAGGTCACACAAAGGCAAGTTACACTGAAATATGTATGACAAAATGATACGATGTCTGAGATTTGCTTTAAAATTACCCAGTGGACATAAGGAGAAGGGTGGGAGAAAAAATTGGTCAACAGTTACTATTTTGAATCTAAGTGACAGGTACCTGAATGCACCCGTGTGTACTCTTTTCTACACATTTATGTTTGAATTCTTTCAGGATGAAATGGCAAAAGAAACAAAGAAACAGACAAGGGAGAGTATAGAGTTAGCATCAGCAGAATGCTAAACACCTTGCAGCTTTGTAAATCAGAGTTGTCTGGTATTATATTTCTAATGAAAACCTGTAGCTGAATATACAGATTCCAAATCAAAGACTAAACCTTCTCTCTCCTTTGATAAGTTTCACCCTTGAGACACAAGTTCTCATTTCTAAATGAAATGGCATCAAAAGGTATCCAATCTCTCTTTTTTGTTGACCTCTTCATGATAGATCTTCTAAATATATCCAGACTCTTTCTGAGGAAGTGTTTTTGGTGTTCAAACAGGCTGAAAGAAAGAGGCAGACCAGCCACATAAGATCGACTTGGCAAAGTCTTCCCATGGAAGGTACTTTTATGGCCATTACATCTGATATCAAATACTTCAAGCAGAGAGTCATTGGCAGCAATAGCTGCACACTCCAGTGCTCATGGGACCTTCCACAAGCAGAGTGAATAGGTTCATTCTTACCATTTGTGGTCCTATTTTGTATGAAGCTTGGAGGAAAATGGCTTTCTAAAGTGCAATGCATCAACCTTTCTCTTTGATAGGAGGCACTCACCCATCTGGCCACCTGCCCAAGCACAGCCCTATTAAGCTTGACCTTTTGGGTTGTCCAGACTGGTTCTTTTCTACTTTTACCCAGAGTCCACCTACTGTTCCTAATTAATTTATGGGGGAAAAAAAAAAAACCTCAAGCAGCTAGGCTAAGCCATTTTTTTAGCTGTCTCATATCAGAAAGATCCTGCTCTTGCTAGAATTTCTTCTGGTCTTGACAATTAAAAAAAAAAAAAAATATATATATATATATATATATATATATATATATATATATATATATATCCTTTCCTTTCTTCCTGCTGCTGTTTCTGACCCAAAACCAGGGAAAGAGTTTCAATCAACACTTGAAACTCTTTGTTCTTTGGATTCCAGAGTGAGCACTCCTGAAGGAATCCTGTTAAGCAGCAGCAAACTCTGTGTCATAGGTGATTTTTCGCTAGGTCTGCTTCCTCAGAGGCAGAAGGATGAAGTTTATAAACCACAGGGAAACCTTCTGACAGAGGAACCAAGGGTTCAGACTTGAGCAAGCTAATTACTCCATTCTGAAACAGGCCAGGTTGGCCTGAGGCGAAATTGTGAGCACTTGGCATCTATTGGTGCATCACCTAGATTTTCTTTCCTTCCTGCTCCTTATTCTTGCTTTTTTAAAATTATCTATTTCCCTGCCAGGTGCCCAGTATTTCTCTGCTGTTCTATTTCTCCCACACTTAAGAATTAATTTATTCTGAAGTATTACATATTTTAATGTTAACTTCTTACTTGTCTCAGGTGAGTTAGAAAGAGAAGAAACCCAAAGGAACGGATGGTGGAATTTCTGTGCTGAGGGCACTCTGGAGAGGGTGGACTTTTCCTTTTAGATAATTCCATCAGTGAAAAGTGTCAGTATATGGAAGAACTGGGGGCCTGATTTCTAGTCTTTACTCTGTCAATAATTAGCTTGGTTACTGCAGAGAATCAACCTACCTGTCTAGACTTCTGTCTTTATTTGCATGAAATGAAATGGTTGGTCTGGAGCTAAAGTGTTCCAGAGACTAGCATCACATCATACATGCTCATAGTAAGTATGCCTCCAAATATGTGGTGACTGAAAGCACGGAAACTACTTTCAGCTTTACCGTACTGTGATAGCGCATCTTGAAAGCAACACTCTATCTGTGCACCTGTCTAGGCCTCCCATTTGACCAATGTCATTGCAAATTCCATTTGCTTGGTTGAAAGCTCATAGGAAATAAGATTACATTTTAAGGTAGTTCAAATTCTTATAGAGAAACTTTAAAGGGAGCTTTCATCTGAAAGGCATAATCTATGCTTCTAAGAGATGGTTTGTTCAAGATTTGTGTACAGCACAGGATAGGTCCATTAAAAACAGTTTAAGTCAGTTATAGAATATAAAATGTCCATATAAAGCAATAAGAGATATGCAATATAAAATGATAAAGAAAAGCCATATGTATAGCATATCCATGGAAGATGTGCTTTAAAGCTTCAGATCTTTTACTGAGAAAGTTAGTAGGTGTTCCCGCGAGGCACTTCTTAGAAGGGTTCCATTATTTGGAATATTATAGGAAATATATCAACAATGCCAACTTTCTATGGATTTCTAGGCATTGGGAATCATGCTGGCTAGAATACATTATTTTCTTGCACGCCATATTCATATTCATTTATTCATTTACTCAGTAAGTTCTCATTTGAAGATGCATTAAGTGCCAATTACTCTGAGTTACAAGGGCTATAAATATGAAGAAAATATAGTCCTTATTACTGACAATCTCATAGTATAGTTGGATAGATGGATAGGTAAAGATAATTACATCATTGTAATAAGTATTGTGATGATTACTTTGAAATAATGCAATACAGTACTTTGAAATAATATAGAAAGGAAGGAAAAAAAGTACCTAAGTCTTAGTAGGCTGACGGGTTAAGAGTGGCTTTATTGAGGACATGGCTTCAACAGTGTGAAGTTGAATTGTAAATATGTAGAGGTAGAGAAGAACATGAAAATCCCCTTCGCCTTCCACTAATAAACTATTTTTTTTTTGGAGCACAATGTAAATTTGGGAGAATACAAGGGGTTAAGACCAAAGTTGGTTGCAGAACTTAATTTGTGAAGACACAGATGAGTTGAGATTTTATATTTTAGTCTTTGGGGAGCTATGGTGTCCTTTGAAAGAAAAGATCAGTTAGTCTTTGCCATCTTGTAAGTCTCAAAACCTATAGTCATACACACAGGAGAATGGTACTTAGTGATAGATGTACTCATGGACCTGATGAGGTATCTTGGGGCACATCACTTATGATTTTTGTGAATTAATCAACAAATTTTAATTGCCATGTACCTTAAGCCTTCAATTGTACTCAAAGATGATTGCTATCCTTTTTTTTTTTTTTTAAGGAGCCAATATACTGATAAAAAGAGAGTAGAGGTTAAGTGGCTCAAAATCTACTCTAACACCAAGTGTCCAGTGTGAGAGATCACTGATGTTTAGAGTAGCACAGCAAGGTGTTTGGTGAGAAAGCTAAGTTTCCAGCAAAATTTTTTGTTTGTTTAGTTTTTCTTAATGTCCTTTCTCCATTCCAGGATTACATCAAAAACACTGCAAAATTCTGTTTAATGATCATGTGTTCTTAGGCTCCTGGCTATAAGAGTTTCTCAGATTTTCCTTGTTTTTGATGACCTTGATAATTTTGAGGAGAATTTATGAGGTCTTTTGTAGACTGTACCTTACTTAGAATTTGTCCACAAAAGACCTTATAAATTCTCCTCAAAATCTTCTCATGATTAGACTGGAATATGGGTATGGGTTTTTGAAGGGGAAACCACAGTGATAAAGTGATATTTTCTTTCTGTTTTTGAATTTTTAAATTTTTTTAAAAAGACTTTATTTATTTATTTATTTGACTGAGAGAGTAGTTAATTTTTGCTTTTGTTTCCCTTGCCTCAGAACACATATTTAAGTTGCTATAGCTGATGTCATAGGAGTTACTGACTGTTACATTCTAGAATTTTTATGGTTCTTAACCTCATATTTAGGTCTCTAATCCATTTGAAATTTGTTTTTGTGTATGGTATAAGAAAGTGGTCCAGTTTCATTGTTTTGCAAGTTGCTGTCTGGTTTTCCCAACACAATTTGTTGAAGAGATTGTGTTTTTCCCATTGGATATTTTTCCTGCTTTGTTGAAGATTGATAGACCATATAGTTGGGGATCTGTTTATGGGTTTTTTATTCTAGTGTACTGAACTATTTTTGTGCCAATACCATATTGTTTTGGTTACTACAACTTTGTAATATAGCTAGAAGTCCAGAATTGTGATGTCTGTGGCTCTGCTTTTCTTTTTTTGACATTGCTTTGGTTATTTGGAGTCTTTTGTGGTTCCATACAAACTTTAGGCTTATTTGTTCTAGTTCTGTAAAAAAAAATGCTGTTGGTATTTTGATGGAATTACATTAAATGTGTAAATTGCTTTGAGTAGCATAGACATTTTAACAATATTTGTTCTTCCAGTCCATAAGCATGGAATGTTTTTCCCTTTCTTGTGTGTGTGTCATCTTTAACTTCTTTCACTAGTTTTTTTTTTTTTTTTTTTTTATAGCTTTCAGAGTACAGGTCTTTCATCCTTTGGTTATGTTTACTCCTAGGTGTCTTATTTTTGGTACAATTGTAAATGGGATTGTTTTCTTAATTCGTTTTTCAGCTGCTTCATTTGGGGGGGGGCATAGAAGTGAAACAGTTTTCAATGATTGATTTTGTATCCTGTGACTTTCCTGAATTTATCAGTTCTAGCAGTTTTTTGGTGGAGTCTTTTGGGCTTTCTATATATATAATAAAATGTCATATGCAAATAGTGAAAGTTTTACTTCTTTACTGATTTGGATGTCTTTTATTTCTTTTTCTTGTCTAATTTCTGTGACTATGACTTCTAGTACTATGTTTAATAAAAGTAGTCTTGTTCCTGACTACAGAGAAAAACTCTCAATATTTTCCCCATTGAGGATGATATTAGCTGTGGGTTTTTGATATATGGCCTTTATTATGTTGGGGTATGTTCCCTCTAAAACTACTTTGTTGAGGGTATTTGTCATGAAAGGATGTTTTACTTTGTCAAATGCTTTTTCTACATCTATTGAAATGACCATATGATCTTTATTCTTTCTGTTTTTGATGTGATGTAGCACATTGATTGGTTTGTGAATACTGAACCACCCTCACAACCCAGGAAAAAATCCCACTTGATCATGGTAAGTGATTTTTTAAAAGTGTATTGTTAGATTCTGTTTGCTAGTATTTTGTTGAGGATTTTTGCATGTATTTTCATCAGAGACATTGGCGTATAGATCCCTTTTTTTGTGTGTGTGTGGTGTCTTTATCTGGCTTTGGGATCAGGGTTATGCTGGTATCATAGAGTAAGTATGGAAGTTTCCTTTCATTTCTATTTTTTGGAATAGTTTGAGAAAAATAGATATTAACTCGTGTTTTGTAGAGTTTGCCTACAAATTTGTTTGTTGGGAGTTTTTAATTATTGATTCAATATTTTTTGCTGATAATTGGTCTATTCAAATTTTCTATTTCTTCCTGTTTCAGGTTGGTAATTTATATGTTTCTAGGAATTTATCCATTTCTCCTAGGTATCCAATTTATTGGCATTTAGTTTTTCATAGCTTCATAATTGTTTGTATTTCTGTGGTGCTGTTTTTTATTTCTCCTCTCTCATTTGTGATTTATTTATTTTGGTCCTTTCTCTTTTTTTCTTGATCAGTCTGGCTAGAGCTTTATCAACTTCGTTGATGGTTTTCAAAGAATCAGCTCCTGGTTTTATTTACCTGTTCTATTGTTTTATTTACCTCTTCTATTGTTTTATTTCTGCTCTGATCTTCATTATTTCCTTCCTTCTGCTGGTTTTGAGTTTTGCTTATCTTTTGCTTTCTAGCTCCTTTAGGTGTAAGGTTAGATTGTTTAAGATTTTTCTTTCTTCTCAAGGTAGGCCTGTATAACTATAAACTTTCCTTTTAGAACTGTTTTGGCTGCATCCCAAAGGTTTTGAACTATTATGTTTTTATTTTCATTTTTTCCCATGTACCATTTATTTCTTCTTTGACTTCCTGGTTAACTTGTTCATTGTTTAGTACCATGTTATTTAACCTCCATGTATTTGTATCTTTCCAGATCTTTTCCTTGTGGTTGATTTCTAGTTTCATAGTGTGTGGTCAGAACAGATGCATGCTATGACTTCAATTTTGAATTTGTTGAGGCTAATTTTGTGGTTCTCCTGTGATCTATTCTGGAGAATTCTGATCTTTTTCCATGTGCACTTGAAAAGACTGTGTATTCTGTTTTTTAGGATGTGATATTCTGAATATACATGTTCACTCCATCTAGTCCAGTATGTCATTCATTTTTGTTTCCTTGTTGATTTTCTGTTTGGATCGTCTGTTATCATTAATTAGTTCCATTCTGTTTGTCATTAGCTCTTATATATTTGGGTGTTCCCATGTTGGCTGCATAAATTTTTACAATTGTTATATCTTTTTGTTGGATTATCCCCTTTAACATCATATAGTATCCTCCTTTGTCTCTTATTGCAGTCTTTGTTTTAAAGTCTATTTTGTCTGGTAGAGGTATTGCTACTCTGGCTTTCTTTTGACAATGATTTGCATGATAAATGTTTCTTCATCCCTTCGTTTTCAATCTGCAGATGGCTTTAGGTCTAAAATGAGTAACTTGTCAGCAACATATAGGTGGGTCTTGTTTTTTTAATTCATTCTGTCACTCTATCTTTTGATTGAAGATTTTAGTCTATTTACATTCAAAGCAATTATTGATAGATATATGTTTTTTTGCCATTTTATTACTTGGTTTGTGTTGTTTCTAAAGATTTTTCTGGTCCTTTCTTGTCTTTCTTTCATGACTTTCTGATTTTTTTTTTTTAGTGATCTATCTAGATTTCTCTATTTTTTGCATATTTATTAATGGCTTTTGATTTGTGGTTACTGTTAGATTTGTATATAACATCTTCTGCATATAGCAGTCTATATGAAGTTGATGGTCATTTAAGTTTGAACCCATTCTTTATCTCTCTCCTCTCACATTTTAGGTGTATGGTGCCATATTTTATATCCTTTTATTTTGTGAATTCCTTGACTATTTTGTTTTCCAGAAATATTCATTTTTACTACTTTTGTGTTTTCTACCTTCATGCCATCAGTTTTTGTCTTTTCACTCAAAGGTTCCCCTTTAATATTTCTTGTGGGCCTAGTTTAGTAATCATGAATAATTAACTCCTTAATTTTTGTTTGTCTGGGAACCTCTTTATCTCCAACTCCTTATTTTCCAACTATCCATTGTCCATTTACTTATCTGTGTAATTCTAGTTTGCAAAAGGAAGTATCAATGATCAATTTATATCATCATGGGACAATTTTATCATCTGAAATACAATTCTTATGTATATCTTCTTTTGCCTTTAGTTTGACATATTCTACTCATTTCCAGTTACTTACATCAGCAATTTCCCCCATTCCCTAGAGTGAGGTTGTTTCATACATTTGTAATAGAGTTAGATTGTTTTGTCACATTCTGCATTCCATCCTGGGATTCTCCTGACCCCCTACATGTTGCTTATTTACTTTGCATACCTTAAGTGCTCTACGGTTCTCTGAGTTCTGACAGTTGCATATTATCATGTATTCATCATTACATTATCACATGGAATATTTTCAACCCCCTAAAAAGTCCCCTGTGCTTCACTTATTTAGCCTTCTTTCCCCTTTCCCCAAACTCCTGGAACTACTGATCTTTTTATGGTTTTGTGCTCTTTTATTGGTTTGGCTTTTCTAGAATGTCATATAATTAGAATCATACAGCATGTAGCCTTTTCATACTGACTTCTTTCACTTAAACATTATGTATTTAAGATTTATTCATCTCTTTCTGTGGCTTGCTAGCTAATTTCTTATTATTGCCGAATAGCATTCAATTATACAGGCATACTACAGTTTGCTTATCTATTCACATATGGAAGCACATTTTGCTTGCTTCTAGGTTTTGCTAATTATAAATAAAGCTGCTATAAACATTCAAGTGCAAGTTTTAGTGTGGTCATAAGTTTTCACATCACTTAGGTAAGTATCTAGGAGCATGATTGCTGGATCATATGATGAAGCTATGTTTAGCTTTGTAAGAAATTGTCAAAATATTTCCCAAAGTGATTGTACCACTTTGCATTTCCACTAGTAGCAAATGAGAATTCCTATGAATTACTATACTGTACATCCTTGCCAGAATTTGGTATTGTCTTTTATTCTTTAGCCATTTTGATAGGCTTTAGTGGTATATTGTTGTTTTAATTTGCAATTTCTTAACAAAAATGATGATGAAAATCTTTTCATATGTTTATTTGCTATCTGTATATCTTCTCTGGTGATGTGTTTGCTCAAGACTTTTGCCCATTTTTTTAAATTTGGTTGTTTGCTTTCTGACTGTTGAGTTTTAAGTGTTCTTTGTATATTTTGGATATAAGTCCTATGTCAGATATGTGTTTTGCAAATATTTTCTCTCAGTCTGTGACTCATATTTCCATTCTCTTAATAGTATCTTTCACACAGCGTAGGTTTTTTTTTTTTTAAATTTATAAAGTCCTACTTTCTTTTGTCTTCAATCTTGGTTTTGGTGCTGTATGCAAAAACACATCAGCAAGCCTAATATCACCTAAATTTTCTCCTATGTTTTCTTCTTGAGGTTATATAGCTTGCATTTTACATTTAGGCCTATGATCCATTTCAAGTTAATTTTTGAAAGGTGTAAGATCTTTCTATAGTCCCTCTCCCCTCTCCCCCTTCTCTCTTTTGTCTAATTTGGCATCTACTTGTTCCAGGACCATTTGTTGAAAAGACTATTCTTTCTCCATTGACTTATCCATGCTCCTTTGTTAAACATTAGTTGACTACATTTGGTTTGTAACTTTCACAAGTATTTCTCCATTTAGATGAATATTCTGTTCTATTGGTCTATGTGTGTATTCTTTCACCAGTACCATACTGCGTTACTGAGGCTTGTACTAAGTCTTGGAATCAAGGTAATGTGAGCTCTCCAACTATGTTCTTCTTCAGTATTGTGCTGGCTATTCTAGGCCTTTTGCCTTTCCATATAAATTTTAAAATCAGTTAATGTTAATATCTAAAAATATCTTACAGGGATTTTTATTGGGATTACATATAATCTTTGGATCAAGTTGGGAAAAAATCAACATCCGAATAATCCATCTTCCAATCCATGAACACAAAATGTTGTGCCCAAGATTACGTATCCGAGAAACCACCAAGGAGCCGACACGGATGCAAAAACATGAGGGTTTATTTACAGGCTCGAGCTTGGGTCCAAGTATACCCGACTCAGTGGAGCAGGGACTTGGACCCTGAGGTGGGTTCCAGCTTAGTTTTATGGACTGGTCTAGGGGACCTCCAGAAGGGGGGAGGAATTTCTCAAGTTCTGTTTACATTCTGATATGGGGCTTTCAAGGGCATTGAGCTCTGTTCTCATTCTAATATGGGGCTTTCTAAGGCGTTAAGCTGTAAGCTGTTTTTTCCTGTAACTGAAGCAAGGTAAATTTCAGCTCTTATTCACAGGGGCCTGAGATTCAGCTAATGCTGAACTTAAGGTGGAATGGCCTTAATTTTCTCGACTGCCACAAAAATATGTCTTCAATTATTCAGATAATTTTTTAATTCTTTTTATATCAGAGTTTTATAGTTTTCCACATATTTCCACTTCGACATATTTTGTTTGATTTATACTTAAAGAATTTTTCGTGTGTGTGTTTTTTTCCCCACTTAGGATATTTTATTAATTAATTAATTTATTTATTTATTTAATAATAAATTTATTTTTTATTGGTGTTCAATTTGCAAACATACATAATAACACCCAGAGCTTATCCCGTCAAGTGCCCCCCTCAGTGCTGGTCATCCATTCACCCCCACCCCCTGACCTCCTCCCCTTCCACCACCCCTAGTTCGTTTCCCAGAGTCAGGATTCCTTATGTTCAAAATGGTATTTTTCTTTTATTTTAAATTTTAATGGTCTATTGGTGGCATATGATACAGCAATTGATGTTAGTAAATAAACATTATATCCTGAAACCTTGCTATATTTGGTAATGTTTCAGGAGTATATTTGTTGATTTCTTGGGATTTTCTACATAGACAATCCTATCATCTCGGACAAATGAGAGTTTTACTAGCTCTTTGTCAATCAACGTGTTTTATTTCTTTTTCTTATCTGATTGCAGTAACTAGGCCTTCCAGTATTACACTGAATAAAAATAAGAGAGGACATCATTGCCTTGTTATTGATCTTAATAGGAAAGGCAACCAGTACTTCACTATTTAGTGTAATGTTAGCTATAGGGGTGTGTGTGTGTGTGTGTGTGTGTGTTCTTTAACAAGTTGAGGAAAATCCCCCCTATTACTAGTTTGTTGAGAGTTTTTATCACAAGAAATCCCCATTATCTTTTTAACCTCTCTCCACTCCCCTCTTCTCAGGCAACCATCAGTTATATTCTCTGTAATTGAGTATGTTTCTTGATTTGTGTATGTGTGTGTGTGTCTCTCTCTTTTTCCTCCTTTGTTTACTTGTTTATTAAATTCTACATATCTAATTCTCTATTAGTTAGTAGGGGTTAGTAGGGGAGAGAAAGCATTATATAATCTTATGATTTCATCTTGTTTTCAAGGGCCTGGGTCTCAGGTTTGTAACTTTCACAAGTATTTCTCCATTTTTATAGTTCTGTTCTTCCCTTATATTAGACAGGAAAGCTAGAGGGTGGGAAGTGGCAGCAATGTTCTTCCCTCATTTCAGATTAGACTTTGGTTAGATCTTTTTTTCCTGAAGAGAAGGTCTTTGTATGGAGAATACTCTTAGAGGGTATTTCATATTGACTAGTTTCCTCCTGGCACTATGAGAGAATCTTTCTTAGATCTTCACTTCGAGAAACTAGTAGATTCCTGGAGGTAAAACGCACAAAATCTGGGAACTCCTTTAAGACTGCAGCTCTCAGGAATATCTTACTTATGTGTCCCTATGAATTTTTGACTCCAAAACTCCAAAGTTTGCTGTAGGTATGAGCATGCCTTTTACACATTTGAGCTGAAACCAGAAGTGTAACACATTGCTTTTTATCTCTAATTTGGAAGCCCAGAAAATTTAGAACCTACTCTGCATTCCATGGATCATCATGTATCCTATTTGTCCTATAAGTTTATGTTGGTCACGGAAGCAGAGAAACATTTGCCTCTAGAGCAAATAAGGTAATTTCAGTTTAATTGAGAATATAATGGATGAAATCAGGACAGGAAAGAAAAATGAATTATCAACGTTTAGCTTTGCAAAACCCTTTTGTGAAAAAAAAATAGGCCTAAGGCAACATTTTTCTGGATGGGGCAGTTGCAAGCATAGAATCATTTATTCCAGATGTTACTTGAGTACTATTATATGCTTAGCTCTATGGGAGGTGCTGGAGCTATGAGAATAGGTAAGATGCAGGTATCCATTCCACATGCTGAGTTTAAAGTTCAGGGAAGGATATACAATCATGGTATATTTAATACTGTGATTGGAGGATAATCTTTAGGCAAGAGAAAAAGCCTAAGTAAACCTGGAGATAAAAGAAAACAAGAACTGAAAAGAAACAAAGAATCCCAGGATGGAAGGAGCATGGAATTTATTCAAGTCAGAATCAGAGTAGGAAATACATGGCACATTCAAAAAGTACAGTTGAGGATAATTTAAGTGACAGACTGTTTTCAAAGATGTTGACAAGGTTATGAAGACTATCAGGAGTTGATGAAGTCTTTCCACCCATTGAAAGAGTCACGGGAGGGAACGATTATGAAACCTAGGGGAGAGAGATAACTCTAAGAGAGGGCTGCCAGAAAGGAGATGTTCTCCTCAGTTGAGGAATGTAACTGCTATCAATTGCTGGCCTGATAGGAAAAGATGCAGGGGCATTAAACCTCTACCCGATGATTTCCCATAGTTGGCTATCATTGGGGGAACCCAAAGTCAAAGTTTCCTCTTTTTTTCCCACTAATTCCATGATCCCATTGCTCTCTATCAGCATTTCCTTTGGATGGCATTATTTACCAGGTGGGATGAACCCAACCATAATCTCCACAGCAGTTGAGTCCTCACCAGTCCTGATCTTATTGCTTTGCCTCAATGTTCTATTAATTAATATGATTATTTAAAAGGCATCTGAATGAATCTTCTTGATATTGGTGATAAGTCCTTGACATATCTAATTCTCTATTAGTAAACTGAGTAGTCATCTCAGCCAGCAGAGTGATTACTTTTACTACTTGTTGGTTAAGCAGCATGAGAAGCTTCAAATGGCTATGAGACAGTCTCAGCTTTAAAATTTAGACAGAAACGTGACTATATTCCCCAACAGAATCACCTCTTTTTTAGGCACTAAAACCTCCAAATCCACTGTCCTCAAGCTAATGGGGAAGGGCAAGAGGAATTCCTTAAGTGTTAGGTATTAAATTGACTTCTTCCATTGGGTTTCTTGATACCAGGACCAATTCACTTTGACTGTGGGTAGCCATAACTATATGTTGCCCACACATGAAAGAAATATGCTACACATTGTAGGACAACACTATAATCCTAGGTCCTAATTGGAACAAATTATTACCTGTTCTGCGATGGAATCAATCTGCAACCAGGTAGCTGCTCTTTCTAATGCTGTACTGGGGCTTAGTGTTGCCTTCTTCTGATGGCAGCCTGGGCACTCAGCTTTGGCACAGTATGAGCAGTATGCCCTTTATTTTTTGAATGGAGGTGATTTTAAGTTTTTATTTTAATTCCAGTTAGTTAACATATAGTGTTATATTAGTTTCAGGTGTGCAGTAGAGTGATTCACACTTCCATACATGATCCAGTGCTCATCACAAGAAGTGCATTCCTAAATCCCCATTATCTTTTTAACCTCTCTCCACTCCCCTCTTCTCAGGCAACCATCAGTTATGTTCTCTGTAATTGAGTATGTTTCTTGATTTGTGTATGTGTGTGTGTCTCTCTCTCTTTTTCCTCCTTTGTTTACTTGTTTCTTAAATTCTGCATCTGGGTGAAATTATATGGTTTCTGTCTTTCTCTTATTGACTTATTTTTCTTGGCGTTATACTATTTAGTTCTATCCATGTCATTGCAAATGGAAAGATTTCCATTCTTTTTTGTGGCTCAATAATATTTCATTGTGTATATACACCACTTCTTCTTTATCCATTCATCAATTGATGGACACTTTACCTGCTTCCATATCTAGGCTCTTGTAAAACATAAAGGTGCATGTATCCTTTTGAATTAGTGTTGTGTTAGTCTTTGGGTAAATACACAGTAATGCAATTGCTGGATCGCAAGGTAGTTCTATTTTTAATTTTTTGAGGAACCTCCATACTGTTTCCCACAGTGGCTGCACCAGTCTGCATTCCTCCTAACAGTGCACAAGTGTTCCTTTTTCTCCACATCTTTATCAACACCTGTTGTTTCTTGAGATACCACCTTATTCTTGAACAGCATTTTAGGGATACTCTCCATGTCCCATTGTTAGGTATTCAGTCTCTACCAGAGCCAAGTAGTAATCTAGCAGTTGCTCTTCAAAAGAAGACATATCTACAGGAACCAATACTGCCTTACTCAAAAATTGTAGGGAGCTTAGCCGTAGACTCTGTAAGTCATCTCTATGTTCCACAAACAGCTTCTGACACTATTGGGTCTACTGGGTCATAAGATGCAAATAATAGGACAACTTACATTATAGCCTCATTCTGCTGCAGTTTCCTCTTTCTCCAGATCCCATTCAAAACATTTAGAATTTTAGGTTACCTAGAAAATTAGGCAGCCCAACACATTCAAATTAGCCTATGTTTTCTTCCAAAATCCAAAGACACTCCCCCAAATTCTGTGCCTTTTTCTGTTTGATGGTTAATACAGGGGTAGAGACCTGATTCCTACTTTAAAAGGCTTTTGTTGTTATTGTTGTTGTTTTGGTCATGCTGCTTGTCAGTGGACCATTAGTAACTTCACCAATGCAGCAGGCTCTGCTCTTTCGTTGGGTTTATCTCTCATCTTTTGATATGAATGTGCTTTACTTAAACATATAGGATAATGGCAAGAAACAGCCAGGGCAGATTGGGAAAATTGTCCTTAATGTAATGGATGAATGTAGTCTCCTATAGGACATCAAGATCTTGAAGGTTTTGCAGACAATTGACTGGAGAGTTCTCCTATCTCTATGTGTAGATAGTGAAGGTGAATCGCAGGTTTTGCCTTCTGAAGCCAAACTGCTTTTGATTATCTTTGCTGAGGTGGACTAAAAAGAAAGCATTTATTCAATCAATATCTGCATATCAAGTTTGAGGTGCTTGTTGATTTGTGTTAGAAGGTCCCACTTCTGGAACTATAGTCATGATAGTATCACCACCTGATTAAATTTATAACAGTTTATAGTCACTCTCCATGCTGCATGTGGGTTTTGTACCTGGCAAAGAGGTGAGTTTAATGAAGCTAGAAACCATCTACTCTTAAATCTTTGAAGCCTTTACTGGTGGCACTAGTTGCTTTAATAGTCTCAATGAAAAGATAACATTTTGGGGTTACTGTCCTGGAGATTGGGGGGCAATTTCTAAGTTTCTGGGATTCTGAGTTCTGACTTTATTTATTAAAAGGTCATATAAGACTAGGATTGTATATAATATGATTTACCAAGGCTTTAGGACCCTATCTAAGTGGTAAGCTTAAACAGACTTTCCCAGTGATTTTAGCCAACTTTGAAGTGAAAAGTCTAAAAAAAAATAAAATAAAATAAAAAAGACTAAGGGAAAGGAAAAGATTTTTTTTGAGAGGTCAAGGTCCAAAAGAATGATATATAAACATTGGGGTATTGTTAGACAAATAGACCAGATTGCCTTGAGACATTCTTAATGTTTCAGTTGGAAAGGAAAAAAATGAAGCATGAAACATAAATACAATCCATTTACCAGCAATGGAAGTTTCCAAGGGTGACTTTTTGCTTGTTTGGATTTTTAGCAAAGCCATAAGTATTGTTCTTTTCCCAGGTACTGCCTCTTTCTGAAATTAGTAATGGAATAGATATTGTATTTTTATTGTATAGAATAAAATGGTTCATCTTAAAGCAGTAGGAAGTATGAAAGTCTTGTCTCAAGGCATGGGCATGCATGCTTATTTTATAAACATTAAAGAGGTAAGTGTGTACCTGGAGAATAATTTGGAGGAGGGCACGTTTCTTCATCTGAATCCCATGCTGCTACTCCAAAAAGATCTGGGCAATCAATGCTTCCTTCCAATATTGTTTTATCAAAACTTGTCTATATGTAATGTTTTTTGAAAGTCCTTAACAAATTCAATCAAGACTACTAATTTTATCTCTTTATCCACAAAAATTTGCTTTGTGGACATAAATTTGTCCTTTCAGATAACACTGGTTTAAGTTCTGTAAGGATATTAACATACTCTATTTTTCTTATGATTTTCCATTCTTTCTTGTATTATTTGGGCTCTTGATAAGCCAGTAAGTTACTGTGTTTTCTAGAAAAAGAAAGTTGGGGTATGTTAACATTCTCTTCAGTTTCAATACTTTGTCTTGAAGATGATAAGCTGTCATTAGCTCATTCTTGGACCCCAATACAGAAAATAGACATATTGTCAAAATACAGGTTAAGAACTTGGCCTGTTGATATGAGGAATATATATTTATTCAAAAATATCTATTAAATATCTAATATGTGTGAATATAATGGCAAGTATAAGAATGTTGATCTCTTCCCACAAGAAGCTGAAATGGAAAAGACATAAAATATTGCAAAAAAAAAAAGTAAATACAATCACATTGAGAACTTATAGCATAGGCATTTGACCTAGTAGGGGGTCAGGAAAGACCTTCTTGATGAAATGAGTTTTAAGCTGAAACCTGCAACATGAGTAAAATTGTGAGGTGAAAGATGTGTGTTTCATGCATACACAGACCAGTGTGTGTGTATAAGGAGGAAGGTATTTCAGGGAGGATGTGATGTGAAAAAAAAAAAAAAAACCTTATGAAAAACCTTATGAAATAGAAATAGCAAAATACACAGAGAAATCTCACAAAGGAGTAGTGGAAGCATAGAGTGTAAGGGAGAACATGCTTTAAATAAGAACAGAAATGTTACACAAGGTCTTGAAATCAATTTAAGAACTTTTGAATGAATTGGATTGAATTCTGAAGCTAATGGGCAGGCATTTAAGCATGGAACTTGACGTAATCAGATCTGTGGTTTGGAGCAATCATGCTGGCTTCCATGTGAGAAAGCACTGTGCTTTTTATGGAAAGAGCAGATCATTAATAGAGAAACCAAAGAGAGCCAGCAGGAGGTGGTTGTCCAGTTCAGAATGGAAGAGTTCCTAGTGAATGTTGGTGGATTTAATGTGAATGAAGGGGAAGAAGAGGAAGGATTGAAAACTCATGGGTAGGAGTAGAGGCAGGAGTACAAATAAAAGTCTATCTAAATGCTGGAATAGAGCATGATAAGTCAAAAAGGTCAAGTACTCAGGACTTTCACCTAACTTTGAAAATTGATAATTGTGTCCTTTTAAATCAACCACTGTCTTCATCCTTTTAATTAATAGTTAAAAAGCATGTTCAGTGCTCAAATACTATGTATCTTAAACATCATGTAGATGTAGAAGCCTCAGTATCTTCTTGTATCAGTGTGGATATGGTTAGGAAAATGAAGCCATTCCTGGAATAAAGGGTTTCAACATAGGAATTAAGTTTTTTACCTAACTTGGGCAATGATGTTCTGGGAGGCCACAGTTAGATTAGAGCTGATAGGAAGAAGATTGCAGTTAGAAGAGTTCTGAAAATTTCAGCCTGAAACACTACAGTGGGTGTTTTTCAAAAGTACTATGATAAACCACTACAAATTTTAAGTCTTTGGGAAAGATCCCACCATTTTCCCAGTTTACCATAGTAAAGAGACAGCTCACAGAGAGGTTTGTAAAGCCACTAGATTTGCTCACAAAGACCTCCAAAGCATAATGACTTCTCTTCCATTCTGCCTTCTAAATTCATGCAAGTTACTTTCATAGGTAAACTTTATAAAGAGCCATACAGGAAAGCAATAGCTTAGAAATGTAACTCCTGGCTTCTACCCTGCATTATAGAGGAGATCTTAAGATGGGGGTGTATTAGTGTAGGTCATCCAGAAAGCTGACTCCAAGATGGAGTTAAGGGCACAGTTTTTATTAGGGGGAATGCCTGTAAGAGAAAAATAAAAAGCGAGCTAGGGAAGGCTGGGGAAAGCATCAGGTCATGATGCTATTCTGATTAATAGTAAAGGAAGAGAGAAAGAAGGTTGGATGGAAATGAGGTATACTGCCATAGAGTCAAAAGAAAGTTTGCCAGAGTATCAGGGAGTCTTCAGGCCAAAGTTGGTCATTAGAATAATCCTAGGTCTCCCAGAAAGATGCCTGCCTATACACTTGCCACACCCAGTCACTGTCTGGTTGTAGCTCATGGAAAGTGTGATCTCAGTAAAATGTGGTGATGGATTTAAGAGCACACACAGAGTTCTTCCTCAAGTGGGCTCTCTGCAGTTGAGTTCTGGGAGTCACATTCTCATAGCCATCACATACAAGACCTAGTGAAATGTTGGCATCTGACAACCTAGCACAGTCCTCGCCTTTGTTGATTTAGCATCCATACCACCCCTTTAACCCATATTTAACTGGAAGAAAGAACAACATCTGGCTAACATGGAGGCAGCTGGTTGATTACAAACAAACACCTTCTCATCTTCTCACTAAATGGACACATGAAGTTATATATGCTACTTTACTCACCCTGAGTGATATTACTCTTCTAGTAAGTTATAATCCTTCTAGTAATTTACAGTCTTTCTGAAATCCTTAATTTCAAAACTGAGTTAGAGAGTTAACAATTATTAACACATTCTATTTTTTAATTGCTAAAAGTGTTTATTTTAATCCAGTTATTAATTTACAGTGTTATGTTAGTTTCAGGTGTACAGTACAGTAATTTGACACTTTCATGCATCACCCTCTATTAACACATCTTATATCAGATACAAAGTAAATTGAAGAAGGGAGAAAGAACTGGTAATTTGTATGTGTATGTGTTTGTTTCATACACAAAGTGTATTATCTATACTGAAACAATGAAAAATATGGATAAATAATTTGGTTCTCATTTTTGCAACTGGTCATAAGTCTACAACTGCAATTTGTAGCTCTCCTTCTCCACTGCTCATTTCATTTTTCCTTTCTACTCAGCCAGTGCCCCAGATGGTTCTTATTCTGGTAGGTCCGTACTTTTAATAGTTTTGATTATATTTTGTTATTGTGGTTTCTTACCATGAAATATGGGGATAATAAGAGGTCCCCCAGAGAATATCTTGGATTATAAGCATACTCCTTTGTGCCCCATTGTGTATCAGTAACTGTATCCCCTGGATAGTCAGAATTTGTCATCCAGCCAACACATAATCTGTTTGAGAAGCCCAAAGTGGCCAGGCATCAGTCTTGACTTACCAGGTCAATGAAATGCTTGCTGGGTCACCTAGAAGTTTCTCCTTTTTTGGACACTAAGACTTCTAATTAAAAGGAACCCAAAGTTTTGAGAATGAGAAGCAAAAAACTTCTAGTAGGTCATTAGATGTTCTCGTGAGAGAATTTATTCTCTTTCCACCTTTGTGTTCCAGACTTGTATATGCTGACTCAAATCACATATCATACCCAGAGGACATTACCTAGCCATTAAACTATTGTATCCCATACCCAACCAAGCATTCAAAAATACATTTCACTCTTTTACCAGTTAGTTAACATCCCTTTAAGTGATCTTTTATGCTCATTCTCTCACTAATAGTGATTGAGTATGCCCCTGTCTTCAAAACTGTTAGAGGCTACAGAAACTTTATTATCTTAAGCATCACAGTGATGTATAAGATGTATTCCTTCTTTTAAGAAGTTTCCAGGGATTAAAAATGTCAGATCAATTGTCATTGTATAAGTAAGAAATTAAAAATACTTTAATAGACATACAAAGAATATGTACACTCATTATTAAGGGGAAAAAACACTTTCAGTTTGAAGGTCAGAAAAATCTTGATGGGAAAAGACATGTGTAGGTGGAGGATTATTCTAGGCAGTGGAAACCAGAGCAAAGACAAGACACGTAGCAATTTCAAGAGCTCAGCAAGAACAGTCTGGCTTGGCTGGAGACAAAACAAGCACAAGAAACAGGTGGGACAGGAAGTTTGAAAGGCGAATGGGTATGAGATCTTTGCTGATACTGCAATGTCAGTCTGTCTAATGACTTCTTACTGCACTGAGAAACAGCAGGAGGGTTTTCCTTTTGTTTTTTGTTTTGTTTTGTTTTGTTTTCTTCTAGAAAAAAATTGTTGCAAAATATTACAGGTGAAGAAAGCTTCAACCTTGCTTCTACTGCTCAATTTTATGATCTTGGAGAGTTCATTCTCTCTGAGCTTCAGCTTCATTGCCAGTAAATATAGACAATAATACATCCTTCACAAGGTTAAGAGGATGAAATGCCTGTTATAGTACCTAGTTTTTATTAAATAAATATGCCCTGAGCTATGCTCTGAAGTGGGTAGTGGATCATGGTGACAATGAAGATAGATAATTGCCCTTGGGAGGCATCATGTATGGGTGCAAACCACCATTCACCTTGCACCAACCCCCACAAAGGCTTTTGTGAGACAGACTCTAAGGGTGGGAGTCCTGGCCCTCTGAGTCATTGGACATCAGGAGGTAAATTGATGGGACTCTCTCAACCACATTTTACTGGACCATGACTTCCTCCTTTTAATTTCTTTCATCTCCTCATTCTTTAGGGTGAAAAATTACTGTATTACAGTCTGTTGCAATTATAAAAAAGACTATACATAAGTATAGAATTTCATAACTTTAACTATCAGATAAAATATAAATTGCTTAAATCTTTTAGGAATTTTAGCAGACTTTTAAATCAGATTCCCCTCTCATTTCCAATACTTCCAAGCCCCATGCATTGTCTGCCTCGTGGAAAGATACCTTACTCATAATGCATCATGATCATTATAATAATAGCTTGTTCTTGAGATGTACAGGTGCTGTTATAGCACTGCACACATTATTTTATTTAATGAGCAAATCAACTCTATGAGGTCTGTGTTGTTTTTATTCTGATTTTGCAGATGGAAAGAACTGGAATACGAGGGGATCAAGTAATTTGCCAAAGGCTTACTTTACAGCTGCTGAGTGGCAAAACTACAGTTCAAAGCTTGAGTGCCACTCATACACATGTCTGGCTCCCTTTAGCACATGCTGCAGCATGGCCGACATCAGAGGATCAGCCTTCCCCCAGTGGTCCTCTACACACCTGCACTGGGTTCCTCCACTCTAGTTCTGTCTTCCTGAGTCTTGGTTACTAATAATATCTATGGATTTCATGCAGCACCTGAGAATATTTCTAATAAATTTCCTTTATGATTAAGCCAGTTTGAGATGGCTTCTGTGACTTATAAGCAAGGGTCTGTGTCAGCCACTGTGCCTCCCACTTGCACTCTTGCACACAGGCTACCTGTCAAACAGTTCTTCAATAATAAATATTATTTTGCTAAACCACACACGTACTATTATTCTTCCCTCAGTAAAGGAAAGGCACACTCAAATACACATACACAAAAGGAGCTTTAGCTATATTTCACTTTTTTCTATCAATTGCTTAACTCTTATTTTATAGCTAGAAATTTCCTTTAGGTATTTCAGACAATATTTATTTTTATGAAATATAAATATATTCTTAAATATGAATCTTATAACTAATACTAAATCCTGAAGCCATTATTGCTCAATCAAACTGAAATAACATTTATTGCCTTGAGATATTACTGAAGTGGACACTTGTAAAGCAAGGTGCACCCTCTCTATAGTGAAGGACACTGACAATGACAATCTTGAGAAGTGGCACTTAGCAAGAGTAGCAATAGTACCGAAGCAAAGCTGGGCAAGGAAGATCAAAATTTTACTCTTAAACTATTTTGGATTTGGATAGGAGGCAAACATGTTTATTTCATAAAGTGAAGTTTGAAACTACATACTTTAATTCTATTTAAAAATTAAACCAATCAGCTTATCAATTAATACATATGTTTACAAACCAATTAGGTGCCCAGTGCATTGTTAGGCTATTTTAGTGTTTCTCATTCTTTTGGTTCTATTATCTTTCCAATTAATCTTTTCTCAGGCCTCTCAATGAAATCGAAGGTGAGTACTGGGGCAGCCCAGGTGGCTCAGCAGTTCAGTGTCAATTTCAGCCCAGGGCCTGATCCTAGAGACCAGGGATCAAGTCCGACTTCAGGCTCCCTGAGTGGCTCCCTGAGGAGCCTGCTTCTCCCTCTGCCTGTGTCTCTGCCTCTCTCTCTCTCTCTCTCTCTCTCTCTCTGTCATGAATAAATAAATAAATAAATAAAACCTTAAAAAAAAAAAAGGTGAGTACTGTGAATGCCTTTGCTTTAGATCCTATCACCATCGCTTGAGAGAGGCACATTCATGATGAGAATAGATTGACAGTCACTAGTGTCCATATATCTCTCCCTGTCTTGTGGTTTATTCTTTGTATGCCACATTTTGGGCTTCTATCTAAATTTTTCTCTTAAAAATTTCTATCTAAATATGGAAGTTCAAAATGCTACTATCACCTTTGCTTTTGGTCCTATGAGTCTTCTAACTCGCTTGGCTTGCAAGAAGGAATGAGCAAAGCTTAATTTTCCCTCAGTGAAGTGGTTCTCAACCAAGGGCCACTTTGTCCCTCAAGAAACATTTGTCTGTCTTTGGAGAAATTTTTGTTTGTCACATGGTGGGAGCTGGAGGAGTATCACCGGCCATCTAGTGAGTAGGGGCCAAGGTTACTTGCTTAAACATCTTGCAACACATGGGACAGCTCCTCACCCCTCAGTGTCAATAGTGCCAAAGTTGTGAGACTCTGCCATGGTGTTACTGCAAAGGCAGTGCAGTGAGAAGGTTAAGAGCACAGATTTGATTTTATTAATTTAATTATTTATTATTTATTTATTCATGAGAGACACACAGAAAGAGACAGAGACGTAGGCAGAGAGAGAAGCAGGTTCCTCGCAGGAAACCCAATGCGGGACTTGATCCCAGGTTCAAGGGATCCCAGGGATCATGACCTGAGCCAGATGCCGATATTCAACCGCTAAGCCACCCAGGTGCCCCAAGAGCACAGATTTTAGAGTCAGACAGACCTGAACTAAATTCTGGCTCTTCCATTTACTAGCTCTGATGTTATTGCAAGATATTTCTCTTATCTGTTCCTCAGTTTTCCTATCTGTTAAATAAAGTAACATGGTAATTATCATTGTGTAGGTTTGCTGGGAAGATGAAATGAGCTAAATACATGTAAAACATTTAGCATTGTTCAAGACATGTAATACTTGGTAATAAGTCATAGGTTTTAAATTCTTCACCTGAGATACAGAATTTTTCCAAAGAACTTTTCTAGGAAACTAAGGCAAATATACAACAAGCAGGAACCAAAGGCAACAGTGCAGAAGTAGACACAGTATCGAGTCAAGATTCTGTGTCATAAGACCACTGTACCCCAACCCCCCAGAAGCCTGCTGGATCCAGCCATCTTCCTTTGTCTTTCTTAGTTTGTGTAGAGTACAGGTAAGGCAAAGTCAAGTGATTGCAGTGGCCAGACAGCTAATATAGATGACACAGGTAGCCCAATGTTGGCATTTTAAATATATAGGAATGTCTGCACTTCTACAAAGAAATATACTTGCTCCCATTTTTCTTGAATCATATGGCTCTTTCAGTCTTTTGTTTTCCTGCTGTTGACAGAGACATGGGTACAGAGAATTATTTATCTGCTTTAATCCATACAAAGGTACAATAACATTGATAAATGGCAACTAACACTTGGCCTTGATGTTAGAGAGATAGTTGTAGGTAAACTAGAGAAGGTGAGCCTGGCCTTAAAAAGATGCTTCTACTCAAGTTCAGATGATTGTTGTAATGTGAGAATATAGGCCCGGTGGATGCCAAATCTTTTCATATTTTGGAGAGATGCCAAGTCCTGGATTTTTATGTGAACTCTTTTGGTGTTTGAATATTTGTTTATATTGTAAAAAAAATTGCTCTGCAGAAAAAGCAAAATATGGTTGAGGACTGCATTCAGCCTAAGGGCACTCAATCTACTGCCCCCAGACTAGTAAAATAAGGCTGTCTCCCCCTACATTTTAATATCATTGTCATTATCCAAAATTCCCAGAAATATCTAATGCATTTGCTCATTCAACAATTATCACTGAAAATTTACTGTATACCCAGTGCTTTTAAGTGCTGTGGATACAGCAATGAACACAAAGTGTCTATCATTATGAAGCTTGCATTCTTGTGGAAAGAAACAATGAAAATAAATAAATAAATAATATAAAAGGCGACAATATGTATTATGAATAACATATAGCCGGGGAGAAAGAGTGCTTTATATGAGAGGCCTCAAAATTAGGATGTATTTGAGCAGAGATACAAAAAAAGAGAGGAAAGGAGGCTTGCTGATGTTTCTAAGACTAGAAGTCCAGGCAATTGGTACAGAAGGTGCAAAGACCCTGAGGCAGACAGATCACTTAGCAGAATTGAAGAACAGCAAGGAGGCCAGAGTATAGTAAGTGAGGACCAGTGTGGAAGGGCATATGGGCTACAGGAAAGGTTTAGATTTTGTTTCCCAGTAGATGGGAAACCATTGGAAGAGTTTTGGCAGAGAAATGTGTTTTTATGTATATTTGAATAGAATTATTCTGACTTCTCTTGAGAATAGATGGTAGATAAATAATTTATTTGAGTTTTCTGAGAATAGTTGAGGCTGGATCTCGGTGGCAGTCAACTGTGAACACAGCTGAAACTGATGCTTCAACTTAACACTACTTTTCCCTGAACTTTCTAGTTAAGCTACAAGTTCCCTTCCTCTCACTTATAGGCACAATCTATAGATCCCTATGCGTTGTGTTTTTTTTTTTCCTTTTCTAGCATCTTCCAGGTTCATGTCTTTGCACTTGTTCTTCCACTGTCTGCTCAGCTATTTATGGATTTGACTCTCTCAGCTGGAATAGATACCTCTCTTATCAGATTCATCTTTATCATAGGATGAGTGGTATTTGCTTTACTTTCTTCTCCATTCCTTTCTTATCTCTGGATTTTTTAAGCATCTAAGCACCAGCAGTACCTCCATGTTCTACTTGTTCTGGAAATGATTTGAGGAAGACTTCTGCCCTGGATACGGCTCTATGGCCATCTCTTCCCCAGTAAGCAATTGTGCATTGCTTACTCTTTCAATCACTGTACCCTCTGTGGATAGTTTTCCCTTTTTCCTTAAAAGAGGCTTTTATTTTCTTCATTCTCTCAGTTCATTAAGATCACAGGCTCTGGAGACAGTCCATCAAGGTTTAAACACCACTTCCAGTCTGTGGGTTCCTAGGCAAGTAACTCAGCCTCTTTGTTACCTCCTGCATTAGGTGTAGACAATACCACCATCCCACAGGATTGTTGCAAATATTAAACATGTTTATGTAAAGTACCTAGCAAAGCATCTGACTCATAGTATTCACTTAATAAATGTTAGCTATTACTATTACTGTTACTTTTCATTATTTAGATGCTTTAAAAAGTTTTAAAATTTTGGGAAAGAGGTAAGATGGTGGAAGAGTAGGTAAACTTTAAGCTTGCCTCCTCCCACAAGCACAGCTAGACAAATAGCAAATCATTGTGAACACCCAAGAAATTGATTGGAAGTCTTAGAGAACAAAGCTGCACATTTACACACCAGAAAAATGATCCATGGAAGGCAAAAGCTGCAGAGTTGATTTATGGGAGAAAAGAGCTGTAGGCACTACCCAGGAGAGGGAGCACTGGTAGAGGGAGTGGCAAGAGAAAAGGAGAGAGAGAGAGAAAGCATGGAAAAAAAAAAAAAGTGAAAACACACACACAGAGGACTGCACAAGAAAACCATTCCCCAAAACCACTGACAGAAGTTTAAGGAGAGGGTTATAATACCACCAGTTTTTATAAACAGCTGAGCACAGAATCTGCAGTTTGGGAGGTCTGCGATATTTTCAGTATTGTGCCTGGGGAGCTAAATGGTGCTCTGGTAAGGAAGCAGGGCAAAGCCCCAGGATCCCAAGGGTCACACAGGAGAAACAGTTCCCCTGCTTGGATTGCATTTGGTAGAGGTGATAAGGCTTCTCCAAATGCAAAGGAACCCCACTGGTGCCATCTAGCTGCCCAGCTCACCAGTACAGGAATAGTAATCCTTGGTGCCAGCTGTATGTTGTGATTTACCACAATCTTTGAAGGTTTGGTTGCAGAACTGTAGTCTGAGCTGGCACTGGCCACAGCACAGGGAGATGCAGAAGTTCAGTGTGGGTCCATGCAGTGGGCATCTCTAAAGAGTGGGGTTTTGAAACACAGTAGTCCCTGAGAAAACAGGAGTGTGATGCCTTTGTAAGGTAGACTGCTTGGACACAAGGTGAAGGCTGGAATCTGATGGAAACCAGGGACAAAGGAGGGGTCATTGTTTGTACATCCGTGAGGGCTTACTGAAGGGGGGTGGCATGCATTTTCCACTCTAGAGAGGAGAGAACGGGGTAATTTTCTCCCTGTACCCACCATCTTGATCCACCTCAGTGAGTCACAGCACCACCAAGTGGAGAACAAAGCCTACACCAAGTCACACCTCCCTGTGCCCACACCAAGTCTACTGATTGTAGACTGCTGTAAAGCCTCAGCTCTAGAGGAAACAGGATGTAGTATCCTTTGTTTTGTTTTAGTTTGTTTCTGTTTTGATTTTGTTTTTGTCTTGGTCTTTTTTTGGATACAGAAAGAATAGTTTTTAAAATTTTTGAATTTTACTTTAGGTATTTTTTTATTTTAATTTTTTTCTTTTTTTTTCTTTTCTTCCTTTCTACTTTTTTTAAAAATCAAGCATCTCAGACAAGAAGACCAAAACACACTTAGGACCTACCTTCTTTTATGTATTTATTTAATTTAATTTTTTTTAATTTAAAATTTTTATGTTGTTTTACTTTGCTTTTTTTCTCTTTTCCCTCCAAAATGAGAAGATGGAGGAATTCACCCCAAAAGAGAGAACAGGATGAAATGATGGCCAGAGATTTAATCAATATAGATATAAAAAGAGGTATGAACTAGAATTTAAAACAACAATTATATGGATACTATCTGGACTTGAAAAAAGCAAGAAGACATTAGACAATTCCATACTGCAAAGATAAAAGAACTAAAATCTAGTCAGGCCAAAATTAAAAATGCTATAACTGAGATGCAAACCCAAACGGATGTCATAAAAATGAGGACAGGCAAAGGAAAGGAATGAATAGTATTATAGAAGATAAAATTATGGAAAATAATGAAGTTGAAAAGAAGAGGGAAACAATGGTAATGGAACATGAATGTAGACTTAGGGGACTCAGTGACTTATTAAAATGGAATAACATTTGTATCTTAGGAGTCCCAGAAGATAAAGAGAGAGAAAAAGGGGAGAAGGTTTATTTGAGCAAATTATAACCAAAAACTTCCCTAATCTGGGAAAGAATACATGCATCAACATCCAAGAAGCACAGAGAACTTCCATTAAGTTCAACTAAAGTCTCCCATTGCCAAGACATATCATAGTCAAATTTGCAAAATACACAGACAAGGAAAGAATCCTGAAAGCAGCAAGGGAGATAAAGTCCTTTACCTACAAGGGAAGACAGATCAGCTTTGCAGCAGATCTATCCATAGAAACTTGGCAGGTCATAAGAGAATGGCAGGATATATTCAATATGCTGAATGGGAAAAATATGCAGCCAAGAATACTTTATCCAGTAAGGCTGTCACTCATACTAGAAGGAGAGATAAAGAGTTTCTCAGATAAACAAAAACTAAAGGAGTTCATGAACACTAAACCAGCCCTGCAAGAAACATTAAGGAGGACTCTGGGGAAAATAGACCAAAGGCAACAAAGACTAGAAATGACTAGAGAATATCACCAGAGACACCAACTCTACAGGTAGCAGAATGACACTAAATTCATATCTTTCAATAATCACTCTAAATGTAAATGGAATAAATGCTCCAATCAAAAGACACAGAGTATAAGAATGGGTAAAAAAACAATATCCATCTATATGCGGCCCACAAGGGAATGCAAACTGGTACAGCCACTCTGGAGAACAGTATGGAAGTTCCTCAAAAGGTTAAAAATAGAACTACCCTTGGATCCAGCACAGCAATTGCTAGGTACTTACCCAAAGGATACAAAAATACAGGTTTGAAGGCATATATGCACCCCAATGTTTATAGCAGTATTATCAACATTAGCCAAACTATCGAGAGAGCCCAAATATCCACTGACTGATGAATGAATAAAGCAGATGTGGAATATACACAATGGAATATTACTATCATCAAAAAGAATGAAATCTTGCCATTTGCAATGACATATTTGGGGCTGGAGTGTATTATGCTAAATGAGATAAGTCAGAGAAAGACAAATACCTTATGATCTCATTTTAATATGGAATTTAAGGAAGAGAACAGATGAACATATGGGAAGGGGAAAAAAAGAGAGAGGGAAACAAACCATAAAAGACTCTTTTAACAATAGAGAACAAACTGAGGTTGATGGAGGGATGTGGGTAGGGGACGGGCTAGATGGGTGATGGGTATTAAGGAGGGCGCTTTTTGTGATGAGCACTGGGTATTGAATGTAAGTGATGAAATCACTGAATTCTTCTCTAGAAACTAATATTGCACTGTATATTAACTAAAATTTAAATTTAAAAAGTATTAATTTTTCAATATATATAAAATGCATGTACATACTGCTCAATAAATCAATGTTTAGAACTAAAAGGAGTAATGTCAGTAGCTTACAAAGGTTTAATTATTCACTGAATAATATGGTCAGTATTAGGGAAATGTCACTTGAATGAATTTTTTTAAAATAGGAGGAAAAGAGGATGTTATAATTTAAATGAATCAAAGCTATTCTATTTCACAACTCTGCCAGAATATGTGTATTTAAGAATTTTAAGTGGAAAAGACAACCTCCCATAAGTATTTTTTTCTTATATTCATATCTGATCCATGTTGGATAATTAGGTCCCTCATGGGATATGAAAAAAAAGGAGGTGGAGGGCAGAGAAGGGAGGAGGTTGAATGATGCTTTTTCTTTTGTCTGCAGAAAAAAATAATGGCTCTGAGTGATCAGACTTAGTCTCCTTTTAAGAAGAAAGGTGAGGAAAGAAAGATCCAAGGGCTGAAAGAAAGCTAGAAAGCAAAGAATAGTTCACATCATTTAAAAAACCTCATAGTGAGTTCTATAATTGGTATTTATGATTTCCATGCTTTAGGGAATTCCATGGGTGGGAATCTAGCATACAAAATAAATGCAAGGCAATCTGCTTTTGTAAGATTCAAGACAGGGCTGTTTTTAAGGCAAAAGTTCCTTGGGTGTACTTAAAAGGAACTCAAATTGTAAGAAAATTGGTTTGCAAAGAGCTTTTTGAGAGCCATCCTTTAATAATTTACGAATCTATTTACATGTTTGTGATTTTATTAATGATAGCTAGACCTCTGGGAATCCTGTTAAATCTGAAATCCTTATCTTCCAAAGTCTGCATGAGCAATGATTAAGGGATTGAGGCAAACAGGTGACACCAGCCTTTGAAAAGATTTTGAAATAGAGTAAGAAATTCACTAAGAGCTGTTGGTCCTCTGATGGAAGGCTCATCCAGTTGATTTACAGTGTTGACCAGACTAGACAATCATTTCAGGGTCTTGGAATTGTGGTGAGGCATGACAGATACCACCGTTTCTCTACAATTCATCTTTCTCTGATCCCTATTCTCTGGACCCCTAAATTTCCTCCTTTAATGCTATATGTATTTGCATGTTATACGTATTTAAATGAAGTGTTTATACATGTTTCAATAAAAATATACTTTTAAATGAAAACACACGCTTAAATGAAAATACATGTCATACATATTTAAATGAAAATAATTGAGGCCAACAGATGGATTAACATCTTTCAGACTCAATGCTCTTTAGGTGGTGATTCAATTTTTCTGTCAGTTCATTTATAAATCTGCTGCATCCAATTGCAAAATGCAGTAATTTGGTTTAACCATTGGCCTGGTGTGCTACATCTTTCTCTGAGTTGAATATCTTCCATCTCTGCATGGCTTCCTGTTAAATATTTATTATTGAACAATGTTGGAAATCAGGTGAGATTTTGCATCCAACTAAGACACAATTGTTCCATGCTGAGTCCCTACCTAATTAAACCTCTAGATCCTGTCCTTGTAAGGAATGCTTCAGTAGAGAACATAAAAGAACATTAAGAATCTTCTGATTAGCGCAGACTGTATTTCCAATGCCATTACATTTTTTTAAAAACTGGCAAGAAACAAACGCTATTATCAAACTTTCCTTTTTCAATTCTTAGGCAATGTGTCAGTTACCTCGGCTTTAATACAGGGTATCAACAAGGTGATATACTTATTAGAAAAAAATGCATTTATTTGATTAGTTCCTTAATTTTTGGTTTGCTGAGATCAGAGATAGATGACAAAAATATAGCTGATATATGAAAGTTGGATCAAATAGTCTTTCAGGTCAGTTGTTCTGGAAAAAAAATTCCTCTGCTTTTTCTTCCATGTGTTCACCCATGTGAGCCCAGGTTCTCACCAAAAAGTATCTTTTGAAAGGCAAGGTTAGGTTCATACAGGACTTGATATTACTTGATGGTCTGTTTTCATTTTTGGCATTCTGTTTACAGATCAACAGTTACCAAAGTTACATTTATGTCTCTCCTTTCTAAAAAGAGTTCCAGTTAGGGCCAGTTGGACCAAGGTATGTATAGCAAAGTCATCTGAAACACAATGATCCTTATTTCCAAAATGTTAACTTGCTGTATATTTTTCATGATCTCACCTTGTTCTTGAGAAAAGTAGTTTATCTTGTTAAATTATATTAATGAAACTTCTTTGTAGGCAACTCAGAATGTTAAATTCTCTATCAAGACTGTTTCTCTCCATTTCCCTTTCCATGTTGAAGACTTCGTGCAGAGAGAAGGGCTTCTGTTATTCTATCATACACATGGTCCTGTCTATATTTCTGAAAGCATCCTTCATTTTGTTGCATCTCTGCATCCCTGGGTATTGTTTGTTGATGTCATCTGAGATAGGATGGTCCCACCTGCTTTCTTTGGGTTTCTTGTTATTACCTGCTGTTAAATTCTGGCTCAAACATCCATGACACTTTTCCTGGTCTCAAATTTTCACAATGTAGTGACCTTCAATCTTAATTCCAAGCCTTTATAAAGAAAGTACAAGGGCAGAATGGGTTTCATTAAAACAAAGAAAAAGATTTTTTAAAATTATTTTTGCTTACAAGTCTTAATTGTACATAAATTCTGACTTGTTTCATACGGTAACCCATTTCTCTATATTGTTTTCTGCTTTAAATGTAGGAGCCATTAATATTTTGACATCAGATACAGGATAGATGCCAGCTATAACTTTTCTGCCAATAGAAATTATATTTGGATGAATAAGAAATTGACACAAAGTGATAAGCAAGAACCACCTGGCACTTTTTCTTCCTGCAAATGAAAAACACAGGTCAAGGGAAGAAAAATGGTATCTGAAGTAACTTTGCAGCCAGCTGATTGCTGCAGAAATTAATTTCTTGATGAAGGAAGCATGAGCCAGTATTTCTCTCCAAAGGCTTTAGGCTACTTTTCTAAATTATTTTTCTATACTATATTCTATGCATATTCAATATATGCATTTATTGTAATTAGCACTGTCTGTGCCCAGTATAGTGCCTGACTTGTAACGTGCACTCAATAATATTTGTTAAAAGACAAATGATTGAATGGATTGTCATATTATGCTGCTTCTACCTGGAAGTGAAGAAACTAGAAGGAGGCTGTGAGTTTAGTTTTTTTTTTTTTAAGTGAGGAAAATAAAAGGAAAGGAAGAGGAGGAAAAGAGTGAGGTCAAAGCAGAGAAGAAACACGAGTCCATAATGCAGGAGCTATAGGAGAAACTTCTCAAATTCTTCTATGGCATTGCTGGCTTACTTATTACTCTTATCAAGCCTTGATTCTTTAAAAATGTCCTTTGAGTCTTTCTCTCTCTATTCTCTAAGATGTCTTGCTAGTCTTATTTTGTTGCCCTTTTTAATTTTTCCCTTCTGTGTTTAGTTGCTTCTATCTTTCCACCTCTAGAACAGGGGATTCAAATCAGTGTATTAAGGAAATTCAGAATTGTAGGAAGCAGGGCCTGTGAAGTAAATGAACATCTCTGCCCTCTTCTTCCAGAGGCTTTCCAACATCAAACATCAAGATTTATCAAGAACTATGATGCTTCTTTCAAACCTGGAAAGTTTTCCAAATCTGTATTAATCCTAGGTTATAAAATGTTCCCCTTCAAAGGTCAACAGAAAACCAAACACACACACACACACACACACACACGCGCGCGCGCACACACACTTTTTTTTTTTTTTTATAGCTAAGTCTGGAAAAACTCCAAAGAACTGGGAATTCTCTAATGATGGCACAGGAAACAGTAATTCTTCTCTTGCTGGCCTTAGTATTTACAGACTGCTAGAACCTTTGAGGCTGGGGCAGCCCCTCATAGGCAGAAAGGTGACTTCAAGGCTCAGAGAACTCTGCAACCCTTCCTCAACAGTTCACTGCTCTGAAAGGCCCTATACTAAATATTTTTATGCCAAGGCCATGAAAATCCAGGGAGTGCAGCCATCCTCAAAATTTCTCATTTCTTACCTGCTGTGGCAAGGTCATTAGGTGGCTGCACAAATGGCTGTGGGATAGATTACGTACAGCAGGGCAGGCAGAAAACAGGAAAGGGATTTTATTGAAATGGCAACTGAGGCCCTTCCAGAGCCTTCCTTCTTTCTAAGGCAATTCATAATGGTCCTCCAGCTCAGGTTGTGCAAATGGGCTTAGTTGCAAAAAAATTCTGAAAGGCTTCCTCTTACTGTTTTATGACTGTGTTAACATAGTTTTATTGCTCAGATTCAGAAGAAATAGGCTCATATTTAGTGCTCTTTCCTCATAGTGTAATGCTACTTGACTCCACACTTGTTACCTCTGTCAGCCTCCAATCTCTAAGAACTAGTTTCTTCTCAAAGGTGCAAATTAGCTCTGCCCACCTCATGAAGCTGATCTAAAGATCACAAGGAGGTAGTAAAATTGGAAAGTGCTTCATCGACTGGCACAACAGGGAAATGTATGTAATGAGTTTTGACTCCATACATCACACATTTTTTCCCCCTAGGATTTACCAGAGGACACACTGGGTGCTGCTTCTTTCAACCTACTGTTAATTTATGCAGTTGAGTCTCATGACCTACCATGAAGGTACTTCATTGAAAAGCTCTCTCCATGTAGGGCTCTGAAGGGGGATGGCCACTTCAAAGGACAAAGTCCACTGGAGGAAGAAAAATGGCACATAACCCCTAAGAAATATATAATAGTAAATTCTTGCTCTTAGTCAACTGCGGGAGGATATTTTTAAGATCATATTTCTTTTATATTTAAGCATTCTATTTCTATTTT
The DNA here is from genome assembly GCF_048418805.1 of Vulpes vulpes. NCBI lineage: Eukaryota > Metazoa > Chordata > Mammalia > Carnivora > Canidae > Vulpes > Vulpes vulpes. Next base: position 34,320,021 of record NC_132786.1, read on the forward strand.
CCTTTAAAGTATTTTTCTCCTGATGCTCTTTACTTTTTCAGATTTTCATTTTTTCAATTTTGCATTTTAAGTTCCCCATTCTATTCTTAATCCTTAATCTAATTTTTTTTACATATTTAATTTTTTATCTCCTGAGCTTTAGCCTTTTATCTTAATTTTTATTTTCTGTACTTTCATTTGTTTAACCTCTTTATCTTACTGGCTTCTTGTTCTTTATCTTTTATTTTAAATCACATCTATTTTATCTTATTAAGTTTTAACCTTTAATCTTATCTGAATTTTATGTTTTGACGTTTACTTAATTCTTTTTATTTTCTCTCATATTTTAGTTTTAATTTGCATTTAATTGTCTATCATACAGTCATTATTTTTAAAAAGTAAAAAATTAAAGTCTTTTTACTATATTATTAAAAAAATTTTTATGATGATAGGTAAGCAGTATGGTTGTAGGTGTGATGGTATAAATGAGAATCTGAAACTTAATGGTCAGAGGCTCCACTTATGAGCTGTTCTTCAAGGTACCTTGCAAAGGCTTCCATTGTTAGAGGCTGCATTGCTCAAAAATACCAGAAAATCAAGAGATCTAGAGGCTGAGTCTTCTCTCTTCACATTGGTACTTTTGGTTTATTGGAGTGATGCTGTTTCCCACTAGTATCCCACCAATGCTTTTGCGATATTTTGTGTGCTTATAATCCTTAAGAATAAAACTTTATTTGGTTGGCTTATCAGTAAGATGCAAACACAGCCCATACACCTATAATCTTCCACATTCCTAGTATCAAACCCCACTTTGGGTCAGAAGAACAGAGTCATCTGGATTAGAGTCATTTGGGCCAGTCAGATGGAGCTATATACTCTGCTGGAAAAAGCTGATTTCTTGGAACTAAGATTAATAGCAAGGTCAAAAGCTCTATTTATTTAAATTCAAAATACTCTGTGGAGCATGTACCATCTATCCCACATGATGAGTGCTTGAGATATGAAGGGTAAAGATCTGCAGGTGTTGCTTTATCAGTATATCCAATATTATTTGTATCTAAGTGATGAGATATTAGAACAGTTACCATGCTGATCTTATCTTAGAACTTATTTTTTTGGTTGGCTATCAAGGCTAAAAATATGACCTCTCTGTCAACATTAAGAATCCTACCACTGAATGTCCCATGTCATATAACCTGAAATTTTTCATCCATTCCTGATCTGGTTTCATACAAATGAGGACATGACTTTTTGTGACACTTACATTCTTACTCTATTGGGACCTTCAATGCACTGAGCCTATTATATGTTCAGATTAAGCTAGGCAAGTTAAGATAGATGCTATTTTCTCATTGCTCCTGTTTCCTCAGAAGAGAAAGAATCAAAGTCACAAGCTAAGATTGAGGATGTTTTAAGTGCTTGTAGAAAGAAAGAAGATATAAGTGGCTGCAGGGAAAGGGATAATTCATGGACTAGAATATAATACTATTGCTGTGGAGTCTACAAATATAAAATGAGTCCAGTTGACATAGAAATGTGTTTCTAGATTCATTCAGTTGTGCAGATGCTGCATTTAGTTTGATAGCTGCATTTAGCCAGGTTTGGGATTTTGCCAAGAAGAAGAAACAAGTGAGGGAGTCTAGGGAGTTCAAGATATATCCAGTGTAACATTATAATATGAAATTTAGGCTGGGGAAGGGGGGAACCAATGACACGGAAGGTGTGAGTTACTGTGAACATTTAATAGCTTGAATGCACTGCAGATCCCAGTAGGGTCAAAGAGTTTAAATTGTCAGAGTGCTCAGATGAAGTGAGTTTGAAAGATAGAAGGTGGAAATCAGAGAGTGAGATGCTTGAAATTGAGGATACAGAGGAATATAGTTATTGGTAGAGTCTATGGTGTGACTATTAGAGAAAGTGACTGAGATTGGGGGAAGAACAAGGTCATTGGAAGAGAGGAATTCAAGGATCTGAGATGTCAGGGTCTGGAAGGATCAGAATCAGGGCTATTGAAACCACCAAAAATTATCATGTGAGTGGTGATGGACAGAGTAAAAATGAGCCATGAGCCAAAACAGTCGGGGCATGAAAGTAAGTAAACTGGGAATGTATAGTGACAGCACAATGAGGGGTGGAGTTCACCCCAGCACAGTGAGGTGTTAGTTGAGGTTCAGATCTAAAGTCTTTTATAGCATATGGAGGGACTATGCTCTGAGAAGAGCATGAGGGGCAAGGAAGACACAATTACATCTACACGCCTAGGATTATGAAGTGTGTGAGAAACAAAGCAGCCATCAGTGGGGAGAGCTGCAGGAGAGGAGCTGTGTTATCCCTGCTGAACCACATAGAACAAAATGAAACAGGCATTTTGAGAGAAGAGCCTAAAAATAAAAAAGATGTAGCTGATGAGTGACTCTTAGTTTCAGAGGAGAAAAGGTGCCAGGAACAAAGAGAGGCCAAGACATAAATTTGGATTAGGAAAATTTGGGTGCTTAGAGTTGGGAGTGCTGAATTTCTTGTCAGGAGAGGGTAGTGGGTCAGGAGTGGGTCAGGAGTGGGTCAGGAGTGGGTAGGAGAGGTAGAGGGACAAGAGGTCTTCCTCTTGATGCTCTGTCTCTTTGATGGTGGTGGTAAAGCTGGGAGTTTTCCAGGAAATGGAATGGAGCCTCACCAGGAACACACAAAATGTTAGCACCCCAACTTCCCTCCTGTCTATGGCAGCATGAAGTCAAGGGATGGAGAGTGACTGTGGTAGCTGAGTCCCTTCTGTCTTCCCTCACCCTGAGAAAGAATACTGTAGATTGGAGACCACTTTTAAGTTGTGACTTTGGTACAGATGCCTGGGACCTCACTTGCCATCATTAGTTAGACTGGTAAGATATGAGGAAGGAGAAGAGTTAGATGTACTTGGAGATTTCAAAATCTCTTGGGGATCTGTGGTTATATAAGGGCTTTTAACTCTGACTTGGAAAATGATCTGAATAGACTGTTCAGCAAAGAAAGAATACCAAGAGCTCATAAACATAGAAAACAATTTTTAACCTCTCTATACTCAAATACATGCAAATTAAGAATACAAAGAGATAACCATTTTCAGCTGTCAGATTGGCAATGTGAAAAATAATTATAAAAAAAAATTAAAAAAAAGAAAAATAATTATAACATTTAAAACTGGTGGAGTGGGGTCACAAGAGGAATATCGTAACTACTAACATAAATTATTATAACATCTGGAAAATAATGTAGCAAAATGTTTTAAAGTCTTAAACAATCGACATCTTTTGATCTAGTAATATTGCTTGTAGGAATCTAGCTAATGAAATTTATCAGAAGGTTCTATACATAGAAATGTTTACAGTTGTATATTTACAAGATTAAAATTAGAATGAACCTATATATTAAAAATAGAAAAATATTTTAAACTTTATAATCTGTTCACATGATGGGAAACCATGAGATTGCAGAGATTATTAAAAAATCATGCTTTCAAAGAATCTTTATTGAAATAAAAGTATGTTATAATATTTTATATATTATATATTTGTATATAAATATATATTTAATAAAATATAACATATATATGATATAACAAAAACAAGGCAGCATATATAAATCAAAATTGGTTCTCAAAATTGTTGTAGTTGGGAAATTTATTAAAATTGCAGATATCTTGGTTCTATCTTGAAGCATTTGAATCAGAATCTCAAGAGGTTACATATGAAGTAGGAATATGGACAATTACAATTAAAAAATCATATTGTTTTTCAAAGGAATACTTATTACTTTTATAATGAGAAAGTTATAATAAACGTTAAAATGTAATATAGCCTTCTGGTGCTTGAAAACAAGGCTTCCCTTCCAACTCATTATAGGAAGATTGCTGATGCCCTAATATCAATACTACCCTCAGAGCATATCAGTAAAAGAATATCCTTGCTATAGACAGAGTCAAGGTTAACAAGGATTAGTAGGTAACAATGTAAAACAAAATAAGTTAATACTTGGATTTAGTAAGAATTCTTCTAGGGTTTTTATCTTATTTACATTACTTACATACTCACATAGAAATCTCAAAAATACAAAACCTCAAGTGTGGTCACAATATGTAGTGAAACCCAAAGACCTTGGCTGGCCAATAGATCTGGGATGGGACTGATGGAAGAGTGCAGATCTTAATGAACAGGAAGGAACTCACTTTCCCAAGCTTCACAAAGCTGGCTGACTGCCTTGAACTTTACTAAGCCAAACCGACTTTCTGAGTAGGTGCTGGCAGTAAATGTTTTAAGATTTTATTTATTTATTCATGAGAGACATACAGAGAGAGGCACAGACACAGGCAGACAGAGAAGCAGGCTCCCTATGGGGAGCCTGATGCGGAACTTGATCCCAGAACCCTGGGATCACACCCTGAGCTGAAGGCAGATGCTCAACTGCTGGGCCACCCAGGCATCCCTATCAGTTTGTTTTTTAAGAGAACAAACTATTTCTCCTAATTAGCTGCCATTAGTTCATTAAACATTCCATATAAAACATTTGCCAGTTCTCTTATTGATCATTGTGTTGTTCATTCCAAGGCTGATCTTCTACACCAAGAGAATACAAGGTTGATGTATAGTTATATTGCTGTTGACCCCAATTAATGGCACAATTTGTCATTGTTTGTAGAAATCAGCTGGAAGAACACGAGATTATGGCTAGTACTGACCTTTCCACTTTCTTTGTTTCCGTGACATGAATTGTTTGCCAGGTAAACTACTGGAGCTCAATATAAGCTCAGGATACTGAGTTTTTATTGTTCATATAAATCCTTTCTCCCAGTAGAAGAGGAACTGTATCAGATAACAACACAACTCTTAGCAATTCTTAATGGAGATGTGTTCTGCTTTTTAACTTGTCCTTGATAACTTGAAATGACTCTTGGATAAGTGGATATATGCCCTTTACCACAGAGGGACAAAAAGATGGTGCCTTTTCTCATATATAGGTTACACAGATTTCTTTTGTCAGGAAGAAAGATTGGTCTTAATAGACAACTGGCTCTTTTGTCAACTGTCAACATGAATATCACAAAATCAATTTAATGATTGGTATATGATCTCTAATATTACCTGACTTGGAATCAATAGTTATATTTAGTGAGTTAATTCATTTAGTTAGCTAGGCTTATATTTTCAACCAATTTACCTTGGAGAGTACACCAGGAAATTATATGGCCTAAGGTAAAGTAACCATCCATGGAGGGGGTAGGCAGCTTATAATGTTTGGGGAAGCCTTTTTAAAAAACAGCATAAAAAATCAGGTGTAAGTTAAATGTTGATGTAGACAAGAATAAACACAACAGGGGCACCTGGATGGCTCGGTAGGTTAACCATCTTGACTGCTCAGGTCTTGATCTCAGGGTTGTGAGTTCAAGCCCCAAGTTGGGTTTCATGCTTGTTTACTTTAAAAATAAACAAACAAATCAACACAAATTACAACTATAACAAAAAGTCAACAAATACCACAGACTTTACAAGTTGTCAGGATCTTTCTAGAATGTTAGAAGGGTCCTGCAAATCCAGAGCAATGAGACTTAAGCCTCATTAGCTTCATAGGAAATCAACATTTGAGTCCTTGGGAGCCATATTGAAAATAATGGTCATGAGAATGTGTGGAATTTGGGTTTGTCTGCTTTAAATATCTTCAGAAACATGACTGCAGTTTAAGATTTGGAGGCAAGTATGCAGTTCAGTGCTTGATGGTGGCCAATGAAAGATACTTTTTAGAGAGAATTTTGGTCTTTCTACCATGTATATTTAGGAGGCCTATATGCAGACAGAGAAAATGAGTGGGCTTAAGAGCACAGATTTTTTTTTTTTCCAGATTCTCAACTTTTATAAGCGGATGCCAGCTAAAGCTTACCTGAGCAAGCAGTTAAGAGATAAGGCTCCACCCTTTACTGCTCCCAAGACACTTGTCAGGAAGTCCACTACCCTTAAACCTTATTCAAAGCACAGTTTGTGGAAGCAAGACTTATTGCTCACTCTCTAGAGGAAATACATTCAATCCACTCCTCTAAAAACAATCATCATCTTTTTAGTGCAAGGAATCAGTTCCCAGACATGGAGACACTAATTGATTTGGGTCATTACATATTGGTACTCAGGGCCATAAACATTGGCAAGACACTCAGCTACTCTTTTCAAATCTGTTTCTAGACAGAAATATTTTTCCAGGTATTTGTTTTCCTTTACTTCTATGCAGTCTCCCCAGAGCCTAAAGACTTTTTTTTTTTTTAATTTTTATTTATTTATGATAGTCACAAAGAGAGAGAGAGAGAGGCAGAGATACAGGCAGAGGGAGAAGCAGGCTCCATGCACCGGGAGCCTGACGTGGGATTCGATCCCGGGTCTCCAGGATCGCGCCCTGGGCCAAAGGCAGGCGCCAAACCGCTGCGCCACCCAGGGATCCCCAAATTTTAATTTTTTTTTTTAATTTTTATTTATTTATGATAGTCACAGAGAGAGAGAGAGAGGCAGAGATACAGGCAGAGGGAGAGAGCCTAAAGACTTTTAAATTCTATCTTCTGCATACTGGCTCCAGATTATGTTTATAATATGTCAAACAATCACACTACTTTCATCTTAGAAAGATTCAAATACTCTCTTTGTATGCAGAATAAAATCTAAATTTCCCAACTTGAGGTTTTAAAAAAATAAACTTGTATCCCTTTCACTCATTTCTCCCTCCCATCTCCTGATCTCTGACAACCACAAATCTGTTCTCTGAATCTATGAGCTTGTTTTTTGTTTGTTTTTGATTCCACAGTAAATGGAAGCATACTGTATTTTTCTTTCTCTGATTTATTTCACTTAGCATAATACCTTCAAGGTCCATCCATATTGTTACAAATGGCAAGATTTCTTCTTTTTTATGGCTGAAGAGTACTCCATTTTATCTATTGATTGGTTGAACAATAGACAGATATCGCAATTTCTTTATCCATTCATTAATCAGTGTACACTTAGATTGTTTCCATATCTTGGCTATTATAAATAATACTGCAATAAACATGGAGATGCATATATCTCTTTGAGTAAGTATCTTCATTTACTTTGGATAAATATACAAAAGTAGAATTGCTAGATCACATGGTTGTTCTATTTTTAAATTTTTGAGGAACTACCATACTGTTTTCCATAATGGTTGCACCAATTCACATTCCCACCAATAGTGTACAAAGGTTCCTTTTTCTCCACATCCTTGCCAACACTTTTAATTTCTTATCTTTCTGAAATAGTCATTCTAACAAGTGTAAGGTGGTATCTCTTTATGATTTTGATTTGCATTTCCTTAATAATTCGTGATTGGGTAACTTTTCATGTATCTGTTGGCCATCCGTATGTCTTCTTTGGAAAACTGTCTATTCGGATCCTTTGCCTATTTTTTTATTGGATTGTTTGTGGGTTTTTTTGTGATTTAATTGTATGAATTCTTTATATATTTTGGATATTAGATTCAAATCATATATGATTTGCAAATATTTTTGCCCTTCAATAAGTTACCTTTTTTTACCTTTGACTGAGGAATTAGTCCATTTACATTTGAAGTCTATGTCCCTAACTTGTGTTTCAAAGTCTACTTTAAACTTATGTGCTCATTAATCCAACTAACTCATGAAACTTCCAGATTTTGCCATATGCTTTTGCTCACAACTTATCTTCTCTTTTCTGTTTTAGGTATAATGTACTCATTCCTCATATCTGTGTAGTTATCTTTCAAGGCATCACTAAATTTAGATCTTTTCCATGAATGTTCTTAATCATCCAAAGCAGAGTTAATCTATTTATTTCCTATTCTTCCACTGACATTTTTTTCCCCTGGTATATGAGTGTAATGACTATACACTCACCATAATTTTCTTTTGCTGTGCCTATTTGTTTCTCTTATATGATGGTATGTCTGCATAAGTGAACCTATAGTACTCAGCAGACAATCTTATACTACAAAAGCATACAGGTATTATGATGAGAGTGACTGCCAGATGGTTTTGGATGAAAACAGCTCCTCTCTCTCAGCCTGGACCCTAAAGGGCTTTGTGAAGTAATGGCAAAATTTAGAACTGATTAGACATATAACCAAATCCTGACTCTGTTATCATTCAAAAACTGTGACCCTGAGAAAAGAAATTGCTCTAAACCTCTGTAGTCATTTGCAAAATAGAATATTTACCTGTGAAGATATTACCTGAACTAAAGATAATGCAAGCAAAACCAACAGTATATGTTTGATTAGTGTGGCTGTTCTATAACTGTTTAATTTCCAGATTTCTTGCCCCTGTGGTAAGAATCATGAGATTCTCCAGAGTCAAGGCATCATATTTGCATCTACTTTAGTCCTGAGCCCTGTGGAGATGTGTGGAATTTACTTGTCCTCATCATCTATGCCTGAGTCAAGACTTTTTTCTTTAATACAGATCCCCTCAAAGGAGCTTAAACATTTGTCATGATAACTGAAAGACAATGTTATGCTGACAGGCTATGAATTGAATCCTAGTAGGCAAAATTTGGAAGGGAATTTAGCAAAGATAAAGAAACCTCTGAAGCTGTAAAGTGTTTTAATTCTGCCACCATGAGGAGCCATGTGTGGAATTCCTTAGCTTTGCCTATAGGCACCAGGTGTCTTTTGCTACTGTCATTCTTTTGCTTGGCTTCTTAAAATTTCATTTTCTTATGGCTCGTGTTTTACCAATGCCTTGTGGGCTGAGGACTCGGTGAGGAGTGAGTGATTAGGAACTAAGATTCATGGTGTTTCCTTATATAAAGGTCAGTGACTATATTCTCTTATACACAAATAAATTTCATTCACGTACGTATAAATAAACAAGTGAACCAACCCTCTTGGGGATGATTTGGTTGCTGAAAAGGAGTACAAAACAATAGTATACATAAGTGTGTGTGTGTGTGTGTGTGTGTTGCGTGCATGTATGTGTCTATACTTATTTTTTAACTGATTGAAGACATCTCAAAGTACTTCATAATAATGAATTTATTAATGCCAGCTCAGGGGTTCTGCATTTCAATGAAGAAAACTATCTGTGTTTGGTCCTACACATTCCTCAGTTGGAGAGATCAAGCATTTTTCACCTTTTTATTTTTATTTTTTATCTTTACGAGCCTGAAAAACTGGGTAAGATCCTAAAATGTATCATGTGATCATTCCCTGGTTCTTTTTTTTCTCATCCTAATAATCTACTTTTGCTAGCCCACCTAGGGAATAGGCTTCTGTGAAATGATTTATCTGGAAATGGTGTATTCCTGGTGCATATATCAGCAAATGTCGTTTCTGTGAACCAGCTGTAATTCTCGAAGGAGCATTTCTCATCCAACTGTAGACACTCTAAGGTCTAGTAATCTGGCCATTTATACTCTTAATATCTAACCATAACATTACTCCTTCTCTCCCAACTACTCTCTTTTTTACACACACACACACACACACACACACACACACATGCACACACACTCACGCACACACATTGACACACATATTGACACATGCACAATCATTCTTCTCTCTACACTATGGGTCCTTATAAGTTCTACCATTACATATAATAAATAAAATTATAATGATAAATGAGGGGTAAATGCAACATATTATAACATATCCAGGCATTTCCTTAAGCTCAAGGAATTGTCTTATGCTTAGAAACAAATATTCATCTGTGTAAAGTATTTCAGCCTAGAGTGTTATATTTATTTCTCGTAAGAATACTTAAAAGTTCTGCTTATTTGAGCATCTGAATGGATTCTTTCATTATCTTGATATTTAACTATTGCCATTACAAAGCAGTCCGTTAATAAAATACATTAGAGATGTCCCTACAAAAATGTTTAGTTGATCCAGTAAGTCGTTAATACTTATGAAGCCTGTAAGAATTCTCCAGATTCCATCATCTCCTCCCTTCCTAAACCTAAATGTCAACCCACATCTTTCCTTACATATCAGTCCAGTGCCCTCCCTCTTTAGGCTGCTGAGACAGTTCCAGAGGGAAGTGACAGAGTCACACACATCAAGTTTGTGTCAACAATCAGGTGAACCCAGGACCAGGACCAGGACTTTTCTTTCTTTCCAATCCTAGGTAGAAAATAACATCTTTATGTAGCTTAGCTCATTCCAACACTGTCTCAACAAAAAGATATGTTTTTGTCACTTTCACACACAGATAAGACTTGTATCAAGGTTGTTGGGGAAGGCATTGCGATTTTTCAATTTAAACAACTGCTCATATCAGTGAAGTCTTGGTGAAACAAATTCCCAGTGAAACACAAGATAAGGCAAATCCATTAGTATATTAAATGGAAATTTGTTGCTGTATTATGTGTATCAGTGGGGGGGGAAAGGAAGGAGAGAACATCTGGGTGTGATCTGATAATTACCCATTAACTAGTGCAATTAATAAATTCTCCAGACAATAACCTTGACCCAAATATTTGCTCGAACCCACAATTATTATGTTTACAGTAGATGACAAAGAGATCTTAGACATAATCTTGCCCTGCTTTACCTGCCCTTGCCTATGTATGAGCAGAGGTCAGGTGGGTCTTGCTCCCATCTGGTGCCTTTGATTAGCTTGTGTTAGTTGTAGAGATTGAATTCAGGAAATATGGAGAGAGAAACATATGAAAGTAATCTATGGAGGATGCGGTGACTTTTCCCCCTCTTCCCCAGCTACAGATTAAATTAAAACACTAATTGTCATACTTACTTCAGGCTATTAAAAAAAATCCACAGATTGGTAGCTTAAGAAACAAACATTTATTTTTCACTGTCCTGTGGGCTGGGAAGTCCAAGATCAAGGTTTCAGCAGATTTGGTGTCTGGTGAGAACCTGCTTCTTGCCTTGTAGACAGCAGCCTATTGCTGTGTCTTCACATCCTTACATGATGGAGAAAGTGAGCTCTGGTTCCTTCATCTCCTCATGAGGGCACTAATCCCATCACAAAGGCTCCACAGTCAGGACTTCATTGACACCTAACTGTTTCTCAAAGGCCCCATCTACAAATGCCATCATATTGGAGATTAAAGCTTCAACATATGGATTTGGGGAATATACAAATATTTATTCAACATGCATGTAAACCATGTGGTTGATTGCAGCCTTCACCTTGTGGAATAATTCTGGTGAATGTTGGAGCTCATGGCTGATGGGCCAGATGGAGGTAAGCTCAAAAAAAGTGGTGTCAGCTGGACTGGGAGGCAGAAGATGGCTGAGAGGTTGTTTCCAAAGGTTGAGTGGGAAAAAGTTGAAGGCTGGAAGATGGGATATTCCTGGGTCTGTTCTGTCCAATGCAGTCAAATCAAGAGATAGATCTGTGGACTAGGACATTGCCTAGACAGTGGGTTTTTTGCACTACAATATTGTAAATGTATTTTCTCTTTTTTTAAGATTTTATTTATTCATGAGATACACACACCGAGAGAGACAGAGAGACAGAGAGGGGCAGAGACACAGGCAGAGGGAGAAGCAGGCTCCATGCAGGGAGCCTGACATGGGACTCGATCCTGGGTCTCCAGGATCATGCTCTGGGCTGAAGATGGTGCTAAACCGCTGAGCCACCCAGGCTGCCGAATAAATGTATTTTCTCTTCCTTATGATGTTCTTAATGACATTTTATTTTCTCTAGCTTACTTTATTATAAAATTACAGCATATAATGCAAATAATACATAAAATATATGATAATTCACTATGTTTTCAGTTCAGTAGGCTATCAGTGGTTCAGTTTTTAGGGAGCCAAAAGTTGTACATAGATTTTTGACTGTGCCTGCGTTGGCACCTCTAATCCCCCCTCTTCTCTCACCTTGCACCATTCAAGGGTCAACTATATACTTAAATGTACAAAAATCAATTATATATATTTATGGGATTATAATGTGAAATGTATTTCCTACTCTAGACTATGTTTAAACCATTTGAATGGTACTGTAAGAGGAAGTGAGAAATAAGAGAAATATGGTCCTGTAAACCATAGAAGTTAACAGGACATGCTTTTCACAGGTTAGATACATGCAGGTAGAAAGAAACATGGCAAAGCCATAACTACATCCAGCCTGAAACATCAATCCCTTGTCACAGGAGGAACATCATAAAGCTGGGCCCTACCAGGGCCTGATCCTCTCTGCTTTGAACATGGGCCCTATGCTGCCAGCAGATGGAATTGCTGATGGCTTCCTGAAGGTGGAAGAGAGGGTGCATTCAATTTCAACTTATAAAATTAAACACAAAAGAGGGCCCAACTTAGAGCTGTTATCTGCTATCAGTTAAATGTTTCCACTGGGAGTTTTTCTCCCTTTAGATCTCCCTCCACCTTTTTTTTTCTCCTAAGAAATAAGTGAATAAAAAGTAAAGGCAACCTTGAAATGTTGGTGACACCTTGACTGATGCATTTACATGACTTCTGGGAATGGACCAGCTTCATGGGACAGTAACTTCACTGAATATTTCTTATGGGCCATTAACAACAGAGAGGGAGGTCTCTCCCAGGGATAGCTTTGCTGGCACTTTTTTGTCAATAATGATTGACAGGTCACTTCAGCCACAATGATGAGGAAGACATCTTCCCTTCACCATTTCTGCAAAGACAATGGAGATTTCAAGCATTGGATCTTTTAAGTTACTCATCCTAAGGAGGATTTTGATTTTGCTGGAGATATAGGGGAAAGAGAAGTTCTTGAAAGATAGTCCCTGAGAGAATAAAGTTGAACATTTAGCCCTCACTGAACTAGAAAGATGGATCCTGTTTCAACTTTGGGAAGAGAATCTCAGAAGTAGAAATGTGGAATTTTGCTGTTTTGCCATGTGATCTTATACAAATAATTTAATCCCAATTTACTTTTTCTGTGCCATCTGGTAGAACCAGGAGTTAAGATCGAATAATTTCAATTTAATGCACATTAGAGTTATCTACATGAAAAGCACTGAGCAAAGTACTGGAGGCATAAAGAAGAATAGAGGGCCTCATCTGTGAATTTGACATAATAACAATGAATGTTAATATAAGATATTATAGGGTAGGCTGCATGCATCATAGAGAATAAGAGCACTAGGATATGTTGACCTAGGCTGTGAGGACCCATCCTTGGTTCCTCATGAGAGTGGTCTCCCACCTGCTAACAATCCTGCCCTCTTATTGTTGCTGCTCTTTGCTCCACCAAAACCACCCAAGTAGCCATCCTCTCCCAACTGGTTTCCAGCAATGGCATCCGATGTTTTGAGCATACCACAACATTTAGCTCTATGGAATTCACACAAGTTGTTCTGTTACTCTGACTAATTTTGACTAACTTCTGCTGATCCTTTAGGTCTCATCTCAAATATCCTTTCTAGGGAAGACATTTCTTGACCCAAGAGCTTATTAGATCTATGGGCTCACCCCACTCCCCCCCACCTCAACACTCATCATATGTGAACTGTAATTTCTGGTTTAGCACCTCTCTTCCCTGCTCCACTAAAACTTCTTTTGGGCAAGTTGAATTCTATTTGAGAATGGAATAAAAACAGTCCTTCCAATGATTCTGCATATAGATTATTGCTGTTAATGTCACATTTACTTTCCTATGAAGAAGAAAGCAACAAACAAGAAAGATTTATCACTATGACTTCTTTATCTCACTTTAAAATAATGGAGTAATGCTTAAGTATCTCTAAGTTCATTCAGCAATGCCATTCTATAATTTCATTCTTAGAAATGATATTTAGAGGTGACAGTTAAGAGTGGGGGACTCCTGAGACCCTCCCCTCTCCTACCTCTTATTAACTCGGTACATATGGAGGTTCTTTGAGAGCTAGATTTCAGAGAAACTGGTATATGCCAGCACTCTTCAAATTGGAAACTGGTAACTGCATTATTTGGATGAGCTCAGATATACCTAACATGGATTTTTTTTACTTCTATAAAGCCACCTCATTTGATACATCATTATAGTTTTTTTTTTTTTCAGGAAAGTGAATTGAGATTGAATGGCATGGGGTCATGAAATGTGTTTTGACTGTTGAGTCAGCAGCCCTGAACAGCAGCCCATTCTTGGGGGGAGAGAGAAAATTGAGAAGGGCAGCCTGTCCCTTGGGGGAGGATTTTGTCATAGAAACTGCTGCTGCATGGTGACAATAAAAAGTAGGCTGACTTTTTATAATTGTTCTTAATTTCTCTTTAAGACACTACACTACCCTCTTATTGCCTGCAGAGCAACAAGGGATTTCCTTCTTTTTTTTTTTTTTTTTTTTTTTTTTTGCCATCTCACCTAAGCAATCTTGTGCACACCAATGGATGGGTTTGTTCTCTTACAAAATTTAGAAACTTCAGGTTTGATATTCCTTGGTTTATAATGCCAAGTTATATACATTTACTTGGAAACCTTGATACTCTCTGAATTTCTGTAATAAGTGCAACTATGGTCTCAAAATTGTCATCATTCCCTTTTACCTCTGCGGTCTCCACATTAGAACATTTCAGTATTAAATATTTACTAAAAATGTTAGGTAAGGGGAAACACACACTGTGTTCGTTCTAATCATCTGCCAATTCTTCAAATTTCCAGGCCTTTGAAATAGGTCAACAGAAGGCTATTTTCAAATCAGATAATTCTGCTAACCAAGAAACTTCTTTCTTGGCTCTTAGTAAACTATGAACTCCTAAAGCTTCCAAAAGTCATTCCATCCATACTTAAGAGGTGAAAAATATCTTTCCTAAATTGGATTAAATAAAGTAAGGTGTGGATAAATATGTATATAATATTTTAATAAGGGGAGTAGATTCTGCTTTCTTTCATTACATCTTCCATTCATGTCACCCTGACTATAGAGTACAGAGGAAGCTGTTAAATTACATTTAATAACAGAGCAGGGTGTAGAGTGTATATTAATTAAATATCAGCAGATGGTAAAGGCAGACCTTGCTGAGTATGAATAAGGAGAGAGAGAGAGAGAGTTTTCACTGCCGTGTAATTAGGCTGAATCTGTAGAAACAATAGAGGTGAGATTACTTTTTTATTAACACATTATACTTACATGTGATGTGGAAGGATTTTAATTACTCTGTAACATCTATTATGTTAATCCAAGTTGCTATCACATCTAGTTGGTCTGTGTTACCCATAAACACGATGAAGCAGTCTAAGTCACATTATTTCTAAGCATTTTGATGTCATGTTGTGCAAGTTCCTGAATGTGCCTCTGTACCACAAGGTGGCTGGCATATCACTTCTATTTCCTGCTAAATATTAGTGGGTAACTCCAGAACTTTAGAGAAGAGCAGAAATAGAAGGGCGAGCTTGTGTTTCTTGCTGTGGCATGTCTTGGACATATCACGTTTGTTCATCAGGTTTTACACAAGTTAGAAAAAGACAGGAAAAGAGAAAACAAATCTGTTTCTGCCTTGACGTTGGTAAGCAAGTTAGTTGCCTTGAATTGTAAGCAAGTTCAATCTTTGAGGGTATGTTTGCTTTTCATGATCACTTGTTCATTTGGATACAGATATATACATATATAAAATTTTATATTTTAATATTTTATTATATATATATTTATTTTATATATATATATATATGCATACATATTTTTAAATTTTAAAATAGGAGAATTTAGTCTTCTTTTCTGGTGGTGCTGGTCCCGGTCTAGCATCCACCAATGTTTTCATGGAATTCTCAGAATGTTGAAGCTTTTTTTTTAAGGTTTATTTATTTGAGAGAGAGAGAATGTGAGCAGGAGGGAGGGGTACAGAGAGAGAGAAGGAGACAAGTAGACTCTCTGCTGAGTGGGGAGCCCAAAACAGGGCTCGATCCCAAGACCCTGAGATCATGACTTGAGTTGAAATCAAGAGTCAGATGCTTAACCAACTGAGCCACCCAGATTCCCCTTGAAGCTCTTAGTTAAAGGAAAAATTGATAGATGTTCATGGGCAGGGCCCTTCATTAATATTTGTGATTCATCTAGACCTTCCCTAGTCTGATTATGGGCATATGAAAACTGATTTCAGGAAAGCAAAGGATGGGTAGCAAACTGGTAGTTCCTAGTATGATGAACGCTTATGGAAAGAATTTGTTAAACAGTGTCAATCTTTGGTGAATATTTGCTTTTACGAGGAGATATACCCCCTGAAATTATCTACACAATATCCTACCTGGGAAGGTAAAAGTATTATCAAACAGGCAAACCATAGAAGGAAGCATTATGGATCACCCCTCAAATACTAGCCTTATCGTTTTCCACTATATTGTGGTAAGACTTGATCTCTACTTCTTTCTCTGTCTTCTCAATGTTGGAGCCATGAATGATAACACCAGTTGTCACTGACTGTGAGCTCTTGATTCAAACAGCCCAGGTCAGGGATAGTTTAAGGGGAGCCCTAATTAAAATCTGGGATGGCTCAATTCAGGGTCAGGCCAACCTTAGTTCTAATTGCCTCTTTCCTCTTTTTTGTTTACATTTAAATATGGATTTCAAACCAAATTCTCATCTTACACTTTAATGCCTAGAATTGGATCTTGGTTTTCTGGGCTGGCTGAATTGTGAACCTCCCAGTTTTCAAGTCTCTTGGGAATGTAGATAGTAAAAATAACTCACCCAAGATTACAGACTTATCAGTGAAGGGGCTGAATTATCCACAGCTTTGACTTAAGGGCCTGAAAATATTAGTCATGAAGTTCTGATGACCTGAGGTTTTTCTGTTTGGGGCCATTTATTTCTAATGCTCCAAACATGATGACTTTCATTTACACCCCCTCTTTGAAATTCTATTTAAAAAAGACATATTCTGCAATTAAAGTCTTCAGTTTCAGGAACTGAAACAAACAAACAACAAACTAAGCACACTCCTATTTTTTTTTTCAAGGTGGTAGTAAAAGACATCAATCACTTTATAGACCTGGCTGAACCACTGGCCATCTCTGCAACCCTGCTCCAGTTACTTCAAGTCTCTGTTCCTCTGTTTCTTTGTATTAAAAATGGAATGATAAACCCTGCTTAATTAGGATGCCGTAAGGATGGAAGAAACTAACAATGTGGTCAAATGTTAAGTAGCTGGTAGTCAGCTACCTTTTTGCCTTTCCTAACATCAATATAACGTTATATAGGGCTTGGGAGGAAGGTTCTCCAATGATGATGGTATCATTTCAAACCAGGAATAGAATACAAAGGAAATCTCTAGAGATCAATCCGTTTCTGGGATGCCTGGGTGGTTCAGTGTTTAGCATCTGCCTTTGGCTCAGGTCGTGGTCCTGGGATCGAGTCCCACATCGGGTTCCCCATGGGAAGCCTTCTTCTCCCTCTGCCTATGTCTCTTCCTTTCTCTCTGTGTTTCTCATGAATAAATAAATATTTTAAAAAAATCAATCCATATATAGGATTTGTATTTTTAAATGATGTGATGAAGTAAGAATGCTCTCTCTCTCTTTTTTCTTTCTCAGAAGGAGATTCTTGGAAAAATTCTGACTACTCACTTTGGTTAATCCTGATAAATTTTGGATTCAGACTCTGCTTTAAATTATTAGGACCCAGAGTTTAAAGGCATTTGCTCCTGAGTCAAATATAAATGGACCCAGGTGATGGATCCTCCTGGTATAAGAACAGGAGTATGGGATCCCTGGCAACTTCCAGCCATATCACAGAAGTGGCTGGGAGCTAAAGGGCTGATATTGATCCTGAACACAATACACAATCTTTCCTAACTGACAGTAAAGGAAGAAAATGTCCACAGACATGTACATTATCATTGATCCATGGATAACCATTCTTTTTTTCTTAATTATCAAAAGTCATTTTAAAATACTGGCAGTCTCCTAAAGGACATTAACACTTAAAACACTTTTAAAGTGTTTCAAATTTCGAAGTGGCTTTAAAAGTTACTGACTCTGGGACACCTGGTGGCTCAGTGACTGAGCATCTGCTCTAGGCTCAGGGCATGATTCAGGGTCCGAGGATTGAATCCTGCATCGGGTTCCCTGTGAGGAGACTGCTTCTCCTTCCTTCTGTGTCTCTGCTTCTCTTTCTGTGTGTCTCATGAATAAATATAAATAAAATATTTTTTAAAAAGTTACTGACTCTAACTGTCCCCGTCCCTTTTTTTCAGTAAGGAAACAGAAAGCTGATGTGCCCTGCCATTCCTCATACCATTTAATATCTAGTTCCACCCTCTGCTTCCATTACCCTTTCCATGCTCTACCCTCAAACATCACTGAATTAACTGTGTTGAATTAGCTTAATCATGCCTGGGAAATAGAAGGAGTATACATGGTCCCTTACAAATCTGGCATTAAATCCTCATGGGAGGCCTGCTTACCTGCAGTTTTTAATGAATAAATGGAACCCATGTGTATATAAACACAGTCATTCCCATTAGACCTGACAAGCTCATTGGGCTTATACCAGCTGTATGCATTGCCAGAAACCCCAAGAGTAAAGTTTAGAGTATCTCTCTGCTTTTGTAATAGCCCAAGTGTCACACTCCATGCATGGACTCCTTTTTTAAATCCACTTCTCCCTCCTTTGGTTCTCTGGCAAGATTTGTAACCAGAGCTGCTTTCTCCAAAAGCAGGATTTGAAACAGAGTAGTATATCCAAATGTGCCCACTATAGTTCTAAATGGAACCTCTTTCTAAAAATAAACTTAAGAAATCAGCCCTCAACTATTAAACTATAAGACACAATTAATAATTCATTTTTATTAATACAGATAATTCTTCTGGGTCATTTTCAGTAGGGGCCAAGCCAACATAAATTCACTTCAAGTCAGTCTTACTATTTTTCTAAGAACCTGCAAAGATGTAGGTAAACTGACACACTGTAGAGGGAAAAGAAAAACATGTTTCAGACTAAAAAAAAAAAAAAAAAAAAAAACAATTCCCAACAATAAATAAATCCACTATGGCCTTCAAAAATTGCAAGTATACAGGAAACCTTCATATCTAGAAATAAGATAGAATATTATATGTATTTCTTCACCGCTGGCAAAGAAACATCTGATTTTTCTAAATTGTGAGAAGAGCATTAGGGCAACAAAATCTTCTATTCTGCTCTATAACTAAAGAAAATACTCTAACCTTCCAGACAGTGGAACCCAGTGCATGTTTTTGACAAATACCCTATAATTTCAAGCATGGTGTTCCTAAACTGCAAAGAAATTCCAGGATATTTAGTCCAATAGAGTAACACTTCTAAAGTGGTTATAGAGTAGAACCTATTTCTGGCCCTGAAGAGGACACAGTAAGTGGATCAGATTACAGTATAGGGATGTGAACCACATTGACTAAGGTTTGAACTTGTCTTCATGGGAATCAAACACCCTTGGCTTCTCCCCTATTCGTCACAATCAAAAAATGTCCCTGCAGTTCTTAATACCTCTATTCTATGCAAGCAAGAAAGACCACATTGCTCAGTCTTTCTAGGCAAGGTAATAAGCAAAACACTGCAGGGGATGAGCCTCTGTCCTTTTGAAACATTATATATCTCTCAATGTGTGTTAATTTCAGATCATTTTCCTTTTCTCTTGGATATGGGATGGTTTCCCCAGCAAGGCATGAGAGAATGTTTCCTGATTGGGGCCCATAATAGATCATAAATAATTCAGACTTGATTTTTATTGATGCTACACCCAAACTTTGTATCCATTCTTAACTTCTCTTTATTTTTGCACATCCCACATGACTTTTCTTTTTTTTTGTAGGTTCTACATTCACAATACTTTAAGAAAATCACTGCATCAAACTTCCACTCTTCTCTCTCTCTCTCTCTCTTTTTTTTAAGATTTACTTATCTATTTGAGAGAGAGAGAGAGAGAGAGAGAGAGAGAGAGAGAGAGAGAGCATCTCAAGCAGACTCCCTGCTGAGCACAAAGCCAGACTCGGAGTTTGATCCGACAACCACAAGATCAGGATCTGAGCTGAAATCAAAAGCTGATACTTAACCGACTGAGCCACCCATATGCCTTATCCTCTGTTCCCAGTCTTGTCCAGGAACCCACCATTCATCTTCTCCAACCGATTTCCCTTTCACCCACATGCCAGTGCAGCTTATTTGCCCAATGACCAAAGGGCTTCTTCTAAATGGTGCTAGAAATCCTCCTATAGCTTCATAGATAGGAAATTCACCTCCATACTGATTTTCGTTATATATTCTCATTTACTTTCTCTCTCGCTATGACTTTCTTGCTGATTCTGAAATATGTCAGGCATACTTCCAACTATGAAACTCTGCATTTGCTTCAGGGAACTCAACTTTGTTGCTATTAACACACACCACACACCCTCAGTTTCTTACGTTGTTGCTTAGATATTCTAAGAGAGGGCTTTTTAGACTGATTGAACAAAATACCCAACTTATCTGTTCTCCATATGCTTCAGCAATTTCATCCCTAGTATTTATTATCACTTGAATGATTTGGATAGATTGATGGATGGATGGATGGATGGATGGATGGATGGATTGACTAATTGCTTTTCCCCTAGGATATGAGCATCCTGAGAGTATGGGCTTTACTGTATAGATCTTGCATCTATGACAGTGCCTGGCATCTAATATCTATTCGATATATATTTGTAGAACGAAGTAGGGTTGAAAAGATTATTCTAATTGATTATAATTAGCAAGATTCAACATGAATGGCCCCTACTAGCTTTGAATGGTCCAAACAGATTTTTCCTGGATCAAAGAGGATCCAAGTTGTAAGGTTCAGTTTTCACATAGCTTTCTACCAACTCAAATAACAGGCAGCAGCTGGCTACTCTGTGATGTTTCTGAAGGAGGAACTATCACTTTTTTGTTGTTTTACCTTCGCCACCTAATATACACATGACCTGTATCAGGCACTTAATTAAGGATCATGAATTAGGTGTTTACCAGAACAGAGTGCAGTAAACTAATTCTGATTAGTTTGTGTAAGACACACTCTGAAGTTGTATTTAAATATGATAACTTACTAAAATTTCTCCAACAGCATACCTACAGCTGATGAAGAAACTATGTTTCATCATTGCCTTTTCTAGTAAAAACAATTATATAGATCTTGTCTTTTACAAACTCAACTATCACAAATAGCATATGAAGTCAATTTGGAGAGAAGCTGAGTCTTGTAGAAAGTGAAACAAATTAAAATTAGTATAAGCAGAATATTTGAACTTTTAAAAACATATGCACTGAACTGTAATTTCAGTTTGACAGAGTTGAGGGTTTTCTTCCAAATTCATAGTGAGATCAATTCTGCCTTTTATGTAATTCCCTAGGAAAAAACTGTTTGCAGTTATTGATAGTCTTTATTTAAAGAAAGAAATTATGACAGAAAAAATTGCTAGCCATAGATAACTAGCTAATTACAAAGTGATAGTAATTATTAATTACTATGTAATACAGTAATTAACAATATATTAATACTTATAATGCATAATATATCAATAAATATAATATATAATTAATATGCTACTTAATATAATTATTAAGTGTACTGTATTAATACACTTAATATTATTATTACTTACATCTCTTAGGTGCTTCACCAAATGCCAAGCACTATGTTAAAAGCTTCAGATGAAGTGCATATTTAATCCTTAAGCAGCTTATAATACAGATACTAATGTTATCTTTGTTTTGTAGACAAAGAAACTGAGATTTAGATAATGTTAGTTTTCTCAAGACCACACAATTAGTACTTGATTGAAGTTGCATTCAAATTCAGGTCATTCTGGCCCCAAAGTCTGGGTTGTTAGTATTCAGTTTTAAAAGCTACATTCAGTTATGACTGGGGATGTATCCTGTTTTCTTATTAAAATAGATGCAAATTAATTACAAAAGATTATCTAGAGTATACTATTAAGTATATAGGAAAAGAAGAGATATGAGAAGATATGCACACATCTGCTCATTTCTGCAAAATGGAGAAAGTATAAACCAGAAACTAGTGAGATGAGTTGCCTAACAGCAGCATAGAGGAAGAAGGGGTGGGGTGATAATATGATAAAAGGGATGAGGAGAGAGTGACTCTTTTTTAAATATACCTTTTTGGGGATGCCTGGGTCGCTCAGTGGTTGAGCATCTGCCTTAGGCCCAGGGCGTGATCCTGGAGTCCCAGGATTGAGTCTCACATTGGGCTCCCTGCATGGGGCCTGCTTTTCTCTCTGCCTATATCTCTGCCTTTTTCTCTGTGTCTCTTATGAATAAATAAATAAAATCTTTAAAAAAATAAAAATAAAAATAAATAAATAAACATACCCTTTTGTTTTCCTTGGGTAAAGTTTAAATGTTTAATGTGATATTGTGACATAATTATATCTATATCTATCTATATCATCTATATCTATATCTATATCTATCTGTATCTATTTGCTTTTCCTCCCCATTTCTGGCATAGAGCTCTTAAAACTCTTGGAAAGCAATATAGCTGTCTTTTGTTGTATTAATGAGGTGACTTTTGGAAGGACCTAAGGATGGGGCTGGTTGTCAGGAGAACAAATTATGTAATTAGTGAGTTGGGAGTTTTGAATCCTATACTTGACCTCTGGGGAGGGGAGAGGGACTGAAGTTGAACTGTCAATAGTCCATGATTTAGTCAATCATGCCTGTGTAATGAAGCCTTCATAAAACCCAAAAAAGGACAGGTTTAGGGAGCTTCTGGATTAGTGTACACTCAGAGATTTTGAGGGAGTGGCTCTCTCAGAGAGGGCATGGAAGCTCTGCACCTCTCTTAACTCCATACCTCACCCCATTCATTGCTTCCATTTGACTTCCTGAGTTATATTCTTTTATAATAAGCTGGTAATCTAGTATACAAAATGTGTTTCTGAGTTCTGCAAGCTCTTCTATTAATTGAACCCCAGGACAGGATTGTGGAGACCTCTCATCTGTAGCCAGACAGACAAGCACAAGTAACAACTGGGACCTGCAATTGGTGGCTGAAGGGGGGCAGAGAAGTAGTCTTGTAGGACTGAGCCCTTAACCTCTGGTACCTTATGCTAGCTATTTCCAGTAGATAGTGTCAGAATTGAGTAGAATTTAGGACATCCAGTAGATGTCTGAGAAATGCTTGTGGGATGTGAAGGGAAATCCACCTCCTCTTAGAATTTAGTGATCAGAACCCTTTATTCCACAAATAAATAAATAGTTAAGGGACACCTGGGTGGCACAGTCAGTTAAGCATCCAACTCTTGGTTTTGACTCAGACTATGATCTCAGGGTCATGGGATTGAGCCCCACATCTTGCTCCAGGCTCAGCATGGAGTCTGCTTGAGATTTTCTCTCCTTCTCTGTCTGCCCCCACTTCCCCCCTTTAAAATAAATAAATAAATCTTTAAAAAATTAGTTAAAATCAACAAGGATGTCATGAGGGGGACCCCAAATGGAATTCAAACTCTAACAAGTAATGGTGACCATGTCATTCTTGGCTTGAATAACTTGAATAAAATAATCACATTAAGAGGGAAGAAAGAAAAGAATTGACTTAAATAACTTTGAGAGACATGACTTTGGCTACATGCTGTAAGGATAACAAGAAAAGGAACTGTACAGTAGCATCGCTTTCTTATTAGTAAATTTTGTTTCCACAGGGATATGACTAATAATTCTGAAACTAATTTATGTATATATTTGGAATGAGAAAATAAGTAAATATATAGTAGATAATGAGAGCTAGGTTTCTCACTTGTAGAGGAGGAAAAATAATTTTCCCTCTACCTTTCTAGGTTATTGGCTGAGATTTCCCTGCAATAAAAGACAAAATAACAGGAGAACTGAGAACAGAAGTTTAATAACTTGTATACATGGGAGAGACTTAGGAAAACTGAATAACTCTCCCAAATGGCCCAAGCCACCACCTTAAAGAATATTTCCAGCTAAAGACAAAAGTAGATGTTGGTGGTGAGGTGATGAGGGAGGTCAGTTAAAAGAAGTCTCCAGGAAAAGTAGTGTAGGCAAGTGTAAAATTTTTATGCAGATTTAAGTTATCCCCTCCTTGTAGCCCAAGTGTCCTCTGTGTCCATCAATTGATGAATGGATAATAAAGATGTGATTATATATATATATATATATATACCCACATATATATAAAAAATCATATATATATGATTCAGCCATAATAAAGAATGAAATCTTGTCATTTGCAACAACATAGATGGAGCTAAGGAGTATAAAGCTAAGTGAAATAAGTCAGTCAGAAGAAGACAAATACCACATGATTTCACTCATATGTGGAATTTAAGAAGCAAAACAAATGAGCAAAGAAAAAAAAAGAATAGAGAGAGAAACAAACCAAGAAACAGATTCAACTCTAGAGAGCAAACTGCTGGTTATCAGAGGGGTGGGGGTGGGGGTGGGGATGGGGATTAAGGAGAGCACTTGTCATGATGAGCACTGGATGACATATAGAACTGGTGAATCACTGTTATTGCACACCTGAAACTAATATAACCCTGTATGTTAACTGACTGGAATTAAAATACAGACTAAAAAAGATGTTATTGCCTAACCATTGATAAATTTCTAGAGATTTAAAGTCCTTGTATTCCTGGTACTGAGAGGGAGGCCCTCTTACAAATGGTGATTTCTCTTTTAAATGTAAATGTCTTTTATAAAAGGGTAACTTCTACTTAGTTTTTACAGCTTTTCCTACGTCTGCTGACAAATAACAAGCCTAAAACAATTCTTATGCCAAAGAGGCATATTTTGGAGTGACAAATTTTGTTCTCCTTCACACTGTTAGAAAAAGAAGTTAAAGTTAAGAAAAATCAACAAAGCTGTATCTATGTGCACGTGAATAAACATACTTCTCACTTGTCTCTATCTAAACAAAGACCTACAAGCAAGCATACACTTGTAGCAAGGAACACATCTGGTGCCCAGATCTTGGTTTCTAATATCATTCTTCAATAAAAAGAAGTAGGGCTCCTTGGAGGTATGATTGATATAGGGCTGGGGCAGGAGAAATACAAGATGACCTTGGGATATCTTTTGCTGCCAGAAAGTCAGAGAGTGTTTAAAACAACAGAGTTATGCCAAAAGAACGCAGAAGCAAACTGAAGGATTTCTCAAAGGCCAAATGTGTGACAACTTGAATAACAACAAAATGATACCAATAAATCATAATACAAAGAATACAAGAAATATCTTGAGACCATATTGATACAGATAAATAACTAAAATAAATAAATAAATTAGAAGGAAAAGCCTCTTCCAGTTAAACAATGTAGAATGAACTATGAACAGAAATTTAGCACTAGGAAAACTTGGCAGTAATAATAATAGTTGCAGACAAGAATTGATGTAGGAAAGATATTAGGGTTCAAAGCTGAGGGCAAAGAAAGAATTCTTGAGATGCCTTTGATGCAAAAAAGTGGGGACAGGACTCATGGGCAGAAAGTGCTGCACGGAGATCATGAGGAATGGCTCTTTATGTATTTTCAGGTTGGGACCCCTCCTTAGGGAAGGCATAATTCTCTAAGGAATTTTGGAAGCAAGGTTTCCAGGACCTGACTTGAACTATAATTGGGAAAAGGTCATTTATTACTCTCTAATAAACCCTGAGTCATGATACCCTTCAGATGTATATTAGTGGGCCTTATGCTTGGGGGATGATTGCCAACATGTATCTTGGGGGTGTTTAGAGATAAACAAATTTTCTAAAGGAATCTTTATATGTTAAAATAGACTTACAGAATCCAGGGGGTTTGGCTAGAATTGCCTTTTGCCCTTAGCAAAGTATTAACATGGAGGCAGTTGAGTCCCTAGAGGAATGTCACTCTGCCTGTTTCAAGGACTTGTCAATGAGCTGTAGGTAGCAAAGAAATTAATAACGTTTCTTCTGCCTTTGTTTCCCACATCAAGAACCACTGAGGGATGTGAAAATTAGTGACAAAAATATGAGGAAAAAGGAGACCTGTCTAATCTCAAAGTATCTCCTACAGGATACTTATTAATGACTATGGAAAAATCGTAACTATAAAGTGGAGGTACCCATTGGATACTATCTTAACAAAGTGGTCAAAATTACATCACTAATAATCATCCCTGCTAGGAAGCACTGAGAAGGACACATAATCCTTCCTGTTGTATTCCTGCCAAAAATACAGAGCCTTCATCTCATCCTGAGCAAATAGTAGAGAAATCTAAATTTTAAGATACTGTAAAAAAAATGCTCTTGACCAGTATTTTTCAGATACTGAAGTACATGAGAGATAAATATACTACTAAATAATCTGGAAATAATAAAGACTGGAACTGTCACAAATTGGAGAAAAGGGATACATAATAATGAAATACAATACAGAATCTTGAATTGGACCCAGAGCTGTAAAATAGGTATTAGTTGAAAAATTGGTGAAACAATTAAGTGAGTCTATGGATTATTTAATTATGTCATGTTAATGTGAATTTTCTGGTTTCAGTAATTTTACTATGGTAATATATGATGAGAACATTAGAGAAAGCTGGGTGAAGGGTATACAGGAAATTTGTGTCCTATTTTTGAAGTTTCTATGAGTTTACTGTTTGGAAAATCCATTTAAAAATATAAAAACACTTGAAAATAATTCTAGGAGAGCAGGATGAGGGAGTACACACAATTTAATGAAAGATATTCATCATCAAGAAGAGAGAAGAGAATTTGGAACATGCTTTCTATTGAGCACTCTATTCGTCTGTTTAAGTTGTGTCAGAATATCATAGGCTAGGAGGCTCAGAAAATAGAATTCTATTTTTTCATAATTCTGGAGGCTAGAAGTTCAAGATCAAGGTGTCAGCAGGGTTGGTTGCCAATGAGACCTCTCCCCCGGGCTTGTAAATGTCTACCTTTTCACTCGGTAGAGGAAAGTATGGCTTTTCTTCTCTGTATATGCACAAAGTGAGAAAGCTCTGGTATTTCCTCCTCTTTTTTATAAGGACTCTAGTTTTTTTGGATTAGGGTCCCAGCCTTATGACCTAATTTAACCTTAAACTTCCATAAAGGCCCTATCTCCAAATGTAGTCACACTGGGGCTTGGGCTTTAATATTTGCATTTGGGGGGAACACAACTCAGTTCATAAAAAGACCAACCAGACTCATAATATTTATATGTAAAAAAGAGACAGTTGGTGGAGATTTTTTTATAGAAGGAAGAGAACAAGGAGGAAGATGAGAGGAGGGGAGGCTGACAGATTCTGTGTAAGATGATGTGGTGGAAGAATGCATACCTTTTGGGTGAATACTTATGGAAAAGTTTTGCTGGGGTAAGACCCACAATTTGATTCCCACATAAATCATATAGTTAGTGACACAAGAGACTACATGGAAATTATGTGTGTGCACGTGCGTGTGTGTAAGGCAAAAAACCACTTCTATTTCTCATCAGACTGCCCAGATTTTCACATAACCTCTGAGAACAAGGGGGAAAAGGGGATTTAGAAGCAGAAGTAGCTCCATTAACTCATACTAGCTGAATCTCAGTTATATTCAATCTGACATAAAACTCCATGAAACAGACAAGAATGACATTTAAATGCAAGCAATTGACAGACCTACCTTCCCCCCTCCACTCTAAATAATAATGTACAGCCACATTCTCTAGCCAATTCCACTTTGTAAGTACCTTGTTTGACATTTTCCTGCAATGAATGGAACCCCTACCAGCATCATTAGCTTTGCAAGATTTTCTCCAGGGAATGGGCAAAGCAGCTGCCAATTCTAACCAGCTAGGATAGAGGGGAAATAAAAAGAAACAAAAGGCAGGATAAAATAAAGTAAATCCTCACCGTAAATTTGAGAGGTTTTATTTGCAAAAGTAAAAGATGAAACAAATATTACAGCTTTTGGGTGCATCAGTAATAAACTACCAGACATTTACTGCAATTTAAAACAATCAAATCAGAGGCCACAGTGAATCAAAGGGTAAAAAGGGAGGGAGAGAGGAGAGAAATGGCCTCAACTTCCATGACCTACACATCTGGATATGTAGAGTTTTATATGTATGTCTGGTTAGCTTGTCCTCAGCTAGGGAAAGATTATTGGCTGTAAATATTTCAGGATTTTGCTCATTAGAGTTGTTGTTCTAATTTACCTTCGTGCTCTGGTTATAACTGCCCACACCTCCATCAGAAGGTGAGGTGGAGAAGTTCTTACATGAATGAAATCCATAGCACTGATGTGAGATGCTAGAAAATATACATATTGATCTTTGCCTTCCGTTCCTGACACAGAACTCCTAAAACCCTGGATTTAGGAATCTTGATATCTGGGCTTTGTCTCATTCCTAGTCTAGATCTTAAGGCCTAAGTCCAAAAGTTCAAAACACTAGAAATGATCAAAACAGTCTTTAAGCCAAGATATTCTAACTTTATACTTTAAATATCTATGTGGCCTTTGATAAAGCCATGAAAGCTTCATAATTTCAATTTCTTTTAATCTATAAAAATAGATTATCAACAATTCCCATGTTACAGCAATATTCATCTGATGAATGAGGAAGTGTGTTGTAAGCTACAGAGACTATGGAAATCCAATCTTTTGAAAAAATGTGGTCAAATTCTTGAGGCTGCCAGCCATTCTTCTTCTTCTCCTATGGAGAACTTATAAGATTGCAGGCAGCAACATAGTACAAGGAAGAAATGAGACATGTATCAAGGTGTCTAGGAGGAGGTCAAAGGCCAGGCACTGAAAAGACTAACTTGATATGTCACATTTAAGACTGAGGGGATGAAAAGGAGCAATGCAGAGTGTTTCCAAGCTGGAGAGTCCCCTTTGGTGGGAGGAATCTTTGAAGTGGGCTTGCCAGGACAGTTGCTATCACTCCAGGTAGATGTCTGCATTGGTCTTCATGAGTTGAGATGTGTGGTTTGGACTGATTTAAGGGTCACAGGGCAGACAGCAGGTAAGGGAAATAGAAACATATAGCTAAGCAAGGTCTGCCTTAAAGTGGAGCGGGGGGGAGATCCCCCAAAAGCTATCAAATAATAGAAGCAAATGTCACAGAACCTTTGATCACAACAAAGATGAGAATTTGACCAGCACCATTATAATTCCATACACCTTCCCATTATATATGCAACAATATAATAAGAGCATTTCTTTGTGCAATGAAATCTTGTTAAATTGATATGGTTTTATTCAAAACAGCATGAATTTGAAGTAGCTATTTCTCCCTAGTTGACTTAAATGTCTTATCGCTCTTAAATAAAATATCAGATAATATATACTTAAGGTTCTTTTTTTTCATAGCTCTCTTAATATAGAATTAACAAGGTGTTCCTCAATTATTTAGAGTTTTCTGGTAAAGTGCCCATAAAGCTTTCACAAAAATAATGGGAAATATGTCCATAATTCTCATCTGACATGTGATAAAGCTCAAATTTTAGAAGGTGGGGCAATTTTTGTAGCTAGCAGGCCCAGCCTTCTGTTTCATGAACTTCAGTGGTGAGGCATGGGGCTGAGATCTGGAGTCAGTGGTGGTGAATGCGAGAGCCAAAGCGGGGGTATTGGTAGAAGCACAGCAGTCGCCAAAATCAGTATATGCATTCTCAGCATATGCTGTTAAGCAAAACTGATTTGGACAAACCGATTGTTTCAGAGCAAGAGGCGTCCTAAAAGGGAATAGGAAATGCAGTGGTAGAAAATAGAGGAGCTAGCTGTGCACATCTACGGCTTCAGCACAGTAGATTGTTACAATAGGCTTTTGGAGTCAGACATATACTGGCCTTTGATGTCTTCCACTTTCAAGTTGTGTGACTTTATGGAAGACATTTCTGAACCTTGGTTCCTTTATTTGTAAAATGAAAGGCTATCCTAATATTCATGCCAAAGGGCTAAAGTGAAAGTCCCAGAAAAATAAAGTCCAAAGATATTAATATTCTATTCTCATAGAATTATTTTGAGAATTAAGTGAGCAAAATTATGTATAAGTGCTCTGTACTCTGTAAGTCATTATGCAAACACTACTCTTTAATTTATGTATGCCATGTGAAATGGAAAAAAATGTTCTCTTCAAATTTTAAAAGTTAACTATAGAAATTTAAATATATATATATTTTGAAAGAGAAAATTTAAAAGGTACAGTTAAACTCACTACTCAAAATATTTTTAAAAATGATGGCAAAAATTTTTCTCTCTCTTTGTATGTATAAATACATGTATGTGTATTTCAGTCAGCATCATATAATACATACTAGACAGAACTAAAACTACTTTTTTCTTTTTATTTAATAACATGTTTCCACATTCTTGAATATCTCATTTCTAAATAGGAAAAAGGAGATATTATTGACTTAATCCCAATAAAATGAATCAGAGGTGACTTTTATAAGAAAAATATTTATTTAAGTCATTTGTTGGCAAGTACTTACAACTGGCTGCTGGGATTTTTGTTACCTCAGCCAAGGACTGTGAATAAAAGATTGAAAAATATATATATTCAAAGCAAAAGTCAATATGGTAATGAAAAAAAATCCACAGGGAGAAAAAACAAAACTCCTTACTACATGGTAAAGATTATAGAAAAGTATTAAAGATTTAAGATATATTACCAGGCTTGAGGTTTAGAAGGCTTGCTTATTATAAAAATGAAATAAAATACAAAGAATGTATTAATAAAAGAGAAAAAGACTAATTCTGTAACTCAGTGAATAGTTGAAGAATGACAGACACTAACCTTTACCAGCGTTGTAGAGACCAGCTTTTTTGTAAACCCATCATCAGCCCCTGGTAGAATAACTAACTCCACATTAACTCATTGAAATATGCGTTCAGCTGTTATGGGGTAGCTGGGTGGTTCAGTGTTTGAGCGTCTGCCTTTGGCTCAGGGCATGATCCCGGGGTCCTGGGATCAAGTCCCACATTGGGCTCCCTTCATGGAGCCTGCTTCTCCCTCTGCCTATGTCTCTGCCTCTCTCTTCTGTGTCTCTCATGAGTAAATAAATAAAATCTTTAAAAAGATATGCATTTAGCATGTATATAGCATGAAAGAGACCAGATAAACTGCATGTGATGCTGTTACACTTTACAGCCTGCTCCAAATTAAGAATTTTGTTTTAAACAAGTATTCCATCTAAGCTGGCATGTTCTTTTCACTTTGCAGCTTCAAAAACACTACACGTTCTCCCCTTTAGGTCATTGGCACTGGAAAGTATTACGTGTCCCAGGTGTACCCATGTTTCTTAGCCAGGGAACTTGGTTGTACACTTATTAATTATGCTCCTGGGTAGGTATCACTGTATAACAAATAGCCCTGCAACTTAGGGATTTAACAGAGCAATGGGCATTTATCTTACAGATCTGATATTTGGGCAGGATGTATGGTGTTGATCACCTCTGCTTCATTGCAGTCTGGGACCTCATACTTACTCATTAGAGAGGTTAGAATAGCTGAGCCAGGGCATCTCTCTCCTTGCTTCATGTCATTGCTGTGGTTTTCCACGTGGTTTCTTCAGCATGGTGGCCAAGACCTAGACTTGTAAGGCAGCTCATGACATTAAGGGATGGGGGTAAGGGGTATTCCCTGAGGCCTGGGCAGAAAACTAATACCAGAAGGCCTGGAATTATTATTGGTCAGATGAGTCACAAAGGTCAGCCCAGACACAATGGGAGAGGAATCAGATTGGACATCTCAGAGACAGGAGGAGCAGAGTATGGGAGCCATCTTTAATCTCCCATGAATTCTCCTATGAAAAATGCTCTTCTTTGAAAAAAATTTTTGAGAGAATAACTAGAGAAGAGTGTGAGACTGAATGTAAGAATTCATCCTAATTTTTTGTCTATTAAAAAGAAGAAGTGTGGTATACAGTATCCCTTTTTCCAGTTTGCCTTGACTCTTAATAGCTAACTCCTTTGCAGTTCCTAAAAATATTGGTATCTGGGACCCACTGATTTATACTTTCAGGGAATTTCTCCCCTATGGTATTGCAGTTTTCTTCTTACTTAAAAAATAAGCAAGATGCTATAACTTATAAAAATATTTCCAGAATTACCAAATACCTTAGTTTTGGAAGAACAAAGTCTTCATTTTATTTTCTCCTACCCAGAGGCCACATGGGCTGAAACTAAGAGAAAAATTTTGTTGTTGATTTAATATTATCAGGTAAAATCTGCACAGGAAAATCATTTCACATCTATTGAAATTGCCACTGAATAGCAGTGATGTTTGGCAGGCGATGAGCAAAATAAACTGAAAAAAAAATGATAAAGTTAATGAAAGCCAGATTCGAGAATGGTGCTGCTTATGGATTACAGAACAAACAGTGGAAGAATGAAATATCGGGGGAAGTGTGAACTAGTGTCAGTAATATCTCCATCTTTGGAGAAGCAGTCCTTGAACTGAGAGAAAAGCAGAAGCGCATTATTGTTTGACAGGATGATAATTTCCTTACTCTGAGCTGTAGCTTCCTTTATCACCACCTGCTGCCAGCGTAGGTGCAACTCACAGACGTTCCTTGGGTTTGTGAATCAAAAGCCTCTTTACTGTTGTGGTCTCTAAAGCCTCATGATATCATCCAGTTTCCAGGTTGTCAAGCTCACAGAACCCTCCTGTTGGAGGGGTAGTAATAGAAAATACCCTTGTTGAAAGGAGACTATAGATCAGGAAAATACCCTCACTAACTTTTTTAGATGCCATGATGGTTCTCTTTCCCCTTCTCTCCCTGGAGATTACTTATAACCCATGTTGGGCATGGTGTGTTCCTATTCAGACTTCTTGATACCTGACATTATTCAGAACTCTTTTACTCCCTAGTGTCTCCAGTCATTATTTAAAGCTATGGAGTTGTACTGAACATGCAGGACTCTGTAATCAACCTGCAGAAGAGCTACAACTTATGTGGCATCCATTATATCCCTTGTAGTTCTGACCACTTCATGTACAATCCTATCTTATCCTATCTTACCCACATGTTATCCTTACAACAACCCTATGAAGTAGTTACCATGAATTATGTCCATATTGCAAATGGGAAGGCGAAGACACTGTATAGTTAAATTAATCACTCAAGACGTTACTCAAATAGCAGGTGGCAGAGGTGAGATTCAAACCTAAGCAACCTGAATCCAAAGTCTGAGTTCTTACATGGCCTCTTGAAGGCTCATAGAACACATTGCTACAGAAAGTTATTAAATGCCCTCAGAGAAGGAATGCTCTTTACCCAAGCTCAAATTTAGTAATAAGAATTATGGCTTTTCAGAGCTTTCTTAAATTTTAAGGCAGATTTACCTGCTGCTTGGTCCATTGCAGTAGGATGGAGCTGCCTGGGAGAAGATGTAATCTAGAGCTATCTGTGACCTTTGCAGTAGCTGATGGTCTTCCAGAAATGAATATCCTGGTACATAAATCTTTACATACATTTTTTGTTATTTTTAGACAAATGGATGAATGAATAGTTCAACTTCTTAAATGTATTTGGCACATTTTCCCAAACCATTTTCCAGAAATGTTGTACCTATTTACCTTCCCCCCATAACTTGAAACATTATCTATTATCCTTTATTTAATCTTGGCCTATTTTATGGTTGAGAGTGGAATTATGTCACTAATTCTTCAGTAAATTGAATATTCATTTATGGAATGGCTATTGTATAAACATATACCTGGATCTGCTCTAGATTCCAGGGCATCAGACAATGTCTCATAGTTGCTTTATTTTCCACTTTAATAGCAACTAGCCATGTTTATCATATGTGAATTGATTGTTTGTGTCTCTTCCTTCATGAACTTTGTGTCTAAGTCCTCTGTTTTTGTTGAAATGTTAGTCTCTTACTTTCATATTTGTAAGATCAAATCACATACTGATTCAGTTCAGATTCAAGTACAAGAATATTTTGAAAGCTTTACAAAATTATGCAAGCATAGGTTCTGGTTTGAACTGATTCACTCATTGTTTTCATTCATCCATCTACCCATCAAACAGTCATTGAACTTCTATTATGCGTGCAGACTCAAACCTTCTTGTAAGCACTGGGAAATAGAATAATAAGATGCTATTTCTGCTGTCAGGTTGATCACAGACCAGTAGCAGAGAAAAATGAGACAAGCAATTATAATATAGGATCATTTTACTGTTAAACAGATGCATTTGTTTTTCTATTTGGCATTCATGCCCCTTTTCTGGTTGAGAATACTTTCCCACATTGTGTTGCTTTTTTTGGTGGCTGACAAGGTTGGGTTTCTAGTGTGAATACCTGAGGAGCTAGGTACACACACACTCTCTCTCTTCACTCCAGCAGCTAACTTGGCCATTTGATGCCAATAAGATGCTCTCATCCAGGACTTTGAATTTTAAGCAAGGGATGCAAACATTAATGGCTGTGATACTAATGGTGTACAACAATGATCACAGAGGTGTCCTGGAGTGGCATCAATAGTATCCAGTTTTACTGGCAGTGCAGTATAGAGGCAGCAGTAGTGTCCTAGTAGGGTGTACCTGCTAATAGACTATAGTTGTAGTTCCTATTTTATAAGACCTGGAAGCTATGTTTATTGCTGTTGGTTTTCCAAGTCTGTCCATATGCTTTGAGAAGTCCTTTGTAAACCATTTAGATTCTCCTGGAAAATTGCTTTTCTTTCTCTTCAAACAGTAAGACCTGGTTTCTCCTACATGAAACCAGAGCATCATAACTGTATGGACGTTAAGTGCTAGGTTATAAGAGAAACACAATTAGGGCTCAGTTAAGCAATGAAGAGTTGGTGTTGGCTTCATTATAATTTTCATAAAACACTTTTTTTCTGTTTTATTTTACTATTGTTTGGCTCTTTGTATGGATCAAGAAATTTTCTTTAAAATGATTACTAGACAATTATTAATTGAACCCATTTAATGATGGAAAAATATCTTTGCAGAAGCCTCAAGAAGAGTTCAGTTCATAGAAAACCTCAATCTTTCTGTCTTGGTAGTATTTTACTAGCCAAGAAATACTTATCTCAGGCAACCTGTCCTTGGAAGATGTGTTTTTTTCACCTCTCTGTATAACTCATCTGTGGACTGCTTGTAAAGTCTTTCTTGATTTATATGAATGTTTACCATATATCCATTATTTTCCTAACTCATGTAAACTCTTTTGGAAAAATCATCATGTTATATACTTCTTTGAGTTATCACAGAGCTGAGAATAAAATAGACATTCACTAAGTATTGCATAAATTAATCACTGTAAAAGAAAAGTTAAAAAAATAGAAGCAAAAATAATGCCTTAGAATTTTGATTTCATTTTTTTTTTTAGAATTTTGATTTCAAATGCCATTTGCTTCATATAACCAGAGCCTATGAAGGCTGTGTGATAAGCTACATCATTTATTTAGTGAATGCAGAATGAATTCCATGAATTTTTCTACACTAAACACATATATAGAAGTCTGGATCAAGAAAGAAAATATTCCCAGCTCCCTAGAACACCAAACAATTCTGTGTGCCCTCTTCTACTATCCTGACTTGAAACTCCAAAAATTATGTTTTTTGGATATATATGTTTTAGTCATAAAAACATATTATTTATGTTTGTCAATACTTTGTTACTGATATTTTAATATACATCTATCTTGTGTGCAGCTATAATTGTTCTTTGTTACTGCTCTATAGTATTCCCTCATAGCAATGCACACAATGTGTTTATCCATTCAGCTGTTGGCAGACATTTGGGCTTTTTCCAAATGGTGTTTCTTTGAACAATCTTATACATACCTTTTGGTGACTAAACACACAGACACAGACACACACACACACACACACACACGCATGCAAGCATGCATGCACCTACTGGATCCATAGCTGGGAATGGAATTGCTTAATCATAAGATCCGAAATTATACGCACTTAGAAATAAGAAAACCGAGAGCATATCTAGAAATGAGGAAAAATTATTAGGCAATTATAAGATTCAAAAATGATCTCCCCGGAAAATAGACTTTCTCAAGTGTGTAGCTCAAACCAGTTGGCAAATATCTGTAGTGACTTATTTTAGCATCACCACTTCGCCTCAGAGGGATATTTACATTCCTACCTGTGCAAGATTGTCTCTATTTAAATAGACTCTGAAGTGGGTCCTATGCTCCTGAGGCAAATTAAAAATGAAACCCGGGAAGAATTGACAGGCTGTTCCCTAGAACTCTGAGCAGCTCTAATTATGTTACAATACGTTTAGATGGTTTAGCACAAAATACTCTACCTGCCTTTTGAGAACTGAAACCTGAGTAGAATTTCCCCAAAGTGCTTCTCTTGATGTGCGCAGGGAAGCTTCAGTGTTACACATTAATGAAGGGAACAATTGTAGGTTTTTGTACTACTTAATTCATTGCTGTGTTTGACTTCTGTTTTTACATGCAGTAATACGGACAGTCTCATGATGCTAATTCTGAATCTGAATCTCTACGTGTTACTGTTTGAGTTATGCCTGTCGCTAATGCTTCCGTCTTTGCAATCACTCGGCATGCAGTGTGAGGTTCCTATTCATTAGCCACAAATCGGGTAAAACCCCAGTCCGAGAGGGATGTGGGGGTGAGAGAAAGAGAGCACCCAAGCAGGAGGATAATTTGCTCAGCATCAGCAACTCCTGCTCACGGAAACTTCTCGGTGTGGTGTGACAAACTTTAGGCTTACCTGTCACCAGCCTGCCTGCAGGAAGTCCACCAGAGTGCCTCTGCTGTGTTACGGTAACAGCAGGAGCTTGAAAGTTCTCCAGATCATCATGTCCTGCTTGTGTTACATAAGCATCCTGGGTGACATATTCTGGGAGAAGAATACAAATAAGATGATAATAAATGAGCAGAACTGTCTCAGATGGTAATGTATTTCCAAAGGTGTCTGTGGGGAGTCAGTGGAGATGTCGTAGTCACTGCCTAATTTGCGTGGCTTTCTTTTTTTTTTTTTTTTTTTTTAATTTTTATTTATTTATGATAGTCACAGAGAGAGAGAGAGAGGGGCAGACACACAGGCAGAGGGAGAAGCAGGCTCCATACACCGGGAGCCCGACGTGGGATTCGATCCCGGGTCTCCAGGATCGCGCCCTGGGCCAAAGGCAGGCGCCAAACCGCTGCGCCACCCAGGGATCCCTTTGCGTGGCTTTCTATAATCATTTCCATTTATCTGCAATCTAGTTAAAAGCTGCTAGCTAGTTCATCCATTTCTACATGGGGATCCATTATACGAAAGCACTTCTCTTGGCAAAGTAAGATCCATTCTTCCCTATTCCCCAGAGTGAACTGTCAAAGGTTAAATTACTTTCCAGGCAAGCGCTCCACGCCACTGAACAGCTCAATCTGTGTTCTTTTATCTCTGCATCTCTCACTCGATGTAATTCCTGTGCTAGTTCATTAGCTGCTTGTAGTCAAGGCTCCTCCTTTTCTAGTAGGCTTTATAGCCCCAGAAGGGTCTTCATTTGGGCTCCTTTCTCTTCATGACTTGATTTTCTGTTTACTTTGTAAATAGGGGAAAAAGAGAGAGAGAGAGAACTATCCCATCTCTATTTGTAACTAAACTGCATTTTGCAATTCTTATTTGTGTGTGTGTGTGTGTGTGTGTGTGTGTATGTGTTCATGTATGTGTTGTTCGGTGGGGGGAGACTCATGACGGATTCTCAAGGCCAATATACTAATGAGTTATCCAAATTAAGATTAATTAAAAAAAATGAAATTAGATGTTTCATTCCTCAGTGACACTGGCCACATTTCAAGTGTTCAATTGCCACATGTAACTAATTGCTACCTAATTGGACAGTGCAGATTGTAGAACACTGCCCACACAAAACACCCACGGAAAGTTCTATTGGATGGCACTGCTCTTCCAGAGAGTCAAATCCTTTGAAGAAGAGCGCCCTTTTTAGGCACCCTGATAGCCAAGGACATGGTTAGGAGCTTTGTAAAAAATAAACCTACTTTAACAAAAGTCTGTTTGATGCATGAGTGGCAGAGGAATGGAGCTGATGTGCTGGCAATGCCCAATCACAATTCACTGGGATTTTCTAGTTAAAGAACATTTACCCATAGAGGTCTTAGAAGAGTATGTATGATTAGCAAAATGATATAAGGAAGAAAATAAATGTATTACCTGTCACTGAGAAATGGGAGATTAAAGCATTTGCAGACACGTGGCAATAACTAAATAAAACTTCAGGCTAGTGAACCAAATGCTACCAGGAATCACATGAGTAATTGCTGGGTGACTTAGAGTAATACAATAGTTACACAAAAAGGTCTGAGGAATGAGAGCATGGATAGATGGTAATCAGTGAAAGACTTCACAGAAGAAACAAAGCCCCTGTACATCTCTTTAGTGTGACTGGCATCGCTGACACCTCCCAAATGTGGTGAGATGTGTGGCGGTGCCCTGGCTACATCATTGCGATCCATCTCATCACTAAGCATGATTTCAGGCTAGACAAAAGTCTTTCCCTCCTTTCTGTGTAATTCTCAGATTTTTTTTAACATTTTATTTATTTGTTTGAGAAGAAAAGAGAGCAAGCAGGACCACAAGAGCAGGGGGAGGGAGAAGCAGACTCCCTGCTGAGCAGGGAGTTGGACATGGGGCTCCATTCCAGGATGCTGGGATCATGACCTGACCCGAAGACAGACTTAACCAACTGAATCACCCAGACACTCCTGTAACTCCCAGAATTGAACACTTTTCGAAGGACCCTCTTTCCTGATGGTGATAATCTAAGCTTCTCCAAAAGATTATGGTAGCTCTGCTCTCCTGTTGAGGTCAATGAACCAGACGTCCTCATCTTTGCACTGGGCTCTATGGGGGTCTTCCATCATAGGAACCCAGGCCTACTACCAAAGGGTCCCATCCTGCAGATATCATGGAAACTGCCCACTCCCATATATGATTTAATTAGCTCTGGCACAGGAAGGAGGAAGGATTAAAGGCTGATTAAAGAGCTTATAGAAAATAGATGTGATTTAGGAGAATAATCCTCTGGAAACCCAAGTATGCATATGACAAATCCTCCTGGGCAGACTGTACTCTGGCAGAAATCACTGCTCCTATAGGACTTACAGCAAGAAGTCACTCTGGAAAGTCAGGTCAAAGAAAAGATGCTTCATGTGAAAACAACTTGAGAAATGGACAGAAACACACACCATATATCCTGTATTCAAAAAGAAAAACAGATGCAATTGTTCTCCATCATTTCATGAAAAATAATGTAGGAAGTATTTCTGAAACATAATTTATGCAACACACTTTTTCCTAAGTAATATTTTATTAATTAACATCTATTTACCAACAAAGGAAAGCAACTACTCTGACAAGCACCTTATTAAAATTTTAATGTTTGATTAGAGAGTTAGCAGAAACTACACAGAAGGCATGGTGTCATCTCATCCTCATCTTTAACATTTCTATACATACTTGAGATGACTCCAAGGGGGGGCAAGTGAGCGCGTTAATTCCTCGGAGGGACAAAACTTTCCACTTAAGAAATTTCTCCCTTTCCAAGACTTGATCACAACCTAAAAGCATTAGCTACAGAGAAACGGTGCTTGCCACCTTGAGTTGTCAAAAATAGAAGGAAGCAGAGGGCAAAGGATGACAGAACTCCAATCAGCTTTGTGAGACCCCTGGCAGCTTGTGTTTGCTTTAAGGTACCATAGTTCAAACTCAATCAGCTTCCATTACACAGGGCAGGATCTTGATGAGCTTGTAACCCTATAAACTGTTCTCTGGAGAGATGTGTTAAGTTATTTGAATATAATTCATCCAGGCAACAAATTGGCCCATCACTCAGCTCACAAATCTCTCTGTTGACCAGGCTGCCAAAACAGGAATAGTGTTCCCCTCTGCAGAATTCTTCCTTTAAACTGTGCTCATCGTACCAAAAATCCTGAGTCTTTTAAGAGCAAAATAATAATTAAACAAGTAAAAACAGATATATTTTTTTCACAAGTTCTTCCAATAGTTCTGCAAGTTAGGAGGTATTCACATTATATATGGAGGAGATTGAAATTCTGAGATGCTGATATAATTTCTAAGTTATAAAACTGCAGAAAGCTACACTCAAATTCAAGCCTCTGTTGTTCTTCTACTAGGCTCCACGGTTTCCTTATCTTCTGCTGTGAGAACAAAGTTGCAAACAACATGAAATTCAAGAAAGAAACTTCTGGTTTTGATGATGGGAGAAAGTTGATTTAATGGTCTGATAGTTTTTGAACAAGTATTAATTGATCATCGACTTGCTTGACACTACGCATCTTAGGGAGAAAATGTCTTCATTTCTGATCTCAAAAGACAACAAATTCCCCTCTGCCATAGTTTCAATTTAGGACTCTTCAAATGTGACATTCTCAGATCCTGACATGGGCAGCCGCGGGAATAGAATGTGACTACCACCCTGACAAATATGAGACCATGTTTGGGGGCAATAACAAAATCAAAAGCCAGAGAGGAAGGCCAGCTGTATCTACTCAAGGGGCAAGAGAGAGGAAAAAAAATTGGTATGGGTAGCACCAAGGGTTTCCTTGTTAAAATCTGAGGATTATCTGTAATACAGTTCTCCTATTTCCTATTTCTCCATTTTCTTTGGTGACTGGGTATAAACAAGGCAAGAGAGTCCAGTAAAGTGGTAGTACGTTAGGATTTGAATTGTAATGGAAAATCTAGATGGCTCCCAAACCGAGTCAATAGGAAAAGAGATTTCATTTTTTAGGTGAAGACAGACTTTATTGGAGGGACTGCTTGGGAATAGAATTAAGGAATAAAAATAATTAAAAAGAATAGTAATTCTTGGGGGACCTGGGTGGCACAGTTGGTTAAACATCTGACTCTTGGTTTCAGTTCAGGTCATGAGCTCAGGGTCATGAGATGGAGCCTGGCATCAGGCTCCACACTCAGCAGGGAATCTTTTTTTTTTTTTTTTTTATTGGAGTTCAATTTGCCAACATATAGCATAATACCCAGTGCTCTTCCCATCAAGTGCCCCCCCTCAGTGCCCGTCACCCAGTCACCCAACCCCCCGCCCACCTCCCTTTCCACCACCCCTTGTTCATTTCCCAGTTAGGAGTGTCTCATGTTCTGTCTCCCTCTCTGTTATTTCCCACTCATTTTCTCTCCTTTCCGCTTTATTCCCTTTCACTATTTTTTATATTCCCCAAATGAATGAGAGCATAAAATGTTTGTCTTTCTCCGATTGACTTATTTCACTCAACATAATACCCTCCAGTTCCATCCACGTCGAAGGAAATGGTGGGTATTGGTCATTTCTAAAGGCTGAGTAATATTCTACTGTATATATAGACCACAGCTTCTTTATCCATTCATCTTTCAATGAACACCGAGGCTCCTTCTACAGTTTGGCTATTGTGGACACTGCTCAGCAGGGAATCTGTTAGAGATTTTCTCTCCCTTTCCCTCTGCCTCTTCCTACACTTGCATGTGTGCATGCTCTTTCTCTCTCTAAAATATATAAATAAATCTTTTATAAAAAAGAATAGTAATTATCATAGTAATCTCACCATTATTATTATTGCCCTGAACTTTGAACTTTGGGTTATTGTAGTCCAGCAAGCATATTGCAGTTTAGAATTCTGAAGCCAGTTTATTCCTTACTAACTACATTAAAATCTTATTTCTTAAGTACTTTGAGTAGGTTTCCCTCTTGGCTCTTTTTGTTTTCTACTTGGGGTTCTCCTATTAAAACTGTTGTAATTATTGGCTATCGGTATAGTATCCAAGAGGACTTCTCTTCTGACTGGCATGGTATTGGTACCTTTGCTGAACAGTTCACCAAATATCACAAACATCTTCCCTGTGTGGTGGGATATTGAATGTTCAACATAAATATACCTCTTAAAATTTTTTTTAATCTCATAATTTTATCCTTTTAACTTTGTACTGACAAACTGAAAGAATACTTTGGCTTAATTTTCCTACAAACTAATTTAAATTTTCCTACAAACTAATTTAAATTTATATATTAAAGATATGTAATCTGTGAACATTCTACTCTTTATTTCTATTTCTTTTGTTGTAATCATAATTTCAAGAATTTAATTTCCAACGACTCTGATTATTGCTTTTTTTTGGCACTCTATCTTTTATCACTCTGTCTTCTCTTTCTTTTTCTCTCTCCTTCTTCTTTCTTCCTTTCATTTTCCTCCCTATTACATTGTTTATATCTCAGAGTTAAGATTGTACTGAGTTTCACAAGGAAAAAACTTTTTCATTTCTTTTTATGGTATCTACATGAGATGATGAATGTTAAGTGCACTTGTGCTCATTTCACAATATAGGTAAATCAAACTATCATGGCTATATGCCTTCAACATATATGGTGAAGTATATTAATTATTTCTCAATAAAACAGGAAAAATGCACCTAATTTCTCTTTATGTTCTTTGTGTTAACTCTGTTCCTTTATTGACTGACCCTTGTGTTCATTTCTAAGCTTAGTATCATAATAATGTTCCCTCTCAACCTTTATTTTTTTTTTGTAAGGTTTTCTATTTGACTAAGTTTTGTCCATGGAGAGGATTTCTTTCGCTTTGAGGAAAAATCTCTATTTTCCCAGCAGTCAGCAAGGATTCTAGTTATGGCCTTTGTTTCTGGTCACCTAATGTAGGGCAGTCAAGAGGAGATCTGTGGCCAAGCACACTGTCCTTGGAAGCTGTGAGAGACAGCCTTGCCTTTAGAGGCCAAGTAGGTAAGGCAACTTTTGAAACTGGTGGGAGTGTTTAAGATAGTAAGGTTTGTTGGTTACTGTAAAGGTGAAGAACAGAAGAGAGTATGATGTCTTCCTTCTTTCAAATAAAATGAAACAATGTCAAATGAAACAAGTCTTCTGTCTTGATAAGGACTGATCCTCCCTTATCTTGTCACATTGATAAATCCTGCTCTGTGGTTTGCATGGATCTTCTGGGCGTAAGATT
The DNA here is from genome assembly GCF_048418805.1 of Vulpes vulpes. Taxonomy (NCBI): domain Eukaryota; kingdom Metazoa; phylum Chordata; class Mammalia; order Carnivora; family Canidae; genus Vulpes; species Vulpes vulpes. The sequence continues at coordinate 34,362,820 of NC_132786.1, forward strand.
TCCCTGCCCCTTTTGGCAGAATTAATTTATGTAGGACAATGTCCTACTTCTACAGTGCCAGCACCTGCTTTGAGAGTCTCTTGTCAGAATTTCTAATTATTTTGTAAGATGTAAATTTGACTCGTAGTTTTAACCTGAAGGCAAATACTGTTGCCTATTTATATGAAAATGCACACTTGACACAATTTTTCAATAATAGCTATTGATTGGTGCCTGGTTCTGGCAAATTGCATTGTTATTTAGTATATATTTATTTCTGTTTTACCCCATCTGTGGGAGGGTTATACCCATCTGCCCCAATAATGCTGAGCTTAGCCTTATCTTACATTGGTCATTGCAAAAACACGTTGAATTGGCACAGACACCTTTTTTTTTTCCAGACGCTTTTTAAATGTAATTGTGCTGTGTATGTATCCTCTTTTACTCCTGCATTTAAGCATGAGATGAGAATTTCCCAGGTAACTGCTCCTTTAGCGTGGATCCTGGAAAACCAGAAGATATAAAGTGCTGAACACTCTGACCCTAATCCCAAAGTCTAGAACAGAGCCACTGGAGATCTGTGAACATGAAATAAATGTTTGGTTATTCTAAGGCATTGAGATCTGGGAACTATTTGTTATTGCAACAAAGCCAACTAATATAGAATTTGGTACCAGGAACGGGGCAATGCTGTTAAGAAAGCAAAAACAACAATAAAATGAAACTAAACTATATATCATTAGCTTTGGGGCAGAAAAATGAATGGCAAAGGAGTTGTTACAGAAGGTTGAAATAAGGCAATCCATATATAATAGCAGCAAGGCAATTGATTAAACTTTCTCTTGCAAAACCCAGAAAGTAGTCAAAATATCTGAAAACTCATGCCTTTGGTTGATGCATCAGGAAGAGAGATTGTTTGCAGTTGAGTGGATTGTTATTGCTAGTGTTTGAGACGTTTTTATAAGAAAATGACATCAGCTTAAAGAAAAACAAAAGCAAAGATAAACTTGTTGGAAATTAGGAATGAGAGGTAAAAGAGAAAATCCACAATTTTACTTATGCAGGATTGAATGATGCAATTTTTTCTCTTTGCCAACCAAAGATAAAATTGAAAACCACTTTGAGTGAGAAAGGACGGGAGAGATCCAGTTTAAGACTTGACCTCAGGGCAAAGATCGAAAAAGGACATGATTACACTTTCTGTTAAATCTACTGATTGGATTAATCTGACCCCAGATGATCCTTTCTGGTGATCAAAATGACTCATAATAGATACTAAGGGCAAGCTCCCACAGACACACAAGAAACTCAAAGTTACGAACTCAGTCATTTCTTGCAAAGAATTAGGATTAAGGACACCAGTATATTGAGCTGATGATAGATTAACCAACCCAAATCAAATAAAGAAACAAAAACAACAAAATTTTTGACAAAAGTATTTCCTATCTATATTAAAAGATCCTGTGACTCTGAGATGTAAAGTATCCTTGGAGCCCAAATTTATATAGAAACCAAGCTGGGAATGCTGCTCAGCCACCCTAGAGTGAGTATTTTCTAATGCTTTTTTTTTTTTTTTTTTTTTTTGGATGTGTTCCAGGAGAAAAATGGAAAAGGAATAATTTATAAGGGTAGAATTAAGAGCCAATGAAGAATGGAATAAGGGTTAATCCCAGGGGTAAGACTGGTACCTAATTAGTTTTTTTTTTACCACCTGGATGAGAGACCTTGCAAAGTTTGTCCTGCTGGATTTCAGAATTGCTATGAATCAGTGACTGCCACATGTCTTCCATTCTTACCCTTCCTGAAATATGTGTTCCATGTTGGGTGTTGTGGGAGGAGATAACCTGTCATTCTAGGTCAAAGGTCTCTGGATCAAGAGGACCAATATCTGCAATGACTAAAAGGGATCTGGGGCCTGATGGCATGTTTGAAAGGTAATTTGGGGCTTCTTCATTGTGGAGAAGGTGACTGTTTTTTATGTTTTGTATCAAGTGAATATTTGTGATTAAAAAGGAAAACTAGTGGATCTTATTTAAATACATACACTGTGGATTGGATTATACTTGCTGTCCCATTGATTTTGGGCTTGATCCTGTGACTTACTTTGACAAAAGGAATCTGCCCCAGTTCCAAGCAGAGGTGTTGGAAATATTGTATGCCACCACTCATCTTATTGTGCCCCAGGCTTTGACAATGGAAACAGGATACTCCAGAGAAGATGTGCTTCTTTAGCCTGGGTCCTGGAATGAAACATTTGGAAAGAAACTGAACCTAACTCTCACCTCAATCAAAGCTCCCATAGCCAACCTTCATAGACAAGATCAAGAGATTAACATTGATTACTGAAAGCCAAAGAAGTTTTAGATGTGTTTGTTGCCCCAGCAAATGCTGATAAATACACCAACCGACTAGCCCATGGCCCATATATATATATATTTTTTTTATTGTATCCCACTAACTGAATCCTTATAAGTTTCTGCTAGGAAGACATATCTCCTTCTGGAGAATTTGCTGTTCATTTGTATATACTTGTTAGTTTCTTTGTTCTGTTAGCTTTCATTCCATAGAATATGTTCATATCTTTTAGAAATCACTGTTTCAGCCTGGAAATAGCATTTTTTTTCATTCTTCCAGGATTACCATGAATTTATTCTTATTTTTTTTTATTTATTCTGCTTTTTCAATTGGAATTTTAAGAGGGAGAGATAGCTTGCAAATTTAGTGGATCAACTTGACTGGGCCAATCTGGTTAGATTCTCTTCAATCCCACTGATATTAGAAAAGGGTACCTATAAGGAAGTTGGCTAGATAAGAACATCTCCTATTTGTATGAAGGTTTTCAAGCTAGAAACAATGTTACTGCAATTGGGGAGAAAGAGTAGGAGGTACCAAAATTATCTGAGAGGATGTATGTATCTCTTTGGGGCTTCATGGACCCACTGAAGCTCTAATAACCCCATAAAAATCTGAAAAAAGTTCTCTAATACAGATGCTCTAAAATCTAATTGATTTGATTCAGTTGATGAAACTGAGATTCTAGCCACTATAATAGCTATCATCCCCTAGTGAAGGCACAAGAATTCTGTCTTAATTCTGAATTTATGAAGTAACTTATAAAAGAAGGATGAATTCTGAATAAATTGAGGCAAAAATATGAGAGGAGAAGTAGGAGCCACAGAGAAATTCTCAAAGGAGCCTACTCGTATGGAGGATCAGCACTGTTCTTTAGTTTAAAACTATGTACCATTAACAATTGCTGTAAGTACACTGGAATTTTCAGCAGCTATTGCTACTGGAACTCTTTTACCCTGAGTTGTAAACAATCATATTACTCACATTATTCTGAAAGTTTCTTTGAAAATTAGACAACTGTCTATCAGAATTTTTCTGGAGGTATTACACAGATTGGAGCCACTAAAATCACAGGATAGAAACAGACTTTCCAAATCCATCTAGCATCTTCCATGTCAAAAGTTCTAGTGCTCTCCTTTTACCTCCTGCTCCACGCTGCTCGGCTAGGAGCACTTAGTACGCATGCTTTCAGTTTAGCATGTTATAGGGAGCATTATCCATTATGATTCCTTTCCCATTGTATATGCCCAGGCATGTGCATGGACATCTGCATGGCTGAATTATTGTATCATTCTTTCAAACAAATTCCTGGTGAATGTCACCAAATTATTAACTCTAATTGTCATCAAAACAAACAAATAAGAGAAGTAAATCAGATGATTCTAAATCTTTTAGCCTTTCAGGATGCAGAGGAGTTATTTAGTTTCTTTTTTTTTTTTTAAGATTTTATTTATTTATTCATGAGAGACAGGGAGAGGCAGAGACACAGGCAGAGGGAGAAGCAGGCTCCATGCAGGGAGCCTGACGTGGGACTCAATCCCGGGACTCCAAGATCACGCCCTGGGCCAAAGGCAGGCGCTAAACTGCTGAGCCACCCAGGGTTCCCCCGAGTTATTTAGTTTCTAAATAGAATTTTCTTCTTCTTGTATCTTAGAGTAGATTTGGCACCCTAGAATCCAGCTTTGTCATCAATCATGGTACACTAACTGCAGTGACTATTCTCCAAGATGATCTTGGAGTGATCCCGCCTCTTGATAGTCAACCATTTGTATAATCTTTTCCCACATTCTACCAGGTTTGGTCTGTGTGATCAATTCAATATGGGAAAAGTGATGGTATTTCTTTTCTAAAATTATAAAAGACACTACAGCTTCTGTTTTGCTCTTGTTCTCTTGCTCCCTCACTTACTCTGGAGGAAATATGGTGAGAAGTCTCATGAAGAAGCTCTAATGGGAGAGAATTGAGGCCTTTTGTTAATAGTCATGGCCATTGAATGACCTTGAAAGTTAATTGTTACCCCAGCAATAAATACACCAGCCTACTAGCTCACGTAGGGGCTTTAGAGATGCACAGACTTGGCTGACAGCTAGGTTACCACTTCAGGACAGACTCTGAAGCAGAATCATCTAGCTAACCCTTCTTGGATTCCTGAACTGCAGAAGCTCTGTAAGATAATGTTTGTTGTTGTTGTTGTTGTTGTTTTAGAGAGAGACTGGTGGAGTGTGCAGAGGGGCAGGGGAAGAGGGAGACAGAATCTTAAGCAGGCCCCATATCCAGGGCAGAGCACATTGCAAAGCTTGATCTCACAACACTGAGTTTATGACCTGAGCTGAAATCAAGAGTTGGACACTTAACCAACTGAGCCATCCAAGAGCCCCTAGATAATGTTATTTTAAGTTGGTGTATTTTGAGATAATTTGTTATGTAATAGATAACTAAAATAAGAACAAAGCCATGGAACATGTCTGTGTCTACCTTCTTACCTATAAAATAATATGACATATTCTTACCTATCTCATAGAAATAGTTTCTAAATATATTGAAAATACTTAACCATTTAGAAAGAAAAATATAATTTTTATTATTCCTTATGGAAATCATTTATATTATTTTTAAATTACTACATTTGATAGCATTATAGCAACTTTTGTTTGTAGAAAGAAATTGTATTTCTTTTATTCAACCAACAAAAATAGTATGCATTTACCAATGCAATTATACCTTCTTCCACAGGTGTACAACAAACTTTTGTCTCAGATCTCTTTGTATTCAGAGTTTATTTTTAAATCACATTTGATCTTCTACAAGAAAGTATAATATCAATATGATACTTTGCTTATCATAGTCCTTGACTTCTAGCCATCCGTTAGCCATGATAGGATACTTTAAGACTTGATGTCACATTAGTTTTGTTTTTTTCCTTGATTGAATTAAATATCTATAGAATTTAAACACAGACTCTTGAGAGTCAGTTGGAAAGCATTTGAAGATAGATGTTCAGCATCTAAATGATAATTTTTCATGAGTCATGACTTGTTCATATAACCTCCTGACTTTGAAAGCCTATGATCTATTCCAAGATATTTGGTAATTTCTACAGCTTTTAATTGCTTTGCCTGACATGTGACAAGCAGTCATTTTGCATGTGTCTCAATGACAAGGACACATAGCTTTTCTTACTTGTGGGTGTCTTCTCTTTTCATGTCCTGTCAAATGCATTTTTCTATCATGAATTTATACCATAAGATCTGTTTCCTTGCTCCTCTGCATATAAATGACTTTTCCTTTTAATGCAGCATCATAGTGTAATTTTTCTGAAAATATTTCAAACTAAATATAGAAATCCAAATGTAAAACTCAATAATTCTTTGGTACTGTTAATGCACACATTGCAATAAGATGATAAATAGATACATTCTACCATTGAAACTTCTCAAATACAAACAATAATTTTGTCACAATGTATATCTTTTAAGAATGTTCAAATTTGAAAGAAGTGTGTTATAAATTGAGGGAGTGACTACCTACTCTTTCTAGAGCACTTCATATACATCTATATATTGCTTATTTAAGTTTACCAATAGTCTTTCTGGTTTCCAGATGAGGAGATTGACACTCATGAAGTTTGAGTAACTTGTTCAGGCACATAAGATGTAAGATACCAAGTCAGAATTTAATTCTCATTTTCCCTTCCAAAGATTGTGCTCAGTCTAGCATTTACTACTGCTTCACAAATGACATTATTGATTTTACTATGCCTTTAGTCTGTTCCTATAAAGCAATACCAGTGAGAGAAAATTCTGTTAGCTTTTAGCTTGGGAGATGGAAAGGGATCTAGTACCCATGCTTGCTGTCTTGATAGTCTCTCTGTAACGGAGCTCACACTGTGCAAGCCTGTCCTGGTAAAATGTTAACACTACACAATTTTTCATTTAAAAGCTGTACTAGATTTGATAACAGAGAGTGAAACAAAGTAAAAAAGAAAAGAAAAAGAGGAAGAAAAAACTAAGTCAATGTAATAATAGAGAAATCTAAGATTTTTTCTAGAATATAATTAATCTTACCCAGTATAACTAGAAGTGAAGAGTCCAAAGTGGAGGTTGTTGATGCCAAATATTTTCTCTGAACTGCTTTCAGATGAGCCACTATTTTGCCTTAAAAAAAAAATCTATGTATGTATATAAGGGAGTGGTAGATACACATGCATTTGCCCATAGAAACATATGTATAATGAAGAAAGAATTTTAATTTTATTTCCTTCATCCCCAGGATCTCTTTCCAGTTACTTACATAAAATAGATTTTAATTAAGGGGACTCTCTACAGAGGGACTGCATGATTCAAATAAGGACAAAAATCCATAGAGACGCCTTAGCAATTCAGGGTTATATGCTGACAATAGTTATAAAAACAATTTTTCCAACTAGCTAGCTGCTGTTTTGAAACATTCTGGTCAAGCTACATCTATTATGATATCTAATTATACATCTACTTTGTATATGTTAATCTGCCCATACAAAATAAGATGGAGTAGAAATAGGTCTTTTGTAGGATGATTATAGTTATATCCTTCCAGATGCAATGGGAACCTTTTTGTAATTCTGGTGTTTAATTTGAAATTTCACAATCAAGCTGATCCCTCCTTACTTTAGACTAAAACCTTATTTTGTGCCTACTTATTGTATAATTTCCCTCCAAGTTAAGAAAATGCCATAAAGAGCAATTTTTATATAAATTATTTGGATAGTGAGTTATCAATATGTAAAATAAATCAGACTACACTATGCTAAAATTTGTAGAATTCATGTTAACTGGCTTCTATCCCAGTTGAGGAAATTGAGTACAGTCTCAATAATATGTCACTCAACCACATCTATCTTTTTTAATGTTGAACTTATTTCCTGTTAGCACTCACTTTTATGGTGATTTTACCAAGCCTCATGGCTTGACGTATTATATATTTGCTACCAGCACCAAGTTTATAATTCCAGGCTGTACCTCTTCCTTTTATTCCAGACTCAATATGTCCACCTGGTATCTTCTTTTTGATATATACTACTTGAGTATTTCCAATATGGAGGCCTCAACCTTTCCACCAAAGACTGCTCGTCTTTCATCTCCCCATTTTATTGAATGGCAATTGATTCTTTTAGTTTCTTGGGCCAAAAAATGTGGAGTCATTTCCGATGCTTTGGTCTTTCTGTCTCTCTCATCAGCAAATACTGTTAGCTCTATCTTCAGAATAGATATAAATAGTCATAACTTCTTAGCACATCCACTGCTCCTACCCTTGTCCTTGTCAACGTCATTTATCATATGAATAGTTTCAGTACTGTCCTAATACATCTCCCTACTTCTGCCTTTGTCTTTCTAAAGTATATTTTAGACACAACAACCTGAGTGATTGGGTGAAACCCCAAGTAAGCTTATATCCTACCTCTAAGCAAAGCCCTCCAAAGGCCTTCCCTTCCACCCAGAGTAAAGGCCAAAGTGCCACATAGGCATAGGGTGTGTTCCCATCTTCTCATAGTGTCTGCCCTGCACACACAGACACAGACACACACACACACACACACACACACACTCATACAGCTCTCCTTACTAACCTCTTCTACTGACTCTGTTATTTACACTTCTACTTACTCTGCCCTGGTCTCAACGGGTTCTTGCAGTGAGTTCTTCAAATGTGCCAGGCAGCCCCTCTATTACAGACATTTGCTTCATCTTGGAACATTGTCCTCTTAGTGTTCATGTGGCTAGCTCCCTTGTTGTTTTCAAATTAATGTCACTTTCTCAGCGAGGACTTCTCTGACCACTCTCTTTAAAACTGCAATCCCAGTTCTGCTTCTTGCTTTACTTGCCTGAATAGAGTGAAAACTCTATTGAAGCAAAGACGGTCCCTATTTTGCTCAGTAATGTATACACAGTACAAAGGACTCTGCAGGACATACAGCATGTGCTCAGTAAGCAACTGAATAAGTGAATGAATAAATGCTTTGTTAATTTCTAACAATCAATCAATATATCAAAGCTTTGGGAAAATATCTGAGGAAGATGTCCTCACTTATCCTATGTATCTGGAAAATCATAACCCAATAGGAAATGTTTTTTAGACATGAGTTATTATTACTTTATTAGTGACATCTTGGTTGTTTAGTGATTTAAAGCATACAATACTACATAAATAGTTTTTTTCCATTAATGAAGTGCCAGAGTCACTTCAGAAGCTAATGCCACTCTGGCCCAAATGAATTTTGTGGTTCCTGTCTTTTTTTTTTTAAGATTTTATTTATTTATTCATGAGAGAGACACACAGAGAGAGAGGCAGAGACATAGGCAGAGAGAGAAGCAGGCTCCATGCAGGGAGCCTGATGTGGGACTCGATCCCAGGATTCCAGGATCACACCCTGGGCCGAAGGCAGGCACTCAACCGCTGAGCCACCCAGGCATCCCAGGTTCCTGTCTTTGAAAGGAAATGATCAGGGATGACCTCATTTAATAGTTACAGTTTAAAATGGTGATGCAGATGGTGGGTGGTGGAATGAGGTGGTGGGTATCTCATTGACATTCTCAGTTGTAGATTTGGAGAATTTTAACTGGTATTTTTTAAAAAGTATGTTTAGGTCTAATAAAGGATGCTTGCAGAAATCTACTCAACGTTTCCCTAAGGCCACTCAAACCCTAACCTCCATGTAAACCATCTATTCATGTGACTTTTATGAATGTATGATGTCACAGCATTTATGTAAGCAGTTGACTTATTTATAAATATAGGAACTTATTTATTATTTATGAATAAGTTGTGAGATCTCTTATTTACATACGGAGTATGCTCTATATTTCTTGGAACTTGTCATAGGAGTGGCCACTCAGTATGCAAATGATAGCTGATTTGATTGAAAGCTAACCAAGTAAAGACTGTATTTACTTAAGAAAAGGATGTTGATTCTTTGTCTGTATGAACACAATGTAAAATGTCTCCTTAATTTTATCAATTCAGTGCAACATTGCATTAGTGCTATCCATTTTTCAGCATCAATTCCTAGCAGGCCTTCTGACTGTTGAACTTTTCTCTGAGCAGCAGTATGTGCAAGGGGATGCTTAATAAATGCCATTAGACAATGATTGCCTGTGTTTAATATTTATTGAGCACCTATAGGGACCTTGAGACCTTGGTCCAGGATGAAAAGCTTTAAAAAAGCCTGTACTTAATTAAGAAAAACATGGTCCCTGCTCCCAAGAAGCTTATCTGCTAAAGCAGACAACACTGATGTGGGTGCACAGAGAAAATTAATTTTTTTAGCTAAGTGCAGAAAACAACAACCACTTTTATGAAATTGCAGGATTTATCTTCTTCTCTTTTAAACTTGTTTTTTTTGTGTGTGTGTGTGTGAGGGCCTCATGTTAAATGTCTGGCAAAGAATGAAGGTAGAGGAGCCTGGAACAAGGACAAAAGGATGAGGCATGAAGAAAGGGGGCGCTAACAGATGGCGAGGCAGTAGGCTGTATGGCCTGAGGGAAGGAGCAGTTGGGGAAGAAATAGAATTTCCGTAGGTGGCTGCTGTGTTTTCTATATTTTTTAATAATTATAATGTACCATCATCATCATGATTAATTAATATTTAAGTTCCGGTTGCAAAGAAGACCAAATACAAATGAATCAGACATGCATGCTAAAAAGCACAGCTGTGATAGAGGGCAGGATTGGCATGGATTTAGAACATATCACAGTCTATTAGAAATGGTTTCATAATGCTTCTGTGTTCCTGCTGCCAGACATTGGAGAACTGAGAATCAACTGGGAAATAATCACAAACTGTAGTTCTGTTTACATTTCCATTGTAAAAATTAATATTTTTTTACCTCACTTTCATTCCATCTCTTTAATATAATAGGGTCAGTACAGGAAAGATTTGGTTATGCATGGAAGACACATCTAGTTGTATCATCAAAATGTTTGTTTTATGCAGGGAAATTTTGATTACATCAAGAGAAGAATTTTAATTCTCAGTTAACATGTTCTGAAAATTATCTTTGCCATATTAATTGGTATTCGATATGTAACTAGCATGTGATGTTCCTGGTTTCTCAGCTTAGGATGACAGTGGATCGAGGAGACGAGACCAAGAGACAAAACCCGAAGGAAAAGCTGGACGTCAAGTCTGGGAGCACACCAAACAGTGTTCACCCCCAAATCACAGTGAAGACTGAGGCAGAGATGAACAGGGTTAGTCAAAAACAAGGAAAATACCAAGATAGAGATGGTGGGAACCAGTAAATGAGGCAAAAACCCAGGAAATATTCTTGAAACCAAGGATTTCTGGTCAGGGCCAGGTTTAGATTAAAACCATAAAAGGCATCACAGTGCCTCTAATGCACACACACACACCTCACAGTCTCACACTGAAATAATTAAAGGCAGTACTGTTTGAATAAAGTTAAAGGAAGGCTATAGATGCAGCTAACCTGGTCTCCTTCATGCGACTCTTACAGAGCTGGTCTTGGGGCACAATGGCAACTCTTAAGGAAAAACTGATTGCACCAGTTGCAGAAGAAGAGGCCGCGATCCCAAACAATAAGATCACTGTTGTGGGTGTTGGACAAGTTGGTATGGCATGTGCCATCAGCATTCTGGGAAAATCTCTGGCTGATGAACTTGCCCTTGTGGATGTTTTAGAAGATAAATTCAAAGGAGAAATGATGGATCTACAGCATGGGAGCTTATTTCTACAGACACCTAAAATTGTGGCAGATAAAGATTACTCTGTGACTGCCAATTCTAAGGTTGTGGTGGTGACTGCAGGAGTCCACCAGCAGGAGGGAGAGAGCCGCCTCAATCTGGTGCAAAGGAACGTTAATACCTTCAAATTCATTATTCCTCAGATAGTCAAGTACAGTCCTGATTGTATCATAATTGTGGTTTCCAACTCAGTGGATATTCTTACATATGTTACCTGGAAACTAAATGGACTACCCAGGCGCCATGTGATTGGAAGTGGGTGTGATCTGGATTCTGCTAGATTTTGCTATTTTATGGCTGAAAAACTTGGCATTCATCCCAGCAGCTGTCATGGATGGATTTTGGGAGAACATGGCGACTCAAGTGTGGCTGTGGGGAGTTGAGTGAATGTGGCAGGTGTTTCTCTTCAGGAACTGAATCCGGAAATGGGAAGAGACAATGACAGTGAAAATTGGAAGGAAGTGCATAAGATGGTGGTTGAAAGTGCCTATGAAATCATCAAGCTAAAAGGATATTCCAACTGGGCTATTGGATTAAGTGTGGCTGATCTCATTGAATCCATGTTGAAAAATCTCTCCAGGATTCATCCAGTGTCAACAATGGTGAAGGGCATATATGGTATTGAGAACGAAGTCTTCCTGAGTCTTCCGTGTATCCTGAATGCTTGGGGCTTAACCAGTGTGATCAATTAGAAGCTGAAGGATGATGAGGTTGCCCAGCTCAAATAAAGTGTAGATACCTTTTGGGATATCCAGAAAGACCTAAAAGATCTGTGACTTCTGGCTTCTAGGCTGTAGAAATTTAAAGCCACGATGTGATTAACTGTGAGCCTTTAGTTTTTCATCCATATACATGGATCACGGTTTGCTGTTATCTTTCTAAATATGTGAATCTGGGCTCACAGGATCAAAGCCCACGCTTGGTTTAATGCTTGCAATATTAGCCTTGAACAAATAAAATTAATTATTGTAGTGTCAAAAAAAGGGGAAGGCTATAGATTCAAGAATATGAAATAAATTGACAAGATGCCTTTGTCATAAAACTTCTTTTGATTGACAAAAGTCCTTTCGCTCCGTGCTTCCCTTCTTGGTGGCTGTTCTTTATTTCCAATCACTTTATTTTGTAGACAAATTCTTCCCTATAGTAAGGTCTCTTCAGAAGCCACTAATAGGATCTTTTACCTGATTCATCCAAACAGATGCGATTGTCCTCTCCTTGACCCCTTTTAACTTTTTGTTTAAATCCTTCGTATGACATTTATTATATCCTGTTGTGCATTGCTGTTATGTTTGTATTAGTCTCATTCCTCTTAAAAGGCCATATGCAACCATCCATGATGCCTCCTACTTGTGTCTTATTTTATCCTCCTGGTAATCTTTAGGCACCATTATAGGTAAAATCCTTATCTCTTACTAATAATCTATAGAATAGGACTAATCAGATGATTTGGATAAATTAAGGAGAGAGAGACAAAAATAAACATTCATGTGTTAATGTTGATACTTAAGCAAATATTTCACTGTAGAAATTTGTAATTTTGCTCTTTTGAAGAGAATGCATTCACTTCACGAAGATGAAATACAATTCCATTTGAATTTCACATGCATCCTAGAACTGTCTTTCAAATTTACTTTTTATCCTGTGATAAATCTACATTCTGGATCTGATTGTTCACTCTCATTTCAGGCCATATTGCTGACACGAGCTGCAGTCAGTTCAAAATATTTATTAGGCTTTTAATTTGTGTTCATCACTAAGAGGTAGATAGAAATGAATCAGACACAAGTCTTCTTCCTGGAAACTTCCTAATATCATGGGGGTTCAGGTCCCCTCAAAGTAAGAGATGAAAGTACCATGAAAGTTATAAGAGGGGTGGGGAAAGAAGGTAGAGGAGTATTTGCCTTTGGGTCTTGAAGGATGAGTACAATTTTAATGAGAGACTGGGGTGAAAAACAGTCCATCGAAGAAATTGCAGCTGTCACAGGAAACAGACCATCACATTTGTCTCCCAGGCAGAAACACACCTACAAATGTCCAGGAAGATGCCTGCTGTCCAAAAACATACCCAGGGTCTTTTCTCTGTGGAAGGTGGATTATAAACCATTTCTTCATAGACTTCATTCTCCTATAAAGTGGGAACCTGAAGTGTTAGCTGAACCCATGACAACAGAGTAATTAAAACCCTTAGGGGAAAAAAAAATAGTGCAAGATAATTCCAGTAAAGTGACACAATCATTGTCTCTATTCTTTCCACCTTTCAGCCTTGGACTGGTAAAGATGTAGATTTATATTTCTTTATGGTGGGAAGGGATGGGGGTTGTTGAGAACAATAAGCAATAAAAAGCTATTCTGTGTTGCCCTGGGAGGTCCCTGCTCAGTAGTTAGTAGCACATGGCTGGCACTTGAGATGGAAGGTTTGGGGCGTTAACCAGAGTGCACTAAAGCTTGTAGGAAAGGCTCCCTTGGGGAATTAGATAATTTTAGTGGGACAATGAAGTTGCATGGGCTGTGAAGGGCTAAACAAAACCTTTACCACAGGTCCCAGGGAATGGGAAGAACATTGGGGGAGGTTTGGTTGGGAGGCATACTACACAGCATCACTTATTCTGGTATCCTCTGAGGCTTCTCCCTTACACCCTGGTCTGCCTGAGGCTATGCCAAGCACCTCCACTCAGCAGCTTGTCCAGAGGGCCCTATGCTCCCTGTCTGGAGTCCCAGCTCTTGGTGTTTGCTGTTGAGGCTCTGGCTGAGACCTCTGTTGTCACAGCTACTCAAGGCTTCAAGCTGCTAGAGCACCTCCCTTGGTGGAGTAACACCCTTCTCCTGGAGACAGGCCCTCCCTGTGTTCTCAGTTGAGAATTAAGAAACTGGTGAACAATTCTGGGGCCACGGATTGATTAAGGAGAGCTAAATGGGACCTGCAGGAACTCCCTTTCCTCTTTTCTCAAGGAAAGAGACTGCAGAGCATCTCTCATACAGAGTGCATTGTTGATGTCATAATGTAAGAACACCATTGATGGCGATGATGGTAATCATAATAAAGCCTTACAGCACCAGTATGTTCCAGGCATCATTTAAAGTGTATTATATAAATTAGGTCAATGATCCACTGGGAAGAAACCATGTGTCAGATAAAGCCTTACAAAACTGCCTTTGTAGCTCCTATGGAAGAGACTGGCTAGATGCTCAAAATCAAAAATATTTCCTCCTCATGGGCACCCAGGAAAATTCCATTTTCTGGACTTCTTGAAAATAAGCAGGAGCTTTCTGGCCAATGGAGAGGGTGAAAGCATTTTACCTCACTCCCTAGCATTTCACAAATGTAACAAGCAGTTCTTGACATTCTTCTTTCTTCGATGGTAGGATACAGAAGATCTAGTGGAAGACTCCAAGGAGATCCTAACAGTCTTTCACATCTGAGGTTCTGTGAGCAAGTTCAGGCCATAAAGAATTATTTGTGCCACTATTTCCTGATTTCTTCTCAGGATGGCCCAGAGTTAGTAGATGCCTTCTATGCATAAGAGAGAAGTTAATTCATTACATTCATGGATGCCTCAGGTTATTAGGTCTGAAGTTTTTCCTGGACTCTGAACAAGGCTGCCCCTGGGTGTTGCTGCTGCCATAGAGTAGCAAGAGTCTGGATCCCTGAGTCATCACTTGGCAGGGAATTGCCAGGGACTTGCAACTTAACTTCACAGAGGGAAAAATAAGCTATTTTGGGGTATACTCACTAAGATTTGAGACTTTACATTTTACCACAGGACAGTCCTTATCCTGGGTAATTCCTTCTCTAACCAGCTTTACTAGGAGGAACCTCTCTCCCTTCTTCTTTGATGTCAAGACATTAAAGTATTTGTTGTGAGATGACCGTTTGTGTAATTCTCCTGTTCTGTCATCACAGTACAGCATGCATTCTTCATCCCTGCTCTTCTTTAGGGACATCATCATATCAGGAACAGGATGGCTTAGACTGGCTTGAAGTATGAGGTGCCTACATAGATGATAAGAGAAAATCTGTTCTAAACAGAGATAAGCTAAAAAGACAAAGCTAAATGCCTCAGAAAGAAAACCTACAGAGGAATACTTGCATTCCTTTGAGAGAAGGGAAGGTTCAGAATTGTACCTGTTTTTCCAAGAGACTGAATTTTTTTCAATTGTTTTAATGGTGATGGGAAACAGGGTGAGATTGTTATGACTCTCATACATAGGCTAGCTTAAAGACTAACTCCAAAAGGACATGAAGTTTATGGTTTGAATCTGGTGTGGGCTGGGGAGAATAACGTAGACTGCAGTGTTTTATAAACCCATCAGCATCCTAACATTACATTAGGACTCTTTACGTTAGCAGGGAAGGCAATGAAGAGAGGAGAGGTCGGTGTACCATATCTTCCAGAAGCTGATTCAAAGTCCTCTCTTCTCTTGGAGAGAAGTTAGGCTAAAGATCTCTAAAGTTTCCTATAGGTTTAAAACTCTGATAGTAAGAAACAGAAAAGATACTGGCAATGCTTGTACAGCATTTACCTGTGATCTGATCCCCTCAAGCCCTGCAGAGGGACTGAACTAGGCAACATTTAATGAAAGACTAGGCATCCTCTCATCTGCTTTTACAAGGCTTGCAGAGTAGGTGGCTGTGGGGGCTGGAAGGCAGCCCTGCTATGCAAAGGGAAGAGGATAACTGCCTCACTGTTCCGTGTGTTCCCAACTAAATGAGATTCCACCTGAGCAGAACTCTATTTTATATTCTTTCTTTGCCCCCCCCCCCATACTTATCCAGTAGTACCTAGGAAAGTTCTCAGCATTGAATAGGTGCTGAGATTGATTTATTGATTTCCGCAGGTAACAGGCTGCATGCTCTCATTATGTGTGACTCATATTTATGAACTATTAGAAAAATAATAACTAGTTGTATTTTTGAAGACTAACATGAGTCTTGGCACTCTTGATTTAAAGACATTTATACAAAACTTCATTATGAAGACAGTCTTTATTGTGGGAGCAATCATGCACTACTTAAAGCCTCCAAGTTATAATAGCAAGAACATTAAGTTTATAGTGTAGATATTAAAATATTTGAATTTTTTTAATAAAGCAAAGTGGTAAACACTTTTGGGTTTAACTCTTTCCTTCTCCATCTCCTCTACTTCATTTGAATAAACCATTCCTGACGTTGTTTGTACACAATATTTTCCCTTTAGTACTAAGCACCCAGATAGGGAGCATATCACAATTTCAGACTCATATAGTACCCCTATGGTATCATCCATATCTAGAGATTCAATACGAATAGTATTTGCTGAAATAAAGGTGGATTTTCAATCCCTTATATTTATTGAATACCTAGTAGTTTTCAAGAAGTGGACCAAATACTTTTGGTCATGAGAAAATTGGAGGAAATAGGAAATTCATACCAAGACGCAGGAACAATAAGGGGAAAGAGGATTGCTAGTTCTTACAGAAAGAGAAATAATGCAATATTTGTTTTATATATTAATCCACTAGAAGAGTCAGCTCTCTTTGATCTGGCATAAAATAAATCCTAATTTCAGTTCTAAAGGATCCTTCCATCTGTTAATTTCTCAATTAAGGTATATGGACTGGTTAATTGAGTCAATTAAAGAACACAGACCTCGCGGTTCTTGGCATCAGAGTCGGCCTTGTTGTACAGAAGCTGACATCATTCATTTCAATGACACAGAATGTTCCCAGTCCCTGTTAGCCACCCAAGCCTAGAGCAGTGCTACTCAAAGTGTGGTTAGGGAATGGCCATGGGCCATGGGCCATAAAGAAGTGAGAGTCAGCACTAATCAAGTATTTAGAAACTTACAGCAATTTTCACAGTAATTTTATGCATGTAGAGTCTCATGATAATTTAAAAGTTGGAATTCTATTTTAGATATTGTTTCAATTTCATTTTTGTACTAATCGATTTTTAGTGTAGCTTATCAAAGTATTTGGATACAGTCTATAAAATGAGTCTTTGACCATAGATTGCTCAAGAATTGGCATGGGAAACATCATCTTGTATGCAAGAATGTGCTCTAGGACTAGACTACCTGCCCAAATACCATCGTTTTCATCACTGTGTGATACTAGGCAAATTGCTTAACCTCTCTGTGCTTCACTTTCATCATTTCATTCTGGGGATAACATTAGTATTACCACCTAGGATAGTTGTGAGAATATAAAGCACTTCAAACAGAGTCTGCCATATCATGAAGGATCATATTATCCTCAGATATAAAAGGACAAGGCTGCAGTATGACAGCATAGCCATGACAAGAACTGAGAAGGAAAGAATCTAAGAAATAATTCCTGTTAGCCCACTGGATCCTGCCTTGATTCTCTCCAGAAATAGCCATCTTGATATGCTGAGAGGGTTTAACTGTTCAGAAAGTATATCATAGGAGTCTAATAGTGTCATTACAGCCTGTCTTATACCAGCTTGTCAAGGGTTGGTTAACAAGGCTGTACGAAACCTAACTAGGCCTATGGTACACTTATGCAAATGACTATTTCTAGCCCTATCTAATTCGTGTGTTTCCTCCTACTGATTCAGATAGATGAACCACATATCATGGGCAGATGTGTTTAGTTTTTTACACTTTTTTTCTCAGTCAAGAGCCATCTCTTCATTCACTTATCTTAAGCTACTCTCTGAAGCAATTTAAGTGAATGTGGGATGTATTTTATTCCTTTGGCCTTGCCCCCAGATTTTCCTTCTTCTGCTACTATTCAAGACCAATTACAGCACCATTCTCTAATGTACCTCTTTAATAGTAGGACATTCAATCGAGAATTAAAATCCTATGCAACTCGGGGAGGGGAGGGGAAACTAAGGTAAAGCTAAGGTTTTACTGCAGGCTTTTTAATTTTTTGTTATGTATGTAGTTTCTGAATTTCCAGAATTACAGAAGTAATCGTTTATATGTTTAAGTGATATATTTGGGTCATAGCTTTTTTCCTTTTCATTTCTGTGTTATGGGGAAAGTCACTGAAATCGGAGCTTCAGTGTTCTCATTGCTAAATGATAATGATTCTAAATCACATGGAATTTGTGATTAACTACTAATAACCACCTTGTAATGAGAGAAAATCTATATATTCCATGAAGTGTGTGAATTATATATAACACTTAAATTATATATAGATATAAATCCAAACAATGACTTAGGAAGATAGGCATGATTATGCTCCAATTTATAGAGAAACTTGAGTTTAAAGAGCATTAATAATTTGTTCTGGCAAATGTAACTAGTGAGGAGCAGGGCTAGGATTTGAATAGAGAGCTCAGATGGAGAACCCATATTGTTGCCCTTATAGCATCGAGTTAATAGAAGTGCATGCATTTTTTAAACCAAGTTTTTAATACATATCTGGCATTCTCATCATTCATTCCCACTTTTGAAAACTCCAACCCTATCCATAGCAGGTCAATAGTGTGAACTTCAAAGGCATCTAACAATTATTTTCAATTAGTTTAGTAAGCAAGAGGAGATGACTCTAAGCTGCTGTTTTTGGAGGCAGCCAGAACAGTGTGCCATTTTAGTCTCTGATACCAATTGCTTTTCCTACAGGCATCTTCACTGGTGGACCAGTTGCCAAAGCAGATCTGTCCTTCAGAGGCTTGCTTTTGCTCACACTCTCTGGGCTCACTTGATAAAGAGGCTGACTCTGAGCCATACTTAAGCTTTTGCTTCATGGGCTGTGTTCTGGAGTTGGCTCACAAACTGACCCTCTAGGGGAGAGGGAGGGAAGTGACAATAAAGGGAGAGTTATGGACTGTGAAGCCTTGCCCGACAGGCTGCCTTTCCCAGAATTAGTAGGAAAGCTAAAATGGATGTTGCGAGAGGGCAAGTGTCTGGTATTGCAGCTCTTGTTGGGCTCTCTCATTGGTAAGACTCCTTAATGGCTGAGCTTGGAAGGAATGCACGATAGCTGTGCCCAGAGATAGCACACATTGAGTGTGATTAGGATAATGTTTTCTTCATTGCTTAAGCAATAGAAGATCTGGGCAAATGCATCAGGCTTTTATCTCAGGCACAGGGCAGCAGGAAGAGTCCAGAGAGCTAGAAAATGGCAGTCACTCTGATCCAGATATAATTGAGTTGTTTAGCTTACAGAAAATAAGAAACAGGAAAAAAATGCATAGATAACTTCCTCTTTTTTTTTTTTTTTTTTTAGATAACCTCCTCTTATAAAAAATATCTCTCTAAAACCTTGGAGTGATATATATAGAAATCATGGGGAAAGCATGGATCTATAGAGGACTCATGGGAAACGGATGGTATTGTGGTATAAATGATAGAAAGTCTAATTCCTTTCCAGATCTGACTCTCAATTTCTGTGTCATATTAGCAAAGTCATTATCCTGCACTGTACCTCAATTTTTTCATCTGTGAACTGGAGCTAAGACACCTAATCTATCAGAGACATTTTGTAAGGATCAAATACATTAATGGATCTAAAAGTGTTTGGAAATGTAACTATCTATTATTGCATTGATATTAGGTATTTGATGGTGAGTACATTCATTTCTATTTGTGTGAAATAGAAAATATGAGAGAAAATATCAGAAAACCTGTGTGTGTATTATGTCAGGAGTTTAAAAATAAGCTCTCAAAACTTACAGTTACATTTTTGTTTGTTTTGATTTTTTACCTGTTCAGTTTCTCTTAAAAAATGCTAATTACAGACAATGCTTTCTACAAAATCAGATATTCTCTACCTGTCTTTTAGAATTCAGGGTGTTTCCCAAGAAAATCAAGACTTTTTCTAAGACTTTTCTAAAGATCAATAAATCCTAGATTCTACTTTATGTTTACCTCATCTGCTGGTGGAGGAATAGTCAAGAAACAATGCAAGTGTCAATTTTGATACACACACACACACACACTTCTCTGATAATATAAAACCCTCCAAATATGTGCGTCAAGATTAAGTGGGGTGAAGAAAACTTTACCCTGTGTTTGTTTTTTTACTGTAGGTTAACACCAACTGTATTCATACTTACTTGATCTTTCACATAACCTAAATTTAATTTTGGATTTCTCTTCTTGGAGGTTTTTATCCTTTGCAAACACATTTGAATTAAGAGCATCATATAAATATTTTTACCACAATATTATAATGAGCATATTTTTTTTCCAAAAAGAAATAACACCAAAGAGTCACAGTCACTTAAATTCTATGGATTTGGTATAATGTTGGTCTCTTTACTTCTAGTCACTATGATGATTAATTTTATGTATCAACATGACTGGGCCACAGAGTACTCAGATATTTGGTCAAATATTTCTGAAGGGTATTTTTGGGTGATACTAGCATTTAAATTGGGGGTCTGAGTAAAACTGCTATCCTCTTCAATGTGGATGGGACTCATAAATCAGGTGAACACCTGAATAGAACAAGAAGGCTCACCTTTCCCCAAGTAGTCAAATAAGTTCTTCTCATTTTCTAGCCTGCTAGCCTTCTAAGTGTAACTAAACCATCAACTCTCCTGGTTCTTTTTTTTTTTTTTCTAAATTTATTTATTTTTATTTATAAATTTATTTTTTATTGGTGTTCAATTTACCAACAATAGAATAACCCCCAGTGCTCATCCCATCAAGTGCCCCCCTCAGTGCCCATCACCCAGTCACCCTCACCCCCCCCCCACCCACCTCCCCTTTCTCCACCCCTAGTTCATTTCCCAGAGTTAGGAATCTCTCATGTTCTGTCTCCCTTTCTGATATTTCCCACTCATTTTTTCTCCATTCCCCTTTATTCCCTTTCACTATTTTTTATATTCCCCAAATGAATGAGACTATAAAACGTTTGTCCTTCTCTGATTGACTTATTTCACTCAACATAATACCCTCCAGTTCCATCCACGTCGAAGCAAATGGTGGGTATTTATCATTTCTAATGGCTGAGTAATATTCCATTGTATACATAGATCAATGGAACAGAATAGAGAATACAGAAGTGGACACTCAACTTTATGGTCAACTAATATTCGATAAAGGAGGAAAGACTATCCACTGGAAAAAAGTCTCTTCAATAAATGGTGCTGGGAAAATTGGACATACACATGCAGAAGAATGAAACTAGACCACTCTCTTACACCACACACAAATATAAACTCAAAATGGATGAAAGATCTAAATGTGAGACAAGATTCCATCAAAAGCCTAGAGGAGAACACAGGCAACACCCTTTATGAACTTGGCCACAGTAACTTCTTGCAAGATACATCCATGAAGGCAAGGGAAACAAAAGCAAAAATGAACTATTGGGACTTCAAGATAAGAAGCTTTTGCACAGCAAAAGAAACAGTCAACAAAACTAAAAGACAACCTACAGAATGGGAGAAGATATTTGCAAATGACCTATCAGATAAAGGGCTAGTATCCAAGATCTATAAAGAACTTATTAAACTCAACAGCAAAGAAACAAACAATCCAATCATGAAACGGGCAAAAGACATGAACAGAAATCTCACAGAGGAAGACATAGATATGGCCAAGAAGCACATGAGAAAATGCTCTGCATCACTTGCCATCAGGGAAATACAAATCAAAACCACAATGAGATACCACCTCACACCAGTGAGAATGGGGAAAATTAACAAGGCAGGAAACCACAAATGTTGGAGAGGATGTGGAGAAAGGGGAACCCTCTTGTACTGTTGGTGGGAATGTGAACTGGTACAGCCACACTGGAAAACTGTGTGGAGGTTCCTCAAAGAGTTAAAAATAGACCTGCACTACGACCTGGCAATTGCACTGCTGGGGATTTACCCCAAAGATACAGATGCAATGAAAGGCTGGGACACCTGCACCCCAATGTTTATAGCAGCAATGTCCACAAGAGCTAAACTGTGGAAGGAGCCTCGGTGTCCATCAAAAGATGAACTCTCCTGGTTCGTAAGCTTGCCAATTCACCTCGCAAGTCTTGGGATTTGCCAGCTTGTATAGTCACATAAGCCAGTGAGCTAATTCCTTATAATAAATCAAATCTCCTTCTCCTCTCTTTTCTCGTTCTCTCTGTGCATCTGTATACACACACACATACAGATGCACACACACATACATATATAATACATGCATATATTCTATTGGTTCAATTTCTCTGCAAAACTCTAACACAGTTTGTCACATTTTGTACTTTTAAATTCCTTATAAGAAATGGTTGGTCATTCCTCAATATTCCATCTTTTTTTCTGTACTGATTTTCCAGGTTAAATGAAACAAGGAAGTTACCATGTATGCATGTAGGTGTATGTGTATGTAAGTAAGCAGTTCTTGTACAGAAAATTTTTGCCAATGTAAGAGGTCTTTATCATATTTAAACTCACACTTCTTTTTTATGTTCACCTAAAATAGGCCTGCTCCTTATTTCTTTTCCTTCACTTTTGATCTGTAATTCTTTTCTTGGATAGTTTGCTGATGTTTTCCATCGATGATACGTTACAAGATTTATGGCCTCAAAACTTCAACTTCAGCTTTTCCTTCTTTTGCAAGTTAGGATTGAGTTTGGGTCAACTCTGGGTCAGCAAGATATTAGGTTAGTCTTTTCAGATTGTGTTTAGATCCATATATCAAGACCACACTAAAATTGAGATGGCTTCCCTTGACTGCCCTCTCAAACCAGTTGACCTTTTAAGATTCTTTTTCCAGTGCGGTTTCCTCTTTGCATTCTGTCTATACAGTTTATGTTCAAAGTGCTGCAGGAAAATCCTGTCCTAGAATCTCAAAGCCCCACACATATTTAAGTTTATTTCTTTTTCATTCCAGAAGACAGAGCACCCCCCCCCAAATAATTTGGGGGCAATTAGGTAGTGCTGTGTTAGAAAGAACCAAAGGAGTCAAACCATCCTTTAGGTGCTGGATTCCTAACTTTGGATCCACCTAATTTTCAGTAAATCACTGAGCCTCCCTAATTGGAGAAAGCACTGCCTCCCTCACAGGAATTGAGGAACAGATGATACAGGATTTGGAAAATTAATTTGTAAGCTATCAATTAATAACAAAATGCTTTAAATTTGTCTTCATTTTCTAAATAAATGATACTTGATCTGTGCTCCCACTTCTCATTTTCACGTTAAATCAAAACGAACATCTCCTATATGCTTGGTGTTGGAGAATGAATGGACATACTGAAACCTCTCAAGTATATCTGCTTTAGTTATTTTCCAAAGTCTTTCTGTATGTGAGAATGGATGATGTAATTTCATTGGAATTTGTGGTGGAAATATGACCTGGTCGCTTATGCCAAGGCTTCTTGTGATTTCTCCTTTTCCAATGTCTCTCACTGGGACTGGTTTCATCTCAGGGCTGTTCTTGGTGATAAACTGATCCCCACAGAGAGGCCCTAAGTCTTCATAGAATAGATGAGGTATATAACATTTGGAAAGGTAAGACATATAAAGTAAAGCTGCAAGAGTGTAAATAATTTGACTTAGATGTGCTAAACTTAGAAAGCACTGGAATAATAGACAAAATGGGTAAAAAGGGAAGAATGATGGAAGATCTTGAGATTTGAGTTCTAATCCTCATCTGCATCATGATATAGCAGTGGAATTTTATGGACATCTTTTAGCTCAGGTTCAGAGTTTTCCTTGGTCACAACCCCCCCCCCCCCAAAAAAAAAATCAACTAGAAAAATCCTTAAGAAGTTTCCTAGCACTAACCTGTCTGATTCTGCTCTTGTCAAGCTTCTGGTTCCCAGTACTACCGCTATGCTTTCTATTTACAGGAAGTAATGATAAGCCAGCTTTCTCTTGGTCTCTATATCCCAGCTTCCAGCTAAGTTTATGTGAGAACTAAAAGAACTGTCCCCTGCAGCATGTTATAATATATTCACTAATCATTCATAACAAAAAATATGGTGTCCACCTTAACAAAGCTTATTCTATTGCCATCTTTTAAAAGTTTATTGGTTCTGGTCCAGGAATTGGTCTATTCAGATGTAAATTAGGTCCTATTGATAATAAAAATATAATTATTAAGGGGCATCTTGGTGGCTCAGTGGTTGAGCATCTGCCTTTGGCTGAGGTCGTGATCCTGGGTTCCTGGGATGGAGTCCTGCCTGTATCAGGCCCCCAACAGGGAGCTCTCCCTCTGCCTATGTCTCTGCCTCTCTCTGTGTATCTCATGAATAAATAAATAAAATCTTTAAAAAATATGATTATTAAGATCAATAATAACTTGCAGTTTTTAAGTGCTTATTATACTCAGCACTTTACATAGCCACCCTGCTGAAACTCCACAATGTTATAAAATAAATAGTATGTTGGCAATGAGGGCTCTGAAGTTCAACAACACAGTCAAATCACACAGATCATAAGCAGTAAGATTGGGAAATAGATCTCATTCTAGATGGCTGTCTGCATGGATTACCCTGTGATCAAATAATCATTTAAATCCAACACTGACTTTCCCATGAAAGCTGATGTGTTAATGTTTTCTTCTTGATGCCTTGTGCATCTTTAGGAGAGTCACTCAGATTTAGTTCTCTTCCATTTCTGGGACACTATGTTTATGTGAAGCTCACGTGGTTCTGTGGATTCTGAATGGATTTCCAATTATCTTTTAGAAGTGATTTTAAATATCTTTGAACATCAAATGGCAGAAAAGAGATATGATTTCAACTACACTCAGGGTGATGCTGCATGAACAGAGGATGCTCAATAATTTTCAATGCCTGACAATTAAAAAATAAATTAATGTAAGAAGATGATCAGAGGCATTAATTCAATCCTATTGAAGGATCCTATGCTAGATCCATTCATGGTTTTAGTGTTTTCCACCTTAGAGATGAGCCATCCTCTTAAGAGATATACAGGTTCTAAATAAACAGTGAAAAAAAAAACCACCCTGGAAAAGGGGTCATTTCCAAAAGAAGAGGAAATTAAAAAGAAGACTACCAAATATTCCCTTTAATCATTCAGACCCTTTTGTCAGACATCTGTGCTCTGTGTTTGGAATGTATTCTCTTTCCCTACTCACAGATTCTCACTTGCCTTTAAAAATTCTCTTGCAATCCTTTTTTACCACAAGAGTATTTTTGCTTTATTGCAAAGAAATGGGCAATTTCTTGATAAATTTACTAAGAATGTATCAATACTATTTTCATTGAATATATATCAGTTCATTATCACTGTGTGTGCGTGTGTATGTTGAATATACATATCCCAAGACTTATTTTGGATTACAGGACAAAACATGATTTGATTTTAGTCAATATGATGGCTGGAGACACATTATATTTATCTGTTTGATCCTTTATGTATAGATTGCATTTCTCAAACCACTGCAGGTGGCTTCAAGTGGATAGATGTGAGTCATCACAGCCTTAGTCTTTAGCTCCAGGATCCATTGGGTTAATTTCTTGAACCAGCCTATCCAGTCCCTTCTTTTCTTTATGGTGGTAGTTCATAGATGTGGTTGCTCATTAGAACCTCAGAGGATTCTAGTGACAGTTTTATGCCAGAACAACTGAATCTGAATCCCAGAGGGTAGGACCCAGAAATCAGCAGTTTTTTGAAACGCTCCCTAGATGATTCTACTGTGTAGCTAGGGTTGAGAAGCATGCATTGCTGTTTTCAGTGATGATCTGTTCAGAAGTATTCTCTACCCAGTGGTTTTTATCTTCCTAACTCTGTAATCCCACTCCTGCCCTCTGTAGTAGGATCTGTTACTCTCAGCTGATACATTAGTTGACTTTGGAATTTATTGGTGTCATTCTATGGATCATCTCTTTCTGATGTCTAGCCTTACTTTAACAATCACCATGCCAGATAAGGGCTCTGTCCCCTCTGTATTATGGTTATTTATTAAGCTACAAACAATAGAGGCTTGGACTTACATTTCTTTATTTTTTTTAATTACTCATGGTATTAATTGTGTATTATTTAAAGCTGCTTGTTCTACTTATTTAGACAGTGATTGTGTATGTCTTCCCTGAAGGAATAGGTCACAAAATACTTTAATATCATACAACATTCCACTCAAATCATTCCTCATTCCTGCTATTCAGTGTGTAACAAGATACATACCAACTTAATTTTCCCTTGAAGTGATTTTCTCAATAAATTTCCCAAGAGTGAAGGACTATTACTGCCTACACCTCTTTTTATTCCATTGTTCCAATGTTCTGGCACTGATGGTTTACCATCTTAACCATCTCTGCCACTAGGTTTATCTGGTCTTCATGCAATCAGAACCTCCAACAATTCACAATGCCCAATTCCAGCAGGCTAACCCCTTTCCCAGTCCCTTGGAAATCCTAGATATAAATATTTATATGAATATGTTAAGTTTTCATGTTTATAAGAATCAAGGCCTTTGAAGACAGTTGCTAGAACTTTATAAACATCTCAATACATATTTAATGAATGACTGAAGTCGATGAGCACTACCCAGTATAAGTCAATCAGCAAGCAAAAGCCTCAGACATTATTCATCATAATGCTCATAAAAGTCGTGTTGGGATTTCTGAAGAATAAGAACAAGATATCATTATTCCCTTTGCTTTCTTTCCAAATTCATATTATCTTCTTATCCAGTAAGTCAAGAAGATGCTGACTCAGGACCTTTCAGGGAGAAGCAGTTCCTGCTGGCCAAATTGGGTGAAACAGGGTCACGTGCTCACCTGGAACCCCTGCCTCCTACACAGACTAGTTACAATAATCAAAGCTGCTGTGACATGTAGGCAACAAATTAGACATCAAGACCATGGCTCAGTGAACAGAAGCAGATATTCACCCTCAAATGTGTAAATCCATTTAGCTGTAATATCTAGCTGCCTTGGCTATAGTTAAGTCCCTGACACATTAAAAGGATGCCCGACAGGTATGCCTGTTTCCCTTTGGGGAGAAGATAAGATAGGGACAGGTGGGAAAGATAAGGAACTGGAGGAGGGGAAATTGAATCCTTTGGGATTTCATTTACAAGCTGTTTAGTAAAAAATTTAACATGTGCACATGCTGTGCTGAGTGGCATTATCTTCCATTTGTGTTCAGCATCTGGCCATTCTCTGTCCCCTCTGCTGGCCATCTCCCATCCTCACTGCTGTCTGACTTCGATGGGAAATAACCATCTTCCTTCTCAAAGACCCGTTAAAAATCGGTAATGCAGGGGAGCAGTCAGGCGAGTCTGCCGGCCACTCATTCCTTATGAATCATCTGGCAATTTTTTAGTTTGACAATTGCACCTCATATATTTTAATATTGGTTTTGAAAGAAGAAAGCGGAGAACTTCTATTTCTTTACAGCTCCCTGTAATTTCAACTTGCTCTTTACTTATGTATGAAGTCGACTTGGGTGGAAAGGTTAGAGGCAGATGAATTTCTAGTTTCAGAGCCTAGGAAAGGCCAATAAAATGTGCAATAATCTTAATGCTAAGGTTTCATGGAGCTGAAAGTATGTTTTATATTCATGGATGACACTCCTTGAAAATGATGACAGAGATGTCGTATTTTTAAGGATTTTTTTTTCTTTGATTTTCTTTCTATATTCTAACACCTGCTTAAAATTTCTTAGACAAGTATAAAAAATAAACCAAAACAAACAAGAACCTATCACGATATAAGAGGTTTTTTTTAATACTTTCAGATCCAACAAGATCCACGTTTGTTTGATTTTAATCTTTTTTTGGTCCAATCAGAAAAGAGCTGACTACTTTTCCAACCCTAAATATTTACCAATCTCTTCCTACCTATAAATTCTGCTTTCTTTAAATTTTATCCATGACTCTGCTTTTTATTGACTGCTATGCACAATTAAAGGGTTAGATTAGAAACAGTGGTAGACACAATAAAGGATTAGATATCTCTGCTGCCATAGTTAAAAATAAAACATCCGGATCCCTGGGTGGTGCAGCGGTTAGGCGCCTGCCTTTGGGCCAGGGCGCGATCCTGGAGACCCGGGATCGAATCCCACATCGGGCTCCCGGTGCATGGAGCCTGCTTCTCCCTCTGCCTGTGTCTCTGCCTCTCTCTCTCTCTCTCTCTCTGTAACTATCATAAATAAATAATAATAAAAAAATTAAAAAAAATAAATAAAAATAAAACATCATATAACAATATTTGCTCATTTAAGTTCCTAGACTTACCCTGATATTGGGATGAAACTTTGATACCCCTTCTTTTCTTCCTACTGTCCTCTGGTAAAATAGAGGACCAGGAGGGAAAGAAAGGGAAGGGAAAAAGTGAAGAGACAAGATATATTTTCCAAGATGAATTTTGAGAACCACTAGAGCATATCTAACTCAAAATTTCTGTTCTATTTTATTCTAGAGGTTCACATTCTATTTAGTACCAACAATTGTATTTATCATGACAGTACAAAGCATCAAAATAATAGCATATTTTTATGGAGATTCACACTTTTCAAAATACGCTCACTTACATTATTTTAACAACACCCTTGAAAAATAGAATTCTATAGGTAGGAGGGTCTTCCTATACCATTACCTCTAAGATAGTTTCCAAAATTATGATCTAATCTTTAATTTTGGAGAATTTACTATAATATAAGACAAACAACTCCATTATTTTTTTTCTTTATAATGAAAAAGCACTTAATTAAATGCTATTAATGTTTTTGCTATACTCATGTGCTATCTTTCATGTATGCAAATGTGATTAGTTGGGAATGTATTATTACTGTTATCCATGTATAACTATATAACTATATAACTGCTATATATATATATATATATATATATATATATATATATATAACTATACTTGTTGATCTATGAGGTCAAAGTTGATCCCTGGGTAGGGCCTGGTTATTGAATGGCAGCAAGGCACCAAGAGAGAGGGGGTGAGAACTAGGGATAAGAGGAGAAGGCAGGGGTGGGGGGCAAGAACTGTGGAGGTCAAGAGATGCAATGCAGTGTAAGCTCCTCTCTGTAACTATACTCCCCCACCCCCACACACATGCTGTTATCTTCAGTGAATTCAGTAAAAACACATAAATTGCTTGATGTAAGTGGACATTTTATGGAAACTGATAAAAGGATGGAACATTTTACCTGGGGTGATGAAGCCTGAAAATGACATCATCCATAAATTTAGGTGCTGCATCAGGAGTGCTTGAGCCCCTGGGAATGAACAGAAATTTAGGGGAATAGTTTTGCAGTTCCATAAATCATTCTAAAGAGTAGAGATCAAGGTTTAACTAGTTCTCTCAGAGCCAATGTGATCCAGGATGACCTTGGAGTAATATATGGAATTATGATATGACTTTATAAAATATTGTTCCAATGATCTTATATTTTGGTTTTTGTCTTTCACTTTTTTACAGTATTATTTATCTTGTAATTACACATTGTTTATAATTTTTAAAGTGTGTTGCATCTGATATACTTTTTTACCCTCTTTATAGTCTTTAAATTCTAGTTACTTAATATACAGTATAATATTAGTTTTGGGTGTAGAAGTTAGTGATTTAACACTTCTATACATTACCTGATGCTCATCACAGCAGGTGCACTCCTTTTCCCATCACCTATTTTACCCATCTCTCCACCTACCTCCCCTCTGGTAAGCATCAGTTTCCTCGCTAAGTTAAGAGTCTGTTTCTTGGTTTCTCTCTCTCTTTTCCCTCTTGCTCATTTTTTTTTTTGATTCTTAAATTCCAAGTATGAGTGAAATCACATGGTATTTGTCTTTCTCTAACTTATTTTGGTTAGCATTAAACTTTCTAGCTCCAGTCATGTTGTTGCAAGTCGCGAGATTTCATTCTTTTTTATGGCTGAGTAATATTCAATTTCACACACACCTGCACACACATACACACATACACACACCCATATATACATACCATCTCTTTATTTATTCATCAGTTGATGAACACTTGGCCTGTTTCCATAATTTGGCTATTATAGGTAATGCTGCTATAAACATCAGGGTGCATGTATCCCTTTCAATTAGTATTTTTGTATTCTTTGTGTAAATACCTAGTAGTGCAACTGCTGGATCATAGGGTAATTTTATTGTTAACTTTTTTTGAGGAACCTCCATACTGTTTTTCACAGTTGTTGCACTGGTTTGCATTCCCACCAACAGTGCAGGAGGATTCTCCTTTCTCCCCATTCTTGTCAGCATCTGTTGTTTCTTGTGTTGTTGATTTTAGCCATTTTCACAGGTAGGATTTGATTATCTCACTGTGGTTTTGATTTGTACTTCCCTGATGATGAGTGATGTTGAATATCTTTTAATGTGTCTATTAGCCATCTGGATGTCTTCGTGGAAAATTTTCTATTTATGTCTTCTTCCAAATTTTTAATTGGAATATTTGTTTTTTGGGTGTTGAGTTGCATCAGTTCTTTATATATTTTGGATACTAACTCTTCATCAGATATATCCTTCACAAATATCTTCTCCATAGGTTGCCTTTTAGTATTGTTGATTGTTTCCTTTGCTGTGCAGAGGCTTTTTATTTTGATGAATAAAAGTAGTTTATTTTTATCATTATTCAATATATATTTTATATTATTCAATAGTTTATTTTTGCTTTTGTTTCCCTTGCTTCCAGAATCTTATCTAGAAAGAAGGTGTTATGGTTGATGCCAAAGAGGTTCTGCTTCTGTTCTCCTCTAGGATTTTTATGTTTTCAGATCTCATATTTAGGTCTTTCATCCATTTTGAACTTATTTTTGTGTATGGTGTAAGAAAATGGTCCAGTTTTCCCAAACCATTTGTTGAAGAAACTGTCTTTTTCCCATTGAGGATTCTTTTCTGCTGTGTTGAAGATTAATTGACTATAGAGTTGTGGATTAATTTCTGGGTTTCTATTCTGTTCTGTTTGATCTCTGTGTTTATTTTTATGCCAATACCATACTGTTTTAATCACTAAAGCTTTGTAATATAACTTGATGTCAGGAATTGTGATGTCTTCAGCTCTACGTTTCTTTTCAAGATTGCTTTGGGTATTTGGCATCTCTTGTGGTTCCATACAAATATTAGGATGATTTATTCCAGCTCTGTGAAAAACATTCCATTCATATTCTGATAGAGATTGCATTAAATGTGTAAATTGCTTTAGGTAGTATAGGCATCCTAACAATATTTGGTCTTCCAATCCATGAGCATGGAATGCTTTTCTGTTTCTTTGTGTCATCCTCAATTTCTTTCATTAGTGTTTTATAGTTTTCAGAATACCTTATAATCATTAAGGTATTTTACCTTTTTAGTTAGGTTTATTCCTAGCTATCTTATTGTTTTTTGGTGTAGTTGTAAATGGTATTTATTCCTTAATTTTTCTTTCTGCTGCTTCTTTATTGGTATAGAACTGCAACAGAATTCTGAACATTGATTTTGTATCCTGTAACTTTATTGAATTTATCAGTTCTGGCAGTTTTATGCTGGAGTCTTTTGGGTTTTCTGTATAAAATATCATGTCATCTGCAAATAGTTTGACATACTTTACATAAGTATATATAAGTTTATAGATGGGGCAGCCCTGGTGGCTCAGCGGTTTAGAGCGCCTTCAGCCCAGCGTGTGATCCTGGAGACCCGGGATTGAGTCCCACGTCAGGCTCCCTGCATGGAGCCTGCTTCTCCCTCTGCCTGTGTCTCTGCCTCTCTCTCTCTCTTTCTCTCTCTGTGTCTCTCATGAATAAATAAATAAAATCTTTAAAAAAAAGTTTTATAGATGTATATATGTACATGTCACTGACATGTGCTCATTTGCTCATTTTTACCATTTCAAATAATGTAATTGGTACTTATGTATATAAAATACAAAAACAGCATGTCTGATGATTTCTTTGAAAATATCCCTAGATGTAAAATATTTGATTCAAAGATTATGCATACTCTTTGTTTTTTATATACTTTTTCCAAGTATTTTTTTAAGTTCATCAGTGAATTTACAATTACATCTGCAATTTATGAGACTACCCAGTACCTATTCCTCATTCCATAAGTTAAATTTCATCCACCTATCCAGTCTGTTGAAACATTTTTGAATTTTGTTGTTATCCATTGTAGAGGAGTCCTATTGGGTTTGGTCAATCAAAATACTCATGCCATTTGTTTCATTTAAGAGAACTACTAAAAAAAAAAAAAGTTAGTGAGGTAAAATATAGGCAGAGTCGTTTGGCAAATCAAGTGAAAATTCCATCCAGGAAAACACTCATTGACTTATGAGCACTTTTTTTTTTTTTGATCCATCAATCACTACCTTATCTGTATTTGCATTATATTTTTGCTATTTTCACAATCTATTATAATTATTACCATTTATATCTACCATACTCCGATCTACCTATTCACTTGTATATTCCCCATCACCACCATGCAGTGTAAAACTATATAAATTTGTACAGCATTCTAAGGGGAAGATGATTTACTCTGCCAATAGAAACAGGGACAGGTACCAGAGAAAATGTTTTGGAGAGGAAGTAACATCTAGTGTTGGCTTTGGAAAATCAATTGTAGCTCCCTGCACAGGAATGGGGCTAAAGGGAATTCCAGAATTGGAAAACATTATCTTTAAAAAGCACAGAGATATAAAATAGGTTGGCATGTAGCAAAGACATAAGAAATGGTTTGGTATAACTAAGGTATAGTAAAAAAACAAAAAACAGAAAACAAAACTAAGGCATAGTGTTAGGGGTAAGGAGGAGGGATCTGGAAAAATAAAATAGTATAATATTCTTAGTGTCCTCAGGATAGAAGTTGACTTAACTTTTGCCAGACTTAGTAGGCTTCTGCAACGGAAGTTATTTCAGACTGCTCAAAAGTAAGAGATTCATAACTAATTTCCAACATATAACATCTAAATAGATGGGATTAGAAAGGGTGAAAGGGAAATTGAGCTCCCCTTATCTAATCTGTACTTACCTAAGCCTTATAATCATTAAGATATCTTGGACCTTTGTTCCCCACAGCTTTATTCTGTTGAAGAATAGTTTTTACTTTCATCTTCCCACTGTCTGAGTTGCTAGACAGAGTATATTCTGTGACAATATTTGAGGTGCCCTGAAATTAAGGGTATTGAGGTGTCTCATAAGTAGATCCAGTAATCCAAGTTAGATGTCCAAGGACAGACAGATGAATCTGATTCTACCTACACAGGTGTTAGCCAAGGTCAGGATGAAGAGTAGAAGATAGAAATCAGGACTGAAACTAACTGGGGTGTAGATAGCATTGTGTGTCTATACAGTCAGAGGGATAAGCATCAGAATTTCAGGAAGGCTTGTATAAATTCAGGTAGAGCTCCATTCAGACTCTAAGACTTTTGGACTCAGATCCAGAATATGGGGCACTGGCATGAACTGGGTGGCAAGAAATGAGGAGGAAATGTACTTTTTCAACCAATTAATCTGCAATTTACTGCAAGGTTCTGGTCTTTGTAGGAAACTAAATTCTTCCCTGAAACCACATAAGGGAACAAATTAAATGGATTTGGGACAACATAGCAGTTTGGTTCCCACATGGTGGCCCCAAGATAGAGGGTATAAAGCTATGGACTCACCCACTCATGAGAAAGGCTCTCCAAATTTCTGTCTAGGCTTAGGCATCATTGTTTTGAGGACTGAGTAGAATCATGTTAGTTGTGTAGTAATTTGAGATATGTAGAGGCTGACATTCATTAGATCTGGGGCAAGTGTAGGTTGGATTCCTTGATGAAGCTCCACTCTCTACTATTGTGAATTCTTTTGTGACAGCATCTGAGGTGAAACATTGCCAAACATTGTGCCAAGAGGCCTTTCAATGGGTCATAAAAATGCTATAAAAACATGAAAATTGCTGCCATAAAAAAAGAGTTATAGCAAAACAGGGAACCTACTAAATTCAAAAGCTAAGATACTGAGAAATGAAAACTGTTCCACATATTCCAAGGAGTTTGTGGGTACAGCATCTCCATAGCCATTTACATAGGTGAGGGTTATTTGTGTTCATAATATACTTCTGAAAATCTCTCAGCATCCTGCCATTAAGCATGCGGTCATGTGGCTTTCCCAGGGATTTACCCTTCACTTGAGTCCCTTCTCAGTTTTGTTGGCTAAATTCGAGAGTATGAATATCTTCTGCTCTCTTTCTACTTTGAAAAAAACCACAAAAGTCCCTTTATGGGATAGAGTGTTTACATAATTTTGATGCCTGGGAAAAATGGTGCCATATTACAAGCATAGCTCTTGATTATGTCATTACCTTGCAATTAATAAAAAGCTTATTTGAAATATTCCTTTCTAATAAATTGGATAATTAAACTTCCTTCCTGACAACTACACCTTTGCTTTTATTTCTAGTGTTTGTTTTTTCGATAAAATTCCTGATATCAATTAACACTGGTAATTTGGGGTAAACTGTGCAGAGGGAATTCATTTTCCATATGCCTTTCATGCAGATGTGGCTATATTGAGATACAGTAAGTACTATTCATATCTCTGTTATAAAATTCTGAACATGCTTAAGCAATAGTCATAAACACATTAAATAACACCATCCCAAGCACTAAGAGCCTCTGTCTGCCAGCTGGGTGAGCCCTTTCTATATGTCATTTTGATGTAATGCACTCCCATTTCTGCTGTTATTAGATGCAAAGTATTTGAAAAGATGTTAGATTGAATTGAAATCTGATTACATCTGGGTTTGGGTTTCTGAGATATTGCCTATTTTCCTAAGATACATGGTTCTCTTTTTAATCTCACAAATATGTACACACATTCACACCCTTTCATTTCTATTTTCTCTTCTCTGCATTCATGGATCATATGGGATTTCTGATTCTTATTTTAAAATGTAATCAAGATATAGAAATGATGAAGCAGTATATCATAGATTCCAACATAGAGAAAGCAAAAAATAAAGAAAGGGAGAGAAAGGAAGGGGGAAAAAAGAAAAAAAAGAGAAATGTTTAGCGTTTGATATATCATAGATTAATGGTCTGCTGCACATTTGGATAAAAATCCATATATAGTGTGTTTATTTGTACATAATTAAGTTATAAAGCTGTATCATTTAAGACCATTTCTATAATCATAAATTGCTTCTTACTGTATTTGTTTTCCTTAAAGCACCTTTCATGGGGGAAACTTAAATCAATAGGAACACATTTGATTACTTCTCACAATTGCTTTACAGTTTGGAAGAAAACATGGTGGTTCCATATTGGTCACATAAAACCATGTGGAATGAGGCCATAGGATTCTTTCAGTTATTCTCTTAGATTTTCTCCTTGAAAAGTCACACCTATTTATGAATACTGCATCATAATCAAAATATGATTTATATCAGGATAATCTCTATTGTACCTTCTAAAGTGATCAAATCATATCATTAATGAAAAATTTTACTTCTTGAATGAGCCTTCAAGACAGAAAAGTTACATTTTAACTAGTATAGGGATGATCTCCTCTCCATAAGGGCTGCAGTTTGAAGGGGACAACATAATGACATGTGTACCATATAAGGAGACTACACAACTCACGTAACCAGCACTAGGACAGAACTGAACAAGAAGTATTACCTTGGTTAATTGGACACAGCTCAGAGCTGGCCTCAGAATCTCTGCTTATCCAAGCCCCAAGTGAATTGGCCCCAGTGAAACACATTCAGCTGGCCAAATATACAGGAATCATATATGTAAACTGTTGAATGACAATGATTTATTTAGTTCTGCAGAGGAAAAAATTTACTCTACCTTTCAAGATTCTTCTAGCTGGTCTAAGAATTAAATTTGCATGAGACCGTTTAAAAGGAGGAATGGAAATGTTTAATTACATGCATAGCACAACCTAATAATAAAATTAAGATCCAAAGAAATGACAAAAGCATGTAGCTTTGTGTTTTAGGCAAGGAAATACAAATCTTTGAGGAATTGACAGGACAAAGAAAACTTATGTTTGAGAGCTTCAAATAGTAAGGAATTCAAAACAGAATTTGGACTGTTAGTAAATTACTAAAAGTGTAAGTTTTGTTTATATAACCTTCTTGGCCCTGAATTCCCTATCTCTGGTGAGAAAGATATGTCTTTATCTCCTGGTACAGAGAAGGTACCTTTGGCACAGGAGATTTATTTCTCCTTTTATGGAGGAAAAGGTGGATTGGGATTTTTTGGAGTGGTTGTTTCTCAAGTAATCTTAATTCAAAATAATCAATGCCTCAAAGTTTCACATTTGGGGGTGACCTGCCCTTCTCCCCTACAATGGGAATAGTATTTTTTAAAGACTACAGTATGAATGATTTCCAGCAGGTACATTTCTGATATATGTATATCAGAAATTTGATTGGTGAGCTTGGATCTAGAGTAAAGGGAGGTAGATAATATTTAAAGAGTTGAGTATCCCAAAACATATAGGTTACACATTTTTAGTCTCTTGGTTTACATCCAAAGATAACCAGTCTCTTCTATAAATATTGCAGTTTACTACATTAAGTCTTCTCTCTCACTCTTTCTTTTTCTTTCTTTTGAAGTACCAGGAGGACACCATATCATGTCTATACAGTGTCTACCTGGTAAATGATTTCATCCTTCCTCACACACTCAAGTAAGTTGTATGGTTATCAAGTCCTGTCTCATTTTTTTTTAAATGTGAATTCCTATCCTTCCCACCCTACTTCTGTCTCTTAGCATCTCATGTTGGAAAATTTTAATAATATACTATAGGAAGTCCCTGCATTCAGTCTTTTTTCTGTGACTTTCGTCCTTTTCAAATAACTCTGCATATAGACACCCAATTTTGCTAAAACAATAGACTTCACCCAGCTATTGATCTTTTTCAAATTTTGATAGTTCTCCATTTTGTGAAGTTCAGATTCTTCAATTCAGCCTTGAAAATCTACACCCAACCTACCTGTCAGAAATCATTTGCCATAATTCTCCAACAAAAACAAACCTCTTTTCTCTAAGCCCTCCATCATATCATTCTGTTTTTCACTTTACCCTTTCTTGATAATGAATCTTATTTTGTTCTTTTTTAACCAACATATATATAATCTTACTCAATATTTTGAAGACTAGATTCTTACTTTTAGTTATCATTCTTCTCTGACCTCCTATGTCATATTCTGGCATTCATGCTTATTCAGAAGTTTTGTTTATGAATGTATGTTCTCAAAACCAGAATACAACTCCTAGGTGATTTACAATCTAGTTAATTTCTACAAAATTGCTATGGCCACAGCAATGAATACACATTATTGATAACTCATGATGAATACACTTTAAAAATCATTCTCCCATTTGCTTTTGCTATTGTTGACTGTCCCATGTGATACAAATTCAGGAAAAAAGAAGTAACTTTGTCATTTTATGTCATCTCACATACATTTAACAGTTTACTAAGTGTTTTTCAATGACAATTAAAATGACAACAACCTTTCCCTGACTTAAAAAACAAACAAAATCCCTCCAAAACAGGAAGTAGTTTTGAAAATAAAGTTAGCAAGAGTTCATTTATCTCACTATTTTCTGTCAAATTATAATGAGTCACTCAGCCTTTCTGAAACTACATCTACATTGAGCTGTAACCTAGACTTATTTGTCCCTATTGACTCATGGCTTGTTTTTCTATTATGTCTCCTGACAGTTCTACTCCATGACTTGCCCAAAAGCATTGTCCTGTTGTGCACAGGCTAAGTGCTTCAAGATTTTCTCCCCAACTTCCTCACTCATCTTCTGACTGAGGACTGAGTATTAGAAGAGAAAAGGATGTACACGTTCTGAACTTCAGTAAACTGACCCATAGGTGCTTCTTTCCTTTCCCATGGTCAGGGATTTTCTGGTGAGTACACAACAGGGGGTAACTAACCACAATAAGCAGCAGTTAGGTTTTTAGGAGTTTTTAGCAGTTAGCTAAAAATGTGTGGGCTTTAAAACCTTTCAGAAGAATTTCAGTTCTCAGGTCCATCACAACCTAAGTGATCTTGAACACGTTATTCAGATTATGTAATCTTGTATGTTCTGATAGTTGAAGGGAGCAAGACCACTGATTTACTAAATGTCACTATGTGTCAAGTATACTACACGAATTAAGATTATAGTTTTAAAAACAAAGGGCAGTGTATAAATCATGGCTCCCCCACTAATTAGAGTTCTAACAATCTTCCCCAACAGCAAAATGAAGAATAATAATAGCACTTATCTCATATGGGTGTTACGAGGATTGAATGAGTTAATGCACATCAAGTGCTAGACTAGTATCTGCCATATGTAAGTGGGTAAATGGTCAATAAGGGTGAAGTATTACTGAGAGGACTGAATGTGTTAACAGATATATAGAGTCTACTACAGTGTCTGGAAAGCTGTGATGCTCTATAAATACCACCCCCCCACACACACACACATACCACCATAGATGCACTTTTTTCCTCCATTGATCCTATTGTCAGAATATAAGAATTTATGAAGTTAGGCTTCAATTTTCTGTAGTGAATCACCAGGGTCCCTACCTCTCATTCCTCATGTTCTCAAATTTGGAGACCCCTGACTCATCACTGGACACTGAGTCCCAAACAGGGATCCGGTTTTTGTGTGACCTGAAACTTACACAAGTTTGATAGCCCTTTTTTAGAAGAAGACTACAAAATCACTAATATGAAGTTAAGTACAAAAAAGAATATTTATAAAGAGAAAGCTACTGCAATAAATTACATATTTAAAATAGGATATTAGGCATTCTGACAGGTGTGAGGTGATGTCTTCTAGTAGATTTGATCTGTATTTTCCTGATGATGAGTAATATTGAACATCTTTTCAGGGGTCTGCTGACCATCTGTATGTCTTCTTTGGAGAAATGACTTTTCATGTCTTCTGCCCATTTTTTAAATGGATTATTTGTGTTTTGGGGAATTGGGTTGTAGAAGTTTTTAAAATGTATTTTGGACACTAATCTTTTACTGGGAATGTTATTTGCAAATATCTTCTCCCATTATGTAGGTTGTCTTTTAGTTTTGTGGATGGTTTCCTTTGCTGTGCAGAAGATATTTTGTTGTAGTTCCAATAGTTTACTTTTGCTTTTATTTCCTTTGCCACAGGAGACAGACACGTCTAGAAAAATGTTGCTATGGTGGATGTCAGAGAAATTACTGTCTGTGTTCTCTTCTATAATTTTTATGGTCTCAGGTCTCACATTTAGGCCTTTACTCCATTTTGAGTTTATTTTCGTGTATAGTGTAAGCAAGTGGTCCCGTTTCAGTCTTTTGCATGTTGCTGTCCAATTTTTCCAATACCCGTTGTTGAAGGGACTTTCTTTTTCCCATTGCATATTCTTGTCCCTCTTGTCAAAGATTAATTGGCCATATAATTGTGGATTTGTTTCTAGGCTTTCTATCCTTTTCCATTGATCTAAGTGTCAGTTTTTGGGCTGGAGCCATACTGCTTTGATAACTACAGCTTTGTAGTATAACTTGAGGTCTGGAATTGTGATGTCTCAAGCTTTGCTTTTCTATTTCAAGGTTGCTTTGGCTACTCAGGGTCTTTTGTGGTTCCACACAAATTTTTAGTATTATTTGTTCTAGTTCTGTGAAAAATGCTGTTGGTATTTTGATAAGGATTGCATTACATCTGTAGATTGCCTTGGGTAGTATGTACATTTTAAAAATATTTGTCTTTCTAATCCATGATCATGGATTTTCTTTCCATTTCTTTGTGTTGTCTTCAATTTATTTCATCAATGTTTTATAACTTTCAGAGTATAGGTCTTTCACCTTCTTAGTTAAGCTTATTCCCAGCCATTTTATTAATTTTGGTGCAATTGTAAATAGGATTCCTTTTTAAATTTCTCTTTCTGTTGTTTCATTATCACTAATAGAAGTGCAAGAAACAATAAGTGTTGGTGAGGATGTGGAGAAAACGAAACCATTGTATATACTGTTGATGGGAATGCAAAGTGTTGCAGCCACTGTGAAAAACAGTATAGAGGTTCCTCAAAAAACTAAAAATAAAACTACCTTATGGTCTAGGAGTTGCACTACTGTGTATTTATCCAAATATAAAAATACTAATTCAAAGGGATACATGTACCACTATGTTTATAGCAGTATTATTTACAGTAGTCAAGATATGGAAGCAACCGAAGTGTCTATCAATTGATGAGTAGATAAAGAAGAGGTGGCATATATATATTTGCAATAAAATATTATTTAGCTATAAAAAGAATGAAATCTTGCAATTTGCACCAACATGTATGGAGCTAGAGCGTATAATGCCAACCAAAATAAGTCAGAGAAAGGTAAGTACCATATGATTTCACTGATATGTGGAATTTAAGGAACAAAACAAATGAACAAAAGGAAAAAGAGAGAAAGAGAGAAAGAGAGAGAGAGAGAGAGAGAGAAACCAAGAAACTGACTCTTAATTATAGAGAACAAGCTGGTTGTTACCAGAGGGGAGGATTAAGGAGAGATGGGTTGAATAGGTGTTTAGAGTTAAGGAGTACACTTGCTGTGATGAGCATCATGTGATGTATAGAAGTGTTGTTGAATGACTATATTGTACACTTGCAACTAATAGAACGCTGTTAACTACACTGGAATTAATATAAAAACTTTAAACATATAATAAATAGCACAACAATCTGAAAATTCAGAAAAACAGCAAAGTTTTTATTAACTGCTTGACACATCTTAATTCTTTTTATCCTACATATTATAGCTACATACTATATGAAAGCCCCTTTTGTAATGATTTTCAAATACAATTTTCTATAGAAAAATAATAAATTATGATTGAATAAACATATTTTAATTATTGATAGTTTTTAAAAGTACCTTTCAGCTTTAAAACTCATAGATAAAAATCATAAAATTTTAGAATATTGTCAATTTTGGGGATCCATGTTTCTTTTTTCATCTATTAGCTGTACAGCTTGGAGAATTTTCCAAAAGATTGCCTTCTGTCTTCATGCATTTCATGTCTTGTTTCTGCTCAATTGCTCACCTACCTTGGTACCAGTTACCACATGGGTATCTTCAAACCATCAGATAACCTGTGATCCTGCACTTTAATGCTATGGCTCCTGGTGAGTAGACAAGTCGGTGGCAGGAATATTCTTGGAACATATTCCTATGCTGAAATGACGGTCAAAAGTTTATCTCTACCTATAGACTATACTAAAAGGTAACTAATCTATTCTTAATTAAATTCCACTTAGAATGATCCCCAAATCCCCAAACCATTTTTTTGTCCACCAGACACAAGAAGAAATGAGCTGGAGTGGAAATATATATTCATCTTTATCAACTGCTTGTAAAATAACATGTATTTTTGAAATTGTATAAACACATGTGAACAGGTAACCATTATTAGGTCCTTCTTTGGGCCTTGAATCAGAGGAGTCTGTGCAGGTCAAGATTCTTGAAAATAAGCTTAGTTATATTCACTATAAATTTCTTCTGTTTGGAGTCAATTTCCTTAGTCATATGTAATCTAATAAGCCAAAGTCCACTTCCATTTTAAGTAAGATAAGGAGAATCAGTTATCTTCCCTTTGCCTGACTTAATTTTTCTTCATTTCTCCAGCACCTATCCATTCCCTTTTCCTCTTTGTTCTTCAGACTGTCTCTTTACTGGCTCTTTTCCCTTAAAACTAGAAATAGGCTGCAGAATTATCCATTATAAAAATGGTGTTAAAACCAACCTTTCCACCATTGCCTTACTCATAATCTACATACAGTCTCCTCTCTCCTTTCCTTCACCACTATAATTCTTATAAGAGCAGTTACAACTAAGTGCATACTCTTCCACTTTCATTCTTTTTTAAAAGACTTATTTAAGAGAAAGGTAGGAGGAAAGAACAAGTGGGGGAGAGGCAGAGGGAGAGAATTTTCAAGCAGACTCTCTGCTGAACATGGAGCCTGACTTGGGGGTCAATCTCAAGATCCATGAGATCAAGTCCTCAGCCAAACCAAAAGTGAACTGCTTAACAGACTGAGCCACCCAGGCACCCCTCTTCCACTTTCATTCTTACCTCAACTTCAAAAAGGACCTCTCTCTGCAATTTATTGAAATTACCTTTGTCATGACCATTCATGACCTCCTTATTAAATTCAAATGGCCTTTAATGTCTCAGTCTCTAAGATGGCATCTTGATTTCTTGTGGAATTGGATTTCTACAATTTTGTAATTACACTAATCTGGCTAAATAGACACATGTGACCTATAGGAAGGTTCATCTCTGAGTATGTGACCTGTTGAAATTGCATATATGAAGTTACTGAATCCCAGCTCATCCCAGTCTGGCTTATTCTGCTGCCTGCTGAGATTTAAGTTCTTGTTGTGCCATTTCCCTCATCGAGAGGCTGTAAATAACATTTTCAGACCACATATGGAGCACTGTGAGAACTGATGCTCATTAAGTGTGTTAAGTGAAAGTCATGAGTGGAGTACCAAACATTAGCTATAAATCAAAATTAACAAATGTGACTCGAGTTCTCAGGAGGCAAAACACTTCGAATCTTAAATAATATGGCTGTCAGGAATCACACTGAAAGATACATTTCTCTTCAAATATGTGCACAGATGAAATGCAAAGAAGTAAGCTGTCAAGATAGACAAGGAGAAAGAAATCTGTTGCTTGGCCCTTGAAACAAGTTAATTTAGCATTATAAACCATTGGAGTTTCCTTTTCAAATGGATCCATGTGGAAAATCCAGATGGCCGAATGCTCAGCTCATAAATGTGAAAACTAAGCTCCAAAGCTTGAACGTAGTCAAAGCATTTTACTTACTTATTGCTGAACATTTTTTATCATTTATATTTAAGAGCAAAACATGTAAATTATTCCTTAAGGACACAATATTAGTTCATGCTATCTTTCTCAATGGGAATCAGTTTGCAGGATTTGAGGGAGAAGGAGCAGTTTAAGAGGATATAGGACAATTTAGAAATAAATTTGAAAATTACCAAGCATCAACGCTGTGGTAAACACTTGGCTGCTAGATGTTGAAGTTATAAAAATGTAGCTCTTTTTTGGATTTCCCTAACTCAGTGTATTCCTAAAGCCAGAAAAATATTCAAATTCCCATTGATTATTGTTAGTAGGTGGAGATCAACTTAGACTATTTCTTCTCCTTTATCCTCTTCCCACCATCCAATAAATCAGCAAGCAGTACCGACTTCATGTTTTGAAAGTTTCTCCATCATGGTCACTTCTTTTAACCACACTGCTGCTACCTGCCTCAGACTTTCATGGTCTCTTAGCTAGAAGATTCCCACTGCTTCCTACTTCCCTTCTCATTGCCACCTTCCCAGAGCCCTTTCTGCCTAGAAAATAAGTTAATGTTGGTCTCCTGCTTGACATTTCCTAATGGCTACCTGTAGCCCATGTGATAACATTTCAAGTTCTTAGCAGGGCTCACAGAGCCCTTTAGTGTAGGGATCATGTCAGTTCTCATCATTATCCTTTGCATAGTCCAATATTTCTGAGTTACACCTATTCTCCTAAATATGCCATGTTCTAGCATGCCTTTGTGCCTTTGTAGCTTTGCTCCTTCTGCCTCAAAGGACCTCCTCTGTTTTGTCTGCTTGGAAATGTGCTGGTAAATCCTCAAATTTCATCTCCAGTTTCACAGTGTCTTTAAGTCTTCACTGATATTCCCTACTTCCTATTTCTTCTGCTACACACCCTCCCCAATACACACTAAATTGTAACTCCTTTAAGAAAGGGATCCTGTTTATATATCTTCATAGTCTAAATATCTAATACACACAGTAGTTGGCACCTAATAGGCATGCACTAAATATGTATTAACAGGTAAGAAAAGCCAAGCAAGTACATTCTTTGTCTTGCAGGGTATTTTAGTCAGGTTTCCCTGGCTAAGCAAAGGAGGTCCCCCAGCAAGCAAAGCAAGGCATAAAACAAATACAAAACAAAAAAAGGAAGAATGTGTTCCTATTTTATCAGGAACTACAATTTCCAAAATGGGGGGCGAGGGAGGATATGTGTGAAAAAGGATAGGAAGGATCCAATAGGACT
Source organism: Vulpes vulpes (assembly GCF_048418805.1). Taxonomy (NCBI): domain Eukaryota; kingdom Metazoa; phylum Chordata; class Mammalia; order Carnivora; family Canidae; genus Vulpes; species Vulpes vulpes. The sequence goes on from NC_132786.1 coordinate 34,406,807, forward strand.
GGCATATCATCCAGCCAGCTACCTCAGTTGATGGCACAAAAGAAGAGAATTAGTTCATCTCTCATTCTACCAGTGGCCTCCAGTTTTTTTTTTTTTTTTTTTTTTTGGCCTCCAGTTTTAAGAGGAAAAGATATCCTCCACTTTTTCCTCAAGAAGGATGGATACAAGTTTATACAGTTGACCATTCAGACTCATAGTGCTAAAAAGTTTGTTTTGAAGAAAACTCTAAATATTGTTCCTGTAGCAAGTCCTGAAGACATAGCCGATTTTCATCATCTTCATCCTATAACTTTCAAAAAAAGAAACCTCACCTTCAACAGCATTTGTGTTTTGACTTGTCTGGTAACTTATCTAGTATGGTAACAAATCCACATTCCTAAAGTCCCAGGCTTCACTGCCTTATTTTTGTTGGATCATGGTTCCAGTAATATATATCCACCTATCCCCCAGTTTCAATACCTCATGTGTATATCAACCACTATTTAACCACTATCCTTGATCTGCTGGTTTGAAGAACCAAAAGAGGCATCATGGTAGTGGCAGACTTTACTTCTACTTCACTGGAATAGCTACCCTACTCCAATCAGAATTATTCCTCTTTCTGGAATGGAAACTCTAACCCAGCAGAAGCTGTTTGTGAGGATGGCATGCAAAACTCTGGGAGTTAGGTCACTAAGATGATGGTGAAAGTCAACATTACTTCCTATGGTTCCTAGATCCATATGTTAGCAATTGGGAACTCAGCACCAGATGTTGGCCTTCGGTTCAGCACAAGAGATTACATTATCTTGCAGGAATCTTAATCTGTGAGAGGCTATACAAATTACTGAGTCTCAGATCAGCTGAAGTAAAGGAAGGGAGAAAAATGTGTTTATTGAGTCCCATACTGGGGCACATAGACATGAGTGTGAAGCAGGTCCTCTGGCATCTCATACCTTAGTGAAAACAGGAAAACTTGTGGTGGGAGGAGATAGGTGCCCAATACTAGGTGCAACTGGATTGTTTCTCATATGAAATCAGTCACAAGGCATACGGGGTGAAACAAGTGGCAAAAGGCATCAGAAGTGATGCACAAGAAGTGTCTTATACAAAAAGATTTACTTTATAGGTAGAAAGACAAAAGTGCAAATAGATTATATTATACACACACTCACACACACACACACACACACACACGCACACACAGGTAGTCCTAGCTTTGCACCATTCCAGTAAGCATAAATTTTAGTTCCCATGACTCACGGCTTATTTAAATAATACCAGTTTCTCAACAACACGGTTTAAATGTTAGTTCCCACAGTATATTAACTGTGAGTAATTACAGAAAGTATAAACCCCCTTGCTAACTCTTCCATTTACAGATCATAACATAACATAAATAACAGACGTGCATCATGATCAGTGACTAATATGTCACTTCTGTGAGTGCTTGGGGTGCCTGGGTACTTCAGTTTGTTAAGCAGCTGACTGTTGATTTCAGCTCAGGTCATGATCTTAGGTTTTGGGATTGAGTTTCACAATGGGCTTGCACTCAGTGAGAAGTCTCCTTGAGAAGTCTCTCTCTCTCCCCTTTCTTCTGCTACTCTTCCTCCTAATGCTCTCTTCCTCTCTCTTGAATAAATAAATAAATATTTGAAAAAAATGAAGTCTATCAGTAATTCCTCACTGTGTACCTCTGGGCACAGACAACAGTGTGTAGCTGCATTGCCTCCTTGTCTCATGGTTATAAATCCATATGATATTTACTAGGATAAATAATGAAAAGAGGAAATTGGCTAACAAAGATGAAATCTCAGCAAATAAATGAAAAGTGATGACATTGGAAGTGAAATTCAAATTAAATGTAAATAGAATTATAAAAGAAATAGCTGACTGTGGGAATGTTGATGATGCTGCCATCCAAGGGATCCTAGATATGTAGCCAGAAAAAATCAATAAAGACAAACTTGTCGACATAAATGAGGAAAGAAGGAAAAGGATGAATATGTCTCAAAAGAAGTGATGTTGGCAAAAAAATCTATACATCAAAGAAAACCAGGGAAATATTTTGTGATATTGAAAGTGAAGAAAACAAAATGTCAGAAGCCAATCCAAACTTAGAAAGGAGTATGACAATTTGCCAAGGCAGAGAGAAAATATTTCTTTGCATTGTAAGTTACAGCATGAGAAGGAAAGCTCTGCTCCAACTACTCCTAACCTTTTCTAAAAAAGAAATAAAATAATCTCATTCTTAATGTTTCTAATGTTTCTCATTGCAGTGTGCTACATAATCATTCTGTTGTTTATATCTGTATACATTTATAACTAACATAGAGTTTTTAATATCTTGACAAAAATTTAAAGGGCACAGAACAATTATAATTTTTCCCACTGATTATTAAGATCACTTTGCTTGGATTTGCACATTTTTATGATCCTGCACTATTGTGCAAAACTAGGACTGTCCATGTATCTATAAACATATTCATATATCCATGCATATGTACTGTGAGAAGAGATGGTATTGGAGCTGAGTCTTACAGGAAGGGTAATTGCTCACCAGTAATCAGAGTGATGATGAGGAGGGTGGTAATAATCACTACAGAACAGCACATCCATTGGCCTGATGGAGGATGGGGTACGGTGAGATTTGGTACAGCTAATGCTCAGGTGTGCAAAGGTAAAGCGCCGCAAGAGATAAAACTGAAAGGTCATCTGGTGCCAGGTCTAATAGGGATTTCCTTGCTTGACTACAGATTTTGATCTTTATCCTTCAGGTTTTGGAAACCTCTGAAGGATTTTCAGCAGATGAGTGATGTGATCAGACTTTTCTTTTAGGACAATCACTATGAGTTGTTTGAAGGTTGGATGTGGTGGGAACCTGCAGCTTGGAGGCAGGAGTTATCAAACACCAATTGGCTGGCTGAAGCAGGTTGTGGGTAAGAATGAGGAGGGACTGAGCAGAGATCCATGTGAATATGCAGTCCCCTCACTTTGCCCTTTGTCACCACTAAAGACCCCTACCCTGTTGTTTCCTTAAATCCAACTTCCCTAACATGTCGCAGTAATCCTCCATTCAACGGATTGAATAACATCCTTATGGACTGAGCTATAGTCACACTGCCACAGACACTCACACAAATGTCATGGGAATGCCATCCCTGCTGGTTGAGCTGAATACCAGCTACTTCTCATTTATGCAATCAATGATTCCTTCCACTTTTCCCCTGCATGGGCACTTTGCTGAACATAGCTTTGTTTTCCCTAGCCTGATTAGTAAAAACTTGTTCAGGTAGGATGCTTCATTAACAAATAGTACTCTCTTGTTCCTTTCAGGCTATCTTCTACATTTTAATTTACTGGGCAATGCTAATGAACACAACAGGAGGCCTAATAGTTTTCCCCGGGGATGGAGAAAAATAGAAACTTTACAAGTAAACATAGAATAGTAAAGACATAGTGATACCAATTTCACATCTTAATGATACTAACTGTTGCATAGGTAGTAAATGGTAGGAACATCACCAAAGCTTGCTTTTTCATATATTTAACGTTTTTAAGGATTAACAGTGAGAACAACTATGTCATATCCTTTTACAGATAAGAGGATTGGAAAATGAAACTAGTGAGAATAATTTCTTCTCTACATTAGAGATTCCAGCCCCCCCAGGCATCCTAATTTTTCTTTCAGATTTATTTTATCAGAATTTTGCTTCTTGATTCCAGAAGCTAAATCCCTCTTGTAATTGGAAGGCTTCCTTGAATTATACTGTTTAGCTTTTGTGAATTTGAGTTTTATTCCATAAGAAGAGAAAGAAACTTATTGTCAGAAGGCACCATTCCTTTACAATCTGAGGCTACATCAGTTTATCCACGTATGTCCACAAGCCTTCAATCAGTGGTTTTGTTTCATCCATATTGACTAGTTCTGCCCTTGGATGAGATTCTGTTCTTTTCTAGAGAACATGTCCTAATTCTTTCTTTGTTAAGATATTTTCTATTGTAGTAGAGGGCAGTTTTTTATTTCACTACACACTTGGCAGATTTCCTTATTCTTCATAATGATCACATCAACATCAGCAATGAATATCAATGATAACAATGTCCCTCTTCAGGCCCTTTCCTAGGCAGATGCATCTGGCTTCCTCATTTGCTAGAGCCCAGGCACCAAGATAATAATTATGGCAAGGACAGTGATGCCAGCCTTTCACTCTTTGACCAATTACCTCCTTGCCATTGTTCAAACTGAAACCAAAACACCCTGAATAAGTTTACTCATCTATAGAAGTTATGAAAATACATGAGAAGCTACAAATAACACTACAGCTCTTTTCTGAGTGGGAAAGAGACACTTATTCTTTCTAGATAACAGCAACATTTTCATTTATTATTATTTTTCAGGCACTGTAGAGAAGAGTCTGACAATTTTCTGTGGACATTCAAAGTGATAATGCATAGAGTATCAGATGCAGGGCACATACTTATTTCCACAACTATAAGATAACCCTATGATCATTAAAGTACTGAATTATAGAGAAAATGTAGCAAGAGAGTTTTCTGAATTACAAAATCAATTAAAGTTATTATTTTAATGATGAATGGCTGAATTACTCAGGTGCTTATCACAACATAATTATATCAACAATGATATGAAAAGTAAAGGGGAGTAGTAGCACATTCATGAAGGAAAGGCAGTTATCACTTTTTCAGACTCAAAAAACACAGTACAATATGGTAACTGGGAAACAACCATAGTAAGGGAATAGAAATATCAAAATCCCTGCAAAAAGAGATTGACAATGAGTCAAATATCACAAAGATTATAAATTTTTGTGGAAAACAGATGTAGTTCCTAATCAAATCATATGCAACACATTTTGAAATGACTGATTTTCTGCATTGACATGTATATAAAGATACCATATGGTTGCCATTTAATAAGTATAGTTGTATATATGCCGATGGACACATATATGGGGAGATGTAAGCATAGTTATACATATAAATTCCTCATGTAAGGCTTAACAAAATTTCAGATGATTTTATGCCAAACCCTATAATCTAATTAATTCTGATATTCTGCTAAACATAACCTTTTAATAGCCATTTCAGAAGATTTACAGTATTATTATGCTTAAAAGTACTACAAAATAATTTGATGATTAAAAGAATGAATTCTGGATTATTATTTAGAAATCAAAGCAAGATAATTATTTGGTATATATAATAGCATTTAGCCAGAATATTCCACTTTTAACAACACTTGATAACAGAAAGTTAATGTTTTTCTATTAGTTATACATTTGCTTGTGTATAATCTCCCTTTCCTCTCAGTTTACAAGTTTTGCTAAGGCTGGATTAAAACACACACACACACACATACACACACACACACACACACACTTTATTTCTACATCTGTTTATAGTCTTTAAATATGAACTAAAAGCTTACCTTGAATGGCACATTTAACATGAGATCTCCTCCTAGTATGTGGTAATTTAGGTACTATCTAGTCTTAGTTGTTATAGCTCAATTAAACTGTATTTTTAAGGCCATAGTCAACAGATTTCCAAGATGCAGATCTGCTCAGATGTTGAGTTATTAGTGGGCTAATGAGATGAACTGAATAAGGAAAGATGCCATCAACCAGGAGCTTAGTATATATGAGTAGGCTACTGTGTATCTTTGTTAAAAAAACAGTTTAACTTTGATCAAATGTACTAAGTGTTTGGACAAGAAAATATGCTTGGTTCTTAAAGAGAAATCAAGCCAAACAGAAACCAAAACCAAAACAACAACAACAACAAAAAAGTTACAGAACTTTAAAGTATATTAAAGAAAATTCTGCTAGGTTAGGGAGAGTAGTGAAGTACATTTCCAGAATGTCTATTTCCCAACTGGCTAAGGTGTTAGGGAAATGAGAATAGGGGATCCCTGGGTGGTGCAGTGGTTTGCCTGTGTCTCTCTGCCTCTCTCTCTCTCTCTCACTGTGTGCCTATCATGAATAAATAAAAATTTTTTAAAAATTAAAAAAAAGAAATGAGAATGAAAGTTTGTATTAGTATTTGAAGGGTTATTTTCTTCTAGCCACAAAAATATGTGGAGCTGGTATAAAAAGATTGAAGACAAAACAACAAGAGTAAAATGCGCTCCCCCATTTGAAAATAAAAATACAGAAGAAATAGAGAAATGAATATTTGTAGGAAACTTGGAATGATAAAAAAAATTAAAATAAAAAATTTTCCACAGATAAAAGCTTTTGTAATCTGCTTAAGTCTATCCTATCACCTGGGATCTACTAGAAAAATCAAAGCAGTTGAAAAAGTTAGGAAGCAGTCATTTGGAAGCTAAGAATGGATAATACCCAGGGTGGGAAGTTAAAGATGTCTCTCAAATGTCAGAGAGGAAATTTTATTGCTAGAAAGTACTCCACTAAAGTTTACTATGGAAATGCTAATGAATAGGTAAATCTTGGACATTTAAAAGAAAAATGAATTCAACTATGCTTCCAGAATGTTTCTTTATCCTTGATCTATGTGTCCACACTGCCAAATTTTACAACTGAGTATCCTTGGGCCAAATCAGAGTTAAAGCATCTCCCCACTGTTTTATAAACTGAAGGGCAGCATGTATTCTGGGTGGAACACCTGAGGGGTGCTGTGTGGAGTAGAGGTCTTCTAAGTGGTGTGATTCAGAGGTACCAGGAATGAGCCCTCCCACATGCCTCCCAGCTGCCAAGAATTTTACCATCATGTCCTATAGATTTCCTTCAAGACAAGTGTTTTCAGAGAGTTTCTTACCCTTTATGTCATTTAACTATTCATTATAACTTATAGCTGGATGTATGTGGTTTCATCAACTTACTTCCATTGGCATAGTTCCCTGTGAGTAAGGAACAGAAGGTATTTGAGATTATGGAAGATGGGGAAGAGAGCATTTTGTACATGGGAACTATGGGAACTATGTAGGTATATCTAGCTCTGGAAACACAGTGGTGGTGGTGGTGGGGATCCCTAGGTAGGTAAGGAAAAAATAAACACACAGGCCATCACCATGGATTTTGGACATTTGCAATGAATTTCCTTAATCTCACTTCTTTCTATAATCTCCTTTTACTTGTGAAGAAGCTGAAATTTGGGAAGAATGTATGTGGCTTGTTCAAATTTGGGCAGACTCACTCAGGTCTTCAGATTCCAAGTCCTCTGCTCTTTTCAGTAGAGCATGAGAAACCTGAGCACTTAGGGAAGGCAACAAAATTTTGAAAAAAAGAATATAAAATCTAAAAGGGACAATATTTTTCATTTCTACAATTCTGTCAAGGATTGGTTTTCAAATTATATTTTAGAAGGTTGTACAAGTAATTTCTAAGATTAGCCATATTTCTACATATGTTGACCAAAGGACCATGCAGAGTTTACATCATATGCATTGTCAATGTACTAAAAGTCAATTATATGCACTTGATAAAAAAGAGGAAGTTATCTAAGATCACTAGTGACTTGCCCCACTATTCTTCTCTGTGATGTGTGGTCACAGATGAGCAATTATACACAGGCATGTCTCCACCAGTCCTTATCAGCTCCTTCTGCTACCCCTAATATGAGTGGTTCACAATGAGTGTGGTTCTATTATTTAAAACATTTTTGGGGGGATGCCTGGGTGGCTCAGTGGTTGAATGTCTGCCTTCAGCTCAGATGGTGATCCCAGGGTCCTGGAATTGAGTTCCGCATCAGGCTCCCTGTAGGGAGCCTGCTTCTCCCTCTGCCTATGTCTCTGCCTCTCTCTCTGTGTCTCTCATGAATAAATAAATAAAATCTTTAAAAATAAAATATATTTTTTCGTATGAGATTTTTAGTTTAGGCATGGTCTTTAGAACCCAAGCCCTGGTGAATCGGCTCCACAGTGTTTTATTTGGTTTTCTACAGTAGTGTCTTTGAATTAAGACATGTCCTACATAATCTTAGTTCTGTGTAATGTCAAACAAATAAACCAGGGAACTCTTGAGGCATATATATATATGTATGTAATATATATATATGTAATATGTATATATATATATATATATATATATTTGAGAGAAAGAAAGAAAGACAGGTTTGACTATAGTACTTACCAATTCTCTTAATGTGCAAATATGAACATGAATCTCTAACCTTGAGGGAAGGGATCCAGTGTGCAGTTTTCCAGTGGATGTCATGGGAATTATGTTCTGGGGAACACACTTTGGATTATACATATGTATGTATACATATACATACAGTCCACATATATGTATATATACATATGTATATATGCATGTATATAATATTTACATATAAAATATATAACAATTATCCTTTTTATAATGAGAATAAACAGTCTCTAATGTTAGAAAGGGGAAATAGGTGATTTTGAAATGATCAAGAAAAAAGAGGCATGTATGTAAGTCTCCCTGGTCTCTGCTGACTGAGGACTGAGCAAGCAAACCACAAAGAGACTTGAAGTAGAAAAATATCTTCTGGACTCAAGGCAGACTGGATCAAAGGCACCACAAGGAAGGATTGCAGACTGAGCACATGCAGCAGAAGAGACCGTGTCCTCCACTATCCCCACTCTGAACCAAGATGGGAATCAGTGCCTCTCCGTGGAGGAATAACTAAAGCTCCAGCTACTCTACAGACTTTGGTATAGGCCAGATAGGAGGGCTATGACATCAATAAAACAGAATTTCTGAAATGATAATCTTCATGGAAGAGAAAGGAGAAGCTGAGATTCCTGTCAGAACAATACACTTTCTCTTTTGAAGCCATTTGCTTCTCTTGCCTTCAGATCCTCATGTGGGACTGATTCTTATTGCTGATGGTACCATCCAACAGCCCCTTCCTGGGGGTAAGTGTGGAGAAAGACTAAGTATATGCCACTGATTTGTGCCCAGTTGTTCTGAGATGCATTGTCACCATTCTGGCTGCAAGCCTCATACGGCCTGCACGTAATAATACAACCACACAATAATTATCATAGGAATTTATTTCAGGAAACTTAGCCATTTTGGGCCTTTATTTTTCTTGTGAACCTGGGAGTTAATGTGAGATAGGCCCAGCACATTTCTAAGCAATCACAGTGCATGGTGTAGGATCCAATGGGACAATTCCAGGCATTCCTACAAACTACATGATCTTAGTAAAACCAGCCGTCAGTCCCCACCCTACCCTATCTCCATTCAAAAACGATGCTCTTCCACTGTGGCAAAAAGGATAATAACCATGGGCTAGAGAAAGAGAAGTGGTGCCAGGGCAGGAAATGGAGCAAAAATACATGTTAAAGACCAGCCATGAGATGCCCTTTTCAATAGAAATCCATCCATATCCATACAAAGGAAATAATGGCGTAGCTAAAAGATTTTAAGATTAACATGGGCACAGTCCAAAGACACAAAATATTTTTTTTTTGTTAAATATGACCATATCTCTTTCTCTAATTGCATCACAATCTAAAAGGACAGTTTGCTACTGTGTCTAAAACTGTGTTCAAAATTAGAAACTTAGTTAAGCTTCATATTTATTGGGATGAAGGGAATAATTTAAGCACCAAGTACCAGGGATTGACTATCTTTCTGAAGGAAAGAAGAAGAAAAGTGTATCTGGATAAAAAATAAGATAATACCACTTGCTCTCACACACATATGCACACATATGTACATGTCCACCACATACCCTATACACAAAGGTAAACCTTTCATTGGGCTTCATGTCTCTCCTTCAACTTGAAGAGAGACAAATTTTTGGTCTGCCACCAATGAAAGATAGTTGGTGACAGCTTTTAACATAGTTCACAATTATCTAAAATCAGAGAAATGTTCCATAGGCTGCTGGGAAATGGTCTCTGGATTTCAGGATGCTTATTTGTTGGGGATGCTCTCTCCTTACACTGCCAGGGCTAGTTCTGTGTGGGGGCTGACTAGGTAGGAGGACACCTACCTGTACCCTGTGATTTGAGGGTGGCTGACAGAGCCTTTCACCAAGAATATATTCATCATATGCCTGTCACAGTGACCAAGAGACAAACAAAACTCCATCAGGGTCACCCATTAATAATTATGACATAGGGAATCATAGATAAGAGGAAGAAAGACTTTGAAAGATCACCTGGTCAAACCCCTTCATTGTACAAATGAGTACATGATGCCCAGAGGTAGGGTGATTACTCCACATTTTTTTCTAGTCAGTCCATGATTACCTGTGTCAGCAAGTAAAGAGCTAGGATCTTGTATGTAGATGTTCCTGAAGGATATTACTAATGCAAAAGGCTTCATGAAGTCATGAGGATATTGTAACAGAGTTGAATGTGTGACTCCAAAGAAGGCCATCCCTCTTCTCCCATCCATTATACAACCATTCAGAGGTAGCATACCTTGTGTATATGTGTTTGTGTGTGTGTGTGTGTGTGTATATAAAATTTAGCATATTGTAACTAACATTAATAACTATACATCCTCATAATCCTCTCTAATGACTTCATTAGTAATCAATGGCATGGACATAATGTGATTTATTTAGCTGATACTATTACTTAATACTTTGGTTGTACCCTTTTTTTAAACCTCTACACTGGACACTGGTATTTTTCAAATTTTTTCAATTTTCCAAGAAGTAATTGCTTTACACGCATGTGTGGTCCTCTCCTAAAAATATGGTTGTACATGTGGTATCTCTTAAGTCACAATTAACTATTATTTTAAAGATTTGATACAATTATAATGACATTCCTTTCTGTACGTATCTACAATCAGTTCCACTCATAGGATCTCAAGGATCTATTGCTACTTGGATGCACTGCCATTCCAGAGCCAGAGGAGGCAACCTAGAAGCTCCGTTGTCTCCCTGTGTCCTGCTTGCACTATTTCTTTTTGAGTTTCTTGTTTTGAAAAGCCTGGGGGTCATTAGAAGTGGGCAGAAATCATGGGGCTCCCTGAGTGGCTCAGCGGTTTGGGGCCTGCCTTTGGCCCAGGGCACTATCCTGGAGTCCCCAGATTGAGTCCTGCATCCGGCTCCTGGCATGGAGCCTGCTTCTCCTTCTGCCTGTGTCTGTCTCTCTCTCTCTCTTTGTGTGTCTATCATGAATAAATAAATAAAATCTTTAAAAAAAAGAAGTGGGCAGAAATCAGAGAGGAGAGCAAAAGGATTCCAGAATAAAAGAGAGAAGAAATGACCAAGGAAATAACTTCATCTTATCTGTTCTGGAATCTAAGGGACCCCAATTACTGGAGGGAAAAGAAAGCCATGGTGGTGCAAAATATATTAAAGAAGACCAGCCAATCAGACCAATTGCAAAAATATCTGCCATGATCACCAAAAAAGACACAGTTTTAATTGGGAGAGGAAGCGAGAGGGAGAGAGGGCTGCAATGATTGTCAATTGTTATGCAATTTCTCAAGGCCTTTGTAGGTTTCAGCTCCTTCCCTTCCAGAAGGGTAAGTAAGCCCTCTTTAAAGCTCAACTAAGCTATGGCTTCCAGGTAACATTTAAACAGCTTACACTGTGCCTTGAGGTATAAGCAAAGGCAAATTTATCAATTTCTCCAGCCATGCCGTTCACAGGAAGTGTTTGCCTTTTTAATTGCTCAGCTAGGCTTCATTGGACATAATTGAACAGCTACCTGATTAGAGGGCACAGGCTGAGAATGGCAGGAGCCAGCTGTCAGGAGTCTCTGGCAACTTTGAGTGGGCTCCCTCTGCCTGGTTCCCCTGCTGGGGTGAATGGAACCAAACCATCGCTAATGCTCCCTTGACTGGGGAGGAGGACAGGAAGTCCCTTTGACCCGACCAGCCAGTCAGCAGCAGGAAAATAGCCTGCCAAGATCTCTCTTTCATGACCAGATGTTAACTGAAAGCCTCATTTCAGGGATTTCATTAAATGTGAGAATCACACCTTCTTCTCATCACCTGCAAAGAGCTGCAGCCTCCCTGAGGGAGAAAGGCAGCTCCACTGGCTGAGTGCCTCTTTCCTGACTCCCTGTTGACATCTTTGAATAGGGCTAATACCATGAAAAGGGATCTTATTTCTACTTTGAGAGGCCTCAGGACATTTTTCTTGAGCATTCATCTTTTCCCTTGCCACACTTAGACTTCCAGCAACTGGAGTTGTTCGGCTTCCAAAATACAATCATCTTGCAGTGCAAACAGCTGCTCCAGCTTGAGTTTGCAGACAGGTTTTTAAACATCAGAGGCAGAAACTTCTTTTTAGCCCATTCACAAATTTTCATTAGTACATCTCACATTTGTTAAAACAAATCTCTCATAGTTGTCCATAAGTTCTCCCTCTCTATGATGACATGATAGAATTTTAGAGTTTGGTAGGAATGAAGTGCATGGAATAGCCTTACTTTCGTGAAGCTTATTTATTTTAGACAGCAATGATAGAGGGTGTCATTTAAGATAAAAAGAATAATGCCAAGTGCACATCTGTTGAATTTTATCGAGCGGATTATTTCTTTCAACATCTTTTCAGCAACTCTTCGTGGTGGTGGAAACTGGTGGCCCCAAAGGGTAGACATCCCAGTGGTAAAGTTATCCCAGTGGCTCAGGTTGAGGTAGCCTTGCTTTTCTACAAGTAGAATATGTTTTGGCATTTAAAGGTGGCACAGCATCTTGTTTCTGCAAATAGTCCACAGAACATTGCCCTTAAGGCACCCAGACAGGAAGTATTTGCTTCTCCTGGGAAGCTTTCTTCTTATATCTTGAGAAATTAAATTGAGAAGGGGAAATTTGTCCTCCAAGTACTAGACCTATCTGATCTGGGATTGCCCTTATTTTACTACTGTACTCAAAACCAGCTACCTAATTTGTGGGACCCTGTGCAAAGTGAAAATATACATCCCCTTATCCAAAATGATTAAGAATCTTAAAAATAGTGACAACAGAGGCAGAAACCAAACACAGGTCCTTCTAAGCAAGAGCTTTGTGTAACTGACAATTCTCACACCCATGAACCTGGCTCTGACTATAGATCCTTTTCTGTCCTGTCCCCTCAAGGGTGGCATTCTTGGTCAATTAAAATGCACCAGGAGTGGGAAAGAATTTTAGAGAACAGATCACATAGAATTGACATAAATTTAAAGTGTAATTTCATGTTACTACATTAATCTGGCATAAACTTAATTCACTAAATGAGCCCTCTTGGCTTTCACTCCCTTTCTGTTAGAGGTACCACTTCTGACTGTACGTTTTGGAACTACTGGTTTAATTTGCTAGTCTGCCCTACTTAAGTCTTTTAATTGAAAATGAGTTCTGTATTTTCACTCTCTAAAAAAACAATGTCTTTTCTTCTCTGACACCATATTCACCTCCTCTCAATTTTAATTTGGTTCTTTTATTTTTAATTACCCTTTCTCTTTTTCAGTTTTCTTCAGCCTTTTATCTAAAGCAGCATTTCTGAACCCATTTTTTTAATCCCCCCCCCCCCAGGGAGTGTTCTTAGATCATTTTTTCCCTAATTGCATGCTCCATGAAATTTTAGTACTGTAGATACATAAAGAATATTTATCCATATTATATACTAAGTATATGAGGAAGCAATAGTATGCATTATATACTTTAAAAAGTTATCTATATATGTATAACTTTTTCTCATCATACGAGAGTTCATCTTTGTTCCTTTGGGGGTGATATTACCTCTTTTGAGACCATCTAATCTAAAGGAAGATGTCTCAGCATGCTGTTCAACCCTATCCATGTATCTTAACTCTCAAAAGAATAACAAGAAAGTCCAAAACACTAGATTTTACATCCTCAAACCTCTTGTCTGAGCTCAGAGTTCCACATCACCAATTGGGAAATTAGCCTAAAAACATTTGTGTACAAGTATATGCTGTGAATCTATTTTATATACAACTTCTGTTGTGCCCAAGATTGTGAATCCGAGAAACCACCGAGGAGCCGAAACCAATGCAAGTACACGAGGGTTTATTTGCAAGCTCGAGCTTGGGCCCAAGTATACCGGACGCAGCAGAGCAGGGACGTGGACCCCGAGGTTAAGAGGTGTAGCAGTTTTATAGGGGCCAGTGGTCAATGGCATTGTAACACATACAGAAAGTTGCATAGTCATGTCGGTCCACACGCAGGTGGCCAATTGAATCACGATTCACCCTATAGTGACCGTTTGAACTAGCCTATCACTCTGGTCAGAATTGGCTTGCAGGTTTGGTGGGCAAAAGGCGGGGTTGACATTCTCTGGTGGCTAGGGGTTCCACATTCCTGTATGAGCCAGTTTCCGGTAAAGGTGTGCTCAGGGCTTACTAGGATGGGGGAGCGCCTTAAGCAATAAGCAGGTCATGTGGGGGTTATACATGAGATGGCAGGTGTAGCACAAAATGGAGTTAGTCCTGCTCTGATTGTCCAGGGGTAGGGGATTTTTGTTAAATTCCTTGGGTCCCACAATTCATTCTCTCAATTACTAAGGTCAATTCTATTCCTAGCTATTCAAAGATCTATTCAAAGGGGATGATTCTAGTGACAGATATTAACACAAAGGTGTAGCTCAGGGCACAGTACCTCAATATATGGGACCTTAGCATATTGTATATTTTAAGCTGAAGGAGTTTGAGAAAATAACAGGAGCAGGAAGGTCACTTCAACATTCTCCTCACCCTTTTCCTTTGAAACAGTCATAAACACTTGAGAGGTATTTTTCCTATGTTCAGAGGAGAGAAGTACCCTTACCTTTGAAGACAAAGAGACATGGAGAAAAATCTGAAACAACAACAACAACAACAACAACAAAAACAGTCTTCGTGTTTTCCCCTAGGTTAGGATATGTAGTTTATACTCTTTGACCTATCCTATTTCTCTAGGATTGTCCCCTCTTCATCAAACCTTGCATAAAAATCATCAGGCTTGACCATTTCTTCAGGTCTTCATTTTCTTACAAAGGTTCCTTTGTCATGTAAAATTTATGCTAAATAAATTTGTATGCTTTTCTCCTGTTCATCTGTCTTTGTCAGTTTAATTTTCAGGTCCAGGCAGGAACCCTGAGAGGGTTAAGAAAGACTTTTTCCTTTCCTGCTATGGCAAATTATTCCCAGCAATCATGAAGGAACAGTGGAATTTCTAGGCAAACTCTAGAAAGATGAGCTTTATTCTAGTTTATCAATTTCAAGAGCAATAGATTGACCGACATTCTCTGGACTTAAAGGGGCACATCATAAAGCCAGTTTCCAACACAGAATGCCTTTTTCTCCATTAATATGGCAAAAAGTACTGCTAGGGCAGCTCATTCATGGACCATGGGAATGTTGTCACTGGACTGGAGGCACTACTGGAGGGAAAGAAAAAGAGCACAGATAAAGGATTCCAGCACTTCTGGTCTGATCTCAGGCAGAGAAAAAATGGTCTAAAGGAATTGTGAAACATTAACATAAAGTACCACTTTTCCTAAAGATAAGATAAAACTTTCCTGTATCTTTTTTCAATGATATTATTCCATTGCTTGATAAATGATCTCTTCTTTTGCATGAAGACATGGCAAGACGATTAAACTAACTATAAAATATTTACTTCCATATAGCAACTAGCTAACCATGGAATGAAGTTTAACTCAGCTTGAAATAGATAGCATAATATAAAGCAATTTACTCTCTTGGAATTATATTGCTTGGACCACCTTGAAATTATACTGCTAAAGCAGGACAGCTAAAAAATAAAGATCAGTGAAATCATCAAACCCCCATTTTATCTTGTTACATCAGTGTCTCTTATATCTAAACCTATCATAACGGCTCCTGGAATAGAGAGAGATGCAAGTTTTCTTTTTCCATCTAGGGAGAAGCTGTGTAGTAAGCAATGAAACAACCAAATGGGAAAGGGTATAAGGAAAACTGAAAACAGAGTCTGTCAAGAACATATGCTGTCTAGATGGGAAATCAGGAAAAAATAATTCTTAGTGTAGAACCCCATGATTTTCATTGCTTAATCTTGCTTTTATGTCTTCAGTCAACAAATGGTCATTGAGCACCTATTCTCTCCAAATGATTATGCTAGATGTTCTGTGAGATTGGATCTAAACTATAGCAGATTTTTCTACTAATCCTGGCTTCTGAAATATTTATATATATTTGCAAGGTTTTAGCTCTATTTCAATGAAAGGCTCCCTCCATTTCCCCACCTCCTACCCTCCACAAACACCTCTAAGGCTCTTTTATAATTAGCTGCAAATGTCTGTGAATATGGCCCATTCAGGAACATCTATAATGACTGACCTTCACAGGCCTATAAAATATTCAGCGGTTCCATATTATTTCTCCTAGTTATATTAGTCTAAGTTTGGAGTGAGAAAGGAAGCAGAGAAGATGTAGCTGGACCTTTTAACTGAGAAGTATGTCTTTCTCATAGAGACAGAGACTCTATGAGCCATCTAGCTCATAATATTTTTTTTGAGTATAGGATCTATGATCTGCTTTACAATTTTGGGTACAAGTACAGTCATTTTTATTTTTTCCAATTAATCACTTAAACACTATCTCTTGTTATTACTAAAAGAATGTTCAGTACCTTCTCCTTAATGACTCCTACTATCGCCAAATAATACAAGAACCTCACTGGATTTCCTCAGAGTGCAGTAAGGTAATCCTGACTCTGTCAGTTAGCCAGAGAGTGGGAGCACTGAGATTGAGACCCTCTTGACCATGCTAATTAAAGAAGCTTTCTTGAGGAGTGACACTATCAACCGCCACAGAATTTACCATCTCCTTCATAGGTTGGCAACTCTGGGCTGTTGGCCAAATCCAGCCTGTGGCCTCTTTTCATAGGACTCTTGAGCAAAGAATATTTTATTTTTCCATTTAAAATATATTCGCTATCTTAATCTTTACAGAAAAAAATGTTAACCACTTGTCTATATTAATATGATCTTACTATTCTGTTGTCACCATTAGCCTAACTTTACTATTCCAGTAGACTTTTGCCTGGGGAAATGAAGCTGCAAATAACTTTATTATTTGTTGCAAGAAGTTCCAGAAAGACCTATCATTTTGTTAATAAAAATAATTGAAAAGTAGTTTATATCCCAAGACTCTTCAACTACTTGCCTCAAAATCTTCCCGTCTATGTCCACAAATCCTAAACTATTATATTATGATCCTCATCTAATACTAATTAATACTCCCCTCCTCTGTTGAAGGAACTGACTTAAACCAGACCTCAAAATTAGATCAGAATATATCCTTCCTCCCTCAAGATGCTATCAAACTCTGTTGAGGTAGGGTTGGTTTTTGGATGTGATAAACAGTAAACTCAACTTTGCCTTGCCTATATATTTTTCAGGGGATATTTGGGGAATGTTAAAGAAAAAAAATATTTTGACACTTGTTAAAATGGTAAAGAAGCTTTTTTTTTCAAGACTACTGCAATAGGAATGAAAACTATCACAATAGGGTAGAGAGATGGGCTAACCTCTGAATACAGAAAAGAGGGCTGGGATTTATAGCCAATGAGCAGAGTGAGGGGGTCAATGGATGGAGAACTGCCAAAATGAAACATCAAGTTGCGGGGGTGCTCATTCTTGCTAAACCAACAACAGGATTCTTGCTGAAGTCAGGCCTGGGTGATCAGATATCAAGGGAGCAGGGGTGGGTGGTGAGAATTTGATCAGATACTGAAAGTAATCTAATATTAAGCATGGGGATTCTCCCTAAAGTGATTTAGCAGAATTCTTGCTAAGACTAGGAGATGCAGGTCCCACAAGAATGGGAGACAAGGCTGAGGCGTAGTTGAGCAGAGGGCTCAGAGGAGCTTAAGTGAGGATTAGTGGAGGAGAGAGTCTTCATGAAGAATCGGTATTCTCCAGCCACTCTCTGCACAACTATTTTGCTTTATTTCTCTCATAGTGGATATCTTATCTTAAATGATTTTATTTCTTTAGTTGTTTACTTTATGACTTTGCTACTAGAATTTAAGCTCTCTAAAGGTAGAGATCATGTCTGCCTTATTTGCTGCTGTATCCCTGTGCCTAGATGAGATCTCATTACATTGTAGACACTCAATAGATATTTATTAAATAAATATTTGAATTGCCTTGAACAAGGCCCTAAGATGTCACTAGTGAAAATAAGTCACCCAACTCTAAGCATTCAGGCCCACTACTGCATTGCTTTTCATTGGTCCAGATCCCCGTACTTCTGTAGTGAAGCTACACTGCTTAAGCACACTTAAGTTTGCTAAGTGGCAACCATTTTTATTACCTAATCACATTTATTACTCTTGTAAGGGAGGAAAAATATTTTCCTTCTGTCCTTCTCAATTCTTGGCTGGGGCCCCTCTTAACTAGAGGCAGATTAACAAGAGAAAAGTACGTACACCTCATCTTGAGTATGACCTTTTGATGTCCATAAAAAGCCTGGGTTATCAGACTACTTTACTATTTTTGTCCATTAAGTTTTCCTTTGGCATTCTTGCTGGTCTTTTCCTGCCAGCAGATCTCCATGAACATGTTTGCTGATAGGAGAGGTCTCCTTACAGTCAAATCTTAAAAAAGGAAGAGTTCAGGGTCTATACCTTTTCCCTCCAGAATGATCTTTAGCAAATTTATCCAGTGATCAGTTTTGCATATTAAAGTATATTTAAAAATGAAAGCTTCCAGGTCAAGAAAGATCCTCCAGAGCAGGGTTTACTAAATTTACATTTCCATAACTAAAGGTGCTCACTCAAGGAATGCTTTCTAAACAAAGACTTGCTCTAAGGTGAATTTCTGTGTTCTAAACCATGGTGGTGCACCCTGAGGTATATGGCCTTCCTAGATCCCCTTTAGGACTTATTACCACAGCTGCTGGGGTTACTGCAGGCTGCCAGTCCTCAGGAGTCAGCTCCCTTTGGGGCTTGCCACTGCTGAAGAGAGCCAGACTTATACCCCTTCCTCTGGGGACTGTCCACACTCATGACTGATCCATATGGGAGGGGAAAGGACTGGCCTCACTTCAGCTTGGATACCACAGCCGCTATAGAATTCTCTGTAGAGTCGGCTTTCACTTCCATCAAGATGACACTGCAGTTCAGTTTCTCCCTTTGACCAATCCCATTTCCTACCTTTTCCTTCCGTGATGGTCATTCCTAAAAGTCCCCTTAAATAAACATTTTGCATGGGAACACAACATGAAATAGCCTAGTAATAGCTGCTGTTAGGACTGTTGAAAAACTCACTCCATTATAATGAGAAATAACATGACAATTTACTTATAGTTTATTTACAATTTGAGAATAAAGATACTCAAGTTTCAGTAGCAAGGCTAAGCAATGTCTCAGGTTTTGTTGGGATATAATGAAATTAAAAAGAGAGGTGAAAAGATGGAAGTGAGAGATAGTTCAAATGACTAGAGAGTGTATGAAATAAAGATTGAATTGTATCAGGGGAAGAAGAAGAAAGCTTGCCCCAGATTTTGAATGAAGGGCTAACTGGTGATCCAAATAGTAATTCACATTTACATTTTGTTTTACAATGTCTAAAGAATTTTTATATACATTGACTTATTTTGACATCTCAGTAGATCTGAGGAGGAGGTAAAAAAAAAAAAAAAAGATTTGTAAGAATCAGTGAAAGTCCTGAAATATACCCTCCCTCTTGAATGTAAGAATGTGTATTAGATATCTCATTTGTAGGGGTTCTGTGGGAATACAGCAAAATATTATTTTTAAAAGATTTAGCATAGCACTTTAATATAGGTATATAGGTACCTGATGGATGTTAGTGATCCTCACCACCATCATCATCCTGCCCACCCCTTTATAACATCCTTCCTGAAGAGAGAGGATACAACTTTGCAGTTCAGTATTGATTTTTGTATCTTTGCAATCCTGGAACTGTGGCTCCAGGAAGGTAAAAACTCTACTCAAGACACATGGGATAGGAAGTGTCATAGATAAGACTAATACTCAGCTCTCCCAAGTCCCTGTCCACACCCTGTTCTAAGAACTTTCAAAATGTCTTGGAACTACACATTAAACCTTGGAGAATCTGGCTCCTTCCAGTTGGTAGATACTAAAACTGAGAAACTGTGAGAGGTGGTACGATCTCAGTGAGAATGTAATACAAAATCTGTAAGAAATATCATTCCCTGGATCCAATCTCTTCTAAAGTAAAGTGAAAATAAATACCAGGCTTTACACATTCAATAGGGCTATGGTGGACTTGGGCAATGAAGTTGGGTCTGTATTAGAAACATAAATGATATTTTTAAAGTGAATTGCTACACATTATTGACTCCATTCCCTCAGCCCCTCCCTGTCCACACCCCTGTGTAAACCCTCTTCCTCTCCTTCCTTCTCCCCCATCCTCTGTTCTCATAAAACAAAAATGATATATTGTATTGGTGTCCTTAGTGCTCTGGAGATACTGTTCATTTGGTTCTTTTTATTTATTTATCTATTTACTTTTTGGTTTTTAAAATGGAGGTTAATTGAGGAGATTTACATGTTTGTGAGGAGCTTCAGGTATTGGCAAGCTATTTGTTTCTGAGGTCCTTTATGGTCATTGTAAATGACTCATTCCGTTCCTGACATGGAATCACTGCTTCAATACCATATCTTGTGTGAAGTTAAGAGTCCACAAAGAGTCTCTTTTATGTGACTTAAAATAAGTATCTCCTATTTCAACATTGCTTAAGGAAGTCAGACTTGCCATTTGGCACATCCTTGCTGTTTTGTTACTCCTTTCATTTCCTAAATTTTAATTTTTCATTTTAACAGATAAGACTTCCACATTTCCACATCTAAGTACAGGTGACCAAGGGCAAAATTGGGGAACCACTGAGCAATTCTGTAATTTCATATCTATTAAGAAACAAAAGCAGCAACAACAAGCCTCTGGCATTCTCCGTTCTCTGAATAAGAAGAGTGATAAAGGCTGAGATGCTGCAGGATTTTCTACTGTGGTCCTGCTTAGTGCTTACAAAAAATGCCAGCCTTATTAAAACTGTGGCATATCCGGAACCCACATTTGTCTGCTCATTTTGTAGAATTGGATGTCACAATAAGTAGGGTTGGAGGAAAAAAAATGAAGTCCTTACCCAGGTGTAGTACTAAGGTAGAATTACTGAATGTTAGATCCTAAAATATGGATGATGCTTGAAAAGCCTTACGCTCATTTCCTTTCTCCTTATTTAGCACTTCTGGAAAATTAGACATAACATATAGGGAAATTTTAGTTATTCTTGGTGAAATAAAAGGTTTGTCCATGGTCCCTCCAGGTTAATAGTGAAAATGAGGAGCTGAAACCAGAGGGGACATCACAAGGTGGATATATGTGATGACCACCAGAATTTCTGAATAATCTATTTTTCTTTCTTTTTTTATAATTTTATTTATTTATTCATGATAGAGAGAGAGAGAGAGAGAGGCAGAGGGAGAAGCAGGCCCCATGCAGGGATCCTGACATAGGACTCGATCCCGGGTCTCCAGGATCACGCCCTGGGCTGAAGGCGGCGCTAAACCGCTGAGCCACACAGGCTACCCTGAATAATCTATTTTTCTTGATGACACCAATTCCTCTTGCATGTTTGTACCTCCCCCACCCCCGACCCCTAATTCTGAGATTCTGAGAGTCCCTTGGTAATTATTTCATAAGCAGGTCTTAAATTTTAAAGTTTTTCAAAAAAACAATAACAACAACAAAGATCAAATAGGTATGTTCAAATTTTATAGAAAAAATAAATATTTACTCCCTAAGGCCAAAAAAACTTTATGTAGTGTTTGTGCCAAGAATCAATTTTAGAGGGCAGCCTGGGTGGCTAAGCAGTTTTGTGCCACCTTTAGCCCAGGGCATGATCCTGGAATCCTGGGATGGAGTCCCATGTCAGGCTCCCTGCATGGGGCCTGCTTCTCCCTCTGCCTGTGTCCCTGCCTCTCTCTGTCTCTCTTTGTGTCTCTCGTGAATAAATAAATAAAATCTTTTAAAAAATAATCAATTTTAGAGACAAATTGTAAGAACCTTCAAGGCAAGCTTCTAAAATAGAAATGTTGAAAATGTCCCTGTAAAGAAGTACCACAGGAAAAGGGAGCCAGTCTGTAAGAGCACTATTTCCTTCTCTCAGACCTGGAATTTCTCCTTTGCCAACACTAAAAGGGGGAGTTTCTTGAATCTTTGGTTGAAGAGAGCCTACAATTGACATAAACAATCTGTCAAGAGCAAGGACAGGGATTTCATTTTATTATTTTTCAAGTGTTTGTGGGCATTTTTTTCAAAAACTTTGAATAAATTTAAATATATGGAGAAGTTGCAGTGTTGTAGGATGAACACCCATACACTACCTAGATTTTACAATTAACCTTTTACTCCACTTAATGTTATCTACTAATGCAGCCCTCTAACTATCCATCAGTCCAATCTATTTTGTTGAAGCATGTCACACAGTGTTATAGAATTGAGTGCTTCACCCCCCTACACATGCCAGCATGTATTTCATTAGTTTGCTTGTTTTATTTATAATTCTGATTACAAGAAATCTCTGTGAAGAAGCTGGGTATTATGAGGTAGATCCATAAAACTAGTCTCCAAGCCCAACTATTACAATGGACCAATTATTATCTCATATTTTAGCGTTTGTATAATAATAAATAGTTACAAATTACATCATATCATTTCATAAAACCCGACAATCATAACACACATATTAGAAAAGCAGGAATTCTTTTCAAGCAGCTTAGAATGGAATTAAATGAATAACTGAAGCTCTGTTCCTTCCCTAATTTCTGGTCCCATTCTTTAGGGATAAATTATGTCTGTGGCTTTTGTTTTCACTTCTACCCTTGATGAGCACCAGAAGTCTAAATAACATGTTAGAACTCCCTTTCTGGATGCACCAGCTTTAGACCACAGGACTGTGAGAACTCCAACCTACCATTTTCCTTCCTCTGCTCAATTTTAAAAACTATTTTAGTGTCAGTTTTTAATTTTACTTATTTGTGCAACCATAAATAATATTCCTAAACTCCTG
This sequence comes from Vulpes vulpes, assembly GCF_048418805.1. Lineage (NCBI taxonomy): Eukaryota > Metazoa > Chordata > Mammalia > Carnivora > Canidae > Vulpes > Vulpes vulpes. Next base: position 34,429,740 of record NC_132786.1, read on the forward strand.
TTTTTTGTTCAATCAACTTTAACAAGGATTTCTCAGCATCTCTGTATATATCATAGGAAGAAAAAACATAACCATTCTATAGGAGTGACCAACTATGATTATACAGATTTGGGCATTTGGCAGACATTTTCTCAAAAATAAGCAAAGGAAATCTGTCACATGAAGGAAAAACAATTAGTTACTAACAGGTAAAATTTAAGTTTTGAGTTAAGGTTAGAATTTTGGACAAGTTGTATCTACCACCAGAGCTTAATGGTTCTAGATTCTAAACAACTTCTCTGATCAGATTGGTGGTCATATTTACAAGTGCAAGTTTTATTATTGTATAATTGTGTCAATATTTAGAATATCTGTATAACTACCTGAGCCAATATTTTCTGAATGACTCATTTACACGTTATACAATAATTCATGAATAAAGGATCTATTCATAGCACAAGATAGAGCAATGGATTTTCATGTCATGAAGAATGAAAAGTTCATTGGTATACTCTTTGATTCCACATTGCAGCTAAACTTTAAACAATTATTTTGAGGTTTGGTATAGTATCAAAGATAACTACAATAATCTAAAAAGGTTATTAAATTATCCCTCCCTTTTTCAATTACATGTCTACTTGAGGGCAGCTTTCTTCATATATAAGCAACCAAAAAGCCAGCTCCTAACAGATTAAATGCAAAAGCAATTAGGAGAATCCAGTTGTTGTCTATGAAGCCACATATAAGGGACTTACAAAAATGTAAAATGTCATTCTTCATTAAATTTTTGTTTTGAAAATATAGTTTTTTTTTACAAAATTACTCTGTGTTAATTTAATGGATTACCAATATTTTAAAAACTATTTAAATATTTTCATCAGTCTTAGTTTCTAATACAATATAAATATAACTTAATAAGAGCTCTTTGAAATCCTCTGATTCTCTACATTGGTTCTACTGGCTGTCTTAAAAAAAAAAAAAAAAAGTTCAGAATCTCCCATCCAATGACTCTTATTTTCTACTATTTTCAGTATCCTTGTGATTTTATTACCTTTTAAATACTTCTTAGCTATATAAAAGTGTGACTATTATTACCATCATGATCATTAATTATTATTTCAGTAGAGTTTGGGTACAAAGAATTTAGCAACAGGATCACAAAAGTTTACCTCATTTTAAATAAACCATAATGTTGAAAATATTACTTTTTATATCAGATATATAAACTGGGGTACTTTTTTCCATTTTATGAACAAATTCATTGAAGTATATGAGATAAAGACATATATGATTCAATATGTGTTCAGAGCTTGTTTTCACTATGAAAAATAGCATAATGTAGTAGAAAAAAATTCAGGAGTCTTGTAAAGTTACGGCTAAGTTGTATGTTTTGAGCTAGACTTTACATTTTTGTAGCTCTCCTATTTGAAATGGACATTATATCAAAATTCCTAAGAGGTTCTTTCGATCTGCACTTTACTATGGTGGTTTCTTTCAGTTATTAATTAATAAAAATCATTCATTATCTATTACATTAAAAACCAAGGAGACTTTAGGGGTGTTGAAGGACACAAACATGTAAAACATAATCACCACCCTCAATAAACTGATAATTTATTTGGATATGAAGAGAATGTAACCAAAGATAAAAAGGTAGCAGTAATGGAATTTTTTTTCTTTCTTCCTCTTCTTTTTTATTCCCATGGAAATAAACAAAGACCAACCAATGAGGAAAGCAAAGCATATATATTCAGAGTTTGCTAGAGCAATGGAGTTAGGCATGTCAGTAGTCTTTTAGCAAAGACTCAGAGGTAGGCAGGGGGTCAGTCAGGACAGTTTTATAGTGGAAGAAAGGGAAACTTTAAGTGGACTGTAACTGGAGGCTGTTGGCACGAGGAAGCTGTGGTGGGCTCACTAGCATCTTATATAACTGGTTATAGGATATGTTTAACTCTCTGTGGTTGGTACTAAGGTGGCAGCAGAGACAAATTTATGGACAAACATTAGGAAAGCTGTCAGCTGTTAATCAAATGCTGGCCATTTGGGGTTGACTTTTATAGAAGTTATCTCTTTACCTTGCTGGGCTGTTATTAGAGACACACAGTCGTCTTACTTCCTCCAAGTCCTGACTTGTCATAGACTGGCTTTCCGACCTGTTCATTGCCAGCAAAGAGGTTGGTTTCTGGTCAGGTTGCTGTAAGTTGTGGATCAGAAGTCTGTTTATGAGGTCTGGTCACTGTATATTCATTCTCTCTTCTCTCCTTTCCTCTGTTCTCCATCCTTTATTCTTCCTTCCGTGGTTTTTTTTTTTTCTTTTGTTTTGTTTTGGGTTTGTGAGAAGGAGAGGGAAAGAAGAAATAAGAAAGGGAGAAAACAGGAAGAGAACAATGTGGGAAATAGTGAGTCTGAGACTTTTGTGCTACTAAAGAGTCCCCTTGGGGAGGTAAATAAAGGATATTTTAATGAGGAAGCTGAATGCTTATGATGAAGTTATGCCTATGCCAAACTGTAAATACCATACACATCCTTCTTTCCCTTCTTCCCTCAAACTGTAGTCCTCAGCTACCATGTCCAGAAGACTGTGGTACAAACACTGGGAACACTCATGTGTGTATGTATATTGCTTTGTTTCATCAAGAATGAGCCAGTAGTTAATGAGAGCACCCACAGATGCCTGGAGAAGTAGATAATCTTCAAGTAACATTATCCTCCCTGTGGGATGAGCACCAAACAGAGTTCATTGGTGACCAAAAAGAAATAAAAAGACACACACACACACACACACACACACACACACACACAAAGACAAGACAAAATGGAATGACCTGAAAACCTCAGCACCAGCCAGGGTAGTAGCTCAAATGAACAACCAGTTAATGATAGCAGATGACCTGGGCGTTACCTCCCCCATTCTCATTTCTAGCCAAGTTGTCCTTTTCAAAACTGCCGCTCTGAGTGATAAGAATACTCTCTGTGATATATGGGATTTTGCCCTTTAATACAGGCCTGAGCAGGCTGTTAAAATTCGCACTCTCTTGGCTGTGATTGTCCCCATTTTATGGTTCTCAACCCTATGTAACTCCACCCTTGTCAATATGCTTTCCCTTGCTTCCATTGCAAGGGATAGATTTTGGATTTATGGCAAAAGGTAACAATCATTTTTATAAAACAACAACAAAAAACAAACAAAAAACCCAAACCCAAACAACAGAGAAGGCTCAGAAAGTTTCATTTAGTAACCTCACAAATTTAGTTAGAACTTTGGAAAAGGGAAAAAGTAATCTGAAACCCACTTTGCAGCTACTGAGTCATTGGAAACAGAAATTGTTTATTCTTATTGTACCAGGATGGCCATTCTTTTTTATCAGGAAGGAGGAAGGTGGGAGTTCCTCCAACATTTTAGAGTGTGAAATCTATTCGATTCTTAAGCTCTATGCCTCCATCCTTCTAAAATCTGTTTTATTCACTTATTTGAATTTTAATTCATTTTAAGGAATCACTTTGTTGGAAGAGAGTGTACCAGGATAATGGTACAGGAGTCAGATAGCATGGTTGCAAATCCTGGCTCCATCACCTACCAGCTGTATGATCTTTAGTAAATCGTTTAATTTATTTGAATCTCACTATCCTTCATTAACAAAATGGCATAATCATGGTGCCTGGCTCAGAAGTGTTCTACTCAGTTAAATGAAATGATTTGAGCTACTATCCTGCCTGGTGCTGAGGTTTTCAGATCATCCAATTTTGTCTCTAGCATACTCCCCAAGGTCTCAGTGTTAAAAGTAATAATGGATAAAACCTGGAGAAAAAGGAACCACTTCTTTAGGAAATATAGTTTTTTAAGAAGCAAATGCTAGGAGAAAGATTCATTGAGTAGGTTGTATTGCTTTCAAGTTTTCTGATCTTTTAAGCCACTTGTTCTTTAATGTCTTGCTTCTGACAAAATTTAATTTGCTTAAAGAAACAGAATCTGTCTTATGCTTAGGGTATTATGGATATTATACATACTTTCTGTTTCCCCCTTGGATTTCTTCATATTTTTAAAAAAAAATTTGTGGCTATGATACAGGCTTTAAGCTAAAGAGTTATCATGAAGAATAAATCATTATTAGAAAGTTCCTTAATTAAAGTCATATTCATCTTCCTCTGGTCATGGATAATTATTTATCCAATTTGTTTGAAGACTCCCAAATTTATTAAAATCACTATTGTGAATGTGGATTGTCCTGTCAAGGAGCCATTCTTGGTCAGTATTATTTATTCAGTTAAGCATTTAGAAAGGCCCAGGGAACTCAAACAACAAAGTAATTAACTAATTACAATAAAATGATTATCATGACTCCCAATATAACTCTTATCTCTGGACCACCAGCTTTTATGTTAACAACTTCATACCAGTAGAACAAGTATCTGTCCTGTTCATTTCCATAGTCTCGCAATCAAACTGTGACACATGGTAGGTGTGGGATATTTATTGAGATGAATTAAAATAAATTATCACAATTCCTTTTTTTCAGAACATGACTGTTATTGAACATCAAACCTTTAAATAAAAGGAAACTATTATCATTATACTAAGTAATAAAGTTTCTTGCCTGTTATGAGACACTGTGTTTTGAATTGAAAATTAGGTGGTTTAGGGAGGTAGATAATTCTAGAATAGAATATAAAAAGCCCAAGAATTAAGGTAAAAACAAAACAAAATGACAATCAAATACAAAATTTTTTTTACTAGAAAAAATTTGATAGAAAGATACTAATAAATGCTTCTTGATCAAAATGTAAGAAGCATGAGAAATAATAGAAAAAATACTGTCTTCTAATTTATTGTTCATATTTTGAACAAGCTGTTCTGCTTCCTAAATTTTCCTATTGATCCATCTATTCGTTCATAATGCCATCTATCTGTTAACAACAACAACAAAATATGTGTTTAGGATTAAAGGCCAGTCATAAATAGACTGTCCAAATTTCATGGTGTGTACAATCTTGTGCGGCAGTGGAGAGGAGTTAGGAATAGACCAAAGTAACTAGTGCCACTTTGCTTGGGTAAAAATGAGATAAATCCTTGCAAGGAAAGAATTCTTACCTAGCCTAGGAATTGGGAAAGTTTTTTCTCAGGAAGTGGTGGCTGAATAGACATCAGGGTGATTATGAATTTATTCAACAACCAAGAAAGGAGGAACATGCAGATGTAGGGAACTACATATGTCAAGTTCCTATTACAGAAGGGAACATTGTGCTTTGGAGGAATTTTAGGAGGGCCAGTATGACAGGATTCCAGAGAATGAGGCTTCAGAGCTGGTCAGGAACTTAGGAACTTCACCACATTGTCCTTTAAGGACATTTGTTTTCTCTGTCCTTAATGCAATGGGAAATAATAAAGAGTTTTAGACAGGGATGGAATTGGGAAAATACAATCATATTTTATATTTTGAGATAATCAACCTAGCTTCATTTCAGAAAATAAATTCTAGATTTGGGGGACCTAGTAATAAGTCATTATAGCGTACCAGGTAAGAGAGGATGTAGCCTGGGTAGTCTAGTGCCTGTGATGATGGAAAGATGGAAGAAAATTTGAAAGATACCCACGGAAAAAAGGCTTTGAATGGCACTCAGTGAGAAAAATGTAGGCTGATGAAGAGAGTCAAGGTTGCCCCAAGCACTGTGATTTATATAAACTAGTTGGGTGATGATGCCAGCCTTCTCAGACAAAGGCACTGACGGAGAACCAGATGTTTGTTCCTGCACATGGACAGTGAATCATGAAATCAGTTTTGGCTATGTTGTATTTAAAGCATATTTGAGTTATCCTGGTAGAGGTACTGGGTAGGCAGTTTTATACATGGGTCTGGAGCTCAGAAGAGAGGCTTGTGCTGAAGGTCATGGATATATTAATGCCACTAAAGAGCATGGGGTAGTATAAAGTCCACAAGTGATATAAAGGAAGGTGAGATTCTGACTTTAAGAAAACAGTGCCATATTAAGGAAGACAAATCTTCAAAGCAGCCTAGATAGAGTGACCAAAGAGGCAGGAAAAGAAAAGCAAAGACAGGAATTCTAAAGGCCAATGGAAGAAGGTTTCAAGAAGTTGATGGTAGAGAACTCTATCAAATTCCACTGAGAAGCCAAGTAACCTGGCTTTTATTGAGGATTCTAGTAATAGCTTTTTCAATGTAGTGGTTGGGAAATATTAGATTTTAGATTTTTATCTGAGTAATAGATTGGGAATGGAAATGAAATGTTTGTCAGCAAAAGAAGAGATGAGGTTTGAAGGGCTTGGGGGTCCAGGGAGAGTTTTTATTAGTATGGGGGATACTTCATAATGTTAGTATCAGAGAAAAGGTTTGAATCAAAGAAGCAATGAAATATATTTAAAGAGAAACTGTCAAGGGCAGCCCCCGCTGGCTCAGCGGTTTAGTGCTGCCTTCAGCCCAGGGCCTAATCCTGGAGTCCCGCGATCCAGTCCCGTTTTGGGCTCCATGCATGGAGCCTGCTTCTCCCTCTGCCTGTGTCTCTGCCTCTCTCTCTCTCTCTCTCTCTCTCTCTCTGTGTGTGTCATGAATAAATAAATAAAATCTTAAAAAAAAATATCTAGTTTTTAAGAAGTGGTAAACAGGTAGAATTCAATAAACAGGTAGATGAACTGTCTGGTCTTAGATAAGAGGAGGCATAGTGTCTACTTTATCAGAAGGGAGAAGAAAATAGGTACAAAGGTAAACAATTGGATATTTGTCATTGTAAAGATGAGATCTTTTGTCAGTTTGCTTCGAATGCTCTGGAAAACTGGAAACTGATCAAATCACAGTGGGAGGTGAAGGAGTGTGTTGGAATTTTAATGGGTGAATAAAGTGTGAAATGGTTGTTTTAGAAGGTGGGAGAATGAGTCAACCAGAGACATATTGAGAGCCTTTTGAAGCTGGGAATTAGGAGTGTTCATGGAATTCAAGTTGCCTTTCTGTACCAAGTAATGCTAGGCTACTGGGGAAAAGTTGTGGGTAAAGAAGGCAGTAAGGGGTTTTCTACGTTGACACTGGGCTGAAAGGAAGGATAAAAAACAAAACAAAAACAAAAACAGTGAAGAAAAGCATGCTACCAAAACAAACCGCAGAACCCTTAGCTGGATGATGAAACTGGAAAATTGGAGGTTTGGAAGAATGTAAAGGCTTTCACATATAACAAAACTATAAGCTGAAAAGCTTGCAGCAGGATTACACGGGAAAAAAAAACAACAACACAAAAAATAAGTGAGGGGAAAGGAAAGGTATAGCTATTAGGTTGATAGTTTTGAATTTGTAATTCTGAAAAGAATTCAAGTAGTGGCCAGGTCCTGGGTATTTCTTTAGGAACAGGTAACCAAAGTGGGGTACGTGTAAACACTTCTAGAGATGAGGCAACTGATAGACCAGGCAATGTAATGACATTGAAGTCACCCTGGATGGTTTTAGGACTTGGAGTTGTGTGGAGGGTTGCTGTCAATAAGTAAAATATTCAGTAATAGGCCTGAATTGACTGGTAGGTTGGTATACCCAGGCAGAGGATAGGGCTGCATAATCTGGTAACACAGACACTGAACCACCAAGCTTTCACGATGGCAGGAAAGATATGTGTATTATAGCCTTATCTGCAATAAATGTGACAAATGCTCCACTAATGATCAGAGGTACAGAGGTTCTTATAATAGTAGCAAGGGTGCTAACTCTATTTGGGAAGTGGATCCAGAGAGGAACTCCAAAGGGACATGAAATTTTAGTTGCTAGTACTAATTTGAGCCACTGTTGATAGCCTGTTATGATTCAAATGCCAATTCCTCCACAATTCCTGTTCAAGTATAGCTCCTATATGAAGAATATTTTATTATCCCCCAATACAAATATTCTCTTTTGCCCTAAATTATCTCAAATAAACGATGGACTTAATCAGGCTACAACATTTCCAACGGTTTCAAAGTCCTCAAGTTTCCATGGTCAGTGTTTCTGAAGCCATCAAGTAAGATGACAAATTCTCAGGAATATTCAAAGTCCATTCAGGGATTGCCTAAGGATCATCTGGGGGCATTGTCCAGGGCAATTGAGTTCACAATTAGAGAGCTCTCACATGCGAGTTCCTTTCAATTCCTTGTCTTCATAGGATACACATGGTTAATGAAAAAATGCTTCGTTTGCTGCATTATTCGTGCCATACTTATGGTTCCTGGCAAGTAATTTATTTAGTCTCTGTGTTGTTTCTGAGTATTATAGTCTTCTTTACTCACTTTTAATGTGTAAAGTGCTTTAAAAACATTGCAACCATCAAAGGAAAAGATGCAGCACAGCTTCTCATTCTCCAGCATTGCCACAGGGCTCAATAATCTATAGATCATGTAATAATTTCATTTAGCAGCACAATAAAAGTCAAATTAGTTTCCATGAGACAGTTATGTATGATAATCTGGATTACTGTGGCCTCCTACTGACTGTATTAGCATCGTAATGTTATTTCTGCTTCTGGGATTCTGGTGGAGTTTTTTCCTTCAGCTTATATTGATTGAATAATTATGAAAACTGAGTTCTTCAAGTCTTGAAGAAATAGATTTATACAAAAAAATTAATGTGCAGCGATAACGATCTTAACTTCCAATGTATCAGTTCTTTCCTTTAAAAAAGTTGCTTTAACTGTTGGGCTTTCAAAGTAGTTAAAATGTGCTTCACTGAGTTTGCAGCTGAAAAGTAGCAGTGAAAACCTGCCTCTCTTTACCTGTTTGGGCTAGTGGTTGACAGAGGCTTTCAAAGCCGTGTTGGAGTTCATATTACAGTAACTTGGCTATTAAGAAACTTGTTTACCTGTGGGCAGTTTATGTGGTTGCTAAAAGGCCAGAACTTTTCAGTGCAGATCCCTATGGTCACTTCTGCAGAAATTAACAAGCTTAATATTTATCTGAAAATGCAAAAGTGGAAATAAAATAGTCAGAGGAATTTTTAAGAATTTTAATTCTAGTATAGTTAATGTACAGTGTTATATTGGTTTTAAGTGTATGATATCGTGATTCAACAATTCAGTATATTACTTGGTGCTCATCCCAATTAAATGCACTCTTAATCCTTGTCATCTATCTCACCCATCCCCTGCCCCCACCTCCCCTCTAGTAACCAGAAGTTTGTTCTTTATAATTAAGATTCTGTTTCTTGGTTTGTCCCTTTTTGTTGTAATTGCTTGTTTTGTTTCTTAAATTACACATGAGTGAAATCATGGTAATTATCTTACTCTGACTGACTTATTTCACTTAGCATTATTCTCTAGATCCACCCATGTTGTGGCAAATGGCAAATTTTCATTTTTTATGGTTGATTAATATTCTATTATATATATATAATAGAATATATATATATCCCCCACATCTTTATGTGTGTGTATATATATATATCCATATATATACATATATATCCCCTACATCTATCTATCTATCTATCTATCTATCTATCTATCTATCTATCTCCCCCATATCTTCTTTATCCATTCATTAATGAACACTTGAGCTACTTTCACAATCGGGCTATTGTAATAACGCTTCAATAAACATACGAGTACAGATCTCTCCTCAAATTAGTGTTTATATGTTTTTGTATTCTTTGGGTAAATACCCATGAGTACAATTACTGAATTACTGGATGGTTAGATAATTCTATTTTTAATCCTTTGAGTAAACTCCATACTGTTTCCACAGTGGCTGTACCAGCTTCCATTCCCACCAACTGTGCACGAGGGATCCTTACCAAAGCAATTTTTAAAAAAAATAACAAAATTGAAGTTCTTATTCCACCCAACTTCAACACCTTCTGTAAAGCTAGAACAAATAATCACAAAAGTTTGATTTTGGTAAAAAGATAGGCAGCTAGATCAACAGAACAATAGATATTCCAGAAATAACCCAATTATATATGTCAACATATGTCAACATATTTTTTGACAAATTTCATGAACAATTCAGTGGGAGAAATCAAAATCTTGTAAACAGTGGTGCTGGATCAATTGTATATCCACATAGGAAAAAAAAATCAACCATTATACCACATGATACACAAAGATTCATTTGAAATGGATCATAGGCCTAAATGTAAAGCCTAAAACTACAAAACTACCAGAAGAAAACCTCAGAGAAACATTTTTTGGCCTTGTGGTAGAAAAAGTTCTTAAAACCCCAAAGCTAAAGGGTTTTAAAAGGAAAAGTTGATAGGGATTAAAATGAAAATTTCTGCTGTTTAAAAGACACCATGAAAAAAAAAATCAAAAGAAAAGACTGGGAGAAAACATTTGGTACATATGTATTGCATATTATATTAAAAACCCTTTTAATTCAAGTGGACAAATAACCCAACTTAAAAAAGTAAAAAAAAAAATTGAACAGATATTAACCAAAGAAAAAGATATACAAGTGCCTAAACACATGAAAAGATGCTCAACATCTTGAGTCATCAAAGAATGAGACTTGAAATACAATGATATTCTACTACATACCTGTTAGACTAAAATGAAAAGGATGGAGAACATCAAGTGTTGACACAGATAGGACACACTGGAACTCTTAAATATTGCTAGTGAGAAAGTAAAATCATACCCACCCTGAAAAACAGTTTGATGGATTCTTTGAAAGTTAAACATATGCTTATCATATGATTCAGATATTCTACTCTCAAGTATTTACCCAAATACTCAAGTATTTGCCAAGAGAAATGAAAGCATTTTTTATAAAACTCCTGTGTACAAATGCTTATAGCAGTTTTATTTGTACCCTAAATCTAAAAGAGATAAACCAAGAGTAATATAGTCATACAGTAGGATACTAATCATCAATAAAAAACAAATTTGGATATACGTACATAGAAAATGGAGGACTCTCAAAAATTATGTTGAGTAAAAAAAAAAAGAGAGAATGGAAGGAGAAAGGACCATTTACTCTATTGTTCCTTTCATATAATATTCTTTAAAATGAAAACAGCCTCATAATGGTAAAAAATAATAGCCTCCTTAGTGAATACCAGGAGATAGTGGTGAGAAAGCGCTGATTTATAAAATGGTGCAAAAATATTTGAGGGAGCTCTGAAAATGTTATTTGTGCTGATGGTTTCATAGATGTATACATCTATTAAAACTCAACATGTTGTACATTTTTTATTTTATTTTCATGGAATCTCAGTGAAACTGTAAAAAAGGAGGGAGATGAGAGGAAGGAAGAGAAGGAGGAGAGGTGGACAATGGGGGAGAATTTGGGTATAACTTAAAAATGTCTAAGAAAATTTCATTTAAATGATCATAATGAGTAGATACCAACTGGAATACATGAAGTGGGAACACTGCTATTATTAATCATGAATGATTGGGCAAATTACTTTATCTGAGCCAAACTTTTTTCAGCTAAAAGCAGGACAATAATGATTGCCCTCATAATGCTACTGTGAAGATACAAAAGAGGATTTATACTAAACATGTGCTAAAATAATTCTATGTTTTCTCTTTAGTTGACAATATTAGGCCAAGACTTAGCCTTCTCTGTGAGCAAACCTTTTACAGACATGGGCTAAAGAATGAACTGGTGTTGAAAGATTATGTAATTCATAGACATTTGATACAATTCAAAAATAACTCATACTAATCAAATCAATGGGACTCCAGGGATGCCTGAGTGGCTCAGTCGGTTAAGCAATTGACTCTTGATCTCTGCTCAGGTCTTGATCTCAGAGTTGTGAGTTCAAGCCCTATGTTGGGCTCTATCCTGGGCATGGAGCCTACTTAAAAAATAATAATCATGTAAGGATATTATATATAATATATATATATTATATATATATAATGTACTTCCTAAGTCTTTTTACTTAGGAACTTCCTAAGTGAGAAGAGCATTAAGAACATCTTTTGTTCTATTGAAGACACTTGGTGGGCTCATGGATGGCTCCAGGTTGGGGGCTGATCACCAGAAAGATCAAGCCATGATTAGAAGGTTAGAATTTTTAGCTCTACCCTTTATCTACCAGACAGGCAAGAGGGGCCGAAAATGAAGTTAATAATTGATCATGTGTATGTAAGCAAGCCTCAATAAATCCCAAGAGCAGGGGGATCAGTGAGTTTCCAGACTGGGAAACACATCCAGACTGGTGTACCCCATCTGAACAGGGACAGAAGCTGGAACCTCTAATTGTAGCCAAATTGAACAGAAGTTGTGGGTAATGAGGGACTATTGCTTTTGATTAGCATCTGAAGTGGAAGGTGGGTCAGTCTTGTGGCACTGAGCTCTTAAACTGTGGGATCTGATACTATCTCGAGATAGTGTCAGAATTGAGTGAAATTGTAGGACACCGAGTTGGTGTCACAGAGAATGGCTCCATGTAGGGAAAAACTTCCACCCATTTGCTAACCAGATACGTCAAAAGTGTTCTGTGTGACTAGTAAAGGAGACAAAGGATAGAAACACAGTAGGGAAGAACTGAGTTCTTTCCTACATAGGAAGAAACAGACAGAAACAGAGTTTCTACTTTATGAGAGGCACCTGGTATAAACTCAGACTATCTCACCCCAGTTTGGACTTGTGATCATTCTATATAAATATTTAAAGCACATATCCAATAGCTACTGGCATATATGCATCTCTTATCCTAGTTAGGTATCTTGTATTTGTAATCTGGAAACTGAAACTGTTTTCAATGGAAGCCTGAGTAATTGGCAGAGTTTTGCATTAAGTGTTTCTCACTGTGTTGTCTGGCCAGAACTTTAAAATCCTCCTTACAGGGATTCCTGGGTGGCGCAGTGGTTTAGCGCCTGCCTTTGGCCCAGGGCGCGATCCTGGAGACCCGGGATTGAATCCCACCTCAGGCTCCCTATATGGAGCCTGCTTCTCCCTCTGGCTATGTCTCTGCCCCCCCCCCCCTCCCCGTGTGACTATCATGAATAAATAAATAAAATCTTAAAAAAAAAAAAAAAGAACTCTACCTTGGGGCACCTGGGTGGTTTAGTGGTTGAGTGTCTGCCTTCTGCTCAGGTCGTGATCCCCAGGTCCTGGGATGGAGTCCCGCATCAGGCTCCCTCTGCCTGTGTCTCTCATGAATAAATAAATAAATTTAAAAAATAAAATAAAATCATCCTTACAAAAGACATTTTTGACTTATGTTAACCAACAGCTATATGTGTCCAAAGTTGGATTCCTATGCTATACTCTCAGACTAATATTTGGAATAATATGCCTTGGCATTAAATCATCTACTTACTTTAAAATTGGTAATTAAAGGGAAGTAATTAAATATACTGTATTTTCCTCAGGAGCTATGTTTCAGGGAATTAAATTAACCACAGCTGTTGGAGAAAAACTCTACCTTAAAAAAAAGGATGGTTACTCATGTAGAAAGCATGATAGAACCCTATGCCCCCCTCATCACAGCTATTATTTTTTTTTTAAATTTTTTATTTATTTATGATAGTCATACAGAGAGAGAGAGAGAGAGAGGCAGAGACACAGGCAGAGGGAGAAGCAGGCTCCATGCACCGGGAGTCTGACGTGGGATTCGATCCTGGGTCTCCAGGATCGCACCCTGGGCCAAAGGCAGGCGCCAAACCACTGAGCCACCCAGGGATCCCCACCACAGCTATTATTATCAATGAGGAACGTTACTAGTTTTCTCAATTTAGTTCACACAGTCCTGCCTTCCAAACACCCTCCTCCCTCTTCTCTGTTTGTCATCAAATTCTTTTTTATTTTTAAAATATTTTATTTACTTATTTGATAGAGCAGAATGAGATAGAGTGCAAGCAGGGAGAGAGGCAGATGGAGAGGAAGAAGCAGGCTCCCTGCTCAGTGGGAGTAATGTTCAATCTCAGGATCCCAGGATCATGAACTGAGCTGAAGGCAGACACTTAACTCTCTGAGCCACCCAGGTGCCCCTGTCATCAAATTTTTTAAAGCTCAGTTTACTTTCTGGCCTCGGAATGGGGTTTCCAGCAGGCAGCACTCTAAATGATCCCTTGCTATTGAAACTCTTTAGCAATTACTTGGTGTTTGCCCGCCAGTCCCACAGACTAATCAGTTTCTATAATGTGGAGGTTTTATCTATTAGAGACATGCATTTGCATCTTCAGTGATTTGCACATTGTCTATATAAAAATATTTTATTGAGAAAAGTATATTCATATGCCAAAAAAAAAAAACCCATGGTAAAATAGGAAATAATTTTTCAACCATTCATAGAATTTTTGATTTGGTAAAGACTTATCATTGGGCATTAAGCCCATTAAATGAATTTTTGATGGGGAGCTGTATGATTGAATGGGGGGCAAATAACACCCAACTGATTACTCTCTTGTCACACGGGGAAAAAATCAGAGTACTGGAGGGATACATTAGCCATACATCTAATCCAGTGGTAAACATCAACATTCCTAATGAGACATTAGTTACTTTGTGTCTTCTGATAGGATGCATCATGTGGTATACAATATCACTTCTAACATATAGTGATTATAAATGCTTGATTTTAACTCAAGACTTTAAAGATAACTTCCAAAGCATTGGAAATTCAAAAAATAGGGAAGTGCAAAAAAATGTCCCTACAAAGAAATAGACAAGTCCAGAAAGTATGATGTTCTTTGGTAACAGAGTAGGGTTTTGTTTATTTATTTTTTCAAATGTTTCTGCCATTAAAAACAAAGCAAAGGGTTTTGAACAAAGAGAATGACTTCAACGTGGGCAGGACAGAGAAGATATTAAAGAATTACTAAATTGTGTTTACTGTGACCACACTGTTGAAACCATATAAGAAATGTTCTTATTTTTTAAAGATCTGCACTAAAGTTTTTTTTTTTAAGATTTTATCTATTTGAGAGAAAGAGAGAATGAGAGTGAGAGCACACACAGGAGCAGGGGAAGGGCAGAGGAAAACAAGCAGAATCCCCACTAAGCATGGGGTCCCATGCAAAGCTCGATCCCAGGACTCTGAGGTCATGACCAGAACTGAAATCAAGAGTCAGACACTTAACTGACTGAGCCACCCAGGTGCCCCTTTAGTAAAGTTTCTTTCTTTTTTCTTTTTAAAAGAATTTTGGATATTATGTACTAGGAACATCTACGAGCAACAATATCGCATTTCTCTTCAGAGATAGAGAGGCTGTAAGATACTTGCTCAAACTTCCTCTAACTTTGCTTTAGAAAATAAGTCAACACACTACATACTATCCTGTTCCAAGTTGTACGTTCTGCTCCATCCTGAGGGCCCAGGTTCAATGGCTGTCCCTTAGTTCCATGTACTTTCTTAAATCCACACCCCCCCCCCCACCCAAGAGTTGTCTTCCATATATGAATAGTGCAGCGGAAAGTCCATCATGCTGTCTGCATTTTCAGAATACTTGGCCATAATTCTCAATTTTCTACATATGTTCCTTCATATCCATCTGTCCATCTAATTTGAGAGTTGGACACAACTGTATCTTACATGCCAAATAAAAAACCAAAAGCTCTCCTTGCAGGATTACATTGCTTATTTTACAATGTTTCCAGAGCGCTGTAGCTCATACTTTTTATTAAAAGTCACTTGGGTAATACATTAAGCCATCTTCAAATTATCCAACTTTTTCAAGATTGACACTACTTACATCGATCCTGGTATGGCTAAGAGAGATCGATAACTGAGAGAGAATTCCACATTAGAAAACACAATCCATCTTTCAGACTTTCAGAACCGGCAACCACACATTCCCATTCATCTGAAATCTGGTTCGCCATTCCTAAGTATCAGGTCATTCTCTGTGACTGCATCAGCTATTACCTGGGAGTTCCTGCCAGGCCAGATTGCTCATCTCCATGCTTCAGTACATCTTTAAAGCGTATGCTCATCCTTCTTACTTGCAGCTGCCTCACTTCAGTTCACCAGACAGTATCATCTGAGTACCCTGTTATCTTAGTGCTTCCGTGTGTGTCCAACTCAGCAAAAGTTCTGCACCCCAGAACATCATTTCAGGGCTATGGGACTGGACCCTGTCTGTAGCAGCAGCTCCCATACAGTTCTCCTTTTTGGGCATTTTCATTAGGCATAAAGGAAAATAAAGAAAAGAAGGAAAATATGCATGTGTTGGCTCCATGGGCTAGATTTATAGGAATGGAAGGATGCAGGAAGCAGAAAGGGGAGGAAAAGAAGGAACTAAGGAAAGGAGGAGGAAAAGGAGCAGAGGCGTTCAAGGTGGGGAGGGGGAAAGGAGAGATGACAGAGCACACACATAGGAGACTTGACTTTATTCCTCGCTTAAGTGACCTCCTGACAGGATTTAGCTTCCCAGAAAGAAAGGAAACACAACGTGACAGTCCCCTGTCCCCATTCTGCTAAAGCTGCAACGTGTTTGCTTTAGGTTCTGTTTAATTGCTAGTTAGGTTCACCCAGTCCTGTAAAACTATCCTTTAAGTGTTTCTTTTACTCAAGATGTATATAGATGAGCAAATGGATCAGAAAAAAAATGAAATTCATATTATGCAGTTTACCAGATGATTAGCTTAAATGTGCATAGAAAGTGAAAGCCGCTATACAGAGTGTGCAATATTTTTTTTTTAAGAGACGGAGAGAGAGAAGCAGAGGGAGAATCTTAAGCAGGTTCCACTCCCAGCATGGAGCCCAACACAGAAGTCGATCTCACAACCTTGAGGTCATGACCTGAGCTGAAATCAAAAGCTGGATCTTTAACCGACTGAGCCACCCTGGCAGCCCTGGAGTGTGAACTACTGATGTTGACACTTGCCTACTGAGAACATGGTAAATCAACAGTCAGGGATGTCAGGGATGAACTCTTTGATTTTATACATTCCAGACCTTATTCTGGCTCCCTGCCATCTGTTAAGTATCTGTGTTGTTCTTGATCTTTGCCAAAATGGGCTGTGTCCAGGACGATGGCTATTCAAATAAATGCAGAGAAATCTCAGTCTCTACATCTGCAACTGCAAATAATTAAGGATTTCAAGATAGTCTTTATTGATTGTAAATTCATAGTGCTTCTTATCAAGCTCTTCTGTTTATTTTATGTTAAAAACTTGATTTCTTTCAGTGCTTTCACCATAAAATGACTGATGGTTACTAGTTACCCCCAGATGACAACTTTCTGCTTCCTCCTAATGTTTCCTCTCCACTTACAGCAAGCAGTTCTGTTGGCATCACTGTTTTTTTTTTTTTTTCTATTTAAAATTTTCATGACTTAAAGTGTGGGCTGTATTTTCCTGGGACAATGGTTAGTCCACGTATAAGGCATGATGTTGTTAGGTACAATCACAACTGTCTTTTAAGGGAAAGTCAGAATCATAAACTATGCCATTAATCACTACTAATGATAATTAACAATGAGATCTGACAATTTTGAGAAATTTGTGCAAGAATTACTTAGAATTTAAAAAGTACTATTTGTGGTTATTCTTCCAAAGTGTGGTACTAGAGGTGGCATAGAAGTGGCAAAATTCAGAGTAACGGAAAAAGGGGGGACAGGATTTTGGAAGAGTGTTGAAGGAGCAAGTACAATCACAAGCCTACTGGGAACAACAATCACATGGTGAACATCTTTGGAGAACAGACAGAAGGGTGGAAGTCAAGGCAACAGAGAGACACAGAATGGCATAGGGAGCAAAGAGTTTACAAAACCAAAATCCGCAAGCAATGGTTTTATGCAAAATTCCATAGGATGGGCACTACTGTTCCTCCTGGCCTTTGTGCTTATTGCCAGGGCAGACTCTCATTTCCACTGCCCCCTTTATGCTGTAATGGGATTCTCAGACAAATTTCAACTTCAAAGATTGTTGCAGGACTAGTATATTAGATTTTCACACAAACATCCTGTTTTATCTCTATTTATTTTTTATAATGAAACAATATTAAGAGTGAAAATTTGGAACACTTGAGGAAACCAATATTAGCATCATACAGGAATGCTTAACGTTTTATATGAGACGGTTCTAAAATTGGTGTCTTAATCTAAACACATGGCACTTTCAAGCAGAACTGGTAAATACCACTATTAATGGAAAATTATAAAAAAATTATAAAAGACCCATTAATGGAAAGTAAATGAGAGAGAATGTCAGAGAGGAGGGCCCAGACCAAACTGCTAACTCAAGACCTCTACATTCATATATAGTGAGCTAACACACCAAACAGCTTTTCTTTTTTCTTTTTTTTTTAAAGATTTATTTATTTAACAGAGAGAGAGAGAGAGAGAGAGAGAGAGAACAGGGGTAGTGGGTTGCTGGGGGTGAGGAAGAGAAAATCTTAGGCAAACTCCATGCTGAGCAAGGAGCCTGGCGTGGTGCTCTATGGCACGGTCTTGAGACCACAATCTGAGCTGAAACCAAGAGTTGAGTTTCAACCAACTGTGTCACTCAGGCACCCCACCAAACAGCTATTTTTAATTGACCTAAAATGATCTCACAGAAACAAAAATTATGGATAGACAATTGTGAATAAGAACCAAACCTGGAGTTTGTTTACTAAAATTTTCTAATTAGAGCAAAACTATGTGAAAGGGTCTCTGATTTTGGTCTAATCCCTATTGGGTACAGAATCAAAGGGACAGCTAAAACAGTTGTACTGAATTCAATTCAATGTATAATTAAATACATATCTACTATAGGCCAGTCACTTTACTAGACATTACAAAACACAGAAGAACAAAATGCTATCTGTTAGTTTGAAACCCAAGGTGCTTCCCAAGTGACATCTGAAACTGGCCCCTTTGCATTGGAGGAAGAAAGTAACCAACGAAAGTCCCTCCAGATCAGTATGCAGCAGACAAAATAATCAAGGAACTCACCCATGGGGCTTGTCCTGAGCATCTGCAAGATGAGGAGATCCCCACATCGGCCAGCCAGAATCTAAAGTTTACACAGCGGCTTTCACTGGGTTTGGTTATATACACCACCAGACAATCTCAATAACACATTACTGTCTCAAAGCTGGGCCTTGAAAACAACTTCAGGTTTTGGGATGGTAGGCAGAAGGTACATTCCAGAGGCAGGGGAGGAGGAGGAACCTCCAATCGCCCACCTCTGGTTCAAAGGCAACTGGATATTATGTCCTCTCAGTGACTCCTCCAATATCACCCCAGCTTCATCTTCTAGAAAAGAAAGAATAGTAAACCACAGTGACACAATGTAAGGACTGGCACACAGAAAGACCAATCATAATGCTGTTGGAAATGATGAAATGTTGTCTAGGGAAAAGAAATGGTACGAGGAGTCCACAGGTTAAAAGTGATGTTGGAGGCCTTGGAGGATGAAGGAGTTTCTCCAGGTGAGCAAGGGGGAGAGCAAAGAGGAGAACAATCCTGGGTGTGGGGACTAACGTTTAGGGGAGCCCCGAGCCTGCGCATATTCTGAATATTGGGTATTGTGGTGTGCTGACAATGTAGCAGCATGCATGGGGTTATAGAAGTGGCCTATGACAATGTTCTAGTGGTTCATTATGCTGAGTGTGGCCCCAGGGCAGCGTGTGGGGCAGGTAAGGGATGCAGACTGGGAGGATTTGAGTCTCCAATTTCATAACAATGTAATCTCTGGCAAATTACCACGGCATTCATGCCTCAGTTTACTCATCTGTAAATTGGGAATGATGAAAAAATTCCAACCTCATGGTAAGGTTTCAAGGATTGAATGAAATAATATATATAAAGGACTCAGGACAGTGTCTGTCACGAAAAGTGTACTAATGGGGACACCTGGGTAGCTCAGTCGTTGAGTGTCTGCCTTCTGCTCAGGGCATAATCCCGAGATCTGGTATCAAGTCCTACATCGGGCTCCCTGCATGGAGCCTGCTTCTCCCTCTGTCTGTGTCTCTGCCTCTCATGAATAAATAAATAAAATATTTTTAAAAAAGAAAAGTGTACTAATGTTAATAATGTATATAAGTAATGTTAATATATGTG
Source organism: Vulpes vulpes (assembly GCF_048418805.1). Classification (NCBI taxonomy): domain Eukaryota; kingdom Metazoa; phylum Chordata; class Mammalia; order Carnivora; family Canidae; genus Vulpes; species Vulpes vulpes. The sequence goes on from NC_132786.1 coordinate 34,449,624, forward strand.
AATAATATGTTCACAATAGGTATAAATATTAAGAGTGCAGAACTTGAAAATCAATATAAAATGATGATTAATTGCATGAATTCTGGAGTCAGAAAGACAGACTGGGGTAACATTTAGCACTCACCACATAGAACATTGAGGGAATTACTTAACTACTTTATACCTGTAAATCAAAAACAACAACTGGGAGGTATCAAAGCCAAGATGTAAAACTCTTAGCATAGCTCCAGCCATAGCAAGTATTGGATGAAGTTATCTATTCTTTTTAACCATTAAAGAGGTGACGAGAGTCTTCAAAATTTATATAGGCCAGGGGGTAAATTAGATATTATTTACTCCTATAGAAAAACATCCCAGGGCACCTGGGTGGCTCAGTGGTTGAGCATCTACCTTTGGCTCAGGGGGTGATCCCGGGTCCTGGGATGGAGTCCCACATCGGGCCGCCTGAGAGGAGCCTGCTTCTCCCTCTGTCTATGTCTCTGCCTCTCTCTGTGTGTCTCTCATGAATAAATAAATGTAATCTTAAAAAAGAAAAAAAGAAAAAAAATCCCAAGAAAGAGAAAATGAGAATAAAATGTAAATAGCTTATTTTGGCTTTGGGAAGCAAATAGCTAATGCTTTGGTCATAGTGGAGGTGGTAGCGGTATCAGGGTGGGTGTGTATGTGTGTGTGTGTGTGTGTGTGTGTGTGTGTGTCTTTCCTTTGAAAATATAGCTTTTAACTGATTTTAAATGAGACTGGCATGCGTGGCATTTGTTTGGCTGATACACGGGCTTCCAGCCTTTCCATTCTTCTGCATATAATTGCTACAATCTAGCAAGGCCAAAAATCTCTTCTCAGTGCAGTCACTAGCAAGACTCCTGACTCTGAGCATTAAAAATGTATTTAGCCTATGAGGCTGTTTGGCTTTGCAGATAATTACAAATGGCAGAAGCATGGTGTGCTAGGGGAGGAGAGGCAAGAGTATGAGGAAGCTAGCCCAGAAAGCTATCTAGAATAAAACTAACAGTCAGTCTAAGCCATTGACTTGGTGGTTGGCTAAAAAGCACTTTTCAAACAACGTGTTGTTAACTCTCACGAAACATTCTTGGTGATGATTATTCTATTGATGAGAAAAAGAGGTTTCAGATATGTTAGCTGATTTTCCCAAAATTTCATAATGAGGAAATTGTAGAAATTCCTTGCTATCTATGTTCTCCTGTGCACTTCCTAAACCATCTTACTGCATGTAAAGTGTGTATCTGAGGTTTTTTGCTATTGGTGGTGATGGGAAGAGGTCTAGCTGGTGGTGAGAAATATTAAACAGCAGTTTCTCCAAACAAGTAAACTAAAATTTAGCATTTCTGATACATGGGTCACAATATTCAGCTAAATGGTGAGCTCGGATTCAAAGATGTCCATATAGAAGCATCTTTCAATTGATGTGTACATTTCTTTTGAAATATCCATTAATCTATTGATCACTTCTCAAAATTAAAGAGAGAGGGAAGCCATGGGCTCCTGTAAATGCAGTTTCTTTTCCATCTCAGGGCATTGATCCTTAGATTTGTCTTGACTTTTTCAATCCCATTGACAAGACTCATTCCAATGCTTGATACACAAAATTTTCTAACTCTTAAAAAACTTAAGCTAGGGGTGCCTGGGTGGCTCAGACGGTTAAGCATCTGACTCTTAATTTCAGCTCATGTCATGATCTCAGGGTCCTGGGATCAGGCCCCGTGTCAGGCTCTACCCTCAGAGGGGAGTTTGCTCGGGATTCTCTCTCTCCCTCTGCCCCTATTTCTCTCCCGCGTTCATGCAAGCCCTCTCTCTTTGTCTCTTTCTCTCAAATAAATAAATAAACCTTAAAAAATACCTCACAAAACTTAACCTAGAAGACATTGAATAATCCAGCAGGTATATGAGGTATATGGCTATGTGGGAAGATGGCCAGAGATGCAGGGGCACGTGAAAGAGCAATGTGGATAAGCATGCCTTATCCTCTTTACCAGCTCCCATTTTAGATTATTCCTTTTCCTTTTATTTCTAGGACCCAAAGCTCAAAAATACTGGAGATGAGAAAAGCCAGCAAGGAGGTGGAGAGAGGAGAAGCAAGGAACACTATGGAAAAAGAGGGAAGTCATTCTTCTCTGCTTATCTTTTCAACTTTAAATTCTGACTCAGGTCTATAAACATCCTCGTGTAATCATATATTAGTTCATGCGTCCCCGAGCCCATTAGCCTTGTGGGACTTTTGCTTTGATATCAAATGAGTCTGTTTGGCCTCTCCTGCCATCTATGTTAGAAGAACCAGATCTCCTTTTCCTCTGGGAATCCAGATATTCTTAGGAAACATAGGTATCCTTTACTCATCTTTTCCTCTAATCTCCTATTTCTGATGAATTCTTGTTCAATTTTTGACTTACTTCCTCACTTCTTAGGCCCCTTTAGTCTTCTCTAAACTACACTTTGGGTACAAATACTGTTAACTTTTTAAAATGCCACTCACATGAGGCAGCTGTGTGTAGTAGACTTTTTTTTTGTAGTAGACTTTTTGATGAAGATCAAGAGTACTGAATGGGATTACACAGGCTCATGGTGGAGTCAACACTTAAAACCCTGGCATGCTGCTTCTCCTAAAATCCCCAGCATCCCTACCACCATCTCCTGGATGCCTTTATCCCTTCAGATACCAGACTTCCTCTAGTAGGACAATGACCCCCTCCTCCCCCTCAAAGTCCTCACCATTTTTCCCCATCCTCCTCCCTCCATCCCTGGGACTTTCTATCTCACCTTTGCAGGCCACACCCAGAAACTTCATTATTTCCTGTGTTTAATTTAGTTTTTTCTTTGTTCTTCTCTTCTTATCTATTCCCTGAAATAAAAAATCAAAAGGACTCATCAGATCTGTTTGGTAACCAAAGATCGGCTATCTTCTCAAACTAATTTTCTTGCCTTATAATAGCAAAGTCTTTCGGTGGAATTTTAGTTGGAACAAAAATTCAGTAAAAGTCCAACCAAAGTCTATTTTGGGGGGAGAGGAAGCTAAGTAACAGGTGAGATCTAGATCAGTTACTGATGGGCTTGTTTGAGCAAAGTGTGAGAAAAATTTGCCTGTTATGTGACATTTTTTAAAAAATGCAAATGAAGAAGGATTAAGACCTGCCAGGAAAACCTGTTTAAAAATGCTTCACTCTTGTTTTAAGAACCAAAGTTTCAAAGGCATTTCTGAACTTTGTGTATTTTGAAAGTCTGTTTCAATTGCTTTTTGTCCGGTAAAATAGTTTCTCATAGTTTAGATGTGACATTAAAAATATTTGTAGTTACATTTACTCCAAATGTAGTCATGGAGTAACTAGTTATACTATTATATGAATATATAAGAAATATATGAGAAAAGCAGGTGCAGGTGAATAAGTAGCTCTGAAAGAGGTATGACCACCTATGGACCATGCTGAGGACTCCTCTTCTCTCCCCTGCAAAAAGAGGAGTCTCATCAAGTTATTTGAAAAAGTTCAGCAAGCAGGAAATATGGATGTATCCAAGGATGCTCACAGTCAGCTAAGTAGATGAGAAGGAATAACTTTTTATATGTCCTAAAAATATCCCCAAACTCAGCCTGCCCATCTGCTCACCACATACAGTTGAGGAGTTCTACATTGTGGGGGGCTTCCATTCTGGGAGACTTCAGTTCATTAAAAGAGAAGTTTGTTTGAAGCACATACCCCATATTCAAGAAATCTTGCTATTCTGAGCATGAATGCCCCTGTAACCTAATATCTCTGTTGAATTTATAGACTGATATTATGAATACATGTTGGGCAGACAGGCACGCGGCTGGGTTAAGGGTTCCTCCAACTATTGATCTCAGCACAATAAAGAGTAAGTGGTGCCACTGGAAATTTGATTTTTATGTGATGGAAATGTGCTGAATCATCGATTATAGTTATACCCCATGTGTTTCAGGGACATTTATAAAGCTGTGGGGCTAAATCAAATCAGACTTGGAGTATGTAGAGAAAATATTTACAGAAAGAATAGGCGGTGGAGGGGGGTGTCATCAAAAATATGACTTGAAAGAACAATATTTAGGGCCTTTCTGGAATAATGCTGTGCAGGTCACAAAGGCTAAGTTTAAAACTGCTTTGAGCATGCTTGCATTAACTGAATTCCTAGAAATCAAATGCAAAATAAATAATTTTACTAATGTAATTAGCAGGGCACAGAATACTTTACATGCTACAATATCCACGAAGAGCTAAAATATTTGCAAACACCAGGCAAATGGAATATGTCCCTTCATGTATATCTGCTCCTATAAAAGTTGAGAGGGTAAAATAATTTGACGATATGGGAAGGAGTAGGTTTTAAAAAATTCTTTTTTTAAAAAAAATTCTTGATATATTAGGCAAGAAACTAGCAGATGAAAACTGGGGTATGGAAATCTATAATAAATGCATGGAATTCTTAAGTGATTGATGATAAATACTATGGCGTAGAGCTGGCAATGGAGAAGCAGTTACTGTGGGAATACAGATATTGATGATACAAACTTAATGGAGCCCTCAAATGTTAATTGGAAAAGCCTCATGAAGAAATCTGGCTTTGTTGTGAATATTTGTTTACTTATGTTTCTGATCTATTGAAGAAAATGTAGTGACACAAGCATGCAGGCTAATTGAAGTGATGTAACACATTGCAAAGCCTAACCACCCTGCGTGGTTGGCAAACTCGCTGTCGGGCGATATGTTTCCTTTCTGGGTTATCTCACTTTATCAAGTTATGTGAGAAATCACTGGGGAGTGGCCATTACCAGAGTGTAAGGTATTGGACTTTGAACCAAGAAATCCATAGTTTAGACTCCACTTTTCCATAACTAGACATATGACCTTGGGCAAGCCATTTAATTTCCCTGGGCGCTTGGACTAAATAGTATTAATAATTCCAGTTTATTATATGCCAATACTCTGCTAAGCATACTTTCTTACCTCATTAATAACCCTTTTAAGTAAATATACTCTCCATTGACACAGAGAAAAAACTGAGATTTAGAGATGTAAGAAAATTGCCCAAGGTTGCAGAGGTAATAAAGAGTAGAAATGGGCTTTTAATTGAGACCTGTTTGTTCTACGTTTTAAGATTCCTGGTAGATCCTAATGCTTTCTGGCTTAAAAAACAAACAAACAAACAAACAAACAAAAAACATGTCACATAACAGTCTAAAGCATCCTCACTATGCTAAGCTGTCTTCCTGAAGGAGTGTGCATCTTCCAAGTTAGCTCGGTCACATCATGGTTAAAAGCATAGACAGAGACCCAGGAAGCCTGAGTTTATATCCCACTCACTAGCTTTGTGACTTTCAGAAAGCTGCTTACCCTCTGTGTGTCTCACTGTTTTCATTTGTAGAATGGGGATAATATTAGCATTTACATCTTAAAGTTGCTGCAAAATATAAGTAATACATTTAGAAGACTGATGCCTAAGTAAAATATTGCATTAACTCTTATTTTGTCTGACACAAAATTTATAGATATACACCAAAATATGTGAAAAATACAATTGAATCAGTGAACAAATATTTATTAATATTTTAATCCAGTTATAAACCTATGCCAAGTGTTTTAGGAAGTGTGACATTAAAGAAATGTTGACACATATCCCTGTTCTAAACAATAATCATTCCAAGGAGTCAAATCCCTCGCAGAACTTCCCTTTACAGTGTTAATGGCCAAAAGGAATTCAAACTCCATGGGAGAAAAGTAAGTTTCCCACAGAGTGTTCTTTACTCAGAGACACTCTGATTGCACATTCTCCTGCCTTTTCTCCTGGAAAAGTATATGTCAGGAAAAGCATACATTTTTCTCCAATTTTTTTTGAAAAATATTAAATGATGTAGTACTAGTAACTCATTTTTCTGACTATTGCCTTTTAAATGTGTTCTTTCATTATAGATTTAAAGATATTGTGAGTCTGTTTATTTGTTATGACTTTTTCTCTTTCCCTGTGGCCTGGAGAGGCTGCATTAATACTTCATGAAAACTTATTTATATTTATAAAGTTTCCAAAAAATAAAGCTTCAAAGCCAAAGATTTTGAATTGGGGACTTATGCATTATCACAACTGATGCCTAAAAGGCTGGAAAGTTAATTTTACTCCGTTAAGTGGAAAGTGGTATTTACTTACAACCAATAAATTAGTAATTGAACAGGTAACATTTTTCATTCCCATTATTGTTGAGGTCTGATTAGAAGCTAAATTTTTGAATATTTGGAATATCTTACATATTATGTATCTTAGAATCCCAAAATATTCTCTAATAAACAGTGCAACTGGGATCTGTGACTTTCTGCAAAATAAAGAGAAACATTTCTGAACTTGCCTAAGGTCACAGAGTGAAATAGAGATAGAATCTGGAAATCTCAGCTTGATCAAAGTCCAGTGAATCTCTAAAATCTACCTGAGTATCACACATTGTATATAATGCAGGGGAAGAAAAAGAATACCAATGGTTCAACAAATATTTACAGAATGCCAATGTATGCCAGGCATTTTTCTTCTCAGTTTTTATATGACAGTCTCAGAGCCCTACATGTTATCACCACTTTTGATTTGAGGAAAAAAAAACTCTATTGGGGTTTGAATTCAGCAAATAATCACTCTCTTCTCCCTCTCTGTGGATGAATTATACTTTATACTCTTATACTGAATGGATGTTGAGTTTGGCCATTTACTTTGATTTGGCCAAAAAGTGTTTAAGATATGATTCTAGCAAAGACATGGAATGCACAACTGCATTAGAGACAGCTGTCTTTTGCTTCTGCCACTGCTATGAAGCAATGCAACTTTGGCAATACACTTGTCTCAGAAGAATGTGGGGTATGTTGATCAGGGCTACCTGGTTAATTATCCTTTGAAATCTCATTAATGATTCAACCCATCCAACCTGCAGAACCTGAAGCTTGAGGCATAGCCAAGCTAGCTTATCCAAAGAAATGTGAACATAATGATACATGTTTATTGTTGCAGGCCATTGAGTTTTGGAGGTTTTTTCTTTTTATGCAGCAATAGCTGTTCAATACAATTTCTTTAGCCAAAGTCAAAGTTAATACTCAGGGAAAGAAGATCCTTGCTTTCATACTGCCTGCAATCTTGTTAGGAAAAGAAGATTAACCCAGAGCCATAAACAATAATTGATGACTAAGATTGTATAATTTAGACCATATGATTTCATAAAATTGTCACAAAGGAAAGATTAGTGAGAGTTGGAATGTAGACATGGCATTTATAATTGTAACGCAACCTAATATCTCTGCTGAGGGCATTAGAATTGTTACTTTCACATATATTAAATAGATCTAGATTAGGGATGGGGAAATATGTGGGAAAAGTGCCATCACTCCAAATCCTGAACCAATGACATGGATTCCAAATCAGTTATGATACTTATGATAGTCTTTCCTGCAGTGCCTGGAAAAAAGTCTCAAAATCCTTTTCAAAGCAGTACTGTAGGGAATGACAGCCAATTGATTAGAGTTGGCATATGAGCTCAAATCTGTGCCTCCCTTCATCTTGGCAGAAAATCTATTGAGAGATATTAATTCCTTCCCTTTAAAAGCTAATATTCTAAAGAAACTTAGTAGCAGAACATGTTAGATTAGCCAGAAGTATGGAGAATCATTAGTTTTGCTGAAAAGAGGAATATATGCTATTTTTAGAGTAGAGCGAGATGCCTCACCTGCACAGGCCTAATTAATTAATTAATTAATTAAGAGCCTCTGCTTGCTAAACACTGAAGACAGATAATTCACAGTCACTGCCTTTAAGATGCTTAAAGTTTAAAGAACAAACCAAATCACCACCAAAAGTGACTTTAGCAGGTGATATGATTATAATAAGATAAGAATGCCCAGGGAAGCACTTGGCAGGGAAAACAAAGAGTAAGCCACCTTTGAACACTTCTGGGCTTCACAGGATCCATAAGACAAACCAGGCAACCTTCCTTGGGAGAAACAACCAAGTGTGCCATACCTACAGCTGGACAAGGAACCTGCTCAGTGGCCCAGCATGGCTGTGGGGCAGAGGTTAGAGGAAATACGACAGCCCTATAAGCACTTCTCTGGGAAATTCTCAGAAGCTGCTTGTGATAAACTGGAAAAGTTGCCTAGTGTTTTCAAACTAGTCAAAAATAATTCAAGAAATTCTGGCTTCTAAAGAAACCAGGTTCTCCTTTGCGGCCTTTGCATTTTCCTGTAGTCTTATTAAGTGGAGGCACTCATTCTCCCACCTAATGCTTATTTTAAGATCAGAGGTATGGTCTCTCTGATCCTGGGTCATTAGCACGTCTTCCAAACCATTACTCCTCTAGCTTCTTTCAAAAAGTCCTATTCCTTTGCATCTCACACAGGGCCTGTTCTATCTTCTAGGGCTACCTCGCATTGTTATCCCTTGCTCTCTCATCCATTAAGCATTTAGTTCCCGCCTCAGTGTCTCCCTCCTGAGGCCAAGTCTTGGATTCATCCTGGGAAAGGAAATGTCTAACCTACTTTTAAATTGCTAAGCTTCCCTTCTCTGCTTTTTCATCCTGTTTTCTTCCTAGTCCTATTTTATGTTCTTTTTAGAACATACCTATTAACAGCAAGGACAATGATGATTTCACTTTTCCTGCTTAAAAGCCTTCTGCTGTTTCCATTGCTCTTAGTATGTAACCCCAACTTTTTGAATCATCCCTCCATGATTTCCCTCCCACCTCTCTAGAGTCTCTTCAGCTCTATACATGCTTACATTCTTTGCTTTACCTGAATGCACTGTTCAGATATTCAAATAAGCTACACTTTCTCATCTCAGGGCATTTGAACATGTAATTTTGTCTTCCTGGAGTTCAGATACCTCTTTCTTTCGTTCCTTCTCTCTTTCTTTCTCTCTCTCTCTCTCTCTCTTTAAAGATTTTTATTTATTTGAGAGAGAGAGAGAGAGAGAACAAGAGAGCATAAGCAAGGGGAACAGCAGAGGGAGAGGGAGAAGCAGGCCCCCTGAGGAGTAGAAGGCCCCCACATGGGACTCAGGACTCCAGGATCATGACCTGAGCCAAAGGCAGATGCTTAACTGGCTGAGCCACCCAGGTGCCCCCTAATACCTCTTTCTTTGTCTGGTGCCTCGAGCCAGCTTCGACCTTAACATCACAGGTCTCAGAACGCCTGTCCTAATTCACTAGATAAAGGAGATTGCCTTTATAATGTTTCTAAATTATTCCTTATGTACTCAAACTTCATGGTATTTATCAGACTTTTCTATAATTAATTGCTTAACTGTGTCTCATTTCTATTAGACTGAAAGTTCACACAGTAGTGATCACAGATATCTTATTTATCCCTTATTTATCTTCAGTGCTTAGCCCAATACCTGAAACACGATGGAACAAATGAATATTAATCAAATAAACAGTGACACTATTCCAGCCTTGGCTAGTTGCACTGCAACAGACTTAGTAGCTCCATACCTTCTCATCAGGTTAGGAGGATTTGCTTTGAGTCATGGGATCTTTGTGGGAATGTCAGCAGTGAAGTTAGGAGGATAATTTGAGGATAAACAGTTGAGGGACTTGAGTCCTGCAGTTGCTGCCGCTGGCAATAAAGGCGATACCCCTCAGAGCACATCTTTTCTGAAATGCTTTCACCTGAGTGCCCTCTTCTCAATTTATTGTTGACTTCATAGCAAGGTAAGTAAGGCTGGCTAGCAATTGTTTCTGCTAAATCTGTGGCATCCAGACACAGGGTATCATCTGCAATTACACTGGCAACTAAATGGCGACAATTGAGAGAAGATTTGATGTAAATAGAACAAAGAAACTCTGATCTTTACTGATGATGCGTATTCTATTGCACTTAAAATAAAAGCATTCATTACTATCAAACTCAAAAGAGATGGCAGAAATTCATATTGAAAGGGGAAGGTTAGACTTTGATGGGCTTCTAGTGTCACCCACAAACACGTTTGGAATAATAGACTGCATATTGTGATGACTAAAGCAGTATCAACATGTATATCTTCTTTCTTCAAGAGCGGGGGAACAAAGAGTTTCCCATATTATTCGTATTTCAAATGAAAGGGGTAGTATTTTGTCACCTAGACACATGGAGAAATGCTTGCAACATCTGATTTTTTTCCATAAAGTCGATCCAGAAAAATGACATTCAGCCATAATGACTCTATTAAATCTGCTTGTAGATAAATAGAAGAAAATGACCTTGAGGACAGAAAGCGGTGATTCACATAACAAAAGGCATGATTTAAGTAGCTTTTTAAATAAGGAATGTTGTATTTTATATTAAAAAGGCAAGTAGATATTTGGTATATTAGTATGAGATACCCCCCCCCCCCCCCCACTGTCACATATTTGGCTCCAGTTACCAACAGTGAAGAGAAAGAACTAGCAAAATAGAGATTGCATTGATAGGACAATTAAATAGACATCTTGGATGTTATCAGGATCAATTTGCCATGAAGCATATTCATGATTTGTGTAACTGCTGCTTCCATCAGGATTATGAACCCTATGTAGCATATTTGTAGCAAAACTATAGATCCCTTCAGCTATCTTACAAACATACATAGATAGATTTTTTTGTGTGTTTGGTGATGCATTTCCCACCCACAATTATGAATAAAAAGACCAATGAATGACCCAAAACTGTATGTGCAAGAGAAAGAAAGGGAGAGAGGAGGAGGAAGGGGAAGGAGAAGGGAGTGCGGGGGGAAAATAGAGAGAATGATAGAGAGAAATTGTTCTGACGAAGCTCTCATACCCTGACACTCAGTGACTTTCCACAGTGAGCCTCCTTACTTACCCCATAGCCTTCTTGAATGAGCCCTATTTTGATATATTTCTTTGGAGTTTCCCTTTAACAAATCTCCTGTCTATTTATTTGTTCTCAATTCCAACCAGAAAAAAAAAAAAAAAAAGTCTTCTGAACCACACATCCACAATGAGGCAATAGGTCTATTTCATGCCAGCTTATCCCTAAATGAGGTCCTAGAATCCTCTTCTTCATCATAATAGTGTTTATTATGAATATATGTTCCTAGGTCTTAGACGAGACTAACGAAAGAATCCTAGGGATACATCCCAGGAATGTGTATTTTAGATAATCTCCCTGTGTGATTCTGATGCTTGAGAGTGCTATAATTTGATAATGAGAGTGTTGACATAGGTTGGGCCATAGCTGAGCCTGGGTCTGTCACTTGGGGAAGAGCTATATTAACTTATAAGTGAGGCTTAAATTAAAAACATAATAACAGTGGCTAGCAACATTTGCTGAGTGTTAAACCTATTCCAGACACTGCTAAATATACATTTTTTTCTATTTATTTGTTACATCATGACTAATGAGATAGGTGCTATTATCATCCCCACTTGATAAATGAGAACACTTTCAGGGTTGAAGATGTTAAATAATTTGGGTAAAGTCATGCAACTATTAAAAGCTAACTCCCAACAGTTTTTATATGTAACACATTGTTTCACTGCACTGTCTCCCAGAAAGAAATAAGAAAAGATTTGGTATCTTAGCTCCATTAGGACTAGTAGGATTATATGATCTCCGTCCTTGTTAAATTATAAAGAAAAAAACCGTAAGATTGACACAGTCTCTCAAAGGGAATTGTAACCTACCAACTTTTCCAGATCTCCTCTTGACCTTAGGTCTGATTCTTAAATGCTCTAAAGAAAATATTATATTCAAATTTTCCTGTTCAAAAATATCTACAGAAGATATTATCTGTATATTATCTGTAATAATATACTTCCTATTTTTTTCTCTCTATAATAATTCCTTTTGACAATCATTTATAGAAATCATTTATATGGATCTATGTAACTATAGTGAATGTCCATTTTGTACCAGGCATTACTGTGATATTAAGAATAGTGAAGATCAACAGCTTTAGTCCACACACTCAAATAAATAAATATGAACACTTCCATATGATGCTTAGTACTAATAAGAGAATATATGCAAGACTGAGTTAAAAAAAATAACACTTGGAGAGGCCAATTTTAATTAAGATGATCAAGGCAGTCTTCTTTCAGGAGGTGGCATTTATGCTGAGACTTATAGAAAGGAGAACAGAAGGAAATAATTCCATAAAGGAAGAAAAGTAAGTTCAAAAGTTCTGAGATGACAAAGAATTTGCATGCCAGAGGTCCTTAAAAAGATGGGTGGTGATGACATTTAGCAAGTAATGGAGATAGTGTTTAAGTGGTTCACTTCTGAGACAGTATCATACAGGAATGGATACAGAAACTGGGGTTCTACTGAGTTGAAAGAAAAGCCTCTGAGGGTTTTGGTGCAGGAGAGCAACTGTATTTAATTTACCCTTTAAGAGGATCTCTTGCTAATATGTGGAGCAGAGATGGAAGGGAATGATAATCACTGGAATTCAGTCAGTGGTCTCCTGCTGTTGTTCAGATAAGAGATGATGATGGTCCAAGGGGATGATTTTAGAAACAGAGGAAGTGGATGACTCTGAAATATAATTTATACATGTAATGAACAGGAAATGAAAAGGGATTGAATAGAGGGCAAAGGGAGAGTAAAGAATCCAGGATGACTCCTTAGTTCCTGGATGTAGAATCCTTGAAAGTGCTTGGTGGAACATTTAAAAATAGAGGATATTTCTGGGGACAAGTAGAAAGGGTGAAAAAACAATACTGATTATAATAAAATTTAATAAAACTTGAGCTGAATATGAGAAAATCAAGTGCAGATAATCATTGGATATGCAATCTTGAAACACAAAATAAAATTCCATAATAGAAATATAAATTTGAGAATAATCTACATGAATATGTTATTTTATACTATGAACATGAATGAGATCATCTGGACACAGAAAAGGATTTAGGATGGAACCCTGAGGGGTTCCCATATTTAGAGGTCAGACTGAAAAAGCTAAGACACCAAAGAAATTTGAAAAAGAATGACCCTAGTGGTATAAGAAAAAAAAGAGGATGTTGTCATGGAAGCCAAGATAGGAGTGTATTAGAAAAAATGTGGTCAAGTATATTGAATGCAGGTCAAGTAAAATCCAGACAAGTAATTTGTATAGTCAATTTAGCACTATGGTTATCATCAATGACCTTGACAAAAGCAGTTTCAGTGAAGTGGGAGAGAGTAAAAACAGATTACAGTGGGCCAAAGAGTAATGCAAACAAAGCACGGTTTATGAAAACTCAAGCATAATCCAATGTACAGAGTACATAAATTTCAGTTGTATCAAATAGGAAGTGCTGTTGTTTCACAGGTGAATGAGATGAACTGTGTAATTATCATAGCTGGTAGTTCCAACATAGCTGGTAGTTTCAATGGTCCAGCTATATGAGTCCAATTTGTCCAAGTCCTGGCTACAGTTTGCCACCACACAGCAGTTGTTCAGTCTTATTCAAATATAGACAGGATGACTCTGAATGCTATGGCTGCCTGGGGCTCCCAGGACTCTACAGTGCTTGTGTTGTCTCCTGATATCATACTAATTGAAATTGTACTGGGAGAGCACTGAGATTTGGTGCCCCATCTTCATCATCCTAATTCAAATCCTATGATTTCTTAGCCTAGACACTCCTCTCATGTCCATCTCAAAGTAAAGAACTTTAGCTCATCTCTTTTTCCAACTGCTGGTTGGTTAGAGAACATTAAGTTCTAAGTGCTTTACATAAAATTTGAAGTCATTACCAGGTCTTATTGTATATTAAAACTTTCTGCTACAAATGATGACAGCTAGAATTAAGAGAAGCCTTTTCACTTAGAATGTTTTATTATAATTATTATTATTGTTGTTATTATTATTACTTTAAGATAGAGCTAGTGTAACATGTGAGCTGCTAATGGAGATGATCCAGTAGATGGTTCTTCCATAGGGACACAAAACTGCTGCTGATAGGACAGAGAGCAAGGACTGGCCCCATATATCCAGATTACAGCCTACTGTCTGGATTTAGTGCAGAGTATCTGATCCTGAAAGCACAGAATGAGTTGGAGGTAAAATTCCTGATCTAGGGAAATATGGGAGTCACACAAGACCAGGAGTTTAGGCTCATGTAAAAGGAAAAGATCACAGTTACTGGAACTGGGATGCAAAGCAGAGATTTTTTTTTTTTTTTTAAGAAACAGCTAAAGTTTAGAGGCAACAGATCAGAGCCAAGTCAGTACAAGGTTCAGCTTGATGTTAAACTTTTGGGGATATTAATCATGATTCCTGGTTAAGAGGCAACTTGAGAGATCTACACTCTGAGGCAGGACTAATTCAAGAGCTGGTAATTCAATTATCAAAGAGGTGGGCTGTAGGGGGACATTGGGGCAAGGTAAGTGTCATTAGATATAAATCCTAGTTTAATATCTTCATTTCTTTATGTGTCCTGAGTACCAACGCATGTCTCCTACCTACTTAATATGTCCTTCCATCACTTCCTGTTCAATAGTTTAAAATTTAAATAATCATTTTCTAATTTAAAAAAAGAAAAAGATTCATCTGTTTCACAGTCTTTTGTCATCGGGGTCAAAATATCACTTAAAAATGACCTCTCAAAAAAAAAAATGACCTCTCAACTCTCCTCTCAGATGAACTTTCAAACATTTACCATTCTTTCTTTTTTTTTTTTTTAAGATTTTATTTATTTATTTGAGAGAGAGCAGAGAGCACAAGCAGGGGAAGCAGCAGAGGGAGAAGGAGAAGCAGGCTCCCTGCTGAGCAGGGAGTCTGATGTGGGGATCAATCCCAGAACCCTGGGATCATGAATTGAGCCAAAGGCAGATACTTAACTAACTGAGCCACACAGGCGCCCCTAAACATTTACCAATTTTTTCATATTACATTTTATAATATAACTTCAATTTTTCATCTCTCCTTTTACATTTCCATTACCAAAGATGTGCTAAACTGTAGAATATAGGTTGTATAATTCTACACACCCAAGTTCAAATGTTCAGTCTATGATTTACTACATTTGTAACATTTTATTATTTAAATCTAAATATTCATTTATTTGTCTTAAAAATAGTGATGAGGTGCTTGGGTGGCTTAGTCCAACTCTTGATTTTGGCTCAGCTTGAGTCTGGCATCAGGCTTGGAGCTGGGCATGGAGACTGCTTGAGATTTTCTCCCTCTGCTTCTACCCCTCTCCACCGTCACATATGTGCATGTGTGCACTCACGCTCTCTCCCTCTCTCTCTCTCTCAAAAAAAAAAAAAAAAAAAGAGAGAGAAAAACAAAATAGTGATGATAATTCATTTTCAAAAAGTTTTCTAAAGGTAAAGAGGCAAATCGTATGTAAGATATGTAACGTAATCTAGTACATATTCAATAAACATCAGTTTCTTCTTCCTTTCACAATTTATTCAGCATATATAAGTGAAACAAATGGTGAAAATCTATCTGTTCTGCCTGTATGCTTTCTGTGTCATTCTTTCCTGAATGACTTTAAGTAAATTCAGATCCCTGAAATACCTTTAGTCAAACATATAAAAGATCTTTCTTCTGAATAAGATAGTTCCTAACTTTAGATTTCCTGTGATCTCATGTAAATTCTCGCATCCAGCTAAATTTAGCGACTCATTGCCCCTTACGAATATGCTACTTCAGACCTGTGCTCCTCACTGTATCCCTTGCTTAGAATGTTCTTCCTAATTCTCTCAATCCAATAAAGCTCCATCAATGCCCAGCTCTAGCACCTTTCATCTGCAAAGCCTTCTGATTTCCCTCAGCTTTTTTTTTTTTTAATTTTTATTTATTTATCATAGTCACACACACACAGAGAGAGAGGCAGAGAGAGACACAGGCAGAGGGAGAAGCAGGCTCCATGCACCGGGAGCCCGACGTGGGATTCGATCCCGGGTCTCCAGGATCGCGCCCTGGGCCAAAGGCAGGCGCTAAACCGCTGCGCCACCCAGGGATCCCTTTCCCTCAGCTTTTAATGAACGTTTCCCTTCCAAGATTAATACTTGTTTTTATATAGGGAGCTCTATTCATAATACTTCACAACACTATTATTTTTTGTCTCATTCAGTGCTAGATAACTAAAAATGCTGATTTCTTTCACTAGACTTCATTCAGTACTATGTTTTCCAGGACTAGGCTTGGCTAGGACACTGGACAGGAGCAACTACAACTTGGTGCACTTCATTTAGTTTAAGTGCCTGAAGACTTTATCCATAGAATCTCACAATATCTGGCCATGTGTTCAGATATAAGGGTTTATTATGGTCTTCATCACACACCTTACACATACATTCTTTGACTGTCTCCTTGGGAGTCACTTTCTCCTTCCAGAAAAATGCTTTTGATGTTGAGGAGAAAGAGGATGAAAAGAGAACTAAGAAATTTCTGTCTACAACATGCAATTTAAGTAATGAACCATCAAATATTTGTATACCTTTATGTCTTAAAAAGATATTATTCAATTTTAAGTTAACCTTTAAAGTCAATAAAATAATTTTGAAAATGCTGCTTACTATAGAAAGTTTCATGGAAGGAAAAAAATCAAAAGAACAAAAGCAAGAAGGTTTCATTGAACATTTCAATGTTTCAGGATAGTCTTCATAGGAGATAAGTTAATTCAGGCATTTATCCATTCACGCATTCAATGTATATTTATTGATCACTAACTAGATGCTGAAGAACTTTGTTACAGCCTAGGTACAAAGATGGATTAACCCTTTGTCTTCATGGATATTGGGGAAAATATACATTAATCAAATTATTTTACAAATGTGAAATTGAGATTGTGACATGAGCTAGGGAAGAGAGGTGCACAGTGCTCTGGGAGTCTGCATAGGGGAGCTTAGTCCTAGTAGGGGAGCCACAAAGAATGTTTTTTTTCGTTCTTTCATGTTTCCTGCAACATTATTTATGATAGCCAAGATATGGAAATAAACTAAGGATTGATTGATGGATAAAAGGATCAAAACATTGTGGTGTATATATATTTCATGTATATATATATATATTACATAAATTGTGTGTATAAACATATACACAATAGAATATGATTCAGCCATAAAAAATGAAATCTTGCCATTTATAGCAACATGGATGGACCTCAAGGGCATTATGCTAAGTGAAATAAGTCAAAAAGAGAAAGCTAGAAACCATGTAATCTCTCTTACATGTGGATTCTAAAACAACCTAACAAACTACCACCAATAATAACAAAACCAAACTCATAGAGAGAACAGACTGGTAAGAATAGACTGGTGGTTGCCAGATACAAGGAGTGAGATCATGGGATAAATGGATGAATGAAGGTGGTATAAAAGTATTTTTAAAAACAAACAAACAAAAAGAAAGCCTTTTTTGAAGGCTTTATTGTATTTAGTTTGCTAACATTTTGTTGAGAATTTTTGCATCTATGCTTATTGGGGATAATGGACTATAATTTTCTTTTCTTTTGATGTTCTTATCTGGTTTTGCTATCACAGTAATGCTGGCTTCAAAATCAGTTTTGAAGAGTTCCTTCTTCTTCTTTTTTTCCCTGGGGGCTGGTAAGGGCTTGAAAAGGACTGATAATAATTCTCTTGGAATATTTGGTAGAATTAAGCAAGTGAAGCCATCTGGTACTAGAATAATTGTTGGGAGGTTTTTAATTACTGATTCAGTCTCCTTACTAGTAATCAGTCTATTCAGATTTTCTATTTCATCATGATTCAGTCTTGGTAGGTTATGTTTTTCTAAGAATTTACCCATTTGTTCTAGATTGTCTAATTTTTTGACTTATGATTGCTCCTAGCAGTCTCTTATTTATCATTTGTGTTTCTGTGGTATCAGTTGCAACATTTTCTCTTTCATTTCTGATTTGTTTGAGTTCTCCCTCTTTTTTTCTTGGTAGGTAAGCTAACGTCTTGTTGATTTTGTTTATCTTTTCATAATCTTTTATTAATCTTTTCTACTGTTTTTTTAGTCTCTATTTCATTTATTTCTGCTCTAATCTTTGTATTTTCTTCCTTCCACTAACTTTGGGATTTGTTTGTTTTTTCTCCTTGAGTTCCTTGAGGTATAAAGTTAGGTTGTTTATTCAAGACTATTTTTGATTCTAATTTTTTTAAAGATTTATTTATTTATTTATTTATTTATTTATTTATGTATGTATGTATGTATTTATGATAGACATAGAGAGAGAGAGAGAGAAAGAGAGAGAGAAAGAGAGGCAGAGACACAGGAGGGGGGAGAAGCAGGCTCCATGCTGGGAGCCTGATGTGGGACTCGATCCCCGGACTCCAGGATCATGCCCTGGGCCAAAGGCAGGCGCCAAACCGCTGAGCCACCCAGGGATCCCCTTGATTCTAACTTTTTAAAAGATTTTATTTATTTATTTTGAGATAGTGAGTGAACATGTGTAAGGGCAGGGGCAGAGGGATAGAGAGAATCTCAAGCAGACACCATCTGAATATGGAGCCTGACATGGGACTCAATCCCAGGACCCTGAGATGAGGACCTGAGCTAAAATCAAGAGTCAGACACTTAACTGACTGAGCTACCCATGGTTCCCAAAACTATTCTTGGTTTTTGAGGTAAGCACTCAGTTATTACTATTAACTTCCCCTTTACAACTGCTTTTGCTATATCCTACAAATCTTGGTATACCATATTTCTGTTTTCATTTCTCTCAAGGTATTTTTTAAAAGTTCTTTTTGATTTCTTCTTTGACCTATTGGTTGTTCAGTAGCATGTTATTTAATCTCTACATAATTATGAATTTTCCAGTTTTATTCATGTGATTAATTTCTAGTTTCATACCATGTTGGTCAAAAATGTGCTTGCATAGGGGCACCTGGGTTGCTTTGTCAGTTAAGCCTCTACCTTAGGGTCAGGTCATGATCTTAGGATCTTGGGATCGTGTCCCATATCAAGGTCCATGCTCAGCAGGAAACCTACCTCTCCTTCTCCCTCTGCCCTTCCCCCCTGCTCATCCTCATGTGCTCTCTCTCTCTCTCTCATGTTCACTTTCAAATAAATAAATAAAATCTTAAAAAAATGAAGGATGCTTGATACTCTCCTTAAGCTAAGTAGGAATTATTTCAATGAGGAAGTGGAGATTTTTCTAGGCAGAGGAGATGGTGTGTGCAAAAGCCTGTGACAGGATAAAACATAAAAACTATGATGAGCCAAAAGAAAGTCAGTGACAATGGATGGGAATTATGGTGAAACAGAGCAAAGAGCAAGAGGAAATTAGAGAAAATAATGCCTATGAAAAGCCTTCCTGGCCATGAGGTAGCATTTGCTCTTGTTCTAAGATCATGGAACCATTGCTCGACTAATCTTCAATAAAGCAGGAAAGAACATCCAATGGAAAAAAAGAGTTTCTTCAACAAATGGTATTGGGAAAATTGGACATGCAGAAGAATGAAACTGGACTACTTTCTTACACCATACACAAACATAAATTCAAAATGGATGAAAGACCTAAATGTGAGATAGGAATCTGTCAAAATCCTAGAGTACATAGACAGCAATGTTTTTGTCCTCAACTGCAGCAACTCCTTGCTAGACACATCTCCAAAGGCAAGGGAAACAAAAGCAAAAATGAACTATTGGGACTTCATCAAGATAAAAGGCTTTTGCATAGCAAAGGAAACAATCAGCAAAACTAAAAGGAAACCTACAGAATGGGAGAAGATATTTGCAAATGTCTTATCAGATAAAGGGCCAGTATCCAAAACACCCAACAAACAAAAAATCCAGTCAAGAAATGGGCAGAAGACATGAACAGACATTTCTCCAAGGAAGTCACACCATAGCCAACAGATAAAAGACTAGACAGCTTCTTTGAGACATTTGATTCCAAACTAGAGGAGACAGGTAGAGGAGAAGAGAGAAAAAAATGATAGCTTATATGGATGACAATATGAAAAGCTTAAAACAACAGTAATAATAGTCATACCAACAACAAAAACACTAGAAAGAATCAGAGATTGAGAGGCTGAGAATACAATACAGAAGTAATAATTGATAGTGACGTTTTTCTTGAGAAGTTAATTGGAAGAATGAGTCTAATATAGAAGAGTGATAGATAAGGTAGGTTGATTTGTTAGATATCTTGAAAATTAAGAAGTTCTTGTCTAATAAATTATATTGGTAAAACAGTAAGCTGATAAAAGTAAATGGACAATTTGAAGAGAGTAGAAAAGGTTGAAATAATCTTGGAGGGTGATAGAGTAAATTGACAGGGGAAATATGATGTTTGAGAAGTGTTGAATGGCCATGTGGGGCTATATCATAAATTTACAATGGAAGTCATCTTTTGTGTTGTTTGCATTTGGTAGCATAAGTCATCAACTCTTTAGTGATAGGCATGGAGGGAGTGTATAATTTGTACATTACTGTGATGAGGTTTAACTGTGAATAACCGAAACCAAAATAAAACGATAACAAATCCACAATAACAATAATAAGCAAGAAGGAAATTTTCTGTCTTTCAGCATTCATTAAATTTAGGGCTAATCTATGTATGACTGTTATTGTGCTTCAGAGTGTCCTATATGATTCATCAGATATAAGTAGTTTCCTTTCCCAGAATCACTGCATGAGACAATAGGGTTTCTGCATTTTCAACCATAATTTCTACCTTTTAACAAGCTGGAAAGAGAAAAGAACAAGCAGGGCATGCACCCTTCCTTTGAAGACACTCCCTGAAATCACACACTGGAGTCACATGGTCACCACTCAATGAAGAAGAGGTTGTGAAGTTTGATACTTATTCCAGATGCCTAGGTACTAAGAGAGCATTCAATTTGCTGTTACCAAGGAAGAGGGGAACCATAGATATTAGAGGGAAACTAGATGTCCTTTTCAGAATTAAAGTCATCCAGAAAGATAATTTTTCTAGGTGGGTGGTACTGGTAGTTGTGAAAGCAGCAAGCTGGATAAATAAAAAGATTGTGGCTGAAATGATGTTTAAATTGGAGTTTGGGAGGTGGAATAGTTACGATAATGAAATAGCCCAGGCGTGGGGGAGAATTTCCTTGAAAATGAGTTGGGGAACTCAGATGCATGTTTGGATGAGTCAGGGAAATGGATGCTAATGTTGTTACCAATGAGAGTGGCACTTGGAGTCGGGAGGAAGTTTGTCCCAGGTACCAAAGTTTTTGATGAATGGGAAGGAGTTATGCAGGCATGATAAATGATAACAGTAGAGAGCAGAAGGAAATGATATAACTGAATGTCATGAGCCTTGAAGGGATAGGCTTTTAAAATTATATTGGTAGGGTAATGATCTGAAAGCAGCAATGGGTAGGAAGAATGCCTCAAGATCCATCTCTAGTGTGAAGGGATGAGATTTGAGAAAATGAACTGCCATCATGTCAGAGGGAATAAAGGAAGTAGTACCTTCAAAGATTGGCATGTGTCAGTTAAGATAATGAGAAAAGAAATTTAAAGATCTTGAAATCGTTGTTGGATAATGAGCTCTAATTTCATGAAGAGTTTGGGAGGTTTAAGGAAAGGTGGAGGACAGGACAGAGGAAGGCTTCAGAGGATTATGGAAGCGGTCATTGGGGAGAGGACTAATGGGAATATGTTATAAAAACATGGAGGAGAGGAAGGTGCATATTATTTCTACAGTCATTTGGATATGAACAGGCACTGGGCCTAGTGGCCAGTGAACTTCTCACTCTGGTGAGGTGATGGCAGACCAAAAAGTCAGAGACTCCATATGCTGTGTAGACTGAATGATGGCAGATCCAAAACTGAAGTCTCATTAGTTGCTTGGTTTGAGTGATGGTGGTTTCAGAAATTTGGAAGTATCACTCACTACTGGTTTATTGATATTGGACACAGTAAAACAAGTCTTCACAAAAATAGTAATTTTAAAAATAAATTAAATAAATTAAAATTCAAAGGTTTTGTCTAGTTACTAAAGTAATAATTATTTATATAAAATATGGACAAAAAAGCCACTGGTATTTTCATTTTTCTGAGCAAATCCCTTTGAATTTAAAGAACAAGGCAAAGGCTTTAAAAAAATTATTTCTTTATTTGAAGGGAAGAGTGCTCCGGGGGAGGGAAAGAGCAAATCCCAAGCAGGATGCATGCCCAGGATGGACCTGATGTGAGGCTTGATCTCAGGGCTTGATCTTAGGACCCTGAGATCATGACCTGACCTGAATCGAGTCAAACACTTAACTGAGCCACCCAGATGCTCCAAGGCAAATGCTTTATATTAAAAATATGATATATGCTAAAATTAATACTTTTGTATAAAAGTAGTTAAATTTATTCAAAGATTTTACCTTTTACATTATTTTTGGATTTTTTCACAGTCTGAGTATAATGCATATTAACACCTCAGTACCTGGACTCCAAGCACAAACACTTTACTATCTGAAATGATTACCAGGATGTGGAGTTGGCATTTGCTAGGTTGTTTATCACAGCCATGATTTATTTAATATAGAACAAATGGTGAGGAAGGCAACTTCAAATAGTTCTATTTCATTTACAGTAATTGACTTAATGATGTGGCTTCATGGAGTCATCAAAGGACAAAGCTGAAGTTAACGTTAGAAACCATTGCCTAAATCTCTCTCATCTGACAGATGAGGAGATGGAATCTTGGAGAGGGGCATGCCTTATCTTCCATCACTGACCTAGTTTGTGATGAGAATAAAAGTGGAGTAGAAGTGTCCTGTTGACAAAGACAGTGCCTTGCTCCCCAGTCCCTCACTTCCATCGCACTTTCTGCTACCCACCAAATACATACTACTGTGAGGGGCAGTTCAGGAACAGGGTTGGCAGCAACCCTCTGTCGTCCTTTGTGACATCTGTTGTGTCTCCATCTAACCATCCACACAAGAAGGAGGTTGTAGGGAGGATGTGTGCTGAGGAGAAGGCTACTTTGTGAGGCTGAGGCCAATTTAGGGAGGACTTGTCTCATTTATACAGAGATGGGAACACTCAAGTTAGTCTGACATATCTTTGAATGTTTTTATTATCTCTGTGAACCAAAGTTCTGAAGTGTATCAGGACTCAAAACCAGCCTTCTGCTATGAATAATGAACTTAAATGAGGCCTTTTGTGTTGATTATCTGATGATTCATTCTAATAGAGCAGTCACTTCAGGCTGTGCAGAGAAAAAAAATACAGGATGTGTTCAGGTGGCATTTTTGATTCATGGCCTTTCTTTTATGATTTATTATTCTGAGATATTCAATTTGAAAAGCAAATAGTTTGATACGAAGTGATATATTATTTTCTTTAGTACGAAGAAAGCCATGTTGACAAGCCTGGAAGAGAAGCTAACAGTGAGGAGGAGAGCTTTCTTCCCTCATGATCCATCAGGAAGTGGCGTTGACTCTAAACATAAGAGAATTTTGGATAAAAGAATCATTTGCTGAAGCCTTTTGTTCCTTTAGTAAACAATTTTGAATGCCAGCCTAACTAATGTCACGCCCTTTACTAAGCCCAGTGCAAGAATTGCAAAGTGGAGAGCAGTCATAGTTTCTGAGCAGAGATAGAGCTCATTACAGGAAACAACTACAGGCCAGTTAAAAAGCCTTATAACAATTACACACTGAAGTCAAGCAATAATGTTCATGGAAGGGAAAAGAACTGGAAAGTGATTATAGAGGGATAACATTTTTCAGGGAAGACTTCAGAGGAGAGTAATAGGGCACTGAATTTCAACTTGATTGAGACATTTGCAGAAAGCTGAACCATGGTAGATCAGGTGTGTAGATGTGGTTGCAGAATCTGGTGTATGGAGGTTACTTTTAGAATTCTAAAAAGAGGAGAGGGAAAGAGAGTAGAGCAAAGAAGAGAATTATACAATTGCATTGAGAGATGTTTTAAAAGATCTAAATAAATGAAAATATACATTATTATCATGAAGAAGAATATTGTAATAATATAAACTCTAATCAAGTTTACCTATATATTTAGTCCAATTCCAAATAGTTCCCCCAAAGTCTTTTATGGACTTGATATGGACAAGATAATATGATTGTAAAATTTATTTGGAAGAGCCAAGGGCCAAGAGTAGCCAAAAACTTTTGAGGAAGTGGGAAGGATTCTTGCCTCACCAGATACTAGGATTTCTTGTAAAATGCTCATAATAAAGAAAGTATATCCATGAATCCATGAGTAAACAATTGAGCAGAGGAATAGAATAGACAGCCGACATCCAATCCACATCTTCCAGTGTCCATGTACAGTCCATCAGACTGTAAGGCTGATTTGGGACAAAACTGATTTCAAATAGCAACTTAAAAAAAAACAAAACAAAACAGAGTTGTGAGTATTTTGCCAGGTTACATGGAATACCTGCATAATGAGTTCTATTCTCTGATGAATCCCATAGCTACAGAAGCCATTCAGTTAGCCAACCTTTTTCTAAACATATATTTCTTAATTTTTAAAATTTAAAAATGATTTTTACTAAAAAAAAAAAAAAAAAAAAAAAAAAAATTAAAAATGATTTTTACTATTTTCTCATTGGATTTTAGAGATAGCATTTTAAATCTAGAGGAAGTTGTGAATAGCCTTATTTAGACATCTATAAATGTCACCTCCCTGGTAAAGCTGTTCCTTTGACTCCCTGAGGCAAAACAAACTGCGGTGTCTTCTGTGTTCCCCCAGCTATCTACACAAGTACTCTTCATAATGTTTTTTTTTTTTTTCAATTCTTCCAGAGAGTGAGCTCATCAAGAGAAGATGCACTGTCTTTTCATTTTTGTGTCACCGGGCCAGAGTCTTTGGTCTATGGTACGTACCCAACAATTATTTACTGAATGAATGAAAGAATGAATGGATCTCTCTGAGGTTTTTTTAGATGAAGTGTTTTCTGAAGTGAGGGACAGGGCCTGGAACACTACTGAGGGAATCATTTCCAGCAAGGTTTTATAATTTAGTGATGAGATGAGAATGGAGGATATTAAAGATCATACGAGTAAAACAAAGATTCAATTCGTCCAGAAAACAGTTCCTTTTCAAGTGTAGGCATTTGGAAGGTACATCATTTATTCTCAGCACTGAGCTGGTAATTTCAGGACAACAAGAAAAAAAGTTACATTTTATGATGCTTTTTCAGCACAAAACACATTAATTATATTCATGTGAACAGGAATAAAAGGTATCTTGAAAATTCCAAACAAAGTGATTTCTCAATGACAAGATGTGAACCAATTAAAATCAGATACTGGAAAGAAAAGTTTGGCAACTGCTTTGCAATAGACATTTTTGAGAGGGCTTCAGGGAAAATGATGCATGTACATCATTTGTTTCAGCCTAAATAATATGAGAAGTAGAGACCTAAGAAGAATATTGCACAAACCATGTCATGAACAGCCCATTGCATTGATTTGGGATACACGTGGAATTTCCAGGAAGGACTTCTCCCTCCCTCTTCATATAACTAATCACTGGTTTATTTGTTTGTCTGTATATACTCCTGTCTACCCCACCATGTGTTTTTATTAAGGTGATGTGACTAAAAAAATATTCAGCATGTTCTCTGTTTTTAGGCTATTTTTCCTTCCTAGAAACTTTCTTTAGCCAAGACTGCACTCTTTTGCCAAGTTAGTAGCTGATTTTTATAATTCAAAGATATAAACTCTAGATATACCTTTTCAGTCATTAATTTAGATAGTTCATATAGTTTTGGTATTAATTCCATTGTAAAGATATTTTAAAATGGAATATTCATTTGATATCTTCTACTTTTCAATTAGCTGAAACATGTCTATTATCAGAACATACTGTTTCATGATGCTTCTGGATTATCATAAACTTCAAAAGCTAATGTAGCTTTGTGTAGGGGATGTGAACACAAACTTTGGAGTCTACCTGGGTTTGAATTCTAACTGTGTTGCATGCCAGCTATTATAATGATAATAATTGTAATTAATTAATATTAATTATTACTATATATATTTATTATATATAAAAAGATAATGATGATAATTAAAAAGTACCAACTCATAAAGTTATGTTATTTAAAGTTTGAACAATTTGTTCTATGTTAAAGCATTTAGAATAGAGCCTGGTACATAGGAAACTTTGTAGGTATTTCTTTATTATTATTATTTTCATTGTTATAATTATAGCCTTCTGAAAGATGCCATACTGTGTTAACATAACGTCTTTTAACCTACTTACTACTTAAAATATGTCCAGATAGGGAAAGTAGAGAACTATGGTGGAATCAAACATGATTGACCTATTGCAATGTATTTATTTGAAAACAAAGCAAATGTTGTATATAGGTCACAGAAGTATATATTAGAAAGACATAGAGAGGACAAGGGATAGAAAATCACCACTTACTACATTTTTAGTACCATTGGTGATAATACCATACAGGACACTTTACATATTCTCCTTTTACAGAACAACTTAGAGCAGAGGTCGACAAACTATTTCCAGAAAGTCAAGAGATTTTATATGTTTGCCTTTATTGGCCATATGATCTCTGTTACAACCACTCATCTGAATATGTAACATGAAAGTAGCCACGAACCACATCTAAACAAATAGGCATGGCTGTCTGTGATCCAATAAAACTATTTACAAAAAAATAAGCATGGTTCGGATTTGGCTCATGGGTAACAGTTTGATCACACCTGATTCAAAACATCGCAGATACTGATTCTAGTTTTCATTTGTTGTGTTGACTGTGCTTTTTATGGTTTATGCAGAGTAAATGAACACGGATACTAGTCTTTGCTTTTTCTCTCTTATCTTTTAAGTTTCCTCATTCCTATCCATGATCAATCAATTGATGAATCCAACTACGGGTTTGGGTTTTTGTTGGCTCCCTTTGTTTACCTCTCCAGATCCACTCTCCACACTTCTATATTGGTGTGTTTTTTTTTTTTTTAGATTTGTTTATTTATTTTAGAGAGAAAGTGAAAGTGAGCACAAGCAGGAGGGGCAGAGGGAGAGGGAGAGAGAATCTCAAACAGACTTCATACTGAGTGCAGAGCCTGACAGGGGGCTCAATCATACCACCCTGAGATTATAATCTGAGTAAAAACCAAGAGTCAAATGCCTAACTGACTGTGCCACTTAGGCACCCCGAAACTTCTGTATTCTTGTTGGATTGGCATGATGATAGTTGCAGGGAAGGAAGCTGGGACTACATGGGTGGATTCCCATGTCTTCTGGCTTTCAGTGGGTTCAGCCAACAGGGATCCCATTTAGAGATCAAAGGAGTGAGGAGGGTGAGGTCATGGGTACTTCTCTTAACCTCCTTCCTACAATTACTGGAAAGTGGCTGTGTTCTTCAACATGAATACTATTCCTCTCAAGGAGGGAACACCACCACAACACTCCTCTTTGGTTTCAGGAATTATTTGTTCACCTTATATCTTTGAGCTTCTCAGAGATAAGCCCTGGATTACTAAATTCTGCCTTGTGATTTCCCTTACCTCCATCTCCTTGGAAGTAGTACCTTTAAGAAAGACTTCTTTAATTATCCTAATTCAAGTGTGCCATCCATCAGTTTCCTGTGGGGACCTTGGCCAACAAATACTCCATCTTCCAGAACCAATCCCACAGGAGCAGTCTCAGCCCCAACATCATCATGTTATTGATCATCAATTTGGGATTAGAGTTTACTCACAAAAGGTAGTCAATGTGAACTGCCCAAGTCTGTGAGTTCACATGGCATGCTGGAAAAGACTTTTCAAGGTTTAGCGAAGAAAGGGACTTATCAGAAAGTTGGCATAGGGCAGCCCGGGTGGCTCAGCGGGTTAGTGACGCCTTCAGCCCAGGGCGTGATCCTGGAGACCCAGGATCGAGTCCCGCGTCGGGCTCCCTGCATGGAGCCTGCTTCTCCCTCTGCCTGTGTTTCTGCCTCTCTCTCTCTGTGTCTCTTATGAATAAATAAATAAAATCTTTTTTCAAAAAGCTGGCATAAATGTGGATAAATGAGGGCAGCAATAAAGTCCTTTGGAAATAACAACTGGTAATCCAAGGCCCAACTCAGAAGGATTAACTTCAGTTTCAGGCCAGGCTCCCAAATGGAGAGAAATGTGATCAGGTGAGCTGAGTGAAGAACATAGCTTTGGTACTGAAACAATTCCAGACCAGTCTATAGTATCCAGTAGATACTATATGGACCCTCTCCAGTTCCTTACACCACTGTGTTGAATCTAAATTCTTCAGTCTAGGGCAGCCCCGGTGGCTCAGCGGTTTAGCGCCACCTTCAGCCCAGGGTGTGATCCTGGAGACCTGGGATGGAGTCCCACATCAGGCTCCCTGCATGGAGCCTGCTTCTCCCTCTGCCTGTGTCTCTGCTTCTCTCTCTCCTCTCTGTGTATTCTCATGAATAAATAAAATCTTAAAAAAAAATTCTTCAGTCTATGGTATCCACTAGATACTATATGGACCCTCTCCAGTTCCCTACATCACTGTGTTGAATCTAAAGTCTTCACACCCCTGGCTACTGATTGAGTCCTATTATATTCTAATATATAAGTACTAAGATACAATCATGTCTGTTTCACAACTTCTTTGTTGCTATGCCGTTTCGTTTATATTGGATTTTTTGCAATAAACCCATTGTCTTGGACTCCCCAGAGTTGTGCTTGCCTAGACCAATTTCTATCACCATGTTAGTTGCCCTAGGCCCACATCCCAAAACTCAGAGAAGGAGTGCTGACCAGCTAGCATCATCTTGATGAACTATATGCCTATATGCTGCCCCTCCTAAATGCTTTCCCACTCTAAATGCCTTCTATCTTGAAGTTGATCTATCTGAAAATGCACTGTGCTTCCTGACCTTGAAAAATCCATACATTTAGACACACACATGCACACACACACACACACACACACATTGCAAAATGCTCTTTGATTTCTAACTGCATTTGGTTAAAAGCAACGCAATGGAAGTGTGAAGTAGTGAGAAATCAGAAGAGCATCTATCGAGAGTCAGGATGCAGACCTAGTCATGGTTCAATCTCTGCAAGGAAAAAAGCCAGGCCCAAAGTGATATATGTAGAGTGAGAAAAGTGCAAACTAATGGGTGGCTGGTTAAATTCATCTTCAATAATTCATTGAGAAATGAGTAGCAGAATAAAGCCAGAGAAATCTGAAAATGTCAGGAAGAGAGACCTGTTAAATGACTTTCCAACCATTACCCAAGGTCAGGAGAAACATTAGCTTGAAACCATGAAAATCCTGGCTCCCCGGTTTCAGTTTTAGCAATCAGATGATAAGGCCTTGTTCTTCAAGGTGTAGTCTCCATTTTTAGGGGAATGAAAAGGAAACAGACCCAGAGATAAACAAATCTAATCCAGATTACTCTGGCCTTATCTGTTAAAAGGCATTAGTCTAGTACAAGTGGCAATGGGTGTGAATTATTCAGTGCCCATATCTTTCCCAACTTTAAGGATTTTTTTTAAAGCTAGGTATCAAGACCATTAATATTTAATAAAGCATTTGTAAACCCTTAGCAAATGAACAGTCAAGGGACACATTAATAAAACATCTTTAAAAATCTCTGTCTCATGGCTGATTCTCATCACGTTGTCCCAAAGCAGAGTAAATGGGGCTGCTCATCCTCTAGCTCAAAGTAGGGTAGAGCATGTCTTCTGACAAGGTGAGACGGAGGGCAGAGGGCAATGCCTTTTAGGAAACCAGAACCATCCTCTCCAGTTATCCACATCCCTCCAGCTGATTCAGAGAATAGAACTATTCCCCAAATAAATAAGTTCTTGGCCAAAATTTTTCTGCTGGGTCACAAAATACACATTTATAAACAGACCTTTTGACATTTCTATTTGCAAAGCAAACATTCAAGATCCTGGGGGAATCTGAGGGTTAGGCATTTAGGAAGGGCCAATGAAATTCTTGACCTTGAGGTCATTGTTCACATTCAGCTCAGGCTAAAGGAGCAGTCAGGGTCACTGAATGCCATAGCTTCAAGGCAGTTAAGTGGTTTGGCTCATCTTATTCTTACTGGATAATGCAAAAGCAATAAAATGTATTTTACTGACATGGCATCTTTCTTTTTAGGAATAAAGAGTAATGCCAACCCAAGAAAGAACCAACTATTAGCATTTCCACCTGTCACTGACCTTGGGCAGAGAAGGGATTGTCAAAAATCTCAATGTAAATAAGATCAATGGACAAGGGTCAGGATTCCTGAGCAGGAGGGCAAGTGTGAGAAAACTCCCCACCCAGGTGTGATTTCAGATTGTGAGGATTTAGTCATCAGGTAATTCCCCCCATCCAGTTTCTGAGTGGTCATTTTAGGGGTGGTGAATGATTTTGTCATTAGTATAGCACACTCAAACATTACTTGAACACCATGTAATGATATCATAGGCATGACATCATAGGCACTGAGAGTATAAGGCTATCCTAGGACCCAGTCAGTGTTTTCTTGAATATTTCACTCTATTTGTGGTGGCAAAGTACATAGAAAAGTGATTTTCTCAGGTGGCACAAAATTTTAAGGCTATCATCTTCATTGTATTGTATTGTTTTATTTTATTTTTTTAATTTTTTATTTATTTATGATAGTCACAGAGAGAGCCAGGGATCCCCATCGTATTGTTTTAATCACCTATTTATTTTTTCTTTTTTTTTTTAATATATATTTTTAAAATTTATTTATTTATGATAGTCACAGAGAGAGAGAGAGAGAGAGAGGCAGAGACACAGGCGGAGGGAGAAGCAGGCTCCATGCACCGGGAGCCCGATGTGGGATTCGATCCCGGGTCTCCAGGATCGCGCCCTGGGCCAAAGGCAGGCGCCAAACCGCTGCGCCACCCAGGGATCCCCCCTATTTATTTTTTCAACAAAGCTTAGTGACAGATGTTGTTGTCCCCTCCAGCCCAGGCCCCATCCCCTCTCACCTGGACGGGGCCTTATCCTCATACCTAGTCTTCCTGCTGCCCATCTGGCTGGCTTATAATTCTGATCTACACAGAGTGATCTTTAACAATCAAAGTCAAGCTGTGTCACCCTTCTGCTTAAGATACTCTTTCTCACAGCGCACAGGGCTTGCATGCTCTGCTCCCTGGTGCCCATGCTCCAGTGAAGCCTAGTCACACACTTTTATTGTTAGAATGCATTCTCAGCTCATGACTTTCTAAAGGGTTTGCTCTTTCTGTTTATTTTCCCTAAAAACACTTGGTCTCAGATATTGACATCCTCTGTAATTTCTTTTCATTCAGACCTCAGCTTGAACATCAGATTGGCTTTCCCTGACTCTTCATCCTAATGCTGCCTGCTTTCTCTCACATAAAATCCCTCCCCTCAGGTCACTCTCTACCATATCACTGTTTTATTTTACTTTTCAGAAATTATTGCTGGGCGCTAATAAGTTCATTTGCTTTTGTAATTTTTTCTATCTTTCTCAACCCTACATCCAGTTAGGGATAAATCCCAAGAGATCAGGACCTTGTTGCATGGATGTTGATTCATACAATGGTGCACTTAAGATAGAATTCTTACTTTTGGGATCCCTGGGTGGCGCAGCGGTTTAGCGCCTGCCTTTGGCCCAGGGTGCGATCCTGGAGAACCGGGATCGAATCCCACATCGGGCTCCAGGTGCATGGAGCCTCCTTCTCCCTCTGCCTGTGTCTCTGCCTCTCTCTCTCTCTCTCTCTCTCTATCATAAATAAATAAATAAATAAACAAACAAATAAATAAATAAAAAGAATTCTTACTCTTAAGAAATATATGTACCAAAGAAAATAGGGAGCACACTAAAATAGCTTTGTCAAAGACAATGTGTGGAAAGTCTTATAGGTGAGGTCAAGCCATAGATTATTGGAATGCAAAGAAAGATTACTTGAAGCTAGAATGGGTAGGGAAAACCTTGTGACAGAGGTGATCTTTTGGCTAATTGATGAAGGGTCTGAGATCTGGGGTGATTTTAGAGGACTATGCCCCTCAGTGTAAAGCATAGGCAAGTATTTTTCAAGACACGTAGATGACAAATTCCAAAATGCCACTGTATGACTGAAGGAGGGGATACCAAACAAAGTAGCCAGGGATTTTGTTATTTCTGGAGGATTTTATTATTTCTTTCATCATGTGGAAAAACATTGTCCTCATTATTCAAATGAAGAAGTACAAGACACCTTTTCTTGAAGATTGTGCAACAGGAAATAAATAACTTATTTTGAGAAATTATGTCCTTCAGTAAAAGGAATAAGAGCACATGGCTTATGTATGTCTCCTGGCTATTGTAATAAACCAGGATTTAATTTTCCAAGGACAAGAGATCGTCTCTTAAATAACATTAGGTATTATTTCAAAGAACCTTATATCTGATATTTTTTCCTCTCATCTATCCTCACCCCAATGATAACATATGTACTATTTTATAAGTAAATAAACTAACTAGAATGAGGAAATAATATCTGTGACTATAGATATTAAGAAGTCCAGAAATTATTCTTTGCTGCACATAAAGTTAAAAAAAAAGTGCTGTCTCCTCCCACATGGTGTTGCAGTACCACCAGTATCCCAATCACTCACTCCCTGTCCCTCACCCAGAGATATCTGCTCTTGTAATAATCTTGTTCTTCTTGTAGCAACACAATTCTCTCCAACAGCCTCCTATATCCTTGTAGGCAATGGGCTGTGTCCATCCCTATCACTACAAAGGACACAATGAAAAAGATCCAGAGGTACAGCTTTGTGCAGAACCAAGGAAAGAGGTTTTGGCAATGACACAGTTCTAATTAGTTATGAGCACTGTCAGATGAATCACCCAGTTAGACCCCTACTGCTACCTTGCTTCTGTGCTACTATGGCCGGATCTCTCCCAAAGCAAAGTCCACCTGTACATTAAAATAAGTAAGGAGCCCAATACTGCCTTTCAGTCACCTAGCAGAAGAGGAAGTTAAGAACGAAAGCACACACACACACACACACACACACACACATACACATACACACACCAGAACCAGTGGTATTGAAGATTTCATCAACTGTCTGACAAGAGGATATTTAATTAACTCTCGTACCTGTCTCTCCCTGCATGAGACAAACAAATCAAGGAGCTTTGGAATAATAATTAATTCAAGATGTAAAAGCAGCATCAGATAAAACAAAAAACAAAAAAAAATTCCAAAAACAAAACAAAACAAATGACAGGCAGAAGCAGTAGGAGTCTGGAGTGTTTAATTATCATGGATTAGGAGCCTCAGGCCCCTTGCTAAGAGCTTTGCCACCAAGCACTCTTCTGAGATCAGGACCCAGTTGGTCCTGATCCACCAAAATGCACATAATAAACCTTAGAGCTCTAAACACAGGGCCACATCAGAAGGCAACAACAGTGCTTTTAAAAAATGCGCTGGTGTATAGTAGTAGGCCCAATATCTCACTTTTGAAAGCGTGTATATTAGGAGTTATTTTCACAAGGGTGTAGATGAGTTTGCACCATTAGAAAACCACCTTTACCACTATTAGTTGATGCATACAACGGGGCCTGTATTCTTCCCCCATCTTTAATCAGTCTGGACATAGGGACAGAAGTAACATATCTGATTGATAAACTTGGAAAATGCCCCTGAGTATACCCAGTTCTATTTGGAAAATGTCCCTGAGTATAAAGTTCCAGCTTCCTGCTTTCCACTTTTAGACTGAACCCGTCAGCAGGAAGCTTCTATTTTCTGCTAGACAGACTTCTAAAGTCTTTGGTTGTTTATTTTTATCCCCCTCTTGTGATGGGAATAAAATATTAACAATACCATTGTACCACAGATATTAAATCACATTCTCCAAATTGGATTTTTTTTGTTTGCTTTTTGTTTTTGTTTTGTTTTCTAGCCTTGAAGCTGCTGTTTTGTTCTCTCTTATGTCTATGTCTTTCATTCAATTATTTTAACATTTGGACAAGGAGGGTGAATATATTTATTTAGGACCTCAAATACCTCTTTCCCCTACTGAGAGGAATGCTTAGAGATACCATAATGATAATTTCAACAATTTTCTGTTTCCCTTTGTTACATTAATGGACTCTTAATATCTTTTTGACTTAGGGCAAATTAGGATAAAGTTAAAAGGAACAGCTACACAGCCAGAAATTATTCTTTTTAATATGCACCAATTCAAAGTTATAAAAATTGGAGAATTGTCTTAGGGGAGAATTCTCAAATAGAGGGATGCGGGTCAGGAAGGTCTAGACGCATTTACAAGAAATGTCAGACAGAGAACAAGATATTTTATTGCCTGTAGCTTCCATCTATTGTATTTCCATCAGTAATAGTTTGGAGATTTTTTTTTCCTCAAAAGAAAAAAAAAAAAAAAAGGGCACACTTGCTAAGCCTTCTGCAATGAGAGTCATTTACTTCTCTTGTGACAACTCTTCCCAAAAATTTGTTCTCCATTCCTTGCAAAATATTCCACTCATGGTGGCCTGGGACTTCTTTGACTCCACTTTTCCTCCCCCCCCAATACCCAGATTCAACTGGTGCTGCAGTTTAGTCATGGTTAGCTGTTTCATTCCCCTGAATAGATTTAGTACTTTGAATTGTCTCTTGATTTTTAATCTTTCTCAATGTGAGACATTTCTTTGTTTTCCCTTTATACACCTGACATGCATAGTCAGTAATAACCTTCTCTTAGAATTTAGATCAGGTGACAATTTAGGCCCTCTACATGCTTGGAAGTTTTGGTGACTAATTTTTACTATGTACTAGAAACTTTAAAAATATTGTAATACGTTCAACAATACAAAAAGACATATGTACAAAGTTATTCTTTATGAATGTAAAATATTAGAAAATCCCAAATGCCCAGGCATATGAGAGGAATTGAATAAACTATGGTAAATCACCCAATAGAAAACTATGCAGCTATCAAAAAGAATTAGAAAAATCTCTGCAAAGGAATGTTTGCATTCCTTTAAAGGAATGTTTTGAATAGACTAAATATATGAATATTTATAATATACTACTTTTATGTAAAAAAGAAAGGATATACATGCATCTGATCATTTGTGTAAAAATAAATACAGAAAGGATAAACCAGATATTAGTAATATTGGTTACCTAAAGGAGGAGGATGGGTTTGAGGTAAAAAGAATGGGGGATGGGAATGGGACAAAAGGATGAGGGAGTCACACTTCTCTGAATTTAGTTCTTGTTATAATTCTGATCTTTTAAACATACCTAAAAAAGGGCAGCCCGCGTCGCTCAGCGGTTTAGCACCACCTTCAGTCCACAGCATGATCCTGGAGACCCGGGATCAAGTCCCACATCGGGCTCCCTGCATGGAGCCTGCTTCTCCCTATTCCTTTGTTTCCGCCTCTCTCTCTCTGTCTCTTATGAATAAATAAATAAAAATCTTAAAAAAAATAAAAAATAAACATACCTAAAAAGAAAGGAGAAAGAAAGTAATTGATCAGATTGTCCGAGGAAAGCAAAATGGAATACAAACAAATGAACCCAATGTATTACCAAAAAATGATATAAATACATTGGCATAACTGGGAGAAGAAAATAACTAATTCAAATAACTTGGGAAAATAGCCTTTAATTATGCATTCTATAAGGCTAAAGATAAAAACATACCCAAGTATTGCTCTGTTTCATAAATCTGGTTTTCACAGGAGTATGGTTTAGCCGTTCTGAAGCAATCTTGTATATATACAAGGACTGAACAAATAAGTAACTAACAAGAACCACACTTTCCATTGAACAAATAAGGAGAAATATTAAACTGAACTCTGTGGTGCAGTTGGAATTCCTATTTTAAAGGACAATAGAAATCATCATGAATTTGTGTTTTTTTGAGATATAAAGATAAATATAGAAATGTACATATGTGAATGTAGAAGATACATGTGTATATAATTTCTATATAATGTATAATTATAAAATTAATATGTTAATTGCATATAATGTATTAATATATATAATTTCCTAGCATTGTCTTCTGAGAGGACCTAGAAGCAATTAATGTATTAATATAATTTATGTATTAATTATATATAAATTGGTAATTACATTATAGTATAACATATATAATTAATATATATAATTTTCTAGTACTGTCTACTGAAAGGCCAATGCATCCATATACTAATATTATAAATGCCATTCTCCAGCAAAATAGGACCAGGGCTCCTTGGAGAAATAGCTGATTTCAAAGTTGGGACAGAAAAAAATGCGAATTGAGCCTGGTATACTTCTTTGTGGTGTTAGTAAAGTATGAAGTTCAAAAAAGATGGAAATATGCTCATATAGTACAGGGGCTAATAACATACTTTCAAGGCCAAATCTTGGATAATTGAGACACAAAATAGATAATAGTAGCATAAGGATATTAACTACAAGAGGAAAAGGGTAAATTTATAGTGGCAAAATCTGGGGCTACCTTAACCAAATGAGCAAAGTTAATATCATCAGTAATAAGACATACCATCATCATATACCTCCTGTTATGATAAATTGAGAACAAAACATCAGTTTTTGACCTTCTTGCTGAAACTACATAACCTCAATCTAATCATAAGAAGAAAATAAATAAGCTCAAATTGAGGGATAGTCTAAAAATTAATGGATTAATACTAGCCCAAAGAATCACGGTTATGAAAGACAAAGACAACCTAAGAAACTCTCATCAACAGGAGGACATTAAATAGACTTGAATAGTAAATGTACTGCTGAATCCTGAATTGAATCCTGCACCAGGAAAAGGACACTAGGGGGAATATGGATTACATTTGAATAATGTGTTGTATGTTAGTTAATAATCTCTGAATTTGAATTGTATCCATGTAGATTTCCTGATGTTGATAATTGTTCTATGGTTACAAGGTGTTAACAGGGTGAGCTGGAAGAAGGAACTCTGTTATTTTTACAACCCTCTAGTGAGTCTAAAATTATTTCAAAATAAAAATTTAAAAAACTCTATACTTAATCCTCTTATTACCACCATGTGTAGGTATTATAATTTCCAGCTAATCAATGAAGATGGAAAGTATGTACGTTAACATTACGAAGCAAATAAGACTGAACTGAGTCTGTCTGACTGCTATGAACAAGTTTTCCCAATATACTAAACTGCTAAATCTTTCCCTGGCTCATGAATTCTAAAATCTGATATAATAAACATCATCTCTGTCCTTTGCCCATGACCCGACATGAGATGAATAGTAACATATTCTCACTTTGGAGGACAACAGAAGCCAGCCTTACTTGTGTAGTATTACAATAAAATGGAGATTGAGGAAATAAACACTCCAAAATTTACCCCAAATCAAAATCAGCTAACCAAATTAATAAAAGGAAATAGTAATATCTTCTGGAATCTTTGTACTCTCTGTTAAGGCAAATAGTTCTTTTAGTACAAGGGAAGGGGCTTGTGTACCCAACCTTGAGGAGTTAGCATTTGTTTAGAAGTCTGCTACATGCTAGACCCTCTTCTGAGAGCAAGGTCACAGCATTGCAAGACACAGTGTTACATTTCATCTTCACAGTCTTCTGTGATTGAGGAACTACTATAATCTCCACTGTGGCAGGAGGACATGTGATGGGGTAGGGAATTTGCCCTGTGGCATATTTGAATCCAGGTTTTCCATCTGACTTGCTGCAGCAACTGCCCAAAATGTTCAGTGTAAACAGAAGCTGAATGCATCTTACTGCAATATGCTGCCCTTGTCTCTTCCTCCTCTGGTCTCTGGAAACTCAGTGTGCTTCTAGTACCTAATTATGACTGTTGATTTCTTGAAAAGGTCAGGTGGTGTCCCTCAAGGTGCATTTTCCCATCACACGCCATGCAAGCATATCTCTTCCAGCTTTGTCTTGTGTTGCTATAGATTTCCTATATTTTCAATTATGTTCATTTTTTTCCGAAGGTTAAATCAGATTTGAGGGCAATGAAGGGTTAATGAAATGATCTTGGCATAATTATTCATTATAAAACATCTCCCTTTTAGTGGTGGCCTTAGATGATTTTATTTGGGACTAAAAACAAATCTCCTTGGGCAGCAACGACAGAGAAGGATGATGAAGGAAAGGAGAGCTGCCTATTCTTCAGCAATTTTGATCACAAGTGGAAATGCATGTTCCTTGTCAAAGGTGCTATTAGGAAACTCACTGAAATGAAGAGTGGAACCAAAACCAAAACAAAAAAGACCACCAAAACAACAACAACAAAAACACAACAACAACAAGAAAACCAACAACCTGCTTTGCTTTTCCTGTTGCTCAGGAATATTGGTGTTTGTTCATTTTAAATGACAGTTTTACATGTAAAAAAAGAAGAAAACAGAGAAGAAGGAGATTAAGGAAGAAGGGAGAGGAGGAGGAGGAGGAGGAAGAGGAGGAGGAGGAGAAAGAGGGAGAAGAAGAAAAAAAAGAAGAGGAAAAAAAAAGCCTGGGTGATGCTAGACTTTGTTTTCTGTTCTGTTCATTGTATATGTGGATCCTGGCACTCCAACTCTTGCCAAACCAACCTCTCTCCTCTTCAGAGTGGCTTGATAGTGATGAGACTAGAACCTTTGGAACTCAAACAAAGTTGCATTTTAATTAAAAGAAAAACAGTAAAGCAGAAGGAAGATGACAATAATATGTGGGTTTGTCTTTTACCTAAAACAAAATGGATTTGCTCTATCTTAATCTTTATTACATAGCCATTTTGTGAAAGGTGTTCTGGTTGAGGCTTTGCTTTTACGAAGCAAAAAGCATTTGTATAACTCAAGCTGTTAAAGTCATGGATAAGAAAGCCAAGGGGGTTTTTGTTTTTGTTTTGCTTGTTCTGTTTTTGTGTTTTCTCTCTCAGTATATAGGCATGGTCTATCATCATAAGGCCTAAGTCACCTCGTCCCCATTTCTGTTGATGAATTGTGAAATACATCGGATAAAAAGCATAGCTCAAGCAAGTACATCTCAAGTGATCTATGTAGAAATATTTGAGACACTACCTATGTGAAATCACCAAGTTGTGGATGGTAGAGAAACACTGGGTTCTGCCCTTAACTGGCTTGAACTCTTGCAAAACCCCTTGCTATTGTCTTGACCGCCCACCTCCTTGCATTTCAATCTTTACTTCTCAGAGATTCTATAGCTGTCTTCATACAAAGTAAAGCTAATTTTTTAAAAGATTTTATTTATTTATGAGAGAGAGAGAGAGAGAGAGAGAGAGATGCAGAGACACAGTCAGAGGGAGAAAAGCAGGCTCCATGCAGGGAGCCTGAGGTGGGACTTGATCCCGCGTCTCCAGGATCACACCCCAGGCTGAAGGCAGTGCCAAACTGCTGGGCCACCGGGGCTGCCCAGTAAAGCTAATTATGACACTTCTCTGTGCACAAGTATCTTTTGATTGAAATCCAAAGAATAAAATTAGAATTATTTCGATAGACATAGAAGACCTTGACAACTGTATTGTAAATTTCCTTTGGAAAGCCCAGCATCTGAATAGCCTCTCTTAGGACCAGCCCACCTATTATCTTTTGCTGAGAAATGCCATTTAAAATGGAATAGGATGACCAGCGGCCTCTGACATGTCATGGTAGGAAAAATATTGCCCAAATGTATATAAGGAATATTTGGTAAGACAATGTGATTCCTTTCTTGGAGTTCGTGCTAGAAAATATAGGGAGAAGCCCTCAAATTGTCAAGATAAAATTAAGTGGACAAAGAGGCAGATTTGATTTAAGGGTAAAGAGCTTGAGTGTAAACTCAGAACTTCTGCGGTTGAGATTTCTAGAGCAACTTTGGATTCTAAATGACCTTCCTGGTCCAAACTCCAGAGCCTTAGTTCTACTGTGGCTTCTGCTCCTTCTCAGCCTGAATCTATGGCTTTCCCTGGCTTCTCTTGGGTATTGGCCATGTAGCTGAGATCTTTTGTCACTTATTTATTCCCATGTGAATCCTTAAAATAAATTTAGCATAATTTAAAGTGACTGTTACCCAGACATCCCCATCACTACCAACTCCATCTCCATCAACAGAAATGAAATTGTAATCGGACCTTAAAAATCACTTGGCCTGGAACACATCTGTTCTTTCTTAAACTTCTAGATTAAATGCCATGTCCTTAGGTAAACCACACAATTCTGGATCCAGAAGTCTGAAATCAGGGTGCTAGCAGAGCCATACTCCCTCTGAAAACAGTAGAGGGTGAATCTGTCTTCACTTCTTTTGGTGTTTGCTGCCAGTCTTTGGTGTTCCTTGCTTGTTGATGTGTCCCTCCAATCTCTGCTCCATCATCACATATACTTTGTCCTTTGTGTCTCACTTCTCTTCTTACAAGGACACCAGGCATGCTGGATTAAGGGCTCATGCTGCTCTCATATGATCTTGTCAACCACCCTTTTCTAAATAAGACATTCTGAGGTCGTAGGGGTTAAGACTTCAACATATTGTTTTAGGAGGAAAAATTCAACCTGTAAGAGGAGTCAAAATCCCCAGGTACAAATTTTCATCCCTGCCACCTTCACCCTTTTTTGGCTCTATGCATTTAGCTGAGTTAGCATTTACTAACTTTTCTTTTTCTTTAAACTGGGAATTACAATGCTCATTTGTAAAGAGCAAATAAAATGCTTTATTTAGAGGTTTCTAGTATACAGCAGGTATTTACATATTTTGGTGAACACATAATTAGTACAACTGAACTTTATTTCACTCCTTTCTTAACTAGTATCCAGAAGGGGAAAAGAACTAGCATGAATTAAGGATCTCTAATGTACTAAGCTCTTTAATAAATTACTTACATGTTATTTCATTTACTACAGAGTTGTAAAAAGAGAAAAATATGGTTACTCATTTATACTTCCCAAATCAATCTTCAAATAGCTAATACCCACATGGTATGTAACACACACACACACACACACACACACACACACACCCTTATATGTGCATACAGTTGATCCTGGAACAATGTGGGTTTGAACTGCATAAGTCCACTTACAGATATATTTTTTTTAAATACAGCACTGTATATGTATTTTCTCTTGATTCTAATAACATTTTTCTAGCTTACTTTATCGTAAGAATACAGTATATAATACATACAGCATTCAAAATAGGTATTGATTGACTTTATGTTGTTGGTAAGTTTTCTGATGAAGGCTCTCAATAGTTTTTGAGGAGTCAAAAGTGCCTTAACCCCTGTCTTGCTCAAGGGTCCAGTATTTACAAAGAAATCCTGATTATATAGCATAATTGAAAATACTGGAATGAAAATGTTATTATAGTCTATGAATTCTTTTTTATTCTAGTTCTGCTCTAAGTGAATCATTTTAGGAACTATATAAATTCTGTTCCATTTATCTTGTTTCACTAAGACATTAGAAAAGAAACAAAATACCAAAACTTTTGTTTGGTTCATGGCTCAGTAGAAAAATAAAGCCAAATAAAGCCAAATAAGAAAATCACCTGAGTTCAGTTTTGAATTCAGAGTATTAGTGCTGTTTGTGATGGTTTTAAATTCACAATGTAGCCTCACGGAAGGTCCCCATTAATTATCACAGCCCTTTTGGTTGGTGTAAAGGATGGGTGGTTTTCCCGTTACAGAATGATTATTTATTTTCCCTATTACTTACAGAAACTTGTGGGTGTAGCAGTAAATTGAAATCAAAATAATTTAAAATGTCCTCTTTGTCGTTGATTCATCTTCAACTTCCAATGGACTGTGACAAGCGCCACAAAACCACTTGTGCCTCCCACACTTGTGTATATCCTTGTGAGAGACAAATGCCCCTGACTATCCGGGTGGTTATAAATTGGATCTTGGTATTATTGTTAAGTGAGAAGGTAGGGACATAATAAAGCTTAAGACAACAGCAAACTTGTACTAGATGCCTGAATGAAGCTAGAACAGTAAAAGCATTGTTTTGTTTTCAACAAGATGTGTGTGCATTGTACATAAAGCATTGTTTTTGATAAACGATCATTGATAAAAGGCACAGAGCTGCAGAGAATAAATAGCACATTGAAGTGCTAGTATCTGTTTTGCCCCCTTGGAATATAAGAAGAACGTTAATGCAGTTCGGTTTTGGACCAATGAGAGCTTGACTTGAATGGTAATCTCCTAACTAGTCAACTTTTTAAGAATCATAATTTTTTAAAAAGATTTAAAAGACTCTGGCTCATGTTCCTATTCTTATGTCATAAAAATCAATTCAAAATATAAGCAGCCCTGGGCTTTCTCCTCTGCTTCTGTTCACTGGCTCTCTGTGGCTATTTAAATCCTGTTCAGCAATTTCTCTTTGACTTTTTAAACCCATTGGAACTTTACTTTTGTGATTTCATATTCATGGCTTCCTTAGGTTTTCCCTATTGTAGACAATAGTCTCTTTTTAGTTTATTATTCCTTCCTGAATCCCTGATAATTTTCGTTCTTATAACTATACACATATGAGTTGCTTTTCCATCTGTCTCCCTCTTTTCTTCTTTTCAGGGTTTCCTAAACTCCCATCAGATGCTCATTGGTGAATTATTACCACTAAGGATTAAGATCGAACACCCACAAATGGCTGTTTGCATACAATAAAAGAAGTATGGTGGGAGATTATCAGGGCTTCTGGCTAATTCTATCCCTCTCCAGGACAAACACCAGCAAATCATCTGGTAAGAAAAATTAGTCTCACAGGCACTGGGGAAAATATTCAGCAGAAGGGAGTAGAGATGTTAAGCCCTTGGATAAAGTGCTTATTGTATTAGGAACTGAAAGCTCAAGGGAGGAGCAGGAGATAAAGCTATAGAGGTGAGGGGAGCATATCTTGCAAGTCCTCCCAGGCCATTAGAAGTTTTAAATGTATTCAGAGAAAAATGGGAAGTTATTAAAAGGGTTGAGGTAGTAGAATGAGATTATTTTGCATTTTCTTTATTTTTAAAAACATTTTATTTATTCTAGGGAGAGAAAGAGAGGGAGAATGAGTGCAGGGTGAAGGGCAGAGGGAGAAAGAGAGACAGAATCTCAAG
Organism: Vulpes vulpes; assembly: GCF_048418805.1. Classification (NCBI taxonomy): domain Eukaryota; kingdom Metazoa; phylum Chordata; class Mammalia; order Carnivora; family Canidae; genus Vulpes; species Vulpes vulpes. The sequence continues at coordinate 34,492,484 of NC_132786.1, forward strand.
CAGACTGCATGCTGAATGTGGAGCCAGATGCAAGGCTTGATCCCAGGTCCCTGGGATCATGGTCTGAGCCAAAATCAAGAGTTGTATGCTTAACTGACTGAGTCACCCAGGTGGCCCTTCATTGCATTTTCAATAGATTCTTCTCATGGAGATGGTTGACAAGATTAGAAGCTAGAAGACAGATGGTCAAAGAAAGTTGAGGGTCACTTGAGCAATATGAAGGGAGATTATGTTCATGAGTATTTATAAGCATTTGCAGACAGCTCCAAAACTTCTTGAAAAAGGAGAGCATTTCCAGATTCTTTTTTTTTATCCTTCCTCTCTCCCTCCGTCCCTGCCTCCCTTTCTTTTCTGGAGGAACTACTATTTTTATGGAAAGAAATCTCCAGAAAAATTGGGAAGCTGCGATGGTTAAGTATGTCTTTTTTTATATTTTATACTCCCCAAGGCTAGATGCTTTGCAGTGACTTGGGTTATAAGGATGCTATCCTGTAAACTTCATCTAGATTACCAGATCCAGGACATTGCTACATTATTAACCAACATGTTTGTAGCTTAGAATTGATCCCTTAGTTTTGTTTTCTTATTTTCTTTGATCAAACTTGGCTACTTTTATTGTGCTGGTGAGGCCTGGTTCTCAGTCTCCATCTCCTTCTGCTACAGCTCAAAGGTGCCATTACTACTGCTTCCCTGACTTCCAATGCCGGTCCTATTCCTAGTTTGACTTAACTTGTCCCATTTTGATTCTAACAACACTTAGTAAACTTTCTGTGTCACTACCATCTTGTCCTGAAACTATTGGTTTAAACCATCCAATAGAGATTTTTTAAAAAGGACCAAAGAGAAAAATCAGGAAACCTATTGCAAAGCAGCAGATGTTTGAGGTGTTATGTGCATAAGTATAGTCAGGTTGGCATATGACAGCAGAAGGTAAATACTTCCCTATGTTTGTTCAGACAAACCATCAAATTCTTTATAGGTGCTCACTCATTTCTCATCACTTCTGTTTAGTGTGCTTCTTGCTATGACTTCTTTTATCTCCATTATCTTTCTAATAATCACCAACCATAGTTCTTTATGAAAACCAGATCCAACTCACTATAAATTCCTTTTCCAGTGAATTTATTTTATTTATTTGAAAATATCTACAAGATACCAATTTATATTCTACTTCTGTCCTTCCTGGCTCTTCTGCTTCAGTGTTTTACCTGTTGTTTATTAGATCTTGGTTAACTTAAGACAATATCAGAGATAAATTTTTAGAGATATTTTTCATCTTGGCTTCCTGACCTGTGGGATTTTGGATTCATTCTAAGTCCTTCTGGCAAGATAGCAGATTCAATATAATGCAATTAGCTGTTTCTCTGACATATATATATATATATATATATATATATATATATATATATATATATATTTTTTTTTTTTTTTTTTTTAAAAAGAAGAGTGGCAGGTATAAATCTTGAGTTTCATCACCATTGATGCTGCCATTTCTCTCCATCTGTCTAATTGCTATTGACCATGGAAAGTAGTTTTTGATTGAGGCACAATGTAAAGTAATATTGATTACAGTAAATGAACTTTTGTGCAGTCACTGAGTCAATTAAGGAAAAAATTTGTAGAGCTGCATCTCATGTAACAAAGTCCAATTTTCACGTCACTGACTCATAGCTCTGGTTCCTTGGCCTATGCCTGGATATTTGAAGTAAATCCCTTCTTTTGTTTAATATCAAAATCCCATTGCTCTGAGCAGAAGGATAGTAAAAGTAAGTCTGTACTCCTGCTGTTCAAATAGAACAGAAGGAAATTAGAACAAAACCAGATTTTACTTTTAATCCTTCAAATAAGAAGCTTTTCCACATGCATTTTTTTATCAAAGCAACATACATTTTATTCTAGTTTAACAATCAAGAAATCCATATCAAAAAAATATCAGCAGTTTGCAGCTGGTGACACACTAGAAGGAGGCTCAACTCTGATTTTGCTGAGATGGCTGCTAATGATAGCATTGTAGGTGGATGAAGCACCTTTCACCCTGTAATGCTTTATAGAAATCACTCCTGCCAGCTGTGACTGCTGCTGCTTAGGCCTTTAGGGACTTAGAAGCAGTGACAGAAATGCCACATGGAGAGGGAATGCAGAGATGAAAAGCACAAGGCCATAGGACAGATATAACCTTATGGCAAGAGACCCATTCAGGAGCAAGGAGAAATTCTTTAGTTATACGGTACTTCTGAAGTTTGAACATGGGGGGATGAAGGTTTACAACCTTGTGATCTGCTATGTTAACCTATCTATAGAAATTTACACTGGCTTCTGATCCCAGCGCCTCAGTGTCCCTGGGTTATAAAGGAGAAAATCAGTAGGTACATATGTAATATTAATATATCTTATATTCTATTTAATTTTTATTGGATTTTCACCACAATTGATGCTGTGAAAACAAAATTTAAGTATTACTCTGAGTTTGGGTACTCAATCCCTAGCAAATCTGCATAGCATCACTGCGTAAAATGCAACACTTACTTTTAATAATGTATTGCATTATTAATGCATTATTAATTGCATTATTAATGTATTGCAACTTACAATATTAGATCATCTAATATCAAACTATTGTGTGATATGGGAAGGCCATTGCTATTATTATTATTTTGTCTCTGTGTTACAAAAGTCAAAAGTAAGGCTTGTGAGTTTTAATCAACTTGCATGAAACTGTGCAGGCAGTGATGATTGTTTAATATCAGATCTAGAGACGACTTCCTTTAGAAAATGTCACTCAGTGATTGAGGTTCATTCCATTTTTGCTGACATGTGTCACCAAAGTATTTCCCATAGAAAACCTTCCACTCCTATGCCAATGAATCTCAAACTAATAAGCCACTAAATATCTTCTTTCAAATACACTGACTCTTTTTTCAAATACCAATTTTCTTGGTAATTGGTATCTATGACTATTAGAATGTAACTTGTTTTAGAGTTTGTTTTAGAGTTCACCTTGCATGACTCGAATGATTCATACTGGCTTTAATAAAGAACCCTATGCCAACATTAGTCAGGTAGGCTTTTAGAAAAATATACTCCTTAATATATCTATTTTATAGGTTACTCAATGAATTTCAGCTTTCTGGTTCCCAGGCCAAAAGTACTGACCATCTTCATTACAGAATTTGATTACTGCTAATTTATTATAAGACAATAATTAGTGTAATTATATTATCCTACTGAATAAATCAGCCACTATCCCCACCCTGACTTTCTGCAGATAAAATACTTGCCACAGTTCTAATATGAGAGTGATCAAGGCTTTTGCTAAGGTAATACATCATATAATCTTGAGCACTGGGAGAAATTGGTTCAGGTAAAAACATCTTACTGACTCCAATAGCACTATAACTCTCTTATGAAGATTAAATCATAGTCATAAAACAAGGTTGTGTTTTTTTGTGCTTTACCCCTCAGTGGATGCCTCCTGTGTATGGTTGAGCAGGTTGGGCACTGTTAAACCATTCTTAGAGATCTTCTACCCACAGTGATGACAATCATGGTTAATTTCATTCAAACATTGAGTGCCCACTATGTGATTTTTTCTAGAAAGTAAGGATGTAGTTAAATAAGATGATCTAGGTATTTGTTTTAATAGAGCCAGTATTTTAGCATGTGTGTGTGTGTGTTTATATGTTGGTGGGGGAGTGGAAAGAAGCAAATAAAATAATCAAGAAAATATATCAGTAGTTATGTGGTATGATTAAAGTAAAATGGGATGATGTGAGAGTGACCTCAGGACTCTTTTAGATGAAGCATTCATGGAGGGCATCTCTGAAGATGTGCCATTTAAGGTAATATCTGAATGACAAGGAACTATCCAGCCATGCAATGACCTGGAAAAAGCATTTCAATCAAGGGAAGAGGAAATCCAAAGACTACATGAAGAAAACATGTGCATCTGGAGTGTAATAAGCAAGAGGAAAATGATACTAGATAAACTCAGGAAGTAGAGGGGAAGAGCAGACTGTAGATGCTAACTGATGAAAGTAAAGAGTTCACATTTCATTTTAAATTCATGCAGGGACCAGAGTGTTTTGTACCATCACATGGAGATGGAAGGCAGCCTAGCTTAGTAAAAGGGTACAAATTCACCATTCGATTTGAGCAAGGTGATGTATTTGGTGAGGCCTTGGATGTTATGCTAAATTCAAATTCTTCTAAAGTTGCTGGGAAGCAAGGAAGAATGACCATATGATTTCCCTTTTAGAAAGATTCCTCAGAGAATAGATTAGAATAGGATAATACTGGAGACTGGTTAACCCTATCAATTTTCTATTAACACATAATAATCACAAATATGGTGGCTTAAACAAAACTCATTTTTTAACTCTCAGGTGAGTAAGTGAGAAGTCTAAGTGGGCTTGTCTGTTTTTTTTTTTTTTTTACTGTATCATTATTTTTAATGTCCAACATTTATAATATGAGGGCCGAGGCTTTCTCCTCAACTCAAGTTTATAAATTTTCAATTGGCTTGTGAGGCCAATATGGATACTTCTTGTCTAATTTGGTTTCTGGGAAGACTTCATTCAGGTCCTCAATGGTCATCTGATCAAATGGAATTATGTTCTTCATCTTCTCCAGCTCTTTTTCATATTCTTCAATCCTGGCCTTTGAGAGGGGCAAAAACTCAGCTTTTCACATCTTCTTTTTCCTCAGCATCCACCTGGACAGTGGATTTATCCTCTGGCACAGGAACCTTCAGGGCATTAAACTTCTTGTCGGAGTCATCTACCAAGCCAGCCTTTGCCACATTGGCCTTGTAGTAAGCCCAGTCGATAGTAGGTGCTTTCTCAGTAAGAGTAGCCAACCTGGAGGTAAGCATCTCATTCCAGGATTTCAGGGAGTTGGCAATGCCTTCTGGTTTTGGGGTATGATCTCCCCAAAAGCTACCCAGTCAATGGTTTTTAGAGCAAGTTTTCGCCCAGCCATCTTGAGATCCTTCACTAACCCCGGCAGCCCACAATCCACAGCAGCCTTGTCTGGGTTTTTAGCTTAGGCTCTCAAAAGGCTAAAAACAAGGATTGTCCAGGATATGCTTCTATCTGGAAGCTCTGGGACATATCCAAAGCTATGCCTCCTTGAGGAACAGTATCAGAAGTTTAACATTGAGAGAAATAGATGTAACTAAAGTAACTAGTACTAGAGATATGAACAAGCAAGTAACAATAACAAGCCTCAGAAGGGGGAGCAGTACTCAGAGTTGCTACAGTATCTTATCTAAAATGTCCAGTTGAGAGAGAGAGAGAGAGAGAATACGCACAGAAACAGGAAAGTATGATCCATATGCCAGAGAAACAGACAAACAACACACAAAAATCATGCAACATAAACTGCTTGGAAAAGTGACTACACGCTATATTTAAGAAAAAAGACTTGAAAGTAGCTGTAATAAACATGTTTAAGGAACAAAAGGAAATAATAATTAAAGTAAAGAAAGGTATGGTGGGCGAGAGCAAAGTTGAGATAGCAACTGGAATCTGTAAGAAATGTTATAAAAGAAAATGTATCAAAAGTCATAAACATATACTTGCTCTTTTCTCAGCTGGTTTAAAAGACAAAATTGTGTAAAGTTATAATTATCACAGTGTATTATTCAGTTTGCAACATTACTAGATGTAATGCATACAATAATCATCTCATAGAGGGAGTTTATGTGTCTTACTAAAATTAAGATACTAGAAAACTGAAACTGATTATGATTAGTTAAGATGTGTAAGGCAAACTGTAGAGTAACCAGTAAAAACCTTAATTTTATAAAAAGTGAAAAAATCATGAAAGAAATTTAATATTAGAAAATCTTTGCTTAATGTAAAAGAAAACAATAGGCAGTAAGAACAGAACGAATGACACACAAGACATACACAAAAGAAAAACTGAAACAACAGACATAAATCCAACAATATAAAAAATAATATTAAGTGTGAATGGATTTAACAAAATCCAGTAAAAAATCTGAGTTTGTCTGACTGGATTAAAACAACAACAAAAATCAAAATCCAGTTACATGCTGTCTAGAAGAGTCACACTTTAGATTCGAAGATAAAAGTAGATTAAGTGTAAAAGGCTAGAAAAATTATATCATGCAGACAGTAGCCAGAGAGAAATGGAGTAGCTATACTAACATGACACAAAGGCTTCAAAACAAAGAATGTAACTAGAATTGGAGGGAAACTTAGTGATAAAAGGATTCATCCACCAGAAAGATAGAACAATTACAATTAGGTATGCACCTAATAACAAAGCATCAATATACATGACCCCAAAGCCTTATAGAAATGAGAGGAGAAATTGACAATTTACCATTCTAACAGGTGTCAGGTATGATCTCATTGTGCTTTTGATTTGCATTTACCTGATGAGTAGTGATGTTGAACACTTTTCCATATGCCTGTTGGCCACTTATATGTCTTCTTTGAAGAAAGATCTGTTCAGATCCTTTGCACATTTTTTATTGGATTTTTTTTAACCTTTGAGTTGTGTGACTTCTTTATATTTTAGATATTAACCCCTTATCAGACATGATTTGCAAATATTTTCTCCCTTTATTTATATGGGTGAATTACATGGTATACAAATTACATGTGCATAAAGGTGTTAAAAACAGAAAAAAAAAACATTTAAAAAAGGGAAGGAATAGTTAATGCTTATTCCATAAATATTTAGTTCTAATATTTAATATTATATAGAAATGTGTTTTAAAAAAATAACAATAAAATAACAATCCTTAGAAATTGCACATAATTTTGCTATAATTTTGTCCAGCTATTCCTTCTCATAAGTGTTTCTTTGAACCTCCCTGTTATTCCTATCTATTTTAATTGGCCTCCAAATTATCACTCTAAAAAAGTGTTGCCTAAAGTGAACATAATCATCAGAGTAAACCAAGTCTCTCCCTTCCCTTGTCCTAGATAATTTTCTTTTAAAGATACTATCTATTGTCTCATTAGATCCCTACTTCCCTTCCTAAATGCCCACAAAATACTCTTTTACTAGCTAGTTCTGAACTGTGGACCAGAATGGATATCAAACTCATTTTTAGCAATTTAAATAAATTCACCTCTTCCACTTCTTGAAAATTGCATTACACATCTTTATGCATTCTCAGAGTTCTTTGCTTATATATCAGTGATCTCAGTACTTTGAGCTCATTTAGAACAAAAGGTGTTCTCATTAAAACCATTTTATATCTCTCTAAGACTCTAATTCCCTTTTATCAATATGTATTCTATTCTATCTATCCATTCATTCACGTATTCATTTAACTTAAAGTTCATTTTCTTTGTAACTTAAGGATGAGTTGATAATTTGTCTTTATAACTTTTATCCACTGTCATTGTGTAATCAATACCAAGCTAAAGGTCTTTCTTTTATATTTTCCTTTATAAAATGACTTTTTTAGGACTCCTTTGTGTTGAATTTAGCTAAAACTATGAATTCATGTGGTGCTTTGTCTTTTCCATGCCATTTTAGTATATAACCTTATTTCCATCATATTTTTAAAAATCATGTTTATCAAAAAACTTTCCATATAATTTCCTTATTTGATTATTGCTTGAGTTGTGACCTTTTTAAGGCTAGCTGGTCCCATCACAGGTTATTCTCCCAATCATCTCTTCCTTGTATAATGTGTAATGCCAATACTAGGTAACACTTATTTAAGGTATAATATATACTAGCCTCTTTCCACTACATTTGGTATAGATAATCACATTTAATTATTGCAATAACCATTTGAGGTGGGGGAAATGGGGAGTCATTGTTCAACTGGTATAGAGTTTGCTGTACCAGATGAATTCGTTCTAGAGATATGGCATAATCCATAAAACCTATTGTCAACAATACTGTATCATACACTTATGTTTGTTAAAAGGGCAAATGTCAGGTTAAATATTTCACTATAAAGAAATAAACAAACAAATGACCACAAGAAAGCTTTTGGAGGTGATTGATATGTCCATTATCTTGATTGTGGCGATGGTCTTATGGGTGTATGCATATGTTCAACCTTGTCAAATTATATACATTACATATGTACAGTTTGGTGTAGATCAATAAACTTAAAAATAAAGAGAGGGAGGGAGGGCGGAGGAAGGAAGGAAGGAAGGAAGGAAGGAAGGAAGGAAGGAAGGAAGGAAGGAAGGAAGAAGGAAGGAAGGAAGATGGAAGGCAGAAAAAGGAAAAGGAGAAGTGGTAGGAGAATGATTGGATGTGGCCATAAGCAGGAGAGAAGAATCAGAAATGACTCCAAGGCTTCTGATGGGGAGGCTGGGCAGATCATGCCCCATTCACAAAACTGGAGATATACAGATACATACAGTCAGACAGAGGAAAGCAGTAGTTTCAAATGTATGCATACTGAGACTGAGTTACCAGAGAGAGATGCGCAATATTCAGTCCCCACTGAATTGGGTTAAGGGTAAAGGTTGGCATGTATCTCATGTAGCATTTAAATTTTAGATGGTAGCTGAGGATGTAGGAGTGGATGATATGGCCAAGGATGATAGTGCAGAATAAGAAGATGTAAGTGGGCACACATACTTTTGAACTATGACATGTAAGAGGTGAGGAAGAGATAGTTGATTATTTTACAGTAATTGATGAGAAGGTAACTTTTTTTTTTTTCAATGACTGCGTTGTTCATCTAATGGTGGGATTGGAGACCTTATATTCCCACTCAAACCATCAGGCCTCTGGGGAGGGATCCAGAATCTGTTCCCTCGCTTCTTTATTACATGCTGTCTACTCTCTCAGGTAGAGTGTAATACAAATCATGTCCAAAAGTGTCTTTGACTTAGTTGATTGTTTTCTGTACCTTACTTATTGCTGACTTTTGAGATGCGATATTCCTCCTAAATCTGGCTGGCATAAATTCTGATTCTGATTCCAGGATTTCTCCTTTATCCACCTTTCTCTCATTATTTGTCTATTTTCTCTAGTTAAAAACAAAACAAAACAAAATAAAAACCTGCACTCATTTTAATTGTGTTAAACTCCGAATATACTTCTAGTAAATCACAGAAAAAGATTCATCTATTTGAGTCTACTTGCAGTTAGAATCTCTTGATTGCCATGTGAAGAGTAATATGTAACCACCAACTTTGCTACCAGTTGACTATTAACAACAACAACAAAACTGAAACTGAAAATGGGTGTTCTTAATATTTTCAGTCCTTCCAGTTATTCCAGATACAAATTAGATAAGTGGACTTGGATTGTCCTTGAGATTCTCAACCAGTGACCTTCCCACTGAGTGTAAAGCTTCTTGGATGACTGCAGCCACATCAATCTCTCTCTGGCTTAACTCACTTTGTATTTATTGTCAGCCCTGCACAGCTGCCAGTTATTATATGTTGATCCATTCTTTAATTGTTCCAGTAACACAATTGTCTGCTATTGTCTCCTATAATAATTTGTTAATTGTTTTATATGTGTGTACCTTCTTTCACAACAGTGAGTATAAAATCTTCTTTAGGAGAGGAAGCATGTTTCATACTTCTCTTGAATCCTGCATTTTCGGGAATAATGGTAATGATATAGGGTAGGTATGCAATAAAGCCTTCTGATTTATCAATTTTTGCATTGATTACTTACTACCTTTATTATAAAGCCACAGTAGGTCAAATAGAAGTACTGATGATGCCTTTGCCCACCTCATATGGTGTTGTGAGGATCAAAGTAGGTATTAGAAGGGAAATTACTGTGATGCTATACTACTATTATGAAGATAGATTAGATTATTAGGAGGAATTTAGTTGAAGTTGTTCTTCATATTTTATAGAATATGCTTTCTTGCCTTCTGCTTTGGAAATTCATCAAAGCAATGAAAACAAATTTTGAATATTCATTCAATGGTTTGTATCTAATTAGATGACTTTAGAGTTTTGGTCCAGATCTAGATTGACTCCAGACCTGAAGATAGCCCTGCAGGCTGGTTAGGAAACTGTTAACTGAAAATATAGAGACAAGAAGATTTCTGTTCATCATACAGTATAATAGAGAAGGTAGCTGGTTTGATTTCATTTTCAGGGTTTAAACTCTTTCCCTTTGTCATCATTAATAAAAATAAATAATACTGTAAGATCAAAGCAAGGACCTTGAGCTGTGGATCCCAAACCGAGTGCAAAAGTGGCACAAAGACACCACAGTGAGCTTACAGTGGCATAATGGGATATTTTAAAAGTTCAAAGTAAAAATAATAATAGTTGACATTTACTAGACACTGTTTATTAGCTAGAGGTAGTTCATAGTTTCAACCCAAAAATCATGCTACTTTCCATTCAAAGGCGTATATCATATATCCTTTGTTTTGGCAGGTATGATAAAAATCAAATATGGTGTGAAAACTGGCATGAAAAAGAATGAGGATGGCAATATGCAATCTGATTCCAAGTCTGAGAATTTGTGCAGTGGCCAACATGGGCACACATCCCATTAGTACTGGAGTTAAGAATGAAATAAGTATATCTTTTTGTCATTCATTTCATGTGTATTACTTTTGCAGACAGCTAATAAGTTGTTAAGGAATAAGTACTAGGTTGTTTGAACCTATATTTTTTCCTTCTAAATAAACTGAACATCTAGGTGTTTTTGTTTTTAATTTTTTTGTTACTTTTTAGGATTTTTTTTTTTTTTGCCCAAGAGTGCCATAAAAAATTAGTGAGGCATTAAGGGCACTGAGAATCAAGGAAGACTGGGAGCCCCTGGACCTAATGCAATAAAATATGTTTGACCTTTCTCATGTACCTAAGTACTTCACAGCACTTCATTTTTGATGTTAATTTCTTTACTTTCCTATGAAGGTTTAGAGAGATTATTTTTTACACAATCCATCTAAATATAATAACATGTTTTCAATGTGTTCCTTATAAACCACCTGTAGAAAGGGTTCTGATATATTAGAGACACCTTTGGATAAAGATAGTCATATCATCACTGTTGACCTTGACTTCTCCATCTGTGAAATAAGAGTATGGCTTCTTTGATACCTCCAGTCTCCTTCTATTCTAACATTCTTTGAGGCTTCAAATCTGGATGATTCTTGAAATATAATGTTGGGCTTATCCAAGGAATGGAATGAAGAGAGCCCCCCACACATGGTTTAGGTGAGAGAGAGAAGTCTTCTGTCTCAAAGCAACAGCCTGCAGTTTTGATACATATGAAGGCTGCACTGATACAGGTATGTCCAAAATAATGGATGCCAGAAGGAAGAGTAGCTGACACTTAGCAACTTGAGACAGGGACACCTGGACATTGTGGCAGAGGCAATTCTTTTTCTACTTTAGAATGTTGCGTGGGTCTTGAAGTCGGAGGAAGTGTACAGTGCAAGAAAATCCCCATGCTGTTGACAGCCTTATACTTAGAAGCCAGTCCTGTTCTTCCAAGTGTCCTGAAAGTCATGTCAGATGAATGAAGAAAAAAATGAAAACCATTTTCCCTTGATATTTGAATACAAAATCCCAGGGTACTTCCTTCAGGGAGGTAGATAATGGTTAAATTGTGCATGTAGACAGAGTTGGCTTTCTAGATATTTACAAAGATAAAAAGGTCCCTGACTTTACTTTTCTAATATTGCAATAGCTGCTTTTATGCATGAATAAACTCTTAATTACAAATTTGAAAATACCTTTATCATCCTGTCAATGCTATCTAAGCAATATTAAATGCTTTTTCAGATTTTTTTTTTTTTTGAAAAAAGAAGCTCTGCCTATGTGCAGCATGCATTTCCTGTCATGCCTGTGCCTGTCACCTACCCTGGTTCTTTCCTGCTTTGAATGGTTCTCTCATGCCTTCTGTGTATTGTATTAATATCTGTCACTTACTCGCCTCCTTTATCCTTTTAATCTTCATCTTCTTGGTTCCTCTGTGGGCTGAACTTTAAATTATTGTTCCTCTCTTATTTTCTTCGCTCCGAGGTTTCTCTATGATGTTTTCCCCTCGCAGTACTGTAATGTATTTATTGTTCCATGCAGAACCCTTCTTATTGCATGTTCATTTATTTTCCAGTAATCTTTATTAGATCTTTTAATTTGTAATTTTTTTCAATTCTTTTTAATCCCTTTTTATGCAAATTCTTTTTATTTTATGCTCCTCACTTGCCTCCTCTCTGATCTTCCTTTGATGATTTTATTGCAGTTTCTTCTCATCATTTTTACTTTTTTCTCCCTTGATGTCTCTAAAATATGATCTCCCTACTTTCCCTGATTCTAACTCCCTGTCCCATCCTCCATTCCTGGACTTAAATAATTTATTCTCTCAGCTAATTGCTTTGCCTCTCCAACCTTCCTTTGTTTGGAAATGGTCCTTCCAGGACAATTGGTTTCCCTTTCTTAGGTAAAGATCAAACTGATGTCCCTCAGGACCTATAGTAACAAGTAGGGGCAATCCAGGGTCCAAGCTGGAGGTCGAGCTGAGTGAGCTGAACAGATTCAAGTTTGGTTAAGCTGCACAATTTTATAGGTCACCTTGTAGTGTGTATATTCAATGATTTTCTCTAGTGGCCCAAGAAAATTCATTTGCCTGGGGGGTGCTTGGCAGTTTTAACATTCCTTCTATCCATTAGAAACTAAAGTCCAAGTTTCTGACTCAGACATAAGGCATATACTTGAAGTGAAAATCTTTTCCCTGACCTTTATATAGCTAGTTTGGGGTAGAGAAAAACAAGATAGAGGAATGACCAACTTTTATATTATATTTTTCTCATTTATGTTTTTAAGGCTTGGCTATTGCTTCTGTGTGGTATAGAGTGAATAGAATGCCAATCCATCCCTTCCTGTAACAGAAAATTTCCTGAATAATGCATCACTGTCTAACAGCAGTCAATTAGTGAGTACTCTCCAAGTAAGGCATTGACCATTTTCCTCACCACTCTAGGTGCAAAGTATTAATGTTCTTTAGGGTGAGATGCCCAGAAAAGAGTATTACTCCTGGTGTCTGGGGGCCAGGAGGCTGATCCAGCTATTGTTGAATATGAGTGGTGGGTAGGAAGGGCAGGAGATGTTTACTGTAGTGGTAAGGTAGTTGCTGCTCAGCAGCATATGGCACTTGAGGCAGAGCAGCTTATGATGAGCCTCATAGTCTGAGTTTCTGCCTGAGTTATGGGCTGGGGGCTGTCAGGTGACACCTGTCATTTCCCTCTCTCTCAGTTTTCTCATCCATAAGATGAATTGGTTGCACTCAGTGAAATCTAAAATCCCTTTCAGCTCCTTCTCCCCTGTCATAATGCTTCAAATTCCACCATTAAACATTGATTTCTTTTGGTTTTTAAGGCTTTTAAGTTTTCAAGGATTGCCATTAAAATGCATACCTTAAGGGAGGAATAACACTTTAGAGTCTTTTTAGTCCATATGTTTGAAGAGTTTGACTGATATCCTAAGAGGCAGGTTATTTGGGAATAAGCCATGGGTTGCGATCAACCAGGAAAAGCAGATATGGGGGGTGGAGGGGACAGTGGCTACTAGAATCAAGAAGAAGCACAAATGAGGTGATGAAGGAACCAAAGATACACAAAGGGATAATTAAGTGCTGGTTTCTTCTATGTATATTTCTCAATTCTTGCAAAGAAACTGGGTGTAGTCATTATCATACCTACACTTTTTTTCATGAAAGATGAAAGTTCAAAGATCTGAAAGCTTGCCCCTACAGCCATATCGGAAAGAAGAATGGGCAAAGGCACTGAGATTGTAGGGTACCAGAGTCCTTGTTCAATCTTCCCTCTGGGGTGTTACTTACTGCTTTATTCTTTTTCTTTTTTCTTTTCTTTTTTAATTTAAATTCAGATATAGTATATTCTTTTTAATTTTTAAAAATATTTTTAACTTTATTTACTCAAAAGAGTGAGAAAGAAGTGGGGGAGGAGCAGAGGGAGAGGGACAAGGAGACTCTGTGCTGACCCCAGAGCCCAATGCAGAGTTTGATTTCAGAACCCTGACATCATGACCTGAGCTGAAACCAAGAGTCAGATGTTTAAGAGACTGAGCCATCCAGATGTCCTGCTTGTTGCTTATTCTTTACAATGTTACCTACCTAGAGTGAGTGCTCAGGACATAAGGTGAATCACATGGGTTATCTCACTCATTCCTAACTAATAATCATTATATCCTCCAGTTTTCAGAGAAAGACTCTAAGGTTTAGATATTTAATAATCTGACTAACCACACATAGCCCATATGTATATATCAGGGAGAGATAAAATAGGTATATAATATATGAAGTATGTCTTGAAAGTTATAACAAAGTCTGTATAGCCTCAGTAGCACACCCAGTCACAACTGCCCCAAACTATTCCTTTCCATATCTACTGATTGTCTAAACTCATTTCTAATAATCTACAATTTAATAAATTAATTGTGTTACATGGTCTCTTGTGCAGAATAGTATAAAATAATTTCTCCTCTTCCCCATCCTTATTTTTCATCAGCAGAGTCATTCCTTGTGAGCCTCCTTCAATTCAAACTCCCTAGATTTTGATCTGATAAATCAGCTTAAACATTCTGATTTGTTCATTTTGAATTTTATCAATTCAAAATTAAAGGAGGTGCTTTTTTGAGTGTCACTTATTAACTCTAAGTTCCTCAAATACTTGTTGATGAATACCTAATCCATCTTTCGAGCCAAATTTTATAGTTTGTTTGCTTTTAATATTGTTGGATGGTATTGGTAAATCATGTAGCCTCTGTGAGACCAATTTTCTATAACTGTACAAGCAGTTGTATGAGACAGTCTTTAAGATGCCTCCAGTTCCAAAATGGCATACTTTGTACCAAGGAAAAACCTACATTAGTTATTTGAAAGATATTAATGGAGAGCCTAAAGTATGCCAAATATTGTGTAAGGCATTGTAAATACAATAATTAATTAGCTCTTGTGTTACAGAGCTGAGAATCTGCTGGAGAGCTCATTGCAATAGAATTACAAAATAATCTTCTATTTATGTTGGTATGCTGCTTTATATATTTTTAATATACATTCCCATGTTCTTACCCTTGCCTCTCACATGGTTCACCCGGAAACAGCATACATTTCTGCTGTTCTTCCTTCCCATCATCAACAGGCCCATCCTAAATCTGTGTAACTTGTAGGCTTTTCAAGTGCCCCCATTCCATACATGAAATCATACAAAGAAGTAGACAATCACAAAATGAATAGATGCCTGAGGACTTGGATATAGTTTGAGGGGCTTTCTGCTTGAATTTTATTTTTTATTATTTTTACAATGTTTAAAGAAATATAGAGATAACAGCATTTTTGGTTTTGGGAGTAGATGAGCTAGGGGGAAAGTAATAAGCAATTGCTGCAGTGAGGAATGGAGTGTTCTGGTATGATGGATATACTCATTCATGGTCTTTGGTTTCTTTGCCCAGCACACTTTTTGCACCATTTTAGTCTGATAGCCGTACATTGGGATATAGTTGTCAGCTCACTTAGAAATCTATAAATGCCTTGAGGGACGCCTGGGTGGCTCAGTCAGCTGAGCCTCTGACTCTTGATTTTGGTTCAGGTCATGATCTCAGAGTTGTGGGATAAGGCAATGCTTTGGGCTCTGTGCTGAGCATAGAGCCTGTGTAATTCTCTCTCTCTCTCTCTCTCTCTTCCTCTGCTTCCTCCCCCCTGCTCACACTCACTTATGTACACACTCTCTAAAAAAATATCTATAAATGCCTTGATATTTGCACCATTTCCATTTCTTTATGAGCCACTTCTTCACTTAACTGTCTTGATGCCCACTCTCCTGGGTCCTCTGCTCACTCTATGCTTCTTAACCCATCATTATTTATTCTAGCAGGAGACAATATAGTATATTTATATTTAAAAAAAACATGAATAAGATTTGGGATTAGAATCCTGAGATTCAAATCCCAGTTCTGCCCCATGTTGGCAGAATTGATTAACTTTCTTCCTACTCCTCACACATTTGATAAAGCTAGGAAGAATACCTTTCTCACAGGATAATTATCAAAATCTAAAAATGGAACACTGGGCAGCCCCAGTGGCTCAGCGGTTTAGCACCTGCCTTCAGCCTAGGGTGGGATCCTGGAGACCCAGGATCGAGTCCCATGTCGGGCTCCCTGCATGGAACCTGCTTCTCCCTCTCCCTATGTCTCTGCTTCTCTCTCTCTCTCTGTCTCTCATGCATAAATAAATAAAATCATAAAAAAATAAAAATGGTGCACTAACTAGTGAAATACAAAACTCTAGTTACAAGCATTATAGTAACCATCATCTTATAAACACACAAGGTATTGACATCCAATAATCGCCTTATTGCAACTGAAGCTGTTGCTGCCAGAAGGATGTTTAATAGTTTCACACAGAGTCTTTCCCAGCACTCTGAAAATGGAAAATCCAAGCAGGAAGTGATAATACCTTAAAAAGAGGTTTAAAATGCCACTTATCACCACGGAAGGTGCTGAGAAAGTTGACTCTACAGAAAGAATGGGATGCCACGGGGAATGCAGAGAGACCTTGACCATTCTGGTATGGATTAGAGAACTACAACATTCCATGCCACTACTAGTATGTCAGTGGTTATGTTGGAAGAAAGTAAGTCCTTCCTTAAAGAATCAAATGAAAAAGAGTTAGATTGTGAGGAATGTATCTTGAACAAGTGCATAGAGCTCGTTTGCAGAGGCCTGATACAAGAAATTCACCCTTGGTACAAGCAGTAAGAAATGGACAAAAGGAGAGACCCACAGTAGAGCTTCAGACTGTTCAGACTGTCAGGCCCATTCCTGTGGCAAGCCTGGTGCAATGGCTCTTGGTTTCCTGGTGAGAAGGATCTGGAAAGTGAATGCATACACATAAACACACATATACACAGGATTACATTCACATTATGTTATTCCTTTCTATATTACCATTGCAGAATGTGGGGTTATTCAATTCTCAAAATATTTAATTAACTTCATAAAATCAACTGGTAAAGAATCCCCTTCAAGAGGAAAAATTAGAGGAACATGGAACATGTAATGGGAGGGTATAGTTTTACAAGGGAGGTATGTGTACAGGTGTGTATGTATGTAAAAAATTAACCATGCGGTACATTTAAATTTTGGATGTTTAATATAACTGGAGAATAACTTTAAAGCAAGATCTCTCTAGATATCAAATGTATAGCTAGTTCCTTTGACTTGTCAGAGCCTACTTAGAGTCCAGATTCTGGTAGTCAAATGTGCTAAACCAGGTGAAACACTTCTCCACTCCAACACTCACTTTGGTGTTACAGGGTTCTTGCTATAGAAACATCTTTCTGTATGTGCATGCAACATATTACTCCATGCACATAAACAAAAGCTCTGATACAGCCTTTGAAAGTTTCCTTTCAGTTTGCTTTCACCCAGGCTTTCACCATTTGTCAAAGGCCACAGGTAGTCTTTTTCAGCATTTCCTTAGGCCTCCTCCTTTTACCAATGGTTGGCTTTCTACTTTTCTGTTGATCTTGGCCGTTATAAGCAGATGCGCACTGGTGCTTGTGGTAGTTGCTGCTACTCTCACTTTCAAGTACCAGAAAGCACAGGCAGCCTCTAGGGCCCTTGAGTCCTGGTGCAAAGCCCTTCACATTCCACAATAGGTCTCCCTCTTTCCCAGAAAATCTTTTTCTCTTTCTTTAGCAATGCCGAGGCCACCTCAAGGCCAGTGCATGTGTGTGCTAATGACAGATTGGATGGAAAGAGAGGATGAGAAGGAGGAGTGGTGAGGAAGATGAACAAAGTTCCAAAACAGTGACTTTAATTGCTTTTGCCTGTCAAAATATAGTGTTTTGGCAGGAGAGCCAGGGTAAAAATGAACAAAGCACTGTGTGTTCCTGAAATCAGCCTAGCTGCTTCTTGTAATAGAATCTTTCATGATTTGAATTATTTCAGATTCCTCCATAAACTCCCCAAATTATAACTTTGCATTGCTTAAATGTTTATTGAGGTTTTATCATGATAATGACTAACATTTATCTTGCACCTATAACACCAATGAGTCTCCAGGCAGTTCCAGAATGAAACATAAACTCTAATATATAAACTAATTAGAGAAAACTCTCTGTCCCAACCAGATCTAGAGAAGGAGTAAAAATGTACAGTAAATGTGTCAGGTTTAATATAGTTGGGAAAGAAAGGCATAAATACAAAATAATACCAATACGCATAATGGGGGGGAAATTTAAAAAAATATATAGTGTCCTTGTTTGGTGGCTCTTAATGGACCATTTAGGAATTATCTGGTGGCAAATGTAGAAGTCACTGCAGAGGAAATGCTTGAGGTGAGGGAGAGCTGGATAGCAAGGTTCTTTCTGGTCCTCTTCCTGGAAGCAGTTACTAAGTGGTGTAAGCACAGTGCGTAAAGCATGGGCTTTGTATTTAGATTGACCTGGCGGGCTGCTTTTCCCCAGCCTCACTCTTGTCTCGACCACTGCATTTAGAAATGTCTTTGACTTTCAGTTTTCCCATCTCTGAAATGGATTCAACAACCCCCATTGTTAAAGGTTGTATGGAAATTATGTTAGTTTCAATAATTAGTTTTATTCTCACTCTGCCCCCTAATGTTTGTGCCAAGTCCCTAGCACCTTGAACACTCTTCCTTATTTTTTTAAAAGATTTTATTTATTTATTCATGAGAGACACACAGAGAGCGAGAAGAAGAGGAAGAAGCAGAGGGAGAAGCAGGCTCCGTGCAAGGAGCCCAATGTGGGATTTGATCCTGGGACTCCAGGATCACACCCTGGGCCAAAGGCAGGCGCTAAACCACTGAGTCACCCAGAGATCCCACACTCTTCCCTTATTTTACTAATCACATGTTTATCTAACTGACTATTTTATGCCTGTCTCTTGTATTATATTGTGAGCTCTTTGAGAAAAGGGCTTTGTTCAATGCATGTTTTCATCCTCTGTGGTGAATGCAGCGCCTGCCATGTGCTAAGCAATTTGAAAATGTTGAACCAAGAAAATTATTTAATGCCTAAATTGTTTTAAATAAGTTACTCATTCAGTTAATTAGTCATTTTTCAGAGTCAAAGGAATTAAGATAATAGAATCTTTAAGTTATTAGGTTTTATTATAAGAATTGATGAGAATATAAGTCTGATTAGAAAGCTGTCCCCTTGGATGATGAAATGGTAGAGCCTGAGGGAGAACCAGAATGCTGTTAAGAAGACTGCAAAGCTCTGATGACCAGCCATTATGTCATTGTTTCAGGGTGTTCTATTCCCCCTGACTCTGGACAAGGCAGGAACTTTCAGAACCACATCTAGAAATTCTGGCCTTGTGATGTCAAGACCCAGTTATTTTCTAACGACTGGAAAGTGAATAGATGTGATCTAAAGACTTCCATTTGTCTCATTTCATGATATCCTGCAGCAAATTCCACGATATGGGTATTATTGCCCACATTTTATACATAGAAAATAGTCAAGGGAATATTTAGCAAATTTCATAAGCTCACATGCACAGTAAATTATAAAGCTACAACTCAAATCCAGGTCTGACAGATGCCAAAGCTCATGCATGCTCTTTTCTCAATATCTTATTGCTGCCTCAGGGTAAATCTGGGCAGATATAATTTATGAAGGGCAATGCTTTCTATAGAATATAATACTTGTACAATGGGTATAAAATCTCATTCACCAAATAAAGAAATGCAACTTTATTTTTACATAACCTAATTTACATTTACAGAGCTCTGTTACCAAGGTTAGAAAGTAAATCTCAATTATTTCAAAGCCCTACTCATCTCATTACCTCCAACCCCATCTCTGAGGCTACATCTTATAGGTGTAGGGTGGTGTCAAAGAGATTATAGATAAGGCTTGATTTGTGAATGAAGCATATGGTCCTGTGTTACTATATCTCTGTGGTACACACACCATGATGGAGCTCTTCATATTGGTTTCTCAACATCAGTCCATAGAATGTAATCCTGGGGACTTCCTCATGCCCAACACAAGACTATCTGAATCTATCTCTCTCTCATTTCCTTTTATGTCTCCTTGAGCTTATGGGACACTTTTAGTTCTTGGGTTTTTCTGATGACCAGCCCCCTCCTGAATATATATGGGGACCCTGACAAGAGTCACCTCATTATATGCATAAACTCTGGTATGATTGAACGGTGCTTGTTGTAAATAGTAAAAGAAGCTTCTATCACTCCTTATTTAACACTCAGGAAATTCCAAAGGTTCTAGGATTATATACTGTTTGCCAGATACTATTTTCAGATCTTTCAGAATCTGAAACAGATTTCTGGAAAATATATATTTCCCCTTACACCACAGTGGTGAAGGTGGGAACTGAAGCCAAATACTTCTTTCATACTCTTTTTAGGAAATGCCCTGTGGATGTCTGGAAAAAAGCATCTTTCACACATAAGTATTGTATCATGCCTACTTCAACTACTAAAAACAGATTTACAAAATAATTAAAAGAAGCTCATTAATCACTTAAAGCAAGGTCCACACAAGGGGCAAATTACCCCAAAACCTAGTGGCTTAAAACAACATTTATTTTCCCCTAGTTTCTGTGGGTTGGGACTCCAACACAGCTTAGATGGGTTCTATGTTCAGGGACTCCCACAGGCTGTGATCAAGGTTACACGGGGCAGTAGTCATCTCAAGGATCAAGTGGGGAGGAGGATCCTTCATGCTAATTCACATGGCTATTACAGTGGAATTAAAGCTTGGCTTTTGCCTGGAGGTCCACTCTCAGGTCCTGGCCATGTGGGCTTTCCCACAGGGCAGCTCACAACATGGTGGCTTTCTTCATCAGAGCAAGTGAGAAGAACCAGAGAGAATATACACAAATGGAGGTCACAGTCTTTTACAGCCAAATCTCAGAAATCACTTTTGGCACTTTTGTTGTACTGTATTTGTTACGAGAAAGTTACCAGGTCTAGCCTACACTCACTATGAGGAAGCAGAGTTCACTGGGGGTCATCCTAGAAGTCTGCCTAAAGCATCATCCAACTTATTACCAATAATTCTGTAAAGCTTGGTCTGCCATTCTCATTTCTGGATAAAGGACAAAGGGTCACTGAGAGAGAGTTGTAGGGGAGGATAAGCATCAGCAAGACAGACCTCAGGGTGCATGCTTCCCTACAGACTGCCTACTTAGAGCTGATAATCAGGCAAAAGGTGGCCAGAAATGCCGACCCGACAGACTCCATTTGAATTTTTTTTTTTCTCTTCAGCAGAATTCAAGCAAAAATTTCCAATAAAACCTTCAGGTAAAAACAAAAACAAAAACAAAAACAAAAACAAAACAACAACAACAACAACAACAACAACAAAACCTTCAGGTATCTTCCAGACCACTTGAATTTCCCTCACAAATCATAGCTTCAACACTCATTCTTTAAGATCATATGTTCTGTATTATATCTAATGTGTACTCACATTATACTGAATTCTGATGTTTTAACAAGAAATTCATCTCAAGTCTTTGTCATTCCACTACTCTTTTCAAGGAGTCTACTGAATTCTCTCCACCACTGCTTGAGGAACAGAAGTATTTTTCAGTATTCGATGGATACCCTCCCACCTTCCCCAGGTTAGAAAAGAAAATATGTTAGAGTTTTCCATTCTATCCACATAATCAAAGATGAATGGTCTTTTAGGAATTACTTTCTTTTTAGATTGTCTTATAAATCTGGTTAGGGACATAAGTTTTTCAAAAATCTTAAGAGACATTTGAGAAACATGTAACAATTAATTAGTAACCCCTCTAGGATTTTGTCCCCCCATCACTTCCTTTTTCTTTATCTCTCAATAGATTTCTAGGTGTAATTACTATACTACATTGCTAAAGGAGAAATGAGCTAGGCTTAGAACTGTGTAGAACTATTTCACAACATACTAGAGCAATGTCTATGTCAGTTTTGTTTTGCTTTCAGATCTTAGGATGGGAATGATAGAGGCAAAGGTCAAAGCCAAGTAGAAATGGTATAATTGCATCAGCAGGAAGACATTTGATTATGTGAAGGATCTGTTCTGCTACATGATCTCTCGTCTTTGGTCAGTCGTTGGTTGGCAGATCTGAATATGGCAGCAATACAAAATTCTAAGTAATGTCTCCTGATGACTGAATCTCATAGCAGCTAGATGCAGGACAGATAGGCAGATGAGTTTCAAAATTACTCTCTGAGTGATGCTGGTAAGGGGCTGGGGAATTGAGGGGTGTATCAGCTTCTAGTAGTAGTTAAGATGGTTTGAGCAGCATTTGACTTTAGACAAGCAAAACATGCAAAAACTTCCTTTGATACTGATGTTTCTATAAGCAGTTAGGCCTGAAAGTCAAATAGTAGTCCTGGGAGTTCATGGAATCAAATTTATATATCAACTTATTGAATAACAGTATTTGAGAGGTAGAGGAGTTCCTGGTGATCATCTGATCTAATGGCCTTTATTTTTTTAAGTCATGAAAGAAGCACCATTTTATTTTATTTATTTAAAAAATTTTAGGGGTGCCTGGGTGGCTCAGTCTGTTGAGCTTCTGACTCTTGTTTTGGCTCAGATCATTATCTCATTGATCATGAGATTGAGCCCTGCATTGGACTCCAGACTCAGCAAGGAGTCTACTTAAAGATTCTCTCACTGCCCCTTGCCTCTCACTCATGTTCTTACTCTCTCTCTCTCTCTCTCAAATAAATAAACACATTTTTTTAAAATGCTGCCTATGTGTTTGTTTATTTTTTGGTTTCAGGCCTCACATTTAGATCTGTACTACACTTTGAATTTCTTTTTGCATATGGTGTTAAGAAAATGGTCCAGCTTCATCCTTTTATGTAGTTCTCCAGTTTTCCCAGGACAATTTGATGAAGAGACTGCCTTTTTTTAAGATTTTATTTATTTATTCATGAGAGACAGACAGTGAGGCGGAGACACAGGCAGAGGGAGAAACAGGCTCCACACAGGGAGCCTGACATGGGACTTGATCCGGGTCTCCAGGATCAGGCCCTGGGCTGAAGGTGGTGCTAAACCACTGAGCCACCCAGGCTGCCCAAGAGACTGTCTTTTGACCATTGTATATTCTAGGCTCCTTTGTCATAGGTTAATTAACTGTATAAATGTGGGTTTATTTCTGGGCTATCATGTTCCTATCTATGTATCTATGTATCCGTTTTTGTGCCAGTGCTGTACTGCTTTGATTACTACAGCTTTGTAGTACATCTTAATTTTTTTTTTCTTATTTTTCAAGATTGCTTTGGCTATTTGGGGTCGTTTATGCTTTCATACAAATTTGGGCATAATTTGTTCTAGTTCTGTGAAAAATGGCGATGGTATTCTGATAGGAATTGCATTAAATGTTTAGAATCCTTTGGATAGTGTAAATATTTTAACAATATTGGTTCTTCCTATCCATTAGCATGAAATATCTTTTTATTTATATCTGTCATCTTCAATGTCTTTCATCATGTTTTATAGTTTTTAATGGATCTTTTACCTCCTTGGTTAAGTTTATTTCTAGGAATTTTATTATTTTTGGTGCAACTGTAAGTGGGGTGGTTTTCTTAATTTCTCTTTCTGCTTCTTCATTGTTAGTGTAAAGAAATGATTTCAGTACACTAATTTCATATCCTGCAACTTTACTGAATTCATTTATCCGTTCTATTGTTCTTTTGGTGGAGTCTTTAGGGTTTTCTATATATAGTATCATGTCATCTGCAAATAGTGAAAACTTACTTTTTCCTTACCAATTTGGATGTCTTTTATTTCTGGTGATGGTGGCTGTGGCAAGGATTTCTAGTACAATGTTAAATAGAGGTGGTGACAGTGGACATCCTTATCTTATTCCTGATCTTAGAGAAAAAGCTCTCAGTTTTTCACCAGAGTATAATGTTACCTGCAAGTTTTTCATAAATGGCCTTTATTATGTTAAAGTATGTTCCCTCTTAACCTATTTTGCTGAAAGGTTTTTTTATTGTGAATGGATGTTGTACTTTGTCAAATGCTTTTTCTACATCTATTGAGATGATCATAGGGTTTTTATTTTTTCTCTTGTTAAAATGAGGTATCGAGTTGTTAATTAGTGAATACTGAACTACCCTTGTATCCCTAGGATAAATTCTACTCGATTGTGTTGAAAGATTTTTTTAATGTGTCGTTGGATTTGATTTGCTAATATTCTGTTACTTGTTTTATAGTTGTTTTTGTAGATTTTTTCCTGTTCTTTTTTTATTCTCTTACTCTCTTCCCTTGTGGTCTGATGGCTTTCTTTAGTGATATGCTTGGATTCCTTTCTGTCTCTTTTTTTGTGCATGTATTACAGGTTTTTTTATTTGTTGTTTCTGTTGGACTCATAGCAGTCTACATTAAGCTAATGTTTGCTTAAGTCTGAACCCATTACAAAACCACTACATTTTCTGCCCCCCATCCATGTTTTAGATATATGATGTCACACTTCACATCATTTCATTTTGTGATTCTCTTGACTGATTTTTATAGATATAATTGATTTTACTGTTTTTATGCTTTAACCTCTATACTGCTTTTGTAGGTAAATAATCTACTACTTTTATAATATGTTTGCATTTATTTACAAAAAATTTTCCTTTCATGATTTTCTTATCCAGATTATGGCTTTTTTCTTTCTACTCAAAGAATTCACTTTAACATTTCTTCTAAAGCTAGTTTAGTGGTGATGAACTATTTTAACTTTTGTTTGTCTGGAAAATTCTTTATCTCTCTTCCTATTCTGAATGATAACCTTGTTGGGTAGAGTATACTGGTTGCAGGTTTGTTTTTTTTTTTTTTCTTCTCCTTTCAGACTTTAAATACATCATGCCACTCCCTTTTGGCTTGTAAAGTTTTCTGCTGAAAAATCAGCTGATAGCTTTATGAGGTTTTCCTATATGTAACTTTTCTCTTGCTGCTTTTGAAATTATCTCCTTATCACTACTCTTTGCCATTTTTTTTTAAATTTTTATTTATTTATGATAGTCACAGAGAGAGAGAGAGAGAGAGAGAGAGAGAGAGAGGCAGAGACACAGGCAGAGGGAGAAGCAGGCTCCATGCACCGGGAGCCCGATGTGGGATTCGATCCCGGGTCTCCAGGATCGCGCCCTGGGCCAAAGGCAGGCGCCAAACTGCTGCGCTACCCAGGGATCCCCTCTTTGCCATTTTTAATTATTATGTGTCTTGATGTGGATCTCCTTGGGTTGATTTAAATGGGATCTCTCTGTGCCTCCTGGATCTAGATATCTGTTTCCTCCTCCAGATTAGGAAAGTTTTTAGTTGTTATTTCTTCAAATAGATTTTCTGCCCCCTTTCCTCTCTCTCACAAATCTGTAGTTCTGCATCCTCTAATATGCTATTGATTTCCTTTAGTGTATTGTTAGTATCAGTTATTGAGTGCTTCATCACTGGTTGGTTCTTTTTAAATATTTTCTCTCTTTGTTGAAAGTCTCAGTTGAGATCCTCCTCTCTTTTCTCAGGTCCAATGAGTATGACCACTATTGTGAATTCTTTATCAGGCATATTGCTTATCTCTATTTCATTTAGCTCTTTTGCTATGATTTTTGTCCTGTTCTTTCATTTGTAACATATTCCTCTGTCTCCTCATTTTGTCTAATTTTCTGTGTTTGTTTCTATGTATTAGGAAAGTAACCTATCTCTTCTGATCTTGAAAGCAGTGGCCTTATGAAGAAGAAATCCTGTGGTTCCCTGTGGTGCAGTGTCCCCTGTTCATCAGGAAAGCTTTAGGTATGTCTTTTCTTTGGGTTGCATGTACCCTACTGTTGTTGCTGAGTCCTGTTTGCCTTCAGTCCAGTCAGCTGTAATGGTTCGCTTTCATTGTTGTGAGCACATTGGACAGTGTTTTGTCCCTGTGCTGTTAAGGGGGCCAGTCTGAGGTTACTGCAGGCTTGTGCTTGGGTGGTGTCAGCACTCAGACCAGATGCTTGCCCTCAACCCATCTGCTGGGACTGCAGTCCCAATGAGCTGCATGGCACTCACCCTGTATCATCCCCTGAAAGTGGGCAGGGCCAGCAGTCAGACCAGGTGCTTGTCTCCAGACCGTCTGTTAGGGCTGAAGGTGCTCTGACCTACAGGGTGTTCTACTTACCTTGTAGTAATAAAGAGATAATTTTAAAAGTAACAAGAGAAAAAGCAAAGTTACATATAAGGAAACCTCATAAGGCTATCAGCTGATTTTTTAGCAGAAAACTTTACAAGCCAAAAAGGTTTGTTGGTGGGCAGTGCTGGCAGTCAGACAAGATACCTGCCCTCAGTCCATCTGTCAGTGCTGCAGTCACACCAGACTGCAGGGCTCTCTCCCCTGCTTCCCACTGAGAGGTTTTTGTTGGTGAACAGGGCTGACAGTCTGGCCAGAGGCCTGCCCCCTGTCTGTCTGCTTGGGCTGCAATTGCGCTAATTAGGAGGGCACACTCTCTGTGTTGCCAGATATAAAGTTTAGCTGCTGAGACTGCAGCCACACTGGGGTGTGTGGTTATTTCCCCCCTCTCCTCAGGGCAAGAGTCACTTTTTTGTTGTTGTTGTTGTTGTTGTTGTTTGTTTGTTTTTAAAGATTTTATTTATTTATTCATGACAGACACAGAGAGAGAAAGAGAGGCAGAGACACCGGCAGAGGGAGAAGCAGGCTCCATGCAGGGAGCCCGACGCGGGACTCGATCCTGGGACTCCAGGATCAGGCCCTGAGCTGACGGTGGCACTAAACCACTGAGCCACCCGGGCTGCCCAGGAATCACTTTGAAATTATGCTGGTCTCTGCCTGTGCTGCTTGCAGTGTGTATCAGGGCAGGAGCCACACTGAGGGATCCCTGCCTTATGGGGCTGGTTGGATGGGGTGGATCCACAGGAGAATGCAGGGGCAGAGAGCATCATATTAGTAAAATAAGTGGAAAATGTTCCTAGTGGTTCCCACAGGGGTCTGGCTATTGAGTTGAGGAAGAGAGAAATGGTGCCCACCAATTCTTTTGTTCTTAGGAAGTCTCCTAAAGATCCCTGCCCTTCCAGTGCATGTTCTGAGACTTGTAAATAAATCTCCTTCATGTAAACCCTAGGCACTTTTCAAACTGCTACTCCTATGTGATATCTAGGCAGGGTTATTTGTTATGCTGGCTCTTTAACTACAGGCACTCAGTTTCCTATTGCCCTCTGGTTCTCCCGGAGCTAAGCCTACTGATTTTAAAGGTATCCAGAGGTAGGCCTTGCTGATTATAAAAACTTGTGAAGTTAAGCCCCACTGGTTTTCAAAATCAAATGTCATGCAGACTTTTCTTAGCAGTGCAGGGCCTCTGTGCCGGAGGTCCCTGGTGTGGTCTGATCCTCTCACTTTTCCATGCTTGTGTCTTTCCCATTTGTAGTTAGTCTGCCCTGGGGTTTGTTTCTCAACCCTTTCCTGACCTTTTAGATGTTCCCTTTTCTCTATGATGAACTGTGGAAAGTCTGTTAATCAGTCTTTGTATCATTTTGAGTTAATTGCACTAATGTGGCTGTTACTTGGTGTGTCTATGGAAGAAGGTGAGCATAGGTCCTTCCTACTCTGCCGTCTTCCCAGAAGGGAAGGTAACATTTTAGATGCTTAAGATATATTAATAGGAAAATTAGACAGAGAAGCCCTTCATCATTAAGCTTATATCCTATCAAAGGTAGGTGGATAATAAGGAAGAGATAATAAACAAAGTATGTAAAATTTTAAAAATGAAAGATGAATAAAGAAAAAGGTAGTGTTAGATTAGAGGAATAGAACATGCTGGAGCAGATCATGGGTTGAATTTTAAATGAAGTGGTCAAGATATATCTCACTGAAAAAAGTGAAATGTTAGAAAAATACTTTACTTTTTTAAAAAGTTGTATAGAATATCTGATGTTGCTATGATACCATAGAAATACCAAGTATCACAACAGCAAAAAAAAAAAAAAAAAAAAAAAAAAAAAAAAAAAAAAAGAAAGAAAGAAAAGAAAAGAAAAAGAAGAGTAGTACATAATGGTTCCATAATTCTATGAAAAATGTGTTATTTTTATCACTTGATATATGGAGGGACAAGAGAACATCCAACTTGCTGGATGGATGGAACAGGGAGCAAGTATGGCAGGGACTGAGTGATGGAGAAGACAATTGGAGGAGGCCAAGGTGGAAAAGCCCTCATCCACAGCCCACACAGTCATTAAATGTGCTATCTGTGAATGGTGTTGATTTCATCTTTTATTCTGGGTGTGATGAGGAATCACTGAAGAGTTTGGGTGACAAAATTTCACTCACATTTTATAAGTTTTGGTATGACTGCTGAGACAATGGGCTATAGAGCTCAAAGGTAAAAGCAGAGAAAGAGGCTATTTCTGTGACCTAGGTGTGGCAGTTTCCAAGTAGAAGATGAGATATGGTGATTCTGGATGTGTTTTAAAGATACAGCCAACACGATGTCCTGAGAAATCTGAAAGGGATCAGGATGACTTCTTGGGTCTTTGAATAATTAGGTGTAAAGAGTTGTCATCAGTTGGAATACAGGGAGCTGTGGATGGTGCAGATTTGAGATAAAGACTGGAGGTTGGTTTTGGACTTGATTATCACCTAGACACCTATGTAGAGATGTCAAGTACATGGGTTTTTGTTTTTGTTTTCCAAAGAATTCTTATGGAAACCCAGAAAGTAGGAGATATGAAGTGAAGCTGGTAGGGTTGAAGTGAGAGGAGGAGGAAATGAGGAGGAATAAGAAATGCCCTCCCAATGCATCCCCTCTTTCCCCCACTGCTTTAGAGGTAGCTCTGCACCAGCCCAGTGACCTTCATAACAGATCCTGATTTCTTTTTTTTTTTTTTCAGATCCTGATTTCAACATCCTCATTTATAAATGTAGAAGCATGAGTCCTGCATAGATACACAAAATAATTTGGAGATGAATACATATTCAATTAATAACAGAATCCGGTAAACCCTGGCCTCTTGACTTCCAGTCTCCTGTTTTTCAGTAGACATTATTGGTTGCACATGGTGTTCTTGGGAATGTTCTTATTCCCAGACTTTGCCTTTTGTAGACCAGTTAAATTTCAAAAATCCTTTCAAGTTCCAAGAGAGTATTACTAGATTCCAATTTTTCCATGTAAGAAATTTTTAAAAATTATGTAGAGTTATATTTCTGAAAAATTTTAAAAGAAAAAACTCATAATAAAAACAAAAAAGTAATAAAAATAAAAACCAAGGAAGAAGGATAGAACAGCCAACAAATGCACATATAACCACTGTCACTATAATTTCTTATAAACCAGGAAATATTCACAAGAAGAAATCAGAAGGGATTTATTCAATCTCAGAATGAAAGACAGTCCTTCTTAAGAAGGAACAGTTGGCAATTTGACATTGGCTTTTCCAAATACATATCTAAACTTATGAATTTGTATGGCCCTTATTTTTTAAGTTCCTTGTTTCTGCAATGCCATAAAAATTTCATCACAAAAAAAGTTTTAGCTGCAGGGTTTTCTAAACCATGGTTTTCTACTAAGGGGTATGCAGGAAAAAAAGTAAGATTGATAGGGAATATCTTGCTCAACCCATGAATGCTTCCCTTGTCATCTTACCCATCCACCTTCTTTTTGTAGATCTAGATCCTTTTCACTTTGAAGAGGGAGCAGCTGTGTCTGTCTTGACAGCCAACTTGCCTGCAGAGAACAGAATGTTTGCTCTGGAGGCAAGGATGTGTGAAGCTCCATTCCCCTGTGAACTCATAAGGGCACATCGCCGTCATTCTCTGCTTTAAAATGTCTCCCAATCTTATACACTCAATGGTCATGACTGTTATTATTTAGTTCAATTTAATTCATTTGGGTTCAGAAGAATCCAATAACCATGTGTTCCATGCCAATTATAACTCAGATGCTATACAGGACACCAGAGCTCTTGGAAACAACTTCTATTACAGTAAATAATGCAAGGTGCTAACAGAGACTAGAGAGGTATATATGAAGTATTTGAAGAAAACAGAAGGAAACAACTAAAGTTTTGGTTGGAGTGATAAGCAGCATGTTTGTTGTTGGTGTGGGCAATGGGAAGCATCCTATCAGAGAAGGTTACAGAGGGGAAGACATAGCTGAGTTTAGAGTCTGAAAGATCAGTCAGTGTTTAGAAGACAAGAATACCTCACAGGACAAAGAAAGAACACAAGCAAAGGTGAAGAGATACGGAATGGCACATGCGGTAGAAAAGGATAATCTGGTTTGTCATTAAAGTGACCAGAAAGGACACTGGCCCCTGATAGAGAAGGCATGTGTTGCAAAAGAATTTGAGTCTCATCCTTGAGGATTTTTAAGAAGTGTGATGCAACCTGAGCATTTTAGAAAATTCACTCTGGTGGTAAAGAGCATGCTCGATTTGGGATGAGACAGACTGGAGGCAGGAAAAATAGCTAGACTGCTGTTAGAATCGTCTAGGCAAGAGATGTGAGAGTTCTGAGCTAGGTAGTGTGGACAGAGAGGAGGATAAAGATTCAAGATGTGTGATCTTCTAATCAGCACAGAGTAGCTGTAAAGGTCCAATCATCTTGCCCCTCTGGCACAAGCTCCATTCACTTGAAAATAGCAGTATTAATTTTGGTAAAGCAAAGCAGCCTAGTAAAATGTAAAATATGTGTAACCACCTAAGGCTGCATCCTAGAATCTCTGTGATGGGCAGTAAAAGCCATCCTCAGCCAGGCACTGAGTTGGACTTCATAGAAATTCTTAACAGTAATAATAAAAATAATACAGCCCTCTAGAAAGCTAGAAATGTATTTGAACACACAGGTTTTTATTAGTCCCACAAACTTTCCATCAAGCTTCTCACATTTGATTTGTCAGAATAGGGATGTGATATGTCAATAAGCAAAGAGCATCATTAAGGTGAGAAAGTGGGTCTGAAACTTGGTGATTCACCCTGAGGTTTACTGGCTGAGATTTTCATGTTTGTCCACAACATCCTGGCTTTTGTCTTGAAATAGGATTTTTCTCTAGAATATTAGAGCTGTATATGTCAGAAATGTGATATAAATCTTTGACTTATTTCCCTGTCCTCATTGTGTCTGTGAACAGGAGATGCCAGGCTTTACCAAAGCCACATGCCAAATCAAGAACAGTGGCAGATGTCCTGATTCTGAATCCAGTGCCTTTTCACCTTACCCCACTGTCTTTCCAAGGGATCTCTTCAAAGAATTTCCTCCCTTTGAAGAATGCAGCTCTTATGTCATCTGCACCACAATGCTTTAGTGCCTGACGTGCTATTTCCATTTTATCCTTCACCTAGTACTGTCCTCTGCATGTTCTTGCTTTAGTTTAGTTACACTCCCTTAGGTTGGCATGGCCTTGTCCTCCCCATGTCCAGTTTTGCTATTTTGATTGGTATTTTGGTTAGGAGGACCGGCTTTTTGTATCTATCTCAGAAACACATCTACTGCATAGTGCTTACAACTTAGAAGCACATGTTAGAGAAAGCCCTCCATGTTCTGCTACTTTAACAAGTCAAACCTTGATGAGATCTCTCGCCAGCTCCAGTATTATCCAAAGGTTTTATGTTACATCTGCCATTCTCTGTTCCCCTCTTCTTCAGATTTTTCATAATCAGAGGTTCTGGTCCCAGTAAAACAACCTGGACAGATTCATATTTCACTTTCTCTGTAACTGGAGAATAGGTCTCATTCACTGGTTGGACAAATCATTTGAGTGTCTACTGAGTGTCATTGATCTAAGTTAAAGGGATATATAGCTGAATAAGATAGTTGTAAATTTTATTTGCTAGTGCGAGAGATAAGAATTAAACATGTAATAACACAAATATATAATTACAAAGTGAGAAAACTATTATGAAATGTAATCAACATATATAGGATAACTAACATTTTTATAGTATTGGATCCAGGACAGAGAGTAAAGTTTAAAAGAAGGTTTATGAGAAAGTAATATTCCAGCAGACAGCAAAGGAATGATCCAGGTTCAGGCCAAGGGAACAAGGTGTGTGAAGACACTGCCCAGGGCATAGTCTGGTTGTGTCTGAAGGACCTAAATGCCAGAGTGTCTAGAACCTCCCACAAAATGATACCAGAAAAATACATAGGTCTTGGCTCATACAAGGCCTTAGTTGACATGGTGAGGCCTTTGGATTTTTCCAAGTTCAGTAGAATATACACTAACGGTTTTAACCAGGAAAACAACTAGATAAGTCTTTCATTTTTAGGAAAATTACTTTTAACTTCTTCATGGAGAATGGATAAGAGGATGAGAGAGTTAAGTAAAATAGTGAGGAGAACAGATAAAAAGATACCGGTCAAGTTCTAATAAGAGATCATGGTTTCTGCCAAGGAAGAGCCTCTTCATTGCAGAATAGGAGAGATACTCTGTGTAAAGAGAGGGTGCCTAGGAGAGTTTTGCAAAAAGATAATCTACTTCTTTATTCCCTTTCCCTTTCTTCTTCTACTTCTTCCTCTCCTCCCTCCTCTTCCTTTTTCCTTTTCCTCCTCTCTCTTCCTGCTTCTTCTCCTCCTTTTCCTCTTCCTCCCTATCCTCTTGCTCTCTTCCCTCCTCCTCCGTATCAGTACTGTAAACTGATTCCTTTTAGACTTTGAACCTATTCTAATTCTACAACTTGAAATAATACATATGATATTTAACCAATACTCTGAATACAACATGGTTTTCAACAATCATGATAGCAGCACCCTCCTTCGGCATAAGTGTTTATTCAGTGTCATGTGTTACTCAAATTTTCATTCAATCCACAATTCAAATTTTGTTTCCAAACTAGTTTTTTTTTTTAATTTACCATTAAGACTGCATGCTTTTCTTCACAATAAACAGTAAGATAAACAAACACATTAAAACAAAACAAACAGACAAATCCACCAAATATGGTGGGTTTCCTGGAAGGAAACTGAGATGTCAGTGCTAAAGTGAATGTTAGTTTAGAAATATTTCTAAGACTGAAATAGTTTAGAGCTAGAAGAAAGTTTACAGATCATATATACAATGTCTTATTTTTAAAGATGAGGAGACTAATGTACAGAGAAGAGTGACTTGCCTCAAATCCCACAATCAGAAATAGCAAACTATGGATAAATATAAATATAGGTGTCCTGACTCCTGGGCTAGTATTTCTGTAACTATAATTATTTATCTTTTGTTTTATTTGCTTCCTTCCTTTTTTTTCTTTCAAACTCTATCATTTCCACAAACTGTCTTTCAACCTTTGTGTTTTCCACTGCAAAAATCCAATCAGATAAGCAGTGCAATCTAACTAGTTGGCTAATGTTCCAGACTAATAACTTTTCCCATTATCAATTGAATTGAAACAATAATTTTCCTACACGAAGCCCAGCATTGTATTTTTACAGCCATATTTGAACATAAAGAAGGTTCATTCAGCTGATTAAGATCGGCTTATAAATTCTCCTGCCGTCTGCTATTATTTACACTAAAGGGAAAGCATCCCTTGCTTCTTGTTCACCCCTCTTATTGCACATGCTGATAGAAATATCATTCTTTTAGTCAATGGGAATTCAATTATACCAATTTAAAGACTTGTATTAAGAACTTAATGGACTGTTTTCTGCCTTTTATCCTGGAAACTCAGCTCATTTCCCACAGAAAATATCATGAGCTTTGTTGTTATTTGACAAGTGGCCTTTGTTTTAACCTTTCAACTTTATCCTTTCCCCATGCATTCTTCATTTACACTTTCCTATTTCATCATAGAAATGCTTCAAGGCAAATCTTTTATTTATTTCTTAAGGCATAATTACTACTTTTCTTCTTATTAACAATGTGCCAAAAATATATGCTACAAAGATACATATATTGGTGATCTGGGGTCCTTGTTGCTTAGAAACAGGGGGCCTAAGTTGCCAGAGGCATCAGTTAGGATTGTGCGTATTTTTCTGTAGTATGAGCCAACTGACTGTAGAAGTAAAAAGCTCACATCTTGCTGCTACACATAGGCTGGAAAGAGGAAGCAAAGAGTCTTGCATGCTGTGCACTCTTAGTGGTCTTTTGAGTTGGCTGTGACAGCCATTGAGTCAAAAACATTATACAGGTGGTTTTTGGTTAGTTGTGCCAGGCAGCCTAAGCTACAGCTGAGCTACTAGGCTCTCAGCAAATGTATCGTCTCCATATATTCATACTGCTGCTGGCTCAGGTTTTGATTTAAAAGCATGCAATACAATCATCATGAGAGATAGGAAATATTTTCTTGAGAAAATACATATAATTGGTAGGCCATCAAACGGCCATCAGAAATTTCAGGTTTAATTGGGACTTAGGACTGATGGTGTTAAGGTCTTCATGAAAATAATGGACTAAATCACAAATAGCCCTTACCTCACACCTAGTCTTGGTTCCCAGATGGCATCTGCCACCAAACTAGAGAGGAAATCCAAGCACAAATCATGCTGATTAGCAACAATGGAGCCTCATTGGGTCTGGTCCTTATCTGACCTGACTTGATCATCAGGGCCAGTTCCCTGCAGATAATAGTAGAGGAGAGAGGGCAGGCTTGTTTGTGGTGAAAAACTTGTGTATATGGGGGTATGCATGTGGGAATACACTGAAATGAGGAAGAGTAATTGTTTTCTTATGTTTATAGACATGTGTATGGGCTGTGGTTATTCTTTTAAGTTATAACTGAGTAAGCTGATTTCCTCATTGGTTATTCTTCAAGCATTTTTAAGCTCCCAAAGTTTCCACTCCTCCAGAATTGTAACTCTGACAGAATTACACCCTGAGGATATACCTGGTGATTTCCTGGTGATATACTACTGGTGATTTCCTACTTATGTTCTCCTCTAGTTTTGTTTGTTTGTTTGTTTTGTGTGTGTGTGTGTGTGTGTGTGTGTGTTTTACATTTCTCAGATTAAGGTCTGCACATATGTCTTTTGATAATTTGCATTTTTTAAAGAAATCAAATTTCTGAATTTCAGAAATTAATATGATATAGCTATTCTTCCCATCTCCTTTTAAAATATGAAGTATTTGTATTTTAAAAAAATGAAATGCTGTAACTTTAAAAAGTGGATCTAAATAGGTACATAAAATTTTTTTATTCTTTCAATTTGATTCTTTTTTTTACTTATAAATTTATTTTTTTATTGGTGTTCAATTTGCCAACATATAGAATAACACCCAGTGCTCATCCCGTCAAGTGCCCACCTCGGTGCCCGTCACCCAGTCACCCCCCACCACCCGCCCACCTCCCTTTCCACCACCTCTAGTTCGTTTCCCAGAGTTAGGAGTCTTTCATGTTCTGTCTCCCTTTCTGATATTTCCCACTCATTTCTTCTCCTTTCCCCTTTATTCCCTTTCACTATTTTTTATATTCCCCAAATGAATGAGACCATATAATGTCTGTCCTTCTCCGATTGACTTTTTTCACTCAGCATAATACCCTCTAGGTCCCTCCATGTCAAAGCAAGTAGTGGGTATTTGTCGTTTCTAATGGCTGAGTAATATTCCATTGTATACATAGACCACATCTTCTTTATCCATTCATCTTTCGATGGACACCAAGGCTCCTTCCACAGTTTGGCTATTGTGGACATTGCTGCTAGGAACATCGGGGTGCAGGTGTCCCGGCATTTCATTGCATCTGTATCTTTGGGGTAAATCCCAGCAGTGCAATTGCTGGGTCGTAGGGCAGTTCTATTTTTAACTCTTTGAGGAACCTCCACACAGTTTTCCAGAGTGGCTGCACCAGTTCACATTCCCACCAACCAAAGCTAAGTCTTCAGAAGGACCCTATGAATGGAGACAAATTCCATCCATTTGATTGCAGAGTCAAATATAAAATTATATATATCCTTTATCTAAATTAATATAGATTATTTACAATTTGCTCAATTCTTAAGAAGTTCTTAGCATACAAAACCAATGAGGCTACTTTCCCTAAGGGGCAAATCTTTACTTAATGTGATCTTGATCTCTATTGTGATTGATTTCTGCATTTCTGAGATTGATATTAATCTGAAGCGTCTGAAAAAAAAGAAGGCAGAGTATTATTTTCATCCTTGCTTTATCATAAAATACCACCCGCTGAGTAGATAAATAGATGAATCAGATCTAGATATCACAGGCTTGGGTAAGCAGCAGGGTTTTAAGAGTTGTTTATCTCTTTTCCTTTCCTTCCTTGTGAGAAATGCACTCATTGTTAGTAATTCCTCAGGTATCCTATATCTAGGACTAAGAAATTGGAAAAAACTGTGTACTACAACAATACCTTAAGTTTCCCATCTATAAATGTTGACTTTCCATGAGTAATGGGTCCCTGAGGCAATGTCTATGCAGCAACTCAATATCACTTTGAAAGTTCAAAGAATTAAATAATGGAATTGATCAAAGAGATGCTGGCACCTCTCACATTCAGTCCTAGCACTTGTTTTCACTTGATCTTCACATCAACCACTTAGTTCTACCATTTTTCATCCTATGTAATTCTGAAAGCAGTAAACCATGTGTAAGATTGCTTTTCAATCATTTGAGATTTCCTTGAGACAAGGCTTTTGCTAATTTTGGAGCATTTCACTGACAGGATCCAGCCTTTGTGGTCAATTTAAAAGTATACTAACATTTAATTAGTCCTACTATGTACCCATTTTTGTGCTGAAATGAAGTTTAGTAGCTCATTTAGCCTTCATAGCAATTTTAAGATGCAAATGAATATATTATTTACACTGCAAAGGTTAGAAAACAGATGGAAAAAGAAATTTGCAGTCTGCCCAAAGTCACCCAATATTTAAGTGGAGGACTGTGGATTTAAAGTTAGGCCTTCTAGATATGGAATTACACAGTTTTTGTTACTGTTGCTTGTTTTCTTATTTTTTTGTGGTTTAAAGTTTCTAAGATGAGCATACTCTAAATTAGATATAAACCACACTCACATATGTTATTTTTTAAAATGGTACCTATTTTACTGTTTCTTCGTAGAGATGATGTAAGAAACTAGAGATCAGTTATCTTTAAGGATCCAGTGAGAACACAGTGAATTTGCACTTGGAAATGTACCAATGAGAACATTATTATTGTGAGCAACTCCCTTTCTCCTCCCTTCTGCTATCTTCCTCTTCCTCCTCACTCCCCCTTCTCCCTCCCTTCCTCCCTTCTTTCCTTTCCTTTCTCTCTTTCTCTCTCTTTCTTTTCTTTCTTCTCTCTTTTTCTCCCTTCTTCCTGTCCTTCTTCCTTCCATACTTCATTTCTTCCTTTCTTTGGATGGCACCAAGAATCTCACCATTGCCAAGACTTAAACTCTGATTCAGATTGGGTAATTCCAGCAGGGAAATAACCAACAGTAATGGCTAGCTTATTTTGCTGAGAATTTCCAAGAAGTTCTCAACTCAGAATATTATTACAATAATGTATGTAAATAAGAATACAAATCACATTAATGGGCCTGTGTATGCACACAAGTATAGAATGGAAGGGCAGTACTGTTTGCCATGCAACACTATTGAAATGCAATACTTAATTACCCATAGGTCAAGAGTAAAGAGAATATTATTGAAATAAACAACAATTTGATATCATTGTTTAAATATTTTATTAACTATTTAATAGAGTTTGGAGAGTAAGGATAGATGATTTTGCTGCATAATTACCAAATAATACTGAAGATTAAATGTGAGAAAAAACTTGCAAGACTCTCAGAGGGGTTCTTACTTGTATGGGGGGAAATAACTTTATTATTTATACTATTATGTGCTTTCCTTTAAAAAGTGAAGTAATTTCTTTTAATTTTTCTCCAGATGGTATTGCCTAAAAGGACTGAGAGAAATAATTTACAGGTATAAACCGTTCTGCTGAGATTATTAACATAACTTTAACCACACCACAGTTAATGTGATTCCAAATATCTTAACTATTCTATATTACCTTCTTTTTTATATTTTGAAAAAATGTTTACAATTCTCAATTAAACATCCAATTACTCTTGATTAATACAGTAGCAGGAACCATTGCATTAAGTTCAATTTGTTTATTTACTTTTGATAAATTCTTTCAATATTGGATGAGTTTTTCTAGAGTCCTTGGGACACATTCAGCCAAAGGCATGAATATATCGTGTACTCTTTTTCATATTTAGGAAAATGAGGATTTCTAAGGTACCCTGCAAGTTTCTTTTGTCCGATAGACTCTCATTGAAAGATAACACTTTTTTAAAAAAAGAAAGATAAAAAATAAAAACTTTATGCTAATCTATTGGTTCACTTTTCCAAAGTAATATCTTCACTAACATTTTCTAGCACCAATCACATTCCTGTATCAGAATGTCACAAAGTCTTAGATTAGGACCAACAAAGAATTTCCATGGAACTCTAAAATCAAACTAAGTATGCTAGTTGGAAAATCAAATCTGCTTCCATTGTTTCATGCTATGGTTAGGAAGGCAGAATCTTGCCATGTCTTACAAAATGTCACACTCTTACTTAAAGGTGAAGCTGAGCTTAGAAAATCTCTTCTCTTAAGCTGTGTCTTCTGTTTTTCCTTTTTTGGCTTCCTTTGTCCTGTTCATTATCCATCAGCAATCAGTTCCTTTTTTTTATCCTGTAAAAGGTCCCATTTTATTCCATCTCCAGTCCTGCTTTGGCTAACAGATATGTCAAAAGGTTTAGCCTTCAGATAGACTGACTTGCCTGTTCTTTGCTTTTTATCTGAGACTGGTGGCAGTTAAAATCCTGTTATAGTTCCCAGTTGGTCCCTTGAAGGAATATTGCATGCTGTACTAGAATAGTTAGCTCAATTACTTCTGTGATCACCTAGAATGGAGTATTCATTGAGGGCAAGACTCATGGCAGGGGTAGAGGATAAATGTACTTTCTTTTGTCAGTTAGGGCCTGCCTTTTGACACAACCACCTACCTAATTGCCACCAGCAGTGACCAATCATGAGCCTTCATGTGGTACCATAACTTTCAGGGAACAGTTAGGGCATTTATGGCATGGTGCTTAAATTGACACCTTCCATCACAGGGAGGGCACCATATGTTTTCACAGAACAGACATCAATTCTAGATTTTCATTTTCTTTTTCTGACTATCATTCTTCTTCCAGTACTCAAAAGAGAAACTTTTCTGGATGCTGATGGAATCTTATATTAGCTACCAAATGTCCTACCAAATGACTTAATTTATAGTGAAGGAAGCTGGACAATGAAGGGATGCCTGTGGGATTTGTAGATCTGACCTAGTATGTCATCACCCAGAGCAGTTGGTCTTATAGATTGGTGGAATAGCCTATTAAAGACACTGTTTTGATACCAGTTGGAAGAC
Source organism: Vulpes vulpes (assembly GCF_048418805.1). Taxonomy (NCBI): domain Eukaryota; kingdom Metazoa; phylum Chordata; class Mammalia; order Carnivora; family Canidae; genus Vulpes; species Vulpes vulpes. Next base: position 34,531,734 of record NC_132786.1, read on the forward strand.
AATAGCCATGAGTTTGTGGTGTTAGCTTTAGCATGTGGAAAAATATCTGAAAATGCTACCAACATACCAAAAAAAACACTGTTTTTTTTTTCCCCACAGCCCATATGCAAGATCAGAGATAAAGGCACAGAAATGGGGTAGCATCTTTCACAATCACACCTACAATAGGGAAAATTTGCTTCCCATCTCAGTGACCTTGGGCTAATGATTGGAATTTTTAGTACCCAATGGAGGATGATTGACATGAACCCATGTCAATGATTCCAATGAAATAGGAAACTGCTCTGCAATTTAGGTCCCTTTGTACCACTGGTGGAAAGACAAACAAAAGAGTCACACTGTGGGTTGCATAGATCTGACATGACAATTGAGAGGAGATTCCTTCAAGAATAAAAATTGGGGCCACTTCACTGTGTAAACAGCCCTAGTCATCTGAGACACCAACTGAAGACACATATTTAATAGAGCAGGGATGGAATGGATGTCATCAACTTCCTGGATCCAGTCGCAGCACTGAGGAATGTGGTAACTTTCTATGGAGTCCCTCACAGTGACAGAGGAAGCAACACTGTATGGCAGGCTGCCTGGATTGTACCCTGGTTTACTAATCTTTCTGTGCTTTAGTTTTACTCACTTTAAGTTGGTGGATAACAATGATACCTACCTCCTGTACTTACTGTTGGTATTACGTGGGATAGTGTAGAAACAAGCACACAATTTAGTGCATAATAAATGTCACTTATTAACTGATAATACTAAGTATTATTGTTGATTGCTATTGTTTCTCTTTTGTTCCTTGCAATATCATCAATTATTTATGTGCTTTAACAAAGTTCTCTTTTTTTCTTTTTTCCTTTCCTTTTCTCTAATATTCAAAAGAGGGTTTGTTGGTATTAATTAGTCAAGAATGCTGAATATTGATGAGGCAATAGCAAAATTAGTAGAGGAATGGACATCTAGGGATTCCAGACTTGAAGCTATACACAGTAGATGGTGAGATCTTAGGCAGTCTCCCTTCACGGGGTGTGTGGGGGTATTATCAATAATAGGAGAGTAGTTGTATTTGAGAACTGTTTGTTTTTTTATACACTAAAATATTTTTAAAAGTGTAAGTGTAGCAACAAGGGATACATGTAGATTTTTGGCAGTCCACGTATTGGATTGTAGTGAATATCTGCCTTTTTATTTGATCTGCAATATTCCATTCAGTGCCTTTAGAAGCATTTCCTCTGTGATTGTGATTTGAGTGGGGCACATGGAACCTTCAGTGATCAGAGAGTCCTCATTGTCTGCAGGGAGGCATGCATCTGTGACTGAGGCTTGGAGAACTGGTTACTCTGACCTGGAACTTCAACTCTTCTGAGTGCAATGCAGATATGGGGTTTGTCATCTTATACTGGCTGGAGCAGCTGCTCTCCCCCCATGGTTTGCTTCTTCTCACCATACTTTTATTTCAGGTAATTGGGGGAAGGTCATGGAGACAACATGGGAGGAATTAAGCTAGTGGAAGATATCACCCTCCAGTGACTAAAGGCTCAATACATCAGTATGCCCAGAAACTCCATAAGTCAATGGGTAAATTAGTACCCTGTCAGGAGGAATAAATGATTGATGATGAATAGGAGAGGGCATGAGGGAGGAGCAAGGAGAAAGGAAAATCTTCCTTCATAAAACAAAACAAAACAAAACAAAACAAACCCCTGTAAACCTTTCACAATATCTAAAAAAAAAAAAAAAAGACTATTATCTAAGGAAACATGAAAATGAAAAGATATGATTTTTTAAAGGAAACATTTAAAGGCCACTAGGGGAGGAGGAAGTCAACTTCAGGAACACTAGGAATGAGAAGAGATTGAAAACCTCATGTATGAAAAGCCTTCACCTCTCCCTGGAGTAACTTCAGAAAATATATGGGTCCATTAGGGAGTTAGGTGGTGAAAAACATTTGACTCTCTTGGAAAGAACTGCCCCCATGGCAGATATTTCTAGAGGTAAAAGAGAACAGAGGGAATCTGAGAAGATCAGAAGAGGTCAAGTATATTTTGTTGAAATTAAACTTGCAGGTAAATGATTCCATGTTGAATGGCTTATTTTGGGATCAGCGTTTAACAAAGCATCAGATACTATGAACAAAGCGCTGACTGAATGTCAGAAAGCATATGAGCAATTGGGTTTTGGTTTCCCTGCCAGGTTGTTTGTTTTCTCTTGTCCTCAATTTTCTAATACATAAAATGAGTAGAAAACCTGTACCCTACCTAGATTACAGGATTGATTTATATATATTGCTTTGACAGTTTGAAGAGTTTTCTTTGGCTTTTATTTATTTTTATATGTATATATTTAAAAAAAAGATTTTATTTACTCGGGAAACAAAGAGGCAGAGACATAGGCAGAGGGAGAAGCAGGCTCCATGCCAGAAGCCCGAGGTGGGACTTGATCCCAGGACTCCAGGATCATGCCCTGAGCTGAAGCACTAAACCGCTGAGCGACCCGGGCTGTCCTATTTGTATATTTTTTTCTTGGAGTTCGATGTGCCAACATATAATATAACACCCAATGCTCAGCCCATCAAGTGCCCCTCTCAGTGCCCATCACTCAGTAACCCCATCCCCCCACCCACCTCCCCTTCCACTACGCCTTGTTTGTTTCCCAGAGTTAGGAGTCTCTCATGTTCCATTACTCTCTCTAATTTTTCCCACTCATTTTCTCTCCTTTCCCCTTTAATCCCTTTCACTATTTTTTATATTCCCCGTATGAGTGAAACCATATAATGATTGTCTTTCAATTGACTTACTTCACTTAGCGTAATACCCTCCAGTTCCATCCACGTGGACGCAAATGGTTGGTATCTGTCATTTCTAATAGCTGAGTAATATTCCATTGTATACATAGACCACATCTTCTTTATCCATTCATCTTTCGAAGGACACCGAGGCTCCTTCCACAGTTTGGCTATTGTGGACATTGGTGCTAGAAACATCGGGGTGCAGGTGTCCCGGCGTTTCATTGCATCTGTATCTTTGGGGTAAATCCCCAGTAGTGCAATTGCTGGGTCGTAGGGCAGTTCTATTTTTAACTCTTTGAGGAACCTCCACACAGTTTTCCAGAGTGGTTGTACCAGTTCACATTCCCAGCAACAGTGTAAGAGGCTTCCCCTTTCTCCACATCCTCTCCCAACATTTGTGGTTTCCTGCCTTGTTAATTTTCCCCATTCTCACTGGTGTGAGGTGGTATCTCATCGTAGTTTTGATTTGTATTTCCCTGATGGCAGGTGATGCGGAGCATTTTCGCATGTGCCTGTTGGCCATGTCTATGTCTTCCTCTGTGAGATTTCTGTTCATGTCTTTTGCGCGTTTCATGATTGGATTGTTTGTTTCTTTGCTGTTGAGTTTAATAAGTTCTTTATAGATCTTGGATACTAGCCCTTTATCTGATAGGTCATTTGCAAATATCTTCTCCCATTCTGTAGGTTGTCTTTTAGTTTTGTTGACTGTTTCTTTTGCTGTGCAAAAGCTTCTTATCTTGATTACGTCCCAATAGTTCATTTTTGCTTTTGTTTCACTTGCCTTCATGGATGTATCTTTCAAGAAGTTGCTGTGGCCAAGTTCAAAAAGGGTGTTGCCTGTGTTCTCCTCTAGGATTTTGATGGATTCTTATCTCACATTTAGGTCTTTCATCCATTTTGAGTTTATCTTGGTGTATGGTGTAAGAGAATGGTCTAGTTTCATTCTTCTGTATGTGGATGTCCAATTTTCCCAGCACCATTTATTGAAGAGACTGTCTTTTTCCAATAGATAGTCTTTCCTCCTTTATTGAATATTAGTTGACCATAAAGTTGAGGGTCCACTTCTGGATTCTCTATTCTGTTCTGTTGATCTATGTGTCTGTTTTTGTGCCAGTGCCACACTGTCTTGATGACCACAGCTTTGTAGTACAACCTGAAATCTGGCATTGTGATGCCCCCAACTATGGTTTTCTTTTTCAATATTCCCCTGGCTATTCAGGGTCTTTTCTGATTCCACACAAATCTTAAGATGATTTGTTCCAGCTCTCTGAAGAAAGTCCATGGTATTTTGATAGGGATTGCATTAAACGTGTAAATTGCCCTGGGTAACATTGACATTTTCACAATATTAATTCTTCCAATCCATGAGCATGGAATATTTTTCCATCTCTTTGTGTCTTCCTCAATTTCTTTCAGAAGTGTTCTGTAGTTTTTTGGGTATAGATCCTTTACCTCTTTGGTTAGGTTGATTCCTAGGTATCTTATGCTTTTGGGTGCATTGTAAATGGGATTGACTCCTTAATTTCTCTTTCTTCAGTCTCATTGTTAGTGTATAGAAACACCACTGACCTGTGGGCATTGGTTTTGTATCTTGCCACACTGCCGGATTGCTGTATGAGTTCTAGAAATCTTGGGGTGGAGGCTTTTGGGTTTTCTATGTAGAGTATCATGTCATCGGCAAAGAGGGAGAGTTTGAACTCTTCTTTGCCGATTTGAATGCCTTTTATTTCCTTTTTGTTGCCTGATTGCTGAGGGTAGGGTTTCTAATTCTATCTTGAATAGCAGTGGTGAGAGTGGACATCCCTGTCTCGTTCCTGATCTTAGGGGAAAGGCTCTCAGTGCTTCCCCATTGAGAATGATATTTGCTGTGGGCTTTTCGTAGATGGCTTTTAAGATGCTGAGAAATGTTCCCTCTATCGCTACACTCTCAAGAGTTTTGATCAGGAATGGATGCTGTATTTTGTCAAATGCTTTCCCTGCATCTATTGAGAGGATCATATGGTTCTTGTTTCTTCTCTTGCAGATCTTATCAATCACATTGATTGCTTTACGAGTGTTGAACCAGCCTTGCATCCCAGGGATAAATCCCACTTGGTCATGGTGAATAATCTTCTTAATGTATTGTTGGATCCTATTAGCTAGTATCTTGTTGAGAATGTTTGCATCCATGTTCATCAGGGATATTGGTCTCTAATTCTCCTTTTTGGTGGGGTCTTTGTCTGGTTTTGGAACTAAGGTGATGCTGGCCTCATAGAATGAGTTTGGAAGTACTCGATCTCTTTCTATCTTTCGGAACAGCTTTAGTAGAATAGGTATGGTTTCTTTTTTAATCGTTTGATAGAATTCTCCTGGGAAACCATCTGACCCTGGACTTTTGTGTCTTGGGACGTTTTTGATGATTGCTTCAATTTCCTCCCTGGTTATCGGCCTCTTCAGGTATTCTATTTCTTCCTGTTCCAGTTTTGGTAGTTTGTGGTTTTCCAGAAATGTGGTTTTCCATTTCTTCTAGATTGCCTAATTTATTGTAGTATAGCTGCTCATAATATGTTTTTAAAATCGTTTGTGATTCCTTGGTGTTGGTGGTGAGAAAGATGAGGAGATGAGGAGAGTTCTCTCTTTTCTCATTCATGATTTTATTAATTTGAATCTTTTCTGTCTTCTTTTTAATAAGGCTGGCTAATGGTTTGTCTATCTTATTAATTCTTTCAAAGAACCAACTCCTGGTTTCGTTGATCTGTGCCACAGTTCTTCTGGTCTCCATTTCATTGATTCTCCTTGAATCTTTATTAATTCTCTTCTTCTGCTGGGTGTCGAATCTATTTGCTGTTTTGTCTCCAGCTCCTGTAGGTGCAAGGTTAGCTTTTGTATTTGGGTTCTTTCCAGTTTTTGGATGGATGCTTGTATTGCGATGTATTTCCTCCTCAGGACTGCTTTTGCTGTGTCTCAAGGATTTTGAATGGTTGCATCTTCATTCTCATTAGTTTCCATGGATCTTTTTAATTCTTCTCTGATTTCCTGGTTGACCCTTTCATCATTTAGCAGGATTGTCCTTAACCTCCACATGTTTGAAATCTTTCCAAACTTCTTCTTGTGATTTAGTTCTAGTTTCAAAGCATTATGGTCTGAAAATATGCAGGGTACGATCCCAATCTTTTGGTATCAGTTCAGACCTGATTTGTGACCCAGTATGTGGTCTATTCTGGAGAAAGTTCCATGTGCACTTGAGAAGAATGTGTATTCAGTTGAGTTTGGATGTAAAGTTCTGTAACTATCTGTGAAACCCATCAGATATAGTGTATCATTTAAAGCTCTTGTTTCTTTGGAGATGTTGTGCTTAGAAGACCTGTCAATTGTAGAAAGCACTAGATTGAAGTCACCAAGTATAAGTGTATTATTATCTAAGTATGTCTTAACTGTGGTTATTAATTGATTGATATACTTGGCGGCTCCCGCATTCGGGGCATAAATATTCATGATTGTTAGGTCCTCTTGTTGGATAGATTCTTTAAGTATGATACAGTGTCTCTCTTCATCTCTTTTACAGTCTTTGGGACACACTTTAATTTATCTGATATAAGGATGGCTACTCCTGTTTTCTTTTGAGGACCATTTGAATGGTAAATGGTTCTCCAACCTTTTATTTTCAGGCTTAGGTGTCCTTATGTCTAAAATGTGTCTCTTGGAGACACCAAATAGATGGGTCTTGCCTTTTGATCCAGTCTGAAACCCTGTGCCTTTTGATGGGATCATTAAGCCCATTCAAGTTCATAGTTACTATCAAAAGATATGGATTTAGTGTCATCATGATACCTATTCAGTCCCTGTTTTTGTGGATTGTTTCCTTGGACTTCCTCTTTCTTTTACAGGGTCCCCCTTAATTTTTCTTGCAGAGCCGGCTTGATGGTCACATATTCTTTCAGTTTCTGCCTATCTTGGAAGCTCTTTATCTCTCCTTCCATTCTGAATGAGAGCCTTGGTGGATAAAGTATTCTTGGCTGCAGGTTCTTCTCAGTTAGGATTCTGAATATATCCTGCCAGCCCTTTCTGGCCTGCCAGGTCTCCGTGGAGAGGTTTGCTGTTGTCCTAATGCTTCTACCCATAAAACTTAGTGATTTCTTGTCTCTTGCTGCTTTAAGGATCTTCTCTTTATCTTTGGTTTTGCAAGTTTCACTATTAAATGTTGGGGTGTTGAACAGGTTTTATTGATTTTAGGGGAGATATCTCTATCTCCTGGATCTGAATGCCTGTTTCCCTTCCAAAGTTAGGGAAGTTCTCAGCTATGATTAGTTCAAATAGTTTCTGGACCTCTGTCCCTTTTGGCACCCTTGGGAACCCCAATTAAACCTAGATTTTTCCTTCTGAGGCTGTCATTTATTTCCCTTAACCTATCCTCACGGTCTTTTGTTTTTCTCTTTTTTCCTCAGTTTCTGTCCTTGCTATCAACTTGTCTTCTATGTCACTCACTTGTTCTTCTACCTCGTTAACCCTCGTTGTTAGGACTTCCAGTTCGGATTGCATCTCATTTAATTGATTTTTAATTTCGGCCTGATTAGATCTAAATTCTGCAGTCATAAGGTCTCTTGAATCCTTTATGCTTTTTTCTAGAGCCACCAGTAGCTTTATAATTGTGCTTCTGAATTGGCTTTCTGACATTGAATTGTAATCCAGATTTTGTAACTCTGTGGCAGAGAGTATTGTTTCTGAAAACACTCTGGAAAACTGTGTGGAGGTTCCTCAAAGAGTTAAAAATAGAACTGCCCTACGACCCAGCAATTGCACTACTGTGGATTTACCCCAAAGATACAGATGCAATGAAACGCTGGGACACCTGCACCCCGATGTTTCTAGCACCAATGTCCACAATAGCCAAACTGTGGAAGGAGCCTCAGTGTCCTTCGAAAGATGAATGGATAAAGAAGATGTGGTCTATGTATACAATGGAATATTACTCAGCTATTAGAAATGACAGATACCAACCATTTGCATCCACGTGGATGGAACTGGAGGGTATTACGCTAAGTGAAGTAAGTCAATTGAAAGACAATCGTTACTCAGCCATTAGGAACGATGAATACTCACCACTTGCTCCGATGTGGATGGAACTGGAGGGTATTATGCTGAGTGAAGTAAGTCAATTGGAGAAAGACAAACAGTGTATGTTCTCATTCATTTGGGGAATATAAATAACAGTGAAAGGGAATATAAGGGAAGGGAGAAGAAAAAGACTCCTAACTCGGGGAAACGAACTAGGGGTGGTGGAAGGGGAGGAGGACGGGGGGTAGGGGTGAATGGGTGACAGGCACTGAGGGGGCACTTGACGGGATGAGCCCTGCATGTTATTCTGTATGTTGGTAAATTGAACACCAATAAAAAATTAATTTATTTAAAAAAATAATAATTTTTTCTTTTGAGGTGAGTTTTTCCTTCTAGTCATTTTGCTCAGTGCAGAGGGGCCAAAAACAAGTAGTACTGGAAAAAGGAGAAAAAAGAGAAAAAAAAAACTAGAAAAAAAGAATTAAAAAGGGGGTGGGGAAACAACAGAAACAAACAGAAAAGAAAAAATAAGGGTGAGTATCCTCTGATTCTTTATCCTGTAAATCCCTCAACTTCCCCTGGAACTTTCCAGTGCTGCTTGGTCAATAACTTGCTTTTCCCCTGACCTTCTAGGTAGTCTTCTGGGGGGAGGGAATGCTGTGCTGATTCTCAGGTGTGTGTACCTGGGGGAGCTGCTCAGCCCCCTGCCAGGTGCAGGGCTCAGTGGGTGTTGTTTATCCTGTGAGACCCCTGTTCAGTCCCAGGTACAGGGTGACACCAGGATGGACAACAACAGTGGCAGCGGCCAGCTGTCCAGCACTGGAGTCAGCTCCTGCAGTAACTACTGCAGCTCCCAGTCCACAGGGGCCTGGATGCTCCAGGGGCAGGGGCCACTGATTTGCACAGCTCAGAGCCGCCTGGCGGCAGGAGTGTCCTTGCTGTCCTGTGTCCTCCCGGCCTCCACCTGGCCCAGGGGAGCACTGGATATTGGGCAGTGTCCCCCGGCGCCCTGGGCTCCAGGGCCTGCAACACTGTGAATGGACCTAAAGTACCACGATGTATAATTTAAAAGCACCAGAGTAAATTTTGTGTGAAGTTAACTTATCCTTTATTACAAATAAAACTCATAAGCCATTATACAGGTTATGAAACAGAAAATATAGATACAGCACAATGACAGGGGAGGGCAAGCCTCCGTTGGGCTTCAGCCATCACGAGCCCTGCGGTAGGAGCTGGGGCGGCTCCCAAGGTGGTTCAGGGTGTTGTTGCTCAGGGGTTGAAGCCAGTTGCTCAGGAGGCAGGTGGCAGCTCTGGCACTTTGGGGACCCCAATTGCAGGCGCCAGGGCCTACTCCTCCTCCGGGGTGGCCAAGGGTGCAGGTTGCTCCTCCTCATTGGGGCAGGGAATCATAGGTGTGACCACCACGTGCACTGACTTGGACTCAGGAGCCAGCATCTCTGCTGGGGCCAAACCCTCAGCTCCAGCAGCCGGAACCAGGTCAATCACCTCAGGCCCTGAAGCTTCAGCAAGCCCCACAGTCAGAGCTGGGGTGGGCCCTTGGGGTGGTTCAGGGTGTTGCTTGGGGTCCGAAGCCGGTTGTTCCATTGAGTTAGGTGGCTGCTCCGGCACATCAATGACCTCGATAGCAGGTGGTGGCACCTGTTCATCCTCCAGGGCTCCCAAGGGTGCAGGTGGCTCCTCCAGGGCAGAACAGTGAACTAGAGCAGTGACCACTATCTGCAGGGGCTTCAACTCAGCAGCTGGCACCTCGGCTCAGGCCAAACCCTCAGCTCCAGCAGCCAGGACTGGCTTGATCACCTCAGGCCCTGACAGTGCAGCAGGCCCCACAGTCGAAGCTCGGGCGGGCTCCTGAGGTGGTTTAGGGTGTTGTTCTCAGGCTGAAGCTGTAGCTCCAAGAAGACAAAGTATCATCACCAAGATGGACTTTCCACGTCCCTCCCAAATCAAGGACACTCTTCCCACCGCTCAACGTGTGTGAGTGCAAGAGCCCTGGGAGGTCTCCCCAGACTGCAGCCCGTGGAGATGGGGGTGTGAGCCTACCCACTGCTCCTGGCCCAGCTTGATCTGTGGGGCCCATCCTGTCCCCAACTCAGCCACCCCCAGTATTCCTCACCCCCAGCCTCTGGCTCTGCTGCACAGAGGCATCTGAATTGTTTGAGGTAATGCTGGGCATGGTGCTCCAGGTCTGAGCCTGGCATGCACTGCCTCATGAATTCCAGCAGCTTTGTTAGGGAGGGAAATTCTGGGAGCTGACAAAAATCCTCCCAATAGTAGTCCAGCCAAATGTCCAGGATTCAGGAGATGGCCCTGGGGAGGCACAGGTGGGCACAGGCATCAGAAGACAGGGCTCCCTCACACACAAGTGTCCCAGGGAAGCCCTGCAGGAACTAGGGCCCCCAGCCTCCCACTTGGGGCTGTCGGAGGCCAGTCCTACTCCTTGTCCACCTGCCACCTGGTGGTTCTGCCTGCCACAGGCCTGCTCACTGAAGAGGGGCTGGCATGAAGCCTCTGTGTGTGGGAGCCCATGACCAGTGGTGTGATCATCACTGTCTTTCCTGGGGAGGCAGGACTCCCTCCTCAGCCTGGCTCCTTGCCCACTTGCCCCTTGAATCCACCAGCAGGTGTCCAGGGAGGGGGGACGTCTGGCCTGTCATTGCCCTCACTGCACACACTGCCGCTCTGGGAATGTCCAAGCAAGGAGGGCTTGAGCTTTGTGTCTTGCCAGGCCTTGCAAGGAGCCACCTGGTAAAGCCACCTTCCCTCCTGTGGCTCTGCACTGCCTCACTCACGAGGGGCCCCCAGAGGGTGTCCTTCCACTGACTCTAATCTCCCATCTCCCATCGAGTGAGGGCCAGCTGGTCCGTGAGCCCTCACTGGCCCTCCTGAGCACCTGCTGTGCACCCTGGTCCAGGTACCACCAGATTGGTGAGTGAGATGCTCCCCACACCCTCTGCTCTGGGTCCCAGGTGTGGGGTAGATGGAGGGTTGGGAGGGGGTGGGCATGGAGAAGGTCTCCTTTAGGGGTCCCAGCGCTCTCCCACAAAGCCTGCACCCCATCAATGGCTCTCCTTTGCTCTTTTCCTGAAGGGCCCTTAGACCTTTACCCTGTCACAGACATTGCAGATGTGTGGGGTGAGGGTACAGAAGCTCCTCCGACCCACAGGCCCCTCGCTGCCCTCCTGGAGAGGGAAGGCCCTCCTGCATGAGCCAGAGCTCACTCACATTTTCCACTGCTGCAGGAATGCGTCGTTGTCACCACAGGCAGCTACGATGCATCCATATCTAGAGGGTGGGGGGCATCACATGAATCATCCTGTGGACATGACCTCTCATCATGGGAGCTGTCACCCTCTGACCCCTGACTAGTCCGGAGCCCTGGGGGGGGCCGTTAGCTCTGTGCGTGGGGCCACGGGCAGCTCCTGGAGAAGCGCCTGAACCTGTCGGGGTTTCCTGAATGCTTGAGGAATGAAAGGGCTCCAGCCAGGCCCATGGCCGATATCCGAGTGGGCCTGGGGCACCCTGGGGTCCCCAGGGTCCCCCAGTCTGGTTGCCCCAGGACACAGACCCCCAATGGACTCTCAAACCTCCCTTTCAATGGGAAAACAGGTCAGCTCAAGACCCTGGTGACGGTGGGGGAGGAGGCACAGGTGTCGTCATGGGGAGAGAATGTCAGCTGATGAGCACAAGCGCAGCCCCACTAGCTGATCTGCCACAGAACAGGTCCCGGGGGCTTCCCTACAAGACCCGACTAGGCCCTGTGTGACTCTACTCCAGTCGGAGGAGCAGCCCAAGCGTCTGGGAAGCTCAGAAACATTCCCCAGACTCCCAACCAGTAGGTGGCCCATCCCACTGGGGTGTGGAGGGTCAGGGTGCTCACTTGGTAAACAGGTCCAGCACCTCTTGATGCTGCCAAATTCATTTTAGTCATCTAAGAAACTGAAAATAGAGATGATGTCCCTGCACGGCAAGGTGGGCAGCAGTTGTTGGACTTCGTGCTCCAGCAGCTCGGTCCGGCTGGGCTTTGTTGGGGAGATCAGATTCCACTTTCCGGCCGAGACCCTTTCAGCCTGAGGTGGGACAGAGGGGACATGCAGCCTGCATGTAGCCACCAGGAGGCCTGGGCGTTGGAGCGCAGACCAAAGCCCGAGCTCTCGGTGGCTTCAGGGGAAGGGGGTGGGGAGGCAGGAGTGCCCACAGCAGAAACACGGGGCTTGATGCCTGTGGCTCAGTCACTTAGCATCTGACTCTCGGTTGTGGCTCAGGTCATGGTCTCAGCATCCTGAGATCCTGCCCCTGGCAGGCTCTGCCCTTGGGGCAGAGTGTGCTTGAGGAGCCTGTGTCTCCCTCTCCCGCTCCCTGCTCTCTGCCTGTCTCTTTTTTTTTTTTTTCCTCTGCCTGTCTCTTAAACAAACAAACTATCCAATAAAGAAATAATCTTAGAGGATAAATTTTCAAAAAAAATTGGATCAATACAAGGACCTCAAGTGGGAGGGGTCAGTATCCCAGGTCCGCTTGTCAGCTGAGTTTTGACAGCACCTCCCTGCATTAACGGCTTCACCTCTTGAATTTGACCACACGTCCCTCTCTCGAGGTGCCCACACTGAGACCTTTCCTTGGGTGGGAGGGCCCAAGGCCTGAGGGCTGCAGGATGTTCAGCGCCACCCTGGGATTTGGCAACAGAAGGGAATCGCATCGAAGTCCTGCATCAGTGAAGGGCTCAGTGGCTGTGGGAACCAACTGGCCTTCTGACATGTTGTGCAGCACCTGAGGCCCCTGTGCCTGACCCCGGGAAGGGGGGGGGCAGGGATGCGCTCCTTCAAAACCTAACTGCAGAGCAGTAGACATAGTATAGTGAGCCCCGTGTCCCTTTGGGGAAAAGTCTCCCAACTCACCAGGACCATGCTCAAGCCTTGGAGAAGGTGGGGAAGGACCTCAGGCCAACGGGGCCTCCTGGGAGCACCAGTTAGGGGAAAGCATAGCACAGTGCAAACTACTGGAGACTGCGTGTGATGAGACATGGTGTGTCTCTTTTTTAAAGGTTTTTATTTTTTTATTCATGAGAGACACAGAGAGACAGAGACAGAAAGAAGCAGACACACAGACAGAGGTAGAAGCAGTCCCCATGCAGAGACCCCGAGGCTGGACTCGATCCCGGGTCTCCAGGATCAGGGCCTAGGCGGAAGGCAGGCGCTAAACCACTGGGCCACCAGGCATCCCTGAAGGCTCTATTCTGATATTCCTACAAATCTGTGCACAGGGACTCTGCATCTGGCCCAGGCAGGGGCAGGGCCATGGGGGCAAGTTTGGGGAGGAGGGGAATCCAGACTCATGTAGCAGCAGAAGTCTAGGGGGGAGCCCAGGGGAGCAGCAGGCTGGCTTCTGGGACCTAGGGCCTTTCGAGCCACATCGGGGCCCTGGGTGTTGGGGGGGCCCCAGCCCCTGCACTCACCTTTAGCCCGTGCTCGCCTCTGTTAGCTGTGCAGGGCAATTCCCAGTTCCTCGAGGCGCTGGGGCAGATGACCTCTTCCTCCCACTCCTGCCCCATGTCCCATGTGGATCTCTGTGAAGACAGTGCCCAGCAGCCAGGCAGGAGGCCTCAGCGCCCGGTCTGACCGCCTCGGCCGGGCCGCACACCCAGCTGACTCCATTGCAGACACACCACAGCGCAGGCGGCACACACCTCCCCCAGGGAGAGCAAAGGGGTGCGGCTGCAGGGCCTCGGGGTAACTCTGGGTTGGGTAAGAGGTACCTCAGGAATCCTCTTTCCACCCTGCCCACCGTGACATCAGGGTGACCCTGAAGGGATCACCGGGGAACCTGCCGCCCTGCAACCTCCTCCAGCCTGGATGCGACCTGCTCATACCTCCCTGATTCCCTGAAACTGAAGAGGAGGGGATGGGGCTGCCCAGGATGGCTGGCACAGGGGGCCTGGCCTGGCCTCCTCTGTATTACCTTATGGTGCCTCCTGATAAACGCCCTGAGGTGTTGGTTTTTATGGTGGAGCCAAAACCTACAGCATTTGAACAAGCGGCACCCCTGGGGTTCCTGGAATCCAGAGTCCCCAGAGGTGGGAAAGCAGCAAGAGAACATCTTCCAGTAGCGGATGTCTCCAGCCAAGTGAGCCTGAGGTGGGGCTGCACTAGAATGTGGGTGCCTGGTTACAGGGGTTCCAAGTTCTGTTGGGCTCTGTGTCAAGGAAGTGACCTCACTTCCTGGGACCCCCTACCTGAGTCCATTCCTGGAGGAAGCTTCAGGAGCAGCACTCGGGGCTGCTGACGGCTCCCCCCTCCCTGCAGGCAATGGCCTGTGCACACAGTTACACAACCGCACCCCTCTCCACAGGCCCCAGCCTGGAAACACACCTGGGTTCGGACACAACTTTCCATTCTTCCCTGGTTTTCACACCGGAGAAGCCATTGTGCCCATCGGGGATGGTCTGCCTCTTGCCTGTGGGATAGGGATTATCCTAGCAGGTGCTTCCTCCAGACGTTCCCAGGCCACTGTGGCATCATATCTATGACATTGGAGGCGGGTGTCACATGCAGGAAATACCTCCCACCACATGTTCTTCCTTGGAGCGTACACGCGTCCAGGCCCACAAGGTCCTGTGTGCACACACGTGGGCACTGGTACTCTCATTCTGGAGGCCCAGAAGATGACAGTCCCATCGGGGGAGGGATGGGCAATAGCTTCCCATGATCCTAGGCTCCTGAATCCAAGGCAAACCCTACAGTAGGTGTGGGAGTCTTGGTCTAGAAGGTGTGAGGCCTGTCGTGTGTTACGGGCCATTCTCTCGTTTCCACTGGGTGAGCTGTGGACAGCGGTGCACCCAGTGGGTCGCCCTGACCTGGGCTCTTCCCCAGACTGGAATGTGCTGGAATGCCTCCCATTTGGGCTGTCAATGCCCACCCCCACCCCCATCACATCTCCATGTCTGTAGCCAGTTCCATCCAGGCAATCTTTTCCCAGCCCCCTCAGGAAGGGGAGGGGCAGCCCTGGCCCCCAACGGAGGACACAGAGCTGGCTTCATGCCCCCTTCTGCCTCCTTCCCAGGCTGTGATCCTGGCGAGGCAGTGGTCCTGCTGGGGTCTTCACCTCCTCCCCTCAGTGGCTCCCTGGAGCCCCAGCTGCTGCATTTGTCAAAGCCCCACAGTTTGTCACAGCCTCACCTGTGGAGCTCAGGACCCAGAGGTAGGACCAGGCTGTTTTTCTAGGGAGCAATTGCTCTTTTCATTCCTGATGCTTGTCCGTATTTTATCCATCTTCCCCCCTTGGAGCATGAGCTCCGAGAGGGAGGGTCTTGTCTGTTTATCAGCTCTGGCACTATCTGTGCTCCGGGCTCAGCGGCTGAAGGAGCAGGTGGGAGGACCCATCCCACCACGGGCCAGCTCAGTGGTGGGAGCCTTATTGATTTGGGGCATTTTTAAACACTTGTGCTTTTCTTTTTTTTTTAAAGGAAACTCTGTGCCCTATGTGGGACTCAAACTCAGGACCCCGAGATCAATAACCACACGCCCTTCAGACTGAGCCAGGCAGGCGTCCACTGGTCATTTTAAAACTAGTAGACTGATAACTATTTCAGTTAATTTGGTGATCCACATTTTGTAGGTCTATTCCATTATGCTGAATTACCAAGTGACTCCCCCAATGTCAGTACCGCGTCAGCACAGATTGCCCCACCTGACAGCACTGAGTGGCTGTTCAAATTGGAGACTGAACTCGCTCACAGGGTCGTTCAGGAGCCAGGGTGGCTCCTCCATGGGCCTCCTCCCTCCCCAGGAGGTCATGCACCTCTGCAGCCAGCAGCACAAGGGAAGACAACAAACACAGGCATGAGGGAGGGGGTCTCCAGCCAGGTCTAGCAGGCCTGCATGTCCACCTTTATGCTCACTCTGTGTGTTATTTATTAGAAGTAGTATTAATTTTTAGTATTTTATTTATTTATTTAAGAGAGAGAGTGAGAGAAGAGAGCATGATTGGTGGAGACAGGCAGAGGGAGAGAGAGAAGCCGGCGTCTCCCTGAGCGGGGAGGCACAATTCCAGAACTCCGAATCATATCCCACAAAACAGAGAAAACACAATGCCAGATCTGCTCCACAAAAAAAATAAAAGGCATCTCCTCAAGCTGAAGGAAAATTTTCTACTTGAAGTACAGACCGTCTGATGAAATGAGAGCAAGATTTGTATGTGTGTGTGTGTGTGTGAGTATATATATACATATATATATATATATACTCACACACACATATGGAAATAATGCTGCCTATTTAAATATGGATATAAAAATGAGCATGACCATTTATGAATATAAATGGACATAAAAAAGGGGAATGAACATTGACCATTAAAAAAAATAATTAAAAAAGATAAGAATTAGTGCGTTTGCAGGCATGAAGAATTGAAACATGTGAGGGTGATCATAAAAAGGCAGCGCGATCAATCAATCTAGTGAGTCTTCAGACTGTTTACAAGTAGGAAAGCTGCTGTCAGCCACAGAACTGAAAGTAGACAGGAGGCACTGACTCTCTAGCTTGACCGCCAACTGAACTGAAATCATGTGTATCCACGCACACTGACAGAGAAACAGAGAAATGGATATAAATGTAGACACATGCAGAACTAGGAAGTTAGCAGAGGAGAAGTAACATCATTGAAGATCATTAAATAAAAAAAGAAATAAAGCTGAATCTTGAATGGAGAAAATGGAGTAATTAAAATAGAATCATGAAAAATAATTCATCAAACCAAAAAGCAGAAAGAGGGATAAAGAAGCAGGAGCACATTGGTGACACAAAGAAAGCGGCAAGCCTCGAATGTAAGTATGATCGTGCCTCACGGATTCCATGGAACGTAAGTCGAGCAACAAGCAGCACCTTCCAGCAAAGGCCTAAGCGAATTATTTTGTTTTGTTTGTTTTTATTTAAAGATTTTTATTTATTTATTCATGGGAGTGACAGAGAATGAGAGGCAGAGACATAGGCAGAGGGAGAAGCAGGCTCCCTGCAGGAAGCCTGATGGGGGAATCCATCCCAGATCCCCAGATCAGGCCCGGGGGCTGAAGGCAGATGCTCAACCCCTGAGTCACCTGGGGGTCCTAGACTAAGCTAATTTAAATGTACAAGTGATTGTGTCATACTCTGTTTGTAATGTGGTAAAATTTCTCTTTACTAGGAAAGAGAGGGCAGCCCGGGTGGCTCAGCAGTTTAGCGCCACCTTCTGCCCAGGGCCTGATCCTTGTATGCTATGATTTTTCGTAGTTGAGTCCCAGGTTTGAGTCCCACGTCGGGCTCCCTGCATGGAGCCTGCTTCTCCCTCTGCCTGTGTCTCTGCCTCTCTCTCTCTCTGTGTGTGTCTCTCATAAATAAATAAAAATCAGCATGTACCACATTTTCTTTATCCACTTATCTTCGATGGACATTTGAGTTGCTCCCACCCCTTGGCTATGATAAAGAATGCTTCTATGAAGATGGATGTCTCTTGGAGACCCTGCTTTCAATTCTTTTGACTACACACCCAGAAGTAGGATTGCTGGATTAAATGGTAGTTCTATTTTTAATTTTTTTGAGAAACTCTCATATTGTTTACATAGTGGTTGCACCATTTTACATTCCTATCAGCAATGCACAAGTGTCCTAATTTCTCCATATCCTTGTCAACAATTTATTTTATAGTGGTCATCCTAATGGGTGTGAGGTAAACCTCATCGTGGTTGTGATTTGCATTTTTTTAATGGTTAGTGATGTTGAGCATCATTTCATAGGTTTATTGGCCATTTATACATCTTCTTTCAAGGAATGTCTATACAAGTTCTTCGTCCTTTTTTTCATTGGGTTACTTGTTGCCTTGCTACCAAGTTCATAGGAGTTATTTGTATATTAACTTATTGTCAAATACATGATTTGCAAGTATTTTTCCCATTCTATTTGTTGTCTCTTCACTCTGGATTGTATCATTTGATGCACTTTGAAGTTTTATTTACCCCATTTGTCTATGTTTATTTGTTTGCTGGTGCTTTGGTATCATAGTCAGGAAATCATTGCCAGGTCCATGGATGCCTGGGTGGCTCAGTCAGTAAGCATATGACTCAGCTCAGGTCTTGATCTCAGGGTTGTGAGTTCAGGCCCCATATTAGGCTCCACACAGGGTATGGAGCCTACTTAAAAAAGAAAGAAATCATTAGCAGATCTAATATCGTGAATCTTTTTCCTATGTTTTCTTTCAAGAGTTTTATAATTTTAACTTTTACGTTTAGTTCTTTGATACATTTTGAGTTAAGTCTTTGTAGATGATGTCAGGCAAGAGCCCACTTTATTGTTTTGCATGTAGATAGTCAGTTTTTTTCAACAGCATTTGTTAAAGAGACTATCCTTTCCCTATTGAGTAGTTTTTACGTCCTTTTTGAAGATTACCTGACCATATACATGAGGGTTTATTTCTGGTTCTGTTACACTTCACTGGTCTGTGTAGATCTATCTTTATACCAAGGACATGCTATTTTGACTTCTTTAGCTGGGCAATGTATTGAAATGAGGACATGTAAATTCTCCAACTTTGTTCTTTTTTTCCCAGTTATCTGGGCTATTTGGCTTCCCTTGATTCCAAATAATTTTAGGACGGATTTTTTGATTTCTGGGAAAAAAATGGTATTGGGATTTTGATAGAGATTGCCTTGAACTTGTGAGGTACTTTGGGCAGCATTGGCATTTTAGCAATATTAAGTCTATCATTGGGACGCCTGGGTGGTTCAGTGGTTAAGCATCTGCCTTTGGTTCAGGGCATGATTCTGGAGATCCAGGATCAAGTCCCATATCGGGCTCCCTGCACAGGGCCTGCTTCTCTCTCTGCCTGTGTCTCTGCCTCTCTCTCTGTGTGTCTCATGAATAAATAAATAAAATCTTTAAAAAATATATTAAGTCTATCAACTTATGAACGAAGATATCTGTTTTTTGTATTTTTTAAAACATTACTCTGACATATGTTTTCTCATTGTCAGTGTATGATTCTTTCACTTCTTTTGTTAGTCTTATTCCTGAATATCTTACTTTTTTCAGTGTTGTGGTAAATGGAGTTGTGTTCTTAATTTCCACTTCAAATTCTCCTTTAATCAAAGCTAAAAGATCTTGATTATTTCTTTTATCTGGCACCAAATTAATTATAAAAGCTATATGTTAATATTAATATTGCTTCACTGTAGATCAATAGCTTGTATTACCTTTGAATCAAACGTTTCCATTTTATAACAAAACTTCACAGTGCTATTCAGAAAAATCCAAGCATACAAATTTATGTAAAGATTTAAATGGAAGTGTTTTATCTTTTAATCATTCAACCAAGCTCCAGTTCAGTGACATAATCTGCTTAAACTGCACACATTCTCACATCCACAGGAATCAGATGAAAGCAAGGTTTATGACATTTTTCTGTCATTTTCACCCGTAATTCCCCTTGATGGATTGCTGGATCTCACAGGGCTGGGGGGAATTACTGCATCCCAACCAGTCAGCCAAACCTAGAATGCTTTAGTGCAATTCCAGTATTACCTCTTCCTTCATGGCTGCATGACAGCAAGGACCAGGATGTTCCCAAGAATTCATCATCCTGTTCTCCCAAAAAGAGGAGGAAAAAAACACTACTTTAAATAAGTGCAACCTGATATGCAACTTTACCCCTTTTCAAGAAGAGCAATATTTGATGTAATAGTCTGAGGTGGATTTTTTTTTTTTTTTTTGCATATTTGTAGTTTGTTAGTGAAAGCATGACTGTGCTGAGAGTACTTCCTTTGCTGGCACCAAACCCTCAGAACAGGGATGGACTCAGATCCTAGATTTCTAGACTTTGTCCCTGACAGAAGTTTCTCAGAGGAGAGCAGCAGAAGAGCTCTGGAGGTTGCCTCTGTGGTGGAACCACTTCTTCTTTGGTCTACTGCTTTTTATGGGCAGGTCTGCAAGCAGTGGGTAAAGGATCTTGCAAGAGGATCCTCATTATATATCCTCATTTCTCTATATAAACCCCTCACAGTGCTAACAGCTTCAGCTGCAAAGCAAATTTCCAAACTATTACCTCTTAAGAATCAATCAAGCAAAGTTTTGGGTATAGACATGGCTTGGGGTTTTAGGTGGGTCAGTCAATGGTCAGTGGGTATGGAAGGTCTGTGGGTGATGAAAACGTGAAGGGAAGGACTAACCTATCCTTTTTTATCCTCTTTACTTTTGTTTTTGTTTTGTTTGCTTTTCCCTCCTTGTATTTATCCTTTTTCTTGTTTGTCTTGTATCTAGTTTAGTTTTCCTTTTATTTTCTTCATCCTTTTTAGCCACCACATTGGGGTTTTATCAAACATTCTTTTTCAAGATAATGCTACACATATATTTTTGTTTCTTTTGATGGTGGCAAAGAGTGCAGGTAGTACAAAGAGTTTTTGTTTCACCACAGATCATCTGGCTAGAATCTAATTTTTTTAAAGGAAAATTTGAAATTTTCTATCTTTGTCTTAGTATTTGAAACCCCTTTCTTTAGACTTGTTCCTAAAAGCTTAGGTTTGAAGACTGAGCAAATAAGTTATAGTGTTTTCATTGTGACTCTGTCACTTTAAACAACAAAACAACAACAATGGGTTCATAGGTGACAGCATACAAAGATCACTTTGGTTGCCAAAGGTGCTATGACCCTTGACTGAGCCTCTTTAGTGGGATTGCATTTGGATTTTACATACAAATGATATTTTGATCAATGAGTCCTTCTTCATAGGTCTCACTTCCTTCTCATGAAACTGATTTTGGGACTATTCTGTGAAAAAATAAATGAAGAAATAAAAGAATATGCACTCTGAGCGATAGACATTTCACTATTCTGTGAAAAGAATATGAGGCAGGAAATACATTCTTAACATGCCAGACTGAACATCCAACTGCCATTTATAAACTATTTTGTTGGTTTAAGTGACAGATTCACCATTAACTAATTTGGGGAAAGACAATTCATCCTTTTTAGGCCTCAATTCTCTTATCCACAAAAGGCAGTGATCGGAATAAGTCATCATTTAAATCCCCTCTAGCTCTAACATTTTGCCTCCAGGAGCAAAACTGGGGTGTACCCCAGACACTTCTAACTTCACTACTCTCTTAAGGCACTAGGTGGCATAGGCTTTGAGTATTCAAACTCCTTTCTCTAATGTTTTGACTATTCATCAACGCCACTGTTAAGGATAGTTTTTACTCAGTTACTTTCCATCTATACTTGGCACATGTTCTTGGTCTGGGCTTACAGGAAAAAATGGGAGTTACCACAAAAGAAGAAAAATAAGAATTTTTTAGTGTTTCCCCTGAGCTTTACTCTGGCTAGAGGAAGCACACATTCCACAATAATTTGTGAGTAGAGCATTACTGAATTGAACATATCCATGAGGAAATTGGGTCAAAGATCACCTAACTCAAGATCGTAACATAACTGAGTAGTACATCCAAGATTTGTGACAAAGCTTAACACCCAGGCTACACTAACGCCCCTTGTAAGGTCATTAGCTAACTCTCCTGCTGCCTATGGGGTCCTGATACACTTGGTTCATAAATGTGGGTTGTTTTACATATCTTCAGAGAAACAGAATGAAGAGCTAAGCCCTATGTAAAGGAATGCCCGTCTTTCTTTTGAAAGGCAAAATTGCAAAAATGGAATCAGAAACATGCCACATCTCTCCTGTTCCAACTGACACACTTGTCACTTCTATTCATATTCTATTGGTCAAAGTCAAGTCACAAGTGAAGCCCAAAGTTAGTGGGACCTGGATATCTACTATATTTCTTGGGAAACTATGGCAAAGGGAGTAGATAAAGAAAGCTACTGCAGGCAGGGAATAGCTGGAAAAGACAATTTATCTATTTTATGAAACTATGGAATAAGTTGGTGAAGAAGTTTTAGAACATCTTAGAGATTATCAAGAAGAGGGAGAATGAACAAATTAATTTCTATTTTGTGAAATTCTAACTAAAAACAAGAGTATATAACTGTTATACCATGATCATAAAGTGCATATCATTTTCTGTACTTTCTAAAAAGGAAATATTAAGTACATATTCATACTCTTCCCAAACTGTATCCATAATTCTCTTTTAATCTATTCATTTTCCAATGGGTTGCCACTATTTCTAGAATAAATACATTCTTTTAATGATCACATCCTGGATTCTGTGTTGAATGCAGTTTATCCTCACAAAAGGTAAAATACTGTGGATGCTAGAGAAGAACAAGTTCTAACTGCTCATAACTGTCACCATGAGAAAATTTCATTTTTAAAATGAGACATTCTACATCCAAACCATACTTTATTTTCTACTAAACTCTTCCAGAATATTATTTTTTCTCTCTCTCTCTCTCATTCTCTCTGTGTGTGTGTGTGTGTGTGTGTTTAAAGGAAGTATGGTGGAATCTTGACTGCTGATTTCCGGCAAAAGCAAACTCCTAATGTAACTTTGCATGTTAACAACAAAGTCAAACTTTAAGCTTCTCATTCTTGCTTGCACTTTGGCTTCTACTTCCTCTCATCTAACTGCAAAGACACCAAAAGACATAGCCTAGCCTCCAGGGAGACAGTGCACATTAAGGGTCTGCAAAGCTGAACTTGTTTATGTGTCACACAAAAGCATTCGTTTCTCAGCCACAAAGGAAGCCACCATATTAAGGTCACTCTAATTACTCATCTGTATGCAAGAAATAGTCCTCTAAATGAACCTTTTCCACCCCTCCTTTAATGATGATTTGTTATCTAACCCTTATGAGATTAGATTGAATGTGCCAAATCAAGGTAGAGAAATGACAGCTTTAATGTGTGGTGAGCCATTGTTTAAGGAAATGATGCTGATAGTTTATTTTTCACCATGACGAAACTAAGAATTGAGGTATGAATTTAAAGAGATACTATTTTTACTATTTTATTTTTTATTTGTTTTAAAGATTTTATTTATTTATTTATCAGAGAGAGAGAGAGAGAGAGAGCATAAGCAGGGGGAGTGCCAGGGAGAGGGAGAAGCAGGTTCCCTACTGAGCAGGGAGCCCAATGTGGGGCTGGATGTGGGGCTTAATGTCAGGCTCAATCCCAGGACCCCAGGGTTATGACCTGAGCTAAAAGCAGATGCCTGGCAGACTGAGCCACCCATGTGCCCCTTGTTTCTACTATTTTAGAGGTTGGTTTAAAATCATAGCTGCTTCTTATGCCACCAAGTATACCAGAGATGAAACAGACTTCTATGACTTATGAAGGACAACTTAAGTTACAGAGAGGTGGTAAAATTTTTTCAGTGATATACAGTAAGTTTTATTTTTTATTTTTTTAAACTTCTTTTTTAATTTTTATGATAGTCACACAGAGAGAGAGAGAGAGAGAGAGGCAGAGACACAGCCAGAGGGAGAAGCAGGCTCCATACACCGGGAGCCCGACGTGGGATTCGATTCCGGGTCTCCAGGATCGCGCCCTGGGCCAAAGGCAGGCGCCAAACCGCTGCGCCACCCAGGGATCCCTATACAGTAAGTTTTAAAGAGACTGGTATTCCCAAAAACAAGCTACCATTGTGAAATATCAATAGTTATTATCAACAGTAATTTCAATAATTATTCTTACTAGTAAAAGCTTATTCACACATACAGTTTTATGATTATAAAGCTTCTTAAATTGCATCATTTCATATGATCCTCTTTGCAACTCTGGAAGACAGAACTATCATATGTTTTTTTTCTAAATAAAGGAATTAGTAGCTCTTTTCACACATGACTTAACTTCTAATATTTAATACCTTTAAGACTCTGTAACAAGTTCATAGATCATTTAAAATTTGTGGCAGTTTGAACTGCTTTGTTTAAAGTTTTTTTTTTCTTCTTTTATAAATAAATGTTTTCCCTCCTAAGGAAATGAGTTGTACAAACAAGACTGTTAATAAAATGGTTAAATTACCTAATAGAACACTATTTAACAAGTGTCATGAAGTACTTGAAAACATTCATTGACTATGCCAAAATTCATGGACCAATGAAAAATTACACTAATTAATTGATAAGGTGAGTTTTTGTATGTTTATTTTTTAGATTTCCATTAAGATATAAGCTGTGAGAATGTTCTACTATTAGGACTTTTTAGGGGTTCTATTCATAGTGTTATTTGCTTAGATATCAGGGATAGTTTTTTACACATAATATTATGACAAAATTATCTCCTTGATTACCAACAGCTCAAAGAAAAATAAAAATTAAGCAACATGTGTCTGTACTTCCTACCCTTTGTGTAAGACACTTCTAACTCTAACCATCAGATTATTTGCCTTTTCTTTGATTGACTGAATGATATTTTTAGTGTATCTTTATAACAAAATTCCATTTTGTTTGCAACCTTCTTTTTCTTTCTTTTTTTGAAACTTGTACAGAGATTTCCCATATACCCCTTGCTCCACACATGCCCTCTCTCATTATCAATATCTGTCACCATATTGGTACATTTGTTACAATTGATGAGCCTACACTGACACATCATTATTATCAGAAGTCCACAGTTTATGTGAGAGATAACTCTTCATGTTGTACATTCTATGGGTTTGGACAAATGTATAAAGACATGGATCCATCATTATTATATTGTCACCCTTACAAGTAAAATAGTTATTCTACCAGCAAAACTTTTCCCCCCAGGAATAGCACAGGTGATTTAATTTTAGTCATTCCAACTTGAATTTAATGATGTATTCCTGTACTTTTAATTAACATTTGCTTAATAACTAATGATGTAGAAAATCATTCTATGTGCTTATTCCCATATTGATGTCCTCTGTGGAGATATATGTGTTTTGCTCTTGTAACTATATGGTTTTTGTTTTATCTATTTATGTATTTATTATTGAGTTTTAAATATATATATAATATATATATGCATACTTAAATGAATATATACACATTCTAGGTACTAGTGCTT
This sequence comes from Vulpes vulpes, assembly GCF_048418805.1. Classification (NCBI taxonomy): domain Eukaryota; kingdom Metazoa; phylum Chordata; class Mammalia; order Carnivora; family Canidae; genus Vulpes; species Vulpes vulpes. Next base: position 34,556,519 of record NC_132786.1, read on the forward strand.
TGTCAGCTATATGGTCTACAAATGCTTCCTCTTACTCTATAGCTGGTCCTGTCATACTCCTAACACAGAAGCTTTCACAGAACATTTTTTTCTAACAGGAAAATATTTTAATGATATTTTTTGTAGCACAAAAATTTAAACTGGGGTTAAGAAGAATATAAGGGAATATATAAAAGCATTACATTATGTTGCTTAAATTCTTGATATAGCCTGGATGCTAAAAATGAACAGGTGTCCTTGCATTTTTCCTCTCAGAGGCAGAGTTTCATGACATATTAATTATGATGAAGTCCAACTTATCTTTTTTCTTTTATAAATCTCGCTTTTGGTATTAAGTCAAAGTATTCCTTGCCTTACTGTAGGTGCTGAAGACATTCTCCATTTTATTTTCCTAAAAGTTTTGTAGAGTCACATTTTATAGTTATGTCTATGAACCACTTCTAATTAATTTCTATAAAAAGTGTGAGATTTAGGTCAAGGTTTTGTTTGTTCATTGTTGGCTTATGGATGTCTAATTGCTATAGCATCATTTGTTGATCATTCAGTAAATTACTTTTCCTCCAGTAAATTACTTTTATATCTTGGTCAAAAACCAGTGGGGTGTACTTGTTTGGGTCTATTTGTAGATTCTCTATTGTATTTCATTAATGCATATGTCTATCCCTCCACCAATACCAAACAGTCTTGATTATAGTAGCTGCATAAGTTAAATTGGTAGTCTGATTCATCCCAATATATTCTTATTTTCAAAATTGTCTTAGCTATTTTAATTATTTTACCTTCCCATATAAATTTTAGAGCTATCTTGTCTATTATAGAAAAAATAAAAACAAAAAAAATAAAACTTTATTTTTATATCTATTTGTCTATTAATATTGTCTATTAATTGTCTATTGTCTATTAATAGAAAAAATAAAAACAAAAAAATAAAACTTTTCTAGGGTTTTGAAAAGAGCTTGTCAATCAATTTGGGTAAGGTTGACATCTTTACTACCTGATATTTTCTGATCCATGGACATATATATATATATATATATATATATATATATAATCTCCATTTAGATCTACTTTAATTCTTCTGTCAGTATTATATAGTTTTTAGCATTCAAGTCTTGAATATGTTTTGTTAGATTCACACTTATGTATTTCATATTTTTATTAATTGTAAATAATATTGTATTTTTAATTTTAGTCCCCATGTGTTTTTTACTAATAAATAAAAATATAACTTTTCTATGTTCATCTTGTAACCCATCTGGCTTAACTCAATTCTAGGTGATTTTTGTTGTTGTTGTTGCTTTTTAATTCTTGTGAAGTTTTTACCAAGACAATTATGTTATCTGCCAATATGAAAAGTTTTATTTCTTCCTTTCCAATCTATATTCCTTTTATTTACTCTTCTTGCCTTATGGTACAGCCAGACTTCTAGCACTTTGTTGAACAAAAGTGGTGAGAGTGGACATTCATGTCTTCTTCCTGATCTTAGGAGGAAAGCCTTCAGTTTTTCATAATTAACTATGATGTTAACTGTAGGGTTTTTTGTAGATACTTTTAACCAAGTTGAGGACATTCAACTCTATTACTATCCTTATCATGAATATGTCTTAAATTATGTCAATGCATTTCTGTATTAATTGATACAATCAATCAGTAAAAAAATAAATATGATTTTTTCTCTTTAGCCAATCAATATGTTTAATTAATTGATTAGGCTTTTTATTTTTAAATTTATTATTATTATTATTATTATTATTATTATTTAAGATTTTATTTATTTATTCATGAGAGACACAAAGAGAGAGGCAGAGACATAGGCAGAGGGAAAAATAGGCTCCCTGAAGGGAGCCCGATGTGGGACTCGATCTGAGAACTCCAGGATCAGGCCCTGAGCCAAAAGGCAGATGCTCAACTGCTGAGCCACTCAAGTGTCCCAATTGATTCATTTTTAATACTGAGCCAGCCTTGCATTTGTGAAAAAATCTACTTAGTCATGGTGTATAATTCTCTTTCTATGTTTATACATTCTGTTTGTTAATATTTTGTTAAGAATTTTTTGTTTAAAGCAGTAGTAATCAAAATAGTATGGTACTGGCACAAAAATAGACACATTGATCAATAGAATCAAACAAAAATGCAGAAATAAACCCACAATTATATGGTCAACTAATCTTTAGCAAAGGAAGCAAGAATATCCAATGGGAAAAAAGACAGTTTCTTCAACAAATGGTGTTGGGAAAATTAGACAGCTACATGGAAAAGAATGAATCTGGACAACTTTCTACTACCATATACAACAATAAACTCAGAATGGGCTAAAGACTTAAATGTGAGACCTAGAGCCATAAAAACTCTAGAAGAGAACACAGGCAGTAAGTAATTTCTTTGACATCAGCTGTAGCAACTCCTCTCTAGATATGTTTTCTGAGGTGAGGAAAACCAAAGCAAAAATAAACTACTGGGACTACATCAAAATAAAAGGCTTCACAGTAAAGGAAATAGTCAACAAACCTAAAAGGCAACCTATGAAATGAGAGAGGATATTTGCAAATGACATTTCTGATAAAAGGTTAGTATCCAAAATATGTAAAGAACTTATACATTCAACACCAAAAAAACCCCAAAAACTCCAATTAAAAAATGGATGGAAGACATGAACAGAATTTTATCCAAGAAGACATCCAGATGGCCAGTAGACACATGAAAATATGATCAATATCACTAATCATCAGGGAAATACAAATCTAAACCACAATGAGCTATCACCTCGTGCCTGTCAGAATGGCTCAAATCAACAATACAAGAAACAACAGTGTTCACAAGGTTATGGAGAAAAAGATCCCTTTTGCACTCTTGGTAGGAATGCAATCTGGTGTAGCCACTGTGGAAAACAGTATGGAGAGTTCTCAAAAAGTTAAATACAACTACCTTTTAATCCAACAATCACACTACTGGATATTTACCCAAAGAATACAAGAACACTAATTCAAAGGGATACATGAACCCCTATGTTTATAACAGCATTATTTACAATACCCATGATATGGAAGCGACCCAAATGTCCATAGATTGATGAACGGATAAAGAAGAGGTGGTATGTATATATGATGGAATATTATTTAGCCAGTAAAGATAATGGAGTTTTGCATGTGCAAAGACATGGATGAAGCTAGAGAATGTAGTGCTAAGCAAAATAAATAAGTCAGAGAAAGACAAATACCATATTTCACTCATATGTGGAATTTTAAAAACAAATGACAAAGGAAAATGAAAAGACAAAAAAAAATCAATCTTTAAAAATAGAGAATTGATGGTTACTAGAGGGGAAATTTATACTACTAAATGCATACATTTAAGAAAAAAAATTGGAAGTCTCAAATCAAATCAATAATCTAAGCTCCCACCTTGAGGTCATAGAAAAAGAAGAGCAAAATAAGCCTAACATATGGGAGGATAAAAATCAGAACACAAAATAATGAAACTGAGAACCTAAAAATGATAAAGAAAATCAATGAATGAAAGAACGCATTCTTTGAAAATTAATTATACTTTATCTTGGTGTGACTTTCTTTAGGTTTTATCCTATTAAGTGCTTGCTCAGCTTCTGTAGGATTATGTCTTCTACCAAATTGGAAGGTTTTCAGCCAATATTTTTTTAATTGCTTTCTCAGTAATATCTTCTTTCTACTCTCCCTCAGATGCTAATGACATGAATGCTAGATTTTGTTGTTGTTGTTGTTATAGTATCACAGGGCTTAAATCTTTGTTCATTTGTTTTTCCAATATATATTCTTTCTGTTGTTCATGTTGGATAGGATATTTTCATTATCACTGATTGTTTCCTCTGGTTCTACCGCTCTAGTTTTGAACTCATCAACTGAATTGTTGTTGTTATTATTTTGCTTTTGCTTTTTTGACTATTGCCTTTTGAGCTCTAATATTTCTATTTTTTCTTCTTTATTTTTTAAGAATTTTTATTTCTTTGCTGAGATACTTCAGTTTGTTTGTTTCAAGCATATCCAAAACTGCTTGTTGCAGCATTTTCATCATGGCTGCTTTAAAATCTTTGGTAGATCATTCTAATATGTTTGTTATCTCAATGTTGGCATTTATTGATTGTCTTTTTTCATTCAGTTTCAGATCTTTCTCATTCTTGGCATGATGAATGATATTCAGTTGAAATATGGTCACTTTTCATTATGTATGAAACTCTGGATCTTATTTAAATCTCTTTAAACTGGACTTTTGGGACACTATTCTGTTAGGAAAAAGTGGGGAGAGGGGACTTTTTGTTATAAAATGGAGACAGAAGTCTAGATTTCTCAATCAGCTACTGTTTATAGCCAAGAGGAGGCAAGGCTTTTCATTACTGCTGGATGTGAGTGAGAGTTCTGGGTCCCCATGTGGCCTCCACTGATGCTACCATGGGGATGGTCTCATTTCTGCTGGTTAGGGATGAACATACTCTCTGCTAGGCCTCCTCTACTCTTAAACAAGAAAACTTATGGAACTCAACACCACGAGGTTCCTCATGTCTTGACATCCCTAGCATTTATGATCTCTCCCCACTTTTCAAAGTATTCTTATGCTTGTGGTCATAATTTTCAGCAGTATTTAGCAGAAAAAGGGGAAGGTTATGTCCATCTTCTTAAAGTCTTTTCCATAATTTAAAAACATTTTTTTAAAGGTTTTACTTATTCCTTTGAGAGGGAGAGAGACAGAGAGAGAGCATGAGCAGGGGGAAGGTTCATAGGGAGAAGCAGATTACACATTGAACAGGAAGCCCCACTTGAAGCTCAATCCCAGGACCCCAAGGTCATGACCTAAGTCAAAGGTAGACATTTATCACACTAAGCCACCCAGGCACCCCCATTTTTCATTTTTGATTGAATATTTTGAACATATATGGAACCTTGCTTTTAGTTGTCTTTGTTTTTTAACATCTGATTACTGTCCTTTTTAGTGAAATATTTCTGCATTTTCCAGGAACTAGCTAGTAGTTTCCAGCAAGTGCTTTAATAGCTTTTTTAATTATTATTTTGTGTTATATTCAAAAGCATATTTTTGATGTTTTGTTGTTATGAAGTGTTCAAATAAAAATGCAACACATAAACATTTTTATTTCTCTACCTAGATAAACTTGTGTGATATGAAATGGTTTCAATATTAGATTTTCTTGTTTTGTTTTTGGAAAGCCAGCTCTACAGCACAACAAAGCCTATTACTGTTTGAATTAAATATAAGTCATTGAAGCCAAAGTGAGACACTATTTAAGGTGCACATACTTGTGATAAGATGTTAAGTACTTTTAATATGCTCTAAAACATTATAGTTAATTAATTCAACAACTTATTTTCTCTAAGTGTTGACAATATATGTGAGCTTAAGTGGTGCTTTTTAAGCCTCTTTGGTTTTACATAACAAGTATATTCCTAAAATGTTAGGATTATTGACTCACAAACTATTAGAGTTGGAAAGTCACCCACAAATTTTGGTAAATGTCTATGGGCACATGGCAGACAGTATATGTGGGTTACATAAAGTCAAAATATTGTCAAAGCATAGTTTACATAGAATAAATAATGTTAAGAAATATGGAGAAAGATACTTTGAACTTTCATGTTCATGCTACTATGTATGAACAATATCATGAGATAGTATTTTCCTATTTTGCCTTGTCTGTAAGTATTGCTGTTAATCTTCCTTTTAAAAAAAAGCTGAGAAAATTGAACTACTGTATGTAACTTCAGCTCTGGTGATAATTTGATATTTTGTTATTTTGATGCCTGTTAATAGAATCCAGTGTTGCTGGTACTTCAGTCTGTTCCAAGCAAATAGGGTTGATACTGAAGTTAAGTATGGTGATGCCATTTAAAAATAGTACTTAAAAAAATAAAAAAATAAAAAAATAAAAAGAGTACTTATTTGTGATCTTATATAGGAGGTCTTACAGCATATATTTTTCAAAAATGTGACTTCTTATGAACCAGTATTTACTGACTTCGAGTTACTTAAAAAATATCTTACTCAAATTATTATACCATGTGCACTCAATCACATCTTTTTATTTGTTCAAATGTGCATTTACTCCTTCAAAAATATTTAATGTCTATTTTGTATCAGTGTAGTGCTAGGCAGAGAAATAGAGCGGTGAGCAAGAATTATATGATTCTGCTCTTACTAGACCTACTGTCCAAAAGGAAAGACAAATATATAAACAGAAATATAAAGTAGGATATGTTATGGGAATTTACAGTAAAAAGTTGGCTTCCTAACATGGAAGTTTTAAAAAATGTTGTTAAGTGACTATTGATGAAATCTTTGTGTATGCTTAATTATAGTTTGTATTTTTCATCATTTACATGTTTCAAATGTATCAAATTTAAACTATATTTTTCATAAGAAAGATATATTTTTATATAAATATAAAATTTAAAATCCAAAAATTTAAACCAGTAAGAATCATAATGAAAAAAATTTAGATCAATATGAAGTCAATTAGTGGAACCAGAAGGATTTCCTTTAAAAATCTAGGCAATAAATCTTCTTGTTTATTATATGACCCTTATATGACCCTATTCACAGTTATAGGAAAATAGCTGCAGGTAATCTAATAATTGCAGATTGTACTTAAGTTTGTACTTAAATATTTATATGAGAAAGTATTTTTTGTTATTAATATGAAAATGAACCTAGGCTTCTTTTGTGAATAAACCCTAAGTAACAACTCCTTGAGACTATGCCACTTGTGGAGATATTCAAAAAATAAAATGAAAATGATGAAAGAAAATTAGCAGTGTTTTTCAAATAGAAATAAAAAGTCATGTCCATATGAAATATAAAGAAATGCAAAATTAAATAAGCAAGTGAAACATGTTTGAATGTTCTTCAAGGTTTTTCAGGTTTGCCCTGGAAGGTGAAACTTAGGCAACTGGAGAAAATTTGGTGATGCTTTTAACTATAGATACTCAAATCTACTATAGATTAAGAGAGAAAACAAGAGAGCAAGAGAGAAAAAGAGAGCCTCAAGTATCATATCCCCACCCCTAAAATGTACTTTTAAAAGTTATTTATTTATTTATTTTATTTATTTATTTATTTATTTATTTATTTGAGAGAGAGAAAGAAAGTATGAACAGAGAGAGGGGCAGAGGGGGAAGCAGGCTCCCCATAGAGCAGGAAGCCTGATGCAGGGCTTGATTCCAGGACGCTGGGATCATGACCTGAGTCCAAGGCAGACACTTAACCAACTGAGCCACCCAGGTACCCTCTAAAATGTATTTTATAAAGTTAGAGGTAATATAACCTATTTTAATGATCCTAAAAGGGTTACTTAGATGGGTTATTTTGATACTTAGGCAGTAATAATTAGCCAGGATACTTAGAAATTACCACTGAATATGTTATTATTGGGTAATTTTACTGCTTATTTCTATTCTGTTTCTAAATATGTTGTTATTTTTTTCATGGAAATGTATTAATTGCAAAATATTTTATAGAAAGCTACTAGTGGGATCCCTGGGTGGCGCAGCGGTTTGGCGCCTGCCTTTGGCCCAGGGCGCGATCCTGGAGACCGGGGATCGAATCCCACATCAGGCTCCCGGTGCTTGGAGCCTGCTTCTCCCTCTGCCTGTGTCTCTGCCTCTCTCTCTTTCTCTCTGTATGACTATCATAAATAAAAAAAAAAAAAGAAAGCTACTAGTAAATATATATGTGTGTATGTATATATGTGTGTGTGTGTGTATATATATGTATAATTTTTTTTTCCAGAAGAAGCAAATGACTTGTGCAGAGGTGAAGCCAAATCTATAATAGATATGTCACTAAGTGTGGTACCATTGCATCATGGAAATAGTAAATCCTGAATGCATGAACAACCAACCACTGCATTCTCCAAGAATAACAGTGACAGTAAGTGCACAAGATGGCCATCAAAATGGTAAGTTTCTTAATGTGACCCATTTGCCAAACGTCCATTTAGTCTCTGTGTAGAAAAGTCACTATATTGGTTTTTCTCCATTTGTCACCCCAGATGCACTCTCCATATTCCCCTTCCTTGTTCTAAACCTAGGTAACTGTTCCCGGAATCTTCCCAGCTGCCTCATGACTCATGTTTTGGGGGGAATTTAGCCAGTAATGGGCAATCAGATATGTTTTCATACTGCTTCCTCTTTGCTTTGTATACTGACACTCTGGCACTGGTGGTGTTCTTCTGCACTCAGAGCTTCTACCAAATAGTCCCTCTTGTACGGCTCCAGCTCACATTGGGCTTCAGCAATACTATTTCTTCACTTGTCCTATAGTTTTAGAAGTGATTAAGGCTTCCTGCTAGTGCTAGTCTCTGAGTAACTCAACATCCCTTTTTCTTTCTCCTAAAATACTCCCTTTATGCAAGTCTCAACACTCTGAGTAGAAACGTTTCTTGCTGGATTAATGACAAATATTGAACTTTCTCAATTATACTTGGAGGAAACTGTTCACTGAAAACAGTTGAATTTTTAGCCTTCCCTACAGTTTAACTATCCCTCACAATACTATAGTTACAAAGAAAAAGAATATGATCAAAGAATCAGTGACCACACAATGATCAACATTCATTGAATGTTTACTGTGTATGAGGGACTACTCTAAGTACTTCATATATATGAATTCTTTTTTTAAATAAAATTGCCATATATGGTGTATGCTATTATAATTCTTAATTTACAAGCAAGAGAAGTGAAGGGTACAATGTTTTAATGAAAAGAGTGGTAAACTTAGTGAGTGCCAGAGTCAGGCAGTTTTAATCAGGCTCTTAATTTTTGTGCTACACTACTTCCAATGTAAGTTAGCTAAAGTCTTAGCAAGAAGATTTACTAACCTAAATTTCTACCAACAGATGTTTATTTTTTTTAAGATTTTATTTATTTATTCATGAGACACAGAGAGAGAGAAAGAGAGAGAGAGAGAGAGAAGCAGAGACACAGGCAGAGGGAGAAGCAGGCTCCATGCAGGGAGCCTGACATAGGCCTTGATCCCTAGTCTCCAGGATCAGGATCATGCCCTAGGCTGAAGGCGGCACTAAACCACTGAGCCACCCAGGCTACCCCCAACAGATTTTTAAAAATATTTTATTTATTTATTCATGAGAGACACAGACTGAGAGAGAGAGAGAGAGAGAGAGAGAGGCAGAGAGACAGGCAGAGGGAGAAGCAGGCTCCATGCAGGGAGCCTGATGTGGGACTTGATCCCGGGACTCCAGGATCACACCCTGGACTAAAGGCAGGTGCTAAACCGCTGAGCCACCCAGAGATCCCCCCAACAGATGTTTAAAAGTATTGTACCCTTGACTGCTGAACTAGTTCATTGGCTGCACTAAATTTGTCGTTAGTGATGGAAATAAAACTGTTATTTGAACTGATACATGTCCTGTAATATTCTTCACTAGTATTGTGAACTTTGGCTACAAGAACACATAATTCAATTATTACATTTACACATTTGCATTTCTATTGCTCTCTCCTGCACTGTAGCTATACTCTTAAGGGGACAGGGATTATCTCTGATTGTTCACTGTTGTATTCTTAATGCTTTGCAAAGTTCCTGGCGCATTTTAGACACAAAATAGAATTTTACTAAGTAAATGAGTAGACAAATAAATTTGTATATCACTGGGTTCTCACAATAGAATAATTACAGAAAAAGAAAAGCAAATTGCAGGGTTGCCAACCTAATAATTCAACTTTTAGAATTTAGCACAATTTCCCAAAATTGATAGATACTAATACAAGAGTTTTTCTCATTAACCCATGTGATAGGTAGAAAACATTCTTCATCTATCACAGTTAATAATTTTAAACATTTGATATATTTTGAACAGACAAATATAGATTAGAATGAAAAAACTTTCTTGAATCTTTTCTAACAAAGGAAAATTTTCAAGTATATAAAAAGCTGAAAGAATTAAACAGGAAATTGATATACTAACAACTTGATTTTACAATGAACATTTTGTTATGTTGTTATCCTTGTCACAAAACTCTCCCTCTAGTCCCTCCCCAATCCTCTCTTTTTAGTATATATAATAGTAGATTGTTGATATCAATAAATGGTACCCCTAACTAATTTGGGGTACTTATCATTAACTAGAGTTTAATATATTTTCATTTTTTAGCTCCACAGGTGAATTCTACAAATATTTAAAGAAGAGTTAATAACTATTCTCAAACTCTTCCAAAAAGTAGAAGAAGGAAAACTAAATGCATTCGATAAGACTGGCATTACCCCAAAACTAAAACCAGAAAAAAACACGACAAGAAGAAGGAAGGAAGGAAGGAAGGAGGGAGGGAAGGAAGGAAGGAAGGAAGGAAGGAAGGAAGGAAGGAAGGAAGGAAATAAAGAAGAAAATAAAAGAGAAAGGATAAAAACCACACGATCATCTCAACAGATGCAGAAAAAGCATTTGACAAAGTACAACACCCATTCATGATAAAAAATTCTCAACAAAGTAGGTTGAGAGGAAACATACCTCAATATAATAAAGGCTATATATGAAAAACCCACATAGACAATTAGTGAAAACCTGAGAGCTTTTCCTCTAAAATCAAAAAGACAAAAGGATGTTCACTCACATCACTTGTATTCAACATACTACTGGAAGTCCTAGTCATAGCAATCAGACAAAGGAAAAAAAAAAAGATAAAAAGGCAATCCAAATTGGTAAGGAAGAAATAAAACTTTCACTATTTGCATATGACATGATACTATATATAGAAAACCTTTAAAACGTCACCAAAAAAAAAAAAAAAAAAAAAAAACAGTAGAAAAGATAAATTAGTTCAGCAAAGTTGCAGGATACAAAATTATTATACAGCAATCTGTTCTATTTCTTTACACTAACCATGAAGTAGCAGAAAAGGAAATTAAGAAAACATTCCCATTTATAATTGCACCAAAAATAATAAAATATCTATTTAGGAGTAAACTTAACCAAGGAGGTGAAAGACCTATATTCTGAATCCGATAAAACACTGATGAAAGAAATTGAAAGTGACAAACCAAATGAGAAGATATTCCACGCACATGGATTAGAGAACAAATATTTTTAAAATGTCCATACTACCCAAAGCAATCTACAGATTTAATACAATCGCTACTGAAATATAGAAAATAAGGGATCCCTGGGTGGCTCAGTGGTTTAGTGCCTGTCTTCGGCCCTGGGCGTGGTCCTGGAATCCTGGAATTGAGTCCCGCATCAGGCTACCTGCATGGAGTCTACTTCTCCCTTTGCCTGTGTCTTTGCCTCTTTCACTCTCTGTGTATCTCATGAATAAATAATTTTTTTAAAAAGAAAAGAAATATAAAAAATAAAATAAAAGACAATGTGCAGGTATCAAGTGTCTCATTTGATGAGTTTTAACAAATTAATACAACCAAGTACACCACCATCAATTCAAGATACACACATTATTATTGCTCCAGAAAATTCCTTTAATGAACCCTCTCTGTCAGTCTCCACCTCTATCCCTTTCCAGAGTGATTGGTATTTTTCCACCAGAGTTTAGGTGTGCCTATCCTAGAACTGTCTCATTAACCATTCTCATCATTTCCAAATCAGAGTGTTACTTTTCCTGATGGGAATTTTACTTGTCTTCAAACAATGCAAGGCTTACCTTGCCTTGTCTTTTTCATATAGTCTTTAACTTCCAATCATTCTAATAGAGGTTCCAAAGTGTCTTTAATGATTTCAGATAGTTATTTCCTAACTAATATTGAAGTTTATAGTATCACCTATTTCCTAGTAATTCTGTGCATGTATAAGCTTATACAGTTTAATTTACTCATCTTGATCTGTGGTTTGTGAAGGATGTCTGAAGAGACTCGAGTTTAGACAGCTGCCATTATCCAACAGAAACCTTCCAGTGCATATCTTCATGACCTATATTATTTTCTGAAAATAAACATGTTGGATAATTAATAGTTTTACTAAGGTGGATTTCTCCATAGTGGAGTGCTTGTATCTCAGAAGGAACGAGACAAAAATTTTAGAATTTTTGTATCTATTTTCTTTCTTAATCTAAAAACATGAGGAAGGTATTAAGCTTTAGTAAATGAATCAAGAATTGTCTGTAAGTATAAATTAATAACTTAAGTTTCCACTGATATATCTATATTATAAAAACAGAAATAGTGGCATGTGAGTATTATGAAAAGTTCTATTCAGAATTTCTCTTCATTGTGAATAATATCTGTTCTTAATCAACTTTTGATGCATCAACCAAAACAGAGTAGCAGATTTATTATATAGTGTATTAATACATTTTTTCTTTTTATCATAGAATCTGTGTTAGTGGCCACACTCTGATACCATTTCTAAATGGCATAGAATGACCATAATACATTTGTTTATTTTGACTAATCACTGATATATATCTTCATACTTGATGGTTCAGTCAATCATGTTGACTATGCATCGATATGGGAAATGATGTTACTTAAATAAATTGGCATTCTGGCCCTTTTTTAATTGCCTGACTTACAGAGAAATCAATTTAATGTCTCAGTTAAAAGGGTAGCAAGATTTGGTAAGATAGAAAGATGGGACCTAGTAATAGTGGGGACAAGACTGCCTTGAAAAAAGAATTTGCTTGGGGGAAAAATTAATGGTAATAGATACATGACTCCTAAACTATCTACTTGTTAACATTATTTGTGTTATACTTTTTTCCACGTAGCAATGCTATAAAAATGGTCAGCAGGCTTGGATGCATCTTGGTTTGCCATAGCGTTGCCTCAGTAGAAACTCAACAGATAGTACTACATTGGGATGGCAAATTTGTGTCACAGTACTCTCCATTTTCAATGAAAGGTGTTTTTTGTTCATTAAGGCACTCTTCTATATTGAACCCTCAACAAGCTTTCTCATCATAATGTTCCAAGAAGACAAAATCAACTAACTGAAGTTGCTAGTTAACATAAACTTTTTGCATTTACAAAAAAAAAAAAAAAAAAAAAGAGGAGGAGAAGGAGAAAAGAAAGAGGAGGAAAAAAAGATGAGGAGGAGGAGAAAGAAGAAGAAGAAGAAGAAGAAAGAAAGAAAGAAAGAAAGAAAGAAAGAAAGAAAGAAAGAAAGAAAGAAAGAAGAAAGAAAGAAAGAAAGAAAGAAAGAAAGAAAGAAAAAGAAGAAGAAGAAGAAGAAGAAGAAGAAGAAGAAGAAGAAGAAGAAGAAGAAGAAGAAGAATTAAAAATAGTGATTTTATAAAGAATAGTCATTTTTGACTTAGATCTCTAATAACAGGGATCCCTGGGTGGCGCAGCAGTTTGGCGCCTGCCTTTGGCCCAGGGCGCGATCCTGGAGACCTGGGATCGAATCCCACATCGGGCTCCCGCTGCATGGAGCCTGCCTCCCTCTGTCTGTGTCTCTGCCTCTCTCTCGTTCTCTCTCTGTGTGACTATCATAAATAAATAAAAATTAAAAAAAAAAAAGGATTGGAATTACTGGGTCCAAACATCCAGTAAATATTAAAAAAAAAAAAAAGATCTCTAACAACATGGGGCTAAAACCTCAGGAACAGAATCAGGAACATCATTGTAGAATCACTGTAAAGAATGAGCCTCAAACACAGCACTACCTTATTTTAAGAAGAGCTAGGACTTACTATGATGTGAGCAAAGATCAAGTTAGGAATAATCCAGTTTAAATACTGAAGCTATGATCTAAAGTAAGAGTTGGCTATTAGTTTTTATGTTTTGATAGAGCCATCAATATAGAAAACTTTAAAGATCTCAGGGTTTTAGCAGCCATTCTGATTTTCCACATCTGTGGCATTGTGATACCAAGAAGTGCCTAGAAATTTGCTAGGTTGGTCAGTAAGAGTTATATGACCCAGAGATTTGTGGCTCAGAATACTCCCTGGGCTGTGTGGAGCGCAGTCTCTCAGAGCATGGTTCCATCTGGTAGGAGCCTTTTTTATTGGATTACTACCATATATCTCTTCAGTTCCCTATCATAACCTTCACATTACTAAAATAAAGGCCTTAAAGACACCACTTGTTTTGATATTTAGTGCTTTGTGGCTGCATTGATTAAATTCTAAGTCAGTTTGAACAAAATAGGACATAATTCCTAACCTCTGGATAGCTATAGCATGAGAACCATGCTTGCATATTAGGTTGTATACAATATATTTGATACCAAGTAGGTGTTCTTTCATTACTGCTATTTTTAATGAAGCTAGTTATTTTCCACCTGACTAGTTACAAGTGATACCTCTTTCTAGACAAATTTTGGCTGTAATCAGTAGTCAGAAACACAAAAGTACTATAATTTTATACAATCTTTTCCTGCCCTCTTTACCCATATCCTACATCCCTCCTCATTTTTTCTTTTCGACATAAAGCAATTATATAAACTCTACTCATACACCTAATTTGATAAACATAGAAACGGGGATAAATAAAATTATAATATGGTTAGTAAGATCAGGAGTAGCTTTTATACTTCCATACTGACAGAATTTAAGGGGAATATTGTCATTAAGGGGGTGTGCATGTGTGCAGCATATAAATTTATAAATTTGAGTTACTCTAAACAATGTCTTAATTTATTTCAAAGTGGTAAATTATGTGTGATTGATAAGAGGTGAAAATTCTTTTTCATAAGCAATTTTAGTTACTGGAGAAAATTTTATTTTACTTAGGGTCACTGTCGTTAATCTTTATATTTGAAAAAAAATTCATGACAAACATTCCTGGTGGGAGCAGGTAGGTGAGCCCTGATGCTTGTGCTGACTCTTTCCTCAGTAGCAAGCCAACATTTTTCTCACTTACTCAACAGCAAGCTACAACTGTTGACATTTCTCAGTTTCCAATTAATTCAAATATCTTTCCCTAAGATAAAAATGTTTCTTTCCAATGACTGCCTTTCAACTATTTGATTAAACTCCTGTAGGTAAGCACATTTTAAATAGGGTGGGATAGAAACTCTGAGAAAAACAATTAGTCACAAAATGTCATGAATTGAGGTTGGAGCTCTAACAATCATACTCATTATAGTTGAGGTATCTTATAACCCACACAAAAGTTTTCATGACATGAAACTGTCTAGTTTAGACATCCATGTTTACAAAAATGGGCTGAGGTGGAGGTGTTATAAAATTAGTAGGTTAGAATTTAATTTGTAGACATTTTAGGAAAAGTGTTTTTCTTAATATTTTTCCTTCAAACTACTCAATTTACATATCATCTCAATTCTCATGAGTTGTACTAAGATTGACAATATGGAAGAAATGAAGTATCAGCAGTCTAAAAAGCAGAAAATGTGAATTCTAGTGCTGAATGTGACATCAACATTCTGTGAGGCAATCAATTTAGAAGCTTTAACCTTAAATTTATCATCTGGACAACATGAAAATTGGATCTGATGGCCTCTAAAGTCATTGGAGATTTTGATTCATTTACTGTAGGAGTAAGACCAGTAATATTATATATTTTTACTTCCTCCAAGTGGGGGCACCTTGGTGGCTCAGTCAGTTAAGCATTTCACTTTGGCTCAGATCATGATCTCAGTGTCCTGGGCTCTAGCCCTGTATAGCCCTCCATGCTCAGCAGGCAGTTTGTTTGTCTCTCGCCCATTGTCCCCACTGATGTTCTCTCTTTCTCTCTCTCAAATAAATACATAAAATCTTAAAAAAAAATAAAAAACAAAAACTTCCTCCAAGTGTTTCTGATTCATAGCCAAGTCTGGGATCACTGATCTAATTTTTTTCTCTTACATTTGATAATTTATGATTCAAGCTTTTGAGAAAGTAAATATTCTGCACTATAGACTGAGTTTTATGCACCCCCCCCCCCCCAATTCATATGCTGAAGGCTTAAGTCCAATGTGACTTTCTGGAAATAAGGCTTGTAAGAAGGTAATTAAGTTTCAATGAGGTTTAAAGATGGGGCTCTAACATGATAAGGCTGGTACCCTTATAAAAAGAGGAAGAGACACTAGAGTTCTTTCTCTCCACCATGCGAGAACATAGCAACAAGCCTCCTCCTTGAAACTGAATTGGCTGGCACCTTGATCTTCTTTGACTTCCCAGCCTCCACAGTAAATTTCTGTTGTTTAAACCTATAGTATTTTCCTATGACAGCCTTAATTGATTAGTATATTCACCAAGTATTTGACAGATGATATTAGTGAGGGAAGCTAAAACTATATCAAAGAATCTTCAAATCTCAGAGGCTTAATGAAGTAAAGTGTATTATTTACTTGTATAACATCCTAAAGAATGGAAGGATGATATGTTCCCTTTAGTTATTCAAGGACCCAAAGCCTTTTGTATCATGATTCCATTAACCTTGACATATTTCCTTCATGGTCATAGCAAAAGAGAGGTTTTACTTTTTTAGTCTTCTAAGTCTAGAAGTGACATACATCATATTCAACAATATACAATTGGATAATAGTAAAATGGCCAGATACAACCTAGATACAGAAAACTGAAAAGTGTAGTTTTCTGTGATTTTAGGGGACAAGTAAAAGTATTTGATAATTATTTAGCATTTTGTCTGCCTTTGAATAAATATAGAAATTTGGTTAATCTTTAATATCCTTTTCCTCAGTGATAGGCAGAATAATGCCTCTTCCCAAAGATATTCACATCCTCATCACTAGAACCTATATATATATATATATGTCACTTTACATGGCAAAAGTGAAATAAACTTGAAGGTGAAAGTAAGATGGCTAATTAGTTGCCTCAAATTAAGAAGGTTATTTTGGGTTGTGAGTCCAGTGCAATCACATGACCCTTAAAAGTAGAAAAGGAGGCAGAAGAGTTGGTCAGAGAAATGTGATGATGGAAAAAGAACAGAAGAGATCCAGTGATTAAGAGGAAATCAGTTCACCATTACTGTCTTTGAAGCTGGTGAAAGGAGCCATAAGCCTATGCATGCAGGCAGCCTCTAGAAGCTGAGAATTGATAGCCAATAAGGAAATGGAGAACCTCAGCTATATGAGCATAAGAAACTCAATTCTCCCAATAACCTGAATAACCAAGAAACTGGACAATCCCCTACAACCTCCAGTGAGAAATTCAGCCCCACTGACAAGTTGATTTTAGCTCAATAAGACCCATGTCAAACTTCTAATCACATAATTCTAAGATAACAAATTTGTGTTGATTTGAACTAAGTTTATGATAATTTTTTTATGGCTGTAATAGGAAACAAATACTCTCCCCAGCATACATATTCCTTTTTTCTTGCCAAATAACAAGCATCAAGGTTCCTGTGGTTCCAGAAATAAAGAACAAAAATCTCTGAAAATATTTTCCACAGTAAATTATTAATAACTTCATGCTGTTACAATCATGATAGTATACGTATTTTAAAACTGAACTTCCTGGAAATGATGAAGCATACCTAAAATAAAAATCATGGTCACAATTATGGTCAAAGCTCATTTATGGTAAAATATTTTTAGAAAAGCTAGGTTGGGCTATCTTCTCATTAGTTCTCCAACTATATTTCTGTGAATGTCTAGATTTTGCGCATAGACTCAATGCAACCATGTTTTCTAAAAAGATACTTGTAACATCTGGATTAGTATAAGAAGAAATCTAGAAAGTAGTAGAGATTATGAAAATGATCACATATCAGAGGTAATTGAAAGGATGTGTGGACTGGAGGAAAGACTTGGTGGAATAGGGTAACTATACTCTATTTTTTTCTGTTCCTTTAGAAGTCATATTTGAGAGCCATATATAAAATTTATTAAAAATAAGATGTATGAGATGATATTTTCACATACTAGTCAGCAGTTTTCCCAGACATACTTGTTGTTTGATTATCATGTGACTCTTTTTTCTACTTGGATAGCACTTAGGATATTTGATATTATGTCCCAGAAAAAAAAGTGATAGAGGATAAGATTAAAAATGGAGTGGCAAGTACTCAGCTTTGGGGCATCAAATAAGGTTTTGAAAAATGTGGAAAAGATAAAAATTTTGGCAAAAGCATCTGAACTTCAAAAGCATTGATTTAGTAGTATCAAAAGCTAAACCTTTAAGAGATTCACAGCCTAGAAAGGCTGAGTGAGATTAAAAGAAAACATATCACTTCTGAGAGTACAAATAATTTTGAGAATTGGAGAAGAAAATAAACTATGAGAAGGGATGTAAAGCAGAGACCACTGGGTTTTGGATGCAGGAACAAAGCAGGCAGAGTGAATCAGCATACACAGGCATCCTAGCCTTTAAACAAATGCAAAATATCCGTTGCCACTGCCAGAGAATTATGTGAGAATAGATTCAGCACCCACAATTTTCTAGTCTTCATGTAATTGAGTATCATAAGCCACCTATTTTGAGGAGTTTTGATAATTTGCTCCATTTTGGTATCTACTCTCTGTCATCAAAAACAATCAGTTTGTTTCTCATTGACCATCTAAGAGGGATTATGCTTATGTGAGAAATTTTATACATTTCCAACATCACTGAACTTGTATTTCATGTATTTTATAAGCCCATTATAAAGACACCTCCAGCAGTTAGGATCATCCAGTAATGGAAAATGAAAAGCCATGGAATGCCTTGTTATTAGACATCTCTTAGTAGGAGCTAGATATAACATAAAAGATGCTATATTGGGTGATACATAGATCTTATTTGTGTTTCACAATGTTTGATAGAATACCAGCACTTCTTAAATTATTGAAATGTGTCCCATGTAAAATGAGTATAACAATTATATACATTTGAGAAATCCTTGGTTACTGTAGAATTTTACAAAGCTTTTGATATCCTAATAGAATCTGTAAATAGATGCAAGAAAAAAGACAGAACAATAGACAGAATTTCCCAGATTTAATTAATCTTTGAAACTCTTCAATTTACTCTGTCTTTAGAAAAACAATGTATTTATATCTTGCGGACATTACCTTCTTTTTTTAACAGCTTAGAAAAGGTAGATCAGGTGGCAACCAAGTTCCACCAAACACTAAGAGCCTCTGACTCTTTGATCATGTATTTTTCTTGAGCTCAAGAAAACAAAAGTGAATGAGACATGTCAAAGTGGCACAGATAATGAAGAAAAAAGACATTTGAATACATAGGATTTTAATATATCAAAGCTAGAAACTCAAAAGAAGGAAATTCAATTTATATAGCTGAGAAATTTATTTGACTCTGTAGGAAAAAAAAAAATCAGTTAGCTTGCAACTTGTAAGGAGTGCTGATGAGGCATTTCAGAGTGTCTCTCAGTTTGGGTTTGTCTGATGTTCTCTCATGATTAAACTGGACTTTGTGATTTTAGAAAGAATACCACAGAAATGAAATGTCATTCTCATCACATTATGTCATGAAGTTAACGATATCCGAGTGAATTAACATTGATAACGTTGGGACTCTTGAGTGCCTCAGTGGTTGAGCATCTGCCTTGGGCTCAGGGCAAGATCCTGAGGTCCGGGATGAAGTACCGCATCGGGCTCCTTGCAGGGAGTCTGTTTCTCCCTCTGCCTACGTCTCTGCCCCTCTCTCTGTGTGTGTCTCTCACGAATAAATAAATAAATAAAGTATTTTAAAAAATTGATGACATTAACATCGGTTAAGTTGGTGTTTGCCTGGTTTCTGCATTATAAAGTTACTTTCTTTTTCCCCAATTCCAAATTCCATTTATTAGATTTGTATACCTAAGCCCAGCTCACACTTAAGAAAAGGGAAATTAAACTCCCCCTTGGGAAAGGAGGAATAGCAAAGTTTTGTAGGTATGTAATAAAATTCATAATAATTCATAAACAATTTGCGGCAGTTGCTCTGGAACAGGGCAAATATTTTGTTTCTCTGTTACTTTTATCCAGTAATTTTGGAATTCATTGGTTGATACTGCTGGAGTCCTTATAACTGGTGTTCTGATTGTGATTTTCTATTTCTGTCATTGTTTTTGCATTTGTTATTTAGGAATAATCATAAGGAAGATTTTGTTCCATCTCTTCCACTTATTTGTACAATCATTCATTTATCAGTTTATACTCATCGGAATTTATTTTATTCTTTGAATTTTAATCAAATTCTAGCTTTATTCACTGTGTTGCTCAAATCAGTCCAGCTTTGGCCATTGATGGCTCCTTCAAATTATTAGCCCCTTTGACATTCTCCTTCCCTTTATTCAGCATTTTCTTACTTCCTGGCACCACAAAATTCTCCACGCTCATTTCACATTTTCCTTGTTCCAAGTTTAGAATAATCTATTTCTCCAGGGGCTCTAACTTATTCTATTGGGAAGTAATAATTAATAACCCAAATCTGGGCACTGGTATACTCATTACTATTGGGGTGTCACTGATTTTAGGACATCTCAATGGACAGAAATGGAAAATATGTATATGTATACTAACCCATGTATATTCTTCCTCCCCTTCTTCCTCCATCCATCTCTCTCTCTCCTACTTTCCCTCTGTCATGTATGTATGTGTGTGTTAAATATGAATTTATATTAATATCTCCAATTTTAATCCCACATCATTTCATATGAATTTTGGAAGGACACAATTCAACTATAATACAAGAGAAATATGAAGACATTAATAGCTTTTTATTATGGCAGTAATAATCATATAAATAGAGAAAGATTCTTCCTTTAAAAATAATAAAACAATATATAGTATTAAGAAAAAACAATAAGTAATATATCCGGCCTATACAAAAATAATAATAAAAACATACTGAGATATAAAATTATTTGAACTAATATAAAAGAATACTTTGCTTCTGAGTGAATTATTTCTAATTCATCCAAAGTTGTTGTCAAAATGAATATAATGATAATGGGTTGAATTGTGTTCTTCAAAAGATATGTCCAAGTACTAATTCCTATTACCTGTGAAATGTGACCTTATTTGTATGTAAGGCCTTTGCAGATGTATCAGATCAAGATGAGACCATCCTGGGCATCCTAAAGCCAATGACTAGTGTTTATATAAGAGAAAGGAGGAGATTTGACACACACAGACATAAAACGACAGAATTCAGAAAGCCATGTGAAGATGGAGATAAAGATCAGAATGATGCTTTTATAAACTCAGGAATGCCAAGTATTGCTAGAGCCACTGGAAGTTAGGATAGAGGCATGGGATGGATTCTCTCTCAAACACTGCATAAAAAAAAAAAAAAAAACAAAAAAAACTCTGCTGACAATTTTATTTAGGACTTCTGGAGTCCAAACTGTAAGATAATAAATTGCTATTGTTCTAAGCCACCAAGGTTGTGGTAATTTCTTACAGCAGCTCTAGGAAATTAATATAGTAATTAGAACATACCCAGAATTAGGTGAATTGGATAAAATCATAGTAAATCTTATATAAGAATAAATTCCCAAGTACAAAAAATATCATTATGAAAAGGTAGTATAATGAAGCACCTAAATGTTTAGACATTAGAAAGTATTATAAAGCACTTGTCATTAAATAATTACAAAATAATTATGATTATGACATAGACATTTTTCATAATACATGAATTTGAAACAGACCCAGAATATATGAAAAATATATATCCAGGTCGTAATTGGCTTCAGAGACAAAAGGTAAATTAATTCACAAACAATACTGGCACAACAGATATTTATCTGGAGAAAAAAAAAAAACTTGGACTCTTATCAAACTATGCTAAGAATTAAAGCCAGATATAGGAAAGATTGAAAATTTTTTTTTTCAAATCTATGACTTTCAGAGAAAAAAGATAAAAATTCCAGCAGCAATCAAAGAAAATATTGACATATTTGATGATATGAAAATTTAAAACAAATAAAAACTTTTGTATAGCCATAGGCACTAAAAACAAATAAATATTAAGATAATATTTATAAAGCTTCTGATTGATAAAATGTCAATATATATATATAATACACATATGATACAATATATAATAGCTCTTCAATTTAACAAAGCACAAAATAATCTAACAGAAATATGGCCAGTTCATGGAAGAGACTATTTATTTTAAAGAGCTGACAATTTATAGAAAGGTACTCAATCTTTCAAATAGAGAAATGTAGAGATGAGTCATAAGATAATATACCATCAAGCTAGTAAACTACAAATCCAAAAGGGCAAAAATTGCTATTGCTGACATCATCAAGGGGAAATTGTAACAGGCTCACTGGAAATCTACCTAGAGATTTCTATTTAAAAACAAAACTAAATTGAAAAAGTATCCTTTGTTCAGAAAGATCACTTCTAAAAAATATATCTCATATATATTTTATATATATATAAAGTCTTTTGTATATAAGGGAAAAGTGACTTTACTTCAACATTTTTAGAGTGCCAATACATTGGGAAAAAGTAAATGTCCATCATCATTACAAGTGGTTTAATACATCATGATATATTTCTATTACATGATACCACACTACAATTTTAAAAGAATCTAGTATAACCATGACTGTGGACTTAAGTGATTGTCATGTTATAATACAAACACCTTTAAAACTACAGTGACATGGGGCAGCCCAGGGTGTGATTCTGGAGACCTGGGATTGAACCTCACATCAGACTCCCTGCATGGGGCCTGCTTCTCTCTCTGCCTGTCTCTGCATCTCTCTCTATGAATAAATAAATAAAATCTTTAAAAAATTAAAAAAAGCTACAGTGATACTATCTTTATACCAGTGAGAAAAAAATGGAAGACATTTTTAGGAGAAGTCATTTGAGATAGGTTTTTGGGTGATTGAAAAAGAAAAAAAAGAGTGTAGGAGAAAGGCAAGCAAACACAGAAATGGGGAAAATAATACTACATTAAGAAAAAAATGAAAGTTCTTTCATTTATTGTATAGATGGGTACATTTGCAAAAAAAATTAAAATAAATCTATAATCCTATAGTTCTCCATAAAACAGTGTTAAGAGAAAAAATAGAGGCAAATGGCAGATATAGACATAGATACAGATAGATATAAATATAAAATACTATTCAATTTTGTTTAAGTTACATAAGCAAACACCCTGTGTATTTGTATATATGTGTGTATGTAGTTTTAACAGAAAAAAACATGGAAAGAAAAAGAGGCTATTAATATGGGATGGGGTTATTAGAAAACAATGTATTTTGTTTTCACTCTTTTTGTATTGTTTATTATGTGCTAGTAATCAGGACACACTACCCCCAAGTATGGAATCTTGTCATATGGAACAGCTTAAGCTAAAGAAGTTTGAGAAAACAGCAGGTGCATAAAAGTCACCCTGACTGCTCCTCCCTTATGCTTCTTCCTGAAACATGGGTCATGAATCTGCCATGTGGAGTGTACCCTTCTTGTGCTAGGAGGAAAGAATACATCCTTATCACCAGAGACAGGGATTTTAGGGCCAAGAAGGTGGTATAAACAAACTATGTTAAACTAACACTTTCTTCCTTGTTACTTTTTCACCATTTACTATCCCTAGTCCAAATTCCTTTGTCTTGTCAATTCTTCACAAATTTATTGTTTCTTTGTGTAAAAGGTAAAAATATCTTGCCTCTGGCCAACTCTTCAGATCTTCATTCTTTGTGTAGGTTCCAGTGCACATAAAAATTCAACAAATGTGTGTGATTTTCTATTAATCTGTCTCTGTCAGTTTAATTTTCAGATCCAGCTAGAGAACCCTAAGAGAGTCAAAGAAAGCTTTTTTCCTCCCCTGCATTATGCATATATTACAATTAAAATGATGAGAGAAATATCTCAAAAAAGAATTTGATTCCATAAAGTTTTTAAATTATCTACATGAAACACTAAAATCAACAAAATGCAAAGAAATGTTTGCTAAAATAAGACAAAATTTTAAAATTCTTAATATTTAAGCAGTCAAACTCAATATGCAAAACAAGATCAGCAATACATAAATGAGGAAAAAATCCATTTTCTGACAATTCAGAAAAGAAGAAATATCTAAATAAATGTTCAAATGTACTGAAAATCAGAATAATGCATATTATAAATACACAGATATTATTTGTCACCTTTCTAATTAGCAAAGACATTAAAAAATATATTGGTGACAGCACAGAATAAAAAACACTACAATATTCCGCTGATAGAAGTGTAAATTAGTAGTTATTTTTGGAAAAACATTTGACAATCCATTTTAAATAATACAAAATATTAATATGCTGTGACCAAATGATTTTAACTTTAAAATATATGTCTTAAGGGGAAAAAAATAACAATGTAAAACAAAGCATGAATAAAATTAGTTAAGAATTATATAACCGTTGTGTATAATTATAAACAAAAAATTCAAAATTGATGTTAGTAGTAAGGAAACAATTTCTATCCAACATAAAACATGCAACATTAAAGGTGATACTTCAAAGTTTTTAATGGCATGAAAAATTTTTATGATAAAAGTAGAAGTACATAAAATAAGGTAAAATTTTGTGTAGTATTTTGATTTTAGTTATAAAATCTTGATGGTTGCTGTGACTAAATGTGCTTCAATATAACTGGAGTTAGATATTGAATGCTCTGTTTTAAAAACTTTTTTAAAAAATATTTTTTTATTTGAGAGACACTAAGAGTGAGAGAGAGAGAGAGAGCAGGAGGGAGGGGCAGAGGAAGAAAGAGAATCTTGAGTGGATTCCCTGCTGAGCACAGAGACTGATGTGGGGCTTGATTCCAGGACCCTGAGATTCTGACCTGAGCTGAAATCAAGAGTCAGACACTGAACTGACTAAGCCACCCAAGTGCCCCTGTTTTATAAACTTCTATATATTCTATTTTTTCACAATGAACATTTATTGATTTTACAAAACAAAATAAAATAATTTGTAAAAGGAAAATAAAATAACTGCTTAGCTATAGATTTGCATTTGTACAGTGTTTGCTTAGATTAATGTCATCTTTGAAACAACTAGTCGATTGATGCAATGACTATTGTTTTCTGAGTTAATAACTTAGTATATATCAACAAAATAAAAAAATATTTTAGTATATGTCAGATACAATTACACCCATATCTCTCAGGTCAAATCCCATGTTCTTTTGTTTTTCCTAAACCCCTTTGTGTATTGACTGGGTAAGGAATTGACCTCTGTGTGTATATTTTATGTGGCAATTGAAATCTTTATTCTGATATGCCTACTTGCTTGTGGTTATGGATTAAATCACTTCTTCTAGCAGAACAGAATCATCCTTGAAAAATGGAGACATTCACAATATCAGTCATGAAGTAGTTTTTGTTCTTAATAAATTTTTGCTGGTTATATGAAGAAACCAATCAATTCTTTTGCAGTAGGTAAATATGAACATTAGGTATCATTTTAAGTAGGAATTCAGAATTGTTCAACTTCAGAGCAACTTACCATGGCTTCAGAAATTAATTACTGGATCTTAAAATCAAGGGTTACCACAGTAAAGAAAAATAGAATGAGTCTTTAAATGGGTAAACTGTATCATGTGTAAATTACATCTCAATAAAACTTTTTCAAAAACAAAACAAAATGGGTAACTTTTTAACCAAGACAAATCACCTCGAATTAGCAATGGAAATGTGGAAAGAAAGTAAATAAAAATATGAAAAAATAATGGCAGAAATAAATTCTAATATAGCAGTTAGTGAAAAAACATAAGTGGAATCAAAAGCAATATTTCTGATTAAATTTGAAAATATAACACATTCTCTATACAAGCTATACTTTTAAAAAGAGACAAAGGTTGAAAACTAACTAAAAACAATCTATGTGGGCAATGTGTCAGAAATCTTACATTCTATCAAAATAAAATTAAGACACGGATATATCATAAGAAGCAATGAATAATGTGATGTACAGTCAAAAAGAAATATACTGCTGTGAACATAACCTCATGATAGAGTCCCAAAACATATTGAACAATTGACAGAACTACAGAACAAAATACAGATCAATATGTTTAGCTAAAAACCTCAACTCATCATTCTCAGAAGCTGGTAGAACAAGAAGAATAAAAGTAAGCAGAGAGGAGACTTCTGGAAATGTAAAAAGCTTAGAAGCTGTCACTCCCAATCTTACAACAAGAAAAAGCTGAACAAATGAAAATCAATGACTTTTCTTAGGTACACCAGGGAACTGAAGTTGGAGGGTAAACTGCCACCACAAAATCTGAAGAGACAGGCAGATCCAGAAAGCCACATCACATTATACTACACCATATATATTATATTAAAATATAACATTATATAATACATATATAAATATAAATAATATATAATATATAAAATGTAATAATATATAATATAATATGTTTTCTATACAAGCTATACTGTTAGTTACAATGTGAAAATCCGATAGGGATTATATAGATAAAGCCCAAGAAAGTGTTGAGATTCCTCTAAAACTGTAATCTCTCCAGAAGGTTTTTGCTCTGATGCTAGTATACACTTAGCCCCCAGTCATCAAAATTACCCTTTAAGTGTTCCTACTAGCTTATGCTCCAGTTGTTTCTGCTCTCTTTGAGAAAGAGAGGGGAGGTGGGGGACAGGCAGAGGGGGAGAGAGAGGGACTCTGCACTGAGCTCAGAACCTGAGATCATGACCTGAGCCAAAATCAAGGGTCCATGGTTAATTAGACAAGGGCATCCAGGAGCCCCAGAAGAAAAGATTTTAACAGAGCCTTATCCTGTCAAGGAAGAAGTGCTCCTAATACTCAAGTCTCCTGTAGCCTCTTGTCTCACCTAAGCAGAATGGAGCCATACCACTGAAGAAATATTCATGACAGTCATAAACCCAAGACACAGGTCCACTAAAAGACACATTTTATCTTAAGATTTTATGATAAGATCTCTGAACTTCTCCCCCTCCTTTACAACCACACCAAAAGGTTCTACTATAATAACAGTGGATTACAGAGCTACAAGATGCAGATCTGTCTGAAGAAAACAACTGAAGAGGGGAGACAAGGAGGACACTAAACAAATTTAATACTCCAATCCCTACAGCTGTATCACAACTCAGCTAAATTAACATCTACACACTAAAGGCTCACTACCTGATACATGATGCACTTGTAACATGAAATTATAAAGCATAGGAAAATGCAAGAAAAAAGTCTGAAGAGATACAACAAGCGTCAGAACTTGACTTACATATGAAACACATGTTGATAAAGAAGATGTGGTCTATGTATACAATGGAATATTACTCAGCCATTAGAAACGACAAATACCCACCCATTTGCTTCAAAATGGATGGACTTGGAGGGTATTACGCTGAGTGAGATAAGTCAATCAGAAAAGGACAAACATTATATGGTCTCATCCATTTGGGGAATATAAAAATTAGTGAAAGGGAATAAAGGGAAAGGAGAGAAAATGAGTGAAAATATCAGTGAGAGGGACAAAACATGAGAGACACCTAACTCTGGGAAATGAACAAGGGGTAGTGAAGGGGGGGGGGGTGGAGGGTTGGGGTGACTGGGTGATGGGCACTGAGGGGGACACTTGGTGGGATGAGCACTGGGTATTATGCTATATGTTGGCAAATTGAACTCCAATAAAAAATTTTTTAAAAATAGAAACACGTGTTGGAATTATTGGTTAGGAAATTTAAAATAACTATGAATAATAGGTTAGGGGCTCTGTATTAGAGTTCTCCAGAGAAGCAGAATTAATAGGGTATGTGCATGTTAGGGGGTATATTTATTTTAAAGAATTGGCTCATGTGATTGTGGGGCTGGCAAATCCAATGTCTATGGGACAGGCCAGCAAGGTGGAGACCCAGGAAATAGTTGCAGTAAGAGTTTGAAGGCAATCTGAAGGCAGAATTCCCTCTTTTTGGGTGGACCTCAGTATTCATTTTTAATGGCTTCAATTGATTAAATTAAACCCACTCATGTTATGAAAAGTGATATGCTTTACTCAAAATCTACTGATTAATTTTTTTATTTTTACTTTTAAATTATGTATTTATTTTTTCATGAGAAACAGAGAGAGAGAGAGAGAGAGAGAGAGAGAGAGAGAGAGGCAGAGACACAGGGAGAGGGAGAAGCAGGCTCCATGCAGGGAGCCTGATGTGGGACTCGATCCCAGTCTCTAGGATCACACCCTGGGCTAAAGGCAGTGCTAAACTGCTGGGCCACTGGGGCTGCCCAAAGTCTACTGATTTAAATCTTTAATCATTCATCTTTGATCCATTTAATCCATAATTTCACTTAAAATAAAAAAATATATTCACAGAGACCTCTAGATTGGGGCTTGGCCAAATATACCATGGTTTACCCAATTTGACACATAAAATTAAGCATTATGAGTTCTAATGGCAAAAGTAGACAACATGCATGAACAGATGGCTTATGCAGACAGAAAGATGGAAACTAAAAATGAATAAGACAGAAATGTTGGGAAAAACAAAAACTAACAGAAATGGAAATTGTCTTTGATAGGCTTATCAGAACACAAGATATTTTGGGAAAGAAAGAGTAGCTTGAATATAAGCCAATAGAAACTTTTTCATCTGAAATATAAAAAGAAAAAGAAAACTATGAAGAAAACAGAACAGAATATCAAAGAAATGTGGGTAACTTCAAATATATACCATACATATAATTGAAATATCAGAAGAGAAGAAGTTAAAAACAAAGAAGAAGAAATATTTAAAGAAATAATGACTGAGGGGGCACCTGAGTGGCTTAGTTGGTTAAGTGCCAGTCATCAGCTCAGTCATAATCTCAGGGTCTTGGAATCAAGCCTCATGTCGGGGTCCTTGCTCAATGGGAGGTCTACTTCTCCCCTTCCCTCTGTATCTCATTCCACTCAAGCTCTCTTTCTCTCTCTCTCTCTCAAATAAATACATTTTTATAATCTTTATAAAAAAAGAATGACAGAATTTTACAAAATTCATGACAGACATCAAACTACAGATCTAGAAATCTTGAAGCATACCAACCAAGATTAGTACCATCACCAAAACAAAACAAAAATCTATACTTAGGTATATCATGTTCACATTGAATTAAATCAAAGATAAGGAAATTCTTAAAGTAAACAAGGGGGGAATATAACATGTTATAAATAAAATAACAAGAATATGAATTATAGTAGACCTCTCATTGGAAACAATGCAATTCGAAAGAGTGGAGTAAAATATTTAACATTTTTTTTGGGGGGGAGAACATGTTAGAATTCTATATCCAATGAAATGATTCTTCAAAATGAAGAATAAGAACTTTTTTATAAAGCCAAAACTGATAAAGTGCAACCACCTGAAGACCTACGATGAAATAAATATTAAAAGCATTTTCTTCCAGGAGAAGGAAATGATAGAGATAAGAAAGTCAGATCTACATTACAAAAATAGTAGGAGAATTAGAGAAAGAACAATGGGGGTAAAATAATTTCTTTTGTTTTTGTGTTTAAATTGACTTTAAAGGCATGGGTTACAAACACATATGTAAGTGAAATAAATTACAGCAGTGTCATAGGGACAGGAAAGAGGAATTGCAAATATGATTCTTAAGTTTCCTAGACTAGACACTAAGTGGTACATTATTATGTAAAAGTGGACTTGGATTATTTTTAAATGTGTATTGGAAATTCTAGGGTAACAATTTCTTTCCTCCTCCTCCTCCTCCTCCTCCTCCTCCTCCTCCTCCTCCTCCTCCTCCTTCTTCTTCTTCTTCTTCTTCTTCTTCTTCTTCTTCTTCTTCTTCTTCTTCTTCTTCTTGAGTGGGATGAGGGGCAGAGGGAGAGAGAGAATCTTAAGCAGGCTCCATGGAGCCTGAAGAGGGGCACAATCTCACAACCCTGAGATCGTGACTGGAACTAAAATCAAAAGTCAAACATTTAACTGACTGAATCACCCAAGCTCCCCAACAATTTCTTTTTAAAAAATAAGCACATTGAAATGCTAAGAGAGGTGTTAAAATGGAACTATATAAAATCATCAAGTGAAACCATCGAAGGCAGAAAGGAGGTAGCAGGGTTGGTTGGGGAGAAAAAAAGGAATAATTCCAATAATGGAAAATAGGGACAGACATGATAGATATTAATCCAAATGCTAGAGACTGCATTGCATACCCTAATTTGCATATGTTGAAGCCCTGATCAGCATTATGACTATATATGGAGATGGGGTTTTAGGACGAAATTAAGATTAAATGAGGACATGATACTGTGGCCCTGATCTGATGTGATTAAATGTTCTTAAAATAAAATACATCAGAGAGAGCTAGCATGCTCAGATGAAAAGTCATGAGAACAAAACTGCCATCTGAAAGCAAAGAGGTGACACCAGAAACTAAAACCCTGCTGGAACCTTGATCTTGGA
Organism: Vulpes vulpes; assembly: GCF_048418805.1. Taxonomy (NCBI): domain Eukaryota; kingdom Metazoa; phylum Chordata; class Mammalia; order Carnivora; family Canidae; genus Vulpes; species Vulpes vulpes. The sequence continues at coordinate 34,586,752 of NC_132786.1, forward strand.
CTTTTCTACCTCAGAACTGTGAGAAAATAAATTTGTGCTATTGAAACCATCCAGGTGGTAGTATTTTGTTATGGCAGTTCAAGCATACTAACACACCAATTATATCAATGATCATTTTATATTCAATACTCTAGATGCACAAATTAAAAGATAGAGATTATAGGCACAGATGAAAACAACAACGAAAACTAGAACCCAACTATATGCTATCTATTAAAAAACAACTCACTTTAAAATATAATAACACGGGATGCTTGGGTGGCTCAGCAGTTGAACACTTGCCTTCAGCCCAGGGCGTAATCCTGAGTCCCGGTATTGAGTCCCACATTGGGGTCCCCACAGGGAGCCTGCTTCTCTTTCTGCCTGTATCTCTGCCTCTTTCTTTCTGTGTCTCTCATGAATAAATAAATAAAATCTTTTAAAAATGATAATAATAAAATATAATAACCCAGGAAAATAATGGAGAAAGATATGTCATCTTAATAGTAATGAAAAGAAATTTCGGTAACAATATTCCTTTTGCAAAAAAAAAAAAAACAGACTCCAGAACATAAGTATTTATGAGGGGAAAAAGAGGATTATATAATGATGGGGGGTCAATTACCCATAAAGACATAACAATTCAAACATCTATGCATCTAAAAACAGAACATCTAAACATGTCAGGCAAAACCTGTTAGAATTAAAAGAAAAAATACACAAATGTACTATCATTAGAAACTCCAATACCAGGATGCCTGGGTGGCTCAGTGGTTGAGCATCTGCCTTCAGCTGAGGGTGTGATCCTACATCAGGCTCTCTGCATGGAGCCTGCTTCTCTCTCTGCCTATGTCTCTGCCTCTCTCTTTGTCTCTAATGAATAAATAAATAAAATCTTAAAAAAAAGAAGAAGCTCCAATATCCCACTTTCAGTAATTGACAGATCAGCAGTCAGAAAATCAGTTAGGATACAGTTGATCTGAACAGTACTATCAATCAACTTGTTTCAAATGACATTTGTAGAACACTCCATCCAATAACAGCAGAATGATCTAGAATTCTATATCTGATAGATCTAGAACATTCACCAAGGCAGACCACATATTGAGTCAAACAAGACATGTAACAAATTTAAAAAGTAGAAATAAAAAAAAACCCAAAACAAACAAAAAAACATCAACAACAAAAAAAGTAGAAATCATCAAAAATAAATTCTCAGACTGCAATGGAATTCAACTAGAAATCAGTAACAGAAAAATAGATGAAATATCCCCCAGATAACTTAAAATTAAACAACACCTTTCTAAGTAGCACATCACTAAAGAGATCTCAAGAAAAATATTTAATATATTACCACTAAAGGAAAATGAAAATACAATTTATAAAAATTACCATTTAGAGGCTAATAGCATAAAATATACATGTTAGAAATATCTAAAATCAATAACTTAGCCTCTACTTTAGGAATGTGGAGAAAGAACAATGTAAGTCTACAGCAAGTAGAAAAGAAATCATAAAAATTAGAGCAGATACCAACGAAATTGAAAACAGGGAAACAAGAGAGAAAAATTTCCAAAACCAAAAGCTGGACCTGTGTCTTGGGGCTGTTAACTTTGTGTCTTTGAAAAGATAATATTAACTGGAAAACATCTAGTCAGACTAACAAGAGAATAAGATTGATGATAAAAATGTAGAGTACCATAAATGAAAGAATGCTAATGTTCCCATGGACGTTTAAAAGCTAACAGGGAATACTGCATACAAATCTATGCTCCCAAATGTGGTGATTTGGATTATATGCACCAATTTTTTGAAAGATAGAACTAGGTAAAGTTCCCACAAGGAGAGATAAACCATCTTAGTAAACCAGTATCTATGAAAGAAATTGAATTCAAAACAGAAAACATCAAATTCAGACGGGTTTATTGGTAAATTATACCAAATATTTAAGGAATAAATGGTATCACTTGTACTCAAATCTTAATGGAATTTCTAACTAATGTGAAAACACAAGTAAAGGAAATGAAATGTATACATATTGAAAAGAAAGAAAACTGCTTTTATCCACAGATGACATGATTTTCTATGTAGAAAATCCCAGAGTCAACAAAAAACTACTGTAACTAACAATTATCAGAAATTGATAGTATACAAGATTAATATTGAAAGGATCATTACTTTCCTGTATAATTGCATTGAAAAATCATAAAATAAAATAAATAATACTATTAGCCATTGTACTTCAAAAATGAAAATGTAGCTATGAATTTAACAGAATATTAAAGGATTTATTTATAGAAAACTACAAATCTCTGATGAAAAAAATCAAAATTCTAAATAAACGTGGTGGTATTTAGTTTCCATGGATTATAAAACTCAATATTGGTAAGATTCAATTCTACCAATCTTAACTGTAGATTAAAAATAATCCCAGTTAAAATGCTATTTTGTAGATATTGACAAACTAACTCTAAAATTGATGTGGAAAAGCAAAAGATCTAGAACACTCAATATTGAAAAGGAAAAAAAATAGAAAAACGACCTGATTTCAAGCCTTACTATACAATTACTGTATCAAAATAGTGCTGTATTGGTGCAAAATCAGATATATAGATCAATGAAACATAATGGAGAAGTCAGAAGTAGATCCAACCAAATATAGTGAGTTATTCTTTGACATATGTGCAAAGGAAGTTCAATAGAGAACGGATTACCTTTTCAACAAATGGTGTTGGCAACTATACAAAAAAAATGAACATAGATACATACTTTACATCTTCGAATAAAAACTAACTAAAATTAATTGTATACCTAAATACAAAATGCAATATTAACATTTCCAGAGGAAAATAGGAGAAAATATAGGTGGCTTTATGTTTGGTGATAAAATTTTATTTTATTTTATTTTATTTTATTTTATTTTATTTTATTTTATTTTTTTATTTTTTGGTGATGAAATTTTAGATATAACATCAAGAGTATAATAAATGAAAGCAGAAATTGATAAGTTGGACTTATTAAAAGTACAAAAGAATCTGCTCTGTGAAAGATAATGTTATGTGAATGAAAAGACAAGGCACAGACCAGGTGAAAATATTTGCAAAACATATCTGACATAGGAGTTGTATCCAAAATATGTAAAGAACCATTAAAACTCAACAATAAAAAAATAAACAATCCAACTGAAAAAGGGACAAAATATCTGGACAACTCACACACAAAAATAAACAAATAACAAACATGAAAAAATGCTCAACATGTTGTGATATTAAGGATTTATCAATTAAAGCAAGAATGAGATATAACTACAAACTATCACAATGGTTAATATCCAAAAAAAACCCTGATAATATAAATTGCTGGATCAATAGGAACTCTAATTCATTGTTGATATAAATACAAAATGGTACATTGACATTGAAAGATAGTTTCTTAATTTTTACAAAGCTAAGTCTTTCTACGTGATTCAGTAATCACATTCATAGGTATTTACAAAATTGATTAAAAAATCTATGGGGTACTTAAGTGGCTCCTTTGGTTAAGCGTCCAACTCTTGGTCTTGGCACAGATCGCGATCTCAGGGTCATGAGATGGAGCCCCTCATCACGCTCTGTATTCAGTGTGGAATATATTTGCATTTCTCTCCCTTTCCCTGCCCTCTGCCCCTTGCTCTTTCTATCTTTCAAATAAGTAAATAAAATTTCAAAAATTTATGCCTACACAAAAACCTGTGTGCTAAGATATCAGCAACTTTATTTATAATTGCAAAAAAATTTGAAGCAACTAATATATGCTTCAATAGGTAAACAACTATGGTTCATCCATATAATATTCAGAATTTTTAAAAAGCTAGCTATCATACCACCAAAAACCATTAATGAATATTGCTTCTGTTCAATAAAATAAGCCTCGAATAAAGTTTGTACTGGGCAAATACCAATACATATTATATATAAAACTGACAGAAGAGATGAAGAAAATCTGTAAATCAATATGAAATATGGCATCTCAGTAGAATAATTAGGTAAAATATAAAAATACATGAAGAGATAATTTATATAAGAGGTAACCTCAAATGGCTAACATGTTAATAAAATATGCAGTCTCATTAAGAAAAACATAAGTAAAACCAACAATGAAATATCACTTTATATTTGAAAGCTTGATATTCTCCAAAGCACACAATGGTGTGTGAGTACTAAAAGTTCCTACACTGCCAGTGGGAATGCAGACTGAAGCCTCCATCAGACAATGTGGGGAAACAGTCGGGTACCATTCAGTGAATTAAATATAGAACTGAAAATTTAGCAATTCTGTAGAATTCTATGCCTAAATAAATCTTGTGGGGATTTTTTAACAGATACATGAAGTGTTATTTGTGGTGGCAAGCATTTGGAAGAGGAACCCTAGTTATCCATCATCAGAAAGGTACATGTGTCAAATGTAGTAGATGCAAACCAGAGAACTATATAGTGGTTAGAGGCAATAGAAAATATGTAGATAGAACAACATGGATGGATCTCAAAAAACAAGTGTTGAGTGAAAAAAAAAAAAAGGGAAACAGAATACCATTATGTAAACAAAATTTCATGAACACAAAATAACAATTCATAGTATGCAAGAATGCATAATTCACAATATCTCAGTTTGAGACTCTTACAAAACAGAGTCAGAAGCAAGTTGAAACTGCTAAATCTTTACTAGAAGGTACAATACCAGAGAAAACAGAAATTAGGTAAAGTAGGATGAGATGCTCAAGCAGGGTGTTTTGGCCACCGCTTTATGATGAGCTGCAAAAATACACAGCTTGTCTCTCATGTTTCTTTTGCATATGCCAGGCTGCATGAGACATTTCTGGGTAGACTCTATGGGAAAATTGTGTTTTGGAAGAGTTAATAGGAGGTTGGTATAGAAAGAGGATTTATTTGTTTTATCTTGTGTCTCTATTGGTTAAATTACTCTTCACAGGGAATTAACTCTACTTTAGTTTAAGTTGAAGAAGAAAGTTGGCCCCTTGGGAGGTCAGACCCCATGACTCTAGGTGTGGCACTTCATAGTGTGGTGGGGAACTGCAAAATCCTAAGCCTTTGATGGAGGACACACATGGGTGCTCTTGGACTCAGTGGGCTACAGTCGTGACTGAAGTGGGAAAAGTGGGTAAAATTCAAGACGGAAGTAATTGTAGGAGATATGTGTCCTATCTGACACACTTACAAACAAAAAGCCACTTATTAAACACATTGAAATGGTTGCCTATGGTGAGGGAAGAAAGATTGCAGAATGTGGATAAAAGAGAATTAATAAAACAAGAGACTATTTGCTAGGAACAGGGTTATAACAGGTTATGAAGCAGGGTAGAGTTAGTTTTACCTTCTTCACCTAAATTCAAAAAGAAAGAGAAGTAAAGTAAATCCAAAAGGTTGTATCATACTCATCAGCAAATAAATGGGGTATGAATTTTCAAATGAAAAGACTTTACCTGGTAAATAATTGAAAAATCACAAGATCGGGTAATGTGGAAGGTAATAAGCTAGGACTTCTTTTTTTCATTTTTAATGCAGAAAACTAAATCAAAATTGGTTTAATTTAATTAAAATATGAATAAAATGCTATGATAAAAATAACATTCCTTATATTACAAATACTATCAAGAGTACTAGGAAAGGCCAGGCAGGATTAGTAAATCTGTGAATCAAAATAGAGAGAAATTGTTTACTAATGCATTGACAAAAGTGTTTAATTTAGAAAGGTATTACTTACAAACTATAAATCCTTTGGGTCTTGAGCAGACAAAAAGTTGTCTTTGTAAAAGAGAAATGCTTAGTATTGGAGGGAATCAAATGTTTGTGTTTCCTCAAAATTTATATGTTGAAACCTTGACCCCAGAAGTGAGGGTATTAGGAGGTTGGGGGCCTTTGGGAGGCAGTTATGTTTAGATGAGATGATGAGGAGACCCCAGGATGGGGTTAGTGTCCTTATACATAGAAGAAGGGACCCTAGAGCTTCCTCCACGTGATGCATATACACTGAGAAGGCCATCTGCAAGCCAGAAAGAGGACCACCCCAAGAATCAAATCTGCCAGAACCTTGATCTTGGACTCCTCAGCTTCCAAAACTCTGAGAAACTAACCCCAGTTGTTTGGGTGGATCAATCCATGGTATTTTGTTATGGTGGCCAGGTCAGACTAAGACAACCTGTTTGGACTCTTTTGCCTGCACATGACAGAAACTCAACTCAAACAAGCTTCAATTCAACACAAGAGTAGAAAAGAGACATTTATTGTCATGCTCAACAAAGTAAGGGGTGTGATTGGTCTCATGCTCAATTTGAATCTGTAATCTCAGAAATGTGGGGTCGATTTTCACATTCTCTCTTTGTCAATTTCTTGTCACAGCTTTTGTCAGTATTGACCTCTCACTCCAGATTTTCTTTTGGCCAGTGGCCACAGTTGCCAGTATTCTGAGCTTACCTAGGTACTGTAGCACAACATTGAAGTTGAAAGAGAAAACTATGCCTGTCTTAAATTCAGGGAATTCCAGAGAAGGACTCTGAGTAGCCAAGCCAGGATCTCATGACTAGCTTTGTAGCCACAGACAGTAGGAATTAATTCATATTAGAACAGAGCATGGGTAAACAGTAGAAGCAAGTCCTTGAAGACTAGGACGTGATTACTAGAAGATGGAGAAGCTAGATAGATTTATTTTAAAAAGCTATAATTAAAATATCCCAGTGTTTGCAAATCCTTAACAAGCATTAATCCTTGGGATTTTAGAAGAAGAAATAAAAATTCCAGGGATTTCTTCAGATATCTCCAAAATCATGTTGCTGTATAATTTTTTAAAAAAGATTTCATTTATTTATTCATGAAAGACACAGAGAGAGAGAGAGAGAGAGAGAGAGAGAGAGAGAGGCAGAGACACATGCAGAGGGAGAAGCAGGCTGCATGCATGGAGCCTGATGTGGGACTTGATCCTGGGACTCCAGGATCACGCCCTGAGTTGCAGGCAGACACCTAACTGCTGAGCCACCCAGGGGTTCCATTACTTTATAATTTTTATAACATTTTATGCATATTTTTAGTTTTTTGAAGTTTCCATTTCTTTTTTTTTCCCTTTTTAGTAATCTCTATTCCCAATGTGGGGCTTGAATTCACAAACCTGCAATCAAGAGTTACATGCTCCTCTGACTGAGCCGGCCAGGTGCCCCATAAGTTTATTTTTTTTAAAAAATGATTGATCATACTAATACATAATGAATAAAAAGTTTCTGTGATGTGTTTGTTTGTTATGTTAAAATGCAAGTATTAATAAATGTATGTTTTAGTATCTGTTATCAACAAATATATGGTGACAAGGTTATGAATTTTAATATCATGTACAAGTAAATTAGTATCCGTTACAGATATTTTATAATAGAAAATTTTAAAATGGAACATGACTATAAAATGCCAACTTCAAATCATTTTACAAATTGAAAAATAACTTTAGAAAAAATTACCATTCTTAAAATGAAATGTTAAAACGTTGAAAGCACTGATTGCCCTACCCTATAGTTTAGATATTGACAAAAATTCTCAATGTAGAAAAATGCCCTCTGGTTTGCAATGAAATTAGTAAAATTATTGAGTTTCCAAACCACCTTCATCCTTCATAGGCATTAGGATAGCAAGTTGTTTCATATAAGCTTTTTCTTTTTAACAATTAAGATATTTTGTCTGCTTTCCTTGATTTTAGTTTTAGCTTTAATATTGATATTATTTTTGTCAACTAAGATTTTATATTAATTTTTACATGTGTACATTTCTCTGTTGCATGTCTTTTGCTAATGTGTCTACAAAGAATACTAGTCTATATCAAACACTTAAAACTGAAGAATACCAGTGAATATTTTTCATGGTGTTCTAACAACATAACATCAGTATTTTTTTGAAAGCATAACATCGTTACACATAACCACATGCTAAATTGTCAATTTAAGGTTTAGTTTTGCTTCCAAACTTATTATTTCATGGACATTATTTATAGGATTAGTATAAAGAATACTATGTGTATTGAGGGGGTACCTGGGTGGCTCAGTTGGTTAAGCATCAGACTCTTGATTTTTGCTCAGGCCATGATCTCAGGGTCATGAGATCAAGCACCCGATGGGCTCTGCATTGGGTGTGGAACCTGCTTGGGATTCTCTTGTTCCCTGTCCCCTCCCTCCCTTTCCATATGTGCATACTCTCTCACTCTCTCTCTCTCTCTGAAAAAAAAAAAAAAAACAAACTTATTAATGTTTATTTTATTTTAAAGAATGAACACATCACTGTTAGCAACAGACAGGGAAGGATACATTCTTGCAATATGTCAATGGTCATGAGTGGGAGTGAGTGATTACCTCATGACCACTTCTTCGGCTGGCTTCTTTCCTAATTTCTAGAAATGTTGGGTACAACCATTTATTTATCCTGCAGCATTTCTTTCTCTCTCTTCAATGTTGATAGTTTAGTTTTTATTTTCATAGAATTATATTTTCCCATTGCTGATTTCTGAATTGATTTGTCTCAGAATTCAGGATTAGTAAAAAACATGGAATTCCTAAGAAGTACTGAGAAGGGATTCCCAGATGTATATGCTAAGTTCTTCTAAATCTCTTAAATACTTCATCTCAAATAAAATGCTTGATTCTGAAGCATAAAATGACTTTTTACATTAGAGAATGAGATTGGTTTCACAAAACAATCTAATAGCTGGTTGTTCTTCCTTCTCTTCCTCTAAAAAGTTATTCCTATGGTTTCAATTACTATTACAGGAGAGAAGTGATATTAGAGTAGCTTGGGCTCAGCAGAAAACTCTAATCAATGCATGGATATCTCCATTTTAAAGAAAGATTAATGTGTATGTTTGATATTATTCTCTATTCAAAATTGTCTCTGATAAAATCCTATAAATTTAATCATTGATTTCTATAAGATATGAAAGTATAAGAGAAATTGATCTAAGAGAAGTTTAAGTTTCAAAGGAATAAAATATCTATTTGTATATCCTTACATATATTTCTTCTCTTTTTATTTATGTTAGAGGATGTTATATCCTAAATGCCTTTACCAAAACAATTCTTCTGATTGTTATATTACTCAAAGTTTTTTCCTTTCACTTATTTCAATCAGTTTTTCCCCCAAGCAATAATTACCATTTTAGGAGAACTTTCGTTTGGGCTCTTCAGTTGTTACAAGTTTTATGCTTAATTTTTGTCTGGCCTTCCAAATGATACATGTTCTTTGACAATTTCCCTAGAGGTAACTCCCAAATCTTACCATTTGCAATGACATGGGTGGAGCTGGAGAATATTAATTATACTAAGTGAAATAAGTCAGTCAGAGAAAGACAAATACCATATGATTTTGCTCATATGTGGAGTTTAAGAAACAAAATAAATGAACATAAAAGGTAAAAAAGGGAGGCAAACCAAGAAACGGACCCTTAACTATGAAGAACAAAGTGAGGGTTCCTAGAAGGGAGGGGTGCAGGGGAAGGGGTGAAAGAAGGGAAGGGGATTAAGGAGGGCACTTATGATGAGCACTGGGTGTTGTATGGAAGCATTCAATCAATTTATTTTCCACCTGAAACTAACGTAATACTGTATGTTAACTAACTGGAATTTCAAAAAAAATTTGGAGAAAAAAATCAAAGGAACTCTGTCTCCTTTCTAAATTCACATCTGAAAATCTACAAGTCAAAATCAGGATGTTGTTTCCTGCATAACTAGGATTGCACAGAGAAAGTTCTCTTGCTTATATGGTTTTTTTTTTCTGTACTTTTTTCCCCCTTGATCAATAGGTAATTACTTTTTAAAACTCTTTTTTGGAGTGCAGGCATTCCCAATAGTCCAAATGTTTTACAATTCTTATTCCATAGGTCAAGCCTTGTGTTTTCCTTCCATTGAGTTAAATTGGTGTCCAGGACACAGGCTGAAGTCACACAATGCTACAGCAGAGTGAAAGGTTATATAATCAATCAACAGGCTGCTGAGAAAGGTCAGTAATATTACAATTATTAAAAAGTACATTTTCTTTTGGGATCAGAAATGAAGATCCTCAATGAAGAACTAATGAAGCTGAAGTTTGCACTTCTATGTTTACACATTGCAGGTGGTGCCTGACCTTCAGAAATGGCACATTGTCTCAGCTCCTGCATGGAAATTTTAATTTCCTTGAATCACAGTGGAGCTGTGCTGCTGATCTGTTCATCTGTGTACTTAGATTTATTAAAGTTTAGTATTTCAAACGTATCTTTCCCTTCTGATTCTGAACACTTCAAGTGGTTGTAAACAATTAAAAAAATAAACAAAAGCAAGTAACATGCTAAATGTGGTTCTTGATGTCCTTTTTCTAGACTTGTTATCTGAAATCAATTACATATAACTGATAAGTTGCATTATAATATGAGCCCAATGTCAACCAATGCCTTAGCTCTGTCTGCCTGAAGTACAGAAGTTTTAGATACTCAGTGAAGGAACTGGAGAAGTGAATGGCACATTTCTGCATTATTTTCCTTTGCTTTAAAAAAACTTTAAAAAAAAAGGCTTTATTTGAGAGAGACAGCATGAGCTGGAGGAGGGGCAGAGGGACTAAAAGATCCCCGCTGAGTGGGGACCCCAAAGTAGGGCTCAATCCCAGAACCTTAGGATCATGACCTGAGCTGAAGTCAGATGCTTAACCAACTGAGCCACCTATGCACCCCTATTTTCCATTGTTTTTGTTTTTAGACCATATATTACAAGATTTTATATCAAGATTTAGAGAGTGAAATACAATTTTTTCAACTGTGACAGCAAATTTTAATCAAAAAATAAAAACACTAAGAAGTGAAAGTTTGGAATATCTGTATGTGAATGCTCAATATAATCATGCTGATTAGCATTCACAAAACCAGAGGAAGATATTGTTCTATCTCACCAGCTCAGAGGGAAAATTTTTCAAGAAACAGTTCCTAGAGATAAGACAATAGTTAGAGGTAGTACATGTGCTCTGTACAAGATGAAGTAAACTAGTAGAAAGTGCTTTTATAATTGTACTGGTAGTAATAGAGAAAGCAATTATCTGAGCCCAGTTTCCTTCCTATGTAAAACAGTATAGCAAATGTAAATGTTTTATAAAAAAATCATAGGGTTATATGAGAACCACTGAAAGATATTGATCCCAGAGAGATTGGAAAAAAGATAAAGTAAACCCTATGATTGTTCCAGCTTACTGACTTGATAGAGTTGCCGGGCGATAGTGCAGGAAGGGAGAAATTTAGACTCCAATGGTTTCCTTAAATTGAGGAGATAGAGTTGAAAGTCCACTGAAACAAAAGTACAGTTTGTAGGATGAAGCACCAGGGAAAAGAGAGCTACAGAAAACTACATAGTGTCCTTCTCAGGTGCAGCAAAATACTAACAGCCCTCTCAGGTATTCAGCCGAGTACTGATCACCACATATGCCACACTGTGGGGAAAATACTCAAGGTCACAGAAAGAATCACTCTTAAAGATCAGAGGAAGTAAGGACTTGGTGCTCACCATGCTTCCCCCCAGACAGATTGCAAAACATTACAATTTATGGGGCACTGGATAGAACACTTGGAAGCATTTTGCTTTAATAGTGAGGGAAAATTCGAACACCAGTACTGCCTAGGAAATCAGACATGAAAAGAAAGATTACTCCTTGAAAGTAATTTAAGAACAAAGCTCAAAAATAGTTAAAAAAGGAATATAAAAAGATCCAGCATTTAAAAAATATAAAATCTACAAAATATGGCATTAATAAAGAATTAGCAGGTATGCAAAGAAATGGGAATGTACAACCTATTGAAGAGAAAAATCAAGAGCACCAAAACTGATCCAGAATTCATGCATATGCTATAAATAGCAGAGAAACATATTAAAACAATTATTACAACTGTACCCTATATGTTCTAAACAACTAAGTATAAGTATTTCACAGAAGGTACTTCAGTAAGATATAAATTGAACATGAGATGTGGAAACTAAAACGTGTGAAATGCAAAATATACTTGATGAAATTAGTGGCCAATTAGATGGTGTAGAATAAAAAAAATAAACCTTAAGAAACAGCAATATAAATTGTTCAAAATAAAACAGAGAAATAAAGAACTTTAAAAAATGAAAAGATTACTGGTGACATTTGATATAACTTCAAGTACCCTAATTTACATGTAGTTGGCATTACTTGTGGTGGCAAGGTCACAAAAATATTTGAAAAATAATTGAAAAATTTCCCCAAATTTCACAAAAAGTATAAATCAACAGATATAAGAAATTTAATGATCGACCAGCACTGGAAACATGAGAAAATCTATACCAGTGCATATCAAATAGAATTACTCATGACCAATGGCAAAGAGAACAATCTTGAAAGTGTTCAGAAAATAAAAGAAACCTTAATGATATATGATCAAAGAGAAGGATGACTATGAATAATGTGCAGAAAACAATGTCAGGAAACATTATAGCAATATCTTTAAAATATTAAAAGCAAAAAAATATTTTAAAATATTAAAAATAACAATAACAGAAAACCTTCTAACCTATAATCCAAAAAAAAAAAAAAAAATTCCCCTAGAATCTTCAGAAGGAATGCAGCTTGCCAATACTTTGATTTTAGGACTCCTAACCTTGAATGAAATGTGGTAATTTGTTACAGTAGCAACAGGAAAATAATACAATGATTAAGTAGGGTTTATTCCAGAAGATAGTTGTTTCATATTTGGAAATCATTCAATATAATTTACCATATTAACTAACTAAAAATGAAATCTTATTATCATCTTGAGATGTTTTCTTAGAGAAAACATTTGACCATGTCCAACATTTATCACTGGTAAAAACTTTCAGTCAACTAGGAACAGAAGGGGATTTCTTCAATCTAGTAAAGAATATATACAACAAATTTACAGGGAACATTATATTTAATAATGAGAGACACAGGACTTTCCCCTTAAGATTAGGATTAAGACAAAGATAACTTCTCTTAAAACTTCTACTTAACATTGTACTAGATGTTCTAGCCAGTATAATAATTAGACAAGGAAGAGAAATAAAACTGTCCAGACCGGAAAAGAAGATGTAAACTTGTCTTTATTTGCAAATGGCATGATTGGTTATGTGGAAAATAGAATATAATCTACAGATAAAGCTGGTAGAACTAATAAGTGAGTTTAGCAAGGGTGAAAGGAACAAAATACATATACAAAAATCAATTATATCTTCATATGCTTAAAGTGAGCAACTAGAAATAAAAATTAAGAATACCCTTTATACTATGATCCAATATATTAAGTACTTAGGGTTAAATATGACTAAGCATATGCAAAACTTCTACATTGAATACTACAAAACACTGGTGAAACAAATTTTTAAAAATCTCAGTGAAGATTGAGAATTGCACTTGTTCACGTGGCCCAGAACAATCCATATTATTATAGCAATTCTTCCCAAATTGATCTATGGTTGGTTATCAATGTACTCCCAATCAAAATTGCAGCAGAAATTTTAACATAAATTGATATAATTATTCTAAAAGCCATATAAAAAGGCAAAGGACTGACAATAACTAAGTAAACTTTTAAAAGAGCAGAAAAATTTTTTTTAAAAAGAAGAGCAGAGTTGGAGGGCTAACATTACCTGATTTCAGGACTTACTATAAATTTATACAGTAATAAAACACAGTTTGTATTGGTTTAGTGATAGAAAAATAGATTAATGGAAAAAGGAATAGTAAATCTAGAATTTGACTCACAGCTGTATGGAGAACTGGTTTTTGAAGAAAGTACAAAGGTAACTCAGTAGAGAAAAGATAATTTATGTCAACAAGCAGTGCTTGAATAATTAGAGAACTGTATTCAAATCATGCAACTTGGAATCAAGTCTGCAGCTCATTTGAGATGAGACTATTCAGCATATACCTGTTAGGAGTTCCAGAATATATAACTGAAGAAATGTCAGTAAAGAGCAATAATTGGGAACTCTTCAGAATCAAATTCACAACTCCTCACATTTAGACACACACACACAGACACACACACACACCAAAACAATAAAAAAAAATAACCCTCAAGGAATCAAGATAAGTAAGTAAAAATGTCTATCCTTAGATTCATTGCTGTGAAATGGAAGACATCAATAGATAGAAGAAACAATAGAGAAAAGGTAGAGATAGAAAGATAGAATAGTCTTTTCTCAAATGAGCTGCAGACTGACAAGTGTCTCCTTAGTAACAATAGACTCCAGAAGAAAATAAAGTGCCTTCAGAGTTCTATGAGTAATTAACTCTGAACCTAAAATTCTATCTTGAGCCAAACTATTTTCCAGGAGATGATAACAATAAAACATTTATACAAACAGTAAAAGAAAAGGCAAGAGAAATCTGGGGACACCTGGGTGGCTCTGTTGGTTAAGTGGCCAACTCTTGATTTCAGCTAAGGCCATGATCTCAAAAATGTGAGATCCAGTCCCTGGTCAGGCTCCATACTGAGTGTGGAGCTTGCTTGGGATTCTCTCTCTTCCTCTCCTGTCTCTTCTCCCCATTCACATGTATTCTCTTGCTCTTTCTATATAAAAAAAAATTAAAATAAGTAAGTAAATAATTAAAGTTATCAAATTATGTATTGATTTCCATATCCACTACTGTTTCTTAAATGCCTCACCTACCTTCTTTGTTCAGATTTCTATTTATTTATTTAATCATCAATTGTTAAATGATTCACACATTTGTGTGTTTAAAATAAAAATGTTACAAAACTCTAACAACATTAAAACGATGGAGAGGGCTTTCTGTTTACTGGATAAATCATGTTAATATCCTTGTCAACTGTAAAAGGAGAATAGATATTTGTTAGAAATTTGTTAGAAAATTTAGATTAAAAACTCATATTGAAGTTTTAAGGATTACAGAAGAGAATGAAAATCAACAAATCGGTTTTTTTCTTATAGAGAAAAATTAAGATAATTTTTTCAATCAGTACTAGATTGTACTAGCTTAGAAGAGAAATATGCAAAATATCAGTAATTCAAACAAAATATAACTTAATTATTTTGTTATGTCAGGTAGATTAAGGTGCAGTTAGTACAAGGCTAGTATCTGGAGGCTCCATGATCATCTGTTTCACCCATGTAGCCTAGCACTGGGATTTTTCAAGTTCATGTCAAGGTCTAAGCTGGATGCTTAGAGATAGAAGTTAAAACAAGAAAAGGTAAAATGGCAAACGAACCTATTCCTAACAAGGCAGCTTCCCTGTAAGATTATCCACAAGCCTCGTCAACATTTCTGCTTATGTCTCATCACCTAGAACTCAACTAAGTCACCTGTGTTTGCAGGAGAGGCAAGAAGAGTTGCTGTTTTATTCTGGATGAATAGCAAATGTGCACCTGACAACTAGGAGAAAGGAGTGGGCTTTATGGACCTCAGAACAAATCAAGGTTAATTGCTTAAGCAGAAGTGATCCCTCAACTGAAATTCTTAGTGTTCTTTTTTCTGGTTGTGTATTCTTACTAGAGTTCAAAGGTAAAAGATCATATGGAATAAGAAATGAGAAAATTTTTTCATTTTTGGATTAGAAAAAATGTCTTAAATTACCAATTTCAGTGACTCATGAACAGTAGGCATTCAGTTAATATTTGATGAATGAATGAATAATTTCCTATATAATGTTCTTACTAAGCATTGAGAATTTCATTAATGTCAATCATAATAGACCCATGCCATTGTGTAAACCCCTCCATTTGGGATCCTCTAAAATGGTTCCAAGAGAGTGGGAAGATACAAAATGTTTTCCCATTAAGTAAAGTTTTTTTTTTGTTTTTTTGTCTTTTTTTTTTTAAGAAACTAGTATATTTGGTTCAATGAAAAATATCATATTTATATTTCTCATTCTCATCCTCTTCATCTCTCCTTGAAAGGGAAATGATATGCAAATTCAGTTTGAACACTATTAATTCAGTCACAACGTGACATTTCCCTGATAAACTTGAATCAGGGCAGGGAACATAAAAGCCACGATATACAATTTTTTTTAATCTAATAGGATCTTTTGTTCCTTGGTTTGCAAATCTTCCTGACTTAGTAGTGGCACCTCTCACAATTCCCCAGACTGTACAGACAAGTCTTAGGAATTCAGTTCAGAAGAAATATAGCCTAGTGCATATATTTTCCTTTCAACCAGAGGATTTCTGAGCAAGTCTCAGGGGGATTTGTTATAATACACTTGCTCCTCTTGGGTGGATCAGTGGGGTAAGACAATATTCCAAAGGAAAGCTGCAGTAAACAGTTGAGAATACATGAATACCACAGACTTCTGTGACAGAACTCTATCAAATAAGAATTACTTAGAAGCAAAAAGAAAAATTAGAAAAAGACGTTACAAAATCCACTCAGTCGGTCCATTATCAATCCAAAATGTATTCAATGAAAAGCATTTACATTTATTACTTTTTTATTCAACTATGTTTTTATTTCAAAGAGCTTTCTAAGAAAGTCAGTGTTTTTCTCATTCATCCTTCCTAACTATATGCATCTTGATATTTTCGAACAAGGGTATTTTTAAAACATCGATAAATGTTACTTTAATGTTTCTTTTGTTTAAATGAAACAAAACTTTTTTTTTGTTTAAATGAAACTGACTCAGTGCAGTTTGTAAGGAAAGTCAGCATTTGGATCTCAAAAAGTGTCTGAGTGTGTCAGTAATTAAGTGATTATTTCCATTTCAAACTCACTCTTCTATATTCTGCTTTGTGGGGATAGGTCTAGCACTCTGCTGCCCTTTCTATACTCCCTGCCAGTAAAGAGCAGGTGGAGATAATGCAGAATTTTTGCCATTCACTACCTTTTCCTTTTTGTCTTGTTTTATTTGCTACCAGTTGTCATTCCAGGAGTACTTCATGCCAGCAGGGACAATTTGTCCATAGCAGTAATTCATTCTAGTTTGCAGGGTTTGTTTGTTTGTTGTTTTTGTAGAATCAGCCTCATGACCCAGCAGGCAAATCAGCACCAGCCAGCGGATAGCCCCTCCACGAAGAGCTGTACCCTAGCCCCTGTGACTCCCCTACAAGATAAGAGAAACCTAATACTGCTCAGCATGCTCCATACAATGGATTTTGGCTTTCAGGAATCCTCCACAAAGCTTCTAAACTATAATACTTTCAACTTCTTCCCTTATCTTCCAATACAAAAATTAGCTGCTTCCTGTGAGAAACTTTAGTGTTCCCTTTTGAATCTTCTACTTAGTCAATAATTCTTTATATTAAATTTTCTGTTAAAATATCTGGTGTGGTTTCTTTATGATGACTGCACTCCAGTTAATGTATTTTGTGATCCCAAAACTTAGAATAATTATTGTATTTATGGGAGTAAAATATTTTCATTTAGAGATCAGAGTGATGTCTCAGACTAATTTTTTCAAACATTTATTTGGCATCGAATAGATGTGATGTGCTGTGCTAGGCAATGCAAAGAATTATTAGCCATAACTTCACCTGTATGTATTTAGGAAATTTAAAATTTTAGAGCCTCAATATGTATGTAATAATTATAATACATTAAGAACTAATGAGTACTATGCAGAAGGAGCAGTAGAAAAGCTCAGAGGAAGGAAACGAATGTCTTTGGAAATCAGAAGACATCTGAAGAATTTTAATAGAGGTTAAATGATAGTAGATGGAACTTAAAAAGCTATATTTATAAGGAAACTTAAAACTATGATAGAGATTGATAGAACCTTTGAAAGGCAAAGAAAAATTAAATTTCTAAAGATAACTGGTGGCTTAACAGGACTAATCTAAGACACATTCAGAATTGACTTGGGTGGCAGAAAACTGAAGATGGAAAAACATTTATTAATTATGGATACAACAGTCTAATTTCTCTATCATAAACTGGAAAACTCATACCACAGAGGTTCTCAGAACTAATCAAGGAATCATGCAGTCTGAGCATGTGAGGGAATGAAAGTCACATTTATTTTAATGGCAATACATGGTGGAAGAGTCTTTACATGTCAAGGGAAACAAGAGTTCATTTTTGTTCCTGAAAAACTTGAGTTGTTTATTTAATATCCAACTGGAATTGTTGAATGTGGGGCTTTATAAAAAATACAAAATTCAGAGAAGTAGGCAAGGAGAGAAATATACAATTTTTTAAAGATTTTATTTATTGATTCACAAGAGACACAGACAGAGAGAGGCAGGGACACAGGCAGAGGGAAGAGAAGCAGGATCCATGCAGGAAGCCTGATGCGGGACTCCAGGATCACAACCTGAGCCAAAGGCAGATGTTCAACCACTGAGCCACCCAGGTGTCCCAGAAATATACAATTTTTGAACCATCAGATGTACTTATAATCATCAGGCTGAATGAGATCACTTAGCAAATCAATATTCAAAGAGAAATGAGAAGTTCCAAAGAGTGAATCCTCAGACTCTCAAACATTTAGAAATTGAGAAGAGCAGGATGTCAAAGACTAAGAATAGGCTGCCAATGAATTAGCAAACCTAAGAGAATGATGTTCTTGAAGCCAAAGCATGAAGGTTTTCCAAGATGCATAAACTGAACAACTGTGTCAAATGATACTGAGACTAACCAAGATGTGAACTGTAAAATGATCATAAATTTTTAATGTAGATATAATGACCTCATTCAGTGGAGGACTTGGGGATAAAACCTGATTCAAAGGTTTTAAGTCATAGTGAAAGAAAAGGAATTAGATGTAGCAAATTTGAGCAACTCTCTTGAGAAGCTTTCCTGTAAAGTGGAGCAGTGAAGTGGGAAAGTGAGATGTGGGTGAAAGGGAAAATTTCAGGTCTAAATGTATGGTAGCATGTTGGTGTACTAATGGAAAATATCCAGTAAGAGAGAAAGAAAAATCTGATGATGCACAAAAGAAAGAACGTAATTGCAGAAAAAGTGACCCTTAAATATATGAAAGTAGATTCAAAGGTGGGAAAGATGGTAGTTATGGATGAAAGCAAGGATAATTTATGCACTATAATAGGAAGAAAAGTAAAACTGTTGATATAGAAGCATGTCATGTGATAGATTTCTTAATAGGCATATATGGACATTTTCTTCTAGATGCTTCTATTTTCTCACTAAAAGAAAAATTGTCATGAGTATTTAGATTGTGAAAGAAGAGAAATTGCTGAGTTTTAAGGAGAAATGAGGGTAGCCCAGGTAGCTCAGAGGTTTAGTGCCGCCTTCGGCCTAGGGCGTGATCCTGGAGACCAGGGATCGAGTCCCACGTTGGGCTCCCTGCATGGAGCCTGCTTCTCTTTCTGCCTGTGTTTCTGCCCCGCACCCCCCACCCCCCGTCGCCGTGCGTCTCTCATGAATAAATAAATAAATAAATAAATAAATAAATAAATAAATAAATAAATAAAATCTTAAAAAAAAAAAAAACATGAGAAACAATCTCTTCAGAGAATGAACTGAATATATAAATGAGTTAGTTGCTTAGTTAGTTAGTTGTCTGGGAACCCTGAGGTTTCTGTTAAATTTTGTTGAAGACAGGTCAGTAGCATAGATCACTGATTTAAAAAAAAAAATCCCCTGTTTAAAGTGTAGGCTGAGAGTAGATAGATTTAATCATAAGTAGGATTTTGCCAGCTGAGCACAATGGAGGGAAGGAGAGGTGTGTAGTTGAGGCATCTGCAGGGATGACAGAATATGGAATTCAACTGGAGTAAAGGAGGTGATGAGAACATGAAGAGTATGATGATCAGCTAAATAGTAGTGAGCCTCATGAACTGCTAATTCCATTGGGATCAAAGAATTGTTGGACTAAGTTACTACAAGGAGTGGACTGATGAGATATAAATTGGTAGTCACGAAGAACAGTCAATACTGAGATTTTGAAGTAGTACAGTTATTGCTAATTTAGAAAGATATTGTCTAACCCTGAGAGTCAAGGAGGTAAAGTAGGATGGGAAATAAGATCATAAAGAGAAAGGAGTTCAAGGGACTGAGGGTCTAGTGTATTCCACAGGTTATCTATATGGATATCTGATACTGATATTAGGAAAAATAGTGAAGAGAAAGCATGCCAGGTGCTAACATCTTCAATGAACGAGGAAAAGTGATCAAGATGATGGCAGATGATTACAGAAAACAGAAGTAGTAGATATATAACTTGATATCATATACTTTAAATGTTTAGAGATGTTTCAGGGATAAAAGGAAAAAGTGATTTGTCATGGGCAATATGGGACAAGATAGCTGAATGTTACTTTTTGGTCAGAGGAGGCCTATAATACACAAAAGTAAAATAGACAACCTGCAAGAGCCTAACAGGAGGAGTTTACTCAGGTGATATCCAAGTTCATTTAAAACAAGATGTAGAAATTATTCCAGTAAAATTCTACATCAGTGGGGCATACTGATAATACCTGATCATAAAATCCAGAGAGCACAGTAGAATTTCCAAAAGGAGAGGAAATGAGAGATTTTAGGTTATATTAGGGAACATATAGTCTAATGGGGATGAAAATCTGATTGTGGCTAAAATAAACTGAAGAATGATGAGGTAAGCAAACTAAAAAATTAAAAAAATATATTCCCCTCCAAAAACATTCACTCTCTAATCCTTAGAACTTGTGAATATTATGTAACATGAAAACATGAATGTTGTAGATGAAATTACTTAAGACTTAAGAAGGCTATCTTAGCTTATCTGTGTGTTTTCAATGTAATTATTTGGGGCTTTAAAAGCTGAGAAACTTCTCTGGCTGGAATCAAAAAAGAAATGCAGAGGGAAAGATAAGGTAGACCAGGAGAGATTCAACTTGTCATTGCTGGTCTTGAAGTTGGATGAAGGGGCAAGGAGCCAAAGAATGTGAACAGCCTCTAGAAACAGAACAATGCCTGTCTGACAAGCAGGGAAACCGCATTCCTATAACTGGGTGAAACCCAATTCTGCCACCAACCTTAATAAGCCTGCAATTATATTTTTTGCTGGAGCCTTGGGATAGAAATCCATACCAAGCTTCCATTTTAGCTTAGTCATACCAAATGCAGTGAACTCAGCTGAGTCCACTAGACTTCTGATTCTAGAACTGTCAGACAGTAAATTGGTACAGTATTCAGCTGCTTAAGTTGTGGCCATTTACTGTAGAAGCAACAGAATAAAACAGAAGCCATACTGGGTTATACCTAATGATGTCTTAGTGAAGGCTGTGGGTCAGACACCATAATTTTATTAGAGTAATGGGAAGTTTGGTAGCTTCATCTCAAGCCTGCATGAGGTCCTAAGAGCATCATCCTAGCTAGTGGTTTTTTCAAAGGGAGACAGAATTTTGTGTGCCTTTTCTTCAATCTATTGGAAATCTAAATTCAGGCTTACCTGGATTGGGAGGAAAGGCCACCTTATGCAGGATTAACAGTTTTGTAAGTTTCTTATGCTCTAGAAAGAAGAGGGAATTTGGTGAATTTTGGTGAACTGACAAACTCTTCCATGGGTGACCTTTTATTTCAGCAAACAGATTTCCTTACACAGAAGCCTGATTTTGGATAGGCAAGGTAGTTCATTGCCCAGGAAGTTTATCTATCTTAAAACTTCAACATACGTTCAATGACATAAGCAAATTAATTAATTGTGGGCAATACAGATATGCTTGTTTCAGTAAAGACTAGTCCCTATAAGAGATATACAATCATTTTGAGTATTCTGAGGATGTGGAACATCCTGTTGAAAAACAAACCACTTGGGCAAGCCAGGCTGGACACAGGTGTTTTACCTATGACATGGTATTGTCTCTGCTAGTCCACTTGGCCCATAATACACAGAGGATATTGGTGACTAAGATAAAAACCAAACTTCATTATGCCACCAGGAGTAATTCCTGTCCTAATAAGCTCTCTTCTTCTCTTCTATAGCTGAATGTCACAAAGAAATGCCCAACTATTATTTTAGCACCAACCTACTTCTGTCATGGACTCAACACTATTCTTGTGGAATGGTACTAATTTGGAAAAGTGTCTACGTTTATTTTTTTTAAGATTTTATTTATTTATTCATGACACACACACACACACACACACACACACACACACACACAGGCAGAGACACAGGCAGGGGGAGAAGTAGGCTCCATGCAGGGAGCCCGATGTGGGACTCGACCCCAGGTCTCCAGGATCAGGCCCTGGGCTGAAGGCAGATGCTCAACCACTGAGCCACCCAGGCGTCCCAGGACAAGTGTCTATGTTTAAAAATACAAGTACTTAATGAAAAGAAGATGGAAAAGATAAAGGTGAACAATACATCTGTCTAATGTAGCTAAAAGATTCCAAGCAGGAATTTCTGGGTTCTAGCCATGATGAAACAGCAAGTATCAAGTTTATTCTTCTGCTTTAAACAACACAAAAGCTGGACAAAAATATGAAACAACATTTTTTGAGTAACTTGGAAAAGGCAGTGACTGCAACTGATCGCTAAGACAAGGAGCCCTATGATTTCCCTGCCTAATATTCAGAGTTTCTAGGCAGAAGGCCAGAAAAGACAGATCTAAGTTTGGCCTTCTCCCAAGATGGAAGGGACAGAATTTAAAGTCTGAGAAGGCCAAGAGAATGAGAACTTGTAGAACAGAGGATGGAAGAAAAGAGTTTTATAGAAAAAGAAAGTGTATTAAGAGTCTCTGAAGTTTCTTTCATGTCTTTAACTGAACATTAGTTGGCACATGCATATAAATAAAGAATGGTAAGTAAGAAGCAAAACAACCCAAAGAGTTCACACAAATCCCAACAGCCAGAGCATAAGGCTTTCCTAACACATGGTCATTATGTGAAATTCTCACATGGTCTCAAAGATAGGGCCAAATTAGCCATTAATTAAACTCTATCCTGGACCTACCTAGCTTAAAACAGCCACAAAAGGATCTAACCATTTTGAAGTAACTTAACTGCATTCCAAACCAAAGTCCCAAAATATTTAAAAGAATATAACAAAATCCTGCATACAAATGTAAACTTCACATTGTCTGGCATTTAATAAAAATATTACCAGATGTGCAAAGAAGTAGTAAAGCACAAGTTACCAGGAGCAGCAAAACTAATTGGCAGAAACCAATACATCACTTTTATACATCACCCAGTGCCTATACACCTGAAACTAATATTATACTGTATGCTAACTGGAATTTAAATAAAAATTTGAACCTATAAAAAAAATTAAAATGAACAAAACCCACACACATAAAAACAATCCGGAAACTACACCAATAATAGAGTAGGCAAGGCTATTTTCAAAAAGTTGTAATATGTATCTCTCTCTATATATATACATTTAGACATATACTATATTTTCAAGAACTAAGATGAGAAATGGAAGATACAATAGAAACTCAAATCAGAGTTCTAAAGATAATAGAGACTCAAATCAGAGTTCTAAGGATAAAATACATAAATATATAATACCCTATATGAAAAATACACTGGATAGAATAACAGCACATTAGACTGCAATGGAAATAATTAACTTGAACACAAAGAAATGGAAAGTATCCAAAATAAATCAAAGAGAAAATTAAATGAGCATCACTGAACTGATTTTACAAACTTAAGCATATGAAGATGAGACAGATGGAGGGTAAGAACAATATATCTGAAGACAAAATAAACAATTTTTTTCCAAATTTAATTCAATCTAGAAATCCATGGTTGCAAGAGTTTCAAGAAATTCTAAATAAAAGAAATATGATAAAATATGGTGAAATAGCAGTAAGGCACATAATAAAGAATATGTTTAAAATCAGTGACAAAGATAAAATCTTACAAGCAACATGAGAAAAAAGATACTGTGTTTTAGAAGAAATTAAATAATTAAGATAAATTGACTATACACATCATTTAAAAGAGAAAATGATCACATTGGATAGAAAATATCAACAAGATATTTTTTTATTATCAACAAATGTCAACAAGAATCCAATTTTACTTATAAAGTTACATATAGATTTAAAGGAAGAGGATGGATAAACTGTAGTATATACCATGTTTATAATTATTAAATAAAATTGCAGTAGCTATATTAATATCTGAAGAAGTAGATTTCAGAACAAAGAATTTTACAAAGAATAAAGAGCTCTTTCACAGTAATAAGTGATTAATTCATGAGGATATAATGATATTAAATGTTTATGCAACTAATAACAGAGTTTCAGTATATATAATGCAAAATTTGATAGAACATCAAGGAAGAGTAGATGAAGATTCAACACCTCTTTCTCGATAATTGATAGACTATTTATTATTGATCAACTTGACCTACCTGCATTTATGGAACACTCACCGAAAAACAGCAGAGTATACATTTTGTTCAGTGTACATGGAATATTTACCAAAATAGGCCATATTTGAAAAAGAAAAATAACCCATAATAGAGTATTATTAGATTATAGCCCAAATTATAAAATAACTATGCATGAATACATACGGATATAAATGAATAAATTAATAAATGGAAGAGAAGAGACAAATCTGTTAATAAAAATTTCAGATTATTTATGTTTGTACACAGCTTCCAAGATGCTGGAGTCTAATTCCCTCCTCCTTAAGTTTGGGCTACCCATAGTGACTTCCTTCCAAAGAGTACAGCTTGGCAAGTGGGAAGAAAAAAATACAAAGGAGTAACTTGACAGTAGAGAAATGTAAAAAATATTCAGCCTGGTAATCAGCGTCAACATCCCCAGTTATAAACCATACACCCTTGATATTATGTGATTAAAATGGCATTTCTCTCTATAGTTTTTCTCTTAAAATCCTATAAACTACCCTTCTATTAAAAAAAATCAGACAAATTTCAATTTCAATAGAGGGGGCATCCTCTATTTGACCGGCACTTCTGAAAACTGAGTTATCAAAAAGAAGGAAAGTCTCAGAAACTATCTTGGCCTAAGAAGAAATGACAACAAAATGCAGCATTGTATTCTAGATGAGATTCTGGAACAGAAAAAAAGACACAAAGTTTAAACTATGGAAATCAAAATAAGCCATGGATTTTAGTTAATAACCAATGTATACTATGTGTAAGATATGTGAGAAATCTGTACCATCTTCCAATTTTTCTGTAAATCTAAAATTGTTCTAAAAATAAAATCTATTAGGAATGCCTGGGTGGTTCAGTGGTTGAGCATCTGCCTTCTGCTCAAGGTGTGATCCTGGGGTCCTGGGATCGAGTCTCACATCAGGCTTTCTTCATGGAGCCTGCTTTTCCCTCTGCCTATGTCTCTGCTTCTCTCTCTGTGTCTCTCATGCATGGATAAATACAATTTAAAAAATAAAAAATAAAATCTATTAAAAACTCCAAATTATCTACAGACTTTTTGTAGAAATTGAAAAGCTGATTCTAAATGTATATGGAATCAAAAGGATTTAGAATAGCCAAAATTATTATGAAGGAGAAAAACAAACCACATGATTTCATTTAAACTACATGATTTTAATATTTACTACAAAGTTACATCAATTCAGAAAAATGGGGTATTGCCTACAGACAATAACACACAGAGATGTTTATGCAATAAGTAAAACAAAAGTCCAGAAATTACCCAGAAAGAAATATTGAATATATATATTTGATACTCACAAAGTGTGAAGGTAATTCAATAGGGAAAAGGTAATCTTTTAAAAACAAGAACTAGGTCATTTGGATAAGTACTTAAAAAAAAAAAGTACATTGACCTTACCTCATACTTCGTACAAAGAATAATTTGAAATAGAGCTAGATCGAATATTTGAATCATGAAAATAAAAGTATGGAAAAAATATGAGAAAAACTTAATTGTAATGATCTTAATTTAGGCAAAGATTAAGAATTGGAAACAAAAAAAATGAGCTATAAAAGGAGAATTTGTAAACTTAACTTCATCAAAATTTAAAACTTTAGCTATTCAAATGTAATGTGAAGAAACTGTAAAGGCACAGAACAGATGGAGAGAAAATATTTGCAAACTATTTGACAGACGATTTGTATCTTGAATGTAAGCTCTTGGAATTCAGTACAATAATGGACAATAGATTTTATGACATTGCCAAGATTGAGGGATAACATATAGCACATGAAAAGATGTTCAAAACTATTAGCCATAGGGGAAATGCAAATTAAAACCACTGCCATACTACTAGATATACTTTTGACTTACTAAAATTAAAAAGACTGACCATACCCATTATTGTTGAGGATATAAAGATACTGAAGTTCTTATGTACTCCTAGTGGGAACTTAAACGGGCATACAGCCATTTTGGAAAACAACCTAGCAATTTCTTAATAAATTAATGTGTACAGGGGCATCTGGGGGCTCATTCGATTAAGCGACCAACTCTTGATTTTGGCTCAGGTCATGATCTTAGGCTCCTGAGATCAAATCCTGCATCAAACCCTCCCCTCCTGCTCAGTGGAGAGTCTGCCCGAGAGTCTCATCCTCTCTCTTACCCCTCCCCTGTTTGCATACATGCTAGTAATGCTCTCTCTCTCCCAAATAAATAAATAAATCTTTAAAAATTAATGAATAAACTAATTAAGTAATATATACCTACTATCAGATCCAGCCATTCCATGCTCAGGTATTTACTCAAGTTAAATAAAAATGTTTCCATATTTTTGTATACACAAATGTTTATAGCAGCTTTATTTCTATTAGTCCCAAACTGCATATGGTACAAATATGATGCACAGGAGAATGGATAAATTACATTACTTTCTGATAGTGGAATACTATTCAGAGTTAAAAGAACAGGTGACTGATATACACAATGACTGACTCTTAAAATCATTATGCTGAGTTACAGAAGCTAGACAGAAGAAAAAAGTAAAACATAACATATAATTAATTCTTGAAAATGTAGACTTGTCTACAGTGAAGGAAGGCAGACCAATGGTTTCTTAGAAATGGAAGTGGAAGAAATAATAGATTACTAAGGGCATGAGAAGCTCTTAGTGTTCATGGAAATGTTTGTTATCCTGATTATGGCAATGCTTTTCCAAATAGATACATTTCAAACCTCATAAAATTATATGCATTAAATATGTGTATTTTATTGTATATCAAGCAGATATCTATAAAGCAGTTAAGATAAAATAAAAGTCTAGTCAATATTGCAGCAAAAAATAGTTGAGATACACACAGATTCTTAGGGCAATGACAGTGCCATATTGTTGATACAGTGCACCAAATGTTTTCTGGGTACTCAGAAATATTAGAAGAGATTCTAGCACCACTGTGTGCCCTCAGAGGCAGGGGCCACATGCAAAACAGTAATCATGATAGTCAGCAAAGACACTGCCCTCAACCCCTCATTTCACACTCTAAGTCAAAGGGACAAATTTCTCTTGGTACATTCTATTAAAAGACAAATGTTAATATTCTTAAAATAAGTTCTCTAATATTAGGAAAGCAGTCAAGACAGGTGGAGATTTGTTCATATAAAGTGAATTTAATCTAAGAAATCAAGGTGCTTTTGCTTTCTCTAAAGAAAACACATGAAGTGAGATGCCAGTTAAAGTAAAGATGATAGAAATACCAACAACAACAACAAAAAAGGTTTTGAAGGCCAACATCATAAACCACTATTATTAGAGACTATTGTCTTTATAACCATATCCAGAATAATATCTGGATATTATATGTTTATCATGGGCCCTGATTTCTCGTTCTTGTCATAAAGCAGTAAATGATTTAATATTCATTCATTCCAAGCTAGAAATGATAAGGTCATTCAAAAATTTATGTTCTTGACCTTGTTCTTGACCTCTTGTAGATTCAGACATGTTCTCAGAAAGGCAAGGGTTTCATCTGTATTTCTCAAACTTCCTTGATTCTAAAAATCATCTGTGGTGCTGGTTTAATACCCAGTTTATCAGATCCCTTTCATGCAGATTATGGTTTATGGTATCAGGACTAAAAATCCGTGACGATTTGTATTTCCCTGATGGCAAGTGATGCAGATCATTTTCTCATGTGCTTGTTGGCCATGTCCATGTCTTCCTCTGTGAGATTTCTCTTCATGTCTTTTGCCCATTTCATGATTGGATTGTTTGTTTCTTTGGTGTTGAGTTTAATAAGTTCTTTATAGATTTTGGAAACTAGCCCTTTATCTGATATGTCATTTGCAAATATCTTCTCCCATTCTGTAGGTTGTCTTTTAGTTTTGTTGACTGTATCCTTTGCTGTGCAAAAGCTTCTTATCTTGATGAAGTCCCAATAGTTCATTTTTGCTTTTGTTTCTTTTGCCTTTGTGGATGTATCTTGCAAGAAGTTACTGTGGCCAAGTTCAAAAAGGGTGTTGCCTGTGTTCTCCTCTAGGATTTTGATGGAATCTTGTCTCACATTTAGATCTCTCATCCATTTTGAGTTTATCTTTGTGTATGGTGAAAGAGAGTGGTCCAGTGCCACCTCACACCAGTGAGAATGGGGAAAATTAACAAGGCAGGAAACAACAAATGTTGGAGAGGATGCGGAGAAAAGGGAACCCTCTTGCACTGTTGGTGGGAATGTGAACTGGTGTAGCCACTCTGGAAAACGGTGTGGAGGTTCCTCAAAGAGTTAAAAATAGACCTGCCCTACGACCCAGCAATTGCACTGTTGGGGATTTACCCCAAAGATTCAGATGCAATGAAACGTCGGGACACCTGCACCCCGATGTTTCTATCAGCAATGACCACAATAGCCAAACTGTGGAAGGAGCCTCGGTGTCCATCGAAAGATGAATGGATAAAGAAGATGTGGTTTATGTATACAATGGAATATTACTCAGCAATTAGAAACGACAAATACCCACCATTTGCTTCAACGTGGATGGAACTGGAGGGTATTATGCTGAGTGAAATAAGTCAATCGGAGAAGGACAAAAAGTGTATGTTCTCATTCATTTGGGGAATATGAATAATAGTGAAAGGGAATATAAAGGAAGGGAAAAGAAATGTTGGGAAATATCAGGAAGGGAGACAGAACATAAAGACTCCTAACTCTGGGAAATGAACTAGGGGTGGTGGAAGGGGAGGAGGGCGGGTGTTGGAGGGGAATGGGTGACGGGCACTGAGGTGGACACTTGACGGGATGAGCACTGGGTGTTTTTCTGTATGTTGGTAAATTCAACACCAATAAAAGTTAATTAAAAAAAAAAATCCGTGACGAACTTCACAAGTGATCTAATGACTGGGCAAACTTCAGAAGCCCAGGGCTAATGCAGACAGAACCTACTTTATCTCCAGGTCACCTTGGAAGTTGAACAGGCTTAAATATTTATAATGGTGAAAATGTGTATTCTTCAAGTCATGAATTTCACTTCTCAGACAGAAAATTGGTAAACAAGGAATTTAAATAACTGAATAAAAGAAAACTCTGATAACCATCTTGTTGGAGGGCTATGGTGAAAGAGTATCAAAGCTGGAGTTTGAATCTAAATTCCATAGATTATGTGTGAACGTGGCAAGGTAACCAACTCTGAGCCAACTCCTCATCTGTTTTGTATATATAATATACATTACATATGTTTACATATAATACCTATATGTTAAATGTAATATGAACATTGTGTTTATTTTATTATTTTATTATTTTTTGTATTTATTTTATAAATATATAGTATATATCTGCATTACATATACCTATAGTGTATATATATACACTCAAATATATATTGTATATTTTTTAAGATTTATTTATTTATTAATGAGAGACAGAGATTGAGAGAGAGAGAGAGAGAGAGGCAGAGACACAGGCAGAAGGATAATTAGCAGGCTCCATGCAGGAAGCCTGACACGGGACTCGATCCGAGGTCTCCAGTATCACACCCTGGGCTGAAGGCAGTGCTAAACCTCTGAGCCACCTGGGCTGCCCATATTGTATATTTTATATGTTCTATAATATAAAAATATATACAATGTGTATATTATATAGTGTATTACATATATATTATGGATATTATATAAAATATATTACAGGTATAACTATTATATGTTATACATTATATCATACATAATATGCATAGGTCTTTAAACTATAGTTTTCTACATTAATTTAAAGCAGTAGTAGTCAGACCCTTCCCTTGTGTTCTTGAAATCTATTTTAATTAATGGTGTTTTCTAAGAAGAATGTAGCTGCACACTTGAATGTAGTTTTCAAATTTTAATATTTTTTGAGTGTCCTTTTTTTATATGGTCTTGCTGCCTGAATCTCACTCATTCGGTCCAACAACAATGAGAAAACCCTTGCCCTTCCACTGATAAAGCTGACTTCATATTTCAGTTGATACATTTCAATTGACTTTCCTCCCTGATGAACCATTTTGATAGTCTGTATCCATCTGTTTTATCTGTTTTTGTAGTATCACCTGCTTTATTACTTTACTTCGACTATAGCTCTGCTATTCTTGCAGGAGATTTCTAACTTTTTCTTCCTCCTGAGAGCATTTCTTCCCTCCCTGTCCCTCACGCCTTCTGTCCCCTATTCCTGGTGTTGTCTCTTGTCCCTTGGTCTCCTAAAATCCTTTATTTTTCTGTCATCATTGAAGAAAGAGATATTTATTTTTTTAGTGTCCAATTAGACATATTTACTTTCAATGAAGATATTAAATGCTCATTTTTATGATCACAAGACCACAAAGCAACTTCCATGGCTCCTGGGACAATCAGATTTACACCAGTTACTGTTGAGCATTCCCCCTGAGAAAAGAGATGAGACAAGGCCTTGCATTTGATGACACATTACCAGCTGTCTTCTGTCAACAAGAGCTGCCGTCCTCACTTAAGCTTCTTGCAGTTCTCTGCATCAAAAAGCATTTTTTTCCCTTTTCCATTTGGAGCTTTTACATTTGTCAATTTTAAGAGTTCATGACCCGGCTCTACTCTCCTCTGATTATTATTGGCAGGCCACTCATCTCTGGTGGTTGCTCTGACTAGTGAAAAACAATGGATTAACAGCTTTCTAGGAATATCTCAGAGACATAATTAATCCCTGCCTTTGGTTTTTATACCTCATGTATCAGCGCTGTCCCATCCTGCTAAATTCCTATTCTAACAGGCTTGGAAAGGACCCTAGATTCACCTCCCTATCTCAGTACAACTAAATCATGTACTTCTCCTTACAACCAGAGAAGTGTTTTCTTGTTACTTTTTTTTCTTCAAGGATTTTTTTAAAGGAAAAAAAAAATCAAGCCACAAGCACTATTTGGATCTCAATGTATTATTATTCAGAGTTCATTAACTCATTGTATATTGCAAAGAAAGGCATTTCAATAAATCAGGAAGTAATAATTTGAATAAGGGGGAAAACTAGAATTCTCTCCTGTGAGAGTAATTCAGAGACATAATTACTTGGGTTCAATACCTGTAACATTAGTCAGGAGTTTGCTAAATTCTGTAGTATATAACCCTAAAATCTGTGGTTTTAAAAAAAAAATTCACTCATTCAAAGTGCAGTTTCAGGGGATCCTTGGGAGGCTCTTGGCTAAGTGAGGGGAATCTAGAATCCAGGCTGCCTTCCACATGGTGCCATCACAATCTTTCAAGGCTTTGACAACCTCTTCTGTATTCTCTGTATTTGACTGGCTGTTAAGCAAAGGAAGAAAAGTGTGGAATCTCCAGGGTGATAATGATGGCATTCATATCTTTTCTCCCATTCCATTGGTGCAAACTAGCTCCTGGCTCCAAATGCCACAGGGGAGATAAGAAACCTGTCTCCCTGCATGCTCCTGGCACACATGGGCATTGCCTCTGCCACAGATGTGTTCATTTTTCATCACTATGTACATAACATTATGTTACTTGCTTTCTGGGCCAAGACCTGGCTTCTAGTTCCCCTCTCCCACTTACTACCTAGGAGAGCTTTTAGTCTCTAGAATTTCCTGGGTCCTCAGTTCCTTTAAGGAAATGGAGATAAAAGTAACAAGGGTTTTGAGGCTCATATAGTGGTGAGTAGAAAAATGTTTCAGATGAAGGAGCTATTAATATAATGGATGGCTATTAATGTGTATTACCACTTCATCTATTTTTGTGGGGGAAAGAAGGCAGAGATCAAATAGTATCTCAAGACTTATGAAAAAGTCAGTCACATTCTGATCAAAAGCTCAGAAAGTAGATTCCCCCAATGTTTCCCCTACAATGACTCTAAATGTCATGTATTATTAAATCTAATTTATACCTGAAAGTAAGAAGACAGCAGAAAGTCATTAGATTAATTTGGGACAAGTAACTGATCTTCATACCTTTTCTTTCATGATGCTATTATAGACTTGATTGAAGACCCTCAGCAGAACAATGCACACATGTAGTATATTTTTAATTTTTAAAAATAATTTTTATCAGCTTAGTTTTGTCAACTCCTCACCCTCCCATGCTCTAAAGCAAAAGATATGGAGTAAAGGGAGAAAAACCACAGAAGGGAATATTAGAACTGCACATGATTAGTGTTTGCTCCAAGATTTTTGGTGATTTGTAGTTTAATCCATTTTAATGATGCATAATTTTAGGGTAAATAATCCTATTCATATCTAACTAGCTTTCATCTAAGTCAGTTCTGGGAGCACAAAATGAGCCCCCGGTTGGGAGATGTGTATGTGTGAAATACTTTCTATCACTCTTTCTCCTACTTCTCATTTTTTGGACAAGCTAAAATCCCAGCAGGTGGTGGAATCACTATCTGATTGCCTTCAGTGATCGTGAGCTTGCTAGCCCACTATAACTTGGTCATCACATTATCCCTGATCTAGTTCTTCAGATTCTGCACTGGTAGTTGGAGGGCCTAGGGAATGCCTGGAGCAGATGCAGCCTGTGCATTTCTCTTGGCCTCTTGGAACCCCACGAAAGTTTTGAGTGCACCACTGCTGGACTTTGAGCTAGCAGCATTGTGCATACCTTCTTCAGATGCACTCATCTTGTTGTCTCAGAAGGCAGCAGTCCCTGACCAATATGTATGCTCTCCATCATCTACTCTCTGAAACCCAAATTTATGGCTTATGGAAACTCATGAATCCACTTCACAGCCATGTAGGTATTGAGGGAAAGTCAAGGAGTAGATTTAGCTCATTCTTTTGTAATAGCATAGCCACGCCATTTTTCTCTAAGATCCTTCCCCTACAGTCCAGTATTGCTGATGCAGATGGGACAATGACATTTGAGTATCTATCTGGTGAGTCCTGGGGGTGGGGTAGGGACACCTAATCTCCTATAACTTCACGAATGGAACTAAACAAAATCGATTGAAGTGGACAGAGAATAAAAGCAGAAATCCTTGAAAGATAGTATTAAAATTGCCTATGGGAGGGAAAAGGGTTAATTTGGTTTAGGATTCTATCACAAGAATACAAAAGCCTGATGTGGGATTTACCCGTTTGACTGACATTTAGTGAGCACTTAGAATCTACCAGGCACTGTGTGAGGTTCTAGAAATCTGGAAGTTGGAAAATGAATACTGACTCCCACACCATAGAGCCTGATGGCAGAAACAGATTTTTAAATAAACACTTACCATAAAATGTCAGGAATATAAGAGAACTGGAAGTACAGAGCCACTAAAAATGTTTAATAGGAAACAGGGTAGATGAAAGACTTAGAATGAAAACAATGAAGATAGTGATGATGGATACATTAAATCACACCAGGTTTTGCTCTCAGTTCCTCATATGGATTGATTTCATGTGCATATATAATGTGTATATGAATCCCCTGGGACTCTTATTACAATGCAGATTGTGATACAGTGACAGTAGGAGTGGATCAGTCATATGGCATTTCTATAAGCTCCCTACTGATGCTCTTGCTATTGGTCTGGGGATTATTTACTGGGTGTGTGTGAACCAGGCTAACACCATTTTATCCAGTGTGAGGACTAATCTGTAACCTGAAGCCTTCTGGACCATGACTTCGCAAATTCTTTCATTTTCTTTAACCACACCTGTAAGTACATGCTATGGACATAACACCTTTGGCGATATGACTATGACATCTATTCTTAAATGTTTTCCTCTTGGGTGGTCCCCAGAATGTACTCCCAACCTCAAGGGCTGTAAAAGCAGGTCTTAAGGGAACTGGCATTGGGGAGATGGACTGGTCTTGTGGCCACCTAAGACACTCTTCTGTCTCTAAGTCCCCTTGATAAACTATTTCTCATCAAGCAGGACTTGCTGGATTTTCCCATTAGTCTTAAGGCTCCTTCAGCCCTTGGGAGGTTGTTTTACACATACATCCCTTCCAGGAACAGAAGAGGAAGGGCTTAGCTTATTTAACATTCAGAGAAATTTACTCATGCCAGGATTATTGTTCTATCTACTTTAAAGATAGAAAAACTTGGGGTTCCTGGGTGAATCATTTAACTAAGTGTCTGCCTTCCACTTGGGTCACAATTCCGGGGTCTTGGAATCGAGCCCCACATCAGGCTCTCTGTTCAGCAGAAAGTCTGCTTCCCTCACTCTGCCTCCTCCACTCTGCCCTCTCCACCCTGTTCATGCTCTCTTTCTTTCATGAACTCATTCTGAAATAAATACATAAAATTAAAAAAAAATAAAGACAGAAAAATTTAAAACAAAGAGAGGCCAAAGCTATATCACCAGACTCAAAGCTGGTAAATAAAGATTAGACTGTGAACCCCATTAGTCTAGCTCTGGAGTGAACCTCTGCACTTTCTTGAGTGTCATCTCAACTTGAATGTGAAGGAGGAGAAAGAGGCTTGTGAATGAGAGTGTCTGCAATGAGGTCATATTGGGAGCATGAGACAAAGAGAGTATTCTGGAGGGAGGGAGAAGGACAACTTCAAGGAACTGAAACATATTCATGGATGTTTGGGAAGCAGAATCAATGGGATATGAGATATGAGGGTAGGGATGGAGGGAGGAAGAGATAGGCACAAAGCAAAAGTGTTAGGATTTCCAACTAGTGTAGCAGGATGGGGTAATGCAGCCATTGATGAAGATGGAAGACACTAGAGAAGGCTGAGATGGGGAAAGGATGACAGGAGCGCCATGCAGACAAAGAGAAAGGGTGTCCAGATGAACCATCCTTGGCTCATATGTGGCGGGTTTCTAGGCACTGGCAAGAGACAGCACAGCTATGTGTCATTTGAGACTTCTGCAGCCTTGGAGATGCAATCACGTATTACCCACCAAGAAAATCATGAGAGGTGGGAGCACAGAGTGGAGGGAAAACATAACCCCCGCCCCCCTCCCCCAGACTCTGACACAGACCTACCACTTGGCTACTTGTTTATTTAACTGCACTGATCTCAAAATCACTGCACTGTGGAGAGACAAAGGAGATGGCTATGAAGATTTGAGGAGTGAGAGGGGAGAAGAATTTTGTATGTCCGCCAAGGAAAGGAGTGCAATCTTTCTTTTAAGCTCTACCCCCCTGGCTATATTTTATAGCACTTTTAGTCCAAAAATTAAATTACTAAGTACAGCCTTACAGCCTGCCTCAACAATGCAAGCCACAAAGGCTCTTATGAATTCAAGACAACCCATCTCCACCTAAACCTACCCAAAACACAGGGTTTCAGGCTTCTGCTCACTTTATTCTTTTTGTTTCCCCTTTGTCAAAACTCAGTGATAAACTGCACCAGTAATTGTTTTGTACTGCAACCACAAATATGTGAAAGTCCTCTTTCATCCCCTTAGGAATACTTCTCCTTTTGTTTCACATTAAATTCTCAAATTTGTTTTGTGTTTTAAATACTCAGAAATGATAGTTCTTTATGGTTTACTTGAGCCAAAGCACATATAAAATATAGTCATATAGCTTTTGCAGCACAGGGGGAAGAAATAGGGAATCAAATGTCTTCTGACCAGAAAGATAATTATGGAGATGATAGTCAATCTCATTAAATCCAGGACTAAGAAGGATACTTAAAACCTGCTGCCTAGCCACTCCCTAGTAGTAAAACACAAACACACACACACACACACACACACACACACACACACACACATCACACATGTTTTTTTCAAGTGAATGCTTAGAGTATGAGAAGTAACTGAGACACCTCTTCTTCCCTCTGCACCTCCTGCCACACACACATTTTAGAGGTATATAGCAATTGTAAGCATTATTCAAACACAGCTATGCATTTAAAACTAATGCTTTCCTGGAATTTGTTTGTCAAAACATTGAACTAAGTACTTGCCGTAAATCCAGGGTGTGTAAAGACATGCCATTCATTCAAATGGCCTGAGCCTTGGCCTGTAGTAGATATAGTTTGGTTAAAGGATATGGCCATGCAGTGATGATTAAAATGTAAGCAATTCCTTGTATAAACATGCTTAAAATAAACAGGAAAAGCTGGCCATTGCTGACAATAAAGGCGATACATCTGTAAATTTATTGCATAATTTTGTCCTGGTTACAACAATGTACAACAATGACTAGCAGGGCTGCTTTTTCACAAATTTATTACTTCTGGTTGCTTTTCTATTGCTTTCAATAAGAAATGCCAAAATAACTTTGATTTAAAAATACTATCAGCTGATTTGAATGCTCAGTAGATTCAGTGCATTATAATAAAACTTGCCTCTAAGTGTTGTACTTAGAAAAAAACCACTGTGTGGACTTAAATCCTCTGCATTGGCTGCACATTTCTGCCTATCTATGTATTTACTGCAGACCACTGGAAGTCAGTTTTTGGTTTCTTATCTGCATATTCATAAGGCTGTCAAACAGCTTGGAGAGAGTTT
This sequence comes from Vulpes vulpes, assembly GCF_048418805.1. Taxonomy (NCBI): domain Eukaryota; kingdom Metazoa; phylum Chordata; class Mammalia; order Carnivora; family Canidae; genus Vulpes; species Vulpes vulpes. The sequence continues at coordinate 34,623,416 of NC_132786.1, forward strand.
TTACTTAGTTATCCCACTTTAAATATTAGGACTTGCTAATGTTCAGTTTATGCAAATCTCAAGTTGAGCTCACATCATTCCTCTGATGATGTGGGTCATAATTCCTCTACAAGACAGCCAGGAGACTACACAACAGCTGGAACATGGGCCTTTGTACCTTATACCTCAGGATCGTTCCTCCAAGGAAGAGAGGAAGGCCTTGACCATGACCCCATTTCACTGAGGGATGAGAAATCACACATAGCAGCCCCAGATTGTTAAGGAGGGTGGGGCAGCTCAGCAACTCCCTGACATGCATCCTTCAGACTGAACTGTCATGCCAAAGCTATCTTTTATATATATATATATTTTAACTGTTGAGAGCTTATGAGTGAGTGTGTGTGTGTGTGTGTGTAGGATCCTCTCAATTATTGCAATATTGTCATACTTTATTTTTGAGAGCCTTACTCTGTCTTCTCATCTGAATTCATTTCTGATTTTATAACTTCTACAACGGTAGTGATTGTAGTATTTTATATTTTATTTGGGGAAAATGATAATTATCTCTGGTTACTTCTAGTTTGTCAAATAATTCCAGGGTCATGGGATAATAATTTAGATTTTGGAATTGATAGGTGATATGGATCACAATTAGGGTTAATGGCTATACTATTGATTACACTTATGAACCAATATTTTAAGCCAGCCAGGTAAAAGACAGTTTGGTTTGTGTGTGTGTTTACCTGCCAAGGCTATGGGTTTTCAATGATGAATCCTATCTGATGCCTCTTAAGCTTCGTATTTCATGTCAGGTTTTGTGAAATCTTTCCCCATTCCCTCTGGTGCCTGCATTATCCAAAGAGAATAATATATATTAGTTAAGTGTGAATTATATGTGATCAACACCATGACCTCCCCAGCAATCATTTTTTTGAATTAGTATCTTTTTTTTTAATTAGTATCTTTATTAATATGATTATAATTTTCCTGAGTGCAAAATTGGCTCTTCAGAGACAGAGCTACATGATAAGTATTCAGAAAAAAAATAAATAAATAGACATATAGTTGCTGTGGATTTCGAAGGAGAGCTTTATGCATAAGCAAAGGATCTCATAAGATGATATCTGATGGCCCTATGAATTTTGAGATGCTACTGGAATTGTAACCAGTTTAAGAAGTAATGGGTAAAAGAACTTTGGGAGCTAAAATAAACATAATTTTTATTTCATTCTATGGGCCTCAAATTATAACTCCTTTTTTCTTAACTTATAGATGGGTTGAATGTGCAACTGAGTATACAATTTATATGGCAAAAGTGATCTTGTTTACACAAAATTTGCCTGTAACTAAAATTTCCTTCTATATTCATTTGGCATTACTGAGGAGATTTTAGTAGGCAACTGGCCATAGACACTTGCACAGAGTGAAAGGTTTCTGGGGCTAAGCTAGATCCATAAACCCAAAGGGTCAGAGGAGGCCAGTATAGACTGAGGTAGCAATCGAAGAATGGTTGAACTGGAAGATAAAAGTGCAAAGCTGGAGGAGTCATACTGTCTATAAAGGGTCATTTAGCAATGTGAGGTGATTAAAAGAAGCTGAGCCCCAAGGATCGAAGTAAAGAATGAAAGAAAAACAATAGAATATTTGTTACAAGATGGGTTAGTCAAAGTGGTTCAACAATAGGATCATAAATGTAATAGGCAGTGCATGAAAAGATGGGTCAGAAATTCAGAACTCTTCAACACTGGAGTCAAAAATATTTATTTTTTTTTTCAATGATCTGAAGTACCCCTAATTTGACTTAATTTCTACCAAAAAAATCTCAAAACAGTAAATATTTCTCAGAAAAGTAGTTCCAATGAATGAATTATTACCTATAAGATTCTGTGTTGTCTGTCAATATCCAGCTTTATGATAGCAAACTGATACAATTCCCCTTTTTGACAAAAGGATGTTGGCATGTGACTCAAATGGATCTGGCAGCTAACTAAAAGGAAAGGTTCCAGATGGATCTACCGACCACCACAGTACTTAGGAGAAAGATTTCAGGCAGTTAGGAATTAGAGTTACTTTCTTTGCTGCTTTAATGGATATATGACTGAGGTAGAGCCTAAGGGTGTAAGTATATAAGTGCTGTGAAGATATTAACTGACCCTTTGGATAATTACCGTGTCCAGAGATCCAGGAGCTACCATGAGATGTCACTCAAGAATGTGCATATAAAGAAAATAGTGTTTTTCTTAAATATTTGGACTATATTGGCTACTGATAATGGGTCAGAGCAGAGATAAACCTGGTCACCTTGAAGTGACCTTGACCCGATACTCAGTTGCCTTATTGCATGCAATAGTCCATATAGATATAAAGAGGTGGAGAGTTTTATTTACCAGAATTTGTCCTTGAGAATTCTGTCTCAGACTTTCTTCTGAGAAAACCAGGCTGAGCGTGAAAAGAAATACATTCCCAAGGTGCTCTGTAAACTTCGCTTGTTGCAGATTGAGGGAGATGGAGATGTGAGAGCTGCCAATGTCCCCAACCCTCTGAACACAAGCTGGCACAGCTGGTGAGGAGGACCATAAATGCAAACAGCTACTCTCAGGGAGGGGGCGCTGCAGGATGCTGGGGAGCGAGGAAAGCAGATTCCCTCAGATAAGACGTCTTGAGGTATTTCACAGAGAGTGTGGAAAATAATTAGATAATGGGACATTCAAGGCACCTGCAGTTTGTAAGAGCATTGAAGAGAAGAAAAGGAAAGCTTTTTGTGGGTTCCTACTGTGGGTTAAGAATTGGATCCTCATTAATGTTCATTGAAAGCTACAAGTAAAGGCTAGAATTGGTTTTTAATTACCCTTGCTAGACTGTGGTATCTTTAAAGTGTTATCATGTAGGAAATAGGCCATATGGGATCCCTGTTATTGTACTATGTTAAGGAAAAATAAGTTCAATCATAAAACTATGGAAAAGGAAGAAATACTTGGGCAGATATCAGCAGTGCTCATCTGAGAATCTTAGTGGCCTATCAGTAAAAATCTAAATGATCTAACTGTTTTGTTCTGATTCCAATCTCCTTATACACCGACTTCTCATGTTGTGTGTTTGAAGACAGACAATAATGCACTGGATGAAGAAGTCCAGTTCCAGTCTACCCAAAATTCTCAGTTCTCAGTGCATATTAACAAATGGATTTTCTGATTTTTGTATGTCAGTGTCTGTGACCCTGGCTAATGGGAATTGCCTCTGATTAAACAATTCATGTCCTGATGTTTCCAAGCTTATAAGACCAAGAATTTTACACTTGACTTTAGAAAATTTAAAACCGGCCCTGTTATGCTAAGATGCTGCCAGACTCTCTATCTTCATCATGACAAGTTTCTGTCTCCTATTCAAACTATACTAATGGTCATGCCAGTCACATCTATTTAGGGAAGGAAACAAATGCACGTGTATGCACACATGTATGCACACACGCATGCACACACACACCTTACAAAATAAGAATAAAAGGGGAATGAAGGGAAATGACAGAAGAAGACATAATGACCCATAGAATTGCAGAGCACATTCTCCTAGACCGCCCTATCCTAAAATGGTGAGTTCCCTTCATTGGCATTATTCAAACAGAGTTGGATGGCACCCGGGCAGTGATGCTACTTTAGAATTCTGTGAGATTTGGAGTAAAGTGAAGACAATGCACATAAAGTCTCTTGCACAATGATTAATATGCAAGCACTCAGTTGTTACTGTTGTTGCTGTTTTTTGGACATCATATGAGAGAATCAGGGACAAGATTTATGACTGTAATGGATAATGTGGATATCATTTCCATCTTTAGTATTCTATAATTCTATGAGAATGAATGAGATTCTGATAATGTACAAATGAGATAATTTATATTTTAATAAATGACATCAGTATAAGTCAACAATTTGTGCTACATTCTTATCACAAATGGTCACCCAGGTTCTTACTTAACTTGACTCACAGATTCCTGCAGAAGCCAAACCCTGGCCACCTTCCTCTCTTCATTTTCTACCACTCTCCCACTAACTCACTGGCTTTTAACACAGTAGCCTCCTTGTTACATGCTTCAGCCTCAGAGTATGTGCACCTGCTCTTCTGGTTCTTACAGTGCCCTGCCCCAGCTCTCTGTAGGACCTCTTTTCTCTCTTGGTGGTATTGGTTAAGTGTTATTTTATCAGGGAGAGCTTTCTGGGCTTTTTGTATTAAAAAAAATCACCCTTTCATTACCATATTTCTATTTACCTTCTTTTATTGGCTTCCTGACACTTTTCAGACTTTTTACACATATTGTTATGTTACATGACATGTATTTATCTCTATCTGTCTCCCCTACTGGAACATAAGTTCCATGGGAGCAGAAACTTTTCTTTGATCACCCTTATATTCTCATCACCTAGAACAATGCCTAGCACATAGGAGGCACTCAATAAATTATTTGTTAATCTCCCTTCTGTTCATTTTGCCTGGAATTCTTTCCCCACCCCTTAAAAAAGCACATTGCTGGCAAGTGATAGCTGATAAGTGAGGAGATCAGTGAATGAGTGAGTCACTTATGAAAAGTAATGTTTCTTTCCTAACTTGTAAAGTTGCTAGGCAGAAGTATAACCTTAAGACTGGGAAGAGCCAAGATCTGGAAAATAGAATGCTCCTAGGAGATAGGGATTTGGCCTTGGGAATAATACAGAAATCCAATTGTCAAGGTTAGGCCATGAGGTTAGAGCTTGCCAAGCAATAAATAAATTCATTGAAGCCACTGATGCGTTAGTTTAGAATTTCTTAAACCCTTGCTGAGGTCAAAATTGGCTCCTGAAACTTAAGGAAACAAAGTCTAGAGTCAGATAGCACAGGCTCAAATCCCAGTTTTTAACCATTAACCATGACCTTGTGACATTTCTTTATTTTCATTTCTTAAAGTTACTTAATCTTTCTGTGTTTTAGTTTCCTCCCTTGTGGAAAAAAAAAATAGCACCTATTTTTTTATGATCCTTACAATGATTAAATGAATTATTCCCTGTGAGGAGCTAAACATACTCTCTGCTCATGTAGGTGTTGTAAAGTTGTTAGTCACAAGAATATTTAGCAGAGTTGAGGGGCAAAATAGCTCCAGCTATAGAAAGAAGCAAGTCTCTAGTTTCTATAATTTACTACTGTCTCTGAGCCACATCCAAAACATTAGTCTGCTAGTTCAACCTGGAAAAGAAGTGGATTCTCCACACTCATTAAGTAATAATAATTTTATTGATGATAAAATGCATCAAAATCTGAGGATTTCTATTTCAAAAGTTTACCTTTGATGATTTGGGGTAATTAGGCCACGTGATAACTTTAAGAATATTCTAGGATATTGCCCCAATCTTCTGCTCTGCTTTGACTATGGACAAGCAGGTAAGTCACAGCATTCTGGGGTGAGTTCCCAAAATACTCATGGACCCACATCAGAAAAGTGCCTCCAGAGTACTGTTGAAACTCGAGGCCTGAGGTTGCCAGGCAACAGTTCATGTACCTGGCATGGTAGTTTGCTTCCTGGAAACATTAGCAGAAGCAGCTCAGACAGGCTTAACTCTGCAGGTGTGTACGAGTCAGGCTTCTCAGTTACTTCAGACATCAGAGCAAATTTTAACATGAATCCTTGATACATACACCCTGTCAATCATACAGATTTACTTTCATTCCATTCAAAAGCAACAATCGGGTAGGGGAATTAAACAAAATATTTTGAAGTAAGAAAATAACTACGAAGAAATTGACTGCCCTTTCTAGCCTGCTTCTCCCACGGTGTGCCAGTTCCTTTTCTTTTTCTATTTCCCGAAGTCAATAAATCCATTGATAAGTCAGCAAGTCTTATAATTCTGCTATGACTACTACTACTTTATTAGGTGTTAAAAGGTTTGTACGTAACATAGTTTCTATTCGAAATATTTACCATTTTTTGAGAAAGTCAAATAAAGATTCTGGAAGACTTTTAATTTCCACAATGATAAAAAAAAATCAGTGGTTGCTAGGGATTAGGAGGGAAGGGGGGACATATAGATGGAACACAGATTTTTAGAGCAGTGAAACTTTCTGTGTGATACTCTAATGATGGATATGTGTCACTACACATTTGTCAAAGCTCGTAGAATGTACAACACCAAGAGTGAACCCCAATGTAAATTATGGACTTTCATTAATAATGACACAGCAATGTAAGTTACTGATTTTGACAATTGTTATCACTGCGGTGTGGGATATTGGTAGGGGGAAAGGTGATGGGTGTGGGGCAAAGATTTATGAAAACTCTCCGTACTTTCCTTTTAAATTTGCTAAAATACACTAAAAAATAAAATTTATCTTAAACATAAATAAATAAATGCTGATATCAATATCTATAGCTCCGAAGAAAGCCAAACAGGATAAGAAATACAGAGAGTGAGGTTGCTAGTTCAGAGAACATGGTCAGGGAAAGAGTCTGTGAGGAGATGCCTGCCGTATGACCAGAAACCTGAAGGAAGTGAGTGAGGAAGCCACGTGGATCTCTGGGGGAAGAATATTCCAGGCAAAGGGAATAACAAGTGCAGTTACAAAAGATAAATGGCAAAGATAGTATTAGTGCACTTGTATTCAAGGCCATTAACAAAGTACCCTAACCCTAACCCTAACCCTAACCCCTAACCCTAACCCTAACCCTAACCCTAACCCTAATAGATGTAATGACAGATCATGAACACAAGTGAGAAGAAAACAGTCTCAAATCCCAGAATACGTTTAAAAGAACTGGCTGTCTAATCAATCTTGTGTTCATTTATTTTGGTCATTGGGTCAGATTTTGGAGTGAGCAGTTTAAAGTTACACTTAGATGTTTGTATTCACTTAATTAGTATTTATTTACTGGTCACTGCCTTTCCTGTTTAAGCATTAATCATCACTTGCCTGGACCAGGACAGTACCTTTCCTCACGGTGTCATGGATTTAGTCTCACCTGTAAAGATCAAGCCTTTCTCAACCTACAGTGACTTTTCCTAGGGGAAAGATCTACCCCATAATGCTAACTTGAACACTAAAAAGTAGTTTGTACCTACCAAAATGAGCCACATTTCTGAATGCATGATGGATCCTATGAAATAAATATGTATGCAAATTATCCTAAATTTGAAAATGAAACCAAGCATTGACTATGTAAAAGTTTAATATCATGCTGGAGCACTGTCCAACATTTTACTAAAGGGCCAACTGACTCTCTTGAGGATTCTGTTTGACATAATATTTATAATTGATTATAACCCAGATATTCTATAACTCCATAAAGCTAGAGGTTAACTTTTAGAACAATGGTAAGGTGACTTTATTTTTTGTAACAAGGAAAGATAATTTAAAATCTGTGATTGTACTGCAATGGAAGATATTAACCAGCTTATTTACAGCCTAATGTAAAACTCTTAGCTCTGTGTTCCTTTTTAAGTTTCATTGATTATATAAAATCCCATTCCTTCTATATATTTTTTGAATCAGGTTTTCCAAATGACTGGTTCCATCATTAATAAATTAAGTGGAAATATGACAAATGATCACTATTTACTTGCATAAAAATTATGTTTTTAACATTTTGAGTGTTATGCTTTGACACATCATTGATTTTACGATATCAGGTTCAACTAGCTAAGACCAAAATCAAATGAAGCTTTCTTATATAAATTCCGAATATTATCTATGTATGAAACTGTTCCACAAATCTATTCAAACATATCTACAATCACACTTGCAAAATATCCTTTTGGGAGTTATAAATGCTTTGGAAATCAATTTTGGTTAATTTGATTTAGGATTTCTTGGCAAATATGAATTCTAAATAGGATATTCAAAGATGGAAAAGGTTGATTTAGAACATTTATATACAGGTAACATTTCTTTGTGATACGGTGACTGCTTTGTATGAAAATTCAGCCAAAAGACTCTGAGCAATGAGTACCTTTAGATATAACAGAACTAGAAGATAATGCGCTTTTAATTATTGGCACTTAAAGTATAACCTGAAGCATTTGGGAATTTTGCAGCAAATTTATGCTCTTGAGGTGAGCAAAGTTAGAGTCAAAGCCACTAGCAGAAAATGGTTTCAGATAGACGAGAAGTAAGAAAACCTACAAGTTTATAAAGAAGATTACATAATTCCTTGAAAGTAGAGACCTTTTTTTTTTAAATTTTTTTTTATTATTATTTATTTATGATAGTCATACAGAGAGAGGCAGAGACAAGGCAGAGACACAGGCAGAGGGAGAAGCAGGCTCCACGCAGGGAGCCCGACGTGGGATTCGATCTCAGGTCTCCAGGATTGCGCCCTGGGCCAAAGGCAGGCGCCAAACCGCTGCGCCACCCAGGGATCCCAGAAAGTAGAGACCTTTATTATCACATTCTGTAGTATGATTCTACTCACATTTTATTTTTTCATTTTTTTTAATTTTTTAAAAATTTTTATTGGAGTTCAATATGCCAACATATAGCATAACACCCAGTGCTCATCCTGCCAAGTACCCCACTCAGTGCCTATCACCCAGTCACCCCAACCCCCTGCACACTTCCCTTTCCACTACCCCTTGTTCATTTCCCAGAGTTAGGTGTTTCTCATGTTTTGTCACCCTCACTGATACTTTCACTCATTTTGTCTCCTTTCCCTTTCACAAATTTTTATATTCCTCAAATGAATGAGACCATATAATGTTTGTCCTTCTCCGATTGATTATTTCACTCAGCATAATACCCTCCAGTTCCATCCACATTGAAGCAAATGGTGGGTATTTGTTGTTTCTAATGGCTGAGTAATATTCCATTGTATACATAAACCACATCATCTTTACCCATTTATCTTTCGATGAACACTGAGGCTCCTTCCACAGTTTAGCTATTGTGGACTTTGCTGCTATAAACATTGGGGTACAGGTGTCCCAGTATTTCACTGCATCTGTATCTTTGGGGTAAATCCCTAGCAGTGTAATTGCTGGGTCATAGGGCAGATCTATTTTTAACTCTTTGAGGAACCTCCACACAGTTTTCCAGAGTGGCTGCACCAGTTCACATTCCCACCAACAGTGCAAAAACGGTTCCCCTTTCTCCACATCCTCTCCAACATTTGTTGTTTCCTGTCTTGTTCATTTTCCCCATTCTCACTGGTGTGAGGTGGTATCTCATTGTGGATTTGATTTGTATTTCCCTGATGGCAAGTGATGCGGAGCATTTTCTCATGTGCTTGTTGGCCATGTCTATGTCTTCCTCTGTGAGATTTCTGTTCATGTCTTTTGCCCATTTCATGATTGGATTGTTTGTTTCTTTGCTGTTGAGTTGAATAAGTTCTTTATAGATCTTGGAAGCTAGCCCTTTATCTGGTACGTCATTTGCAAATATCTTCTCCCATTCTGTAGGTTGTCTTTTAGTTTTGTTGACTGTTTCTTTTGCTGTGCAGAAGCTTTTTATCTTGATGAAGTTCCAATAGTTCATTTTTGCTTTTGTTTCTCTTGCCTTCATGGATGTATCTTGCAAGAAGTTGCTGGGCCAAGTTCAAAAACGGTGTTGCCTGTGTTCTCCTCTAGGATTTTGATAGAATCTTGTCTCATATTTAGATCTTTCATCCATTTTGAGTTTATCTTTGTGTACACTGTAAGAGAATGGTTTAGTTTCATTCTTCTGTATGTGGATGTCCAATTTTCCCAGCACCATTTATTGAAGAGACTGTCTTTTTTTCTTTCCTACTTTGTCAAATATTAGTTGACCATAAAGTTGAGGGTCCACTTCTGGATTCTCTATTCTGTTCCATGATCTATGTGTCTGTTTTTGTGCCAGTACTACACTGTCTTGATGACTACAGCTTTGTAGTACAACCTGAAATCTGGCATTGTGATGCCCCCAGCTATGGTTTTCTTTTTTAATATTTCCCTGGCTATTCGGGGTCTTTTCTGATTCCACACAAATCTTAAGATGATTTGTTCCAATTCTCTGAAGAAATTTCATGGTATTTTGATAGGGATTGCACTAAATGTGTAAATTGCCCTGGGTAGCATTGACATTTTCACAATATTACTTCTTCCAATCCATGAGCAAGGGATATTTTTTCCATCTTTTTGTGTCTTCCTCAATTTCTTTCAGAAGTGTTCTTTAGTTTTTGGGGTATAGATCCTTTTTAGCTCTTTGGTTAGGTTTATTCATAGGTATCTTATGCTTTTGGGTGCAATTGTAAATGGTATTACTCCTTAATTTCACTTCCTTCAGTTTCATTGTTAGAGTATAGAAATGCCACTGATTTCTGGGCATTGATTTTGTATCCTGCCAAACTGCCGAATTGCTGTTTGAGTTCTAGCAATCTTGGGGTGCAGTCTTTTGGGTTTTCTATGTACAGTATCATGTCATCTGTGAAGAGGGAGAGTTTGAATTCTTCTCTGCCAATTTGAATGCCTTTTATTTCGTTTTGTTGTCTGATTGCTGAGGCTAGGACTTCTAATACTATGTTGAATAGCAGTGGTGAGAGTGGACATCCCTGTTGTGTTCCTGATCTTATGGGAACAGCTCCCACTGTTTCTCATTGAGAATGATATTTGCTGTGGGCATTCATAGATGGCTTTTAAGATGATGAGGAATGTTCCTTCTATCCCCAGACTCTGAAGACTTTTGATCAGGAATGGATGCTGTATTTTGTCAAATGCTTTCCCTGCATCTATTGAGAGGATCATATGGTTCTTGTTTTTTCTCTTGTTGATATGATCTATCACATTGATTGCTTTACAACTGTTGAATCCGCCTTGCACCCTGGGGATAAATCCCACTTGGTCAGGGTGAATAGTCTTCTTAATGTACTGTTGGATCCTATTGGCTAGTATCTTGTTGAGAATTTTTGCATCCGTGTTCATCAGGGATATTGGTCTATAATTCTCTTTTTTGGTGGGGTCTTTGTCTGGTTTTGGAATTAAGGTGACGCTGGCCTCATAGAACGAATCTGGAAATATTCTATCTCTTTCTATCTTTTGGAACAGCTTTAGTAAAATAGGTATGGTTTCTTCTTTAAACATTTGATAGAATTCCACTGGGAAACCATCTGGCCCTGGGGTTTTGTGTCTTGGGAGGTTTTTCATGACTGCTTCACTTTCCTCCTGGGTTATTGGCCTGTTCAGGTTTTCTATTTCTTCCTGTTCCAGTTTTGGTAGTTTGTGGCTTTCCAGAAATGCGTCCATTTCTTCTAGATTGCCTAATTTACTGACATATAGCTTCACATAATAAGTTTTTAAAATAGTTTGTATTTCCTTGGTGTTGGTGGTGATCTCTCCTTTCTCATTCATGATTTTATTAATTTGAGTCTTTTCTGTATTCTTTTTAATAAGGCTGGCTAATGGTTTATCTATCTTATTAATTCTTTCAAAGAACCAACTCCTGGTTTTGTTGATCTATTCCACAGTTCTTCTGGTCTCTATTTCATTGAGTTCTGCTCGAATCTTTATTAACTCTCTTCTTCTGCTGGGTGAAGGTTCTATTTGCTGTTTCTTCTCCAGCTCCTTTAGGTGCAAGGTTAGCTTTTGTATTTGAGTTCTTACCAGTTTTTGGATGGATGCTTGTATTGTGATGTATTTCTCCCTCAGGACTGCTTTTGCTGTATCCCAAAGATTTTGAACAGTTGTATCTTCATTCTCATTAATTTCCCTGAATCTTTTTAGTTCTTCTCTAATTTCCTGGTTGATGCTTTTGTCTTTTAGTAGGATGTTCTTTAACCCTCACATGTTTGAAATCCTTCCACACTTCTTGAGGTTTAGTTCTAGAATATCTATCAATTGCAGAAAGTGCTGTGTTCAAGTCTCCAAGTATAAGTGTATTATTATCTAAATATGTCTTAACTTTGGTTATTAAGTGATTGATATACTTGGCAGCTCCCTCATTCGGGGTATAAATATTCATGATTGTTAGGTCCTCTTGTTGGATAGATCCTTTAAGTATGATATAGTGTCCCTCTGCATCTCTTACTAGAGTCTTTGGGATAAACTTTAATTTATCTGAAATGAGGATGGCTACCCCTGCTTTCTTTTGAGGACCATTTGAATGGTAAATGGTTCCCCAACCTTTTATTTTCAAGCCGAAGGTGTCCTTATGTCTAAAATGAGTCTTTTGTAGACAGCAAATAGATGGGTCTTGCTTTTTTATCCAGCCTGAAACCCTGTGGCTTTTGATGGGATCATTCAGCCCATTCATGTTCAGAGTTACTATTGAAAGATATGTATTTAGTGTCATAATACCTATTCAGTCCCTGTTTTTGTGGATTGTTCCATTGGACTTCCTCTTTATTTTACAGGGTCCCCCTTAATATTTCTTGCAGAGCTGGTTTAGTGGTCACACATTCTTTCAGTTTCTGCCTATCTTGGAAGCTCTTTATCTCTCCCTCTATCCAGCCTTGTTGGATAAAGTATTCTTGGCTGCAAGTTCTTCTCATTTAGGACCCTGAGTATAGCCTGCCAGCCCTTTCTGGCCTGCTAGGTCTCTGTGGAGGGGTCTGCTGTTAACCTAATACTTCTCCTTATAAAGTTTAGGGATCTCTTGTCTCTTGCTGCTTTAAAGATCTTCTCTTTATCTTTGGTTTTGCGAGTTTCACTATTAAATGCCTGGGTGTTGAACAGGTTTTATCGATTTTAGGGGGGGGATATCTCTATCTCCTGGATCTGAATGCCTGTTTCCCTTCCCAAGTTAGGGAAGTTCTCAGCTATAATTTGTTCAAATACACTTTCTGGTTCTCTGTCCCTTTTGACACCCTCTGGAACCCCAATTAAACATAGATTTTTCCTTCTGAGGCTGTCATTTATTTCCCTTAACCTTTTCCTCATGATCTTTTGTTTTTCACTTTTTTCCTCAGTTTCCGTCCTTGCCATCAACTTGTCTTCTATGTCACTCACTTGTCCTTCTACCTTGTTAGCCCTCCTCATTAGGACCTCCAGTTTGGATTGCATCTCATTTAATTGATTTTTAATTTCGGCCTGATTAGATCTAAATTCTGCAGTCATTAAGTCCCTTGAATCCTTTATGCTTTTTTCTAGAGCCACCAGTAGCTGTATAATAGTGCTTCTGAATTGGCTTTCTGACATTGAATTGTAATCCAGATTTTGTAACTCTGTGGGAGAGGGGACTGTTTCTGATTCTTTCTTTTGAGGTGAGTTTTTCCTTCTAGTCATTGTGCTCAGTGCAGAGTGGCTAAAAACAAGTTGTACTGGAAAAAGGAAGGAAAAAGAGAAAAAAAAAGTGGGGGGAACAAACAAAAAAGAAGGAGGGGTATCCTCTGATTGTATATAGTGTAAGTCCTTAGATTTCCCCTGGAACTTCCAGCACTGCTTGGTCAAGTACTTGCTCTTCCCCTGTCCTTCCAGCTGGTCTTCTGGGGGAGGGGCTGCTGTGCTGATTCTCAGGTGTGTGCACCTGGGGGAGCTGCCCAGCCCCCTGCCAAGTGCACGGCTCAGTGGGAGCTGTTTATCCTGTGAGGCCCCTGCTCAGTCCCAGGCACAAGGTGACACCAGGAGGAACAACGACACTGTCTGCGGCCAGCTCTCCCACCCTGGAGTCAGCTCCCGCAGTAACCACTGCAGTCTCCCAGTCTGTAGGGGCCTGGATGCTTGGGGGTGGGGGGCACTGATCTGCACAGCTAGGGGCCACCCAGCGGCAGGAGCGTCCTTGCTGTCTTGTGCCCTCCCTGGCCTCCACCTGTCCCCGGGGGAGGCGGGATCCTGGGCTATGTCCCCCGGTGCCTTGGGGTCCGGGGCCTGCACCGCTGGGACCCCGCTCTTGGGGCTGTGCAGCCCCCTCCGCGCGTAGAGCAGCCGCCTCCCGGGGCCCCACCGGGCTTGTACTCTGGCCCCCTAGGGAGCTCCGCCGGGGTGTGTGGTGCCCTCTCCCCCCGGGCTCACCTCTTCTGTCAGTGCCCCCGGGAACCTGGGGGCTCCACTGTCCCTCCTGGGATCCTGCCCGAGCTCCCTGCGAGCGCCTTTCTGTCCGGGAAGATTGGTAAAGCTCCTGCTTCTCCGGGCCTGGGCTCTCCTGTACTGGGGTCACTCGCCCCGGCCTTAGCCCAGCTCCTCGCGGGGCCCCTCCCCCTTTGATGCTTATTTATTTATTTATTTATTTATTTATTTATTTATTTATTTCCGTCTTCCTACCTTGATAGAAGCGTGAACTCTTCTTACTGTATCATTCCAGCTATTCTCTCTTTAAATCTCAGGTCAAATTCATAGGTTTTTCAGGATGATTTGAAAGTTACCTAGGTAAATTGGTGGGGACAGGTGACTTGGGGACCCTACTCTTCCACCATCTTGCCCTGCCTCTGTGATTCTACTCACATTTTAAAGTTCTCAGTAAATTCCTGAAGTTATTTATGGTGAATTGGCATCAACATAAATTAGAGATTTACTAGCAGGGATTAACAGATAGTAATAAATCAAGAGGGCGCTATAAATTATGTAAATAGCAAAATTATAGATAAACCAGATTCAGAACAGCGCAAAGTATGAACTTCTGACTAGACTGTCTGGATTCAAATTCTGGCTTAGTCTACTATAAGCTCTGGGCCCTTGACAAACCTACATAGGCTCTCTGTACCTCATTTTCTGTGCCTCATCTATAAGAAGGATTAGTGATACCAATTGTATAAAGTTGTTGAAAGGTTAGATTAGTTAATAGAAAGGATCTAGAGAAATTTCCAGCACAAAATATGCACTAGACTAGTCTAAGTCATCATTGTCATTATAAACACTAATGGTACACAGGAGACAAAACAGGAGTTAAAAATAACTTCAGGGACCTGAGAAGTCAGGTGACACTGTTGCTTCTGGCAATTAGGAGTTGCATAAAATGGAGGGTATGAAATATACAAAGCTTTCCTGGTTTGTGACTATAGGATTTTACTAAGGAATTGTCCAATAGATTTTTGTCTGATGAATCATTGGGAACACATTTAATCCAGATTTATGGATTAATAGAAAATCAGGAAAAACAGGATTTTTAGAAACTGTTTAGCCCAAATGATACAGTCTTCGCTTTTATCAAGATCACTAGCAGATTGTTTAAAAATACAGATACCTGGACAGTCTCTAAATCTACTGAATCAGAGATCAAGAATATTTTCTTTAGGTAATTCTGATGCAAGGAAAATTTGAGAAATACTACTATAGTCCAATTTCTTCTTTTAAGAACTGAAAAACTGAAGTCTAGAGATGTGAAATGGCCTGGGCAGGTTCACATTTGTAATAACACTTTTGGGTTCAGAGAATCTTTGCCTCCTGTATCCAGATATCCATATTGGTCCCTGCCACACATCTCAATGAAGAGTATAGAGCCCAAGGAAAGGGTCACCTGCAGCGCATGTCCTGCTGAGCAGAGGACTAATTCATCCTTGTGAGTCTTGATTGAGCAAGCATTACACCTTCTTATTCACTTTCATCTGGAAAGGAAATGTCTGATCTGTTGCTTAGCAATGGCATTGTTCCAGATTTTTAGGATTTCAGCAAAGAAAAAAGGGGGAGCAATTGCAAAATGGGCTCCCCACATTTCATTTTTATGCTTCTTCCAAAAAAGTGGTACATCTCTAACCTTCCTATCAATGAAGAGAACTCATGAGCTTGGCAAAGATGACAATGACACAATACCATCTTTTGTTTGCTGAAGATTACTCCCTTTGTGAGACTAGGGGAGGAGAGATGGCTGAGGTGTCAGAATAACACTGATCTTTTTTTCTTTCTTTCTTTCTCAACAGAAGAATAAGACATAGCCTAGAAAATTGCTGCATTTAAGAGCTATTTCTTGCCATTGCTTTAAATGTCCCCCACTCCCCCACCACCCTTTATTTTCATTGCACTTGAAATTTCCTCTGCAGGGAATTCCACTCTAGGCTCAAGAAGACATCTGGCAGCAGTGAGGGGTGAGATCTGCCTCATGGACAGTTGCTGGAAAGATGTGATAATTCCATTTTCTGTCGAACAGCCGAGTGCATGTTGTTAAATGTCAAGTATTTCTACAAACAGCTGGAAAAATGAAGCCACAGAAAATCTTGTTTATTACCCTACAGCTTCTTCTCCTGTATAAGAAACATAACTTTGTTTGACCATGTAGCTCAGAATATTAATAGCATCTCTATCCTGGGTTGATTTATTCTCTCCTTTAACAATAAATATGTCTATTTTTCTTCCTTCATTTTTCTTCCCACTGGTTAGACTCAGAAGTCACCTGAAGAGGATTTGCCAAATCAACTTTCAAACTGAGAAAAAGTGAGTCCTCTCAGTTAATTCAAGCTTATAATAAATTGTGTGTTGTGTGAAGACTGACCACATTATACAGCAGGATCATGGTATGTGAATAGAGTCATCATGAAAATGAGAATTTAATCATTATTATGATAATGTGGGCTTTTCCCAAATATCAAGAGTCAAATTGTATGATCATTTCTTGAGATATTGATATATAAACTCCCCTTTCTGTGTTAATGCATGCTATTTTATTTGGGGAAAAGTATTTCTAGAAAGCAAAACATCATATTAAAACATATTAAAAATATCATATAATCAAATTTGTATTTTATAGACTATGATATTGAGGCTAAAAAAAGTGAAGTTAGTCCAAGTTATAATATCAAGTTGATAGAAATGCTGTGGTCTCCCATTTCCCTGCCAGTTCAATTCAGTTAAACACATATGGTGAATTAGTAAGTTCATTTAGCAGGCACTGTACTAGGCACTCTGCCAAAGTAAACAATAGAGCAAAGGAAAAAGCGACTAAGTCTAATAAGTTGTGATAGAAGAGCTGGGGGAGGGGGGGTTGGTTGTAGGGCAGGGATCAGACACAAGGTCTCCAAGCAAGCATAAGCAAAAGAGGAACCTGAATGTGAGTTAGCATTTATTTATTTATCCTTGCTCCATCTTTTCTTGTGTGAGGCAATAAAAGAGTGAAAGCATGGAACTGAAAGAGAGAGAGTGCAAGAAAATTAATTTCCTTGTCTGGAATAGAACACAGAATGACTGAGTTGGTGGGGAAAGTAAACTCATGTTATGGATGTTATTCTAATAACATCTGATAGTTTCTGAAAAGTTTTTAGTGGAGTAGTTACAGTGCTCATTCCATTGTACCACGTGAAAATTTTGGACCATAGTTTACTGAAGCAAATTGAAAGGGGGCATATAGGACATACCTAGAGTAAGCCTAATGATTTGAAGGATGCTAAAATCAGATCCTTCTGTCCCTAGACATATCTCCTGTACACCTGTTACTGTTCTCAAAGTCTCAGACATCACTCTTTTCATTCAGCATACCAAGTTTAATGTCTAGGCCTTGAGATTGGATAAGGTATGGAGACACACCTGAGTAGCCAACAAGGAGTTAGGTGACAGATATCCACAAACATGAAAAGAGAAAAGATCCTAATGGGGAACAACATAGAAAGAATATTTGTGGTTATTATTTAGTGCTATTGAGTTTAATTTTCTCTTATTTATCATGAAATCATGTTCACTAAGAGAACTTTTAGAATGCTAACCCCATTGTGGGGCTTGATCTCATGACCCTGAAATCATGACCTGAGCCAAAATTGAGAGCTGGCTGCTTAACTGACTGAGCCACCCAGGTGTCCCCTTCCATAATTTCTAATAATCCCAATGAAGAAGTCGAGTCCATTTCTTCGGGAAGATGTAGAAAATCTGTATATATATATCTATGAAAAAGTCTGTGATTCGAGACTGCTGGTAACCTCTGGGGGCATTTTTCTACTCATTTAAGATACCTGTATTATAATCCTTTCATTTAAATATTATTAGCCAGAGCTTAATTATTGATATCTGGGATGCTATTTAGAATCTTTAACTCCAGGTGTTTTTTTTTTTTTTTTGGTCCAGTCACCACTCAGTCCAGTAAAATAATGTCACTGCTAAAATTCTCACTTGCCAGATGCTCTGCATGGTCCTGTCACTGCTACTAATTTGCAAAGAAAAAAATTCACATGCTTAGGTGGCAAATAAAACAATCAACTTCAACTAGCATTTTAGTTCAATCAGATAGATGAAATGGATTTTATTAAGTTTTCTTTTTCCTCATCCATTAGAGCAAATGTTCATGCTGGCTCTTTGGATATTTTGTCAGCATAAATAAGTGCAATATTTTGAAGGCTTTGATTTCCAAGTCTGTTTTTTTCTATGGGGAAGATTCATTCTGCTCTGAGCCTGACCACATACCCTGGGCTGGTTTTTCCCTCTGCTACCAGGCTTCAACATTTGGCCCCAAAAGCATTTAGCATGGAACCGGGCACAGAATTAGGATCTAGTAAATGTTAGCTAATCCTGAATGCTTTTCTGTTCTATTTCCAGAAAAAAAGAATAGAGTTGTTCAAGACCTCTAAACAGGCACCCAGGGTGACTGATGGTAATCACAAGTTAAGACAAGGTGGGCTGTCAATGTTAGGGGCTCTTACCATCCATAAAATGGCAAGGATGTCAGGGAGCACTGCATAGCAATGAGGTGACACAGGCTTCATAATGATCAAATTTGTTTTACTTTTCTTGAGATATTGCACTAATAGACAGCTTCCCACTGTCCATTTCAGACTTGAATTTGTTTATGAGCCAGCCCTGGGTTCCAGCCAATGGGCTGCTGATTGGTTTGGAAAGAAAGTCTTTATTATAAGTACAAAAGGAAAGAATAAACTTAAAATCTCTCCTCTGGGTGTTTTGTGTTTTCTTTCTCCCAAAGATAATCAGGAGGGAAAGCCTAGCCAGGATTTAAAACTGTGTTTTACTCAGAGATGCTAATCAATGGAATGTCTTCTGAGACTTTCTCTGACAAATCAGTTCATGAGGGAGAAGTCACCATGCTTTTTGTTAAAGACAAAGGATAAGATAAAATAAATAAAATAAAATAAAAATAAAAATAAAGTTCTCATGTGCAGTGGAGATGCTTATCTTTTGAGAAAGAGCTTAAGTGGAGTGAAAATTCAAGGACAGAGCAACAGGCTTTTTATTTTCTCCAATACTAAGAGTTTATGAGCTTTGAAATTTAGAATTTAAGAATTTAAATCTCAGGATTTTACTGTACATTACACAGTCACCAAGTATTTGACTGGTGTTCAGGACAGAAGTAGTGTGGACTCCACAGTAATTTGTGAGAAATTTTAGAAAATTATATTTGTTACTTAGATCTTCTCATCAATTCCTGGAGTAAAGGCTCATGCATTTATTTTTGTTTTTGTTTTTTGTTGTAAAGACCCATTAGTTTTAGTAGAGAATCTCTTCTTATGAAAGTTAACATCAGCCCAAAGAAAAGACAAGGTCCGGATAAGGGGCTCAGGTTCTGATCTGTACTGAGGTCTCCACTCTTCTACTCTGGTCTTGATTCTGGGCGGGGCGGGGGGGAGCAGATTCCCCATTTTACTCAGACCCCACTATGGTAACCAGCAGCCATAAAGATGAGATTTTCACCTATGGAAATAACAGAAAAATGGTTGAAGGGCATAAAACCACCAAATGATGCAATTGATTTTCTAGCCCAACTGATAAAAGGGTAGATGCAAAAGCAAAGGATGACAGACTAAGATGAAATAGGAGCACAGAAACATATATCTTGTCCAGCAGAGACATAAACCCTCCTCTTTTAGCATCTCTCAGATCTCCTCTATTAACGTTTACACCCTCATTCACTCTGTGTTAGGACATTGGTCTTGTTCCTCCAATGTACAGCTGTTCCTTTGCGTTGGCTTTCCCTCTGCTGGGAATGCTCTTCCACTGAACCCACTATTTCAATTTGCTACCTATATGCTCCCCCCATCTAAAAATTCTGATGGACTTTTCTAACTGTTAAAACATTTCCATAGAGCTAATCATATTCTAATGTGTTATATGATTAGTTCATTCATTACAATTGTTGTTTACTTTCTGTCTTACCCTTGCTAAAACGTAAGCTTGGTGAGGGAAGGGACCTTTCTGGTCCTGTTCATGCCTGTATTCCCCAGAGTACTCAGAACAGTGGCCGACTCATAGCAGGTAATCAATACAATTTTGTTAGTAAATGGGCAACTGGATAATAGAACAAAATCATGGTTTGATAAAATGTGTTAGAGAGTTAAGCAAAAATCGTTTTCATAGATTACTTCTAACAACTTTTTCACCCACTGCTGATGAAATTCTCTAGAATCAGTTTGAAAATTGATACCATTTTTTTCTCATCATAGACAATAGCCAAAAGTCAACTACTGTATTAATCTAAAATGAGTAAGAACATGGACTTTGGATTTAGGCAGATGTGCATGTGAAATGTAGCTCTGCCAATTGTTAGCAGTGATGCAGGTAAGTTATTTCATCCTGCTAAGAATAAATTGCTCATTAAAATGAAGATAAAAATACCCATTTCACAAGGTCATTGCGAGTATCAATCATAATGTGTATCAAGTGCCTAACACAGTGCCAGGTGGAAACTCCATAACATGGTTATTATTATTAAACTATCCATAAGCATCCCCCTGTCCTAACTTTCTTAAAAGCCACAAATGCATAGCTCCTCATAACTGAATCAAATTAGAGATGTTATGAAGTGATTTGGAAGATTTCCAGAGTGCACAGCTGGAATATGTATCATCAGGAGTGAATTATTACATCTCATTGGGCCTCAGTTTCTCTTTAGTAGAAGGAGAATTTTAGTTAGCATCTGTGCTCTCTAATATCAAGTGTTGAACATTACATTTAAAACTGGAATATGAAACTCCTTGGATTCTAGTAAGATGAATTACTTAATACTTGTAAGTACTTTTGGGAAAAAATGAGCAAGTTGTCATTGATCTATATGCCTTTGCATGCATGCATGCCTATGTGCTCCTGTACACACACATACAACACACAAACACACGTACAGAAAATTCTTTTTAATATGGCCCAACCTAATTCAGAGCTCGGGAATCAAGTATTTTAATAAATACATGGCAAGGCTGCAAAATGTATAAGATTGTGGCTAGGAGGGTAGAAAATAATCAGGATAAAAACAAAACAACAAAAAATAGGCAAGTATCTTGAAGGAATGTATGAGCAGAAAATTTCCTATAGTAGAAAATGGAATGAAATAAGGAGTGAGGGGTGCCTGGGTGGCTCAGTCAGTAAAGCATTTGCCTTCGGCTCAGGTCATGATCTCAACATCTTGGGATACAGCCCCATGTCAGGCTCCTGTTCAGTAGAGAGCCTGTTTCTCCCTGTTCCTCTCCTGCTCCCCCTACCTGTGCTCTCTCAATCTCTCTCTGTCAAATAAATAAATAAAATCTTAAGACAAACAAAAGATAGAAGGTGTAAAAATAGATACATGAAGTGTCTACATTGTATGAAAAGAAAGCATTAATAAACAATGGGCTCAGAAAGGGCTTTATAAGGAGTTAACATCTGAATTAAGTCTCAGGTGAAAAGCTGTTTGGAATCTATGTGGAGCACTATCTGGATAGCTCTAGGATATGTGCAGAGTCAGGGAGGGTCAGAAGTGCCTGCCCAGTCCGGGAAGGTTAGAAATCAGCTATGAATGAAACAAAGGGGTTAATGGAGGTTCTGGAGGACAATAAAGCTAGAAGGACTGGAGGGGAGGGCATCATTGGGGGCTTTGAAAGTTAAGTAAAAAGGTTAAACTTGATTGTCAATGTTTGAAAGTTTTAGGTAATTGGGCAAGGAAAAAACTACATGAACTGTTTTTTTCAGATGATAACTCTGACAACTGTGAAGGATGAATTGAAGAACCACTTACAGCTTGAGAGACAAATACTAGCAATTGAATAATCTCATCAATAGAAGCAGAAGCAATAGGAATGAAGAACAGAAAATTGATATGAGACATCGACGAGGTTGACTCTGAGTTATTTTGCCATTGTTGACTGATGCTTCCTACTCTGACTTCCATAACACTGTTTCCTGGTTTACTTTATTCGTCTTCAATTCTTTTTCTCAGGCTTCCCCATGAGCTATTTCCTCTGTTTAGTCCTTAACAATATTATTGCCAAGGGTTCTGACCTTGGCCATCTTCTTGGGTGGTTTCATGCTAGCCTGTGGTCTTCACCCTGCTTCTGTGAATATGGCACACATACTTTTCTCTTGCAGCCAGATTTCCCTGCTAAGCCCAACTTGTATATTGTACTATACACAGAGATATACAAGTTTCTTCTTCTTATATATACAGAGATGTTTAACTACAAACTGTCATCTTCCCTTGAAAACTTGTTCCCATCCCTCTTACATTCTATAACCCGGTGTTAATTATTTATACATTTAGCAATTGAATTTTAATTTTGGAAATCAGACTTTTTTCCTTTTTTTTTTTTTTTTAACTATCCTCCATATCCAGTGTATCACTGGTATTTTATAATAATTGTATCTCCCAAACAAAACAGAAAAACAACTTCTCATTTAATTCCTATGGTCATTTTCTTAGTTCCTAATTTAGTCTCATCCATGAGATAAGGACAAGCCCCAAAGGAAGTCCTGGGTTTGTCTGGAAGTGGCATTACATGAATAAGTTACAAAGATGGAAGGGAGTATCAACCTCAGAAGGACAAAGAGCAAAGAGAAGGAAAAGGTGGAGGTACACATTACACTCAAGGGGTCAACAAAAATGTTCATGTGACAACAATAATGCACCTAAGTTGGTGGGTATAAAATTATACAGAGCAAAGACAAAGTGGAATGTATAATTCAAGGTAAGAAGTCCAAGAATTAGTCTGTGAATAGAAAATATGTCCTTGGAAAACTTAAAGTGACTACCGGTTAAGTCGTCTTGCTTAAATTTTGCCTTCTTCAATGCATCGTCTATAAGGTTGTCAAAACAGTTTTTTTAGAACATAATTATGATCATGTCAGTCCCTCAACCTGTAAGAGCCCCTTCTCACCTTTTCTTTTTTTCTTTTTCTTTTTAATAAAATTCTAACTTCTTAACATGGGATGCGTTTCTTCATTATTTGGTTTCTGCTTCTCTCTCTCAATTTCCTCATTGCTTGACGTTCCTTCTCCCTCAGAAACCTTGAGTCTCTCAAGCTGCACTAGCTCAGTTCCCTAAACACACTAAGGTCTCCATTAACATGCTTTTCTTTATGCAGTTCATCTTCCTGTAACATCTTCTCTGAGCTAATTCATGAAGGTTCTTCAAGATATATCAAGGATCTTTTCTTAAGAAATTTTCCTTTACCACACAGCCAATCTACCCACCCCCTTTTGGGGTACTATGGAATATTTCCTCATATGGTGTTTCATTGATATGGTGACAGCTGACTTCTCCAACAGCATTTCATATTATATTGTGCTATGTTGTGTCATTGTATTATGTTATGTTGTATTATAGGGTATTAATATCTCTTGAGGGCAAGGATTCATTTTCATATTTGCCACAGAGCTGTGAATAATAGAACTGATCAATACACATTAGTTCAACAAATTAATGAATAATTGAATCATTTAGTGAATGATTAGATATTAAAAGTAAATAAAAAACTGAAATTAAATGTTCCTGAGGGTTACAGTCTAGGAGAACTAAATGACTCAAAATATAGGTCAAATCCAATCCATTTATCACATGTTCACTGTCTATACCCATTCAGCTGAAGATGGCTGGAGAAAAAAATATGTATCATATTGATTGGATTTATTTCAATTTTATTACCTGAAATCTCAAGTGGTTCCTCAGTGCTATCTGGCGATCCCATCACATTTCCCAAAACAGTTTACTCCCCCACATTCCCAGATCACTATTTCATATCTTATTCTGTAACTCAAATTTTAAACATATTTGGCCAATGATCTTGCTTATTTCATTGAGAAT
Source organism: Vulpes vulpes (assembly GCF_048418805.1). NCBI lineage: Eukaryota > Metazoa > Chordata > Mammalia > Carnivora > Canidae > Vulpes > Vulpes vulpes. Next base: position 34,647,206 of record NC_132786.1, read on the forward strand.
AGACGTCCAAGAAGAAATATCCATATTCCTTATCTATTCTCCACATCTGATTTCTCACTCTTTAACTTATTTCTTTCTATAGTACTTAGGAGTTCTAACATAATGAAAAGTTATTTATTTTGTTTTGATTTTCACCAGTCTCTCCTTACCTTCCAAACATAACAGACTGTAGGCTCTATGAAGGCAGGGTTGCTTCTGTTTTTTTTATTCTCACTTCTACATCCCAAGCTTTTAGAATAGTTCCTGGCACATAGAAATCAATCAGTAAATATTTATAGAATGAAATAATTAAGTTTCCCACAAATAAATCTCCCCATATCTCTGTACCTGTACCTATGCACAGTTTAAATACAATTGTTCTTTCTTCTAATGCCAAATTTCGTCCTTATAATCTGAACAGTGTTACCATGTATGATCACGTAATTTGTTCACTGCACAACAGCGGCTAGCTGAGCAGGCAAGTAGAAGCTGAAAGTCATTTGCCTAGAGAAAGGGTTGGTGTTTGTTTTTGTTTTGTTTGTGTTGTTGTTCTTGTTGGATGGTTGTGTTTCTTTGCAAATAATCGCTGTACAGAATAGTAAAGCCCTGACTAAACTTTATAATTTCTTACTTATTCAAGAACTTTTATGCAAAAATGTCACAACAACTCCCATCTTATAAAAAATGACCATCCTAGATTCTACATCTTCTTTTTTCTGCTGCCCTTTATTAGCAAAACTTCTTGAAACCACTACCCCATCACTAGAGATAGACCTGGCTATGCTGCAGTGACAAGAACCTCCAGGTCTCAAGGGCTTAGCTCACCAAGAATTTATTTTTAATTCATATAAAATCTGCTGTGGGCTATGCAACTGTAGAGTGAAGTTGCCCTCCAAATGCTTACCAAGCAAGTAAAGATGTGACTATTATACCATTATACTAACTTTGCTTCTACTTTCCAGGAAGGAGAATAGACTGAAGTTCCAGAATCAACATTGCGTGCCTTCACTAGTAAGCAATGCCTGTTACTTTGTCACACAGTTCACCAGCCAAAACATTTTACATGGCTATGCTTAGGTACAAGGGGACAAGGAAGCATAGTCTTCCTTTGTGTCCTGGAGAGAGGAGAATCAGGTATCAACCATTCACAACTATATGTACCGTCTTTACTTTCTCTCCCCTCATTTTGTCTTGAACTCACTCCAATCAGACACTGAATCTTTTGTTAATGTCACCATTACAAAGTCCTGTGGTAAAATGTTTTAACAGCCATAATAAGATATAATCGATGCATATAAACTATGACATATTTTAATATATATGCATATATATATATATATATATATATATGTGAAACAATCACCGCAATCAAGGTATTGAATGTATTAACTACCTCCTAAAGTACCTTTGCCTTTTGTAATCCTTGTCATCGGAACTCCCTGTGCTCCCTTCTCCCAAGCAACCATTTATCTGATTTCTAATTAGGCTAGTTAGAATTTCCTAAACTACTTAGAGTTTCTAGAATTTTAAATAAATTGAATCATAGATTATACTCTTTGGATACCTTATCTCACTCCACATAATTATCTTGAAATCCACTCATGATAAAGGTCATTGCCTTTTATTGCAGTGTAATACTTGCTGTATGCATATAACACAAGTACCTTGCCCATTCAAACACTGATGTATATTTTGGCTGTTTCTGGTTTGGAACCTTTACAAATACCACCTGCTATAAACATTCACATACAAGTCTTTGAATTAGCATATGCTTTACTTTCTCATAGGTAGAAATCTAGGAATGTAATGGTTGAGTCCTTGGGTAGATGAATGTTTAACTTTTTGAGACACTGTCAAACTTTCCCAAGTAGTTGTCATTCATCACCCTCAGTGTCGGTGTATGACAATTCAAGTTCCTCCAAATCCTCTTCAGTATGTGATATGGTCATCCTTTATGTTTCAATCATTCTGATAAATATGTAGTAGTATTTCATTAAGTTTTTACTTTATGTTTTCCTAATGACTAATAATATTGGCTGTCTTTTTATATGTTTATTTGCGATCTATGAATTCTAGAAAGAGGATGCTCAAGTTTTTTTGCCTGCTATTTTGTTGGGCTATTGAATTTGCCATGCAGTGATTTTCTCCCAATCTATGGCTTCTCTTTCCCTTCTTTAAACATTGCTTTTAATGCTTAAAGACATTTGTCATGATGCATAATGTATCAGTAGTCATGCTTTATAATTTTTTTAGTAATATTCCATTGGATGCTGCCTTTTACTTGTTATTCATCTGTTTATGGTCATTTGTGCTGCTTCCACTTTTTGGATACTATGAATAATACTGTTATAAACATTCATGTATAAGTTTTTATGTGGGCATATGTTTAAGTATACACACATGTATGTATAGCATATAGGTGTGTATGTATAGCATATAGGTTTGTATGTATGGAAAGATGATAGATCTAGCACAGAATTTTTGAGTCATATGATAACTCCATATTTAACATCTTGAGGAATTGCCAGTGTTTTTTGCAAAGTGGCTGCACCATTGTATATTAACACTAGCCATGTTTGAGGGATCCAGTTTCTTCATCTCCCTGCCTCCAAAATAACATTTATTATTATCTGTCTTTTTGATTTCAGCCTCTTAGAGGGTGTGAAGTGGTATTGCATTGTGGTTGCAGCTGGCATTTCCCTAGTCACCAGTAATGTTGATCATCTTTTCATATATTTAGTGGCCATTACTTGTATATTTTCTTTGAAGAAATGCCTATTCAAATGCAATGCCTATTTTAAATTGGGTTGTTTTTATTATTGAATTGTAAGTGTTCTTTGTCTGTTTTGGATATAAGTCCTTTATAAGATAGATGATTTACAAACATTTTCTCTTATTCTGTGGTTTTTCTTTGGATTTGCAAACATTTTATCCCAGTCTGTGATTTGTGTTTGCACTTTATTGGTGACATTATTGCAGCACAAGGGTTTTCAATTTTGATGAAGTCCAATTTATTTAATTTTTCTTTTGTCACCTATGCTTTTCGTGTTGTATCTCAGTAATAATTTTCTAGCCCAGTCACAAAGATGTACTTTCTATACTTTCTTTTAAGTTTTTTATAGTTTTTGCTGTTACATTTAGGTAACTTTTTGACTTAATTTTTATGTGTAGTGAAGAGTAGGAGTTCCACTTCATTTTTTGCATGTGGATATCAAGTTGTCCCAAAACTGTTTGTTTGAAAGATTAGTCTTTCTCCATTCAATGCTTGTGATACCCTTATCAAAAAAATCACTGAATATAAATGCTAATTTCTCGACTCATTTCTATTCATTCATCTATATGTCCATCCTTATGCTGTCTTGATTATCTGTGTGGTAAGATCTAAAATCGTGAAATCTTCCCATTCTGTTGTTTTCAAGATTTTTTTTCCGGTTATTCTGGCTGTATTGAATTTCCCTAAGAATTTGAGGGATAGCTTTTTGGTGTCAAACAAAAAAAAAAGTCAGCTGAGATTTTTTTTTTCAGCTGAGATTTTGATAGGGATTATGCTCAATGATTCTTGGTCTTAATGACTTTCATATGTGAAGAAAATTTTAAAATTGAATTATTAGTTGTACTCAGTAAATCATGACACTTGATTTCTAGTCTCATTCTAAACACAGTGAAACTTTTCATTGAGAAGATTTATAAATATGTTAGAAAACTCTGTTTCTAAGTTATTTTTGACACATTTCCATCTTTTTAAATTTAAGTCATTTAATCATGAAGACACTTCTCATCCATCTAAAAAAAAATCTCTTCATTAAATAAATTTTATTTTCTGAAACATAAATTGTTTTGTTTTTGCTTATTTGTTTATTGTGAAAAATGTTAGCATTTCCTTAGTGGGGCTTGTGTGTATATGAGTATATTTGTATGTGCATGTGTGTGTGTGTCTATATGTGTGTTAATATCTGTTAGATATCATGTCACTAATCTTAAGCATCTTTTTATACTTGGATTCTTATAAAAGAGAATCTTTTGAGTTTTTTTCCCATGAAATAAGCAAGCAATCTCTAACCTCTGTATGCTACAAAATATTCCTTATCTTATTGTACATTATTGCCAAGATCCTAAACCTAAAATTTATAGCCTGCTTAAATCCATTTAAATGATCACACTTTAATTAAACTACTTCTCAATATGTTCAAAAGGCTTGAATACCACTGACCAACTATGGAGTCCCCCCTTTCTCTCAAGACTCTCCTAATCTTACGTGACATATGAAACTGATGAGGGTATTGATTAAATTGAAATAATTAATTTTTTATGTTTAATTTATTTTTAAGGTAAAAGTAAATGTCTGTTAAAGTTTTATATATATTTTTTCTGCACCTGTGGATCATATTGACTATCACTTAGAGTATAATGACCCTACTTTATAAACCTCTGATCTGTGGTGTCCACATACTGCCAAGAAATCAAGTATATTCAGGATGAAAATGACATAAAAAAATTTCCAAGCAATTACTTTGTGGATTTGATTCAAGTTAATTTATTACAATATAAAAGCACAGGTGACATATTAAGAAATAAAATATCTTAATAAAATGAAATACAAGACAATAAACTGCTTCAGAAAAGACAGAGCAGTCAATTGTGTTAAATTATTTCAATAAGTGAAATAATGCAATAACAGAGAACCAAACACTAGAATATGAAAATGGAAAGTGTGGGTGATGGTTAGAAGAACTCTTTCAATAAAATTGTGTTATGGACAGAACTGTGTTTCTAGTGTCCAAATTCATATGTTGAAGCCCCAGTCCCCAGTGTGACTGTATTTGGAGGTCGGGCCTTTATGGAGGTAATGATAGTTACATTAGGTAATAATGATGGGACACTAATTCAATAGGACTGGTATTCTTTAGACCAATAGGACCCAAGTCCTGTCTCCTCTTTCTTTCTCCTCCCTTCCTCTCTCTTTGCAGGAACAAGAAAGGCAACATTAGAACATAAGAGACAGTGGTCATCTACAAGCCCGGAAATGAGCTCTTATCAGAAACAAAATTTTCCCAGCAATTGGTCATGGACTTCTAGCCTCCAGAACTGTGAAAAAATAAACGTCTGTTACTTAAGCCATCTAGTTGGTGATATTTTGTTAAGACTGCCTGAGTAGACTAATAAAAGTAGTTTAAGGACAGAAACCCAATTAGAGTTGGTTGGGGAAATAGTGGTTGGGGAAACAGCAGAATATACATTCTTTTGTATTCTGTATACACATTCTTTTGTGTATTCTGCTGCTTTAGGAAAGAATGTTCTGAATATATCAGTTAAATACATCTGGTCCAGTATATCATTCAAAGTCATTGTTTGCTTGGTGATTTTCTGTTTAGATGATCTGTCCACTGATGTAAGTGGAGGTATTAAAGCCCCTACTATTATTGTAGTACTATTGATTAGTTCCTTTATGTTTGTTATTAGCTGTTTTATGTATTTAGGTGTTCCCATGTTAGGTGCATAAATATTTATAATTGTTAGATCATCTTGTTGGACTGTCCTCTTTGTTATTATACAGTGCCATTCTTTGTTCTTGTTATAATCTTTGTTTTAAAGTCTGTTATTCAGGGATGAAAAAAATGAAATCTTGCCACTTGCGACAACATAGATACATCTAGAGGCTATAATGCTAAGTGGAATAAGCCAGTCAGAGAAAGACAAATACTACATGATTTCACTCATTTGTAGAATTTAAGAAACAAAACAAACACAGGGGAAAAAGGAAAAAACAGACTCTTAACTATAAATAACAAACTGATGGTTATCAGAAGGGAGGTGGGGGGTTAAATAAAGGGATTAAGAGTACATTTATCTTCATAAGCACTGAGTAATATAAGGTATCCTTGAGTCACTATACTATATATTTGATACTAATATAACAATGTGTTAACTACACTGGAATTAAAATTTAATTAATTAGTTAATCAAAAAAAGAACCAATGTTACAAAGTTAAGCAATTCTTCCTAATTTTCCTAAGTAAAGGAGCAAAGAAACTTAATGGTACTTGGGAAGTGAGTGGGACAAGGAAAGATACTGTTTTCTTAATATGGGCTTTATTTCATAATAGAATTATTTGGAGAATGATCTTATAAATGGAAAAATGTTGATCCAAAAAAAGAGATAACTTTTCTATTGACTGCCTTATGCAATTATGTGAGTATCAGATTCAGAGCAAAAGTGGAGGAGTCACATGAAATAGGAGAAGGCAAAGTATATGGATACATAAGCATGTAACCTGATGGTGTAAGAATGAGATAGTACTTTCCTGAGGTAGTTTATCTAGAAGTTTAGAAGTAAAGGCAATGTAAGATAAAATGATAGCTTAATGGAGACATAAGATCAAGAAAGTTATTTATTTAAATACAATATTCTTGATTATATTTACAGCTCAAGACAGCTATGTTTACACTTTAATAGAGAAGGAGAATAATTTATGAGTACCAATTAAACTTTTAGTTGAGGAGGGGTTTATACCTTCTTTTTCTAGTTTAAGAAAAAATCAGAAAAGAATCAGCCAAGATGCAGGAAGGAAAGATTGATGAAGGAAAAGAAAACTGAAGGAGACCAAACTGAAGTTAACTTAGGAGTAAGAAGGGTAAGAGGCACGGGACTTGGCTTTGAAAAGACAAAGGAGGGCTAAATGGCCATCTTGAACAATGAGCACATTAAGTGGAGAAGAATAAAACACTTAGTGAGATTGAGGACAAGCATTACTTGATCCTGGGTGACTTAAATAGTATTTGATTGAAGTTAAACAAGTAAACATCTATTTTAATTTCATCGGGTAGCAGAAAAAGAGAAAATAGACCATTGAATTTTGTTCTAGAATGGGAGTAGGTGAGGTGAGAGCAGACACTGAAGAAGAAATAAATAAATGGCAAAATATCTTATGTTCATGTATTGCAAGTATTAATATTGTTAAAAGATTCATATTGTGCAATTCAGTGCAATCCCTATCAAAATTCCAATGGAATTTTTCACAGAAACAACAATCCTAAACTTAATATAAAAGTATAAAAAACCTTGAATACCAAAGAAATTTTGAGGAAGAACAAAACTATAGGCATTACACTTCCTGATTTCAAACTATATTACAAAGCTATAGTTATCAAAACAGCATGGTACTAGCACAAAAACAGAGATTCAGATCAATGGAACAAGATAGAAAGCTGAAAAACAAATCCATGAATATGTACAGTCAATTAATTTGTGACAGATAAGGTAAGAATACTTAGTGGGAAAGGGATAGACTTTTCAATTAATAGTGTTGGCAACCTGGACAATCACATGCAAAAGAATGAACCTGTATCCATATCTTACATCATACACAAAAATTAACTCAGAATGGATTAAAGATTTGTATGGAAGAATTAAAACCATAAAACTCCTAGAGGAAAACACAGAGGGTAAGTTCCTTAACATTGGTCTTGGCAATGATTTTTTTATTTGACACCAGAAGCATAAGCAACAAAAGCAAAGTTAATAACCAAACCACATCAAACTAAAAAGCTTCTGTAAAGCAAAGGAAACCACCAACAAAATAAAAAAGCAACCTGCAGAATGGGAGTAAATATTTGCAAATCATATATCTAAGAAGGATTAATATTCAAACAATACAAAGAACTCAACTCCATAGCACAAAGAAAACAATCCACTTAAAAAAATGGGCAGAGTACCTGAATAGAATTTTTTTTCAAAGACAATAGGTACATAAAAAAGGCCACATCACTGACCATTAGGAATTACAAATTAGTGTCACAGTGAGATGTTACCTCACACTTGTTAGAATGGCTATCACCAAAAAGATAAAAGTTAATGAGTGTTGGCAAGGACGTGGAGAAAAGGGAACACTCATGCCCTATTGGTGGCAATGTAAATTGGTGAGGTCATTATGGGAAACAACATCGAGATTCCACAGAAAGTTAAAAAAAGAACTGTATGAACCACCAGTCCTATATCTGGATACATATGCAAAGGAAAACAGGATCAAAGAGATATCTGGACTCTCATATTTACTGCAACATTATTCACAATAGCCGAGATATGAATACAACTTAAGTGTCCCATCAACAGATGAATGAACAAAGAAAATGTGGTGTATATATACACACATATATATATACACATATACACATATATACATATATATTAGAACATTATTCAACCATGAAAAAGGAAATCTTGCTATTTGCATGGATGGACCTTGAAGGCATTATTCTAAATGAAATAAGTCAGACAAAGACAAATATCATATGATCCCACTTATATGTGGATTTTTTTTAAAAAAAGGACAAATTCATAGAAACAGAGTAGAAAAGTGGTTTCTAGGAACTGGGGGGAGGTAAAGAAGATAGAGAGAGGTTGGTAAAAGGGTACAAAATTTCAGTTGAAGATGAAAAGGGTTCTGGGCCTCAGTTGGTTAAGTGTCCAACTCTCGGTTTCAGCTCAGGTCATGATCTCAGAGTCATGAGTTTGAATTCTGCATTGGGCTCCATGCTCAGCAGGGAGTCTGTTTGAGATTGTCTCTCTCTTTTTCCCTCTGCCATTCCCTCCTGCACTCTCTTTCTCTCTCAAATGAATAAATAAATCTTTTTTAAAAAGATGAATAAGGTCTTATAGCTAATATATAACTTTGTGACTATAGTTGGGTAACACTATTTATAACTGAAATTTGCTAAGAGAAAACTTAAATGTTCTCACACACACATACAAAATAAATATGTAAGGTGATAGATGTATTAAGTAGATGCAGGGGATCCTTCCACAATATATACATATATATCAAACTACCACTATATACACCCTTAAATATCTTATAATTTTATATGTCAATTATACTAAATACAACCGAAATTTAAAAACAAACAAATGAAGAAGATTCTGGAGAAGGCAGAGAATATTGAGAAATCTGATTTTCAGTCTAACTTATTTTCTGGTCCAATTCAGAAAAAGTTATACTTTTCTCATCATTTTGAAGGCTCAGAGGAAATTGGGTGAGTATTTAAGCAAGGAAGTAGAGGAAATAGTAGGAATGGTTTAAAAATGTTAAGTCATGCACCAATATAAGGATGAAAGGCATATTGAAAGGACTGGTAGAGAAATTGGCAAGAAGAAATGGGCAAAACAATTCACTATGCACAAGTTGCATATAAGAAAGGTATGACTCAAGAGTGGAATGTATTTAATACAGTAACTTGCTCTTCTGGTAGTAACTGTAGGATCATGGAATTTAAAACGACATCTTATTTCCCTACAACTATTCTGAATTCCTAAAGTACGTAATCATAAACCAAGTCATTGCCAAGTCATTAGCTCCTTTAGTAAGGACAGTACTGGAAATATGTCAACAGGTTATAATATGTTTCACATGTTTCGGTCTATTGGCACAAATAAGCTGCGATAAGATCTAAGGAAAAGCATGAGTAGGTGTATCAAATTTATTAAGAGGGAGTAGAGAGAATTATCAAATTATGAGTTGTGAATACACCTAAGTTCTTTACTATTATAATTTCTGTACCTATTCTCACATAAATTAATCTTTAAATATCCTAGAGAGACTTTCTGAGTAGCTTTGAGAACATCTATAAGCTTGAATTTGGGCATTTTTTTTAATATTTAAAAGAAAATGAAACCTTCACCATGAAATTGAGCTAATTTACTGTGCAGCAAGCATATTCAGTTAATACATTTGGGGTTCCATAAATATAATATGAAAAGTGCACATGTAATATGAATTCATTTCATAGTTTCCATCTATCTACCCTTTTTAGAGAACACTGGCAATACAATAGCCTCCTGTACAGCTCATAGAAGCTACGTCCTTGGCAGTAATGAACATGTTACTTTAACCTTCAAATGGCTAGGCTTTACAGTACCAGGAATCTTTCTGGGCTGAATGGTGAGTACAAAGTGTTCATAATAAGAGTTTCACCATTAGGCTAGCCAAATCCTCCCATCATACTGGTGTGCCCAGGGAAAGGAGATGGGAATTTTTATAAAGTTACTCCCTTTTGATCCTGAAAGATAAAAATGACTCCAGCAGTTACCAAATTTCACCTATGATGCTTGCAGGGTTTTACTGCTTCACAAAACTACAATGAAGCCCTACCAGTTAAAAAAGATCTCTTCCTCTACCACGTGGTGTTTACAGTCTTTGATCACTTTTGATGGAAGAAGTGGCATGCTGCCAGAAGCAGAGAACTGGAAGGTTTTTGTTCTTTTGTAACTATTAAAATATTCTTATGCACTAAAGGAAAAAGAACAACGTCCCAAACAGGGTACTTCTGTATCATGTAAACAACATTGTGATTTAATTTGCTAATTTTCAAATTTGCCTTGGAAAATAAAAGACTACCTGTAAGCTGTCAGCCTGGAGATAAATCTTATTGTTAGTATGCAAACCTGTTAGCACACTTTTTTAAGATTAGATCTGCTCATTACATGTGAGTATGTCTTCTGCATATTCCATGAGAAAAAGAAATCAAGAACGTGGCTTTGATGAGCAATAGTCCAGCATGATTTCCATGTGCAAGAATCATTTAACAGGGTTATTTCCTTAAAACTAATCCAGAATCTCTGATGTCTGCTTAACGAGTTGAATCTTTCGTTATAGTCACCACCTAAGTAACATCAGGAATACCAGGAGAGACTTTCTAAAAATGGATTTGGTCACAATAGGGATAAGATCCTACCTCTGTGAAGTAGATTGTGTTTGGGAGGGGGGGTAAACAGCTAAAATCAACAAATGTTGCCCTTGAGTAGAGAAAAATTAGCACGTTTGTGTTTTGATTTAACCTTCTAGCTTCAAGGCTAATATCTGGACCCTGTGCAGGTAATGGAAAAACAAATTATGAGCATCCTCACTAAAATACATTTTGTAGCAAAGTGGATGATAAATAGCATTTAAAGTGTGTTTTTCAATTATTTTATCTTTCCCATTAGACTTGAAAGTTCTTGAGTAGGATGGTACTGTTACTGCTCCCTGTAGATATTTTCCATATATCCTTCTGTATAAACAAACTGGAACATCTCCATACCCATAAGACATTTGCCCTTATACTATTTCCAATTCCTAACATGATCTTATCTCTTTATTCAGCTCAATGATGTAGTCATCATCACCATCATCATTGTCTATGTCATCATCATTCAACAGTTTTTGAGTGCTTGAACCCTGCATGGCATTCTGTTACTCACAGAAACTACCACTTAGAGTCATCATTTTACTAATCTACTTTATAGTTTCTAAAGATAAGGCCTACAAATATGAATTTATGTGAATTGTAACAATACAGTTTGGCTGGTTTGCTTGAGGTAAGGTAATACCTCCCTCCCATAAATAAATGTTTAAATATCTATTTTACTATTTATTTATAGTTATTATTATGCATTAAGATTGGGAGCAGGGATTCCATTTCTGAAACTATAAGGAACTAAAGGTTTGCTTCATAGGAGTAAACATATAAAAGCCTTATTAAATATGGACTGCATATTTCACACTATGTGAATAGTATGGCTGATAGGTAAAAGGAGAACATCCAAGGACAGAAATTTTGAAAAAGTGAAAATGCAGATTGGTGAATATATTATGAAGCCAATGTTCACCCTGGGATATTTGCTGATCATGGAGGCTAGAGCTTAATCTTAATTTTAATGGGCTACAGGAAGAAAAAGCAAGAGACAGAACTAGGTCATGAGCAAGAAGGGGAGTTAGATTTGAAACATCTACTTATAGGTAAAATCCTCACCCCTTACATCCCACCTAGAAAAATAAGAGACTTTTTAATACTATGATAAGTAATAACAACAACCCTTCCTGCAGAAAAAGACAAAAAAGAGAACTGGCTGCCAGTATTATTTTAAGGGGGAAAGAGGTGATGGACAGGGAGAGAAAAAGTATGTCTTATAAGAATTCCTAAACTTGCCCCAAAAACTTGGGGCACTTGGGTGGGACAGTCAGTTAAGCTTCTGACTCTTAGTTTCCACTTAGGTCATGACCTCAGGGTCATGACAGTGAGCCCCAATTTGGGCTCCACTCTCCACACTGAGGGCGGAGTCTGCTTGAGTTTCTCCCTCCTGCCCCTTCCCTTGTTCTCTCTCCCTCTCTCTCTCAAAAATAAATAAATAAATCTTTTTTTTAATAAATAAATCTTTAAAAAAATAAATTCCTACCAAAAATTCAACTATATTTATTTTTAGTAAAAGCCATCATACTATCCATTAGCTCTCAGCAACACCACAATAAAATAATTTTAAATTGAGTGCTGTCCAAAATCATCTAGGTTTACTGGTCCTTCAGACACCAGACAGAAGTAAATTCAAATCATCTTTCAAGGAACACACTTTAGATATGGAAACTCAGGCAACGGGGGAAATAAGCTTATAAAATACTAATAATTATAATATATACAAGTAAACAAGCTATTGGGAAGTGAGAGTAGAAAAAAGATTGCAGTATCAAACCCTCAAAAAGTTTTCAGAATTTGACTGAAGTCCTGATATATTTAAGAAAAAATTTTAAAGATATAAGAAAACATAGGAAGGAAATAAAAAGTGACCAAAAATTAAATGTAATAAAGGAATTACAAATAATTTAAATTAGTTATATATATATATATATAGTGACATGAGAGAGAGATGGGAAGAAATTATCTAGGATCCAGTATAGAAAAACAGAAGGTATACATGAAAAAAAATTAAGAGAAATATAAGTTAAAGATCGACAATCTAGCTTCTCCCCTGTACTTCTAATGTTGCAAAAGTAGAGAAAAAGGAAATTGGAATGTGTAAGTTAAAGTTACCCTAGTGTTCCTGCAGGTATACCATATTGTCTCTATGGATGAGTAGGAAGCAAGTTTACTTCTCTATCATTTGATGTGCTAAGCAAGGATTCCTTTTTTTTAAATTATTATAGCATTTTATTTTTAAAAAATTTTATTTTCATAGAATACATTTTCACATTAAAGATTCCTATAGTGGGAAAATAAATAACAATTACAGTTTTTCATATTCATAGACAGATTATTTTAGGGCAAGTAAAATAAACACATTTGAGGATTAAGTCTCAGTTTAGAATCTATAATACTTTCATACATCTATGAGGGGACCTCTTCCCAATATGGAACTTCTCCATACTCAGAAACTCTCCAGGCTCTTCTTCCCAGAATTTAGAAATGAATAATGTCAAAGAGCAGTATTTCCTAATTTTAAACTTTCCCTGGGACATGTAACCATCAGTAACCAGTATCAACTGAACAGAGAGGGCACTTTTCAAAAATTAAACACTAATTTTAAGTCTTTACTTACAAATTAACAGGTTTTCCCTTTCTCCATCATTCCCAGGACAAATACACAAATTTGATCATCTACTGATAGTAATAAAGCTGAATCCCCTTTAAGAATTTGATACACTAAGAGACAAAGGCTCATACATAATGGTTAGGTGTGCTATGAATCTTGTGAGAAGCTAGGAGACAACCCCATAACTCACCAGAACAAGGAACCCAGTCTCCAAATTTCTTGGATATAATTCATCTCAAACCTTTTCCTCAAAGACTAAATTCTAAAAATAACCAGGTGATTAGAAGAGGTTTGTCTCACCATTGGACTTATCTGTTATTTTCTCCTTACTGTGAGCTGAAGGGCATGATAGAGCAGAGGCAAAGAGGTGTACAATCAATTCTGAACATATTAAGTCAAAAAGGTCAGAGTTTCCACAGCATGGCAACAACTTTGCAGATGCCCACATCATGGTAGTTGAAATAACAAAGCCCAGTAAAGGTTAAAGCCAAGAGTTCCAAAATGCCTGCCTTGACAGCTTTCTGCAAACCATCCCCTCGAACATAGTCAGTAACCATTTGTCCAAGGCCCAGTAGTGGTTGGGTGACAGGTGAATGTGCTGGGTTCTACACCATCCTGGGGCAGGCTGGTTCTGGACAAATGCTGAAACATGAGTAGGTCTGACCACTGGGATTCAGAGAAACAGAGCTCAGCCTCCTTGAACACCACACAGGACACAGCCTCCTGGGACTTGCCATCTCTCTCCTGAAGGCTCAAGGTCACCCACAACCCAGAAGCAGTCCTAAGGATTCCTAATCTGTAGATCATCTACTTTATGACTGGAGACTGCAGCACCTTCTACCATCTTGTGACTATGATTGTAAATGTGGTTGTGTTTGTTGGCATTGAGTCAAAGGGAAAAGAGCATGAAGGATCACTTAAGGAAGGAATTTTTGGAACAGGTCTGAAAATGATGCTCATCGTCTTTCATTCAAATCCATTGCTAGAACTCCCTTATATGGTCATACCTAATTGCTAGAGAAGTCAAAAAATACAGCCCCACTAAGTACCAGGGAGAATAGGAAATAGATTTGACAGTCACAACTTTTGTCACAGCCAACACTTCTGGTCATTAGATGTGCATTTCACCCTCTCCACACATAATATGCACACTCGTGCCCTCCCCAAGAGAGACAGTCCAAAGTGCTAACCACTTATTGCTCAGACCTGGAAAACCAGGATTCCTTTTTGTTTAGTTTATTTTTTTAAGGATTTTATTTATTTATTTGAAAGAGAGCAGAGTGAGAGAGCATAAGTGGTGGGGAGGGATAGAGGGAGAGGGAGAAGCAGATGCCTTGCTGAGCAGAAAGCCTGACTCAGGGCTTGATCCCAAGACCCCAAGGTCATGACCTGAGCCAAAGGCAGATGCTTAACTGACTGAGCTATCCAGGTGCCCCAGTATTCTGTTAATATCCATTACTTTCCCTTGGGAAAGTATATGGATCATCATATCTTCCAAACTATTATCTGAAAGAGACAAGTTATGCTTACCTTTCATCACCCCTAAAATACAATAATGAAAAAGGATCAGAGATATCACAAAAAAATGTTCTCACTCAAAGTAGGAGAGAAAAGGAGTCATATGACAATTAGTGATTCTAAAACAAGATAAAGACAGTACAATATATGAAAACAGGAGGCCAAACTCACTCATGAATATAGATAAATACATCTTAAACAAAATGTTGACAAGTCAAGTTTAGCAAAATGTAAAAAGGTGGCACATAGTGACTGAATTGGTTTTCCAGTTATGGAAGGTTGATTTGTCATATGATAGCCAATTAATAAAATTTAACACATGAAGATTGAATGATGGATTTTAAAAAAAGGCAAGTAAAATAAGGTAGTCCCAGGAGAGAACTTATGTGATTCACTGATAAATGGTTGGAAACAATCAAAAGCAAAATGGATACCTTTTGGGAGGTACATAAATATTTATTAAAACTATTAAGATAAAAGCAAGGCATTGATAAAAAACAAAATGTAGAGAAATGACATTCTCTGAAATAAGGGACTTCAGCATTACTGATGATATTCTCCTAGACTAGGTAATAGTATTCCTCACATTTTAAAAAAGATTTTATTTATTTATCTGAGAGAGGGAGAGAAAGAGAACATGAGCAGGAGAGGGGCACAAGAAGAGGAAGCAAACTCACCACTGAGCAGGGAGCCCAACACAGGGCTTGATTCCAGGATCCCAAGATCAAGACCTGAGCTGAAGACAGACACTTCACCGACTCAACCACCTAGGTGCCCCTATTCCCCACATTTTTAAAATTACAGTTGTATTTTGAAATTTATATATCAGCATACAACACCTTATGTATGTAATTGATATTTCATTTTTAAAAATTAAAATCCAAGTGCCTAACAGTAGAAGGAGTTTAATTGGAGGACGTTTAGTCAGGGCAAGGAACAGCAGGAGAGGGGAGAAAAGACGTGGGTGTGAGGGGGGTACAGCAGAATATTCTCCCACATCGTAACCATCTGATTTTAGCTGCTGGGATCAGAGGCTGAGGAATAAAGCTCTTTCATAAAGATTTCGGGAGACTCTGGGCATAAGTAAAACTAGTAGAGGGCTTAGGTGACAAAGTATGTCACTGAAATGAAGAAATAACATTCTCCCAGACTCTGTTTTGGGCCGGGAATTCCTAGACACCCTGAAAACGGGCAGCTGAGACCAGGGTGAGCACTGGCTCAACAGTGGCCTTTCCTGATGGACACTGGCAGCAGGACTAGCATGGGCCTCCCGCCAGAACATCTGCAGCAGCAGATAAAACCAGTGCAGTTAAGGCGTGAGAGGCAGAACGTGTCAGGTGCCACAGAACCCCAGGGACTTGTGTCACCGTGTGAGGAATTGATTTGGAAAATGCTAAAAATCATATAAAGAGGCACTTAGAGGAAGGTAAGAACCTGCCCTGAAACATCATAATGAGTCTATTTTTATCCACAACCATTTAAACCTGCTGACATTTGACACATATAGATGTATGCTTCATGCACATAAACAGACACAATCATTTAAAAATTGTGTGGGCGTATAATATGTTTTGGGACTTTTTTAATTTAGGGAGAATCAATTATATTCAGTTCTCTAAAAAATATGTATATTTTAATTTTAAAGCAATTAAAATAGGACATCAAGTTTTCTTATATGTTATTCAAAACTTTTGATGAGGGCTCAGTGTATATTTTCTTTCATGGTCATGCTTCTATGGGTTCTCTTCTTGAATTAAAATAGTGCAGTACTCAAAAGCCCATGCCCTATAGGACATGCCTATCATGCTCTTAGCCTGTATCCTTCTGATCTGGTGTCTTAGGATGAGTGAAGAAACTTGTCCAGAAGCCACTTGACTGTTTCAGATTTCAATACATTTGGTTGTTTATTAGTTGACACAGCACTCAATAGCTTTGCCAAGTCCTCAGAGCTCCTGTGGCTGAGACATAACAGTTGAGTTTAATTGCACAAAGCAGCTATGACTAGAAATGTACTTACTGAGCATTCAAAAACACAAAGACTAATGGTGGGAAAATGTTTCTGCAAAGATGATCTCAACAAAATTACTGACATTTGTTCATATCCTTTCTGTTCATTCATTCTAAGTTGGTTCCCTTATTTTAGCTTTCCTAAATATGAAGCATTTCTGCTAAACCTGCTTACCAGGTACATTCCACAGATTTATTATTACATTTTAAAATTAGCTTCTCCTCTTTCACTTTCAAATGGATAGAAAGGCAAAAAAGCAACATCCATCAGATGAGGTCATCTCAGCAAGAAGCCCAATTAACTCAAAATAAAGTCCCAAATGGTAGATGAACCAGAACTCATAATAAGCCTCCCCCAGTGTACCATGGCCAATTTGTGCATTAAAATGCTTTAATGTGATCTTTTTTCCAGTCCTGTCACCTCTTTTACCAATGTATTATTGTCTTTAATGTACAAACTAATAAACTATTAGGTAAATGCATTAGTAAATGCACAGGCCTTTTTTTTTTTTTTCAATTATTTATGATTGGTTTATTTACAGTTACCTGGACAAACACATCTGCTTTTGTCCCTTTGCAAAGAGTAAAGATTTGGGGACTTTTAAAAAATTTGTCATTTCACAGTTATTTACTGTGGTGTCGGCAAAGTGGGTGGAAGAAGGAGAGGGAGAGAGACAGAAAAAGAGAGAGGGAGAGAGGAGTCTAATTATGAAGCAGATGTTGGGAGCGGTATTTATTCACCAAAACCACACGGGTCATTCATTAAAATCTCAGTTTTAATTAGCAAACACCTGTTTTCTGTTTGATTTTACATTGATATCTACTGTCTGCAATTT
Organism: Vulpes vulpes; assembly: GCF_048418805.1. Taxonomy (NCBI): domain Eukaryota; kingdom Metazoa; phylum Chordata; class Mammalia; order Carnivora; family Canidae; genus Vulpes; species Vulpes vulpes. The sequence goes on from NC_132786.1 coordinate 34,664,882, forward strand.
GCTTTCTTTAGTACAAGCAATTAGATAGCCTTGACAGTAACAGTTAATCTAATTAGCCCAGAGGTGCCCTGGGAGGTGACTATCGACTTGAAGAAATTACAGATACAAGCAATCACGGCTTCATTCACCTGATTGGATAAGATTTGTGCACAATTGCTATTGGGTGTCACCTTTTCCCTTGACCCTTCTTTTTAAATTTAAATTTAAGAGGAGTGAACTAATGAAAATTGTTGAGTGTTTGCTGTGCACCAATGACCATGCTTGGTTCAGAAAGTAGAAAGATAAAACCCTTTCAGCTCCTCGTCTAGAAGAGGTTAAAATCTGAAGTAAAGGACTGATATGTACACAGATTATTATATCCTGGAGGGCCTGGGAGGCCCAGAGAAGCAGGGATGAATCTAAGAATTTGTAAGCAAGAATTAAGATACTTCCGAAGTAAACTCTGGTTGGTGCCGAAAGAGCAGGAGAACAACACCGGCTTTCTCCAAACTGAGAAAGTGGTGCTTGTTTTCAATTGGTAGAAATTCATTTATAATCATGTGATCTGAGTGATTCTATCAATATTTATCATGAAACGTAGTAATGTTGGGACACCTGGGTGGCTCAGCAGTTAAGCGTCTGCCTGCCTTGGGCCCAGGGCATGATCCTGGAGTCCCGGGATTGAGTCCCACATCGGGCTCCCTGCATGGAGCCTGCTTTTCCCCCTGCCTGTGTCTCTGCCTCTGTCTCTGTCTCTCTGTCTCTCTCTCTCTCTCTCTCTGTCTCTCTCTCTCTCTCTCTTTCTCTCTGTGTCTCTCATGAATAAATAAATAAAATCTTAAAAAATAAAAGAAACTTAGTGGGTGATGTCACCTGTTGTCTCTCTTTATCTAGATTATGGCATGTAACATGTTCTCTTTCCTACTTCTGAGGTTTAAAGCAAGTTGTCACTGAGATCTAGGAAGTACACATCAAAGAGATATCAGTCATCTGTCCTAATTCCATATGCATATTTTGAAATGGTGTAGTTAGATGATTTGGGGTGGATATGTCCATAAGTAAAGCAAAGACCAGAACGTGGTTGCTAATAGAGATGTCTGCCAAAGCTGCTCTTCCTCTGCTCCAGTCTTATCTAATATACTTGTTTTGAAAAGATGAGAGCCCTGGGCTTCACTTGACTCAATTCACAAATTGGGCCCATAAGGAGAAAACCAATCCATCACTCAAGTGCACACAGGTTGCTGTCCCAGCTGTTTTAAGAAGGCATCCTCTATGCATGCACAAACTTACTTAATGGAAACAGCCTCTGACTACGAGCATCACATTATGCTAAATGTTGACAAAGAGTGAATGGCACGGGGACTTTGAACAGGCCTATAACAATTAAGTTATGCTCCACCTAAAACTTCCCAAAGGCTTTCTCTGAAAAACATTCATCTACTGGTATGTTGATAGTGGTAATTAATTGACTAGAATTTTGTTTCTTCTTTATAGAACATATATACTCCTAAAGTGGGTTGGATTTGGAGGTTTGCTGAGGGATTAGTTATTGATATATGGAAAGGCCATCACTTTGCAAAGCTTCTTTCTTGTCCAGTGAAATTGCAATTGTGATGACAAGGATGATCGTTATGATTGAGGTGACCAAGATTCACAGCATTAGGCAGTTTATACAATGCTTCTATCACATAGGAGATCAGGGAAGGGAGTTAGTATTTGTCAGACATCTACTACATGCCAGCAATGGTTTTGGTTAGAAGCTTCCTGTATGGTATCTCATTGTAATTCTCATGTTGACCCTGTAAGCTAGGTTTTTAGATATTTATAACAATGTAGAAACAGGCTCAAAATGGTTATATGATTTTCTTAATTTCGTAAAGGTTATATTGTTAAGCAGTGGCAAATTATTTTGAAGAAGATCCCTCTAATTTATTACACTGTCTCCAAATTGCATCTAATAAATACAAATATGCATATCATGCTCAATATTTGCTGCACAGTTTTAAATATTATAGGTGAGTCCTCTATCTAAGAGAGTGGCTGACACTGACATTCTATCATTTGATTCTCAGAATAATCTCAAGACATTGTTGGAGCACATGATATTTCCACTCTGTTAGAGGTGAAGCAATCCAGAAAGTAGCAAGTCTAGAAACCATCAGGACTCTGTCAGACACAACTAAACACTAAATAAATGAAGAGAAACCATGTATCATTCTAACTCTAAGGAACTCACTATGTCATGGACAAGATGAGCATAGGTAATAGATTATGTTCACATAAGACAGTTAATAGAGGAAAATATAGGGCTTGGGGGGAATATAAAACGGCAATCTGCCCTTCAAAGCAATAGTACATACTGTCATTTCTAAACAACCTGTGACCCACGCAATATTTACCCTCCCTGATTACGTTCCTTCAGAATAAACTAACCCAGGTTACAGTGCTCATATCAGTTTATAGACATGTTACTATGACCAGTCATAGTCAGTGAATGATGATAAATTTTGAACAGCTGGCATTTGTGGCAAAAGAAAAAAAAAAAAGACCTGATTAGTTGCATATGCCAGTTTCCATGGTGTAAATACCCTCACAATTTCAAAGCACCACCATGATATTTCTAGGATGCATGTTGAACTGGGAAGAGATGTTCATAATCAACTTGCGAGAGCTACAAGGCACTGGCCTCATCACACCACTGGTATAGTTAATATGAAAGACTAGAATGTGTTTCTCCAGAAGCCCAAGACCTTTGCAGTACTCACTCCTCCCTCCATGGCACCTAATCCTCACCTACGTATACACATTCATGCCCTCTCATACTCTCTTTCTCAGAGACAACACTTCCATCAGGAAAAAAAATTAAATCACTTAGTCATCTCAGTTAAAGACTTCCATGCCTTACTAATTAGAGGAAATAATGGCAAAAATAAACAGGTAGGAAATGAATTTTTAGAGTCCCATCTTAGGGTTCATGTAATCACAAAAAGTTAAGTGGTTGCCAGCATTAGCTGGACTTAAAGAGAAAGCCAGCAGTCCTTGCTCTTGTCTGTTAGAGGGAAGACATATTTTTGCAACAATAGTTCAGCACAATCAATACTCTAACATAAAAGAGCAACCATAATGTAGAAAAATATGCAAAACAGATAAGAGAAAATCCTTGTGTTATTAGTCTCATCAAAGGCTTCTGATTCTGCCAAGACACTGGAAGAGTCTTGAAAGAAATAAATCACTTTCTTTAAATTGCTTTTCTTTCTTTATTTCTTTATTTATTGTTGAGTAGACTTCATACTCAGCATGGAGCCCAACACAAAGCTTGAATTCAAGACTGAGATCAAGACCTGAGCTGAAATCAAGAATCAGACACTTACTCGATTAAGCTACCCAGGTGCCCCTCCCTTGTTTTTGATTGTGTTCCCTTTGATATTTAACTGTTGAAACTTTACCTTGGTAAAGTTGCCATTTCTGTCTTTCCCTTCAGCCAGACCACTTTGCTTATTTCTAGATATTGCTAGGATGCAGAACTGAAATCATCAGAGTGCCCCGATTCTGCTGAGGGATATCAGGCAGGGCATGTAATGGATTCTAAGCTACTTCTCAGTATGTAGAGCTGTGATAAGTTATTCTATCTTTTTTTTTTCCCTTCTAGTCTTGTTTATCAGGCAGAAAAACAATCCCGGCTACTTTCTCATTCATATTCAATGACTTGATTTGAGTATTGTTTTAATCCTTCATCAGAAAAATTATCATTCTCTTTTTCCTTTACACATGTAATTTCAAAAGCTTTGCTGAATTTTAAAATGTCTTTTTGTCATATCTTCAGGCTTATATTTTTTCATGAAAAAACGGACCTCCAATTTGATAATAGTGGTCACTGAGGGATTTCTTTGGAAATGTACTCTTCAGCATACTCTTTAATAATAATAATAGTAAACACATATAGCGCTTCCTTTGTGAGTCATTGTGCAAAACACTTTACATATGGGAACTCATTCATTCCTCATAACTACCTATTGGGAGGTATGACTATTTCCCCTATTTTATAAATGAGAAAATTGAGAGTCATACAAGTAGCAAATGGTGGAACCGATATTTGAGTCCAGCACAGCTAGAATGTATGATTTTTACTGCAACCTTATATTTTAACTAAAAACAAAAGTCATGATCTATGATTTAGCTTATCAAACTAAAAGTGTTAATGACATTAAAGAGTTTTCGATTTCAATCAGTCACAGCAGTTCTTTTAAGATTTATTTATCTTGAGTGAGAGAGAGGAAGAGAGAGGGAGAACATGAGCAGGAGGGACAGATGGAGAGGGAGAGAAAATCTCAAGCAGACTCTGTACTAAGCATAGAATCCAATGGGGCTTGATCTCACTACCCTGAGATCAGGACCTGAGCCAAAATCAAGATTTGGATGCTTAACTGACTACACCACCCAGGTACCCTACTATAGTTCTTCTAATGAAGAATGCCCAGGATATTAGTTAGCAATATAAAACCTATTCTCGGAGGGGAAAAAAAGAGAAAGAGAAGAGAATCTGATCTGAGGAGAATCTCAGAAAGCACAATAATATTTGTGGAGCATAGGTGATTCAAATTTTGGTAAATTAGAGTATTTTGAAATGCTTGTATTGTTTCTCAGCTTCTTTTATAAAAGTATGCCATAAACCCCTAACACCAGGGAAAGAGCTGCTCATTGTCCAGACATATCGCAAAAGTAATAGCATCTCAAAAAACTAGACTCATAATTAGTGTTTCATAGATGTTTGTTGAGTGAGTGAAATGAATATAAGTAGAAGAGGTTGCTGCTGTTTATGGAAGTTTGCTGTCCTATAGTTGGAACCAGAAAGTGGTTTCTCTGATTTGCAGAATATGGGATTACTGATTAAAAGATAAAATTCTTTAGGAGTATTAGTGCATTATAATGCTTTAGCAGGCTTTAGTATGAATACATATGCCTGCAGCAGTACCTACCATATGTACATATGATATATACAAGCATAAGGTGGTCTCTTCTAGAGTGAATTTGTTCTTAGAGAAAACATGCAGCCAAGTGATAAGGTTGGGACTGTGGCTGGGATGGAAATCAAAAATACACTCTATAGAAATCAATTCTGAGAAGGAAATAAGTGGATGGTGGGATAAAGGAGAGTACTACATAAGCTTAGGTTTGAAAAAAATGAATGAAATTAATTTATAAGATAAGTATAAGAGAGAAATAGATGTTATCCAGAAAACTGCTTGATTCTAGAGAGTAAGTCTAAAAAAAATAGGCAATTAAGAATTAAACCCATGAGTTAGAGTTGAAAGTTGAGGATAAACAAAGACAGTGTGGAAGAAAGGGCAAGTTCCCAAAATGGAGACTTTATAAGGAGGTGCAGAGAGCTGGTAATGTTGGAGAAAGACTGCAGGGTGAGGGGGTATGATGTCTCTCCACAGCCCAGCCAGACTTCTATCTGACAAACAGCTAAGGGGTTCAGCTGTCAATTTGTCTACCTCATTTTTGAAGAGACCAAATATTTGTTTAAATACTTAAGTGACTCTGTGGATAAAGATGAACACCACATTTTAGAAGTGCATCAGATTCACTGAAAATATAACTGTTAACCTACTTCCAAAAAGGCTTGGTGAAAATGAAATGCCCAGTAAATTATTCGAAGGTGTAGCAACTCTTTAAGTCAACAACATAACAGTAGTAAGAGGATAGTATTGAGAGTTATTATAAAGATGTGTGTGTGTGTGTGTGTGTGTGTGTGTGAGTGTGTGGTTTAGTAAATGTGTACGTTGTAGAGAAGAAATGTTCCAGTGGCTGTAAAATTATACATGCTATATTAAAAATATTTAGGACCCTCCATAATCTCCAGGAACTTTTTAGAAAAATCATGAAGTGCATTTGATATCAAAGCTCATGCTCTTAATCATTCAATGGGCATGTAATTGGCATAAGCTTTTGTTGAAGAGCTTGATCTGGCCAGCCAGTTTTATTTTCTCTTTTTCTCCTACTACTAAATGGTGACTCTTGAGCAGAAGCCTTGTTTTCCTGCATTTGGAGCATGCCATAGGACTCACAAATTTAAAGATCCAAGGTGAAGCATGAATGAGACTTTAGGTTTATCCCAAATTAAATGTTAAATCAGTGAAGCCTTTGGTTTAACAACTTACAGAGGAAGGTCTTGTCAGAGTTATTGTTTCTGATACTCCCGTTTTGTTGCTTTTTCTAGGATATGTTCTCTGTGATTTTGCTCTTTTAGGTTACGGACTGATTCTTCAATGCAAAACTTTAAGCTTTAGGCCCTTATAATCCTGGCTATATGCTGTTTCAATGTATTAACAACTAAATCCTTGTTAAATTAGTACAAATGATGATAGACAGTTGTTATATCTTCTTGTTGGATTGTCACCCTCATGATTATATAATGCTCTTCTTTGTCTCTGGTTACAGTCTTTGTTTTAAATCCAGTTTGTCCCATATAAGTATTGCTAATCTGGCTTTCTTTTCACATCCATTTATCTGATAAATGTTTCTCCACCCTCACTTCTAATCTGCAGATACCTTAAGGTCTAAAATGAGTCTTGATCTCTTCTCGGCCTTTTGGCTAAGATCAAGTGTAAAATGAATCTCTTGTAGGCAGCATATAGACAGGTCTCATTTATTTCTATCCACTATGACACCCTATGTCTTTTAATTGGAGTGTTTAGTCCATTTACATTCAAAGTAATTACTGATAGATATGTATTTATTGCCACTTTATTTCTTGTTTCATCATTCCTAGTTTCTCTGATCCTTTCTTGTCTTTGCCACTTTTGGTCTCTCCTTTCCACTCAGAGTTCCCTTTAATATTTCTTGCAGGGCTGGTTTAGTGGTCACAAGCTCCTTTAGTTTTGGTTTGTCTAGGAAACTCCTCATCTCTTCCTCTATTCTGAATGAAAGCCTTGTCAGTTAGGGTACTCTACACTGCAGATTTTTCTGTTCAGCACTTTGAATATATCTTGCTACTTTCTTCTGACTTGTCAAGTTTCTGTTGAGATCCAACTAGCCTTTTGGATTTTCCCTAATAAGATTTGGTCTCCCTTTGCTGCTTTTAAGATTTTTCTTTATCACTATATTTTGCAAACTTAATTATGATATATCTTTATGTTGGCTGGCTTTTGTTGATCTGGATGGAAGTTCTCTGTGTCTTCCGGATCTGGAGGTTTGTTTCTTTCCCCAGATTAGGGAAGTTTTCAGCATTTATTTCTTGAAATAAATTTTCTGTCCCCATTTTCTCTCTTCTTCTGGGACTCCTAAAATACAAATGTTATTATGTTTGTTGGAGTCACTGAGTTCTCTAAGTCTATTCTTGTGTTGCATAATTCTTCCTTGTCTCTTTTGTCCAACTTCATTATTTTCCATTATTTTGTCTTTTAGGTCACTAATTTATTCCTCTCCTTTTTCCAGTCTGCTGTTCATTGCATTAAGCCTGTTTCCAGTCTCCCCCACACCACCCCCCTTTTTTTATTTTGCATTTTTCATCTCTGATTCTTTTTTTAACTCTTTTGGCTCTCTGGTAAAGGTCTCACTGATGTCTTCTCTTCTCGAGGCCAGTGAGCATCCTTATGATTATTGCTTTAAATTCTCCATCAGGCATGCTATTTATATCTGTTTCATTTAGATCTATGGCCATGGCATAATCTTCTTTCACTGGGGTAAAGCCACCCATCTTGGCATTCTGTTTAAGTCTCTGCCTCCTCCTCTGTGTTAGAAAAGCTATTTATGTCTCCTGCTCCTGAAAGTAATGGCTTTATGAAGAAGAGGTCCTGTAGTGCCAAGGGCCTGGTGCTTCAGGGAATGACTCCAGTGTGTACTGTGTATGCTCTTCTGTTATGTTTTAGCTGTTCTATCCTTCAGACCAATCATCTGCAGAGGCTCTCCTTCCCTGCTACAAGCAGTGTTTGGTCCCTGGCAAGTTTTAATTAGGTGTGCTCTGGTCTGCTCATGAAATGAGACCTGACATCACTTACATCAAAACTGAGGCCCTGAAGAAGTCTCTGGTCAGGAGATATGTTATGGACAGGGTTTTGTGCTGGTCTTCTGGGGAAGTGGTCCACTGCACTGGGACTGAGGCAAATTTGATGGAGAAGGGCAATCTCACCAGAACATAGGGATGTGGGGCATGGCATAAGGAAGTTAGGCAGCCAGTGTCCATGCTGGGCTGCTTTCCTCAGGTGGCACTGTGTTTATGCTGAAGTGGGGAGGGAAATGGTGCCAGCCAGCTCCTTGGTTCCCAGAGAGAAGTTTCCATGAACACTGCCTCTTAAGGAAGCACTCCAACAATAGTGTATAATTTCCTCCCTATGTACCCCAGGCACCTTTCAGGTAGCTGTTTCTACTTTCTGTCCCCACCCAGGTTTTTTGGCTGCCTTCACTCTAGGAGCAGTGTGGTGACCTCTGGGCTTTATCCAAGCCAAGCCTGCTGACCTTTAAAACTCCAGGCTTTTGATATGTGCTGCAGGCAAAGGTTTGTGCTGGTCTTCTGGGGAAGGGAGAGGGCCCACTGCACTAGGTCTAGGGCAAGCTTGACTGAGAAGGACAGTCCTAAGAGAGCACAGGGGGTTGGGGCTTGGTGTCTGTAAGTTGGTTATCCAGGATCAACCCAGTGTTGCTTCCAGCAGGTGGCTCTGTGTTCAAGCTGAGGTGTATGGGAAGGATATGGCTCGAGGCCAGCTCCTTTGTTCCCCTAGAGGCATCTCTGTGAATGCTGCCTCTCAAAGAGACCTGCTCTGAGAAGAGCCAATAATCTCTGCACATTGTGCCTGAGGTGTTTTATAGATCACTGTTTCCATGCTGTCCTACCCCTGGGTTGAATCCAACAATACATTAAAAAAAAAAAAATAAACAATGATCAAGTGGGATTTATTCTTGGGTTATTTTTAGGTTGCAAGGGGTGGTTTAATATTTTCAAGTCAATCAATGTGATACACTATGTTATAAAAGAAAGGATATAAAACATATGATATTTCAATAGATGCAGAAAAAGCATTTGACAATACTATATCCATTCATGAGAAAAATCAACAAAGTAGATTAGATAGAACATATCTCAACATAGTGAAGGTCATACATGAAAAATTCACAACTAATATCATACTCAACAAGGAAAAACTAAGAGCTTTTCCTCTATGGTCAGGAACAAGACAGGGATGTCCACTCTCACCACTGTCATTGAACACAGTACTAGAAGTCCTGGCTTCAGTAACCAGACCACAAAAAGAAATAAAAGGCATCCAATTTGGCAAGGAAGAAGTAAAACTTTCATTTTTTGCAGACTGTATAAACCCAAAGACTCTACCTAAAAGTCTGCTTGAATTGATAAATGAATTCAGTAAAGTTCTGAGATTAAAAAGTCAACATACAGATCTGTTGCACTTCTATATACCAAAAATGAAGCAGCAGAAAGAGAAATTAAGGAATCAATACCATTTACAACTGCACCAAAATCAAGAAACCTAACCAAAGAGGTGAAAGCCTGTGCTCTGATAACTATAAAATACTGATGAAAGAAATTGAGGAGGACACAAAAAAATGAAAAGACACTCCATATTCATGGATTGGAAGAACAAACATTGTTAAAATGTCTATACTCTCCAAAGCAATCTACATATTTAATGCAATCCCTATCAAAATACCAATAGCATTTTTCACAGAGGTAGAACAAACAATCCTAAAATTTGTATGGAACCACAAAAGATCCAGAATCACCAAAGCAAACTTAAAAAGCAAAGCCAAGCCAGAGTCACAATCCCAGACTTCAAGTATATTACAAACCTGTAGTGATCAAAACAGTATGGTACTGGCACAAAAAAAGACATAGTCCAATAAGACAGAATAGAAAACCCAGAAATGAATCCACAATTATTTGTTCAATTAATTTTCAACAAAGCAGGAAAAAATATGCAATGAGAAAAGGTGTCTTCAACAAATAGTGTTGGGAAAACTGGAGAGCAGCATGCAAAAGAATGATGTTAGACCACTTTCTTATACCAAACACAAAAATAAATTCAGAATGGATTGAAGACCTAGATGTGGGACCTGAAACTATAAAAATCCTAGCGAATACAGACAGTAACCTCTTTGATACCAGCAACTTCTTGTAGAAATGTCTCCTGAGGCAAGGGAAACAAAAGCAAAACTAAACTATTGGGACTTAATCAAAATAAAAAGCTTCTGTACAGGAAAAGAAATGATCAACAAAACTATAAAGCAACCGACAGAGTGGGAGAAGATAGTTGCAAATAATATATCTAATGAAGGATTAGTATCCAAAATATATAAAGAACTTAGAAAACTCAACTACCGAAAGAGGAATAATCCAATTAAAAATGGGCAGAAAATATGAATAGACATTTCTCTAAAGAAGACATTCAGATGGCCAACAGATACATGAAAAGATGTTCACCATCATTGATGATCATGGAAATACAAATCAAAACTATAAAGATATATCATCTCACACCTGTTAGAATGGCCAAAATCAACAACACAACAAACAGCAGGTATTGGCAAGGATGTGGAGAAAGGAGAACCCTCTGCACTGTTGGTAGAAATGCAAACTGGTGCAGCTACTGTGGAAAGAGATTCTTCAAAAAGTTAAAAATAGAATTACTAGCAATTTAACTTCTAGGCATTTACTAAAGAATACAAAAATATTAATTCAAAGGGATAAATGCACCCTGATGTTTACAGTAGCTATGGGGTATTTATAGGAGTTAAAGATTATTATGCTAAGTGAAATAAGTCAGTCAGAGAAAGACAAACACCATATGATTTTATTCATATGTGGAATTTATTTTTTTTTTTTTAATTTTATGATAGTCACAGAGAGAGAGAGAGAGAGAGAGAGAGAGAGAGAGGCAGAGACATAGGCAGAGGGAGAAGCAGGCTCCATCCACTGGGAGCCTGATGTGGGATTCGATCCTGGGTCTCCAGGATCGCGCCCTGGGCCAAAGGCAGGCGCCAAACCGCTGCGCCACCCAGGGATCCCTCATATGTGGAATTTAAGGAACAAAATAAATGAGCAAAGGGAAGAAAAAAAGAGGGAGGCAAACCAAGAAATGGACTCTTAACTATAAAGAACTGAGGGTTCCTGGAGGGGAGGTGAATGGGGAATGTGTTAAATAGGTGATGGGGATCAAAGAGAGCAATTGTGATGAGCACCAGGTGATATATCGAAGTGTCGAATCAGCATATTGTACACCTGAAACTAATATTACATTGTACGTTTACTAAATAGAATTAAATAAAAACCTTAAAAAAGAAATAATGATTGTTAAAAATGAATACTATAAATATAACTTCTTTAGTGAGAAACATAGAGAATGAAATGAGCTTACTTTCATTAATGATCTAACAAATAATGCCGTCATTTCTGATTGATTTATAGGAAGAGGGTGATAGACATTTGGGACACATAGCCCATGTCTTAATCATCTTTTCTCAGCAATAAAACACATGAGACATTTCTGACCAAATTTTAACAACCATAGCTTGCCTTTCTTTCTGGGCCATGTAGTGATGTGGTATGAACGTGGACTTTTGAGTCAGACAATATGTGTTTTTTTTCCCCAGTTCTTTCACAGCTAGCTGTAGCCTTTGGACATGCTACTTAACATTTTAAACATTGGTCATTCATAAAATGAGAATAGTACCTATCTCATAGAATTGATGTAATTAGTTTAGTATAGGTCCTAGAACATATGCAAATGATCTATAAATATTTATACATATTATCAGCTGGACACACTTAACTCTTCTTTATATACAGTTCTTTCTGGAACCATTAAGCTACAATATCTGGTCTGGTGACACAGAACTAGTATCACGTATAAATGAAAACATCAGCCCTGAATCTCCTGAGTTTAGCTTAGCATTAAGTATTATACCATATCTTAAGCATCTCCCAGTACTATTGGCCTCTGAACATGTTCCTCATTTGCCTATTTTCCATGTTGAATTTACACTTGAAGCTTGGACTCTTTTCATGGCTATAATAATAATTGTGACTTGACCAAAGTCAAGTAGTAACTAAGTGATTGAGCCAGAAATTTCACATACACAGTCTGAACCAAGACTGCTGTGTTGACCATTATCCTTGTTATTACAATCTTGACTCTATACTCAAATCCTATTTACATTATCCCATGTGCTATGTTTACTCAGGTCACCTTGAATAAGTATTCCCCTATGTCCTCCGTGGGCCCCTGGATGCTATTTTTACCAAATCCAAAGAGTTATAAATATCAAGGCCACCCTACAGGCCAAGAATAAGCCTAAAGCAATTGCCAAGGTACCGGACAAAGGTGCTCTCTGGCAAATTGAAAGCATGGATCACACAATTAATTGTTGGGCATTGGGTGAAAATTTAATCCCACAGCTCAAGTCACTGATACACTCCATCAGTACCACTGATGCTTTTGACTGAATGTTACTTTGGTTCCTTGTGCAAAATACTTTAGCCAACAAATTCCCCCAGTTTTTAGAGGTGGAGTGAGAATTTTTGATAACCTGCCTAATGGAGGAAATAAAATATGTCTTTTTCTCACAAGCAGTCATTCAGCCTCCTCCAAAGGTATTTTATTGACCTGCACTCTCTGTATACCCTAAAGGCAGTTACTGTGCTTCTGGATTTCAGTTGTTGATATAATGGCTTTTCAGGAAGAGTGGCATTCTTCCCACTGAATTCCAGAAGGGATTGCTGATTTCTCTCATTAGTAAAAGAGCTGCCCTAATGCTAGTATTCATAAAAGCAGGTCCTGAGCATCCTCTCATCATTCATGTTCTCAGGAATTGCCTGCACTAACGTTTTGCTTCTTTGTTGCATTACCCATCTGACCTCTCCTTGTTCTTCCATTTACATCTTCAAGCCAACAACTTGAAACTTGACACTGTTTTCCTGGCTCTGATCACAGCTGTACTCTGTGATCACAATTCAAGTTCTTGCTCCTTAGCTATGCAATCTCAGATAATTCTGGATGAACATCTCAGATAATTCTGGATGAACTCTGAATCTGTTAGCTCAGCAAGCTTCCTTCCCCCTTTGAAGCCTAGCCTATCTGCCAGGTTCACTCATGCTTCTGAGTAAGTGAGAAATGAGACCCCAGCATAGCGCCCATGTTCCTTTCACTCTTTCTTCCAAAACTAAAATCCAGTCCTTGTGTGCTTCCAGCACAGACACAGGGAGTTCTGTACTGCTTATGCTCACTTGATGATTTCCATGTTACACATGCAGTGGATGAGGGAGAAAAAGGAGTCATGGAAGATTTGGGCTTCATTGGCCAGTTTTAAAACCCAAAGGCATAATTTATCCTTGGGCAGAAAAAGAACATTTGGAAATAAAGGCATCTGTTAATTAAGTCTTGTATCCTGGGAAAGTTGGGCACAGCAGTTAATCCAGACATCTTCCATGGCTGGGGGTGTGGAGCGGGGCGGGGGGGGGGGGTTGCGGGGAGGGATGTTTCCTGATGCCCCGGGTGGAATTTGAGGAGAGATACTGAAGTGACTTCACTGTCCCTGACTGAGCAGGGCAAGGAAGCCCATCAGAGACCCAGAGCCCAGTGTAATTAAGATAGTCGTCTTTGCCTGGGAGAAGCCCTGAATTAGTGCACACTAAAGTCTGGAGCACAGATAAGGCTAATCAGAGACTGTAAGACCATTTCAAAATTGTCTCTAAATGCTGCAGGCTCTTCTCTGCTATATCAGCTGAGCAAACTTTGAAATCAGGGCCACTAAAGAAAACCCTTGGAAATGTATCCATTTATTTAATTATTTAGAAAATATTTAGTATGTGACAGGCAGAGTTCTAGGAGATAGAGATATATTAGTGAATAAAACAGACAAAATTTCCTGCCTTCATGGGGCATATAGCCCAACAGTGGAAAAATAGTAGTAAATAAGATTAACAGGTAAACTATATACCTGTTAGAAAGTGACTAAAAAGGAAGAGAGCATAAAATTCCATGAGGGGGATTGTTGTGAAAGGTACTATACTTTTAAATCATAAGTAGGGAGTATTTTTTAGTAAAGGTATGGAAGGAAGAGGGGAGACTATCCATGAGGATAGATCATTCCAGAAGGAAAAAACAGCAAAAGCAAAGGCCCTGAAACAAGACTCCTTCCACCCCTGGAAAGTCTGAGATACTGCAAGGAAGAGGGCTGGACCAACTCATGGAGAGATCTAAGAGGAGTCTGAGGAGACGAGGTATGTTTGTGTCTAGGGGGTGGGTGTTTTGGGAATATTAAGAACTTTGACTTTTACTATGAGACAGAGTCCACCTATAAGTTTTAAGCAGAGGTGTGACATGCTAATATGATTTAACAGATGGTCTGGCTGTTCTGTTTATAGCAAATTTTAGGGCGAATTGGAAGCGAGGAGACCAGATAGGAGATTAATGCAACAATGCAGGTGTGAGCTCCTGGTGGCCTGGACTGAAGGAGTGGCAGTGAGGATATTAATAAATGGTAAGTTCAGGACAGATTTGGAAGGTAAAGTCTGTGACTTTTATGATAAACTCACTATAGATTATGAAAGAAAAGTCAAGATTAAAAGCAAGGATTTGGGCCTGATTAGGTGGAATGGTATTGCCATTGACAGATACATGGAAGATGGCAAAAACAGTAAGTTGAGGAGGCAGAAAGTAAGGAGCTCACTTTTAAGTATGTTCCTTTAGACATCCAAAAGGAGATGTCAAGTAGGTATTTGGACATCAGCATCCTCTCATTTTCAAATTTTAATTCATAGCCCCTTTCAAAGGAAAAGAGAAACATGAGGTAGGATCAGAAGCCTTGGGTACTCACAACGTTTTGCTAATCTCAGTGGCTCTTGGACTATGGCAGGACATCAATGTTCAGTGTGGTAGGAGATGAAGTTCTTAAAGTACAGGAATAGCCCATACTTTATTGAAATGGCAGCTTTATTACAAGGGATTTTCAAAGCAATTATTACCCTGTGCTATATTAGCTTCTAAACTTTTTGTTTTCTATCATACTCCAAACATTAGTGTAATAGTTTTACCTTTCAATCCTGATCATCAGCAAGCTTCACTTGCAAAAGATAAGACTCTGCAAGACCCTGCTGAGTGGGAAACTGAGGCCAAACATATTGAATTCAGTATCCATGTCTTTATCCAGTGGCTCCAAATTAATGACAGGCTTGAAAGAGATCATGGGATATTCTGGTGGAACATCATGACTTTCCCTCTCAATGAGAATTGAATGCAAACTTAGATCTCATGACTTAAAGGCACATGTCTGTCCCAGCCAACACAGATCAAGGATATCTACAGCTCTGGATTCTTCTGTCCTGATTCAGCCCCTAAAAGAATAGCAGCGTATTTACTGACCACATTGTATGTACCTCCATTCTGCCATCATACTCTGAGAAAGATTTCCATATCCCCTGCATACTCCAAACTGGAAAGCATCCAATTTTTAGTAATATTCAGGTTCCCACCAATATGCAGCTTTTCATCGTTAACAAATAGCAATTATTTCCCCTCCAGCTTTTATTTTTTTCCCATTTATTGCCTACCTCCATGACCTTCAGACTGCATTAGCCATTTACATTTGTAAATCACATTTTATTTAATTCTAAAACTAAGATAAATAAATGTTTAGCCATTTCCCCCATTACACTTCAGCAGTGCCTCTCAACCTTTTATTCATTTAGACATATTTTTCCCTAAGTATCCCCTGCCTGTATAATTTTAATACACAGATGTACTATACATCTGTTTATGTAATGTGGGGTTTTGGAGTAACATTTAAGATCCTTCCCCGCTGAGGAACCAAATTTTGTTCCTGTGGGAACAATATTGGCCCTCTTGAAAATGCAGTGTGATTATTTTGACTTTAGGACTGAGGAGAAAGAGAGGAGGGGAGGAAAGGAAGCTTGTGGTTTCTGCTGTTGACATGGTTACCACTCCTCTCTTCTTCTGGGAAGAGATGAGACATTTTCTTAAAAGTTACCATTGATGAGATGCATGAATTTTTGTGTGCCAAGTGGTTCATTTACATCAAACAGTCTAATGTCACCTGAGACAGGTACACCTGCTACTCTGAAGCAGACGGCCACAGTTTGTGGTTTCTGTATTCAGAGATGATTTTCTAGTTTTGCCATCTAATAAGACTTCCTCACAGAATTAATTCCCCTGGAAGGATCAAAACCCAACCAGGGTCTCTGCAGAAGTGGTAGTGCTCCAAATTAGTCTCTATCATCTTTCTAGGAATGCATTGTCATTCAAGTCAAGATAGTCAGTAATTAGGGTGACAAGGGAGAGGTAGGGTCAAATGGCCTTAGTAAGGAGCTCCTACTTAAAAGCTTTCTCGGTGAACCTGCATTTAAAAGATAAAAGGGTAGGAACCATGCTTTGCTACATGTCAGTATACTGGCATTTCTGACATCTACTGGGTTTTCTTTCTAAAATTTCTAAGTTCCATGTTTACTATTGGATGATGATTACTCGGTAGGAAGCTTAAGACTGCAACTGTATTACAGAAGCTTTACTTTTACACTTCCAGTGTGTAAAATATAGTCTAAGAGAATACTTTGCATGCCAGTTACTTATAGTTTTGTATCCAAATAGTTCCATTTGTAGTAAAAAGTTAATTTTTATTAGCATTTTAGATGTTTTTAAATTGGGTAAATATAGTCAAGATATGAAATAAAAGCACTTGCACATATTTTGTTCCTTCCTCACTAATCTTCAACCTTCAATATCACTTATTCTAAAATGGGAGAAAATTATTTTTCTCTTTTTCTATTTTTTTAAAAAATTTCCAGAGGACTCACTTCTGGCTTTGATACCATGGTTGCCTGGCATCAAAAGCCCTGTCAGTAGTTTTTAGCGACCCACATATTTATAAGTTACAATAAAAACACTTAAAGCTATTTAAAAAATATATTTTTGACTTTTCTAATTGACCGCCTTGCTCATTCTGATATGTGATTTTTCCACTCAGAATACAAGAAAAGTGATTTATTCATTTTAATTTCAATTATATATAAGCTAGAAGCCAAAAGAAGGAATTTTTTTTTTTTCTTTCCTATGTGGATGTGAGGGCCTAATGGCTTTCAGTGTGGATCTTTCATAAATAGAGGTTGTTTTACACAGTGACCCCTTCCACTATTTAACTAACACATAACTATCTGCCTTACTTGAAATTTACTCTCATCCTTGTTAGGCACTAACGAATATTCTTGGTACTTGATGAACCAACTTCCATTAATTTTATCATTTTGACTATTTAGAGCACACATTTAAAAATACATATGACCAGAACACAAGAAGTATGCAATTTTAATATTGACATACAGTTATTCAAAAAAGGATCAGGCCATGATCACTATCAAAGTAATTTATATCCAAAGAATTTTTTCATATACAACTACAGTCTATCAAGGTAGAGAATATTCTTCCTCTTTGACAGATTAAAAAAAATCCAGAGATTTTGTCACTTGTATAAAGTCAATTGAGTCTGTGACAGAGATGAGAATAAAATCCTCTTAGCTTCTTCCACAGGAATATATTTTCTTTGGAAAATAATCATAGGTAATGAAGAAGTACCTTCTATGAAAAAAATATGATGTGTGTGCACTTTAAAGCACCTGGTTCAATTCACTAAGCATTTGATAAGTGAGTTCTATTCCTAAAACATTGAGGAAAGGAGGCACAGTAGAGAGAGACACCTCTGTGTGATGTATAGTTCCCTGAACAGCAAGAAATGTTCTTCTTTTTCTCATGTTCAGATTGCAAAGTAAAGGCTGTCTACATGCCTTTACCTGTCTATGCAATGAGTTACTATGCACAAATAGAAGAGTGGTAACTTTACCATCACCTCATTTGTTAGCCTAATGGGCCAGTCCAGAACAATAGTTCATGCTTGGCTGGTTTCTCTCTTCAGGTTCTGCCTATGCGATTAAAAACTTCCCAGGTTTTATCCCTGGGTGGCGCAGCAGTTTGGCGCCTGCCTTTGGCCCAGGGCGCGATCCTGGAGACCTGGGATCGAATCCCACATCAGGCTCCCGGTGCATGGAGCCTGCTTCTCCCTCTGCCTGTGTCCCTGCCTCTCTCTCTCTCTCTCTCTCTCTCTCTCTCTCTGTGACTATCATAAGTAAATACAAATTTAAAAAAAAAAATTAAAAACTTCCCAGGTTTTGAACAAAGAAGCAATTTAAAGGACACAAGACCACTCAAACCCCAGAAAGACTTGCATTATCCTTTCTACTGGTAGAGTTATTCTTATTAGGTGGATACATTATCGAAAGATTGCTTGAAAACATAAGTGCATTTTAACAGCTATTCTATCGCTACATTAAAGAAAACACCATGATATAAGGAAGAAAACTCATAAGTTAAAACAATCTTGGCTGTAGTTGTAATTTTCCCTCCTTCCTGTTTTGAGGTCTTTGGGACTGTATTTGGAAAGATTCACTTTCCACTTATATGTCATTACAAGAGTCCTGGAAAATATTGAGAAAAATAGATAAGGTAGCATTTTGAGCTAATAAATAGCCCACTCACCTTATCTTACATTCAACCTCTAAATGTTCCATAAAAATACTCAAGACTTATATGAAAAAGAAATTGAACAGAACTGTAAACTAAAAATGGGAAGAATTCATATAGTGAGGTCCAGAGAAATTTCCACAACTGTTAAGAAGCACTTTTGCTTTACACTACAGTTGATGCGACTTCTGAACTAAGACAGGAGGTACACAATTTTACTCTTTTTACAATTTGTCTTGAAATCTCAGATGAAGGTGCTGCACTAATAAAACAAACAAAAAAAAAAAACAAAATAAAACAAACAGGAGTTGATCTATCTGCTATCTGGGAACAATTTCGGAGCAAGTCACAGCTATTACTTCTTTCCTGGTATGTCCCCTATAATTATTAACAGACTGCTGAGACTCAACAGTTCACAAAATACAACAAAGCAAGAAGTTGAGTTGACTTGATGGAAATTCACTAAGTCAACTAAATCCTGAAATTGCTGTCAAAGAAAATATATACAAGAAAAATGATAAAATAAAAGGGAGCATTGCATGTTGGGATACTATAGGACACCATGCAAGTACACACAGACATCAGAGAGAACAAATATAAACAATCATGGACTACCTGCCATTAGTTGGACCAAATTTAAATGATGTTAATATCTAAAATTATTATTATTGGTACTAACAGAATTCTCAGGGATTATGGATGGACTTAACTTTAACATTTTGACGGTGTCTATGAAAATTAGTGATTTACTTATTTATGGTCCTAGAAATTTTACCCCAATTATCTGTCCCATGGAGAAAAAGAACTCCCACTCATTTAGGTTCATCAGGAAGAAGCTTTTAAATTAACAGCTTTTAAATAATAAGCAAATAAACATACCAGTGATCTAGAGGAAAAGTTTGAGAAATAACACCATAATTCAGGAAGAAAGCATAAACAAAGAAATATAATAAAAAAATACATAAAATTTAAGATAACTGAATGGAGATTCCATTTGAGAATTATAGACTTTGCTATGGAGAAAGAAGCAATAGGAACTAAAATATAATAGAAATATGATAAAAGGAGTTTGCTGAGTTAGAAATAGAATTCAAGTTATTTTTTAAATTTTCTCATTTTGCTTTTGGCTGAGGTTTTTTTGTTTTGCTTTTTTATTCTTTAATCAAAAACCTTAAAGAATCAGAACCCTAGCCCTGCCATCACTGAGGAAAGACTAGTTGAAGTAAAAAACAGATGCTCAAATTTTAGTGGCTTAACACAATAAAAGGTCATGTCTTGCTCATGCTATATTAACTATAATGGATGTAGGCTTCTGGAGGCTCTATCTTTGTACTTTTATGATTGACAAGACAGGAAAAGGAAACACTGCAAATCATACACTGATTCTTAGGGCTTCTACATGGAAACGGTACATAACCTGTTGGCTCACATCTCATTAACCAAAGTAAGTCACGTGGCTACACTGAAATTCAAGAGATCAGGAAATACCCTCAAGTCAAATGCTCTGAGAGAATATATTTGATAAACAACATTGAAAACTACCCATGGGGATGATTTTTAAAATGCTAAGATATTCCTTCCCCAGTAAAATTTTATACTGAACATCTTTTTAGGTGCTTACTGAACTTCTTTTGTGAGATCTCTGATCATCTTTTTTACTAATTTTTTTATTATGGAGTTTTCTTATTATTATTGAGTTGCAAAGTTTCTTTATATCTTCTGATAGAAAATTCTTTGAGTAATATGTTATAAATTATTTTCCCCCTACAGGTGTCTTGTCTTTTTTTTTCTCAGTGGTATCCTTTAAATAGCAAAATATTATTTGTTTCAAGTCCATTATTATCTTTTTTTCTTTTATGGTTCAGACCTTTTGTGTTTACCTAAGAATCTGTTACCTCACCCAAGTTTGCAAAAATTGTCTTCTTTTCTTCCCCAGAATTGTATATTTTTGAGTAAATTTTTATGTATGTGGTTAGGTAAATTAATCAATGTTAATTTTCCCCCATATGAATATTTAATTGATCCAGCAACAATTATTGAAAAGACATTCATTTTCTTACTGAATTACCTTTGTATCTTTGTTGAAAATCAATGGCCTATACACATCTAAGTTTATTTCTCAACTCACTACTCAGTTCCATTGATCTCTATGCTTGACTTTTGGCAATATCAAACTTTCTTGACTCCTTTCTTGAAAACAGGTAAATCCTCCAGTTTATTGTTTTTTTTTTTTTAAATCTTGGTTATTCTAATTTCATTTTCACATAAGTCTTATCAGTTTCTATTAAAAAGAAATCCTACTGGAATTTTTATTGGATTATTTTGAGTCTATAGATCAATTTTGAGAGAGTTACTATCTTAACAATATTAAGTCTTCCAAGCCATATGTGCTGTATATCTTTCCATTTATTTTTTGATTTTATTTTTCAGTGTAGCAATCTTAGATACATTATGTTGAATACCAAGCATTTTATTTTGGGGGGAGCTACTATTCATTCGCTTATTTTAAATTTCATTCTCAATTAATTATTGCTAATCTATAAGAATATATTTGGTATTGCAACATAATTCTTGTATTCTTAAAACTTTGTTAAATTCATGTATTAGTTCTAGTATTTGTAGGTTCCTTGAAATATTTTATATAAGAAGTTATATAATCTAAACACAATAAATATTTACTTCTTTGTCAAAACTTACTCTGTTTTTTTTATCTTACTGCCTTATTGCATCAGCTTGGACCTACAGTACAATTTTGAATAGAAGTGGTAAAAGTGGCTAATCATGCCTTGTTTTTAATGTTTGTAGGTAATCAATTTAGTCATTTTTTGTAAACTATGATATGATTCATTATGGGTGACTTTCAATTTGAAGAATTTTCCTACTATTTCTGATTTGTCAAGCATTTTATATATTTATTTATTTATTTATTTTTCTGGCAGACTTTTCTTTTTGTACCTTTCCTACCCACCCACCCCCACCCTCCCCCCCTTTGTCAAACATTTTAAGTGTCATTGTGTATTGAATTGAATTTTTCAATGTTTTCCCAAATCTCTTGAAATAAGGTGGGTTTTTTTTTTTTCTGTTAATGGGTGATTTATGTTGATTGTTTTTTTTTTTCAAATGTAAAATTAAATTTGCATTACTGGAGTAAATCATACTTAGCCATGATATATAATCCTTCTTACATATTGCTGAATTTAGTTTATTATTTTCAAAGAATATTTGCCTCTATACTCATGAGGAATATCAGTGTGTTATTTTCTTTTTGAGTTGTTTTCTAGAATTTTGAAATTAGAGTGATGTTGTTCTAATAACATGATTTTAAATAGTGTTTCTTCTTCTAATTGCTGAAAATGTTACTATAGGATTGGAGTTATCTCTTCCTTGAATGTTTGATTAAATTCTTTAGCAGAGCTGTTTAAGCCTGGAGTTTTCTTTTGGACAAAGAAGAGATTTGATATAAATTCTATTTTTTAAAATAGAAACAAAAATATTTAGATTTATTCAGATTTCCCTTTTTTCTTCTACCAATTTTGACAATTTGTATTTTTCCCAGAAGTAGTCCATTTCATCTAAGTCATGTTTATTGGCATAAAGTTGTTCACAATGCTCTCTTAACATCTTAATATCTGTAAGATCTGTAGTGATAACTTATTTTTTCATTTTTGTCAATGATGACTTACATTCTTTATTTTTAGAAAATCTAGGTTGGTATTTAATTTTATTGGTCTTATCAAAGAACTAGCTTTAGACATTGCTTATTTTCTCTATTAAAAGTCTTGTTAATTTCATATTTTTGCCTTGTTCTTTTATCATTTCTTGCATTCTATCTACTTTGGTGTTACTTTGTTCATTTTTCTTGCTTCTAAAGTTGGAAACTTACATCATTGATTTTAAATCTTTCCTAAAATACACATTTAAAGTTATAAATTTCTTAAATGAATGTGATTAAGAGTACACTTATTGTGATGAGCACTGAGTAATATGTAGAATTGTTGAACTACTATATTGTACACCTGCAACTAATATGATAATATATGTTAATTACACTGGAATTCAAATAAAAATTTAAAACGATAAGATGAAAATAAAAACTATGAATTAAGAAAAGTGTTAAAATTTGCAAATGTTAAGAATAAAGTATAGACCACTTAAAAAAATTAAAGCTATAAACGTCTGTCTCGCTTTAGCCACATCCCATACATTTTTATTTTTTCACTTGTTATTAATTTCACAATATTTCCTAATTTTTCTGTCATTTCATCTCTAGTCCATGAATTATCTAGAAGTGTGACATTTAATGTGTAGATATTTGGAGCTTTCCTAGGTAGCTTGCTATTATTGATTTCTAATTTTAATCATATATGGGTCAAGAACACTTTTATTTTTAAATTTTTAAGACATGATCTAGTTTATGATCTATTTTGGAAAATGTACCATGTGTACTTGAACGTAAAGTACTTTCTATAGTTATTGGATGACATGTTCTATAAATTCAATGAAGTTGGTTAATAGTATTGTTCATATCTTCTATTGATGTACTGATATTTTTCTAGTTGTTTTATCAGTTGAAGAAGTTTTTTTTTTATTTTTTTAATCTCCTAATGAGTCTATGATTATGGATACTCTAGTCCTCCTTTAAATCTTGCCAACTGGAGTTCATCTACATATATTTCTATTTTTCTGATTACTTCTCCCTTTTTATCATGTAAAATCAGAGCACATACACTAGTTTTTTTTTTTTAATTTTTTTTTTTATTTATTTATGATAGTCATAGAGAGAGAGAGAGAGAGAGAGAGAGGCAGAGACATAGGCAGAGGGAGAAGCAGGCTCCATGCACCGGGAGCCCGACGTGGGATTCGATCCCAGGTCTCCAAGATCGTGCCCTGGGCCAAAGGCAGGCGCTAAACCACTGCGCCACCCAGGGATCCCCACATACACTAGTTTATTTTATGAATTTGTTAAGGGCCAAAGCTCATTTTTATTTTGTATCTCCACTATCCATAGAATATGTCTATTGTCTTTATCAACCCAGATGGCTCAACAACACATCCATTTTCCAGGACAGAAGAAAGCAAAAATAAATGAAGAGAAGGGATGCCCCTTTCTTTTTAGGTCACATAGCGAGTTGTATGCATTCCTTATAGTTATGTCCTATTTTTCAGAGCAACACATACAAACTGCAAGACAAAAATAGCTTTTATTTTTAGCAATCATGCAATCCACTAAAAAATGAGTCCCTATTATTTGGGGGGAAGATAATAATATATTTTAGAGGATAGTTTGCTTTCTTCCATATAAAAAGTAAGTAATCTGCCCAAATGTAGGAAGGTGCTATGTGAATGCATATTCTGAACTTTATTATATGTAATTCTTTGTGATTTCTTTTGTTATGTGATACAGAAACTATGGACAACGTTTTCCTTTATATTATCCTAAAATTTAGTAAATGAGATCTATACTGTCAGAAACTATTTTTCAATGTTTGTCCTGTGTTGTTTTTGTTCCCCCCAAAACCCCTAGTACATTACATGACATTAGGTATACGCAAAATTCTCAACATGTATTTGGTAAATAACAAAAATAGATAAATTGAAGAACAAGATGATTTTCTGCATGTGGATGAATTTTTTTTTCCTAATGGCCCAATTTTAATATAATCAATAAAAGGACACTAAATTATTTTAGATCATTCATTCATTAATTTTGCAAACATTTGTTGACAACTGATTCCCAGTTATGTAACTTTATGCAAGATAGGCATGGTCACTGCACTTATATAATCATGCCCAAGTGAAAAATATTTACAGAAGAGAGATAATTAGAAGCAAGGTGGCTGCAATGAAGGCAAAGCACTCGTGTTATTTTAGGTGAAATTATTTGAATATTAACCTTTATAAATGTGAAATTCATCAAACAGTGTTGCGTTTTCTGTGATCTTTAAGTGAAACAAATAATATTCACAAAAGTAATCTTAGTATTGGTTAACTAACTCACAAGAGCTTCAGGAAAAATCAGTACTTCCTAGAATTTACTGCTTATTTTCAGTATTTAATGTCTGACTTCTCTTTAATTCCTCCCCTTTGGGAAAAAAAAAAAAAGTCCAGATGAGTATTTGCAAGACAGTCTTCAACATAATCCTTTCCCAATAAGACCCTGATACTGGCTTCCACAACTTAATTTTTGAAGAATAATTCCTGATGAATTGCTGGAGAGAAAAAAATGTCTATTAGGATAATAGCTGAAGTCTGAAACGGTTTCCTAGATAAAGTCTATTAACTGAAAGCAAGTTTAATGGTAACATCATCTTCACAGTTATACTTCTAAGAGGTTGAGTTGCTTACACTGGAAAACCATCTTTATAAATAAGATTTGGATCTATAAAATCTAAATATTCAAAACCTACAACTTCCATACTGATCTTCTTTCTGAAAATGCCATAGAACTGCTAACACAGAAAATAATCTGAAATCTTTGCCTCCATACAAAGAACTCTTGCTCCTAGTACATGAACCATGCTTATAACACATTCAGGCCAACTATGTTGTCAATCTAGAGTCAGACTTAGATGACTCTTCCTTAAAGATCACCTTCAATGTGATTATTCCCCCTGGTATAGTTTTAAGGAATGCATATTCTCCAAAGATGTCATGGCATATTCCAAAGAATGTATCAAATAATTGCATAATGACTTTAATGAAGTCAATTAAAGTTTTTGGAAAACCAAAGTAATTATAATATAATATATAATATAATATAATATAATATAATATAATATAATATATACTATGTGACCACCAGGTCATAACATAACTTGGCTTTGAAAAATCAAAAAGCCCAAGATCCAATATTCTGAGAAATATTTCATGAAAATTGATTATAAATCTTCTTCCCACCTCAGGGACATTCTGGACCTCAGCAATTTTATCATACAAAATGAGGCACTTTATTCTAAGCCGTACCATAGTAGAGATAGCCATCATTTTTATGCAAGAAATATTCAGGCTTCCCATGAAATTAGATTATTTTAGAATGGAAACCAATGTTTTCCTGTTATTGTAGACACTGAAGTTCTCTAAACCAGTAGCTACATCTACACTATCTAAAATCTGAGAATAAAAGCATATATTTTATAAGCCCTAAGACAATTCCTACAATACTATGCTTCATAACAGGAAGATGTGAATTACCTATCAGTCCCCCTAACATTCTGCTAAACAGTCTTGTCCATGTTACAACATCAAATCTTATTTTCTTTCAGTATAGATTTTGTCCCTAATATTTCCCACCATCCATAGCTTTCCTCCAAGTACTTAGGCCATTGAACAGTCCATTGAAGGAGAGTGAGAAAAAAATTTATAAGCTGTACACTGTTTACCATTGTTCAAAGGTTTTTTTCAAGAGATAATAATTCCTCCATACCTACCTCCTGATTGCACATGCATGCGTGCGGAGCTACCCTGTGAAACTGTATACTTGAGCATCAACAGGGAGCCTCCAGGACTGAAGGTGAAGGATACATGATAGGTGTATGGCAAAGTACTTTTGGAATGTGTCCGTGTGTATGGTTTGGAATCCACATAAAGTTGATCATCACCATGATTTCTGGAACTATAAAAGATGGCCAAAGGGTTAGAAGCCAAGAAGATTTAAAATAAAGGGTAATGTTTGTTACAACAAGCAAGTTTCATCATATAAGACACATATACCTTACCCTGTTTCACTCACAAATACTTCTGGAGAACAAAACCAATCTGCACACTCATCACTCAGTATTAATGGTTCAAAGAATTGAGCCACTCCATACCTCTCCTACTAGGGTGGCTATCAGTCTGCTACAGCATTATCGGAAGGTATGTATGTGCGCTTGAGGAGGATATACAAAGAAGGTGTATCATCAAAGGTCACAACTATTTAAAGCATTCCTGGCTGGGAGCCAAACAAAAGCTGTGGGTCAGACAAAAATGCAGCAGTAATCACACCATGACTATTCAGCAGAATGAAGTTGAATTGAAGCATCGCAAATCATTTCCAATGTCTACCCTCCCCACCCCCCATTCACTGTTCTCAATTCTTGTTCTTTCTCCCTTCTTCTCTGTGGTTAACCTCTCAAAGACTCTTCCCTGATACTTATCTTCCTAACAGTTACCCATTTATTCCATCAAATTTTTAAATTGTTCTTCTCTATTTATTTACCATTCCCATGCCTAATTTTATCATGTTCCTTCCTCTCTCTCATATCCAGTTTGCTCTGAATTGTCAATATTAACCAGCTAAAGAGTGTGTGGAAAGCCATGGTAAAATGAGCCAGGATATTACTTTCATGACTGGATGCATTTGTTGTTTTATCTGCCACTACAAATAAAGGTACAAATGCTAGAGCAGTCATATGTGGCTATTTGTGATCAAATGTGAGTGGTATAATGGCTCATGTGTGTGCTGTGGTGTCTTTCCAAGATCTCTCTCTTAGGACTCTGGGATAGTTAGCATCGCTTCTGCATATTTCCTTTGAATGGAATATTTAAGTAGAGTAAATATGGCCATTCTTTTCTTCCACTTAGTGCTGGCAGAACAAATAAGACCCTCCAAATTTATATGCCCAATTACTTTTAGGTTAACAAGCTCTGAAGTGCTGTGGAAATGCTCCCCTAGAGTTTCATTGTGGGTTAATGGAGAATCATCCAGACTTTCTTCTGGACTATTAGAACAATAAACACCAGGCTAGTTCCATCAATTAGACATTTCACCAGGACCATCACTCAAGTGGACAAGTAATTCAGACCATTCCCCAAGGAAATATGCCCTCAGTGATCTCTGCTCTTTGCCAAAATCCAAGTGAGAGACAGCTAAGAATTACCCTTCCACGGATACAAGGCAGAGACTGTGGGGGAGGCTCTTACACTGCTTATCTTGGGGAAGTTGTGTAAGGCCCAGAACCAGGGGCATAATGCAATTATTAGGGATCCTTACTCTTTCTTCTCATAGACAAAGAAAGTCACATAATCAACATACAATTTTCTTCTCTAGATAAGAAGAGAATACAATAAAATCTCACTATTTCAGACTATATGTGGGTAGATGTATGTGTGTGTGGGTGTGTGGGTACAGATTCCAGTTTGATCATGTAAATAAATCCCAAACAGAACAAAATCCCTGAATTTTATAATGCTTTCAAGGCACTTTTGTAGCTTTCAGTATGGACAGTGAATGGAAAACAAGAGACAAATTGTTTTCTAAGAGGTCTTTAGACACCTTGTTTTTTCATACATGAGTAAGGATGATTTATAGTAATATGTTAGCTAATTGTTTATAAATGGTACTTCTCAAGTACTAGAAGGATTGTGAAAACAATTGTTTCTTTTAGGTATTTTAAATATCTTTCTAGTGTATTTATTTATACTATGAATTATTTAGAAAACCCCCTCTCTCCTGCTAGCATAAAGATAAAATTTAGTCCAATTCTAACAAAAATTATCACATATTTTTATCTGAGGCTATCTGGTATACTCTGCTACTGGATGACTCATACTCTGCAAGCTTAGTTACCATTATAAACCACTTCCTTCACAGCAATGGATTTTTATTTCTGAAAGACAGTAAGAAATGGCAAAAACCATCCAAAGTATGATGGAGTGGTTTGACATTTCCAGTCCTAAAACTGAGATTTTTTTTTCTAGTGGTTATTGTAAGGTCACATTTTAAATTAAAGACCAGGACTGTGTGTGTGTGTGTGTGTGTGTGTGTACAGGCCAACTGTTTTTCTGCTTCCTCTCATAATTAACAAATCCATCAGCAATCATACATTTTGTTAATGAGCTAAATAAACTTCATAAACAAGCACAGCATTGGTCCAGCAGATACAAATTTCAAATTTTTGTTAACATTTCTATTAACCTCTCTTAATGTCTTGATTGGATATGAATATACACGTATTTTTTGCAATGTTTCATTACTGAAAGAGATCAAATTTGACAATGCATCTTTACCCTTGAGGATAGAAAATAAGATAATCTCATTACTGAAGGAAAAAAAAGAGATTTAGATTGGTTTTGCATTGCTGGCAAAAGCATGAACTTTTTAAGAATCTCAAAAGTAAAAGGACATTGTCCCCTAGCCCTTCTAGAGAGAAGTGAAACAATTATTTATTTCTGTACTCAACAGTTACTGCCTGCCTGTTCTCTCAGTACTGAGGATAGATCAATGAACAAAATAATGTCCTGGCCATTAGGAGGCTTGCATTCAAGTACCTGTCTATTCCTTCACCACCTTTTAACTTCCTAATTACAATTCCATATTACATGGGTCACTTTACAGTTTGCAATACATTTTCACATACTTCATTCCCTCTTGATTATCATAAGAATAGTAAGAATTAGACAATACCCTACCAACTCCAATATATAGGTAAGCAGACGGAGACTCAATGAGATGAACTGATTTGTGCAACAACATTACCCAACCAGTTAAGAGATCCAGGATTCTACTCACGACTTCTGATCCCATGTTTGGGATCTTCCAAATACAACATAGGACTGCTATTTCTTCACAACAGTGAAGAGAAGCACACTGCGTGGTTATGTACTTTTTAATTTCACCTCAAGCCCGTAGTGAATTCTGCACTTGGAAATATCAGTTTTTGATTCTACATCTAACAATGCATCTGCCTTCCTCAAACTACCACCACTCAGTCTTCTATCCCACAATTTAAAAAGTGGAACAGTCATCCAAATCCTTTTTTGATCTAGGCCAAATTTTTCCAACGTCATTCTCTCCTTTTGGAAAGATTACTTGTCCACACAGAGATGTCTTCAGTTCCAAATTATTCAAGAGAAACCTCTTTAACACTATCATGTCAGCAGGAATCCTTCCTATGAAAACTCAAGGGTCCCCATTGGTTATATTACAATTCCATCCTAAAAGGGACTTAAAATAATGTCCGAAGAGATTCTTTTAAGAAGACAAACATGGGTGCTTATATTTTTAAGCTAGCATTTCCACAGTAGCACTGACATTATGAATACAGGATGAAAGTTTCACTTTATTGCTTAAGCCTGTTATCTGAGGCTATCCCAGATTTAATATATCTAGAATCCACTTCATCTTTCTGGCTTTATTATTTCCACACACTAAACCTTAGCATTTATTTAGGTGGCAGGTAACATTATTCTTGCTAAGAACTAGATCCCATTCTCAATGGTTGTAGCAACCAAAACGGCTTAAATATTGCATTTGGGGCTTCTGATTTTCCTGGGCTTCTGATCCATGGATGAAAAACTGGGAATCAGATAGTTACCTACACGTAAAGTCATCAGTCCAACTTTCTCAAGATGGAGACATGTTGATAAGTTGAAAACTAAAAGACAATATGTTTTAAAGAAAAACGTAGAGGAAACTTACCCTTGCCCCCATTTGGAGCATTTTCTGAGTATTCTTTTCTTCTCCCTTCAAAACTCAGTGGCAGGTTTCCTAGGCTCCCTGAAATGGGACCCAAGAGTGACACAGTTGAACAGTCCCCACTTGATTACAGCATGTTCTTTTTAAGCTAAATGGCTGACAGTGCCACTAAGCATTGTGCCTTGTGTTATGAGCACAGCTGGATCTGGAGCTAAAATGCTGGGTCCCTGGGCAGCAGGGTAATTTCATCCTAAACCCAGGCAGCTAAACAATAACTAATAATGTGGCCATGGTTTGATCTGCCTTGAATAAAAGACTGGGGCTGTTTACTCTACAATGGAACACACAGCAAGACTCTAACACTCTTTTCTTAACCAAATCCTCCCTCCAGCTTTCATAACTGTGGAACAAAAATAAGGGCAAACCTTTTTTCCCCCCCAAGAGAAGGGTCTGAAAATAATTTTGAAATTTATTTTTAAATGTGATGCGATTAGCAAATGGAGAAACTGGATGAAGAATGACACACATTCTCTATCAGAATGTGTTTATGTATTTTATATTTTAATTTCTTGTGGCATAAGTGAATTTCTATCACCTCATGACATTTTCTCTAGGGATAATGAGGACAAGCTTACCTCGCAATAACTGTATTCCCAAAGGGCTCACACTGCAGGAGACAAAAGGTCTAAATTGGAAGACTTGAGAGCAACTCTTCACAATAGCAAATCATTTATGCAGCTCTAAGAATCAGGTGACAAAATAGGACCTTGTAGTAAATACCACTGTCACACTTACCATAGGTTGCTCTCTTCTAGTATTCAATTGGAAAGGTCCATTTTGACAATTTCTTTCCCTATTGAGGCTCAACTTTTAGCAAAGACCTAAATTGTAGGAATTTTGTTACTCCAATCATGGGCACAATTCTGAGAAAGTACATACTAATCTGAAAGTCACAGATTTCGGTAGCAGATGCAGTGATATTCACTTCATACATAAAGCAGTCATGTAGTGACTAAGGGGACGGACTAAGGCTCAGACTTTGCTCTGCCACTTACAGCTCTGTTACCCTAAGCAAGTTACATTGATCCCACCATGCTCCAGTTTCCCCATTCATAAAATGGGGATAATAAGAGTAACTAAGTTATAAGGGTGCTGTGAATATTAAATGCATTAATCTACGTAAAGGATTTACAGCATCTGGAACTTGACATCACATCACTATTTGTTCTTGTGGTACCGTCGTGGGTGTAGTTAGAATTATTATGATTATTTTATGATAATTCAGTTTTCTTGTCTAACTTCAAGTCTTGTCTTTATGTTTTAAACATCTTAATTTTGTGCCTCCCTTCTGGCAGTTTTTTCCTTGTCTCTCTCCTCTTCAATGGTTTTAAGACTTGTGAGTGGAGCGGGGAAGCGGTAAGGCTTATGAAACTACTCAAGTGACATTGCTCGGAAAGTAGTGATAACTATAATTTTAAAAAATTCTCTGCTGATAATTCCCGAGATTTCTACTTATTTTTTTATTTTTATTTATTTATTCATGAGAGGCACAGAAAGAGAGAGGCAGAGACATAGGCAGAGGGAGTAGCAGGCTCCATGCAGGAAGCCGAATGTGGGACTCCAGGATCACACCCTGAGCTGAAGGCAAACACTTAACCACTGAGCCACCCAGGCATCCCACCAAGATTTCTACTTAGGATGAACCTTGTTTATGTGGTAGTTCATCCACTAATGGATAGGGTCCTTGAATGGCACCTGGTTAGCCCCTGATGCTGATGATCCTTTGAGATGGAACCACGGAGACAGAATCTGTATATTCCTTAAGGAGAAATGGGCTCACCACATGATTCTGGAGCATTACCTCTTATCCCCATAAAATTCTCCTTGCCTCTCTCAATCTTTCTCCCCATCTCTAACTTCTCTCTTCCCCTCTCAACAATCATCTGCTCTCCCCATTGAGTTTATAGCAATTTGGAATGCTATCCTGTGACATTTGGGTGCTGCATGTAGCTCAGAGTTGTGAGTGGCCATTCTCTGCTTCTAATATCTCTCTTAGTTATATATTAGATTTCTAGAAGTTTCAGTAAGCCCCATATTTCTCTCTTCTCCTACCTCCCAACTTTGTAGGAAGGGTTCTATCACCATTCCTTCTTCATCTCCCAGCTTAGTCCTTGACAGAGAGGTTTGGGGAATATTATAATGAGGGACCTTTGGCTAAGTGTTTCAAATTTTTAAAATTTAGCTCTCTCTTTCTTGCATAGAGAGATCTCCTAGGGTCAAGTAGGTTAGTGGAAGAGATGAGGAAAGAAATTATTCACTGTATCTTTCAAATTGTCTCTTTCTTTCACATACCTTCCTCTTTAAATATTAAACTTAGAAACCTAGACTTCAGCATCTTTATTTCCAGCATTGATCTGACAACCTTTGAGTTTGACATCAAGTCATGCTGTGCAGCCAGCATATGGGTTGTTGGAGGAATTAAAAAAAAACACACACAGTTAAGAAATCAAAATTTTATTCTGCCACAGAAGAATTAATACAATTAACACCATAGAGTAGGAAAGGGGGCTAAGAAAATACTTTCTTAGTTGTTCCACAAACATCTCTAAGAAATATCCTAGGTCCCCAGAAATATCTCTTACACTCAAAGACCTTTATAAGTTACTCCCAACTTTAAAATATTTGTATAGACACTCATCACACAGATAGATGTGATTTAAAAATAATAATAGCAACAAAAAAGATAATGGTGGCAAATATATATATATATATACATATGTACATACATACATACATTAATTTAGTTATTCATTCATTTATTCATTCATTCACTCATTTAAGTAATTTCTACACCTAACATGGGGGTCAAACTCAAGACCCTGAGATCAAGAGTTGCATGATCTTCCAACTAATCTAGCCAGTTACCCAATTGTGGCAACCTTTTGAGCATTCTGCATGCAGTCCTCTATGTGTGCCCTAATTCTATTTTAATGAAGAAGGAAGAAACTCAATGGTACTAAATAATTTGCCCAAGTTTACACAGCTAATGAGTAGAAGAGCCAGAATTTGAGCAATGGTCTATTTGATTCCAAAGCTCTTTCCAATAACACACACTGTCTTTCTTCAGAAAAGCCTGACTCTTCAGCCTTAGTCAGCTGATGAAAGAAATTATTTACTCTGACTCTGCTCTACCTAGGTCAAAAGCATTTCCTGTGGATTATTCTGCATTAGGAATAAATAATGAATTTACTTGTTTCCTTCTTTCAGAAATTCTGTTGATAAAGGGCTGTCAGACAGTACCAGTTATTGGAAAAGTAGAAATCAGGGAAGTCTCTAGGGAGTCAACAATTATTTTGACTCTCTTTCTGTAAACCTTTCTCACATTTTGAGTGTCTTGAGCAGGTCTGAGAGAGAAGTGAGTTTTAAATTAATTTTCTCCTGGCAGTTTGTATCTGTGATAAATTGAAGAACTCCACAAAATCATCCACATAGCTAGGTGCTTAATAGCTCACTCACTTCAATGCCCACTGGGGTCATTTTAGAATCTTTTTCCCCCTCTTTCTACCCGGAATAACATGGAGTCTTAACAAGACTTGGAAGCAATTTTTATATCAAAAACTAAGAGACAGCTTTACTTTTAATAAGCTTTAATATCAGGGTATCAGCAGCACCCTTGGTGCTATGGCCGGAAATGACAGTTTTATTATCCTTTCCTTTGAAACTGATAAATTGGTTCAGGCTAAGGGCAGCCTTTTTAGCTGCCACAAAAAAAGCAAGAAAAAAGAAACTGACTATCACTAGAGTTATTTAAAGCTCTATAGAAAATTCTAATAGACAGGAGATTTCATATGGTTGTTGTCACTGAGTGTTGAGTCCTGGATGTTTACCAAATGCAAAGGGACCTGTGTGTGTGTGTATTTGAGAGAGAAAGAGTGAGAAAAAGAGACAATAAGAGATAATATTTAGATTTGGGCTCACTTTCAACTTTGCCTTTGTATTCTGCAGTGTATAAATAGCATTTTAACAATGTCACACTACTAACAATATACACCAGAGTTTAGTATCATCATCTTCTTTAAGGTAATCAATTCATGAGTTCCAATTCACATTTGCCAAAATTGGCTACCACCTCTTAAGTGTAGGCTTCAGAAAGCTATAGCAGATGTGCTTTGATGTTGAGTGGAAATAGTGTAATTTTATAGGAGAAGCCTTAGTTGCCTGGAGTATTCAGCATGGCAGCTCTGAAGATATGGAGGATCTTGTGTGCACTGGCATTTAGCACTTCCTGATTTCAAACTTGGGGAGCTATTTGTGAAAGATCTCTGTCACTTCTCTAGACAGGAAGCCATGTAATTCCGAGGTGCTCAAATTCCTGGCACAGTCTGCTCTCAGACTGGAGACCTAACTTTCTAGATTACCGAACTGGAGGACTAGAAGACAAGTGTGCTGTTTTTTTTCCCCCCGCTCTAAAATGGTACACTCCATTTCAGCTCTTGTCAGTGTTACAAATTGATTTTTTTTTTCCAGGTGCCATGATTTTATTGTTTAAATGAAGACTCTGGAACTGAAAAGGCCTTAAAATTAGCTAGTTTATTCAGTTACAGAAAAAGAGCTGGGGCCTAGAAAAATTTTTAAAAGATGGGAAGAAATGGTTTTAAGACCCAGGATTATATTTTAGTTCTTTTAAACCACTTGATGATTGTCTCACTAACCCATGTATATGCCCTAGTTGGTGAGACAGTTTTAGTTTAGAGAATAGAAGAGAACAGCATATGATAGAATATCTGGTCTACTGACAAGGGATCCTATGCATTCTCCAGTACCACCAGTGTCTATGCAATTAATCAAATTCCCTACCTGTAACACTAGCATGCCTCCACCTGACAGTTCTAGTAGATACTATGAGTTGTTTGATACTCAGAGCACCAAGGGTGATGGTGTAGTCTCTTTAGCCACCCGTGGAAGCCTTGCTGGGTCAGGTGAAGCACTGCCCAAATTATCAAGGCATTATCATCACGCCATGAGGCTCAGTGCTGTCAAGGCTATGCACTTAATAGATCAAATGTCATAGTAATGTGACTACAACGGAGCACTCTTCTCCATCAACTTTCACAGAGTAGAGATGGGGAATTCTGTATACAAAAGTGGCAAAGAGAATAACTTGGAGTGATTTGGACACAACTTTGAATCTCATCTTTTAATGAATTTCTGAACTTGTTTCTGTATCTGTACAATGACAACAAAATACTACTGCATTATAAGGAGTAAATGAATAGTTAAACTATTAACACAGGATCTGGCACAAATTATGCAGTTTAAAATTCCATTTGATATTATCACTATATTTTAACTTCATATCATTCTTAGATCAGTCAATAAACAAGTAAGCATTAAGCACCACACATGTTGAACTGAGTTCATGATTTTAGATGGAACAAATAAACACAAATTCTTCCTCTCTGTCCGGCTTATAACAGTGTTCCTTGGTGTATTGGTTAGTTTCACAAAGCTGATGAAATTGTGCTAAAAGAATAAAAGTTTTTCATCAACTATATGAAATTCCCAGTTGTCACTTTTAGATGTCTCTTATTATAATGTCACTTATAGTTCTATTCAGGGATTTTTTTGGCATGGAAGTATGGAAAAATTATGAACTTTGAAGTCTGACACACCCAGATGGGACATTCAGTTTCATAACTCTCAGTGGTCTTGTGAAAATTAATTCACCTACTTGAATATATTCCCTGCAGTGGGGTAAGGCTGATGCCACTTCAATACAAAGTATCATTCTTCTACCTTACAAGTTCCTGAAGATTCACTACCAATGTTGTGTCAGCCATCTTTTTTCCTGTGCCTCAACCTTCATTTCCTCTTACTTTTTAGGAAGGGCCTAATTCAAAAATGAGACCCTATGTTAAGAATGTGGGCACACCAGAAGCAGGGAGGAAAACAAGCAACCACATGTAGTGTAAGCATCCCAGGCTGGCTGGCCACATCCTGGGGCTGCCAGCACTCTTCCCTGGAAGGATTACCTGGCCAGGCTCACTTTATCAGATGGTCCTCATCTCATTCTGACTGGTCCCACCCTGCCAATACTTCTAACAGACACACTGAGATACTACTGTCACGTTCATGTCAAAGTGAAAATTGTTAAGCATGTGGACCTATACGATGTTCCCAAACAAAAGCTGTAAATCAGTAACATGTTTACACCAATTTTCCAGTTCATATTTTCCACTGAAAGGGAGCAAAATACATTGCAGGTGAATATTTATAGGCGGAATTGGTACAAAGAAGATATCTTCAAAAACAGAGAGCAAATATTTATCTCTTCTTAATATCCTCATTTCCTTGAATCTCTTAATGCTGAGAGTAAATTTATCGAAAAAAGCACTTGGCAATATAAATGAGTTGGAAACTAGTATTTTTGTTTGTTTTCTTTGAAATCACAATTGTCAGTAATGCTGATAGACTTAAGTAGTCTATGGACATAATTCTGTTTAATAAATTTGGGTTTTTGTCTGGCTAAATGTAGTATGTAAACCTCAGCATCTGCTGCAGCATCGCACAAAGGACCAAATTGCGCCAAACACTATGTGTTCCAGTCTGCAAATATTTGACACTTTGGTCATGAAGGTTGACATAGCATTGCAATCAATTAAACAAACAAGCTACAAGGGTACTATTGATTGGGAGCACAATGCTTCAGCAAATCTGGGCATTGGAGTGCACGTGGAAAAAGAAAAAATCCATCATGCTCTTTCTCGGCTATTTATATATTCAAAATAAGAGCTCAATATAGTGTTTAATACAGTACAGTGTTCCATAGACCAAATGAACTCTTCCTCTAAAGGACTTCTCCGAACTATGCATTTTTAACAGACACTTAGCCCCACGTTATATATTGGTTCCTTTGCTTATCTTACTTGTCTTGTCCTTTCTTGAAGGTTGGCAAAGCTGTCTCACTTCTTTGATCACTTTGGTTGTTTTTTTCATGTGTATACATTGATTTTTCCTGAGCCAGAGGCATTGAATTCAACTTTCTTTTCATTTTATTGGTCCTGACAGCTTCCTTGGACATGATTACATCATCAGGATGTCAGCAAGGCTTGAGAATAGACTTCTTTAAGTCTGAGAGAACATTTTTAATTTCTTATATCCTAACCCTTCTTCTCTAAAGAATATAATATAGGCCTCTAAAATAGCATATAGATCATGTATATCAATTTAAAAACAACTGTATTCAATTTCACATTTTGATCACAATCCAGTGCCTGGTATCCTTCAAAATAATATTATCTGAAAACCAATTTTGGAACAGAAAGGAGTTGCTAAAGATCATTTTCATTCAAAGTTTATCCAAAGAGAGTTTTTGTTCTAGAAATGTGACTGATCCTGTCTTGCTTTGACCAACAGAATGTGGCAAAAGTGATATTACATGACTTTGGAGAAAGTAGGACAAAGTATTGCTCTTGGGAAGATTCCTTAGGAATTCACCATACTGTTAGAGAACTACATGAAGATGTCATAAATAAGGTTCTGGTTCACAGGACCAGCCACACCTGCAGCCAGTAGTCAGTTTTAACTGCCATTCATGTGAGTAAGCCATCTTGGAAGTCCAGCCTAGTCAAATCTTCAACTGAATGCAGCCCCAGTTGATACTGGACTGCAAGCCATGAGGGATCTCAGCCAGAAATCACCATTGAGCCCAGCCAACAAACTTTTCCATAGGAAATAACAATAAAATTTTAAGCCAGTAAGTTATATATAAAAAGATGAACTGAAATGGGCATTTTAACTGATAGGAGTTTGATCACAGAAAAGTCTCTACTAAAGAAGTTAAATTTGATCTAAATTTTCTTAAAAATAGTAAAGGGAAACCCTATTATCATTCTCCTTCATTTTATTCACTCTACTGCAATTAGTCTTATTTGCCACTGATGCTGATCTTCTGATAGTTATCTTTGAACATCTCCTAAATGCCAATCACATCTTTAGAGAGAAGTCCTATGATTCTGTTCTATCCCCTATAGTGGCTTCTCTATAGGATTTGTCATGCCTCCAGTCTTAAAATTCAGTTATTCCTTGATCTCACCACATAACCATTTTTTTCATAGTTCTCTTCTTCAAACCATGTGAGTGTGAGGAGTGTGAGGAATGACACTGATTCCTAAATGCAGAAATTGCTGTGTACCTGGATTACAAAAGCAGGAAGAGAAGAGAAGAAAAGCAAAGGAATCCAGAAAAAGAAGAAAGAATTCTACAAAAGGCAAACTAAGGGGCAAGAAGAATATTATCCTTTTTTATTGATTTACTATACCTTTGGCCCAACTCTATGCCCTTGACCAATATGCAGAGGTCAAGAGAAAGGGATTAGAGGGAAGAAAAAAAAAGTCTTGGAATGCCTGGATGGCTCAGCAATTGAGTGTCTGCCTTCAGCTCAGGGCATGATCCTGGAGTCCCGGGATCAAGTCCCACATCAGGTTCTACACATGGAGCCTGCTTCTCCCTCTACCTGTATCTCTGCCTCTCTCTGTCTCTCTCTCTGTGTCTTTCATGAATAAATAAAATATTTTTTTAAAAAAGTCTTGATATTTTTCTAGCAGTTAGAATGTGAAGTCAATATTTTTTAAAACACTACTGAAAACAAAACAAAACATTACTGAAAACATAAATAAGTAAATAAATAAATAAAGCACTATTTTTATCACAAGTATTTATTTGACCATCTCATCAATTACATTATGAGCTCCATTCATATCTGTAATAAATGTTTAAATAACAATTTTCAACATTGCAAAACAATTCTTAGTTTTTGAATCAATGTAAGTAAAGGACACTGTCATCATCTCTGTTAGAAGAAATACTGTCTCATCACTCATCAGATGTGATGGAAAATAGGTAATGGATCAGGAGTTGAGGTTGATTTGGGGATTCTGCCTCCCCTGTGATCACATTTATTATGATGTTTTTCCTTTTTCCTTCCTTCTTTTCCTTTCCTTCATTCTTCCCTCCTTTTCCTCTCTTCCCCTCTTCATGCTTTTTCTATCTTCTTTGTTACTTAAATATATAAAGTAGATTTAAATAATAGGCAATTTTCTCTTGATATTGAGAACTTTTCATGGCAGAATCTACTGCAGCACAAATCTGTGGATGAATAGTGCAAAACTTGAGAAATCAATTTGTATCCATCTTTGTTATTATACTCTAGGAATTATACTCTATTATTCAACTCCAGGAAGTTGAACAATTTTTGTGTTTGAACATTTATCAGCTTCATGGCTTCTGGATCAAAGAGACATCCTGAGGAGACATTTTTAATACCCTAAAGCTACTTTTCTGTGACATCTATAGTTCCTGAACCTCCTCAGTACCAGGTATCATGATGCCTACTTCAGAGAACTGGAAAGCATAGTTCTCTTCCCTGGAATCCTAAGGGCTGGAAAGAGAATTTATTCCACAGAAGAGGAGTATGAACATTAGAACCTCGGGGTCTCAGTCCTGGTTCTGAAATCTACTAGTTGTGGGATATTGAGAAAAGAAATTTATCTCTCTGAGTTTTGATCTTTCTGTTCATAAAATAGAAAAAATTAGCCTAAAAATGTGTTGAGTATTAAACAATACAAGGAAACTCCAAGGATTTGCAATGGGAATATACTTTTTGATGAGTTTCATTATATGAAGAGTAAAAAGCTTGGTCTTCAAGTGGTGTGAAAGAACTTGACCCAATGACACTGACTTTCTGTGCTGAGCTACATTTTTTTGAGAAAATAAACCCTGGCACCCCGCCCCCCCACACACACACTTTAATAACCTGATCTCTGTACACATAAATGTCTTCCCTTGTTCCTATTTAGCATAAAAAGGGAAACTAATGTTTTCCAAAGAACTTTTAAAGTACCAAGGGAGAATAAAAATGATGATGAAACAAAAAATACCAACATTATAAAAACATATAATATATATACATGTATATTTTTATACCTCCTTCGGTGAATGGTACCCAGGGATGGAGGGACCTACTCTTGAAGCAGATAAGAAAAGCTGGCATACAGATTCAGATACACACACAGAGACATCAAAGAATAGATATGTTATATTTTTCTTATTTCTTAGCTCCTAGGCTGTCTGCATATATGAGTAGCTATTATTGAACCCACAACACAAAAACTATTTCGTAGATATCTTGGCTTCTTTGTTCAAACACAAGAATGAGTTATTAATCTTCCCCTACCCAGGACTTGCTATTGGGATCAGTACTACCTCTCCATACAAAAAAAAAAAAGTCTCTTTTTCTATACCTATGGTCCTACTACCTGTATATGGAGAGAAATCTTTTTCTAGTATAAGTCCAATACATAAGAAGCAGGAAAATCCAAAGAATAAATACTTCATGTTTGGTGCAATGGGTAAGCAGGGATACAAGATGGTCTTCCAACAAGTAGCAACTCCCATTTCATAGTTCACAGGGTGGTTGTGAAAGTCAAATACAATAGGATCTAGGAAGATGCTTAGTAAATTGTGAAGCAATAAAAGAAGTCAGTTTAATTATAGAGAAGATAGTTTTACTTTATGGGGAAGAAGGTTCATTTGGGAGCTGGATAATGTCTATTCATCCTTAGGCACTCTTAATATTCAAGAGTTGCCTGCTCACTTTGCTCTCTAACCAATTTCTTTTCTGTAGGACCATATTTATTCCTGGATAATATCTACCCCCAAGGGGGTAATAAAGATATCTAACAATAACTGGGCAAAGGCACTGACCAGTTGGAATGAATGCTACCTGTAAAAGCTCTTGTTACTGGCACATGTGAGTTGCACACCAGGCCAGCTACATCAGAGAGTGGAGGGTAGAAGGAGGCAAATCCTCCATTTTGGATCTGATTCATTTACTATACGATTTACTATCTACTAAAGAAATGTGTTTTTAATATCAGCTAATGTGATGTTTGGAGGAGGTTATATGCCAAGTTTTGTGGTGGGTTGAAGGAGAAGAAAATATAAGCAGTACCTGCGTGGGGAGATGGAATGCTTTAGCTCCCCTTGGCAATGTGATTGCACTCAGCAATTATGCCATGGCATTTGGTATAGTCTCATTGACTTATCACAGTATCTTTATGAACTATGTAACTTCATTCTATGTCATATAAAAAAGGCTGTGAGGCATGTAGAGATGAAAAGTTTCCCCACATCTGTAATCCCTGATGCCAGGAATGGCTATACATGTTCCCAGTGTTGACATCTGCTCTTTTTCTCTCGACATGATAAATATGGTGAATTGGAACACAACTGTTTTCTATGCTTTCCTTAACTTTAAAAGAAAGAAAGCAAAAAAAAAAAAAAAAAAAAAAAAAACAACCTTCATTTTCCAGGTTTCCTTGAAGGTAGTTTAGAAACTATGGTTTATGTTTGGATAATTTGATTATTTTTATGAGTTCTGGAAGGTGGAGACAAAGGCTTAATTTTTGCTACTTCTGAGTTCCTGTTGGTAGGCAGTCACTGGGCCTTTAGATTTTTCTGTGTCTGGATGATCAGAGATATTGGTATCCATCTAGTCACTGGCTTCCTAGGGGTCTAGAGGGAGGGGAAGTATGTCTTTTCTGTAAGCATACTCAGAGAGTAGCATGGTTCATGAGTTTTCTGATAAGCTTTGTGGTTGTGGTTACTTCCCGACCAGAGCATTTTCTAGATATTAATAGCTACCCATTGGGGCAATATTAATGTAAATTGGTAGTCAGGTTCTAGAGTATAAATGTCTTGATGTCAGTCCTGAAAATGCTCAATTAGAATCTATTTCTTCAGCCCTAGAAAGAATTCTAGAAGTTATTTCCTAAAATTTAAGGAACCATGTATTGTTCAAACTTGTCATAGATTTTGTTTTCTAAAACTAAACCCTGATTGACACTATAATTGGAACCAGCAGGGGTTGTAAGTAGGAGATGAAGAGACAGGGGAATTTAATTCTGTTCATCCAAACCAATTAGGTGTGAATGAAAAGACGATCCCATTAGGATAGCAATCCAAGGGACCAATGGCAGACATTACATTTGATTTTATAAAGGGTGTTTGAAGGCAAAGATTAGTGGACAAGTGGCAGTCACTGAAGATCCTTGATGCACAAATGAATACAAGAAATGCAAATGCAATGGAGAGTTTAAAGAAAGCAAATGTAAATTCATAGTTTTAATTCTTCACCTGAACCATGGACAGGAGACCAGGGAAAGTCTTATGACTATCCCCAAATAACTTCTTATGTCTTCAGTGTAGAAATACATTTAAGTCAAAATCTGAGTCTGCTTCAAAGTACAAATGAATCACAAGAAAGGTGAATGTGCAGACTGGCCAGTTGTTCTGAGTGAGTCAGGGAATGTTTGGGAAAGAAGTAAACTGCAAAAATTTAAGAGCTTTCAAATAAATTTGCATGATTTAGAGTTTGCTGGCCCTGGAATCTTGCTGACTTGCCATTGCCAGCAGAAATAAACCGTTTCCCTCTGGTGAGGCCAATTCAAATTATTTAGGCTTGGGTCCTAAAATGATTTCACATGAAGATGTGTCTTATAGAGAGAAGCCATTTATCCTCACCTTGCTGCCACCTCTCAGCATACTCCAGGAGGACAAGAATCAAATCTGATTTTCTTTTTTTTAATTTATTAAAAAATATTTTCTAATTTATTAATTCAAGAGAGATAGGGGGAGGAACAGAGGGAGATGGAGAAGCAGCTTCCATACTGAGCACAGAGCCTGCCTGACACAGGGCACTATCCCAGGACTCTGAGATCATGACTTGAGCCAAAATCAAGAGATGGACACTTAACCATCAAGTCTGACTTATAAGGGCAGTTACACACCAAAAATTGTAAGATTTCACTAAGTTACATCAACATAATATGTCTAGAAATTAAGTGTTTGGCCTTACAGTAGGTAGAAGGAACAGAATTTTATATTAAGCCAAGTTTAGGAAAACTTTATCAGAGATTCTGTATTCAAAGAATTAATTTACACAGCTGTGAGTGGTTATAATAGCTGCTAAACTGGTGGACTGAAAACTAGACCCAGGGGATATGTTAAATGAAGCTGAGATGCCAGAAACTTGTGGGTATAATATAAAGAAAGGAATCTAGGGCACAGCTTGGTGGCTCAGGGGTTGAGTGTCTGCCTTTGGCTCAGGTCTTGGTCCCGGGGTCCTGGGGTTGAGTCCCACATCGGGCTCGCCACAGGAAGTCTGCTTCTCCCTCCACCTGTGTCTCTGCCTTTCTCTCTCTCTCACACACACACACACAAATAAAATAAAATAAATCTAAATATTTAGGAAGAAAGCAAGGTACACTTATCATGTGTAACCCACACATTAGGCTAAATACATACATCCCCTTGGAGGTCTAGAGAACATTCCTTCTCCAAGGCTTAAGAAATGCATGAATGAAAAGAAACCAGCATTCAATTAACCAATCAACCAACCAGTCAATCAAATCTACAGTGGTGGGCAGCCCGGGTGGCTCAGCGATTTAGCGCCACCTTCAGCCCAGAGCCTGATCATGGAGACCCAGGATAGAGTCCCACATCAGGCTATCTGCATGGAGCCTGCTTCTCCCTCTGACTGTGTCTCTGTCTCTCTCTGTGTGTGTCTCTCATGAATAAATAAATAAAATCTTTAAAAAAAATCTACAGTGGCTATCTTCTAGAAACCAAGGATAAAGTTAGGAAATGCTCCACTTAATGATATTCCTTAATTTTGGTGGGGGTGATCAGATCCCAGAGTGCCAGAAGCTATATGGCAGCACTTAACCACCAGACTTCAGGTGATCATAGGCTTAACTTGAGTGACCCAATCCCCAGAGTTGACTTAATCTACAGACTGTGATCCTTTTACATGAAAGAGATCCTTAGAAACTATCAACAATTATCCTGCGATAGCACAGAAATTATTATTTTTTTACTTTTGTTATTGGAGTTCAATTTGCCAAAATATAGCATAACACCCAGGGTTCATCCCACCAAGTGCCCCCCTAGCACAGAAATTATGACTCCAAACCTTCCTCACAGCCATCTCAAAGGGACTTCTAAACATTTGCCAGGGAATCTGTACATAGATTGAAAGCAAATCCTCAAACTTTTGCAACTCTGAGCCAATGCTCATCTCTGAATGAAGAACACCACTTTGGTCCACTTTTCAGAGTCAAGGTTATAAGGTTCAGGTGTCTCAAGCAAAATCAACTATACATCCAAGATTTCTACAAAACCAGGCTCTGGTTATTTCTTTGATTGCTGAATGCCTAGTTGAAATAAGCTATTGGAAAACTTCCCACACTGGCTTCTGCACCATGGTATGAGTGATAATATGATATCAAGGAACAAGTACAAGCTTCTAGAAACAACACCACTTACCAATAATAGCAAACAAAAATCAACACTATGTTTCTAGTAAAATAACAAAGATTAGGACTGTCATTCAATAATTGAAAGTTTCAGGTTAGTGATTCTTATCATGATTCCATTAATTTTTCTTTTTGGGTTATGGGTAAAATAAATAGGTAAAATAGAAAATGGT
Source organism: Vulpes vulpes (assembly GCF_048418805.1). Lineage (NCBI taxonomy): Eukaryota > Metazoa > Chordata > Mammalia > Carnivora > Canidae > Vulpes > Vulpes vulpes. The sequence goes on from NC_132786.1 coordinate 34,709,346, forward strand.
GAATTTCCCAAGTTTTATCAGGTGGTGAAGAATTATAATTGCGGTTCTATATGCTGTCTCTTTATTGGAGTTAGCATATGGACAGCATACCTCTGGAATGTAGATATCAAGCTGATTTCCCCACCCCATCCCATCTGTGCCATTATCAGAGAACAGTAGAATAAGTTTCCGCTCACCAAACAAAAACACAACGCTATCACTCTCTTGTTTCAAGTCTATGTAAACTTTCTGGCTCTCTTTAATAATTTAATCTCCAAGAGTTTAGATTATCTCATCATATCACAGGACATTTCTCTGGTCTACTATAGCATCATGCCAATGATAAAGATCAAGCAGACACCTTTCAAAGTCTTTGGGATTCCCCTATGTCTGTGGCACCCTCTGGAATGGAGGAAACCATGGCTTATAACATTTTGGTATGTCACCACCAGAGTGAAAGCAAAACTGTTATACCATATTACACTTACCACGATGAAAGAAGGCACAATCCTCAAGGGGTTCTCTTTGGACCTTGAAGATAAATATATATCACATCGATCCATTTGCCAAGTTAATTATAAAGCACCAGTCTTAGATGGGACCCTCCAACTTCAAGTAGGGCCCTTGAATGAGCTTTAGAGCAAAGATCCCCACCACTTGGCCAATGCATCAAATGGTGCTTGAATTATCTACAGCATATCAGGTGCGGATACTTAATGAAGCCTGTGGCAAGCACTCATGGAGAATCACAGCCCAAGCCACTAGGGTTTTTAAGAACAGTGTACTCTTTGACAGGTAATTCTTTACTCTTTGAGAAATAACTTCCACTTGTTACGGTGAGAATAAGGAAAAGGAGAGAAGGGGGCATCTCATGTAGGGAGGATATCTTGAACCAAGAGAAGGAAAAGTACATATAGAGTGCTCTGGAAACCATAAATCTTATAATGCTGAAGCTCAGAGTTTCTGCATGTGAGTAGATTTATTAACTGGGATGAAAAGATCTTCCAGTTATACTGTATAAAATGCATCCAGATGAATTTGAATTAGTCTGATTTGCTCCTGGTTTTAAAATTCCATAGCTAAGAATGCCTGGTGCAAGATCTTTTTCACTTTGGTCAGGACAAAGTATTTTACTGTGAACCATATTTAGGTACTTAGGAAATCCAGTGCACAGCTTGACACAGCTGGAAATAACCCTATGCTGAAGTCAACTCTGTCCTACAGTGACTTGGGAAACAATATAGCATAGGGCATTTAAGCTCATAATAAACTCATAGTTCTAAAACAGGCTTCATCAAAGAAGGTTCTTTGACTTTGGAATACAGATATAGAACATAGATATATGTACTTATAATGTCATTATATATCCAGTGTGTGAAGCACTCTAAATGAAGACAATTGTCCTGGACTCTTCCGAATGTTAATGCCGTGGAACCAACAAGAGGTGAATATTCTAGATTAAGGTGGGGGCCGGGGTGTGAAGGAAGACCTAACAACCTAATGTAAAATGATTGGGTCATTGTGTGAAAATTTTAAAAATCTATTTTAAAATTCCTGGGATCATCTTAAATTTGTTCAGTGAAATAATGGTGTTATGGTTACATAAGAAAATTTCTTAGGAGAAAATGATTACAGACATGATGTCTATAATCTATTTTCAAGTGGTGTAGTTATATGTATAAGCAAATGTAGTAAAATGTCAACAGTTGTAAATAACAATTTTACAAATCTATTAGCCTTTCTGAATGTTTCAAATTTTCATAGTAAAATGCTCAGAAAGTATGATCCTTTGAATTTTTTAACCATGTTTATGATCTTTTAATTGCACTATATTTATATAGCCCTTTGATTTTGGGTGTTTTTTTTGTTCATTTTTTAAAAAACTTCTGTTTGCATGTTTACATCTCATTGAGATGAGAAAGAGCAGTCTCTTAAGGCCCAAGTTTTCTCACAAACAAGAAGATTCCATTCTCCTTGGTTATATTCACTATCTACAAGGTCTTTGTTAGATTACCTTCAGAATTTAAGGTACAGGGCTTGTTCACATGGAATTAAGTTATTAAAAATTGTAGTAGTTTGAAGGAATGAGGAAATATTTGAAAGTTTAATTCTGTGCCTATTGATTGATTGATTGACTGATTGATTGCCTTTCTTTCCTGATTGATTTGGTACTCAGTGTTTTTACATGCCAGACTTTAATACTACTTCGGTACAATGGAATAATCCTTTTTGTCTCCTTACTTCCTTTTGTATCTAGAAAGCTCCAGTAATACTTATTGGGTGAAATTAGAGGGAGAAAGTGAGCACATGCAACGCATCTCATTTCTGTTCTACTCTTCATACTCGAAGTTTACAAGGGTCTTGAGTTTATAGGAGGAAAAAACAAAAGACCTGAATCATGGGAGATAAGTTCATTTAAATGTTCAACCTTTGCTGCATGGACTCAGAATATTGATAAATAAGCAGGAAATGAAATTTGGAGGAGCAAAAATGTATGAAATGTTTGTGCTTCTAACGTGACTGAAGAACATGAGATATTAGGAATTAAACCTATACATAGACTGTCAACTAATTTATGACAGAGGAGTCAAGAGTATATAATGGGAAAGAAAAGGCTCTTTAATAAATGGTGCTGGAAAAAAAGTAGGGAGCCACATGCAAAACAATGAAACTAAAACCTTATCTTATACTACACACAAAATTAACTCAAATTGAAATAAAGACTTAGACATTGGACTTGAAACTATAATAGTCCTAGAAGAAAATATTGGTGGTAAGCTCCTTCACATTGGCCTTGACAAGGATTTTTTTTTTCAGTTTGACACCAAAAGCACAAACAACAAAAGAAAATAAAGTGAGGCCTTTTCAAACTAAAAATTTTCCACACAGGAGAAAAAAGGCAACAAAATGAAAGGGCAACCTACAGAATGGGAGAAAATATTTGTAAATAATATATCTGATAAAGAGTTAATGTCCAAAATATCTAAGAAATGCTTATAACTCAATAGCAATAAAAAAAGACAAAAGAAACAAATAAACAACCCAATCCAATTTTTAAAAATGGTCAGAGATACTGAGTAGATATATTTCCAAAGAAGACATATAGATAACTAACAGGTACATGAAAAAATGCTTAACATCACTAATAATCAGAGAAATGCAATTCAAAACCACAACAAGATATCACCTCAAACTTGTTACAATAGTTATTATCAAAAGACAAGTGTTGATAAGGATGTGATAAAAAGAAATTTGTGCATTGGTGAGAACACAACTTGGTGCAAAACTATGGAAAATATTATGGAGGTTCCTCAAAAAGTTCAAAATAGAACTACCATTTGATTCAGGAATTCTACTTCTGGGCATATATCTGAAGCAAATAAAATCACTATCTAGAAACGATATCTGCCCTCTCATGTTCATTGCAGCATCATTTACAATAGCCAAGACATGGAAACAACTTAAATGTCTACTAATGGATGAATGGAAAAAGAAAATGTGATATGTGTACATATACAATGGAATATAATTCAGCCATGAGAAATAAGGAAATCCTCTCATGTGTGACAACATGGATGAAACTTGAGGCTATTCTGCTAAGTGAAATAAGTCAGAGAGAGAAAGGCAAATACTGTATGATATCACTCATATGTAGAATCTAAAAAGACTGAACTCAGATACAGAAAACAGATTGGTGGTTACCAAAGGCAGCAATTGGGGGTGGGGGAAATGGATGAATATGGTCAAGAGGTAAAAATTTCCTTATATAAGATAAATAAGTCTTGCTTATACAATGTATAGCATGGTGACTATATTTTTTATTTAAAAATTAATGTGTTTAATGTCTTGTCAATCTGATATCATATCAAGTCACATATTGTCTTCTTATACTCAGACATTTGGCCTTTATTGAAAGTTGGATGCATTACATTAGCTTTAGTGTTTGCCTCTGTAGGATTTTGGCCGGGGGGGTGGGAGGGCAGGGGTAGGAGGAGGTTCACAGATATTCTTCTTAATACCAGGGCTGTGACTGTTTTTATAAAGGCAACACAACTGACTCTGGACCTTAAGTTACTTGCTTAGAGACTTTTCCTTCTTTTAGCAAAAGAAAGTGCCTCAAGACAGTTGAAATCTTTATGCTTTAGGAAAAGTGAGAACATGGAGTTTCAGAGCTGTAGGCTATGTATGCACCAAAAAGGGTTTTCTTCAGTGATGGCACAGACTCTAGGGACCTTAATCAGATGTTACTATGCACATATGACTTTTCTAGTTATGGATAATGTGGAGTACAGCTGAGGTCAGCCATACTACTTTGGCAAATATAAGAATGTCAATAAAGGGATCCCTGGGTGGCGCAGCGGTTTAGCGCCTGTCTTTGGCCCAGGGCGCGATCCTGGAGACCCGGGATCGAATCCCACGTCAGGCTCCCGGTGCATGGAGCCTGCTTCTCCCTCTGCCTCTCTCTCTCTCTCTCTCTCTGTAACTATCATAAATAAAAAATAAAAAAAACTTTAAAAAAAGTTTAAAACTTTAAAAAAAAAAAGAATGTCAATAAAGACATAGAAACAAATAATGGAAGTTTTGAGGTGTAAGTTGCTGGAGCTTGATTTTTGTATTCAAAGGGACTGGCCTTAGCATATTAATGGGCCTTGCAAAAACTTTCATGGATGCCAGCAAACTAAAGATGCACAAAAATCTTACTAAGCAAAGATGACTGAAGCAAAAATTCACTATAGGATAAGATGGTCTTTCCATAATCAAGCCTTTCAAACACTGATGAGCAGAATGATATGCACTGCTCTTAAATGTTCAGTTTCTGAGATATGGAGCACAACTGAATTTCCAGTTTTAACTTGTTGATGCTCAGCATAGTTTGCTGAAGTAGGTCAGCTATCCAAAATTTGATTCTTTGTTTAGACTCAAGAAAGGAATTATAGAGAGAAAACTTTTGTCTGAGAGATCATATCCATGGAATTTTTGGATTTCAGACTCTAGCAAACAAACAATAAAGATACAACATATTAAACAGAAACCAAGAAGGATAAAGATGATTAATGGATCCAATTAAGGACTAGTTAAATGATGGAACAATGAAAGGTAATTCCCTGTGTGGGAATATTCAGTTGTAGAAAGAAAAGATTTGTTTGAATGGCAACTGTTTTGGTAGGCACAGGAATCATTGATTTGGAGGTATTCATACTTATTTGGGAGTCCTCTGCAGACAAAATCTCAAATCCCTACCAGTGGCACCAGGAGGATATCCTCGGATAAGTGATTGGTTCCCTCATGAAGGTAAGAATGGGTTTGTCCTGTTGCATGGCTGATCTCTCCACAGACCTGGGTTGGCCACAGGTTTAAGCCCAATTTAAAAGAACAAAAGGGTTGGAGAAGGTAGTAGGTGGGTAGATGAGCTGAGGACACTCCTTACTACTAAGGTTGTCTTCCGTGGGGAGGTAGTATCAATAATATAATATACTTTCTTTTCTCCATTTTTCACTCTCTTCACCAGGGAGGAAAAGAAAATTAATTGTATTGATAATTTTGGAAAAATGAAATGGACATATATAAGCTTTCCACAGACATGCATTTGACTCCTTTTCCCCATTCTGAATTTTTGCCAGGGTCAGTCTTTTCCCCTGTGTGTGAGTTCTGCTCCAGCCCAGAATTGTTTATGATAGATGGCCACATGCCTATAAATGGGACTCAGAATTAGTTCAGGGATGCCTGGGTGGCTTAGGGGTTAAGCATCTGCCTTCAGCTCATGGCGTAATCCTGGTCTGGGGATCGAGTCCCACATTGGGCTCCTTGCATGGAGCCTGCTTCTCCCTCTATGTCTCTGCCTCCCTCTGTATCTCTTGTGAATAGATAAATAAATCTTAAAAAAGAAATTAAAAAAAAAGAAATAGGACTGACCCACAGATGAAAATACAGTGCCTAATATTAGAAAAGTAGTAAAGCATAATGATGAAGAGCAAGGAGCCTGGAAGCAGACTGCCATGGTTCAGATCTGAGCTCTGCAATTTACCAGTATTGCGACCTTGGTCAAATTATTAATATCTTCCTGATTCAGTTTTGTATATATGTAAAATAGGAAAATATTACCTTTCATGGGGCATTAATGAGGATTAAATGAGTTAAAATGTAAATCCCTTAGAACAGTACTTTGACCATGGAAATACTCAATATGTTTGAGCTGTTATAAGTTTTATCAGCTATAAATAATTTTTTGGTCTTTATAGGCTTTTTCTTTTATCTCATTTTTCTGTTAGTTCTCAAGTCAGGTGGAAAAGAAGGGTGCTATTTTGTTATGAATTTAAAACTCACATACCATATGTAAACTACAAAGTATATGCCCAGCTTTTTTCTGCTTGCTCTGCACCTATGAAGGTCCAAATCCTCTATGCCCTATAGAGCCTGTGTGACAACTTTGGGTACCATTATATCACACCTTTCAAATGTTGCTAGTGAAATGAAATCTAATGATGATCTCCTTATCTGACTCATGCAATGAACTTTACACTGGACCCAGTCAATCCTTCTCTAACTATGCTTGCAATTACAGGAGAATCTTGTCTACTTATTTTTTACCAATTAAACAAACTAACTTTAATGATATAACATTCAACTGGGTATGATTTTGCTATTTTTTGTGCCAAAAAATGATACAGACAAACAAGTAAATAGACAAAATTCTCCTTTCTTATTCAGGACACTATTTGCCTATTGATCCACAATAAGTTAGATTTGGCTTTTAGGAAATGTCACAATTTGACTTAAAACTACTTTAATGTCAATTTAAATTCAAAGTTCCATATCACCCCTCTCCTATACTTTTATAATGGGTTTGTGGGTCCCTAAAATTGGCAGGAAGAGTTAAATCTAGATAAGAAGTTTAGAGGACATTTAGCACAATTTCCTTAGTATAAAACTTATAAGGTTCAAGATCAGAGGTTACATCTTGTCAAGATTTTATAAATGGTCTGATGAAGTTCAGTTTTCCTTCTCAGGTTATTTTCTGTTGGATTTTCTACTTGGTTTCTTTGGAAGATATGCATCTGGTTATTTGTGTATTGATAATCTTCCTGGATAGTTTGGCTTAACTTTTTCTTTCATGTGCTTCCTATTCCAGGGTTAACATCAAGATTGAAAGCTTATTAGTGGGAATAATAGAAAATGCCTATATCTTAAAATTGTTTCTGATAAGAATCCCATAGCAGCTTAGTCCCCTGGCATTAGTGCTCCTTAATATCTTTTTAAATATTATTATTCATATTTTCTTTAGTTATAATTTAAGAGTATCTCTTTGAAAATCATTAAAGTACTGTTATCCCTCACAGATGGGCTTCAGCCCTTAACAAACAAATCCAAATTGGTTCTACAGTAAATAAAATGTTCTTGCTAGTAAACTGACCCTTCAGAAGCCATATAAGTTTTGGGATTGCCCCGTGTAGTAACATCAGCCATCCTGCTATGCTCTTTATAGCTAATAGAGAAGAGAATATAACCAAATCTTGACAGGTGACTGTCAAGCCTACATGTTACATACAGAGGAGAACTGGAGGGAGAGAGACTAGTTGGGATTCCTTAAGGAAATGTTGTATGATGCCAAGCATATCACAGACATGAGACATCTAGTGAGTGGTCCACAGTTTTTCTAATTCTGTGGAGTAAGTGGTATCACTTTTTGATAGCGTGAATGGTTCAGTCATGGTAGTCAACCATATTGAATACTACAATCTCAATTGAACTCATAAGAACTACCTTAGGAATGAATAAAAGTTCTTTCCCATCTAAAAATGTTTTTTTTTCATCAATAAAGAAAACTAAATAAGTAAGAAAAGACAAATCTTTATGCATTTGCTAACATTTATTTACTTACCTTGACTGCTCCTAGGTCAGTGAGACAAACAAGAGGACTGCAGTATGCCATTGTTCTCACTTATGCCAGCCTGAATTCTTATAGGACACACATTCACACCTCTTTCTTTCTTTCTTGGTTCCATCACTAACTTCAGCTTGGTTTCTTATCTAGTACCTCACACCTGTACTTGTGTAGCAATCTCTGGGTCATCTCACATTGCTCCCTCACTGTTATACCCAACTCAGCTATGTAAACCTACCATTTTATTATATTACTGCTGTATTATAACATGGGTAGTGGTCCAATGTCTCTGTATCAGAAAAGATTGTCCTTCATGATAAACCTGGTGCCAGTTGATTTTGTTCCAAGCATATATAAACCTTATAATATTCCATAATCTAAATTTTGTAAAAACCAGATACCATTTAGTTTTTTGTTATATTTCATATACGTTGCATTTTAAAATGTTCTCTACTCTGAGAATCTGTTTTTTTCTCATATGCTTATGGTAAATCTCATACCCTAACAATTTATTTCTAAAATTAATTAGCTTCTAGCTATCAATCATGCAAGTGTGGGTTCCAAAGAAGAAACTAAGTGTCTGTATCTTATTTTATTTATTCTCTTTACCCACTTCACATTTCTTTTGTTTTCTATGAGATCTTATATCAAGTCACTACTATTAAGTGATATTGCCATTTAGAATACTGTGTTCGGGGATCCCTGGGTGGCGCAGCGGTTTGGCGCCTGCCTTTGGCCCAGGGCGCGATCCTGGAGACTCGGGATCGAATCCCACGTCGGGCTCCCGGTGCATGGAGCCTGCTTCTCCCTCTGCCTATGTCTCTGCCTCTCTCTCTCTCTCTCTCTCTCTCTCTCTCTCTCTCTCGCTGTGTGACTATCATAAATAAATAAAAATTAAAAAAAAATCTGTTTAGAATACTGTGTTCAAAATGGGCTGAGAATGTGACTGAATAGACTCCACCTTCAGATCATGTAGGGTCTATAGAAGAAATAAATCCCAATTAGTTATCCTTCCCCAAATTTGTCTTTATTTCTATTTTGCTCAAATTTAGCTCTGGAAAATCGATGCTATACTCAAGAGTCACACAAACCTGGCATAGGAAAAGTTCCAGAAATGATTTATTCCAATTTCTGGCTATACAGAAGTCACATCAGCTAAGTACTTGACACCTGGTTACCAGATTTTATTAGATACTCTTACAGTGACAAGTGCTGGGTCTTACATTGCTGGATAGAATTATTATTTTTAAAAAACTATTTCTTCTTTTGAGTTCCTAATTTCATTACTGTATTTTCCATCTACTGGTCTTTTTCTGTCCTCTAGGCTACTACAAAAGGTATCTTTCTTTTTTTCAAAGAACAGAATCTAAATAGCATGCCCAGTTAGTTTTCTGGCATTAGATGCCTAGCAGTGTATTATAATACCTCGTATAAGAAAATAATCCCTCATGTCTAACGCTGTATGAGGATAATAGTGGTGAGAATCATGGTTTTCTAAATCTAATTTGTAAAAAAAGGATATGAGTTGTTTGATTCATTTTCTTTTTCTGAAGAAAAAGCAAATTCTCATATTAAAAATGTATGCATTTGGCTGTATACTTCAAGCTTTAAAATTCCTTCAGTGCTCTTCGCATTTGTGATCTGTACAACCAGCTATGTTTATATTTGTATTTACATGAATCTTATATAAATAACTTCTGGTTTGAAATTGCATTCACCAAATCAGGGTTTTTAGATTTTCTTATTCAAAATTTCCCTTTCTCTCTTCTATTTTCATTTTCTTTTTATCTTAACCCAGAACGTGGCCTACTTTCTTGTTCAATAGATAGGAATTTACATATTGCAAGCTTAATAAGAAAGTTTTTAAGCCATTTTATTATTATTATTATGTTTTGGTTGGTTGACATAAACTTTGAGTAAAATATATTCACCATTAGTTTCTCATCCTGAGGGAGTTACACTTAAATAATTTGATTTGAGAATAAGATTAAAAGGTGTTGTAGTTTATGAGTAAAATGACCATTTACTGGATGTGACTTTTTTTTATCTTCTTTATGGAATTTGTTATATTTGTCAGCAGTGAGTAGTTATAAGAGGATGTGCAAATATATGGGCTTATACAGTACTGGGAGAGTTCAATTGAAAGCCAAACTAAGAAAAAATATACTTGGAACAAGGGCAAAGACCTTCATTATGAACCAATTTATTTGGTCAAAGAAGAGCATGTGTTTTAAAGACACAGGTATTTAAACCTTGTAGATATCAGGAAATTCAGGTCATGAAACTATGATCTCAGAGTTCTTAACCCAAATGTAACCTCTGTCATTCTTGGTTCTCTAAGCTGACAATCAAAAGTATTTTGGTTTCTCTAAGCCTTTAAAGAAAATTCAAGTGCCTTATCCCTTCCATTTAGTATGAGCTTCCACCTAATATTTCAAATAAGGAGAAAACCTAGCAGTTACATAAAGTTAACATTCAAAAAAAGAAGCAAGATATGGTATATATATATATATATATATATATATATATATATATATATATATATAAATCCTTCCTTTAACTGACTATGGACAAAATATTTCATGAAAGTAAATAATGTGAATGAGACATAATTAAATTTGAAGGGTGTTAAAGTCTCCCCTACAGTTGCAAAGAACAAAGACACCCCATAGATAATGAGCACCTACATTTTTCCAGATACTGTGTTAATCATTTTATACTTATACTCACAATAGTATCATGAAGTGGTTTTTAACCTTGTTTTTGTAAATGTATAGACTAGGTAAGTTAAGATAAAGTAAAGCTAGTAGTTAATTGGCTTGTCCCAGCTCATAGAAGAAAGATTAGCAGGTATAGTAAGACCAGGATATGCTTTTGTCTCTAATGTAGAGCCCACACTGAAAGGTCTTTATTTAAATGTACATATTACCCAAAAAACTAATAAATGACAGGTATGTAAAAATTCAGTAGGAAATATCTAGCTTATCAGGCATAAGATCAGTTTAAACAGAAATGTGCAAAAGCTATTTGCTGAGAAAATAACAGGTCAAGATGGCCAAATTATCAGGGGGAATGGCATGGGGCATAAGTAGGTTAGGAACCAGTATGATGATCCAAGATGAGAGCCCCAAAGACAAATTTCACCAACTTCATATTTTTTGAAGGCTGTCCAAATAAGAAAATGTAAATTATTTTAGTATTTTAAAAATATTTCTGTTTTTTAAAAAAAGATTTTATATATTTATTCATGAGAGACACAGAGGGAGAAGACAGAGAGAGGCAGAGACACAGGCAGAGGGAGAAGCAGGCTCCACGCAGAGAGCCTGATATGGGTCTCAATTCTGGGACTCCGGGATCACGCCCTGAACCAAAGGTGGACCCTCAACCACTGAGCCACCCAGGCATCCTAGTATTTAAAAAAATATTTCAAATATTCAATAGGCAAAAGACAATTTAATAATTCTTGTCGGAAAAAGAATTCTATGGTATATCAACATAAGGAATTGTACGTAAGTCAGAAACTGAAAAGTGTGGAGGGCAAGCATGATTATCCAGTGCAAAACAACTTTTGTACTTTTTGTTAGATTCAAAGAAGAATGATGGATGACTGAAAGCTGTGATCTAGGCAACATACTCTGTTTGGAGAATTAGTAAGTTATGAGATTGTTGGTAAACATCTGTAGACTGGGAAGAGATGAGGCTATATGGAAAAAGAAAATTCTATCTAATGTTCTGTTGTAACCTCAAGGAATGCTCTCTTTTGAAGGGACATTTTGAAATACCATTATGAACAAAAAGTCAGCCAAAAGGGTTTTTTTTAAGATTTTACTTATTCATGAAACACAGAGAAAGAGGGGGGCAGAGACACAGGCAGAGGGAGAAGCAGGCTCCCTGCAGCCATCCCAGAACTCCAGGATAATGATCTGAGCTGAAAACAGATGCTCAACCACTGAGCCACCTAGGTGCCCTATTAGCCAAAAGTTTTAACTTCATAGCTACTGAGTTGATAATATTATACCTAATATTAAAATACAATTAATGATTCTATTTTACTTTTAATTTTTAAAAAAATTAATAGTTTTTTTAAAATAAAATTTGAAAAAGTGAAGTCAGTTTTCTGTGAGGTGTATCAGGCAACAGTTATTTATTTAAAGATTTTATTTATTTATTCATGAGGAACACAGAGAAAGTGAGAAAGAGAAACAGAGAAATAACATAGGCAGAGGGAGAAGCAAGCTCCATGTAGGAAGCCCAAGGTGGGATTTGATCCTGGGAATCCAGGATCACACCCTGAGCTGAAAACAGACGCTCAACCACGGAGCCATCCAAGCAACTGGAATTGATATTAGTAGTCAAAACAGTTAAGAAGCAACAAGCAAAGCCTTCCCTATCTAATTCAATGATTTAAAAGATAAAGAAGAGAAAATAACACACAAAAATCTCAACAATCACCACAACAAAAGGAACAAAAACTACTTAGGACTGAAGCACTAACTGAAAACTGTTGAGATGTATGGCACTAAGGTAAACTCTAGAAGGAAAAAAAATGGAGTAAGACATGTTGGAATCTTGGCAATAGAGGTTAATGTATTATAGGAGAATCACCTTGAAATGAAGAGGCCCAAGGATAAGGAAAATTGTATCCACGTAGTATAGGTAAGCAATTTAAGTGAACATAGGTTCTTATTTTTAATTTGGACACAAATAAAACCAGAGTCTCACAGTAAGGCTTCAGGAACTCTAAACAGTAGATAATTCTTGGTACCCTTATCAGAAGACACCGATCATTTAGGGAATATGGCTGTAACATTCCTATCAAGAATGGATCCTGAGAAGGGTAAGGTAAATTAACTTTCTCTGATATCAAATTGGGACCCATTCCCAGAAGAAAGTTTTCAAGGCAAGTTAATTGATTTGACATAAGAGGCAGGAAAAAAGTATGGGCTCCTCAAGCTGCTCCCTATCAGATTCAAAGTATACTAAGCAGCAAAGGAAACCATGATAGAATTAGCATTTGTAACAGGACAGCTTAATTTCAGAAAGGAGATAATTACTTCATTACAAGCCATTCAGGTGCAGAGACTGAGGTTATGATAAAGGGTGACAAACTAGTTGACTGAAAAACTAGAGCAAATAAATGTTACAGATGAGGATTATTAGTAAACCCATTTGGAGATGAAAGAGAAAGAAGGTGAAGAAATCAGAGAAATATATGGATAGACAACTTATTTCTTCAATCCCAAAATAAAGAGTGGGTTTTAAACCAAACACAAAGTCCTATGTGAGTCTTTATTTCTGTGGAAAAGTTATCAGTGAGTATAATATATGAGCTATCCAAACCTGGTATCCAGAGTGATCTATCCTAACACGGGACTAACAGTGACATCCTAACAGGCGTCACAATCTACCTGGTGACATTTTACAAAATTATAATTATATTTACTCTTCCTTCAAGATGCAATTGGTGAATACACAATGTATACTTAACACTGGTTACAACTGAAAAAAATAAACATCGTTGCTCTCTTGCAGCTTACATTCCACTGAGGGACAAAAACAAATAAGCAAATAATAATATAATATTAGGTAGTAAAATTAAAATAGGTATATTAAAATCTAAAAACAAAAAGAATAATAAACTGAGAGTGAAAAGAGTTGTTATTATAAGTAAAAGCATATGGAATACCTCTGTGAAGAAGTGACACCTAAGCAGAAACTCAAATGAAGCAAAACCCATTATACAACTGTGAAAATAATGTTCCATGTAAAGGGAACAGAAATAGCAGAGGTCCTAAGGCCAGAGGATACTTGACTGCTTAAAAAACAGCAAGGAGATCAGTGTGACCATGGTGAGATGAATAAGAGAGAATGTGGTTGGAAATTAGCTTGGAAAGAATGCAAGGGGCCAGATGTTTTAGGGCTTTGTAGAACTTTTTATTTTCTTCAAAGTGTGAATGGAAACCATTTCAGATCTAAGCAGCTGAGTGGCATCATCAGTCATGTGTTAAAGGGATAATTCTGAATGCACTATAAAGAATAAGTTTGACAAAAATCAAAGCAGGGGCACAAGCTAAAAGACTACTGATGAATTCTATGTAGGTAATAATGTGATTTAGACTGGGGTTATAACATTCCAAGTGGTGAGAACAGCCAGATCCAGGATATATTTGAAAAATAGAATACACAAGGGGTTCTGATGACTTGGATATGATTTTAAAAGACAGTCAAGGATGATTCCAAGGCTCAGCCTCTGCAACTAGAGTATGATGGTGTCTTTTTTATTGTGGTGGGACTCATTAGGGACTCATCACAAGTTTTGATAAATCATGAGTTCCATTTTTGACAGGTTAAGATGGAACGTCTTATTAGACACTCAAATGGAAAAGTTGTGTTAAAAGCCATGAAGCTGTGAGACAAAACAGAGAGTGAGAAAAAACAAAGACGTGGAAAAAAAGAGATCTAATCCAACATTTAGAAGTTTAGAAGGAGAGATGGGTCCAGCAAGGAGATTGGGAAAAGGCAGTCAGTGTGGTAGTATATAAAATAAAACTGCACAGTATCACTAAGGCCAAGTTGGGGAGGAAAAAAGTGTTTCAAGAAAGGAGTGTACTTCTTCCATTCATGAGATATTAACTAAAATAAGACTTTTTCAAAAATAAAAATAAGAACTTCATTTGCCTCCATAAATAAGTGTAAAATCAGATTCAGTATGCAAAGTAACTCTTTCAGATACTAGAAAATGACAATGCAAGCATATGATTCCTGAAAAAGAAATATAAAAGAAATGATGTGATCTCTTGATGGCCCTGGGTTACTACTGTGGGCCAGTTGCCAGGGTGCAGAGAGGTAAAAATAGATCACACATTGCTTTGTGATCTCCCTGTGGTGAGAGAGAGATCAAGGTTTAGGGAGGTCTGGTTAGTTAGAATTTGTATAGAAGAAGACTTGCAGACAGGAGAAAATTAAGCTGATATAGAGTTCCATGAGTCTACATAAGGTTCTTCTTGACTGCCATCTACACAAGGTTAAAGTTACTATTCTAGGGAAGGGAAAAAAAAACTGCTAAAGAAAGAACAATAAACAAGAAGCTATATGAAAAACTTACATAGACTTACATAGAGCTGCGAATCATTTGTTCTCTAAATAAAATGGAAATATCTTGTTGAATAAGCATTCAGGAGACAACCTAGAAGGGCAAGATAAAGAAATGGGATTAAATTCATCCTCAAAAAAGTTACTCTATATCATCTCTATAAAAGATTACCTCAGAAAAATCAAAGAAATATTCAATTCCTTAACTGCTGCACTGTTAAAAAAAAAGAGAGAGAAAGAAAAAGAAAGAATCAAAAACATGAAATCCAGAATATGAAAAAACAGGCGACAATAATGAAGAGGCAAAGCAATCTATAGACACAGATCAGAAATGATTAATGTGATGAAATTAGAAGCATACTCCTTATACTGAAAAAAGCAAAATACCATAAAAACATAATAAAAAGAAAAGTGAGAAATGTAAAAAGGAACTTAAATGGAATATCTATAAATGGAAATTATAATGGAAAGGAAACATATTTGGAATGGGATAAACAGCAGAATGAATATGGCAAAACGAAAAATCAATAAACTTAAAGATAGGAAATAAAACTACCCAAGATAAACCTTTGAGAGAAAGAAGATTGAAAGACTTAACACAGCATCAGTAAATTAAGGAAGAAATATCAAGCAGTTTGACACACATATAATTAGACTCTAAGATTGTTGAGGACCTGATGCTGAAAAATCATTTGAGGGAATATGGCTCAAATTTTTCAAAATTTATGAAAGCATAAATCCATATATTCAAGAATTTCAACAAGACTCAAGGAAACTAAAAGTGAAACATGCCAAGGCAAATCATAATCAAACTGCCCCCAAAAAAGATAAAAAATAAAACTTTAAAGCAATTAATGGAAGAAATACATTGTGTATGGAACAAAAAGATAATAATTAATGACTAAAATTTGCCATAATATATGCTTGAAAAAACCACAATAGAATGCTATGTTTAAAGCACCAAAGAGAAAAAATATATATATATTGTCAGCATAGATTTAATACCCACAATTATACCTTTCAAAAATAATAATGAAACACTTTTTCAGACAAGAAAAAGGTGAAATTTTACCAGCAGAATTGTACAAAAAAGTTATTAAAGGAATCTCTGAAGTCAAAAGAAAAAAATGACATTAGATGGAAACTTGGCTCCAAAGAACATGCAGAATGATAAATGTAGATAAACATAAAAATAATTTTAAAAACTGTAAAATCTACTGACCATTTAAAGCAATAAGAATGAAAATGTCTTGTGGACTTTATAACATACAGAGAAGTAAAAAGCATGGCAATAATAGCAGAAACGAGAGAGAATGAAATATACTATTGTAAAGTTCTTACACTACAAGTTATAGGCATAATATTATTTGAACATACAATATTACAAGGTAAACATATGCATTGTAAACATGACCAATCATTAAAAAATAAAACAAAATATAAGCAACAAAGTTAATAGTATTATAAAATAAAATCATAAAAATTCAATCCAAATGAAAGCAGGAAAAGAAATAAAAAGAATAAAAGAATATGTGCAAATAGCAATCAAACAGAAAAATAGTGGATCCAACCCCAGTCATATCAATAATTACATTAATATGAATATCTAAATATTTGATTTAACATTGTCAAATTGGATTAACACCAAGACCTGACTATTCCATGTCTAAAAGGGTTTTACTTTAAGTACAAAAATGGATTAAAGATTTTAATGTAAGATCTAAAATAATAAAATCCTAAACATATATAGTAAGCTCTTTGATATGTCTCAACAATATATACATTTTTTATTACTCTCCTCAAGTGAGGGTGACAAAAGCTAAAATCAAACAAATGGGATTATTATTATTATATAAAAGTATTTTGCACAGCAAAGGAAATCATCAACAAAATAAAAAGGCAACCTGCTGAATGGGAGAATATATTTGCAAATAATTTATCTGTTAAGTGGTTAATTTCCAACATATATAAAGAATTTACACAATTTAACATAAAAACAAACAAATGGGCACAGGTCTTGAATGAACATTTTTCAAAGAAGACATATAGATGGCCAGCAGACACATGTAAAGATGCTCAACATTACTCAGCATCAGGGAAATGTTAATCAAAACCATAATGAAATACTACCAAATATCTGTCAGATTGTCTATTATCAAAGAGACTAAAAATAAAGTGTTGGCAAAGATGTGAAGAAAGGGGAACCTTCACAAATTGTTGGTGGGAGTGTAAGCTGGTGAAACCACTATGGAAAACATTATGGAGTTTCCTTAAAAAAAAAAAAAAAAAAATAGGACTACCATATGACCCAGCAATTCCGCTTCTGAGTATTCTTCCTAAGAAAATGAAAACACCAATTTGAAGAAATATATACACCTCTATGTTTATTTCAGCATTATTTACAATAGCCAAGATATTATTGAGCTATAAAAAAGAATGAAATATTGCCATATGTAACAACATAGATGGACCTACAGGGTCTTATGCTAAGTAAAATAAATCAGGCAGAGAAAGGCAAATACTGTATGATTTCAGTTATACGCAGAATCTAAATCAAAACAAAATAACAAAACAGACCAGAAACAAACTTATGGATACAGAAAAAAACTCTTAATTACCAAAGGGAGGGGGGATGAAGTAGCAGACAAAATAGATGAAGGGAATTAAGATGTAAAAAATTCCTGTTATAAAATAAACAAGTCATGGGAATATAATAAACAGCATAGAGACTCTAATCAATAATACAATATTAACATTGTATGGTGAGAGATAGTAACTAGACTTATCATGGGAATCACTTTATAATATATAAAAATATTGGATCATCATAAAGCACACCAAAACCAAACAGGATATTGTGTTCCAATTATACTTCAATAAAAAATATCAGTAGAGATATAGAAGGATTTAATATCATCAATCAACTAAACCCAATTTCCATGTATAAGATACTTAACTTCAAAATAGCAGAATATGTATTAGTTTTATGTGCACACATAACATTCACCAAAATAGACCATTTTCTGAACCATAAAAAAAGAAGTCAATAAATTTAAATGAGTAAAAGCATACTAAATGGTATCTGACCACAATGGAATTCTACTAAAAATCAATACAAAAAGATTTTTCAAATATCCTCCAATAAAGATGGTAGAACAGAAAGCCCCAAATCCTTCTTCCTTCATTAGGACACCAATTCACAACCATATATAGACCAATTATCTTTGTGAGAAATCTGGACACCAGTTAAGAGGCTCCTGCATCTCCAAGCGAACATGAAAATAGCTGCATTAATGCTAGTAGGATAACTTGTGATACTCCCTTGCTAAAACCCCTCCTTCAGGAGGAAATTTTCAGGAGGAAACTTTCAACTCCCTGAGGAGAAAGACAGACTAGTACATATGCCTAATGTTTAGACTTTGAAGAGTTACTCAGAGGACTAATTTGTGTCTTGCCTGAATCTAAGAACTGACAAGAAAGGGCACAAGGTTGGGAGAAAAAAAAAAAAGGCAGTTTTGGCTAGCGACCATTTCCCCTCCCTCTGGCTTATGATGGAGGACTCCCAACTCCTGGCTTCTCACTGGACAGGAAAAGAGTGGGAATATGCCTGAGTTTTAGTTTTTCAGGGCAGCTGCCCAAAGGATTGGTTTCTTTCTGGCCCAATTTGAAGTGTTTATGGGAGGCATACTTAAGATGCCTGAGGGCCACAGAGAACAAAACGAAAAACTTGGTGGCTAGATGTGAAAACAGCCCAAAAATCCACTGATGGATGAAGAGGATATATGTATCCTCCATATATATATATATATATATATATATATATATATATATATAGGCAACAACATGGGGAAACCTTGAAGATGTTATACTAAGTGAAATAAGTCAGACAAATAAAGACTAATACTGTATTATCTTACTTGTATGTGAAATCTAAAATAATAACAATAGGCGTACCTGAGTGGCTCAGTGGTTGAGCGCCTGTCTTTTGCTCAGGTCGAGATGCCAGAGTCCTGGGTTTGAGTTCTGCATCAGGCTCCCTGCAGGGAGCATGCTTCTCCCTCTCCCTCTGCCTATGTCTCTGTCTCTATCTGTGTGTCTCTCATGAATGAATAAATAAAATCTTTTTAAAAAATAAAGTAACAATAACAAAAGCACCAAATTCACAGAAAAAGAGATCAGGTTTGTAGTTACGAGAGGTGGGGGATGGAGGAGAGGGGAAATTGGAAAAAAGTGATCAAAAGATACAAACATCCACTTGTAACATAAACAGGTATTAGGAATATAATGTACAACATGATATACATAGTTAACACTGCTCTATGGTACATAGGAACATTTTTGAGTTTTTATATCAAGGAGAATTTTTTTCTTTTCTTCTTATTGTATCTATATGAGATGATAGATGTTAGCTAAATGTAATGTGATAATCATCTCAAAATATATGTAAATAACACTATCATGCTATATACTTTATACTTATACAATGATGTATATCAATTATTTCTCAATAAAACTAGACCAAAACAAAACAAAATCAAACCAAACCTGAGTGGCTTATAATAACTCCAGAGAACCTACAGTACCACAGAGAGACATTAAAGGGAGTAAGATATTATGAACAGCTAAAAAAAAACAACAACCACAACAACAACAACAAAAAAACAGGAAAACCTCTCTAGAAATTTATACACACAAATCCTAAGAATTCACATTCACAGAAAATATTTGAGAAGTCACCAAAATGTCTAGCCAAGCTGATTAATGAAGACTATCTCTGTATAAACCCATTCAATAAAGACTGAAGTGGCTATTTTTTCAAATGTGTGGATTTCAACAAAAAGTAAAAAGGCATGCTACTACTACTACTAATAATAATAATAAATTATAGCCCAACCAAGAGCATAAAATGTGTCTCTTGAAACTGATCCTAAATAAATGGAGGTATATGAAATATCTGATAAAGAACTGAAAATAAGCATAATAAAGATATACAAGGAACTCAAGAAAATGATGTGTGAACAAAATAGGAATATCAACAAAGAGACAGAAAATACTAAAAGAACCAAACAAATTTTGGAGCTAAAGAATACAACATGTGAATTGAAAAACTCCCTAGAGGTGTTGACTAATAGCTTGATCAAACAGAAGAATCAGTGAATCTGAACATTGGTCATTTGAAATTATCCAGAGGAGCAAAAAATAAAAAGAATGAAGAATTAATAAATCCTAAGAGACATGGTATAACACCAAGTTAAAGTAGTCTGTTATGATCATAAAATATTTTATGTAAGCCCCATGGAACCCACAGACTACCTATAAAAGATAAAACAGTTGAAATGAGAAATCCAAGCATGTCACCACAAAACCTGTGAAAAGCAAAGGAAAATATCAAGAGGCAGAAAAAAAGAGACAAAAAAGCTGTAAAATATACAGAAAATAATTAATAAAATGGCAATAATAAGTTTTTATCCATTTGGAAGGACTTTAAATATAAATGGATTTGAAGAAATAATACCTAAAAACTTCCCTAATCTAGAGGAGGAAACAGACATCCAGATCCAAAAAGCCCAGAGAACCTCCAACAAAATTAACCCAAGGAGATCCACTCAGATACATATTAATAAAATGGCAAAAAGTAGTGATAGACAGAATTTTAAAAGCACTAGAGAAAAGAAAACAGTTACATAAAGTGGAAACCTAAAAAGGCTATCAACTGATTTTTCAGCAGAAACTGCAGGACAGAAGAGAGTGGTACAATATATTCAAGGCACTAAAATGAAAAAACCTGCAACCAAGATTTTCTACTCAGAAAGGCTATCGTTGAGTATAGAGGAGAGATAAAGAACTTCTCAGGCAAATAAAACTTGATAATGAAATTCTCTGAAAGAAAAGAACATAATCAGGAGAAAGAAAATTAGAAAAGAAAAAAAATGCAGGTAAATGCAAACATACAATAAAAGTGGTAGACTAACACTTATAAAACCAGTATGAAGGTTAAAGTACAATAGCATTAAAATCAATTGTATTTATAAAAATCAGTCAAGGAATTCACAAAATAATAATATAAAGTATGACATATGTAAAATGAGGAAGGGGTTTAACCATTTATTGCTTTTAGAATGCATTCAAACTTAAGTGACCATCAGTTTAATATAGACTGCTGTATCTAATAAGATGTTATAAATGATCCTAGTCACAAATCAAAACTCTGTAATGGATACACAAAAATAAAAAATAAAAAATAAATAGATAAACAAATAAATAAATAAATAGGAATTTAAGCATATGATGTTAAGAAAGACATCAAATCACAAGAGAAGAGAGCAAGAGAAGAAACGAACAGAGAACTACAAAAAACACCGTAAAACAAGTAAGGAAATAGTAATAAGTAAATTCCTGGCAATAATTACTTTAAAAGTAAATGGAATAAATGCTCCAAACAAAAGATATAGGATGACTTAATGAATAAAAAAGCAAAACCCATGTACAGGCTGCCTAAAAGAGACTCACTTTTGAATTAAAGACACATGCTAATAGAAAGTGAAAGGATCAAAAAGCATTTAGCATGCAAATGCAAGTGAAAAGAGAGCTAAGGTAGCAATACTTAAACTATTAGCAGATATAAAGAAAGAAACTGAAGTAATATAATAATAAAAGAGGTATTTACCCCCCCACTTACATCATTGAATAGATCATCCAAACAGAAAATCAACAAAACAGTGACTTTGAATAACACATTGAACCAGATGAACCAGTAGATATATTAAGAATATCCCATGCAAAAACAGCAAAGTACACATTTATTTCAAGTGTACATGAAATATTCTTTAGAACAGATCACGTTAGGCTACAAAATAAATCCCACTATATTCAAAAACATTGAACTCATTTCATGCATCTTTTTTAACTGTGAAATTAGAAATATATCATGAGAAACAAATTCTAGGAAGAATATAAATACATGAAGGCTAAATGACAAGCTACTAAACAATGAGTGGGTCAATCAAGAAATCAAAGAGGAAATAAAAAAAATATGGAAACAAATGAAAATGAAATACATGGTACAAAATCTTTGAACAGTAACAGCTGTTCCAGGAGGGAAGATTATGGCAAAACAAGCATATATCAAGCAGCAAGAAAAATCTCAAATAAATGACTTAACCTGACAGCTAAAGGAGTTAGAAAAAAAAGAACAAATCCTGAAGCTAGTAGAAGGAAGGAAATAATAAAGACTTGAGCAGAAATAAATGAAATACACACACACACACACACACACACACACACACACAAATAGCAACAATAGAACAGATCAATGAAACCAGTACCTGCTTGTTTGAAATGATGATTAAAAAAAAGATTAACCTTTAGTCAAACTCATCAAGAAAAAAAAAAGGCAAACAAAATCAGAACTCAAAGAGGTATAACAACCAATACCACAGAAATGGGGTATAAGAGAATACTGTAAAAATTATATACCAACAAATTGGATAAGTGTGAAGAAATGGGTAAATCCCTACAAACATAACCTTCAGAAATGAATCAGGATGGAATACAAATTTGAATAGACTGATTACTAGCAATAAAACTGATTCAGGAATCAAAAATATCCAATGAACAGAAGTCCAGGACCAGGTGCCTTGACAAGTGAATTCAACCAATCATTTTTTTCCCAACCAATCATTTAAGGAGAATTAATACCTATCCTTTTCAAACTATTCTCAAAAAATGGAAAAGAAGGAAAGCTTTAAATTCATTCTACAAGGCCTGCATTACCCTGAAACCAAAACCAGAGAGAAACTACAAAATATATGAAAGAAAGAAGAAAGAAAGAAAGAAAGAAAAAGAAATAAAACTACAGATTAATATCTCTTATGAATGTAGATGCAAAAATCCTCAGGAAAATATTAGCAAACTGAATCAGTATATTAAAAAAGTCATTTGCCATAATCAAAAATGGAAATCAAAAATGAAAAAGAAGGAAAGCTTTAAATTCATTCTACAAGGCCTGCATTACCCTGAAACCAAAACCAGAGAGAAACTACAAAATATATGAAAGAAAGAAAGAAAGAAAGAAAGAGAGAGAAATAAAACTACAGATTAATATCTCTGATGAATGTAGATGCAAAAATCCTCAGGAAAATATTAGCAAACTGAATCAGTATATTAAAAAAGTCATTTGCCATAATCAAATGAGACATTCTATGAATGCTAAGTGATTCAATCTTCACAAATCAATTAATGTGATACATCACATTAATAAGAAAAAAGATAAAAACCAGATGATCATCTCAGTAGATTAAAAAAAGCAAATTCCAAGGTACATTCATTCATGAGAGAAACTTTCAACAAAGTAGTTTTAGAGGGAGCATACCCCAAAATAATAAAAGCCATATATGAAAAATTTCTATCTAGAATTATACTGAATGGTGAAAAAACTGAGAGCTTTCCTCTAAGATAAGGAATAAGACAAGAATGTTTACTCTCACCACTTGTATTTAACTTGATAGTGGATGTCCTAGTCACAGTTATCAAAGAAATAAAAGGCATCCAAATTGGTAAGAAAGATGCAAAACTCACTATCTGCAGATGACATACTATATATAGAAAACCCTAAAGACTCCAGCAAAAAAGAACTAGAACTGATAATTAAATTTATTTTTTTTAATATTTTATTTATTTATTCTTGAGAGACAGTGAGAGAGAGAGAGAGAGAGAGAGAGAGAGGCAAAGACACAGGCAGAGGGAGGAGCAGGCTCCACGCGGGAAGCCCAATGTAGAACTTGATACCGGGTCTCCAGGATCACGCCCTGGGCTCAAGGCAGGTGCTAAACCACCGAGCTACCTGGGCTGCCCTGATAATTAAATTTAATAAGGTAACAGGATATAAAATCAATATACAAAAGCCATTTCAATTCTATATATTAATAAGGAAGTAGTAGAAAGTGAAATTAAGGAAACAATCCCATTTACCATTAGACCACAAATCGTAAAATACCTAGGAATAAACTTAACCAAGGACATGAAAGACCTATACTCTGAAAACTATAAAACATTGACGAAAGAAACTGAAGATGACACAGAGATATTCCATGCTCATGATTTAGAAGAACCAATAATGCTAAAATGTCCATGTTACTCAAAGCAATCATTTTTTTTCCAACCAAACATTTAAGGAGAATTAATACCTATCCTTCTTAAACTATTCCAAAAAAAAGGAAGAGAAGGAAAGCAGATAAAGAATATATTTAATGCAATCTTTATTAAAATACCAACAATATTTTTCACAGAACTAAAAAAAATCATCCTGAAATTCATATGGAAGCCCCAAAACCTCAAATAGCCCAAGAAATTTTGAGAAAGAAGAACAAAGCTGGAGGTATCACAATCCCAAATTTCAGTATATAATACAAACCTTTAGTAATTAAGACAAGATGGTACTGGCACAAAAACAGACACATATTTCAATAGAATAAAACAGAAATCCCAGAAATAGGACCACAGTTACAGGGTCAATTAATGTTCAACAAAGGAGGCAAAAATGCAATGGGGAAAAAACAGTGTCTTTAACAAATGGTGTTGGGAAAACTGGACACCTACACACAAAAGAATGAAACTGGTTCATTTTTTTACACCATACAAAATAAACTCAAAATGGATTAAGGACCTAAGTGTGAAACCTGAATCCATAAAACTTCTAAAAGGAAACATAGGTAGTAATTTCTTTGACATCAGCCATAGAAACACTTTTCTATATATAGCTGTGAGGGTAAGGAACATACAAGCAAAATTAAACTATTAGAGCTACACCAAAGTAAAAAGGTTTTGTCCAGGAAGGAAACAATCCACAAAACTAAAAGGCAACCTTCTGAATAGGAGAAGAAATTTGCAAGAGATTTATCTGATAGGGGTTAATATCCAAAATAAATAAAGACCTTACATAACACCAACAAAATAAATAATCTGATTTTAAAACCGGGCAGAGGAACTGAATAGACATTTTTTTCAAAGAAGACTTACAAATAGCCAACAGACATATGAAAAGATGCTCAATATCACTAGCAAGCAGGGAAAAGCAAATTAAAACTGCAATGAAGGGACACTTGGGTGGCTCAGCCGTTGAGCATCTGCCTTCGGTTCAGGTCCTGATCCCAAGATCTGGGATTGAGTCCTGCATCAGGCTCCTTGCAGTTGCCTGCTTCTCCCTCTACCTTTGTCTCTCTCTGTCTGTCTCTGTCTCTCTCTCTCCCTCTCTCTCTCTGTCTCTCATGAATAAATAAATTAAATCTTAAAAAAAAAAACAAACCTGCAATTAAACATTACCTTACCCCTGTCAGAATGGCTAAAATCAACAACACAAGAAATAAAAAGTGTCTGTTAGAATGTAGAGAAAAAAAAACTCCTTGATCACTTTTGATGGGCATGCATATTGGTGCAGCCACTGTGGAAAACAATACAGTGGTTCTTTAAAAAAATAAAATTAAAATTACCATATGATCTGCGATGGATGTTCACCCAAAGAAAATGAAAAAAATATATATCTAATATATCTAATTTTTAGATAAAAAATATATCTAATATATCTAATTTTTATTTTTTTTATTTATTTATGATAGTCACAGAGAGAGAGAGAGAGAGAGAGAGAGAGAGAGGCAGAGACACAGGCAGAGGGAGAAGCAGGCTCCATGCACCGGGAGCCTGATGTGGGATTCGATCCCGGGTCTCCAGGATCGCGCCTTGGGCCAAAGGCAGGCGCCAAACCGCTGCGCCACCCAGGGATCCCTCTAATTTTTAGATATAAGAAAAGAATAAAATATTGCCATATGGACCTAGAGGGTATAATGTTAAGTGAAATAAGTCAAATTGAGAAAGACAAATATCACATGATTTCTTTCAAATGTGGAATTTAAGAAACAAATGAATAAACAAAGAGACATAAAAACAGACCCAAACACCGGGAACAAACTAGTGGTTGCCAGAGGGGAGGTAGGTGATGAGATGGGTAAAGTAGACAAGAATACACTTATCTTGATGACCACTGAATACCACATTAAATTGTTTATATAAGTATTTGTATACACACATACACATATACACATATGTATAATATGCATCAAACTCCCCAATGAAAAGACATCTTGTGGCTTCATGAATAAAAAAGTAAAAATAGGAAAAAATGAGGTCAAATTATGTTATGTACAATTAACTCACCCTGGATTTAAGGATACACATAAGCTAGATGCAAAAGAATAGAGAAAGATATTCCATGCAAGTGACAATTGAATGAGAGCAAAGGTGGTCATATTTACCTCAAAGTATCCTTTCAGTCAAGAACTGTCAGAAGAGACAAAGAAGGATATCATAAGATGATAAAAGGGTCAATTTTCCAGGAAGTTATAGCAATTATAAATGTATATGTAGCTAAAATCAGAGCACCCAAATATATAAAGCAGTGACAGACTCAAAGGGAGAAATAGATAGCAACATAATCATAGTAGAAAGTTTCAATACTCAATTTTCAATAATGGATATAACAACCAGACAGAAGATCAGTAAGGAAACAAAAGACTTGAACAATACTATAGACCAAATATATATAGAAGATATGTACACAACATTCCACTTAGAACAGAATATACATTCTTCTAAAGAGCATATGAAACATCCTCTAGGGTAAATTACATATTAGACCACAAAGCCAGTCTTAATAAATTTATGAAAACTGAAATCATATCAAGTATTTTTTCCAACCATAATGGAAGGAAACTAGACATTAACAGAAGGAAAACTGGAAAATGCACAAATATGTGGAACTTAAACAACACATCCTTGAACGATCATTGAAAAATTTTTAAAAATTATTGTTACTCAATGACGAAGCCAAAAATTAACTAATTAGAAATTATCTTGATACAAAGAAAAACAAAAACACAATATATCAAGACTTATGGAATGCAGCAAAATCAGTACTAAGGGGGAAGCTTATAGAGGTGAATGTCTACACTGAAAAGAAGTAAGATCTCAAATAAGGAACCTAACTTTACACCTCAAGAAACTAGAAAAACTAGAGCAAACTAAACCCAAAATTAGCCAAAAAAGGATATAAAAAGGTCAGAGCAGAAATAAATGAAATAAAGACTATAAAACAATTGAAAAATTCAACACAATTAAGTGCTGTCTTTTTGAAAAGATAAACAAAATTGGCAAATTATAGCTAGACTAAGGAAGAAAGAGGGTGCAAATAAATAAAATCAGAAATTGAAGGGAACATATCACAACTGATGCTTCAAAAATACAAAAAATTAGGAGACTTCTATTCACCAAAAAAATGGGATAACCTAAAAGAATTAGATAAATTCCTTGAAACATACAAGACTCAATCATAAAGAAATAGAAAGCCTGAGCAGGCAAGAACTAGTAAGGAGAGTGAATCAGTAATCAAATTTCTTCCAAAGAAAGCTGAGGACCAGATGGCTTCTTTGGAGAATTTTACCAAATGTTTAAAGAATTAATGTCAATGTTTCTGAAACTCTTCCAGAAAACTGAAGAGGAGGGAATGCTTCCAAACTCATTTCATAAAGCTAACATTACTCTGATAACTAATGCCAGACAAACATTCAAGAAAGAAAGAAAGAAAGAAAGAAAGAAAGAAAGAAAGAAAGAAAGAAAGAAAGAAAGGAAAAGATAACAAAAGAAAACTACAGGCCAATATCCTCATGACAATAAATGCAAAAATCTTCAAAATGCAAGCAAACTGAATTTAAAAGCACCTCAAAAGAATCAAACAGCATGACAATTGGGATTTATCTCTGGAAATGTAAAGATGATACAACATACAAAGATCAATAGATGTGATACACTACTTGAACAGAATGAAGAATAAAATTCATACGATCATCTCATCAGACACAGAAAAAACAATTAACAAACTGCAACTGCTTTTCATGATGAAAAACACTGAATAAAGTACAAATAGGTAGAATTTAACTCAACATCATGAAGGCCATATATGCCTATGAAATGGGAGAAAGCATGTTTAGATGCTATATCTGATATGGGGCTAATATCCAAAATACATAAGAGTGTCTTACATCTCAAACACAAAAATAAAATAACCCAACTAAAAAAAGACAAAAGACTTGAACTGACATTTATCCAAAAAAGACATATAATTGGCAAACAGGTGTACAAAAAGATACTCCACATAATTCAACATCATTAGGGAAATGCAAGTCAAAACCTCAGTGTGGCATCACCTCACTTCTGTTAAGATGGCCATTTAAAAGCAATAATATAAAATAAAGTGTGCTGAGAACATAGTTAAATTGGAGCTCTTGTGCACTATTTTTGGGAATATAAAATGGTGCAGCCATTGTGGAGAATAGTATGAATGTTTTTCAAAAAGTTAAAAATAGAACTGAAATGATCCAGCAATGGTACTTCTTGGTAAATATCTCAAAGAATTAAAATCAAGATTTCAATAAGATATTTTCACTCCTATATCAGAAATGTAAGATGTAAAATCACAACAAAGAGTAAAGATATTAAAGAGAATTTAAAAATTAAGAATGACCTGATAAAAATTAATTTGAAAGACAAAAACAACCAAAGCTCACTCAAGAGAAAAACTAACCTAAGAACCAAAGATTCATACATCTATTAAATAAACAGATTTCATATTCAAAATTTTCACACAATGAAACTCTAGGCTAAGGCTGCTAAATTAGTTAACACTACTAAATATTAAAGAAATAAATAACGCCTATTAAAAAGAAATTTTTGCAACAAGTAAAAAAGGTAGAAGTACTTTTCAACTCACTTATGAGGTCAATATTATTCCAATACCTAAGCACTCAAAAAGATACAGGAACAGCAAAACACAGACAAATAGCCTTCATAAATACAGATTAAAAGATTCTTAACATTATATTAGCAAATTAAAACCAGTAATGTATAAAAGTACATAGTGGCCAAGAGGAACAATTTCAGGAACATTAACATTCCAACTACAGTTTAATTATCACATTAGCTAACTAACCAAACAAATAAATAACTAAAATGAAAATGTAAAAAGAAATGACATATAATCACAAAAGATGCAGAAAAACTTACAAACTTACAAGGCTTATTCATGATAATAACAGTCATTACCTTGGGAATAGAAGTTCCTCAAAGTGATAAGGAATATTTGTGAAAAACTGAGTTAATATCAGAGTTAATGGTGGAAACCTGGTTGCTTTTTTGTTTAAGTTCCAGAAGAAGACAAGTTCTTTTGCCATTAATTAATGTTATACTACAGTTCTTATTGTGATCTGGCAAGAATAAAAAGACATGTAGATTAGAAAAGAAATAATAAAACTATTTGAAAATGGAAAGTTTTTTTTATATAGTAATTCCTATAGAACCTTAACTATTCTAACTATTAACTTGATTTTGCAAATTTGCAGGATATAAGGTAAATATACAAAAAACAAATGAACTTATGTATATTACCACTAATGATTTAATTGAAATGAAGTAAATTAGTACCATTCATAATTTGCAGGATATAAGGTAAATATACAAAAAAACAAATGAACTTATGTATATTACCACTAATGATTTAATTGAAATGAAGTAAATTAGTACCATTCATAATAACATCAAAAAATGAAATACCTGAGAACAAATTTAAGAAAATACATAAGAAAGATAGATAAGATCTTTCTATACATAAGAAATATGTATAGAAATTTCTTTCTTTCTATATATAAGAAAATACATAAGAAAATAAGACCTTTACACTAAAATCTGCAAAATATTACTAAGTAACATTTTAATAGACCTGCATTGATGGGAAGATATACCATGTTCATGTGTCAGAATGCTCACTATTGTAATGTGTCAACATTTCCCCAAGTTTTCTATAGATTTAATGCAATCTCAATTACAGTCCCTATAAACCTCTTTTTGAAGAAAAGGAGGGCTTAGAAATTCTAAGTTCATACTGATGTTTATGTTGAAATACAAAATAGTTAGAATATCAATACAATCTCAGAAATAAAGACTTAAATGACTTAAATTTCTCTTTAAAAAAAATTTACCTATTTATTTTTGAATAGGCTCCACACCTAGCATGGAGCCCAATATGAGGCTCCAACTCAATTTCATAAGATCATGACCTAAGCCAAGATGAAGTATTGGATGCTCAACAAACTGAGTCACTCAGGTCCCACTCCCACTTTTTTCTTAAATTTCTTGATTTAAAGAATTACCATCAAACTACAGTACCAAGATATGGTGATATTAAGCTAAATAATAGACATATAGAACAAAATAGAGAGTCCAGAAAAAGATGTAAATAACTTACATATAAATAACCAATTAAGTTTTTACTAAGGTGCCAAGAAAAATCAATCAGTTAAGAACAGTCTCTATAATAAATTTTGCTTCAATTTTTG
Source organism: Vulpes vulpes (assembly GCF_048418805.1). Lineage (NCBI taxonomy): Eukaryota > Metazoa > Chordata > Mammalia > Carnivora > Canidae > Vulpes > Vulpes vulpes. The sequence goes on from NC_132786.1 coordinate 34,739,736, forward strand.
GTTCTCCTCATTAAAAAAAAAATAAACTTGATACTTATTCCACATTTACATGCAGAAATAAACCAAAATGAATCAAAGACTTAAATTAGAAGCTAAAGCTTATAAAGCTTTTAGAGAAAGTATAAGAGAAAGTCATTTTGACATAGAGTTAGGCAAAGACTTCCTATACAGAATATTAAAAGTATAGACTGTAAAACAATACGTTGATAAAATCAATTTCATCCTTTTTCTTTTCAAAAGCCCTGTTAAGCAAGTTAAAAGGCAAGTCATAAACTGGGATGAAATGTTTCAAACCACATTATTAGCAAAGATGTCTTACAAGTCAATAAGAAAACAACTTGACTTTTGAAAATGAGAAAAATATTTAAAGAGATACAAAACCAAAGAAGTTGCAAAAATCGCAAAAAAAAAAAGTACATGAAAAGGCCTTTATCATTATTCATTCGAGAAATGAGAATCAAAATCAAAATGACGTGCCACTATACCCCTACTTGAATAGCTAAAATTAAAAGATTAACAATTCCAAGTGTTGATAAGGATTAGGAGCAACTAAAATATTTCTTGTGGCAATATAAAATAGTACAACTTCTTTGCAAACTGTTTTACAGTTTCTTTTAAATTTAAACATACATATAATATATAACCCAAAATTCAATTCCTAGATATACCCAATAAAATGAAGACAACTGTCCCTATGAAAGCTTGAATGTGTGCATTGTATTCTTTTTTGTGTGTGTTGTATTCATTCACAGCAAAACAATCCAAATTTCCATCAGCAGAATAAATTTTAAAATGTAAACAAGAAAATGATATTCAATAATAAAAAGGAATTAAATATTGATATATTCAGTAAAGTCAATCTCAAAAATATTATGCTGAGGGAACACAGCAGACACAAAAAAGTTCATACTGTATGAATTTACAAAAAATCTGTAAAAGACAAATTTCATAGATATGACAAAAAACAGATAAATGATTGCCCAAAGCTGAGTGGGACACAATTAACTTGGATGGGGTACTAGGGGACCTTTGAGGATGTCTAATATTTTTATTGTGTTGGTGGTTATACAGATTACACATTTGTATGTATCCATTTCTCAAAATTCATCAAAATTCACTTAAATTGGATGCATTTCATAGTGAATAAATTATATATCTTTTTTTTTTTTTAATAGGAGGGCCTTATCTATTGCCAGATGCTGCTGAGCAGTCCAGGAAGATGAGGACTGAGAAAAGTCCATTGGATTCTGCAATGTGGAGCCAACTGGTGACCTTGATGATGTTTCATAAAAGGGATGAAGACTAAATCCTGATTAGTTTCCAGGGAAATGGGACATAAGGTAAAAACAAAGAATAAAAACAACTGTGTAAACACTTTTTTCTGTCAAGTCAAGTGGAGGAATTGGGTGGCAGCTGGTGTGGTTTTGCTTATTTGTTTGTAAGGCTTGAAGTAACATGGCACATTTATATATATCTGAGAATGATGAGATTGAGAAGGAAAAATGAATAGAGCAGGAGAATGAAGTGATTGTAGAAAGATTTGGAACAGATTAAGGTAGAAAGTTTAGACTTAAAAGAGGTCATCGTAAAAAGAGAAAGTCTAGTTTAAAAACAAAACACGAAGGCAGGTAGAAATGAGGAGTGTGAAGAAGTTACATAATAAATAATCTCTGAGAGTAGTGCATAAAATAAGAATAGGAAGCACTAAAAATAATTTACATTTATAGGTCAAAAAATTCCTTCTATACACATCTCTTTAGCATTGAATATATCCTAGGTACTGCACTAGTGACTGGGGAGACAGTCGTGTGCAGAATAGAGATACACGTTTTTGTTCTCATGAAACTTGTGGAGGGCAGGACAAATAGTGTATCAATAAATAATGAAAAAATAAAAAATATTTTATAAACTGATAAATGCTATGAAGAAAATGAAGCACAGTAATGGGCTAGAGAGTCCCTGGGGCAATGAATGAAAATGATTTTAGATAAGGTGCTTGGAGAAGACCTCTGATGTGCTTTCATTTGAGGAGGCATCTGAATGAGAGGAAGCCTGAGGTACATTACGTGGCCACAGGGAAATAAAAATTGTGAATTCAAGAAAAATGATAAAGCAAATGATAAGGAGAGTTATTACAGAGGCTTGCAAGCTATACCTCATCCCTGGATCTATACAATCTTATTCCCAACCTGATATTCAAATTTGCAATGTCCAGACCAGGTCCAATACTACTTTTCTAAAAAAGCCCCCACCTGGTGAGCAATGTACAATTTTTAAATCCAGAAGAGAAAGGCACAGTAGTAGGGAAAACATAACAAGACACAGAGGCTGTGTTAATTTTCCACCTTCCCCTAGGGCCCCGAGCCTCATTCTGTTCTATTTCCTAACAGCTGGCAGGCTTTTGTTCTTTTCCTCTATAACTGTTTCTCCAGCAGGTAAAGCTCCATTTGGCATCCAGGGCATATGATTGTTATAAGCAGTGTCCCCATGACATTTCATTAAGCTGGTCTTTCTACACTTACCATCAGACTACTGGAGCCTTGTTAGAAGCACTTAATTGCATCCTATTTTTGAGGCTGTAGCTGTACATCAAGATTGCGCTCTCATGTTAATTTCTTTTTAGTTTTTTCCAAGGTCTTCCTGCTGATTAGAGTTTTAAAAATGACTTTCTCCTACCTTCCCTTCTTTATCCCTGTCTCTCTCCCTGCTTCCCTATAAGTTTGGGACTGCGCTGTCAGCTATAATAGGCATTGCTTTTTTGCTGATGTAATTTGTGTCTACCTGGGTGTCAAACATCTCCAAGTCCTCATAGGATGCTGAGGTCAGGAAATCAAGGTGATGCCCACTGTACAACTTTCTCAGGGCATTGATCTCTTCCCCATTCATTGATTGAATAAACTTCTTGAATATAACTCCAAAAATGGTTCTTTAAACAAACAAAACAAAACATGCTGCTTCTGTGTTTAATTGGTCCTCTTGGGATTCTATGTCCATTAAAAAACAAAATACAAAACAGATCATCTGGATGTCTTAGGGTAAAGAGGATGAACTGGCTATCAATGTGCCTTTTGAGATTGATCATGTCTACTGCTGCTTTTAGCAGCTGAGTCCTTTTGAGCCTTTAAGATGTACCAGGCACTTTTCTCATGCATTATCTCATTTCATACTCACAAGTCTCACTTTTTATGAAGCATATTAGAGTGATTCTCACTTTACAGATGAGCAATGCAAAGCACAGCAATATTAAGTTCCTTGACTAAGTTGCCCAGTTATTACATGTTAGAAATGGATTCAAACCCATATATTTTTACTCTAGAGCCTAGTGTGTTAAAGTCACATATTCCCAGGAGGGTGGGCCATATTTTTCACAGGCTAAGATGCTCTTTGACCTGAAGCACAACTTTCTCTTCTGTTTTGTAAGACGCTTCTTTTTGTTATTTCATCTAGTTACATATGTCTTCACCTGGACTCAGAATATTCCAACAGGACTTCAAACTTTCAGGTTGAGTTACACATAATTTCAGGGACAGGTTCAAATTGCCCCACTACCATCTTTCCTGTTTCAGTGTTCAGCTGCTTTTCTAGGACACCAGGACTGCCTCAACTATTCTCCCTGCTTCTAGTAACACCGTTACTATTCTTTACCAGTGGCAAGTGAATTTTGTAACACATAGCTCTGATGATACTTCCTCCTGCTCCCATCATTTCCATGATGGCCTGTGCTAAAGGATAGAGTTCACATTGCTATAGCCCTGGGTTTATTTACAGTCTTGGCTTGAATGGTAGATTCAAGCCATATTTCTTGACATTCTCACCCTGTTTTGCATCATATCCAATGCTTAATCATACCAATCTACTCATTTCTCCCCAAAATACTCATGCCATTGTCCATACTATTTCTGTCTCCAAGAGTGCCTTTTTTTTTTTCTAGCCAAATCATTTGTGCTCTTTGAAACCCAGCTCATGAGTCACCTCTTCTGAGATGGATTTTGTGATCTTCTCCCTGCTTTCAGGCAGAACTAATGGATATAGTCTCTCCTCTCTGTTTACAATTCTTTGTGGATGTAGTCGGGGTGTAGCAATTGCCATCTTTTTATTATAGTCAGGCACATGTCTGTGAGTTCCTCAAAGGCAGGAATCATGTCTTAGACACGCAGTAGGTGCTCATAAATCCATCACATGAAAAAATGCATGAATAAACATTATATATTGCTGTACCACAAACCAAAGAGATTAATTCAGCAGGCAGCATTTGCATGGAACACAATGGTACCAATTACTGAGATTCTGGTCTCATTAGATTGGGTTGGTGCCTTCCTTTTAAAAAATGCTCTCTAGCATAGATCTGAGAGTGATTACTAATGCCTTTTTCTTGGAATAAGGAAAATAACACATAATAAATTATGGCGGAATTCTTTGGGAAAGAAGAACGAACAGATGTCTTAAATTGGAGGTACAATGCCAGTTGGGGAACCTTCTGTACCAAGTGTTGATCATGCTTCTTCCTCATTTCCTTGCATCATCCTTGCTCCCCCTTCAGCCTAGAGATTTCCTTTCCCATTCCATCTTCTAAATGAGCCAGTTTATTTGTCTTTCACTGCCTCTCTGAGCCACCCCCCTCCTCTTACTGCTATTTCAGCCTTGGCCCATCTTACTCTTTTCCTCTGCTGCAATTAAATAACTTCCTGAGGTTTTATTAGGTTATTCTTCCAGAAGGTGGACTAGTGCCTAGGGGTATTATGAAATAAAAACACCAAAAAGGACAGACTAGTTATTTTCTATGGAAAATAGTCACCATACAACACACAGAGCACACTGGGAGGGAGAAAGAGGGAGGAAATTTAAGGATTATGAAGCTTGCATATTTTATTTAACTGCTCCTTTCACCTGCATAAACACAATACGTCAAGCAGATTTAAGGGGAGTTGTCCTCCATCTTTGCCTAATAAGGACTGTGTTTAAGAGCCTCAGAGCATTAAGAGGGCAGAGTAGGAGCTGGGCAATGGGCCACGTATAACTCCCTAGATACAGAATCTTCAGGTCTCTCTGTGGAGCAAGACCCTTGTCTTATCTTATCAAAATCTATAATCAAAATAGCCATTGTGGGAAACCTGGAGTGGAGGAGGGGAGATCTTCATTGCACAGAGTCCAGGTAAAAAATTAGAAATAGTTCAAATGTGTGCTCTATGCTTTCCTATTGCCTCTTTCCTGCCTCTCCTCCCATACCATACCTAGATGCCCCATCTTTCCTTCCTCACCCTAGGAATATTCTTGAGTATGGTACTCATAATACCTCTGGTTTCTTGAAACCTCACCCTGATTCAGCAAGTAATACTCTGAATACTGGCTCCTGGAAATTCTTGGATTCTAAAGTCATTCAGTTTCTCTGTATGTATCTCATTCCTATTTTATCATTGTGATTCATATTATATTTATTGATTTAGGACACTTTGTTGTTGCTGTAGCTTTAAACTAGCATACATAAAACTTGAACTGAATGTTCAAGTTTCTTCCCTGTTAATTCGAATTCTTATCTCAGATTTGTTGACTGAAAACAGACACATATCCAGAAGATACAGAAGAGTTTCTTAGCACCTTATCAAATAATTTAGTGCTACTGTTAAATGATACTTAATATATAGATGAGTCCTATTAGTCACTAGCTTCTTTTCAAATAGGAGTTGGTGGAAATCATGCATCTTCTATTTGTTTTGTCCATCTACTCAGACCTCAAATAAACAAATAAAATAGCATTTACGTATCATAATAGGAAGCCAATATAATTTAAATCCTCCAAAGCAATATCAGTGATATTAGACTTCTACTTTTTTCCAAGGAAATACTCCTAAGTCACTGCAGTTTTGAATTTATTTTCTTCTATCCTGCTCTAAATGGACTGAATTCTAACATAACTGTTTGGCATAAATATAGGTATTCTCTTATCTCAAAAATGTCTCTATTAAAAAGTAGAGGTCGGGGCACCCAGGTGACTTAGTCGGTGAAGCGTTCAACTCTTGGTTTCAGCTGAGGTCATGACCTATTATGGGTTGTGGGATCAAGCCCCACATAAGGCTTTGGGCTCAGGGGGAGTCTGCTTGAGATTCTCTCCCTCAGCCTCCTCCCCCACTTGCTCATGCTCTCTCTCTCAAATATCAATCAATCAATCAATCAAGGATGTCTAGATATTAATTACTCTCCTTACCAATTATCATATTTGGATTTAACTAGGGCCTTCTTGAGACAAATCACAGTAATCCAAATGGAAGATTCACCAAGTACAAATTTCTGGGTCTAAGACTTGGCCTTTAATATTTTGTCAAATTTTCACATGAAAAGGCGCTTATTGTGTTATATAAAGGGAGAGAACCAGCTTCACCAAAAACATGAGTAGGAAGTCCACCTCTGAAGGGGTTGTCATGTTGTTATTGTAATGCTAGTCTTTCTAAGGCAAATGGAAGTCAGGAAAGGATCCTTTTCCACCTAATGGAAGCTTTGGAATCAGAACCCTTGGTGACTTGACCCCTCTCTCCACTATAGGCAATTCAGAGAGTTGGTAATAGTCATACAAAATCCATTTATGCTGAATCCTCCATTCTCTGCCTCATAACAGCACACCCCAAATAGTCCAAGAAAGTGGCTTCTAATTCTTCAGTTCCTCAAAATATCCTTCTACTTATTCCTTGACCCAACTTGGAGAGGCCTCACATTTCCAGGTTACAAGAAACTTTTATCAGTTCCCATTTAGATCATGTTCCAACTACAGATACATCTTTTCTACCACACCCTCCAAGAGCCTATGTGATCTCTGTTTGAGAACCCCTAATGAGGCAAGCATCCATGACTCCCAGAGTCATTTCATAACTTTACAGGGGAGAAGAAAGCCTGGCACTAATCCATCATTCACTGACAAATTAGTAATCAAGTGTGCTGATCAATTTATTCTCATGGCTTTTCAGATATTATGTGTGCCTTATCCTTTTCATTTGCCCTCTTCATTCATAGGACAGTAGTAACAAGAAGTTACTAAAATCCATCTGTTGAGCTTTAAAGGCCCTGGTGGTAAAAGACACAGTTGATGATATGCTAAGAGAGAGGATTTACATTATGTTTTGAATTCAGTATGGACACATAATCTTATCACTTTTGACCACCTTACACCAAAAACTAAGAAGGAAGCAAAACTGACATTTACTGAGCTTGTGTTAACCACAGGTCAGGCATTAAGTGTTTTGTGTTGAATGTTTTAGATTGTGTTGTTTCCTGTATTACTCAGAACAATCCTGCACAGTGGGTACTCTTAGCCTCATTGTAACAGGAGATAAGTCAGCAATGATATGTGCTGGGAAATGGCATCATCTGAATACAAATCCAGGACTATTTGAATTTGAATACAAATCCAAATCCATGCTTTTCTATCACATGATTTTTGCTATGCCTAAGACTAAATGGGATGTTTACAAACAATGGCTTTGTTTTCTTCAGTATAGTATAAAACTCCGAAAACCCCCAAATTGCTTTTGTGGGTAAGCAGCATGGAAAACAGCTATTTCAGAAGGTAGAACTAACTAAGGAAATGAGGTAGCAAGAAGTTGGGGAGAAGAAAAAAAAACATCTTTGAAGTGAGCATTGAGAAGAAAGAATTTATTCTGTAGCCTCTTTCTGCAGAATCCTAAAGTGATCAGGTCATAAAGCTGCACCCGTCAAGGTAGAAGCAGAGGAAAAGACCAGGACAGAACAGAGAGAGCTGCCCACAGCCTTCATTCCAACACATTCCGAGTTGTGTGTAGCAAGCTCAGAGCTACAGTGCCCTGAATACTGTGCAGTGCAATGTCATGTGGCTTTATGTTTACTTTAGACATTTTGGTTAGCCTTATGCAATTTTAATTAACCCATTATGAACTCTGGTGAGAGAAATGCCAAGCAGCTGAATTTCTGCTTCCCATTCCTGGCCGTGACTCCTGGCCATAAAATAGTCTGTCTTCTAATTATCATGGGACTTCCTCTGCCCTAATAGTCTGCCTTCTTCCATCAAGAGTACCCCAGCAGCACATGCTTATTCTTGGAACAGCACAGCTGTTTCCTTGACCAGACCCAATGACGTATGTGCTAGATAGTGTGTGGGAGTCTGGCGTCCCCAGGTTTTTGCTTCTATTCCAACTGGAGTTCTCAATAGTTTCCACTCCCCGCCTGCAGCCTGTATCGTTGTGAGATTCTGACTCTAGTGTGGGTTGCCTCCTTTCAGTCACTTCTGAACTCTCCACCTGGGAAACCACCTCTCAGAGATGCCCTCTGGAGATTTGTGGATAACAGGCAGATGGAGTCGGGGCACCTACGTGGCTCAGTCAATTAAGTGTCTCAACCCTGGGTTTTGGCTCAGGTGGTGATCTCAGGGTCCAGAGATCAAGCTCCCCATTGGGCTCCCTACTCAGCAGGGAGTCTTCTCTCCCTCTCCCTCCGCTCCTCCCCCTTCTCACTCTCTCTCTCTAAAATAAATTAAATCTTTTTTGTTTTGTTTTGTTTTTGTTTTGTATTGTAATTTACTTTTTTACATTTTTTATTTAAATTCAATTTGCTAACATATATAGTATAACACCCAGTGCTCACCCCATCAAGTACCCTCCTCAATGCCCATCACCCAGTTACCCCATCCCCCCACCCACCTACTCTTCTGCAAATAAATAAATAAAATCTTTTTTAAAAAGAGGTTATAAGTTTTGTTGCAATAGGCAGTTAAATTACTAATAGTTCTTTCCCACCTAGTTTAATTCTTTATTGAAGAGAATTCAGTTAGTCTTGGGTCATGACCCTTCCTTTAGGTTGAATACCACTCTACTTATCAAGAAATATTTCAAAATAAGATGCAAAATATTAAAATAATGCCATAATGTTTGCTCTGCTCTGGTGGGATAATGATTATCCTTATTTTTAAAAGTGAAAAATATAATTCCACATTATGTTGTATTACATGTCAAAACTAACAAAAACCAAGGCTGAGAACTGAATGTGATAACTTCTTTCTAATTCTACCTCCCGAGATCATCAGTCCTTAATAGCTATTATTATATTACAAGCTTATCTCACCCAAGAATATCTCAGATATTTAAAATATTTAAATTAAAACTTAAAATGTTTAAATTTAGATTAAATATTAAATTAAAATCTGAAAATATGGGGAAATTATTGTAGACTGTGTGGTTTTGAAGGATTTTCTAAGAACAGCAACAAAACAAAGCCATAAATGTCAAAGTCAATAGATTTCACTATATAATTTTCTAATTAAAAAGGAGTTGTCAAGTATACAAGAAAATGTTGAATGACAAATGGTAACTTGGAAAAATTATTTGTAACATAGGTAAAAGGAAAACATATTCTTAATATGTATTAAGTTATTACATATAATTTTAAAAATCTATTTACAACCAGAAATAATGACTACAAACAATAAAAGGTAATTTGTAAGCACAGAAAGATATATACCAATTTGAAAAAAAAATACATGGTCACTTGTAGCAAAAAAAAAAAAAAAAAACACATTGACACATAAAAAAACTTAAATTTTTTACTTATGAGTTTGAAAAAGATGATGCTATAGCTAAGATATTTTGTGTTCCCAGAATGCTAATAAATGAGTATTCTTATATACCACTATTAAGGTTGTAAGTAAATGACTAGTAAATGTAGCAAAAGCTGCAAAAATTATGCAAATTCTGTTACTTAGAAATTTTGCTTCTAGAAATTAGTCCTCAGTACATTTTATCTGTGTATTTGTAGACTATAGATATAAATATATCCCTTTATCATAGTGTAAATTATGATGGAAAAAGTTTAGAAGCTACTAAATATCCAACAGTAGGTATGAGTTAAATGGTTTATGATACATTTATATTATCAAAAACTCTACAACAATTACAAATACTATAGAAAACTATTTCATGTGGTAGGGGAAAATTGTTATGATGTATCTTAACTGGAAAAAGTTAAAATTATATAGACAAAACATTGTCAAGAGTTTGGTTTCATTTGTGTCACATTCACCCATAAAGGTCTAGGGTTTGTTTCTAATTATCATTTTGAGTGTCTTAACTTCTAAGTACTGAATATATGTACTACCACTATAAAATGTTATTTTAAAATTTTATACACCATACAGAATTCTATAAAATTGAGATCTGAAATGGTAATAAACCTTTTGGAAATGTCTTTTAATATTCTTAATATGTGCATTTTACCTTCCAGACTAGTCTCCTTTGAGATGGTATCTTTTAAAAAATCTCTCCTAGAGCTTCAAATTGGTATCTGCATTAGTTTCTCTAAGGAAAAGCTCAATGAGTGAGACTATCTCTGAAAAGAATCATCATAACTGCTCTTAAGGGAGTGTGTGCCTATGTGTGTGTGCACACACTCATGCACAATGATAGGAGATGCCTGGAAAAATATGGGTCATTATAAATTCCCCCATTTCTCCCACATGCGATACATGAGGTTGAGATATTTGGGGGGATTTCCACTATAGGCAGCTCCATGAGGATATATTCCAGACTAAGGGACCAAAAGGGAAAAAAGCAGACAGTCTTAAAATCAATAAGCTGTCTTCCAAGAACCAAAGACACATGGGGATCATTTGACAAACCTCATTTTAAAGAGACTCCACATGCTTCAGCTTTGCCTGCTGTGCATTGAATATAGTGGTGGCTGGTGCTCTGAAATCCATCCCAGCACCTTGTGTTGGCAGTCATTTGCCAAGTAAATTCAAGAGGTAGCAGCTGCCTTGGAGCAACAGCGTGGCTGCCACCTCCCTGGACCATACAGAAAGAACTGGAACCCATCACGCCTGTTTCAGTGAGCAGAAGGAGCTGAATGAGAGGAGGGCTGTCCAGAGTCAGAAAATATTTGCCAGCTGAGACTGTGGATCATTACTCTTGGAGCTTCTTTTCTAACCCATCAAAATCTTTGGGGGTTGCCTCCATGGGATCTGCAGATTGCCAAACAAAATTTGAATGAGGCACAGAGTGAGGGAAAACTCAGATGCTTTATTTTGCTTCTAGGCAAACATATGCCTATTTAAAACTTAGTTTCTTCTGTGAATTTTTTTGAAAGAATGTTGTGAATGTAGTTATTTTTCAAAGAAGAATGAGTTCCAGTTCTTGCTCCACACCAGGATTTTGCCACATTTTGGATCTGGAGAGTACTGCATGTGCAGACTAACAGCCCTTCAGAGTGAAGGTCATTAGGATAAACAGTATCACGTGAAGCTCTTTTCTGCATGAGCAATGAGACACTCGTTTTCTTGCTGCAAATTTACACTCTGGCTGCCCAGGTAATAGCTCCCCCTTCTCAGCTCAGGTCCCAAAGGGGACCTGTGTCCCTTCACCCAGAACAATTCCCAGCCCCAGGGCGAATTTTGAGAACAGGTTTGCTCTTCAGTGAATTACTTTGCTTCTCTTTGGTACTTGGGGTGAGCTCTAGGAGGTTCATAAATTTTACCTCTGCTGATGGGCTACTTAATTCTCCAGCCACCCTGTGAGGAGTTGAAGATTTATGGGAAGGAAACTCTACCAGATGCTTTTCTGCAGACTGGTCAGGGGCTTCACTTAAATCACGATGGGCTTAGAGAATTGGTGGCAGGGTATGAATGAAGCCTCAATACTTCTTCAAAAAGAAATCCTTAAGGAAATAGTCTTTGCTTCTGAGGATTCCCAATCATGATAGTAGGTTACAGGTCATGTGCCAATTTGGGGGTACATTTGAGGTTTTGAGGTTGGCTATGCAATTTCTAGAGCCTCCTTTGATCTTTAGGATTTAGTGATACCATTTGGAATCAGGTGTTCTGTATTTTCACCTTAGCCCTGAAGAGAGGGCGGGGTGGGGGTAGGGGTGGGTTGAGTGCAGAGGAGGAGTGAAGGAAGGCGGAGGGAGAAGAGAGGTAGCTGATTATGGACTTGAGAAGATTCTGCAACCAGCTGCATAGCCTGAAATTTGATTTTGTCCTTTTTCCAGCCTAATTGTAAGTGGTGTACGAGTTGCACCCACCTGTCTTTGCATAAACACTCAGGAAGATGAACGACTACTCGAGAAAAGATTCTGAACCAAGGGTCCTCTCTGGGCACAGATGCTAAAACAGGAAAGGCTCAACAGCTCCCCAACCTCTGTCTTGCGAGGAAGATGGCCCCTGCTGCCTTGTAACTGAAATGTATGGGCTGTTTTTGTCAAGTTGGCAGGATTGCTGTAGCTTTGCAGCAGCTTGCTCTTTGAGTTTCTGTGAGAACAGCAGAGAGCTAGGTGCAACAAAGAAACTGCTATGTTTGATTAATGCACAAGATACTGCACCGTGGTTCTGCCAAAGCCTCATTTCAAGACTCAGCATTGTACTCTTGCAGGGAGCAAATATTCAGTATAGCTCTCCTCTTTGTAACTTGTCATACAAAGGAATCAACAAATTCCAAGACTGTCAGGAAGGCTGTAAGTGAAGATAATTGCTCTCCTTTGCACCTGCCTCAGCCCCTGCCATCATTGTGCAGCAGGAAGGTCTAAATATTGTGATTTACTCGCGTGGCAGTATGTCTTTTTAAAATGATTCCCTTTTATACCCACCTGAAGGCTTGAAAATTTCAACAGTGGCTAAGGAGCAGGGAAAGTGTTGAAGCACAAGACCCTCACATTGCTAATGTCCTATCACTTACAGTGGGTACCAGAAACAATGGAAGGTCCCTCATGGAAAGCCTGAGTTTAATACTATGACACAGAGATAAGCCTTTTAATCCTCAGTTTTCCTGAGTGAAGAAGAGAGGTAGGCAGGCTGCTGAGGTACATAGCATTGGAGGCAGGATAGTAGCACCACTTGCAATAATAAGTCTGGAGGAGGAGCAGAATGGGTTACAGTGACCCATTCAATTTGGACATAATATTTAAGGATAAGAGAAAGTACATGGAAGTTGGTTCTACCTAGGATTGGGGACTGCTGAGTGAGTATGCCCAAAAAGACAATGGCAAAATGTATTCTGGTAACTAAGTTTATAAAAGAAATGACTGAATGCAGAAATTAGCCAAGGAACTAGAAATTTTCACTGAACCTGATTCCTTGTCCGTAAATCCTTTTATTTTTTCTGAAGATTTTATTTATTCATGAGAGACAGAGAGAGAGAGAGAGAGAGAGGCACAGGCAGAGGGAGAAGCAGGCTCCATGCAGGGAGTCTGATGTGGGACTCGATCCTGAGACTCCAGGATCATGCCTTGGGAGGAAGGTAGGCACTAAACCACTGAGCCACCCAGGGATGCCTCATTTTAAAGACCATGGGAGTTCCTTTCTCTGTTCTTTCTGATAGAATATTGAGGCCCTTCCCAGGGTTGTTGCCAATATACTAAGTTCCAACTCTGATGTCCAAATTATTTTTCCAATATATGTGGGATACTTGTTCAAGAGACTCAGAAGGTCTGGATTTTCCTTTCCAGTCCATATTCCTTAAATGGGAAACTAAAGGCATTTTTCAGTGGCTGCCAAGATTCTCAGTTCTCATACCTGTGTTTCTGACATATATTCCTAAAATATGCAGACATCCAAGAAAGAGGTTATTTTTCTCATGCCCTCTGTTTTTCAAATTGGGATTCAGAGAGTTCTCAGTCTAAACATGATCACTAAAGAATATATCTCAATAATCTCTAGTGTACCATGAAAATTGATGCTCTGCCAAAACAAGTAACACTCAAACTTCACTATCTAATAGAGGAAAAGATTAACTAAGTTAAAAAATGATAATATGATATACGTGTCAAGAAGTGTGAAAACTTCTCTATTCCCACTTGTTACTCTGGCTAGTTTTGGATACCACTCTGGTCCCAGGTCCTTGTGGGCTTCTGGGGTTGCAGTGTGCTAAGTAGAAGTCAACTCTTGATTATGAGTCAGTGCCTGGAAGTTGATTGGATGACTGTGAGGATTGAATTCTTTGACTTCTATAGAATGCAGAATTTCCTATTCACAAGTTTACTGTGCTGTATTCTTTGACTGGCTCATAGATAGTACTTTTACTGAGGTCTTTCTGTTGACTAGACATAAGCTATCAGAACTCCAGCAATTGAGATTATGGTCAGCAGAAGCACAAGAGATAATGGTGTATACCACATACATACACAGTAAGTGTCACACAGCAAATATACACTGAACAGAGTCACCTGGAGGGTGCCTGCCCCTTCACTTGGGATTAGAAGCAAGCCAGTTTATTCGATTAAAGGAGCAAAGCCTGTCCATCCAGTTTGCAAGTGCAAGTGTATGAGTGTGTGTGTGTGTGTGTGTGTGTGTGTTTAACAAAGTCATTATAGGTCGATTTTTCTTACTAATACAACTAGACAGATCAGGGAGACTTTATGATAAATGTAGGACTTGAATTTGATCTCGTAAGATAAAAAGGAATTCTATAAATGGGGAAGAGAAAAAGGGAGAAGATAGAAGATAAAAGGAGAAGAGGGGAAACAGGTGAATTTTATGTGCCAGAATATGCAAAGCATGTTGAAGATCTGTATATTAAATCTACCTAGCTGGATTGGAATAATTAGTAGGGAGTGTGGGATTTGATAGCTGGACTGTGGGAAGACTACAGGAAACCCTAGATTATTATAAAGGGACCTATTCTGAACAGAGTAGTGATGGCTCAAATCAGAGACTTCCACATGGATCTCAAGTTGACATTACTGGAGACACTGATTCTATTTAGTTTGTTAAATAATCATTTTCTCATGTTGTAAAATGGTTTAAATTCAATGTGATAGAGTTATCAAGTACAACAGCAAAAAATATTAACCCATAGCCCTACCATTCAACACTGATATTCTTCTCTTTTTCTAGGTCAAAATTTCCAAAAGGAACTTTCATGAGTCTAGTATCCTGTGAAATTTCTGTGAGTGTGATGGGTTAATAGATGCTATAGAAAAAAAAATTAAGTGGATAAATAGGTTTAGAAAATGCAAAGTTAAACAAAAATTAACAGACCTTAATATATTAATATATTTTAAATTACCCAAAAGTAAATAGGCTTAGTAAATATATATAATTTTGTGTGTGTGTTGTGTGTGTGTGTGTGTGTGTGTGTTCTTCTTCCTAAATCTGTTGGATCATATGAATAGTGTTCCACAGAGCAGAACCAGGAGGGGTGGGAGAGGTGGTGAATGCAAACAAGATTCTGTGATTCCTTCTTGGTATGAAGGGTGTATGTGTGTGGTCTATTCTTTTATCCTGACAATCCATGAGAGAGGAAATTATTCTGCATATAAGTAGATCCTCTTCAAATGCCAAGTGACATGTCTTCATAAATAGGCATGATTTTATTATATAAATTGATCTGCATATTGCCTTAACTTTCCTTTATCCCTTTGTCCTATCAAGAGGAGAAAGTTGGTATGTCAAGAGAGTTTTCTCAGGATTGTACAGATTTCAGTTCCAAACCATAAAATGAAATCTGAGAACTCCTAGCTATAGGCAATGGTTCCATTTCATAGGTAAAGTATGCAGTGTGGAAATAGAAGCTCAAAGTCTTAGTAAAATGTGTACTAATTAGAGTGAGAAACCAGGATGAGAGGAAGTAAAATTTTTAAAATTTCTCTTCCGTTAAACAAATTTTTATATCTATTTCCCTATTCCATTTGTGTGTATGTATGTGTGTATATGTATGTCTCTGTTTCAAGTTAAAGGAAGATGCATATACATATTATATATATACATATATATAATATATATGTGCACATATATGTATGTACAGAAAGAGCACCATATAATTTCATGGAATTCCAATAGTTGCAAAAATTCTTTTTCTTTAAGGATTTTATTTATTTGTCCATGAGAGACAGAGAGAGAGAGGCAGAGGCACAGGCAGAGGGAGTAGTGGGCTCCCTACAGAAAGCCCGATGTGGAACTCGATCCCAGAACTCCAGGATCATGCCCTGAGCTGAAGGCAGACACTCAACAACTGAGCTACCCAGGAGTCCTACAAAAATTCTCTTAAAGCTTAAACAAAAAAAAAAAAGAAGAAGAAGAAAAGAAGAAGAAGGAAGAGGAGGAGGAGGAGGAGGAGGAGGAGGAGGAGGAGGAGGAGGAAGAGGGAGAAAAGGGAAAATAAAAATATGCTGCAGTTCATGAAACAGAAGAGAATTCTTGATGAAGTGTGAATTGGACAACTTTGGCCAATTTATAGCCTCTAGTAAACACTGCAAACTAAATAGCCCTTTACAGGCTCCCCAAGATTCCTTTAGCCTCAGCTTCTAAATCAACCTGAACAGAGTGTCCTGGAAACAAGCTTGCTCCTGCGGATATTTTTCTTGAATCTGGATTTACCTCTTTATCTGGAGCAAGAACAAACAAACGAACCACTTAATCTCAATCCCTTGAGTATCATAATTTGACTTTTTGTAGAATGGATCAAGAGTGTTACCAATTCCATCCTTTTTTCCCACTGTTTCTTAACTGCGGTTGCTTTAGTCTCACTACGGGGAGCTCCCTTACTGCTCAAACCAGTCTATCACCACGCACAAACCAAAGCAACACAGAAAATTGGCAGAAACCCCTGTTTGAGGGTCTATTTTGATTCATAGAAATTTCTTACAGAAAGTATAGCTAGGGCAGCCTGGGTGGCTCAGCGGTTTAGCGCCGCCTTCAGCCCAGGGCCTGACCCTGGAGACCAGATCCAGCATTGAGTCCATGTCGGGCTCCCTGCATGGAGTGTGCTTCTCCCTCTCCCTGTATCTCTACCTCTCTTTCTCTCTGTGTCTCTCATGAATAAATAAACAAAACCTTAAAAAAAAAAAAAAAAGAACTACCCAACATATTGTGATAATGTCAAGAACAAGAGGAGGGATTCCATTCATTCCATGCCCAAACTCCTCCATTCTAAGGCGTAGCCTTTACGGACTTCCTGAAGATCTAAATAACATTGTTGAAAGATGATTCCTTAAGTTTTATCTCTTAAAAAAAATGTGTTAAGTAATCTCTATGCTCAAGCTGAGGCTCAAACTCTCGATCCAGAGATCAAGAGTCACGTGCTCCACCAACTGAGCCAGCCAGATGCTCCCCGTTTTATTTTTTAATTCCTGTGACAACATGACACCTTAAAATTTTGGTAGTTGAAAGGGCACTCTGCTCAGTGAGTGACGGACATGTGTTCCTTTTCAGGGTGGACCAGTAAATGACTGTGTATACTTTTTCTTACTGAGTCTCACTACTTTCTTATCTATAAAGTATAAGGATTAGATTTTACGAGTTCAAACTTTGAAACTCCACCTATGCTTTGGTGTATGGATAAGTTTCAGACTCTTTTTCCTGGGAGAATATTTGCCAAAGGAAGAAGATAGGATTTTTTATGTTTCATGGGGAGAATGGTCACCGAGGTACAAATGACATATTTGAGAGTGCTAAGGCAAATTCTAAAGGATAAGTGTGTGTGTGTGTGTGTGTGTGTGTGTGCACGCGCACGCTGGTGATACAACTTACAGAAAACAAAATATTTTTAAGCTCAGTTAAGAGGGTTGGTTACAAAATCTTAGTTCTTTACCAAAATGACCAATCTCCTTACATTCTCTGCCATGCTTTTAGATGGGAGTGGAAGGAACTTATTATCAAGATTCAAATTTGAAAAACCTTATCATTGCTTTGTCTTATGTTTTGCTTTATTTTACAAATGCTTTTCTCAAGTTTCCTATCCAAGGGAACGTGTTGAGAAATATTTTTGAAATGCTTCTGAAACCTAACAATATCTGAACACTGTTTTCCCACTCACTATGGAAAACTTTGTTCAACATACCCCTGATGTTTACTGGTAAAGAATTTATTGTATAAATAAAACTCGTTAATAGGAGGTGGAGGAGGGAAAAAAAAAAAAACAAACAGCTGCAATACTGAGCTATTTGCATTGTAAGATTAATATTTACTTATAAACTGAAAATAATCATAACAACAACAAATAGAGTAAGCAAGAATAGAGAGAAAGACACCATTGAGGACTAAAAGGTAGAAGAAGAAGCAAGTGAGGGTAAGGCGTGGAAGGAAGAGAGACCTCTAAGCAGTTGAAAACTATAAAAAGTTTGTAGAGACAGAGAAATGAGGGAAAGAAGCCTTGAAATGTTTGATTTATGAGATAAATCCCTTTTAATGGTAATGTAGAAGTATAGGTGAGGGCTGGGCTTCTTTAAGTCACTTTTAATTGTTTAGCTAGTTTTCATTTTTTAATTTTGCTTTTTAATGAAGTACAGTCCTGTGCCTGAATTACAGAGGCCCAGAATATTTTTTATATGTGTTATATTCCTTTTTTAAAAGATTTTATTTATTTATTCATGAGAGACACAAAGAGAGAGAGAGGCAGAGACACAGGCAGAGAGAGAAGCAGGTTCCATGTAGGGAGCCTGATGTGGGTCTCGATCCCAGGACTCCAGGATTATGCCCTGGGCCGAAGGCAGGTGCTAAACCACTGAGCCACCCAGGGATCCCTATGTGTTATATTCCTACTAACTTGGCCTTAGATTTACTGCAGTGGCATCTCTTTGCTAGTTCATATTGAGTGTGTAGTCGATAAAAACTAAATGCTTCAAAAATGAAATGCTAAGTCTGGTCAGTCCTTTATTTAAGTAACTGATTGGCAAATGTGCATACAAAATTTACATTTTCTGTTAAGTTTACTACTGTGAATTTTGTCCTGTGATACTAACATGTTAAGAAATTTGCAATATTTTCTCTGATATCCTATATTATCTTTCTCCCAATTAGAATGCCTTGAGCTTTAAGTAACAGCTAGCTACCTGTATGAAATTCACTTGAACAAGGCAAATTATGGCCATATGTCATTAAAGTAGAATAGACTTCAAAATCATGGACCCAGGGATTAAACAATGTCATTGTGTTTCAGGTTTGTCCTTTCTCTCCAGTATTCTTTCCAGAACACTGTCATAAATGATCTACCCTCATGGTCACACAGCAGCTACCAAGCATGGTCATAGCTACAACTTCCTTGGTTACATGAAAGAGGGCAAAAGTAGCTTTCATGCCTTTCCCTTAAAAAGTAAAAATTTTCTTAGATGCCCCCAGCAAAGCTCTTCTTGGTGATCAGATTAGGATGATGTACTCATTTCTGAACCATCTCTGGCTAAGAAACAGGATCTTCTTTAGACTAATCATGTTTTCACCTGTGAGAGCAGAGTTTGCTTCCTTCAAATAAAATTATACTTATGTTTAGAAGGAAAAAGACTGAATGAGTAATCTACCCATATTACAAGAACCCTTTCAGTTTTATGTAATTGATTCTTTTTGGATTATGTCTTTATTTTGATTTTTTAAATAAAATTGTTGATAAGGTGAAATTCAGGGATCTCTCCAGAGATTATTTTTCAACATGGCCTCCATTTGTTAATTAACAGGATAAGTGTTAATTTAAAAATCATATATAGATTATTAATTAATTAGGATCTAGTGTTTATAAAGTGCAATAAATCACAAGATTGTAATTTGTTGCTGTTAAAGAAAGTCCAAATATTTACCTAACACCTACTATGTGCCAAGTACTTTTCTAGGTGCCTAGGGATATATACTGAACCAAATAAGCCAACGTGACTGTTCTTATGAAGCTTATATATTAATTGGGGTGGGGGGGCAGGTACCTTATATTACAGGTAGTATATAAGTAAATTAAGTTCTTAGCATATCACATTATGATAAACATGTAAAAACAAACAAGAAAGAAAGAGGAGTGTTAGAGTGTAGGGGGATGATCATTTAAATAGGATGGTTAAAAAGCCTCAGCGAGAAGGAAGCAAAGGTCTAAAGGAGAAAAGGGAATAAGGTATACAGATATGTGAGGAAAGAAGATTCCACGCAGAGGAAATAGTAAGGTAGATGGAAGGGTTCAGAAAACAGAAAGGAGGCCTGAGAGAAGGAAGCTAAGGAGAATATTCAAGGAAGAAGTCAGAGAGAGGGCAAAGTGGAGGGTAACTCACAGTGGGCTATGAGGTCATGGGTCATTTTAGTAATTTGGGCTTTTATTCTTATGAAAAGTGAGCCATTGGAGAATCTCAGGTTGTAAAGTGAAATCATCTAAATTACATCTTTAAAAATATTTTTCTGGCCACTATGTTTGACAGTAAGTTTTTGGAAGGTGAAGGAAGAAACCTGAAAGCACAGAGCAGACCACTGTGATAAATAAGGTGAGAAATGATGATAGAAACAGGATCACAGTGGTGGGTGTGTCGATAAGAGGTCAGATTCTAGATACAGTGTGGAGGCAGCAATCATGGATCTGCAGACAGATTCTATGTGGATGTTAGGCAAAAAGAAAACACTGGTGACTAAGATTTTTGGCCTGCAGACCTAGAATGACTGAGATGCTATTTGCCAAAATGGGGAAGACCACAGGAAATTTAGGTTGGGGAAAGGGCAAAAGGGTGGGTTTAGGTACATTAAGCTTGAGATGTCTAATAGACATTAAGTTAGAGCTACCTACAAGTAATACAAATGCAAGTCTGCAAGAGGAGAGATCCATGGAGATAAACATTTCAAAGTCATCAGAGTATATAGATGAGATCACCCAGTGTGGACAGCAGGAAGCAACCCAAGGTGTGATACAGGTGAGCACCCTTAATTTTAGAAGTTAGGGAAATGAAGAGGAGTAAGCAAAAGAGACTGAACAGTAAGTCAGTGGTAGAAGGAGAAAAGTGGGAAAGAGTTGTCTACCAGAACCTGAATAAAGAGAGGCGGTGGCCGCTCTCAGAGGGGGTGGTGTGGTAGTGAAGTTGGTCAAATCCTGCTGATAGGTCAGGTTGATAGGAGCAGATCAGCTAGGGTATTGGGGTTGAAAGAGACTGGGGAGTATGTCCCAGAGGAGAACTGAAGAGGAAGAGTTGCAGTGAGTTTAGACAAGTCTTGTGAGCAGTTTCACTGTAAGGGAAGCAGAGAAAAGGGGCGGTAACTGAAGGAGGCTGAGTTAAGAGAGTATTGTTGATTTTTAAGAGGAGAGAGAGACAATATGCTTGTGCAATAATTTAAAAAAAAGAGGCACAGAGGAGAGGGAGTAAAAGATGACATGAGAGAGAGGACAGAATTCCAGGCACTGTGCCAATGTCCTTTAGTTAAAGAGGTGCTATGACATTTGGTGCATACTTGTTTTAAATGTGAATAGCTAGCAAATGAGTCGTCAAGAGAGGCCTTAAGGAGATTAGGAAGCAGCAGCAGGTAAGTATCTTTATTGTTAATGCATATAGCTCATTCACAGATAAATGATAGATACTGTAATATATTTTATCTCCTCAAAAAGTTAGTTTTATACCAAAAAATACATTACTATAGGTGTTTGCACAAGATCATAGTGCATTATACATCCATAAAAATACCTTTAGATTGTGTTAAAATTAAGTTTATGATTGATTTGAGAACAATGTAATTAAAAAGACATAAAGGGATATTGGGTCCATCCAAAGAGAGGGTCAAGAAGCAGACTAATTAGGGCTTCGCAAACTGTTAGATATACCAATGGAGTTAAGGTCTAGGAAAGCCTCAGTGTGTTAGTTTCTATTATTGCATAAGCAATTTAGAGGCTAAAAACAAGACAAATATATTATTTTACAGTTTCTATGGGTCGGGGCATCTAGATTTGGGTTAGTTGGGTCCTCTGCTCAGGGTCTCAGGCAGATGGAATTCAAAATTTCAGCCATGACTGCAATTGTCTTCTTAGGTCCAGGGTCCCTGCCCAAACACTGGTTGTGGGCAGAATTCATTTCCTTGAAGCAGTATGACCAATATCCCCATTTTCTTTCTTTAAAAAAAAAAAAGAAAAAAGATTTACTTACTTTGGAGAGGGGAGGGGGCAGAGGGGCAGAGGGAGAGAATCCTCAAGCAGACTCCACACTAAATGCTGAGTGCACAGCCTGACATGGGGCTCGATTCCAAAACCCTGAGATCATGACCTGAGCCAAAAATCAAGAGTTAGACACTTAACCAATTGAGTCACCGAGGTGCTCTAATAACCCTGGTTGCTAGGTATCAGCTGGACTGCTCTCAGCGACTAGAGGCCACCATGGTTCCTTGCCACATGACCCTAATAGGTAGTTCAAAGCATGGTGATTTGCTTTCTTCCAGGCCAGTAGGAATACATTTTAGGACTCTTCACCTTCTTTTAAAGGATCCTCTGATCAGGTCAGGCCTACCCAGAATAATTTTTTTAATTAAAGTCACCTGATTAGCAGCTAATCCTAGGAGTGCTACCCCATCACATTCATGAATTTCTCATATTTTCAAAGGAAAGTGATTACACAGGGTGTGTATATCAGGAGGTAGAAATTTGGGAGGTCATTTTAGAATCCTGCCTACCAGATAGTAAACATAAACACCTCTCACCATTCTTTATTTTTTGGCTTAATATGCCTGGGAAGGGGAATGAAGATAGAATTCTGGGAAGATTATTACATAATGTACAATTCTCAATGTAGGAAGAGACTCTGTTGAATAAGGATGGCCTACACTCATGCAAAAGAAGATGCAGACACTCTTATAAATATCTTCTATTCTGAGACTTTCAGTGACCTCAGCTTCATTATGAATTTCATCAAACGGTGAACAGAGATGCAATCAAGATAATATTTCATTTCAGTATTTGTTGGCTTGGTTTGTGTTTTTACATGGCTTTAGAATTAGAGATTAAGTTCAATTGATATAAGTAATGTACACGGTCTCTGAAGGATGAGTCAGAAGCACTGGTGGGAGGAATGGTATAAGAGCAGGAAGCAGGAAAGTCAGTGATGCCCAGAGAGTGAGTGGGGAATGAGAAAGCTAGCCAAGAGGATATGAAGTCTATCCAGATGGTCATGAGAGGACATCTCAAGCTAGAATAATGGTAGGACAGAAGAAATAAATGCACTTATTTTTTATCGTGGGCTAATAGAACCTCAGAAAATTCACACCAATTATCTGGCTGCGCAACCACTATCACAAAACAAAAATATCATGAAGCATCTTAAGGCTGAATATACCTACACCTCAAGGTAGACAAAGTACTTTTCCTACCTGAACTGTAAAACAGCAAGACCTGGAAAGCACAGGATGGCCTGGGAAGGAAAAAAACTGTGCAGGCCCTGGCAGTCTTGGTCATAAAAGTGAATTGCTGAATTTTCTGAAATTTTTGCAACCTAGTTTTTAACACACAGTCATTATTAAAAATTAAATTATAAAAGCTTACAATTAAATAACTTAAAGACAAAGGTAATAAATATTTGAAACTCGCTAATTACTATATTTTACTATTATATACGGTGTTGAGTTTACTTATGTCTATTATATCTGTAGAGTAGAAATACTCTGTAACACTGCATTTCTTCCCAACTCTGTGTTAAATAGTGTCACATTACTGGTGGCTTGATTTTGTCCATGGAGTATTTACACCACTGAAATCAGGAAAAACAACAAATCAGGGTTGATTTAGTGCTGAAGTTGAAAAAGGTTTCCATTAAATTAATATAATTTACAGAAGGGTGAGAAATAATTTCATAGTACATCACATATCAGATTTAATGATAATAAATTTATTAGGAAACAGTAAGTTAGGAAGACGCCCTTTGTCAAATCATGGTTTAATTATAGTTTGGCTTCAAATACAAAAATTCTGACATAGATCAACAAAAACATTCTGCAGGAATCAGTTCGCTATAGAAACTTACAATAAAGAGTAATGCATATTTGTATTATGATTTATAAACTTTTTATTATATGCCTATAAAACAAAGGTATCAGTCTGATATTCCTGCATGATTACTGTGGGGAACCAGTAAAGTAATGGACGTAAATGTTCTTTGAAAATTTTTAGTGGACAGGAAAGCCAAAGTGCTTGCCCTCATGGAGCTTACATCTCTATGCATATGTTGAAGATTTCTGGAGTGTGTGAGCCAGAGGTGATCCAGAGATCACCTGGCCCAAGCCCTCACTTTATAAATAATGAGAGAAGACGACAAGATTGAACTGCTGAATTTGTGCATAAGTGTGAGCACACAGTATGTGTCAGGTTTAATCAAAAGTACCCCTAGGGGGCCATTGAGCCTGGTGGTGAGGAGAGAGAGGCCCCCACCAGCGTGGGGCCTGATCTCCTCCCAGGTTTGGGCACCAAATGTCAGGTTTAATCCGATCGGTAGTGAAATGGAATAGAGAGGCCAGGCAAAAGTTGGTCGAAACAGGCTTTTAATGGGATGCGCTCTTGGTGGGAGGTTCTGTGCCCGCAGGGGAGGGAGACAGTGGGGGAAGTGGAGGACCAGGGAAGTCAGGCGCAGGGGAGGGCAAGTGGGCTTTTTAAGGGGGAAGGGAAGGGGGAAGGGGTTGTGGGTCTGTATGGGATGATAGGTATTAGGGCATGTTACTGGTGAAATCACCCTGGGGCAATAACTGCCCATTATATGGGGTCTGGGTAAAGTGCAGTTCAGGTTTCCTGCATAGGTCCAGTATCCCCCTGATGACCCGGCAGTCTGCTGGTGATGGGAAAGTTCTGAGGTGTGGGCAACAAGGTGGAGGGTCTGCCACCATTTTGTTGGTGCCTCCCGATCCCCCTTGATCCAGCCGGCCCAACAGTATATGCAGATCCAACATGGCATTTTCCCACTTGTAACTCAGTAATTTCCAGGGCCAATTCAATAATATAAACTAAATAGGAGAAAATAACACATCCCAACATACTATTCAATACATAGACCAAGAACACCCCAGCACATCATAAGCTGTATGATCTATTTAACTAAGAGCATTTAAGAAATAACCTCACCCACCCAGCCATCCTTGAAAGTTAGAGAGTAAGGTTGCTCTTTCAGGATCCTTGATACTAGAAATATTTAATATTTAAATTGTAAGAAACAAAGTGCCCATAAGAATTATTTAATTCAAGGTAAATATCTCTTTCCAACTCTAATCTGAATATTAAAATCTCTTTTAATATTAGGATTCAACACTCATAGTGCTTCTGCTTGTCTGATTCAAAAGTTTTCTTTGCCTTTGCCTTGTGAAAGTCTTTTATCCTTTACAATTGTGCAGGTTGATGTTTATTTTTAAGTTAACAGTGATTCAGTGCATTTCTAATAGGGCAAGAGTCTACAGTGACCAGCTGATATACATCTTATGGCTCTGCACCTGATATACAGAAATTTTGCTGCAATCTTTTTAAACACCTAGACTGGGAGGCTACCCAATCTCAATGAAATATAGACAACATGGACCTATACCTCAGAGATGGTGTTCTTTCCTGGTAAGCGCTGATTGGTATGTGAATCGAATGTGTAGCTATGAACTAGGTAGCTCATGAGGCAAAAGAGCCTCCTGTTGCCTTTATGTGACACATTTCTATAGCTCCACAAAAGAACGAAGGTGGATTCCTGAGTTGCTACTGGGGCGGGGGGGGGTGGGGGGTGGGCGGGCGCTCCTTCTGCCCAAAGCCACAATCAATTCAGACTCTTACCCTAGTAGGTGAAACAGTTTCTGTCTATAGTCCTAAATTCTCTTCCATGTCATTTGAATGTAATTTGCATAAGATATCCCCTGCTTTAAAGCAGAATCCCCCCCCCAAAACCCTCTCAAAATAAAAGCAACATCTTGGGTGATTTCCTACTTACTTAATTTCTTTTGCCTGTTTAGAGCCAAGAGTCTAGTCATTGCATTAACATGCTAGCAGTTGATTGCACTTCAGGTTTTCTTCTCCTCTAATGATTTCAGGTAATATAGAGGTAGAAGAAAATATGATTAATGACAGAGAATCATTTCAACACTTCAGAGTTTATTAATCAAGTGTTTGATACACTGGGGCTCTAACTGGAATGCCAAATTGCAGGTGCTCGTGTGCCATTTCTAAATGAATCTTAACACATGTAAATCTGCTGTACGTGAGGATGTAATTTTGAAACGATGATAGGATGACTCAGGGACAAGGTGACGTCTGCTTGTTGTCAGAGTTTATTCCTAAGTCACATTTCACTCAGTGCTGCGGTGCTGGGAAAGGGCTAGTCCGTGTTCAAGCTCTGGTAAAGCTGATCGCTCAGTCTCTGTTTTTCCCCTTTCACTTAAGTCCTGAGGGAATGCTGGCACTAAAACCAAACTCAATGCAAAATAAGCAGTGAAGATGGATCATTGAGGAAAAAAAAAAGTCAAAAGGATATGAATATGATTAAATAGCCTGATAGATCTGGCCTGGCCTGGCTCTTCTCAGTAAGAAAAAGCTATAAAACAGTGACAGTTCCATCATTCACACCCAAAAGACTTCCCCTGGGGGGGGGGGGGGGAAGGGGGGGTGTTCCCATAAGACTTTCCCAACTGTCTCTCAATCAAGCTATTTTTAGTTTATTTGATTTTGTACTGATCAGGATAGATAAGCTCAAATCCCTTGTTATTTCACAGCATAGAAAAGCAATTTTGAATTTCTTTTGATTTTCCCAGGTGTGGGCATAAAAATATCACAAAACCCAAATCTTCATGAGTCTTGCCCTTATCAAACCCTAGAGTCACTGTCTGCTTCACTTTTGGGGGGAATCCAGGTTAAAGAATGCTCAAATCTCAAAGCAAAAAATCAAGTTTTGCTCAAAGACTATCTTAAACCAATATATTTCAGATGTCTGAAGTGATTCGAATTTTTTTTCTTTTGTCTGCAGGCTAGGGGGGAAGTAACAGATTTCTACCCAAATATTTTTGTCCAAAAAAAGGTAAAACTAAAGCTCTGACCTAAGCCTGGACCTAAAGTTTATAATAAAATGCCTGGTTACTTTACATCCTTTGCAGAAATACATTAATGGCAACAGACTATGATGCTTTAATTGTGAGTAGTTTTAAAATTAAAAATTAGATGTCAAAAAAACAAAAAATAAATAAATAAAAATTAGATGTCACTTCAGTATGCTATACCTGTAGACATATTTGCCTTCTTTGGTGAACTGGTAAGGAAAAAAGTGCTCACCTCTATAGTAGACCATGACATGTCTACTGTGATAGAAAGAGATCCTGCAGAGCCATGGAATATGGGTTTATGATTCTCAGGGTTTCAATTCCATACGTAGGTTGAGAGTGTTCAAATAGGTAACCACTCAAAAAGGCAGGGAAAACTATCATTGAAATCAGCCATTTACAATTTGAAAATAACTTGCCTAGCTCTTAGCATTCTTTCTCTGTAGAATTACAATTTCTTGGGTCAGCTCAGGAGACCATGTTCTTCTCCAACTGTTCATCTGCTCAAGACAAAAAAAAAAAAAAGTCTTTCTTAGGCAAGTACCTGCAAAGAGATCACTCTGTAAAGTCCTTGAGAAGAGACCAGGTCCCAAGTATTTGCCATTCAGTGTCTAGCCAACTATCAGACCCAAAGTGGTATTGAGCTTTTCCCCTAGGGTTTTCTGAATCTCTCTTGTAAATAGATCCCTGATGAATCTATAAACCCTTAGAGCAGCAGTATCCAAAATTTTTTATTATAAATTCCTAGTTGCAAAAAGAAAAAAAAATTAAACATTCAGCATATATGTGTGTGTATATATATACATATATGTGTTTATTCATAAATGATGTGTGCTATTGGATATGTACATTAAAAATAAACTCCAGTTTAAATGTAATAGAATGGGACACCTGGGTGGTTCAGTGGTTGAGCATCTGCCTTTGGCTCAGGGTGTGATCCCAGGGTCCTGGGATGGAGTCCCGCATCAGGATCCCCCACAGGGAACCTACTTCTCCCTCTGCCTATGTTTCCGCCCTTCTGTGTCTCTCATGAATAATAAATAATATCTTTTTAAAAAATAAATGTAATAGGATGAGGTTGAAAGTACATATAAATAGCAGTTACAGTGTTCCTCTTGTGTTTCCTTCATCACAGGGGACCATCAAGCATGGCACCCTGTGCCCATCTGTGCTGCACATGGAGACCAGGGCAAGATTCCCTTGACATAGCTTACAATTTTGAGTGCACAGCACTGCTAAAACAAGAGTAAGCCAAGACCACTTCAAGAGAGATTCCTTTCAGTTGATGTCAGGTTTGTGCATTTAACATATTCCTGAGTGTACTTTTCTTCCTAAGTGATCTATTTTCCTTATCTTTATTCCTTCTTGCCTAAAGATCTGATATAAACACTGAGCATCCCCTCTGTTAGAAAATCAAGTTATTCTTTGCCTCTATCTCTCTATATCATGAGGCTTGGGGACTGGGTTTCCTTTTGGTAAACTTACTATAAGTGCCCCTTTAATTCATATTACACTCCTGTAGGAGGTGATAAAAAGAAAGGTGTGCAACATCTGCCTGGGTTTCCCTGCTGAACATCCCGAGCAGCTGTTGCGGCAGGTCTAAAAGAAGTGCTTCTGAAAAAGTGCTGTGAATAGTTATTTCTACAGCTCCTTAGAGACTCTGGAGGAGGTGTGCAAGCATCCGTTGTTTTATGGCTGAATTATCCAGTTTGAGAATTAGTCAATCACGTGTTTCCTTTTCTCTCCTGCTGCCTCCCTAATGTCATTCACATGTAATCCCTTCATCAACAAGGGGCTACCAGCAGGGAATTAAAATCCAAATCAGCCCATGGGACTGCTTCACACTACCTGGGTATATCTCATCTTAGGCTGCTTCCAACATGGGCACATCTCTGCGCTAAGTTGTAAGCTTAATTTGTCTAATAAAAATATTAAAGTAGAAGTAACCACAAAAATGTGTGATGCACCCTTAGGCTCTGTCACTAAATATATACCTGAAAAATAGCTGCTTCTGTACATAAGAACCAGAAGAAAAAAAACACTTAAAAAGAAACTAACTTTGTTGAGATTTCAGTGGATGGAAAGATTTACTTCAAACAATTCAAATACCTTAAAATATCGCTTGGTCTAAAATCAGGTCCCTTGGTCACCGAAGGTCTTTTATTCAGACTTCTTTCCCTTCTCTCCTCATTGTGTTCTCCCTTTCAGTAGCAAGTCACATATTCTTCATTTCCTTCTTAAGAGCAATTTTGTTCTTTCTATCTCTTAGCTCCAAAGCCCAGGTAGTGAAGTATCTGCTAAAGCTTTGAAACTTTGATTGGAAAGAACCCACCAAATTAAAGCTAGAGGTTCCCAGAGCTCTGCTGGTTTATCTTCCATGTTTCCCCATACTCCCACTGCCTGTCTACCCACATACCATGGAGGCTTCTGAGAATACCAGCACAGGGACAATTCAAAAGCCACCATTGTCAGTTTTGTTTTTCATGTATCAACAAGTGACAATGTTCTCTTCCTTGCTCCTTGATTGGCCTTACCTGTGGCCAAAGTGCTGACAGTCTCCAGCTTCCTACAGCATACGCTGATATCATCTGAGTCTATTCAGTGAGAATCCATTCATTTTGTTCTACTTCATCTGCAAGTTCTTGCTGGCCACTTTTCCTATTTGAGGGGTGGTATGAGAATTTGTGGGGTAATATGAGAATTTGTGGGTGATTCCACCTAAGCTTCTGGTATTTTGCTGAAAGGTGTTTCAGGACTATACCACTATATGTGTTTAACTGTGTTTAAACTTAAGTACTGGGGGGATCCCTGGGTGGCGCAGCGGTTTAGCGCCTGCCTTTGGCCCATGACGCGATCCTGGAGTCCCGGGATCAAATCCCACGTCGGGCTCCCGGTGCATGGAGCCTCCTCCTCTCTCTGCCTGTGTCTCTGCCTCTCTCTCTCTCTCTCTCTGTGACTATCATAAATAAATAAAAAATTTTTAAAAAATAGTAAAATCTTTAAAAATAAATAAATAAATGAACTTAAGTATCTAAACTGTAGACTTTGCCAAATGGATTTATATAGCTTAATCATATAATATATATAATATATTATCATAATAATTATAAATCATATAATATATGTTATATAATATTACTATATATATTTATATAGTAATCCTGTAAGGTAGGGATTATTTTTTCTCATTTTGTTGATAAAGAATCAGATGATCAGGAAACTCAAACTTCCTAACACATCATGGAATTAATTTATGCCGGAGCTTGAGTCAAGATTTCCTTTTTATCTATTAACACTGTATGATTCTACAAAGCTAAAGGCAATCACTAACTCCTCTTCCTTGAGCCACCTCACTCTAATTTCAACTGCAATCCCACCTTCTTAAAGAAAGAACAAATTCTCAAGCCAGGTAGAAGCTGAACCCTGGAATAAACAACCAAAAGGTGCATAAACCGTAAACCCACCCTCTTGGGTAGATTGAAAAAACACGGGCAATGGGAAAGGCTCAAAACAATGAGGATTCACTTTGCCCTGAGCTCAATTCCTCAAGCCATCTTCCTGTTTCAAACTCAGAAACTAGATTTTTGAAAGTCAATTACAGTGCCCGCTATAGAACTGTGTGTTCATGTGGAGAAACAAGAGCCTGAGTGGGGCACTGCAGGCAAAAGCCCACTGTCCATACATGAGCTTGAAAAAGATAGGCCATCTCCTGATATGCCTTCACAGTCTTAGGCCAACCCCACAGAGGAGGCCTGTATATTTAGGGGTGTCCTGTCAGGCACTGAGTTTGGTTGCAACCACATGGGCATCTTTTTTCAGAGGGCGTCTCAGAGGACAGTCAGGGTAGTCAGATAGTGTACAGAAGGGATTGGCAGAAAGGGAAAGGATACATGTCTTAGAACTCAGAAATTTTTCAGATTCTTCTTTCTTTGAGCCAGCCTGAGGAATGTGAACAGATTGAAGCACCAATCAATGCTGTGCTGTTTATTCACAGCCCAACTAAGCTGAGATGTCAGTAGTGGGGAAGTAGGTGAGTCTGAATTCACTTCTGCTCTTTTTGACGTCCTTAATCTTCCAGAGATCACTACAGACCACATAAGATTACATTTGCAAAAACATGAGTGAGTTCATGCTAGGAAAACCACCTTTTGGAAGAGAATGGATCATATTAGCTTTTGCTGGAAATTTCCTCACACTTTCCAGAATTAATAAAATCATTTAAAAAATTATTTGCATCATTCTAAGATTCTGAAGCCTCAAATACTAGTTATTCCAAGGGACTCGTTCTTTATCTGGTCTCTCAATGATCTAGATAAGCAGCCAGCTTCATGACCTAATCTCAAACATTTAAAAGGATGGGGTATAGAGCTATGTGTATTGACAACTCAACAATATTTTAAAGAAGCTTCTTTTATGATAAGGAAAAAGGTAATGCAATGTTTAAGTGAAATGTTAATCTCTCCCAAAAGGAGGCATGGTTAAAAAAAAAAATGAAAGTAGATTTAAGATGCTTCAGCTCAATGGTTTTCAAACTGTGTTTCTTATGGTCGGGCTTTCTTCAAAAATGCCTTTGGGACTTCCTCAGATGTGAAGGAAGAGGTTAAGAAGTCAGGAATTATAATCCAATTTCAAAATAAGCAAGCTCCATTTCTACTTGTCTATAGACTTGGGTCCTTTGAAAAATTTCAATTGGTAAAAAGAGTTCCAATACTTAAAAACATTTGAAAGCACTAATGCACCTAAATTCCTCCATGATAGGTACACAAAGAACTCAAGGGAAGCTTCTTCAATTTTTTTGTCATCTTCACCTTCTAATGCAAAACCTTTAATGGCTCTGCATTACCTAACGAATTAGATTCAAGTTCCTAATTAAAGCATTCAAAGTTCTGCATTACCTTTTCAACATTATCTACCAAATTCTCTTATCCTTCTGCTCCAGCCAACCAGACTTCTTGCTACACACCATCTACTAACCCATTTTCATCTTCCTGTCTTGACTCATGCTGTTTCCTCAGCTTGTAATGGACTTCCAAGCAGCTGTCAGCTACTTGTCTGCACCCTATTATTCCTTTATTTCTCTCGTCTATAGGTCACTTCCGCATCATGCATGTCTGCATCCTCCAGCAAACTACATCCATCCTCCCACTGAACCTCCCAATAACCTGTCTGGTTTCAATGGCATACTCTGTTTCATTAATCTTTTCTTTTACTGGTCTTATTTTTTTTCATTCATTCATTTATTTTCAATTCATTTCACTCATTTCAAAATTAGTCTCTGCTTCAGAGTAGGTCTTCCAGAGTCTTGCACACAATTGTGTGCAAATCAGGTGTTCAGTCAGTTTAGGTTGCAATTAAGACATGCTTCTGGCCTGAGTTGGCCTGAATTTGGTTTTTCTTTCGCTTTAAATTTTCATTGAGAAAATCTAATGTTTCCAAATTATGCAGCCATTTATCAGTCTTCTTGGTAGGATAAATGCTCCCTTTCTCCTGTCTTTGGAATTGCAGTTCTACTCATATAAGATCTAGAAATAATCATTATCTACAAGTATGTGCTCATCTCCTACTATTCTCAGCTACTTTCACTGTTCTGGACACACCAGCCTCATTGCTATTCTGTGAACAGAAACACACAACATTTATTTTTGCCTCAGGGCCTTTGCAATTTTCCTCTGTGTGTGTGTGTGTGGTTTTTTTCCCCCCTTAGTTCAGTCAAATCACTGTTCTTGTAACACAGCCTCAAAGAGGCTTTTTCTAAGGTCTTACCTTAATGGACACCCTGTTATTCTCCAGCCCCATTATCCTGACTTATTTTACTTAATCTTATCACACTTTTAAATTGTTCTGTTAGTTGGCCTACCTAGAACTTAAGTTCCATGAAGGCAAAGAGTAAGTCTTATTCACTGATCTAACTGCAGCACTACAATAGCTTCTGGCATAAAAGAGTTCCATAAATATTAAGTAAATGGAGAACTGAATAAATTAACATATGCAGAACACCATAGGAGCAGAATGATTTCTCAGAATACTAGAATGGAAGATGGAAGATCTGGAGTTCCCATCTTTGTTCTGTCCTTAACTAAAAAAGTAGAGTTAACATTCCAATTTCAGTGTTTTTTGGTTCTTTCTTTTTTAAACAAAGAAAATTAGACAAAAAGACAACATTTTAAAAATCTAACTTTTTATTTTTTTTAAATTAATTATTGTCTTTTCATTTAGACTCATGGTACCTCCTTATACAGTGAGACTTGTAGGCTGCTGGCATATCCTGGGATAAGTCAGCTTTTAGAAGGAATTGTGACATAGACAAGAAGTGACCAGAATTCACCCTGGAGCTGTTGATGTGTGTGGAGCAGCTTAATGAAATGACAGCTCTTGTTTTGTAAAGAAGCTAATGGACTTGACAAGAATCACAGTTTCCATTCAAGGACACTAGCAGTCCAAATAATGAGTCTTTAACTCACTCACCAGGACTGTCATATCCTCAAAATGCATTTGTTAGGGGCTGTATTGGGCCAAATACTTAACAAATTCAATCATCTTCTCACTAAGTGCATTAGTAGAGCTCAGCTATGATCTTGTTGGATTGTATTAGTTGTGCTTAAGCAAGTACAAATAGGGCAGTTATTCTAAGAAAGTAGGAAGGAATGGGAAACTAGATCTAATTGGTTGCTTTTCTGAACTGATATGGGACAACAAACCTGACTGGGATGCAAAGGCAATTACAAAATCCACTTAAGTGTAACAAATGAAGGTCTAGAAGACTAAATTACTAATTAAGGGCAGGAACATTAAAATTAAAAAGGTGACCATTTAGCCTTAGTTCAATGATGCATGTCTCTTGCCAGGTAAATTGGCAATAGAATTCTGGAAGGAAGACCTTGCTAGAACTCTGGAGTACTAACAGGAGGCTAGAGCTGGAGACATGGAACCAAAGAGTCCAACTTTCAATGGCTTCTTGACTTTCTGACTGATTCTCAGAATTTCTTACTCTGCAAGTGATGACGGGCCCATAAGTCAAGGACACAAAAAACAGCAGACATCAAGCAAAGTAGAATTAAGTAAAAACTGGGATCAAGACTCCGAGCCAAAGCTCTGTATTTCTAGGTTCCCTGAGTACAGAGCTTCAAGAAATAATTTCTAAATATGGCATCTCTATTCTCCTTCTCTCCTTTCTGTGAGCATCTATTGTTACTCAGTACATATATATTTTAAAGATTTATTTATTTATATTAGGGGGAAGGGAGAGGGGGAGAATCCTCAAGCAAACTTCCTAAGCCCCATGTGGGGCTCCATGTCAGGACCCTGAGATCATGACTGGAGCCAAAACCAAGAGTGGTACTTAACTGACTGAGCCACCCAGGGACCCCTACTTAGCAAATATTGTTCCTCTCTTCTGTATTTCATCTTCTTGGCACTCAGAGAGATCACACTTTCTCTAAAGGGCTCTAAGTGTGGTATTCTATAGCAGCTTACTACTCTCCCAAATAATACTCTTCTTTCATCCATTCCCTACTCTAACCTCACCACAATTACTTGCCCACTCTATCCCATTTGTTCAAAAGGCAGCTTCTTGACAGATATTAATATGCAAATATTAGTCCTACTAATTTGTGAGAGGCTAATATGTTATCTTTCAGAAAAACACAAAGTCTTAATACAAACAGCATCAAACACATATTGAATTTTATAACAAAAGAATTTGAAGACCATTTATTCTAGAACCTTCCTTTTTTTAAAACCCACAATGAGCCTGAAGTCCAAGTATCTGACTATTCTGACCATTGTGACACAGTGAACTTTCCAGTGCCCCAAACTGACACCTTATCAAGATACAATATTAGAATGTTAGACTTTTAGACTCTCTGGCAGGATTGAGGGAAGGACAAGCGTTTTTATATCCCTTAGATCACCCCCAATGCCTCTATTCACCTGTGGGTAAGAATTGCAGCAGACAGAAGCATATGATATTGGGAACATTTTATTTTTAAGATTTAATTTATTTGAGAGAGAAAGAAGAGAGAGTGAGCACAAGCCGGGGAGAGGCAAAGGGAAAGGGAGAAGCAGACTCCTGACTGAGTAGATAGTCCAATGCAGGGCTCCATCACAGGACCCCAGGATCATGACCTGAGCCCAAAGTGGACACTTAACTGACTGAGCCACCCAGGCACCCCAAGAGAACGTTTATACATTAGTACAAGTGTAGTCTTTTTAGGGACTTAAAATGCCTCAAGTCATACCAGGTATCTAGTAGGAATACAGCCTGCTAAAAAGAAGCATAGCTTTAGGGACCAGCTAGCCTTGAGTTTACATGCCGGGCTCATCATTTTCTTGAATAGCTGTTTATGCTCTTTTCACTTCAGTATCTTTACCAATGAATATAATGCCTACACTTCACTGGTATCATGAGAATTAAAAATATTTTTTGTGTATATGTACACTTACTTATACACATATATAACAGATTTTGGCATATGGTAGTTAATGAAAAGTAATTATTTTTATTTTATTAAAGTACAAGGAGAAAGCTTCTTAGTTATTGTGAAGGGAGAATTGCCTGAATAGCCACCAAACTACAAAAGCCAACATTTTCCTAGTCACACACATCTGCTTTGGCAACATTATCAAATTTGGACCTGACAGGAAAGATAATACTTTGAATGGCACTTGTCCCAAATCAGGTGCCCTTTCCAGGCACCACCCCCCACCCTAACACACACTGAAAGTTTTTTCAAGTACTGGGATTATGAAGACTGGAGAGAAACACAGTATATGCCCCCTGCCCTCCTCAACCACTTGCAAGGGTGTTCTCACTGCAGTGGGGAATGATTCTCCCAGAAGCTGTCCCCCACCCATCCTCTCCCAGCTGCACAGCAAGTGGATCAGTTTCTGCCAGTTAGCATCTGGAAGATCCTCAGGGCATAGTCCCTCAGTAGGATATGCTGCTCCTTTCAGGAGTACCAGACCACAGGTTGATCTAAGATAGACCATGCTTTCCTTCACTATTTCTGTAATTTTATTTCCCACAACAGTCTTGCAAAGCTATGTGGGTATTAAAGATTTTACTAAAGGATTGGAGTGATTTGGAGGAACTATAATGGTAAGAAAAAAATTCAAACTGTGTGCCAACTATGGTTTTTCCCATCATTCTGGGGAAGTCCCGAGAAGCTGATAATTTGCTAGGATGTTTTCCTGAGTACATTCATCTTCCTAACCTTGCTCCCCTGCTCTAAGGATTCTGCTCAGAGAGCATTTCCTTCTAACCTGCATCATGCAAATTGATGTTCATCTTTTGGGATGTCTATCCTCTATCCTGAGGGCAGCAATAGACTCCACAGGTTTGAGTTATTAAGTAAAGGTAATAAAGAAGGTGAGGGTCAAGCTTCACATTTTGTCATAGCTGATCAATATCACCTCAAATCTCAAGAATAATTCAAATAAGACATTTCCTCCTTCAGTGGCACAGCATACTCTACACCTGACATGGAAACACTGAGGCCAATTCTCCTTTGAGATCCCTGTTCTGTGTGAGTTATGGGCACAACTATTCAATGCAAATGCATGCCAACACAAACACATGGAATTTCTCAAAATAGTAATTATCAATGACAGTGAAGCTTAAACCCATCAAAGGCAAAATAATATATATCTTTCTGTTTTGTATATTTCAAGGTGCTTCTCTATACAATGGTGTAAATATTTTACAAACCTTTGCACAAATAATTATCTCTTGCTTTCAGATTTTGCCCTTTCAGGTCTTTGCACCTGACTTCTCCTAATGGCCACTTCTGTAGGTACCAAAGACCTGGTCAAAGATTTGAAATTCTTTGGTAGCGTTATGTTCCTGTATTATTAGTTCTTTGCCTGAACATTCAATCTCATCAATTTCTATTTGGTATGGGATGGGAAAGATTAATTTTGTTTACAAATGGAGGAGTATTGTAACAAGTAAGTTTCCTTGTAGAAATCTAGTTAAATGGCTTTTTCTCTCTGGGCTGACATGTTACAGGCTCTTCAATCTGCCTTTTCTAGATCTAGTTTAAACTCAACTTGATGTCTAAACTAAAATCCCTTTTCTTTTAAATGTTATTGATGTGCACACTGGAATAAACTTGAGCAAAAAATAAATCGTCTGTTGCATAATGGACCCAGCTTTTAGTAAAAGACTGAATAGAAATAAAAGGGTTTCCTGGCTTCTTTAAAAATGGGTCCTACCATATCTAGCCTGGTACTCAAATGCCTCCCAAATCTCCTTTGAGTGCTTTTTAATCCCTACTAACATGGAGCAGGAAATCAAGGAATTGTATATCTTTTTCCATCTATGTATTCATCTGGCAAGGAGCACTAAATATCCTAGGTACTATTAGAGTTGGAGCTATTAGAGGAGGACATGCATCTGAGCAGACAGTAGAGAGGGTGGGGAGAAACATTTAACCTAATGTGTATTCTTAGACTTGAAGTACTGATGTCTGCAGTTAACAAGACGTATGCTTGTATTGAGCAAGGAGGAGAAAGCTTTCCAATTCAGTTAGATGTCTATTTCCACAACATATATAATTGAATTACATATCTGATTTAATCAGAAAAGGGGAAAATCTTTGGATATAGAGCACCCTGTACTGAATACCTTAAATGTGAGCTCGCTTGCTACCTTCACTGCCAGCTTTAATATGGCAATTAGTGCTGGCAAAATTCTATTTGCTTATAGACCTAATTAGAGATCAAGAGAGTGGCTCACTTTTGATAATTGCATGGCTGTGGCCCATCTATCAGCCATTGTTAAATTGTTGTTATATTAATGTAAAGCTTATAATCACTGCTGTTCCAAATTGAATAAAATGTTCTTGCCAATTCTCCAATGCAATTAATTTACATAAAAGCCTCTGGAACCAAAATTAAAATGATATACATCTTTGCAAAGGCTTCAGTTAAAACAAAGCTAAGTAATAAGGAACTCATACATCTTTTTCCCCTGCATTTTTATGTTTACCGGAGTTAATGGCCAAACAATCATTAAAATGTGCCTAAAACTAATTAAAATTGTTATGCTCATACCTCATTTACTATGTACTCTAATTTATTATTCAAAGCATTAATATTTTAAACTCCCTGTTCCGGAGTCCAGGGAGATTCCAGGCAGTGGAACAGGAGGTCAGCAGTTCCTCTTCCTTCCAAGAATCTGCATATAAATCACATTAATCTCACTGAGGCATTTGATATTGGCTCAGAAGAAATGATGATATAGGTAGGCTTGTCTGGTTTGTTCCTTTTGCTTAAACTTAATAGATAAAATAAAATGCAGTCACACATCATCTGAGGATCTGTACAAGACTGTAAGCAAGGAACATTGCGTGATAGATGCCATATTTATATCAACTCCAAATAGGAGAAAAACAAACCAAAAAAATGTTATATGCTATGCACCAGGCACCTCCCCATTAAGACTAGTAGAGGCAGGTATATGATGTAGTGTTAGGAATCTGCAGAGTTCTGTCATAAATATTCAGTTGATGTGATCATTTATAAGAGAGCCAGGTAAGAGAATTTAGGCTGTGGGTCTGACATTAAAAATCATATTAATAATGTAATATGCTCTCTGCTAATTTTAGGTCATTAGTCTAGTTATGTTGTTCCTCAAATTACTAATATCTACCATTTATTTAGAGTACTCGGAGGCAGTGTTTCTAACATAATTTATCCAATTTAATATATACAACAATACTATTATTGTTGCCATCTTAATGTATAATGAGGAACCAAAGGTCAGAAATGTTAAGTAGCCTGCCCAAGGTCACAGCTGTTGATGACAGAGCAGTATATTGAGCTCATATGGATTTGTTTCCAAAATCCACAATCTTTCTATCAGATCCTGTTGATCCTTCTCAATAATGTTGATTCTTCTGGATCTGATTGGTAAACCATTCCTTCCTCACACATCTTCTACACAAATCTTCATAGTCTATATTCTTTAGTCCTTCTTTATTATCTCTCCCACCAGGTCTCCATAATCCAGATCTAAAAATGGCACTTTGAATAGATCAAATGAGTGGTTATCTTCTGCTATGGAAAGAGCTGCTAGGAACCTAAGCCTGTTCAAGGCAAAATACTGGTAAATCCCTGACTTACCTTGAATCAAGTTTCACTGCTCTGTAGTCTGAGGAATATTTCAGACTAACTGAAAGTAAAAGAAAATACTAGTTATTTTTAGCAAGATGGAGTATAAAATGTGCATTTTTCTTGAAACCCATTTGTGATTTTTTGATCTCTTGACTTTTATACTCAGTAGCACTGTGAATATGAACAAATCAATCCCTCTTAGGGCCTATTTTTTTTCCTCTGTGAAAACAGATGCTGTAAAGAAGTTCAAAAAACATCCCTGAAGCTCTATTATCTATAATTTTATTTAGATGAACTTGAACTTAGACAATGACCATCACTTATGGCTCACAGAGGTGCAAAAGAGTCATAACTGTGCTCCAGAGTGTGGTTCATAAGGAAACTGCAAACTGAAAATTCATGTGCTAATGGGTAGTCGTGCATTTTGTTAAAAAAAAAAAATCTTTAAAAGCAGAATGATTTTTGCCAAAGAAAAGGTATCCATGTGTATATGCACACATGTGCACATATGTACAAGTGAGTACAGTACAGTAAAAACAGGTGTGGGGGGTAAGGCTGTGGATATAGAAAGATTCTAAGAATTCCTAGTGCCTGACTTCCTTTATCTCTACAAGAAACTGTGAAACCTAAGGTCTCTTAATACCTTTGATGGCAAATTATTCCAATGATAGAATGGGGGGAGGGAAGGAAATCCAAAAAAATAGAAATATGCAAAGCTCCTCAGGGAGCTCTCTGTATGTTTAGGTTACAAAAGAATGAAAGAACCAAAGACTGATGAAAAAGAAATCAAGGAGAAATAGAGACAAGTGGTATGATACTATAGAAAGAGAGCCATTTAAACCTAAGGTGGGTCAAGATTCAAGACATTACTGACCTTACAGATGGTGCTCAGGATGAGAATAAAAATGGAGAACTCACTGCTGGTGGGGGATTGACACTGTGGAGGAATGTTATAGCTGTTCAGAAGGAGAGAGATTACTCCTGATTGTGACAAATCCGTGACAAGGATCAGAATAAAGCCAAGAACTCTTTGGTTGTGGGATGTGTGGGTGGCTCGGTGGTTGAGCTTCTGACTTTGGCTCAGGGCATGATCCCGGGGTCCTGGGATCGAGTCCCACATCAGGCTCCCTCTGGGGAGCCTGCTTCTCCCTCTGCCTGTGTCTCTGCCTCTCTCTATGTCTCTCATGAATAAATAAATAAAATATTTTAAAAAAGAACACTTTGGTTGTAAAGGCATTGAGAAGTAGCAATGGACAATGCAAACTTTTTGAAGAGATGCAAAGTGTTTATGAGATTTTGCCTTGAAGAGATATAGGGACAGATGAAAGATGTTCCTGGCAAAGGAACAGAAGGCAAGAAAGAGACCATAACAGAGCTGATAACAGAATATCTAGGTTTTTTAGGAGCAAAGGCTGAAACGTAGTGGAAGGTACATTTATTCATTCAATAATTATTGAACACCTACTATGTGTTCCAGGTGCCAAGGGTACAGTAACAGACAAAAGAGACAAAAATTCTTCTCATTCTATGAAGTAACAGATACCATGCAAGATTGTGGACAAGATAAAAATGCATATAAAATAGAAAAAAGAAAAAGTAAAAAATCAGAAACCTGAAATATTGAGGAGAGAATTTAATGCGAGGCCTCACTGAGAAGGTGAATTTTGAATCAAAACTGAACAAGTTACATGAATGTGTGTGGGTAGAAAAAAACATCCTCATCATACAAAAAGCCACCTGTGCCAAGATCCTAGAATGGCAACAAACCAGGAAAAAGAAAGTAATATAATTGGACAGTGAGTGAAGGGGATCTTAGTTGATGAGGGCCCCCAGTTCCTGTAGGGCCTAGAGAAGACAGTAAGTACATGGATACTTACTCTGAGACAATTAAGAAGTCATTGGAGGATTTTAACCAGAAGTAGAGCTTCAGTCAATCTGTATTTTTAAATGATAAATCTATCTACTGTGTTGAAAGAAGACAGCAGGAGGCAAGGACAGAAACAGGGAGATCAGTTAGAAGGATAGACCCATAACCTAACAGAGAAGACAGTAAATGGATCGAGGTAGGGAAGAGGGGTGTGTGTGTAAAAGGTTAGATTCTGGATGTATGTTGAAGGTAAGATGTGCAAAAGGAGATGTCAAATAAAACTTCTGGGTTTTTAGCCTCAGAAACTAAAAGAAAGACAAATGACTGACATGAAAATACAGAGGAGTTACTTTTGGTTTCATGTTGCTAGGCTTTTCAATGGAACAATGTCAGGAACTCGATTTTGGATGTGTTAATTTTGATATAGATATCAGACATCAGGTAGAGTACTTACTTGAGCAGATAGATACATCAGACTGAAGTTTAGAGGAGAAGTCTAGAGTTGAGGTATAGATACAATATAAATATAATGTAAAACCATGAAAGATGATCTGACCAGTAAGTGTAGGTGAAAAAGAAAAGTGTGACAGACTCAGCCCTGGAGCTCTGCAACATTTTGGAGCTGGAGATGTAATGGAATACTGGTGAAAATAATCTAAGAAAGATAGATGAGAACAGTGGGAGAAGAATCTGGAGAGTGTAGAAGCCAAGAGAAGAAAGTGTTCCAAGAAGGAGAAAGTGATCAACTATGTCAAATACTTTTGACAGGTCAAGTTAAATTAATATTAAAAATACCATGGTATCTAACAACACAGAAGCTATGAACTTGAGGAAGGCAAGTTTGGGGACACAGGGCAATATCTGGTTGGAGTGTGTTCAACTAAGTGTGTCAAGAGAAAAGTGGAGATGATGAATATAGACCTTTTTAAGAAGGGTCTAGAAGGAAAAGTAATGAGGCAGGTGATAGAGGAGAAAGAGAGATCCAGGCAGGAGTTTTTCCTTTCTTTTACATTTTTTTAAGATGCAAAAATATAAACATGTTCCTGTGGTGATGAAAATCAGGCAGTCAAGTTAAGATTGGAAAGAGAAGGAAAAACCAAATTGAGAAGATGTTAAATTATGAGGGTGATAAATCTGAGTTTTGTCTCAGAGGCAGGTGTAACATGTTCGAAACAGACACAAATTAATATTGTTAAAAATGCAGGCTAGTTGGAATCATGGCCTAAATTAAATTATTTAAATCACCTTCCCTCTGCATTCCTAATGTTATAAAAACAGAATCTGGCATACATAACAAATACTATACGTTGAGAATGTTTGTTTCCAAAGTCCATGGTCTTTCTATTAGACTATGTTGATCCTTCTCAGTAGTGTTGATTCTTCTGGAGTTGATAGGGAAACCATTCCTTCCTCACATATCTTCTATGCAATCCATCTTCACAGTCCCTGTTGTTTAGTCCTTCCTCATTATCTCTTTGTTGCCATGTCTCTATAATTCAGATCTAAAAATGGCACTTGGAATAGATCAAACATGTGTAGATATCTTCTGCTATGAAAATAGCTTCTAGAGTAATTAAGAGAGTAATGGAAGTATTCATTAAAATAGAGAAGCTGCGTAAAAGGAGGTGTGAGCCTGGCTAACTGGTTGAATTGGGCAAGTGTAGCTATGCTCAAAAACATCTGCGTGGAACATTCTAAAAAGCAGTGAAGAAGAATCACTGTGTTGAAGAGAATTAGCTTTAAAAAGGTGGGGGGCCTGGGTGGCTCAATGATTGAGCATCTGCCTTCAACTCAGGGTGTGATCCCAGTATCCTGGGATTGAGTTCTGCATTGGGCTCCCTGCAGGGAGCCTGCTTCTCCCTCTGCCTATGTCTCTGCCTCTCTCTCCATGTCTCTCATGAATAAACGAATAAAATCTTTAAAAAACAACAACAACAAAAAAAACATTGGGCTGTTGTGAATGTTAAAACATCATAAGAGGTTAGTAAACTACATTAAAATACAAATATAGCCAACATTTTTGGGATCATTTCCCTTTAATCTGATTTTGAAGGCAATGAATGATGAGCATGAGCAAACAGTTATGCAAGAATCCTTTAATATTTGCCCAACAAGCTACAATATCATTTAAGAAGGAAAAAGCACTATGCACTAATTGAAAACATAGAAGAATATCCTCCCTGACATTTTGGTTCCAATAGATACAGCTAGTTTTATGGTGTCTGACATATGAAAAAGTCCTTGTCAGAAATGAGAGCATAATCAACAATACCTGAAACCTTGAGAATTGACAATACCTGAAAAACCTTGAGAATTCTCATTAATGATGTAAATAATCATAACCAATCACTGCCCAAGGATATTACTCTTGTCTTCACCTCAGCCCTACTGTCCACACCAGACCTGTGGTTCTTCTCTAACATGAAAGCTCTTTTATGGGGATTTTGGTGTCAATTCCTAATTTTCTGATGCCTGACTTTCCAACATGGCCACATCCTCACCCCAACTTTACTCTTTTTAAAAAGATTTTACTTATTTGACAGAAAGAGAGAAAAAGAGAGAAAGAGGGAGGTGGCGGGGGGAAGCAGAATTAGGGGGAATGGCAGAAGGAGAGAGAGAAGCAGACTACCCTGCTGAGCAGGGAGCCCAACATAGTACTCCATCCCAGGACCCTGGGATCATGACCGGAGCCTAAGGTAGACACTTAACCGACTGAGTCCCCCAGGCACCCCACTCCAAGTTTATGCTTTAGTCCTGTTCTCTGTGCTAAGCATCTCTCTCCCTTTACCCCAAATGCTTTTCACTTGGTCTTTCATGATCCAGTATTCAAAGCTTATTTCATTGCTTACTTGGATAGGTGACCTAACTAGGACATATTTATACCACTCTAGAAAAGCTCCTAATCTAGGTTGACAGCCTCATGGAGAAAAATGAATTATGCCCGTTGTATCTCAATGGGTAGATAAGAAGAGAGAAAAGAGGAGGCGCCAGGGGATAAAAGAAAAAGTGAAAACACACACAGAAACAGAAAGAGAGGGTACATTTATCCTGGTCTGGATCCTTGTGCCACATGTTATAATATTCCAAATGCCAATGCAGGGATGGGTGCCAATCCATAATTAATTTTTCAGATCTGTGTGGCATAAGAAAATAAGGTCAACTTAATGAATTTTTCAGAATTCAAATTTGTTCAATTTATAGCTTTGTCATTTATTGTGAAAACATACCCTTCCTATATTTTGTATTAAAATGCTCTATTTAGAAGGATTAAACCGAATGATACTGTTTGCTTATTTTTCATTCCTAGCAAAACTAAAAGTGAACAAATTATGTGTCTGAGTGTGCCTGTACGTATAAGTGTGTTTAGTTTGTATACTATTTACTCTGAAAAATGCAAAAATCTGGCAACCACTGCCTAAATCAACTCACTTCTGTATGAACATATCTTGACATGCAAGTTTGGCTGAGGTTTTTTTGAGTAGTTAAAATAACTCATCAGCATAGCCTCAGTACCCATGTACTTCAGTGAGCCTGGTTAGCAGCCACTGTTGTCTTCACTTAAGTGGCTGAGGGACACAGAAATAAAGCAAGTTGCATACTAAAGAGGTAAAGAGTAAGGAAGGTAAAACATGGGAGAGCCACCATCACCTTAGCGGCCCTGACATGTGTAAGTGTGGGTACCAGCCAGGCTGGAAACCCCTAACCCTCTAGAGGAATGTTTTCATAGGAGTATATGTTGTTCTCTGTATCTTTCTTTGCTTATTTCTATGAAAGTGCCTGTTTGGATTTGTACACGCCTTCATCTTACTCAGGCTGAGCTTAAAGGTTCCCTATAGCTCAAACCGTTCTCACTTGATTGTCTTTTGTGTATAAATCTCCCAAGTGTTTTGTTTCCTCTCCACTTTTTCCTTTCCAGGTAGGAAATTCTAGGAAGCCAAAGTTTGTTTGCCTACATAGGACTGACCCTGGTTAACATGTCACAGGACCTCCTAATGTTCACTCATGTTCCTCTGCTGCCTCTGAATCATCATTCTGAGCAAACTTTGGTAGACTTCCCTCTTCTCATAGGGTCTTATCCAAGGTGACAGCAGCATCAACGGAGTGTCAGTCAGCCCTCAGTTCAAGGATGTGGCTCATCTATTCTAGCTCAATCTTTTCTGCCTATAGAAATACAAGTGTAGAAAAAT
The DNA here is from genome assembly GCF_048418805.1 of Vulpes vulpes. Lineage (NCBI taxonomy): Eukaryota > Metazoa > Chordata > Mammalia > Carnivora > Canidae > Vulpes > Vulpes vulpes. The sequence goes on from NC_132786.1 coordinate 34,784,602, forward strand.
GCATCCACCTCCTCCTTAACATGCTCCCTTCTGACCTTTCACGTTTTCACAAGAAGTCGACATTTGCAAAGGCAATAGTACAAAAGAAAAAAAAAAATACAGAGGGAAGTCAGAAAGTAATAATCTAGCATTTTTACTCTGCCAGAGAAGTATATTTACTCACAGCAACAGCTGACCTTTTTCAAGAAGGACATCTTTAGATAGGTGGTTTTCCTGTTAATCATGAATTATCATTCTGCTCCTAGCTTCTGGGTCTGCTCTCTTCACAAACACCAGAGATAACACAGTAACACAGGGGGCATGCCAAATTCTCTTAGAATCATTGAATGCTAGCACTGAAGAAGCATTTAGAGGTCATCCAATAGGGAAAGTTATTCATTTCAATAAAAACATGCCTTGAGAACCATTCTTTGTGTGTGTGTGCGTGTTTAGGGTGGGGAGTGGGTGGTTGGTATCTGCCAGGCAATGCACTAGGTGATGGGAATACACAGATGAAATAAACAGCTTCTGTCCTCCTGAATAAATCCTAGCCGGAAAGGTTAAGTGACTTAGCTGAAGCTATTAGACATGTTGCAGCAGTACTATGAGGTACCCTGATCCCTAGTATTACTGCATCCTCCTCCTCCTTTTTTCAAGGCATAATTTATTTACCCTTGTAAGTCCAGTGGTATTAATAACATCTTCCCTCCTGTTCCTACTTAAATCATCCTTATTCATCCTTGGGCCCACTGCTGGTTGGTGGAGTGCCTTGAACGTGGCACCTACTTTTATTTCTTCTTAAATGTGTATATGTTCCCCCTGGGTGTAGACACTACCATAACCCATGTTGATGGAATTGTGTATATGGCAGAGGGGGGTATGGGGAAAATATGTAGTTATGGGGGATTGGTTCGCTGTCCTAGTGATTTCATGGTTTGGTGATTTGGAGGTCAATGGAAAGATGAGAACTGATTCATTACACAAAGGACACTCCTTTCCAACTTGCTTGATCCTTGTCTGCTTTGTGACTTTCAACCAAGACCTAAACTATTGCTGGCATGGCTTCTCAAGCCATCTAGGAAGGTAAATATAGCTTGAGAAGCACTGCTTTCTTGGCCTTACAGACTCTAGAACTTTTTCCATATCATTCATGACCCTGGCGAATTAAAAAGGGCTTTAAGCCTCCTCATTATTAACATATATAAGATTTCACATGCATGTAACTATGAAATGTTAAAGTATAGCAAAAACAACTAGCGAAAGCTAATCAGAAATAATCTAGAACATGAACATGGATAATTTTGATAGATAAAAGTCTCATTTAACTTTTAAGATACTATTTTTCCTTAGAAAGAGTTTTTTGGGAGCATAATAAGTTATTTTACTTTTTATAAGCAAGACTATTATAGCTTAGAGAATTTGCCAGGGTATTCACCACAAATCAAATTAGTTTTAAAGAAGCATAAGTTAGTAATAAAAATAGAAGAACTTACTAAATATGGGGGAAAGTACAAAGAAGCTATTTTGTTTTGCTTTAATAGGAAAAAAAAAAGAACATGTTAGAAGTGAAACCCTCAGAATTATATCTTAATAGTCAAAACTTTACGACATTTCTACTTCTTGGTTCAAAGTTATTCATAATAGCCTAAGTTGATTCAATGTGATGGAAATCCAGGTCTTTGTGGAAATATTCTCTCTCCTCTGCAGGGTACAGTGAGGGAACAGGCTCTTATGTAGCCATTTTAAGATAACCATAGTTGTGGGCTACTAAGAATGGTATGAATTTCTGGGAACAAAACTAAAATGGAAGAAAGAGAAACTCAGTCCTAGTTTAATTTTGCGAAGAAGCCATATCAAGCTTCCCCTAAGTCAGAGCTAATTTTTCCATTTTAGTCAAGCCCAAAACTCTTTCTTACGGTTTAAAATAAAATTAATCAAAAAAAAAATAAATAAATAAAATTAATCTATTTCTTGATTCTTGCCAAACTATTGTCACTAATTTGGAGGGTCACCACAGCCCACATACCTGGCCCTTGGTATGTTTACAACTCATCTTTATCCTTATACCTAGAAATGATCAAATTCTTGGAAATTAACTCATGCTAGCTAAATTCATAACGACAACAACAAAAAGAATTTTAAATTAGAATTACAATTGATTATTTTCCAGTAATAAATGGTCAAAGAAGTAAAGTTTTGTTTCTTTGGCAAATACCTTTTCTCCTTTTCCAAAATCTATAATAAGAAGCCAAATTTTATCTAGTAATACACATGGTGACCATAACTTGGAATAATGGTCTAATGAAGCATTTTCTGAAGTATATTTATAGAGTACAACTTCTGGTTGCTATTAATAACTATTACACCAAAAAAAATTAATTCTCAAATATCAAACTGATTTGAGAAATTCTAGGTTTATATATATGTAAATATATAAATAATATATATATTTATATATATTGAATATCTATATATATATATATAGAAGTCAATTTGCCAACATACAGTGTAGCACCCAGTCCTCGTCCTGTCAAGTACCCTCCTCAGTACCCATCACCCAGTCACTCCATTCCGCCTGCCTCCCCTTCCACTTGTTAGTTTTCCAGAGTTAGGAGTCTCTCATGTTTTGTCACCCTCTCTAATTTTTCCCACTCATTTTCTCTCCTTTCCCCTATAATCCCTTTCATTGCAGGACTTCTAAGAACCTTACTAATTTAACATGCTTTGTAAATATCAAAAGGAAGATACATTGTGGGCTACACAGATTTGACTTTCCTTTTTCTATGGACTGTCATGAGATATAACCAAGTAGGGTTACTTCTTGCTCTTGTCCTATTAATTCTTGCTTTAAAATACATCCCACGGGTGTCTGGGTGGTTAGTTGGTTTAGTGTTTGACTCTTGGTTTCAGTTCAGGTCATGATCTCCTGGTTGGGAAGTGGAGCCCCATGCTAAGCTCCATGCTTAGCTCCATGCTTAGTCTGCTTCCTCCTCCCTTTCTCTTGGCTCACCGACTGTCCCTCTCACCACTCACATACACGCTCTCTTTCAAATAACTAAAAAAATCTTTTTAAAAAGTTAAAAACAAAAAAATAAGATACATCTCAAATCCAATATTCTCACCACTTTTGTTACTTATGCCATGGGCCAGCTCATTACTGACTTTCACCTAGACTGTTGTAACAGCCTCCTGACTGGCCTTACTCTTTCTGCCCTTCACCTTGAGTTATTTATTCTCCATAGACCAGCCAGAATGATTCTTTCAAAACTGAAGCCAAATCATAACACTCATCTACACAAAACCACTAGAGGTGATAGGTGTGCTTATGGCACTGAGTGCAGTGACGGTTTCATGGATGCCTACTGATCTCCAAACCCAAACAGTTGTATATATTACATGTGGACAGCTTGACATAAAGTGAAAAAGATTTCTAAGAGCACTAAAAAAAAAAAAAAATTCAACAAGCAGAAAAACAAACTAACAAAGATCCAATGGCTGCACATAACACAGTAAAATGTAAAATTTCTAAATTCATGGATTTAGAAAACTTTAGAATCTAGAAAACTCATTTTATCTGTCCTGTAGCCCCATGCCCTTATCTCCCCCCTGGCTCCTCCTGCTCATTCTGTCCCAGCCATACAGGTCTTCTCATTACCCCTCAAACACACATAAGCACCTTTGCCTCATACTCTTTGCTCCCTTTGTCAGCATGCTTTGTACCCACAGATCCTCTTGACTTGTGTTCCTAATTTATTTTCATCTCTCATCAGATACCACCTTCCCAAGCTATCCTATCAATAATAGCATCCTCTGTCATCTCTATCCCCTTAGCATAGTTTATTTTACTCCAAAGCACTTTTCACTATCTTACATAATGTATTTGTTATTTATTTTCTGTTACCTCTCCTACAAAATGTTAAGTTCTACCAGGACAGGGATTCTGTTTTGCTAGCAGCTCTTTAACCATGGCCAGGATAAGCATAGAATAAACTTTGTTGAATCAGTGAAAATGCAAAGTGCCCTCTCTCAGAAGAGTAGAGAAATACTGACAATTTCTTCTTTTTCTTAGGTAACATGTTGATCATTCTTTGGCAAAATTTAACAGAATATTCCTTCAGGACATCTTCTTCCTGATTATAACCATATTCTAATCATGTTTCTCTTAATTAAACATTTTTTTCCATAAAGCACCTTTACCTACACAGGTTAATTTTAGAATAGGTACTTTTTCCAGAAATAAAATCTTACTCATTACATAATTTTTAAAAAGATTATTTAATTTTCTGAGCATATTTTAAACTGTTGGCACTACTTTGCTGATAGCTTCAAAGATAGACCATGCTTATTCACTGAATACATTTTAAGAAATTCTTTGTATAATTTTAGTTCATAGGAAGTACACACCTTGACATATAGCTTCTAATTAGGAACTGGCTTTTTGTGGGTTGAACTGGAGTCAAGCCCTACCATGTATGTGGGATTTCTGCTGTTTATGTCTTAGGTTTTTCATTAATAAATTATCAGTAATTATATATATATATGTATATATATATACACATATATATATATATGTGTATATATATATATATATCCCTTACAATATTGTTAGGGAGACTAAGTGAAATAAGGCATTCAAAGTGCTTACCACAGATCTCCATATGTGATAAATACTCAAATGTTAAAGGTTTCACTGATTAGTATCACTGTCAAGCCTATTTTTATGCACCAGTTCTTTTTTTTTTTTTTGCACCAGTTCTTAATCAGAGATTCCTTATGCTAGTTCAGTATGATTATTTATATTCTATGGAGCAAAGTACTGATTCTAATATAAATGAACTAAACATACAGCCATAGCAACAACTTACAGATAAAAACTAAGTGTAGCAATTGCACTCCTACAGATTTTATAATCAAAAATAGTTCTCAAAGCCAAACCTCTAAATTGAGCTGATAATCATTCTTGGAGGCACAAGGAATATTCTTAGTTTCTGTTCCTGGCTGTAAAAAACAACCAAAAGTAATGATGAAAAGACAATATTGAAGATGATAGCATTCTTCGTGCATATAGGGTGCTGTTGTTTTCAAAAGGCTTTCTCAAAAGAAAAGACATCACTGGAGCATACTGGTTAAGAGGTTCTGGATACTAAGTGCCTGGGTTCAATCCAAGTCCTATAGCTTTTCGGATATATGATCTCAGGCAGTCTCCTCACCTCTCTATGACCCCAGTTCTTCTGTTTGTAAAATGGAGAAAATGTTAGCAGTCATATCATTAGAATGTTCTGAAACTTCACTGACTTATGTCTTAAATAGCCACAGTAAGTCCAGGATACTATTGATAGTATTAGTTCTAGTAACTTTTGCAACATTTTTAAATACTAAGACAAATATTGTGATCCTCATTCTGTATAGAGAAAAACTGACTTTAGGGAGACTAAGTGCTTTGACCAAATTCACAGTATTTATTTGTGATGGTGCTGGACTTAGAATACAAATCTTCAAACTCCTAAACCAGTGATATGAATGCCATAATATTGTTTCCTGTTGACGTAAAAACAAACAGCAAACAGACAGCTACAGAAAATGGAACAAACAAGCAGATAACAGATTCAGAAGATACTACAAGGTAGGTATTCATCACCATGTACCATATACCCATTGTTAATAATAATGAGATACTTTCAATACTGGTTGACAAATAGCCACTGCCCTGCACTGGCCATCAAGTGCCATTTCCCAGTCCTGCCTGCAGCAAGGCCTGTGCCCGTCTAGTCTTTCCCTCTGGAATCCCTGAAACCTTTCATTTAGCTACTAAAGGAACAATGCCTACTATAGGAGACTTTGTGTGCTGACTGCTGCCTCCTCTGTCCTGGTTATTTGGTACATGTGCAGTTTCTGTTTTTAATATTTGTAAAACCATCACTGGCTGCTAAAGATGTCACAGAAATGGTTTGAAGATCAAAGAAAGTTATGTTTATGATAGCAATGATAAACTAGAAGAAGCTGGATATAAAGATGAGCCCTCTTGATTTATTCTAGGCACCAAGTCACATTCCTATGATTTAAGTATGAACAGCCCCTGAAGGGTATCCTAATATTAATTCCTGATTTTTATATTTCCATACTGGCAATAATGATTAATTTACTTTTAGAGATCAAAAGTTCTCAATGAATTTGAAATCAACTGATAATAAAATAAAAATATTAGTCTACAATTCTTGTCAAAATTATCTGGTCAATTTCATTTCCTACCAGAGTGTTCAGCAAATGGCAGCATGGTGACAGTACAGCAAACAAGTGGCTCACTGAAAAAGAAGGTGAGGACAGGGTGGTTTCAAATGAGAAATGTGTGAGGGGCACCTGGGTGGCTCAGCTGGTTAAGCATCCAACTCTTGGTTTCAGCTCAAGTCATGATCTCATGGATCATGAAATCTAGCTGTGTTGGGCTTCATATTCAACAGAGAGTCTACTTGAAAGAAAGATTATCTTCCTCTGTCCCTCCCCCTGCTCTCTCCTCTCTTGCTCTCTCTCTCTAAAATAAATAAATATTTATTTTATTTGTAAGATATTATTTATTTATTCATGAGAGACACAGAGAGAGGCAGAAACATAGGCAGAGGGAGAAACAGGCTCCCTGTGGGGAGCCTGATGTGAGACTCAGTCCCAGGACCCTGGGATCACAACCTGAGCCGAAAGTTGATGCTCAACCACTGAGTCACCCACGTGCCCCATAAATAAATATTTTTTAAAAATCATGTGTGAATGCCAAAGTCCTTAAAAGAGGTGGTGGGGGTGGGAAGATGCAGAGAAACACACTATTCTCCTTTTCAGAGATCAGGATAGAGTTAGAGGTTTTATAGTTTAATTCAATGAATTCGGTTTTAAAAAGGGTCTCCTCAGGAATCATAATGTAAAATTGTCAGTTTATTTTGCAGGAAAGTTTCTTGATAGAAATAAATAAATAAATAAATAAATAAATAAATAAATAAATATTAAAAATTAGAGCATTCTATATATATAGGCACATGACTGGTTTTCTTTTTCCAAAGCTCCAAATTTTGTTCTGGTTATTTATGTTCCTAATTTCATTTTCCATTTTAACATGTTTAACTATATGATATCTTTGCTTCACTCAATAATGGAGTAGAATATAGAAAAATATATTATGGTAATATGGAAAAAGGCACATTTCTCATAACTAAGAAAATAGGTCACTTAAAATGTAATTCCATATGCAGTATACTGGGGGCACTTTGGAAGTTGACTGTAATGTGAGTGCTGCAGTTCTTCCGTATCTATTCAAGTTTATTTACATCTAACCATCGTCGCTTAAAAAAATAATTATTAGTCTACTTTGGAGGAAGAACAACATAAACATTTTGGAAACTGCCTTTTGTCATAATTTTAAAGGTATTAATGTGAAAAGCTGTGCTTCAAGAAGGAATAAGAAAACAGAGAAGAGATTAAAATGATTGTGAGAAATGGGGCAGACGATTTGAATTTACAGAAAGCTACATACCTAAATATAGCTTTCAACAACTTTTCCATATTACATTTCTTCACTGTACAAAATAAAGTAAATTTGTCGTAGCTATGCTGACATAACACTCATACCACTAGCTCAGTAGTAAATCTTATTGGGATATTTCCATGAACATATAACTGGTTTGATTAAAGGTACTGAATTAACTAGTTACTTTGTATTGTGTAGACAAAAGCTTCATGGCACTGAAAAGCAGACATGATTTTCAACTTACGTTGGTGATGTTTGATGTCAAGTAGCAGCGGAAAAAAAAATCAAAAACTTCCTATTATGTAGACACCCAATTATTAGCCCATCACAGAAGAATATATTTTCCTTAAGCATCATAGAGCATGAGGATACCATAACCAGGAACCAGCAAACATCTATTTATGCTAGTCGGAAGATGGCACTGGAGCCCCTGTATGCTGTTTATGGTCCTTTGGGGAAATGATTAGTGGAGCAAACAGGCGATATACTGCTGAAAGCACAATCCATTATCACCCAAGGTTGTCTTAAAATGACAAAATTTGAAAACATCGGAACAACCTCTTTAGAAAGGAAACAGGTATTACTACGTAATGGGGTCAACAGGTAAACACAGCCACAATAAACTCTAATCGTACAGTTTCATCTCTTCCTTCGGACTCAGTCATTTGAAATAGAAGCAAAAGAAAAACCACTCCTGGTGTTTGCAGAGGACACCCTGATATTCACAAATATCATGCTGCTAAATGCATGCTAGGTTTCTTTAGAGGGCAGTGTGTTTGCAAACTCGCTTTCTTCCTGACTGACTTCACAGTAGGGCGTACAATTTTTGTATACAATGCAGGATTCATTGGAACTATAATTTAGAAAATTTTTGAAATGGGACACGCTGTCACCTTTTTCATCTAATTCCTTTGTAAAAGGCAAATTCTGTTCCTTGAGTAATTTGTCCACGGTTCCTTTTCTTCTTAAGTAAATGAAAAAGTTGGAAATAAAGCGTATTATCTCCCCATCCGCCTCAATCCTATCAATCTTGCCACCCGCTACAATTACTTTTCACACCACCCCGCATGAACCAGAGGGACAGCCATTAAAACACTACTGCACACTAAGCCAAGGCTGCTCCAGCCCACAGCTGAACTTAATAAAACCGTTAATGTCAGAGCCTGCCGGCTAGCTTCCCAGGAATGCCACTTGCTCAAAACCCTTCCATTCCAGCCATGCATGTGGCATTTCATCCTTCTCCCCATGCAGAACCATGCCATCTGCTATGAGACACAGATATACCACATGCCAGGTGACATTTTCCTTTAAATTCCTTTTTTTTTTTTAATTTACCAGGAAATATGCTCAACGGGGAGACAGAAAGAAGAAATACGAGCTCCACCTAGTCCTGTTCTTCCAATCTCTTGATATTTGTTGTATTCTGGATCTGCATTTGAATGATTGGTGAGTAATTTGTGGGCAGGCATCCTTAGGAATAAGTCTGTAGATAAGTAATAAAAGCCCTGACTGAGCACTGGCACTCTAATAAACCAAGGGGTAACTGTGGAGTAGAATTAAAAAAAAAAAAAAAAGGAAGAGGAAAGAGTCATTAAATCAATAATACTGAAGTCTGATGGAGCTGTGTGAAGTCAATAACATCATAAACTTTTATACTGACTTCAGCATGGGAACACATTATTATCTGTGGCAAGCAATGGTGTGAAAGAATTTAGCTCTGATACATTTGACCTCACAGAAAAAATGGTGAGGAGGTTTTGGAGATGCTTCATGCTTTTGTATATTTTGCATAAGGAATGAATTCTACATACATAGATAGGCATGCATTTAAAGTCACTCAGACTGTGGTGGGATCAAGGGAAAATGTGAGAGAGTCTATTTTTAAAAATAGAAATTAATCCTTACCTCCATGTTTAATTCAAATTATGAATATAATAGGTCCTTCCCTTCAGGGATATCTGTAAAAATCTGAAGCTATAAATTTGGAGCATTTATATGCAACAGAGAAGTAAACTACAAAATTTATATATAGGGTCACAGTACCCCTCCCTGGGCAGAAGCATGTTCACATAAGCACCAGGGCTGGTCTTAAAAGCCAGATTAGCTAGATCGGCTATACACATTATATTTGGTCCATAGTTTACGACTATCATATTGATCATTATTTGGCCTAATTACAAACGCTGGTAGTGGAACACCTAGGTAACATTAGATTGAGTATATGTAATGAGCATGGCACTCAAGCTTAAATACAATCAGAATTAATTTTCTCCATATATAATTACTTGGTCAATTATTTAAACATATACAGATTATTTCACAGTTTACTACTCTTGGAATTGACTAATAAACAATAGATTTATACTTAGTGAATTCTTAATTACTTTCCTCCATGTGCTATGTCCTTCTATTAATGGTTAATTCCTTCCTTGACTTCATGCATTCAAATAGCCACCTACCTCACCTCAGTAAAGCTTTACCTAAAGTTATCAATGACCTCCCCGTGATTAAACTCCATGATGGCCACTGAGGCAAACAGATGGATTCCTTGAACACATCATCTGATTATGTCAGTTCTCATGGATTCCTGCCTTTTCCTATCCTCCTTTCTCAGCCCTGACAAAATACTGGAGTGCCGATTTCTTATGGTTCTTGCCTTTGGTCTTTACATACCCCTCCAGATTCCCCCACACCAGAGTCCTTCCTGCTTAACACTCTGGTTACACTAGCCTGCCCTTCCTTTCTTGTACTTGTCATGGCCCCTCCTACCTTCGCACATGATACTCCTTTCCTGAATGCTCTCTCTTTTCTCCTCCTGACCAGGCATTCCATGGCACCTATTACTTTGGAGTTGTAGCCTTCATTGTAACTTCAAGTTTATACAATCCTTGGACTAGCAAGGAAATTTGTGGGTGTTTTTTTTTGAAGTAGTTTGTATATTTCCTAAAGATATGAGAAACCTATTTTTCTGACCTTTGAACCTCTAGCATCTAGCACTCTGGTTGTCATATACTAAACACATAATAAAAATCCATCTTATGAATGGATGGTTTCTGTTCTGCTTTTCTGGACTCTTATTCCACTACTGTCCACTAAGTGCAAGAACGTTTAGTAATGCACTTGAGAGGAGCCTGGGTGGCTCAGTTGGTTAGGCACCCAACTCTTAGTTGTTAGCGATCTCAGGGTCATGAAATCAACCCCTTATAGGGCTCTGGGCAAAGTGTGCTTGAAATTCTTTCCCTCTGCCTCTCCCTGCCTATACTCTCCCTCTCAATCTCAAATAAATAAAATCCCCCCAAAAAAAAAAAAAAAGAAAGAAACACACAAACAAACTTGAGATCAGGATGCAAAAAATTAGCTATTGATTCTTTTGTAAAATGTATATTGTGCCTTTTCCAAAAAGAGGCTAATAAGACAGTTATGATCACTGTATTCAGTGAATTTATGTTCTAGTGTGATAAGCAAAATATTAAAAGAATACACATTGTGATAAGTCCTTAAAAAAAGAAAATTCATAAGAGAATGAGATAAGTCAAAGACCAGGAGTGTCCTCAGGGTTGTCAGTAAAAATATATGTGAAGAGCAAGCTGAGAAACCAAGTAGACAAAGAAATGAGCTATACAAAGAAGGAAGGAGAGAATAGCCCAAGCAGAAAGAATAGCATATTCAAAGGCCCTAAGTAATCATAGATCTGTCATCTTCCAGAAATAAAAAGAAATTTACTGAACTAACCATAGAGTGGGAAGAGTAAGATTAAAGATAGGTCTCTGTAGGCCAACATAAAAAGTATACTTTGTATTTAAAAGGTGATGATAGTCATTCAAGGGTTTGCAACAGGCAGTACCATCCTCTGGTTTACTTTGGAACAAGATTACTATTGCTTCTGCATGAAGAACACATTTAAGTGGACAAGAGCAGAAGGAAAAAGGCCAACTAGAAGCTTCAGGGACTTATAACATGGTGTGGAAAGGAGGTAGCAGGGAATGGAGTGCCATGGACAGATTTGAAATAGATTTTGAAGATAGAAATAAAACAACTTGTTAATGGTTATGAGTGTTGAGGGGGACAAAAAAAATTAAGGATGTCTCTAGGTCTCCAATGTTATCACCTGGGTAGGGGGTGGTGGTATTTGCTAAAATGGAAAGCTTGGGGGAGCAAGGAGGAAGAACAAGAGGGCCAAGTGATCGAGATGAGAGCAGGAATCTGGCGTCAGCTCAGTTGCCTTACTGTTCATAGGTATCTCTACAAAGTTGCCCCTATGCATTTTTATCATCTAGTAAAAATTACAGGTCTTTATTTATCCTATATTGGTCACTGGAAAACAGGACTTTTACTTTTCTCAAATAATACTGACCGTATAACCAATAGGGTCTAAAACTGATATGAAGACTAAATTCAGTGAAATCTTTCAACACATAAGGTCAGTATCTGCCCTGAGTCTATAAACATTCATAGGAAACAACATCTCTGTAACAGGCCTACTGGAATGAGAAGTGGGAAGCTAGCAGGATAAAGGACAAGAGGTGTTCTCTACTAATTAAAAAAGAAAGTCCATTTAGCAATGGAGCTGAGAAGTGAGCTCCAGCTGATCCAATGCTGTATCATCGGAAGAGAGTCCAAAATGTTCTCTAAGGTGAACAGAGGTAGTGATAGCATCTAGTCAATATAATTCAATTAAAGAAAATGGGCTCTAACAGGGTTAGCGGCATATGAAGATCACTGGTGCAGATTTTTAGTAGATAAAATCTATGGCAAGACTTGAAGTTGAGAAGTGCAGTACTCTTTGTAAAGAAAGAAAAAAGTCAGAAAAAGCCCCCTCTGAAAAGTACAAAATAAAGACATCACTGTCCTCCACAAATACAGTTTGTAATCATGATGAGGAGGCCACGGGAGACAGCTGTCTTCTTATCATCTCCAGTCAAAATAGAGGCACCCAGGTAATTAGCTAAAATGCAGCCATGACATCCTAAATTATTTTAGACACTATTTCCTCCTTTAAGACCAATCATTCTAGGAGCACCTGGGTGACTTAGTGGTTGAGCATCTGCCTTTGACTCAGGTCGTGATCCTGAGGTCCTAAGATGGAGTCCTGCATTGCGCTTCCTGCATGGAGCCTGCTTCTCCCTCTGCCTGTGTCCCAGCCCCCCACTCTCTCTCATGAATAAATAAATAAAATTTTGGAAAAAAAAAAAAGACCAATCATTCTTGATTTTTTTGTGAGACACAGAATCCTTTGCAAAGATGATGAAATTAGGGACTCCTCAGGAGTAAACATGTTTAGAATCACATTTTCATTCATATAGTTTCAGGGTGTTCCCAGCACTACTTCCCCTCCCCCAAACCAATTTCTCAGGAATCTAAGGATATCAGGTTGATAGGAGCTCCTCTATTTTAGCTGAAATGAAAATGATCTGATAATAAAAATCTGGGTTTTTTGGATTGTCTGGTAACAGTCTGTAGATACTGTGGTTGAGTTCGCAGCTGAAACAGCTCATCTTTCTTCATCTTCTACGGCTATAAAGGGAAAATTCTTTTCTCAGGTCCCTTTCAGTCTATGGGCTTCTGGATATTTCAAGAACTTTTGTTATTAATGCAAATAAAGTTTGGTCTAGAAAGACGTCCAGTACCACCCTTTCAAGGTTACTAACTAACATTTTTCATGCACTTCTGATGGTCAGGCATACTCACACCAACCTAGGTCAGTGCCATGATTAGCTAGCTCCATCTTACATTGAAGGAAATTTCAATAAAAGAGCTTCCCCAGTATCAACATTTAATTTTCTCCTTAGCACATGGAAAACTCTAAGTCTCAGTGTAATTGCGTATAGCTTGGACCATATTTCTGTTTATGGCCAATAGGATGTGAATGGAAATAATGTTATTTCCTTGTCCCCAAAATGTTTTGTGTGATGTTCTATGGTTTGCTACACACTCCTCAGCCAGGTGAAAACGGATATTCAGCAGGGCACCGAAGGGATGCCAGAAGCCAGTAAATGGAAGGGACACAGAACCTTTAATCACCACCTGGAGTAGAGCTCCCCAGGCACATCACTCAATAAGGAACACCTGAGCTGGATTTTCTGAGTGCTAGAAATATACTTCTTATGTTAAGCCACTGAGATTGTAAAATGGTTTGCTATGTTAGTATATACTGACAACCCTGATGAAGACAATTATACACAATCATTTGACACAATGGAACTGAAACCCAGGTTTTCTTATTTCAAAATACTGGAGTTCAATGACAACTCTCTGCAGCTCCCTATCTAAATGCTCAGCATTTATGCTTTTAATAAAGATACAGCAATTGATTAGTTACTTGAGAAACACAGATTTTTAAGGACAGCTAAAAGGATCCTGTCCCAGGGAATTTGTGAATAGAATAAAATAGTGGAATATTTGGGCAGTGTGTTTTAGGAGTGGAAGAATGGAGAATGTTTTCAGAGTGTTTGCCCAGCCTCTGTCTTAATCATATGATGGTCTGGCTGTAACATCCTTCCCATAGTTAGCTGGCAAGCTGCGAACAAAACAACTTGAAATCTCAAAAAGAAATCACAATCATTTCCACAGAATGGGTCTCTGAACCTTTAGGATAAAAAGAGCTTTCTGTGGGAATTAAGATAATTACCAAAGGAAGATTGACAGAAATTGTTACGCCAGCATGAGTGACATCTGGAGCTGTGTTAATGAGAACTGGGACATGGGAATATAGGGAAGAAAATCTTGATGATATATAAGAGAAATAAGTGGCTATCACTTCAGATGGAATGCTATTAGGTCCTGGACTCTTCCAGGAGTCTAAAAAAGATAGAATTTGCTTGAATAAAGGAGGGGAAAAATTGAAGGTCTGAGATTGAACTCTACTGTGTATCCTGGGAAACAGAAAATGAACAGATGGTCATAAAAAATGCAGAGATTTGCAAATATGGGGAAAAAAACAAAGAATTTTATAACTATAAAAGTGGATCTAGTTGGCTCTTCATATTGAGAGATGTTAAAACAGATGATGTAAAAAGAGCGATTGGCAGTAGAGACAATAGTAGGTAACCTCTTAATAGCTTAAATCTAGTTCCAGATGACTAACTGATTTCTAGTTTTCTCATTAAATTAGTGGAACATATTGTTAGAATGATTTCTTGCTACATTGGTGAAAAAGAAAATGGGGCAATGACATTGCATTTTCTTCTTTGCAGAAGAGGTGAAGCAATTTCTACCAACAATGGGCTCCAATCTTATCTTAGAGATCAGTAAGCTCAGGAGAAATAAAGACCAAAAGGCCTCCAGTATCTCTTCTGCCATCACCCTACGCTCCAAGTTAGGCTTGGAGAGTGACACAGTGCTACCAGGTATTACTTATTCTCTTTCTTCAGAGATGAATCTCTTGTGAAACTATAAGAGTCAAAAGACTACAGATAACTCACTTATAAAGATGCCACTTCTGTCCATTTTGATCTATAGGTTCAAAGCAATCCCAATCAAAATGAAAATTTTTGCTTATTCATCTGACAAGCTAATTTTAAAAGCTACATGGAGACATATTATATGTTATATATATTTAACATATATAATTTATATGTATTCTGACTTCTTTCTAGAATATAAAAAGAACATCTACAAACCAAAGAGAAAAAAAAAGAATAGATAGTGACTTAGAAAAATGACCACAGACCAAAATAGGATTCACAAAGTAGATATCCAAACTACCATCACCTTTTTGAAAATAGTGATTAACTTTATCAATAATCACAGAAATGCTAACTAATAACAAAATTAGATACTACTACACAAACTCTAATAACAAGTATTCCTGAGGATATAGAGAACTGGACCCCTCATACACTCCTAGGGAGAGTGGAATTTATATTCCCTTGGGAAAATATTCAACATTCTCCCTCTTCCAAATGTGGACATACACATATACTGTGAGCATTCTGTCCAATCCCTCTGCACTGAGCCCTGGAGGAATAGCTGGTTAAGAACTATTTTCTTGTTTGCTCCAGTGGGGGACTCAAAAATGCAAGCCCCATTAGCCACCAGAACCAGTTTATCAAGGAGTGTACCTTCCAGCAGCAGCTACAAAAGCCAGAATACCAGATAAGTGCACAAGCTTTTTCTAGGGAGACACTGAAAATCCATGTCAATGTGTGGTTTTCTCCTTATTCACCTGATTTATAGGGATCAATCAGCTAGTTTCTGGATTTCTTTCAGAGAGAATTATATCATGTGTTGATTCACTGTGTCCATGGGAGGAGGTAAATTTAGGAGCTCTTATGTCACCATATGATACAGCAATAAAATGAGCAAATTACATCTGTATGTACAATATAGATGTACAGTGATTGTTTTTATAGTAATAATTCATTTACTAGTACCTTATCGTTTTATATGGTCTTCTGTATGTGTAATACTACCTTCAATTTAAAAACTTAAATTTTCATGCTGGCTGCATATATGCATTTTTCCCCCACAAAGACAGAGTCCCTTTAGATATAAGGCAGAGAAAAGAAACATACTGAAAATTCTCCCCAGGTAGGTTACTCTGTATTCCCCCAGGTAGTCTTCTGTACATATCAAATAAACCCTAAACCCTGCAACGGAGCCGGTTTCACCTACAGCACCAACTCCAATCCAACTGCTTTGAATGTTTGGGGGTCTATGTGGATAAGTCTTTATGCTCAACAACAACAAAACATTGTAATCAAATAACAGTAACTGCCATGGGAATTAGAAGGAGGAAAATAGTAAGCATTATGTATGGGTTTTTCCAGAGAAAAAACCACTCTACAATTCTCCAGAGTTATACAAAGGGGGAAAAAAAAAAACAAGCAAACAAACAAACAAACCTCTTTGCAATTAGGAAATCCATTTGACTCAAGGAGGAGAAAGGAAAAGTTTGCATGAGACTGTGGACTTCTAGATGTGATATGGAGAATAGAATTAAGAGAAAGGAGCAAGAGAGAAGAAACAAACATCATAAGGCTGTATTGGGCTTTTTCTGCTTGACACTAAGCCTTATAATAAAAAGAAGATCAAAGAGGAAAACTCTATGCACCTCTAGTCAGTTTAGAGTAAGACTATATTAATTTCTAAATAATTCAAAGGCAAAACACTTCTATTTCCTCATACTTTTGGATAACATCATTAGTCCAAAAAATTAGCTGTAATCTTGGGCTTCTGACATTAGAAAAGACTGGGTGTTCTATGGAATTATTCTACTTCAGAAAAAAAAATATCCTCTATTTGACGAAACTGAATCAATCCTACCAGCAGTAGAGGAGTTTTGTCAGAAGATATTCCTCACTTTCTGAAATATGATCTGATGAGCTAGCATCAAGGAATTATAGAAAGAGTGACTAGAAGTCTAAAGGGACAGGCTTACTTGGAAGGTGATGTTGATAGGAGCATAGCCCCCATCATACATACTGCATAACTTGAGCCTGATACATTTGAGATAAGCTAAATTCTTAAAGTGGGTAGAGTAATCCCAGATGGGTTGTATAACCTGACTATAAGAGGAAGCAACAATAGTCCCTGCTTGGATAAAATTCTCCATTCTGGTGACTGAGGTTAAGATCAAACAGTTTGTTTACAATTCAACATCATCAAGCAGTTAAGAAAGTGGTCAATGTGAAGGAGAGTCAGATGAAAAACTACAGATTTAAATGCTAAGAACTTTAAACACGGAGATTATCAGACATAGATACAGACAGTTATATGTGGAGCACATACAAAAACGAATGTTATAATCTCAAAGATAAGTTTTCAATAAGAAACTATAAGTAATAGATTTGAAAAATAATCAAAACATGTAGAAGTGCAAACTATAGCTGTTTAAATAAAAAAATGATAGACAAGTTAAACAGATTTAACAACCTTGAAGAAAAGTCCAGTAAAATAATACAGAATGCTGCACATTGAGGTAAAATTAAAATTATAAAATATATTTTAAAAAATAGGCAGAATAGAGTGAAGTGGTAATATATGCATATAAATTGAGTCCCAGAGGAGAAAAGGAATGGAGGAGGTATAGTACTTATAGTGCTTATATGATGGATGAATTTTTTTGAACTAATGAAAATAGTATGTAACATCCACAAAACCAGGAATCATAGCACATATCAAGCAGGATAAATGAAAAACTTTCCTCTATAGACCTGTTGTCATGCACTGCAGAACATCAAAGATAGGAATATTTTTTTAAAAAGCAATCAGAGAGAAAAAATATCTGATTTTCCAAAAGACATAAAATTAGAACAGCAGAAATCAAAACCAACCACAACAGAAGTTGTTAAGCAGTGGAATACAATGCAAAAATTCTTTTACTTAAAATCATTTTAATCTAGAAAATGAAACGTGAACCCAGCAGAATAAAAACAAAATTGTAATCATAATCAGAAAAGTAAGAAATTATTTGGTGCCACCCATCAAGCTAATCACTAGACCTAGAACACTGCCACTGAAACACCCATGTTTCAGTGCCTTTTACTTACCACAGAAAGCACCTAAACAGCAGGAAAATGCTTTCTCCCCTCACTTCCATCACATAAATCTTATATAAATAGCTCTAAGTGCTGGAACCCAAAATCACATTATAAAGCTACAAAGAGACCAGTAAGTGTTTGCCTTTCCACCATCTATAACCAAGAAAAATCGAATAAAAATAGAAGAGAACAGATGATGTGCAAATTGATCATATCTACCCAAATGTGCCAAGGCATCTGGCATGAGGGAAAGGAAAAAGGGTTGAGAGAAGACAATGTGGCTAATGTGGAGGAAACCAAGGAAAATGGTGTAAAGTAAGTTCATAGCAAAGTGGAGGATCTACACTACAAAATAATCTTAAAGGCAACACTAAGCATTTTGTTCTTTCCCCAAAGAGCAAAGGAAGTCAACTGAATTCTTTACACTTTTGTTACGGAGTGGTTATATTACATTTGAAGAACCTCACTCTGAGTTCAAATATAGAAAACATTATGGCAGAGACAGCTACTCTCATAGTTGAGTAGCTCAGTGGCTGTGCTCAGGAATCATTCCTGGAAAAGCTGACCAGATCCTACATCTTTGATCATTCAGTGATACCACAAACACCTATTCCCTATTTCCCATGTTATATTCCTTTCTGCTTAAAAAAAATCTGAAGTGATATTAGTTTCTTGTACCTGGAATCTTATATATATATATAAACATATTATGATTTAAATCCTATTAATCACATTAAGTCATATTTAATCAGATTTAAACTTCAAGGAAATGAAATCCAGAGGTCAGTAGAAAATAATATATTGGTGGTCATCCAAGAAGTATAGCATTAAGATTATTATTAAAATATTAAAATTAAAACTGTTTCTGTTGGTGCTATCACCTAGAAGGAAATGCCTGTTAAAGGAAGATTTAGCATATCAAGAATTTATTGCAGCAGACTGCTATGTAAAAATTCAGAAAAGGGGAACATGCTTTTATCTGCATTTAAAGAAAAAGTTATAAGCTAAAAATTTGAAATTCCTAACCTAAACCATAGTCAAAGCATCGGCAAACCACAAAAGATTTTATTCTCTTTAATAGCTAAAGGCTAAAAGAAAATTCAAAAAATAATAGCTAAAGGCTAGCATGATCAAAAATCAGATTCAAAATCATGGGGTTGCTGAATAACAGAATAATTCACAGTCTCACTAGCTCTTTTACCCATGAGCAGCAATTGAGAAATACTGCAATCTTAAAACATGGTTATTTAGTTAGATTCAGATGACTCTGGATTATTTGGACTTCATGAAACTGTAATAGCCAAGAAGCATTTTTTAATTAATTAATTAATTAATTAAATTTTATTTTTTATTTTTCACAAGGAGCATTTCTTACTAGCAGAACTACCCAATATCTATTCTCTTGACTTGTTGGAAGACATTCAAATAAATTCATGCAAGGCAAGAGCATATTAATTGTCCTAAAGCCCCCACCTCTATCAACTCTCTTTGCTTCCAGATATATATATTATTCATTGAAAAACATCTCATACATCTTCATAATCATAATGGGGGGGAGATGTAGTTAGTAAACATCAATAAGAAACTTTCATTCATTTTTCAATGTTTAAGTACTCATTCATCTGAGACATATTACTGAGTGCTTACTATATGCCAGGCAGTGTTCTAAATATTGACATAGAATAGTAAGTGACATGAACACACTCCTTATTTTCAAAATGAAGTATTTGAACAAAGTGAAGAAATAAGTAGACCATATACAGATCTGGTGGAAAAGCATCCTGGCAGATGGGGGCACATTTACAAAGGTCCTGGGGTGGAAATAACTTCTCCCTATGTTAGGAAGACCAATGTGTCTGAAGCAGAATGGACCTCACGGAGAGTAACAGGAGATGGAATCAGAGAAATAGGCAAGACTCCAAGTAGTGTAGAACTGTGTGGGGCATAGTAAATACTTGGATTTTGTACAATCATAATATGGCAACCATGGCTATTGATTATCTAAAAGTATGCTCTAGAAACTCATAATGAAAACAACATAATACACTATATAAAACGCTTTATGCATACATAAATAAAAGCAAACACAATTTTGCTTAATCATTAAAGGTTATTTATATTTTTATGAAATAGAATAGCCCAGCCACTTAGCTAGACCTTGACCGAGAGTTTAAAAGATCTAACTAAGATTCAGTTTTCCTGAATGTGTCTGCACTGATTGCCTCTTGACCCCATCCTTAAACTTTTCTCTTAAGGTAATGAAGGCACCATCAGGAGTACTCAGAGACCCATCATTCTCTAAGCATATCCAGTAGAAAGAAAGGATGTCCTCTTTTTATAATCTCATGGAGAAAGGAAATTTTCTGACCTAGAAGCTTTTTAAATATCTCACCAGAATAACCAAAAAATATATTCCTGGTTCTGGTACTTTTAAACACCCACCCTAGTATACTGACGATTGGGCTCTGATTGCATAAACCAGAGTCCACTGCTAGAGCAGGGAGCTGAGTCAGACAGAATTGCTTGGATAAAGATAGAAAAATGGTTAATTCCCAAACTAAATCAGGCTATTCTATTGCAAAAATGTTATCCCAATAAAGGAGCTTGTGGAAAATACCAGCAAGTGCCTACCAGAATAATTTTTGGACTTACCAATTGCATTAGTTTGTTCAACTTGCCATAGCAAAGTACCACAGACTGGGGTGCTTGCAGAAGTGTATTTTCTCATAGTTCTAGAGGGTAGAAGTCGGAGACCTCTTTCCTCAACTTAACAACGGTGGTCCTCTCCCTGTGTCTTCACATCTTCCTTCTATGCATGTCAGTATCCAAATTTGCTCTTCCTATAATGACACCAGTCATATTGCATTAGGGGCCTCATGACCTCACTTTAACTTCTTTAAGGACATTTTCTCCAAGCAGAATTGCATTCTGAGGTACTGGGAACAAGACTGTCAACATATGGATTTTTTGAGAAGGAGGGGACACAATTCAGCCAATAACACTAATAAAAGATATTTTTCTTCTGTGTGTAGTTTAGAACATTGATAAACAGATTCAGATGCTTTTTGTTTATAAACAGCTAACCTAATATTGAGTGTTACTGTGCACCATGCTTTGTGCTAAATGTTTCACATATATTATCTGATTTAACCCTCACATTAAATCTTGAGGTGTTCTGACCTAAAAAAAAAAAAAAAGAAAGAAAAAAAAAGCAGTTTCATGAGTCCCTAGGCCCTAAAATAAGAAAAGATCTGGGTTAAATCGAGGATAGGAATCAATCTTTGGATCTTAACAGCAGCAGCAGAACTTTCCCTGAGCTATCCTAATTTCAGGATTTGCCAATATCTGTGGGATGGAAATTGGCACCTGGATTTGAGCAGTGACTTAATCCCATGAGGAGGTGGGAAGCTAAATCAGAGTGGCACGGATCTATAAAAATGATCTTTGTGTCATTATTAGTTCTGCATATATAAAATATGTTTCATCTTAAAAAAATACATTTTAAAGTAATAGCCCCCAGTGCAGTGGCTTTCATCCCTGATTGCCTACCCTAGAATGTCTAGACTCCACCTCAGAATCTCTAGGAGTGAGGCTGACCATTAGTATCTTTTATAAGCTTTGCAGGTAATTCTAATATGCAGCCATAGTTGAGAAACATTTTCATAGAGATAATATGATAAAGTATCTGAAGAATATCTTTTGTGAAGATTGCAAAAGAGAGAATAGCTCATGATTTCCATTCCTATCCTAGACACCAACAATCTGATTCAGTTTCTCTCTGAGACAAAGGGTTTAGTCCTCTTACACATAAAAACCACTGCAACAGTGGCCTGTTCCTGTTGAAATAATAACTAATGAGCCCCCTCCCCCCAGCAATTAGCTCCTAGGGTTTCTAAAATATTTATGAAGCATATATCATTTCCTGGTGTTATACATAATATAATATTTGCCCTAAAGGTACTTATATTCCAAAACAGATAAATTTAAGAATAGGCCCCAAAACTCCAGGGAAGTATTTTCATTATTTATTAGAAGTGCAAAGTTTTATTTTTCTCCAAATAGCTTAAGGCGAGTTACCTATTCTCTCACTCAGTGACAGGGTGGACAAAACCTCCCAGATAACTGATGTCAAGTGACCTGTTTCTTATTGAGGACCTATCTACCTTGTTTTTGCTTGTTGTTTTTTGGCCAGGACCACCCAAAACCCCTCCTCACTAAACTGTTCTTTCAATTGAGTTGAAGAAGGAGAACTTTGAACAGTGATTTAACTATCATGGCCAAGAAATCCTCAGGCGCTAGAAATAAGATCTGTCACTTTGGGATTGACTTGAAACTGACTTTTGGTCAGAATGCTACAATATGCCTACATGGAACACTCAGCCTTGATGCTGATATTACCCAGAAGGCATTGCTGCTTCACCTATCTCCCTTAAGAGTCTGGCACTGGGAGACCAAATATCTTTCATATAGCTTATAATCTTGGAGCTCAATAAGCATTATCTTTATTCTATTCCACTACAAGAGAAAAGTTAAAAGCATCTGGAAGATCTTTCTCTGCCCTGATTTTAATAGAAGTTTAGTTCAGTTGATTTAGTGAAATCTTCTTTTAGCAACTGAATGTAACCACACTGTGGAGACCAGGTAATGTCTTGGTCACTGATGTAGCACCAGGATCTAATAACTTATGCACCATACAGAATCTCCCATCTAAATTTCAGTCAAATGTCTACTTAAACACACAGAAGTTTACACACAACAAATTAATAATATTCTTCAATGCATTAACCTCAGCATGCTTTGAAGATGTGATCATGTATGTGTTGCTCATCATTATAGTTTTCAGTAAAGAAAGCTCCATATAGATTACAGTTGAGTAGTTATTTAAGCATGGAGGTAGTTCAACATACATTTTAAAGTATACTTTGAGGATATTAATATCCTTCTAGTAACAGATTCAGAAATTGTCCCAAAGGAATACACTGAGGCCAAGCTTAAAAAATGAGAAGTTCATCAAAAGAAGGAAAAAAAAAGAAAGGTACTCTAGTAACCCTAGTAAGAGGAACAGTTATAGAAAGTCACAAATCTAAGAAGGTGATGACACAATCTGGGACACAGAAAAGATCATGGCTTGACCAGATTGTGCAGTAGGGAAAAGCCTGAAGGTAAGACTAGAAAAAAGGCAAGGACTTCATCATTTGGGCTAGACTAGAAAATCTGAACTTTATTCTATAGATTAAGGGAGATTGTTCAAGTATTTTAAGTGTGGGGCTGCCAAGATTATGTTTGCACTTCAGAAGAATCTAAGATTGAAAGGACAAGCTGAAAGGGGACACAGGGATACTATTAGAAGATAAAGGGGCAATCTGACTAAAGAGCAGGGATGGGATGTTAGACATTCGAGAGATATTAAGATGTTAGCACAAAAGGGTTTTGTTGCCATTTGCATGCAAACAGTTGGTGGACAAGAAGTCTTGAATGACCCCTAGATTTATGCTCCATAAGACTAGGGATTAGAGTTGCCATTATTCTAAAAAGAAAGCCAGATGAGAAGCATCCATTATGGGGGAAGATAAGGCAATCTGAATCTCAGATATATAGCTGTATAATAGCTAAGTGGCGCACTCAGTGAGTAAATGGAAATGACCACCATCCCTGAAAATCTACCAGACACCAAGTGTTACCTTACTGTAAACCTTACCTAATTTGCATTTTATTTATTTATTTATTTATTTATTTATTTATTTATTTATTTATTTTGAGAGGGGAAGGGAAGGAAAGAGAGAGAGAGGGGAAGATAGAGACTCTTAAGCAAGCTCTACACTCAGCATGGAGCTGAACATAGAGCTCGATCCCACAAGTCTGAGACCATGACCTGAGCCGAAATCAAGGGTCAGATGCTTAACTGACTGAGCCACTCAGGTACCCTTAATTTGTAACTTTTAAATCTTCATGGCAAGAATTATTCTTTCAGGGCCAATGATCTGATTTTTTAAAAATATTTCAGTTAAGATCAGTGCAAAAGTAATGTTGAAGGTCAGAGTCACACTAAGAATGCAGATCTATGTGAATCTAAACTCTATATTTCTCCTCCTTTTCAGTGCCTCCCTGAAATTTGGGAGACATATCAAGACTGAAAATATTGATTTAGAAATAATCTAGCTATAGGTAATAGCCAGAGTCCCAAGAGGAAAAGAAATTCATGCAGTAGAGTCTATATGGTAACCCGGTAATTATTAGTTACTGTTAAGACCAAAATGCTTGTGACATTGTCCTGCTCACCTTTGCCTGGTCCCCACATTTCAGTATTATTTCTTCTCTCCTAATCCATTCTCTCTGCTGCTAGATTAGTATATCTAAGTAATAGCCCAAATCATGCCACCCACTGGCTTAAGCATCAATTTGCTCAACAGATATTTGAACATCCATTGTAAGATTACTAGGTAAAAAGAGTCGAAAACCCTGCCTTCAGGGAGGTCACAGTCTAAAATGGAAAACATGTAATCAAGGGGGCAACTGAAAAATGATTTAACTGTCAAAATAGAAATAATTCCATGGTTCTACAAGAACATAGAGGAGAAATATCTAAGCTACACTGTCACTGCAGAGGTGGATATCCAAAAAAAATCATATGCTCCATTTAGAGGGAAGATAGGTAGAAATCCCATTACGGAGACCTTTTGGCCAAGAGGGCTTTATTACAAAGCAAGGCAGTACCATGCTTTAAGAAACTGACAGATTAGGTAGGGATAAATGAAATGAGCTGTGGGAGAAATCAGATGACAGATCATAAATGGTCCTGTGCACTTTAGCTCTGGAGTTTGGATTTTATCCTGAAAGAAATGAGAAACCATAGAAAGGTATAAAACAGGATGATTTGAACAGATTTACAATTCGGAAAACTACTTGCATTCTGATGGATAGATAACTGTTAGATAAGCCTGCAAACAAGGATATCAGTTAGGAGGCTAGATAAATAGTCCAGGTAGAAGCTGATAACATTGATTATTGATCCAAATGAATTCCTTAGCCTAACATTCAATGCACCCCACGTTCTGGCTCTAAACCCTCTTTCCAACCTTCTGTCCAATATCCCATTTCCAACAGACTATGCTTCCATCAAAAACCATCTGGCTATTTTAGAAGCATTACTCTCATCATTTGTGTTCTTCGCTCCAGACCCCGGTTCAGATTATCCTTATGGTTTAGCACATACTTGCATGGCAGGTAGTGGATCGCTCAATGCAAATCAAGAAGGTCGATTTTAAAAAGAGCAGATACTGTTTAAAATTAGGTTCAGATATTTTATAGCCACGGTAACAGCCTAACTTGAATTCTTGCCCAAATCTTTTGAGAACTGTCTCTCTAAAACCTAAAATAATTTGAGAATTTAATCCTATGTTTAACCTTTTGAAATTGATTTCAATGAGCTAGTGGTACTTCAGCCACTATTGGACAAATACATTCTTTTGCATCCTAATTGAAAGAATTGTCAAAAATGATGCCAATTCTGGCTAAATGTCATAAATAAATTCATGAAGTATGACTGCATTTCCAATGCCAGAGCATCAAATTCCCACTGATTGAAGTTTTAGACTATGCTCCTAGCTTTTGCTGCTATAAGATTATTATTTTCCAGTTTCTTGTCAGGTACCGATAGGATTTAGGAAACTCCAGCAATCAGTGTAGCTGTTTGGCTTTTTAAAATGTTCTTTGGGGGGCACTTGGGTAGCTCAAGGTTAAGCAGTTGACTTTGGCTGAGGTCATGATCTCAAGCTCCTGAGATACAGCCCAGTCTCTTGCCCTGTGGGGAGTTGGCTTCTCCCTCTGCCCTTCCCCCTCCTCGTGAACATGCACGTGCACATTCTTTCTTTCCCTCTCAAATACATAAAATCTTTAAAAAATAAATAAAATGGTCTTTGCAATCCAAGGAGGTTAAAAGGAACTTCAAAACATGAGTCTAAATTCCAAGTGTCTTGAAGAAATGTGTTTTACGTCAAAAATAAATAAATAAGACTTTCCAAGACCAAACTTCATTTTTACGTGGTTGTAGAAGTTATAGTGTAGCTAATAAAATGAGGGTGTCATACACCTTCTAGAGTACTGTACAAATCATGAATTATACAACAGTCAAAAATGAGAAACGTCAATGGAATCAAACCTATATGGAAATAAATAAAACATAAAAGCAAAGTAGCAATCATGTCGGTTCTGTTAATAAAATGTGCATGCACAGGGGGCTCCTCAGAAAATGAATGCAATATGTTAATAGTAATTATTATTTTAGGACTTCAATGTAACTACGTAATAGTTGGTAATTAACAAGTAATTAGGGTTGCAAGTTCTTTGAAATAAAAAGCAGTGGTTTGTAAAAGATTCATTTGCATTGAATGGTCTTTGAGAACGAAAAGAAAAATCAGACCTAAAAGACACTTTTTGGATTGGATATAGAGCTTTTTAAGAGTTTCCCATTATCAAAATTATTGTTAACGAAGGAAGTCTGGGGTTTTATTCGTCTGCTAATCTACTTATATTATTGGGGGTTGTTGTGTGCAATTTTGTGATTTACAATAAGAAATCTTTATTTGGGCTTATTCGCATTCCAGCACAGAGCCCTTAAAACCCTTGAGACTGTGAGAAGACCTGTAAAGGTGTTTTATTCATAACAAGCCCCTTTCAACCACAACTCAGTGTGTTAGTACAGGGACTTCTAGTACCTTTAGGTATGGTGGCTGGTGGCCAGGGAAACCAACTACGTGATTAAAGGGTTGGAACTTAACAGCTCCATGCACTAGTCCTCTTGAGAGGGAAGAGGGACTAGAGCCTGAGTTCAATCACCAATAACCAATGATTTAATTAATTGTGCTTATGTAATGAATACTCAACAAAGCCCCAAAAGGATGGGGTTCAAAGTACCTTTGATTGGTAAACATGTTGATCTGCTGGGTGAGTGGCATATCCGGAGATGCCATAGAAACTCCATATGCTTTATTCATATCTTGCCCTATGCTTCTCTTCTATCTGGCTATTTCCAAGTTATATATTTTTACAATAAACTGGTAATCTATTCAGTAAACAGTTCTCCTGACTTCTGTGAGCCACTCTGGCAAGTTAATAGAACCTAGGGAGAAGGCCAAACTAACCTTTGATTTATAACCAGCTGGTGGTCATAAGCACAGGTGAAAACCTGGATTTGGGACTGGCATCTGAAAAGGGAGGAGGGGCAACCTTGTAAGAAGGAGCCCTTAACCTGTAGGACCTGATGCTATCTCCTGGTAGATAGAGTCAAAACTGAGTTAAACTGTAGAACACTAAGTTTGTGTTGCAGAATTGCTTGGTGTGTGGAAACATACACATGCTCATGTTTGGTGACCAGAAATGTCAGAAGTATTGAGTATTGAGTATTGATTCATTAAGGAAACATAGGAAGAGGTGAATTTTATTCTGCAGGGTATAAACAGAAAATGTTAAAAAATCCTTTCTTTTTCCCTCTGAAGGGATAGGGTAAAATTCATTTGATCTCATCCTTATTGTCATTCGTGAGGAAGACTGTTTTATGTGATGAATAATGTTGACTTATGTCTATGTCTCATCTCTTGTCTTTAGGGTCAACAATGCAAAGAATCTGCTTTGCATGAAACCACATACCTTGGCATTGATGTAATGAACTCTATGCCCTTTTTTTCTTCCCATGTCTCATGACTCCTCCATGGCCCGACCACCCTGCTCAACCACAAAAACCCCTTTAAGGTCAAATATGAAAAATAATCCCATAAAAACATTTTTTTTCTAATGGAGGCATTTAACTGAAATTGGGAGAAGATAGGAGTTATCAACCTCCTGCACTGGCTTCATGAGTCTTTCCCTGATGGGCCGTACACTGCAGCCAAATTTTGTCTCTGTGATTTCCCTAGGGGTCCGAGTATTTCAATGGCTTCTAAAAGAATCAATGAACCACTTATGTGACTCACTTTTCACCTTTATTAATCTGTCCCACAAGTAAGGGCAGGGTTGGGCTGAAGGAACTTATTACATTTATTGGCCAGAATTAAATTATTTACTCAGACTTTTAAAGATACCACAGTATTTTGTGATCCATGATGACTAGAGTAGACTTCTCTAAGCTAAGAGGACTAAGAGGAGTCAGAATCAGTATTTAGGAAGTATTAATTGGACATATATATATAGTAATATATTAAATATATATATAATTTTAATATATATTTTAAAAAGGCAAGGAGTGCACTTTATCCCAAGGACTTCCTGGAAGCATGGAGTGTGTACTCTCTCAGATCTCAGCACTTAGACTGAAGATCTCTTGTTGAAGACCCAACTGACAAGTGGCAATGGATTGGAGTAACTTCCATAGCTCTATCAGTTTAATTAGATGCAAACCAGGAAGCAGTGTCCATGCTATCCCATTGTCCGATTATTATAGAATATTACTATATAATATTATTATATATAGGGCTCTCACTTTCTTCTCACAGTACTTTACAAAGAATATCAAGGATTGCTTGCAAATAAACTAAGAGGATCTACTTAGAATGTCCAACTCAGTGTCTAAATTAGCAGATAGCTATCAATATCCTGAAGTCACATAAATTCCAAACAATATACTTAATGTCTCTAGAAATCTGATATTTCCAGCAGGCCTGCTAGAATTAAGATAACCTCTCAAAAATTAATGCTGCCTTGATGCCAGAACCACCTTTCCGAAGCTCTAACTCCACTCAGAAATTAATAGGATTGTTAGAATTTATTAAGCAAGGCTTGAAACTTGTTAAGAAAATAACTTATTGGAATATAACCCCCTAAATCAGCAGTGTATAATTCCATCAATTTTCACAAAGTAAACCCAGTGATGTATTCAGAACAAAGATTCAAAAGTCCATTCTCTTTTCCCAATCACTTAATATCTTAACTTCAATCAGGGATTTGTTTTTGCCTGTTCTTAAATTTTGTATGAGTTGATCCATATTGTAGATGCTTTTGTGTCTGCAACATTTTTTTCTATTTCATACTTGTGAGATTCATTCATGTTGACATATGTAGTAAGTAGTTCATTCATTCTCACTGCTGTATAGTACTCCATTGCATGATCATACAATAGTATTATGTGACTATTCTACTGACAATGAAGATTTAGGTTTTTGTCAGTTTGAGGGTAATTACAAACAATATGGTTGTGTACATTATGGCACAATCTTTTCGTGCATAGGCGTACATTTCTGAAGGTATAGACTTAGGAGTAGAATCACTGAATGACAGTTTTGCCTACGTTAAGCCTATGTTATTCCAAAGTTATTGTACCAATTTACATTCTAGCTGGGGTGTTCTTTTTCAGCAAGACATTTTTGTCATCGAGAATTATAGTGTTTAGTTCATTTGCATGTACTGCAATTAGTGATATATATGGACATGTATCTACAATCTTCCCTTTTGTGTTCTGTTTCCCTTTGCTCTCCTTTCCTGCCTTCTTTCGAGTTAATCATCTTTTCAATTACTCATTTTTCCTCTGTACCAGCTTGTTAATTATATATCTTTTATCTTTGAGAGTTTAAAAGCTGCACATCTGATTTCTTGCAAGTTAATACAAATTAAGATTCTATCACTTCCTCAACAATCCCAGGATCTTGGAATATTTCAATTCCATTTATAATTTTCTATCTTTTTGTATTAATTTTATAATACTATATTTTAATTGTATGTGCATTTCAAACGCCACAAGACAGATCATTACCATTTTGTACCATTATTAACAAATGACTTTATCTGGAATTATTTACATTTATTCTCATATTTCCATTGCTCTCTGTTCCTTCTGTTTTTCTAGTTCCAGCTCAGGTAGTTCCCTTACTGCCTATACAAATTGTTAGTATTTTAATTTTAATTTAATGTCTTATTTTTATTTGAATTATGCAAGATATTTCCATTGGGCATGGATATATATGTGTGGTCAGTGGTTAGTTTATGTCAGGACCTTAAAGATCTCACTCTATTGTGTTCTGCCTTCCATATTTTGCTAAGAAGGAGGTTGTCCATCTTTTACTTACCCTCCAAAGAGATTTTTTTTTGGACCATTTAATTTTTTTCTTTTTCATTGCTCTTAATCCATTTTGCTCTGATGTGCTTCATGTAGTTTCTGTTGTATATATCTAGTTTTGGGATATTAATGCTTTCACAGTCTATTTCCAAGTTTTTCATCAGTTTCAGAAAAGAAGTCAAGGCTACTAGCTCTTCAAGTATCGTTTGTCTTATCCTCACTCTTTGTTCCTTTTGGAACTTCAATGTCACATTATATTGGATGACTCCGTGTCTAATATGCGTCTTTGCTAAATACATTATATATACATATGCATATGCACATTTTATATATACATATATGTGTGTGTATTATATATCTATAGATCTCCTTTGAATTTTTTTTTTTGAAGAGGCATAGGGAGTGGGCTTTCTGTTTCATCCTGGATATTCTCAACATACTGTTTTATTAATTTCTTTTACTCTGTCCAATTTTCTTTTTAAATTCATGTACTTAATTTATAATTTCGGCTATTATTTTTATTAGATCTGGAGTATCAGTAACATTCTTACAGATTCTATATCTGTGGTTAAAGTCACAATCTTGCCACTTGTTGTTGTTAATTGATTAAAAATAAAGGACTCAGAATGTTATTTTAAAGTCAGTGTCTGACAACTCCAAAAACTGGGACATTTACAAATCTTAATCTATTTTTTTAAATGATAAACCTAGTGATTTTTCACTCAATTCCAGGTATTTACTAAGAATATTTGCCAAGACTGGAGGTGATGGTATCCCAGATAAGGTATCTTCTCCCAGATACCTTATCTGCTCCTAGGCAGTTACAGTGGAGGGTATATCACCTAAATTCCACCTGGGCCTGTGCTGATTTGAAGCTGGTTTTCTGGTTTAAAATATTCACTTCATTTTTATCTGAACCACTCACACTCCTAGGCTTCTGCCTTTTAAGGAGTTTCTAACAGAGACCCTCCCTGGTTGTTGTCTCCTTGCTTGTAAACAGAGTTCTATTTAATTTTTTTTTTAAGTTTTAAATAATCTCTACACTCAAGCTGGGGCTCAAACTCACAATCCCAAGACTAAGAGATCCATGCTCCTCTGATTGAGCCAAACAGGCGCCCCCAGATTTGTTTAAATTCTCAACCTCTCACACTTAAGACTTGGGCAAAATTTTGCCAGGCAAAAATTAAATCAAAACAAAACAACAAAAACAAGTTACTTTTGAGGATTTTGTCCATGCTCGGCTTTCTTGTTGCTTCACTGACAATTTTGGGTGACATCATTAGCAAAATTTCAATAATATACTATATTCTTATAATTCCTAAATTTAAATCTCTAGTCCCGGCACGCCTGGGTGGCTCAGTGGTTGAGAGCCTGCCTTCAGCCCAGTGCATAATCCTGGAGTCCCAGGATCAAGTCCCACATCAGGCTCCCTGCATAGAGCCTGCTTCTCTCTCTGTCCATGTCTCTGCCTCTCTATGTCTCTCATGAATAAATAAATAAAATATTTTTAAAAGTAATAATAAATAAATCTCTAGTCTCAATCTCCCCATATCTTTACCCAGATATGAAAGGATGATTTCCACCCAAATAGTGTAGGTTATCACAACCAAGATTAATATCCATCAATTTATACCAAATGTACCAGTTGCCCATCTATGGCACCAAACTTTTTTAACTCCAAATTTAGTTATGCCTTCATCTTGCCATGTTCCCTTTATTTCTACTATATTGGTCTGAGAGGCTGTTTTTTTTTTTTAATTCTTTAGCACTATTTCCAGAATTTTTAATACACAGATTATCTTCTCATCCACAACCCTTCACTGGCTTCTACATTTTGAAAAGGTAACTTAAATTTTTAAGGCTTGGTGTTTTTCAGGTACTTTCACAGGTTTCTCCAGTCCTTCCCCATTTTGTCTTATTCTCAGCCTCTTCGGTCTACTCATGCCGAATCTCATTGACACCCCAGGCTTTCCTCATGTTATTAAAGCCAGCTATAATGAGGTTTCCTTCATTTGGAAAGCTTCAATGTTCATCATATATATTCACCTTCTGTAAGCCTCTCTTTTCCTGCTATTAACAGAATTAATAATCTCTGCACACCTCAAAAATACTCTATTTTTGAACTTAGAATCTGGCATTCTTATTGTTTATCCTTAACTGAAAATTCTTCCTTAAATGTAACCATCTTATTAAATTTAATATTTTCATCACCTAGCATAGTACATGACAACACATTCAACATTTAATATATGTTAGAATAAAAGTAAATCAAGTTTAATATGTCAAAATCAGTTGTGCAGAGGTCTTACAGTTGAGCTGAGAGACCATCAAACAGCTGACCCAAGCTCAATTTCCAGTCAATGCAACAGTCAATTTGTCTCAAATTTAGTCCCTTAGAGCACATTGTAAAAGGCCACATTTTTCAGTTTGAGCTTTACTTTCACCAATTAGCTTTTCTCCAATTCTCATTGCAATTTCATAGTTATGCCATTTAACCTGATGTAGTTATCTCACCAATATCTTGGTCATAATGACAAATTGAAGAAAGGCAAAAACATTGATGAGCAAAGTAATCCCCAGGACAGAAAGAATAACCTCAAAATGTATCCTCTCCATATCATCAGCAGGTCTTCTTTTAAATACATTCAAAGTGGTACACTGTAGTGACATCACAGCAAGATAAGTTACTTATTTAGAATGAAGTTTCAGTGGAAATATCCAGCTCTAGCTCCCTAGAGGTATGATCAATGATGAAGTTTTCCCAATCTGAAAAATTCTAAACCAACGGGATATCTACCACTGTAAGATGTGAAGCTGGTAGAAGTTTCTACAAATTAGTGTGTTTTAAGATTCAAATATAAGGAGCAGTAAAATTTAAATTTTTATTATTTATTTATTTATTTATTTTTTAGAGAGAAAAAGCATGCTTGCAACTGAAGGCAGGGGGAAGGGGAAGAGGGAGGGAGGGGGAGAGAATTCTAATGAGGCTTCATGCTCAGTGTGGAGCCCAGCTCACAGCTCCATCCAACAACCCTGAGATCTTGACCTGAGCCAAAAATCAAGAGTCAGACACTTAACCAACTGAACCACAGAGGTACCCCATGAAATTCAAATTTTAATCCTTTTTCCTTAGAAACATAAAACTTTATTCAAAAGAAAATTTATGGGTCAAAAAATGTTATTCTCATTAAAACCATCTATTTCCTCAGCCACTATTTTTCTTTATCTTTCATTTTCCCCTTGACATCTACCCTTCTTTTCATACAAATTTCTCCCTTAAAGATGGTTTTTTACTCATTTGTATGCTTATCCTCCACATAACTGGATTTTTTTTTCTCTTTAATGTTTAATACAATTATACCCATCTTTCTGAATCTGGCTGTAATTTCTTTTCAAAATCATTCCAACTTAAAGATCTCACTTTTACCTGAATTTTGGCACTATTTACTGTAACTACCCCTTGCTCTTTAATAATCACATATTGCTTTTGTATTTGGCTATTTTTCCCCCCAAATGGACTTTGAATGATGGAAAACAGAAACAAAAAACAATAGTTAACGTTTTCTTTTTTCATCTTCACATGTATCACAGATGCAAGTAACCACAATAGGCACTCAAACATTAGCAGTGTTTAAATGACTTTACATGAAAAAGAATCAGCAAAAATTCAGAACTACAAAGTATGCACCTGAAAGCACAAATTTCATATGAAGTGTCTACTATTAAGACCGTTATTACCAATATTTACCAGTATTATTTTCTTTCTAATATTTTAATTAATATTTTCTTTTAAATGAAATGTTTTCTGTATGTTTTCTCAACATCTTTTATATTCTATGCTTATTTTTATAGTACTTATTAATGGTTATTTTAAAAGATTAAGTTATCCAGCTTTGTTCTCATTTTGAAATACATATTCTTTGAGTAACTTTTACTGAAATCAACATGACTCCATCCATGTGATTTTCACTGTTTACCTCTGCCTTTTTTTTTTAATACTCATTGAGCTTAGACACAATTTTTAACTTCTCAGGTGCTTGTGCTCATTTTTGTTTCATTCTTTTCTCTTTTTTGAATCTCTGTGAATGGAAAAAGAAATGATCTGACAAAGACAGTTGAGTTCAAAAGGGTAAAGCAACACTAAAAATGCTGGGGGTGGGGGAATGCAAAGTAGTATTCAACGTTTGTCAAGGAAATTTGTATCAAGAGGCAGGAAAAATTTCGCTACAGATATTAAACAGAATTTTCCAAGAAGCTCCAAAAAGAGATACAGAGGATCTTGGCCAGCTCTAACATCATGGTAACACCGTATCTCCAGCAGTCATGGTTAGTTAGAATGCAATTAAGATAGTACATTCTTACTGTTTTAAAATGGGGATAAGTTAATTTGTATAAAATAGAACCTTTATTTTCTATACCCAGTTCCTTTGAAACAAATACAGTAAGAATTACTCACTAGAGTATTTCTAAAAATACATTAGTTTAGAATGAACTAAAAATTGCTACATAGTTGCAACACCATTGTCCATTTATATGGAATCTGCCCTTTCCGGTTTTTCTTTTTTTTTTTTCCAAGGGTCTCAGAGAGTAATCCATCAATGTGAACAGCTTTAAAGAACAGAAGAAAGAGAAGATAGCTCTCATTCGATTCAATTATAGTTGCCTAGAACAATTTCCCTCAGCCTTGGCTCTCTTAACTTAGGGTATATTCTTTTATAATTCTCTCCTCTTTTTCCATATTCTATTATACCCTATTCCAGCTTCCACAATACATTCAGAGGCAAGAAAATCTGTGGGAACTTTTCTTGAGCATAAAAGAAAAATATGACGGAGTTTGGGGAAAAAAAGGAGCTAGGAAGAAAAGGAGAGGAGTAAAAGAAGGAAAATAAAAGAGCAAGAAGAAGAGGCTGGATAATTGCAGGAAAGATACTTCTCAGAAGCCAGGAACAGAAGGAAAGAAGGTGGCTGTAGAACAAAAGAAAAACAAAGGAGCCTCTCATCCCAGAACCCCGCAAGCTCCCCTCAAGGGTATGAGGAATCTGGCATCCAGACTCTCCAACAAGCAGGTGTTGAAATCTGAATGCAAGTTGCTCCTACTGCTAGCAGTTCATTTATCCTATTCTTCCCTCCTTAACAGAATATCTATCCAAAGGAACACAGGGTGCCAGTATGGCTTTAATAATAAGAAATCAGGGTCTTTGGAAATAAGTAAAAAAAAAAAAAAAAAAAATTTAATGTAGTAAAAGGTCAAAATAGTGAAATAAAATAATTCATTATTAACACATTTACCTATACATAGTTTTTAAAAATGCCTAACTATTTCAAAGATACACTGTAATTGCAGCTAAAATTGCTAATCAAATATTGTAAAATAGCTAATAAAATTAGAATATAAAATTTTTTAAATCTCCTTTTATAATTCCATTTAATTAATTCCATTGGTTGCTATGTGGAAGTTTCCCTGAGTTATCTACATTTTCCCATGTTTTCCATTTTGGGTTTTATGTTGGGGAGGGGGTGGTCTATGGACCCCAATATCTGATACTAATATACAAATGTCATAACTAATATACAATGTCATAACTCCATTGAAGGTCAAGATCCTGAAAAATCCTATTAGAGTTCCATGAAGAAACTGCTTTCTTTAAACTTTCTATAAAATTAAACAGAGTTAAGGATTTCATTCCAAACTTGACAAGCACACAAGTGCTAGTGTTTCCTTCTCTGGAGAGGGGGATGAAAATTTCTATTTAGGAGATAAACTGCCAGACTCTGGATATTGCACCCTCTTGATTTTTCACAACATTTATAGATAGGTCTCAACACCCACCCTGACCCTCACCATTACCACCTATCTTTCCCCCTGGAGAAACCACCATAATCAAAAGAATCAAAGAAACAGAATCATAAATCATGGCAGGTATCCCAAGATAGGAATGAGTTCTAGAAATTCCAAAACAGAAGCAAAGCACTGAAATTAAATATCATTGACAAATTTCTTTTCACATTTGTTAAATGGATCCAGTAATATAATCCTTCTAAAACATGATGAATTAGAAGGTGCTCCAAAAAGTTGAGGAAATGAAATATTTTAGGATGACATGCTCTGGAATAAGCAACATTCTTGGGTGCACTGGGATAAGGGTGGCAATACTTCATGTGGACCTTTCTAGAAGGGGGAACCCATGGGGCACTGGTACTCTGAGGTCCTGACAACTGACCACAGAGCTCCAAAAAATGAAGCCAAACATGACAGAAAAGGCACTGTCCTAGCAATGCCTTCAACAGTTCAATAAAGCTACCATTTGAGAGCTTTAGTAGGGTAGCCCAACTTCCCAACTTGATCGAGTCTGTCTCAGGTTCAGCACCAAAAGTCCAGCACATCCTAGTATTCAGAGATGGGTGTAAAAAGTTTGGGGAGAAAACAAAAAAGCTCATTGGATACTACAAGAAATAGAGGCTGAAAGCAACACCACTTTTAGTGTCAAATGAACATGGCACAGATTGCTCAGCTTCTGCATTGCTGTCACCGATTTTCCTGACTGCTAATGTTGGCCATAATGATTTGTAGACTGCCATAATATATCGCTCATTGTTGTGTCAGTTGAGTGATGTGACTTAAGTGAGCAGCTTAAGGAGGTCATAATCATAGAAATTAACTGTCCCATCTTTGACTCTGCCTGAGAACAAACTGTTCTGCTCTTTATCCACATGGTACCAGTTTAATTTTTAACATTGTAAATATTGTGACCAGGCTTTCCAAGAGGTCAGAGAATGAAAAAGAGAATGATGTCAACATTAATGTTAGCATGACCCTGACTTCACCAGAAAGAGAGCTATCGAGGTGTATTAATTTAATGACCAGTGAAAGGACTCAGAAGAGAAATAATAACAAAACAGAACATCCTGCCAATATGTCAAAAAAGAACTTTAGGTTGAATATGATGGTAAAAGGCAAGTGAAAGCAAATATGAATCTCCTAAGTTAGGTATGAGATAGGCCAGTAGGTCTTAAATCAATAACTTTTTCTCAACTTCCCAAGTAAAACCAATGCTCATTTGAGAACAATAGTCACAGGATTAGCTTGGGCATATCACAGGAACACACATGCACCGTCTTATCATTCCCTTGGCTTCTCAATGAAATGTAAAGTTACAATTTCTGATGCAGATATTGCAACTAAAACATGGAAAAACAGGGAATTCTGATAGCAGTTGTGTTAGCGCCCTACAGCATGGAGATGGTTCTGTCAGAATTTACCAACCATTGTGTTTAATACAGTGTATCAATGAACACCTGAGTCATGGCAAAATCAAAAATGTTCTCTCTAGCTCTGGAATAATTTGGTTTGAAAAATGGGGTTTCAAATACACTTTGATTTCTTTTTTTTAATTTTTTTTAAAGATTTTCTTTATTTATTCATGAGAGACACTGAGAGAAACAGAGATACAGGCAAAGGGAGAAGAGGCTCCATGTAGGAAACCTGATGCAGGACTGGATCCTGGGACTCCAGGATCACACCCTGAGTCGAAGGCAGATGCTCAACCGCTGAGCCACCCAGGCATCCCTACTCCTTGATTTCTATGAAGATTTTAGTGGTCTCAGAAAACAAAGTAAGATTGTTGATATCTTGTCCAATATAAACTAGATTATGTTTCTTTATCTGGATATTGGGCAGACATATGTAATTTTGCCAAATTTGGCAAATATAAATTTTAGCAAATTCAATTCAGTTTGTCTTACCCAAGAACAGAAAAGATCTTAACTGCTAAATATCCCGCACTCAACACTGCTACAAGGGGCGGGGGAGGAGTGATTGTTTTATATCTGATATGGTGCCTCTGTCCTGAACTTTTTGGTTACTTATCCGGTTTCTCAAAATATGCAGAAACATTTACCAAAAAGCACTTAATGTGTCTAAGGATATAACCTCCTTAGACATGTGCCGACAAGATGGCTGTCATTGTTGCCAGCCACAGAAAAGATGCTAAGATGTCAGTCCTCAAGAAAATCATCTCCTTGAAGTGTTGGACAAGAAAAATGACCTTCTCTAATTTGAAAATACATTGACAGGATGAAAATGAAGCAAATTACAGTAAGACAGAAAATTTATACTTTTTTTAAAACTACTTGGCAATCCTTGAAGAGGCATAAAGAGCCTAGAAAAAGATAGACTGATTGTACTCGAGTTCTTCAATATGAAGTGTAGACTGAGACCAAAACATACTGCATAAACTGACTCTCTGTTGTTGGAAATAAGATTATTTCAGAACTCAAAAAATGTCCTCAGAAAAGGGCAGTGAGGCTAAGCAGTACTTTCTCAATCTCTTTACTAAAACTGTAATACTTCTGGAATCCAGCTTTGATTTCACAAGCTGAAATTACCTCTGTGCTTTAAAACCATTTTCCTTAAGAAAAGTATAACTTAAGAGGACACCCAGCAGTTTAAAAGGATGGCTTATAAGATATAGACAGTAAATTTATAGGTGCAAAGGACTTGATTGATAAATAGCTAATTTACCAAACCAGCCCATAGATACAAGAAAGCACACATTTTTGGAGAGGTGGAAACTGATTTCTACAAGTTTAAAAACCTGGTGTTGCCAATAAGTAAAATCCCAGATATTCTATGCTCAGACATTTTTGCGGAGAAGCTACTTGGCTTTATGTCCTCACTTGGGACTGACTGACACCAGGATTCCATGTAAGCTGGACTTGAAAAAAACCAAAGCTGTAAGTCAGAGTGAATTGTACAGTTGACTGTACTAAGCTTTATCACTACATAAAAGAAAAGAAAAATGTTCTAAGATCTGCAAGTAAGTCAAAGTAGTATTATTAGGAAAAGACATAAGGAAAATAAAAATAACCTGTAACATGGCAAAGAAATATGTAACTTTATAAAATTAAATATACTAACATCTGTGTAATTACTCTTGTAAATGTAATATAATTTAAAAGGATATAAATTCATGTATCTTAAATAAAATAATATAGCCTACAAATTTGTATGCCCAATAAAAAAGTTTCTTAAAACATTAAAAATAAATCACTGCAAAGGATAAAAAAATTATAAGATATTTTATATGCACCGATTAATCCTATTAATTACTAATCCTATGTTGCTTAAATAAAAGTAGTTATGCAACAGAAAAATATTTCAAATAAATCTCTATTTTATATAAGTTTATGATTAAGTTATAACATGTACGTGTATAATTATTACATGTTATGCTATTTGTTTGTTTGGTATGGCTATATCCTGGGTCATCTTTCTAAAAAGTTGGTTACTCCAGTTGCTAGAGAAATAGAATCCAGATTTCAAGGAAAACATGTATCCATTAGCTTTTGCAATGTTAACAAACAACTCCCAAATATCACTGGCTTAGAACAACAAAGGTTTACCTTATGGATGTTTTAATTCATTGTTCTCTAGCTGTAGCTCTTCTGTTATTTATCTATTCTAGAAACAACTGAAATAGTCCCTATGTGGGGCATACTGCTTTGGTGGTGGCAGAGAGAAAACAAAGCTTTCTCCTATGTACCACACAACCTCATTTGCTGACATCTTATTGACCAAGTGAGTCAATATTTCAATAGCAAATCCCATGAGAAAAACAAGACTTTCTAACTCTTCTGGCTTGGTCACTCCCTTCCACTTACCTCCTTCCCAAGGCAAACCTCATCTACCACCCATTGGAGATAGCTCTGCTCTCTGTCTTCTTTATTCAGACATGAAGGCTGATGGAGAAGGCCCTATATGGTACATGCTGCTCTTATGATAAAAGCAAAGAGTAAGAATAGAACTGGAGTATGGCTTTGCTTACACAGGATGTGCGTTATTCTGGTCACACTTGACTAACCAGTGTAAGTCCCATCAGTGCACGTGCTATCAGTGCTGAGATGATAAGCAAAGAAATGCTATCAGGTAAGGCAACAGATACTTGGAAACAACTGTCAATATTCCCAGAATGGGAAGGAAAGATGCAAGAGTAGAAAGAACGTTTGCAATAGAGAGGTGAAAACAGAACAGAGTGATCCTATGAGTCACTGGAGCAACGGCCGTTTTCATCAGGTGCCTGAAGCTTTGCTTTCTAGTGGAGACAGAATGGATAAAGGCAGTAAACTGCCTCACACATAGCACATGAGCTTAAAATAGAGTTTTTGTCAAAGCATCCTAGACATTATATCAATGAGCATGCCTCAAATCAATATTGTTTGTATGGTATCTATAATTCACAAACTGCTTTTCTTCATAATATTGAATAGGTATTTGCAACTACCCTCTCACTTATTCTTCCAAGGTAATTTAAACTAGCATGTGGTGAGGGGCTCCTAGGTGACCAGTTGGTTGAGTGTCTGACTATTGATTTTGGCATAGGGCATGATTTCAAGGTCCTGGGATCAAACCCTGAGTTGGGCTCCATGCTCACCAGGGAGTCTGCTTGAGGATTCCTTTTCTCTGCACCTCCCACTCATGCTCTCTCTCTCTCTCTCAAAATAAATAAATCTTTAAATTTTTTTTTTAATTTTTATTTATTTATGATAGTCACACAGAGAGAGAGAGAGGCAGAGATACAGGCAGAGGGAGAAGCAGGCTCCATGCACCGGGAGCCTGACGTGGGAGTCGATCCCGGGTCTCCAGGATCGCGCCCTGGGCCAAAGGCAGGCGCCAAACCGCTGCGCCACCCAGGGATCCCTCAAAATAAATAAATCTTTAAAAAAAAAAGTTGTCTATAAAAATAAAATAGTATGTGTAGATAATTGATAAGCTCCAGTAATTCAAAAGTACCCCACAGAACTATAAGAATAACAATACTTTTCAACACTATAAAGAACATATAATTTAAGTTCAGTGAACAATAAAGAATGACCATTAAAAGTTTTCCTATAAATGGTGTAAACTACTTGCTTTGCTGTCTCTACTATTAATTTTTTTAAGATCTTATTTGAGAGAGAGAGTGCACAAACTGGGGGGAGGGTCAGAGGAAGAGGGGGAAGCAGACTCCCACTGAGCAGGGAGCCCAATGCAGGGCTCAATTTCAGGACCCTGGGATCATGAACAGAGACCAAGGTAGATGCTTAACCAACTGAGCCACCCAGGTGCCCCACTATTAAATATTTTCTGAAATTTCTCCTCCATATGATAAGCTCTGACAGGAGATTAAAAATATTTGAAACAAGATTTGAAATAAATAATAAGACAAAGCTTATGTGATAGGCTACACAGTACTTAAAAAAATCAATGGTTTCTTCTATATCTACAGTTAGAAAATGTAATTGGGAAATAATATTCCATTTGTAAAAGCTTCATAGAGAGTAAGGAGAGATTGGACATTAAATGTGTTGTCAAATGGAACTGAATTTGTATCCCACTTCTGCCACTTACTATGTGTCTCCCATCAAATTGTTTAGCTTTCTAAGTTTCAATTTCTCTCACTTGTAAAATGTAGATAGCAATAATTCTTACCCCATAAGATTGCTGCAGGGAATAAGTAATAGCTAAAACTTTTGGCAAACTTGCTCTATGGACAGTGCAAATCGAAGGAATTTGCATATGTTTTCTCCATTCTAACAATGGCCCTATGAGGTAGATAACCCCATTAACTATTTTAGTTTTCCAAGTAAGTAATAAGAGACCACAAAATGCCAACTAACTTGCACAGGACACTCTGCTATGAAAAGCAGTGGTGGAATATGAATCTGGGCTGTTTGACTCCAGAACCCAGATACCCAACAACTGCATACCGACCATTGATATTTAACTAAGGGGTTACTAAGGTCTTGGGATATATCAAAGGACAAAAGAAAGACTTAGGACCTCAAGGAGGTTACATTCTAGGCAGTGGAAAGAGGAAAATACAAATACAAACAATAAATAGGTTATATGTATGCTCGAAGTCATTACATGCTATGGAAAAAGAGAAAAGAATCAGAATGAGAAGGCATGGAATAAGCCTGATTGGAAGGTGATGTATAAGCAAAGACTTGAAAGAAATGAGGAAGTTAGCAAAGCAGGCATCATGGAGGGTGTTCCAGGCAAAGAGGACTAGAGCAAAAGACCTACAGCAGGGTCACTCCTAAGGCAGGAGCCAAGGATGAACACAGCCATAATGAACTGAGCAAGCAAGACAGTGGCAGGAGATGGAACCACAAAAGGAACCCATTCTTTATTTATGAGATTTTACATGTATTTTAACTTTTACTCTAAAATGGAGAGCCACTGCAGTATTTTGAACAGGAATGACAACAATCTAACTTATATTTTTTGCTCCAGTTGATATGTTGAGAATGGTATAGGGGAGGGGGAACAGAAGCATAAGAGAAGACCTGCCTGGAGCTCTTGCTATAATCCAGAAAAGATTGTGTGGTGCTACCAAGGTAGTAGTAGGAGAGGTAGGGAAATACGGTCATACTCTATACATAGAAAAATAGATCCAACCTTAAAATGGATTAAATGTGAAATGTGAGAGAAGTGGAATAGCCAAAGATGTTAAATTTTCTACCTGATTTGGACCTGAGCAACCTAAACTTGGAGTGGGGAAGCTGTGAAAGAAACATGTTTGATAAAAAAAAAAGGGCAGGGTTCATGTCAGTTCATGTAGTTCAAGAAAGGATATGGAGAATATGAGCTTTTAATCATCCAAAAGGAGCTGTGATATCAGCAGTTGGATACATGATTGAAGAGCTTAGTAGAAGAGCCTGTCCTAGAGACATAAAACCATGAGATTTGATGAGATTAAGAAGGATGCTTGTATGAACAGAGAAAGGACCAAGGACTGCACCTGGGAG
The DNA here is from genome assembly GCF_048418805.1 of Vulpes vulpes. NCBI lineage: Eukaryota > Metazoa > Chordata > Mammalia > Carnivora > Canidae > Vulpes > Vulpes vulpes. The sequence continues at coordinate 34,827,404 of NC_132786.1, forward strand.
GGCTGCAACATTGAGACATTTTAGAAGGAGACAGACCCAGCAAAGAAGCCTGAAAAGCAACAGCCAGCCAAGTCATAAAAACCAAGTGTATGTCCTAGAGGCCAAGTGAAGAAAGTTCATCAAAAAGAAGGAAGATAAGGGTTGCCTGAGGGGCTCAGTCCGTTAAACATTAGACTCTTAATTTCAGCTCAGGTCATGATCTCAGGGTCATGAGATCAAGCCCCGGCTCTGTGCTCAGCATGGAGTCTGCTTCTCCCTTTCCTTCTGCTCCTCATTCTGTGTCTCTCTCAAATAAATAAATAAAATCTTAAAAAGAAAATAATTGTGTTAAATGCAAGTGGTTTGGATGCTTTTGATAAGCAAAATTAGAGTAAAAATGGTCTCTGTCTATTAGATTTGGCAACATGTGAATCACTGAGTTGACATGGTGGTGGCAAAAGCCTAATTCGAGTGGGTTTAAGAGAGAATGTGGACAAATTTTAGTTTATGAATTATTGATCAATGAGAGAGAGAGGACGAGAGGTAAAAAAATTGGAGATAGTAGCTCATCCAAGGAGTTTTACTACAAAGGTAGCAAATGAATAGTATGAAAGTTGGCACACACACACACACACACACACACACACACACACATGCAATCAATCAATCAATCAATCAATGGTTTTTCCTTCCTTCCCTTCCTTTTTTTAAAGATGGAAGTTTATTTTTTATGTATTGGGTAGGATAGAAAAATTTGATAATGTACATAAAAGTAGGGAAAATGGCTGCAGTGATGTCCTCATATCAGTGAAAGGAATGGGAAAGAATGTCCAAGTGTTGACATTGACTCCAGTTAAAAGTACAAATCTCTCATCACTGGTAAAGTTAGGGAGGCAGGACATAGAAATGCAGATGCACAAGGTATGTGCATGTGGTAGTCTATGGGACATCTCTTCTGTTTACGTCAATTTTTCAGTGAGTAAACAAGGCAATTAGTTGATAAGGAGGAATACAGAGGAGGTGTTATGAGTTTTGGAAAAAGAAAAGAAGGGGCCAATGGTCGCCTGAAAAAGTAGAAATGTAAATGGGCTAGGACATGTATCTAGTTGTCTGGCATCATGCTGATCCCATGTAAGGTCTGTGTATTACACTACAAGACAGGTAGGTAATAGGTGCTTAGGGCTTTCTGTAACATTTGTTCTTTATTCATTTAGCCATCTATCCACTAGGCAAATCTTAAGCACTGGAAATGCAACATGAATAAGAAAAAATACCTCTGCCTTTATGTACTTTACATTCTAGAGAGAGGGGCTAAACTGAAAGTATACAAAATAGCCAGGGACCTCTCAGTTCAGATAGTAAGAAGTGCTATGAACAACGGAAAGCATTAGAGCACTTAATGTGTGGTGTTTTCTGGAAAGTGACATTTACTTTCAAACATAAACAAATAGAAGCAGGCACCTTCTGAGGAAATAGCATCCAAAACAAAGGGGGGGAAAGTCAAATACTCTAAGTCGGAAATGAGTAGGTTGTTTGGGGGGTAAGGAAAAGGCTAGAGTGATTGAGTTCAGTGAGAGGAAGCCTGAGAAGCTTGATCAGCCTAGGTCAGAGAGTTTGGATGTTTCCTCATTGCAAAGGGAAGCTCTTGGGGGACTGGTTGTAAGCACCGATCACATTCATTGCTGTTTACAGTAAGTGGCGCAGTGCAAAATGGGTTGCAAGAAATCCAGTTAGGAAGCTGCTGGGTAAAAAACAGAAGCTAGTTAGGACCAGGGTTAGAACAGTGGAAATGTCGACAAGTGGTAGGATCTCAGGCAAATATCGGAGGACATGCTGATGGAGTGCATGGATATTTGAAGAGAATATATATGAAAAAGCACAACACTCGGAACATTTAACCTTAGGAACAGGCTAATACAGTTAACTAAGATGAGAAAAGAAACCCAACAGCAGACTTGAGAAAGGCCAGTGAAATCAAGATCTTTTATGGACATGTCAATTTTTTATATACTTAATAGACTTCCATGTAGAAATGTTGAGGAGGCAACTAGATATTTAAGTTGGAAGCCAAGAGTAGTATTAGATAGGACTAAAGATAAAGACTTATGAATAATTTTCAAACTTAACAAGTTAAAAACAAAACAGGATGTCCAGTTAACTTTGAATTTCAGACTGTTTTCTTAGAAGTGCCTCATGAAAAATACTAAATACTTTTAGTATACTAAAGTTATACTAAAAATTATAATAATTTTTAGTATAATATTTATACTAAAAAATTGTTGTTTATCTGAAATTTAAATTTGGATGTTCTGTATCTAATCTAATGAACTGTGTCATCATTATATATTTGATTTATCTTTTTTTTAAATTTTTATTTATGAAAGTCACAGAGAGAGAGAGAGAGAGAGGCAGAGACATAGGCAGAGGGAGAAGCAGGCTCCATGCACCGGGAGCCCGACATGGGGCTCGATCCCGGGTCTCCAGGATCGTGCCCTGGGCCAAAGGCAGGCGCTAAACCACTGTGCCACCCAGGGATCCCTATATTTGATTTGTCTTAAAACACTTTCAAAAGAAGTGTACAGAATTAATATATATATATATATATTATTGGGGGAAATATTGGGGGAAAAAACCAAGGTTATTTAAAATCTTAGGAGGATTCAAAGAAATTGTTTTTTTTAAATGTACTTTTTCCCATTAAAATGTCTGCCATCAATGGACATAGGAGATGGAAATCTATTTGGTTAGTATAGCCAAATTAAATATTCCTAAAAGCAGTATGGCAATATGTATCAAAAATCAGTTGCAAGATGCCAGGAATTCCAGAATGGTCTGCCTCAAACCAAGACATACTCTGGCATAAAAGGATCTGACTTGCCACTGTTATTCAATGGTAGGTGTAAATATCACTGGGCAGGGCAATAGGTCAGTTGCTATCAATCATAAGGTCATATTTGAACCATTTTCCAAGGCAACTAGCTAGTAACAACTAATTAAAACACATAACACCTAAGGTTTAATAAAAGAAGCTACCCAGAGTCAGGAAGATGTTTTGTAATGAAGGAAAGTATAATGAGAACAAGCACACCCAGATGTGATAGCCTAGCTGCTGGGGCAGAACCATTAAAAAATAGCCAGAATACTTCTAAGTTTAGACAGCACCACAACTTGAGCCTTTGATTATCCTACTTTGAAGAAAAACTATAAAGAAAATATATTGCAGAGGAAGAAGGCATGACTGAGAAAAGGCCTTCAGTTCATTCAAGGCAGATTACCATGGTGGTCTGGAAAAGCACTCCCATCTCTACCCCTTCTGGACTCTTTGTCAGGTCTCAACACCAACCATATAATAATGAAAACATAGGTTGTGCGGAATTTCAGTAGAATTCACGAGCAGAGGCAATCAAGAAAGGGACCCAGGTGAGAACTCACCTAGGACCTTATGTTCTCACATTTGTTAATTTGATAAATGAGTTTTTGGCACTAGTTCCTTCTTTTTCCCTTCACACTCCACAATACTTCCAGAAGAACTTCCTAATTGCCTCTCTACATTAAATCTTTCTAATGATAACAGCATTAACTCAGGCTCACTTTTATTTGGGGCCAAATTATCATCGTTGTACCATACGGAATTAATTAAAATGTAGCCAGGAAAGGCTGCTTTGAACGACAGAGGCAGAGTTTGATTCTAAAAACCTGTGGGAATCGTCAGTGAGATGTGAAGAACAGCCAGCAGTCCTGTGCCAGAGCCCTGGCTGGTATTTCGAATGCTATTTGTAAGGGAGGGCCTGGTGGGCTAGGGGAAGGGGACAGGAAGACAGAGGAAACATGGGTAAGAAATTGAGTTAACAGTTTTAAAAATCAGCTTGGGCTGTTCTGGTTGGGAGCATCATTTGGTGTAATTGCATATGTTCAGCATTTAATATCTCCCGAGATTTAGCTTGAGTTGCGACTTCTCACATTTAATGAAGCCAAACTCTCTCAGGCCACCGCAAGACATATCTAAGGATGAAAACCAGTAATTTACAGCTTTAGTGACCTTATTACAGTGTACTTTGTGCTTGGCTGCTCTTCACTCTCATCTGGACCATTATCAAAGACTCCGTGGAATAGTGGCCATTAGCTACATGCAGACCAACAGGCTTTGTCTTCAAGGCAGTGACAGGAGGGGGGAAAAGATATTGAATATTTTACCTTAACTTCTAAGGAAAAAAAGAAAAAATCAAAATAGCAACATGCTCTTTGAAACACTAATATGCATGTGAATGGTGGTGATGAGGCAAAGTCTCCAGTAACAAACCAGCCTTGGTGCAAAGGCTTCTCAAAGATGAGCTAATTACACCGACAGCCCAAATAACAATGAATATTCTCCACTAGCTGATGAATAGCTCCTGATTTTGAGATGCCTAACCTACATCTGCGCTATGGAGATGGAAATAACAACGGACCAAAAACACCATCATATTTGCCAGATGCCAATAGCGCGCAGCGGGGGTACCAGGAGTTCAGGTTTTCTCATTTGGATGGGTCTTATTGCCAGAAATTAGCTCCATGGAAGAAGAAAGACCCACTTCAACACACGTGCATACATGTGCACATTCATTCAACAAATACATGGAGCTTCTACCAAGTATTTGGGCAAATTTCTAGGCCAAGAGGTAGACTTTTTCTGCAAGGAGATAGAAAAATTTTAGGCTTTGTGAGCCACACATGGTGTTTGTCACATATTCTGTAGTCTCTGTTTAAAACAAAACAAAACAAAAAACAAACAAACAAACAAAAAAAAACCTCTTTCAGAAATGTAAAAATAATTCTTTGTTTAGTGAGGCCAGGCAAAAACCAACTGCAAGTTACTGTTTACCAACCCTTGTAGGCACTTGACCCCAACTCCATGACCAAAGTAAAACAACAAAACATTGCCATGTCCTTGAGGAGGGTGAAGGAAGGTATGTAATAGAACACACAGGATTAATATCATAAAAAAGATATTAGCAGGTTATTGGCACCACGGCAAAAAGACCAAAGTAGATCAGGAGAAAAACATTAAAGAAAAATAAATATTTGGAAGAAAAAGACTCTTTGATTTGAGATTTCATGATTTGAGATCATGATGAGAGCATCCCTTAGAGAGGAGTTTTCATGCTTCAGAAGAAGCAATATGTGCATGAAAACCTCAGATATTTTAGAGCCCACACACTTGAAATAACAGCTCTGTCAGTTCAGAATTGTATAGCCCCCCACAAAGTGGCTTCATATTGGTGGACTTTTTTGCATCTGAAAAATGGGAATCCTGATGCATGACCTGTAATCCTACAAATTTGCTGTCAGTTGAGTCTCAAATGAATCTATGACAGCACTTTGTCATTAGGAAGGCAACAGATTTTTTTAACATCCTCATCAGAGCTGTAGCTACTTAGAAACATGGGTTTTATTGTTAATTTGCTTATCAATTTCATGAATACGGATGGTCTGCTTAAAACAAGGGATGAAGGATCCCTGGGTGGCTCAGTGGTTTAGCACCTGCCTTCTGCCCAGGGCGTGATCCTGGAGTCCTGAGATTGAGACCCACATCAGGCTCCCCGCATGGAGCCTGCTTCTCCCTCTGCCTGTGTCTCTGTCTCTCTCTCTGCCTCTCATGAATAAATAAATAAAATCTTTAAAAAAAAACAACAACAACAAGGGATGAGAATATGGTTTTAAGTTTCTAGGATAAAGACAAGGCCATAAGAGTAGCCTATGAGTCAAGAGAAAAGGTATCCTCCTATGCAATGTGGTTGCAAGGACACCATCCACAGGCCTCCCATAGCATTCTTTTACAGGATTCTTAAAGTATCTACAATTAGTCTTACTCTTTTGACAGAGTTGAGTCATATGCCATCATAAAGACATATGAAGAAATTGACTTGTGATGGTTAGTGCTATAATCTGTTGTTAGAGAACACTTAACCAAAGCAGGGATGGCCTCCTGGATGAAGATTTATTCAAAGCATGAAACATTGAGTTGGAAATCCAATGTTCAGGGATGTCTGATAAACTGTCTGCACAATTTGGTCTAAGAATTACCAGGACAGTGATCTAGACATCTTGGGCAAGGCAGAAGTTCACCAGGTCCCGTTGGCTGGTTGATGGAGTCTGAGAAGTGAAGGTTGACAGTAAAAAGAAAGTACATGGGCCCCAAACAGATGAAGAAACAGACAAGACCAAAGCTAGGAATCCAATCTTGGGAACTTAGCAAAAAATAATGTGTGGGTGGAAGAAAAACCTGCCTTAGCCTTCGTGGGATTTCTGTTAACTCTTCAATCACCCACATACCCCTTGACACTGAAAAATAAACAGATGTTCTATCCTACCCCTCCACTTAGCAGATACACAGTTTCCCAAGTGTAGAATCCTGTAGTTCTATCATAAAATATTACTAAAGCTAGTCTATAAAAGAGAAAATGTTTTAGAGTCCATTTCCTTGGGGGAGTCCCTATGATCAAATGGCAAGAGAAAGGTTCAAATGGCAAGAAAAAGGTTCCACAAAATTCACAAATAGTGAGTATACCTTATAAATGCCAGGGTCTTAAGTGGCATTCGTGATGTGAAAGCATGTTAAAAGAAACCGCTTCATAAAATGGCACTAGCGAACATACCTGAGCCAGAGCCTATAATTAATCTATTAAATAAAGAGCTTTTCTTTGTAGTTAATCAAAAAGGACCTCTCTGCCCTATACTCACACACATACACACACACAGGTGAAAAAATATAGACCTGCTTAAAAGCTATCTTTTTCAGAAGCAATGAAAGATAAGGTTTACTTTCAGAGACTTCCTGACAACCTGTTACAAAATTATTTCTGTTAACTCAGCCTGAGGCTATTTCATTTCTAAAGATTTCTTCCTGTATAATTAAAGAACCACTGCCACACTCTGGCAAGCTCTACCAAATGTACTTAAAGAACTTCTAAGTCTATTATAACTGGCATTTGTTTCTCTTCTCTGTCCTCACTGATTAACAGTCTATTTCCCTGTAAATAGAAGTGGTCTAGGTTCTAATCGGCTTGCCCCACTCCTTCTGATGAGGTACTAATAGGTACCAGCACTGCAGATGATCTCCACAATGTCCCAGGCTCTGTGGAGGCCACAGCCGTCAAGCCAAGTGGTCTAGAGAGGGCTCTTATGGAAGTGCATACGTGACACCTCCTCTAGTCAGCCAGCCAGTGATGCTACAGGGCATAGACTCGACACACATTATTTTTGAAATCACAATATCCACATGAAAAAGCTCTCCTTACTCATTTTTCAGGGCTCGTGAAGTCTCTGGCACATAGAAGGAATCCAATAAATATTATCGAATAAATATTAAATGATTTTTTTTCTTCCTGATATATAGAAACTCAAATTGAGCAAGGTGAACTATCTTGGTATCAGATGAAAATATCGATCTGGGCATTTAGATCCTACCCAACCTGGAGCATTGACTCTCAAATTATAAAAGATTTTTTTTAAAGATTTTACTATACAAAGAAAACTGGGTTCGTTAAATACATTGGCCATATTTTAGGTATTAGAGATATAAAACTGTCAAAGGAATCTAAATGAAAAGATCAGCCTTATCACTTGGAATTGCTGTTTCTTCCATCACAATGAGAAATCAGAGATTCACTTGGCCTGTGAAGTTTGTCATGACATTAGAATATTTAAGACAATTAGAAGAGCTCACAAGCCCAACTTGCTAAAGTCCAGAGAACGTGAATGGGGACTCCAGCACTAAATACAATCCTTGAAGATGTGACAGTTATCACTGGGCCTGGAGCCCTCCAAGTGGGTGGCCAACTTCATGATAGGGCTACAGCATCAATTGTGTACATAGGGGAGATAGTAAAATGTCAGAATAAGTCAGAAGATCTGGATTTTTTTTTTTTAAAGATTTCTAATTTCAACTTAACTGCTAACTAGCAATTACATTTAGGCAGGCCACTTAGCAGCTGTGATTGCTTATCTTCAGCTTTCCCACACAGATAGGTACAAATGTCCTAGGTATTATAGAAAATTAAATCTATGAGATTATCTTTAAGCTAGTATTTTCTAGCTTAGATATTTTAAAATAATATAATTATTTAGTAAAGATCTGGGGAAAGGGCTGAATTTTGTTATAAACTTCATCTATCATACTTGTCAATTTTTCCTGCTAGAAGTACATGCACCCAAGAGGAGAAGGTCAATGGCATTGAAATGTTCCTTGCTGCAATTAAATTGTGTGCATAAACATTTGATGAACCATGGATAAATGGCAATGGGGAAAGTGAGTAATATTGATTGATTTACAATTTTAAGAACAAAAATATTTGATTGCTATTACATTTGATAGTCTCTGGTGAGAGGTACTACAGAATATTGATCATTCTTTTCATAATGAGGCTTAATCTCAGTACTGGCAGCTGAAGAATGAAGGGAAGAACTTGATTAACAAAAGTGTGAGTGACCACTCTGTGGCTGAGGGAAAAGAAATGCACACACAAAAGAAAAGGCATGTTTTTCAAAATATTTTTCCCCCTAAATAATCTGGATTTTCCTGATTCAAAAAATGCCTCACTTTTGATTTTTAAATAGTTTCTTCGTTATCCAGATAGGTGAAACACATTCTGCTTCCTCCTGGATTCACCTTCTCATTTAAATATGAACACTCTGTCTACAGCCATACCACCCTGAATGCGCCCGATCACGTCTAAATATGAACACTCCTGGGGCACCTGAGTGGCTCAATAGGTTAAGCGTCAGACTCTTGATTTCACCTCAGATCATGATCTCGGGGTCCTGGGATCAAGCCCCAGGTCAGGCTCCATGCTCAGCAGGGAATTTGCTTGAGGATTCTCTCTCTCCTTCTCCCTCTGCCCCTCACTCCCCACACACGCAATCACTCTCTAAAATAAAAATAAATCTTAAAAGTAAATACTCAAACTCCAACCAGATGTCCAGATTGGGATTCACCACAATTTCTCCCTCTCCCTCAGCCCTTTCTTCAATTGTAGCACACAGTCTAGTTGATCACACCTCCAAATTATGTTTTGAATCTAATGCCCTTTTTATCTACAAAGCCTTAAGTGAGTTCTACATTATGTACAATCACCTCCAGGTTGTCTCTCCTTTTATTTGTCTTTCATGTAGAGTTTCTTCCCCCAATGAATTGTCAATCTAATTTTCAAATACATATACTTTTTTATCAGATTAATTCCCTGCTCATAAACAGTGCTTACCACCTGAAGGATAAGATAAAAATGCTTCACATATAGATCTTTGCCTGGTGTAGTTTTGTGCTGCCATTCTACCAAGTGTCTTCTCCTAGTCTTGTTTATGATACATAAAGGGATACCTGTATTAATAGGCCAGGATTTCATAGTCTCCAAATATATTTCTTTCTAAATTTACATTGAAATTCTACAAGTTCAATAGATCTCCAACACTTAAATTATGTAATGTGAATTTTTTAATTTTTAAGATTTTGACAAGTGTGGAATATAACACGTTAAATATATAATATCCAATGTTATATTTACTTATTTATTTATTTATTTATTTATGTATATGGTAGACTTTAAAAAAATTATCCTCATACATGTACATCCTAATGTTTTCTCTTACTATGCTTTTGGACACTGTCACTGCTTTTGTCCTTACCTGATATAATAGGGTTAATAATGTTCATAAACAATTTTATATACATATATATAATCTTTTTGAAGCCTGAGGTGTCCTATTAAAATTCAGAAAGCTGAAATAAGACTTCAACAAAAACCAGATCAACTACAAAATCCCCACTTTTCTAGACTGACTCAGAAAGCTGCATCCTGGAGCAATCAAATAGCCTAAATTCTATGAACAACAAAATGCCTCCTGTAAAACATGTGAAGATTCCATGGCTGCTGGTTGGTAAAATCCTTTAAAAAAGAGGGTCATGCCCATTTTGTCAGTGAGGGCTCCACTTGGCCTTTTTGCTAGTTCACAGGTAGCACTTCCATTCTTTGGTTAAGTAATGTGTCCTTGCATTAAAAGGATTGAAAACTCAGTGTATTCAAGTGTCCTTGTGAAAGAAAAGAGAGAAGTAGGGAACAGTGAGGACTATGGAGCACTGGCAAATTCCAATCCTTTCTGACAGCTTGTGTTGCTCTGTGCCACAGAATGTGAGCCAAGTTTTGTCCATTTCTATGATTTCTCAAGAACAGGAACTAGAGATTCCTGTTTTTGTATGAAATCTCAGTTTGAAAATAGGACATCTATTTATATTTTTCTTTAACCCATGTGGAAATAAAACCCTGCTCTCTGCTCCAAGTTTATTTCTCTTATTTAAGATAAGTCACTCTTGTTTTAATCTTAAGTATAGCTGTACACTGGCATCTGGGTGGCTCAATCGGTTAAGTGTTGACTCCTAGTTTCATTCGGCTTAGGTCCTAATCTCCTGGTCATGAGATAGAGCCTTATCAAGAGATCTGTGCCCTGCATGGAGTCTGCTTCAGGTTCTTTCTCCCTCTGCCCCTCCTGATCATGCTCTCTAAAATAAATAAATCTTGAGAAAAAAAATAGCATGGTTGCACATTACATAATGTAGGTTTCTCCCTAAAAGAGCATGTAGATCAAATAGATCATCAAATCAAGTTCTAAGTGCATCAAGGATGCCTGTGATTTAAACGAAGCCCAAGCCCATAATAAATTCCTTTGTCTTAGAATTATTCCCACATTTGGTTTGATGAGTTACTGCACAAGGTGTAGAAAGTGATTGCAGACAGTAAATAGCAAAGGCAATCGAATCAAATAAATATGGATACATACACTAGGTCTTCCACACACAAGGTGTGGGGACAAGACCAGCTATATATCTGCTTCTGTCTTATAGAATAGATGTAGATATACACATCTATCGGATTTAATTTTTACATCTATGTGGTTTTTATATATATGAGAAACCATTTCATTTATTTATTTTCATATGTATATATGGTTTTTGTAAAAATTAAGAGATATTTAAACACTAGCAAAATTATTAATGTTAGGTAATACTCTTTTAAGTATTATATACAAATAAGTACTATATACAAACTGCAAATGTGCAGTTTGTACAAGGAATATTTCATATAAACTTTAATCAATTCCAAATTTACGGAAATTTTAACATAAGAGAAAGGATTACTTAGGTGCATCATTACTGTTTCTAGGTACTAAAGTAACTATGAAGCTGACAATGTGCTTCAGGAATGTTTTTTGTTTATTTAAAGATTTTATTTATTTGACAGAGAGAGAATGTACAAGCAGGGTGATCAACAGAGGGAGGGGGATAAGCGGGCTTGTCCCTGAGCAGAGAGCCCAACAAGGAACTCTATCCCAGGACCTTGGGACCATGACCTGAGCTGAAGGCAGACATTTAACCAACTGAGCCACCCAGGCACCTGACAATGTACTTCAGTTTAAGTCTGTTCTCTATACTTGGTCTTGAGGTCATAGGAAGACTGTCAGCATTTAGTGAAACATAACTACTGTCTTTGATCTAAAGGTTATTAAATACCATAGCAGGTCATCACTGTCTCAAGAGACCTTTAAGAAATTGGATAGACAATTTTGTCTTGTACAAATTAGGTGTTGACTGACCAGGACAGGACAAGGACAAGCTAGTTGCCCTCTGGTGACTTCTTCCTTCTGCCTGGTTTGATTGACTACTATGCCATCTTGGATATAAACACCTGGCAGGCACTGCTGTGACTTCCTCTTCCTTCTCAGCAGCAAAGAATGATAATGCCCTCCTGCTTCTAAACTCATAGGAATTAGGAAATTGAAGAAGGGATTTGAAAGGACTTCATGGGAAGCTCCAGCGCAATCTGGAGATGGATACTTTGACCACGTGTTATCAGTGCCATTCGAATTTAAGGTTTGCCTTACATCACAGAATTCTGGCTGGTATTTAAAATTTAGCCTGTAAAAAAATAAATAAATAAAATAAAATTTAGCCTGTGACACTAAAACAGACACCTAGTCCACAGACATGCAAAACCTCTTGATTTTTAAAGACATTAACAAATATTTTTCATTTACATGTTTATATATTGTCTTGGCTGTTTATTAAGCAGTATATGTATAGTTGGGGGTCATAAAATACATTCCCAGTTTTGTAAAATATCTTTATGGGATATATTTACTTGGATAAATAAGCATATCTAACTAAAGTCAGTTAAGTGAGAAACAACTGGCTTAGTATGTCCTAAATCAGAACCAAACATCAGACTTCTGTTTACCTAGTGGATGAAACAAAAATCATAAAAGATACGACAAGCTACATAAACACAAAACCCACAGATTTCTGAGCCCATTAGAAAAATGAGGAGAGGAGGACACTTAAATGAATTAAATTCCAGAAAGTGTCAGACCTTTCCCAGGAAAAGAGACTACCCATAGCTTTTATAACTCGAGGAAAAACCAATAGGAGGATGAAACCATCCTAAGGGAAGCAATGTAAAACAACTGTGATTGGTTAATGTGGCCAATTAGTATCTTAAGAACTCCAGCCACAAAGTGAGTCCTATGCATCCATCAGTTTGGTTGAGGCTCTCAGTGAGTGCACAGGGGTGAAATTCTGGGGAGCAAGGGAGTCCTAAGAAGCTCTTTGTGTAAGCCAGGTCCTCATGCAAAATATTGCAGAAGTCAGGCAAAGTGTGGAGGCAGAGCAATGAGGTAGGATATCTGCTGGGTGCAAAACCAAAGGACAGGACTTGGGAGCAGTCAATTCCCCAGAAACTGAAAACCTCCCAACAATGCTCTAAAACAACAAGCGATCTCCCTTCTTCACACTCATATCCATAGTCTTGCTAAGTGGAAAATTCTAGTCCCACCCATAATGTATTTGAAGCCTTGACAGAATCTAAAGCTGCCACAAGCCCAAACCCAGCACTGCTATGTTTTATTAACACTAGTGGTCTGATGGAAGAAAATATTTGAACTTTTCTGGATATATTGTTTAGTTCAGTCCCAGCTCTATTTTACAGAAAATGAATAATAAAAACAAAAAAAGCAAGAAAGCACGGCCCATGATCAAAAGAGAATATCATTACTAGAAGGAGACTCAAAATCGACCCAGATATTGGAGAGAGGTGAGAATTTTATAACAGCAATTAGTCTTTAAAGGAGCTTTGGAAAAGGTGAACAACATGTAAATGGGAAAGGTCACAAAAGTGGAAACTATTAAAAGAAACCAAATAAAAATGCTATAAATAAATATTTGCAAACCATATATCAGGGGATTAATATCCAAATTACATAAGGAACTCATACAACTCAACCACACACACAAAAAAATCTCATTTTAAAAATGGGCAAAGGACTTGAGTAGATGTTTTTCCAAAGAAGACATACAAGTGGCCAACAGGTACATGAAAAGATGCTCAACATCACTGATGAGGGAAAGGCAAATCAAGATCACAATAAGATATCACTCCACATCTGTTAGAATGGCTATTACCAAAAAAGGCAAGAGAGCCAGTGTTGACAAGGATGTGGATAAAAGGGAATGCATGTGCACAGTTGGTGAGAATGTAAATTAGTGCATGCACCATAGAAGTTCCTCAAAAAACTAAACATAGATCCATATACTCTATTTCTGGAGATATATATATATATACACACACACACAAAACAAAGGAAATGAAATCAACATCTTGAAGAGCTAACTCTAACTCCATGTTCATTGTAGCATTATTCAAAATAGCCAAAACATGAAAACAACTTAAGTGTCTATCAATGGATGAAGAAAATAGGGTACATATGTATGCAATGGAATACTATGCAGCCATGAGAAAAAGAAAATCCTGACATTTATGACAATGCAGATGGACCTTGAAGGTATTATGCTAAGTGAAATAAATCAAACAGTAAAATAATACTGTATGATATTTTATGCAGAATCTGAAAATTCCAAACCTTTAGAATCGAAGAGTAGAATAGCAGTTTTCAAGGGCTAGGTGGTTGGGGAAGTGGGGAGAGGTTGATTGAAGAGTATAAACTTCCAGTTTAATGATTATTAAGTTTTAGAGCTATAATATATAAAGCATAGTGACTATAGTTAACAATACTGTATTATATACTTGAAAGTTGTTAAGAGAATAGATATTAAAATTCTCAACATACAGCTATAATTCAGTGAGGTGACGAAAGTGTTAACTAACCTTATTGTAATAAACAGTTCACAATATGCATGTGTATCAAAGCATTATATTTTACACCTCAAACTTACACAATGTTATGTAAATTACCTCAGTAAAGCTGGGGGGTGGGTAATTAAAATGCTGTAAATATGGAACACATCCACAATTTAAAATTCCTTCAGTGTTTAACTTTTTATTATTTTTTGTTTATTTGAGAGAGTGTGAGAGAGAGAGCATGGACACAAAAAGGCAGAGGGACAGGGAGAAAGAGAATCCCAAGCAGGACCCACACTCAGCAGGGCAGAGCCCAACTCGGCGCTTAATCTCACAACCTGAGATCATGACCTGAGCTGAAATCAGGGGTCAGATGCTTAACCGACTGAGCCACCTTGGCACCCCTTTACTTTTTTTTTTAACCTTAAGTAAGCTCTATATGCAACATAAAGCTTGAACTTACCACCTCAAGATTAAGAGCCATATATTTTACCAACTGAGCCAACCAGACACCACTCCTTCAAGGTGTTAAAGCACATTAGACACAGTAGGAGACTGAATTAATTCAAGGAAAGGTCAATAGAAATTAATCAAACAAATAAGAAGGACAATGAGCACATCAAAAAAACAGTGGGACAATATCAAAGTGCCTAATATATGTATATTTCTTGTGTCAGAAAAAAGTAAAAGAGAAATGGACACTAGCAATATGTGAGAGCTAATGGCTGAGAATTTTTCAAAATTGTTGGGCATCATCAGTCCACAAAGTAAGATTTATTAGTGAGTGAAACAAGACAGATAAGGAAGAGACAGTTAGGCACATTATAATCAAATTATTAAAAAAATGCTAAAAGGACATTTTTATTTATTTATTTATTTTTTATTGGTGTTCAATTATAAAAGGAAATTTGTGAAAAGATAAAAGGAAAACTATACCTAGAGAACAAAAATATGAATGATTGCTGACTCCTTTTGAGAAGTAGTAGGGGTATAAGAAACAAACTACATCTCTAATATATGGAGGATTTGAAATGAATAATAAAATTACCTGAAAAATTCCCAAATATTGGATACTGGCCAAAAACACTTCAGAATAATCCACAAATTATACAAAATACCCACAAAAATTAAAATATATTTTGGACTGAAATATCAAAGTTTGTATATGGTAGCTAAAGCAGCTCCCAGAAGAACATTTTTACCTTTAAAAGCATATATTAGAAAAGAAGAACAGAAAGGAAAAGTGGAAATAAAGAGCAAATTAAAATCATACTAGAAAAGGAAAAAACGAGTAGAACTGAAATAAATATACAAGCAATAGAGAATCAACAGAGTAAAAATTGGCTTTTGAACAGATTAACACTGAAAACCCCCTAACAAAACTGATCAGTAAAAAAGAAAGTATCAAGAAGATGATCTATCATACAAAATACTTCAGATATTATATATGTAGATAAACAATAAATTTCCCAATAAATTTGACAATTTAAATAAAATGAATGTTAGAATCACTATCAAAAAATAAAAGAGAATGTGCTCTTCAGAAGTGAAGGAAAAAGAAAGATATTTGGCCAAATTCAATCACCACTCATGATAAATACTTGTAGCCATCAAAAGATAGAGGAGAATTTCTTTAACCTTATAAGGTATACTTAGGAGATACTTACAGGTAATACCATAGCTAATGATGAAACAGCCAACAATTTTTCTTTATGATTGAGAACAAACCAAGAATATTCTACTTCTTTTTGACCTTGTACTGCAGACCTTAGGGCAATCAGAAATTCATAAAGATCAAAAAGAAGTGAAATTGTCTTTTTGCTTAGATGAAATTGTTGCATACATGCAAAATATTATGACATTTAATTAAAAAACATCTCCTGGCACTAATCAAAAACATAGCCAATAAAAAGGACAAAAAGGTAATATTTAATAGAATTATATTTCTATTTATTGGCTACATACAACCAGAAGTAATTTAATCAAAGAACATTAAATACCTTGGAATAAATAAAAATGTTTATGACCTCCACACTGAAAACTATAAAATATTGCTACAAGAAAATAAAGTCTTGCATAGATATATTACTTCATATATTAGAAGATTCAGTATCAGAATGTTCATTCCTTTCAAAATAGTCTTTAGATTCAATGCAATTCCAATCAAAATTCTGCATTTAGCCAACCCAATGTTGCAAAAGAACGGATTTGGAGGACTTTCAATACCCAATTTCATGACTTATGATTGAGCTACAGTATTCAAATCGGTATTATATCAGCATTAATTAGACTAACCAATAGACAACAGACAATAAGACAGACAATGGAATCAAAGATAATAGTTCAGATAGGTCAAATATTAATAATAATTCCAACCAAAGTACCAAGTGAGTTCAATGTGGACAGGATAATCTTTTCAACAAACAAGTTCTAGAACAATGAAATAGTCATATGGATATGACTGAAATGTAATTTTAGTTCACAAAGTAGATGTAATTTTTTATAGATCATAGACCTAAACCATAAAAACTAAAACGACAAACCTTCCAGAAGATGACAAAGGAACTTGTGACCTTCTGCTGGGAAAATCATCTGTAGGTAAGTCACAAAATACTAACCACAAAAGATGGAGTGCCTGGGTGGCTCAGTTAAGCCTCCAACTGTTGGAGGTTTAGTTCAGGATCTCAGGATCGTGAGATCAAACCTCACACATCAGACACCAAGCTCAACACAGAGTCTGCTAGAGATTCTCTCTCTCCCTCCCCCTTATTGCTCCTCTTCTCATGCTTGCTTTCTCTATCTCAAATAATAAATAAAATCTTTAATACATATATTAATATATATAATTTAATATATATTAATATATATTATATATTATATATATATATAAACCATAAAAGAAAAGGAGTGTGGGCAGCCCCGAATGTCCAGCGGTTTGGCACTGCCTTCATCCCAGGGTATGATCCTGGAGACCCGGGATCGAGTCCCACATCAGTTTCCCTGCATGGAGCCTGCTTCTCCCTCTGCCTGTGTCTCTGCCTCTCTCTCTGTCATGAATAAATAAATAAAATCTTAAAAAAAAAAAAAAGAAATGCTAGTTTGGACATCTCAAAAATTAAAAACTTCTGTTTATCAAAAAAGTATTGTTTTTTTTGTTGTTGTTGTTTGTTTGTTTGTTTATTTTTCAGAGACAGAGACACAGGCAGAGAGAGAAGCAAACTCCCCGCAGGGAGTCTGACATGGGACTGGATCCCAGGATTCCAGGATCACACCCTAGGCCAAAGGCAGGCACTCAACAGCTGAGCCACCCAGGTACCCCATGAAAAAATATTGTTAAGAAAATAAATAAGTTGGGCAGCCTGGGGGGCTCAGCAGTTTAGTGCCGCATTCAGCCCAGGGCATGGTCCTGGAGTTCCAGGATCAAGTCCTACATCCGGCTTCCTGCATGGAGCCTGCTTCTCCCTCTGCCTGTGTCTCTGCCTCTCTCTGTCTCTCATGAATAAATAAAATTTAAAAAAAAAGAAAATGAATAAGCAATCTATAGAATGGGAGAAAGTATCGACAATGCATGTATCTGACAAAGAACTTCTATCCAGAATACATAAAGAATCTCACAAATCAGCAACAAAAAAAATACAACCCAATTAAAGATGGGCAGCAATCTTAAGCAGACACTTCACAGAGATAATAGGAATGACCAGTCAACACATGAAGAGCTCAATTTCCTTAGTCACCCACGAAATGCAAACTAAAACCACAATAAAATATAATTCTAGACAGTTTAAATGGTTATAAAAAAAAAAGAAAAGAATGACTGTACCAAACTTTGGCTAAAACATGAGTGTTGGTTTGCAAACCACCACCACACATGGAGGCCAAGGAGAGATAGCACATGGAGGGAGAGACAAACTACACAAGAGGAGACCCAAGAATGAGGCAGTCCACTCCAGACCACTAGGGTAGCAGGTATAATAAATGAGAGATTGTTCTAGACAGCCACAAGCAGAGTAGATACTAACACCAACCTGCCAGAACCTTAAGGGTTTTTTTTTTTATAGAGGCCTTAACTGGGCAGTGTCAAGTACTATGCCCAGTTGATCTCAATGACTCTTTACTCTCTCTGGGGCTATCCTTAAAAATAGATTGAGCTGTCCTACAGCTGTCCGCCTGTAGGTGGAAGGTACATTGCAGGGGCCTGGGGCAAGGGGGAGGAGCCTCTGAGTGCCTGGTTCCTGTTGCAGGTCACCCAGAGGTCATGTCCTCTGAATGACCTCTTCCAATGATTAAGAAAAAAAAAGCAGAAAATCTCAACTCCCATTGCTAGTGGAATGCAAAATCATTGAATCAACTTGAAAATTGCTCAGCAGTTTCTTATAAGCAGCTACCATATGAGCCAGCAATTCACCTTTTAGGAAAATATAGAGAAATGAAAACATGCATTTTGTATATGAACATCTTGTATAAGAACTATTCATAATAGTCCTCAAGTGTAAATAACCCAAATGCCCACTGACAAAGTCATGAACTGACAAGTTACTATATAATCACAGAATGAGATACTATAAAGCGGTAAAATGGAACACAATCAGTTCTACACAAAACATGGAGGAATCTGAAAATGTTATGTTGAGCAACAAACCCAAACTCAATTGAGGAAGTTGTTTATATAAGAGCCAAGAGCAGAGAAAACTAATCTACAGTGAAATCAGACAATGGTCGCCTCTGGGCTAAGGGTGGGGTGGGGCAGATGGAACAAATATTAGGCAAATTAACTGAAAGAGGGTACAAAGGGCCTTTCCTTTTTCCATCAGTATCCTGATGGCAGTATTCTATCTTGGTTGGTATAGTCATTCTATGGACATACACCATCATGATTTGATTGTCAAAATCATCAAGATGAATATCTACTATTGCTATATTTTATTGTATGAAAATTACATCTTAGTACATAAGAATAAAGAAGCATGAAGGGGAAAAAAAAGGAATTAGTGATCAAACTGAAGAGATCCAAGAGTGGTGATAATGTTATTCATACCACCCTGTGGAAAAGTGAACTCTCCCATATAAACATTCATCTGCTCTGTGGGAGGCTTGCAATGGGAGAGCATATTGTATAGACAGCCTCACAAGCGGCTGTGTTTATTTTCGGTTTAAGACAATGAGACAATAACAGGCTGTGATTTTTAGAGGAGAAAAATTACTGTGAGATCTGTTAGGTAGATGAGAAATGGCAAGTGGAATGTGCTCAGAAAAGAGCAGTCTGAATATTTCCTCAGGTAGCTAAGCTCAGGGAACAGGAGTCAGATGGTCTTTGGTGAATATATCGATGTGTGCAATCCTCAGGTGCAAGCACGATCCCCTCAAGAAGCTTAAACACCACTTGGGCCAAACTCAATCTGCAAGGTAAAGAAAACCCTCCCTGGAACATACACCCAAACTCCTTTGAGGAAGTTCCAAACTCCTGATGGCCATTTGTCACATGAAGAATAAAAATCATCTTTATAGTAACACTGTTTGCATCCATACTAGTATAAGTAGCATATTCCTGCTGTTACTAGCTGGACCAAAGTAATTTGGGAAACGGTTGACATTCAAGCATTTTTAAAATCTTTACACATTAAGCAATTAGTGAACTCTGGTCAGCTTATTATGATGATATCCTGCGCCATATAAAACAATTGATCAATGATTTGGAAAGCAACACTGAATCCTTTCTTTGCCTTTCATGGAAAGAGAGGCAATCATCTACTTGATACAGTGATCAATGACCATACCACTTAAACTGTTTTAAAGTGCTTATATGTTATTATCTCGATCTTTCTTATTCCAAATCTCTAAGGAATACAGAGACTGTTTGAGCCAGCCTGAATTGTGGTTTTCTCACTGATGGATGAAGGTGAGTAAATGGCTTGCCCAGCTCATGTGGTGATCCATCCAGCAGCCTGAATGGAAAGGAAGACCACAGAAAGTACTTAGTTATGAAGCCAGGAAGATAATTTCAGCCAAATAACCAATGTTTAATATATAAATTCTAATATTTATCGACAATATGCCATCTACCAGAGTGCTCAGTCCTAGGGAAGCAATTGTAAAGAAGACCATTGTGAGGTATAAATGATCACATTTGACCGCATAATCTAAGACATACATGGGCATGTCCAGCATATGGAGAAAATGTAGAAACATGGAGACAGGAGATTATGTATTTCTTTCCTTTTCTTTTTTCTTTTCTCTGAGTGTTTTGTTGTTATTTTATTTTACTTTAGTTTCAGGCACCCTGAATGACTCTATTGAAAGTCTATTTTGAAAATCCATATTCACCTGTCCCTAATTTCAGCACACGACCAATCTGTTTCTTTAAGAATCACACACAAGAAATTAGTTTAATTATATGGTGTTTTCTTCAGCAATTTCCTTTCTCAGTACATGGGATTAGAACTATTTTTTCCTGCTGCTCTGTTGCATTCTTCATACTATTGTACCCACCTCACGTCCAGAGGTCCCATCTCATTAGATGCTGCAGCTCTGTGTGCAGAGAATTGGCATTATTATGATCGGAACATTATTTATTCCTATTAAACAAAAGGTGGTTTTATGTAAGTGTTAAAACATTATTGCTTTTTTACTCCCTTGATCTATCAAATACCAACTTGTGTGTATGGCCTGGCAGGGAGTAATCATATGTTAACATTCAGCACTGGTGTACACGGAAAATGAAACCAGTATTGGTTGTCTTTAAATGTTAGAAACGTGTTCCCTTCTGGTGGCTGTTTCTTCGCAGAACACCAGCTAGGAGGAAGTAAACAGAGAGCTTTCCTAAATCCTGTGCACAGAAGGAAAATGGACAAAAGGCTGTCAGAAACCTAAGCTTCGCTCTCCAGCAGGTCAGGAGACAGAGACTTGGGGGCTTTGCAAAAGCTTTGGGAAAATCTAAGGGGAAAGATGCTGAATTAATATCAGCAGGACATGTCCAGAGAGAAGTGGACAAGGTCTGTCTATAATCCCCACACAAGCAAACTGGTCAGCTTCCCCTGATCCAAAGGATATCATTAAAAGAAGGGAGGACACCTTCTTTACCTTCATTTTGCCTTAGATTCTTCATTTCTTCAAAGCAATTTTAAAAGCCAGCAGTTAATTTTCACAATCTTTTTAATATTTGTATATGTTCAGGGCCTTGTCGTGATGACTCAAGCTGGCATGAATAACCATGGAAAAACAACCTGAGGGTGGTGTCATCAGGAGCCTGCAATCCTAGTCTTGTTCAGCCATTGAGTGAATATCAGTGTGACATGAGGCTAGTGTTTCCCATCATGTGGTCCTCAGTGAGCAGCATCAACTCAACTGGGAATGTGTTACAAATGCAAACTCTCAGGCCCTGGACCTGCTGTAGCAGAAACTCTCAGGGCAAGGTCTCACAATTTGTGTTTAACAATCTGTGCTCTACATAAAGTACAGTGAGAACTACTGCTTTAAATGATAAAGTTTTCTGTGACTCAGTTTTCTTATCTACAAAATGAGGGTATTTATCTAGATGACATTTCAGATGTATCTTATTCCGAAAACATAACTTATTTTGTAACATTTTAAACTGGATTGAGTATCTTTATTTGTCTGTGTTCCTAGGCCTGGTATATAGTAGATGCTCATGAAACAAGATGGTTATAAGATGATCTCTGCCCTGACATGAACATATACAGATTAATAGGGAAATACTTCAGCCCTGTGACCATTTGTTGACACTCATGATGGCCAAGAAATTGCCCAAAGGAAATATACATTTTGCGTGGCTCTTAAGAGTGAGTTCGTCAGAGAGCGAGAGAAAGCCAAAGGATACATCAGATACAAAGAAATTTAGATATGGAAAAGCATTTTATTTGGAGGTATGGAAAATAGCATGTAGTAAGGCAAACAAAAACAACAAAACAAAACAAAACAACAGCAATTATTTCCACTCAAAATTTTGAAAAGGAGGATGGTGGATATTACCCAGACTTCCATAGCCAGTGTGTATTTGCAACCACAAATTTGGATTTATAAGAACTATCATATTTTGTTTTTCTTTAAAGCAAATCATATTTGACTCCAAATTTCCATTCTGTGAGGCTGGCAAGAGATTCAGTAATCTCACTCCTATGCACACCTGTCTCCTTCCCCCAGAGATGGGCAAAATATTCAAGAGATACTGGGCCAACTCAGTATTCTAAAAAGCTTTAAGTCCATATTATTTCTCTCAAGTTTGAGGATTCTGTGGTTTCTGTGTCTACTAGAGCAGAAAAAAAAAAATCTTTGCCAGGACTGGGAACCCAGTGCCTCAAGTAGAAGTGAATTGCCAGAACATAGGTTGTTGTATGTTTCTTTTGAACTAGGAATATGTAATCCTCTACCATATGAAATTTTAAAGAAATCTCCCCTCTTTTTTTTCTTTAAAGATTTTATTTATTTACTCATGAAAGACACACAGAGAGAGGCAGAGACATAGGCAGAGGGAGAAGCAGGCTCCATACAGGAGATCTGATGTGGGACTCCATCCCAGGACTCCAGGATCACACCCTGAGCCAAAGGCAGACACTCAACCACTGAGCCACCCAGGGGTCCCAAAATCTCTCCTCTTTCTTGCTGCCTTTTAAGATACATACCTCTTTCTGGAGTACCTTATATAACTTCAAATATGAATCAGGTTAACTATGATCAGCTTCAGTAAGGGCTCACTTGTGGAAAAATGACAGAAGGAAAAGATACAGAGAGAAAAATATAAGTGAATGCAGTTATATTTTTTAAAACAAAATTAGTAGGAATGAGTTCTTTTCAGTGTTTGGAGTAAGAAATGGTATTCCACAAAATAAAAGCAAGATAGGGCCACATGTTCCAAAGGACTGTTGTTTTCATAATCTGAGGAAGAATCTATGAACTAGAATGTTTCCCCTATCAGTTCATGGCTTTGTAATAGATGAAAATGTTGTACTGATAGAAGCCCCACAACTGATTTTATCTATCCAAACCCAAATGTCCTTTAAGGCACTACAAACTAAAGAATCTCAAAGAATGCTTAGCAAACTTTCTCCTGACAATGATAAAACATAAACCATACTTCTGGGATGCAAGCTTATTTTCCGATAATTTCAAGAAAGTCGTGGCAAGGTACAGAAGGATTATTTTTGGAAGAAAGGTCTGCTCTGTGTGATGTTTGTGCAGTTGTGTGAAAGGGAGATACATGCCATTAGACATAAATCACTTGATTTGCTAAACACTAAACCTTCACATTCAAGCCACTTCATCTTTCCTAGTCCTTCCTCTTCAGAAGATTGTAAAGGGATGACTATTTTTAATAATCTTAGTTTTACAATAACCTGCAAATTTTTCCTTTTATCTTTAAAAAAAAAAATGCTTCTATCTGTAGCTCCCCATCCTGTTCTTACATACCCTGGGAAAGTAGTCTAGGATGGAGACATGGCATTCGGGAGAAGAACCAGGACATTCACTCAGGAAATCTTTGGAAGCTTCTCTGAAGAATCACTGTAATTCTGATCTTCCTCTGTGATTTCTTGTCACCATTTGAATAAATCTCTCCTGGATGTTTTCTTTAAAGAGAAAAAAAGATGTTTTTCAATTTTCAAAGAAGCAATATGTATTGATTATCAAGGACTGAGGAAATTCAGAAAAGCAGGCACAGGCATATATACATGCAAAAATTTTTGCAATTTTATCTTTCAGAATTAACCACTGTTAACATTAGTGCTTAGTGTACCAGACTTTTTCCCTGCATATGCACACATGCACACGTGCACACAAAATCACCCATTATACCATCATGTAATCACTTAAACTTAACCACTGTGGAAATTATAAATAGATTTTTGATAAGTCTTACATGCATACACACCCACTTTAGAAAATTGGGGACATACTCAAGATACTCAGTTGTTACTTACTTTTTTCCACTTATGCTGTATCATGAACATGTTTCAAAGTCCTTACTAGGGTCCTTGAGTTAAATGATGTAAATAGAATGTAATTTATTTGATCTCATGTTGTCTTCAGATTTTCCACTGTTATTAATATCATTGAGATTAACATTTTTAGAGATAAGTCATTACACACATCCAATTTATTCCTCAGGATGAAAACCATTGCTGATTAAAGCTATGCACATTTTAAATGCATTTGAACAAAAATGTATTTGGAATAAGATCTATCAATATATATTCCTAAGAAAAATCTGAATAGCATTTTTCTCATTCCCACAAACACAAAGATTATCTTCCTTTACTCTTGAATGACTGACAGTTGAAAATGGGAACAATTATCATTTAAGTTACATTTAAAGAATTACTAGTGAAATTGAATTTTTTGTCAAAATTTTTCATTGTTGATTTGTATTTCTTCTTTGATGAATTGCCTCTTCATGTCTCTTCAATTTGACCTACTTTTGTCTTTTTTTATGGTTGATTTTATTTAAATAAACTAACAAGATATTGGCAGCAATAAATATAGCTCTGTAAGCCATGCTGGTTAATGCACCACCTAGGAACTTACTTTCTACATGTAAATGAGGGACTTAGGGCTCCTCTGGCTACTGACCATCATATATGGGTGAAAAAAGAACATGTTTTGAAGTTTCTACTAGAAAAAAATATTCTATAGGGCTTTCTATTCTAATACCTTAAATCGAGTACATTTCCTTCTGTTTCTACTGGAGTGTAGCCCCTCTAATGTCTTCTCCAGAAAACAAGCAAAGACGACCTAGAAACTCTTGGAAAATACTACCAGAAATCTCAGTTTCTGAGTTCTCTTAGTTTCAAGCTGTTTCCTTAACATTTTGAGATGGCCTCTATGACTTCTTTTCCTTTTGAGAATTTGTGCTCATGGATATATTTTACCAAAAAGGGAGAGATGAACAGAAGTGCAAATTATTTTTTCCCCTTGTACTAGGCTTCTGCTATTTCTTCTTCTTGAATTATGGTGCAATTTTGCCATGAGAAGTGATTCTTGGTTCCTTTCTTTCCTTGATTTCTGTGTCACAAGACTATGGTATCAAATATTTAAGGTCCTGTATATTCCATGAATAATAGCATAGTCGATGAGATACAATGACCTTTTCAGTATTCTGTATTGTGACTAGCTATAGTCAATCCATTCATTTCACTCTTTTATAGCCTCCCTGAGCTTGAGAGCAGACAGTGAAATGGCTATCCGAATCAAAATATGATGTGCCAAAAGGTCAAAATAGTAAAGTACACTAGTATATTTCATAGAATATATTATGGCATTAAAATCCTAATATCCTGCCCTGGTGCCAGAATCTATAATGGGAAAAGAAAATGGCAGTTTAGGAATTTGCCCTTGTGAAAACTGGAATGAATCCAAATGGATAATGACTATTTCTCATCTTAGTTACAGTGAAATTTTATTTCTTATATTCAAAAGTCTGTATATGGTGTTACATTTTTAAAAAGCATATGTGTTGGGGGTTTGTTGACACATATAATCTCACCATTGAAGGTGAGAGAACTTGTCTCCTCTTTAGCTCCTGCCATATGGTACATTATTTCTTAGAGTTTCCCATATTTTTCTAATTTCATCTCACTCTTAGAAAAAAAGAAGTGTGTTTATCTGTGTATCTGAAGACAGATATACAGAGATAGGTAGATAGAAAGACAGATAACACCACTGGCTTTCTTATTTATTTCCTTTGCTTTTTACATGTGATAAAAAAATATTTTTTAACTTCATTTTCCTAGTGATACTCCGTACAATACCCTAATATTAGAATACTAGCTCAAGGATGTTGCTTTCATTTTTTTCTTCTCCTAATATTGTGAGAAATCTGAATTTCAGCATGTTTTTATCTAGGAGCATTTCAAGCAAAACATATCAAGTGTTGAGCCAATTCTACAATGGTTTAAGGAAAAATTATCTTTTAACTAGATGTTATAAAATTAATTCAGAACAAAAATTGCTACCGAATCCATATTGAAAGTTATATTGAATCAGAAAAGTCTGGTGGCTAGGTCTTTTTATGTGTTTTATTCCCAACACTACACACACACACACACACACACATACACACACACACACACACATATATATTTATACATATGTACACATGCATACATATATATGAGAGGAAATACACTTGTTTTATTTGTTTCTTATAGAGTCAAATATTTGCAAATTAAATTCCATTTGAAACAACAAGGGAGAACTGGGGAAAGAGATTCAAAATTATAATTAAGAAAGGAAAAATACTTACTAAGCTTGTCTTACCAAGAGTCAAGTTCAATATTCTGTTTTAAATAATCTATAATTAAAGGATTGTGCCTAGTTTCAACTTTTAATTTTTAAAATTCCATCAACTTTGAACCTACTAGTCTGAACCAATATTATGGCAAAAATAGATAAATTATATTCATGCTATGTGCCTGAATAAGAAGAAAAATAATCATCTTTAGGTTATTCATATAATTGATATAGTCAAGATCATGGACTTTTTCCTTGATCTCATTTAAGCCTATTTTGATAAATCGCAAGCATCTGTGGCCACCAATGACAATATCAAACTACTAGTTGGG
This sequence comes from Vulpes vulpes, assembly GCF_048418805.1. NCBI lineage: Eukaryota > Metazoa > Chordata > Mammalia > Carnivora > Canidae > Vulpes > Vulpes vulpes. Next base: position 34,854,111 of record NC_132786.1, read on the forward strand.
TACAATCCCAACTTCTCTGTCTCATTTTTTGACTCTTGCTTAAATAGTCAACAAGATGATTTTCTACTGCCATCCTTGCTGCTGACCACTGGCTCCCTCGCTAATTGTGCAAAGACAAAGGTAGAAGAAAAATTATCTTTCAGTTTTGTTACTTTCCTTAGCACATACAGAGTAATCTGCACAGAAACACCCTATGTTTCCAAGTTAGCCTGTTTGGGGAATGTATATGCTAAATATCCTACTAGTGGAAAGACAGTGACCACAGGGGAAAAAGTAAGAAGGAGGAGGAGGAGAGGAGAGAGAGTGATGGGGGAAGTGCAGGAGAAGGGAGGAGGGGGGAGGAGGAAGAGGGAGACAGGGAAGAGGGAGAAAAAGGGGGAAGGGGAGGAGAAGAAAAAGGATGTGAAATTCTCAAAGATAGGCCCACACTTCACATCACTGAAAGGGAATATAGAAGTTTAAAATAGCTGGCCAGCTCCTCCACAATGCCCTAAAAATAGGATCCTCTTGGTTTATGGTGTCACTTTATATAATTTACTTTGTACTCTGATGAAATAGGATAATAGATATTTTTCAGATAACTGACAAATACTCCTTGATTACCACACTTTAAGAAAAATCAATCACTTGGCACGAAATCCTTAGAAAACTACACTCTGGTTACCTATCCTTTAAGCAAATGATTCTGTGAATAATGACTTCCCTTTGGAAATGTCAAGTGGTCACTGTGAACATGCCCTGTGGTGAAGCAAATGACACTTTTTGAAACGTTTTAAGCAGACTGCTATATTTTGATGCTCTCACACTTGAGATATACAGAGATACTATCTTCTGTCTACACGCGCTATAGAGGAGGTTCTCTTTCACCAAAAGGTAGATGTCCTCTCATCTTTTTTACTTCTTAACTCTTGGTCTCCTGCCAGCGGTTGAGTCTCTGATGTAGAGATATGTGAAGAATTCCTGTATAACCCAAACTCCCAGGTAGGTACATCATTCAAAATCTCTAAGATATGTTCCCTAAATATTTGTTCAGTATTTATTTAGACATCAGGCTGAATGATGCCATAAGGAAGCACAAAGAAAGGAGCTCACCTTTTTCTTCTGTTATCCTGACTCTCACTGGCCCATCAATTTTTGTATCTTATTAAGCAACCTTCGCTTTCTATTATAGAAAAGTGGTGTGAATGAAATGGCCAGATATCTATTATTTACATTTAATGATTGTAAACAGGTTGCCATTTCTGCATAATCTATTTTATTGTGCTGCTGTATTTTGAAGTAAATTGCAGACAGGAGGCACTTCTGCCCTCTTTGTTTTAACATCATCTTCATAAAATAAGGAAATTCTCCTGTGTTAACACAAATCTTTATTATACTTAAGATGCTTAAAAATATTTTGGGGTGCCTAGAGGGTTCAGTCAGTTAAGCATCTGCCTTCAACTCAGGTCATGATCCTGGGGTCCTGGGATCAAGCCCTGAGTTGGGCTCCGTATTCAGCAGGGAATCTGCTGGAGAATTCTCTCCCTCTCACTCTGCCCCTCCCCCTGCTCTCTTTCTCACTCTCTCTCTCTCTCAAACAAATAAATAAAACCTGTTAAAAATAGATTTTAAATGGTCATCTGACAGGGTGCAGCTTCCCTTGGTGGTGGCTTACACATAAATCATTTATTACCCAAACATACATTTTGGAGTTCTACTCCAACTCTGAGGCCAACTCCAGCCTCTCAAAGCTGTGCTCCTATCTTCAAGGAGTGCTCCTTCTGGGGAATGATCCTGGTTAGTGAGATCATCTTATTGCTCTTCAAGCTCAATAATACTTTAGTGTAGCCTAGCTAGGGCCCCTGAACCCCTCTCTCTTTGTCATCCTAGGTTTTCCAGGAGAACCATCATTTTATTTTGGGGAAAGAAATCACCAGAACTCAGAACCATAACTGGAGTTTAGGAGACTAAGAAATGAAACAGGGATGAAGACATATGTTGTGATCAAGCCCATAAAGTGGAAAGAAAGCTACAACATTTAACATCTGTGCAAAGGACTCCTGCACATGGAATTATAAGTTTTATGAGTCAGCTGCTTAAATAAACCGCAATATGAATCTTAGATTTTTGGTCAAAATGAGTTTCACAGCCTCTGTTGCCTGAGCAGTTTGCTCTGCTGTTCTTCCTCTCTGGCAGCAGTTTCAGTGTTTTTACTGGGAGCTGAAACCTCGTGCACCAAATGCTAACTATAGGCATAAAAAGCGGTCATGAATCAAGGCAAAGACAGAACATATCTTCAGGGTTCTGTGCCCTGAGATGTGCAGTGAGAATGGAAATTGCAGGTATTATACACATTTATTCCTAAAGGGAACATGAATTGGGAAGAGCAGAAGCTGCCACCAAGACCCATGAGAAGATAAAACATTCTTTTCCATCTAGAGGACAAAAGCTGATGTTCACAGTAAAGATTTCCAAGTAGTAAGCTAATCAAAATAACTATAGCACTGTATGCATTGGTGACGATGATATTAAAGTCTATGTTTTACTGATGGCAAATTGGAGATATTTTTCCTTTGAAAACTAAATATTCCATAGTAATGATGCTCAACCAGAGTCACCTTATCTGCTAAAGGATCAGTGGAAAAGAAACTGTGAGAGCAGAGGGTGATCCACAGAGATAACAAAATATTGAACATAATTTGCTGCCTGTTTCAGTACAGAAGTCAAAATGAATGCCCATTTTAATGAGGATGCATGTCCTCATAAACATTGTCCCATCAGGAAAGTCAAGGTGAAAAGAATGTCATATATTATTCTATAGATATTCAGAGAGGATCAACATTGCCCTGATTGTATTTAAAATCTAGTCTTTTGGGGGTACATGGGTAGCTCAGTCAGTGAAGCATCTGCCTTTGGCTCAGGTCATGATCCCAGAGTCCTGGGATTGAGCCCCACATTGGGCTCCCTGCTGAGTGAAAAGCCTGCTCCTCCCTCTCCCTCTGCCCCTCCCCAACGCTCAGGTGCTCTCTCTAGCTCTCTTTCACTCTTTCTCTCCCAAAAAAAATAAATAACATCTTAAAAAATAAAACAAAAAAATAAAATTTGGTCTTGTAGTTTACTAGTAGTATAATATTGAATAAATTACTGAAGCTTTTTTAAATCTCAGCTTTGTCATCTGTAATATGGATTATCTACCAAAGAAGTGATTGTGAAGATTCACTTAGTAAATATAAGAAAGGATATTTTATAACACATGTTGTTTCTTTTTGGGGATGGTGGGGAGGCAGGTAGGTGTCAGTTTGGTATTTTATCACTCTGTCAAACATTTATGAGTGCCTCACTGGGGCAGCCAGACTCCGAAATAATCCCAATAATCCCTACTCCCTGGCATTCAAGGCCTGTATAACTACTTCTACAATGAATAAGGCCAACCTCTTTAACACTAGGATACTGTTGTAGTTGAGAGTGTATGACTTCCAAGGCTAGATAATGAAAGACATCTTGGCTTCTGCCTTACTCTCTCGTGGAGCGCTCTGAGGAAAACCAAGTACCATACTGTGAGGACACTCAAGCCATCCTATAAAGAGACCCACAGGGCAAGGAACTGAGGCCTCCTGTCAACAACCATGTAAGTAAGCCATCTTGGAAATTAATCCTTCAGCCCCTGTCAAACGTTCAAATGACTGCATCCTAGGACAAATTCTTGAGTACCATTTCAGGAAAGACTCTGGGCCAGAATCACATAGCTAAGCCACTCCTGAATTCAGGACTCACAGAAATCACAAGGTAATAATTGCTTGCTATTTTAAATCACTATATTAAAGTAATTTGTTAAGCAGGAATAAATAACGAATGTACCTCTTATCTTCTGCTAGACTGGAAATGAGTAAGATCCATGTGATCTTGTTACAACATGATCAAAACTAGGTATCAAGATGTTTTCACTTTGATTGAGTCCTAATTTCATTAAATGGATTTGTTATTAATGCATGGCAATATTCCCTTTCAGGAATAAACCACCTAGTTTAAAAAGATGATAGGAAGTAGGAGGATTGAGAACTAGGAGAGCAGGTAGGTTGAAAGCAATTGAAGCTGTAAAGGTAACATAGAACAGAATCTGCGGGGCACCTGGGTGGATCAGTGGTTGAGGATTTGCCTTTGGCTCTGGTCGTGATCCCGGGGTCTTGGGATTGAATCTCGCTTCAAGCTCCCAGCAGGGAGCCTGCTTTTCCCTCTGCCTATGTCTCTGCCTCTCTGTCTCTCATGAATAAATAAAAAATATTTTTAAAAAAGAAAAGAATCTGGGAAACCACTGATAAGTAGAAATTCTAAAGATAAGACTTCTTCATATTAGATCCTATGATAATGTATGTCAGCTAAGCATTCAAAATCATCTATTTAAGAAGATTTGGTGAGATAGTTTTTGGCAAAGAATATTCCAGGATTTACATGTGCCTGTGGTGTGCCAAGTCCTCATCACCTATCACTGCCTTTGGGATATATGTTCAGTGGTTCTGAAACTGTCTGACCTCCAGACACAGCGGGGTCAACCCACTACTACTGACACTAAATGAAGGCATTCTGTGCATCCTTTGCAGAGCCTCTTTCTTGACCCACAAGCCAAGAAATCTGAAGAGTCATATGGATTCAAGTGCCTCAGGTACTAGTCAGTTGCATAGTATTATCCTGAAGAAATTTTCTTTTTTGAAGACTTCATTTTAGGGGTAGTTTTAGGTTCACAGCAAAACAGAGGAGAAGACACAGATTTCCTATGTATCTCCTGCCCCCACACATGCATAGCATCTCTCATTACTAGCATTCCCCACCAGAGTGGTACAGCATTTGTGTATCACGGTTCCTTATTTTGGCCATTCTAATAGGTGTATAGTGGTATCTCACTGTTTTAATTTGCATTTCCCTGATGACAGATGTTGATCATCCTTTCATATGCTTATTTACCATCTGTATATCTTCTTTGGTGAAGTGTTTGGTAAGGTCTTTGCCTCATCTTTTAATTGGGTTGTTTGATTTCTTATTGAATTTTAAGAGTTCTTTGTATATTTCCAATAATAGTCCCTTATTAGGTGTGCTCTTTGCAAACATTTTCCCCCAGTGTGTGGCTTGCATTTCATTCTATTGACATTAGCTATTGCACAGCAAAAATTTTTCATCTTAATGAAGTCCAGTTTATCAGTTATTTCTTTCATAGATTATGCCTTTGGTGTTGTATCTAAAAATCATCATCATACTCAGGATCATCTACATTTTCATATGTTATCTCCTAAGACATTTATAGTTATGTATTTTGTGTTGAGGCCTATGATCCATTTTGAGTTAATTTTGTGGAGGGTGTAAGAACTGTGTTTAATTCAAAAAAAATTTTTTTTGTATGTGGGTATCTAGTTGTTCCAATACAATTGATTGAAGAAACTATCTTTGCTCCATTGTATCTCCTTTGCTCCTTTGTCAGATGTCAGTTGAATATCTTTATATGGGTCTATTTCTGGGCTCTCTTTTCTGTCCCATTCATCAGCATGTCTCTTCTTTTGCCAATATCTCACTATTTTGATTGCTATAATAATCTTATAGTAAGTCTTGAAGTCAGATAGTGTTAGTTCTCCAACTTGTTCTCCTTTAATGTCGTTTTACCTATTTGGTTCTTTTGCCTCTTCATATCAAGTTTATAATCAGTTTGTCAATATCTACAAAATAATATGCTGGAATTTTTATTAGGATTGAATGGAATCTATTGATCAAGTTGGGAAGAACTGACATCTTGACAATATTGAATCTTCTTATCTATGAACATACAATATCTCTTTCTTTACTTGATTTCTTTCATCAGAGTTTCATAGTTTTGCTAAAATAGATTGTGTACATATTCTGTTAGAATTTTTACCTAAGTATTTCCTTCCTCAGGGAGGCAGGAATGCCAATATTTTTAATTTCAAATTCCATTTGTCATCAGCGTTATAGAAGAAAGCAATTAACTTTTGTACATTAACTTCGTATCCTACAACCTTGGTTTAATTACTTAGTTTAGGAGTCTTGGGGTCAGTTCTTTCAGATTTTCTACATAGATGATCATGTCATTTGTGAACAAAAACATTTTTACTTATTTGTTCCTCACTTGTATACTCTTTATTTCTTTTTCTTGTTTGGTGCATTACTTAGAACATTCCATTACAATGTTGAAATGGAGGGTGAGGGGAAATCTTTGCCTTGTTTCTGATCCTAGCAGGGAAGCCTTGAGTTTCTCACAATGAAGTATGATGTTAGCTATAAATTTTTAAACATATTCTTTATAAGTTGAGAAAGTTTCCCTATCTCCCTTTCTTCCTTGTTCACTGGCAGTTTTTTTTAAGATTTTATTTATTTATTCATGAGAGACAGAGACAGAGACAGAGACAGAGACAGAGGAGACATAGGCAGAGGGAAAAGCAGGCTCCTCATAGGGAGCCTGATGTGGGACTTGATCCCAGGACCAGGACCATGCCCTGAGCTGAAGGCAGATGCTCAACCCCTGAGCCATCCAGGCGTCCCTCACTGGCAGTTTTTATCATGAATGAGTGTTGGATTTTGTCAAATGCTGTTTCTGTGTCTATGATATAATCATATTTTTGTTCCTTAGCCTGTTGATGTGATAGATTATATTAATTGGTTTTTGAGTGTTGAATCAGCCTTGCATATCTGAAATAAATCCCACTTGGTTAGTGGTAGATAATTCTTTTTATGCATCTTTAATTTAATTTGTTAAAATTATGTTTAGGACTTTTGCATCTATATTCATGAGAGATACTCGTTCATAGTTTTCCTTTCTTAAATGTATTTGTCAAGATTTGGTATTTGGGTAGTTCTGGCCTCATAGATTGAGTTATGAAGTAGTTCCTCTTCTAGTTTCTAGAAGATATTATAAAGATTGGAATCGATTTACTCTTTAGATGTTTTGTTGAATTAGCCATCCAGGTAGAGTCGTTTTTATTTTGGAAGGTTATTCATTATTAATTCAATTTACTTAATATATACACATCTATTCAGATTATCTATTTTGTTTGGGTGAGTTTTGGTAAATTGTATCTGTCAAATAAATTGGTCCATTTCATCATGTTTATCAAATATGTGAGATAAAGTTGTTCATAATATTTATTATAATTTCAATGGCCATAGGATCAGTAGTAATAGCTTCTTTTTCTTCTTTTTTTTCATTTTTGATATCAGTAATTTGTGTCTTCTTTGTTTCTTAGTTAATTTGGTGAGAGTTTTATCCATTTTACTGGTTTTTTTTTTCAAAGAAACAGATTGGTTATATTGATTTTCTCTTGATTTTTCTATTTCCACTTTCATTGATTACTGCTCAAATTTTATTGCATCTTTTTTTTCTGCTTACTTTAGATTTAAATTCTCTTCTTTTTCTAGTTTCCTGAGGTGGATACTTATATTATTAGTTTTAAATACATCTTCTTTTCTAATACATGTATTCAACACTGAAAATTTCCCTCAAAGAGGCGGGGCAAGATAGCAGAAGAGTAGGGTCCCCAAGTCACCTGTTCCCACCAAATTACCAAAAATTTCCCTCAAAAACTGTTCTTTCCTGCAGTCCATAAACTTTGGTAGGTAGTGCCTTAATTTCAATTTACTTCAAAATACTTTTAAATTTCTTAGGAATTTGTCATTGACCCATATGTTATTTAAAAGTGTATTATTTAATCTGCAAATATTTTGAGCTTCTCCAGCTCTTTTTGCTACTGATGTTTAGCTTAATATCCTGTGACCAATGAGTGAATCTTGCTTAATTTCTATTATTTGAAATTTGTTAGGATGTATCTTATGGCCTAGAATTGGTTGTATATCTTGATAAAAGATCCATGTGAATTTAAGAAGAATGTATATTCTGCTGTTGTTAGGTGAAGTAGTATATAAATTTTAATTAGCTCCACCTGATTTGTGGTGCTGTTCAGTTCAACTCTGTCCTAATTGATATCTGCCTGCTGGATCAGTCAATAGGTACAACAGAAGTTTGTGGAAATCTCCAAGTATGTAACAATGAACTACCTCATCTATTTCTTCTTGCTGCTCTATCAGTTTCTACCTAACATATAATGATGCTCTGTGATTCAATGCATACACATTAAGGATTGTTGTCCTCTTGAAGACCTTACCCCTTTTATCATTACTAATGGCCCTCTTCATTTCTTGTTATTTTCCTTTCTTTGAAGTTAACCTACTCTGAAATTAATATAGTATTCTGGCTTCCTTTGATTAATATTTGCATGGTTTATCTCTCTTCATCTTTTTACTTTTAATCTCCTTGTCTTTGTATGTAAAGCGGATTTCTTGACAACATATTTGGGGTTCTTTATAAGCAGCACTGACAATCTCTTTAATTGATGTATTTACATATAAAATAGCTAATGATATAGATTAATAGCTATCATATTTATTATTGTTTCCTATATATTGTCACTGTTCTTTGTAATTTTTTTTGTCTTTACCCTTTCTCCCTTCTCTGGTTTAAATTGAGCATTTTGTAGGATTTCATTCCCTCTCCTTTCATCATATCAAAATTTAGTTCATTTTTACTACCTTTAGTTGCCCTATGGTTGCAATATGCACTTACAACTAATCCAAGTTCACTTCAAATAGCACTGTACCTCTTCAGCAGTAGCAAAATATCCCTATAACAGACTATTTGTGATTCCTCCCTTGCACCTCTTATAATATATGACATTCATACATTCATTCCACTTTTTATAAGGTATAGTCACTGACTATATTGTTGCTACTGTTAATTTCAAGAAATTTATCTCTTAGACCAACTAAGAATAAGAAAAATAAACTTTATTTTACTTTCACTTATTCCTCTTGAATGTTATTTCTTTATGTAGATCTAAGTACCTGACCTGCATAAATTTTCCTTATTTCTGCAGAACTACTTTTACCATTTCTTGCAAGGTAGATTTCCTTCTGAAAAATTTCCTCATTTTTTACTTAGTTGAGAAAGTTTTGTTTCTCCTTCACTTTTTTTGTGCTTTTTTTCAAGTATAATTAATGTACAGTGTTATATTAGTTTCAGATGTACAATATAGTGATTCAAAATTTCCATACATTTCTCAGTGCTCATCAAGGTCAGCGCATGTTTATTTGTTTTGTCTCTTAAATTCTACAAATGGGCAAAATCATATGTATTTATCTTTCTCTGACTGATTTATTTCACTTACCATTATATGCTCTAGGTCATTTCATATTGTTGCAAATGGTGAGATTTTATTCTCTTTTATGGCTGAGTAATATTCCATTGTATTCATATACCATATCTTCTTAATCCATTAATCAATTAATAAACACTTGATCTTTTCATTTGTTGTGTCAGTTTCATTTTCTTTGCTTTATCATTTGAAATGCTTTATCATTTTCAGAGTATAGGCATTTCACCTCCTTAGCCAAGTTTATTTCTAGGTGTTTTATTATTTTCTTGTGCAATGTAAATGGGATTGTTTTCTTAATTTCTCTTCTATTTCATTATCAGTGTATAGAAATGCAACAGATTTTTGTATATTAATTTTGATCCTGCAACTTTCATAAATTCATTTATCAGCTCCAATGATTTTTTGGTGGAGTCTTCAGATTTTTCTATATATAGTAATACCATATCATATGCAAATAGTGAACATTTTACTTCTTCCTTACCTATTTGGAGACTTTATTACTCTTTTTGTTTGATCTCTGTGGCTAGAACGTCCAATATTACAGAAATGGTGAGAGTGGACATCTGTATTGTTCCTGACCTTAAAGGAAAAGCTCTCAGTTTTTCATCATTGAGTATGATGTAAACTGTGGGTTTTTCATACATGTCCTATATTATATTGAGGAATCTTTCCTCTAAGCCTACCTTTTGAAGAGTTTTTACTATGAATGAATTTGTCTTTGTTAAATGTTTTTACTGTATTTATTGAAATAATAATGTGGTTTTTATCCTTTCTCTTTTTTTATCCTTTTTCTTGTTAATGTGATGTATCATGCTGATTCATTTTTGAATATTGAACCACGTTTACAACCCAAGAATAAATCCCATTGTGGTGAATATTTTTTAATATATCATTGAATTCATTTTGCTAATATTTCATTGAGGATTTTTGCATCTATGTTTATTAGAAAATTGGACTATAATCTTTTTTCTGAAGTTTCTTATCTGGTTTTCATATCAGGATAATTCTGGCTTCATTGATTGAATTTAGAAGCTTTACTTCCTATTCTGATTTTTGAAATAGTTTGAGAAGAATAGGTATTAACTCTTCTGTAAATATTTTGTAGAATTCACCTGTGAAACCACCTATTCCTGGACTTTTGTTTATTGGGATTTTTTTTATTACTGACTTAATTTCATTATTCATAATGTTCAGGTTTTGTATTTCTTCCTGATTCAGTTTTGGAAGATTATTTGTTTGTAGAAATTTATGCATTTCTTCTAGGTTGTCCAATTGGTCAGCATATAATTTTTCATAGTATTCTCCTGTAAGCCTTTGTATTTCTGTGGTGTCAGTTGTTATCTCTCCTCCTTCATTTCCAATTTTGTTTATTTGAGTCCTCTTTTTTTCTTGATGACTCTGATTGAAGGTTTATTAATTGTGTTTAATTTTCAAAGACACAGCTCCTGGTTTCATTGATCTATTCTTTTTTCTAGTCTCTATTTCATTTATTCCTGCTCTAATTTTTTTTTTCTTCTACTAGCTTTGGGATTTTCTTCTTTTTCTAGATCCTTTAGATGCAAGTTTAAGTCATTTATTTGAAGTTTTACTTGCTTCTTGAGGTAGTGCTGGATTACTATAACCTCTCTTAAAACAGCTTTTGCTGTATCTCAAAGATTTTGGACAAGTTGTGTTTTCATTTTCATTTGTCTCCATGTATTTTTTACTTCTTTGAATTCATGGTTGAACAATTCATGATTTAGTGGTCATTATTTAGCATTCAAGTACTTATGTTCATTCTAGATTTTTCTTCTGATTGATTTCCAGTTTCATACAGTTATGGTCAGAAAAGATGCATAATATGATGTCAATCTTTGTGAATTTATTGAGACTTGTTTTGTGGGCTAACATGTGACCTATTCTGGAAAATGTTCCACATGCCTTTGAAAAAAATGTGCATTCTGTTAGTTTGGGATGGAATTTTCTGAATGTATGTTAGGTTCCTCTGTTCCAATGTGTCATTCAAAACCACTGCTTCCTTGTTGATTTTATGTCTGGATGATCTATCCACAGATGGAAATAGAGTGTTAAATCCCCCTACTGTTGTATCACTGTCAACTTCTCCTTTTATGTTTGTTAAGAGTTGCTTTATGTATTTAGGTGCCTCCATGCTGTGTGCAGTAATACTTATCATTGTTATATTCTCTTGTTTGATTGTTCCTTGTATCATCATGTAGTGTTTTTGTTTGTCTCTTTCATTAGTCTTTGTTTTAAAATCTATTTCACTCAATTTAAGTATTGCTCCCCAGGCTTTCTTTTCACTTTGATTTCCATGTAAATGTTTTTCTATCCCCTCACTTTCAATTTACATGTGTCTTTAGGTCTGAAATGAATCTCTTAAAGATAGCGTATAGATGGGTCTTATTTTTTTTTTATCCATTCTGCCACTGTATGTCTTCTAATAGGAGCACTTAGTTCATTTTCGACTTAGTCCATTCAAAGTAATTATTGATAGATATGTCCTTATTGCCATTTTATTACTTGTGTAAGGGTTGTTTTTTAGTTCTTGTCTGTTACTTTGTTCTCATGCTCTCTTCTCTTGTGGTTTGATGACTTCCTTTATTAATATGCTTGTATTCCTTTCTCTTTATGTTTTGTATATCTGTTACAAGTTTTTTTTTATTTGTTGTTACCATTAGGCTCATCTACAACATCTTATAGACTGCATAGAACAGTCTATATTAATGGGTTGCTTAAGTTTGAACCCATTCTAAAAGAACTAAGTTCCCCCCTACAGCCTACATTTAATATTTATAATGCCCTACTTTGCATCCTTCAATTTTGTGAAGTCCTGGATTGATTTCTATAGAGAAAATCGGTCTTATTGCTTTTGTGCTTCAAACTCCATACTAGTTTTATAAGTGACTAATATGCTACTTTTATTATGCTTGTATTATCCTGTGATTTTTTTTTTCTTCTCATAATTTTATTACTCTTGACTATGGCCTTTTCTTTTCACTCAAAGAATTTCCTTTAATATGTCTTGTAAGTCTGGTTTGGTGATGATGAACTCCTTTAACTTTTGTTTGGGAAATTATTTATTTCTTCTATTTTCAATGATAGTCCTGCTGAGTATTATTGGTTACAGGGGTTTCATTTGTTTGTTTGCTTGCTTTTATCATTCCAGGACCTTGACTATATCATGCTACTCTCTTCTGGCCTGCAAAGTTTCTACTAAAAAATCAGCTGATAGCATTATGGTGTTTCCCTTGTATGTAACTGTTTTCTTTTCTCTTGCTGCTTTTACACTTCTATTTGTATAACTACTTTTGCCATTTTAATTATTATATGTCTTGGTTTGGACCTCTTTGGGTTGGTTTTCTTGGGATCATTGTGTGCCTCATGGATTTGAGTATCTCTATCCTTCCCCAGATTAGGGAAATTTTTAGCTATTATTTTTTCATTTTTTAAAAAGATTTTATTTATTCATGAGAGATACACAGAGAGAGGCAGAGACATAGGCATAGACAGAGGGAGAACCACGCTCTTTGCAGGGAGGCCCATGTGGGACTCGATCTCTGGGCCCTGGGATCACGACCTGAGCCAAAAGCAGATGCTCAACCACTGAGTCACCCAGGTGTCCTGCTACTATTTTTTCAAATACACCTTTTTTGCCCCCATTTCTCTCTCTTTGCCTTCTAGGATCTCTAAATGCAAATATTATAATGCTTGATGATGTCATTAAGTTTTCTTAATCTAATCTCGTTTTTTATTATTCTTTTTTCTTTTTCTTATTCAGCATGGTTGCTTTCCATTATTCTGTCTGCTACCTCACTGATCCATTCTTGAACCCCCTAAAATCTACTATTAATTACCTCTAGTGTATTTTAATTTCAGTTATTGAGTTCTTCACTTCTGACTGGTTCTTTTTTATATTTTCTGCCTCTGTGGAAAATTTCACTAAGATCTTCCACACTTTTCTCAAATCCAATGAGTGTCATTATGAACATTACTTTGAATTCTTTATCAGGTGTACCATTTATCTCTGTTTCATTTAGCTCATTTGCTGTTGTTTTGTCCAATTTTTTTTTCATTCGGGACATATTCCTGTCTCCTCATTTTGTCTCGCTGTGTTTGTTTCTATGTGTTAGAAAAGTTGGTTTTATCAACTAATCTTGAAAGTACTGGCTCATGAAGAAGAGGTCCTGTGGTGCCCTCTCGCACAATGACACTGTTCACCAGAACCAGGTGCTTCAGGGGTGTTTCCAATATGGGTGTCATGCACTGTACTGTTGTGTCTGAGTTATGCTTACCTTCAGTCCAGTTGACTGCAGTGGCTTACTTTGCCTGTTGTGAGCCAGGTTTAGTCCCTGTGCTGTTAAGAGGCCAGTCTGAGGCTGCTTTGGGCTTAGAGTTAGTGTCAGGTCAAACCAGATGCTTGCCCTTAGCCCATATGCAAGGGCTGCAGTTGCACCAAACTTCAGGGCACTCTCTCTGCCTTATCCCCTGAGATTTTGTTGGTGGGTGGGGCCAGCAGTCAGGCCAGATACCTGTTGATCAGCAGGTCACTCTCTGCATTGCTAGTTACAAAGTTCATTTACTGGTACTGCAGTAAAACTTGTGTGTGTGTTTGTATTTCCCTGTCCATAAGGCAGGAGTCACTTTGGGGTGGTGCAGGTCCCTGCTGGGTCTGCTCACAGAATGAAACAGGACATGGGCTGTTTGGAGGGACTCCTGTTATGTGGAGTAGAATGGATGAGGAAGATCCATAGGAAAATACAGGGGAGAGGTGGGTGGTGTTATCAAGGTAAATGGAGAGTGTTTCTGCTGCTTCTTGCAGGTGTCTGGCTATCTAGGGTTGGGCAGGGAGAGAAATGGTGCCTGCCTGCTCTTTTATTCTTGGGAAAGTCTTCTAAAGATCTCTGCCTCTCCAGCACATGCTCTGAGATTAATAAATAAATCTCCTTCAAATATACCCCAGGCACTCTTCAAACTATAGCTTCTATGGAGTATCTCAGCAGGGTTGTGTACACTGGCACTTTAAGGATGGGGACTCAGTTTCCTATTGTTCTCTAGCTTTCCCAGAGCCATGCCTACTGATTTTTTAAGTACCCAGTTAAGCCTTGCTGGTTGTAAAAACTTACAGAATTACACCCCACTGGTTTTCACAGCCAAATGTTATGGGGCTTCATCTTCCCAGTACAGATCCCTCATGTCTGGGGTACCCATTATGGATCTGATTCCCTCCTCCCCTGTGCTGTAATGTCCCTCACATTTGTGGTTAGTCTTGCCTGGAGTTTTGTTACTGATGGCATCTCTGCCTCTCCTACTTTTTTTCGATGTTTTCTCTACTCTATAATTAACTGTGGGAAGTCTGTTCTGCCAGTCTCTGGGTCATTTTCAGGGTTGGATTCACTGATGTATCTATGACCTAGGTGTGTCATGGGACAAGGTGTACTTACGATCCTCCTATCTGTGAACTTCCTAGAATATCCCACTTTTTAAAAATTGAAGTATGGTTGACACACAGTGTTATATTAGTTTTAGGGGTACAACACCATGATTCAGCAACTATACCTTGTACTCTACTCATAACAAATGTAGCCACCATCTGTCACCATATAACACTATTACAATACTACTGACTAATTCTCTATACTGTAACCTATCATCTCTATGGTTTATTCTACTTCCTGCACTTTTGGAGTATAATTGTGCTCGTTGCAGAGTTATAGATTGGTGATGCTGTTTTGCTTTTCTTTTCAAAATTTTCAGTATTTCATACTACTGTCTTCTCGTGAATGTCATGTATGAGAAGTTTGATATAATTCTTATTCATGCTCTTCCATAGTTAAGATGTTCACTCTTCTCTCCCTTCTATACCTTCTGTTTTCTTTCAAGATAATCTGTATTTGAGTATGATACCTATTTGTATAGCTTTTTTTTTCTTTTGTATTTATCAAGCTTGGTGATATCTGAGCTTCCTGGATTTATGGTTTTTCATTTCTCATTAATTTTGAAAAATTCTGAGTAGAACCAAAGATGGCAGGAGAGTAGGGTCCCCACGTCACCTGTCCCCACCAAATTACCTAGATAACCTTCAAATAATCCTGAAAATCTACGAATTCGGCCTGAGATTTAAAGAGAGAACAGCTGGAATGCTACAGTGAGAAGAGTTCACGCTTCTATCAAGGTAGGAAGACATGGAAAAAAGAAATAAAGAAACAAAAGACATCCAAGGGGGAGGGGCCCCGCGAGGAGCCGGGCTAAGGCTGGGGCGAGTGTCCCCAGGACAGGAAAACCCCGCCTGGAGAAGCAGGAGCTTCACCAATCTTCCCGGACAGAAAGGCCCTTGCAGGGAGTTAGAGCAGGATCCCAGGAGGGGCGGGGATGCCCTCAGGCTCCCAGGGACACTAACAGAGCACCTACGCCCCAGGGAGAGTGCAGCCACACACCGCAGCCGAGCTCCCTAAAGGACTGCAGCACAGCACAGGGCGGCCCGGGAAAACCTCAGAGGCTCAGAGGCGACTCTGGCGGCGGCTCCAAGTGGAGGGGGTGGGGCATCCAAGTGCGATTCCAACAGCGCAGGCCCCGGAGCACAGGGCGCCGGGGACACAGCCCAAGATCCAGCGCTCCCCCGGGGACATGCAGAGGCCAGGAGGGCCCAGGACAGCAAGGACGCTCCTGCCCTGAGCTGAGCAGATCAGCAGCCCTGCCCCTGGAGCATCCAGGCCCCTGCAGACTGAGAGCTCCGTAGTTACTGCAGGAGCTGACTCCAGGGCTGGAGAGCTGGCCACCACCGCTGTTGTTGTTCCTCCTGGGGACTCACAGGATAAACAACCCCCAATGAGCCTCACAGTGGCTTCACAGGATAAACAGGTTAAACAACTTTCACTGAGCCTTGCACCAGGCAGGGGGCTGAGCAGCTCCCCCAGATGCTCATACCTGAGAATCAGCACAGCAGGCCCCTCCCCCAGAAAACCAGCTAGACCGACAGGGGGAAAACAAATTATTGACCAAGCAGCACCAGAAAGTTCCAGGAGAAGTCGAAGGATTTACAGTATACAGAATCAGAGGATACTCCCCCTTGTTTTTTGTTTGTTTTTTGATTTCTGTTTGCTCCCCCCCCTTTTTTTTCTTTCTTTTCTTCTCTTTTTCCTTCTTCTTTATTCTTTTTTTTCATTCCTTCTTTCTCTTCTCTCTTTTTCTCCTTTTCTCAATACAACTTGTTGGCCACTCTGCACTGAGCAAAATGAATAGAAGGAAAACCTCACCTCAAAAGAAAGAATCAGAAACAGTCCTCTCTCCCACAGAGTTACAAAAATTGGATTACAATACAATTATCCAGCAAGTCTCTCATTCAGAATAGAAGGAGAGATAAAGAGCTTCCAAAACAGGCAGGAACTGAAAGAATATGTGACCACCAAACCAGCTCTGCAAGAAAATTTAAGGGGGACTCTTAAAATTCCCCTTTAAGAAGAAGTCCACATGGAACAATCCACAAAAATAGGGACTGAATTGGTATCATGATGACACTAAACTCATATCTTTCAATAGTAACTCTGAACGTGAATGGGCTTAATGACCCCATCAAAAGGCTCAGGGTTTCAGACTGGATAAAAAAGCAGGACCCGTCTATTTGCTGTCTACAAGAGACTCATTTTAGACATAAGGACACCTACAGCCTGAAAATAAAAGGTTGGAGAACCATTTACCATTCAAATGGTCCTCAAAAGAAAGCAAGGGTAGCCATCCTTATATCAGATAAACTAAAATTTATCCCGAAGACTGTAGTGAGAGATGAAGAGGGACACTATATCATACTTAAAGGATCTATCCAACAAGAGGACTTAACAATCATCAATATGTATGCCCCAATTGTGGGAGCTGCCAAATATATCAATTAATTAATAACCAAAGTTAAGACATACTTAGATAATAATAGACTTATACTTGGTGACTTCAGTGTAGCGCTTTCTACAATCGATAGGTTTTCTAAGCACAACATCTCCAAAGAAACAAGAGCTTTAAATGATACACTGGACCAGATGGATTTCACAGATATCTACAGAACTTTACGTCCAAACGCAACTGAATACACATTCTTCTCAATTGCACATGGAACATTCTCCAGAATAGACCACATACTGGGTCACAAACCAGGTCTTAACCGATATCAAAAGATTGGGATTGTCCCCTGCGTATTCTCAGACCATAATGCCTTGAAATTAGAACTAAATCACAATAAGAAGTTTGGAAGGACTTCAAACATGTGGAGGTTAAGGACCATCCTGCTAAAAGATGAAAGGGTCAACCAGGAAATTAAGGAAGAATTAAAAAGATTCATGGAAACTAATGAGAATGAAGATGCAACCATTCAAAATCTTTGGATACAGCAAAAGCAGTCCTGAGGGGGAAATACATCGCAATACAAGCATCCATCCAAAAACTGGAAAAAAAAAAACAAATACAAAAGCTAACCTTACACCTAAAGGAGCCAGAGAACAAATAGCAAATAGACCCCAACCCCAGCAGAAGAAGAGAGTTAATAAAGATTCAAGCGGAACTCAATGATATAGAGACCAGAAGAACTGTGGAATAGATCAACAAAACCAGGAGTTGGTTCTTTGAAAGAATTAATAAGATAGATAAACCATTAGCCAGCCTTATTAAAAATAAGAGAGAAGACTCAAATTAATAAAATCATGAAAGAGAAAGGAGAGATCACTACCAACACCAAGGAAACACAAACGATTTTAAAAACATATTATGAACAGCTATACGTCAATTAGGGAATCTAGAAGAAGTGGACGCATTTCTGGAAAACCACAAACTACGAAAACTGAAACTGGAAGAAATAGAGAACCTGAACAGGCCAATAACCAGGGAAGAAATTGAAACAGTCATCAGAAACTTCCCAAGACACAAAAGTCCAGGGCCAGATGGCTTCCCAGGGGAATTCTATCAAACGTTTAAAGAAGAAATCATACCTATTCTACTAAAGCTGTTTGGAAAGATAGAAAGAGATGGAGTACTTCCGAACTCATTCTATGAGGCCAGCATCACCTTAATTCCAAAACCAGACAAAGACCCCACCAAAAAGGAGAATTACAGACCAATATCCCTGATGAACATGGATGCAAGAATTCTCAACAAGATACTAGCCAATAGGATCCAACAATACATTAAGAAGATTATTCACTATGACCAAGTAGGATTTATCCCCAGGACACAAGGCTGGTTCAACACTCGTAAAACAATCAGTGTGATTCATCATATCAGCAACAGAAAAAACAAGAGCCATATGATCCTTTCAATAGATGCAGAGAAAGCATTTGACAAAATACAGCATCCATTCCTGATCAAAACTCTTCAGAGTGTAGGGATAGAGGGAACATTCCTCAACATCTTAAAAGCCATCTTTAAAAAGCCCACAGCAAATATCATTCTCAATGGGGAAGCAATGGGAGCCTTTCCCCTAAGATCAGGAACAAGACAGGGATGTCCACTCTCACCACTGCTATTCAACATAGTATTGGAAGTCCTCGCCTCAGCAATCAGACAACAAAAAGACATTAAAGGCATTCAAATTGGCAAAGAAGAAGTCAAACTCTCCCTCTTCATTGATGACATGATACTCTACATAGAAAATCCGCCCCAAGATTGCTAGACCTCATACAGCAATTTGGTAGCGTGGCAGGATAAAAAAATCAATGCCCAGAAGTCAGTGGCATTTCTATACACTAACAATGAGACTGAAGAAAGAAAAATTAAGGAGTCAATCTCATTTACAATTGCACCCAAAAGCATAAGATACCTAGGAATCAACCTAACCAAAGAGGTAAAGGACCTATACCCTAAAAACTATAGAATACTTCTGAAAGAAATTGAGGAAGACACAAAGAGATGGAAAAATATTCCATGCTCATGGATTGGCAGAATTAATATTGTGAAAATGTCAATGTTACCCAGGGCAATTTACACGTTTAATGCAATCCCTATCAAAATACCATGGACTTTCTTCAAAGAGTTGGAACAAATTATTTTAAGATTTGTGTGGAATCAGAAAAGACCTCAAATAGCCAGGGGAATTTTAAAAAAGAAACCATAGCTGGGGGCATCACAATGCCAGATTTCAGGTTGTACTACAAAGCTGTGGTCATCAAGACAGTGTGGTACTGGCACAAAAACAGACACATAGATCAATGGAACAGAATAGAGAACCCAGAAGTGGACCCTCAACTTAGGGTGAACTAATATTCGACAAAGTAGGAAAGACTATCCACTGGAAATAAGACACTCTCTTCAATAAATGGTGCTGGGAAAATTGGATATCCACATGCAGAAGAATGAAACTAGACCACTCTCTTTCACCATACACAAAGATAAACTCAAAATGGATGAAAGATCTAAATGTGAGACAAGATTCCATCAAAATCCTAGAGGAGAACACAGGCAACACCCTTTTTGAACTCGGCCACGGTAACTTCTTGCAAGATACATCCACGAAGACAAAAGAAACAAAAGCAAAAATGAACTATTGGGACTTCATCAAGATAAGAAGCTTTTGCACAGCAAAAGATACAGTCAACAAAACTAAAAGACAACCTACAGAATGGGAGAAGATATTTGCAAATGACCTATCAGATAACAGGCTAGTTTCCAAGATTTATAAAGAACTTATTAAACTCAACAGCAAAGAAACAAACAATTCAATCATGAAATGGGCAAAAGACATGAAGAGAAATCTCACAGAGGAAGACATAGACATGGCCAACACGCACATGAGAAAATGCTCTGCATCACTTGCCATCAGGGAAATACAAATCAAAACCACAAGGAGATACCACCTCACACCAGTGAGAATGGGGAAAATTAACAAGGCAGGAAATCACAAATGTTGGAGAGGATGCGGAGAAAAGGGAACCCTCTTGCACTGTTGGTGGGAATGTGAACTGGTGCAGCCACTCTGGAAAACTGTGTGGAGGTTCCTCAAAGAGTTAAAAATAGATCTGCCCTATAACCCAGCAATTGCACTGCTGGGGATTTACCCCAAAGATACAGATGCAATGAAACGCCAGGACACCTGCACCCTGATGTTTTTAGCAGCAATGTCCACAATAGCCAAACTGTGGAAGGAGCCTCGGTGTCCATCGAAAGATGAATGGATAAAGAAGATGTGGTTTATGTATTTAATGGAATATTACTCAGCCATTAGAAACGACAAATATCCACCATTTGCTTCGACGTGGATGGAACTGGAGGGTATTATGCTAAGTGAAAGAAGTCAATCAGAGAAGGACAAACATTATATGGTCTCATTCATTTTGGGGATATAAAAAATAGTGAAAGGGAATAAAGTGGAAAGGAGAAAAAATAAGTGGGAAATATCAGAAAGGGAGACAGAACATGAAAGACTCCTAACTCTGGGAAACGAACTAGGGGTGGTGGAAGGGGAGGTGGGCGCAGGTTGGGGGTGACTGGGTGGCGGGCACTGAGGTGGGCACTTGACAGCATGAGCTCTGGGTGTTATTTTGTATGTTGACAAATTGAAGACCAATAAAAAATAAATTTATTAAAAAATTTTTTTGAAAAATTCTCAATTATTACCATCTCAAATATTTCTTCTGTTCTTTTCTCTCTCTCCTTTCTTCTTCTAGTATTTTCATTACACATGTTACACTTTTTATAATTATCCCATAGTTGTTAGATGTTCTATAATTTTAAATTATTTTATTCTCTTTGCTTTCCAATTTTGGAAATTTCTATTGATATTTCTTCAAGTTCACCTAGTCTTTCATTGTCCATGTTCAGTATGTTGATGATCTCATCAAATACAGTCTTCATTTATATTACAGTCATTTTCATCTTTTGTATTTTTAAAAATTCTTTCTTAGAGTTTCCATCCCTCTACTCACATTACCCATTTGTTCTTGCATGTTTTCTGCTTTTTCAAATATAGCTCCTAGAATATTAGTCACAGTTATTTTAAATACTTGGTTTGACAATTGCAAAATGTCTGCCATATAAGTCTATTTCTAATATTACTTCTGTGTCAACAAACTATGTTTTGTCTTTCAGTATTCCCTTTATTTTTTATGTAAAGCTGAACATAATATATTGGGCAAAAGGGACTGAGATAAATAAGCCTTGGGTTTGAGGTTTTCTGTTTGTTTTTCTATGAGTTAGGCTGTGCTTACTGTTGGCTGTAGCTCTCTGTGTCAGGAAAACTAAAATTCTCTCTGGTGTTCTTACTTTTGTCTCCCTTGTTGTCTTTCAGTTTCCCTAGAGGTTTCTTCTTAAATAGGATCTGAGATGAGCAGTTTTTTCAGTTCTACTCATCTATTATTATACAGGAGTCCTACTGATGTGGTGATAAGCTATACAAGGAAAGGAAACATTCTATTTTCCTATTATTAGGTCCTGATTCATTTGTGAGCTTTTTGTGCCTCTGGGCACAAGTACTGGATGCAAAGTTCATGAGTATTTCTTGGTCTTTTTTTCTCCTATTAGTTGAGACAGGAAATCTAGGGAGGTTCGACAGTTGGGAATTTACTTTCTCTCACATGGAGACAAGAGTGAGCTACAGTTAGATGTTTCTCATCCTCCAAGTTGGTAAACTCTGGTAAACCCCATTGGGTCATTAGGCTCTGGCAACATACTTTCTTTCAAAGGCAGTCTTCATTAAGAAATAAAATGTTTAAGGCACATTTCAAAATGGTTATATTTCTCTCCCTGTGCCAGAAGCACAAAAGGGATTTTTCTCCAGTACTCCCTGTCAAAACCTGGAAGAGCTCTTAGAAGTCAAACTCATGCAAGTCTGGGGGTCCTGCTAAGATAAGACCTCTGTGGATTGTTTTTAACTCCAGTCTGTCCACAGTGAGCCTCAAACACCATCAATTACAGTTAAGATTCCCTTCCCCAGTACTATTGTTCTAGTGGGTTTTTTTTTCCTCCAATCAACTGTGACTCTCTATTTCTACCTATTTGTCTCTTCAATCATAGGACAGCAGTTTATCCTATAATCTCAGTTATCTGATGGTTCAAAGAAGAGTTGGTTATTTTCAGTTTGTTCGAGCCCTTTTCATTGTTATAAGGATTGGAGTGATGCCCTCTAAGCCCCTTACATGGTGGAGTGGAAACCTGAGGTCCTGAACAGTTTTGGATTGAACAGTGAGAGAGACAGTATATCTAGCAGAGACTTCATGAGCAGAGATGATATTTCTGGCCACATTCTACACTTGGCACATAATTGGTATTCTCTACCTCTGAAACTTTAAAACCTCTTAAAAATTATTTATCAAGAAAGACAAATTTCAGGGTGCATAAAAGCCAAATGCCAAACAACTGAGGATTTTAAAATGTCTTATGAAATCTTTACTCTGAAACTAGGTGAAGAAGAGGATATGAACCACGGACTGGATTTTGCCAAGATATAAATGTCTAAAAGTAAGCACTAAATTTTGAGTTATCCTGGGGTCATACCAAAGGGAAATCATTACCAAGTAACCACTAGGTAGAGAAAATGTTTAGAAACTGTGCCAAGAAATGAAAACAAAAGAGTTTTGTGCCCTATAGAGTTTTCCAAGATTATACTGACCTAGCAGAGAGGAATGAACTAAGGGTTAGAAAAGGAGTGGCCAAAGTCAATACAAGTAGAGAAGGACACCAGGGCAGTTCCACCAATAATTCTATAAACAATCTGTCAGGTTCAATGTCCCTCTTATATCCTCATTGGTCTCTTTCAAATGATCATGATTATATTCACTAAGGAACAGTTATCAATGTCTTCTGTCATGTTTTATGAGAAGTCAGAAAAGCTTCTCACCTCCCACTTTGAAATATTCTCTACTCTGATGCAATGGAGTCTGAATCTTACCTCTGTTCACGAATTTTGGCCTCCTCTTTCTACGGTACTTTTTAAAAACATAAATACTTCTGAAAGCATGAAAGGATTTATTTCATTAGCATTTTTATCATTTGTTTACTAATGCTGCACTCTTCACAATAGGAACTGGATTCTGAAAATTGGATACTCAGAGAGAGAAGTAGAGAAGGAGGAAAACAGTTTTAAAAGCCATTGGTACCTTACAGATAGGGGTGATTGGAAGAGAATTTGATATTTTTTTTTACAAATTTGCATACATATGTACAAATGTATGTGCCTACATACACACACCAAGAAGTGGTCACACCAGCCTCAAAAATCCATGATGCTTTATCTGAAACCCTTACATAATACTTATTACTTACAAATATCTATTTCATATGATGTCTGTGTTTTATTATCCCTAATAGACCTTAACCTCCTTCAAATGAAAAGTTGGGTCTTATTCAATTATGGTTGAATGAAATAAATCCATTAGTTACTCATATATTTATTTATGCATTTTTATATGCAAGGTGTGCAAAGTACTAGATCTAATAATATGAAGGTAACTATTAATATTTCATGATAATAATTCATTCACAGATGGTTGTATAGGAACTAAACTCATACACAGAAAACTACAACTAAGTTAAGAAATGCAACCAAAGGAAGTAAACTTGAGGATCATACATGTATCATAAAATTGGAAAATGCTCTTGGAAATTCTTTTTAGTCCCTTTCAGGTACTTATTAAATGCAAGTTCAGTGCAAGAAGGAAACAGTAAAAGTTCTCAATACTTCAGTGCAGTTTGCTAAATTCCACCACGTCTCTTGCTGGTAATGAATTATATGGCATATGGTAATGAATACCATATACCAGGTATATGCATTACTTTGTAACTGAAGCCAACTGAAATTAGCTTGGATGGCTCTTGGAACTTTAGAGATTCAAAGCAATTTGTCTGCTAACTTGCTGCTAACTTGTAAGGAGAATAGCATCTCAATTTTATCAATTCAATTTCAACTAAACACAAGCCAATAAAATAATAGCCCCAAAGGTTTAAATATGTGCCTTATATGCCAATATTAATTGGTATCTTTGCAGTTTTATGTTTTAAACACAGTTATAGAAAATACTACCTTCCATGGGATCCCTGGTGGCTCAGTAGTTTGGCGCCTGCCTTCAGCCCAGGGTGTGATCTTGGAGTCCTGGGATGGAGTCCCACATCGGGCTTCCTGCATGGAGCCTGCTTCTCTGTCTGCCTGTGTCTCTGCCTCTCTATCTCTGTGTCTTTCATGAATAAATAAAATCTTAAAAAAATACTACCTTCCATTTAAATAATTATGATATTAATACAGTTGCCATTATAACATCATAATACTATAATATACTTTCTCTCTTTTCTCTTTCTCTCTTCATTTGTATTTCCTTTTTTTTCCATTTGTATTTCCTTGTTTCTCTCTCTTTCCTTACTCTATTGAGCTTTATTATATTCAAATAAAATAATAATGGACCAGTCTATGACTAGGAGAATCATGATTCAAGATCTATTTTGTATTAGCTCCCAAACCACAGTAAATAGGTAGGACATATGTAGATACACAAAAATAAAACAAATATCTCCATCTTTACCTCACAGTGCAGTACCTTTGGACAACAAAACACTACTATCTCCTCACACAAATGAAAACTGAAAGGAGGGATGCCTGAGTGGTTCAGTGGTTGAGCATCTGCGTTTGCCTCAGAGCATGATCCTGGGGTCCTAGGATCAAGTTTCACATTAGGCTCCCCATAGGGATTCTGCTTCTCCCTCTGCCTGTGTCTCTGCCTCTCTCTGTGTATCCCTTATGAATGAATAAATAAATAAAATCTTTAAAAACAATAAAGAAAGAAAATCAAAAAGAAAGAGAGAATATCTTGCAGCATGTTTCCCTGGACTGGCTTATTTAAACCAGGACTCCTTGGGCCTCACAATATTGCCTAATTTAATATTACAATTACATAGCACCATTATATTAGTGTCTTCCAAATTTGCCTGAATTAAAATTAAATCCTGGTTATTTGTTAAGAATATAAATTATGATCACCAAACAGAATCTACCAAATCAGACTTTCTCAGAGTGAATCTTTATAACTTATGTTTGACAGAAACCTTAGGTAATTCTTATTATCAGGAATGATAGAGAAATGTTGATTGTTTCATTTTATTTAAAATTTACCTGAATAACTATCTGAAGCAAAAGTTAGAAGCTAAAAATCATCTGAATTATTACAAATGAGAAAACAGACACATAGGGACATTAAAAAGGGGGGCCGAGCTAGTTCTTAACCTCATATAATCTGGCTCTATTTTTATTTAATTAATTTATTTTTTTACTACCACTAAACCAAATTCTCTGTTGTTTCCCAAACTGCTGGCCATGTGGCTGCTAGTCAAGGTAATGTTTCTGAATAACACTGAAAAGTAAGAAATAACACTTTATAATTCACCGAGTCTCTCTGATACTTACTAGTATCTCATTGCTTACACAGATTTCTTGACCCCTCTGGCTCTTTGAAATCTCCTATCGTAACTATCCCGCCTTCTTTCTGAAGGGTCCATACTCAATATTATTCTCTCTTGCCCAGTTTCCTCTTTCCCCAATACCCATCCATCCAGCAACTATGGTCAGTGTCTTCAGATGGACAGAAAGCCAATAATCCAAGGTTGAAATATAGGATGTAAAAATCTCTGAATGTTTAATGGAACTAGAGCTAGAAAACTGGACTCTCTGCAGAACAAGGCAAAACATTTTACTTCTTTGGGCCTCCCATGTGAAGAACTTGAATCTGACCAGAGATTCTAGAGTAAGAATTTAGACCATCTGATCAAGTCTCTTATCTTAGAAGAAGGGAAATTAATATGCTAAAAGTTAACTTAGTAATTCAGATGAAATTATAAAATTAAAATGTATAAAGTAATATGTTTGAAGATATAATGCCTTTCTTTGTCTTGCCTAAACTAGATTCCTCTTTATCTAAGCCCATGTAAACCAGGAAGTAACTCATTCTCTCTTTTGTGTAACTTCACCATAAAACTTTGCGCTGAGTGCTCTATATAAATCATATTTTACTAAACCTCAAAACAACTTTTCAAACTAAATATTGCAATCTCCAATTGATTTATGAGGAAACTGACTCACACATTAAAAGCCTGTTACTTCTTGCAAAAACAAAAATAGGGCTCACATTTAGCCTTTTTAAAAAAATTCTAAAATATATATCCCTTAGCACCTTCTCAAGTAGTTGTCACCTTAAAGCTCTACTTTTGAAAATGCATAAATGCTTCTAAAAGGCATTTGAAACAATAAATAGTAGAAAAGAGATTGCATTTATGTACAAAGCTAAGAAGTAGAGCTAACAGGGAAGGTAATAGATAAAGGGAGAATCATATATAAAGACAGCTCAATGGGCCAGAACAATGACCACAATCAACAGAATGAAATGCTGACCCATCGTAAGGAGGCTGCATTTAGGTGGTTGCACAGAAGATGGACAAATAGAGGATAAGAAATGCTAGCATGTCTATTTGTTGGCCAGAAAGTATTGAGTGTTTATTATTTGTCAAGTGCATTTATAGGCTCTGGGAATACAGCACCTAATATTTATAGGAACTTATGTTTCAGTGGGGAGTATAGGGATGAAAATGTGATAAACACATAAAACAAAAGTCAAATAAGCCAATTTCAACATCTGACAAAAATGAAAAAGTGGGGTAGCATGGTAACAAGTGACTACAAGGGCCCCTATAGCTAGAGCAATCAGGGAAGTCTTTTGATGAGGAGGTAGTATTTGCACTGAGTCCTAAATAAGTAGCAGGAAGCTATGCAAAAGTAAGTGCAAGTAAAAGAAATGCTGAGTGCAAAGGCTCAAAGATGGAGAAGACATGGTTATGTTCAAGGGACAGAAAGTATGCCAGTATTGATGTTGTTTCATAAACAACTGAGATAATGACTATAGATGTCTTTGGAGACATATAGAAGCTAGATAACATAGGGCCTTGTAGGTTACAGTAAGATTTTATCCTAGGCATAATGAAAAGCCATTGTAGGATTTTATACTAAGGACATGCACTGATTTACTTTTGAAAATATCACTGTGGCTGCTATGTGGAGAATAGCCTATGGGGAGATGAGAGAGGAAGCAGGGAGATTATCTAAGCAGGCTCCTGCCTTAGTTCCATAAGATGGTAGTTTCTGGGACCACATATAGTAGTAGAGATAGTGAGAACTAGTTGAAGTTCAGTTATGTTTTGGCAGAAAAGCTAGCTTAATTAATATACCAGGTCTAGAATATGAAAGAGAGTAGAATCAAACATCACTGACTCCTAGACTTATAACCTGATTACGTAGGTGCGGTGGTAGTGCCCTTCCACGAGGTGATAGGATGGTATGGACTGAGGTAGAGGACTAAAGTTGATAGTTCTGCTTTGGCTATGTTCAATTTGAGATACCTATTAAATAGTCTGGTACTGATTACTCAGCTATATGAGTTGGCTATCTTAGATTTGAGCACTTGAGAGGTATTTGAATGGGAATATTGAGAGTTCAGCAGAATACAAATAGTATTTGAAACAATGGGATCAGTGGTGATTACCTCGTAAGAGAGTATAGATAATAGGGATCAGGCAACTGAAAACTGAGGCCAGAGTCCTAGGGAAATTCTAACAACTGGAGATTTTGTAGATATCATGGACCGATGAAAGAAGACTGAAAATTGCAGTTAATGAGGTAAGAGGAAAGCTAGAATGTATGGTGTCCTGGAAACAAAAGAAAACATGTTTCAGGATAAATGGAATCATAGATCATGTTAAATACTATAGAGTGCAATAGCAATATGATGGAAAACTAACCATTAGTCATAGGAGGATGTAGATTAATGGTGACCTTGTACAGAACTGTTCACAAAGAATGACAAAGTCTAAATGAAATGAGTATGAGTGAGAAACAAACTGTGAGGTGAGTACATGAAGAAGACAAATATAAGGGACTCATGATTTTTATCCTATAAATGGAAGCAGAGCAATAGTACCCTTAAATTCAAGGTTATATGAGGGAAAGGGACAAGAATTTATTTATTTATTTATTTATTTATTTATTTATTTATTTATTTATCTATCTATCTATTTATCTTAAAGATTTTATTTATTTATTCATGAGAGACACAGAATGAGAGGCAGATGCCTAGGCAAAGAGAGAAGCAGGTTCCATGCAGGGAGCATGATGTGGGACTTGATCCCAGGACTCCAGGATCACGCCCTGGGCTGAAGGCAGACACTAAACTGCTGAGCCACCCAGACAGATTGGAATAAGATTATAAAGAATATTTTGAAGGAATCCATTAAGAGTGGAAGCCTGATGATTCAGGAAAGAAAGAGTTTAATTGCAGAAATTAAATCCTTAAGATGGTAATAGTGGATGGAATTTCTGGCACAAATTAGCTTGGTCTTGTGTAAAGATATCATTTTTTCTATAATAAGGGAAACCACCGTAGGGAAAAGGAAACTATAATAAGGGCAACAACACAGTAGGGTGGCAGAATTGTTGGTCAAGATGAATTAATTTTCAACAAATTCCATCTATTGTGTACAAGGTTTTCAGCTAAAAGAGCATGCAGGGAGTGGGTATTGAAGATTTCAGAAGGCATGAAACTGCCACTTCAAAAAGTATATAGGTAAATTTAATAGGAAAATTTAGGAGGCTTCTCTGTCAGTGTTGAGATTCATTTTGATATGGCGGACATAAATTTAAGTAAGTCCAGTTAATGAATTTTCTCTGATTGTTGAACTTCTCATTCATAAGTACAAAATAAGAGGGTGGCTGAGCTGATCGGGTTGGGATATTTCAGATGAGTAGGATGTCAGGGGAGAAAGGACAACTTACAGGTTTTCAAAGAGAGCACAAGGCTGAAATAAAGAGTCTAGATTTCTTAGGAAAGTGAGGACCCGAAGTGATTGATAGATAGTGCAAAAGTGCTAAAATAAACAACTGCAGGTTTTTGTTTGAGGAATTATTGGAATAAAAATAATAGAGCAAGCTGGAAGAAGAGAAGTTAATAATCAGGGATTATTGAAATATTTAAAACTAACATTTTGGGAGTAGTGTAGGTATAGGTAATGAATACATGATCATGTGGCCAAGAGGGATTCAAAGATACGTGGGAAGCAAGTAGATGAAGGTTCTAGGAATGTAGGGGTTAAATGTATTACCTATTTGTATGAGGAAATTGCAAAATATCATAGCTATAGAGAGAGACAAGAGCTAGATGCTCCATGAATAACAAAACCAAAGATATCAGTAGTTGATAGCATGGAAGTGAAAGCTAATAAAATTTCATGAGTTGAATTTGGAAAAAAAAAAAGAACAACTAGTGTTTAAGGAGGAGGGAGAAGAAATTATTTTCAAATAACAAAAGGGAATAGGAAAGACACTTGAGTTACATGGAATGTAGAAATAAAAATCACCTATATTCAAGAAGTTACAGAGAGAGATGTAGTATCTTCAGTGTGGCCATGTTTTAGTGAAACAAGAAGATAGAGTGTCCATTCAAAGAAGTGGGTGAGAACAGAATGGGATATGTTTGTGATAGAGATTCCAATGATACTGAAGGATTAGAGCAAGTGGGGGGTTGTAAGTTAGGATCAGATCCGTGAATGTAAACAACTGTAAGGGGAAAATCATTTGTATTTTGATGTATGGCACTGAAAATTGGATTTCTGTTGACATCCAAAGATATAGGTAGGTACAGTAGATTAACTCTGGAAATCAGAAAAGAGGCTGAAGACTTGGTAACAGTGTTTATGGCCTTTGGGGGCTGGAAAGAGGGGAGTCAACTCATTAAAACATGAAATAGCTGGAGATTGAGAATTCTGCTTGGCTGTTCCCTTGAGTAAAGGAGCTGACTTACCCCATTCACAGAGGTGACTTAGATGATACAATTTCATTTAAGAAATATGTGAAAGATATGGAGGTTATAACTGACTACCAGATCAATAAAAGCTGAAAACATGACTTCACTAAAGAGGAAAAAAAAAGATATATTCTTTGACTGCATCAATAAAAATTCACCACCCTGAAAAAGTGAATACACCCATTGGTAGTAGAATGTATTGAAAGCACTGTGGCTAATTCTAGGTTTCAACCTTAAAGAATAACGTTGGAAGGTGCAAATCTATCTCCACATCCCTAAGATGTGGTTGAAAACACAAAGATGATCATAACCATATTGAATAATAAAGAGATTGCCAGGTATTGAACAAGCTATGGATTAATTAACCAAAAGTGCTACTTCAGCAGATAAAAGGATCTAGGCTTCTATACATAAAAGGACCCTTTAAGCATAGAAAGGGCAGATTGCTTGGGAAATCTGATCTGTCCTAAAATGATCTTTCTAGAAATAAATCTACAGGGCCTTGTGTTTCAGAATACTCTAGCAAGTTTGCATATGTTCTTGAGTCTCATGCCAGACCCATTCAACCAAAACTACTGAGAATAAATCCAGGAATCTATATGAGTTAATATGCTATATATCATAACCTCTCCCCCAATTCAATCACAGGAAGAATTAATAAGATCATTAATGTGCTATTAGATGTTTCTCAGGTAATAGTTTTTGGTATACTATGCTATATTAAATGAAAGGTAGGCTTATCTTGATTCACTCATGTATACTAGTGCCTAAACAGTGCCTGGCACAGAGTGGGTACATAAGAAACATTTGGTGAGTTAATGACTGAAGAAATAAAGACTCTCTCTAATCTAGATTTAGGCCCTCTGTATTCTCAATTCCAGCTTGGGATATTACTATTGATTAAATACCTCTGTTGCTCAGTCTCTACAGAAACTTCTCTTTAGCTAAATCTACCTATTCTAGAAAGGAGTCTCTATGACTAAGCTCCTGTCTGTTACCTTTCCTTAATTCACTCTCATCTTAATTCTGACCCTCTTTTTCTAAGAAAGGGTCAGCACTTCCATTTGATTATCCAAACTTGATGCCAGTGCATGCTTATCCTAATCATTAGACTAGATTTTAGCTGTTGAGTCACAAATTGCTTAGGACAGTCTCACCTGGTCTGAGAAATCCTCAGGGCTTCAATCAAACCTACCATGGTTAAACAAGGTCATGTCACAACCACTTCTAGCAAAAGTATAAATAAAATTTTCCAAGGCTTAATGTGGTTATTCATTTCAAATAGCTTAAAGAACTCGCTCATGAATAAAAAAAAGTTATTCTGAGATTTTCGAAGGACAGATTTAAGACTAGTAGGAATAAGCTATAGAAAGGAGATTTGATTCAAAATAAAGGAGAGCAATCTAAAATTAATCTCTCTACTATAGTATCAACTGTCTTAAAGTAGCCAGCCCCCTTTCACTAAGAGAATTCAAATAGAAGCAAAACAAAAATTTATCAAGAATAGAATCATAAAGCTTGAAGGAACTTTGGAGATCAGTTTAATATATTATTTCAACCTTATCCTTTTATAAGCATTGAATCTAAGATCTAGAAAAATTGAGATCTATCTAGCTTTATAAAGCTTACTAATGCCAACGTTACAAATACAAGCTAGTCTTAGGGCTTTGTCCACATATCTTCTCTAATTGTAGAAATGGTACCTGCTTTGGTTTATAGGACTCGGTCTTGTATAAATTCTAAAGCTAGTAACTCATTCTTTCCTCTTTTTTTCTGTTTATATCTGGAATTTTATAGTTAATTAATTTTACATGGAAATGAAGTGAATCATGACTCTCAATTTGCATATTTACAAATTGAAAAAAAAAACCAAATCTGCCTGAAAACAGTTTATGACAACCTGTTATTTACTGACAAAGAAGTAACTCTCTTTTTTTGGCAGGTGAAACAAATGAAATGACATCTACCTTCTTGTTGTGTCTAACAAGATCCTCCCCTTGGGCCTGAGAATACAATTTTGCCAATGGTAGAGAAAGGAAATAACATTTACAGAATGTCTGCTTGGTAGGTGTTTCATATATGTAATCACATTTAATTTCATTTAATCTACACAATATCTCTGTGAAATGGGATAGTACAGCCATTTTACAGATGAGGAAATTGTATCTTAAAACGGTTTAGTGTCATGTTTAAAGCCCTATAGCTAATATATAGTAGAACAAGATTTGAAATTAGGTCTTAGTTAGGAGGACCAACTGTTCCAATTTGCTCAGGACTCAGGAATTTCCCAGGACATAGCAAATTGAAGTCCCAGGCAAATTGAGACGACTGCTCACCCTGGTTCGTCCAAAATCTAGGGAAAAGGAAGTTCTTTCCGAAGCTCATCAAACACCAGTGGTTCAACTAGGGGTATTATAGAGGAGGAGGGCAGGGATAGAGGCTATGATATAGCATGTTAGGACACAGATTTCTGGATCTGTTCTGTGATTTTGACTGAATGGATTCAGAATCCCAAGTTATTCTGATATACATGATCTATAAATTATGTTTTTAGAAATAACATTTTAGAAATAAAGATCAGACTTTCCAAGCAATCTATCCTTTTCTCTCAGAATGGGTCCTACTATGTCCAGAGGAGCCTAGACACCTGTATTTGCTGGCCTCATGGTAACATTTGATTTGAAGATCGTCAACATGAGGGAAGCCTCTGTTCCAATTGTGGTTGGCAGTAAGTGGATAAATGCAGCCTTCTCCTTAGGAAAAGATAGGAAGCCATACTATGGTCTTTGTAGCAAAAGGCCAAGGTTGAAGAATATCAGATAAGCACAAAAGCCATTAATCAGGTATCTGAATGATCCCTTTGGGCCAGTAATTCTCAAACTATAACGTGTATAATGAGCACTGTGGGGGATCAAATATAGCATGTGGAGTCCTGTGGTCAACATTCTGAGCCTGATTTAATTGGTCCAAGGTAAGGCCCGTGTATGGTTCACTTTTTGTGCCAACTTGACTGAGGGGTGCTACCTGTGTCTGTGAGAATATTTCTGAGTAAGATTAGGATTTGAATCAGTAAACTACTTAGATTGTCTTCCCCAGTGTGGATGCATGTCATACAATCCACTGAGAGATTGAATAGAACAAAAATGCAGAGGGAGGTTGAATACACTCTCTGCTGGCTGTGTGAGCTGAGACACCAATCTTCTGCTCTTGGACTGGGCTTACATCATCAGCACTCACAGTTCTGTGTTCTTTAGACTCAGGCTGAAATTTATACCATGAGATCTCCTGGGTCTCTAGGATGGCAGATAATGGGACTATCAGCTACAATAACATGAAGCAATGCCTCATAGTAAATAAATCGTGTGTGTGTGTGTGTGTGTGTGTGTGTGTGTACCCATTGATCATCTATCCTATTGGTTCTGTTCCTCTAGAGAACCTTGATTAGTACATCCAAGAATACATATTTTACATGTCCCTTTCTCCCAACTAGTTAATTCTGACACTTTCTTGATTGTCTGATCGAAACTATAATCTTACATTCATTCTCTGCTTATTCTCTGCCTAATATGATACTAGACACTGGTAGATGGAGGGGGTTTAGATAATACCTAATTTTATAAAGCAGAGTATAAACTAAATAAATTTTTAACCTAGGAGACAACAGAGTCAATCATATACCTGTGTTGTTGTTGTTGTTGTTGTTGTTGTTGTTGTTTTCTGGTGGCAAAATCCATTTTGAAACTGTCCCAAAAGAAAAGCATCTGGATCAGAAGAGAATTTAGATTAGGCGTTTTACTGATTTCTTCTCCTTGCCATTCATATTTCAATGCTAATTTTCTAAAGTCTTTTACACAAAACAGTTTCAAATTCCATACAAGGCAAATTGGGCAAATTCCATTTCAGAATTGCAGTTGTGTTGACACACGGTAATCTTATTAGCAATAAAAGGATATTACCTATAATTGAATAGCTCTGCAATTAGCAAATTTCAGAGCCAGAGAACACCATCATTCTTCAGTTTTACATTTGTTTTTATCCACAGCAGGAAATGTTTGAATTACCAACAAAACTATTAGCATGCTCTTGCTCTACCAAATGAAAAAATAACTTAATAAAAAACTGCTTCACCCAGAATAAATATTAACTACAGTTCAGGCAGATAAGCTTAACTTTAGCAATCAGGACTGTGTTAGACTTGTACTTTCATAAATAATGTGTACATTTATTTCAAGCAATGTAACATGAGTGTCACCCCAATATCTGATTGGATAAAATTCTGTGTTGATAATAAAGGCCATGTCTCCATTTATTTAAACAAATATATCTGTGGGGAAAATAAAGTATTCATCCTAGGAAGTTATATTTGGTGTCTTCATGACAGCTGTGTAATTGGGTCATTCTAATATTATAACACAAACACATGCACACACACACACACACACACACATTTCTTTTAAAATGGATTTAGCTATGTTCCAGGGCTCAACATCACCCATGGAACAAATTACATTAAAATTACAATTAACTTCCGCTCAACTGTCAGCAGAAATCGATGTTGCTGTGTACATACTGCTTCTTCCTCACTTTTATTAAGCCCCTTTCAATTATGAGGGAACATAAATTGGAAGGATGTCGCTATGTCATCTACAGTATTAAAATGTACGAGGAACATTGACCCTGGCCTCTAGAGATTATGTGAAAAGCCATTTATATGCACAGCTGTACAAATTGCCTGAGTTTAATGCTAAATTCCGTGGAAAATCATCTTTGCTGCTCTGCATCTGAGGAAGAACAAGGTTTAAATATTTAATGTGTTCCCTTACCAGACAAGCCCAGTCAGCAGTGAATTAGTGAACCGGCCAGTACAGAGAGCTCCTTTTGGGAATGACAGGTTTTGCCTTTAAATGCAAGGAGTGACCTGAGTTCACACTTTGCCAGAAACAGCAGCCAAGGGAAGAGCTGACTGGGTTAGTTCCCCTTGCCTTCCCCAATGTTGTCTTCCACAAAACTACTCCCAGTTTGATTCCTGGACCTGTCTCTGGTCTGTTCTTGAATATTGATTGCAACAGCCTCCCTTCACCTCTATCAGACCCTTCTTCATAGATATGTGCCAGTCATGAAAATATATTTTGGATATATTATTGAAAGAGTACCTCTTCATATTCAAAAGATAAAAGGACAAACAGACAAAAACAAATGAATCTGGCCATGGATGGAAATCTTATGTCCAAATGTAGCTATTAGAGAAATTGCTATAGTTCAAATCCCACTTGACCACTTCCTGGCTCTGTCAATTTATTTATCTTCCACGTGCCTCTGCTTTCTTATATGCAAAAATTAGGAAAATTGCTTTTTTATGTAAAAAGTTAAGATGATCAGAACATCTCCACAGGATTGTCTTGAATAAAGGCTTAACAAATGAAATATAGTATTAAAAAGAAAACAGCTATTTTCAAAAGACATTGTAGCTTGTCATGATTTATTTTTATATGACCACACACAATCTTCTTTATGTTGAGATGAAATCTGTCTCCTTATCATCTTTACATCTTACCTTCTTGAGGACTCGCCAAAGATAAAATTAGATGTCCAGAAGCTAATGAGCTTCCTGTCATAGAGGTGTTCAAACAGAAGTTGTGGCATTAATGTAGCAGAGGGCACTTAATCTTAGAAGTTATTGTTGTACCAGGTCAACTCCCAACTGGAAGGACAGGAAATCAGAACAATGAAAGTGGGGTGGAGAGTACAAAAGAACACAATATGAGAATCACTAGGGGACATTTTCAAAATCCATGTTAAGACTTCATCTTGATGGATAGGGAGAAGGCTGCTGGAGTTAGAAGACAGACTAACCTTTTCCAATCCTGGTTTGGAAATTACTAGAC
Source organism: Vulpes vulpes (assembly GCF_048418805.1). Lineage (NCBI taxonomy): Eukaryota > Metazoa > Chordata > Mammalia > Carnivora > Canidae > Vulpes > Vulpes vulpes. The sequence continues at coordinate 34,889,979 of NC_132786.1, forward strand.
CAATGGCAATTTGGAATTACTCAGACTGTCTGACATCTTGAGTCAGGACTGGAGATGTTTACCTAGATTGGTAAGTCTCAACCCCGTACACATTAGAGTCACCTGGGGAGCTTTTCAAAAGTACTAATGATCAGGCCTCACCCCAGATCAGTTAAATCAAAATCGCTGGGAGATGCGCCAGAGCACTGAAGCTTTTAAAAAGCTCCCTGGGTAATTCTAATGTGCAGCCAAAGTTGAGAACCAATGATCTATAGATACTTATCTAGATAACCTTAAATGTTCTTTTTTAATTTGCAAATCTATGACTTGTAGCATTTCAAACTAAGCAAACACAAAGCTCCAAAATAATAATTATTATACAGATTAAGATATGTATCCAGATACATCCTAATGATAATAATAGTAAATAATATCAGTTTTCATTTGTATAGTGAATAAACTAGTTCCACTCTCTAAACACCCACAGTGGCTATAATTTAGAAAGTTTAACCATCTTGAGCAAGATTCCATAGTTGATGAGAAGTCAAGCTGGGACTCAAGTCTGGTTCTTCACATTCTTGAATTAGTTCTGTTTCTCCTCTATCACCATCAGCTAGTTTCTGAGGTCCTCTAGTGCCTAATTCTATTTGCATTAACAGATCATGCTCTGTCTCCTGTAAAGTATTCCATGGAAGTTCAGCTATCAGTTATGACTCTAAGCCAATCTCTAGCTTCTAACTGATACTTCCAGACTAAAGATCCTTTGTGTTTACTTTTGATGACAAATGGTGGTCTTAGAGAACTGGTGACTTGTTAGAGTTCAATGAATCAAGGATTTGATTACATTTATGGCAATTTCATATGAATTAATTCTTAATGTAATAAAACAATCAAGTTACTTTAAAAAAAATCAAGACATAACATTTTTTCTTACTTCAACACACACAAATCAGAATTTTTTGTTAAATGAAAAAGACAATGAGAATTTTACTATCCAAGCCACCAAAACTGAGTTTGACATTTCCTGGTTACATGCAACAACAATTAAAATAGTTAAAACACTCAAGAACTAACCCAACTTCCACTTCTAGGAAAATGAAACAGATGGACTTTTCCTAATTCCTTCAAGTAAGAACAACTAAAATCCTTGTTCATATGTAAAACAAACAGAGAAGTCTCTGAAAGGTAAAGAAGAGAAGAAATACCAAGAAGGGGAGTCAGGACCTGAAGAATGATATAGTGGTGAACTTCTGGACTTTCTTTTTACCTCATATATCCCACCTAAAGAAGCCAGCAACTGGAAATGTCAATAGGCACAGACCAAAAAAGACAAAATAAGGGCTAATCTCTCTGATCAAAGGACCAAGAAATGGGCAGTGAAGCAAGACAAAAAAACTTTGATATAATAACTGCTCCCCTGTAGCCAAATACCACAGGAAATAAAGCTGTAACCCTACTCCCACCCACACCAGGAAATAATCCTCACTAAACTGTAATGAGGCACCCCAAATACTCCCCCAAATGCTATCAAAAAAGCAAAACATGTAGATAGAAATTTGATCCCCACTAGACAGTAACAAGGGCTCCACCAGTGCTATGTCGGTGGAAACCGCATGGGGAGCCAAGACATCCACCCTCACAGAACAGTAACAAGATGACCTTCACCTTTTTGCTCAGGTATTGTCAGAGGAACAGGGACATCCCTAGTACCCAGTGGTAACAAGGTCACACCTTCCCATGATCTCAGTGGAGGCCACATAGGAAGCAGTAATGAGGCACTCTTACCCTCGAACAAATACCAGTGGAAGGCTAATGGGGAGCTAGCATTCCCACCCCAAATAACAATAACGAAAAGTACTCCCTCAGGTGTCACAGAGGCCAACTAGGAAAGATTGACTTCTACTTCCACTTGACACTGAAGATGTATTCCTCTCATCCTCCATCCCCTGCTAGAATACTGCCAGTGGAAGCCAATTAAAATAAAAGCTTTAAAGAAGATCCAGGGCAGCCCAGGTGGCTCAGTGGTTTAGCGCCACCTTCAGCCCAGGGCGTGATCCCAGAGACCCAGGATCAAGTCCCAAGTCTGGCACTCTGCATGGAGCCTGCTTCTCCTTCTGCCTGTGTCTCTGCCTCTCTCTCTCTCTCTTTCTGTGTCTCTCATAAATAAATAAATAAATAAATAAATAAATAAATAAATAAATAAATAAATAAAATTTTTTAAAAAAATAAAAAATAAGATCCAAAGTCTTGTAACATAATAATAATCCAAAAAAAAAATCTCTAATTTTCAATTGAAAATACCTCATCACAAGAACCAAGAGGATATCAAACTGAATTTAAAAAGATAATCAATAGAGCTGTTTTAATTTGCTAGGGCTGCCATAATAAATACCACAGACTGGGTGGCTCAACAGAGATTTATTTCCTCACAGTCCTAGAGGCCAGCATAAAGGTAGGGTTGGCTTCATTCTGAGACCTCTCCCCTTGGCTTGTCCATGGCATCTTCTTACAGTGTCTTCACATGATTACCTGCTATGCATGTCCATGCCCTCCCTTCTAGTTAGAACACATTGTGGATCAAACCCCATCTGTATGATCTCATTTTATCTTAACCACCTCTTTACATTTCCTTTCTTCAAACAGAGTCACAATTTGAGGTACTGGGGATCAGGACTTTCACCCATGAATTTTGAGGAAGGGGGAGAAAACAATTTAGCCCAGAATAGATGCCAATTCTGACATGACAAGGACATTAGAGTCATTTGACAAAGATTTTAAAGCAGCTACCATAAAAATGCTTCACTGAACAATTACAAACTCACTTGAAACAGAAAAAAAATTGAAAATCTCAGCAAAGACATGGAAGATAATGAGGAAAAACCAAATGGAAATTTTAGAACTGAAAAATATAATGACTGAAATTAAAGATTCAATGGATGGGATTCACGGCAGAATAGAGTAGGCAGTGGCAAGAATCACTGAACTAACAGATGGAACAATAGAAACCGCCATCTGAACAACAATGAGTATTAAAAACAATAACAAAGAAAACAACAAAGCCTAGGGGAACTGTAAGACTATGACAAAGATTATCATTCGTGTCATCAATGTCCAAGAAGGAGAGATATAAAAAAAAAAAAAGAATGTGATTCAAAAAGAAAGCTTCAAAGAAAATGGCTAACAGCATTCCAAATATGGCAAAAAATAGAATGCTACAGAGAAAGTGAGTAAAACCCAAACAGAAATAACACAAAAAAATCTATACCAAGACATGTCAAGTCCAATCTCTAAGAACTAAAAATAAATTTAAAATCTTGGAACAACATAAGAGGAAAAAAATGACAATGAATTTCTTAGGTAAAACCATGAAGACCAATAGGAGGAGGCACAACCTTTTATAAGTACTGGAAGAAAAGAACTAACAACTCTGAATCCTATATCCAGTGAGGATATCCTTTAGAAATGAAAGGAAATGCTACCCAAATTAATCTACACATTTAATGCAATCCCCATCAAAATACCACCAGTGTTTTTCACAGAGCTAGAACAAACAATCCTAAAATCTGTATGGAATCACAAAAGACCCTGAATAGCCAAAGAAATTCTGAAAAAGAAAAAAACTGCAGGCATCACAATTCCAAATTTCAAGTTACATTACAAAGCCATAGTCATCAAGACAGTATGGTACTGGCACAAAAACAGACACACAGATTAATGGAATAAAATAGAGAACCCAGAAATTGACCCACAACTCTTTAATCAACTAGATTTTGACAAAGCACAAAAAGAATATCTGATCGAAAAAAGCCAGTGTCTTCAACAGATGGTGTTGAGAAAACTGGACAGCCATGTGCAGAAGAATGAAACTAGACCACTTTCTTACACCATACAAAAAAAAAATCAAAAATGAATGGAAGACCTACATGTGAGACAGGAAATCATCAAAATTCTAGAGAAGAACAAGGCATAATCCTCTTTAAACTCAGCCATAGCAACTTCCTACTAGATATGTCACCACAGGCAAGGGAAACAAAAGCAAACATGAACTTTTGAGATTTCATCAAGATAGAAATTTTCTGCACAGCAAAGAAAACAATCAACAAAACTGAAAGACAGCCTACGGAATAGGAGAAGATATTTACAAACAACATATGTGATAAAGGGTTAGTATTCAAAATTTTCAAACTCAATACCCAAAAAACCACCCAGTTAAGAAATGGACAGAAGACCTGAGTAGACACTTTCCAAAGAACACATCCAGATGGCTAACAGACACATGAAAAGATGCTCAACATTACTTATCGTCAGGGAAATACAAATCAAAACCATGATGAGATAGCATTTCACACTTGTCAAATGGCTAAAATTAACAACACAGGAAACAACAGGTATTGGGGAGGATTAAGGTAAAGGAGAACACTCTTGCACTGTTGGTGGGAATGCAAACTCATGCAGCCACTCTAGAGAACAGTATAGAGGTTCCTCAAAAAGCTAAAAATAGAACTATGATAGGATCCAGCAATTGTACTACTAGATATTTACCCAACAATACAAAAACACAGATTTGAAGGAATACATGCACCCTAATGTTCATAGCAGCATTATCAACAGTAGCCAAACTATGAAGAGAACACAAATGTCCATGAACTGATAAATGGATAAGTAAATTGTGATACACACACACACATACACACACACACACACACACACACTGGAATATTACTCAGCCATCAAAAAGAATGAAATCTTGCCATTTGCTATGACATGGATGGAACTAGAGTGTATTATAGTAAGTGAAATAAGTCAGTCAGAGAAAGACAAATACCAAATGATCTCACTCAGAGGTGGAATTAAAAAAACAAACAAACAGATGAGCATATGGGAATGGGGAAAAGAAAACAAGGAGAGAGGAAAACAAACCAGAAAAGACTTCTAATGTTAGAGAACAAACATGATTGATGGAGGGATGTCGGTGGATGGTGTGGATGGGCTGGATGGGTGATGGGTATTAAGGAGAGCACTTGTTACGATGAGCACTGGGTGTTGTATGTAAGTGATGAATCACTGAATTCTACTCCAGAAACCAATATTGCACTGTATGTTAAACACTTAAAATTTTTTAAAAAGAATAAAATAAAAATAGAAGAATGCAAAACAAAACAAAACACACGAAAGGAAAATCAACACATTTTCAGATGAAGGGAAACTAAGAGAATCTTTTACTAGAAGATGTTTCAAAAAGAATGGCTAAAAAACTGGAAAAAAAGAAAAAACAAAGGAATTTTGGAACACCAAGAAGGAAGGAAAAACATGGTAAGCAAACAGATTTCTCTTCTGGAATTTTCTAAATTATGTTTGAAAATTGAAGCAAACGTTAGTATTATGTGATTATAAATGCGTGTAGAGAAAATAGTTAAGACAATGATATTACAAATGAGGGAGGGTAGTTTTCTGTACTTCACTTAAACTAGTGAAATGGTGACACTAGTAAACTCTGATGTGATATATACATATATCTTTCCAGTTTTTTAGCTATATACATATTTATATGTGTATAGTCATACCTACAGAAAGCATTAAAAAAGCTATGCAAAGAGATATAATCAACACCCTTTTTCAAGAAGCTATAGAACAATTTGACTGAAAGTCAGCAAGGATTTGGAAGAATTCAACTGTACTATCAACCGACAGAATTTAATCAACATTTATGGAACATTCCTTTAACAGCCAAATACACATTCCTTCCAGTACCCAGGACAGATGCCAAAACAGACAACATTCCAGGCATAAAACAAGCCTTAAAATTTTTAAAGAATGTAAACCATACGGATGTTTTTTGTCTGAAAACAATAGCAACAAACTATATATCAAGAACCGAAATATAACAGGAAAATCTCCAATCATTTGGAAACTAAACAGTACACTTCTAAATAATCCATGTGTCAAAGAAAATGCCTCAAGAGGCATAAAAACTACATTGAATGAATGAAAATGAAAATAATTTATAGAACACAGTTAAAACTGTACAAGAGGAAAATTTGTAGCAGTTAATGTGCAAATATTAGAAAAGAGGAAAGCTCAAATCAAAAAATCTAAGTTCTCATCCAAAGAACTTAGAAAAATAAAAGCCAAATAAACTAAAGCAAGCAGAAGGAAGGAAATAATATAGATAAGAGCAGAATTCAATGAAATTGAACAGGAAAACAATGGAGAAAATCAATGAAGTGGAGAGCTAATTTTTTGAAAAATCAATAAAATCGGCAAACTGCTAGCAAGACTAAAAAAAAAGATACAAATTACCAATATCAGAGATGACACAGAAGATATTACTACAGACATGTAGACATCAGGGGGTATCACCCTAGGCATTGCAGGCATCCAAAAGATAATAAGGAATAACTTCACCTATATGAATTTGACAGCTAGGATGAGGTACGTCAATTCCTCAAAATCTGCCACAATCCTCTCAACATGAAACAGATAATTCAAGCAGTCCTATATAACTAGTAAGGAAGTTGAATTCATAATTTCAAAAAATTACCAAATTATAATCTCCAGGCCCAAATGTTTTCAGTGAAAATTCTGCCAAATGATTAAAGAAGAGCTGTACCAATTCTAAACACTCTCTTCCAAAAAGTAGGAGGGAAACCTTCCTAATTCATTTTAGTAAACTACTGTAGGATACCATTAGCTATTGCAAGACCCAAGATAGGCTTGCAAAAATCAATTGTATTTTTTATATTATCTTGTGTACTTGTAAACTGAAATTAAAAATATGATATCATTATAATCAGTCAAAAAATACTTAACTATAAATCTTGTAATATGTGTATACCACTTCTATACTAAAATTATGAAATGCTGATGAGAGAAATCAAAGAATATTTCAATATATGATGCATTCATGGATTGGAAAACTCAACATAAAAAAAAAAGTGTCAACTTTCCCCAAATTGGTAGGTAAATTTTATGAAATTCTTTTTTTTTAAGATGTATTTATTTATTTATTTATGAAAGACATTGAGAGAGAGAGAGAGAGAGGCAGAGACACAGGAGGAGGGAGAAGCAGGCTCCATGCCAGGAGCCGGACAGGGGACTCGATCCTGGGACTCCAGGATCGCGTCCTGGGCCAAAGGCAAGCGCTAAACCGCTGAGCCACCAGGGATCCCCATTTTATGAAATTCTTATCAAAGTCTCGGAAAGATTTTTGCCTAAATATAGATTATTTTAAAATTTATATGAAAAAGCAAAAGAACTAGAATAGCTTTGAAAAAGAAGAATCAAGTTGGAGGAATCAGTCAATCCTATTTCAAGACTTGTTATGTACAGATAGTAATCAAAACTATGTGTTATTGGTGAAGACACAGACACACAGATTAGAACAGAATAGAACAGAGCACAGAAATAGACCTGCACAAGTATATCCCATTGATTTTTAACAATGATGCAAGAAATTCAATGATAAAAGGTAGCCTTTCCAAAAAATGATATTAGAGTGTTTGGACATCTGACCAAGGTTGCATATCTTATTCAAAGATAAAACTCAAAATAGATCATGGAATCAAATGTAAAATGTTATACTATAAAACTTTCATGGAAAAAAACATAACAGAAAATATTTGGATTGGTGACAAGGTAAAGAGTTCTTAGAGTGGACACCAAAAGCACAATTCACAAAAGATGATGTTGGATTTCATAAAAATTAAAAAAGTTTCCCTTAGCCAAAGACGGTTTAAGAGTGAAAAGGCAAGGTACACTCTGAAGGAAAGTATTTGCCAACTACATTTCCAATGAAAATCAGCATCTAAAAAAAAGAAAGAAAGAAAGAAAATCAGCATCTAGAAAAAAACAAAGAACTGTCAAAACTCAACAGTAAAGAACACACAATCCAACTAGACTATGTGGGAAGATGAAGAGACATTTCACTAAAGAGGATATACAGAAGTTCTTGGCTAATAAGCACATGAAAAGATGCTCATCATTACTCTCCAAGAGGTAAATAGAAATTAAAACCAAACAAGGTATCACCTACCAAAAGAAATAAAAAATGATAACAAAACCACATGCCAGTGAGAATTTGGAGAAACTAGATCACAATCTCTGCTACATGGCTAATGGGAATGTAATATGGTATAGCCAGTCTAGAAAACAGTTTGGATTTTTCTTCAATAACTAAATATGCAACCATAATTTGATCCAACAATTGTACCCCTGAGCATTTTTCCCAGGTAAAAGCTAATGTTCACAGAAAAATCTGTATATGAATGTTCATAGCAGCTTTATTTGTAATTCCCCCAAACCCGAAAACATCCCAGATATACTTTAAAGGATGAATGTTTAATGAGGCTGTATTACATTAATTAGGCCACAAAATATTACTCAGTAATAAAAAGAAAAAGCTACCAGTATGCACATCCGGATGAAACTCCAAAGGATTATATTGAATAAAAAAACAAAAGTCCCCAAAGTTTACATACTGTATGACTCCATTATATAACATTCCCCAATGTACATAATTTTAAGAAACAGAGAACAGATTAATGGTTGCTAAGAGTTATGAAGGTGGTGAGATGGGAAGAAAGTGGATATGGGTTTAAAAGGCAACAAGAAAGTTGCCTGGGTGGCTCAGTCAGTTAGGCATCAGACTCTTGATTTTGTCTCAGGTCATGATCTTCATGTCCTGGGATTGAGCCCCATATTGGGCTCTGCACTCAGTGGGGAGTCTCCTTCTCACTCTGCCCCTCCCCCTGCTCTCTCTTTCTTTCTAAAAATAATTAAAATCTTTAAAAAAAATAAAAAGCAACAAGAAGGATCTCTGTGATGATCGAAATGTTCTGAATCTTGAATGTATCAATCCTGATTGTGTTATTTTACTACAGTTTTGTGAGTCACTTCTCATTAGGGAAATTTCTTTTTTTTTTTAATTAATTTTTATTGGTGTTCAATTTACCAACATACAGAGAAACACCCAGTGCTCATCCCGTCAAGCGTCCGCCTCAGTGCCCGTCACCCATTCCCCTCCACCCCCCGCCCTCCTCCCCTTCCACCACCCCTAGTTCGTTTTAGGGAAATTTCTTAAAGAGTACATAATGTCTCTCTGTATGGTCTCTGCCTCTGAACCTACAACAATTTCAGAATAAATAGCTTAATTGAGTAATATACCCCATTCCTCAATTTGAACTTCATAAATGAATTAATCCACTTTTAATTTATAATTCATTTAATGTTTAATGCTTTAGAACTGATAAAGATATGAAAACTTCTGTAGTGTTTACTGTATCGTTCCCAGTATTTGGCAGCTTGGGATGAAATGCCTTCATGTTCAATGGGTCTTGAGGGATTCTAAGAAATATTTAACACAATTAAAAAAAAAAAAAAACTATTCAGGTCATAGCCAGTTCTTTATCTCAAGGGATTCTCACTCTTTCCCTCTAAGTACTAAGTCTTATAATCATACTAACAGATTGCAAAAGTGACAAATACTTGCATTGATATTCACCAAGTTCATATTATAATTAAATAACTGAAGTTGGTTGTGTGACCTTAGAAACAAGGACCACGTAAAGGTCTATTCAGAACCTACATGGAATCAATAAAATTTTCTAGACTACCATAATGGTGAGGATCCTCTGTTCATGTTTTATCTTTTTGTAACAATATAATGGTATTAAGAGTTAATATTTATTCCAATATTTTTGTATGTCAAGTACTATTTTAATTGCTTTACAAGTATTAATCATTCAACCCTACAGCAATCTAAGTATGGAACTATTTTTTTATAAACATTTTACAGTTAATGAAACTGAGTTATAGAGGGGTTACTTTACTTGCCTAAGATCATACAGCTAATAAGTTTAAAAGTTTAATTATAATCCAGGGCTGTCTGGCTCCAAAGAGTACATTATTAACCATTAATATTATATAATATTTAACAAATATAGGCTGTTTGCCATAGCTGTGGGAATCAAAAGGCAATATAGGGAGATCATTATAAGCTGTCGCAGTGATATTACTAATCAGTCTATTGCATACATGCTAACTATTTGAATCAGTCACACTAGCAAGAGATATGAAAACTTTAGGATAAAAGAAAAAAGGAATCTTAGTTTTCTCATTGGTAATACGAGTTAAAATAAATGTATAATCCAAGCTCCAAGTGGTTAATAACTTGGGAAATTGGTAGCCAAACTGGAACACAAATGGGTATCCTTTGTTCCTAATCTGCTGTGTTACCCCAATATTCCTCTCTTAAGAAAGGAAATGTGATCTAGTGAAATGATGTTATGACATCTGCCACTGGACACCCCAGCTTGTCCCTTAAAGCTGGAAGGCTTCAGAGCTGAAAGGTGATCTATAAATACACTGGGAAAAAGGAGTGTCCTCTTCTGCCATGTTAGAGGGGTCTCAGGATAGCACATTTGTGCCCCAATGTGATGCAAAGATTAGAAAAAAAGTCATTTAATTCCTGCCTTCACCTATGTCTATCTCTAATACCATGATGGACCCAGGGCACTGAGCAAGCAATGGATGGTTTCTTTCTTCCTGCAGATAAATGTATCCAAGAGGCTTTGGGAGTCTCATGCAAATGAGCTTCTGCTGGGCCTGCTCCTTCAGTGTGTCCAACAAGCCAGACAGTGCTGATTATCAGACTTGATTCTGTTACTGTCATCTTGAAACCTTAAAGATGAACATATACAGGGCACCAAACAAAGGTATACATCTGTTTTGCCAATTATCTACAAAATTAAAAATTCTAACATTTGATTTACAACCTTCTAAATTATGAACCTTATAAAAATCTAAGGAAAAACACAAAACAAACATATTCAACATATATGAATATATATATACATAAAACACAGACTTCTTTCCTCTCAAGTACAGTTTATTTATTGTATAAAACATTAATATGTTGAATTTAATACTGTTTTGTTAAACAACAACAAAAAAGATCAGAACTCAGTGACCCAAACAAAATTTATAATAAAATTTTTACATAATGAAATCTGTGACTCTGGGAGACTATGATTTGGAGAGATAGGGTATGATACATCTTGTGCTGGGGTGTTTTCCTTTTATGCATGGGTCTAAATGCAAGCAGATACAAATTCATTGTTCTGCATATCAGATATGAGCTCCTTGCAGAATGCATTCTGATTAAAATGAAGTGTTAAGCTGACAGTGAATGAGCTACCCAAAAATCTTCAGTGGTTTCTCTTAAAACATAGGCTTCTGTCTATCCAGTGCCTAAACTTATTGCCATCATAGTAAAGATCAATTTCAATTTTTCAAAGCCTTTCTGAGAAGGCCCACTACCTTTACCTCCATAGTTACCTACTGCTCAATGCACCTGGTTAACCATGGAGGAATGGACCCAGATGAAGACCCATGCTGAATCAGCATGATTGTGCAGGTCGGTATGAAGCCTCGATAGCAAGTACAAAGATCAGACTGGCTATGCAACAGGCCTGGTCACTGGTCAAACAAAGAACCACAACTCAACTTGAACCATAAAACTGTTAAAACTTTGCCAAGCTTGTTTTTGACTCCCCAGCCCTCTACAAAAGCTGTAACAGCTTGTAAGGCTTGGAAGGAACAGTTTGGAAAGCTTTTGATCATCAGATGATGAACCTTCACCTGCTTGGGCAAGATTATATACTATTTTGACATGAGAGTGACTAAGTGACTTCCCTTGACACTGAGAATGCTTGCCCTGACATGCAATTCTAGAGCAGTTATTTAATTAAACGCAATTATAGCAAAGAACCAGGGAACCCATAGAAAGGAATGCTTCTGAATTATAATATCATCCTGTGCCTCTCTGTAATCACAATTTAATCATGTTTCAAAGCATTTCTTTCTAATTTGTATACATAAAGATACGATATATGAAACAAATAACTCAGGGCTGAGTACAATATTCCAAGACCCAGTGTAATTTACACAGAGAGCTGGATATTTATTTCTGATGCTAAGGTTATTAAGTTATCTGAAAGGTATAGACTTCATTTCTCTTTTCAAGAAATAGAGATTTATATTGCTTATTTATTCCCAGCTGTTGAATATCTGAGTTGTGCTCAGAAAAGAGATTAAAAATATTTGATGATGCCAGTGGCTGACAAAGCAGCAACTTGGGGAATTTCACCCAATTTTTATCTAGAATAGCTTTCTGAGTGTGTGTATGTGTCTGTGTTTGTATATCCGATTGTGTCAGACCCAATAACAGACATATGTTTTGACAATCTATCCTGAAATACTCTATTGTTTCACTTTTAAAAACAATTTTATTTATTTTAGAGAGAGAGAGAGTTGGGGGAAGAGCAGAGGGAGAAGGAGAGAGAAACCCAAACAGACTTTGTGTTGAATGTGGAGCCTGATGTGGGACTCTATCTCATTACCATGAGATCAGACCTGAGCCAAAACCAAGAGTCAGACACTTAACCAACTCCATCACCCAGGTGCTCCTCTATTATTTCTTCTTCTTCTTCTTCTTTTGAATGTGAAAAAGTCAGTTATTCAAGATATTTTCCTGATTTAGGTTTTTTTCCATTGGGATAGCATGAATCCTCACAGGAGCCCTGACCACTCGACTGAGTCCCTGGGGCTGGATTCCATCATAGCTTTGCTACACACTGTGTGGGGATTTATCCTTGGGTATCATCTATGCTTTTTAATTGGTTAAAAAGAAGGAGTTAGGCTTTTAGAATCTCATTATTCTCTTTTTGAACTGAGCTATAATGAACTGGGAATAGTTCTTGGATAGTCTTTTTTTAGACATGGAGAAGATGAAATCTATCCTGTTGGTACTCTACTCCATGTCTTAGGTTCCTTATTAACACATAAAATTACTCATTCTACAGAATTTTGAGTGCAAGACCTACTAAGGGTGCCTTTCAATGTGGCTACACAACCTCAGGAATAACATTTTGGCAATGAGTAAAACCAGAAGACAGTTTTGCAACATGTATTTCTTCTTGGAATGGAAAACACTCCAGGTTATACATCAATCTTTTTAACCTCTTGGGTAGTAACAATGCCAGCACAGGATTACAAAAAACAATGATATATACTATAAGGATAGATCACTGTCTGTAGAGAGAAACACACATCTATATTTCTGTCCAAAACTTTACTAGAGCATGCTTAAAGAGGTCTGGAAACACCTGGGAGTATGAACATACATTTAGAAACCATGACAGAGATTTAATCATGCCTCTGGTTTGTGCTAGGACTGCAGGCACATTATGTCCTCACTTACAGTGCCCATAACCAGAGACATAAAAAGTGTCCTAGACAGGTGGAAAGAACCAAGGGCCAAAAGCCAGGGGCCTTCACCTCAGTCCCAAATCTAATACCAACAAGCTCTGTGTTAAGAGCAAGTCACTTTACATGCTTTGGCCACAGAATTAAGAGAAAATTTAGTATATTAATCTTCAAACTAAAATTAAATTATCTCTAATAGCTTGCCTTTTGTGCAACTGCTGCCCCTTACATTATGTGTATTGGTGGGGGTTGTTACAAAGATTGCGTGTTGAGTGCTGCAAAAATTTCCATTTAGGGTGGGGTTTAAACCAGAGTGCAGAGGTCAGCTCCTGTATCAAGATCGCTCCCTTCTGTCTGTGCCCCATTTTGCTTTATGCTATTCCCTTCTTCTCAGGCCACTTCACTGTTCTAGGCCTGCTCATGCCAGTGGTACACCAAACTCCAGGACTTCCCAACCCTTTCTTTTAAAAAAAAGTTTAGGTTTCTACTTTCCATTTTCTTCAGTTCAATGTTCAGTGAACAAAACTAGTACAGAAACTAATTCCTCATTCATTCCAGGTGGGGCCCTCTGAAGTCAAAGTCTTGAAGAGAAATAATCAAATCATGGGGCTTTTAGGCATTAATAGCTAACAAAGGATATGTGTTGATGTCTTCTGATGTCCCTTAAAACATACCGCAAAACACTCAATTGAGCTATAATTTTATAATATGTAGCATTTTACTATTTAAAAGTGCTTTCATATATACATGTGCTACGTAAACAAGTGAGTTCTTTCTTCATATATACTTATTACTAGAAAAAGTGAGGTTTCAGAAGACAATGACTTCCTCATGTTCTTATAACTAATTATTCTAATTAGTTTATTGTGGTTTATTTTATTTATTTTATTTTTGTTCTAAAAAGAGTTCTTTTTTGGTGCTGTTTCATCCTGGTACCACGTGGTTATCACCAATATTCCTGCCTTTCTGCCAAAAAGATGCTGGATATCCAGGTCATGATAAGATAATTTTTAAAAATACCAGTCAATTCATTCTTAAGAGCTAATTGTAGACAAAGTGTAAAGTTAAAGCATCATATTCATATATTCTTTAAAGCTCGAGTTTTGGAGGCCTGATACCAATCACATGAAAATCTGAAATTTCAACAAAATGAGTGAATTGTGACCCAAAACAAAAGGTTTCTAATTGTTTTATCTGTTAGTTCCTCTGTGCCTTAGGGATCTGACATTGTCCTTGAAAAAGCTGACTATCTTTGAATATCTCTACATTTACAGGGTGGTCTTTCTCTGTTCCTTGATTAGGTTTTTATGATGTAGAATAACCTGTACTATTTCCAGTAGTCACTCATTTAAAATATTCTGATGATGTTCTAGATTCCCCACTTTTTGTAATACAGAATCTGCATTACCTTATATATTTACTGGTGGACGCTATGCCTTGGAAACAATAACAGATTTAGAGTAATATCTGAGAAAACAGTAACTCTGGAATACTTAGAAACACTGGCTGAATTGGTAGAATGACTATTACTATTGGTAGAATGACTAATTATCAAAATAAGTCTTCCAGTTTTAGTTATTAGGCAAAAACCAATATTCTACTTCATCATTTTACCACAAGGAACCCTAAATTTGGACACAATATGTGAAACAATTCCTTTCAGATGATGGAAAACAGTGCAGGAATGTAATTCTTGAGATAAGGAAAATATACAATGTCAGCTCCAAATGCACCAGACTTTCCGCCTGGAGCCAATATCCAGATTGCAGTATAAGGAATTGGAGTACAAGAGAGAGCAGCAGTCTTGTCAGTCAGGAGAAAAACATGAAAGTCCAGCATTTCTGAGAAGATTGTTATGTGTGGCTCCGGGGACCAGTGAGGAGTGAGCTGCATAAATAAGGAGCCCCATAAATCTAGAAAGAACTCCTCTTGCTTTTGGCCAAATATGAAGTTGTACAAATATAAGAATGCTGTGTGAGATCTCTAGGAAACCACTAGTGGGGACCCATGAGCCAAATGGAGATCCTGGGAGGTGATGAACTATACTGGCAGACACTGGCGTTCTGACTAGACAGAGTGGAAAGGCTTCATTGAACACACTTGCCCTTGAGTAAGATCCTGGACTCTATAGAAAAGCCTCACTTGAGGAGCTAGGCTACTCTAGACCTATTCCAGCAAAACCTAAAACCAAACTCTGACCAGAACAAGCTGAGATTGACAATGAGCTTATCAAAAATGTAACATTCTCAACGTCCACCCCCAAGTAAAAATCTATTAGATATAAGAAGGAAAAAGATAATGTGACTCTTAATCAGGGGGAAAGAAAGTTTATACAATTACACAGAGATTACACAAATGTTGAAATGATCATATCAAGGCTTTAAAAGAGCCATCATAAATAACTCCAATGCCTTAAAGGATAAGATGGACATAGTGAGTTAACAAATAAATCATCACAAAAGTTAAATGGAAACTATTTTAAAAAATGGAAACCCTAAAGGTGAAAGTTCAATACCTAAGTGAAATTAGCTTAACAGCAAATTAGACATTGCTATTTACTGATAAAGAAAATATCAGTAAACTTAAAGATAGTTCAAATGAAGCTATTTAAATGGAAACACATAGAGATAGAACAAACATACAAACACATACACAAAAACAAAGTCCTCCTCACCAATGCAATAGTAACGAATGGTCCAATGATGTAATTCAAATTTCAGGAGAGAAGAAAGAAAATAAGTTGTTGTTTTTTTAAGCATTTGAAGAAATAATAGCCAAAAAAATTCCCAAACCTGATAACGATTATCAATGCATAAATCCAATAAATTCAAGACAAACCAATCTAGATAAATACAAAGAAAAACACACCTACGAGCATCATAAACAAGTTGCTAAAATCCAACTTTAAAGAGAAAATCTGGAAATCAGTCACCACCTACAGGGGTATAATAACAACTGCTAACTTCTCATCAGAAACAATGCAAGCCAGAAAAAAAAAAAAGAAAGAAAAAATAAAATAGTGAAAGCAAATAAAAATTTGTCAACCTAGAATATTATATTCATCAAAGACATCCTTCAAAAATGAAGGCAAAACAAAGACATTTTGCAATTAACAAAAACTGAGACAATTTGTCACTAGCATAGTTGTGGTATAAGAAAGTTTAAATGTAAAAGAACCTCTTCAAATGGAAGAAATTCCAAATAACCTATGTAGATAGTCTAATACCCAGGAAGTAAAGCCACACAATTCTCTTCCAAGTTTGAGTAGAGGCTATGCCAAGTGACTTTCCTTCAAAGAGTAAAAGGGTGGAGAAGTACCTTTACAGAGAAAAATCTGGCAACCACCACTCTGGCCAGGTGTCGAAGGTTAACATCATTGGTGAGGCATCATACTGATGCATGTAGACCTAATTATGCACAGTGATGCATATAGACCTATTATTAGCATGTAGACCTAATATGATGTGATGCCAATGGCACTTAACCTCTATGGTCTTCCCTCCAAAAACCCATAACCCCAGCCTAACTATGAGAAAACATCCAACACAACCAAATTAATACACATTCTACAAAATAGTCCATTACTCTTCAAAACTGTCAATGTCAACAAAATCGAGGAAGGTCTGAGAAATTGTCATAGGCCAGACAAAACCAAGAAGAAATGACGTCTAAATACAATGTCATATCCTGGACGGGATCCTAGAGCAGAAAAGTGACATTAGGGAATAACTACTGGCATCAGAATTCAGTAGGAAATTCAGTTAATTGTAGCATACCAATGTTTATTGCTTACTTGTGACAAATTTATCATAGTAAGTTAGCAGTAGGGGAAACTAGGTGACAAGTATAATTAGAACCCTCAGCACTATGTTTATATATTTTCTGTAGATCTAAACCTATTCTAAAATGAGAAATGTTTTAAACACTGAGAGAGAGAGACAGAGAGACACAGACACAGAGAGAATAGAGACCCCACTTCTTGCCCTGATACTAACTACAGGAGATGTGGGTAAGAACTCCTTTGCCATGGTGATTAAGAGATTATGAATAAAATGGGACTTAAGAGGCATCTAAATTTAGAATTTGGTTTGATATCCATCAATCGGCAGGATCTCTTTTTGCTCTTAGAAGCTTCTACTTTCAGCACTTCCTGGCCTCCTGTCTAACCAATTAAGATAATTGTCATTAGTCAACTCTGTCCCCTACATGGAAGCAGTACTGAATTTTCAAGTAGAGTTACTAAAAGGGTATGGAGGGGAGTCTAGAGGAACTCTATCCGACCACCCACATGCATGTGTATATATGTGCATACGCACAAATTTGTACAGCATATGTATTAATGGAGGAAAGAAAAGCTACTAATTTTGGTATAGGTCAAGGTAAAGAGTTTAGAACACCAACCATGAAGCTCAAGAGCTTTCCCCACCTTTTAGCAGCCATGGATGCTATATAGATTTACATAAACTTATGAGAGCATAGTAATAGTAGGATGTGATTGTATAATGAGCATCCAAACTTTTTTCAATGGACTACCCTCTGGTCTTACCCTCTGGTCATTCACAACATCCTAGCTCCTATAACTTGCACCATCTCCACAAAATAATCAGAATTTTCTATTTCCAGAATATTCTTATTGATTAAGCTGGTAGCTTCTGTAGCACTCAGAAATCTTAAATACAGGCCAGAATGGCTTATTCAGATTACCTAGATGAGAGACAGTATTTTCAAATAGCACTTGACTCTTTAACCAGGTCCTAAGTATGCACTGCTTCTGGAGGCAATTTAAGAAAGTAGTGACAAGTCTGAGCTCCAGAAAAAATGAGGTTGTAAATCTCTTCTCCGCCACTCACCAACTATGTGACGATGGGTGAATTACATATCTTATGTCCTACATACTTTTATTTGTAAGATACAGACAATAACGTCTGTCTACTTTACACAGCTATTTTGCAATTCTGAGTTTATTCACAAGAAAATGTTTGTACTCTTCTACAAAAATGTAAAGTTTTGGTAGCCAGGGGTGCAAGTATGTTGACAATAACAACCACATGATTGGGCAGAGCATCATCATCAACATTTGACTGATATTAGGTTCTTGTCCCTGCTTACAACTTAGAATGCATCTGAACCTGCCCATTTAGACAGCATATTTTCTCTGGCAGAGTATTTCATGCTATAGTTCCTATTCCTTTTGAAATAAATATAAATGAAGTAGGAGACATGTAGCTATGGAGGGGGATTTTTCCTCCTAAATTTCTTCCAGATTGTTTCTCACTTACACTAACAACTAATTTCCCTATCAGTGTTGCTACTTAGGTATAGTGATTCTGACTCCCCTCTGGTGTCTACTGAGATATAGCTCAAGCAGATCAAAAGAAATGCAAAAATGATTCTCAAAAGTGAAATCAGCAAAACATTCATAGCAGTAAAAAGAAAGTTGGTGGGAGGAAAGGACAGAAAATAAACACATTTTAGGCCAAGACACAGTGAACTCGTCCCCTATCAGTCATTCTGTTTGGTGGATAAATAGATGCATGGGGATATAAGTAACTGAGGGGGTTTAATAAACTTACATGGAATTCCTATACAAATAAACTTCAAATTTACATTATGCAAAATGGCTGTTTGTGTATCTAATCTTCTGCAACTGGGAACTGGAGAAGTAAAGGACTGTATTTTGTGGTATAACTCAAAATAAAAACAAATTATGGTTGGATAGTTAGCTTGAAGTTTGAAGAAGTTCTGTTTGTGTGGTTATTAATGCTGTGCTTGGTTTCTACCACACAGTGGTTTATGATTATTTTATTTTAATTAACTATGCAATTTCCCAGGTATTTTAGAAAGGCTTCATTTTTTAAGTGGATACATCTGCCGTTTTAGCCTTTATTACTATCCCTGGAAACAATGACAGACTTGATACACAAGGTCACCCAACATTCTCCTACCATTCTTTGTACCTTAAGATATTCCATAAGTTTAATGTCTTTTTTCCATCTCATCGAAGGTCTAAATGATATTTTGCTGGGTCACAGAGATGATGTCCCTATTATATTCTCTCATCAGATCACTGACACCATAAACTGTAATGGCTTTTTCAGAACTAATAACATATCTGGCATCAGCCTGTATTGGGGAAGTCCTTAATCCTGTAAATGGTTGATAATAACTTACATTTACACAGAGCATTTTCATCTCCATCTTAAAGTGATATATGTACAGAAAGTGTGAATCCACCCACTGCTGCAAGACAGCCAGTTCAAAATGGAATCTAACAGCTGTAGAACTACGGCTCTGTCAACGGGCCAGAGATGAACATTGTATTTCATCTGAGCTGGGCTCCTGAAATCTGATCTCACTTTGAAGTGAAGATTAAAACAGGTCACTGTGGCCAATATCGCTGTATTTGTATAAGGTAAAAAGCTACTGATTTTGGTATAGGTCAAGGCAAAGAGTTTAGAACACCAACCATGAAGCTCAAGAGTGGAGAACTATATCGGGCACTTGTACTATTGGTGTTTGAATACAACGATGCCCATTCTGTGACCAGTCATGAATAATGAAGGCATTCACTTGGATGAATAAATTAGAACAATGTTTGACCCTCTTTTAATCTTAGCATGGACTCTTTTGTGTTGTGTGGCAAAAGTACATTGGTTTCAATGTATCCTAGCAATCAATCCATGTGAGGTATACATAGTTAAAATTTGTACTTTTAAATTAATATGTGGTGGTTATTTGTATCTTCTCTATGAATATAGAGACTACATAGGCCTCTAGTTAAAATCAAACAAACATGGGATTTGTTGTTGTTGTTGTTGTTGTTAGAGTGGGGTGGGGGGCAGAAGGTGAGAGAGAGAATCTTAAGCAGACTCTACACCTAGCTTGGAGACAGACTTAGGGCTTGATATCTCAACCCTGAGACCATGACCTGACCTGAAATCAAGAGTCAGACACTTAATTGACTAAGTCACCCAGGCACCCCTACACACTGAGTTTTCTAAACACCTATTACAACTAACACAGAACAGTGCTCTTCTGAAAAGGAAAACACTGGACTTGGAAGAAGACTTGATTTTCAATTTCAGCCCTATGTGATTTGGACTATAATTTGGGGCCTGAATATTCTCATATTAAAAGTGAAAGTAAAAAAAAATAAAAATAAAATAAAAATAAAATAAAAGTGAAAATAGCAATACCTAACTCAGCTTATTATATCAAATGAATTAATATGAATGTAAAATAATTGGAAAAATGGAGACACCTTTCAAATATGAGAGATTACCAATGGCTTCAGCAGGAATGTTTCTTTACCTAACCTTAGATCACTAATCTATGGGACCTTAAATAGAATTACAAACAGCCTAGGTGAGTTATTTCTGAATTATCAGAAAAGAAAAAAACAACTTTTCTTTGAATATGCTATTTAATGGTGGGATCCCTCAATATTTATACCTACATTCTTGAAAGATTAAATGACTGATATATACCATATAACACTTTAGAGCTAAAATACATATGAGACCTCTTGACCTTTAAAAGATTCATATGAATGCTAATGAGAATATATTAAGTATATAATGGTCTATTATAAAACTATTTGGTCTATCTTCACATCTGATTGATTAAGCAGATATTGACTGAAAAGGGATCAGGATCAAGGAAGATTATTCTGATTAACAATTTCAAAAGGAACTTAGAGATCTATTATTTAGAAAGTTCTAGGACAAAATTGTATAAACAATGGAAATTTCCAACATTAAGAACTTACAATATATTGAGCTTCCACCCACCTACTTAATTGCATTTCTTTTCATAACCCTTTTATGCTGAAGACTCTTCCTCCATCTAACATACCTTAATGGGGTT
The DNA here is from genome assembly GCF_048418805.1 of Vulpes vulpes. Classification (NCBI taxonomy): domain Eukaryota; kingdom Metazoa; phylum Chordata; class Mammalia; order Carnivora; family Canidae; genus Vulpes; species Vulpes vulpes. The sequence goes on from NC_132786.1 coordinate 34,911,087, forward strand.
ATATCCTGAGCAGCAAATGCAGCTGAAACACTAACTTCATTAGTTGCTTGACTCCACCTGTCAGAAATTCTGGCTCCAGACCAATTCAAGGTAAATTTATACTGGAAAGAAGGTTACAAATAAGGTTGTAAATAAACAATCAGAGAACAGACTGATGGCTAAAACACTTTTATATGAAAATGTGATAATACATGATTGTTTTGAGGGCTTAAGTGCCCTTAAATTCTTAATCAACTGTGTATCCAAATTAGATTGGTGATTCCATTGGGAAAAAAGGTAAATAAGCTTCCTTTTTTCCTTACTAAAAATACATAGGTGATAAAGGATATAGAACTCCTTGCCTCATCCCACAAAAACAGTACTCTTCTATCAACATTCCCCTAGTTAATCAAGTACATTATAGTATCCACGAAGAAAACTACACGAGTCAGTTCTAATGCTTTCTATATTTTTGCTACAAGAACCATGCCTATATTGCACAGTTAAATTTTATCTTGATAGAAATTTTACCTTGATAGAAAATTAATTCTTTCTCGCCTAATAATTATCTCTTATTTTTCCATAGTACATTTTTTCAAATACAAGATATGACTTTTTGCATGCAAATCAAGAAATGGTATATAGTTCAGGGGCTCACTAATCTATTGCTCATACCAAGACACCTTTGAGAGTGCAAGGGCAACCAGGATAGTATGGACACCTTGGGAAGTCATAATAGATGTCCATGCTGCTTGAAAGTTCAGCTCCAAAGACATCTAAATAGTATTTAATTATGCAACCAGTATCTATATCTATATCAAGGGAATTCAAAGATTTTTTTAAAGTATAATCTGTCTAATGACTCAAAATCTCATATACAATGTGAAATCATATTTGACCATATACTGACTATAATAGACAATATAGAGTTTCTCATTTTTCTGTTCTGATGGCCTCTTAATGAGTACAATTTTTAAAATAAATTCTCAGATTCCTTTCCTTGCTTGGAATTCTTTTTAGTGAATTATTTATTTGGAGAACAATGCTAAGTTATTCCTAAAGATCCTAAATCCTTTTCTACTGAAAGCATAATGCAGAATTTTAAAGATTTTATTTATTTATTCATGAGACCTGCATAGAGAGAGGCAAAGACATAGGCAGAGGAAGAAACAGACTCCCCATGTCAGGAGCCAGATGCGGGACTTGATCCCAGGACCCAGGGATCATGCCCTGAGCTGAAGGCAGATGCTCAATCACTGAGCCACTCAGGTGTCCCATAATGCAGAATTTTAAAAATCAAACAAAAAGTCCCAGAGAGTTGTACAAATAAAAAGAATAATGTGTCTTCCACTTTTGATGGTGTCCCCTCTTACTTAATAAAATAGGTAATCATAAAGATAAAAGAAGTGAAATAAACTTGTTGGACAAGGTAATTAACTTCTCTGTGTCTCCATTCCCTCCTCTGTAAAGACTGTTAATATTAAAAATATCTGTTAGGGTCATAAGGGTATGGGAGTAATACAGCCTCCTTCATAAGGTAGTTGTGAAGCTTAAGTAAGATGCTATATATAAATCACTTAGAATAGTGCCTGGCAAATGTTTCTTAAGAAACATTGCATTTGGGGATGCCTGGGTGGCTCGGTCGGTTAAGTGTCTGCCTTAGGCTCAGGTCATGATCCCAGTGTCTTGGGATCCATCCCCACGTTGGGATCCCTGCTCAGTGGGGAGCCTGCTTTTCCCTCTCCCTCTGCTGCTCTCTTGCTTTCTATCTCAAATTAATAAATAAAATCTTAAAAGGAAAAAAAAGAAACATTGCATTTGATGTGTCGAGATCAACCCTCTTCTTTTACACTTGAATTTTGAAACAATGGAGACAGACAAAGAATTCACTGATTAGGACCAAATCATTTTTATCACTTATAAAGGCAAAGTTGGAAGATTTAATTTACATCTGTAAACAGTGAGCTTTCTGATACACCTCCCCCAGGCATCACTGAATCTTTAAGACTTGTGGTATGCAGGAACAGAACACATACCCTCCATGGACAGGTTTGCTCCCATGAAGTCAGAAAGATAAATGGCCAGGGCTATTATATCAGCCAGGCTGGGCTAGATTTATTTCTGGCCTACACACATTTCTAGTACAGTCAGCCTTTGGGATGTGCTTCACATGCAACTCACTCCTGGACTCAAGCTAATGGAGTAGCCAGTATCTGGACTGCTGGGGATAGCTGTGATAATGGTGAGGAGGGCTTGGTGAAGTGCACTGGCTGGTCAGCTTGTTACTGGAAGTAATGAAAATTGGTTCATCCCACATTATATTGAGAAAAACAACCCATGTGGTCAAATGAAGCTTAAGTAGGTAGGGAAGTTCCATCATGCTATGTTCAGGGAATGAAAGAGAAGCAGCATATTTGTGAACAGCCCTATAAAACTCATGGTTCTCCCTTCTTGCCACCAAATGTTTGACACACTACCCTTTCTACACAAACATAGACTCACCTCTTTCCCTAGGAAGGCAACCCAAAGTCAAAGAATCCATCAAAGTCTAGAATCTGGATGAAATGGTAATCCTTGCATCAAAAGATGATGTGAGAAACGTTTGTATTGGTCCAGCTATGAGCTTCTTGCTTCAGATACCTATGAAGTATAAAGATAAGTTTTCTCCCCACATCCTCACTTTCTCCCCCTGTATAGACACCACGCACCATGAAACACAAACAGGACAACCTAGCATTCCCATTCAGAATGGGGTACACCCAAGGATATAAGACATTCTGTAGCACTAGCTCACAGAGATTCTAAATCCTGCTCAGCAGATGCTAGATGTGTGCCTTTCTCTGCAGAGGTAATATTCCTTGATTATACTTCAGTTCTGATTCCTGGAAAATGCTTCATAGTCCCGCAATTTCTATGGCAATTGGCTCTGTCTTTTGGAAAGATCTTCTATGTTCATTATTCTCCCTGACCACATTTGAAGAGGACATTGAAGAACATACCCTCTTGGAATGCAGAGCCCCTTTTTCAGTTTGCTCCCTGCTCATGGAAAACTAGGATTTCAGGGGTGATTTTTTTTTTAACTCTTAAAGAGTCTGAAATTATCTTAGTATGGTTTCATAGTTTACCAAATAGTACAATTCTCAAAAAAAAGACATCTTTTTTCCCCCTATTTTATTCTAGTCAGATCCACATCCCAATAGCCAAGATTGCATTTTTTTTTTTTTCAAACGCATGCGTTTCTGTCTGGACTTACCAGTAAGTACTTGGAGCTTATCAAGCTCTGTGGTGAGAACCACATCTTTAGCCCCAATTCCCTGAGCCACGTTGTATAACTGAAAGGATTTACTGGATGCTACATTAATCTATGTTTTTTTCAAGTTTTAACAACGTTTGTGATGTCTAAAATCCTTGATTTTTTTCCTTATCAGCAGGGCTAAGTTCTATCAGTCGTTCAGCTTTGCTGCCCAAGGAGTTCCTATGACTTCTAGTTTGTCTATTGGAGAAAGAAGTAATGGCCCCTTCTAATCCCACATGGCCTTTCTGTATTTCTTGCAAATGAGTCTATCTTTTCTGAGATTGTAGCACATTTTCAAATGCAATAACATTAAGCAACATGTGGTACTAATGTTTTTTTCTAACCTCCTCATTAAGACCTATGAGCTCATTGGATATATTATGCCTTTTGAGTTATTACAGGTGATACTTTTTACCAAATATTCTGTCGCTGAATAACATGGTTCACAATATTTCCAAACTTCAATATTAGCTGTCCCACTCTTCATTATGTGGGTTTTAAGGTAATGCTACATAGTTTAGTTTCTTGATGTGTACATTTCTAGGAACTAATTTCTGCTTCAGTTAAGCTACATTGTAGTATGATGGCATATCTTTCCAAGTTACAGAGATTTGTGCAACATGACCATCAAGAGTTGTTGGGGGGCTCCTGCACCAGCCTCCTGCCTGCTGGCACAAGCCCAATTAGGTCTTTGTGGCAGGAAGAGAGTTAATAGCCTAAGCTCACTGCAAAGAGAGTTGTGTCTCTATCATGTATCTGACAGGTTAGAACAGCCCTAATGACTTCATAGCTACTCATGCCCAGGTTCTTCTTCTAACTAGCTAAGGGATTCTATCTCCTCCGAAGGAAGGAAGGAAGGAAGGAAGGAAGGAAGGAAGGAAGGAAGGAAGGAATGGACAGGGGTGTGGAATGCTGTGCTAATGAAAGACCTTCCATATGAAAGCAGTCTCCAAACCTAGGAAAGAAGTAGCATTCTCCCACTCTCTCTAAATAATTACTACTTGTTCTTTTAACGTATTCATTTCAACCAAGAAGTTCATGGTCAACTAAGATGTGGCTATTCCTCTCTGGGAAAAGAGATGGTCTGTCTGTTAGGACAGATCACTATTAGATTTATGAAGCTGCCCTCCACCCCTGATCCCAGCACAAAGCAAGTATAGATCCTTTGGGCATTTTCCTGAGGCCACTGGTATACAGGATAGATTTTTTTTTCCCCCAAAGACTCCAACATAGGCCACAAAAAAACATCTATTAGATTAACACCAATCTCAACCTGAAACCTTAATTCTCATTTTAATATTCCCAATTACATTCAATTGCATTGACCAATAAGGCTTATCAGAAATGAGACAATTATTTAAGGTGTCTTTCTTTTTCAAAACATTCAGTATATTAAATTTTTTTAAAGATTTTATTTATTTGTTAATGAGAGATACACAGAGAGAAGCAGAGACATAGGCAGAGGGAGAAGCAGGCTCCCTATGGGGAGCCCAGTGTAGGACTTGATCCCAGGATGCCCGGATCATGCTCTGAGCCAAAGGCAGATGCTCAGCCACTGAGCCACTCAGGTGCCATGGCATATTCAAATTTTAATTCCTTCTTTGAGCACCATGGTTTTGTCAACTGAGTGACATATTGAGGGTGGACTTTGTATAGTGACATATTTAAATATTATTAGTAATAGCCATTTCCTTACTGAAGTCTCATGAATTTAACCTATGGGCACCAAACTTGAGACCATGTAGACAAGCTCTTTGAATTCAGAGGTACTGGCTACAATATTCTCTTTGGCCCTAAATGAGACATAAGACCTAGTGACTACCTACTTAGGCCTGACTTTATAAATGCACAAAAGTTGAGAGAGTCATATAATTATTCTTTCCAATCCATCAATCTCCTTGCTTCAACAACTATCAACATTTCTTTCACCCCATTTTCATCAATTCCCCACCCACTCATTTCTGCTCTGCTGCTATTGTTGCCTATTTGAAAAAGAAGAAAAATAAAGCACCTTGTCATTTCACTCATTGACACTTTATTTGGCATTAACCATTTAAAGCTGGAACCTCACTAGAGTTCTGTAGAAATCAATTGCTTTAAAGTTTAAATGCAACAAAAATTATCCATCCTCCAAAGTGAAAAAGACCACTAAAATCTCTGTGCTGTGTGATTGGAAATGTGTGTGTCTGAGCCTGCTTAATGAGACCTCTTTGGTGGACAAGTAGGGATCCCATTTCCTGCAGAAACTGTGAGTCCAAGCTACTGCAGATGGTACCCAGACTGCCCACAACATGCACATGGCTGGGTCTTTGCTGATACAGCCAGGGCCAGCTGGTTTGGATCATTCTCCCAAGGCCTATTGCTTAGATTTGGGCTGAGATCTACGCTCCTCAATCTTTGCTGATGCTCAATTCTTTGCTAAGGCTCGCTGTTCAAATGACCAACACCTTCAGTAATGCCATCACTCTTATGGAGGCCTGTGTTTTTGCTAATGTCTGTGTGCCTTTGTCCAAGAAGGGAAAGTTCTACACATCATCTACTGAATACCCAATGTATTTCAAAAAAGCATTTCCAAAGCCCAACCTACTTGCTCCAGGTTTGCAAAAAGCCTCAATTACACCCCATATGTTATGGTCTCCCACATTTTACTCATTGCCTCTTTTTCAAACTCGCCAGTCCATGCAGCAGATACCAGGATGTGTTGATAAGTTCAATAAAGTATCCCCCTTGCCCAACTAAGTTCTAAACTAGCTGGGAAGTGAAATAAATATAATGAGGAAAGGTAGTTGGGCCAAGGACAAAAATCTCACCTTGATTTACTAAAAAAGCTGAAATTGGAGAATATTGGTCATATATACAGGCAAATGTGCTTCTTCATATTAAACCTGAAACCAGACAGATTCACCCAATCTCAGGCATCTCCCCACATTGAGGCAGATCCCTATAAAATGTACAATATGGAGGAACAGAAGACATAATCTGTATGAGCAAAGCTGTTTCTAAGAAGGAACCAGGAAGAGGCTGGCTATGCATTATTTATTTTTCTTTCCAAATACAATAATCTGATTAAGTTATTTCTCTCAGAAAGGAGTAAAGAGACAATGAGGACCTCAAGTGTCCTAATATGAAGCTCCCTTCACACTGGAGAATACCAGGAAATGGAACAAACTAAATTCTGTTGTGGTGGTTTTATTTTATTGTAGATAACCATGCTTAACTATGGACAAACCTGACATTAAAAAGAAAAAAAAAGGGAAACTTCCCAGGTTCTACAACATAGACATAGCAAAATGAGGTTTCTTAATGTACAGCAGAGATATGGAAAAAGAGCTTCATAACATTGGCACAGCAAGACATTTTAGGCCTCATTATTAGGACATTAGGCCTTGGGGACCTGATGACTGATGTGGTGGCAAATCTATTGTCTTACCTGGTAGAAGTGCTGCCTGGGCATTGATATGTCTCTTCTGCAGAAGGGAGGATAAAAATCATGATGCTGTTTTGGAGGGTTTTTCAGGCATGGCAGATTTCTCATGCCAGACAGGTTGCTAAATACAGCTGAGGGTCCACCCTGACTATATTCTCATAAGAATAGGAATTCCCATAATGCTTGAGAGACAGACATGTTTAGGTGTATTCTTTGCTCATGCCCTTTTTAAATTTTATTGTGGCAAAATATACCTAACATAAAATTTACCATTTTTGAGTGGACAACTCAGTGGCATTAAGTACATTTACACTGTTGTGTAACTATCACCACCAGCCATTTCCAGAACCCATGTCTTTATTTGATGCTTAATAATCCTTGTGTACTGAACTTGAGCAGAGTCCATGGTCTTTAGATTCAATATCTTCAAGCCCGATCTCAACCTTCTTAAATTTGGGACAAAGAAAATTATCAGCCTTATGCTCATTATCACAATCATTGTCATCCAAATTCATCCCATTAATGACAGAACTGGGTATAGCATCCAGGCCTTATGATTCTTAATTCCCTATTCTCTCCACAGGTCCATCCCCTAGCTATTGTTGTGCTGCTTGCAAGATATGCTTCAAATTCAGCTGTGAGGGAAGTAATTCAAAGGTCTGACCAATTGCTTTAGTATTGGAAGCACTTTCTAAGTAAATATTGTTTTATGAAAAGAATATTGGGACTGTGGGACACCTGGGTGGCTCAGTCAGTTAAGCATCCAACTCTTGATTTCAGCTCAGGGCATGATCTCACGGTTGTGGGATCAAGCCCTGCGACGGACTCCATGCTCAGCACAAAATCTGCCTGAGATCCTCCCTCTCCTTCTCTCTCTCTGCCCTGCCTCCTGAGTGCTCTCGCCCCCTCAAATAAATAAATAAGTAAATAAATAAATAAATAAATAAATCTTAAAAAAAAAAGAATATTGAGACTTTAATTATTTAATTTCCTGGTTTTTGTCTAAAGAGGTAAATACATTGAAATAGTGAACGCTAGATAAAATGTAATTCCAGGGAGAAATATTAGGCAACTTTAATGTAAAGACATCTGTATAACAACAGAATATTTTAGCCATTGCTTCTTAATCTCTTTCTGGGAGCAACCACACTGTTTAAATCCAGATGTGTCCATGTTTGTTAGTAACTTGTCAGTTGATTTTATAAGCTTCTTTGTTTTATTGTGAGTTATACTTCAGTTTTGTTAGGAAAGAACAACTTTGAATGGTGCCTTGTTGACATCAATTTTTACTTGAAAACTGTTCTGCACTTGTTAAAACAAGTCATTTGGATTGCTGAAGAGGTTACTTTGTTTTGTTTGAAAATGACATAAAAGACTCCATAAATTTTGCACTACCATTTGACTAAATTTCTTAACAGCAAATAGACTGGTCTGAATTTTAAAATATTTAAATTTATACTTTCTCAATTTTATTCTTTTTTTTTGTAGTTGCTTAAAAAACACACAGCCTCATTTGTCTCAGTACTTAAAAAAAATACATCCCATGTTTGTACTGAAATTTTCATCAGTATTCATATTGGTATTTTTGAAGTTGTAATATTTCCACTAAAATAGCTATTTACTACTTTTATTTTTCAATTGTCCATTGTTTTATTTGTATGAATTAGGGATTTAAGAAACATGAAAAAGAAAATTTCAGCAAATACACATAACAGACAAATTATATTGAATTATTACGGTAGAGATGAATGAGATCTCCTGAGTATAAGCCAGGTATTCTGGTTATCTATTAGGATATAACAAACTACACTCACTACTTCATAAAACAGCCTCTGGATTACATTTCATAGTTTCATGGGTCAGGAGTTGGACAACTGTCATTTCTATGTGTTAACAACACATAGAAAGACCTCAATATTCAACTGACAGATAGTGTGATCTAGATGGGCTAAGGCAACTTCACTCTTAAGTCTGGAGCCTTGTCATGGATGGCTGGAAGGCTTGGCTTAGCTGGATTCTCTATCAGAGCATTTACAAGTAGTCTCTTCAGAATGACAGTCCCAGGGGAATCAGAGTTCTTACCTGGTGGTTCAGCGCTTCCAGACAAAGTTCTCTTAGAAACAGGATGTGGAAACAGGTCTCCAAAGCCTGGATTCAGAAACTGGCTGTCACTTCCCTCATATTCTGTTGGTCAAAAGTATTCACTACTATCATTTCTATTTCAAGGGAAATGGAATTAGAATCTAATTCTCAATGAGAAGAGTGGCAAAATACACTTGTGGCCCTTACTCATGTATCACACCAAGGCTGACTGATCAAGACCACACCAAGGCTGACTGATCAAGACAATTCTAGTGGCACATGGAAAGTTTTCATGATGACATTATGAGAATTATGAGGACTGGAGGACTTCTAATGTTCATAGCTAATCATGTATTTCATTTTTGTACATACACATATACATATGTGTATAGGTACTAAAGTTAAAGTTCTCTTCTGAAACTGTCCAACTACTGAAGGGTTTGGTAAAACACTGGTCACCAAATCAGAGTATGGGAAACAAAATTGTGTCACATATTTCTATTTCTTGTAGCACTTACAAAAAAAATGTTCAACATGTCCTAGGAACACTAAACTTTTTAATGATACGAGCATAGTTCCCAACACTAAGGACAATGGTAATCTATTCATCTATATTATCAATCTATGACAATAAATAGCCCCGTGGGATTAGAGGACAGTAATTACTATAATTTCTTTTTATAAATTTTATATATTTTTATCCTTGGCAGCTCAGGAGGAATAAATAATTCCTCAAACACACAATATAGGTAAATGTGGTTTTTAAAATTTCATTTAGTATTGATTTATTTGATATTTTTTGAACACCTACTTTGTGCTACATTTTTCATAAGGGGCTGGAAGTATGGACAAGACAAAGGCTTCTAAGTTCCCTGATTTGACCTCCTATAGTTTATTACCTGGTATGTGCATGTGTGTGTGTGTTTTTTCTAAATTTCATTAATGTATCACTCTCATGATTTTTGTTACATCTGGATACTACCTATACAAGTACCAATAATATTTTTTGATCTCACACATTCAATACATACTAATAATATTACTAATAATATTTTTTGAGCTCACACATTCAATACATAAATGAACTTGCCTCACCTATGTAATATTCCCTTTAAATCAAAGACATCTTGTATTATTTAATGAAATAATGTACCCTTCTTAATTAATATATATTAATTATATAATATATAACCACCAAAACCAAATCATCTCCCATACCACTAGATGCACACATATACAAGAGAAAAGCCAGTTCAGTGGTTGCAATGATATTGCTGAGAAAAGCCAGTTCAGTGGTTGCAATGATATTAATATAGTATTTTGGAGGTCTTTCCACTACATGACCATAATCTGATAAAACAATGTAAATATATTCCTCAAATTTTATTTTTAAGAACCATTACAGCTTCATTCAAAACAGTTTTTTATTGTTTAAGTGTAGATGCATGGTAACTCAAGCCACTGCCTACCTATTGTGCCTCTGCGTAATATAATTCAACTACCATTCACATTTTTACAGTCCCCCAAATGCTAACCTGTGACTGTTCCTTTTGCTTCATACATTGTTGGAGAGAAGAGATTGTGAATAGTAAGGTAAAACAAGTTTTGTTGCTGTTTGCTATTTTGTTTTGTTTTGCCTTTGTCATTCAAGTTTATCCCCTTAAAAAATATCCGGATCACATCATATATAATCAACACAGCAGCTGTCACTGTTTCTTTTCAGTTCTATTGCACAGAAGTAAATTTCAACTACATCTTCTGTCCAAGGCTGCTCTAAACAACAAGGTTTTTTGTATACATACAGACTATGAAGGAAAATATGGCAACACCAATCACTGCTCCTTCCTTTTCCTCTTCTCTTTGCCCTTCTCTTTCTCTTCCACTCTTCTCTCCTACAAGTGTATTTAATTTGTATTCACACAGAACTGGATATATATCATTTCTTTTACTACTTAGAATAACTTGTTTGAACTCTAGAGTCCTTCTCAATAATGATATTGATATCTTTCATTAGGTTACTAGAGTCCTTGAAATAATGTATCTACATGCTTAATCCTAACAAATATGACTTCTTACTTCCTTTTCCTTCTCATTAAGTAATATTCTGAGTAGGGGCAGCTGGGTGGCTCAGTCAGTTAAGTGTCTGACTCTTGATTTTTGTCTTAGGTCATGATCCTAGGATCATGGGATCAAGCCCTGTGTCCAGCTCTGTACTCAGTGGAGAGTCTGCTTGACAGTCTCTTTCCTCTGCCCCTCCCCCAACTCATTCACATGCTCTTTTTCTCTCTCTCAAAAAAAAATAAATAAATCTTTAAAAACATAATTAAATAAATATTACTCTGAGTAAAATATCTGATTAAACCAATTCACACTGATATGTAAATGACTGATGAAACTTAGTAGAATCTATGTTTTGAGACATATGTACATCAACATGTAATGAATTTCTCTAAATTAAAGAGTTATTTCCTTAGGTATCTAATTTTAGGCAGAAGAGAGTTGGTGGGAAGATGGGAATCTGGCATAGAAAGGTTCATGTTTCATAAAGCACATCCTACAAGGAAAAAAATTTTTTCTACCTACATTTACAAAGGAATCAAAGCTGTCTTGAAATATTTATGCTAGGTTGTCCCAAAATCTGGGAGAACTCTGGTCTAAGCATCGTTTCAGTTGTGGATCAGCACGGGTGAAGAGACACATGTTGCAGTACTTGGTCTGTCCTGCCTCACAGCTCAGAATGGAGTCTTGGAGTGAACAGAGCAAAGGCATATCCAAGGTCATCTTGCTCATTCAGAGTTGTGTTGTATAGTAGCCTGGTTCCGTTCTACAGGTTTTTCATTTGTTTATCTCTTCATATTTGATTATTGCCTGATTTGTGATTATTAAAGTTCAAAATGAAAAAAAAATGGGATGCTCTGTGTAGCAGTCTCTTTGTTGTACTCTCTCATGAATTCAGGAAAGGAAATATAGACATGGTAACTCCATAATCTCCAATAATCTCATCCTCACCATGAAACGAGCTCTTCAGAGCCACGTATTCCCAGAAATGCCTTCCTTATCACATCTAAAATGAGAGCTGCCATCAAATGATGTCTAGTTGAAATGTTCATTTCTAATTCTCTTGATCAGAATGATTTCCCTTTGATCCTTGTGCTATCTTGCTATTTACAGATTTTCTTTTAAATAACTGTGTTAAAATCATTTATTAAATTGTTGCCTGCTAGTGTGTAAACGTACTGAGGTCAGGCAGTGTCTTTCTTATTACTATGTCTTCAAATTGCAAAAGTGAATAAATTATTAGTGAGACAATATCAAAACTAAATTAACTCCAGGCTGTCACAGAGTACTATAGTTGATGGAGTCACCAAAGTTATATGTAGAGCATCTCAGAGTAACAGGAGACAAGAATGATCCAAGAACCCATAGAAATGCCTCTAGGTCCAGGAAAAAAGGGAGACAAAGATCTAATTTATTTTAGAAAAGCTCACTGCAATCCAGGTAAAGCAAAGCACAAACACAGTTGCAGATTCCATAGACTGAATGTTTGTGAATTAGGATCAGTCAAGATTCTAAGAAAAAAAGATGTGTTACTCCCTTAGATTGTCCTTAAAGAATAAGAAAACAAAGGAAAGCACTAACTCTTTTTCTTGGGTGAGAATCTAAAATGCATGTATGTATTCCATCCCTGAAGGATGTCTTCCTCAACTTTGTAAAAATATTAAAGTGCACCAAAGTGTTTCGAAACCCTTTTTCAAATTAGAAAATTTTGTGAGTAGTCAGTTTAATAGAAATTGTTTCCTTTTCTCAGATAATATAAATATATGCCTTTCAAGGTTCAGTTTCTCTCCCTTTTTTATAAAGAAATTTGAAACAGAGGCATTATCATATGATAGCTCACTATTCCAATGCCAAATATTTCACTTAAAACCTGGAAAATTGCCTAATAGTATGTTGAAGGGATATATGTGTCACTATCCTAAATTCAAATAGTTTCCAATATCACTGAAGAATTAGTAACATTCTTTGCCCCCCTTCTGGTCTCTTTCACTGTTTCTCTTGGAAACATGTCTACCTATAACTTATAGAATGTTTGAGAGTCAAGGAGGAAAGAAATGAAATACATCTGCAATATTATTTCAGACTAAAGGGGCTGGTTAAACTGGCATTTAAGCATTCCATATTTATCTTAAAATTATAAATCAAACATAATTGATTTTTTTTGACACCTGTCTACACTGATGCTGAAAAACCCACTTGGGATTCAGAATTCCATCTGTGTTCTTCTAGTTTCCTTCATTGTTATTTGTAGTGAAGGGTTTGAGACAATTTTTCAGGAGGACCATTGTTGTATTTATTTGTGATATAGAATGGAATCCAGATCAGCTTATGCCTGGCTTTTCAGAGGCTATAATAAACATATTATTATCTGTCTATGCAAGTTAAAAGCAAACAGAATGACCAGAAAACAGTGATATGCAGACAGAAGATACTTGAGCGAGATGGAATCATTTTGACTTTCTTCTCCTTGACAATGGAAGGGGGAAATTTTCCTTGGAATTAATTTGCACTATAGAAAAATGCTCATTTTCATATCCATGATTCTGAAATATGTCCATGTGAGACATAAACCACCCAAAGAACTGATGACACTCTGTTTTGTTCTTGTCTTGGTTTGTCTTTCAAAATGAAAGACAGGTTTTATTACAAGGAATGAAAAGAGATCCTCTCTTAAAACATGATTAAAAATAAGAACTGAACTCAATACCTTCACAGGGGCCAGTCAAGCCTCATAACTTTATTTCTGAGCAATGTTTTCGTAGCAGGACTACATCCTAGGGTTTACAGCGGAGATCTGAGCAGGTAAGCCTCTGAATTCCAAATGAGTTCTCTCTTTGGCTTCAGAGGTGAGGCTGCTCACAGGAGTTCAGTGACCCTGGAAACTAATTCCTCAGCAGCAAACCTTTCAAAAGGAAACCTGTGATTAAATTGATGACATGGCAATCGGTGGTTTGATTAAAATGGGAGGATGGGCTTGCAGGGGAAGCAGGGGAAACTCTACCTTTAAAAACAGAGAAAAATTTTCTAATGCTAATTGACCCAGCCTTGGCTCAAAAGCGGAGGCTTTTGACTCTTTTTTTTTTTCCTCTATGTGAAGAGACAGAAATTCAGTGACAGAGAACCAATCGCCGGCCTCTGCTGTCCAGAAAGGAAGGCTACAGGGAGGTGGGAATGTTTCAAGGTTTTTCAATGGTTTTCTTGGAAATGATAAAATGAGCTATCAATACAAAAAGAAAAAAAAGTAACTACTTCTCCTCCCAACTTCATCTTCTGCCAAAGTTATCTATAATCTTAGTTTAATGAATCTCAACTTTAAAATTATCTAAGAAGCATTTTCAAGTTCTAGAGCCCAAGCTCTACACCCAGAGGTCTGCATCACCGCGGGGTGATGTGAGGTATCAGTGTGTGTGTTTGTACAGGTGCACATACATATGTGTGTATACGGAATCTTCATATTTTTAAAAAATATGCAGCCAAATAGAAGATCCACTATGTTTCATTCCAGCCCTTACTACTCTTTCATCTATCTCTCCACTAAAACTAAGAGACAAGATGTGTCTTGGTTAATATTACCATCTGTGAGTTCCTTGAAGTCTCCTGTGTCCTTTTCATCCAAATATCTCCTATGATGGATGTCTTAGAAGCTTGCACAATCTTTCCAATAGATCTAAATGTTTCATCATTCTATCAATAGGCCAAATGAACTAATAGTTTTATATTGGACAAAAATGACTAGCCCCGTTGGAATTCTTTAATAGGAATTCTTCAAATGTTGTTTATGCTTTCCATTGTGTTTACTACTTGCATTAAAAAAAATAAAAGATATTTGAAGCACACAAAGGTTGCCAGTAGGTCTGTTGCTGACATGAATTATCTGGAGGCAGAAACCATCTCATCTTTACTCCCTCAACTTCAATGGACTACACCGACTTAACAAGGTGATTTTCTTCAACACAGAGGGCAGGTCTACTACTAAGCCAACACAGGTAATTCAGGCACATTCTCAGTTTCACTTGTGCTTGTGGGCCACACTGTTAGCTCTTTTATCCCTTCAGGGACAATGGGCTGAAACCTTCTCTCCATAAAAAGAATCCAAACTCCCCAAGCGGATACCATGACCTGTAAACTTTATTGTAAAATAATGACCATAATCATAATTATGAGAACACTGACCTTTGGTTTCCATGGTACAATAAAGACATGTATCCCCCTTTCTTCTTGAGAATCACTCACCCTCAAACAACAATCATGAAAGACAGGGAAACAAAAGTTTTCTATTCAGTGAAAAGGAGATATCTGTAACTCTGAAGCATGATGATGACAATCGAAAGTTGTTTGTAAGGAATGGCAAATGAGTTATCAGGGAAGACAATTATTAAACATATAATGGTGAAGATAAACAGGTAGGTTTTCCTCATAAAATCCTTCCAAAGCTGAGAGAAGCTAGAGACACTAGGAGGATTGAAGGGAAATAGGCAAGTGGGGCATTAACAAGATGAGTCTGGTGTAGACTATGGGAAAGCAGTTGAAAGCCCAGATTCCCAATATCACTGAAGCAGAGAGGCAACCACTCCAGCACTCTATTAATAGGAGACAAGAGGGTCTTTCTCCAAAAAAAAAAAAAAAAAAAAAAGACCAAGAGACCCTGGAATTGGAGTTACAGGCAGAAAATAATACAGGTAAGGTGCTAGCCTGAAGACAGAACAATTAAGAGATAGTCTATATATTTGATGGTAAAGGTCTTCAGATTTTTTTCCCCAACAAGCTTCAGAATAGCCACTTCTGGTTTAAACTTCCCCTCCTCCCACCCTGCTCCAGGCAGGAGATTAGAGAATTCATACTGAGAAACTAAATCACTAAATCTTATCAGACCCAAGATAACCGAATGGAAGCCAACAGTTGGGAAAGCCTATTGGCAAGCCATTTTATATAAAAGAATCCCCATAAGGTTGTAAAATTGAGGCACGGATGTCTCAGATAGTGAGGGTACAGTAATGAAGGAAGTTAACAAGAGTATTTGAATTACTCAGACACCCTAAATCCTCCGCAACAGTGGTAGGCTGAATTCTGTAAGGGCCTTCCAGATTCTTATTGCCTCAGATATACATCCTGTAGAAACCCCTGCTTTTGAGTTTCAGGTGGTACCTGAAGACAGTCTCTAGGAGCTGAGAGTGACCACCACCCAGCCAATAGCCAGCAAGAAAAGAGCTTGGGCCTTTGGCCACGAGGAATTAAATTCTGCCAATAACCTAAATGAACTTGGGAGAGTATTCTAACCTCCAGATGATAAATCAGTCAGCTGGCGCCTTGATTTCAACTTGATGAGCCTTTGAGCAGAGGACCCAGTTATGTTGAGCTCAGATTTCTGACCTAGAGAAATATGAGATAACAAATGGGTGACTTTTAAACTCCTGTGAATGTGGAGCCTCAGGTACCACCCACATGGCCCTCTCATAACATGACAGCTACTTCCTCAAAGCCAGCAGAGATCTCTCTCCAGTGGGCTATCACAGAGTCCAAAATAATATAATGTAATTACATGAGTAACTATGCCATTACCTTTGCAAATAAAGTGACCTAACCAAGGGACAGATATCCCATTACATCCACAAATTTTTCCAAAACTTAAGATTCCTATTCCTTCAGATATACCTTGTAGAAACTCAAGAGCAGGGGTTTCTACAGGATGTATATCTGAGGCAATAAGAATCTGGAAGGCCATTATAGGATTCAGCCTACCACTGTAAGCTCCTAAGATTGTGCTAATTTGTTATTCAGCAATACCAACCAAAGCAAGACTTTCAGGACAGGATAAGGAGGGCAGCCTGGGTGGCTCAGTGGTTTAGTGCTGCCTTCAGCCCAGGGCTGATCCTGGAGACCCGGGATTGAGTCCCATGTCGGGTTCCCCGCATGGAGCCTGCTTCTCCCTCTGCCTATGTCTCTGCCTCTCTCTCTCTCTCTCTCTCTCTCTCTGTCTCTCATGAATAAATAAATAAAATATTTTAAAAAAAGATACTCACAAGGATTCTGTTTTTGGAGACATCAAGGTCCACTTAGGTTGAGCACACTATATGGCAGATTTAGTGCATTGCCAGGAACTTGCAATAGAATCAGTAGCATACTCAAACTAGGTAATTAAGGAGATTTTCATAAAATGTGTGACCATCAGAGAAGTGGACAAATGATGGCGCTTGCAATGGCAGGAGGCCATGACCACACCGAGCACCAAAGGGAGGGAGTAGATACTAAAACTTCAGGAGAAGCCTTATAGAAAGAGCTATCTGGCGGGAGTTGTGATCTTCAGTGGAGGCATGCAGCCAATTCAAGATAAGTGAGCATGGAAAGAACCTGGAGAACATAAGCTCAGAACTCATTCTCCTCTCTCCCCTAATCTCCTGATAGTGTCTGCCACAGAGTGAACCAAAGAGGAAGCTGGATGTGAAGATGCTTATCGGTATATTACATACATGTCAGCCTTTGGGGTGGGAGGGGGGGAATAAGGTGGAATGGGATATAGACGGTTAGATAGAACATGTCCAGCAAAGTAAAGTCCACACCACATGCTCCTTAGCATCTCTGCCCCTTGCCCAAGTGACAAATTCGTGTCCCTTATTTGGGGGCTAGACAAAATCCTAATAGTTTCTGTGTCACCACATAGTGATATAAACTTGGATGCAATCTTACTACTGTGTTCTTAAATAAATTAGTAGGAAAAAAAGGGGATAAAGAAACAATGAACATAAGAACATAGCCACAAAAGTCCCTATTTCTAGAGCCAGTCTCAAGGTCTAAATTGATTATCACAGCTACTTTTTTTCCACCACCCATTTTACCCTGTCCAGGCAAGATGCTGGGTATGCTACTGTTTCTATTGCAAGTTTCCTGGCAATGCTACTAGCAGAGGGTAATGGGAATATTACCAGAATTTAAGCACACAGTTTACCGATTTGCAAAGATTATTACAGGCTTTATTCCAGATAGCCATGTACCTAGCTACAATTTGAAGGTTGTTAAAAGAGAGGAAGAAAAGAAATATCTTTCCTAAAATATATTAATTTAATACAGTACACTTAATGCAATTACATTTAACATAATTATGTTTAGTACAAATACAATTACCTTGGACTCCCAACAGGATGTTGGTATATTATTCATTTGCTTTTATTCTTATTATTTGTTTTGAATTGAATTTAAAAAATGATCTTAATGATTTTAAGGAAAGATGCATGCCCAAGATTAGCAAGGAGAGCAAATGGAAGTCATCAGAAATCAGAACATAGCATAAAGCATTAAAATAATATAACTGTAGTGTTAATAAAGCCATAAACAAATATATCAGTAGAAGACAATAGAAAATCCAAAAGTGGATCCTGCCATATTTTTTAATTTAATATATGACAAATGTTATAGTTTAATTTAGAAGTTTAAGGGTATATTATTTAATAAATGGCAATACAGCTAGTTGTACACAATCATAGAAAATATATTAATAACTTTATTTTATATCATATATAAAAATAACCTCCAGAAAGGATTACGAAATAATAATCTAAAATTTTATGAGCATTAGAAATCCACATGAGCAACCTAAGTCATAAGACACCTCCTTTATGAAACTAGAAACTCAGGAGCTCTATAAGAATAGGCATCCTAACTACATAAAAGTGAAAAAAAAAAAAATACTGCAGGACACATTAGAAACTAGATCAATAAAAAATTGATAGGTTGGGAAAATATATTAGTAACACAGATGACACAGGATTAGTCTCTATAATAAAGAACATTTACACATTGATAATGAAAAGATAACCAATCCAATAGAAGCAATATGAATAATTTATGAAAAAGCAAATTTAAATGATCAATAATCATAAGGAAAGTCATTGCTCTGATGATCAAGGAAACATAAGTTAAAGTAACAGTGAATTATATTATACAATATACCTATAAGCCTGGCAGCAGACTGGAGGTGGGATCGGTTACCAGTATTAATACTGGAAAGTTACCTAGAGATTGGAGTGTAGCTATGGGCAGAAGAGAGAGGACAGGGAACATATGATTTGATTGTATTTATGCATTTATGGGAAACATATGTATGACTATTTTAAATAATTTGAATAATGTTTTAAAACTACTACGTTGACTTATATTCTGAGAAATCTCTTCCAGAGATACATTTACAAGGGTACCCAAAGATGCCCATTGTGGCATTGTTTATAACAACAAAATTTATATAAACCTTAAAATTGACTGTGAAGGAATGTGATTTATAAATTATAGTATACTCCTATTATAAAACAGCACAGAATAAGGAATAAGGTAGAGATACACTTAATCAAGGAGAATATTTGAAATGTCTAACTTATAAAATGATATGTCATAATTCCATTTTATGCTAAATATATGTGTATAATGTACAAATACACATTTATATGTTTGAAAATGAATTTTTTTTTTAGATTTATTTATTTGAGAGTGAGAGAGAGAGAGTGCATATGTACCAGAAGGGTGTGGGAGATAGAGGAAGAGAATCTAGAGCAGACTTCCCACTGAGTGGGAGCCTAATACAGGGCTTAATCTCATGACCCTCAGATCAGAACCTGAGCTGAAATCAAGAGTCAGATGCTTAACTGACTGAGCCACTCAAGCTCCCCAGAATGAATTTTAAAAACTCTACTAAGACTTATGCTAAACTCTTAAGCAGATTAGTTACCTCTGGGGAGAGAGGAATTTAGGGACACACAGACACACACACACACACACATACACATTGGTAAATAAATAAATGTAGGTGTGTGGGGGAGTTGTTTTTTATAAAGAGAAGAAATTCATATATTATCTGCCTATTAAAATAACCCTAATAATTGCATCAGAAATTATATAGTAAATTCTTTAAAAGGCACATTTTATTATATTTGTGTCAGGCAAAATAACACCCTCCTTCCAGGATAGCCATAACCTAATTACTGAAATCTGTGAATCTGCTATGTTATTTGGCAAAGAGGAATTAGGTTGCTAATCAGCTGACTTTAAAAATCAGTAGATTTGCACAGATTATCTCGCTGGGCCCAACATAATCCTGAGGGTCCTTAAAAGAAGACACAGGAGACAGAAGGGTCAATGACAGATTGAAAACTGATCCAATATGACAAAAGAATCAACTAGCCACGGCTGGCTTCGAAAATGGTGGAAGAAGCCGTGAGCAGGGCAATGTGGATGTCTTCCAGAAGTGGAAAAGGGAAAGAAACAGATTCTCCAGTATGGGTTCTAGAAGAAACATAGCCCTATTGATACCTTGATTTTAGCCAGCAGGACCCATTTCAGCCTTCAGAACTACAGAAATGTTCAGATGATCAATTCATGTTCTCTTAAGCCGCTAAGAAAATTTGTGGTAATCTGTTACAGCACCAATAGGGAACTTATACAACATGCATTACCTCAAATAAAATGCGTAAGACTCCTAGATGATATATACAATCATGGGCCTCGGTTTACAAATAAAGAAACCGTGGCTCAGACTCTGATTTACTTATGGCTGGTAAGTGCTATGGATGGGACTTGAATTAATTTCATAGGAATCCAGAGCTTGTGCTTTATTCTACCCTTTTGTGTTCCCTGTCCTCTAAAGTATAACCCCAGAGCACTTGGCTCAGGGCTTGGCCACCAGCAGATATGTAATATTAGGTGAGTCAGTAAGAATAGAGATTTGGGGCCAGACAAAACTTCATTTGAATCCAATTACTAGCTGTGTGGCTAAAAACAAATTACCCAGTTTGAGCCTGTTTCCTTATCTATAAAACAGGAGAAATAATTTCTACCTTGTAGGGTAAGAGAAAGCACTCAGTGAAATAATATATGAAAAATGTCCAACAAAGAGCCTTGTATAGATTTTGTTTTTAATAAATGTTATTTATTGTTGGTAAGGACTATTACTTTGTTATAATGACTCTGGGAAGCCTGTTTTTCCTTTAGATGAGGTTTTAGGTTTTGTTCTACCTTTTTCATATCTGTCAGCTCCTGATTCAGAGATGGTGGTTAGAGCCTGTGGCATAGAATTACAACTACAAACTAGGGAACTATTAACTGAGTACAAATGTAGAAGAAGTGGATTTTAGTGGTGTGGGCACCAGTGATCCATAATATGAATCTGGTCAGTAGCAAAGATGTGCTATTAATAATATATATTTATCTCATGGGATCACAGTGCAGAGGAATAAGGGAGGAGAAAACCTCTGAAAACCTCATTCTAAACTTAAACACGGTCAGTATGCTATGGGAACCTAGAAAAGTGTGTGCCCTTATCAGAATCCAGATTATGTTGGCCTTCAGTTTTCTGATTATGGAGTCCCAGGCTGTATTTTCTCAGAATATCATTTGTCCTTTATCGATGAACACATTCTGTTGGTCTATAGATTTCCAAAGGAAATTTCTTTTGAAAAATTCCTTTCAGCTCTTTACCACTAGGACATTTGTTTTTGAAATGTTTAAAAATGTGTCTAATATCTTTTTAGCTTTGAATGGTTATTTTCAAAGATAATTCTTGATGTTTATCTAACAGAAGTCATCTATACTTCTTTTAAGATTGTCCCTCTGGCTCTGTGTTGCCCACTGCCTGCCTGGTGTGATGTCCTGATACATTATTAATCTGGATCCATAGAATGAGTGAACCATCAAATGAACAATGAGGGGAGACTACACTTGTGGTCAGCAGCAACTCATTTGTGGAGAGAGATCCCTCTCCCAGCTGAGAAGGGATGTAAGTCAGAATGAGTCCACATCCCCAACGGACCTTAACTTATTGGTCCAAAAGCCATCAGGCCAATTTGACCATTTATCTATGTGTCCCTTGTGCCTTATAAGAGAAAACTGAGGAAGGAAATAAAAACAAAAACATAACCTCCTTGGGAACTTGTTCTGTTCCCCCAAAACTCAGAGGTAATAAAGTGTTTGCATTGCTAATGGCTTTTTCAAAGCATGTAGACACCCGACTAGATTTGGGAGAATAATTCGTACCCATGGGAAACACCACAATGAGGCAGTGTGATTCTGGGTTTTTCTGTGAAGGGTTTGTACTTGTAGTGCCCTTCATTCAAGTCACCTTTGTCCTGCTTCTTGTGTTAGAGGATTTGAACCAGCTTCAGAGGCAATGAAAACAGTAGGATAACTGAACAGAATGGAACATTTATAGCAATAACAATTTATTAAGATCATCATTATTAACCATAACATGGGGTTTCCTTAATCACATCTATGATGACTGGAACTCCAAATGATACCGAATTATTTGTACTCAAATACTCCAGAGTGTTTACTACAAGTTATCAAGCTATTAAAACACAAATCTACAAAGCCATTGATAAAGTGTTTCTGATCTTTATTGTTCAAGCCACAATTACCCATTTTAAAATCTGCTATACCAAATGTGTAAATGAACACAAAATACTTTTGAAGATTTCCAGAAAGTAGTTTTATACAGTCAGCTGCCTTAAACAGTTAAATATCCAAATCATCAAAGACATATGGTTGTAATTCCTATCTAAAAACTCACAAGGCATGTAGTTTCCATAATACCTTAAATAGACTGTTTCAGACTTTTGATAATCATTTGGTCATCAAATATTTCTATAAGTTGAAAAGCTAAAGCAAACACACATACATATGTATAGGAATATATCCACTCCTTTGGGGGAAACTGAAAAAATATTTCACACCTCATTTATCAACACAAAACTTTCTCAACTGCCTTAACCATTTCTTAACATTAACATTATGATTAAGTTCACTCCTTTTGGACATTCTTTGGTCTCTAAAGGCAAATTCGATTATGTCTATGTAAGAGAAATGGCAACAAATCAGATACAGAAAGAGGAGAAATTGAATGGGGAGCTCTACACACTTCTTAGTTTAGTTGTATTGATTTATAAACACTAACCAAATACATATATTGACTGCTTAAAATCAAAATCAGTCCATATGCAAAATCTTGAACTAGAAGGTTGAGCTCCTAATTGACCTGAAAGTTATTAACCTTTAATCTTTTCTTTAACTCAAAGTGTATTGACAGGAAAACATTTCACAAAGAAACCTGAAAGAGCCTGGGGCATTAGGTAACCTTAGGAACTACAAAAAGAGGGGGGAGGAAAAACAGAGTGAAAGTGAACTGCTCCTGAAGAGCTGGGATTATTACTCTCCAGATGCAACAGTAACACTAATGACCTAGGAGACCTGCTTGAGTATCTTGTCCCATCAAATACTGGCTTCCATTTTCCTTACTCAAGAGGACCTTCCTTACATAGGACTCAGTGTCTCCTTATCTCTTGTTCTATTTGATCTAATTTTCTCTCCACCTCTCATAGTGTTACTATGACTTCCTCAACACTTCTGCAGCTTCCGTGTCTCTTATACCCAAAATTCCATAAAAAGGAATATTTGGTTGAAGCCAATAGTTCCATCCAGTAAGGAGGAATACTACTGCTCAAGATTCTCATGCCATCTCCCGGCACAGATAACTGATTCAGCCTTTTGGTATGTCCTAGACTCCTCAGCCAGATAAACTGAGTAGATTAACAGAAGCTCATGACACACAAAACCCTGAGGTGCAGGGAACTGACCTGATGATTCATCTCAAATGAGATTGTGTGAAGCACTTCATGTAATCAGGTGCCTGGTAAAAAACAAAACAAAACAAAAAACCTCTTACCAACTTACATACAAACTTTTTAAGAATGATGACTAAAAATTACTGCTGATATAGCAATAATGTGTGTGATGTACCACCAAGAATGTGACACACTAGCATGCCTGCAATGCCCTGCTATGCTATAATGCATTTTGTATAGAGACTGACCAGAAACAGTCATTGTATTTCATAATTTAGGAATAAAGAATGCTATGCTGAGTCCTGCATGAAAGTGGTAGCGAAGAAAGGTGACATAAAAAAATAAGGAGTAAGTCCTGATATTTGTCCTCACCCCAAAAAAGGCTCATTACAGGGATCCTGGGTGGCTTAGCAGTTTAGCGCCTGCCTTTGGCCCAGGGCGTGATCTTGGAGTCCTGGGTTTGAGTCCCACATCAGGCTCCCTGCATGGAGCCTGCTTCTCCCTCTGCTTGTGTCTCTACTTCTCTCTCTCTCTTTCTCTCTTTCTGTCTCTCATGAATAAATAAATAAAATCTTTTTTTAAAAAATCTACATCATAGATTAAACCAAAAACCATGCAAATAAAAATAATGCAAGGGAATGAATAGCATCAGAGAAGGAAAGAAATACAGAATCTCTCTAGTGACTTCCAAAACTTCCATTGTACTCATTTCCAGTTAGAGCTATTGTGGGGAGAGGTGGTAGCAAATGTTATTCTACAAATAAAAGCTATTCCCAGCTTTGAGGAATAAAATCTTCCCAATGCTGAGGTCTAAAGGGTGGAGAGATAAATGTGATGCATAATGGACCAGATTAGAGCACTGGAGCTGGTCTTCAATCACCTCTTTTACTTGTTGGTAAAGTGTCCTTTGGGGTCTGGGGACAGAAGAATGGGCCAGGTAGAGAGACTGTTTTGAAACCACTTTAACTGGTTCACACTTTCAAGTTGTGGAAATTTTCGGTGGTCATCATTCATTTATGCATTTACCATTCAATTAACTTTTATTGCAGATCTATACACATTAGAGGTGAATCATACAGAATCCTTGCTCTATAATACATATAAAGAGATAATTTCAGCACATTATATGTTTTTATATGTAACCATATGATGAAATTTTTTATTCAAAATGCTACAGAAGCTCAGAGGAAATTGAATAAAACTGGGTAAGAATACCAGGAATGAGAGGAAAGTTAGATCCTCAAAGATGAGTAAAAATTCTAGAGATGAGAAATTATTATAAAAAGAGGGAGGACTTTAAAAATGCACACTGTGAAAGAAATGATTATTTCTAGATTATTGAGCTTTTCTATGGGATCAGAGGGTCAGATTTATAAGCTACATGGGAAAAGACATGGTCAAACAAATGATGTGAATCAATAATCACCACATAACACTCTAAATAAAGCTCCTCTAGGAAAACTAATTGGTATTGTGTTTATCTCAAACTGTATCTTAATTATTGCATTTTAATATGAATTTTATTTTTCCAAAAAGAGACATTTTGTTTGGATTTTTTAAATACTGCAATCAAGCTAACACAGTATTTAGAATTACTTGATAGTAATGCTTTTGAAGAAAGTTAGATCTTGTTGAAATTTCAGCTTTGCCATTTACTAGCTAAGTGATATTAACAAGTTACTTATCCTTTCTGTTTCACATAGAGAGGATAATAAGACTACAGAAGGTTTTTGTGAAGATTAAATTGGTAATACCTGTGGCTATCTGTTATGCAGTGAATACTTAATGAATATAGCTATAATGAACTTGCTAGGGCAGCTGTTTTCACATATATTTTAGCCATGAGAGTTTCTTCAAATGTTAGAAATCCCTTATGTAAAATGTATTAATTCTTAGCTGCTCTGTTTGAAGCAGGGTAGGCATCCAAAGCCTGACTGGTTCTACTTTCTCCCAACCTTGCTTCCACCTACATAACCCCTAAAGAGCTCTGTAGATCACAACCACCATGCAGTTGCCTTTCTTCAAAATGAATTACTGAATAAACAGATAAATTGATCTCTATCCAGAGTTCTCTTCTCTAGAATTTATCTCACTTTTTATCAATGCTTTGGGCACCAGCATTCAAAAGAATCTTCTCTCTTTAATACGTGCACAGAGGGTCATGTAAATCCTAGTTTCAACCCCTCCTACTTTATGTTCCTTAAGTCAATAATTGTAATACAGTGTCATTCAAACAATTTTTGCTATATATCTATGCATGATATTTTCAAGCAAATCAGAAATGCTTTCCCTTCTGTGTGGCTTTCATTTAAATGGAAAATTTCCCATGACAACATGATGTGGTAAGCCAATGGCATCTTTATGTAGATTAGAAAAAGCTAGTCCTTACTTTGAGTAACCCAGACTTGGGTTCTGCATGACTCAGTGGGCTGAGCAATGGCTAGGTTTCAGCCTTCACCTGGCCCTGCGGTGGGGGGCCTTAGTTTAGCAAACTCAGCACATGAGCCTGAGTTGAAAGCCCTATTCATAGATTACCTTTAGCCCCAACTCTCATTTATCAAGATGTATTTTGGAAACAAAATATGAGTTCAAGTGCATTCTAGGTCCTGTTTAAAATCTCACATAGGCAATATTTTAAAGCCGTTTTCATGTCATGTGATTATAATAAGGACTTTCTTGTTTATCAATTTTTTTCCCCTGAAATATCCTCAGTAGTATCATTTCAAACAATTCTAAACAATGGCTTGGTCCCAATGCTGAAGCAACGAGGCACCCTTGGCAGGCAGAACAAGAGAAATACATTTCATGCTGCTGACTATGCTTTATAGGAATAAGCTTTACAATTGCTGAGCATTGGCTACCTTCAGGTAAGCCTTTAGGCAAGATGTTCCATTATTGTGGGTACAAACATATGAGAAAATAGTCAGAAAATTGTTACTCTCTGCATAACAGTGAATAAGAAACCTTTGATAGTGAAGAGCTTTAATATTACATTTTCAAGGAGAGCGTGAACTTAAAGCATTAGAATAGGAAAAGCAGCTTAGGATAGCTAAGAGTGTTCACTAGGTAAGCATAGTCAAGATCTGGGTTTGAAAGCACAGGTTATAACAAAGTGTGTCATCTGAATTCAGTACAACGAAGATAATTATCTCACATCTCTCACATAATTATTACAAGGAATAAATAAGATAACCTATATGACAGTGCCTACAGGTAAAGAAATATTACTTTGTTCTGAATAATCTATTATTTACAATGATTTCATCTAAATTTTATCTTTATTCACTTTGAAGCCTGGAACACGTGATCTGGGGGCAGTACTGCCCAATGGAACTTTCTGCAGTGATGGAAATATTCTGTATTTGCACTATCCAACATGGCAGGCAGTAGCTGCATGTGGTTATCGAACACGTGAAACGTGGTCAGTGTGACCTATGCATTGAATTTTTAGTTGCTTAGTATTAAGTAATTCAAATTCAAATTCAAATAGACACATGTAGTTTATAGCTATTGTATGGTGTTACACAGCTCCAGAATAGAATTTAACAATATGGCAGTCTCATTATATTATTTTCTCAGCAATAAGCTTAAAGAAAGACAGCATATTTTTTCTGCAAACATAGAGCAGGAGATTCTTAAATTGGAATCAGTGGGCTCCCTAAACATCTCAAATTATAGAATAAGTACGTTAAGTTTGAAGCATATTTTTCTGGGGAGAGGATTCCCATGAAACCACTGGATTTAGAAAGAAGACTATGTCTCACAAAATAATAAATAAATAAATAAATAAATAAATAAATGGAATATATCTTTAAGTTTCTTAAAACTTACTTTGCATTTAAAATGCTCAAACTATTGTTCAAAAGACAGAGGTGACTGAGTTACTGCATTAGCTCATATAACTATAATCAAGTATTTTGAATACTAAAGTATAAGCAAGGTAATCAGTAAAAAGATATAAAATATGGAATTCATAGAAGTGCTTAATTGTTCTACTGAAATCAAAACTAGTAACATTTTTTTACATATTTAATTACATGTTAACTATGTTTAATTTCCTTTAAGGTATTTAATAGTACAAAATTGCACAGAAATGTACAAACTAAAAAGTACAGTTCCATCCTAGCTCCTTCTCTTTCTATTCCCACTCCTAAAGGATAATTATGTCAATAATATTTTTCATTCACCCACATCTATGTTGTATTTGCGTTTGTGTGTGTGTATATATATATAGATAGACTGCCATTATGCTACTCATGGTAGGACAAATAATGATCCAAAGAGAACCAATCACTGGAATCTGTGAATACATTAAGTGGCAAAAAGGTCTTTGCAGGTGTGATTAAGTTAAGGATTTGGGAATGGGGAGATTATCCTGGATTATCAGGGTGAGCCTACTGTAATCATGAGAGTTCACAGAAGAGGGAGGTAAGAGGGTCAAAGGCAGGCGCTAAACCGCTGAGCCACCCAGGGATCCCCAAGAGGGTCAGTCAGTACTAGGAAATGCCATGATAGATGAAGTCAGAGGCTGGAATGATTCAAGGAAGGCCACAAACCAATGAATGCAGGCAGCCCCCAGAAATACAAGAAGGAATGGAAATTGATTCTTCCCCAATGCCTACAGAAGAAACAGTCTGCTGACACTCAATTTTAGACTTCTAACCTCCAGAAATGCAAGAGAATAGACATATGTTGTTTTAAATCACTAAGTTTTAGGTTATTTGTTACAGCAGCCATAGGAAACTAGTATACTCTTCTATAAGGCACTTTTTTTTAAACTTAGGATATACATGCAGTTTATAGTGATTGCCTGTCCCCTTTTTATATGATGACAAATAAAGTATTAATGCACATCCTTGGACTTATACCTTTGGTCATTTGTTCAGATGGTTTGTGAACAGATGACTTCAGAGAAGAGCTATTTAGTGAAAAAGCAAAAGTATATATGGTAACTATATTGTTATTCAAAACATGTGCCTTCCTTTCTGCAGTGTCTCATTCAGGAGAAATATGCTTCCCTGTTGTATAGACAACCGGCTTGGTTGTATGATTTGCTCTGACCAATCAAATGCCAACAGAGGGATGGCAGGCCCTATAAATGGGCACTTAATCTCTTTATTTTAAAGATTTTAGTTTTAAGTAATCTCTACACCCAACATTGGGCTCGAACTTACAACCCTAAGATTGAGAGTCATGTGTTCCACCAACTGAGCCAGCCAGGCACCACTGTATGTAGACATTTAGAAGTTAGGATGTGTATGTTCTCTTTCATCCTTCCATAAGATGCCCCATACAGAGACTGTTTTATCATACTGGGTGCCAGAGGATTCATGATGAACATGTAGGGAAACAAAAACAATAAGTATTTGTGGTTGTAAATTATTGCTCTTCGGGGGTTCTGGGACATGAGAGTATAACTTAGACTAAACAGTTTGATGTAGTATGTGTATTAAAAATGTTCATATTTACTACCAAATCACTTTCTAAAGAGCTATGCATGTACACCAACAGTGTTTAAAGTATCTTTTTTCCACACTCTTGCTCATCATACATAACTGCAGTCACTTCCAACTTTTGTCTTTCTCATGAGGAAAAAAATGGTATCTAACTGTATTTTTCTGATTTCATACAAAGTTCTTTCATACAGTCATTATTCCATTGTATTTCTTCTTCTATAAAATGTTTACTTGGCCATTGTCCATTTTCATCTACAATTACTCATCATTTGCATTCAAATTTTCTAGAGTACTTTTACATTGTGGACATTACTGTTTTATCTGTCTATATTTTTGATGATTCATTGATTCTTTATGATAGTTCTCACCAAACAGAAGTAGTGAGTATATATAAAGTAGGTTTTTTGAATTGAAATATAATTCATGTCTAGTCACTACAGAGATCATGGACTATTCAGAATGAATGGCTCACTTAGAAGTCAGGGTGAGAACAGCCAATTCAATATAGGGTTCTGAGGTGTGGCACCCACTGAGAATGTTCAGGACAGATATATATGATGGATCAGAAAAATGAGAAAGAAGATAAGATCATAGACAAAAGAGACCAAATGACAAAAATATTAAAAGATAGAGCAAAG
This sequence comes from Vulpes vulpes, assembly GCF_048418805.1. Taxonomy (NCBI): domain Eukaryota; kingdom Metazoa; phylum Chordata; class Mammalia; order Carnivora; family Canidae; genus Vulpes; species Vulpes vulpes. The sequence goes on from NC_132786.1 coordinate 34,940,621, forward strand.
ATCAAAGTGAAAATAGAAATTACAAATGTATATAATAATAATAAAGGCAATAATAATAATGATAATTGGGTAACATATATCAACAGTCATGTAATATTTATAACCAGTATATATATTACAGTTTTTTTCTTCAGTTAAACAATTTCTTTTAGCTAAATTCATATGGGTAGAATTTTTTAATTAGTGTTGATCATAGTAGTGCTTCTGAAGGTAGTGAAAGCTTGGAAGTAACTAAGACATTGACATTGTTATAACTAGACAAAGAGGTTAAGTAAAATCTGACATATCAATCAAGTAGAATATAATGAAGCTGTTAAAAATTAACAAGTGTAATGATATAGAATCCTGAGCCAATCTAAATGTCATTTTTTTGGTTAAGTCTTTTCTATTTTGTCCAGTTTTATTCTACCTTCTGTTTTTATAGGATTTTGTCCCTCTATTCTAATATTTATCAAGATGCAGCCTGTTTACTGTTTCCTTCTCTAGAATTAAAGGTCTCCAGAGCTAGATTTATGTCTTTTCTTTTTCAAAGCGCAATTCATGTTTTCTTATCTAAAATGTATTTATCCAGGGACGCCTGGGTGGCTCAGTGGTTGAATGTCTGCCTTCGGCTCAGGGCGTGATCTTGGAATCCCGGGATCGAGTCCCACTTTGGGCTCCTTGCATGGAGTCTGCTTCTCCCTCTGCCTGTGTCTCTGCTTCTCTCCCTCTCTCTGTGTCTCTCATGAATAAATAAATAAAGTATTCAAAATATATATATTTATAATTATGTAAAATTATATATGTTGATATGGGTTAGAAGGGAAGAAAGAAATGAAAATAATTCTTATAGCACAACTAGAGTCTTATAGATGCTGTTTCAAATGTTTTTATAAGGAACTGTGTTTTTTTAATGCAAAATGGTATAAAGAAGAAAATTTACATAATCCATATTTCTTCCACCCAGAGATAACTGTGGTTAATATTGTGGCGTATTCTTTTCAAATTTTTCTATGCCCTTTTTTTAATATTATTGAGATCATTACACCGTACTTTTGTTTTTACCCTACTTTCCCCCACATTTTCACTTTAAAGTTATTTTTTTACAATTTATGATGAAGGCACTGCACCTAACCTAAGTGATCTGTAGCACCCAAAGAAAATGAGCAAAACAAATCAAAGCTCTCAGAAGAGATGAAGGACATAAACATATCTCGTTTATGAGAACGGAGATAGCCTATTTTAATGTTTAATTTTTTTTGTATTTTGTTTTGTTTTCTAGACCTGACACACATGTAGGTAAAACTATTTAAAACAAATAGCCAGTGGAGAAAATGAGAAATTTTAGGAAGTGTTCCTGAAAACAACTCTTGGAAAGAGAGGCAGTAGAATAAATGGTGGTGTTTCTAGTGCTGCCTAGGCTAATCTGAACTTGTTAAGAAATAAGGTGAAGATAAGGAATGTGATCTAACTTTCCTCTGCAAATCCAAGTGCAAAATCCACTATGGGAGGGGATTGTCTCACTAAACTACAGAATGGTGATCTCTTATAACTAGATAATAGGCCATCAGAATGCACCGGTTTTAGACTCCCCTGATAAAAAATAAAGCCTCTGACAATGAGAAGATCCATACTTACACTGGAAAATTCCTTTATGACCTCGTCCTTCCATACTTGGGAATAAAGTTATGCTACCTCCCCCCTCCCACCCACAAAAGCCACAATTCACTATAAAGATGATTTGCTTTTAGATGGTGGAAAGGGAAGTTCCCATTTAGATGAAGTCAGTTATTTCTTTTAATATGGCTGCTTCAAGGACATAAAGACTAGAATACTCTATCTGGGAGCAGTGCTACCTTGAGTGCTCTGAATGTCCATAAAACAGTAACACTCCGTCAGTGCTATTTAATAGATTTTCTGCAAGGAAGGGATTAGTCTGTACCTGTACTGTCCAATAGTAGCCACAAGCCACTTACAGCCATTGAACACTTTAAATGAGGCTATTGTGAACCAGGAACTGAATTTTTAATTTTATTTAAATTCAATCAGTTGAAAATTAAGCTTAAATAGCCACAGGTTTGGACAACACAACTATAAGCGGTGCCTTTGTGTTTATTACTTAAACTGTGGTTTTCCCTGATCTAAATCAAAGTCATTCCAGATATATTGTTCTAATCAAACCAAATTCCATCATAATGCCCTCGATCTAATCTGACCCACTGTTCCCCTGATGAGGCTTGCATGTGCAAAGAGCATAATGACTGTGCTGGACATAAATAGGTATTGTGATGCCAAAAATCCAGGCGTCATCAACTCTGTGCATAGAGCTTTTATGTTTGAAAATAAAAATTCTCAGGACTATATTCCGTTTCCTAGGTTGGGCATATGTTTACTAGTACTGCAGATGTTGACAAACTACTTGGGCTCTAACCTTTATTATTCAATATAGCTAATGAGAAAAAAATATATATGTATATACATATTTATATCTGAAAAGGGAAATTGAAGCCTTAAATCAGGTTCTAAATTATCAACTGTAAACAAATAGTCTGGTGACCAGTAAACAAATATTCTAAGTACACCTAGACTCCCAAGACAGTATTTTTCCTCATATCACCGCTCCAGCTGATGAGACCTTTTAAGCCCTTTCTCATGATGAGCCGCAGTAACTGCTTTCCACTTGTCTTTCTTCCTTGCTAATCATCAGAACAAATGGAATAAAAGATCTGGGGTGATGAAATCAGTGAGATGAAACTAAAATGGACTACTGAGTGGCTAAGTAGAAGGGATGAACTTTAGGAAAACCCTTGAATGGATAAGAAATTAAGGAAGTCAAATTAAGCTTATTGAAAGATGTATCTGCAGAGACGAAGCTTCCCTGTTTCATAATGACTTGCTCTAAAAGAAATTCAGCTCAGGGATCTTTTTCTTTCTTTGACTTCTTGCTGTCTGCCTTCCAGCAGGACCAGTTCTGCTCCAAACGTGGGCGAGGCCTTTTGTGGATGAAGGTGAGGTTTGGGAAGGCTAGATTTTTTAAAATGTGGTTTTCTTAGAACCTGAACCGATTAGGGGAGTAAATGGGAAACAAACTGCTGCAGGGCTCTGAATAGGAAATGATGTGTGAGTAAATTGAACAGGCAGGGAGACAGTAAATAGGCAATTAACATTCATTTTGGCAAATCTGCATCTGTTGGAGCTGAAAATACAAAGGGAAATGTGAAGGAGAAAGACAGAAACACTGTAGTATGGAAAGATGTTAAATCTCAAGCTTCGTGAAGTCATGTGTGTAAATTATATGAAGCTGCAAAATTGGCGAGGGATCAAGAAAGATACAATCCACAATGAAATCTTTTGTTCAGTCACCTTTTCCCCACCCAAGAGTGTCTGGTGAGTGGATTCAGTATAGCAATGGTCCTATTTTAGATTATTGTAATCCTCAGGGATTCAAAAAATCTTGATAGATTTTGTTAGGGGCAGGATTGGTCACAGAGAAAATTATTTAGGGGCTCCCTTCATTCTCTTCTCCATCTGCTATCACGTTTACATTTTGGAAGACCCCACTCAACCTCCCACAAAGACCCACTGCCTGAACGAAGCCTTCTGGAAATGTTAGGAACATGCTTCAGAACTTCACTAACTCTGCTCTCCTGGGAAGTGTGCCATGTTCCATATCTTTATGTCATTTTTCTTAGAATTCCTTCTCAACCATCTAAATTCTAAGTGTCTCTGACAAATCTAATCCCTGGAACTTATGGCTGTTCTTTGCAAGTTTTGCCTCCATTTTAACTGAGCCTTCTAGAAAGGATCCCTTAAGACAAATATAAATGAATGTTAGGAAGTCCAGGCCCCATGGAGTGGGGGAGCCCTGGATTTGAAAAAGATATTCTAATGTAGATGGCCATATGGCTTGTTAACTACATGGGATAGGGAAGCAACTGCTTTTGCATGAAGGAGTCCATGAGACATAAGACATTTTAACAGTAAAGAAGCCAAGATAATAAAAAGGTTGGTAAGGAATTTTCTCCTCTAAAGACAATTTAGATAACTGAACCTCTCCATAATTCTAAAATTGTAAAAATATACTCATTCAAGAGACAGAGGAATGAACTAGAAATACCTTCTATGACTAGGCTTCAATACCATATATCCCAAGCTATACTCAATCAAATATTGGTATCCTGGGACATACTGACAGACACTCTCTAGGATCAATTAGCTTTTAGGAAATTGTGTTATTTCATTGAGAATGCTACCCTCGAAAGTTAATAGTGTACAACACAGTGAAATTTAAAAGAAAACCCACATACCGCATCCCAAAGCCATTACCTTCACAAAGGACTCCATTGTTCCACAAAGCAGTTTGGATAGTTCTGATTTAAGTTGTAGTTTGGGGCACAATTTTGTTTACTTTCTTGCTGGGGAATCATATTGATTGTCTACAAAAAAAGGCAACCAAAGAGCCCAGATCTTGATTACTCTAAATACTAGTTGCCTGCCTCTTTTAATCAAATATGCAACTCCATTCCCAGCTGGAGATTAGTGACTGCAGGCCCCAGTAGCCTGGTTCCCCAGCAGAATTAGCTTCCTTTCACATTTTTTCTTGCCCATTGATACCACCTTCATTGGAAATATGCATAAGTCAGTTCTTACAGATATTTACCCAGTGATTGTTCACCTGGTCACACAGGTGGGACGCTATAGGTATACAGCACTAAGGAAAATGTTAGGTGGAACAAGGCCAGACTATTATTAGTGCTTGTCTCTGCAGTTCCTGGAAAACAGCCTTGCAGAAAAGCAATTCTTTCTTCTACCTTAATTTTTAAAATTCACTTCAATTATTTACATAGGCCAGCTTGAGCTATTTGCTTCTTCAAGTCTAATAGATCCTAAAACATCAGAGTTCCTTTTGTTTTTTTAAGTATGTTTCCTAGTCATGAGGTTCAAGTTTGTTATAATTTTCATATACTAAGGAAGTACTGGCTTCCAGAGAGTTAAATCCAGCAGCATTTTGTGGCCAAACATGGCAGCATGACCTCTGGAAACTAGGAAAGGCAGTGGAGAAGCTGCCCAAGGAGAGCCATACTGATTCATACTGATGAATTCCCTGAGGATCTGGAAGCTAGAACTGAGGTCCATTGTGAGAAACCCCTAGAAGCAAGGGTAGGAGCAGGGCAATAAATGAGCTCTCATTTGCTCCTAACTGGCCTCCCTATTTTCAATCTTATTTCCCTTGACTCCATTTCCCACATGAAAACCAGAGCTTGCTGCTTGCTTTTTTGTACTATATTTTCTCTTCATTTATAAATTTAAAATTCTTTCTCTGGAAAATTTCCAGATACATAAAGATTATTCTCTAATTACTTCATTTGGTAATTTTTTTTTAAAGCTAAAGCAGGATTCCCCTTACACCTAAATTAGTTTCCTAGGACTGCCATAATGTAGTACCACAGACTGGCTTAAAATAGCGCAAAAAACAACAGAAATGTATTCTTTCACTGTTCTGGGGACTAGAAGTCTGAAATCAAGATGTCAGCAGGGTTGGTTACTTCTGAGGTCCGAGAGGGGCTGTTCCCTACCTCTATGCCAGCTTCTGGTGACTGCCAACAATCTGTGGCATTCACTGGCTTGTAGACACGTCACTCTAATCTCTGCCTCCATGTTCACCTGGAGTTGTCTCTACATGACTGTCTTCTGGTAAAGACACTTAGTCATATGGGAGTAAAGACTGACCTCCAGTATGACCTCAACATAAAGAATTATAGGGCAGCCGGGTGGCTCAGTGGTTTAGCGCCACCTACAGCCCAGGACATGATCCTGGAGACCCGGGATCGAGTCCCACGTCTGGCTCCCTGCATAGAGCCTGCTTCTCCCTCCCTCTGCCTGTGTCTCTGCCTTTCTCTCTGTGTCTCTCATGAATAAATAAATAAATAATATGTAAAAAAAAAAAAAAACATAAAGAATTATAACTGTTCTGACCATATTTCTAAATAAGGTCACATTCGGAGTCACTGGGAGGTACAACTTCAACATGTCTTTTGTTTTTGCCAGGTGTAATTCAATATGCCTCCTTTCCTCCATTCTGGTCAAACCCCTCAATGGCTCCCTCTGCATTTAGGATAAAATCCAATCTCCTAGCCTGAATACCAGGCATTTCACAGTATGTCGTTCTTTATCATCTCCTACTGACACTCCAAATTCCACATGAAACTTCCAACCATTTCCTCGCATATATTATGTTCTCTTGTTTTGCCATATGTTGTAATAATGATAACTGACATTTATATTACACTTCATGTGCCAGGCACCTGTTAATACATTCATTTTTATATGACACAACACTATAATATAGGTAATTCCATTTACTCCTATTTTGCAGAGAAGGAAATTAAACCCAGAGAAATTAAACAAATTACCAAAGGCCACATGACTAGCTGGTAGTAAAGCCAGGATGAGAACCAAAGCTGCCAGGGCCTGAGGCCTTGTTCTTAAATCTGTAGTACATGGTCTTTCAGGTAGAAGGAGGCCAGAGAAACCACAGAGGCAACATCCTGCTCATTCTTCAGGATTCAGTTCAGCAGTTCCTTCTTTTAAGTGTTTCCCTCTCACTCCAGAATCTCTGTCCCTCCTCCACTTTAATATGATCTTGGTGCCTTCTATAAATACCCCTCCATGACTCTGTGTATGTAACTTGAACATTTCCCAGGACTCCACATTATTCAATCTCTCTACAGAGTATTAAAAAAAAAAAAAAAAAAGGCAGCAACTGAAAGTAATTAAAAATAAATTCCATTTCTCTTTCTTTCTTTCTTTCTTTCTTTCTTTCTTTCTTTCTTTCTTTCTTTCTTCTTTCTTTCTTTCTTTCTTTCTCTCTCTCTTTCTTTCTCTCTGTCTTTCTCTCTTCCTTTCTTTCTTTCTTTCTTTCTTTCTTTCTTTCTTTCTTTTTTATTTGTGACTTGTGAAAAAAGGAAAGAGACCAATTAACAACCCACAATTCTCCAAAGCCTCTATCCTGAACAACCTCAGTCTCCCATTCCCCAGAGCTGGAGCAGGCCACTCATTCAGTTCTCTAATCAAAACAAAGCAAAACTAGTTCCCAGGCCATGTGACTCTTACTCTCTTTGTCCACCACATTCTATCTTTACTCATACTTTACCTTGCAGATTTTCTGGTGTTTGTTTTTATTTCTACCCCATACAAGAATTCTTCAAGGAATCCCTGTCCTGGTAATAAATCTTGTCCCCACCACACCTTTAAAGCATTTATCATATTCTATATTATCACTCACTACTCAGGCATACTTTATTTTATCCCAATTCTTGCCCTCATCTGGGAAAACTTAAATGAACAATAACTCCCTTCATAATTAATTTTAAAGCTGCAGTGTTTCAATCAATGCAAATCTAAGCCCAAGTATCAAGCTGGTAATATTGATAGTATGCACTTATAATTACATATTTCAGTTACTATAAAAATCTATTATTGCATTAATAAAATGTATGAAACTCTTTAGCCATTCAGAAACTTGGGACAAGTGCACCAATAACACTTGCCATATCACAGTTGCTCAAAGATTATATAAATTAATGGGTAAAAGGAGTTACATAAAATGCTGAGAAGCTATATTTGCATAAAAATCTCAGTATATTGTTATATTAAACACTAAATTTCCATGCAAGACCTTGGCTTACAAAAACACAACAAATAGCAATCTACACATCAAACAAGTATTTAGAACAAATGCAGGGCAGAATTGAAGGCACTGTCTAATTAAGAGCTCTTAATTAATAGGTGCTACTTCTCCCCAAAATATGTTCACATAGCAAAGCTAGGTATACATGTTTCATGCTCTATAAAAAGTAAAACATATTAAGGACAGTACTCTTTTCAGGGAGGAGATAGGATTTTTGTATTGTTGGATAAGGTCCATGAGGCATGGCCTGGGGCCTGGTATAAAGTACTCATGAAGCAGTAGCTACAGTTACTCTGTAGAATGAATAAACCCACAAGTCTATCCAAGAAGAAATGAAAGAGATCCAGGGAATAACAAAGGAAGGATAGAAGCCAAGACCAGAGCTAAGAAGAGTCTCAGTTAATACAAGGGGAAGACTCAAGTATGGACAGGAACCAGATGAATATCCTGGTCTGACGGGTGGAGAGAGGGCAGTAGCTGAACTGAAGCTCAGAGCAGAGTCTCTGTTCCTGCCCTTTTTGGTCTCCATGGCTTCCCTTGGGAACCAAGTGAACCAAACGGAAATGGTTTGAGGGCCGGTATTGCTCTGAGTCTTAGTCCCTCTTGGGGCCCCCAGAGCTTCCACCACACCTCATGCTTCCATGTCCCTCCAACTGCCCTCATCAATGCCAAGCTTTCCATGATCTATCCCGTGTTCATTCTGTTCCAAATGCCTCATTCCCAGTTCTCACCTTCCTCCCACCACCATTTACTCCTAGATCCTGACTTTTCTTCTGCTGTTTCTTCTTATCCATTCATATAAACTTCTTGCTTATTACGGATTACCGATTATGCAGAACTTCTCGTGTAGCAATTTTTTATCATCTGCATGCAAAATGGTTGCATTTTATTTGAGAGATGGAATCCTAAAAACTTCACTTAGCTTGAAATATGCATTTGTAAAACTAATCCTGTCAAATGATGGCAGATATCTCTGTTTACCAGCTAAAGTGGCACTGCCATGTGGCAGTCACAATGTCAACACAGCTCATTCAGCCTGCCAACTCTAGAATTCTGTGATTCTTGAAAAAAATTTTCAATTCAGGGCATCTGCATAATTTCATATTATGTTCATGAAAGTCAGACTTGATTCATATTTTAATTGCACAACTATGAATTCACATCTTTCACAATGATATACATATGACTATATATTACTTGGTGGTAGGGTTATTTGTTTCAGAGGTAAATTCAAAAGGTAACATGAGGCCTTGGGAGAACCTCAAGGAGACCTAAATAAGGCAAGAGCTATAGCTAACTTTCCAGTTATCTGAGCTATGCAAGTTACTGTTTTATGCAGATGACTGGTAGGGAGACAAATGACCTGATTCTGGAAGTGACTCAGCAAAAGAGTGAGAAACTTGGACATGCCATCCTGCAGAATGACATCCAGGAGGTAACAGTCATATGATTCCTGAGGGAAATGGTCCCTATCCTTTATGTCAATCAATAGAAATTCTCTCCAATTCAAGGGCACCTCGGTGTCTCATTGGCTAAATTTCTGACTTCAGCTCAGGTCATGATCTCAGGGTTCTCTCCCCTGAGGCTCCACACTCAGCAAGGAATCCTCTTGTCCCTGTCCTTCTGTCCCTACCTCTTCCTCATGCACATGCCTTCTCTCTCTCTCTCTCTCTCTCTCTCATAAAATCTTTTAAAAAAGAAATAAAAGAAATTCTCTCCAATTTCAAAATTTTCAGGAGCTCAAATATATATGTTTCTTTCCAACAAAAAAAGACTTAAGACTAAAGTTCTTAAAATAAGTACACCAGGGGCACCTGGGTAGCTCAGTGGTTGAGCATCTGTCTTTGGCTTTGGTCATGATCCTAGGGTCCTGGGATCGAGTCCTGCATTGGGCTCCCCATAGGAAGGCTTTAATTGATATTATAGCCCAGGATAAGGAGCACCTAGGGAAAGTTATGACAGAAGTAGGAATTCAAAGAAGAGAGAGAGCTGACAGTGTTTAAGGGAAACCTAAAGTATTTGGAATCATCTGGGAGTATGGAGACAGAGGGAAAAACTAGATAGGCTAAGGGGAAACAGAATCACGGGACAAAGAAGATATGGCAGGAGGGATGGAGTTTGTTTCTGGATATCGTTGAGCTTGTTTGTTTGTGGATATTGTTGAGGAAGAATTTCTCGCAGGGATTTCCATTGGACATTTGAAAATGATGATGTCAAGTTTAGGAGAGGAGTTAAAGCTGAGATACTATTTGAGTATCACAGTTAAAGCTATAAAAATTGAATGATATCATCAAGGGAGATCTTGCAGAGAATAAGTTAGGGACAGAAACCAAGAAAAGAATAGATACCAGGGATAGAAATGAGAACCACGGAAATTCAATGTTATCTAAGAGAAAGCAGGTGATTTTCAAGCAAGGGATGATCAACTTTTTAAAATATTATGGAGAAGTCAGAAATATAAGACTTAAGGAAAAAGCAACTCAATTTAGTGAATGCAGGACCATAAATGACCTACCTTTCGGAAGGCAGCTTCATCAGAACCACAGGTGCAGGATTGCAAGGGATTAAAGAGCAGTGATGAGTGAAAAAGCCACTGCTCTTTAGTGAAATAAAAGACTAGCTGAATAATAGCCCCAAACTCTGCATACTGAGTATCTCCTTCAAGATATGCAGGGAGAAAAGGAAAAGCAAACAAACAAAAAGCAAAAAGCCAAGACTTGCTCGCATACTGGATATTAGTGAAGGAAAGATACAAAGCTAGGAGGCCACCTGTCTATGACTGGGTCCTTATTCTACCCAAGTCCACTGGCAAAGGTCTAAGCCTACAGTCAGATGGGAGTTAAAATGGCAAGAGAAGTAGTGGGGGAATTTTGTCAGAGAAGGAATACTTTATATGTGTATTTTATTTTGAAATCTAGTCGTCAATTTTTGTGCCTTCCAAATTCTGGATCCCTGGTGAATAACTCTGGTAGATCGACCCTAGATTTTTCTCTGGACAGTTCAAATGGGTAACAAATTAAAGAATAGCATCTTGGTCTTGCATTGTTTGCTTTCTCATTTGTTTTGTTGTTTGAAGGAGACTTGTTTCTTTGTTCTTGGAACAATAGGAGGAAGTGATATTTGTTGGTGGGAAGGGAAGATCTTTGAAGAAGATCTGCTCAGTATCAAAGAATGGTGCATTAAGACCAGCAGGATAGCAAGCTACAGGGAATGAAATCAGATGCATGAAGCAAAGGTGTAGAACCTTTAAAGAGAGAAGATGGAAGAAAAACAAGAGAGATTAAATGAAGATAGTGAAAGACTTTGACGAAGAGAAGAGGGTTAAAGGGATGTATATCAAGAATCCTTGATTCTTGGTCATGTAAGAGTCAAGAGGACTACAAGGGGATCAAATAAAAATGAAGAGTCAGAGCTCAAGATCCTTAGAAAAACTTTAAAACAGACATTGAAGTGAAAGTAGTGCAACACTGGGGACCCAAAGAAGGTTCCGCCGAAATTGATTATACCCTCCAGGTGAAAGGGAGAGATGGAGAATCCATACACCATGTTTTGAAGTCCAAAAATCTCACAATTTGCTTATTGTGTTGGTTTTCTCCTCAGCTCTCCCCCCCACCCCCAAATCTTCAGGGGCCTTTTCTTGTAAAGCCCACACCAGACTTCTCTGACAAAGTAATCCAAACACATTTGGGCATCTGAGTTGCAGATTTTTGTTTCCCTACAAGATTCAGTTGGAGAAGCAATGGTGTTAGCTTTTTTTTTTTTTTTTTTTTTGTCAAAATTACTATGGTTTCTATTGCTACATGACAAGTTACCACAAACTTAAGAGCTTAAAATAAGACATATTGCTTACCTCACAAGTTCTATGGGTTAGGAATCCATAAACAGCTCAACTGGGTCATATGCAGTGAAGGGATCAGTCATGGCTAGGACTGCATCTGGGGTTCAGATGAGGAAGTATCTGGTTCCTAGGTCACATGGGTTTTGGGAGGAATTTATAGGCCCTTGCAGGTTATTGGACTGTAGGGCTCAATTCCTTGGCAGCTGTGAGCCAGAGGCTGCCCTCAATCCCCTGCAGTATAGGCTCCTCCATACAATAGCTTACTTCATCAAAGTCAGCAAGGAAGGAGTCAAAAGAGAGTCTGCTAACAAGATGGAAGTTACAATGTTATGGAACATAACCACAGAAGTGACATCCCATTACCTCCACTGTATTCTATTACTGGAAACAAGTCCTGGGATCTGCCCCCACCACAAGAGGAGACTGGATTATACAAAGACATGGCTACCAAGAGGTAGGATTAATTAAGGGTCATCTTCAACTTTGTCTGTGTTAGTTTATGATCATAAGGGAGTAGCATTCTCTAGGTAGCAGCAAAGTGACCTAAAGAACCATGACGAAAGAGAAATTTGAGTAATATAAGCATTTGCATTGTGAAATAATACATTTCACATTCAGGGGAAACAAAGTGAAAGAAAAGCACAGGTGAGGAGAATACTTGATTTTACTTCAAACATCTGGATATTAAAAATTGAATCAGTAAGATTTATTCTGAAACTGGACATAGGTTATAACAGTTGCTTAAATTTAGGAAATTGTAGGTTTTACTATTGATACTTATCTATTCTTGATGAAGAATAGTGATCTGTCCTTTATGCAAAAGAAATGTGATAAGTAATGACACTACAAACTAAACTTTAAAACGTATACCTATCAATTGTCTAGCATAAAAAATATCCACTGGACTTAGTTAAAAACTTGATTTAGATGCTGGATGAAAATAAAAACTGAAACACAGAAGTAAGTGGAGAACATGCCAGATGTCAGCCATTTTGCATACATGTTAATTTCATCCTCCAAACCTATATTTGATAACATTTCTCCAATCTTACAAAATCTATCTATTTGTCTAAAGTATAAGGTAGGCTATCTCTATAAACCAACACTGATAATAAGAGAACAATATAAATTATGTTTTTCTCCTCAACCCCATTCCTACCACCTTCTTCCTAGGATATCACAATCAACAACAATTTTAGGTAAAAACTCATAGCCAAAGAAAAACAAAACTATACACACACAAACACGCAAACACTCATATAAATTAAAAAGACGAACAACCAAGATCAAAACAAAACAAAAACAAAAACAAAAAACCAAAAAATCCCAAGAAGGATATGCATAGAAACTTCTTTGTAAAAGAAACAGATTTGGAGCAAGAAGCACTCAAAAAAGATATTCAATCTCACTAGTAATTAGGGATATAGCATAAATGATAAGAGACAACATTTTTCAGCTATAATTTAGCAAATATAATATCCAGTATTGGCAAGTATGTGGAGAAAATGGTATTCTTCTATACTGTGAAAAAGTTTGTCAAGGTTTATCAAAATTTTAAATCTCTACGTCTTTTTTTTAATTTTTTTAAATCTCTAAGTCTTAACCAACACAGCTATTTTACTTCTTGAAGACTATCCTGATGCATTTACACACACACACACACACACACACACACACACACACACACACATTTTACTGCAGCACCGCATCTCAAAGTTAAGATCTGGAAACCATTTAAGCATCCATCAGTAATAATAAAGTATGAAGTAAATTATTATACTTACTCTATTGCTGCAAGTTGAATACATTTAAATAGAATGAGGTAGCCATATATATATATATATATATATATATATATGCCCTATTATAAATATATGTATTATATATTAGACATATTATGTATGACAGAAATGTTCTAAAGCATATTAAAAGAAATTATAAAACAATGTGTATATGTATATAATACATTATTTATTTAAAAAACCCAAACTATATATGTAATTGTATATAACATATATACTTATAAAAAGAATGTAAATGTATAGGAAAAGTATGCAGAGAGTGACATTGGCTGTTTATATGGTTAATTATATTAGTGAAGTTAATTCTGGGACAATTGGGGTGACTGGGGGGGAGATGACTTAAAATTATAATTTATTGTTCTATATATATCAGAGTGCTTGAATTTTTAAGAGGCCAATGCTTATGTATTATATGTAATATTGAAGAAAATTCAATTAAAAAAAATAACTTGATAGTGACAGGCAGAGAGAACTAAAACCTGGATATTTCTCAGATGAGTAGCCAATTCTGTTCTTGCTGGCCAGAGTAGCAAATCTCTACCCTTACTGAGCTGCTTAATGAGAATGGGAGATGCCAGCAAAAAGACAGGAGCTTTGCTCTCTACATGTATCACATAGTAGGAATTATTGTTTTTAGGCAACAACAAAGAGAGCCGAACTGAATCCTAAGAGGTCCTTCATTCTGGATCTGTATGATTTATTATTCAGTTAAAATCTCTAAAGAGGAAAATAAGACTTCGTCGTCAACTCTGATTTATATTCCCTCATTTTGCAATTCAATGAGCAAGTCAGGTGGGTATTACCGAAAACTGGTTATGGATTTTACCCAAAGACATATAATTGTATTTGTATTCAAAGTTTCAGCTTCATTCATTTCATATGATTTTATTTTTAGCTCTTTTCTTTCATTTAATTTTTATTTATGAATTTATTTCACCCACTCAGACCAGAGTGACAGGTGGTAACTATTCAATATTTAAGTCATTTTTCATGCATCCCTTTGGTTCATTTTCAGGGCCTCTTATGCACTCTTCTAGAAATAGGTGAGCTGCTTGTAATTCCCACCCCTTTCCTGACACCAAGTCCATGCTGAGCTACTGAGCCACTCTCAGTCTCATCCAGAAGGTAAATTTTTTACTCTCTACATCTGGCAACAAGGGAAATTAAGTTTGGTATACATTTGGCTTTACCTATAACTTAGGCCTTGCCTCTATTTAAGAAGTAGAATGATTCAGACCTCTATTGGAATCATATTGGCGATAGGGATTATAGCAACGATGCTGGTCACAGGATCTGTCAACTTTTCCACCAGTGGCAATGTTCTCTATCTTTTGGAAGGATGACTGGTGATAGAACCTGGAGACTGAAAAATGAAAATTTTGAAGGATATACTGGTAAAAGCTAAATATCTGTCTTCCAAAGAAATAAGCCCCCACATAATATATTTAACCATATACATATTCAAACCCTTTAACCAGTAATTCTGTTCTGTTAATTCCCTTAGAGGAGAAAACAAAATGTAAGATGACCTTGAGGCTTATAATAACAAAAACCCCTGAAAACCATGAGACTCTCCGATAGTAAAATGATAATTTTGTAAAATGTCTATATTTGGTCGAACAGTGCTATCTAGAGATTAAAATGAGTGGTAATGAAAAAAACTTAGCAATGAAAAATATTTATGTCATTAGTGAGAAAGGAAAAGACAACTTAGTATATACACCATGGTTAAAGCACTGCAAAAAAAAAAAAAAAACAATGCATGGGAAATAGGCCAAGAGGAAATGAAATAATGTGATAAGAGGAAAAGGAAGACAGAAAATACCATAATCCTATTTTTCAAATCTTTAGGGTATGCCTGTACATTTTTATTAAAAGCATTTATAAACCAATAAGGTGAATTCCTTAACATGTTTAGTTGCTTTAAAGCCAACAGGAAGCTGGAATAAGGGTCAATGATGCCCATAACAAAGCCACAAAATTCTCTGTCTATATCTTCATATTCCCACTCTCCCATTCTAATCCTTAACACAGATGCACACACACACATAATGCACACACGCCTCCCATTCAAAGCCTTCTGAACAACTTGATGAACTGAATGACTAAGAGAGTCAATAAAGGCTCTCCCAAGCTCTTCGTCACAACAAAAAGTAAAACTAAAAACTAAATTTTACTACTATGACCGGTAGTGTATTGCCCTTATCTTCTTCAAATCTTACATCAATTATGAGTGATGAACTATTAAATCTGATTAAAAAAAAACAGAGATTTAGAGAAGATTATTAAATTTCACAAGGTCCCATAGTTTTTAAGTGATATACAGATGGGTTCATATGAACCCACAGCTCAGACTCTTTACCACTGCCTTAACTGCCCTCCACTCTCACTGAGTTATGCTCTTTATCAGAGCCACTGTGTATCATTGGGCAGGTTGTACACTGCACAACTTTAGGGAGCACTATTTTCTTTGTAATCTCAGTGAATACTCCCCAAAGTTAGGCACAAACAGCCTGCTCAATCTTATGCAGTACCTGCATGATTCCTCTGGGTATTTCTCTCTGTTATCCCTTACCCACTTAGCCTATCACTTTCATCAGGTTTTCTCCAACTACCTCTCTGTATATTATTCTTTTCCTACAAGAGATCAATTGGTATAAGTACAATAAGATGCAGTCTGATTGGGATAGCAAAACTAACCTACACTAACCCACATGAATTTTCAGTTCTTGGTCAACAGAGATTCATTCACTTCTGTTTCTTTAACTAGTGTCTCAATCACCAAACCCAGTACTGGGGACTGAACAGGAACTTAATAAATGCACATTAACTATATGATCTTCTAGGCAAATTACCATAAATCATATAAAGGGTTCTTTAGGAGAACATTAGGAAATAGTTTATAATAGGTGTTAAAAATGCTTCAGACTGTAAATTGGAATGCAGTGTAGTAGGTGGCTTTTCTGCAAATGAGCAAGGGCATCTACCTAGTATCTGTGCTGATGAAATTTTAAACTAAAGTTCATTTGCTCCAAGTCTATAGAGAAGCAGAAATGAAATGATTTGCACTTGTATGAATATTCAATTTTGCGATCTCCTGGCCCAACCACAATGCAAATTACTGAAAGTTTTAGAAATGGTTTGAGTATGATGATCAAAATTCCTAGAATAAATCAAATACAGCGATAAGAATAAAAATAAGTTTGTAAACTCTGCTTGATGTTTTTATACAGATGCTTTCTATTTGCAGAGCTCTGTCCAATCCCAAGCATCTGTAAATGTGATTCCTCATATCTGGGTGGCAAAACTAAGGTCCCTAGAGAGGTGATTTGTTCAAGATGAGTAATGAAGTGAGGGGAAACATTGCCATTCAGTCTTTTGTGATGAATCTGAGGCAGATTTTTTAAAAGAAATGACAGTTGTTCATTGGGTTCTGCAATAGCCTATACCGAGCCAGTTTCAGAAGGAATGGAATATACTGAGTAAATAATAACTACTGCAAGAGAAATAAAGAATATGTTCTTGATTGCATTATCACTATACATGCATACACATACTTATACACACAAACAAGCACACGCTCACACCAGAACTCATTAAAACAAAAGCAGGATCATTAAGATTTATCAGCCAATAAATACAGCCTTCCAACTAGCTCCTGACTTCATTTAAGAAAATAAATGGATGTAAAGCCATGCATTTATCTCTGGGACACGAGTGCGACGTTGCTGACATATATGCCACGCTAGATGCCAACCAGAGGAGGGTGAAGACAGAAGACCTGGCCCTAGCTCTGCAGAATTCATTTCCCTCTGGCGAAGTAAAGCTTTGCAAGAGCTGTGTAGCAGGCTTGCCCTTCCTAGGAGTAGATGATGAGCAAAGCCTGCTTCTTTAGCTTCCACAACCTTCCTGCCACTCAAAGCAGTAAGGCGATAACAGAGGAAAGAAACATTTCCTTGAATTAGCATGAATCATTTCATTGGAGATAGTGTAACTACCAGTAATTTTCAGATCAATTTACATGATATCCCACTTATTTTAAGCAGCCCCTTACTGCTCCTCCACTTGACTGCGCTAATAACATGAGCCCTTACAATTAAAACTTTTCATCTTCTCGGAGCTCATATTTCCAATGGATCTATACTGAGATACCCTGTGGCGTTAAATACTTTATCATTCTCTTGCCACAGCTAAGTCTTTCACTGAGATTCCTCACCTCAGAGTGGGCATAAGACATGGGTAGGAACAGACTCAGTCTTTCTTTGCCTCCTCAGTTTTGCCTCTGGGTTCTCCATATTATCAACATTTCTTGTGTAAACCTGTGTAACAGACAAGAAATGTCATGACTAATACATGTGATAACTAATACTGTTGAATTCTAAGTAAGAAAGCCTTTTTCAGGCTTTTTAAAAGATTTTATTTATTTGTTTGTTTGTTTGTTTATTTATGAGAGAGAGAGAGCATGTGTGAGTAAGGGAAGAAGCATAGCAGGAAGTAGAAAGAATCCCAAACTGACTCTGCTGAGCAGGAAGTGCCACTGGAAGCTCAATTCCACAACCCTGAAGTTATGGCATGAGCTGAAACCAAGAGTTGGTTGCTCAGCCGACTGAGCCACCCAGACTACCCCCACTCCATCCCTCCAAGTTTATTTTCAAAATGGTAATGGAAACCCAGAAGGCATCATATCAATGGCTAACATCTATTTTACTGCTTATAATTAATATTTGTTTCATTAATTCATTTATTCACTTAGTAGACATTATTTTACTGGGTTCTATGCTCAATCTTGGGGATAGAGAGATAAAAGACACTGAGCTCTTCCTCATAAAGGCATTTGTAAAGAAGACATGATCTATGATCAAGGTTAAGACAAGAAGTATTCAGAGCAGACAATGTAGTGTGACCATGGAGCAAAGGCACCCTTCACTTAACGGAATTCCTACTATTCTATTCCAATTGTTCTTCCTATATTTTTTATTCTTCAAAAAAATTTAAATATATATATTATATATATAATTACGTATTACATAATATATAATATATTAATATATACACAAGAACAGAAGTAATTTTTTTTACTTTTACTTTAATTGCACATCTCATAAGGCCAGAAATGGGATCTAAATATGAGAATATATTAATCTAACACCATTGCTTTTTCCATGATTTTGTGCTGTTCCCCAGTTTCTCCATTCTTTCTTCTCTGGCACATCATCATATGCATTCTGGTTATTTGCTGAAGCTTTTCTAGTTAAGTTGATTCTAAATAGGGTAGGTGGCAGGATCATAGTGATGAGAGGAGAATAAAGCTGGGGAATGAGGTATAAACCTGGAACTAACCCTGAGCTTCCAGTGTTTATTTTTAATTAGTTCAAGATCATTAGTCTCACAATGAAAAAATACTTATCTTTACATTTTTCTCTTTAGTGCTGTACTCGTCCATCTCATACTTATGCTCCTGTGGAAAAGTATGAGTTATCTATTGTACAAACCTCTCCAAAACTTAGAGGTTTAAAATGATAAGCAGTTACTTATATCAGACTTCTGTGGGTCAGTGATTTAGGCTGGGCACCACTGGGTTCCCCACGTTTGGACCAAAACACCCTCTCTAGTCAATGTGCTTTGTTTCTACCCTTGATTCCCCTGAAGTTCCTCACATTAAAGTCTAGACAACATCATCCTGTTTTTCTTCATTTTTGCCTTGCCTTTTCCTCTTCGAAGCCAACCTGCATGATAACTCCCAGACTGATATGAGACAAGAGCTTTTTCTGATGATTAGTCTCCTGCATTTATCCAAGAGTGGTTCCCTATCTGCCATGGCTCAGTTCCAAATGTAACAAGAACTTATTAGAGACCTCAGGAATTTCCAGGATGAAAGCTGACACTGACCCCCTACATGCAGGGCAGAGAGAGAGAGAGAGAGAGAGTGAGAGAGAGAGGTGGATCCCTCTAGGTTGGTAGGTGACAGTTTTAATCAAGGAAGGAACTTATATACAAGGCTTGTCTTGGGCGTCCACAAGATGAAGAGATCTCCATATCCATCCACTGGAATCTTTGAATTTATAGAGAGGCTTTTAACTGGGTTCAATAATGTATTCAGTCCAGATGGTCTCAACACCACCTCTCAAGCCTACATCATTGAAACAGCTTCTAGCATGGGAATAGTAGGCAGAATAGACATTCCAAGGATGGGGAGAGGAAAAGGAGCCTCTGACTGCCCAGATCTACCTCTCAGGTCAACACCTCATGGGACAACCAGTGGTCATTTACTCTCGATTTTCTACAAGGTGTTTTGATTCCCTCACAAAATAAGGTATCTTATCTACCAATCTCTCCTATCCTTATGCTCCAAACTAAACAAAATCCATTAGGATTTTGATTCCATATCAACCCACCATTCTATCAGGGTTTTTCTTTTTCTTTAAGATTTATTTATTTATTATAGGGAAAGGGATAGGGAGTGATACAGTGTGTGCACACATGTGAGCATGGGGTGTGGAGGGGTAGAGGGAAAGGGAGAGAGAATCCCAAGCAGATTCCACACTGAGCACAGAGACTGATGCAAGACTCAATCTTACAACCCTGAGATCATGACCTGAGCCACAACCAAGAGTTGAATGCTTAACTGACTGTGTCACCCAGGTGTCCTATATTAGGGTTTTTTTTTAATTTCTCTTTTCCCATATTCTTGCTCCCATAAGGATGTCCTCTAGCAAATTCCTACCCATCTTTCAAGGCATATTTTACAAGGGGTATTCTGATCTAATTTTTGTGGTGTAGGTTAGCCTTCTTTCATAGAACATCAGTTTGAACCTTATCTGGAAGCCCTCACGGAGTATTGATGAATAGCCCAGGTCAAGAACTTTTGGTCCATATATGGAACACTGCCGTTCCTCTGTGTGGTAAAAAGATAAGTGGGCAAGAAAAGGACAAAAGTCCCATGCATCATCTCCACATAAGTAGTTGGGTTTGGCAAAACAGAGTTTATTTTTACTTTCAAATGTCTCTTTATTCAAACATATAGCAGTATGTCACCCTTTTCCAGAATGCGTCGACAGGAAAGAGAAAAGTCAGAGGAAGTCTCTAATGGGGTACCAAATTAGCACATAGAAAAAACAAACATGTCCTGCTCATTATGAATTGTTAATGGCCTGTTTACTGCTGAAGCTGTCACAGAAAACAGGCGAGTCTGGTAAGTCAATAATTTATTTCAGACTGTAGAATTAATTAGGAAGACAATTAAATAATTGTGGGAAAGCAAAAAAATATGTTTAGACGTTTTGTTTTTAGAACTCAGTGGTGGTTTACATGGTGTTTGAATACTGCGTGAGAGGGGGAAAAAAAAGAAGGTAGAGGCAGAACGGGAGTTAACAGTCTAGGTGTGCCTTCATTATAAGATGCTGATAAAGTCCACTTTCTATCACTTTCTTCAAAGAAATCTCAAACAGCAGGCAGCAGTAAGCTGCATTAATCCGTAAGAATGTTTGAATGATTTTACATTTCATGTAAGATCAGGCGGGCAAATATGCTGTGGCCTTGAATTCTTTTTGCTCCAGTTTTGAGGTTATCCAATGAATAAGTGATCTTTCTCCTTCACATCTGCCATCTGGATATCAACAGTGAAGCCAGATGAAAAGTAATGCTATTATAAATATATTTTAAAGCAACTGTCTTTATATACTTCAAGCCACTTCATAGACTTATTAAAAAAACAATAAGATTTAAATAGAAATAAAAATTCATACAATAACAGCGTCCATGCCGGAATTATAACTGTCATATATCTTTCAAATGAAGCTATTTCCATTCCTTCATATTCACCTACATTAATAAAGAAAATGTTTGGTGATCTAGCTACAGGAAATAATTCTTTATAACAAGCCGTGCTAAGAGATTGAACTTGGTTATGTTCTGTACTGACAACAGAAGTCTTCCAGGCAAAGCTGAGAGTTCTTTCCACATATGCTTACCAGGAACCTGGCCTCTTTGTTCTTTATACCCTTTATTAGGGAAAAAAATATTCTGAAAACATTCACCAAAAACTTTCTTCAAAACAGCTTTTACTCAGAAGGGGAAATAAAAAGATGAATTACATGATAAACACTTTTTTTTTAATTTTGTGAAGTCATTACAGAAAAATCTACAGGCCCAAGAAACAAAATCTTTGTAAGTGATTATCTCTTTTTCCATTTTTTTTCAGATTTGTTTATTTGAGAGAGAAAGAGAGGGAGCACAAACACAAGAGGGAGGGAGAGATCATTATGACCTGAGCCAAAACCAAGAGTCAGACATTTACCTAATGGAGCCACCCAGGTCCCCCAAGAAACAAAATCTTTAAAACTTACATTCTTATTCTAGAAAGTTTAACAACCTACCACTTACAACATTCCTTTCCCATGCTAAAAAAATACTCTTTACTCTAGCATCTCATTGTTCTGTCACTGCCTGCTCTTACAGAGCAGAATCCAGAAAAGGAAGTCAGCCCTAAAAAGTGCCTTATGCTGAGACATGATTTGAACACATTTATAGATAAAAATGCTAAATCATCATCATCATCATCATATCATCATCATCATCATCATCATCATCATCATCAATCATCATCATCATCTTGGAAGAAAATCTGAGACTTTCCTATCACAGCCTTTATTAGCCACCAACCAGTCCCCAGTGTGAACATTCACAAAAGGAACCCACAAATTGAGAACTTGAAGAATACTGGGAAAATGGCCAAGTTGCCAGAAGAGAAACTCAGTTCTTCAAACTGATCTGATGCTTGTTACCTATTTCTGAAGCATGTGGTAAGGGATAAAGCCAGCAGGGAGGGAAATGAGCTCAAGAACAAGAACAAGGCAGGAGCCATAATTTCTGAACAAGCTTAAGTTCAGATGCTATCATGAGCAGGACGGTCTTGGCAACTGGAGAGTTGAGAACTAATCTCTGCTGGTAGAGAACCAGAAACACAGCTATGAGGAGGAAGAGGGGAATGGAGGCTAGGAACCCTTATGGTTGGAGAGGGTCCCTGGTGCAACCTGAAACGTTAGCATGCAGATTAGATTGACAGACATACCGAAAGATAGATAATTTATAGATGCAGATGCAAATCATTCTCATTTGACTGACTCAAAAATTACTGCTGGATTATATCCATTATTATGTACATAAGTTAAGAAACAAATGTTTGCTGAAAAGAAGTCAACGATGAAAAAGAGAAGGCGCTGTTTTTGGATTTGTGTTCTCCTGTCAGGCTTCTGTAAGGAAATGGAATGGAGATGGGAAGTTTCCACAAGGCCAGCTGGCTGCTGAGTGCTTCCTCTAAGGCTGAAAACATCGGGGCACTCAAGAGGGACCAAACCAACTGGAAGCCTCCCAACAAAACTGCATGATTTAGGATTGCCTGTGGTTCCTGGACCAGACAATCTCTCAAGTTCCCTGTAAGGCTCTGCTCCACTAGTAACTGACACTGTCTAGTCTGGAATCTAGCATGTCTTTAGGCCTGGCCCATCTTTGTAGAAGCTGTGTCAACTCGGTGGAGCTTACAGCTATAATTCTCAAAGCTCAGAGCTATCAAAAGTTTGCCAGCAGATGGATGCTAGTCCATGACTTAAGTTAGCATCAGTCCTTTCTGAGAAGGCCAATCATTATTCTAGATGATAAGTCCATGCTTTAATGGACTTAAATTTTTTTTTATATTATATGAAGGTATTTCTTGTTATTTTTCAAAAGTCCACATTGAATCATTACAAAATGCAGCACTAAATTCTCACACTCCTTTCTTTTTTCTTTTTTCTTTTTTCTTTCAATGCATTTGGTCTGTGAAATTTCAAAGACTAGAAGCCACTTTGCAGGAAGATTTCTCTGGTGACTCAGACTTATAAAGGGAGCAGAGATTTCCATTCATACATTTATCCAACAAATATTTATGAGTATCCAATATGTGCCAGGCACTGTTCTAGACATTTGAGATCCATCATTTACCAAAATATCATATTAAAAATACCCATTGTCACAGAGCTTATCTTCTTTATTGGGAAGTGAAGATAATAAATAACAAATATAATAAATAATTAGGTTGTATATGATAGGTACATATGTCTTAAAGAAGAGGCTATTGTATCTGAATTCAATTCAACTTAGAATCAGGATGTTTCTATGCCAGATTCTGCACACTAGACTCTATTAATTTAAGGGTGAATAAGGCAAAGCTCAATTCTTCAAGATGTTTATTTTATAATGCAGAAGATGAAGTCAGACATGATTTTCCTTCCTAGTTATGAGTTCTTAGATTATGAGCACTAATAACAGTTTTGAGTTTTTGTTGTTTTGATTGTTTTTAATAGCAGAGGTTTCCCTTAGTTGTCAAGACGGTTGAAATGCACTTGTTTTGCAGTCTCTGAACTTATGATATCCCTATTTCCTTTTCCTCTTTCCTGACTAAGATAAGTCCCACACTTAGAGCTTTGTCCTTTCCTCTTGCTACTCAAGCAACTGACTTACCACAAATAGTGGAGAGGACTGTGCACTGAGAGAGTATAGACCCAGCAGCAGGGGCACCATCAAACCATTTGCCCTGTCCATGAGGATGAGCATTTCAAAGCTTTACAACAAACAGAACTCTAAATAGAAGTATTAAGAACAAAGTTCAAGGTCTAAGAATATTTAGAAGTAAGAGCTGGGGCACCTGGGTGGCTCAGTGGGCTGGACGTCAGACTCTTGATTTCTGCTTGGGATCTCTGGGTCATGAAATTGATCCTCAAGTCAGGCTGGAGTTCAGCTCAGAGTCTGCTTGTCTCTCTCTCTCTCCCCCTTTGCTCTGCCCCATATTCATGCACGCATATGCACACTCTCACTCTCTCTCTCTCAAATGAATAAATAAAATCTTCAAAAAAAAAAAAAAAGAAAAGAAAAGAAAAGAGCTGTCCTCAGATCAGGTTCTAATATTCAGTCAAGTTTTAGTAGGTAAATAAATTGTCAGGTTTCCCTCCACACTGCTGCACAGGTGGGAGACCACAGAGACATGATGCAAATAAGCTGGCAATTTAGAACAAATTAAGAAGTAGTATCAGATATTAATGTGCAAAATGCCAATACTGCATCTGTACAATAACAAATGGGCTACTGAATTTTTATTATTTGACTGCCAGCTTATGCCCACAGGCATTCCATGACCTGAGACAAGGATGTAACAATGAGGAGAAGCTATTCCAGTTGTTGAACCCATGAGGCTGGTCAGGTGTCTGCTCCTGGCGAAGGCAGATTATAGCTTAGAAACTGAAGGAGCCCTTAACAAATGGAGCTGGGAGGGAGCCAGATTTTCCATGCAAGGAGTGCTTTGAGAATAAAGCCTTCTGGCAGTTTGGTTGTGTTTACCCCAAAATGTTTGTGGGGGGTGGTTAGAGATGGAGTATATTTGCATTTTGTAAGCAAATGATGATAATAATAGGTTTCTGAGAGATATAAATTAGAGAAGAGGCAATAAAAATGAAAAATTTTTGAATATGCATGTTTTGACCCTCCCCCACCCTCAGAAGCAAGTGGGTTAGGGAGAGAGTGTGTATTTACAAATTCTAGGTAGGGAATGACCAGGCTGGGTTTCTGGCTGGGGAATACAGCAGGGTTCTCTGATGCTATTCCTGAACACTCTGTGCCCTCACTGGCCTCCACATCACTTTGCCCCTGACCACAGCTTGGACACCTGATGGCTGGGTTGTTAGACCCTCTTTTTCCACCTCCTACCACTTAGTCAAAGAATAGGGTTTTACTAGTCAATAAACTTCAGCTAGCTCTCAAACATGAAGTGGATATAATAATTACTCTATATTGATTTGAGAAAATAAAGCTCCCATTATACCAGTTGATCTGTTGATCCAATTTGATCAAAAAGACATATGGGCACTTTTAGAAAATTCTTTGACATAGATAAAGTGAGATTTTTCTGACTTAACAAAAGGAAAATGTTTATAAAAGCTGGTTGGGTTCATTGATTCCTTAACTCCACAAATATTTATTAAATGTACAGCACTACTCAGGTGAACAATCCTTTTTTTCACCCCCTAAGTTAGTTGTAATTACTCACAGCTGCTTGAGAATAGTCCATTTCCCCAAACAAATCAAACAGATCTATATATAGCTCTTTGATCTTCTGCAGTTTTATTCACAGGGAATTTCCTCTCTGCTCCTACATTGATGGTCACCAGATATATTGAGATTCCATCTAATAATCATTATCTGTCGGTCTCAGGACTTGCCACTGCAGTCAGTAAATATATTAAGATTCCCCCTGTAAAAAAATGGAAGGAACTCACAGTTTTGTCACTGCTCAAACTTTTGAATTTTTTTACCATTATTTTTGTGTTTTTGTTCAAAGCAGCATATAAATACTGTTTGAAAAGTAAAATAATAATGAAAGTTAACCTAATGAAAATCAATAATCCACTGCCACTACTTTTCCCCATTCAGAGTCCTGCTCCCCAGAGAGAACCATTTTTATGTTTCTGCTTTTTCTCCAGTTCCTGGTGCTTACCTGAATGTATCTAAATAATATGTTGAGATTGCTCTTTTCATTCATTCAAGCATTCATTGTACAAATACCTGTTTATTGTGTGCCAGCATTTCTCTTGAAACATACATTAAGAAGTGTTTAAAAACTCATGACTCTTTGACCTATAATTGCAAATGTGTTGCAACCTCTTTTCTATTGATGAGCTTCTGCTCATTTTCTTTGTTACTATGGATTTATACCATTTCAGAGACCAATACAATTTTGAGGGGCTCTGAGGAAAGACAGGAAATAAGCATTATGGTCAGTTCACCACCTCTACCAGGAATGTCCTGACCTCTTCATGGGAAGAGGTCCTTTGTTCACTACTCTCTTTCCTTTTTTTAAAAATTTTTTATTTAAGTTCAATTTAGTTAACATATAGTGTATTGTTAGTTTCAGGAATAGAATTTAGTGATTCATCAGTTGTATATAACATTCAGTGCTCATTCCATCACATGCCCTCCTGAATGCCCATCACCCAGTTACCCCATCTCCCCACCGTCCTCTCCTCCAGCAACCCTCAGGTTTTTTACCTAGAGTTAAGAGTCTCTTATGGTTTGTCTCCCTCTCTAATTTGGTCTTATTTTATTTTTCTTTCCTTTTCTATGCAAAAGAACTTGGGAAGAGATGAGCTCACTTTAACACTCAAAGAACCAAGGCAACATTGCATTAGTTGTGTTAGAGGAAACATGGAGTGGTAGAAAAAGTATTGCACCGGGTGTTGGGGAGCCAAGGCCACACCCATTGCCATGTGGATAACCACAGCATTCACCCTGCTTGTCAAGTAGAATGAGCCAACATGGTTATTACTACGATCTTTAATGTAGTTAACATTTATTTAGCTCATCCTATTTGCCAAGCACTGTAAATGCTCCACTGATTTTCTCATTTAAGGTAATAACTAATATTACACCATTTTTCAGAGATGAGAACTAAGGCCTAAGTACATATAGAATTTTTGCAATGTTTGGGGACAGACCCTAGATTTAAAGCCAAGCCTGTGTCTAGAGCCCATATTTATCTCATTTTCCGCTTTCAGATAAGTCAATTCCATAGCTATTAATTGAAGTTCCACTGTTTGCTCTGCGGCTGGGTTCTAGACAAGAAGATGAATAAGGTGTGGCAAACCAAACATCTATGGGAACCCTGTTTACCTGCTGATGGCCTCACTTCTGATTTAGCCATGTCTGGTGAAGAGTTCCAGGGGGGGTGCCAATTCCTGATTCACTTCACACTGACAGCTTCTCCCCTCAAGCATGTGTCCTGTTCCGAAAGTGAGTGCCATCAGGAGCTGGCACTTCCTTGTTCATGTGACATTGAAAAGTGTGTCAGTTACCAACCAGGAAGACACCTATCAATAGTCAGAGGACAGAAGCTGGTGCATAAATAGGGAACAATTCTAGGAGACATTCAATAGACTTCTTAAGAAGTCCCTAAGGAATCAGGCCCCCCACTATCCACAGCAGCAACCTTCAAATCACATTCTTATATTTGATTTTTCCTTCTTCCCTCTCTGCTCTCCCTAACTCCCTATTCCTGATCCGTGGAAACACTTTTGTCTCAAGTATTGCTCTCAAGGAAACCCAAGTCAAGATGTATGCTAGGAGTAACCAATATATTTTGCTAACTGCTAAGACAGGGGGTGATGTGGAAACACAGGGTCAGGGACACTGACTTCTGGAGGAGGAGAAGTATAGGAAAAGTATAGTTCTCTGAGTTTACTTTAGGTAGAACAAAATGAGCAAAACAGAGAGAAATGTGAAACATAGGCATTCACTTGTTCACTACTCTTTCATAATTATTCATTGGCTAGCATAGTTGCTAGAGACACAGTATTAAAGTAAACAATGGCCATGGAAAAGACACACAGAGAAGCAAAAACCTGTATAAAGTGAGAAGTGGACCAAGTACTCTAAAGAAGATGAAACCATGATAAGGAGACTACAGTTCTGACACCAGTTCCAACATGGAGAGAGTTTCCCTCTATGCAGCAGGCAATTCTGGGACACTAACTATGTGTCCTACCATCCTGCTTAATTTCTACCCAGAGATAGAATCAGATTCCACAGGATGAGGGCTCAGTCCCACAAGACTGTCCTCTACTCTGGATGCCAGCTTTAAGTCCAGTTTGTAACCTGCGCTTTGTCCCCCTGGCTATAAATCAGAGGTTCATACAACCCTCTCCCAGGGTGTGATTAATTTCCTAGAGAAGCTCACAGAACTCAGAAAACTAATTTACTCCCTAGATTATAGGTTTATTAGGAATAATATTAAAGGATACAAATCAACAGCCAGCCAAAAAGATATACAGGACAAGGTCCCCAGAAAAGGCCTTCTGTCCCTGTGGAGATTGGTGCTTAACTCTATGGCACATAGATGCATTCTGGTTTGCCAGCCTGGAAGCTCTCTGAACCCCATCCTTTTGGGTTTTTATGGAGGCTTCATTACATAGAAATGATTGATTAAACCATTAGCCACTGGTGATTGATTCAACCTCCAGCCCCCTCCTCTTCCTGGGAATCAGGGGTTGGGACTGAAAGTCATAACCCTCTTAATTGTGGTTGGTTCCCCCAGCAACCAGTCCTATTCCTCTTTAAGGGATTTCTAAAGGATAGCTTGTTATAACAAGACACCCATTTCACCTTTATGACTGAAATGATTTCAGGAACAGAGGACACAGAGACTAAATATTATAACAAAAGTTGTTTCTATTGCTCTTATTGTTCAGGCCCATAGAAGGATGAGGATGCTATTTTAGAAGTTGGCCTAAGATGGAATCTCAAAGGAAGAGCATTTGATTCATGACCTAGGACCAGCAAGTCCTGGGGGGATGGGGGAGAGACATGTTAGGGGCAGCCAGGAACATAGGAGGTATATTCAGGAAATACAGTGAGCTCGAAGCAGAGTCAGTGAGGGAGAGTAGGAGCAAGGTTGGTCCAGGCTCAACAGGGCCTTGGAGGACTTTAGCTGAATATTTTGTCAGTTTTTCTGGGGTTCAATTCCCTTATCAAATGAGCAAGTTATAAATTCATGAGGTCCCTTCTAGTTCTAACATCCCACATGCCCTACATGAAAGCCTCTTGGCATGTCAAGCTTCACCCCATGACAGCCCTGTTTTACCAACCTTCTTGGAAAGCTTGGATGTTTCATGGGGAAGGGGGCTTCCCAGTCAAGCAAAGAATAGGAGAGTACCATATTTCCTTCAAACTCTAATACCCTATATCACAGATGTAAGTGAGTTCAAGTATAACTTCCTCTGCATTGGCACAGCTAGGAGGAACTCAGGTAGTGAACCCAGCCTTTGGTGCCCCTCAAGGGTCTGCCCACTGTGGCTGAAAGTGGAGGCTCAGACTCTCTCTCTCTCCTCCTTTTATGTATCTATCTGATCACAGGTCAGTGAGGACACAGAAAGAAGCTGATGGGCTCATCCCAAGCCCTGGATTTGAAGAACAAATTCCACCTACCACATAGAGCTCAGAACGCTTTCAACAATATGCTTGGAGGAAGAGTCAGAACAGAAATTATAGACACAGGTCACAGTTAACTTTGTGAGGAAGCCCATTGTCAACTGTGGCCTGTAGCAGAATGTTTCTGGAAAGTTCCTGACAGGCACTGCAATGCTGAGAGACTCCTTCAAATAATGAGAGGAAATATAGAGCTATACTTCCTTCTAAGTTAGAAAGGATAAACTGAATGAAGTTCAGTGTGGCAAAATGGAAGTAAAACAGACTTTTAATAACTACTAGGATTGACTCCCAGCTCTTGCCCTCCCGAGCTATATCTCAAGGGTGTACATCTTGGATATCAGGACCATCATCTGTTATTCCTTAGATAATAATATTCACCTTATATAACTATTTTAAGTGTCACAATAGATGCATGTAAAAATGTCTGATCCTAAAAATACAGCAGATGCTATTATCATCAGTAAAGAAAATTATTAGTGCTATATCCTCCCTGGATAAAGAAAAAATTCTAAGCCCTTAGAAGAACCTCCTCTTTGAGCTCTGCCTGCCTATGACAACACAGCACAGGAGAATCTAGAGTCCCTAGCATGGATATATATTCTTTTTCCTTTGGCTTGAAGTTTTAAGCTACTTACAACATGTGGAATTCAAAGCTGCAGGCACACGACTGTCAGAACTGTCAGGAAGATTAACTACAGGTATTTGAAAAGAAAACAGTAGGCAGTTAAGGAGCTGTTCTTGGAGTATGATTTATGAAGGTTTTCATGACAAGACCATGGTTTTGATGAGAAAACAGTACACATTTCATGAAACTCAACTACATGGGTGTTTTGATAAACAAGTTGCTTTTGACCAGTGGATGCTATTCATGCCTAAAACATCTGTGAGAATCAACGGTCAAAGAGAAATACCAGAATGATATAGAGGTAGCCCTGAGGTCCACTCTAACAGAATAAACTTTTTGTGTCCCCTATTTTATATGCCATCTGAACCACAGGTGACCCTTCATTTATATTTTACAAAGGTATCAATTTATCAGCCTCCAGCCATGCCTTGTAGAAAGTACCAGGTTTTTATTAAGTGTGACTGTAAAATAATTGATATATTAAAGATAAAAAAGTCTCATAAAACTCTATTTAATATATGAAGGCACAAGAAAAAGAAAAGGTTTAGAGTTAGAGTTCACTACAATGATCATAAGAATTATTCAGTCATTTAAAAAAGCTCAGTCCTACAGGATTCTCACACTTGGACAGATTTCACTTGACAATGAACCAGTGCCATTAAAGGGGAAACATACATACAAATATATAATTTGCACAGTGTTTGATTCTGGTGGTAATTATTTACAACTACCGCACATTTTCACTTTCAAATCTAGTTGGCTGGAGCTCTGTTTTGTCTTATTTCTGAGGAGTCCTTAGGGCAATCAGCCAACTTGAGCCATTTTGAGGCTGGGGTACTATGGCAAGGGGTTTAGCCATCACCTTTCTCCATCACATGGCACTTCATATCCATCAGGAACCAGCCCACTCCAGGCCATGGCCTCTTCAGCTGTCCCTGGTGCTGCCATGTAATTCATATGCTGCCTTCTACTCCAGAGAAGCAGTTACAGCATAAACCAGGTGTGCAGGCTAGAATAACTTGATTGAGAAGATTATATCTAAACAAGGATCAGCTATTAAGTTTCATCAAGCTGCATTTTTGCTCTATTTCATGAAACAGCAGGTGAGTTAGACTGGGTGCTTGCTAAAGAAACACACATTAAGGCGGCTTAAACCTCAAGGAAGTGTGGATATGGAAGTGTCATTGGTGATAAAAATCTAACCCGTAGGACATTTCTACAGCTATAATCTAGATGATTGAAATGAACATTACTATTTTAGGTTTAACACAGAGGATTTTGTGCCTCAAGGGGTACTTTTGAATCCCTGATACGGTACCCAGCACCACTGAAAAATGTCTCTACACGTTATGTAGCTACATGGAATCCGATGAAAATATTTAGAACATACGTCTTCAGCAATGGGTTCCTGGCTGCTGCAAATACATCAAAATGACTGTGCTTGGGCAAAATGGGAGAAAGGAAGAGAAGTGACAGTTTAAAGAAGATTAAAAAACGAACCAACTTTTAGGAAGATTAAAAAAGAGAGAGCTGAGAGAATCATTTATAAAAGGAAGGATGTAAATTCTTTACACTCTGATTGGTTTTCCTTGGAATTTGCTTGCTTTAATGAAACTATGATTCCTGAAGGACTGAAAGCCCTTTTTTAAAATGTGAATAAAGCAGCACTGGGGGTTGGCATATTGTTAGTCTTTGGCCTCAGGAGACAATCTCTGAAGACCTAATTAGGTTACAAACCTGTGAAAATGAGTTTCATAATCCCTTGTGCTGGAGGTTCCAGGGTGGCTGATTTCTGCATGTTGGGATGCTTAACACTTCCCAGAGCATTCTTTGTGAACTCTATAAATCACTGCTTTTCTGCCTTCCCCACAACAACTAAGTTATCATCAAAGGCTCATTTTAATCAGATGACCTTTTCTACAGTGAAAAAATTAAAGATGTCTTGGGATTTCCATTGACTTTCTGTAGGATAGTTACTGACAAAGTTCACACATTTCCTAAGTTTTATTGTAATGTTTCTGTCAAATAGAATAATGGGTCTGATTTATGACTTTTCACTCAATCATTCCAGGGAATCAAAGAACAAACTCTTTAATTTCATAAAATGGTGTTTGAGCTTTAGGAACCAAAGTTTGGCATGCTTGCTAGCACCCTCTGATGGTGAGCTCAGGACAACCAGTTTAGCTAAGTAGGGTCAGAGGCAATATGTGAAACTGAAAGAGAATGGCCTTGAGGATCACAGGACAGCAAGGCACTCAGTTTCTGAGTATTTTCTTAACTGTGTAGTGGAAATAATAGCATGTACCCTGTATTATATACGCATATATACATAAAAGAAAGCACTATATCAAAGACAAAGCATTGTACAAATAGAAGATATTTTCATGTATACAGAGCCATACATATTCCCCTATAGTCAGTATATGTATTACGAGCAGCTAAGCAATCCATTGAAGTATTGAGTAATGAAATCACATGTTTTATTACAATTGGGTCAGTTATAGACAGAAAGAGAGTATTTCATGTTGGCCACCCAGGTAAAGATGCATGTCATTGCCTACCCAAACGCATATATCATTACTCACCAGAAAATGAGAATAGTAGCCACTACTGGAAATCTTTCTAGTAAGAGGTGTGTGTAGCATAGTAGCAGTCCAGTTGGTCAGATGATTCATTATTACAAAGAGAAGAAATGCTTATGGGGTTGATATTTGCATGAATACACAAATAAACTAGACTACAAGTTTCATAGGACAGGAATATTTTGTGCACTATCTACCCCACTAGCTTGGGAACATTCTTACACATGGTATGTTCTGAATATATGTGTGTTAATTATAAGAGTAAAATAAAGACAAACAGACCAACATCATCCCATAGGTCAGATTAAAACTTCACTTTTTAAATCTTAGAAGGCACAGCAGACTTCAATAAGCCAGCTCATGGGTGCTCCAGATGGTAACCCACACTGAGTTCATCCTTCCTTTGGTTGGATTAGCTTGGGACTACCGTAAGCATAGTTCCCATTCTGTGCCAACGTTCTGGCCAGTCCCCTCATAGGTGGCTCTGTCCTTCCCCGCCAGGACATATATATTTACATTTCTGCTCAAGAAATCCCCCCCATCTCTTCTGTTATATAACCCAGTTGTTCGCGGACTCTACTCCTTCAGCCAAGCTCACTTCTGAACAAGAACAGAACTGATTCTACTGGGTAGAAAAATGTGGAAGAATGAAGCTTCTTTAAAAGGCAATTGGTACCTGATATGCACTCAAGCTTTAAATCTATTCAATAGATTGTGTCAATAAGAAAATTAATCAAAAAACTTATGAGGTACCAGTTGTGTACAAGACACTTAATTGAACTCTGCGTATTCAAATGGAAGATATAACCTCTGCATTTGAGGGAGCTTAAAACTCTCCCTGGATAGATATAATTACACAGATGGCATTTCCTGGCAATAGATAGTACAAAAAAAAAAGGCCATAGAGATTATGTTGAGCTTGGTTTGTAAGAAAAGACTTCAAGGTAGAAATGGGATTTCAGCTGTCCCCTGAAGAATGTGGAAGAGGAAGGAGACCTATATTCTAGAAGAGGAGAAATAATAAGCAAAGACCAAAAAGGTGTAGGGGAGCACAAGATGCATTTGGTAAAGTAAAAGAACAATCACTGGAATAAGGGAGTATACCAAAGCACAGCAGGAGGTGAGGCTGAACACATAGTAACATTCAAATTAATCTCCTTTGGACTTGAAGCACTAGAACAGAAGGTATTGGGGGCCATGTAGGGACACATATCTCCAAATAAGGCAGAAACAAAACAAAACAAAACAGGGTGCAAAAACCTGTAAGGAATTGGAGACGGCGTTTTCAAATTTAAGTGTTGAAATCTGTTTTTTAAAGTGCTACACTGACCCCTCAAAATATAGGTCTTCCTGAAAGTCACCAATTTGCAACTTTTAAAAAAGAACAAACATATAAAAATGAGCACAATTTGAAACAACATTTAGTGTAATTAGAGTTAATGCATGTATAATCAAATGAGGCCTCTCTGTTGCCAGTAACATAAACAA
Source organism: Vulpes vulpes (assembly GCF_048418805.1). Classification (NCBI taxonomy): domain Eukaryota; kingdom Metazoa; phylum Chordata; class Mammalia; order Carnivora; family Canidae; genus Vulpes; species Vulpes vulpes. Next base: position 34,974,633 of record NC_132786.1, read on the forward strand.
TAAACCAATTTTCCAAAACTAAAGTTATTATTTTAGGTGCATGTTCCCAGTCCCCTAATTTTTAGTATGCTGGAGAGCAGTGGTATCCAAACCTTAGCATGCATCAGAATCACCCAGAGAGCCTATTAAAACAGAGACTGCTCAACTCTACCCCCAGAGCTTCTGATTCAGTAGCTCTTAGAACAGGGCTGGAGAATTTGTATTTGTAACAAGTTCCCAACAGATATTGATGCTTTTAATCTGGAGATTATACCTTGAGAAGCAATATTCTAGAGCAACCTACATCAGGCATGACTGGTACTATAATTTGCCTTATAAGGGATATCAGTGAACAACATTCCTCAAATCTAAGCGTTCTTGGGATGACTTGCAGATACTGCAATTTTTTTGGTTGAGGTGTAACTTTGGTTACGCCTATTTTATGTATGAAAATTGAAAACACATTCTAAGCAGAACACTGGACATAGTAAGAGAAAGTAGAAAGCCCTCTCTCCTGGCACACATCCTCATCAGGTCCCTCAGTTCTCACAACATAAAAATCTTACACTTTGCTGCTCTTAAAACATGTTGTTTAGATTTAATTGTCAATGTAGAACAGCTACATTCTAGGTATCTGTCAGAGAGTTCAGTCTTCACTCATTATCTATTTTTAAACTGCTTTAAAGAAATTATACTTGTCAAGCATTGTCAGAAGTATATGGAGTCCACACATTCCTCCAGGTAATTTGTATGTCTGTGACACAGTGGTGTGTTGCTGTCAATTGTGGAACATACTGGAAGCTATTTATTAGTAATGAGAGATAAAAGAGTAAAATTTACAAATGATTTATTTAGAACAAATAATTAGAGCAGATGCAGGGCTATTCCTCCCACATCGTTCTGGCTTATTTGCATTCTGAAATGTTCTTTCAAGTGGAGAGAAAGCCTGGGGATTTCTTACATATGTCTTTAGCAGTGTATCTATCAGTCCAGGAAGTGTCCTCTGTCAAGTATCCAAAAAAAAAAAAAAAAAAAAATTAAAACTGTCACTTAAGGACTCTTAAAAACAAATACAGGCTGAACCAGAATCACCTGGAACTCTTGTTAAAATGAATATTCCAGGGTTCTGTTCCAGAATCTTCTAGGCTGTTAAGTAAGAATGTTAAGTAAAAATTCCTTAAGTAAGAATCTCCTAGGCTGGTAGAGCCTTGGTAGGTGCACATGATGAGTTACTTGGTTGTTTCTAATGCTCATCAACATTTGAGGACAGTCCTTCCTGGAACCCCAACTCTGGGCCCCTACAGAGCGGCACAGGGAAGTGATAGCCTTGATCTGCATTGCTAACCTTTAAAAGAACCATCTATCTGGCTGGTCCATTTCTGCATCTACTCTAACGATGCTAAGAGGGCGGTCTTTTGCAAAATTACACATCATCTGACTTACAATGACTCTCAAAAAAAAGATTTCTCCCGTAAGTATTAGTAACTGTCATTCTCCTCCTCTGCTTTTAGTTACCCATTGTAAAACCGTATTATAAGCGAATCGGGTTCTCTCTGTGCAGGACTGTAAGAAAGCATGTAGCCGAAGTTGTGTTTCCCCCATGGTGGGGAGGACTCTGGGGGATAATTCACGATGAGCTTAATCCCTACCTCTACTTCACTTCCCTTGATTTGTTAGTATGTTTCCCTTCTTCATCTTCTACTTTCCGTTACACCTTTTTAATTTCAGTATTCCTTATATGAAATCTTATGTGTTTGGTAGAACTAAAAAGGAAATAAGTCTGCCTAAGAGTGTGTACATTGGTATTTGGCAAATGGCATATTTTTTCTTAAGGAAACGAAGGAGATTTGAGACTTCATCTGAAAACAAAAATGTTTTTTAGTCTTTTTAGGAATATATGGGAAATCTTCATCTAGCATTCATTCAATAATACTTACTCCAGTTTTTCTTATGATTTATTTTTCAAGCAATGTATAAAAATAATAGAGGATACTAGTGATGCTCTTCTGAGATTTTAACCACACCAGTGGGGGTGTGTTTGTGTGTTCTGTTTTTTCTAGATGTATTTAGGTGCTGTGATCCTAAAAATGTTAGAGGAAATATAAAACTTTCTGGAAATATTGGTACATGGCTCCACATGAATATAGTACAAGTTCTCTGAACTTGACCTTCTCCTTTTTTAATGTCAATCCATCTGAATATGCAAATAAGATACCCCAAGGAAAGCTTAGCTATTATGACTGAACTTCCAGTCACTTTAAACAAACAAACAAACTGATTCGGGAAACTGTAATTCTGGAAATAAGTGGAGAGTCAGTGCTGTGGAGAATGGGTGATAGTTCTAATTTTGCCTTGATGCTTTGACCAGAGAAATGATAAAATTCTAAGAGGAAAATTCTTTTGTCTGGCAAATATTTGAATAAAGAAGCTGAAAGTGCTGAGAGGACTTGAGAGTAAGCCTGTCTGGGGCAGAAATAGACAAACACATTTCATTCCCCTGCAGTGGGTTAGGGTGAGGACAGAATTAGTTGCAGGAGCAGTGATTTCTTGAAATTAGCTGTCCTCTATAATCTCATATGTGAGTAGTTTAGAGGTAACTGCTGAAAGAAAAGGTACAGTACACGTGGCTCTTGGTTTAGACTCCATGGTCTGATCCTAAAACATCCTTCCACATTACAATGGGCTCTGACTAGAAGTCAGTGTACCCCAAACCTATTCCTAATCTGAGAAACCTTTAGATTTCTGTACATTTTTTGGCTGTAAAAGACAGCAGGCATGGAATTTAGATTTGACCTGTGTCCAACCAGTAGAATTAAAAAGTGGAACAAAGAGAGTGAGGTCTTTAAAAGCATGAAGGCAGGAATATGGTCATCACAGAATAACCAAAAATTAGGCTAAAAGGAAACAATGTTGGTCCGTAGGATTTGAGTTTTCACATGGTTTAGGTAGTTGGGTAATTGGAAGGGTTTGGCCAAGTTTTCAGTTGTTAGTGGGGAGTAAAATACTCTTTAAATTGAAATTAAATATTGATTTGGCTTAATAGTAATTGCTAAGTTCCCTATTTCAGTTTGACTTTATACAATTTATGATCACCACCTCCGTCTCAAATTTCCTTCTAATGAAGTGAGAGCAATATTTTATGTCGCATGTCTTTACGGTTCTTCCTCGTTGTGTGATCCCATATATTTCAAGCACAGGTGCATGATTCTATGTGATTCATAGGCAGAAATATTAAAATTTGGATTTCCTGTTATTAATATGCCAAGTCTGCATATTATTTACTTATATATTTATTGTTTCTACTCCCCTCCCGTCAACACACTCACTAGAATAGATGCCTCTATAAGATCAGGGACTTTAACCATCCTGTTTAACTGCTAAATCACCAGTGCCTAGAATAGTACCTGGGCATAAAAGATACTCCATAAATATTTCTTGAATAAATTAATAAGAAGTAGGCAGTTACAGCACATATAAATCAGACTGTACTGCTGTTGGCAGTGATTGAAATCCAGGAAATAAAAAATAAGAAAGGTAGGGGTGTGTGTGTGCACTTGTGTATGATCTGAACAGGCTGAGGAAGAAATCAGAGGAGGCAAATGCCAATCAGACCTTATTACCTTATCAGAATTTAATTCCTTAATAACTGAGAATTACTAATAAGTCTAAGAATATCGGTTCTCTGATGCCTGATGGGAAATTTCACACTGAAGAAACGGACCAACAAAACTGATTGCTCACGTTCATCCCTGGTATATCTTCTCAAATTATTTCCCCCAACTCTCTTCGTGACTCTGACATAATCTATTATTGACACCTAGTGAGTTTAATCTATCTCTTGTTTGCCAGGTTCTTCTATCCCATCTCAAGCTATCACTTCTACTGAATGAGAAGCACAGGGAAGAGGACTCTCTGAGGAGCCACCTGTCAGAACTGTCCATTTGGGCATCAGTTCTGAAGTCTGAAAGCAAATGCTACAGGAAAATGCTAACAGAATGCACAGGATAAGGCTGAGTTTCCCCAGCCTCAAATCTAAGCCAATGCTATAGAAGAGGACTTATTTTTAAAATAAAAAATTGGGCTCCAATTGATAAAGATCTTAAGAAATATTGTCAGAAGAGCTTCTGGAACTAAATAATCTCTATATCACCTCTTCTTTACACCCCTCCTTTGGAGCTCCCCTTGCCTCAGGCCAAAACTATACATTTTCCTTTATTGATCCCTATAGTAATCAGAATAAATGACACAATTGTTTTTGAAAAATTCTTCCTCCATATTTCACAGCACCCCTAAAAATGAGCTAAGTCTATGTCTTATGTTAAACTTCATCTCATTATTCCTCTCCATTTAACAGAGTTACAAAGCAAAGAGAGATTATATGGTCATATTATTAAACTGATCAAATCACCAAAACAATGACATTGAACCAAAGCCAAAATGATCTGTTTTGTTTTTAGCACATACACTCTACAAACAGCTAATTGCAAGTCAATATAATGTTTTTAAAAATCTGCATGAGAATGAGAACTAGAAATAGACTCCTACCCTCTATTAGTAAGGGTCATAAAGAAGTTTTGAGCTCAGAGTGAGACTTATGCATGAGCCCTTAAGCCTACTTTAAGAAGAGGGAGGAATCCCCACATTCCCACCCAACACTCAAAGTCACAGCTTACCCATCAGCCTTGAGTCACTATGGCTGATCTCATTATGCTCCTTATTGTGTTTTAGGCCAGGGACCATCAGAGGCCTAGGAATCCTAGGTGCCCCCCAGTCATCTCTATGCTCTTATCCTATGACATCCTATACTCTTTCCTGTTCACCGATCTCTCCCCCACTCTGGAACCCTGTTCAACTGTGCCCTCTAGAATTCATGATTCCTCAAGAGGAGAAACTGCATTCCCAAATTCTTCTCTACATTTCCCTTTCATATTCTTGCTCTAAAATCCTGCTCAAAGGCCTCTGAATTAGTGAAACCTGAGCTCCAATCCTTTACCCATACTACTCATATTCTTTCCTTGCTTTAGCCATCTGCCAACCCATGATTCACCTCATCCACCCTCATCGTTTTAGGTCAGGCTGAGGGAACACACTCCAACACTGCGCCTATATCATATCCAGCACATCTCAATATCCATGTAGATGCATCTTCCCATAACCTAGGCTCAGTTTCTTGAACTGCTCTTTTCCCATGGTGGTTCTAGCAAATTTGCCTTTTAAACATTGACTTACATCCTACCTCTTCCTCACAAAGACATGGCTCCAGCACAACTTGCCTGGATCAGCATTTCTCTTTATTAGATGATTGGATCAAGATACAAACTCAGGCTTTCTAAAAATCCACTCTTGACTCCAGTTCCCTTTCTCTATTATCCTATTTTTTTTAATTTATAGCAAAACTTGTGTTGAATTGTCTATAACTGAAATTTTTAATTTGCCCCATTTTCTCTTTTATTTAATCCAAACAGGCTTTTCATCACTTCACTAAAAGTCCCCTCTTCAAAGTCATCAGTGACCTCTATGCTGTTAAATTCAATGATCAAAATTCAGTTCTGATCTTATTACACCAACCAGCACATTTGACCCAAGTGCTCATCGCCTCATCCTTAAACACATTCTGTTGACTTCCTGGACTAAATTCTTCTTGTTTTCCTCTTATTTGTTAGTCACTCCTACATAGTCAGTTTGCTGGCTCCTTCTCATGGTTCTAGTCTTCTGTGTAACTTTGACTCAGTCTCTAAATAAATCTCTTCTCTTCTCTATTTATATTCCCTTCCTGGATGATCCAATTCTGTCATGAATACTCTGATGACTCTCTAATTAATATCTTGAGTATAGACCTCTCCACTAAACTTCTGAACTCCAGATTCATGTATCTAACAGCCTGCTCAACACCTTCAATAAGATATCTATGTAGGTTAATTTAAACATGTGAAGAAATGAAAATGAACCGTTGGCCTTGTTCACCAGCTTCTCCCAGCCTCTGCCAATCTATTCCTCCCCTTACATCCATTAATTATAATTAACTCTTCCAGTTGCTTGTATCAAAAATATTTCTTTTTTTTTCCAAAAAATCTTAACATTACCTTTACCTTCTCTCTTTCTCTCATATCCCACATAAAATCTGTCAGCAAATTCTCTCATACCAACTTTCAAAATGTATCTTTAACCTGACCTATTTTACTACTTCAGCTGCTATTCCCTAACCCAATCCACCATCACCTCTTGCCTAGAATATTGCAATAGCTTTCTAACTAGTCTCTTTGCTTCTATATTCATCCTCACATTCTAGGTCTATATAAAGGAAGAATGATCATTTAGAAACTTTGAGTCAACAGTCACTCCTCTCTTCTAATCCTTCAAAAGCTTTCCTTTGTTCCTCAAGGGCAGTGGGATGGAGGGTAAGTACAGCAGTCAACTCTCTTGCACTTTAGACCTCCAGTGATTCTATGCTTTCTGACATGCTATTCCATCCACTAGCTACCATATGTCCCTCACACAAGCCAAGCATACTTCCACCTCTGTTCATCTGTCTGGAACACTCTCTGCATAGAAATCTTCCCTCAGATTATTTGCTTCAGTGAGACCTTCCTTGACCACTGCATTTATACTTATCTCTATATCTCCACCCCCCTTTTATTTTTCTTCTCTGCTTTAGTTCTCTGCATTTACTTGCCATGTTCAAATGTATAATATAACTTACATGTAATTATTTTTTAAAATATTTTATCTATTTATTAATGAGAGATGCAGAGACATAGGCAGAGGGAGAAGCAGGGTCCCTGCGGGGAGCCTGATCTGGGACTCAATCCTAAGACCCTGGGATCATGACCTGAGCCAAAAGCAGATGCCTCAACCACTGAGCCACCCAAGTGCCCTTAACTTATATGTAATCTTATTGTGTGTCTCCTCACTCTAGAAGAAAGGCAAGAATTCTGATATTTCTCTTTTCTTTACTCTAGCCACAGTGTCAAAAGTAGAGCTTAGCACATAGTAAATAATATTTGTTGAATGTATGCATACATAAATGAATGAATAAGTGAATAAATAAATGAGTGAATGAATAAGATATTATTTGCTAGTTTCAACTTAGGAGCCATGATATAAATGATGATTGATACTTAAGCATACTGTGAAAGAATCTATAAAGCAAAAATCTCAAAGTGGATTCCCAAAATCAATATGGCAACTCATGAACATCTAGTGAATAAAAAGATTTTAGAGGGGTGCCTGAGTGGCTCAGTTGGTTGAACTTCTGCCCTCAGCTCAGGTCATGATCCCAGGGTTTGGGGATGGGGCCCTGCATTGGTCTCCCTGCTCAGCAGGGAGTCTGCTTCTCCCTCTGCCCTTACCCCTGCTCATGCTTGCTCTCTCCCTCTGTCTCTCTAATAAATAAATAAAATCTTTTTAAAAATTTAAAAAACAAAAGGTGCTAGAAATGTCAAGAATTTATAAGAAGGATTTGGGCAAAACTGTGTTGACAATGAAGCCGCCTCAATCCAATGGGGAAGGTAGGAGGAAGGAATAGTGCTTCTATTTTCATCTGAAGTCAAGAGAGAACAACTTCACCAAGACTACTCACAGAAGCTGCCATGCATCCTCTAGGTTTGGGAGTAGGTTACAGTGAACATTAGTAAAGATAAGAGATTGTAGCTATTTATCTAAAGCATGGTACTCTAAGGGCATCTGCACAGAAGGAATTATCAAAAAACAAACAGGGCTGAGATAGTAGCATCCAGGTGGGAAAAGTGCAGTGCCAAGTCTAAGGATAATGAATTTGGTCTAATAAGAGCATCTGAAAACCTATGGAAGGATCCAGGGGAGAGTCAATGCTACATTCCTGACCCAGAGAACTAAAGCCCCCAACCATATTGCACGGCATGAAAAAAAATTCTTATCCTATTTACCTCTCTTCTTTCCTGGACTCTGACCCTGATAGAGTCCTATACTACAGTCACAGGGTGAAGAAGGAGCAACATTATATGGAAAAGGTGGGTAAAAACACACAACATACTCACAGCTACCCACAGGAAGGACCCAGATAAAGAGGGAAGATAGAATATAAGATGAAGTTCAGAGTCTAAGTTGACTTTAAGATTGGAAAAATTAATTAGCTAATAATAATAGCTGTTTTTGAATGTGTTTTTAAGATTTTAACCAAGAGGAATCAAAAAAGTCACAGGGACTTGATCTATCTTGCTTCAGAGACTGAGGCTAGGAATAAAAGCAGCCTTAATTAGTGGATTTAAATATATAGTGGGGAAACAAAAATAAATTTACTTTAATGAGTACACATGGGTTGGGCTTATTTAACATTTATTACAAGAGGATGAAGACATACAAGCAGAACATATACTTGAGTTTAGGATTATCCTTGAAAATAGCAAATAATCACCTTCTAACCTTGGCCTCCTAACATAGTGGAAGAAGATGTTTGTAATATTAGTCTGACAAAGAATTCATGGTCAGTATACATAAAGAACTCCTACAAATCAATATGAGGGATATATATCACAAAAATAGGAAAAAAAAAAAAGTCAAAAGACCTGATCAAGCCCTTCAAAACACTAAAAGAACTGTTAAAAGTCAATAACTGTTAAAAGATGTTCAATTCCATTGATGATCCGAAATGTAAATAAAAACCAATTAAAATACATTTAGTACTCCATAGAAAAGCTTAAAAAGAAATAAAAACAAACTTCCAGTAAAAAGTGTTGTGAGGATGTGAAGCATTTGGAACCTCAGCAGTGATGTGAGTGTAATTTACTGAATCACTTTAGAAATTATTTGGAAATATCTACTATTACAACATATGCATACTCTATTTACCTATGTACTCAACAAAAATGTATATATATACAAGACCAAAAGACAAGATCAAAAATGATCATGGCATCATTGTGAATGCCAACAAATTGAAAAAAAAAAAAACTAACTTGTTCATTCACTGTAATAGCATGGGTGAACTGTTGCTATATACAACAGGAGTGAATCTTACAAACAAAATAATGAGAAAAAGAATACAGGCAATGCAATGCATTTAGAATGGCTCCATCCATATAAATCTTAACTGTAGTATGTTAGAAATCAGGAATGTACTTTCCAGTGGAATGATGTGGTTAGTAGTGACTGACAGGGTGCATGACGGGCTCTCTTCAATACTGGTAATGTTCAATCTCTTTTGATTCAAAGTCACAGTATGTGTTCACTTTTGTGAAACTGCATCATACTATATACCTACAATTTGTGGGATTTGGGTTTATATTTGAATAAAATTATTTAATTTGGAATATTTATATTATCACAAAACAGAAATCCAAATAGTAAATGTAATAGTCAAGAGAAGAGGGAGTATATAACTGCTGCCATACTAAAAACTTCAACTTGGCTGGCTTCCTTCTTTATGTTTTGTTTTTGTTGTTTTTTAATCAGAAGAAAAATCCATTGAGCTGCTCTTCCATGTTTAATCTTCCATCAGCTTATCTTCCTACAGAGATTGTCATAAAAACATGACTTGACCTGATAATATCTACAACTGTCTGCAACATATTTTTTCCAGTACTTGAATTTAAGCTTACAGTAGATATGAGACATAATCTCAGATTCTATGATTTGTAACTGATATCTAGTCAATAAAAGAAAAATATCTATGGCTTGCATAATGTTTATTTGATGCAAAGGCATGCCAAGTTTTTAGGATCCAATTAAACTAAAAGTGTTATCAGTTATATCATTGTTTTTAAAATAAAAGAGTACTTACAGGAGTAGGTAATTTTTAAAAGTTATTTAACTGATACATTTTGTCTTTAAAAAAATTTCAAACTTATGAGCTTATAAAGCAAAATATTCCATTTCTGAATACGCGCATGCAAAAACTCATTTTTATTTTTAAATTTATTTTTAATTTTGCCTTTATTTATAATTTACATAATGAGATTCCACGGGAGTCAACACATGGTTCTGTAACCTATTTTTTATCACTTTACAATATGGCTTAAAGACTTTCCTTGCCAGTACATAACTCTACCTCATTCTAATTTGCACCAAACTCCACAGATACCATAATTTGTTTATGCATAATTGAAAATTTAGGCTGTTTCTCATTTTCACTAATGTATTTTATTCAATGAACATTCTTATGCATGTTATTTTCAAACATTTGTAAATAGATCTATAGAATAGATTTATATTAAAAATAGAACTACTCTATGATCCAATAATTGCACTGCTAGGTAGTTCCCCAAAGGATAAAAATATACTGATTCAAAGGGACAAATGCATTCTGATATTTATAGTAGCATTATCAACAATAGCCAAATTATGGAAAGAGCCCAAATACACATTGACTGATGGCTGTATACAGAAGACATGATAGATATATGCACAATTGAATATTAGTCATCAAAAAGAATGAACTCTTGCCATGTGCAACAATGTGGATGTGGCTAAAATGTATTTTGCTAAGTGAAATAAGTCTGAGAAAGATAAATACCTTAGGATTTCACTCATATGTGGAATTTAAGAAACAAATCATATGAACATAGGGGAAGAGGGGCAAAAAGGGAGGCAAAGTGTAAGAGACTATTAACTAGAGAGAACCAAGGATTGCTAGAGGGGAGGTGGGTGGAGGAAGGGTTAAATGGGTGATATTAAGGAGCAGACTTGTTGGGATGAGCACCGGATGTTGTATGTAAGTGATGAATGCCTAAATTATACTTTGGAAACCAATATTACACTATATATTAACTAAGTAGAGTTGAAATAAAAACTTGAAGCAAAAAAATATAATTATTAAAATAAAAATAAATAAATATAAAAAGGTAAAAAGAATAGATTTTTAAAGAGGGATTTCAGGATTTGGGGTTCAGTGTTTTTGCCTTTGGAGCTTCAGTAGATAACACCACACTGCTCTCTGAAATAATTCCACTAGCCTATTTTCCAACTAAGATTATGAGAACCTATATCCTGGTATTCACACACAGACATGATTCTTTCCCCTTATTTCCAGACTGGACTTTCTGATTCACTTTTAACAAAGTATCTTAGTGATGGGACATTATAAAAAGACTGTGACTTTCATATTAGTCTCTCCTTCCCTTTCAGTCTGGGGGAATCAAGACGCCATGTTGCCCTTTGGAAACACCCATGTGTCATGGCAAGGGGAAGAGACCCTCAGTCCAACAACTTGCAAGGAACCGAAGGACCTACATTCACCACAAGTGAACATAGAAGTGGATCATTCAGCCCCAGCCAATGGTTTGACTACAACCTCATGAGAGACTTCAATTTGGAAACACACAGTCAAGCACTTCCCAGGTTTCTAACCACACAAAGTATAAAGTAATAAATGTTGTTTTAAATTGCTAAGTTTTAGGGTAGTCTGTTATGCAGTAGGCTCTAACTGTAGCTCCTTGCTGGCCTCTGATTATCATTCATTTAGTTGTTTGCCAAATGTGAATACTAATGATGTTGACATCTACATTTGTGTATATGAGTATGTGTGGATGTGTCAATTGCTTCTTCAAGTCCCTTGCTCATTTTTCTACTGAATCATCTTTTCTTGCTGATTTGTAGGAATTCTAATGTATTTAATGATTAATGCTTTGTTTTTCATAGGTGGTACATTTGTTTTCTTTCATCTGTTTAACAATATATAATGTATAATTCATGTGCAGTCAAATATACAGATTATCTCCCTTGTCACTTCTAGGTTTGTATTATAATGAGAAAGCCATTGCAATTCCAATATTTTTAATGCCTTCCTGTACTTTCTTCTAAAAGCCTTAGGGGCCTGTTTTTCATTTTGCCCTTGACCCCATCTGCAGAAAGTTAGGTTTTAATGAGGTTATGGAGAAAGCTAAATAAAATTTTCCAAATGGATAACCAATTGTGAAAGTACCAATGTAATATATTCCATCTTTTGACGCCCTATTTTATATGTCCAATTTTTGATAAGTTGAATTCTCATAAAAATCTGAACATTTCTGACTTTATATTCCGTACCAATTTTATTTCCTGCAATAACCAACCTGTTTAAATTGCTATAATTCTATAATATGTTTTCATATTTGGTAGGACTAACTTTTAGTTGGTTTCTTTCAAATATTCATTTTTCATGCCTATTTCTCCACAATATATTTAAAATCATCATAAATTTTAATTTTCAGTTTAATGTTAATATGAAGAAAAATTTGGGAAAGACTTTACCTCTTTCAAACACTAAGCCATTTTTAACCAGGAATATAATTCAACTTTCCCCTTTTATCAGGGCTTGCTTTATGACCTTCAGTAAACTTGTATAGTTTTTTTAATAGGTTTTACAAGTTTCTTGTCACACCTAATCATAAGTATTTAATGACCTTTGTGGCTATTCTAAATGGGACTCGTTTTTCTATTACATTTTAAATTGGCCATTGCTAGTGTATAAGAAAGCTATTGATTTTTCAATATTGATTTTTTATCTGGCTACTTTCCTGTACTCCTACTAGTTCTGATAGTTTTTCCATTGATTCTCGTTGATTTTTTGCTTTCCTTCTTTTTTTTTTTTTTTTTTGCAGACAGTTTGTCTTTGTCTTATATATCATGTATCGTGTGTGTGTGTGTGTGTGTGTGTGTGTGTGTGTGTGTGTGTACACAGAGACATATTCTTTTACTTTCATTTTATTGCATGGTCCAATCTCTTTAACAAATATTAGTATTAACATAGTAACTGGGAACCTTCTTCTGGTTGCTATAATTCTTTCTGTATTAGCTTTCTTGCTACTACTGTAATAAATTACCACAAACTTTGTGACTTGAAACATAAATGTATTATTGCACAGTTCTGGAGGTTAGATTCTAAATGAGTCTTGCAAGCAGGACTATCATCACAGTACTGGCAGGGTTGGTTTCTTCTGGAGGCACCAAGGGAGAACCAGTTCCTTGCCTCTGCAAGCCCTCCAACATTCTTTGTACAGGCTACTTACATCACCACATCACTGTACTCCCCGCCTCCGTCTAACCTCCCATCACCTACATAATCCAGGATCATCTCCCCATCTGGAGATCCTTAATGTGATGACATCTGCAAAGTCACTTTTACCATGTAAGGTAATACATGCACAAGATGCAGGATTTATTATTTTTTTGGAAGGAGTTATATTATTCAACCTACCACACTTAAGATATTTCACTATGATTTATGGGATTTTCTTAAGGATTTTTGTCAATTATTAAAGCCAAATTTTAAAAATGTATTTCTATAACTAGCTTACTAAGAGCTTCCTTTTTCTGAGTTGGTAATATTGTAGTATTGTAATAAATCATATGTTGTATTCATCCATATTGAGATGTTTATTCACTCTTCTCCTTTAATTTGTTAATGCACTAATTATATTAATGCATATATTTCACAGTCTGAAATACATTGGCATTCCCAGCCTACACTTTCTGAGCATAATTAGTAGTCTGCTAATGCATTCCTGAAATTAATTTGGTAATAGTTTATTTATGATTTTCATATCTGTGTTCATGAATTTTATGTACTATTTTTTGTTCATTTTTGATATTAAAGTTATATTACATCCATAGAATGCTTTGAGAAAGATTCCATTCCTTTCTACCAATACAAAAATAAAAACATGTTACGAGGAAATTACTTTTTCCTTTGAGGTACAGTTAGCCTCACCCATAAAATACTTGACCCTGTTTGTGCCTTGCTTTGTCATGGCAGATAAACTTCTAATATTTTCCCTATGTACTATCAACATTTTGTACCATTCCATAAGTGTGCTTTAGTAATTTAGATCAATAAAAAATGATTTTTACTGAAGTGCTCAACTTTTAACATAATATTTAAATTGGCACTAAATTTAGAATATCACTTATTTTGTCATTCCTACTGTTATTTTTTGTATTGTGTGTGTATATGTGAAAGTCACCCAAGTTCATGCATTTTATTGATAATTTTAAAGTGTTAGTTTTTGGTTTTATAGATTGCCTCTACTTTGTATTTTTGTCTTTCTTTAATTTCTAGTTTTATCTCTATTATTTCTTTACTTTCTCGTAGCTTTGCTCCCTGCCCCCAGTTTCTTAGTTTTGTATGCATAATTTGTTTTAAATTTTTATTTTAAAATACATGCATCTTCATGCTTTGATTTTTCAGCTCACTATGACTTTGGACAGATACCACACCTTTTGATATATGCTGCCCTTAATGTTTTTTAGCATCAAAATAGTTTGCGATTTCTGTTTAGACTATGTGTTTATTTCACAATTCTTTTAAAGGAACAATTTTGAAGTTCTACCTGTGTAGAAATGTTAGGCTTCTGCTTTTATTGAATTATATTTGGGGAATATGGACTGCATTATTTCTGCCTTAGGAATTATTTGGAATTTCTGTTAAGGCATTAATTCTTGACCTATTTTTATATATCCGATTTGTTTTCAAAAAAGTTTGTGTTCTCTTTTTCTTCAATGTCAAGGTCTTTTCTTTTATTGTATCTATTATATCATACATACTAATTTGTATATAAATTCTTGTGTTAAACCTTTATTTTTTTTTTACTTTTTTTTAATAAACTAATTTTTTACTCGTGTTCAATTTACCAACATACAGAAAAACACCCAGTGCTCATCCCGTCAAGTGTCCCCCTCAGTGCCCGTCACCCATTCACCCCCACCCCCCACCATCCTCCCCTTCCACCACCACTAGTTCATTTCCCAGAGTTAGGAGTCTTTATGTTCTGTCTCCCTTTCTGATATTTCCCACACATCTCTTCTCCCTTCCCTTATATTCCCTTTCACTATTATTTATATTCCCCAAATGAATGAGAACATACACTGTTTGTCCTTCTCCGATTGAGTTACTTCACTCAGCATAATACCCTCCAATTCCATCCACATCGAAGCAAATGGTGGGTATTTGTCATTTCTAATGGCTAATATTCCATTTTATACATAAACCACATCTTCTTTATCCATTCATCTTTCGATGGACACCGAGGCTCCTTCCACAGTTTGGCTATTGTGGACATTGCTGCTAGAAACATCGGGGTGCAGGTGTCCCGGCGTTTCATTGCATCTGAATCTTTGGGGTAAATCCCCAACAGTGCAATTGCTGGGTTGTAGGGCAGGTCTATTTTTAACTCTCTGAGGCACCTCCACACAGTTTTCCAGAGTGGCTGCACCAGTTCACATTCCCAGCAACAGTGTAAGAGGGTTCCCTTTTCTCCGCATCCTCTCCAACATTTGTTGTTTCCTGCCTTGTTAATTTTCCCCATTCTCACTGGTGTGAGGTGGGATCTCATTGTGGTTTTGATTTGTATTTCCCTGATGGCAAGTGATGCAGAGCATTTTCTCATGTGCATGTTGGCCATGTCCATGTCTTCCTCTGTGAGATTTCTCTTCATGTCTTTTGCCCATTTCATGATTGGATTGTTTGTTTGGGTGTTGAGTTTAATAAGTTCTTTATAGATTTTGGAAACTAGCCCTTTATCTGATAAGTCATTTACAAATATCCTCTCCCATTCTGTAGGTTGTCTTTTAGTTTTGTTGACTGTATCTTTTGCTGTGCAAAAGCTTCTTATCTTGATGAAGTCCCAATAGTTCATTTTTGCTTTTGTTTCTTTTGCCTTCATGGATGTATCTTGCAAGAAGTTACTGTGGCCAAGTTCAAAAAGGGTGTTGCCTGTGTTCTCCTCTAGGATTTTGAGGGAATCTTGTCTCACATTTAGATCTCTCATCCATTTTGAGTTTATCTTTGTGTATGGTGAAAGAGAGTGGTCCAGTTTCATTCTTCTGCGTGTGGATGTCCAATTTCCCAACACCATTTATTGAAGAGACTGTCTTTCTTCCAGTGGATAGTCTTTCCTCCTTTATCGAATATTAGTTGACCATAAAGTTGAGGGTCCACTTCTGGGTTCTCTATTCTGTTCTATTGATCTATGTGTCTGTTTTTGTGCCAGTACCACACTGTCTTGATGACCACAGCTTTGTAGTACAACCTGAAATCTGGCATTGTGATGCCCCCAGCTATGGTTTTCTTTTTTAAAATTCCCCTGGCTAAATAAATAAATAAATAAATAAAATAAAATAAAATAAAATAAAATAAAATAAAATAAAATAAAATAATAAAATAAAATAAAATAAAATAAAATTCCCCTGGCTATTCGGGGTCTTTTCTGATTCCACAGAAAATCTTAAAATAATTTGTTCCAACTCTCTGAAGAAAGTCCATGGTATTTTGATAGGGATTGCATTAAACGTGTAAATTGCCCTGGGTAACATTGACATTTTCACAATATTAATTCTGCCAATCCATGAGCATGGAATATTTTTCCATCTCTTTGTGTCTTTCTCAATTTCTTTCAGAAGTGCTCTATAGTTTTTAGGGTATAGATCCTTTACCTCTTTGGTTAGGTTGATTCCTAGGTATCTTATGCTTTTGGGTGCAATTGTAAATGAGATTGACTCCTTAATTTCTCTTTCTTCAGTCTCATTGTTAGTGTATAGAAATGCCACTGATTTCTGGGCATTGATTTTGTATCCTGCCACACTACCAAATTGCTGTATGAGTTCTCGCAATCTTGGGGTGGAGGCTTTTGGGTTTTCTATGTAGAGTATCATGTCATCGGCGAAGAGGGAGAGTTTGACTTCTTCTTTGCCAATTTGAATGCCTTTAATGTCTTTTTGTTGTCTGATTGCTGAGGCGAGGACTTCCAGTATATGTTGAATAAGCAGTGGTGAGAGCGGACATCCCTGTCTTGTTCCTGATCTTAGGGGAAAGGCTCCCAGTGCTTCCCCATTGAGAATGATATTTGCTGTGGGCTTTTCGTAGATGGCTTTTAAGACGTCGAGGAAAGTTCCCTCTATCCCTACACTCTGAAGAGTTTTGATCAGGAATGGATGCTGTATTTTGTCAAATGCTTTCTCTGCATCTAATGAGAGGATCATATGGTTCTTGGTTTTTCTCTTGCTGATATGATGAATCACACTGATTGTTTTACGAGTGTTGAACCAGCCTTGTGTCCCGGGGATAAATCCTACTTGGTCATGGTGAATAATTTTCTTAATGTGTTGTTGGATCCTATTGGCTAGTATCTTGTTGAGAATTTTTGCATCCATGTTCACCAGGGATATTGGTCTGTAATTCTCCTTTCTGGTGGGGTCTTTGGTTTTGGAATAAAGGTGATGCTGGCCTCATAGAACGAATTTAGAAGTACTCCATCTCTTTCTATCTTTCCAAACAGCTTTAGTAGAATAGGTATGATTTCTTCTTTAAATGTTTGATAGAATTCCCCTGGGAAGCCATCTGGCCCTGGACTCTTGTGTCTTGGGAGGTTTTTGATGACGGCTTCAAATTCCTCCCTGGTTATTGGCCTGTTCAGGTTTTCTATTTCTTCCTGTTCCAGTTTTGGTAGTTTGTGGCTTTCCAGGAATGCGTCCATTTCTTCTAGATTGCCTAATTTATTGGCGTAGAGCTGTTCATAATATGTTTTTAAAATCGTTTGTATTTCCTTGGTGTTGTTAGTGATCTCTCCTTTCTCATTCATGATTTTATTATTTTGAGTCTTCTCTCTCTTCTTTTTAATAAGGTTGGCTAATGGTTTATCTATCCTATTAATTCTTTCAAGGAGCCAACTCCTGGTTCTGTTGATCTGTTCCACATTTCTTCTGGTCTCGATTTCGTTGAGTTCTACTCGAATTTTAATTAACTCTCTTCTTCTGCTGGGTGTGGGGTCCATCTGCTGTTTTTTCTCTAGCTCCTTTATGTGTAAGGTTAGCTTTTGTATTTGAGTTCTTTCCAGTTTTTGAATGGATGCTTGTATTGCGATGTATTTCCCCCTCAGGACTGCTTTTGCTGTATCCAAAGATTGTGAATGGTTGTATCTTCATTCTCATTAGTTTCCATGAATCTTTTTAATTCTTCCTTAATTTCCTGGTTGACCCTTTCATCTTTTAGCAGGATGGTCCTTAACCTCCACGTGTTTGAGGTCCTTCCAAACTTCTTGTTGTGATTTAGTTCTAATTTCAAGGCATTATGGTCTGAGAATATGCAGGCGACAATCCGAATCTTTTCGTATTGGTTCAGACCTGATTTGTGACCCAGTATGTGGTCTATTCTGGAGAAAGTTCCATGTGCACTTGAGAAGAATGTGTATTCAGTTGAGTTTGGATGTAAAGTTCTGTAGATATCTGTGAAATCCATCTGGTCCAGTGTATCATTTAAAGCTCTCGTTTCTTTGGAGATGTTGTGCTTAGAAGACCTATCGAGGATAGAAAGCGCTACATTAAAGTCACCAAGTATAAGTGTATTATTATCAAAGTATTTCTTGAGTTTGGTTATTAATTGGTTTAAATATTTGGCAGCTCCCACATTCGGGGCATATATATTGAGGATTGTTAAGTCCTCTTGTTGGATAGATCCTTTAAGTATGATATAGTGTCCCTCTTCATCTCTCACTACAGTCTTCGGGGTAAATTTTAGTTTATCTGATATAAGGATGGCTACCCCTGCTTTCTTTTGAGGACCATTTGAATGGTAAATGGTTCTCCAACCTTTAATTTTCAGGTTGTAGGTGTCCTTCTGTCTAAAATGAGTCTCTTGTAGACAGCAAATAGATGGGTCCTGCTTTTTTATCCAGTCTGAAACCCTGCGCCTTTTGATGGGGTCATTAAGCCCATTCACGTTCAGAGTTACTATTGACAGATATGAGTTTAGTGTCATCATATCTATTCAGTCCTTGTTTTTGTGGATTGTTCCACTGAACTTCTTCTTAAAGGGGAATTTTAAGAGTCCCCCTTAAAATTTCTTGCATAGCTGGTTTGGAGGTCACATATTCTTTCACTTCCTGCCTGTCTTGGAAGCTCTTTCTCTCCTTCCATTTTGAATGAGATCCTTGCTGGATAAAGTATTCTTGGTTGCATGTTCTTCTCATTTAGAACCTTGAATATATCCTGCCAGCCCTTTCTGGCCTGCCAGGTCTCTGTGGAGAGGTCTGCTGTTACCTTAATACTCCTCCCCATAAAAGTCAGGGATTTCTTGTCTCTTGCTGCTTTAAGGATCTTCTCTTTATCTTTGGAATTTGCAAGCTTCACTATTAAATGTCGAGGTGTTGAACAGTTTTTATTGATTTTAGGGGGGATCTCTCTATTTCCTGGATCTGAATGCCTGTTTCCCTTTGCAGATTAGGGAAGTTTTCAGCTAGGATTTTTTCAAATACATATTCTGGCCCTCTGGCTCTTTCGGCATCCTCGGGAACCCCAATTAAACATAGGTTTTTCTTCCTCAGGCTGTCATTTATTTCCCTTAATCTGTCTTCATGGTCTTTTAATTGCCTGTCTCTTTTTTCCTCAGTTTCCCTCTTTGCCATCAACTTGTCTTCTATGTCACTCACTCGTTCTTCCACTCGTTAACCCTCGTCGTTAGGACTTCTAGTTTGGATTGCATCTCATTCAATTGATTTTTAATTTCTGCCTGATTGGATCTAAATTCTGCATTCAAGAAGTCTCTTGAGTCCTTTATGCTTTTTTCTAGAGCCACAAGTAGCTGAATAGTGCTTCTGAATTGGCTTTCTGACATTGAATTGTAATCCAGATTTTGTAACTCTGTGGGAGAGAGGACTGTTTCTGATTCTTTCTTTTGAGGTGAGGTTTTCCTTCTAGTCATTTTGCTCAGTGTAGAGTGGCCAAAAACAAGTTGTATTGGGAAAAGGAGAAAAAAGAGAGAGAGAAGGAAAGAAAAGAGAAAAAGAAAAATGAAAAAAAGGAAGAAAAAAAAAGAAAAAAGAGAAGAAAAATAGAAAAAGAAAGAAAGGTGGAAAAAGGGGGTGGGGGAAGCAATCAGAAATCAAAAAGAAAAAAAAAAACAAAAAAACAAAAACCATGGGGGAGTATCTTCTGATTCTGTATAGTTTAAGTCCCTTGATTTCCTCTGGAACTGGTCCTCTCGCTGGTCTTCTGGGGGAGGGGCCTGCTGTGCTGATTCTCAGGTGTTAGCACTTGGGGGAGCTGCTCTGCCCCTGCCTGGTGCAGGGCTCAGTGGGGGTTGTTTACCCCGTGAGGCCCCGGGAGGAAGCCACAGTGGCGGGGGCAGCTCTGGGACCCTGGAGTCAGCCCCCGCAGTAGCTCCGGGGCTCTCCGTCTGCAGGGCCTGGGGGCTCCGGGGCGGGGCCGCTGATCTGCTCAGCTCGGGGCAGGAGCGTCCTTGCTGTCCTGGGCCCTCCCGGCCTCTGCCTGTCCCCGGGGGAGGCCGGATCCTGGGCTGTGTCCCGGTGCCCTGTGCTCCGCGGCCTGCGCTGTTGGATTCGCGCTCCCGCCCGCAGCCCCCTCCGCGGAGCCGCCGCCCGAGCCCCTCCGAGCTGCTCCGGGTCCCGCCGAGCGCTGCAGCCCTTAGGGAGCTCGGCGCATCCCCCGGGGCGCAGTTCCTCTGTTACGGTCCCAGAGAGCCCGAGGGCATCCCCGCCTTTCTGGGGATCCTGCTCCAATTCCCGGGGAGCCCCTTTCCGCCCGGGAAGGTTGGTGCAGCTCCTGCTCCTCCGGGACGGGCCTCTCCTGTCCTGGGGACACTCGCCCCGGCCTCAGCCCGGCTCCTCGCGGGGCCCCTCCCCCTTGGAGGCCTTTTGTGTCTTTATTTCTTTTTCCCCGTCTTCCTACCTTGATAGAAGCGCGAACTCTTCTCACTGTAGCGTTCCAGCTGGTCTCTCTTTAAATCTCAGGCCAAATTCATAGATTTTCTGGATGATTTGAAGGTTATCTAGGTAATTTGGTGGGGACAGGTGATTTGGGGACCCTACTCTTCCACCATCTTGCCCCTCCTCCGTATTACATTAAATAAAAACTTTAAAAAAAAATCCATATTGTTTACAAGAAATGTTGAATTAAAAGGAAATGGGAAAGATATACGAGACAGAATGAGAGCAAGTAGAATATTTAATATTAATACCAAACATGTTAGAATTAAGTTTTAAAAAATGACAGAATTTAAGAGGTCTTATTTGAGAAAAATATATTCCACAATAAAGATATAAATTTTAGACGTATCTGTGTGTCATACAGCACATTATTTAAACATATGTCAAAATGTCATCAATATATGGGATGGTTAATGGGAATATAATTGAATTAGAAGAGCTTAATATCTTTTTTAATTCTTAAAAAACAAGAAATAAATTAGCTATAAAATATTTGGCAAATTTCAACATTTCTTTAAAACAAACACACACATCAACTAGGAAGAGAAGGAAATCTCCTGAACACGATCAATAGCATATACAAAAAGAATCTACAGCTAACTTCATACTTAATGTCAAAAACAGATGAATTCCTAAGATTAGGAGCAAGATAAGGCTACTTATTCTCACAACTTTTATCCAATAATGTATTAAAGTTACTATTCAGTGCAATAAGGCAAGCAAAACAAATAAAATCACAAAGTTTGAAGGGAGAAAGGGAAAGAGAGAGAAAAAATAAGGACAAAAGAGTTTTTACTCATACTTCCCATGATTACTTATGTGGAAAATCTAATACAAAAAGTCGATTGAAAGTTATACGTGAATTTAGCAATGTTAGAATACACACACAGACACACATACACACACACAAATATATTTCTATATTAATAATAACAAGAAACTTTTTTTTTGCAAGAGTGAGCATGACAGGGGAAGGGTGGGGAGGGGGGGAGAGGGAGAGAGAAACTTCAGCAGGTTTCACACCCAATGGGGAGCTCATCATGGGGCTTGATCTCTCGACTCTGGGATTATGACCTGAGCTGAAATCAAGAGTCAGAGAATCAAGTGAGTCATCCAGGCACCCCCAGGAACATAATTTTTAAATGGAATTTATAAGAATACTCAAAAAGCAAAAAAAGAAAAAAAATGCCTATGACTACATCTGATGAAAGTATCCCTACACAGTACATATCCCTATACCAAAAACTACAAACTATCACTAAGAAATTAAAGAATATCTAAACAAATTGAAGAAAATACCATTTTCATGAATTGTAAAACAATATTGTTAAGATGTTCATTTTCTCAAAACTGATTTATAGATTAACCATAATAATTCAAATCTCAGAAAAATTTTTTGTTAAATATTGACAAACCAGTAAGATTATAGAATAACAATTTGAAAGGGAATTTACAGGGTTTTGGGGTTTTTTTATTTTTATTTTTAAAGATTTTATTTATTTACTTGAGAGAGAGTGAGCACAAGTTGGTGGGGAGGGGATGGAGGGAGAGGGTGAAACAGAAGTCCCTAGTGAGCAGGGAGCTTGATGTGTGAGGGAAGCCATGTTCAATTCAGGACCCTGGGATCATGACCTGAGCTGAAGGCAGATGCTGCTACCTAGGAACCCAAGAGTTTTTAATTGTTACTTGATTTTAAGGCTGACAATAAAACTTTTATAGTCAAACAGTATAGTATTGGTGTAAAGATACACTTCTAAATCAGTGGTAAAAAAGGTGATCCAGAATATATTTACACTACACAGTGATTGATTTCACAAAGGCATCACCAGAATTGAATAATCTTCTCAATAATTTTTAAGTAATCTTTTCAATAAATGATGTTGGGAAGAAGGGATAGTCATATGGAAGAAAACGAACCTTGACTCAACTTCACATCATACATATATATTCATTCGAACAAAGAAAAAAATCTTTGCAACCTTTATGTAAGGAAAGATTTTTTAGACTTTGAAAAAATAGCACTAATATATTGGAACTGACAATATTAAAATAATAAAATATTCTGCTCTTCTAAAGACACTGTTAAACACATACATCTGTGTCTAGTTGATTTTTTACAAGAGCGTCAAGTTCATTCAATGGTGAAAGAATAGTTTTTTCAAGAAATAGTGCTGGAACAACTGGATTTCCACATGCAAAAAACAAAACAAAACAAAAAACAAAGGTGGGATTTCTGCTTCATATCACCTGCATAAATTAACTCAAAATGAATCAATTGCCTAAATATAAGACCTAAACCATAAAACTCATGAAAGGGAACATAGTGGCAAATCTTTATAACATTAGATTTGCCAATAGACTTCTAGATATAACAGAGAAGGCACAAACAACAAAGAAAAAGGAATTAATTTAGACTTCATTAAAATAAAACATTTGGTCATATAAATACATTATCGAGAAAGTGAAAAGACATCCCACAGAATGAAAAAAAAAATATTTGCGCATCATATCTAATAAGGGTTTACTATCTAGAATACATAAAAACCTCCTAAAATACAATAACAACAAACTACCTTAAAATGGCCAAAAGACTTGAAGAGAAATTGCTACACTGAAAATATACTAATGACCAATAAGCACCTGAAAAGTTCCTCACATCATTAGTCATTGGGGAACTGCAAATCAAAATTATAATGAGATACCTACTAGGATGATTATTACTAAAAAAATATTTAAAAAACTAATAAGTATTGGCAAAGATGTGGAGAAATTAGAATCCTCATACATTGTGGATGGGGATATTAAATGGTGCAGTTTCAAAAAAAAAATAGTCAAAGAACTCAACAAACACTTCATAAGAGTAGGAATGTGAACTGCCAATTAGCTCGTGAAAATATGCTCAGTTCTATTGGTCACAAAGGAAGTGCAAATTAAAATGATTTCACATCCATTAGAATGACAGAAAGCAAAACACAATAATACCAAGTGCTGACAAGGATATGAAGAAACTAGTATTCTTTTATTGCTGATGGAAGTGTTAAATAGGACAACTGCTTTAGCAAAATTTGTCAATTTTGTATGAAATTGAAATATACTTACCAAAAAACTTGGCAGTGCCACTCCTAGGTATGTACCTACAGAAAAGGAAAATGTATGTTCAGAGAAACACTTGTACATAACTGTTCATAGCAGCTTTACTCATAATAGTCAAAACTTTAAAGCATCTAAAATGCCCATTAACAGGTGAAAAGATAAATTGCTACATTTGTATGATAGAACAGTACCAGAAATCAAAAGAAATGAACTACTGATATCTATAGTAACATGGACAGATAAATCTGAAAATCCAAATGTTCAGGGAATGAAGTAGGACATAAAATAGTACACAATATATAATTTTATTTATATGAAATTCTAGAATAGAATTCTAGAATTCTAATCTATCCTAGAGAAATCTATTCAGGGGTCACCTGGAGCAGAGAATGTGGAAGATAGCCAAAAGGCATTTGTGATGATGCAAATAATCTCTATTTTGATTAGGAAGTTCATTAAATAAGCATATATGTGTCAAAACTCATTGAACTATACATTTTAAATATGTTTTAGTTTATGCAAGTTATACCTAAAGAATTAATTAAAAAATACATGGGGATTAAAGAATACACTTATGATGAGACCTGAGCAATGTATAGAATTATTGAATCACTATATTGTACACCTGAAACTAATTTAACACTGTGTGTGTGTTAACTACATCGTAATTAAAATTAAGAACTTAACAAAACTTAGGACATTTCAAAATAAAAGATATATATCGCTCAAATACTTTAAAAAGTTATTTATAATTATGGTGCAGAATTGTGTTTTTAAGTATAACATAATCATAAATGCCAAATATATTGGAAAAGTTAGAGTACAGGAGTATTTTACATCTCTGCATAGCAAAATAAAGTAAAAAAGGAAAATGTGACAAGAAACTTTTCTAAGAAATTTAAAAAGTTAAAATTTTGAAATTTAATGGCAAATTGTAATAAACAGGCAAATTTTCAGAAAAAGAAATGAAACAGTGATAAAAATATGAAAACATGCTCAGTCTCACTGGTAATGAGGGTAATACAAATTTAAATCAATGGTAATTTTATTTCTTATGGGACTGGCAAAGCTTGGTTCGCAATCTTGGGAGCTTCAGGAGTGGGTGAAATCTGAAACTGTGTGACACCATCCCCCCATCCTCTGCAACCCCCCAAACCCCACATCCCTGCCCCTGCCCAACCACACAAAAGGCAGGGTGTAGTTCAAGAAAAAGGCAGACCACTTCAGAAAGGTATACAGCAGGTGTAAGGGAGGGAACTTACCTATGAAGCTTGTCTTGAGCAGCCGCAACATGAGCAAATCTCAAAACCTGCTGGCCAGACTCTTTAGAGTCTATATAAAAGCCTTAACTAGGCTCATTGACTCAATACCACTTAGATGAACTCAATAACACATTACTCTCTCAAGGCTGCCTCCTCGATAATGGCTCTGGCGGTGGGGATGGTGAGCAGAATGTATATTCTAAGGGCAGGGAAAGGAGGAGACGCCTCTGATTGCCCTCGTCCAGCTAGTGGGTCAACCAGAAGTCATATCCTCTCTATGACCTCCTCCAAGAGTTTGGGAATTAATACTATGTAGAAAAGAAAGTGTTTTCCTCTTTCTTTTAAATACACATTGTTAGTTTTCTTAAGGGCTATTTGGTGGAATGAGGAAAACTTAAATGGTATGCACCATTTGTACAGTATTTCTGGTCTAGCTATGTAGTTTAAGGAGGTGTATGTGGATATTCAGTACAGTATTGCTCAGTATTGCTTATAAAATGATAAAAAGGTAAGTATGAATCGAGATGTAAATGGTGAACTGAAATTAAAAGAAGCAAGCTATGTATGATATCATATATGTCAAACATGCATAGAAAAATAAATGGTAGGATTAACTGTCAATCTAACAGCAATGTTCTCTTAAATAGTGGTAGTGACAAGCCCTGTATCTTTCTGCATTTTTATACTTAAAAAAATTAGAGTTAACCTATCAAATCATAATTCAAATCAGTGCTAGCTCCTATAAGGGCAAGCTTGTTGTCCATATTTAAAAAAAATAATATTCCTCCTTATAGTTAATATATTCTTTGTTATAATGGTACATTGACATTTTAGATAAAACTGGTTAAAGAAAATAAATTTTGAAAAAATGTAATTTTGAATTTATATTAATTTTTATTATTTATAAATTTGATGAAATTATAATTCCCAGTACATTTATAGATTTTAGTATTCTCTCCTGTGATTTACACATGATAATATTCACCAAAATATATCCTATTCCTAAGTATTTTCCAGAGTGGTATTTGTTTAATTCCTGAAAATAGTGTGGTTAATTTCTGATACAGTAAAAGCTATTTTATGACTTCATTAAGATTTTTATTTGCTCATTCTTTGTGCATAAAATTAACCATCTTTTATCCTTTTTCAAACTTATTTTCTCAAGAACAGACTTTTTTTTTTTTTTTTTTTTTTGTAGAGTGCGCATGTGTGTGAGTGGAGGGGAAAAAATCTTAAGCTGACTCCATAATGAGTGTGGACCCCAACACAATGAGTGTGGATTCCACAACCCTGAGATCATGACCTGAGCTGAAATCAAAAGTCAGATGCCCAACAAACTAAGCCACCCAGGCACCCCTCAAAACAGACATTTTTCAGATGTGATGAATAAGGTTGCTCCTTTGGTATATGTGCCAGACATTGTTAGTTGGCATATGACCACCATTCCTACCCTCATCTCTGCTTCTTCTTGACTCCAGAGAAAAGTACATTTCAAAGACTCACCTGCAGCTGGGATTTTTTTTTTTTAAGATTTTATTTATTTATGCATGAGAGAGAGAGAGGCAGAGACACAGGCAGAGGGAGAAGCAGGGAGCCTGACGTGGGACTCAGTCCTGGGTCCCCAGGATTAGGCCCTGGGCTGAAGGCAGCACTAAACCACCAAGCCACCCAGGGCTGCCCTTGCAGTTGAGATTTGAGATATGTATGGGTCTTAGCTAATATGCTGGTCTGGACCCTGTATAGGGCAATAAAGACAAGGGCAGTTTCCTGTTGTTTTTTCCTGTGAGCAAGCAAGGTCCAGGTAATGTGTGTCTTTCCTCGTGGCATACTCAGCGTGTGTGTCAGGTAACCAGCTCTGCCTGCGGTATTGAAAGGCAATCACACAGGCAGCAGAAGTAGCTGCAACCGCAGCTTCTTGGCTTCTGGA
Organism: Vulpes vulpes; assembly: GCF_048418805.1. Taxonomy (NCBI): domain Eukaryota; kingdom Metazoa; phylum Chordata; class Mammalia; order Carnivora; family Canidae; genus Vulpes; species Vulpes vulpes. The sequence goes on from NC_132786.1 coordinate 35,001,563, forward strand.
TTATAGTTGGGACGGTTATACTTGGACTCTCCTACTGTAGTAGCCCCAAATCCCATTCTTCCATGTCTTTTGTAAGCATCAAATTTCCTATATTAAATCTTTTTTGTAAAGCATCTACAAGGAGTTTTCTGTCACTGAATATTAACATCTAGAATGTTTGGTGTTAGAAGTGGCAGGAGTAGGGTGGAGTGGAAATAAAATATAAAACAGGTAAGACTGGCTTAATAAGTGATTAACATGTTGGTGTGTATTAGCTTCTCTTTGTTGCTTTTAGCAAAATATATGAGAGAAAGATAATGTCAGGAAAGTGTAACAGCATAAGCAGTAATGGAAGAAATACAGCCACCTAAAAGAAACTCTTTTCTTGCAATCTACAATCTAAGTTGACTCAGAGGCTAGAGATTTCTGGACTTAGAAGTCTGGAAGAGCCAAACCAGGTTTAAGAGGGCCTCCCACTGAGTGTTCTCTGCCAGAGGAAAAATTCAGATAAATGGTGATAATTCCCATGGTAGATTGATCTGTTTACCCTAATGTTTTGCCCTCCCTATGTCCATACCTTTTGTCATGTAATGTGGCATCCATGCTAACGGTACATTCCCCACCCCTTGCCTTTGGGCATGGCTATGTGGCCAGCATTAGCCAAAGAAAACTGGGCAAAGTGACAGTAGTCACTTCTGAACATGGGCCTTGAGAGGCATAGTAAATTTCCATGATTGCCAAGGCCCTCTTTTACCTCTGCAATTACCAGCTGACATGCTCATCCAAAAAGAGTGACAGAAATCTGGAATCAACCTATTGCTTAGAGTTACCAGTTAAAACCCTATGTCAACTGAACCTCAACCAATGATAGACACAAGTGAAATGAATACATGTTGTTGGGTAGCACTGATATTTTGTGATTGCTGTCATTTATAGACTGATAGACTTCCTAAGTCTACCATTTCAGACTGCCTCACAATAACCACCATTACATTAGGAAGACAAAATGATGAGTTCAGCACAGACTATAGCTAATAAAGACACTGACAAAAGAACCATGACCTGACAAGCTAATTGCTATTTCAACTTTCACATGAAAGTTTCTGGATGTAAATAACCCAGAATCCTACTAAGTTTTGAGGAAATTACTTTGTCAACAGAACTGCAAGCCTGGCCTAGAAAAACCTGTGATTGTTCCACTGATAAAGCAACCTGAGGATCTCCAAAATGGTGCCCACAGGTATTGGGCTGTTATGGCTGTGCAATCCTGAAGAGGATTTTTGTTTTTGTTTTTCTGTATCTACTTCAGATTTATGCAAAGGTAATAATGGACAACTAAGAATTTCTCAGAGAGCAAAGCCAGAAGCAATGCAGGTTATTGGACAAAACCATTCCTCCCAGAAATCAGAATCGGACTTTGACCAAGAAATTTAAACTCCTGCCAAGACAGAGATTCTCTACCCTTCCTTGCCAGTGATATTTCTTCATTGCTATAGAACTATGACAGCGGTGTGCCTGTGGTCCTTCCCTTCACTCAATGTGGGATTTTAATGCAACAATCCTTTTGAATGCTGAGTATTTGTGGAGAATTGGGGAAGATAAGTTTTCTATTGCATGGGCCATCAGATGCCAGAAGCCCCATCTGGACAATATGGAAAAGACTGCACATCACACAGAGATCCTCCTGGATTTCAACTTGTATACTGTAGCTAAATGAGATTTTGGGGTAGTATCCTTGGGGAGGTAGTCAGCAAGGGTATGAGAAAAGAGTTTTTACCAAATGGATTATATATATATGGAAATTATGTTCGCAACTCCATATGGGTTCCTTGAAGGGCATATGTGTACCACTTTCTCTTTTCCCCTTTCTAGATGTTGTAACACTTGGTGCCAGTAAGCTAACCTTGACCTTGAAGAACAGGGGAAACCCCTTTGGAACTGGTGATGGAATGAAAAAGAAAGAGCCTATATACCTGAAAATTTCATGGAGTTTATCCATCCACCCATCCTGGAATATTCACCTTCCCCTAGACAGTGGGGGGAAAAATTCTTGTTTGATCACTAATTTTTTTTTCTCTCTCTCTCTTCCTTCCCCTATTGTTCTCTTCCACGGCAACTTAGGTTATATATGATCATATATATGAGTATATTTATTGAGAAAAGTTTATATACAAATAATTATAGAACTACTCTTTACTTAGAAAAGTATATTTAATAAATTAATTTTTCAGCAATGGTTTTATGCTATAATTTGGATTTATGCAAATGAATTCAGATTATTTTTGCATGTGTACTTTCCATGCTTGTTCATCTATTTTATACTGAATTTATATGTTTCATTTTCCAATAAAATACTAGTCATGCTTATATATTACCAAAATTTTTTAAAAAGAAAAATTTTGAAACTATGCATAGCAATGAATGTTAACTAGACTTACTGTGGTGATCATTTCACCATATATAAATATTGAATTATGTTGTATACTTGAAATTAATACAATGTTATATGTCAATTACATCTCAATAATTTTTTTTCCTAATCTTAAATAGAATAATGGAATTCATGTCTAACATATGGTGTTAGGCAGGCCTTTTTTCACTTTATTTTTAAAGTAGAACCTATCAGGATTCCTCAGTGTTATGAAATCCAAAAAAGAACTGAATAATATAAGATCTGTGGGGTCCCCTGGGTGGCTCAGTTGGTTAAATGTCTGACTTTTGATTTTGTCTCAGGTAGTGATCTCAACATCTGAGATGAAGCCCCCTGTTGGGCTCTGTGCTCAGTGTGGAGTTTGCTTGGGATTTTATCTCTTCTCTCCTTCTGCCCCTCCCCCAGCTTGTGCTCTCTAAATAAACAAATAAAAAATCTTAAAAAGAAAAAAGAAAAATACAACTGAAATTTTAAAAAGTCAATGGAGGGCCTCGAGCAGAATGGAGAGAATGAGGAAAGAATCAGTAAACTTAAAGACAGATCAATAGAAATAGCCAAGTTTGAGCAACAGAGAAAGAAAGAAAGAAAGAAAGAAAGAAAGAAAGAAAGAAAGAAAGCAGATGAACACATCATAAACTTCAGAAAACTAAAGAGAAGGGAAAAAATCTTAAAAGTAGAAGGAGAGAAATTATACCTTACCTGTAGTGAAAAAACAATTTGCATAATGGTGGATTCCTCATAGGAAACCACAGAGGCCAGAAGAAAGGGGCACAATATTTTTCAAGTGCTGAAAAACAAGAATGGTCAATCCAGAATCCTATGACCAGTGAAAATATCCTGTAGGCATGTAGGAGAAATCAAGATATTATCAAATGAAGAAACATTATGATAATTTGTTTTCAGTAGACCTACCCTAAAACAATGGCAACAGGAAATTCTTGAAATAGGAAAAAAAAAAATGATAAAAGGATCCTTAGAACATCAAGAAGGAAGAACAATGTAAAGGGCAAAATTAAGAGTAAATCCAATAGACTTTCCTTCTCATCTTCCATCTTCTGAATTATGTTGATAGTAAAAGCAGAGAACATAATGTTGTCTGATGTGGATCTCAGTATCTGTAAATATTTAAGACAATTATACATAGGAGAGGGCAAAGAAACTTAATAAATGGCAAGACTTCTATACTTCACTCAAACTGGCAAAATGATGGCACCACGCAATATTTATGGTGATAGACTACTTCTGTTTCCTGGTTGTGATGTGGTTAGAAAAATCAGCAAATGTGATAAAAAGGATCAAACTAAACACACACATTCCTAATTTGAATAGAAAAATTCTCTCTGTTTAATACTAATGAAGATACTCCAATATTTGTGGCTAAATGAAATGTCTCTTGGCTCTTTTCTTTATAATTTGCTAAATAAATAAAATGGAGCAAAAGAGGAAGAGAAGACTTAGAAATGAGGAAATAATGTAAAAAAGCAGAAAATATAGCTACATCTTAATGCTAGAAGGACAACGTAAGTATTAGTATACCATTCATATTTTACTATTACATTAGTTTTATTGAGTTACAAATTTCATGAATCTTCAGGAATGTATAACACTACAGTCTCAAATGGCATCTAAAAATTCTATTATCCCTTTGAAATATCATAAATCCTGGCACTTTATATTATTGACTTCTATTTCATTGGAAACTGTAACTACATTAAGAAAACACAGTTAATTGATCCATCCGAACAGTTCAGACCTGCTTTCTGCATTTTTACCCATGTTACTGAATTTTTATATTATTTTCCTCTCGCTCTGCCTTCCCCATCACATAAAAATGGCCTTCAGCTTCTTAGTCCTTGAGTCAATGGGGTCAAGACTCACTGTAACCAAAAGGTTAAAAAAATAAATATTTCTACACACTATTATTGAAACCACCAAAACCCCCAGAGGAGAAAAAATTATCTATCAAGAATTTTTCTCAATCTCAGGATGACTTCATCCAGCTTTGAAATGGCCTGAATTCCCCAAGTTCTTTCTTAGCTGGAGTTGGTCTCTTGGACACAGATGAACAGAAATACTTTCAAGAAAATCTCAAATTTTATTAAAATTGCCTGAAGACATGTTTTGATATGCACAGAGAAACTAATTTCTTATTTAAAAGTCTCTCACTTGATTTCTTTTTTTTCATGCATAAGAAAGATGAGACTAGGGTATCAATTCTGGTCAGCCTATGCAGAGAGGTAGCCAGCCCCTTTGAAGTGTAACTACATAACTGCTTACTCCAGGCACCTCCTCATAGTGGATGTATTCTAAAAAGATTCTCAAAAAGATTAAGAGGATTGACAAGATCAACTAACCTCCTCTTTCCTTTGCTCCTCTTTCAATAATTGACACCACGACAACCTAGTAGCCCTAGACAAAATCCTGGTTTTCTCAATCACTAATTTTTGTTAATTCTATTTCTGATATATCAATTTTTCTTCACCCAATACTGTTTCCACTGTCAGTACTCTCTTACTTAAAAATACAGATCCATTGTGATCTCTACACCCTCCGTTCACGGTCTCAGTAACCCTCTGAAATATCTACATTATCCCTTCACAAAAATCCTCCAAGGCTTCCTTTGCTAAATGTAAAGTCCAAACTCTTTTATATACCTTTTGCCATTTATCTTTCTAAATTTTTTTAGAATTTTATCTTTATATAGCTTTTGCAACTTGGTTTTCTAAACTTCTCCCTAGAGTTTAGAAAAAATAAGGACTCAGAAAAATTATGGACACTTAATTTCATGCCATCTCAACCTCTGTTAAGACCACTGACATCATGGAGTGCTATATTCACAGCTACTTGGATTCTCTATTTTTGTTCCAAAAATAGAGGAACAAATCATACAATGCTGTGTGATTCAAAACATATAAACTAAATCCTCTTCCAAACATCATTAGGGATCAGATCCTCTACACTCTACATACATGTTTCTTTCATCTGAATGACTATACTACCAAGACCTCAATGCAGTAACATCCTTGAATTGTAGGCTATCAGAAACCAATTTTACCAGATGAGAATAAATCCCCCCAAATTCTCAAGCTTCACCCAGTGTTTAGTTTTTCCAAACTATATAGTTACGTCAGAAATTATACATACAAAGGTATGCGATCATGAATAAGTTTATGTCACACAATCTATAAACTGCCTTGTTCTTTAAGTTACTGCAATCCAACAAGTAGAGTATTAATTTTCTATCTATGCCATCACCAACAACAAAAGAAAACTATTTTTAAAATTTCTACAGCTCAGAATTGTTGCTGTTCTGTGCAACTCTAAACATGCTCCCAACACTCAAGTAAAGGGGGCATCATTTTCTGAGTAGCTAGAGAAGTGGAAGAGTTTGCAGAGGATATTCACTAATAATATCTAGGTGGGAACTCCCCATTTAATAGTTTGATTTTTCTAATTCAAAGAAAGCAGCATCCATCAATACATACCTTATTTCCAAAGCACGCGACGTCCCACTTTCAAGGACTAAGATGAGTCAAGTCTTTCAAATACTTGATGAGTAGACAGAAGGAAATCCCCCCCCCCCTTTTTTTTTCTTTTGGTCAGTAAACAAACCCAGAGAGAATAGCTTTCCAGCATGTTGAAGACACTCTGGCAGATCATTAATCCCAGAAAAATCTCTCCAAACTTACTGATGCGTGGATTCCATTTTCAAATTTCTCATTAGTTCCTCTTTATGGATTAAATGCTGATGTTCACGAGTGAATGCACACAGCTTCAGCTGATGGATGTAATTGGGTTGTAATGGATTTTAGCTGCTGTTCCTTCTGATCTAGCCAATTTGAAATGCAGTATCAATGTATTCTCCCCATCTCTCGGTAGGGAATGAGAAATTGAAACCTACAAGATGAAATTTATCAACTTTCATAAAGTCAGCTTCAACCATCATAAAACTGTTAAACTTCTCATTATCATTCTACCGCAGTTATTTCTCGAACTCTGGTCTAGCAGTCAAAATATTAAAGTGTATTTGGAATAAGTAGAGTTGATCCTTCAATATTCTGTGTGTCCTCAACATTGATTTAGGTGCTGTAAATATTACCAAGTGAAGATGACATTAACACAGCAAAATTTAACACCAGAATCATAAAATGACAAGAAAAGATTTAAAGGTTGCAAAACCTTCCGCAATTTTATATTTAAAAACATGATTTGCAGCTACACTAGGTTCAATAACAAAGATTACATGTTTCCAACTCTCAAAAATTGCTACTTGAGCTGTTCTTCTGGAGTTGGGTTCCTCTTGACATCAAAACATCTAGTGACAAATGGGAGACGTGGTCTGGGGAGAACCCAAGTTGTTAGCTGTCCTGGTCACCTTTCATTTTTCCACACCATCGTGTGTGTGTGTTTCAAGTCTCAACCAGTATTTTCCTGTAGTTAAATATTCATGAGCACTGTAACAGTGAGGTCAAAATTTAATTGAGCTCAGCCAGAATGAACTTACCTTTTATTTGTGATAAAACAGAAGATACAGTGAAACAGCTATTAAGAATTTTCAGTGAAGATTATCACGGGAAAACAATCTATTCCTATCTACCTTAAACCCTCTATTTAAATTAATGCAGAAATTCAAGATTCTCATACAATTCTAAAGTTTACTTAAATAATGCAAAGAGTACTGTAAAACACCACAAGACATTTACACACCACTTTTATTTTACTCTACAGAGACAACTTATCACTGTAAAACCAGAGTACATAGGCTAGATAGAGAGATAAAGTAAAAATATTAGCCAGTTCTTATCAGTTGTGTCTCCGAATTTAAACATTTTCTTTGTATTGTGCATTTTATAAAAGCATAGAAATGAAACTATTTGGGTTCATAAGTTAGCCAGCTAAAGTGATATACTTGTGAGGAAATAGAAACCATTAATATCGTATTTGCTTTTTTACAAATAATACTAATTAGCACATACATTCCATTTAGCATTTTCAAAACACTTGACAAACATTAAGTAATTAATTAATTAAAGAGAAGACCATGATTAGCTTAATTGGAATCTCCCCAAGGACACTCAATACTTCTTGGTTCAAACAGGTTTTGAAATAACAAGAATAACCTTTCTTGTGATATTTGACTGCCAGTTCAAGCCCGGAAAGTACCTGGGTGCATGACAATTAGATGTTTTTAAAAAGGTCAATTGGATTTTGTGTAACCTCCAAAATGAGAGGTTAAATTTTTTCTGATATTTCTCTTTCTTTCTCTCTCTCTCTCTCTCCACACACACAACTAGTTTAATGTGCTAAATAAAAATCCTTCTTCCCACTCAAAAAATCATGACCAGAACCAAATTTATGACTAATAATGTTGTATTAACTTCTGACCAAATCTATATAATTAGGTATCATTTTAAAGAAAAAGATAACTTGATTCACTCTCATAAATTAATATTAAAATCAGTAGTTATTATCTATGAAGACAATCCCTTCCTTTTCTCCTTGTAGGAGAGGAATTAACTCAGAGCTGTGATCTGGGTTTCTGCAAGAGAGAGGCCTTTCTAGTGACAAAAAGCAACATTTGTTTTCATAATCATTTATTGTTTCTCTTTGTACCTGATTTAAAGATCTAAAATACAGTAATTCTTTTTACTGAGAAGAACCTCACTCATTTCAAATATAATGAAAGCTCAAAGAAAAAAAAACATGAATTTTCATAGCTATTCTATAAACATGTGCTCAACTACCCAAGTGTCATGTAAACTCCTCGAGGTGACTCACGGAAGCAGTGTAACAAGGAAGGTGGACTCCACAACACTTTCTTCTCTTCATTCTATAATCTTCCTTCCTTCTTATTAACCAAAGATTTTCAAAGAAGAGAGGATAGAGTAGATCTATGATGTATGTGACAAATATTCTTTGATCCAATCATAATTGAAAGTCTAGAAATACCTTTGTACGCAGCATCTATACTACTTTTAATAAATCCAATTCAATATTAAACATTCACCAATTATTTCTTTTTTTTTAAAGATTTCATTTATTTATGAGAGACACACACACATTATTTATTTATGAGAGACACACAGAGAGAGAGAGAGAGAGAGAGAGAGGCAGAGACACAGACAGAGGGAGAAGCAGGCTCCATGCAGGGAGCCCGACGTGGGACTCCATCCCTGAACTCCAGGATCAGGCCCTGGGCCGAAGGCAGCACTAAACAGCTGAGCCACCACCAATTATTTCTGATGAAAAAATAGTATTAACTACCCTGACCCCCTATCCTATTATTTACACTTGGTGAAATTGGTTTTGGCCATTTCTGAAAATCAACTCCCTTGCTCAGAAGCTGAAGGTTGCTATGATTAGGCCGAAGTGATCAAAAGGAAAATGTACTCAATGCTCTTAGAACAATTCCAGAAGAGAAGTTCAGAGACAAAATGATAATATATATGCATTTAGATGCTAATATTTTGGTAATTTTATAAAGGGAATCTAAATAATTTGGAAATGTTTAATATACAATTATTCCAATGATGTTGTGTTTTCTCAGAAAATCAGATAATTTTACCTCTCCAGCTAATAATCTACAGTTTGTACATCCTTTTCATTGTACCTGATACCCTGTTTCACCTTGGAGATATGAAGACTTATTTCACACACCTGGCTCCATATACAGTGTTGCCGGCCAAGTAAAGGACCACTGACCTCAGCTCATCATCACACAGCCTGTGCTATCCAGAGGAGATGAGGACCTTTCATCTGGGGCTTTAAAAACAAACCTAGTTTATGGGACTCCTGAGTGTCTCAGCAGTTAAGCATCTGCCTTCAGCCCAGAGCATGATTCTAGAGTCCCAGGATCGAGTCCCACATCGGGCTCCCTGCATGGAGCCTACTTTCTCCCTTTGCCGGTGTCTCTCCTCTCTCTGTGTCTCTCTCTCATGAATAAGTAAATAAATAAATCTTTAAAAAAAAATACACTGGTTTATTATGGGGGAAAATGCAACATAATTGTATTTGATTTTTCTATATTTAAAAAAAGATCTGGGGTGGAGCACCTGGATGGCTCAGTCGGTTAAGTATCTGTCTTTGGCTCAGGTCATGATCAGGGGTCCTGGGATTGAGACCCGTGTTGGTGGGGGGGTGGTGTCCCTGCTCAGTGGGGAGTCTGCTTCTCCCTCTCCCTCTACCCCTCTCCTGCTTGTGCCCTCTCTTTCTCTCAAATAAAAATAAAATAAAATCTTTTTTAAAAAAAGATCCAGGGTGATTTGTTTGGAGTGCCAGGATGCTTTCTGCACCCTTTAAAACTAGCAATTAAAAAAATGAAAGACTCTACTGTGGTAGGATGCCTACATGTGTAATATACCTAAGAAAGACAGTAAAGCTGAGGTGAATAAAGGAAGAGATAACGATGATGGTGAGATTGTAGGGATTGGAGGCCAAGGAACCAGAAGAGGCACTTATCATTTCTTCACCAACAATGACAACTTCAAGTGGTCAACATTAATAATAAGTTACTAAGATAATTGGACAGAAGCACCGAGGGCAAAGGAAAAGAACCAAAAAGGAAGATCCTGAGGAAGGTCTTTTGTTTGTTTGTTTTTGTTTTTAATCTGACAAGTCCCCTTTAAGCATAAATGCAAGGTTATTCGAAGGATAAAATAAGCAAATCGATGAATACACTTAAAACAGGTTACAAATGGTAAATGAGAATAAGATATTATATGGGCTTTTTTTCTGACTTTTATTGTCCTTCTATCTTCTGGAGATTAGATTGTTTTAGGCCAGCAAAGCTTCCCTGCTTTAGAGCCTCTCTCTCTCTCTCCTTACTGAGACCCTATCAGTCCCTGCACAAAAGCCGCTAGTGTTTCGTGAGCATCCAGTGAATATTCATCAATTTGTATGGATTAAATTATTAGCCTGCATTGCTGGGAATCAAGTTCTCACTTTTTTTCTGCCCCAAATATGTAATTTAAGAAGTTCTAAACTAATTATCCAATTTCAGCCAATACGAGGTCTAAATTTCATAGCCTTATTATCTTTATTATAAGGCTCTTCAGTCCCACTTCAAAGGCAGTTAAAAGATTGGCATCAACACTAAATTATACAGCAAGGACACTCTGCACTAAACTCTTTTTATGATCCTCAGCACTGAACCTGATTTTCTTATCTGTCCAGATTATGCAAAATTAATCAATTCTTTGAAATAGCAGTGAGATATTGTTTCCTTCAGTTAAGAAGAATGATTCAAGGGAATAGAACTGATCTTTCACTATATTTATAGAGTAAAAATGTAGGGAGTATCCAGAGGGATAACAGAAGCCTGAATTCTTCTTACTGCCTTTCTATTTGATTTATAGACAATCTCTAAGCTTTCCTGGTGGGGGAAAAAAAAACCTTTTATGGGAAAGAACAAACAGAATCTGCTTCAGCCTCCAAGAAATTCTTCAAAATAGTACAACACCAATCTTGAGAATGCCATTTGGTTAAATGCATTGGACATGCAGTTGCACACATCATGTTTGCTACCACGTATATAGTTGTGCCCAATAAATATATTTTACATCTTATTAGCCTTTGACCAAATCCAACCTCTCACATTCTTTCCAATCAACACTACCATTCTCAACCACTCTCCTTTTCTCCTTCATACACACACACTCACACAAACAATTCCTTATTCTTCATATTTAGCCACAACCCTCACTCCCTGAACTACTTCAATATATATAAAGATAAAGAGGTAAGACATTTATGATTAAAGAAGAAAGGAGGACTCATCCAGAGACGCAGGTAAAAGTGCTTATCACTACTATTGTTATTTTAGTTGTATACTTCATTCTTGTCCCTTTAAAATATGACAGCCATTACTCCAGACTGCCAGCCAGCACAGAAACTCAGAGGGAGAGATTGGAGGACTCAGATGCAAATCCTTTTAGTCAGCCCTGAGAATGCCAATAAGCAACCAAAAGAGCTGCCCTCATAGAGTTTGTTTCCTAGTGAGATAAGACAGAAAATGAACAATAAATAAAATAAGTTAAATATTATACAATGTTAGAATCTAAATGTTAAGGAAAATAGAGCCAAGTAAAGGGGATGGGTAGTGTCAAGAGGTGCTTCAAAAGAAAATCACTGTGAGCAGTCTTGAAAAAAGACAAGAGATGCCATTGGATGTTTACAGGGAGAGAATTGTAGGCAACATGGTTGCCATGGTCAGCCTCATGTTGCAGTGCACAACCTAAACGTTACCCAGTTTTGCTACCAGGCAGAGACAGTGGTAACTGCAAAGTGCTGGGTGGGTGGGAGCATGCCTTGCAGGTACCTGAGGAAAGGAGATCACTAGAGCTGAAGAGACATAGGGGATAATAGAGACATATAAGAGAAGGACTAGGAGTCCAAATGAGTCTGTTGTTCTCCTTTATTATTCCTTGTAATTGAATTTTTTTGTGAATAACCCATAGGTAGAGGCATGTTTGAGAACAAACCCTCCTGGGAGGATGTCTTATTGATAATCCTGCCTTATGGTCATCATCATTCTGACTGGTGCATTAATGACCCCAGAAGATCAAGAGGTAACACAGTAGCATGAAATGAGCACTTGGTTTTGCATTAGATTCATTGCTTTAAATTTTGAGCCCATCATTTCCTAGATGTGGTACCACAGGTTAATTTCTTAACTTGATGTCAACTCAATCAACTCAATTCAGCAAACATTGGTTCTTCTAGATAATCTAATATACTAGGACCCAAAATATAAGACACGTACTTGGAGCTTTTAGCCTCGGGCAGCTTATAGCCTAATTCAGGATCAACAAACTTGTTCTACAAAGGATCAGATAATAAATATATTAGACTTAGTGGTCCACTTGATCTCTGTTGGAACTACTCAACTCTGCCATTTAAGCACAGAAGTAGCCAAAGACAATATTAAGTGAATGAGTGTTACTGTCTTCTGACAGAAGTTCATCTACAAAACCAGGCAGCCATGCAGATTTCATCCATATGCTGTAGTTTCATACCTGATCCAGAGCATCATTATCCGGGAGAACTTCCTATGATAATGGAAATGTTCTACATTTTCATTGTTGAGTATAAAGGCCAATAGCCACATGTAGCTATTGAACTAATGAAATGTGACTAGTTTACTAAAGAACTACACTTTAAGTTTTATTTAATTTTAATTTAAATAATCACCTGACACTAATAGTGGGTGGCCTCAGTGGTACAGTTGATTGAGTGTCTGACTCTGTTTTCACTTAGGTTGTGATCTCAGGGTCATGAGATCGAGCCTCACATTGGGCTCTGTGCTGGGCATAGAGTCTGCTTGAGTTTCTCTCTCTCCTTCTCCCTCTGCCCCTCCCACTCATGTACATTCTCTGTCTCTCAAATAAATAAATCATAAATAGATAAATAAATAAATAACTGTGCCAGTAATTACTGTACTGAGTAGCGCTGGTCTAAAGGAAAAACTAGGCATAGGAAAATATGAAGACTATATTAAAAATGACAAGAGTCATATTGATGTAAGCAAGACACAATTAGCACCGACTGAGAGTTTAATTGAAGGCTTTGTGAACTGAGTGGCATTTGAAATGGATCCTAAGCCATGAGTAGACCTTGGTAGGTTTTCTGAACTTGCTTGCAAAATCAAAATAGAAATAAGCAAAGCTGCAACAGGGACTCTTACTATGTAATTCTGCTTATAGCAATAAAACATCATCATAAACTGAGAAGTTTTTTAGATAGAGAGCCACTTGTTAAACACTCTATTTTTTGATTTTCTCTTTAAAAAAAAAGATTTTACTTATTTGAGAGACAGCATGAGCAGGGTGGAAGAGGAAAGAGGGAGGAGAAGCAGACTCTTCGTTGAGCAGGGAGCCTGACTTGGGGCTAGATTTCAGATCCAAACTAAAGGCAGACACTTACCTGATTGAGCCACCCAGACAACCCTCACTCTACTATTTTCTAAAATTACTATGGTATAATGAGGAAAGTATAGGCTTTAGGACTAGAAAGAACTGTTCTAAAGCTTAATTCTGAATCTTACTTTTCGTGTGGGTTTAGATACATCCTTTACCATTCTAAGAAGCAGTTTTTCTCATCTTTCAGATGGAAAAATTACTACCTATTTCTTAAATCATTGGTAAAAATTAAAGATGATTCAATTATGGTGTTTAAGAAAAAGCTAAGAACTCGAGATTCAGTTACTGAATTATTATGTAATTATTGCTATGTCATAAATATCATTTCAATCAATTCTCACAACTCTGTATGAGTAAGGAAGAGTGTGTATTATCATCTCCATTTTTAAAAAAGATTTGTTTACTTGAGAGAAAGAAAGTGAGTGTGCATGTGAGCAGGGGAAGGGGCAGAGGCAGAAGGAGAGAGAACCTCTGCTTGAGCATGGAGTTTGGTGGGGGGCTCGATATCATGACCCTGAGCTGAAATCAAGGGTCAGAGCTCAACTGATTGAGCCACCCAGGCATCCTATCATCTCCATTTTTTAAATAGGAGAGTTATTTGTGTATGATATGCCCAGATATTTTACCCAAGACCACATGGATCATAAATGGTAGAATCAAGTTGAGAAGGCTCAGCACTCCTTTTACCTGTTCTAGTGCCTTTTCCACTGTTATTAATTCCCTTATCAAAACAAACTAAATGTTTAGAATGTTAGTTCTAGACTGAATCTGCCATCTTTGGGTTATAAGAGCTATTCAGGCTGATGGGGTTTCATCCAACTAGTCACTTATGTTTACTAGTCAGATTTCCTGTTTTGACATAAAATCTGTCTAGACTTCATTTCATTATCTAAACAACTTTTACAAGATATCTCCATCTGTATAATCATTAATCAGTGCCACAGGCTAGAGAAATGAACTTGGATATTCAGAAGCATTATGTAAAACCACTCAAACATGCCAATACCTAGGGCTTTATATCTTAAGTCTTATTTGACATGGGTTTGTAGTTAAGTCCTGACCTTTCTAACAGCTTATGTTTAATTTATGTTTTCAAAACAGGGCAGCCTGGGGGCTCAGTGATTTAGCGCCACCTTCAGCCCAGGGCATGATCCTGGAGGTCAGGGATTGAGTCCTACATCAGGCTCCCTGCATGGAGCCTGCTTCTCCTTCTGCCGGTGTCTCTGCCTCTCTCTCTCTGTGTGTCTCATGAATAAATAAATAAAATCTTTAAAAAAATAATTTATTTTTTCAAAATGAAACAATAAATTGTTTAAAATATAAGGAATATCATTTCATGCCATCTGTAACCCCACCTTGCTTCCTAACACTTATAAACACAAGTACTGAGCAACACAATAGTCTTTCTTATTTCCAAACAAAAAAGTAATGAGGACATAGCTAAGTGTAAGCATGTATTTTCTTTCCTTACATCAAAGCAGAACTTAGATTAACAACAATAAGTACTATACAAAGTGTATATGAAAAGCAGGAAATTTTTGTGTTTGACTTAAACCATCCCCTCGTTCCACCCATTTTCTACATCTTCCTTATCAACTAAGATTCTCCAATTCCAATTTATCTTTCTGGGATTGCATCCCTCTGGGTGTGTTTGAAAGGAAACATACTTGTAGTCTGAGATATTTACATTATATCCTACTGAAATGATGATATTGCAAACAGAAAGAAACGCCATCTAGCTCAGGGATCAAACTGACTGTATGACCTTCTCTTTTCAAACCTGACACCAAATTTCTTCATCATTTTCTTTCTTATAACCAGTTAGAGTAGAACCAAATGTTCCCTCATCTGTCTGATGTTAGTTTGGTATCTCTTCATGGGATTTGAAGCTGATGCAACTTGCCATGCCAATGGAAGAAGACAGAGAAGGGGAAGAAGTAACAAGAGATGAATACCAATTTCTTGATTCCTTGGACAGACATTTCTCCGGAGAAGATATCCATATGTCAATGGATACAGGATAAGATGTTCATCACCACTTACCATCAGGGAAATACAAATCAAAACTATAATGAGATGTCACCTCATACCTATCAGAATGGCTAAAATCAACAACACCAGAAACAACAGGTACTAGTGTGGAGACCGAGAAAATTAAGGCCATTCCCCTTTAAGTTCAGCGTTAGCACAAGTACAGCCATCCCAGGCCCCTGTGAATAAGGGCTGAAATTTACACTACTTCAGTTACAGGGAAAAAAACAGCTTACAGCTTAATGTCCTAGAAAGCCCCATATTAGAATAAGAACAGAGCCCAAGCCAGTGGCAGGAAGCCCCATGTTAGAATGAGAACAGAGCTCAATGCCAGTGGCAGAAAGTCCCATGAAAGCCCCATATCAGAATGTAAACAGAACTTGAGAAATTCCTCCACCCCTTCTGGAGGTCCCCTAGACCAGCCCATAAAACTAAACTGAAACCCACCTTGGGGTCCAAGTCTCTGCTCCACTGTTTCGGGTATACTTGGACCCAAGCTCGAGCCTGTAAATAAACCCTCATGTGTTTGCATCGGTGTTGGCTCCTTGGTGGTTTCTCGGATTCGCAATCTTGGGCACAACACTAGTAAGGATGTGGAGGAGAAGGATCACTCATAACTATTGGTGGGAATGCAACTGATGCAGCCACAGTGGAAAACAGTGTGGAGGTTCCTCAAGAAGTTAAAAATAGAATTACCCTATGATCCAGCAATCACACTACTGAATATTTACCCAAAGAATACAAAAACACTAATTCAAAGGAATACATGTGCCCCTATGTTTATAAGCAGCATTATTTACAACATCCAAGATATGGAAGCAGACCTAGTGCCCAACAATTGGTGAATGTATAAAGAAGATGTGGTATATATGTTTATACAGTATACAATGGGATATTATTCAATATACAATGGAATATTATTCAGCCATAAAAAGAATGAAATCTTGCCATTATCAACAACATGAATGGAGCTAGAGAGTATAATGCTAAACGAAATAAGTCAGTCAGAGAAAGACAAATACCATATGATTTCACTCATATGTAGAATTTAAGTAACAAAACAAATGAGCAAAGGGAAAAAGAGACTGAAAGAAACAAACCAAGAGGACTCATAACTGTAGAGAACAAGCTGATGGTTTCCAGATGGGAAGTCAGTGGGGGGTTGGGTTAAGTAGGTGATGGGGATTAAGGAATGAATTTGTTACAGTGAGCACCAGGTGATGTATGGAATGGTTAAATCACTATATCATATAGCCAAAACTGATATAACCCTGCAAAATAAATAAAGTTATGCTTAAAAAAACAAAAGCAATATCTTAGTTCCCAGGTAGTTCCTCTCACTATTCCTTCCAACTGAGTATCTTTCATGGGCTCCCAAATCAAATTCAGACTGCAATGAACTTTTGTACATTCAGAATTATTATAACATGTAGAGTTCTACTTTTTTTTTTTTTCTAGTCAGTTCAAAGAGAATTTTAGAAATGTAGAGCAGGAAAGGAGCATTGAAGCAGTTAGGAACTTTTCTTTTTTATTTACTTATTTTATTCAATTCACTCTTTGTTACAGTTGGTCCAGAGAGGTGAGGTTCCTTACCAAAAGTTTGATGCTATTTAATAGCAGAAATGAGTTTGACATCTGTGTCTTAAACATTTTAGCACAGTACTTATTCTATTGCACTTACTACTCCTTTTATAGGTAGACATCTCTGTGGATACACCATAGTTTCTTTTTGTTTGTTTTATTTTTATAAGCAATATAATGTTCTAGGGTCTTTTTGTATAGAAATGTCTTACAAAGCTAGCCATCTGTTTTAGGTTCACACAGATTTCATAAATTTCACAGTATTGTGAAATAACAGTATGTATTGTGACCTTAGTGACTTATAGATTTCCCTTTCCTATATACTTTCACACTTCTTTCACGTATTCAAATTTGTCAGTTTTTCCTCACCCAATTGCACAAAGACTTCCCTGAAGAATCCAGGCTTGATTGGTTTACCTATAGACTCGATCCTATATGTGTTAGCTCTACATGATGCACTCATATTGTACAGATCAATGCTGTGGCTCCTAACTAGGCTGTATGTTAACATCTGCCATATAGGGGATCAGTCCATGCCACACAGCTTCTTCTAGTGCCATGTTTGGCATAACTCTCAATTATATATGAATTTGAGGGACTGGATTAGTATTTTTTTTATTACTTTAAAGAGAAGCTGTGACTTCCCAAATTACTCTGAAATACAAATTGTACCTGGTTTATTAATTAGGTGGATGCACCTCAAAGTCTATTCCGGGTTTGAATGTTATTACTTCATTAGTATTCTTGCCCCCAAAAGACCTTGCTACATTTAGCTGAGCCAACAGTCTTCACAAACATTGATGTTTCATTCACATCACAGTTGAGGAAGCTTTGTTTCTCTCTTAATGGCTGAGAATAAAACTTTAAAGAAAAACATCTCTACGGGAAGTCTAGCATTGCTTAGGAATGAATAATCTGTGGCTGCCAGAAAACATTACTTGATTATCAGTTTGAATTTCCTTTGCTCCTTAGTTTCATCCCATTATGTATTTCTTTCATTCCCTTGGACCACCCCAGACTGTTGTTCTCCCTCCTGGCTGTCTCTATATCTTTCAAGTATTTGGCAAGCTTCAGATTTTGATTGATCCTCCCTTTTTTTTCTCCTCCTCAAGTGCTAACTTCCATCTTCAATGGATTCCTGTCTATTGTTCTTTGAGATTAAATCAATGAATATTACAAAAGCAAAAGAATTCTTTAACAAGCTCCTTTGCCCCTCCCTTTACCTCACAAAGGATTTTTTTCCCATTTCATCACTTTCCTTCCAAAAGTACCATACACCTTAATTAAATTATTACAATTCTTTTGAGGATTATGAATAAATCTTCATTTGTTTTCTTTATTAGCATTCGATCTGCTTTTTTAATTGTGTAAATGTTCCCCGTAGGCAGAAAAGCAATATAACACAAATGAAGCAGGGCTTTTTGTTAAGGATAGTCAATTTGATTAACATCACCGTCAATATGATGAATGGAAGCATTTTGGAACAAGTTACCCAGTAACTTGAAATTGACAATATAATGTGTGTGTCATTAGGACTAGAACAATATATTCAACAATATATCATAGCATTGATCTGGGATGCTCCTTAGTTTGGAATAAAATAATGATTCTGTGCACTTACATAATATTCATTCTTAGATTCAATGCTCATAAATAGACTTTATCATTTTGATGCTTAAATGACATGGAAACAAGTGAACTTCATCAGTGCTGAAGGAGTAAAATGGTAATTCGGGGATCTGGATTCAGGGCTTAGAGGGATAGAAATTAATTACCCCTGTATGGCTAACATGATGTAGTTAATAAGAAAGGATTTATAGCAAATATAAGTAAATGTTCATGAGAACCACTTAAAATGCAAACCAAGGAATTGCAAACTTCCAACTATAGACTTTCTCTATGTCAACCAAATACTTCCCAATATTCAACAGTGGCCAAATGTCTGATTAACAAATTTTCTTGTTAAAAAAAGAGTAGAGAGAAAAAAATGTACCTTAGGATTGGATTGAGCACTATAAAAATGAACTTTCTGTTTAGAGACTAATTCTTATTAATATCTTCTACAGACTGTGGTCATAGACTTAGAAAAGTAGAAAATAAAGAGCATATTTGGGTTTTGTTCAGTTTTTTTTTGTTTTGGGAGGGGTTTTTTGGTGTGGTTGTTTTGCATATTCTTTCTTTCTTTCTTTCTTTCTTTCTTTCTTTCTTTCTTTCTTTCTTTTTCTTTCGCAAGCTTGGGGCACAATTTTGTTTACAGGGCAAGAGAAGGTAATTTATAAGGATAAAAACTCATCAAGGGAAATATCAATGAGAGGAAGAGAGATAAAGAGACAAGAGTTTCTTGTCAATCATTTGTTTACCAGACACAAAAATGAAATCACTACTACCATGTAACAGATAAGCAGTGACTAAATTAATCTGTAAATGCATGAACTCTAACCACCCTTTTGCCAATCTTTCTACAAAGGAACAACCTGATTCTTAAAAATTAGCAAGTTCATATAAATCTGCATTAATTTATTGTCAATTAATAGCTGCCCTTCAGCTAAACTCTCTTGGTTTCATCAATAATTTTTAAGATATACAGATTTCTCAGTTATTATTTTAATTTCACTCTATTCTATTTATTTTTTCTAGGATTTACTGTTAGGCTCTTTGAAGAAACTACTGTATATTTCTATTTTGGTAAACTGACATATTCCCAACAACAGAAACAACTTACTTTTTAAGAGACCTAGAATTAATGTTAAGTTCAAAACGATGGAATTCTGTTATAGACTAAGCAATTGGTTCCAGGCCATAAATTTTTGGAGGTAAATTCAGCTTTTAGTACAAAGATAAATTATGTACAAATGCAGAACAAGCATCTTCAGGGGAAAAAGAAGTTTAAAAGTACTTTAGGGAGAAAAAAAATGAATGAAACAACCTAAATCAAAGACTCCTAAGAGTCCAATCACAATTTTCCCCGGCAGACTTTATTTTCCTTCAATTTCTTCAATGGAGTATACAAGATGTTAATGAACAAAAAATATGAAAAGTCAGAGGTTTTCTTTCTACTTTAGCATATGTTAGGCCTGTCCTGTTCAGGTTAAGGTTAAGTAAGAGAAAAGCCTCTCACGGAGGAAAACAACCAATTTCGAACCATGGAAAAAGAAGTGGACAATCTTGAAGTGCATGGATAAGACTCAAAACAAGACAGAAAATGATGGTCAACTGATCAAGAAGGACACTGAAAAAAATGATTCAAGAAATTTCAACATCGAGATACCTATAGGCTGAGGTAAACATATTCCTTGAAATCTTGTTCGAATTATACCTAGTAAAACAGTAGAAACAGTCGATATATTTTGATGCCATTTTTGAAAATATTCCTTTTTAATCTTGCTTTACACACTCTTCCCAAATATGAGATATCTCTGTGATCTTCTTTTTTTAATTTAAAAACAAATAAAAATTAAAAAATAAAATACATAAATGAAAGTAGAAAAGCGAATGTTCTTCTTTGATTTACTTAACACTACGTATGGTTCCACTGTAGCTTTATTTCACCTAAAATAAACAGGAGAAAAATAAAGGCTGCTATTTAATAGGTGTGAGATTGAAAAGGTAGTCATAAATGCCACAGAAAACATCAGAACTTTTTCTGCATCATTTTAATATTTTTATATATCTTGAATGTATTGGGGACATTGTTGCTTTTCTTCCAACGCCCACATTTGACATCATCCTTGTGCATGAGTGAAGCCCTCAGATGCTCTAAGAACAAACCAACAAAAAGTGAGCCACCCCCAGAAAAGGAGGGAGAAGGGTTCTTTTGCCCTGGCTTTTGCCCATCCCTTGTCCTTTGGCAATAGCCTTTCTACCACTCAGGTAAGTGAAGAGAGCTGGTGTCAAATTGCCCTATTCTGTTGTCTCATCCTCATTCTGGATCCTTGCCCCTCTGCCCTGAACCTCCACCCTGAGGAAGGATTTTAGGCCGTTGACCTTTCCTTTCTTGCTTTTTCAGAAGCTTCTTGCTGTCAACACACTCGCTCATCTCTTTAGTCCAAATGTGCCCCTTACAAAAATATCTATGGACCCTGACCTTTGAAAAGGGCAAAAGGAGTTTTTAGTTGGAGCTAACAGGGAGGAGATGAAAGGCTTGACAGCCTCCACGGAGCCCAGGGATACTACAATTTCTCAAAGTGCAGCCCCCTCTCTTCCACTGGCCAAATCACTGAGCTTTTTGGATAACCAGAGAGAGTGAATCTGCAGCAGAGGTTAGGAAGGAAAACAGTTCTCAAAGTGTAAATTATAGCCTACAAAGAGGGAAGGGAAACTTGTCATTTTTTACCGGAACTTTCCTTGGCAGAAAGAGCCTTGCAGAATTCCCCTGAAAGGAGTGCTCCGCTCCCAGCAGGCTTCTGGCCACGCAGTTCCCTTTGTTTGGGAATGATTACTTAAGCTCCTCAGTTTAGCCTCACAGCAGTGTTCAGGAAAGCTTTTTATTTTCCATATTCTTAAAACAAATTTGTCTCCGGAGGACAACATCACTTTCTGAGGAACTGAACCACCTCTAATACTGTATTTACAACTGCCAAAAGTGCCTACACTATTTGTTTATTACACACACTGAAGTCATATATAAATTAAAGAAGCTGTTTAATTACACATATATTTCAAGATTGGTGCATGACTTTTGAGGCAATATTTAGTTAGCAGCGATACAGCCAAAGATGGCTGACTTCTGGAAGCAAGAAAGCCACATACAGGCAGAGTCTCCTGCCCCCTCTCATTACCATGTGTCTGTATGTGTGTGTGTGTTTGTGTGTGTTTAATTAAATATCCCTGGGTCCTGGTGATACTGCAAATGTTTAACACAATACCTGTTCATTAGAAATGCTTTATACTTATCACATCTTGAAGATGGACTTATCAGCTCTTTCTTTCAACCACATGTCTCAGATTAATATGCATTGTGAGAGAACTTATTTGACAGGTTCAGAAGGGTCGAGCCGCAAGGAGATAACATTACGAGTCCCACTAGAATTAGTAAAAAGGCAGAGTGGCTGCATTAAGTCATAGTCAATAGTTTAGTTTGAATGAGTACATGTGCTGTTATCTCACAAGTACATAAAAGAAGAGAGAAAGAGATAAGAGAGCTGTATTTTCCACCTGTTGGCACATCTGCGGTTTTATTCTAATCCCTGTGTCTCCCCATGCCCTTCATCAGAGCTTATTCATTTTGCTCCAGTGGGCCCAGTGAGCTTGGGTATTTCAGCTGACTGCCAATGAGACAGTGCTCTTCTTGTTTTGAGGTTCCTCACAACCCCAGTGAACAAAGTATCATAGATGCCCCATTTCATTATTAGACTCATGGCACGCCATTTTTCCTTCTGGCCTGTGTTGTCTTTCTCACTTGATAGCTCCACCAGCTGCTGCTGTAGAGCTGCTTGGGGAACAGCCGGATCACCACGAGGAGAGAAGTGATGTGATGTGATGGAGACGTTTCTGCTTATCACTGCCATCCCCATGTGCTGCCTCCCCCCTCCCTCTTACTCATGGACTCTGTGCAGGAGAAATCTCTGGAGTTTACCCCTCCCCACACATCGCCTTCCCACCACCCCTTCTACACTGTTCCCAGCTCTATTCAGGACACAAGAGGAACCAACACTGAGAAATACAGTGGATGGTGACGACAATACCATTTGCAAAATTTCATTTTCCTCTAAAGCATTTCACCATTGGTGTTTGCCAAGAGAGATGATTTTCCATTATTGTTTGTATGAAAAGTTTGGGGTAAAAGTAGAAATGTTGATTGGAACAGTAATACATTTCACCCCAGGGGAGAAGTAACATTGGCCACCTGCTACATACACCAGAACTAAACCTTCATGATGAATTTGCTTTGGTTTTAAAGGGTGAATGTGGTTCCAGGGCACCTGAGTGACTCTGTTGGATAAGCGTCCAACTCTTGGATTCAGCTCAATCATGATCTCAGGGTTCTGGGATCAAGGCCCATGTTGGACTCCCCACTGAGTGGGGAGTCTGCTTATCTCCCTCTCTCTTTGCCCCTTCCCCTGCTCTCTCAGAATCTGTTAAAAAAAATAAATAAATCTTTTTAAAAAATAAGGATCAATGTTCCTTGTTGATTTCTACACATCAGCTCTATCCCTAGATTGTGGCTTTCACTGTTAGTTTCCTGCATATTCTGTTCTTTCTCATTAAAGGAAAGCTATATTTATATACATAAGGAAACTCTAAAATCTGCTTTTTGTCAACATGCTAAGAATAATAAACATGAGGAGATAGAAAGGGAGATTCCTTCTATGAGATACTTCAAAGGAGAACTATTTTCTTTTCTTTCTTGAATTTTTGGCTTGCTAGTCTTTGTACCTGACATGTATACTGCGAAGCATGATGTCTTTGCATTATGGATACAAAGATTGTCCTGAATTTGGAAGACCCCATAGGATAGCAAAGGAGAAATATGCAAAAGTCAATGCAGTGTATGATCAATTAAGTGCACTGGAAGATTTGGGGTACAAAGGAAGACTAGCTTATCATAATATGGATATAATAATGGATGCTACTCAATGCAATGGAACAGTGTGAATTCCAATTCAGGGTATGAAAAGACAGAATGTGTCCAGGGGAAAAAAAAAAAACAGCCAAATCAAACATTGCAGGAATAGATGGACAAGAAGGAGTGGAGAGGAAGTGTCCCAAGACATGCTGTGGTTGGGTCTCAAAGCTTTTCATGGTCCATGCAGCATAACTTTTACATTATCCAAAGGACACAAGAAGATCTTTGGAGGTAAAGGAGTTTTGTGTGTCCTGGGAGAGCCCCCAGTAAGCACGAGCCCTGAATGGGAACACCTGCAATCTGGTTGGAAGAACAGGTAGGCTTGTTCCCCACTTCCTTGAGTGTCACACAAACCCTGGGACTAAGCTGATGAAGAAGGTTCAGTGTCAGAAAACTGGCTGGCAGGGTGAAAGAGGGGGGTCGCAGAAAGTGAGCAAGTATCAGGTATAAGAAAAAGAAATGATCCCATTTTGGAGAATCAGAGTATTCTGGAAGGGAAGAATAAGTACATTAGGCTCACCACTTATAGGCTAATATTATTTTTAATTTCTTCTCATTCAGCTCACTATCTTTCCATAAGGTCATCCATTCTTACAGCTTCTCTGTAATCACTGTAACACAGCCACTGTGTGTGAGCTGGAGCAGGGGACAAGTGTTACTTCCATACAGGAGATAGAACAGAGTTGGGGCTTGAATGATGGGAGAGGGATATGGAGTCAAGCACCTGGAGAATTGCCAATCGGTGATGAAAGCCATGGGCAGCCTTCCCTAAATTAAAATTTAAAAGTTTCAATGGGATCTAGTCTTAAAATCAGTGATGATCAATCTTAAGAGTTAAAAGAGAGATAACACCTCCTTTGTCATTTCATTTTTATTTTGAAAATGAACCGTGACATCCCTAGTGGCCACAAGATATCGAGATGGTTTCCTCAGGTCAGTTAAAAGCCTTCACATCATGGGAAAGAGGAAAGCTAACTGGAGAGTTGGGGAAACAGTTGCAAAAAGATCCACAGGGGAAGAATTTATCCGAGAATGACAGGTTGTGTGAAGATGATGTGAGATTGTCAGACACTTTTATGATCCTTTCCTTCAGTCTGGTTCGCATGCCTTTTGAAAGAGTGCCTGGCTTGAAAGGGAGGCCAGCCTTGAAATCAATTGACAGAGCAGAGTAAACATTAATCGCATCTGCAGCCACAGGACGCTCTGCTACAGTGAGATCTGTTGTAGGACAGAAATGACAACTATCTAACAACATCTTATGGATATGGGCTTCCTGAGCATAGATAGGAAAAGAAGAAGAACAGATACCCCAGCAGAAGGTGTTTGCAGCATAAATTAGGGCTTTGATAGAACAAAGTGGGCTGCCAATAAGGTCGTAGGAGAGGGCAACTGGAGATGCTCCTGCAGTGGGGAAGGATCCTGGGGCAATCACCATGCCTTGGAGGTCAGACCTCCACTTCATTTTTAGCAACTGAATAGCTCTCACACACCCACCATGCCTTGGACTTCTCGTTTCCTTCCCATTTGACTCATCAATAGATGTTTAACGCTAGGGTGACTTCACAGAGATGAAATGATAATAACGGATTAAAGTGAGATGAAATCCATCTAGTTGCACAGGTGAAATTCACAGAAACAAATGCTGCACTTAGATTCATGCTGCTTATAATAAGATCATAATAATATTAAGCAAAAAAAAATCAATTCCAAAATTACTGTCAAAATTCATTGATGTTATTTTTGAGTGCACAGACCGATTTTCAGTTGAATTGGTTAATTTATTTTAAGCCTCAAGTTCATGGATCTTGAAGTGTTGACTTGATTGTTTTAAAATGGGGAAACTTTATACAGTGCTATCAGGTCAAACTGCATAAATCAATGGGGGATATTTTTCTCACATGTTACAATCACAGTTCAGAATAGCCCTGATTTGTTGCATTACTATATATTTTTTTTCTTTTTTCTTTTTTTTTTTTTTTTGCCTCTAGGGACAGTGTGGATGCTAATCCAAATTTTTCAAGGCAGGAAATGAGGTGTCTGGTCTGGTAAAGAAAGTCGTTCATCAGAGTTACATTGCTTCCTGGTTAAGGATGTAAACGGAAACATCTAAATAGTTTAAGAAAGCTGATCTTCGGATATCTCTGGAAAAGATGTCATAACACTAGCGTAAACCATCATTCATTCTCCCCGAGCCAGGGCCTAAGTACTTCCAGGTTAGTGATATATAAATAGGTTCCAGTTCTATGAAAAGATGTAAAACATTATCATTTCTTTTCTTGTAATTCCTAGTGACATGTATGTAGTTTGGAGAGAGGGGACAAGCCCATTAGGAGAAAAGGCTGTGTTTGGTTCCATTTCTCTCCCAGTTATCTGTTCTGTGAAATGAAAGGGGATCCCCCCCCAACCTCCTTTCTTAATGCAGTTATATCCCATTTGGACAACTCTGGAGGGTGTTGCTAGGTTTAATTTGTGACATCACACTTATTGCTAAATCTTGTTCACTCCAAACAAGATAATTCCAGACACTATAGGAGACAAAAAGAATTATGAGCCTCAATTGCCTATCTTCCAGTAACTTACTCTAGAGTTGAAGACAAAGCATGTTCATTATTCTACCACTTACTTGGGAGCTTTGGCATTTTAAAAAAATGACTAAAAATAAATGCAGCTTTCATGCTCTGGAGCCAGACTCCCTCCTCTATTATTTAGTGTCTAGGTGATCATGGCCTTGTGCCTTAGTTACTATAGCTATCAATGGTGTTAGTGGACCATATACATCACAGGGGTTTTCTATTAAATTAGTAAAAATATATATAAAATAACGAGAATGATACCCACAGATATATACCCATAAAATGTTATTCTTTTATTTATTCAGCAAACAGGTGCTGAGTACTAATTTGTGCTGGATATGCAGAAGTGACTAAGACAAGTTCCCCTCTCTTCGTGGAACTTATATTCTAGAGGAAAGAGACAGACTCCGTAAATATATATGATCAAGGGACTGTCAGAGTGGTGAGTGCTATGTAAAAGCAGGATATGATAGCAAATAGGTTGGGAGAGGACTTGCCTTAGGTCCTCAGTCAGGTGAGGACTCTCAAGGAGAAATTTTATGGACTGAAACCCAAATGACTCCCAAAGCCAGCCATGTGATCCCTAGATAAGGTAAATAATTCAAAAGGAAATCCATTGAGCCCTGCTGGCATGATCCAATGAGACTTCATGGAGGAAGTGGGCTTTAGCATAATGTTTAGATTAAGTGCAGGCAAAGGAGTTGCAACAACTGCAGAGTCTCACAGGTGGGAAACTCAAGGCACAAGGTATGCTGAATGAGTCTTAACATACTTGTGTATCTGTAATTGACAGTATGTATGGAAAAGTAGGAGATGGGGTGAAGAGATAAACCGAACCAGATTGTAGAGGGCATTCAGCCTCAGGTTCTTCCTAAAATGTCATAGATTTCCCTGTATAAAAAATGGAGCTATTGATTTGTTTATGAGATGAAGAAATAAATTATTTTAATATGTTTAAATTAGTCCTCATTCCAATGACCACCTCATGGGGGTTGGTACACTGGGTAAATATTCACTGACTAAGTGACTAATGGGCTAGTTAGTTGGTTAGTTTATTTATTGCATAACACCTGGAAGACTAAATGCTTAATAAATTTTTAGGGAAGGAAAGGATGATGGAAAATAGTAGTGAAAATAATAGTATAAAAAGTTGAAGTTGAGAAAACAGGAGAGAGAAATCCACAGTCCTATGTTAAAGATGAGTGAGTTGTTAGGCCTGAATGGCAAATATACAATAACAGGACAACACCAAGGGGAACTTCTTTTGAAGGAGAAAAGACAAGGAGTTCCATTTTGTATGTACAGACATCTAAAATGTCCACACATTTTGTGATGTATGCTGTGATGGAAACTCTGTGATGGTCAGAAAAAGAAAAAACTGCCTCTAACAAACAGCAGAAATACAGAGCTGAAATGGGCAGTAGAGCCAAAATGCATAGTTTTGTTTCATCAAAGGAGTGATTCTTCATCTCTCTTCATTCCTTTCATTCCGTATCCATTATCATGATTTTTTTTAAGATTTTGTTTATTTATTCATTAGAGACACAGAGAGATAGAGAGAGAGAGAGAGAGAGAGAGAGAGAGAGAGAGAGGCAGAGACACAGGCAGAGGGAGAAGCAGGTTCCATGCAGGAGCCCAATGTGGGACTTGATCCCAGGACTCGAGGACCATGCCCTGGGCCAAAGTCAGGCGCTAAACCACTGAGCCACCCAGGGATCCCCATTATCATGATTATTGAAAATGATTGAGTTCAGTTGAATTTAACAAACACCAGTTGAACCAACACTAGATACCAGACTAAGATGAATAAAACATAGTTCCTGCATGTCTCCTAGAGGGGATAGGGTGAAAAGGGAACTAGCAACATACATGCACACACGTGGGCATAGTTAGTTGGTCAAAAGGAAGCTAGGATAAACTAAGACAATGAGAATGCAAATTCAAGAAAAGCTCTCTGCATCATTTAGCAATATAGATTCCATGAAGAATGAAAGCTAAGAAACTACCTTTAGATTTGTCAATGAGGAGATCTCCTTTGATCTCTGAAGGGTAAAATCAGTAGAACACTGGGGATGGAAGCTGAGGTATGTCTTTGGTCTCTTCATCCTTCATTCTCTTGAGATTTCAAAAAAAGTCTATCAGTAGGTAAAAAGTTGTAATGTTAGTGCTCTCTATAAATACTGAAAATAAACAACTGGGCCATACTGATAATCATTAAATTGCCAGATTCCATTAGAAAACAAAAAACAAAAAACAAAACCCACAACCAAAGCCATTTAGAAGGGAATCAGACAGTTAAAGTGTCATCTCCTCCCGAATAAAACAATGTCACCAAAATAAAACTCCTAAATTCATATAATAATGTGTAATTAAAGATATAAAGCAATCATATGTCCTGACACTTCATGCCAGTGGAATTGCTCCCTTGAAGAGTTTCTAAAATAAAAAAAAAAGAATAAGTAAACACAATAGAGTTTTTTAAAGATAATTTTTATTTACATCATCTTAAAAGACAAATTTAATAATATAGAAAAAAGAAAAGGACAAGCATTTTGAAGGTCAAGTGAAGCATTTTTCTTTAACAAGGTTATTTTGACATGACTAAATGGAACAGCCACAGAACTTTGAGCCGCCCTATTAGATTAATGATGGCATCAATGGCAAAAACAACTAGTATTTGTTAAGCTCCTTTCCCCCTTAATACTTTCATTCAGTTTGAGATAGAGAAAATGGTGATGAAAAGAAAGCCTAATTGAACCCTGGCCACTACATATTTTCTTTTCTTTTCTTTTCTTTTTTTTTCAAGTCAATGAGAAAAAATCAACAGCAAAAAGGATAGCCTTTTCCAGAGAGTACCAAAAAAAAAAAAAAATCAATAATCAATCTTGCCAGAAGAAATCCAACATTTTTGGTACTATAACAGATTAGACAGACTGTATTGATAATAAAAGCTATATGTCCTGTCTTGTAGATACTCTGTAAAGAAGTATCTTTATTATTGTATAAAGCCTCTTGACCTAGCTAGCCATGCCTCTCAGCCAAAAATAATCTCTTCTTCTTCTGACCTCTTTAGGATTTTACATTTCAAATAGAAAGTGAGAATTTCTGGTTAAACATGGAGGATTGAATAGAGAGAGATTTGTCTGTTCCTTCCAGTAATCCCATTCAAATGAGAGTAAAGGTAAATCCACAGCACAAAGAGAAAAGGAGGGAGCTACTTTGGGATAGAGAAATGGCAACAAATGCATCATGGAGCAGGAACTCTGAAAGACTCAGATACTGAAATTCTAGCTATCAAGGAAGGCCTACATGAGGCATGGGACTAACAATTGAAAGTCTATCTGAAAATCATCATGGGAAGTGTTTAAATACTTGGTCCCTTCCCAGAAACTGGTGGTTCATTTTGTGGAAAAATTGGATCAGATATACCCACATTTGGCAAAGAAAAAAGGTGAGGAAGAGGCACAACTTTGAGAAGACACTGCTTGATGACATCCTCAAACCTTCTGAACTACACTCCATTCACTGCCTGAGTGTCCTCTTTCTGGCTAATATTCTGAGGCAGGAGTTAAGAGTAGTCTTCCATGGAAAAACTCAGCAGCACCCAAATAAGACATATACATACTGACCTTTGGTGGTCCCTTAAGCAAACAGCTAGGTCCCCACCATTCCTCTTGTGAAGCCCACTGGTTCTTAAAACCTAAATCTGGGATATGATGATTCAAGACAATTTTCTAAAAGATGACAATATTATTTTCAGGTCAAAAAGGCTTGCTAAGATCCCTGGATACTGAATGATAAATTACTCGAGGCATGTCAACATGCAAATCCAGAAAGCAAGGAGAAATAAACTTCCAGGAAAGAAATAAATTAGATAACAAGAAGGATCAAGAAACATAAAGGCATTGGACTCCTCAGCAAAAACACTCAAATGTAGAAGATGATAGAACAATTTCTTCAAAATTCTGAATGTCAATGGTTTTCCAGTTATAAATAGAAATGCTGACAAACTGTCAATTAAACATGACAGCAAAATAAAACATTTTCATATATACGAGTTTGAAAAAGATTATCTCCCTTCCGACTTTTTTCCAAGAAGCGCTGGGTAGAGGTGTGTTGCAAAACAAGAGAATAAAAGAAGCAAAAGGAAGACCCTGATTTCAGTAAATTGGGGACCCAACAAAAACCAGAGGTGAAGTGAAGTCCCAGACAAGGATTATGAATCAGGCCCTAGCATAAGTCCAACAGGGAGTAGGGGAGACAGTTTTCTGAAAGAGGTTTCCTGGACAATGGTAGAACTGTCAGAATATCTGAAATGTTTAGTGTACAAAGAGGTTAATATTGGTTTATTTGGGCTACTATTTATTTCACTAAAGATTGGGTGGTTTGGACAACAGGAACTATTTTCTCATAGTTTTGGAAACTAGAAGTCCAAAATCAAGCTGTTGGTGGGGTTAGTTCCTCCTACGGCCTCTGTCCGTGGTTGGTAGACGGCCACCTTCTTGCTTTTTCTCCATATGGTTTTCCCTTTGTGCACGTGTACCCCAATGTCTCTCTCTCATCTGATAAAGACACTGGTCCTATTGGATTAGGGACCCATTGTAATGGCCTCATATTAACTCAATCACCTCATTAAAAACCTTATCTCCAAATATGGTTATATTCTGAGGTGCTAGGGTTTGAGATTTTAACATATAAATTTTAGAGGGATACAACTCATCCCATAATCAAAGAATTATGATTCCATAGGGAAATATGAAAAGGAAATGTAATCAAGGAAAAATATATCAGCCGGTTGCACTAAACTAAAGTTTGAATATCATTTGGGATACATTGTGGGCTCAGGCAGCAGAGCATATATGACTCTTGATCTCCGGGTCATGAGTTAAAGCCCCATGTCATCGGATGTAGAGTTTACTTAAAAAAAAAAAAAAATTAATACAAATTAACCAACATTGTCATGTAGCCATAACAGGAAAGCAAATGAGGAGAACTGTCAAAGAAAAGAGTTTGTATAAGAGTATCACAAGTGAAGAAAGGTGTGTCAGAAGAATATTGTTATTCTATAATTAGTCTTATAGTACTCTTTGATTATTAAATTCTGCAAATATATTTCATTGACAAAAATTCAATGACTTACAATTCAATATATTGTAATATTTTAAGGGATCAGTGTCATAAAGGAGAGGCAATAATTTTTTGTTTAAACACTTTAGCTTTGCTATTTGATTGTCATATCCTTGAGTGCAGTTTCCATGCCTTATTTATTGGACCTCACTTGTATTTTTTATATGCTACATAAAAAACCCATGACTAAAGTATACTACTACTCAAGTAAAGAGTATAATTATTTATTTCTCATAAATCTTAAGCACCCAATTGTTGTCCAATTAAGAGATAATTTTTAAAATTGAGTGTAGTTATTCAGTAAATATTGGCTAAGGAAACAGACTAAATCAGAAAGAGAGCCGTAGCAGATACTAATAATAATAACTAATAACCCTGTAGTAATAATTGTTGCAGCTTTAAAGATAGAACAGAGGAACGCTTGTGTGGCTCACTCATTTGGCTCAGGTCATGATCCTGGGGTCTTGGGATCAAGCCCCACATTGGGCTCCCTGCTCAGTGGGGAGTCTGCTCCTCCCTCTGCCCACCCCTCTGCCTACTTGTGCTCTCTCTCTTTCTATCAAATAGATAAATAAAATCTTTTTTAAAAAATAAAGATAGAACATAGAAAATAATGCAGTGAATGAAAGATTAGGGAGTAAGGAAAGAAGGAGAGAAAGAAAGATAAATCAGCAAATTTATACAAGTAACCTGATGATACAGACTGAATGATTTGTCCCTCCAGAATTCGTATATTGAAAGCCAATACCCACTGCGATGATATCTGGAGGTGAGGCCTTTGGGAGGTGATTCTGTTATGAGAGTGGAGCATCCATGAATGGGATTAGTGCCCTTATAGAGGAGACTCGGAGAGCCCGCTTGCCCCTTTCAACATTGAAGATGTAGCAAAAAGATGGTCATCAGCGAACACAGAAGTAGACTGTGATCAGACACCAAATCTGCCTGCATCTTAACCTTGGACTTGTCGGCCTGCAGAACTATGGAAAATAAATGTTTGTCATTTACAAGTCACCCAGGCTATGGCATTTTGTTATCATAGCCCAAATGGACTAAGACACATAACAACAATTCAATCTTTACCAAACTAAATCAATTCTCTATCCTTTGCTGTTTTATTGGCCCTTTTTCCAGATCACTTTTCTCTAGAAAATCAGAAGTCTTTTTGGCAAACAATTCCAAAATGGTACTGAGAATATTTTTAATCAATTTTCAAATGGATATAAAAGAGATAGATACATTTCTGGTTGCTCTTTAATCACTTCCCTGTCAGAGAAACCAAAACAATTGTACCCAGGTCAATTTGAGAAAAGCTAGTGCTATTCAGATTGCTCCCTTAGTGAATCAAAAAGTCCAATAGGCTGCTCATCATGAAGAGGACAGTGGAGGTGAAGATAAACTTAGCAAGTATTCATGAGCTGAAGATGCTTACTCTGTGGCTGCAGAATAAAGGAAGCTGGATAAATAGAAAAAGAGGAGATACTTACCTTAATGCTGGAAAGAAGGAGTGAAGGTGGGGGAGAAGGGATGGAAGGAAGGAGAGAGAACAGGAGGTAGAAAGGAAGAAGAATGAGAGAAATCTTAGCAATGAAGGAAATATCTAATAATTCAAAATGAAGTACAGGTCAGTTAGACTAGTGGCATGGGGATGGCCTGGTAATGAGTACAAAGAGTTTTCCCAAAGATCAGTTAAGAGCAGGCTCTAGCAGTGGAGCAAGACCAGCGCCTGATAGTAGTAAAAAGCAGGAGTTATCACCACAAAGTTAGATGGCAATCTTTCAATCTGTTTTTTTTTTTTAAACTAGCATCTGAATTCAGTTTTATTTTGAAGGAAAATCCCAAAGAGCTCTCCATTTTAAGAGAAATGTGGAAAAGTGGGAAAAACATAGTATCCATCAAATTGAGGTACATGTATTAGTAGTCAAAATATATTTAGAGAGAAAAACAACATATTAGAGAAAAGCTAAGTATTCCATATATCTAAAACAAGGGCATTTACATATGGAACTAAGTCCTTTCCTAAGAGTTGGAGGCAAATTAGTTTGTGCCATTATGTGGTCAGCCTAAGTGTTCCATTTCAAGTATAAATTGAAGAAATCTTTCCCTCCAAGTAACCTCAAGTCAGTCTTCTTTCCATAAATTGATTATGCAACTGGAAATGATTTAGCATGTGATCTCACCATAGCTTTAACCTATTCCAATATATGATGTGCCTGAACATTTAGAAGATTGAAATATTCATTAAAATGAGGAATATTAATTCCTTAATATTTATTTAAATAGGAAAAAAGAAACCTTGGTGGCACAAATGTAGATTAATTGAAATAGGAACTTATATCTGAAAATGCGACTGACCTCCTTTCCGTAAATATCAGACAAGGAATTCAAACTAAAACACAACTTATTTTGTCAGAAATTACAAAATGTGCATTTTTTAGCAGATACTAATTGTACCGATGAGATTTATCTAAACCACTCTCATCTGGGATATGGTTAATTCTTATACATCAGCACATCTATTCTGTCTCTGAGGCTTAGGCAGAAAAGTACATGCTACTTCCACCCACCCCTGCACCAAGTGAAGGGAATACTTGGGACTGTTAGCTCTATCGTTACCTGTCAAGGACAGACTTTTCTAGGCAATATAGGCAGTTGCCTGTGGTTGAGAAAATAATTCAAACACTCATGAAACATTTTAAGGTTAAGACAACAGATGATGACTAGTACGGAAAGTACAGTTAGAGAAGAAGAAAGCGCCCAACAAGTTACTCACTGTAGTAAATAGAAATCATTCCAAATGAACTAGATAATGGGGAGGCAAAGGAACAGAAGGTTTACTGTTCGAGGTTTAATGACCATTGCTAAGAAAACCCAAGGATACATCCTGCCCACCAACTTCTGTAGGTTTCTCTGGGCCCATGTAGCCCTCCACAGCAGTAATGACACCAATAGATTTACGCTACGTTTTACACCTACCGAAGAACTTTCATATGATCGAAAAGTCAGGGCGTGCGCTATCATCACTACTGCCCAGAGGCAGGAACGAAACTCAGTAACATCATGTGACTTTCCGAACACCACCCAAAAGCAAAATGTAAGGCCTCCAAGTTTCTGCCCGTGGCCATGACACTACTAAATCAAGATGTGTGGCCTAATGAAGAGGGCATGTTGGCAAATGACAAAGGAGGAAGGCAATAGAAATGATTTTACAGCATCCAAGTGTCAGATGGACTCCTAGGGTAACGCTTAAAAAATCACTTTGAAGAAATTATCCATCACTTGTTCCTCTGAGTTACAGGAAAGGGAGGAGGGGAAAAGACCACAAGGTCCGTTATTATGAGGGACTTTCCTTTCTGGCTTAGTGACAGTGACCTGGATTAAATGGCATGCTTTTTCCTACACTAGGTGTCCTCCTCTGTGTGGAGTGGGCACAGAGTCCCCCACCTCTGGGCATAAAATGAAAGGAAAAGCTGTAAACAGAAATGCTCAATTGAGGTGGTAGCAACTTGCTTGTATTTGTAGAGAAAATATGAAAAGCCAGTTACACTTAGGGACCAGTCCAACAGTACAGAGCGAAGTGTATTGTGGATATACTTCGCAGAATAGGCACATGCAAGTGGATTGCTCCCTCTAGACCGGACTTTTGTCCTAAGTAAAACTGTAAAATAATTTGCATTTATCCTCTTTGTCAGAAGAAGCCAGCCAAACTCATAGGGGAAAAAAGTTCCTTTGTAAATGAATAAAATCCCCATTCCAAGGGAGACATGCATTTTTAAAATTTAGTCAATGTGGTGGGCCTTTGGATATCTCCTCTGCCCTAAATTGTCTTATTTATCCTTTCTTCTGCCTTTCATATGCTACCCAACAGGGTGATTCCACAACGAGTGCAGATCTATGGGGAAGAACACCCTCCAATTCTCCCTCTCTCTTTCTCTCTCTCGTAGCTTTATGGGATCTGCAGACCCTAATGGGAGACAAAATGCACTTTTCCGTCAGTGAAAGTCATCAAAAATTACCAAAAGGTACACGGGGAACAAACATCCATGATAAGAAGATAACATATTCATACAGTCACTTTCTTATCACAACGAAGCTTGTGAGGAGAAGGAAAAGCCTGGAAAACTCAAGGATACGAGGAAAGGTTACAGAATCCACTCATTAGAATACACAGCATGTCATCTTGGCACTGCCTGCTGCACTCCACAGTGGTAATGCTTTTCCTTCCACCGAACAGATCCATCTCCAGAGCCCTCTTGGAACTGTCAATATAGTCATTATCAATTATGTAATGCAGGGGGGAGCAAAGATTAATAATTCAGAGCTAAGGCATCACCATGATTTATAATCTTGCATGTAACTGTCTACAGCTAGCATTGGGAACCTGTCATTAAAAGACATTAACTTGAGAAAATTAGAGTTCTGTATTGATCACCAAACATGTATAGTTTATCGTGGAGTGATGCTTTAATTTATATTCCAAGCAAGGCTCTAGGTGAATATCATTTGTGTAGGGAGGGCTGCATCCCTAAGCCATCTGGTTCCACAACATGACAGTAGCTGCAGGTAAGCATCCTCTAGACAAGCACAGTCCGGTCGCGACAGGCAGACGTTGTACCCAACACCGCCTGTGCGGTTCAGGCACAATTATTAACGAAAAGAAAGGTTTTATCCTGAACGTGCAGAAGTAGGGCCACTTGGTGACTTGATGGATGATCTCAAGGGGATATTACCTTTCCACATTCCTATCCTTAGGTAGGTGAAATGCCTCTCTGTTCTTCTATTTCCTGTACCTCACTAGCAATTTGCCTTCCTTAATAAAATTAGAAGGAAGTTATTAAATGACTTGGCCCAATCCCTGAGTTTCTGCAAGTGAATACTACAGGATTGTGACCGCATGATGTGATCCCTGGGAGGACTGGCTGTGAGGGTGCATTAACTCAGGTAATCAGACTGTCATCACCAACCTTTAGCAAAAGTGTCTCAGAGGCCCGAGCTGAACTTTGGAGAAAGCTGACGGGCTTTTACAAACACCACCTTGATGACGAGCCAGGCAGAAATGCACAGTAACAGTGGGTTAATGATGGTTTTCAAACCTTGGCTGCATATTATAATCATCTGGGGAGATTTTATAGAAAATACTGATGTCTGAGCCTCATGCAGAGATTCTACTTTAATTGGTCTGGGATGGGGAACCAGGCAGTGCAAAATTTGTTAAGTTCCCTAAGTGATTCCGCGGTGTGCCAATTTTAAGAAGCACTGGTTGGGGTGTGTTCAAGTGTATGTGAGTAAATTTAAGATAGAAAGGATGGAACACATTGAAACGGCTAGGATCTGGGTATAAACTTTAAAATGGTGAATATGAAAACAACTGAACAGTAATTAGCAAATTAGCATGTAACACAAAAATACAGGTGCAAAGTTTTGGTTTGGTTTTGGTACCAGTCTTGGCTGCTTGACAGGTACCTTGGAGGGAACACAATGGTGTGATGGAGCACAGGGTGCCCCTCTCCTTGTACCAGACTTGGATGCCAGCCACTGAGGGGTGTGGTGGATATCAGCTAAGTCCAGTGGAAATTAGATATGCCTTTCCTGGTTATAAAACATAGGGTGGGGTGTGGGATCATTGTGGGCACTGAAAATCAGATTTTGCCACTGTGAGGTTAGAAATGGAAGATCATTCCTCTAAAACTGTCTTTGAGAAGCTGATGGATGTCCAGTGCATGTTTCACCGGGGCTTCTGGGGAAATGTTCACTGGGTCACATCCACCTTTCATCTGTGCACTCAGATCTGGCTGCAAACAAAAAGGAGAGGTTGATAGTAGGAGAGCCTGTAGCCAGATACAGTGCAATGTGATAAAGGGAGATTAAGGGTGTTTTTAAAGGCTCAGAACCTCAGAGATAATCATCTGACAAAGAGCATTCAAGGCAAAGAACAATAGATTAGAGAGGTAGCTTTGATAAGTTTTCATGCTGAGGAAACAAAAAGAATAAAGAAATAAACCATCTAGAAGGAGCCCAAAGATCTCTCTGTGCTTATGCATTATTAATAACTAAAGAGGAATAAAAAATAACTAATCTTGACAAATAGAATGATGACAGCTTTGATGTTTCTGTGCTAGTCAAGGATGAATGAAGAATAGATATCTTCTATATACAAAGAAATGCATAAATTGAGATAATTACATTATGCAAGGTGTTAGCACTCTCTCTAGATCTAAACGGAGTCTGGTTTACATGTTAGTAAACAATTCTGGGTGTATTTCAGGGGGTCTGAGCACTCTTTTCGGCTTAGTGGTTAGTACCATACAGATTTGTTCCTAAATAATTCAAGACCCTTGAGATGTCCAGTCTCCCAGAATCTACCAGATTCTGAATCCCAGTGGAATGTTTCTCCTCTAACCTTCTGTTCAGCCAACAGAGAAACTGTTAGTACTTGCTGAGCCATGGAAAGCAAACAGGTAGCGAACTTTTCTTCACCTCCTCCTGTTGTGATAGCAGTAATATGTTTGTTTGTTTCAATCCAGAGCCTGCAGAGCCTTATTATCTGGGGGGAAATGCAAAGGAAGAAGAGAAAAAACGTGCCTGAAGTGGCCCCATTGAGGAAGCTATGGGCCATCATTTCTTGTGATTAGATCAAAGAAATCTCAGAACACCTCAAAGCAATTTATAGAAAAACACATTCCTATGTACCTGGGGAACAGTGACTCAGGTTACAACTCCCAAATTCTAGTCTTATTGCCTTAAATTTGATTAATGGGGCATATTGCTTCACATTAAGCTGCGTCAAGCCAGGATGTAATGAGATATGATATTGACTATTGACGGCGACTTTTCTACTTCAGCTGACCAGTTCAGAGGAGAGCGCTTGTCTTAAAGGAAATACACTGGTTTGAATTCCTTTCTAGTTTCTTTCCGTAGAACCAAATGTTTATATCCTTAAGATCTACTTCCATGTTGTGTGTACCCTTCTTTGTCTGCACTGTCAAACAACATTCTAAGGGGGTACCAATCCATCAGTTCAAGAAAGAGGAAGATCTCAGTTTGGATTCTATAATGATTTTTGAAGAGCTGCTTCTAAACATCTTTTTTTTCTTCTTTTTAGAACAACAGTCCCTAAGCTTTAGCCCTCCCACATCCAACAAAATAATAGCTAATATTTAATTGACACATCGTGCTTCTGCCTAGGCTCACACAGCTACTGAATAATAGAGCGCCATTGAGTTTTTTCATCAACACATATTTGCTCAAGATCTATTATGTGTCAAGAAGCACTATAATAGGTATATGGAATATAGCAGTGAGAAAGATATAGAGGTACCCTCATAGAGATTTTGTAATGAGGGGAGA
Source organism: Vulpes vulpes (assembly GCF_048418805.1). NCBI lineage: Eukaryota > Metazoa > Chordata > Mammalia > Carnivora > Canidae > Vulpes > Vulpes vulpes. The sequence goes on from NC_132786.1 coordinate 35,040,110, forward strand.
AGGACCAATGCAAAAAAGAGACAAATAAAATATTGACAAATTGTGATGTCATGAGATAAAAAATAAAAGGAAGTCCTTCTTTAGAGAACATGGTCAGGAAAGGCTTTTCTAGTCCTGGAGGACAGCTCTATCACCATAGGGTGAGTTGGGGAAGGGTGGAGGTAGAACTGGAACTCAGAGAAGATGTGCCTTGAGCCCATATTCCCGATGGCCATACTACAGCCTCTCTTTGACTTCCTGCAGAACAATCTAAGGTATTCATTTGTCTCAACTCATTCTAGCCAATCCCCTAGTCCACACTCCACATTTAGGGCTTACTATTTCTACCCACATGTCTATCTCTCCCGTCAAAGGGGAAGAGGTATCCCTTGTCACTTCCCATTTTGTCACCCTAGAAGATCCACTTGGAATCACACCCCTGTGACTCACCGGAAGCTTTATCCCTTTGTCTGCTTTTTATCTTCTGTATCTCTCTTCTTTGCCCTCTTGATTCCTTCCTTACAGTGCACAAACATGCATGAGTTTCTCATATTAAGATAGCTCTCAAACAAGCATCTCCCTTCTAGCTACTATCCCTGAAAATAATGCTCTATAATCTTTTCCCCCTTTTTCCCAGTTCTCATTCATTCTATAGACCCTATGAACTGGCTCGGCCTCCTTTACTCCAATGAACAGAAAACATAGTAGAATGAAGAGAACAGACTTTGGATTCAAATAGAAATGAATTACAGACCCATGTTTCAATCTTTAGCTGTGTGCCCTTGGGAAAGATACTTAACTTCTCTAAACTTGAGCTTATATATCTATAAAGTAGGGACAGTGATAATAATACCTGCTTCACAGGTTATAAGAAGTTTTAAAAGAAACAATAGATACCAAGCACGGCCCAAACATTGTATAAGATCAGAGTACAAGTGCTAAGTCATTATTTAAATCATCCCCTAAACTGTGCTAGCAAAGACACTAGTGACCAACTGAGTGCCAAATTCATTGGGATATTTTCAGATCTAGTCTTTGTTATAACTTTCTTGTGATGTTTGACATTATTGAACAGTCCTTTCATCTTAAAATCCTCTACTGTCTTGATCTCCAATAACAATACCTTATTCTGGTTCTCATTCTCTTTCTATTACTGTCCTTCTCTTTCCGTGACCGTTCCTTCTTGGCATGCTTTGCTGATTCTTCTTCCTCTACTTCCTCTTGTTCCCTTCTTTTGTCACTCACTTCTCTTATCATTCTGGGCCCCCTTCTGGTCATTTACATGACCTTGGTTGCCATCTCTGTTAATTACTCTCAAAACTAATTTTCTATTGATAGTTGCTTCATAAACTTTAGATGGGTGGATGGATTCCCCTGCTCACAGGACTTCTCCACTTCCACATCCTATAGAAACTTCATTGTCAACACAGAAAATAGTTTCTCTTCCCTCGGTTTTCTAACATCTTCTGTTACCAAGATCCACCTGATTTCCCAATGGAAGAAACATCTCTAATATCTTCAGCTGCTTGCCTGGTGATCCAGGACAAAGACCCAGATCTCTTGCCTCCAAACTCAGAACTTTTTGCTCCGAGATCTTTGATTAGCAGTTTACAGCATGCTCTTTATCCAAGTTCATAATAGCTTGATATTATTACCTTGTGATAGTTAATTTTATGTGTCAACTTGGCTAGATTCATGATACCTAATTTTTGGTCAAATACCAACCAGACACCAGTCTAGTGTGAAGGTATTTTTTAGATGGTGATTAGCATTTAAATCAGTCATTTTGAGTAAAACAAATTACTCTCCATAGTGTCAGTTGGAGACCATCCAAATCATTGAAAGCCTCAAGAGAAACACAGAGGTTCCCTAGGGAAGGAAGGATTTTGCTTCCAGACTGACTGCCTCTGGATTCAAGCTTCAACACGTGTCTCTGACACGCTGGCCTGCCCTGAGGATTTCCAACTTGCCAGCACTTACACTCATGTGAGCCAGTTCCTTAAAATCAATCACTCTCTCTCTCTTCTATTTATTATGTTTCTCTGGGGACCCCTGACTACTGCACACCCTATATCCCTTCCTCTATCATTAGAAACATATCATTAGCATTTTGCCAGCTTAACTTCTCTTTTGCATATTGGTGTTATTTATTTTAGCATAAATAGATGTCATGTATGTGATCAGTCACCTACTCTAGATACATGGAGTCTGGGAATACATTCAGTCATGTGTCAAGTAGGTTCTTTACCCTTGAGAAGACAAAACATCTTTCCTCTTTTCTCTCTCCCCACACTTCTCTTCATCAAACCCCCACTGAACTTGTCCTGCCACTCTCCAAACCAGACCATAAATTAATGTCACCCATCTCACTCACCCTAGTAAACACTAGGCAAGGGTTTGTGATCCAAGTATGTTGGGCTTCTTTTTTTTTTTTTTAATTTTTTTTATTATTATTTATTTATGATAGTCATACAGAGAGAGAGAGAGAGAGAGAGAGAGAGGCAGAGACACAGGCAGAGGGAAAAGCAGGCTCCATGCACCGGGAGCCTGACGTGGGATTCGATCCCGGGTCTCCAGGATCGCGCCCTGGGCCAAAGGCAGGGGCCAAACCGCTGAGCCATGGGAAAACAAACTTGATTGCTATCTCAAGATCCAGGTGGTAGAACAAACTTCAAAACCAAATATCACAATTTGTGTCTTTTTTTTCCTTCTCAGAGTCCTACTTGATTTTTCCTAACTTGATTAATTTGCTATCCATAATGGCTCTCAAGTTATAAACAGAGGATTGTAAGAGCTTTGCACGTCACCAGCAATTCAGCTTCTCAGAAACAAGGGACAAAAACCTGATTTGGAGTGAAATCTCTAAGGGATTAATTAACTCAGCAAAGACATTTACAGCACTGGCTAACAGTTCAATGATGGACTGAAGGTTGAGTTCATTCCTTATGTGCCATTGGCTGAAAAACGCAATTAATCTAGTATATTAAATGAATATTTAGGTCATCAAAAGAAGACAAAAGTGTTTTGTTTGTTCATTTGGATTTTGTAACCAAAATTACAGTCCCTCTTCCTTCTTCCATTGAAAGGAGGTTAATATCTAAAAAATGCTTACAAGGAATAGGCTAGTGTTCATGTTAAGCTTGGTGCCTTAAAATGATATTCAGTGATTCTAGTCACATTTGCTAAACTGCCAAAACTTTTAATAAACACATATGCTTTGGACTTCTAGTTTCTGGTTTCTGGGGATTACAATATTTTCCTAAGTTAGCCAGCCTTCTATCTTGGACAAGGCTGTATGACTATTTACTCAAGTAACTTATCTCAGGAGCTTTAAATGTTTCCCCATATTTCATGCCCTGTTCCTCTGAATGTCTGGATTTGGGAAATTAACATTCAGAGGAGAGTAGAAGAATTTTTTCATATAAAAAAGGTAAATAATATGGTATCACCCATATGTCTAGGGAGAGGAATGTAAATTTGGTGTCTACAGAGGCTCTCTCTTCGTTCCTATTTCTCTATTTATGTGTGTTATTTTTTTAAGTTTCTTTTATAACTCATCATTTGATAAATGGTAAATATTTTACTCCCCTACCTATTTCCTCCTTCAATAATATTTTTATTTTGACAAACTCAAGGATATCCAAATATAAGAATAAAATAAATCCTTCGCGTTTCTGAAAAGTCCAATAATTTAGTGGCATGTCCATTTCTGCTTGTGCACACATTAGCATGGAGACTTGTTTTAGACAAAGGTTCATTTATTTTTACTGAAAAGGTATCACTCTCACTTAAAAAAAACCCTCATATGCATTCTCTCTTTGCAGATCCATAATATCTTTGCAAATAATACGCATTGTGAAAGGAAACATAAAACAAATAGACGTGGGTGGGGGTACTTTAAAAATCTACTTAGTATGATTTAAATGCGGTTTATTCTAAAGCCAGAGCAATGGATGAAATAACCTTTTAAACTACCCTTCTTGTTCTAGAATTGTAAGACAAAAGAAAATACATTCTGACCACAGAAATGGCATTTTTTGGAGTAGGATACCTGCCCATGAGAAGAAAGACAAGTTCTGATGTTGCTGTAAAATTTACATGTTTTGCTCCAACCTTAAAATCCTAATAGGTATTTCATTAAAATTATTGATGTAATTATTCATTAGGTATAATACACTTAACATTTCAATAATTAACTGCTATAGCAATAGGAGAGAAAATCTGATTTGTTTGTTTCCACTGTTTTAAATCTTTTTTTTTAATTTTTTTTTTTTTTTATTTATTTATGATAGTCACAGAGAGAGAGAGAGAGAGGCAGAGACACAGGCAGAGGGAGAAGCAGGCTCCATGCACCGGGAGCCTGATGTGGGATTCGATCCCGGGTCTCCAGGATCGTGCCCTGGGCCAAAGGCAGGTGCCAAACCGCTGCGCCACCCAGGGATCCCTGTTTCCACTGTTTTAAATAGCTAACTATTCTTGCCATCATCTATAGCCACTCCAAAATGTCCCAGGTACTGGCAAACATCACCAATTATTTAAGAGCTGAGTCTCAAGATAAAGATTTTCCCTTCCTTCCTTTCAAATGCCCATTGAAGGCCAGCAAGAATTGTATTTCTAGTCATTCTCTGTGAGTCTGTCTGTCTCTCTATCTCTCTCTCCTTTCCACCTTCCCACCATGTTTCTCTCTCCATCCCTCCATCTCTCTTTCCCCTACAGAATATGCAGGGCTTTAGAAGATTCAAGACAGAGTATGATAATACAAAACACTAGTAATAAAATGTGTATGCTTTTCTGATAGTTTTGAGATACATAAAAACTTGGAAAATTCATGCACACAGACACACACACAATTTATGTCATCAAGTAATGCTACCTCAACAACTAGAAAAAGTTCTCTGAGCCAACGAAAAGGTATTTTTTAATAATATGAGAAATCTCCTGTGTATTTCTGTAGCTCACCAGCCTCCAAGTAGAGCTCTCCACAGTAAATATGATTCAAAAGCTCAATCATTAATTCTATTTAGGCTTAATGTGTCATAAAGCTAAGGAATGCAGGGCCATTTTCCTCTCTGCTGGGGCACAAAAAGTATATTAACTATTCCAGCCAGTACTGTGAATGATTTATTAATTCAATTTTGGAAAGTGAGACTGTCAGATCATATAAGCACATATTATAAACAGATGATCTCTCTGAAGATTCTTATTCCTTCTCTTAGCTAAATGACTGAAAATGCACTTCACCACTGAGATCTCTCTCTGTCTCTCTCTCTCTGTGTCTCTGTCCCTAGCCCCTAGATATACACACATACTATTCAAATAGGAGACTATCCTCTCATCCTTGAGACATTAGACCTAACTCAACATAAATAAAAAGAAGCACCTGGACTGACATGAAGGAATTTTCCCAAAAACAGACCTAAAAATTACTGAGTCAACTGTGATGCAGTGATGTACTGAAAAGAACATCAGTGCACAGAACTCCAATGACCTGGATTCTGGACCACGATCTTCCAGGAAGTACACATGACCTTGGGCAGGTCACTTCACCTGGGTCCTTAGCCAGGAAGAGGAGGACCTGTGATCTCTACAATTTCTAACTTTCTATGAACCTGTGTTGTCGACATGAATGAAACCTGATGGCATAATGATGGTCTATGCTCCACTCAGCAGCAAGATTCTTTAACTGTCCATACCTTAGAGCCTTTCAGTACTCGGCCAATTCCTTCTAAATAACACATCATGGGGCAAATTTACATTTCCTAACCTTAGAATTCCAATGTTGGGACGACATCAGAATGAGTGTGTGTGTGTGTGGGTGTGTGTGTGTTTTCTTGGATTAAATTCCTAGCATTTGCCAACCACCCAGAAATGATTTTTAACCAAGCCTCTTTCAGAATATTGAATATTGCTAGTGTTTTAGGGTTCTTAAAACATTTTTATTTTTATTTTTTTTTTAAGATTTTATTTATTTATTCATGAGAGACACACAGAGAGAAAGACACAGAGACACAGGCAGAGGGAGAAGCTGGCTCCATGCAGGGAGCCCAACATAGGACTCGATCCTGGGCCTTCAGGATCACACCCCAGGCTGAAGGCAGCACTAAACTGCTGAGCCTGCCCCTTAAAACATTTTTTTAATTCCTCTTTCTGTAAAACTTGTAAACCCCTTCTACCATTCCTTTTTACATACAGAGGAATTGGGTTTTATTCTCATGGGAACTCTGAGAATTAAAATATAGAGATTATTTTAATCATGTGATGGTGATTCATTTCCTAAGATATTCAATGTGTGATAAATATGGGTGAAATCAAGGGATAATTTTCAAGATCAGAGAGTTGTTTGTAATTTTGCATCAGGTTGAAAGTACACTCACCTGTTTCCTAACCAAATTATGTCAATGGGAAATGTTTATTTCTTGTTCCTGAGAAAAACCTTTTATAGGGAATCTGCCCATTTGTGGCTCAGACAACACCTCAGGTATGAAGCTGTTAAAGACCAGATCAGGAAAGAGTGGTGCAAAGGGAAGGTGCAGAATCAAACTTGACTTCATAAAAGTATTCATAAAAAAAAAAAAAAAAAAAAAAAACACAACCACACACACACAAATGGTTTAATATAAAAATTCATCATTTATTCTTAACGAAAGATATATCATGATGCTTTCTATGCAAGGATTTGTTTCACTTGCAAAATTATGTCCCATACTATCTGTTAACACTTTTCGCCTGGGGCACTCTTTTATAAGTATCACCCTCAAAACTAGTTACATATTATAGCCCAAACATTGCAGATAAAATGGGCAATTGCAATACGACCATGGCCCTTTACAATTATAACACAGAAGCCACATTAGAATTTAGTTTCCTAAATTTAAATACATATTTTTTTTTACTTAGTTTTGTTCATTGGCTTTTTCATTAAATAGGCTGTATTTAAATCATTTATTATATTTATGCCTGTCATGCATTAAGCTGTATCCCCCAAATAATTCATACAGGAGTACCTGTGAATATGGCCTTATTTGGAAATAGGGACTTTGCTGAAAATAAAGTTAAAATAAAGTCATCAGGGTGGTGGGTCCTAATCTACCACCATGTCCTTATGGAAAAGGAAATTTGGACATAGAAACAGACATGGGAGGGAGAATGTCCAGTGAAGATAAAGACAGAGATGGGATGATGTATCTACAAGTTGGCAATCTTTGGCACCAGAAGCTAGGGGAGAGGCCTGGGATGGATCCTCTCCCACCTTGATCTCTGACTTCCAGCCTTCAGAACTGTAAGACCATCCTTTTTGGTGCTTAAGCCTCTCAGTCCGTAGCCCTCTGCTTAATGCAGCCCTAGAAAGCTAATAAAATGCATCTATATATTACTCGCAAGGGTGTTTGCTTTTATTCAAACATGAGAGAGAGCTGCAAATGCTCAAAATGAGAAACGTAGCTTGAAGAGACCAACTTCATGAATTGGGTGAGCTTCAAGTGAAAGGGAGGGATGTTTCCTCAGCAGTGTACCTATTTTGCTGTTGTCCTAGCTGCTTTAGGTTCAGCATGTTACATTGTGGTGAGAGCATTGTGTCCATTGATAGTGAGTGTTGTACCCATGGACTTGAACCCAAAAAATTTGAATTAACTGCCAATTAGAAAATGAATAGATCCTTCTCAACCTACCTTCCTTTCCCTCGTTATCACTCCTCCCCCACTGTCTTTCTCTTTTGCAGTTTACCCTTCAGATTTCTTCCTGCATCAACAAGATGCTGGCCATTTGCATAAGGAGAAATTAGCCCCAGTGTCTCTGAGGCAGCTGTTCAGTTCCTCAGACTTGCTGCCACTCTCTTCCAGGCCTCGTGTGTGGAATACAAAACACGGTGAACAGAGGGCTCCATGAGGCTAGGCATCTGATTCTCTTTCAGAATATGGAGGACGGGCCTCCTGAATCCCTTGCATTCTCCTCCAGACCTCTTCCTGTTTATCATAGAGTATAAAATAACAAGCCCCCAGGTCACTCGCATTCCGTTCTGTCATTTCCTCAGAGACCGGATGGGTAATCCTGTAATAATACCATTTCAGACACTTCTCTATTCTCCAGATAGAAAATAGATAATTAAATGCATGTTTCTACCATTATTCTCTATTTATCCGGGGTTGTGAATAGTGAATTAATATCTCCAAAGATCCCACTCATAATAAAGAAAAACTGGATAAGAATTGATTTGTATCTACTGCTATTGTGCTTAAATCGCTATGTTTTTCTATTTGCTTTTCAGTCTCAGACAGGAGTAGTCCAGGAAGAACGAATAAAAAGTTTTAAATGTGAGCAGATTTTCCCCCAATGTCTTTGCTTCCAGGACACTGATACTCCATTATGAATAGAATTTGATGGGTTTTCAGAGTCTACTTCATAATCCATCCACTGCCCCGCCAGGAGAAAAACTTCACAAACCAATAATACATTTTGATTCTCATCTAAACCTACTGGGTCAGCAAAACCAAACTGTAAATTTCTCTATAACTGCTTCTCAGGAAATTTCCAGCATTTCTGAATGGGCCAGAAATCAGTGGAAATGGCCTCTGTCTTGCCATATTTTGGCATTTGGACTACAAGAAAGAACAAACGGCATATAGATTTATATGGAGCTTTACCACCATTTTCCATCAAGCCACAATAGGCCCTAGGACCTGATTATTACATGAGACTTCTGAGGCTTGGCTTAGTGCTAGTGAAGCATCAGTGAGCTACAGAAGCTGGGCCTTACCTCCCAGCATTTTCATAACAATGGTGGACCTGGAAGATGTTGCCATTAACTCATTTCCCATTTGGCTTCTCTGGAAATAACTGTAAACTTGACTTCCTAAGGAGAAGACATGAACAAGAGGGTTATTGTGCCTTTTCTAAGATTTTCAACACTTAGGAAACTGGCTGGAATCACTTTTCTTTAAAAAATAAGTGATAAGGGATAAAGGCTGCTCACTCATATATACTCTCAAAGTAACAGATCACAGAAATGGAATGGAGGAAGGATATTTTTTATAACACATCTTTGGGGCAAAGTCCCTTCTAAGGAATATGGACAAATATTTTTTGTGGGGCCTCCGTCTATATAAACATTTTGAGTCACCCCAAAATGCTAAGACAGCACCTTTGTGATGGTCCAATCTAATACGCTCTGCTAAGAAAGGAATTAGGCTATTGCAATGAGATTGATGGGCTCTCTAGGCTACCCTCCAGAAAGTGATGTGGATGGGGTTGCATGAGTCCCAGGGCTCCTCCAGGTATCTGGTACACCCCATAGGTAGGTAGAAGACTGAAGAACAACCCACCCAGGAGTTTGGGCTCTTGGCACCCTGCTTGAGAGGTACAGCTGCCCTGATAATTGGAAGCTCATCATTGGTGGCACTTAGAAAATTTCAGTTAGTGCTCCAAAGAGGAGGGAGTGAGACCAGAGAGGCCCTTTGCGCAAACTGGCATGAGGCCCCCTGCCCACACCCAACAGCAGCACGCCTTTGGACTAACTTATTAAAATGATGTAATTCAAATGTATGACACACAAAAGAGAATTTTACAAATATTGATATTTCTCATACAATAGTGAGAGAGGAAAAATCACTTTTATTTGATTTAAAAGACATTCTCTGAGTGTTGTTCAAATATTTAAACAGCTGTGCTTTTGTACACACCTATATACTGTTCTATTTAAGAAAATAATGACTTACATAAATGACTGTGTATGATTAGACTATTTGCAATATGTGTTTCACAAAGTAGAAATGAAATGGCTAAACCATATCGAATGTTGGAACATACGTTGATAGTAAAGTGTTGTTGGAAAATGGGCTATTTTTATAGAAGTTCAAAAATGTTGCAGTGATTATTGGTGTTGCTACAGTTTCAAATTTGTTTTATAACACTACATGGTAAGTGTTGATCTTCATATAAACTTCTCTGTTTGTCCATTTTTAAGGAAAGAGAACAAGTGTAAATAACTCCCATTTTTAGCACTAGGCCAACTAGTAAAAAGCAAAGTAAAAGGCCATAAAATATGTGATAACATCTTTTTATATACACATTTGATAAATAAGGACATAAAGGAAATAAAAGATATCTCAGAAGCCAAATAGATAATATACTGAAATTCAGGCCCTTAACAGAGCCTGATAATTCTGCTAGGGGAACAGGGGAATAGCAGGTTCAAAAACAAGAGGTCTTGAGTTTTAGTGGCCAACAGTGTCAAGGGAAAACTTCTTGAATTTGGGCAAGGCAAAGTGGGAATGAAACCCTCCTCCTTTTAAAGCCAGGATTGAAAAGTTATATTCTCAATGAAAATGTGCACTATAAACACACACACACACACACACATATGCTCACCAGCACGGGAAATTATAAATAAGATTTCCTATCTTGGTCCAGTCACTGGTTTTAAAAAAGAAAACAGAATAAACGTTCTCTCCAGTATCTAAAACCAGAAGTCTGCCCTTATATGAGTGTAGAGCTTAAATGATCCTCGTTACTTCCTCTATACCATTCTCTATCCCTCCTCCTCTAAAGCCTCTTACCATTGAATCCCATGTCATTAGGAACCCATGCACTCATTCCTTCTTCGAGTCACACACACACCCCTGGGTTTTTCCCATAATTCCTTAAGATTTTAGCTACTGGCTCACTTTCACTCTCTTCAACTTTCAACACTTCTCTAGTCATAATTCTTGTAACTACAAATAGAATACAGATTATTTTCCCAATACAATGCCAGTACAGCAATATTATTCCTTGGCTTCCTGTTCTTTAATAATCTTTTCCTTCTACCCTACCTTAGCTACAAACTCCTATATTCTTGCTGGTAAATGGATAAATAAATACAAGGAATTGTAACTATCATAACTATAACTGCTTTAAACTAAATGCTTGGGTCCTCCCGAAATGTATATATTAAAACCTAAACCCCAAGGTGACAATACTTGGAATGGAAGGTTTTGGGGGAGATGATTAAATCATAAGGTTGAAGCCCTCATGAAGACAATTGATGTCCTTGTAAGAGACCTCAGAAATATTTTACCCTCTTCCATCAAGACTGGTGTCTGTGAACCAGGAAACGGCTTCTCACCAGATACTGAACATATTGGGTACCTGATCTTGGGCTTCCCAGCCTTCAGAAGCATGAAAAAAATTTTCCGTTGTTTATAAATCTATAGTAATTTTGTTATAGCAGCCCAAATGGACTAAGACAGAAGTTGGCACCAGGAGAGAGGTAATACTATAACAAATACCTAAAAATGTGGAAGCTGTGATCACGAGTAACAGATGAAAGAGTTTTGAGATTCTTGCTAAAAAAGTCTTCATTGCCTGACAGCCTGTTAAAAGTGATTCTGGTGAGAGCTCAGAAAGAAAAAAGAGCTTTTGGAGGAAGTACCTAAGTAATGTTGAACAGAAATGGGGATGGCCAAGACCATTCTGATGAAGTTTCAGATGGAAATGAGGCACATGTTATTGGACAATGGAGGAAAGGCTGTCTTTATTATAATGTAGTAAAGAACATGGCTGGATTGTGTTCATGTTCTAGTGTTTTGTGGGAAGTAGAAGTTGTAAGTAATGAAATGATATATTTAGCTGAAGCTATTTCTAAGCAAAGTGTTGAAGGTATGTATGGCTTGGCTTCTCCTGACTGCTTACAGTAAAATGTGAGAAGAGAGAAATGATTTAAAAACAGAATTGTTAATGAAAAGGGAAGCAGAATATCAAAGATTTAGAAGATTCTCAGCCTATCTACCTGGTAAGAATACTAAGGGTGGGGCCAAGGGACCAAATGATAAGAACATTAGTATGGATGAGCCACCTCAACAGAAAGCAAGAGCTATTCTCCAAAACAATGGAAGAATGACTCTGAAGGCAATTCAGAGAGGATAGCACTGACACCCATCACAGTTCCAGAGTGCAAGGCCTGGGGGCAGAGTAGTTTCAAAGGATGGGAAACTCCTGCGTGTAGGACCCTGGAGCCCACCATCCAGCACCATCTCACTACAAGGCTGTGACTACCACATTACACTCTGTTGCCTTGTTTCTTGGCTGCCCCAGCTATAGATCTGGCAGGCCTCAATGAAGCACAGGCCATGGTGGCACCCCTCTGGAGGACACGGGCAGCAAATTTTGGAGGCTTCCACCATGCAGTGGAAGAACACGGGGTGCCCAGGTTCTTAGGGCACAGCTGCCTCTACCTAGATTTTAAAGAACAGGACCAACAGCCATTGGGGTGGGTCCTGGCAAAAAGCACTCACAAGGTCTGGCTATTCAAAGCTTGCGGGGTCACAAAGACCCGAAGTAGGAAAAGAGGGCTGCCTAGAGCCCTCAGGAACCTAACCACTGCCTAGCAAAGCTGAAGGGACTGGACAGCTGCTCCCATGGGTCCAGGAGGTGTGACCATTGCCCCAGCATGTCTGGAAAGCAAGACAAGCCTAAGATATCTGAAGGCAGCCCCTTCCCTAGTTGTCCTGGAGGACAGAGCATTAAGCCAAAGACGATTACTAAGGAGGCCTAGGGTTTTGTGGTGTTTGCCATGCTGGGTTTTGGACTTGCTTCAGGACCTTTTTTCTTTCCTATTTCTCCTTTTTGGAATGGAAATACATATGCTCCACCATTGTATTTTGGAAGCACATACCTTGTTTGATTTCACAGATATATAGCTAGAGAGCAATTTGCCTCAGGATGAATAGACTCTTGAGTCTTGCTCATGTCTGAGTTAGATGACATTAAGACAATGTAGAGTTAGCATAGTGATATAAAAATAGACTAATTGAGAGGAATAGAGAACTCAAATCCAGATCCATACAAATAAGGAAATATATAAGGAAGAGGCAACAATATGGATCAGTAAGGAAGGGAAAGACTATTCAACAAAACGTACTGAGATACTTGGCTATTTACATTAAAAAATATATTATCATACCATAAACATATAATATGGTGCCTTCATTATGAAATACAGAATTTTTAGAAGAAGGCATTAGAATGTTTTATATGCTCAGGCTAAGGAAGGAAACTATCCCATCTCCCTTTCCTCTAAAATTCTCCATCTTTTGGAAGGCGGCAAATGGGTCATCTTCTACCTCCACTGTTTGGGGTTTTTTTTAAGATTTTATTTATTTATTCATGAGAGACAGAGAGAGAGAGAGGCAGAGACACAGGCAGAGGAAGAAGCAGGCTCCATGCAGGAAGCCTGATGTAGGACTCAATCCCAGGACTCTGGGATACACCCTGAGCCAAAGGCAGACACTCAACTGCTTAGCCACCCAGGCGTCCCCCCACCGTTCTTATTAAATGAACTTTTGAGGATCTTGCCTCTAGACTCCTCCACCTTCTCCCATTATTCCTATCATACAAAGAACAGTTTATTTTCAATACTTTTTCACATTCTATCTTGTACCCACAACATACTATTCTATTTTCCATCCATACACCTGTTAAAAAAACTAGATGACAAAGAGCTCTCCTTATTTTGCTTGCTATCTAAGCAGCATAAACCTATAAATAGAATTCCCCCTCTGAAACTTGCACACACACACACAAAATAAAATTGTTACCAGGAATCAAAAAGCAGAAATTAAACTGCTTTTATAAAACAAACTCATAGTAGTAAGACACAAACTACTATATACAACTTCTGTACTCTAGTTTATAAACTTGTTTCCCATGGGAACATAGGTTAAGAATTCTAGAATCACTATATGCATATACTGTAATTAATCAATTTAAGCAATGGATGGAGGATGGAGGATCCAGGTTTTTCAATGTTGAAGTTAAGCTTTCAGATAAGCAAGGACATGAAGCTTGAACCCTTTATATGATAATGAATAATTAGATAATTGATAACTAGAGTTGGAGACATCAGCATGAACTCACATATAACTTAATATACATACAGATGGTTACACATAGGAATATTTATAGATGTGGTATATATTTATATGCATTAGCATGCACACACATATATTTCCTTGCTCTGTCAACCAGAGGGATTAGAAACAATGACCCTCCAGTAGCAATGAGTACACCTAGCACCCAGATCTTAGTTTCTAATACTATCTCTAATAAGAGATTAAGTATTAGTTTCTAATACTATCTCTAATAAGAGAATCAGGTCTTCTAAAAGAAATGGCTAATTTTAAGACTATAGCAGAAAGTTTACAAGATGAGTGTGGAACACCTTAGAGTGCCAGAAAGTAAAGAAATTCTCGGAAGAAAAGAAAAAACCCACAATGATGGTAATATGTCAAAGGGAACTCAAAAAGCTAACTGTAACATCTCCCACTGGCCAAAGCTGAAAAAATTTAAGTAACAAAATAAATAAAGTAATAATGTATTATAATTGAAATATCAACTAAGTATTCTTGACTTCATGCTTATATAAATGATTAAGTAAAATAAATAAAGAGAACAATCTCCCATGCATATTTCCAAATAAATTATGTACATACTCCACCCTCAAGTTGGCAAAGCCTACCTCCGTACTCTTGAACTGTGGGCTGTCTTCCAAATAACAGTGCAAGAAAAGAGGGCAGGGAAAAGAGCAATTTTATCATGGGGAAACCTGATGGATACCAATTCAGTCAGGTGATCAAGGCTACATCAACAGTGATAACTCCGTGGCTTGTGTGTTGTTCATAAGATCTAATGAGAATTACACTTTACTTCTGTGGTCTCCTCCCAAAAATAAGTCCAGTTTATTTGTTATAAAAATCATCAGGCAAATACTGATTCGGGGGCCATTCTAAAAATACATGATTGATACTCTACAATATTCTTAAGATCACCAAAAACAAGGAAATCTTAGAAATTGTCATAGCCTCGTAGCCCCAAAGAGCCATGGCATCAAAATGTAATTTGGTATCTTGGATGGGATCTTGGAATAAAAGAAAGAAGATTAGGTTAAAACTAAGAAATAGAGTATGGACTTTAGTTAATGTGTCAATATTCATTCATTAATTGTGACAAATACCCCATATTAACATAAGATACAAACAATATGGAAGATTGGTGTGAAGCATGTGGGAACTCTCTACTATTTTCATGTTTTTTTCTGCAAACCTGAAACTATTCTAAAATACAAAGTTTATTAAAAAAAATAAACAAAATTCTCCAAAATCAGTGTTGAATATCTTGGGCCTTTTGACAAAAAGGATCAAATGGGGGTGATGGCAGGTAGGGGGAGGGGGCCCTCTGGGGTCAAGTACAGCCCAAATGTCATCTCGGAATTTCCCTAATGATTTGATCTAACATAATCTCCATGTTACTCGTTGCCACAGTTCTTCATTTTATTCTCTTCTTAGAACTTAGCACAACCTAAGTAGTCTTGTTAACTTATCTCATGTACCTTCTGTCTTCTGAAGTAGAATCTAAGTTCCATGAGACCAGGCACCAAGTCTGTCTTATTTAATCCTTTACTTTGAACAGTATCTGGCATTAGGGGGGTACTCATCAGATGTTCGCTGGATAAATGATCTTTAAAATTACTCAGAATCAGGAAATTATATGCCCACACAAGATGAAACCAAAACACTTATCATGTCACCTCAGGAGTATGATACTCTGTCAAGCTTCTTACCCACCCGGAAATATTGACCAGACACGCA
This sequence comes from Vulpes vulpes, assembly GCF_048418805.1. Classification (NCBI taxonomy): domain Eukaryota; kingdom Metazoa; phylum Chordata; class Mammalia; order Carnivora; family Canidae; genus Vulpes; species Vulpes vulpes. The sequence continues at coordinate 35,055,706 of NC_132786.1, forward strand.
TGTCATTTTATAAATGAGGTGTATAAATAAGAAACCACCCATTTTAATGTCTTTGACCTTAGGTAAAGACATATTATTGTATTAATAATAAGACTTATGGAATTCAAAGGGCACTCCTAACCATGAATTCAAGGGGAAAGATTAAATAATTATTTGCTATTTATATCTCAGTGTCTGTAGCAGTACTCAGTACCATATAAATATGGAACAAGTTTTATGGGATGAAACCACACCAACTTTCTAAGCTCAGTTATGAGTTTCTTTCCCTATGTTTCCTGAGAGCAAGAAGTGAGATTTATAAATAAAATAATTAACCCACTGAAATCTGTAAACTGTTTTTGTAATTGGAAATTGTGTTTCTTCATTTAAAGTATGAGATGTGTTTTTATGAGAATTAAATATTCTCACTTATACTGCCAAATAAATTCTCTAGCCTTGTATTAGTGTACCTTCTCCTCTTTATATTATGCGGATTCATTAGCTAGTCAAAACAAACAAGCAGGCACATATAGAAGCCAGTGGCTGGATCTGGTTTTCTCCTTGCAGAATTGCAAACTATAACCAGTTCAAAACTAGGCACAATATAAAGTCTTGTTTTTTTCACCAAGGGAGAAAAAATAATATCTTCAACATCCACTGAAGGCTTACTATGAGTCAAACACTGTCCTAAGCATTTTATTACTATTTTTAAATTTAATCTTCACAGCAGCCCAATGGAACAGGTTCAGTAATTATTCCAATTTAAAAGTAAGTAAATTAAGAAACAGAAAGTATAAGTAGCTTGTTCCAAGTCACACCTCTAGTAAGTGATAGGATTCAGAACCAGACATTCTGATTCTATTATTCTACAGAATAAATGCTTAACCAGTATATAAATAATTTCTTTGGGCCTAATCCAACTGCAATGATGAGAAAGCCACAGTGACAAAAATAGAATCTTATTGAAGTCTACGTTCATGATCTTTCTCACTTTGCCTTCTTTAAGTAAACATATGTCTCCAATCAGTGGAAATCTGAATGTATACCAATTTGACTTTTTAAAAAGATAATAAGGAGTATTATAAATGCTGAATGAAACAAGTAATTTGTTATTAACAAATTTCTGATGATCAGTCAAGATGTATAAAAATAGAAGTCTTCTTCATTCCCATGAGGTATTGCTAGATTGATTCTCTTATGGCACAAATTAATTATATCAGTACTGTATTCAAATGCTACAGTGTCTTTAACTTATTGAAGGACTACTGAACAGATTGTAGGATTCTTAGGATTCAGGGTCCCCATATATTGACCCAAACTCACCTCTCCATTAATTACTTACTTATAAATCACACCACTGGCAATCCAAACATGCTTTCCAGTCTCCTATTTCTACCCCATTGCTTAAGACAGATCTTCTTCCCAAAATAATCTCCTTCCAATGTCCACTTGGAGAAATACCCCCAGCTCTTCAACAGCCAAATTTCATGAGCCTGATTAGGTATCTGAAATCAGAAAAGTCACCTTCCTCCTAACTCTCACAGACCTGTGTTCACACTTACTTTATGCTATTTGCATATCACACAAAGTACGATGACATGTACATATCACCCACCTAAAGATAAAATCTTCAGAAGCATAAATTGTGACTTTTTATAACCTGTCACCCGAGTTCACTACCTTATATTTTCTCTATGAATATCTGTGAAGAAATTAATGAAATATGTATACTTGGATGCACTATCATTGTCATCTCCATTTATCTGATGAAAAATACTGTATTAGAAACTATAAAAAGTGAAGAATATAGAATAAAGAAATTTCTTACCATCTTCATGTTATTTATATATATCAGTGATCATCCCTCCCTTGATAAAATTATTAATTTAATTTTTTATTAAAGATTTTATTTATTTATTCATGAGAGACGCACAGAGAGGCAGAGACATAGGCAGAGAGAGAAGCAGGGAGCCTACTGCAGGACTCAATCCCAGGACTCCAGGATCATGCCCTGAGCTGAAGGCAGACGCTCAACCACTGAGCCACCCTGGGCATCCCAAAATTATTAATTTTAAATTAACTATTAATATTACTCATGACTGTCCATTAATTCCCAATGTGGAACTAAGAAAACACATGGATACAAACTAAAGACAAGTAAGTCTTCACGTAAATAAAAAGTAAAATGCAATTCAAGGCTAACATATTAATCAGGGGAAAAGTCTATAATCTAAAGTTTAGTGGGGTCTTACCTTAGGCAGTCTTCATGCCATGTATATATTAATATGTGACATGCTCAGTCAATATACAATAAACACCCTAGTTTTATTTAGTTACAATATTTGATATCTATTACTATTGTCATTATGGTTTAAAATTCGGATAAAGTGTTTTGAGTGGCAAATCCCTTAGCATATAGTTTTTTAAATCTTTTTTAAAATTTTTATTTTTTTAATTCCAGTATAGCTAATATGCAGTGTTTTATTAGTTTCAGGTTTACAATAGAGTGATTCCACAATTCTATACATTACTCAGTGCTCATCGTGATAAGTGTACACTTAATACCCTTCACCTATTTCACCCATCCTCCATCTTCCCCTCCTCTCACCTCTGGTAGCCATCAGTGTGTTATAGTTCAGTCTGTTTCTTGGTTTGTCTCTCTCACTCTTTCTTTTCCTTTTGCTCTTTTGTTTTGTTTCTTAAATTTCACATGTGCGTAAAGTCATATGGTATTTGTCATTTTCTGACTTATTTCACTTAGTGTTATACTCTCTAGCTTCATCCATGCTATTGCAAATGGCAAAATTTCATTATTTTAAGGCTGGGTAGTATTCCATTCATCTTATAAGTAATCCACATTTATAGTGGAAAAAATTAGAAAATGTGAACAAACAAAATGTTCAAGAAAAGAAAGGCAACAGGTGTACCTGTTGCACAAAGAGAATTGCTGGGCACATCCTATTATACATTCTTACATTATACATTTATTATGTATATCAAAAACTAAGATCACACTACAAATACAGTTTTGTAAACTGTTTTTCTCCCATAACACATGAATATTTTCTCACACTGATGAATATAGATTGCCATAATTTTAATGGCTGAATATTCATGAATTCTTTTTGTATGCCTCAAAGGCTGTTTTTAACTATATAATAAACAACACTAATATGAACATCCTTTACATGCATCTTTGGTTATTTGTCCAGATATCTCCTCAAGAAAAATAATTTGATGTGAATTGTTGCTTGAATATATATAAATATTGTAATAATATATGAAACATTGCTAAAGCTCTCTGAAAGACTGCACTGATTTAATTTTATAAGAGGTATAAAACTGCCCATTTGCTCCTTGCTAACACTAGATGTCAACTCTAAATTTAACATGTGCTTACTAAAAGGAGAAAATATTCTCTCATAGCTGTTTTAATTCAGGCACAGTTGTTTAGCCAAATTAATACCATAAGTGCCTCTAATTATGAGGGATAAGACCTAAATCAGACCCTTCAGCTCCCAAACAGCAGGAATGATTTCCAAGTGGCATTTTCATACTTCAACCCAGACTTTAATTAACTCTTCTAAGAAAGACCCATTTTTTTTTTAATCAAATAACAACAACAACAAAAAACTAAGCCATGAATTGGAGTCTTGCCTCACAGCCAACCTCATTGCAATGAGACCAGCATGGATTCTTTCTGTCTTTCTCGTGTTCTTATACCTTTGGGCTTCTGAGACTTCTTGTTTTACATGAGTCTCATCCTTGGAACTTGCTCAGTTGGAAGGAGAGTTATGATTAAAAGCAAACTCGGCCCCTCCATCTTGTTGGCTGTGTACCTTTCCTGGTGCAGTCTCTCCGTCTACTTTAATGATCTTCTCCTAGCAGGTGGGCAAGGGCCAGGATAAGCCATGCCACTGTAGAATTCAAGGAACAGGATCTGTCAATATAATTGGCACCCTATCTGTCAGAGGATCTCTTAGAAACTGACAAGTAAGAGACACATAATTACAGGGCACAATCTTCTCCTTGAAAGTAAAGAACTTAATAAACATAATGTCCATAGGGTGCACAGACAAAAGCAACTCTCCTGGTTCCCCTCTGAGTATTTCACTGCCACTTCCCACCCCCATGCATCTGGTAATAAAGTGACCCTCAAACAAGGATGAATAATTTATTATATTTTTCAAGTTGTCATAAGGTAGAGTTGCCAGTTGTTACCTAATGCTGACTGGCAAAGTGAAGTCTAACTTTGGAGAAACTAACAATGTTTCTTTTCCTTGTGCTTCAGGCTTTCTTCAGACTAACCCCACCCCTAAACTTCCTAAAACTAAACAGGAAAAACAACAGTGGTAATGCTCTGTACAGGATAGAACTGGTCACCAGCACATCTTAGTATTGCCTGTTATGAAAAAAAAAAAAAAAAAAAAGACAGACAAACAAATAGAAACCTTTACTGAAATGAGCAGAGACTCAGAAATTGAAAGGCAAACAGGACGAAATTAGTAACAGATAAAGCCAGATCTCCAAGTTTCACTTCTTAGCTGTGTGACATTGGACAAGTAAATTATCTTTACAATGTTCTTTCCTACAAAATGAAATGATAACAGATAAGAGAAAAAACTAGATGGAGGGAAAATGAGTAGTTTATAGTCTTCTATATTCACTCATGGTGAGCTATCTTTGGCTTCCGATGGTTGATTCCGTTTTTCTCTTTAATATTATTTTTCCATAGGTCATACATTCACATGGCATAAAATATGAAAGGTGCAGAAGGAAGATCCCACAGGAAAAACTATCTCTCCGGTCCTAAACTCCAGACACCCAGTCTTCCTTCTCTAGGTCGAAAATTTTTTTATCATTTCCCTTATGTTGTGCCAAAGGTATCATATATATATATATATATATATATATATATATATATATATGTGTGTGTATATATATATATACTTATATATATATAAAATATACATGCAAATATATTTAATCTTTTACCCCATATTATATAAATATTAGGATACCAATGCACCTGTTTGCATCTTGATTTTTTCATAGTTAATGTGGAGATCTTTCCATATCAGGATTTAAAAACTCTTCTTATTCCTTTATATAGTTCCATAGTATTCCATTTTGGGGATACTACATAATTTCTCCCCATTGATGGATATTAAGGTTGTTTTCTAATACTTAGCTATTTCAAAAAAATTACTACCCCGCATAAACTCAGATATATCATTTCACATACACAAAGTACATCTTTAGATATAAATTCTTAGAGGTAGAATTGCTGGTGTAAAGAGCATTTTGTTATTTTGCATTTGTCATTTTGATAGCTATTTCCCATTCCCCCTAGAGATTATAACAATTTGCATTCCTATCCAAAACATCTCAGAGTGTCTGGCCCCCCAATCCCTCATCAACATTGTTATATATGCCAAACTGGTATGTCAAATTGGTATCTCGGTATAGTTTTGATTTGTAGTTTTCATATCTTGAATGAGGCTGGGCATTTTTTCACATATTTGAGCCATTTATTTTTCTCTGAACTGTCTTTGGTCTTTTTCTCTATTGGGTTATTGGAGAGTTTTTCATTAGAAAATCAATTTAGAAAAATTCGTCCTTTCAAATATGTTTGGTTTCTTGTCTTTTGACCTTTGTTCATAGATGGTTGTGATGATGATGGTGATAATGATAATGATGATCCAGTTGGTTGATCAATATTATTCACATATAAATTCTGAATATGTAATAATTATATTTAATTCTATGATATCTTCTAAAAATTATATTTTAGTTTTTATATTAAATCTATGATACATGTGTAACTTTTTTGGTGTTAAATTGTGAAGTTGGAATCCAACTTCAGCTTATTTTTCCAAATGGCCACTCAATTGACTTAGTATCATTAACTAAATTCTAAGGATTATATCTCATTCAGTACTAACACACATAGTTTGAATCTGGAAGTGTATATGAGATAAATGAAAAATACGGGATGGTGGAGAAAGCAATTGGCTGAGAGTCCTGAGTCCCAGTAGCTAAGCTTAGATTCATCTCTAAATTCATTGATTTTTTTTTAAGATTTATTTATTGATTTTGGAGAAAGAGTGACTGTGAGTGTGAGGAGGAGCAGAAACAGATATAAAGGGAGAGAGAACTTTCAGCAGATTCCTCTTTAAACAAAAAGTGTGACACAGGGCTTGATCCCAGGACCCTGAGATCATTACCTGAGCCAAAACCAGGAGTCAGAGGCTCAACTAATTGAGCCACCCAGGCACCCCTCTGACTTCATTGATTAATCAGGTTGTTTTATTTCTGCTTTCAGTATCACCCTCTTCATATATTTATACATATATGCTGCAAGACTGATTTTTCTAAAAGACAAATAAAATAATACAATTATTTTCCTGCTTAAACACTGCCAATAGTTCCACAACACATTATAGAATAAAGTCTCAATTTTTAATATAATATTCTTCTTGAAAAATTTTCCGGCTACTTGTTAGATTACTTCTCTGATATTGCATTTTCAGTTTAAATTTTAGCAAATGTAATTATATACCATATCTCTCCAAGAAGAATACATGCTCTGTGAGGGGAAGGGCCAAAAATCTCATCTATCACATTTGAATATATGATAGGTATTAGAAAATAGATTTTTGAACTAAAGTTAGTTCTCTTATCTATTCATCTAATGCCTTTCTATGCAACTCTTTTAGCGAACTTCTTAAGCATCAGGTCCTATACTTGCAGAAAAGGATTGGGTAATTGTATCTGCCTCCTACCTATCTTACAAGGAAGAATACTGGCTAAAATATTTATTTATAGCCTTGCAATATGAAGGCAACTGTAAGAAATTCCATAATAATACATAGAGGTTAAAAAAGAAAGCCTGGTCCTTTAGATGCAGACTTTTAATATCTCACACATATAGAAGGAGTAGTAATATTTCTCAGTCTCCTAGTGACTAAAAGAATCACATTTCAGATAAGATGAATATGCAAATATCCTCAAATAGACGTTATCAGTAGCCTAATGGGTTACAGAATAACCGTGGAAATGTGGCAACTACAAATCAGATGTTCAGAGCTTGAAATCTGCATTAATTTTCTAGACTGCTGCTTCCAGGCAATCTCAGAAGGATGGTACCTTCTATTCTGTCCTCAGGTCACCCAGATCTCATTCTTTCTGTAGATGAAGAGCTGGGACATACTGCACCGTGTCATCCTTTTGCCTGATCTGTGAGCAGTTTTAACGGAATGACAGGACACCACCGAAACCCGATGCTCTAGGACAGATGGCCACATGGTCCCTGCCAGCACGGCTGAGAACACATGTTACTGCCAAGGAATAGAGGCTGCAGGGGAAGCTCATGAGCTGTTATTCCAGGGACTCTTGCTCCAAGGGCTGTCACCTTTCAGTCTATGCCTGGGTTTCCATTCTAGTCACAGCTGCCAGTAAGTGAATAACTCTACAACTCATCAAATTCACTTGATATCTACCATCCTCAGTCAGAAAAGGCTGCAATGATCGAACTTACACACTGTATTTATTTCAATCGCCACCTGGCATCAGACTCAACTGACATATGCAAGGAAACCACCCATCCAGAGGGGTTTAACACAGGCTTGATTCTTGCCATAAGAGCAGCAGAAGCCAAATCACGCAATTTCTGGAGGGAAAAAGGGAAGTGTGAGAAAAGACACACCAATTGTTGGGCCACCTTCTTAATTATTGCTGGTCCTTTAAAAACAACAATACATGCAAAGTTTAAATCTTCATTTGGTAGACTCTAACTTTTTATTTTTATCAGATTATATGACTCCTCTCGTTAAAACTCAATGATCGCAATTAGAATAAAATGCAAAATCCTCATCATCGATATAGAACAAATGGTCTGCATCATCTTGAACTCTTCCCTTATTTTCCATACTCTGGCACACTGGTTTTCTTTCTTTTGCTTAAATATTTGAAGAGCACTTACTGGCCCCAAGCACTTGGTACTTCGACTTCCCATAACTTTCTCTCAGAATTCAGGACTCAACTCAAATTTGATTTGAGCTTTCTTTTATTACCCTGTCCGAAACAGCCCTCTTCTTCAGGTCTCTAATCTCTATTTCAATTTCCATGTGTCATGTCCCTAATAGCACTTGATGTGCCCGGGCACACAAGCGCACACATGCACACATACACACGCAGACCCCATTATCAGGCACACGGTGGGTACTCATTAATATGAAATCAATGCATCAGTAACAAATAGTTTTAATATTTTGTTTAGACAAGCAGATATTTCCAAGATATGAAATGGGTAGGCACAGGGCAGTAATGTCTTTGAAAAGGAGGGGGGAGGCTCCTTTAAATAGCACAGAGCCTTGTGCTTAGAGCTGAAGTGGCCACTGCATCACTTTGCCAAGCGGCTCACTTCCTTTGTCACTTTCTTCAGCTCTTCCTTTTGGACAGCTCATAACCAAAAGAAGTTAGTGAGAAACAGGATTCAGTAATTAGATTATAAAATGTGTTTTTAAAATAGTCAAGCACTTCAGGTCACTGCTCCAAAAAAGTATATATACAAACAACACATACTTTCAAAAACCCAAAAATAGTTCTCTTCTAATAATAATTCTACACAAATAATGTGTTCTTTTTGTAAAGCATTTCAAATCATAGCCACTATTTTTCATTCCAAGGGTGAAAATAAGAGTTCTATTGTTTCTAACAATGCTTTTTGGTCTTCACAATTTCAAAAGTAGAACCACTGTTGTTGTTTTTTCAAATTAAATGTAGCAGGACTGTGATCCTATCATATTGTCCTTTATATGCCAGAAAGGAAATAGAAAATGACAGGTTATTAATGGCTGAAAATTAGTTCACTTGGTCTATATGGGGCAACTCTCCTCCTGCTTCAAACACTTAAACCTATATTCATGTCAGGATAATAAATCACAGACTAATCACTGAAAACATGAAGAAACATCATATCAAGAAAAAATTCATTGAGGAAGAAAGATCCATGTTATCTTCAGTGGGTCTGGATTGACCTCTCTGGAATGCTGATGGTTAGCTTTATATAGCACAACATTCTGTCTTCCTTCCTCTCAGATGAATGTGTAAGCGAGGATGATGACCTCTTGGTATACACAGGAGCAAGAACTTTAAAAGAGATGTCAGAGTAAATCACCAAAAGGCTGCTAAATATGAAATCAGGAGATAAAGGGTCAAATCCTGGCTCTACTTGCTAGAGATGAGTGGTCTGGGGCAAGTTATTTAACTTCTCTAAAAACTGGTCTGTCTACAGATACATATCAAGAAGGATTTCAAAGGGAATGTAATAAGATGATTAAAAAAATACCAACATACAGTCTAGTATATAGATTATCAATAAAAGGTTTCCTTCCTCTTTCCATCCCTTCTTCAAAACAGATTCTGTAGGGTACCTGGGGGGCTCCATCAGTAAAGCAGCTGCCTTCAGCTCAGGTCCATCACCCTAGGTCCCAGGATGGAGCCTGCATGGGGCTCCCTGCAAGGCGGGAGTCTGCTTCTCCTTCTGCCTTATGACCCGCCCCTCACGTCTCTCTCTCTCAAATAAATAAATAAAATCTTAAAAAAAAAAAAAAAACCACAGGACAGACTCTGTAGAGTTAACATAAAATTGGTGATTTTAAAATAATAAGTAGATTTTAAAACAATAAGTATAAAATCAATAGAATTTCATAGATTTGTGTTGAATATTTGGGGCTGTACCTCCTATAATTGAAAATAATCTGCTTGTCTAAGTAGAAAACCATTATACCTTAAAATTATAACTATTTCCCTTATTTTTAGCCATACTTGTTGTTTTATAGAGATTTCCAGGGTGTGGAAATGTAGATTTTTCTAAAACTATGATAATATTTATGTTTAAATCCAATATTAGTTTTACCATCACATCATTTCAGCAAATATTTAAAGAACATGACTATGTAGCCCATGTTGTATCACAGGCTAGAAATGATAAGTCCTTACTCTCAAGGAGATCTGGTCTACTGGTAAAAAGGATACAGAAATTAGCGATTGCATAGCAATGAGGTAAATATTTTAAATAAGGGCATGGAAAAAGTGATGCTGAAGCAGAATGGGAACACATAACTTTGGCTGAATAAGTGCAGAGAGGAAGGATTTAGGGAAGTTCCCTTAGATAGAATGACCTTTGAGCCAAAGTTGGCAGATGGGAGTGTGGATCTGAAAATCAGAAGAAACACAAAAGGTTGAAATAGACATTTAGTGTCCTTAATGTTTTAGTGGTAAGAGTATGGATAATATTGTTCAAGGTCAGTGTGTAAAATGAGAAGAAAAACACCCTAAGATTAAATTATTGGTTTACCAGTCAGCTTTTCTTATTATAACAAATAACCCTAATATCAGTAACTTACATAAAAAGGCACTTATTTCTTGCTCATTCACCTTATAATTAGGGCTTGGTTGACCTCAGCTCTGCTGGTCATTACTGAGCTAGGCTGGGTTTGACTGGGCCCCATCAATCTTTTCACCCCAGGACTCAGAATGAAGGAGAACCTACAACCCGAAAAGGCTTTTCTCTTGGTAGAGAGTACCAGTAAAAGAGACATAGTAAAATCACACAAGTACAATTAAATCTTCAGCTCAGATGTGACAAATCTCACATCCCATTTGCCAAAATGTGTCAAATGATCATGCTCAAAGCCACTAAGGCAGAGGCAGATGAACACAAGTAAACAGGCAAGTCAAATGTAATTGGGAAGATACATGATCATTAGAAGAGAAGAATCATTGGAAACAATAATGCTTTTTTAAAATTTTTATTTAAACTCAATTTAGTTAACATAGAGTATATTATTAGTTTTTGTGGTAGAATTTAGTGATTCATCAGTTGCATATAACATCAAGTGCCTTCCTTAATGCCCATCACCGTTTCCCCACCCACCTCCCCTCAAATAATGCTTAAAAAAAAATCATAATCTACCTTTTCTTATGTTCCTTTTCATTTCTGAAACTTGTATTTGTACCTTTTTATTCTTCCTTATTAACAGTTTTGATAAGCTCTGCCAGCGAACATACTACTTCAAATATAATTTTTAGGGCCTCATTCCTAAATACTAATAGACAATCAAGGATCATCAGATACTAATTCTAAAACATGAAAAAATTAACACAAATTTAAAAAACTTGAGGAAAATAGAATGCCAATATTAGAAAAAACTTTTTTAAGACTTTGGCTCAGGTTGTGATCCTGGATCCCAGGATTGAGTCCTACGTTGGGCTCCTGGCATGGAGCCTGCTTCTCCCTCCTCCTGTGTCTCTGCCTCTCTCTCTCTCTCTGTGTGTGTGTGTGTGTGTGTCTATCATAAATAAAAATATAAATAAATAAATAAATAAATAAATAAATAAATAAATCTTTAAAAAGAAATACTGTGTTGTATATTTGCAAGTTTCTAAGAAAGTAGATCTTTAAAAAAATACACAAAAACAGTTATTAATCTTCTCAAAAATCAAATACTTCATTTACAAAGCAGAGGGTATTAAAAAAAGGAACACTTCAAAGGAAAAAAAAGACAGCTCTTAACACAATGTCCTTTAAATAGTTCCTGAAATAACATGATGGTGAAAGTATATATTGTAATCCAAAATAGCGTTTGAGAGAATCTCTTTCTGTAGCTTTCTACTGGTTGCTCTAGGTGTCACGTTATATACACATCACCTAATACAGCTCGCTAGTGCCATCATTTTACCATTTTGAATGAAATGCAGAGAGCTTATTCTAATTATGGCCCTTAATTCTCCACATTTATAATAATACTTGTCTTAAATATTTCCTCCACATAGTTTTCAACCCATATCAGGGGGCATTCACTTCAACTACCAATCATAATTGAGAAAATCATAGAGGACAAGGGAAAGGTATGTATATTTATTCCTCCCATTGTTCTTTCTGTCTTCTGACCTTCCTAAATACTTCATTTTATTATTTTGTTTTCTTGAAGTTTGTCTATCCTGTGTCTTGCTGGGGATTTCTTTAGAGAAGAAATTAGGCAATGCCTTTTTCAAGATTTGCCCAGTTTTTTCAATCTGTAGGTTTATGCATTTTGCCAAATTTGCATCTTTAGGCATTATTTCTCTGAGCACTTTTTTCAACTCCAACATTCTGAGGAAATAAATGTTATATCTCTTGTTATACTCTCCTAACTATCTGAAGCTGGTTTATTTTTTTCAGTCTGTTTTCTGTTTGTTGTCTAGATGAGATGATTTTGATTTTTGCATTTTATAGTTCCTTGATTTTTTACACTGTCACCTGCAGTCTGCTGTTGAGCACATCCATTGAAGGTTTTGCTTTTTGTTTTTTTCTTTTTTTTTTTAATTTTTTTTTATTTATTTATGATAGTCATACAGAGAGAGAGAGAGAGGCAGAGACACAGGCAGAGGGAGAAGCAGGCTCCATGCACCGGGAGCCCGACGTGGGATTCGATCCCGGGTCTCCAGGATCGCACCCTGGGCCAAAGGCAGGCGCCAAACCGCTGCGCCACCCAGGGATCCCCCTTTTTGTTTTTTTCAATTATTATATTTTTCCATTCTAAATATTCCATGTGTTGTGTGTGTACGTATGTATGTATGCATGTGTTCTATTTCTTTGCTGATACTATTTTTCACTTGTTTCAAATATATCCATCCATAACTGCCCACTGATGCATTTTTTATGCTGGTGAACTTTAAAAGCTTTGTCAGAGAATATGAACATTATCTTGGCATCCTTTGGTTGTGATGGTAGTGGTGGTGATGTTTTCATGTAACTTGAAATTTTTCTGGTTCTTGCCATGACAAGTTTGGTTTTTTTTTTTTTTTTTAATTGAAACCTGGAGACTTAGAGTATTGTTATGACACTCTGGATCTCATTTACCATCGATTTTATCTGGCTTCCTTTGACATAATTCAAACAAGGAAAGTGGCGAGCAAGTACTTGTAGAAGTCTTGGTTCCCCACTCAGTTCTCAATGATGTCTGAGCTGGGGACTCATTACTGTTTGAAAAGAGTTCTGGATCTCCAGATGGCCTCCATCTGTGAGGAGGAGAAAGGTGGCCCTGCTTCCACTAGATAGTGATAAGAGGCTTGATTCTCCACTAGGTATCCTCTGACAGACTACTAGCTAGGATGGGGAGGGACATCTCATTATTGCTGGAAGTAGGGCAAATCCAGATTCCTCATATGGTCTCTCCTGATATCATAGGGAAATGGAGGACTCATTATCACCCAGTGAGGATGAAAGTCTCAACTCAATCTTCTCTGACACCACACTGATGAATGATTAGGGTTCCTGGTGGTGGTTTGCAGGTAGGTGGGGGTGTGTGGTATTTGACTGAGGTAGAGTTTTACTGTCTAAAAGTTTTCTATCTTGTAGCCGGCCCTTTTCTTGGTCCTTTGACTACAGACAGGAGGCTTTTGTTGAAACTTTTTTTGTCTACAGTCATTGACATTTCAAGGTTTCTAATTCCTTCGGCCCCAAGTCTAAGATACAGAAGGCAAAAAGTGAGGAGACCCTAGGAAATTCATCAACATGTCATTTCTTGGGCCCAAGGATTCTAACCCATCTGCCTACTTTCCATCTTTCTGAGTTACCTTGATATATTTTTATGGCATATATTATAATAAGATATAATACAGTATTATATTTTATATGACATGTATTTATTTTCATTCTATGGTTCGTAGCTATATTGAGAAGAATAGGGAAAGTATATTTACTCCATGTTCCCAGAAGTGGAAGCCTCCCTTGAGATTTCAATTTCGGTTACCATTTTCACTTTTAACATCTTACTGACTTTCCTTCATTGTTAATGACCATACTTGAATTTTTATCTATTTTAACTTTTTGATTACTTTTACATTTTTACCTTTTCAGATTATTTTTCTCACTCAAGTGCTTAGAATACTAATCCTACAATTCATTGTATCTACAAATTCCCTTCATTCTGGTTCATTTCCTCCTGTGGTCTGTAAGTTTTGAATGAGTGTTTATCTTCAGCCTGACTATTTTCTTTCCTGAGTGAATCCCTTTCCTCTTATATTATAGAATCCCTAGAGAGCAATGTTGTGGGGCACATGGGTGGCTCAGTCGGTTAAGCAGCTGCCTTCAGCTTGGGTCATGATCCCAGAGTCCTGGGATTAAGCCCCACATCAGGCTCCCTGCTTTGTGAGAAGTCTGCTCCCTCTCCCTCTGTGCCTTCCCTGCTTGTGCTCTTTCTCTGTGTCAAATGAATAAATAAAATATTAACAAACAAAAAAAAAAGCAATTTTGTTTCACTGCTATTGGGCACCTCTGAGAATTCACTTGTCCAGGATGAGTATTTACATTTTTAATATGTCAGTTTAAAATTCATTTCTATACATGGAGAATGAATTAGTATTCCATACTTAGGCATGGTGTGGTATCTGAATATCAGTTCTTAATTTAGGCATTTTTCCCCTACTCCAAACATGAAGGAGGTAGGCTTCTATGTCATTTCCTGGGACTTATGATGTTTTCTCACTTATCTGACAAACTGGGCAGCTCAAAAGGGTTCTCAGCTTTGTGTTGGTGTCTGCTTTCACCTCACATGGGCCTTTGGTCACATCTCTTATCCTGTATGGACATTAAAACCCTAGCACCTAGCCACTATGTCTTCTATCTGTTTGTATATCTTTGGTTCGGTTTGACATCTCTTATTTGTCTAGCTATAAATTATTTCTCACACCCTGGGATTGTGTTAATGTGTGCTGATGCCAGCTCATGCAGGCTGGCAAGGGTTAATGGTTACATTTTCAGCAATTTGTAAACTGATCATTATAAACATGCTGGTTAAAATATGCATTTCTAAATATTTATGTTAGATGTTTTCTGTTAATTCAGAAAGCCATGATGCCAAGATCAGAATTTTGTCATTGATAAAAGCACCTGGGTGGTTCAGTCAGTTAAGCCTTTGCCTTCAGCTCAGGTCATGATCTCAGTGTCCTGGGACAGAGCCCCGTGTAGGGCTCCCTGCTCAGGTGAAAGTCTGCTTCTCTGTCTCTCCCCCCATTCATGTGCTCTTTCTCTAATAAATAATAAAATCTTTAAAAAGAAAAAAGGATTTTGTCATTGATTTAACCAAGTCAGAAACTACTTCGAAAATTATTTTACTTTTCATCCAGGGCAATATCCTTCCACCCTCTCCCTCTCCCTTACTTTCTATTTCTCCACTGCTCTTTCTAATGTTTCTCCTGTGGTCCTGCCTGTACTTGTTTATGTAAAAGATTATTTCTCCACTTTTCTTCTAAAACAAGTCCCAATAAAAGGATGAAGATGCTAAGCCTCTTTCTTCCAAGTGGCAGGGTAATGGAAGCATCATTAGGAGCTGTCTAGGCCCTGGTAGCTCCCTTGAGATACCTCGGCTGGAGCAATCAGAGAAGCCACTTCTGTAAATCATTTTTTTAAGATTTATTTGTTTTAGAGAGAGAGAGAGGAAGAGAGTGTGAAAGTAAGGGGAGGGGCAGTGGGAGAGGATCCTTAGACCCCCCCCCACTGAGCACAGAGCCCAACACAGTGCTCATTCCCAGGACCCTGACATCATGACCTGAGCCAAAATCAAAAGCCAGCTGCCTAACCAACTGAGCCACCCAGGCACCCCCGAGAAATCGCTTCTAAAAGACAAATATCTTTCTGCATTTCCCCAGAGGACATTAACAATTGTCTAACAGCCCCCATGCCAATGAAAGTTTCTACAAGTCAGCTTCACCAAGCTTTTATATAGCCAGACAGATGTAATTTTGAACCATTTCTATTTTTTCTCATTTTCTACCATACCCTTTCCTCTTCCTCTTCTTTTCCTTTGCACCTTCTTCTTCATTTCACAGGTTCCACCACCACCACCACCATCATCATTATCATCATCATCATCCTTATTATTTTACTAAAGCAATCATCGAAATGCCTATCTAAATATTCATTAACAAGCCCTATGAATGCATTGTTTCCCAAACACTGCATTTTGTAAGAAAATGGTAAATTTCCAGTTAGTAGCAGGATATGTCTTACCAAGGTACTAAAAAAAGGCAGTGGCTGAAGACATATGTCAAGAACATACAAAAAGTCAAAACCTAGAAATGCCATCAATTAGTAGGACATTTGTAATCCTTACTGTAGATAACTCTTAAATAGATCCAGATCAACATGTAACTATGATGCTAATGGGACTTATGTTCAGGATTGTTGAGGATCCAGGGATTATTCAGTTCAACTCCTTTTCCTGAAAAATGAGGAAGGAAAACGAAGAAAGCAAGACTCAACTCTATTTTCAAACTCCTAGATTATACCACTCTTCTATATTACCTTCTTCAAGCATGTAATAAAATCTCCTTGTCACTTTAATGATACAAGCTGAATTCACTTGAATGTCATTTCTGTGACAAAATAATTTAAAAGGTCATGCTCTGTGGTCCAGACAGCCAGCACTAGGCAAAAAGTAATATGTTGATAAGTATTTGGTGCTTCTGTTCCTATATGAAAATATGCCCTCCATGATTAGCTGTCACAATGTCATCCCCATAAAAAGAAATTTTCTTAACAGAATAGTGTAAGAGTTACGTTACTACCTCTGGAACCAGACTGCCCGGGTGTGAATGTTATTTTAATCATATCCTAGCTGTGTGACTTTGGGCACATCACTGATGTACTCTGTTTTACTTTTCTCATTTACAAAATATGGATGATGATAGTAACTACATTTGGGTTGTCTTGAATATCAGATGAACCATATGTCTAAAATATGTAGAACACTTTCTGGTGCAAAGTAAATGCCACTTGAAGAGATCAGTGATTGTAACAGATTATTTTTTAAATGCCTGAAATGATCTCTCTTCCTATCCCGATGCTCCTTCTAGAGTGACAGCACAAAAACTTCCATGAATGGGTGGACTCTATTTCCCCATCCTTGGAATCTGACCCGGCCTTACCACTTGCTTTGGCTAGTAGAAGTGATAATGTACCAATTTTGCACATCATTCAAGAGTCTGTGCATCCATACCCTCAGCCCTTTGTTCCGCTGAAGGGACAGGCTGAGGGTAGCCTGTGGAAAACTGTGATCCACAGGTACCAGAGCCAGGTCTCCCCAAACTGAGGTCCTGGAGACACCAAAGTCAGCACAGTTGCCCACAGATGCATGTGGAAGCGCAGCAAAGAATTTTATAATTCACACCCTCCAAGTATTGGCTTTTATTTCCAAAGAAACATCCCTAAAGAGTTCTCTCAGGATACGAGGATCTATGGAGTAGAAAAGGAAACAAAATGTCATGCAGAAACACACTGATGTTTTTTAAACTTCACCCAATTGAAGGAAGTTTTGAGACTTTATATTTTTAGATTGCTTTACCATTTCCTATTGGTGAGTAAATGTCAGAGCTTGAGGACAAAGAACAGAGGTCATTCACTGCTGCCTTCTCTTACGGTGCTAAATTCGCAAATCCTTTACTAGGGAACAAATTTCTTTTTTTTAATTTTTATTTATTTATGATAGTCACACAGAGAGAGAGAGAGAGAGAGAGAGAGGCAGAGACATAGGCAGAGGGAGAAGCAGGCTCCATGCACCGGGAGCCCGACGTGGGATTCGATCCTGGGTCTCCAGGATCGCGCCCTGGGCCAAAGGCAGGTGCTAAACCGCTGCACCACCCAGGGATCCCAGGGAACAAATTTCTGAAAGCACTTCACCAGAATGACAGATACATATTAAACACCCTTCAAGGCAGGCTATGTTTTTGTGCATTTTCCCACTAATGGATGTAACTTTAGAAGAGGATGTGTCATCTAGATTTGCACCTAGTAGTTTGAAGAAGATGGTACAGAGCACCTGTTCTGAGATCCCACAGCACTGGGTTCTACCACTGGCTCTAACGTTCACAGACTATAAGATTTTGGACAAATTGTCTAATTATTGATGCCCCATTTCCTCATTTATAAAATATGAGCAATAATACTTATCTTGAGGGGCCCAGAGAAGATGGAGTACACAAATGCATCTAGTATCACCTCACACAGAACAACTGTTCACTTCTCATTGGAGCTTACATTTAAAACCAACCAAGTTTCACATCAATCTAGCTACCTGGATAAATTATCCAATGCCTTAGTGTATCAAATAACAAAACAAGATTTTAAAAGCCATTATATAATTCCAATGTAAAGTTATGTGAAAGCTTTCTTTTTTTAATGACTGCCCTATGCTTTATTTACAGTAAGCTTTGTGCTTGAATGTGTGGCACTGGAGTCCAGAAACAATGGTTTTTTTGTTTTGTTTTGGGGCTTTTTTGTATATTTTTTATTGCAGTTCAATTTGCCAACATATAGAATAACACCCAGTGCTCATCCCATCAAGTACCCTCCTCAGTGCCCATCACCCAGTCACCCCGTCCCCCTGCCCAACTCCCCTTCCACTACTCCTTGTTAGTTTCCCAGAGTTAGGAGTCTCTCATGTTCTCTCACCCTCTCTGATATTTCCCACTCATTTTCTCTCCTCTTTAATCTCTGTGAAAGCTTTTTTTAAAAAAATATAAGGTACACTACAAATGGAAGAGAGGATAATGGTGATTATGACCATGGTTGTGAAAATTGATGACAATAATGATATAACTTGGGAATTATTGGTTAATCTTCCATAGGAATCTCAGCAAGCTCCCTAAATGTCTTTTGGGAAAATGTATGTAGATGTTATTGTTACTAAATAAAAATATCAAAGCCAGGACCCACTCTGAACAGAAATAAAGGGGTAAAATTTGTCATTATAAACACCACCTCAACACACATGCACTTGCAGGTTCCCAGGTTTAACAAACACACTTCCTGTTCTGCTCTATTTCCCTTTTTCACCTTTTTCTCCCCCATTCTATACCCATATAAGCTCCAATATACCCAGGTTTTCCATCATGTTCTGAGGCTTTTCCATCTGGGATCACACACTTGAGTGGAAGTTAATTTGTGAACTTCTAGGTGTGATGTAACTTGAGATATTGTGGTGTTTCTGGCAGAGTGTGGAATTTGTAAGCTGAAGATCCCAAAACACACCGCATTGGCTGCAGAATGAACTGGAAGGAAGGTAGGAGAAAATAGAGACGGCATTTTAAGAGGTATAGATGAGGAGAAAGGAGAGTTTGGGAAGTAACTAAAGGGATTCTTATTCCTGAGTAATGCTTAACAGTTAACAAACTAAACCAAATGTTCACCCTGCTTTAGCATTCTGTGACCCGTTTGGCAGAACCTCGAACCCTCTGCAAGATATTGCACCTTGTGAGCCTCCACTTCCTCCTCTATAAAATAGGAATAATATATATAATGGTGTGCTCCTCGATGTCTAACAATCAACTCTCGGGGAGGTGTGGGGGGGGAGGAAGCCCTGATTTGTAACATTTGGCCATTTTTGTGGTAAATAGACCACAAAAAGACCAATTTCAAGCTACCAACAGAACTCTATTAAACACAAAGTTGGGAAGAGATGCACCATAGAACAACAGTTTATAATATTTCTACCATACATAATAGATTTAAATAGCCTGAAAAGCATAGATAATAGTAAAATATAGTAAAATAATTAGGAAGTAATGAGCTTGAGTTTTCATTACCACTGTTTCCATGGAACCCATTTTGAGTTAACTTTCTATAGTAATTTAATTTTTAACAATGTCTACATTTTGCAACCTGTTCTCAAAACTCCTGGAAATGTAACAACCAGCCTTTCCTAGCTTGTATGGACCAGCTCTAGCAAATCACTGGTTGCATCTGCTAAAAGAGAAGGCTCTTTTGAGAATTTTCATGCTACATTTTTATTTAAATCTTAAGGAAACCATATTTAAAGCTATTATTTCTATCTTTCCAATTTAGCAGTCCCAAATAACCTTATCAGTAACTCTGGATGTTGCAGAAACTGATATTATTTGGGTGTTAATTGCATTGTCCCCGTGGCTCAGTCTTGATGCCTGCCATCTTGTCAGAGGTAATGGCAGGAAGTCTAAGAACTCCAGACATGACTAGAGAGTGTGATAGTGATGGCATTAATTACAACAAAAGAGTCTAGGGGGGAGAATCAATCATGGTGGCCCACATTCCTTTCACTGATGTATCCCATGCCTTTGGACTCCCCATGAGGAGGGAAATGGAGGGAAATGAGCTGGTCATCTGGCTGGTCAAAGAGTGTCCTAAAATCCATGTGACTGATGCGTGTCAGTTATGTCTAGAATGGTTTCAGGAGTTCCTTCTGTCAGGCAGGTGGATTGAAGACATTGGTTAGCAGATTAAAAGGAGGAAGACAATAGATCAGAGAAACAATTGGTGATGAGAAAGAATACCTAAGAAGTGGAGAAAGGAGGAGAAAAGATTGGAGACAGAAAGAGAGACTGAGAAAGAGAGATTCATCTAGTTTTGTTCCTGAGACTAAAATCTGATCAAGTTTATTAAATGGAAGGAATCTATTATTGGAATCAGGTTTCCAGGAAAATTCTTCAGAGTAAAATTGTATCTTAACCAAGCAACACCTTTCTGTCTGGAGGAAATAAGCATTAACAAAGATCCAAAGACGGGATATAGATCTTCAGTCAACTTAAGAGATTCCTTTCATTCTTTTACTGTTAATACCAACAGAGAAAGTCTTTCCTTGGGCAGGCAAAGATAATATTTTATTTTATTTTTTTTAAGTAATAGAATATGCATTTAAGACAAAAGACAAAAGCTATGACAAATGTTGTAAGCAAGTGTTTGACAAAGAGTATGTGTTGAGTGTTAATGTCAATTTACTTATTTTTCTTACATTCCACTTTCTCAAGTCTTGAAAAAATGTCACCCATTAGTTGATGGGGACAGAAAAATCTCAAAGTAAATTAACCTGGCAGGGTTGCTCATCAAGGCAGCTGGAAGGAAGATGGAGAAGATTCTAAAGCTCAGTCAGAGCACTCCCTTTTATTATTAGCAGAAAATGTGTAGAGTCAAGTTTGAAGGTCTAGACACATCTGAAACATAGGTAAGAACAGGAAAGAGCAAGATATGGGAGACAAATTGTGTTCTAGAACTAGGTCAAGATGACTGCTCATAATGTAGTGTGTGTACATGCCAAGGTAGGAGTAGGAGACATTCCCCTTTCCCCCACTCCTCGGTGAAGGGTTCTTGTAGCTGGTTTAGGAATATCATTGGCATGAGTCAGGTTAACAGCAGAAAAAAAAAAAACCCAAGTTTTATTATATGCACACAGAGGTCCAATATTAAAATGGATAACCAGAGAAACGACTTGGTGGGCAGTTTTTTATACATTTTAAACAAAGAGACAATAAATTTGTGAGGAATTGACAGGAGAAAGAATACATGTGTTTGGGAACTTTAATTAGGAAAGAATTATAAATAGAATTTAGGGTGAAATAGACACACCTGGGTGGCTTAGTGTGAGCATCTGCCTTTGGCTCAGGTCATGATCCCAGGGTCCTGGGATCGAGTTCTGCACCAGGCTCCCCGCAGAGACCTTGCTCCTCCCTCTGCCTATGTCTCTGCCTCTCTCCTGTGTCTCTCATGAATAAATAAATAAAATCTTTAAAGAAAAAAAAAAGAATTTAGGCTGAGGTAGATGAGAAAAAAAATAAGGTTTGTTTCGACAGCTTTCTTGGCTTTAAAGTCCAAGTGATAAGAATATCTTTTTACTTTTTGCTTTTTACTTCCCAGTGCAGAGGCAGATATTTTTCATAAGGGGGATTTGTTTTCTGCTCCCAGGGGGACACAGGAGGGTCTGAGTGTCCTTGCCCCAGCTGTTTTCCAAGTAGTTTCAATTCAAAATAATCGCTCTAAAAAAGAATAATAATAATCGCTCTGTCATTGCAGCATATTCTGGGTGACCTGTCCTGGGACCCTACACCCACATGCACGCCTGGACACAGACACTCAAAATGTAATTCAAGTCATCAGCTGAGAGTGGACAATTCATATTCTTTTTTTTAAATATTTTACTTATTTATTCATGAGAGACACAGAGAGAGAGGCAGAGACCCAGGCAGAGGGAGAAGCAGGCTCCATGCAGGGAGCCCCACGTGGGACTCCATCCCTGAACTCCAGGATCATGCCCTGGGCTGAAGGTGGCACTAAACCGCTGAGCCACCAGGGCTGCCCTCATATTCTTTTCTTGTGGATAATAGAAAGAGAAGACTCTCCATTTCCTTAAATGATGAATAGAGAAAACATCCCAAGTAGTTCCTGTGTTGTTAGGATTTAAGTAGAACTTAGCACAACTACTAAATATGGGGAAAAGGTAGCAGAAGCACAGTCGGCTATTATTATTAATTATTCTGAAATGTAGATCTAAGAATGTCCCTGTGCCTTTTCAAATAGGCTTTTTCTTTTGAAACGTATAAAAAAAAATAATTCATCAATAACTAACCCCATATACATGCTGAGAATGATGGCAAAATCCATAACTACAGAAACGGACTATGTTATGAGGGAGAAATGCAAAAGATAATAACAAAAAATGAAGAAATTATCAAGTATGTTAGAGGTACAGTGTCTCCACCTACTGTAGAGCAGAAGGATTCAAACCCTCCATGCCTCGTTGTTTGCGGTTTTTTTTTTCTCTGATCTTAATTTTCCTGCTCTCCAAGCTCATGCTTCAGAGGAAAATATGCTTGTTTAAGGTGCCAGGAAGCCACAGGCTTTTCTTTCATTTGTGGACAGACATCATCAATGAAGCCAGGATGAGGTTAGTTTCCCTGCCCCCCCCTGCTCACGCACCACCACCAGCCTGTTCATTTCTAGGCACTCTGTTTATTTCAATGGTCTTCTCTTTGAATTCTGATTTTACTTTTCAGAAACTCATAATTTGATCCCAGTTCTACGACTCTGGCAAATATCAGAATCTGGTGAGGACGAAGAATCCTTGATCTGGTGCCTGATCCTGGGTTTAGCATATAATTTCCTCAAAGGGGAGATAATAAAAGATGTGTTCCCTTTAGATCACAAGAAAACCAAGCCTGGCAAATAAGGTCTTGGAGAAAGTATATTTGGTCAACCATGAGCTGGACTCACTAATTACCGTAGTGTAGTCCCAGGATGACCCAACTTCTCAAGGCATATAGTCAGACAAATGCTGCAGGGCAAGTCACATCTCCCAAAATATGATTGCTAATTTATACACTAACCAGAGTCCCTAAGACTGTTTCTTTTAGCCCTGTCTTTTGCTGAGTACATACAATGCATCTGCTGCTGTCCAGGCAGGAAAGTAGTATGATTCCAGCTTTGTGGGAATTTATAAGGGTCCCAAGGGTCAGCCTCACCACACTTGGAAGTTGAATACAGAAAAGTACCTCCAGGGGCAGATTCTCGTCAGACTCATTCTCTGGAGTCTGACATGCCATCTTCCCTGCAGAAATACTACTCTCCAGGACTGCGAGAAAAAAGAAATCTATGCAAATATTTCCAATATGCTCAAGAAAGCTGAAGGCTCCCAGGAGCAAACTTCATTTGATGCAAGGTATTCTTTCACCATTCCCGTCTCAATGGGCCACAATTTAGAGAAGGAGTCATGTCTAATAGCTTTCTGGATTGAGCTGGGGCATTGTGGGATAAGCGAACTCAGAATATATCAGAGTGATTTTAAAGAAGCCAGAGTTTTTACAAGAACCAGAAATGTGAAGTTGGCTGACCTCAGTTTGGGTCTCGATTCTACTACCACTTGGATGTTAACTGTATGACCTTGGGCAAATAACTTATCCTTTCTGAACATCAGCTTTCTTGTCCATGGAATAGAAATGACATTTCCAACCTCACAGAGTTATTTCAAAGACTGAGATGAACTTGGGAAATAATTCATAATTTGCAAAGTGCTTTCTACTCCTTTATTGTTCTTAACAACATTTCAGAAAATCTCCTATATAGTCCCTGCCAAAGATATTTCTTGATTTAGAGCATTGAGGAAAGTCAACAAACTCCCAAATGACACCATAACCTACTTTAAAAAAAAGAAAAGAAAAGAAAAGAAAAATCAACTAAACAGAATGGCTATTTTCATACCAGTGGAAAATATAATTATTTGCCTTCCTTCCTCTTTGCCTGATACCTGAAGTTTCACTATTCCTATTAGCAAAGGTCAGAGCTTTAAGCTAATGCTGTTGCTCAGGGGTGCTTACAGATTATTAATCATTTATCCTTTCACTTGAGAGGGTTTCAGATACTATACCAGAAGGAAGGGCTACTAACACAAGTGCTATTGGGCATTAAGGACCAGAGCCCCACCTAAGGTGTCAATGAGAAGGAAGTTTCTATCAGGCACCGTGAAAGGGCTTCATCAGACCCCAAAACTCCTGTCCCAGAGGATGATCTGAATAGCAAAGACCCACAGTACACAGAGGATCTTATTCAAGGCCTCTCTTGAAGCCTGATGGAGAAGATGGCATTGCCACCCAACACAGCTCCTCAAATGATGACCTTACACCTGATAGAATCAGAACCTTGTGGATCGGCCAGTCCTTTTACATCCAGCAACAAACCACGCACAGGTGTGAGTTAGAGTAGGGAATGCTCAATTAATTAAGAGATTGCGTCAACAACAGACTTTGCTAGTGCAATCCATCTTTTGGGGCATAAGCTCTTGCCTCCAGCCTTGACCCAGCTGCTACTTTATTAAGTCCTCTCCTTCCTTAGTGAGGAAGAGACACTGGGGGAGAAGGGACTCTGTCCTCAGAACTGTTGCTGTCAAGGTCATTGCTGAGCTGTGCAACAGTGAGGCTGGAGGCAAAAGAAAAAACAGTTACACGGAGCCTGTCGTTATTGAAGATTTTGATAATTGGTTCACTGTGGATTTCTTTTTTGCATTAACTTTGTTTTTTTAACCATTGCGTTAAAACAGTATTTGTCTCAGTGACTGGATTTTTTTGGCAGCCCCTGTGAACGCCTCACTTGCCCCACTCCATCACAGTCCGGACTTAGGATCCCCATCCTCAGAGGAGAAAACGGGTAACCAAAGGCAGGCACATGTACCTGCCTGCCCAGGCATCACAGTCACTGTGATGGTTAATTTTGTGTGTCAACTTGACAGCACTACAGGGTTCCCAGGTTAAGCACTATTTCAGGGTTTGCCTGTGAGGGTGTTTCTGGGTGAGATCAGTATTTGAATAGGCATACTCAGTGAAGCAGGCTGTCCTCCTGGGGAAGGTTGAGGCTACTGGGTGGAGGAGGGTTGAGGGGGATGGGCATCACCCAGTTGAGGGCCTGAATAGAACAAAAATCTTCACCTGCCTGCTGGAGCTGGGACATCAGGCCTCTCCTGCCTTTACACTGGGATTTACAGCATTGGCTTCCCTGGTTCTCAGGCTTTGGGACATGGACTGGATTGGATTTACACCATCCGTTCTCCTGGGTGTCCTGCTTGTAGACAGCAGACCGTGGAACTTCTCAGCCTCCATAATTGTGTGAGCCCATTCCTCATAATAAATCATCATATATATGTGTGTGTATGTGTGTGTGTAATTTATATTATCTTATATATGATTTTATATATAAATTATATGTGTATTTATTCATATATACAGTTATTTATTCATTTATTTACTTATTTATTTATGTCTGATTGCTTCCGTTTCTCTGCAGAATCCTGATTAATATAATCACCTTCCAGACTCAAGGGTAACAGGGACATCCCTCCAAGTTGGAATGGGAGGTCTTCCTTTGAGAGCAATGGGTCTCTCTCTTGGGGACCACGGGGGTTTAAACCCAGACCACGTGCAGCCAGACACAGGGCTCCCTCCTGCTCGTTCCTTGTCCCAGCCTCAGCTGGGGGTGGTGGTCCGATTCTCTGTCCACTTTCTGTGACAGAAATTAACCTGCCCCAGCGCTGCCCTTCTCTTCTACCCACACAGAGACAGCAAATTGAGAACTGAAAGTATCACTTGAAAGCACACCTTATTTCAAAACCTGCACATGTTAACAAACTCAACAACCCCTTATGCCCCTAACCCCCCCGCTAAGAGAAGGGGATCTGATAATACATGCACAGTCACATCTCTAATTGTGTTAATTCCCTCATTTCAGAAGGGAGGAGGCAGGCTGTAAAAATTCAGGTCTCCTCTGAAGGAGACTCCAAGTCCAGTTCAGCAGTTGATACAATATTGTTCATATATCTGAACTATACAGAAAGTCAAGGCTGGGGCAGGGGATGGAAGCTCAGATTCGATCTGGCGCCTTGTCCCAGACCACCCCTTGACTTTTCTCCTTTTCTATTTTTAACTTCTTCCCCCCCCCCGCCCCCTTATTCCTCTGCAACTCTCTGACAGTCTAATTTACAAAGAGACCAAAAGAAGGTGTTGCACCAGTGTCAGGCACTTGAGCTGCCATTTCTGATTTCCCTGGTAGATATGGTAGATTGAAGAAAGAACAACTGTAGCTGAAGATTAGATTTCATTTTCTCCATGTGTTCCAACCCTTGACACAGTCTGCAGCAGGCCACAGCTAACCTCCTGCCTTCAGCAGAACGGGGGAATTGCATTGGCTCCCAGACTGGGGAGGCCAATTTCTCAGTCAGGTCAGACCCTCTCTGAGAGCTTGTCAGCTCTTTCCATATCGTTCATAATAAGTCCTGTATGTCCTTGAAGGGAACAAACACAAGGAGGAAGGCAGTGGGGTATCTTTGGGAGGCAGAATGTGCTAGATGGGGCACATTAGGACTTCAACTGAATGTTACATTGGTTTTCTCTGACTCCTGATTCCACCATCATAGATTCCACTGGCTTAAGGGTTTTGCAAGTAAATATACTTAGTCCATAGGAGCATCCCAAAAGTCCCTCCACACTCTCCATTCCTATTACCTTATTCAGCAAGAATAATTATATTTTGGTAGTCCTTAACACCTTAGTATGAGATGCCATAAAAATATTTTTGGTATTGGAAGGAAAACAGAATGTGGAATGGAGGGGACACTTTGTACCAAGGAAAGTGGAGAGGAAGAGAGAGGACCAGTTTTGTGGCCATTCACCTTGTGTCAGGCTCTGCCGTGGGGAAGGGGTGGGGGAGTTGGTCACATATAATATTTTTAAGACATTTATTTATTTTGGGGAAGAGAGGCAGAGGAGAAAGATTCTTAAGCAGATAGTTCACTGTGCACAGAGCTTGATACGGGGCTCGATCTCAGGACGTTGAGATCACTACCTGAGCCCAAACAAAGAGTTGGACACTTAGCCAACTGTGCTCCCCAGGTGCCCCCTATGAAATAAATTTTAAATAAAGAAAATAAGACATCTCCTTAAGAAAAGATTGAATGGCAAACAGAATTGAAAGAAAGAAAGAAAGAAAGAAAGAAAGAAAGAAAGAAAGAAAGAGAAAGAAAAGAAAAGAAAGAAAGAAAGAAAGAAGATTAAAGAGAATGAAACAAACAAAAAAGCCAAACCAATGTAGATAAAATAAAGCTGCAATGGTTTCTGATAAATGATCTAGTATAGGATCCCCTTTTAATTGCTTCTGCTCCTTGATAACAGTTTTCTTGCTAAAAATCACGCTGTATTTTGGCTTATGCTCAAATCTTAAAACCACTTTGCATTTGAGAAAAACTGAGTGGGACCCAGGCACCCATATATATCTGATATACCGAAGGCAGGCTGAGGGCCACTTAGAAAAGTACACTGTCCAGAGCCTCTAATAGCAAACGGCACAGCCTGCAGGTGGGCGAGATTATATCGGTTTTAGTTTCTTGTTTTGTAAGATGAACACAGTCATCATGCAACAGATTCTTCCGAAACCTAATTCGAGATGCCCGGATTTCCATCCAGTTTCCATCTTTAAGCATCAAGTACCCATTAGAGAGTTCTACCATTGGCCCCAAGAGACTGGGATGGAAATTAATAAATGAACTTTTAAAGATAATTGGCTTCCAAAATGCCCTCCTGTTCCTCCTTCTCTATATTTTGACAACCCCTGTGGGAATTACATGGTGAAACAACTTGGGATTCTTTGGGTGGATGATGTGTGGCAGAGCGCCAGTCCATGGAAACGAATCTCTTAGGAATTGAGGTGTCTCGCTACTGGGCTGCTTCAGGGTGGTAGGAATTTAACTAGCTCTGCTCGAAAGCCCGCTTCTGACCTTCTTCTGCTGGATTCCCCTCATCCATGTTCTTCTGTACTCCATTCTAGCTGCTTATTCTAGCACAGTTCAAAATATGCATTTTGAATTCTCAAATCAAAACGTTTTCTAAAAGTTTACTTCTCTGAGACTGCATTTTTCCCACATGTTCCCATTTAAAGTGATGGAGTGAACTGTTTGCAATCTGTCTTCAGGAAACCCTCAGGATACTTAACTCATTCACTTAACAAATATTTGCAGATCACTAATAATTGAGGCATTAGTCCAGTTGTTCCTTGGAAAAAAAGCAAGTAATACCCTTACTAGTGAAGAGCTTGTGTTCTAGCAGAGGGAGTTAGAAAATACTCAAGGACAAGAGTAATAATTTCAAATTATTCAAAGTGCCAGAACTGAAGTAAGCAGGGTCCTATGCTAGAAAGCAACTGACAAGAAGTATTTGCTTTAAGAGAGAATAACAGAGTGCTTCCATTTTAGATCTGGCAGTAAAAGAAGGCACCTCTTGGAAAGGTAACTTTTTAACTAAGATATAGAAAATATAAACTAATAAGCCATGCAAAGGTCCGGGGAAGAAGACTTTAGGCAAATGGTACAAATGCAAAGGACAAATGGACTGAACTAAAAAGACTTAGGGTGTCCAGGCAGGAAGGATTCTCTCACCAGGACAACATGACAATGGAGAGGTAGGCAGGAGCTTGTTTGCCATTCTAAGGAGTTTGAATGATATTCTAAAAATAATGAGAAAATATTTTAGCAGGTACATAATCACCAGCACACACCCACCATTAGTTGCACACTAAATGCAACCTGGGGATCCCTGGGTGGCGCAGCGGTTTGGCGCCTGCCTTTGGCCCGGGGCGCGATCCTGGAGACCCGGGATCGAATCCCACATCAGGCTCCCAGTGCATGGAGCCTGCTTCTCCCTCTGCCTGTGTCTCTGCCTCTCTCTCTCTCTCTGTGACTATCATAAATAAATTTAAAAAATAATAATAAAAAAATATAAAAAAATAAATAAATGCAACCTGGGATCCTGGAACAGAAAAAAAAGATATGTGTGTGCACACACTCAGATACGTGTGTGCATAGCCAGGCTCAGGGGACCTCCATCATATAGTTCTGCCTTCTTCTCTGCCACAGAACTCCTGCTGAAATCAACAAGAGGCTTAAAGAAGGGGGAGGTGGTGAGAGGGATGAATGAACATCTGCTTCTGCATCATTTTCCAATTACCCTATTCAATCGGCTCATCCAACATGGCCAAAGGTTCCTAAAACAACATCATTTTCCAGTGTTGAGTATCATAGAGCATTCCCCTAACCTAGACCAATTTGGATGGCTTTGGGGTATGTTATTGGATAATTTTGTCAATGATAATTTTTAAAAAGTTGCTGTTTAATTAGCAGGGAAGAAGCCAACATTTGCAGGGAGATAATAAAGGAATCCAATAAAAGTCCTTGATGACCATAACAGGAGATGGCTGTCCCCAAGTGCTTCCAATTCTGAGTATTGCTGTTGGCAGGCTGCCATGGAACTGCTCAGCAAGAAGAAACACACCTCTGCTGGACACCTAGAGAAAGGATCAGCTATAAAGGGATAGGAGTAAACTCGTAATAAGAATACTTTGAACTTTTATTATAATTCCTGCCAGTAGATATTTCCTAGATGACGCAGGTGATATATAGAATCTGAGTAGCTCAATAGTTAAGAGTTTGGGCTTTGGAGACCAAACTATAGAAATAGTTTACACCCTCCCTGCCCTACACCTGCTAGCATTATGACCTTCTGGATTGGCCTTCTTCCTCATCTCAGCAAACGGCACCTTATTCTTCCCTCCTTGACTCCTCTCTTTACATCCCATGACCAATCTGCTAGTATATCCTATTGAATTTGACCTACAAAATATACCCGGAACCCAACCCAACTATCTCCCACCACCTCCACAGCTGTCACCCTAGGTCAAGCCACCAGCATCTCTTGCTAGATTTGTGCAGTGGTTTCCAAATCGATCTCTCTCCCAGACAGACCTAGTAAACCATTAAAATCAAGATCGGGGAGCTGTAAATTCATTCACCCCCTTCTGAGTGTGAGCTGGCCTGAATGACTCACTTCCAAAGATTAAGGAAGAGAAAGGGACAAACCATCACTTCAAAGTGGAGAAACCAGCTAAATGCCACCTTAACCAAGTATCCATGCTCCCATCACCATGATAAGTCATGTGGATGTCACCCACCCTCTGATATACTGTGATGAGAAAGACACTTTATCTCTGTGGCGTTCTTCACCAAAACCATAAGCCTAGTCAAACTGAGAAAACACTGGACAACCCCAAGTAGAGCGACATTCTACAAAATACATGCCCAGGACTCTTCAAAGTCTCAAAGTCAGGAGGTATAAGACAAGACTGAGAAATTGTCAGAGTTGGGGAAAGACTGAAACAGGATGACTAAATGCAACCTGGGATCCTGGAACAGAAAAAAAAGAACATTAGTGGGCAAACTGGTGAAATCTGGCTAAAGCCTCTTAATTCAGGGAGCAGTGATGTACCAATGTTAATGTATTAATTAAGACACATGTACCATCATTAGCTGAGATGTTACTATTAGTGGAAATGAAGTAAATGATACATGGCAACACTGTGCACTATCTTTGCCATCTTTCTCTAAGTTTAAAATAATTCCAAAATTTTAAAAATATATTAACCAGCAAAAAAAAAAAAAAAAAAAAAAAAAGAGAGAAGTCAGTCAGATCATTTCATTCCTCTACTCAAAACTCCTAAAAGGCTTCTTACCTTCCTGACTGCATGACCTGGCCCATGATCACCTCTCCGACCTCAGGAGTTCATTCTCATCACACTCTCCCCTAATTATTCCTCCAACATGACATGCTCCTCATCTAGGGTCTATGCATTTATTTTTTCCACTTCCTGAGGTGCCCTTTCTCCAGATGTGTGGTTGGTTCCCACCATTTCTTTAGGTCCCTTTTCCAATATCATTTTGTTAGGGCTTCCCCTGACCATCTCCCTCCAAAATTTATATCTCCCTCCGACACTTCCTTTTTTCAATAAAGATTTTATTTATTTATTCATGAAAGACACACACACATACACCCACAGAGAGAGAGAGAGAGAGAGAGAGAGGGCCAGAGACACAGGCAGAGGGAGAAGCAGGCTCCATGCAGGGAGCCTGACATGGGACTCAACCCAGGGTCTCCAGGATCAGGCCCTGGGCTGAAGGCAGCGCTAAACTGCTGAGCCACCAAGGCTGCCCCCTCCGACACTTGTTAATGCTTGTCTCTGCATCATTTCTCTCCTCAACACTTATTACCTCTATCATGCTATGCATTTTATTTATTTTGTTTATCTGTAGCCTCTCCTACTGGAACAGAAGCTCTAAGAAACAGAAATTTCTGACTACTATGTTCACTGCGATATTCCCAATTCCCAGGGCAGTATTTAGGACTCCACAAGTATTCTTCTGAGAATTAAAATGACCTTGAATATTTACTTAATCTCTGAATTTTGTTTTTTACATACATAAAATGAGAATAATAATATGAAAATTGTCTACATAATAAGTTCCTTATAAAGCCTAAGTATGATAAAGAATGAGTGTTTTGTATAGTATTTAGCATGTCAAATCCTTAAGTAATTATATATTATCACTAGTTATTTTTCCCTTACTAGTATTACTACTGTCACTAATTACTACTTCTGTTATTGATTATTTACAAGTGGCTATAGGTTTGATATCAAATTAGAACTAACCTGAAAGCTCTGTGATCTCTGATTAACCCCTAACACATGCAGGTCCCTACCTATGGGAAAATCCATAGCTCCTTCCTCCCATTAGAATAAATGATTTTCTGGTTTTTTGTTTTTTGTTTTGTTTTTAATTGTGTGTGTGTGTGTGTGTGTGTGTGTGTGTGTGTTGAATGAGAGGACTAAGAATAAAGATTTTAAATGGAATCCTAAGGTTTTATTTCTGAGTCTAAAAACAATTTGAGTCATTTTTCAGAGATTTGCCTCCCCTAGGAAATCTCTGAACTCCTTTTCAAAATAGCAACAAGAACACTCACTCTGATTTCTGAAAATGAGCTCAACCTAGCTTGTGCCTTTCCCATATCTACTTCATATATAACCATACATTAGGCACTCTCTGGGCTGGAGTGGCTTATAATCTAGTTTAGGGGCATATGTGGGTGAAAAGGAGAATAAATTTCATGTTATCATACAAACAAGATAGGATATACACTTGTATGCCTTTGTCCTGAGAAAAGACAAAGGAAAAATATCACATAGAGTCAGAAGGATTTCATGTCTGTCCATTGCTTTTAGGTCCTTGGAAATGGGTAATGATGCATTACATCTCTTTTCTTGGCTCTTGATACTGATGATAATGATAAAAATATTTATTATTAATATTCTTATTATGAAAGGCCCAGGGGTAGAGATAGAATGTATTACCATATAATATTTACTTGTAGTCATAAAATTATTATAGTTTTATCATTAAAATCTAAAGAATTAAAAACTAAAAAATTTCAAAAAACTCACAAAAATAAAACTGTACCCAACTCAGTGACTGCCTCGCTTTTATAATAGTCACAACAAGGTTACAAGACAGGTACTATTTTTGTCCTTATTTTTAAGATAGAGAAACTGAAGTTTTGCAAAGGGGAGGTAATGTGCCCATAGGGACCTGCCAGGAGATGGGAGAAAATCTGATCTACTCAAACCCAGATCTACTAGGCTCCACAGCCCGCACCCCATCCCTCTCCTGTATTTGGAGCGTCTGAAGTAGAGACCGAGTACTTGGAACAAGACTATTTATACATGCTAATTGGGATTAGGTTTACATTTATTCTGCTGAGGTCACAAATCTTATTGTCCAGGCACACACGTCAAGTCTGATCAGGAACAACTAGAGCTTGGAATTGAATTTCCTATGCTCTTTGTCCTCAACAGCTTGCAGTTCGAGCTGAACGTATGTGTTATCCATCCCTGCAGCTGGGCTCCAGGAACATTCATTGTCCAGAAAGTTAAATAGCACCGGAGACATTCTTGTCCAAACTGGACTCTTCTGTCTCCTTTACTCAGACTTCTGATGACATCCAGGGAAACCATGTGCAAAGCAAGGTGAAAGTATCTTTCCAGGGTGTTCTCTGGGGAGGAAGAAAGAAGAAAGGGATCCCTAGATAGAAGCATGATCTTACAACTTTCATTGTCTCCTTCTCTTTCTGTAAGAAGAAACTGAGAAGCAAGGTAATACTTATCAGTTGGGAGACATCAGACACAACTAGATCTACGCTGCTGCATAAACAAATATGGGTTTGGAGTTCACAGATTGCCCCTGCAGAATAGGAATGTTGGCCCACAGCTCAAAACGCTAGGTGCCTGACAGGATGACCTTGGGCAGGGTCAGGAGGGAGTCAAGCCAGTAGAGTTCTGTGCGTGTGCTCAGCTCTGACAGTGGTCGGAAGCCTCAGACAGCTCCACCCTGTAGTCGCCCCCACATGTAGTGCATTCTGATTTCACACTAGTTGGCTTTGTTTTTACAGGTCTAAAGAGGGAACAAGAATGAAGAAGAAACTTGGGGTCCTGGGTGACTCGGTAGTTTAAGCATCCATCTCTTAGTTTAGACTCAAGTCATAATCTCCCCACCTCTGGCTCTGTGCTCAGCAGGGAGTCTGTTCCCCCCTCCCTCTCTCTCTCTCTCTCTCTCTACCTACCACCAATCCCTTGCTCATGTACTCCCTCTCTCTCAAATAAACAAATCTTTTTTTAAAAAAAATGAAAAAGAAACCAGAGTAACAAGAGCAACAGAAACCATAATTACCAGGGATTCAACACACCATTGCATGTCAACAGAGAAAAGACAGAACTACTCTTAATTGGTTTCTACCATCTCTATCAAGGTTAATTGTTTAAAAACTAGAGAGGGTGTGGAAGGAAAACAAAACTGAGAAGGAATTATACCCCAAGCTAGAATGATGCCTCCTAACATGATGTAAGTTGGTATGTCCAGGGGAAGCTCCCAGGATTTAGATGGGGTCACAGAAATGCTGTGGGTTGACTGTCGATGATGAGTTTTGTATAGTCCCATGTTGCATGATTACTCCCGTAAGTTTTGCCCCAGTTCTCAGCAGGAAAAATTAAGAACCTAAAGATGTTATTTCACCAACCCAATTCCAGAAATACTATGGTTTGTATTAATGAGCAAGTGATGTCTGAGAACAGAGGAAGCTTTGCAATTTTCCAGGAATTATTACCTGTCTCATAAACACAACCATCCACGTCTGGCCTTCCCTTTTGCATGGTGGTACTGGAGCTCTTGGAAAGTAGTGGTAAAGATGCTGCACACGGGCACAAACACCATGCTGGGGTTAAGAGGACAGAGCCTCTCACAGTGACTTCATGGAGAAGAGAGAAAGGCATCTCTGAATGATGAATCACTAAGTTAAAATTATTAGCAGACAAATGTCAGCCCATATGGCCTGCTTCTGACCTTTGTCTTATTGGGCTCAATGTTTTTTGTTTCATGCTATTTTTTTTAAAAAATCAATCACTTTGAAAACGGTTTCTTTCATCTGATTTGCAGATGAGACAAAGTTGAAAATCAAACTAATAAAAAATATGGAAAAACAAGATTTGAAAATGTCCACCCTGTTTGTAAAGTAAAATCATGAATTAAAAAATCATTATTAAGAAAAATATTTATGAGAAATACCACAGGACACTAGAGGATATTCCTAATCTGTAAAGGCTACTCACAAAAAAAAACAAAACAAAACAAACAAACAAACAAAAAACCCAAAACCCAAAAACCAAAAAACCCTACAACTCCAATAGATGTAAACATGCAATCCACAAAAGAAAACAAGGTTGTGGACCTGGGTGGCTCAGTCATTGAGTATCTGCCTTGGCGCAGGTCGTGGTCCTGGGGTCCTGGGATCATGCCCAGCATTGAGGTCCCTGCTCACCAGGAAGTCTACTTCTCCTTCCCTCTCTGCCCCTCCCCCTGCTCATACTCTCTCTCTCAAATAAATAAAATTATTTAAAATGGGAGGGCCCCTGGGTGGCTCAGCAGTTGAGCAACTGCCTTTGGCTCAGGTCGTGATCCTGTGGACCTGGGATCAAGTCCCACATCAATCTCCTCGCAGGAAGCCTGCTTCTCCCTCTGCCTGTGTCTCTGCCTCTTTCTCTCTGTCTCTTATGAATAAGTTTTTTTAAAATCTTAAAAAAAAAAAAAAAAGGAAAGAAAACAAGGTTGCTAAACTTCTTAAAGAAATATGTTCAACCACACCAACAAAATCTGAAAACCATAACATACTATATCCATCAATTAAAATAACAAATCTCAAAGGAATTTTGGTGTCTAACTTTAGGGATAAACTTAACATAAAGAAATTTAGCTATCTCCCCCATTGCCTTGAGGCACTCTACTCTTATCCTTTGACACATTATCCACTTCTAGAAATCTTTTCTAAAGATATCAACATTCCTAAGGATAATGTAAAGAGATGATAATTCCTGGAAAAGAGCATAGGCGCCCTCTGCTTTCATGCTTTACTTGTTCATTAATACACATCATAGTATTTCTGAAAAGGGGGTAAGTGAGATAACATGTCTAGGTTCTTTATCTTTCATAATGGCTAAGATTTGCATGCTAAGGTGTTCATCCTAGTATTAAATGTGTAAGTCAAGGGAAGGAGGAGGAGGAGGAGACAGAAAGGGTCAGTGTGGAAGGGGAGGGAGCTGGGACTGAAGACAGTGAAGAAAGGAAGAGCATGGTCAGGGAGAGAGATGGGAGAGAGAATGATGTGAAAGAAGAAAACAAACATTCAAATTTAGGAAAATGGTTAATTAATTATTAGACATACGTTTAGTGGAACTTTATGACCACAAACCCAGTGCTTCGAAATATGTTAAATGACATGAGAAAATGCTGTGATAAAATGTTATTTAAATCCTAGGCCAAATTTCAGATTAATCTCTACCAAACATCAACTGTACCAATAACATTGAGAAAAATTGTAATTCGACAAAGATTTATAAGTAACACATAAATAATTGACTCCCTCTACTACACTGTGAGCAACCTTCCAAGCGAGGGAGACAGCTTTCAGCACATTATCTGGAATTCATGGAAAGCATTAGTAAATGTTTGTAGAACAAATGATTACAGAATCAGCATGTGGCTTAGTTCAAGTTTTCTAGAAGACAGAGCTACAGACATGGTATATGTGCTGTTCCTTTCACAGCAATGCTAGGCCAGCAAGAAGGGAGAAAGCAAATGAAAGCTTGTGCATATCATGATGTCCATAACTTCACAAAGAAACTTAGCTGGTTTTTTATTCACCCCAAGTGTCACTATGCATTTTTTACTGATTACACTTAAGAACGATGCATTAGGAGAAAGGGGAAAAAAATCTACTGGCTCCCTTCTATCTCCCATTTATCATTGATCAAACTTTGTCTAGGGGGGCATGAATACCTTCATTTATCTCTCTGTCCCTCCTGGCCCTCTGAGCAGCCACTGGAGAAGCCAGATCTCTTGCCCATGGCACTTCATCTGAGTCCTGAAGAGGTGAGCTGAACTGCATCCAAGTCTCTGTTGCTCCAGATGGGTTGAGTCTGATAATACTGGGCTGAGACTTCTGCCATAATGGGAACAACAGAGGCAATGCTGGATACCAGCCTACACTGGGGAAGCAGAGATAGCTAGAAATGTCATGAGAGGAGTCAGTTACATTAGGACTCAAGAGAGCAAGTGGCAGAGGAACCAAGGAGCAAGTGGGCCAAGTGAAATTGGAAAGATGTGTAACTTGGGTATGATGCCACTTGTACTGCTATCTTGATGTCACAAATCTTTTTTTTTTAAGATTTTATTTATTTATTCATGAGAGACACAGAGAGAGAGCGGGGGGGGGGGGGGGGGGGGGCGGGGGGGTGCGCGGGGACAGAGACATAGGCAGAGGGAGCCAGCTCCATGCTGGGAGCCCGATGCAGGACTCGATCCTGGGACTCCAGGATCACGTCCTGGGCTGAAGGTGGCGCTAAACCACTGAGCCACCCAGGAATCCCCTGATGTCACAAATCTAATATATTTATCCATACCAGTAGAAATTCTTGTCCTGGACAAATTCCATGATCATCCTTCTGTGACTCATTAAAGTCAAACCATAGATGAAGCACTGTATTCAGTTCTTATTGTCCTAAATATAAAGGGAACAAGGAACATCAGACAAGAATATAAAAAGATAAAGATAAACATAATGAGGAAGAATCTGGGAAACTTGTGATTATGTGCCAAGAAGGAAGAAGGGGAGGGAGGGGGAGTTAGTGATCCCTAAATTCTCTATTAACTGTTATATTGCAAGGTCATTTGAAATCCAACTGAGAAGTCTGGAAATATGAATTTGAAGACTGGCTAATTAAGTACAAATAGGATCAAAATTGAAACTTTGTATCCTTTGACCAGCATCTCTCCATTTCCCACCTTTAATCCCCTGGCAGCCACCAACCATTCTACTCCCTGCTTTTATGAGTTCCACTTTGAGGTGATGGTTGAATATGGCCATCATATATATATGATATATATGTATACACATACACACATATATACACACACGTATATATCTATCAAAACATCACATTGTGTACCTTAAATTTACACAATTTTTATTTGCCAATTATTCCTGAATAGAGCTGGAAGAAGTACAAATACTATCAACAAAGTGTGTTTCTCATTCAGAGATGCTAATAAAATTTTTACTATTGCTTTCTATCAGTTACCTCTGACAACATATATTGATATTTCCAGAAAGAAGATAAAAATTGTAAAGTAATAAAAAGAAAAACACGAATAATAAGAATAGCAGCAACAATAATTAAATAATATGATTGTTTTGCACACAGATTGTGTATGAGGGGTACAAAGAATATTTATATCCTGTATATATATTTTTGTTTTGTTTTGTTTTTACAACACTCCTAGTTTGAGCAGAAGAGCTGAAACTTGGATATCAAAGGAGAAAGGATCAGTCTGGAATATGGGAACAGCAAAAAGACCATCACCTCAAGAATAAGAAAACAGAAATTACTGGCTTCACGCTGAGTTCACAGGAAGTGACATCTATGTTCTTGGGTTCAGTGTGAGAACCTCAGGTCATCTACTTCCTGGACTGTCAACTGCAATGCCCATGCTGGGCTCCAAATTATCATT
Source organism: Vulpes vulpes (assembly GCF_048418805.1). Lineage (NCBI taxonomy): Eukaryota > Metazoa > Chordata > Mammalia > Carnivora > Canidae > Vulpes > Vulpes vulpes. The sequence continues at coordinate 35,094,009 of NC_132786.1, forward strand.
TTCTTAGATTTCTAAGTGACATCAGTCATTTCTGATGGGACCATTTCTACAAACCTCCTTTAGTATTTGCATGAAATTTGAGTACTGGGCATCCCTTCATCCCAGCCATTTTTCTTGCCCCCAGTCAGGACTTGGATTGCTCCTCCTTCCTTGACTGATCTCCAGAACTTAGCATCTTATCCACTTCTTGTTAATGCTTTCAAAAAATTTCTCCAAACCTGCTTTACCCAAGATCTATGAGGTATGGTGTTAGTCAGCCTGGCTTCAAACTTAAATTATTCAAATTGAATCAATTACCTTTGTCTTTTTTTTCTTTTCTTTGTTTTTTTAAGTTCTGTGTGGTTACAGTGACCTGTGATCTTTTAACCTCCCATGATTAAAATTGAACAAGACATTTCATCTCCAAGAAACTATGCCCTCCTAATAAACTGGGAATTAACTGTGTTTAAATACTCTATTCTCATACCACTACTCAGATAAACTTCTTATAGGATCCCATTTCCTGCAGAACAAGATGTCAAGTCCTGAGCCTGGCAAACCAGGCCCTCTAGAATTTGATCTCAGGCTTCCTCACTCCTGCTCCTTTAACTGTACCCTTCATTTGCCCAGACTGAATTTGTCTTACATCATTATATTTCCCACTTCTGTACCTTTTATTTGTACCCTCCCTCTTTCCCATGATGTTATCTTCTGCCCATGACTTTCTAAATTCTACCAATCCTGCAAACCCTCCAGGCAGCCCTCCTTGATTCCTTTACTTCACAATGATTTTTCCCTCATCAGAGATACAACATTTATTTGAGGGGCCATTCATAGAATACTATTATAATAATTATCAAGTTCTGTTTTGTTTTGCAAAGTAACTTTTCATATGTATATGATTCATTTTTGTCTGCTAGATGAACTCTACATTTCCTTATAATCTTTAGAAGTCTTAGCACAGAGACCCCTGGGTGGCTCAGCGGTTGGGCGCCTGCCTTCAGCTCGGGCGTGATCCCAGGATCCAGGATCAAGTCCTGCATCAGGCTCCCTGCGAGGAGCTTGCTTCTCCTTCTGCCTATGTCTCTGCCTCTCTCTCTCAGTCTGTGTCTCTCATGAATAAATAAATAAATCTTTAAAAACAAACAAAAAGAAGTCCTAGCACATATTTGTTGCATAAAACTCAATTTAGAATTATTCAGGTGTTTGTTTATATCACTAATTATGCCAAGGTGTTTATATATATAATCATCTATATTTTACATATAAAATTATATATAAAAATCATTAAACCTTAGCATAAGTATTAAAATCATTTTATATATATATATATTTACATATATATATATATATATATATATATATATGAATTACATTTAGAAGTGGGGTAATAATGGTCTTTGGGATGCCTGGAAGGAAAAATTATTTACCAAGTGCCCCAGGTCTTAGTTATTTCATCCATATCATCTTATCAAATTTAACCCCCACCTACTGAATTTAACCCCACCTTAAATCATAAAGTGTAAGTATTAACCTCTCTCAGTCTCAGATTTCTCATTTGTAAAATAAAGATAAGCTATTTGTCTATTGTTATACAACCAGTATATAATGGGGCAAAGGTTTGAACCAACTTCTCTATTTGAACCAAAATCCGCTGCCCTTTCCACTATGTTATGCTGCCTCCAAAGGGAATGAGGGAATATAAATTCTAGGCATGCCTGGGTGGCTCAGTTGGTTAAGCATCTGACTCATGGTTTCAGCTCAGGCCATGATCTTCATTGGGATTCTCTCTCTCCCTCTCCCTCTGTTGTGCCCAAGATCGGGAATCCGAGAAACCACCGAGGAGCCAACACCGATGCAAACACACGAGGGTTTATTTACAAGCTCCAGCTTGGGTCCAAGTATACCCGACACAGCGGAGCAGGGACTTGGACCCCAGGTGGGTTTTAGCTTAGTTTTAAGGGCTGGTCTAGGGGACCTCCAGAAGGGGTGGAGCAATTAATTCCTCAAGTTCTGTTTACATTTGGATATGGGACCTTCAAGGGCATTGAGCTCTGTTCTTATTCTAATATGGGGCTTTCTAGGACGTTAAGCTGTAAACCTTTTTTTTTCTGTAACTGAAGTAATGTAAATTTTAGCTCTTATTCCCAGGGGCCTGGGATGGCTGTACTTGTGCTAACGCTGAACTAAAAGTGGAATGGCCTTAATTTTCTCGGCCTCCACACCTCTGCTCCTTCCCTCTTTCTCTCTCTCTCTCTCTCTCTCTCTCATAAATAAATAAATAAATAAATAAATAAATAAATAAATAAATAAAATCTTAAAAAAAAAAAAAAAAGAAAGAAAGAAAAAACCCCAAATTTTAAACCTATCTTTGGCCACCAACCTTCTGGGTGACCTGGGTCAAGTCACTTCAGGTTCCTGAGAGCTCCAGTTGCCTGGGTTCTAAACTAAGGGAGGCTAGACTACACCAATGGCTTTAAATTTTTTTTAACATGAACCATAGCAAGAAATAATACGTTAAATGGCAACACTCTGTATATCTATACATATAGATGCATATGCACAGATACATATTTATTTATACAGAATAAAAACATTTCTATTAACATTTACTATATGAATTCAATCTATTTCCTATTTCATTCTTTTATTATCTTTTATATCACTTTTTAGAATTTTAACCTACAATCCACTAAATTGATTTCACAACCAGATCAGAACCTAGCCCTAGAGCAGAAGACCTCTGAAATCCCTTTTTGCTATACAGGCCAAGGCTCTGACTCTCAGCTATGTGAGAACTGCAGGGTTGAATTCAAGCCCAAGGACTCAATCTGCTTTCACCCACCAATATAAATACGGGTCAGCTTCCTGACAGAGCCCCAGGCCACAAGCTTTTATCCAAGTTCAACCATTGACATATCCTGTGAACTAGGCCATACCACCTGCATCTAAACCTTTATCTATAAGTTAAGAAGAATGAAAACCCTTCACTGACCTCACAGAATTGCCACAGGGAAAACTCAGAATGTCTGCAAAGCCCTTTGGAAATGCCAAATGACTTCTTTGGAACTTCCTCTTTTTATGCAGCAAGAAGTGTTCTATAGCAGATACCATCATGAAAGTGATATAGAAAGTACACTGTCTGAAGCTCATCAATTTCTGACCTCTGGGTCTTTGACAAAAACTGAGTAGATGTTTTCATAGGGTACCTGTCCTCAAAAATACATGATTCCTTTATACTAAATGGAAGGGAGAGGTGGAGAGATGAGGAAAGGGGGTCCTATTTCACAAGCCACACAGAATGTCCTAAAAAAAAATTACATTGTGAAATCTATTAGGGATTTTGAAGATCTTCCCAATATTTCACAGAGAAACAGAACTCCAAACAGGTAAATTTTTTTCAGTTTATGTTTTGTTAAGATTTTATTTGTTTATGTAAGAGAGATAGAAAACACACACAAGAGAGAGAGCATGAGCAGGGGAGGGGGTGGAGGGAGAGGGAGAAGAAGACTCCCTGTTGAGCAGGGCACAAGATGCAGGGCTCCATCCCAGGACCCTGGGATCAGGGCCCAAACTGAAGGCAGATGCTTAACCAACTGAACCACCCAAACTGCCCTGAGTTTTCATTCAGTTTAATTCAGTTTACTGACTTCAGAAGAAGAGAGCTACAATTGAAGGTAGAGTTTCCTATCACAGCTGGTGTTTAAGTCAAGGGTGGGTAACCATTTGGTGAAGACATAGTAAAGAGCACTGAAATGCACAGTGGGGACAATTAGGTGTCCTTTAAGGTCACCAATTCATCTGGCAAAAATGTATTCAGAAGCAACATCTATTTTATGCTAATTACAAAGATAGTCTCAACTATTCCCCTTGTCTTGCCTTTTGCCCTACAACTTCACATGTATTCCCATCAAAAAGTGGTCTTCCCCCTTCCTGCCTCCTTGAATCTGGACTGATTTTGTGACTTACTTTGGCCAATAGGATATGGTTGATGTAACCTGTGTCAATTCTGAGCCTATTCTTCAAGAAGCCTGTTCTCTTACCACCCTCACCAGCTATCATGAGTAAAAACTTGGATGATCCTGGTGGATGATGAGTGATAATCATCCCCCATCATACCAGCTCATTGTCATCCAACCTTAAGACTTGCCAGTGAGGTCATCCTCAGCCAGCCAGCTGAACACAGGGTATAAAAAGACTCACTGAAATCAGCAGAGCTCTACCTTGATCAGAAGAACTAACAGACCCATAGATTCACATACAACAGCAAACACTTACTGTTTTAAGTCACTGAGTATTGGGGAGTTTTGATACACCACCATAACTATCCAACCAGAACTGGGCTAGACAGCATTGCACAAGATGAACATCACTAGAAATCCTTTTCTACCCTAAGAGAAAATGATTTGGAGGCACCCAGGTGGCACAGTTAAGCCTCTGACTCTCGGTTTTGGCTGTGTTCATGATCTCAGGGTCGTGAGACTGAGTCCAGCGTCAGGCTCCACACTCAGCATGGAGTCTGCTTAAGAATTTTCTCAACCTCTCCCACTGCTCTTCCCACTTGTGCGCTCTCTCTAAAAAAAAGTAAATAAATCTTTAAAAGAAAGAGAGAGGGCAGCCCGGGTGGCTCAGTAGTTTAGCGTCACCTTCAGCCCAGGGTGTGATCCTGGAGACCCGGAATCGAGTCCCATGTTGGGCTCCCTGCATGGAGCCTGCTTCTCCCTCTGCCTGTGCCTCTGCCTCTCTCGTTCTCTCTCTCCCCCTCTCTCTTATGAATAAATAAATAAAATCTTTAAAAAAGAGAGAGAGACCGAGAGAGAGAGAGAAAATTATTTGTATAAAATCCCGGGACATACTACCTTTTTTGAGTATATACCACCAATATGTATATATTTTCATATTTATATATTTTAATCGAATTAAAAATTAACTATAAGGAGAATCTTCATATATTCATGTATGCAGGCCGATGAGCAGGAGCAACTGCTGCAGAGACTACTGCTCTAGTCTGCTTCAGACCTTTTGTGTTTCCACAGGTGGCACTGTGCTGCCAGCACCTGGGAGAGGCATGCAGCCATACCTCTCACTCCTGCCAGGTGGGCTGGAAACCACACAGCTCTAAAGAGCAGTTTTGCCATTACCAGATGTCCTCACTCACCCTGCGGTACTGCTGAACTTTGCCTCCACCCAAAAAGCATTGATGCATGTTCATTCTGCCCTGGAGGATGACTGGAGCCTGGGAAATCCAGGTCTGCTATGGACAGACTAGTGCCTTTGCATCTCCCTTGAGCCTAGGATAATGTACATGTGCCTTTGAAGGGTATAATTAAGAGGGTGGCTTAGGATGCTATACCTTCTAAAGCAAACTAGAAATTCTCTCACTCTCTCTCTCTTCGTCTCTCTTTCTTTTCTTTCATCTCTGGATTATCCTATCTTCTTCCTAGCCAGGAACATTAGAGTATTCTAAAAAAATGTGTGTTGTGCTATGACAACAGAGACAGAGCAGTGACTGAGAGACAACTGAGGTCCCCTTGGCCTCTCCCACTTCAGGCATAGTAAGCCCTGGGGCTGTTCAGGCGTTTCTTCATGTTTCACTTTGTTCTTGGCTTCCTACTATACTCTTAGCATCCCAATGCTCTCCAGTATTGACTTTTCATGAAATGATGAAGAATTAGATTAATTCTCACTCAGATATAGAAAAAGTATCCATCAGTGAGTTGCTCTGCTCTACCTAAATATGAAGAAATACTTAATGTTTTCAGGCATGGATAAAGAAGGAAGAAATGGACAGAATGCACAAATAAACTTTGTGGTTTAAGTGAATTCAAATCCACTTGACATTTCTCCTATGCTCTGCAAAGGACAGAGCTTGTATAATAAACTTGTTACCAGCCACCTTCCTGCCACTGCCTTTCAGGAGTTTGGAAATTAATCTCTGATGGTATTCTCAATGTTGAAAAAATAGTTTCATGTAATATTTTAAAAGCTAAATAGTTCTAAGCCCTGAATAAAGGGAGAGGAAGTCAAAAAACTATAGAATACTTATTCATTCATTCATGAAACAATTTTAAGCATACATCACATACAAGTACCCTATAGGGGCTAGTCACCACAGAAAACAAAGCTCTAGGAGATAGAAAAATGGACCCACCCATTCTCTACTCCCTGCCCTAGGAAGAAGGCTCTAGGTCAAGGAATATTTATGATACAGCTCAGGAAAGGAGCAGGAAACTGGCGTAATAGAACCAGAGTCATAGTTTACAAGTAAAAATATTACTAATAGCCACTGTAAATATCTATATTGTGTCATATAATAGCACTGCTCTAAGATGCTGTATTATTTTTATTAATTAGATATCAGATTTTGTCCTTAGATACATTCTCAGGGTAAGGGAACTAAGGGAGAAAATATTTACTTTCTGGAGAGAATTGACAATACTCAAAGGGTAGATTTAAATCATTAATATGGACCAATATTACATAGGATTGAATCAAATTAATTTTTGTCCTCATTAACCAGGAGTGTGGTATCAGGATAAGACCTGAACAGGCAAAATAAAGAAGGTATGTACACTATATAAAAATTTGTAACTCTCGATATATTCCACACTAGAAATTGTGACTTTTTCAAGAAATATAAAATGTTCAAAGACTTTATCCACAAAGCTATCAGATTTTCCCCCATCTCTGGCCTATGTGAGACAGCACTGAAGAACCAAGAACATTTCTTTTAACTTTAGGGCTTGCCTTAATTTGTGGTTGTTATCTTTGTTTTATTTCTCAAGTGAAACTACTTTATAAATACTTCACAGGCTATTGTGAAAATCAAATTAGACAGCAGATATGAAATTTTTTCAAAAAGCTCAGAAATGTCAAAGAAATGTAAAGTGATTTGATGCGCTGTTACAATAACAATCAAAGTGTGCTCATGGGCACTGCTTTCTCATTATCCAGGCAGACTGGTATGGTAGAAATAACACCAGACTAAGTCAAGATTCTCCTTTCTGGATTCCTGCTGTGCCACCACAAGCTGATATGACCCTATAACAAGACCCTTGCCCACTCCAGACCTTGATATTCTTGTTAAAAAAATAAGGAGGTGGGGCTAGAGGATTTCTAAGGTCTTTCTGAGTTCTAAATAATTTCTTGTTGACACTTCATCCAACACAATTTTTCAATTATTTGAGGAAGAAAAAAGATTGACCTTATATATGAGGAAGCCCCTTTAGAAGCCTACTTTTAAAATAACAAAATAATCCTTATCCTAGAATTAACTTCATTTCTGCCACTTTGAATTTATTTGCATTCATGCTGATATATTTCTTTGGGCCTGTCTGAACTGTGGCAACGAATCCTCACCTCCTCCATGAAGCCCTCCCTAATCTCTCTGTGCTGCTTTATCATAAGACCTACTACTATCATCATTGTTGCCACTTGCAGGATAACAATCTTCACTGGATCTATCCACTCTATAGTAGGCAGCATGTTATAAAAGCTAATGCAACATCTCTGATGCTCCCAAGAACTCTGCACAGTGCCCTAAATTCTCCTGGTTTTACAGATCAAGAATTTGAGCCCAGAGAAGTGAACTATGTTGATCGAATTTATACAACTCAGAAAGAGGCAAAACCAGATATCACACTCATATCTGCCTCGAGGCAAAGTCCTGGTGTCTCTTGAATTCTCCTATATCAGAAGTCTTTGTACTGTGAATATTTACTTATTTGTCTCTCTTCTAGATTATCAGCAACTTGGTGGTTGAGAATGTTTGTTCTTTTGGAGTTCTAATACCTAACACAATACTTGTAACATAAAACAATAAATGTTTGTTAAGTAACATATACCAGACAGATGACCATTTTCTCCTGAGTATTAGATTCAATATGAAATATTATGATTCCTCATAATCACACACACCATTTACTACTGATACTTTAACTCAAGTTCTTAGACCTATAAATCAAATGGGATCAAATTTCTTGAAGATTGTAGATATCCTAAAAGCATTCTCAAGTTCCAAAGGAAATCTTTTAAATTCTCAAAATCACCATAAGCTCCTACTTATAAATCAATGTCTTCAAATAATTATATACTTCACTGTATCATATGTGCATAAAAAATAACTATAATACAAAGAATTATATATGTCGTGGGTCTTCCCCATCTTCAGATTGTTTAATTGCCAATCTAATCTCTTTCTTCAACTCCAATCATATTTTTCCAAGTGTCTTCTGGACATTTTTATTCAATCTTCCAAGAATGATTTCTAAATTTACATGTTAAAGTAAATCTTAACATCTTCTTCCTACTAGAGTAGTTTTGGAGAGATGTCTTTTATGCTTCCTACTGCTTGATATTTTAGTAGTTTAATAGATATCTGATTTGACTAAATAACACCAAATAATAGCACTGATTCTGCCACTGATTTTTCACTTTATTTATATCACTTGTAAATGAAAAATAATATGATTTATATTTATTGTCTATGCTCAGGACTCAGCTAAGTAAAACTTGAGATTGCTACACCAATATAGACCTTTCTACTCAGTTACATCCTATATATGAACCTGAATATCTACTAAGTGCATATTATGCACTCAGCATTGTCAAATACTATAGCAAATATAAAAAGCAGAAGACATGTTCTCTGGTCCTGAGTCTACAGAGACAAGAGTCATACAGAAAAAATAAAATTAGTAGAGAACAATGCAAGGCAGAAAATAAGCAAGCACTAACGTGTTTGAAACCAATAATTATATTGTAGCACTTCCAAAGAGGAAGAAATTATATTTTCACTATTGGAGCCCATGAATACATAGAAAAGCAATGGAGTCATTCTTAGGCTAAAGCCTCCTCCTTGAAAGTAAACTATTCTGAATCCCAAAGCACAGCATCTGTTGTTATTATTGTTTCTTATTTGTTTTCATAGATATTGTTTCTTCTTATGTCTCCAAAATGAAGGCATTCTCAAGAGTTACGTTCCAGAACTGTATTCATTTTTATCCCCTCTCTCTGGAAGGGAACTATTTTGATCCCAGGTCCATGGAATCTGTGCCAGATCATTGCCTACACATTGCCAATCTAACCTTTTTCTCAAACACAAATCACATTCTCCCAAATGTCTTTGGACATTTTCATCCAGCCTTCCAAGAGCTATTTCTAAATTATTGGTGTAAAATCAACCTTAACATCTCACTCTCTACAAGAGTTTCCCTCACCTTGGTATTTCTATCAGGTATTTCTATATCTCAACCTCTAGATTTCTCACATATTTCCTCTCTCCCATATTGTTCTGGCTACAGTCCCCATTCTCTCTGAAATACACTTTAACTGGCCTCCCTCCTTTCTCCCAGACTTCCTTTTTTTCCCACCAGAGCCTTTCTCTGACTGTCTGACTTTCACCAGAAACTCATCACCTGTGATATATTCAGAGGAAGACAGTGAGCTAGAACAGAAAAAGCACCTGCTTTAGCCTCAAATCATGAAGAACTGAGTTCTAATCTCAGCCCTACATCATTATATGTCCTTTAAAATCTCTGAGATTTTTTCCATTCTCATCTCTAAACTGGGAATAATACTACCAATCGAGAAATAGTTAGGATTTAAATGAGATAATATGTTAAACCACAGCACAAAATAAGAGCTTTATAACTAGCAACTCTTATAAAGATTATTCTTCTTTTTATAAGATTGAGTAGAATATTCAAAATCTCTCGAGAGATAACTTCAATCTATAGTTTTTGGATGACTTTAATACATAAACTAAGCATGTCTACCTTATTCCTTCTGCTTATACTATTTACCATAAATGAGATCTCTTCTCCTCATAGTTCTTCCCACTAGAACAAATGCTATTTATTCTTCAAGACACTTTTCTTGTCACTAACATCCTCAGTTAAGTCTCCAGCCTCTTCCTCCCCAGTTCAGAATGAGCCCTCCTAACAAATTACTGAATCATTACTGAATATTTGTTTTCTATACTAGCCTTTGAATTTAAACACATAATGGCTTGTTATATATCTTTTTAAAAAAATTCACATTAAATGAATGTCGTTGTTTTTGGCTCCCAATTAGAATACAAAGACCATGAGCGTAGGGAATATCATTTGTGCCTATAAGCCCAGTACTGTGCTCAGAGTAGGCTACTTGATAAATATTTGTTGAATTGATAAATAAATAAAGGACTTCATTAATAAAACAGAGTGGTAGGAGTTGGCACAAAAACTAATGAAAGTTGAGTCATATTTGGTGGGAGCTGAATGCTAAGAAAAGCCAGTGGCATGATTAAAGTGGAAAGTAGGGAAGTCTGATATATCAATTCTGCCTACAAATGGATTATGGCTGAGGACTTGAGAAACACAGAGATTAACCAGGAGTCTTTGTTAAGAATTAGAGGAAAGGGGATCCCTGGGTGGCACAGCGGTTTGGCGCCTGCCTTTGGCCCAGGGCGCGATTCTGGAGTGGAGACCCGGGATCGAGTCCCATGTCGGGCTCCTGGTGCATGGAGCCTGCTTCTCCCTCTGCCTGTGTCTCTGCCTCTCTCTCTCTCTCTCTCTCTCTCTCTGACTATCATAAATAAATAAAAATTTAAAAAAAAAGAATTAGAGGAAAGGAAATGAGTCTGAAACAATGAGAATGTGCCAATGGGAGAATTCAGTGTGTATTTTAAGACAAGAAAAACAAGACAATGTGAATGAATAAATAGACTTTGAAGTATAAGCAAAAAATAAGACAGGTGACATTTCAAGACTGGAGAAAGCAGACTATATGAAATGAATGCGGACACTCTGAAGACACTCTGTAGAGAATGAGAATTCAGTTTTGACTATGCTGACTATTGTTGAACATGCAAATACGGATGTCCAATGGGCAAGCTTTGCAGTCAAAGTAAGAAAAATTCTTATAAACTGCCAGTGACTGAGAAAATCCCCCAAAGATAGAATACTACCTATCTTTCTGATACTTCTTTAGGAAATTGTGTGATCTTTGTATTTGTTCAGCTCTGAGATAAGAAAAAGTCCCATAATCTTACTATGAAGCTACCTTCTTCTATTCATGTAGGTAGCCTAGAAAACCCTAGAGGACAGAGAATGTGAATAAGATAGTATCATTCATAAAAGTAATTCTCTCATTTTTAGGCTTTCTTTTTTTTAAGCTTTATCTTATTTTACTTTTTTAAAAGATTTTATTTATGTATTCATGAGAGAGACACACACACACAGAGAGAGAGGCAGAGACACAGGAAGAGAGAGAAGCATGCTCCATGCAGGAAGCCCAAAAACAAGAAACATGCACAAAACTGCAAAAGTATATCACAAATTGCTTAAAGCCAGTAAGAAAGAAGAAAATTCAACAAAATGTCAACAAGATTTTCATAGATATAGACAAGTTATTCTAAAGTTTATATGGAAAGGCAAAGGAACTAGAATAGTTATAATTATTTTGTGAAAGAATCATTCTACCCAATGCTAAGACTTATTATATAGCTATATAATCAAAACCAGCACAAACATGCTCACCTGATTTTTGACAAACACCTCAAAAGTAATTCAATGTGGGAAAGACAGTCTTTTCAACAAATGCTGCTGCAACACTTGACATTCATAGACAAAAAGATGAATCTTAATCTAGACATCACACCGTGTACAACAGATAATTTAAAATGGATCATGGATATAAGTGTAAAGTGTGAAACTATTAAACTTTAATAAGAAAGCATAGGGCAAAACCTTTGGAACCCAGAATTGGGCAAAGCATTTTTAGACATGACACCAAAAACATGATCCATAAAAGAAAAATAAATGATGAATTGGACTTTATTGAAATAAAAACTTTAATTCCATGAAAGATCTTGTTAAGAAGATGAAAAGCAAACTATATATTTGGAAAAATATTCACAAACTATGTATCTGTCAAGGATCTTATATCTAGAATGTATAGTTTAAAAAAATCCAATTAGAAAACAGGTGTTAAGACTTAGACATAAGTCTTCATAGCATCCCATTTATAATATTCTCAAACTGGAAACAAGCCAAATAACCACCAAAAGGTGAACTGATAAACACACTGTTATTTTTATGCATTAGGAAATTACTCAGCAATAAAAAGCAATGAACTCATGCTGCATGGGGATGACATGGGTGCATCCTAAAATAATTGTGCTGAGTTACAGAAGCCACACAGAAAAAGAACATATTGCACAATCCCATTTATGTACCCATTATATATCCATAATGTCAGTGGTTACTGATCTGGGAGTAGAAATGGGGCAGATGAGAGAAATATAAAAGGGAATGAAATGTTTGCGGGTGATGGATATATATGTCCATTCTGTTGATGGTGACAATGATTTCATGAGGGTATATACATATTTAGAAATGTATTAAGTCATACATTTAAGTATGTGTGGCTTATTATATGTGAATTGTGCCTCAGAATTGTTAATAAAAAATGTTACCTTGTCTCAAAGTAATATCATTATGATGATAACTTGCAAATTTCTAACTATGATTGATACTTGTTGCTTAAATGGCAGGGTCACTTGCCTATCTCCTTACTCAACATCTGCATGTGGATGTCTAATGGATGCCTTAATTTAAACTGTTCAAATTGAAATACTGATGTCCTTTCTCAAATATGTTCCACTCACAGTTATCCCATTTTAATGTCTGGGAATTCTAATTGTTGGTCAAATTATTTTTTATCTTATCTTTTCCTTATAGAAAATCCATACCAATCCATCTGCAAATGTTTACTCTGTCTTCAAAAGATGCCTCAGTCTGTCCCTGTATCACTGTACCCACTGATATCAACCTGGTCAAAGCCCTCATCATTATTGCCATCACTACCTAACTGGTTTCTTTTCTTCTTATCTTGCCCTCCTATACTTCATCCTTATCACAGAACTTTCTAGAAGATGTCAGATGTTTCCTTTCCACACCTCCAATGGACTTCTGTTTTGCCAGGGTTGGAAAATCAAAGTCCTTAAAATCACTGCCCTATAAGGCCCTACATAATCTGTCCCATCTCCATTCCTCTCTGGATTCTCTTTTTACTTTTCTCCAACTCATTTCACTCCATCCTTTCTTGCCATTCATCAAATAAACCAGGCACACTTCCTCCTCAAGGGTTTTGCACTAGCAATTTCCTCTGCCTAGAATGCTTTTTCCTTAAATATCCACATGGTGCCAAGTGGTCAAGCAATCCCTAAGCAGCAGCTGAAATGCTGGGCTGACTCCCATAAATTTGGTCAGTAAAAAAACAAGCCCAAATGGGTTTAGACAGTTCATTATTCATAGCACATAGCAGACAGTATACATGTGATGCTGGCATTAGTTCCCTTGCTCATCCAAGTCCCACGAGGGCCATAAGAACAGCCTCGGGGTGGTGCAGTGCACACCTGGCTGTGTCACAGTCGAGGCATACTCCATTTAGGACCCCTGGTCTTATCAGGGGATTGCTATAAAAATCGCTCATCCTCCCCTCCAGAAAGAGATATTACCATATTATTACCCTGGGATATAAGCAAATCTTCTCTGGAGAGAGGAAGAAGACTTTAGTATTCTAGAAATTCCCCAGGGAAGGAAGATATTGTCCATCTTTATCATGAGGATAGAGAAATGGATCCATCCAACTCAGTGGGACATGCTATTTCTAGCTTCCAAGGCTTTCTTTACTTTTGTCCTTGAAAAGATAGTCCAAGATGTTTGGAAATATGTAGAATTTTCTCCTAACACATGGCTCCTTTTTCCTTTTCCTTTGAATCTCTATCCAAATATCAACATCTCAGAGAGACCTACCTCAAACATTCTATTTATTATTGTAATCTACCCCATTGACACCCCTTACCAACCTGTGTTATTTCATTACAGGATAGTCACAAACCACTTCAAAATGACATCCAAATGTGTGGCCTGCTTTCTACCACGTGGAGAACATGTATTGCATGAGGGCAGACATTTTATGCTTTATCACTGCTTTACCCAGTATCTACAACTGTCGGCTCCTGATAAGCCTCTGATGAATTATTTTTAAATTTGAGAGACTGAAGTATAAAGGATGTTAACTCTTCCTTGCAATGCTTCACAAGGAATTCTAGCCTTTGAAGGACTAGATGCCCAAATAAAGGTTACAACAAGGTTAAGGGGAAAAGAATCATTAGGTTACCAAAGACTAAAGGCCCAAATTTCCTTCTGAAGAACCTACAGCAGGGAACATAGATGGTTGACAGCGGTTAGACACCACATCTTTGAATCCGCTGCAGTGTCTACACCAGGCCATGCTTCCCCTGGGTTGCTCCTTACCAGCCCTGAGCATCATGATGGATTTGAAGTGGAGAATCCCTTCCCAATAGAAAATTCTTCTGCTGGCAACTTTAGCTCAGGACTCCCTACGGATGTGGGCAAGATTTTCACAGGACTGCACTGCATCTGAGGCTTTGTTCCCACCCCTTCTTCCCACCTACCCCTGTCACTGTTTCTGTAGGTGTCACACCTGTTTTGTAGTCTAACGGCTCTCTGTGATTCCTTCTGTTCCCTCAACCTTAATCCTTCACAGAGATTTCCCAGAAGAAAGCTCTTCTTGTACCTCTAATCCAGTCTTTGCATCTACTGCTTAAAAGACTTGAACTAACTTATGGAGGTACCACAGGTCTGCTGTCAGTGGGAAAACATCAGTTCCTTCACGTGAATATCCTAAATGCAAGTCTCGTCCTATAATTACAGAAGTCAGGATTGCAAAAGTCAGGGACAGAGCAGTTTTCATTACAGAATAGCATCGAAACTAGAGCCCAGGGCTACATGGATTCGGGGAAGTAAGGGGAGGACTAGTTTAAGTCAGTGTGCTCTTGCTTTCTGAGTTTATCTTAGACTACAAAGTAGTTTTCTTTCTACCTGTGATATGTGATGTGATGATTCCTACTCCAGTAGGGTACCAGTTTTGCTTTCTCAGAAGATATACATAAAAAGTTCATTGTCCTGGGAACCTGCACACTGGTCCCAACTTACTGTTTATTTGAAACTACAGTCCCAGGCAAGTCCACTGAATGTATCCAGGCCACAAATATCATCTGTTCAAAATTTCCACTATTAAAGGTGGGATACCAAAGGAACCTTCCCATTTTCTGATTCAGCAACCTATGAAGCAAAAATAAATTGATCATCTAATATTATCAAAATCTTCCCATTTTATTCAGCCTCACAAAAAAAAGGTAAAAACAGGGGGAAAATAAGGCTTTAGAATAATTGGTTGCAGTGATAATTTCTATGTTGTATTGCCCCAAAATGCATGCTGGTGGGGGCAAGGGGAAAGAGGTGCGTTATTTCTCAATGTGGATTCCTCTCTAACTCCAAGTACTGCTCATACACATACATCAACCAAGCAAGAAATCCCTGAATTCAGTTCTCAAGTGTTCTGACCCCACACCAGCAGATACTGTCACTGCATTAGACCCAAACTAGCACTCAAGCTGCATTTTCTCTTGAACACTCTCGCAGAACTCAGTATGAGGCCTTCAGAACCATTGTATTCAAGCCTTTGTTTGAACAGTCTGCAGTACACTGTCGGAGTGAATCCTGCTGTTAGCTAGACAGGGGTCCCGGGAGAGGACATGTTGGGTTCTGTATGTTTAACTTTTTATCCTTTGTGTCAACCAGTTATGTTTCTAAAACATTTCCAATCCCCTAGCTTCACAGAAAACAAATAACTCTGCACAGCCCCCTCTTCCTTCATCCCTCATAAATAATCCCCAAGAAGGAGGATGGCTGCAGAGACAGAGCCTGAATGCTGACGAGGTGGTGCTGCTGACTTTGGATCATCCTGCAGCTGGGCCATAAAGAATAAGAATGAATTCCAAACTTTTCTAGTGTGATAGGAACAAAGCACTGCCTGCCAGGCAGTGCAGCAATACTTCTTCAAGTCAAAATCTTGACAGCGTCGTGGGTAGAGCTCAGGACTTGGAGATTTAGTCCAAACTCTGTAAAATATGTCATGTATGATTTAGGCAAGCTAAGATGATGACATCTCCAGACCTCAGTATCTTTACTCTCAGGAAACATGATTGTGTGGTGGCTAAATAGGTGGCTTTGCAAGCCAGGTTGCTTCATTTTGAATCTGAGTTTTTCCATTTGATAACCATGGGCAACTTACTTAAAATTTCTGTCTTATGCAGCTCATAGTATTTGCTTGTGCTATACAAATGCCCCCTCCCATTAGCCCCAAAAATCTCAGTGGCTTGCCACATTAAAGATTTATTCCTCACTCATGTTGCGTTATGGGTGTGGATCAAGGGAAGCCCCAGGGCTCTGTGGCTCCACTCTACCAGTCTTCTTTATTGAGGGGTATCCACTGAGATAGTCTGTGTCTTTGTCTCATGGCAGATTATAAGAAAGCAAAAGGCCAGCCATGAGATGGCTCTTTAAGCAAATTATTGAAACAG
The DNA here is from genome assembly GCF_048418805.1 of Vulpes vulpes. Lineage (NCBI taxonomy): Eukaryota > Metazoa > Chordata > Mammalia > Carnivora > Canidae > Vulpes > Vulpes vulpes. The sequence goes on from NC_132786.1 coordinate 35,110,423, forward strand.
GCCTACTGTGTCTCTTCCACTCATATTTTGTTGACTTAACTCCCTATATCCATGTGCAAAGGAGTATATTCCTACCATAGGAAGGATGAGCAAGTCAGATGGCAATGGACAGGGATCTATGATCCTCTTACATGGGAAGAGGTGAATAACTGTGTACAAAATATAATCTACCAAATAAAAGTGATAAGAATAGTTCCCACTTCATAAGATGATCAGAAAGATTGAATGAATTCTCATATGAAAAACATTTAAAATGATGCCTGGAATACAGCAAACCCTCATTAAATGTTAGTTATTATTATCTGTCCAGTAGGAATAATATAACTCTTTTCTACCTCACAGAGGTGTTTGAGGATCCTATTATTAGTATTTTTGTTACAGATACTATGTGACATGAGATAAATCATATTAAGTACCATACCAAAGTCAGAAATTTTATTACATCAATTGCAGACAATAATGTGGATGTGTGCCCTCTACTCATCTCCATGGAGATGCACATTGGGAAGATTTCAAAGGGGATTATTAATGGCATAATATCTCTGGGAGATATCACCATCATCAATAGCAAAATATATCATTTATGGGGCTCCCATTATATGTGAAGGATGATACTTAGCATAAGAGAAGCAGAGATGAATAAGATCTAGCTCTTCAGATGCCAACAGCCCAGCTGGAAACACCTTCTTTATGTGTGTGCCCTAAGCACGGCAGATTATGGCTCCCTGGATGGTGATGCAGGCCATAAATGCTACAGGACCTCACAGAGGAAGTGAACTCAGGGCCACAGGTCAGGACAGATTTTGCAGAGAACAGGTTATTTGAACCAGCACTCTAAGAAATATAGAATTCCCGTAAACAAATCATAGAAGAAAAAGAAAAAGGAGAAAAGCAAAGCAAAGGCAGAGACAGGTTCTCCATTCTCAGGAAAATTGGAAACCCTGAGAATATGCAAAAGATATTGTCAATTGAAATACTGTAGAAAAAGGATAAATGAAACAAAATTAGGTTTCCTGGCTCCCAGTGCTGGATGAGATTCTTCCCTAGACCTGTTATTTCTTTGGGATTGTTTCATCTTCTGTAAGTTGTGCTCTGTCAAGATCCCATTTTTCTCTCTACGTCTGTCTTTTCATAAGATTTTCTAGCATACAAAATACATTTTAATTCAGTTACTTTAATAACATTTATCACTTACCAACTTCTATTATGTGTCCTGTAGAAATACATAATAATCTTTAAAATACCCAGTGAATTATTTAATATCATCCCCAAAGTCACTTTGTTGTCCCTATGCTTTCTCCCATTAAAACAGAGGGAGTGTGTGTGTATGTGTGTACATGTGTGCATACATGTGTTTGTAGACATGTGACACAGACCTTCGTATTCACCTGCTCTAGCATGGGCACAGTGCCACAGGGAAATGCCTTCAGTTGATCATATGATTTTTCCCACTTGGTAAACGTCAGTGCATCTGACCCTAGTTACTAATGTTGTTGATTGATTATAAGTCAGTTTCTTATAAGTCAGTTGTGGACTCTGAAGAATACTGAGAGTAATTTCCTTGTTAGTTTATTTTAGAGCAACTGATGATTGTGCATCATGGTCACATTTTGGAGGATAATGAGCCTAAGTGATCTAGGCAAGGGCAGTATATTGCAGGGAGCTTACTTGGAAGGCAGAGAGAATTGTTAGGTCTCAGGTGTCTCATCAGAGATAACAGCAAACACACCAATCATATGTGTGTCTGTGGTTCCATTTCTCTAGAGAGAGCAATTTAGCAACAGCCAAGTGATTCTTTTTGTCACATAGCTGCCCTATGCTCATACCTGGCCCTTTAGTATAAACCCAAGATCAGATGGGAAAAGACCTGAAAGTCATTTTTAATATGATTCCTGTCTTCCCCATCTCCCTCACCAAATAATCAGTGCACATGGGTGCGTGCACATACACACAAGCATATACATAGTATTCCATACATTCTTCATTGTACCAAGATCTCATAATGTCATTAAGATCATGACTCAGTATTCCCCAGATCTTGTCATATAGTTCCTGACTTCTCATTGGGATTTCATGGATATTTTGGAGGGAAGAAAGCAAAGAGGGAAAAAAATCTAAATAAGCTACAGAATTGGAGAAAAAAAAATATTTTAATCTAGTGCCTGAGTTACAATGAGATTTTTTTCATGTAATTTCAAACTCCTATACTCATGAATTTTTTGTCCCCCTCCCTCAGGCTACTGCAAATCCTTTAATCTGTTTTGATTTGTATTACCACAAAAATAGAGCCTGATGCAAGGATGTTTGAATAAGCAAATAGTTTACCTGGTAAGTCAAGAGAGTTGGAGCAAGAATCTGAGGAGCATGAAACAGATAAAAAGGCAAAGCTAGTACAAGGATGATACACTGAGGTCATTCATGTGGACAATGGGAACTTCATTTTGCTGGAACTTTTGGAGAAACATGCAATTGTCAGAATTATCAACTAGACACACCATGGTGCTCCCCTGCCCTGTTGTTAATGATAGTCCCAAGATGCCTGGGTGGCTCAGCGGTTGAGCATCTGCTTTAGCTCAGGGCATGATCCTGAGACTCCAGAATCAAGTCCCATATCGGGCTCCCTGCATGGAGCCTGCTTTTCCCTCTGCCTGTGTCTCTGCCTCTCTGTCTCTCTCTCTCTCTGTGTGTCTCTCATGAATAAATAAAATCTTAAAAAAAAAAAAAAGATTGTCCCAAGAGATTTCAATTCGGAGTACAAGTCCACATTTTACATGTACCAGAAAGGCTGAGAGGGCTCTTCTAACATTCTAACTGTCCTAGGAAAGTCCTGGGGGTAAAAGCAAGAAATCTGTAGTGCAGTTAAAGCTCACTGAGGCCATCTAAGAAAGAAGTCTTTCAAAGAATTCTAACACAGTCCATCCCTTGAATCACTAGGCTCCCACTCATGCCCTAAAGTTGTGCCATCATAGATCCTTCAGGATGGTAGTAAGTCCAATCTTCACTAAAGATTCAAAATTAGTTGGTTATCAGAATAAGCTAGTCTTCATTGCTGCAGCCAGTCCCAAATCTAAAATTTATCATCTCCTATCTCCCCATCCATTCTAAATATTCCTTACACTCAGCCAGAACTTCATTAATATAAGGGTTTTCCTTATTAGGGTAACACAAACCTTTATTTCTGAAAAATTTCAGTCCTTGGTTGCCTTATATCTAACAGGCCATATTTGCCACAATTGTCCACTCATCATCATCATACTAAGCATGGAAACACCAAAGACATCCCAGTGAACCACTGAGTTTCACAGAATACAACCCTCCACTATACATAGTAACGAATCTACGTTCTTTTGATAATCAGGGTCAATTACAATGGGAACCTTACTCATCCCCCTGTGTAAATATTTTCTTTGTAGGAACCAGTACCTCCAAACCAATGATGTATAAGAATGCATGGATAGAATAGACAAATTTTACAAATGGGTCACTGGGAATGACAGTGAGAGGGACCAATCCAACTTTCAACCTCTAACTCCTTGTCCCATGTTTCTAACTACTGGAGACATAGTCTCATGTATCAGCTATTGGTTCAGCACATATATATAGATTCCTGAAGGAGAGCACTCCAAATCCACAGGGTTTGTACCCAAGCTGTCACCTTAACTGTCTTTTTAATAGGTCATTTCACCATTCCATTAGGCCAGTTAATTCTGTGCAAGATGGAATATAGTAAGACGAGTGATTTCCATGGTCATGAACATTTCTGGAACTGAAGAAAAGATGGAAAAGCATACTCCTAGAAAAATTAAATGTGGTTAGGTTGAGTATAATAGAGGGCCTGAGTTATCCTTAGATAATCAGCTGGAATAGATAATATATCTCTTAAGTATAAATGATGTAATAGACTCGGGAAAGGCAAATAACAAAGGAGCTTTTGTTTGAGGATTGAAATAAAAGAATAAAAAAGAGATTTTAAAAAGCCTTTTCAGGGGATGCCTGGGTGGCTCAGCAGTTGGGCGTCTGCCTTTGGCTTGGGTTGTTATCCAGGATCCAGGAACCAGGATCAAGTCCCACATGGAGCCTGCATCTCCCTCTGCCTCTCTCTCTCTGTGTCTCTGCCTCTCTCTCTCTCTCTCTCTCTCTGTCTCTCTCTCTCTCTCTCAGTGTGTGTGTGTTGTGAATAAATAAAATAAAATCTTTAAAAATAATAATAATCTAGATACTCTGCCCTTAACTACCAAGAGCATAATTCCCTATTCCTCCTGTGTGGGCTGCACAAAATGACTTCCTTTCAAAGAATAAAATATGGAAAGTGGAGAAGAGAATAACTTTATAGCGGTGAAATCTGAAAAAAGAGCCTAAGGCAGCATGACTACTAGGTATAATGTGATATCCTGGATAGGATCCTGAAACAGAAGAATATTAAATCATGGTCAAGAGACTTGATTCCAGCAAGGACTCCCAAGAAACATATAGTTCTCCCAAAAGTATCTACCTGAGACAGAAACCAAGGGAGTATCTGCCTTTAAATCCCTAGGTTCTCTTTGTCAAATGTTGTCTGAATGGGAGTTGGTATTCTTACACTTCCAGGTCTGTGCATGCATCAGAATGGCCCAGTGGAACCCCTACAGGTGTTGGACATGGTGATGGCAAAGAATCCCCAGGGTAAAGAAGCAAACGGTGGGCATTGCTTCAGAGATGAGATCCTGGCCATCTGCATTTGTAGCTACTGCTCCCTGCAGCCATGACCAAAGAGGTGGGCCAAGAAGACGTAGACAGAAGAAAAAGAATATCCAACACACCAACCTTAAAGTTCCAGTGCAACTTCTCTCTTGGGCTTTTCAAAGTGTATGGAAAGCCAGGATGTTTTGCAAAGAAGTTCAGGAATGAAGGACATTTTCCAGCAGGAAATGATAGTATCCCTGGCCATTCCTCACTCTTACCTTTCACATCTTGTTTCTCTAGGCATATTTCTCCAACCTCTTTCCCAACATATTAGGTGGGCAGAAAAATTTTTCCTTCATTTATGAGGATGTGGTTAAGAAACTGCAGACTTGGTTAATCTTTCCTTTATCTTTCTTCCAGGCTCAGTTTCCTTTCCTTCCTTTGCCTATTCTCAGAGTTTAACATGCGTCAACTCATCTAGAGAGGTTGTTAAAATGCAGATGTCTGGACCTCATCCCGAGTTCCTGATTCAGCAGGTCTGAGGAGGAATCTAGGAATTTGCATTTATAATATGTCCTTAGATCAGACCACTGATAATGTTGGTCCAGAGAGCATACTCTGAGAACCACTGCTCTAGGCTGAATAGACCAGCTAGTCAAACTTTGATCAGAAAGTGTTGGCATTACTACAAATGCAAATGGCATCCATCAATTAATTAAGGGTTTTTGTTTTGTTTTGTTTTGTTTTGTTTTGTTTTGTTTTGAAGAGTTTCCCTTAAAGCACTTTCTCTACTGTGCTGACTGAACCACCTTTCCCTGTTCTGTTCACTTTTCTGGATGTCAGGGCACAGCTTCTGTCCTATGGGAAAAGGTTTGGTTGAAATCTAAAGCAGTAGCTGAGGCAATAGTTATGGTGTATACCAACACTTCTGGCTCAGCTCCTTCTGCGTGCAGGCTAGGGTTCTACTGCCCCACTAGACTTGAAATTATCCTGGCCTTGGGTACTGTTTGGGCCTAGGAAAGCAATGTAAACAGAGGAGACACATTTGGTTTCTAGAAAGAAGCCCACAAATGCCAGTGCCTCATTCACCATATCTCTTCTCCTTTGTCACAGTGACTGGTGACATTCCAGATGGTATAAGCCTCCTTGGTATTCATCTCTGAATGAGGAAGATGAGGGAGCAAAGCTCCCAGCAACTGAAACAGGCTCTAATAGTAATGAGAAATATATATTTATGAAACCTCTAAGATTTGGGGGTGGTTTGTTACTTGAACATAACCTAACCCATCCCGAGAGATAGAGAGAGCCAGTATATAGACCCATCTGGTCCAGAAAGGGGGAGCACAGTGAATTAGGGGAGGCCCTGTGACCCTGGATTTATTCCTAGGGACACCAGATGGCTCATTTTCTTGGCACCAACAAATTTCCAAAAGGAAGATGAGAAGTTGGCAATCATAACTGGACACCAGGGCCCAGGCTTTGTTCTATGCTCCTGTGTATGTGTTGAGCAGGAACATGTGAGAAAGACAAGGTGGTGGCTGTCATTTCTCTTTCACTTAACTCAGTCACAGTCTGTTCTTAAGATCTGCCCTGTCTTGGGACACCTGGGTGGCTCACTAGTTGAGCATCTGCCTTTGGCTCAGGTTGTGATCCCGGGATCCTGGGATCCAGTCCCATATCTGGCTCCCTGCAAGGAGCCTGCTTCTTCCTTGACCTATGTCTCTGCCTCTCCCAGTGTGTCTCTTATGAATAAATAAAATCTTTAAAAAAAGATCTGCCCTGTCTTGGAAAGCCTGCCTTCTCCACCTTCAGTTTCAATTTCCCATCTAAAGTGAATCTCACTACCACCTACACGGTTTTGTTGCAGGACAATATTTGCCCTCCCGCTGCTGTTTGCCTCAGGCCAACATGTTCAGAAGGCCAAAGACTTGAAGAAAATCACCCTCTCTTCTCATTTCAGAGCATCTCTTTTTTGCTCCTATTCCTGGTGTGGGGATGACCTTCATGGAGCACAGATGACTGATAACCAGCAATCGCAGTAAAAAGTCAATGGTGTCAACCCAGCTCTGTTTACCACCCACTTCCCAGGCTCTTTGTGAAAACTCACGACTCACAGGCAGCTTTTAGATCCTGCCTCCTGACTAGTGTTTTACTTCAGCTCCATGCTTCTTCTTTTATATTAGAACTACATCTACAAAAACAGCGGTGTCCTTCCCAACAAACCAAACAGAAGATCACCTCCCCAGCTTCAGAGAGGGAGTTATGGGTGGGATCTCCAGAGTATGTCTCCTCAGATTGGCCCTCCAAGGATCCTTTGGGTTTTCCCATTGCATAATTAATAACCTCTTCAAAATAACAGTCTCTGCCTAGGAATCACAAACATAACAGGTTTATCTCATTATCCAATTTTTCTAGGCTTTCCAGCTCTGATAATTTCCATCTTCATTTAAATCACAGACCTTGGTTTTTGCCTGCTGGATCATATGACCTCTTCTAGTGCCTAGCCCTCAGCCCAACAGAGTGACTGGCTTTTGATAGCAGCAAGGATCACTTCTGGAGGTTCTCTCAAGCCTAACTTTGAAAGTTCACTTTTCTTGTAGTTTTTGTAATCATTATACCAAAAAGACAAGCTGCTCTTTAGATTTCAGCCTCCACATCATGAAAGCCAAAGACTTCCCAAGTTTGAGGTATGTCAGTCAGGGGTCACTTAGAAACCCAACTTAACAAGATTGCTTCCCTCACTGTGTGAGCTATTTAATTCTTTTTAGCTCTGTTCTGCAGCTGACTGATTGGCAGATGGAGTTATTTCAAGGTTACTTCTAAGGGACTGTATATACCCATATGCAGCATGCTCACTGGAAATCACATGAGGGAGAATTATGGTCTAGGCCCTCATTTTTATCCAAGTAAATATGAAAAACACTCATACATCTATGTTTTTTTTTAATTTGGCATATGTTTCAAATATTCCATTTTGCTATTAATTATAAATATCAGTCTTTTTCTGGCTCTTTTTCCTCTAGCTGTACCTTAAATATTAGAGTTTTCCAAAGTCATGTTCCCTGTTCTTCCTTTCTCCCTTGATATACTCTCCCTGTGAGTTTCCATATATTCTCATGACTTTAAGTACCACAGTATCTGATGACTAGAAATTGCAACCCCTGCCCACCCACCCCCAACCTGTCAGATCTCCTCTCCTGAGCTATATAACAGTACCTTCTTTCTTACCTGGATGATGTATACTTATTTTGACTCAAGTAAACCCCCAATCCACCATGTGCAAGGTACTTCTCACCTTTGCATGCTGCCCCAAACTCTGCACACCAGCCTCTAAGAGCTCACCTGTCACTGTGGTCATCATTCCATCTTTCTGCTTCTCCTGTTCTTCCTGTGGCAGTGGACAACACCCAGAGTCATCAGTATTGAGTGTTTTTGCTGTTCCATGTACATGGAAGGTCACATTTCCCTACCTACTAGTGAAAAGGATGGCCGTGCTACAAAGATATGAGCAGATGAATGTGTGTCTATCACTTCCATACAAACGGACTCAAGAGCTGCTGCATTATTCTCTATGTTCTGTTCCTCTAACTTAGTACATGGAGGGAATCTTGAAAGAGTAGCATCATAGCAACTCCACTCAATCTGGATCCCTGAGTGATTAGGAGACACGAATCCTGTTGCCAGACTGCCTGAGCAAGAAATAGACATTGTTGCTTTTGGCCTTTGTGATCTGGAGCTTACTTGTTAGCACATAATGATGTGCTTCTCTGACTGGTACACATTTTCTAGCTGATGGAACCGACTTAACTAACCAAGCAACACTAACACTTTCCTTTCCTTAATTTTTTGTATTGAGACACTCAGTAAGCCCTGGTTGTTCTCCTCTTGAATATCCCTTAAATAAGTTTCCTTCTTTCTACTCTCTCTGCCACTCTCTTATTTGTAATTACTCACATTTTTACAAAACTTCCTAAATGGGGTTCCTGTGTCACCTAGCCACACCTCTTCACAAATATCCTTCACATGTCTGCTGGAGTATTTCAAAATAAAAAATCTGATGTGATTACCCTCATTTTTTTAATTCCAAGAAAATGTCTATTTTGGGGTCTTTGAAACATAGTCATCTATTTCAAGGAATAAATCTTTGAGAATATTAGCTTTGTGAACAGACATGGTGATCTTAGAAATCCAAGTATCTAAAAGCATATCCATAGAACAGGAAACTGGAACACCTTGGTGGTTCAGTGGTTGAGAGTATTTTTGGCTCAGGGCGTGATCCTGGGGTCCTGGCATCGAGTTCCATGTCAGGTTCCTGCAGGAAGCGTGCTTCTCCCTTTGCCTGAGTCTCTGCCTTTTTCTGTGTGTCTCTCATGAATAAATAAAATCTTAAAAAAGAAAAAAAGACAGTAAACTTCATCAGAGAAGGAGAGCAATTCTTTTCTAGACCAATATTTTGTGAAGTAGTACTGCCCATCCCCAGGATCACTTCTGTCAAGAAAGAAGTAAGGGTGGAGAAGGAAGGCAAAAGGCAAAGCAAGACAAGTAGCTGCAAGAACTGAAAGCTACCTGTCTCCTCAGTTTTTACAGTATCCACATTTCATGACAATCTTATTTTCCAAAGTAATTCTAAAAACCAATCCCAAGACCCAACCACACGCTCACTTACTCTGTGTTTCTCATCAGTGTTCTGCTCCTGTGGTTAACTACTCACTAGGAAAGCAAAAGCCAATGATATTACCCCTGATTTAAAAAGAAAAAAATCTTTTTAAATGAAACATAGAATGACCATTTAACCAGACCAATTCTGTACATTTGCAGCCCAGCAAGATCGCTTCCCAGGGATTCTGGTTAGCAGCTGATTTCTCCTTACACAGGGACTGACTCCTGCTGCTTGCGATTAGTTTTTGGTGTGGACTTGTGTGTTTAGAGAAAAATACTGCCAAAAAGTAATATTACTAAGCATTATTTTTATTAGTTCTCCTTTTATTCCTATGAGTTTCTCTAGGGAAACCCAGGTTATATCTGGAAGACAGTAATGTGGAATATGCAAAAAAGGAATATGAGGGGTGACTACACATTCTCCTCACTGCAAAACCCCCAGGGGTCTCACCTGAAGCTGTATTTAAACTCACATATTTAAATCTAGAGGATAATTTCTACTGTTCAGTGCCCTATGGGATCTACAACTATTATTCCCACCTTAGATATAAATAACCAAAGACAGGCAAAAGAAAGGAAATTAGTTCAGATACAGTCACGATAAAAACTATAGAAATTGCTGAGACAGCCACAGTTATATTTTCCTAAAGGAAAAAAGTGATAGTAACAAAATAATATTAGTAATTAGTTGATTATTGTTTTCAGGCAAATTCTTTTAAGATTAAAATTATTTAAGCACCTCATGGCTGCTTTTGCATCCCTATAGTCTAAATTTTGAGTACTTACTTATTTAAACATTTTCAAAATTTCCAAAATTGGTAATAATGGGGAACAGATTAATTTTTTCAGAATGGATATTTTTAAGGACATAGATTTAAAATACAGAAGTCTCCCCTGAAAATTTCCTTAAAGAAAAAGTGGGTTTTTTCCCCTCCTTCCTAGCTCTTTCTCTGTTGACATCTCTCCACCTTCCCCACCTATTCACCAACAGGACTCCATCTCTTTATATGGGAGGGGCTGACTGGGGAAGGTGGTGGGGGAGGGAGAGAATTTAAAAGATTAAGAACAATCCCACCAGGAAAAATAATAGAGATGGAGAGATGGAGTTGATGGAGATGGAGCTGATAGAGGCTTCAGCTGAAGTCTCGTGAGACGCTGAGCAGGGCCCAGACACAGGTGCACAGAATCAAAGAATTCTGGCCAGGGAAGAACAACCTTGCATACACCAAGTGCCACCAGAGACAAGTTGTGCTTCAGAACCCTCTGTCATATGCTTGTATGACAGACTAATGTGTGAGTAATGAGTTGAGGACAACCTGTATTACTGCTAGGAGAAGTAAAATAGGTGTCCTTCTCTCTCCTGCTAGCCCATCTTGCCTGTGAGCACTTGGGAAGTGAGCACCCTAGTGCTAAGGCTGACTCTCTGGTGCTCTAAGACTCCACCTCCAGCTCATGCATATGGGCTCACTAGCCCACCACCTAGTGCTCCTTGCTGAATACACACATGTCATTTTCTGTGCAGTATTGGCTCCAGTTGCTACTTTGGTGTCATTTTAAAATTATTATTACGGTGCTGTTTCATCCATGGTTGTTTTTTCACAGATACCTTTAGATGAAATACTAAGGAAAAACAAGCAGAAACTGGCAGTGAACCGAAGATAGAACTATTTGGAAAATCTAGGCATGAGGAATTCAGAAACGATCACAAAGAGAATGGGGGACAGGTTAAGGGATGACATGGAGAACATGTTCATGAAATGAACATCAAGGAACTTGGGAATCCCACAGGAGATAAAACCCAAGTGCTAATTCTGCTGCCCCATAAACAACCCCAGCTTCCCAACCCAGCCTCTCCTCTAGCCATGCCACTCCCTCTTATAAACTGGCCTTGGGATCACATTGGCTTTCTCTTGGTTTTTCGAAACGAACGCTTTGGTTTTCCAAAGCGAACCCTTTGGAAACTCTCTTTCCATGATCCAGCAGGTAATGTTAATAAAGGCGTCCCTGCGCGCACTTGCGCAGCACCTCCTGCGCTGCCTCCCGTGCCAGCTCAGCGCTGCCTACTTTTTTGGAAGCGATTCTCTTTATAAAGTGTTATTTTGATAGTTTGTGGGTTCTAAAATATATATATTTATATAAACAACATATAAATCAAATATGTATTTAACAAAGCAATATGTATTCATTCACTTTTAAGATTTGTTTTTCTTTTGTGTCAAAATAATATTCAAAGGTAGATGGAATTGCTTCTACAGAATTAGCTCTGGCACCCATACATATCTTCACACGTGTTCAGAAATGTCTCCTTCAGCATTAGGTATGACTTGTTCTGAGTGCTGCTTCCGGTGCTAAAATGAACAAATGAATTTATACTTCCTGGCATGGGCTCTGAAGAATCTGTGCAAATACACCTTTCTACCTTAATATCTCCCCAAAATGTATAGTGCCTTGTTTTTATGTACAGTTTATATACAGAAAAGTTTGCTCTGCATTTTTTGATGATGGTTTGGAACATTATCTCCAATTTTACTCAAAACTAGTAGAAATGAAAAAAAAATCTCAAATTTCTAATACCTGTTGTAAACATGAAACATTGTCATTTTGCGGTACAGAGCTCCAAAATAAAAGCTTCAAGAATAAACACAATAATTGATTGATTCAAAAAAAAAAAAAAATTTGGCACATTTTCAAATGTGCCAAATCTGTCTCACCCCCTGTCTTTGTACATATTATTCTCTGCTTGAAATACCCTTGTTC